>NC_089224.1:41087157-43846728 GCF_963924675.1 Phocoena phocoena | reverse complement strand
ATAGACATTTAGGTTGCTTCCATGTCTTGGCTATTGTAAACAGTGCTGCAATATACATTGGGGTGCATGTATCCTTTTGAACCATGTTTTTCTCTGGATATATGTCCAGGAGTCGGATTACTGGATCATATGGTAGCTCCATTTTTAGTTTTTTAAGGAACCTCCATACTGTTCTCCATAGTGGCTGTACCAATTTACATTCCCACCCACGGTGTAGAAGGGTTCCATTTTCTCCACACCCTCTCCAGCACTTATTGTTTGTAGATTTTTTGATGATGGCCATTCTGACTGGATGAGGTGATGCCTCATTGTAGTTTTGATTTAAATTTCTCTAATAATTAGTGATGTTGATTAGTGATGTTCCTATGCCTGTAGGCCATCTGTATGTCTTCTTTGGAGAAATGTCTATGTAGGTCTTCTGCCCATTTTTTGAAGGATTGTTTTTTTTGATATTGAGCTGTGTGAGCTGTTTGTATATTTTGGAAATTAATCCCTTATCTGACTCATCATTCTCAAATGTTGTCTCCCAACCAAAGGTTGTCTTTTCATTTTTTTACAGTTTCCTTTCCTGTGCAAGAGCATTTAAGTTTAATTAGGTCCCATTTGTTTATTTTTGCTTTTATTTCCATTACTCTAGGACACAAATCCAAAAAAATATTGCTGTGATTTATGTCAAAGAGTATTCTGCCTATGTTTCTTCTAGGAGTTTTATAGTATCCAATCATTCATACATTTAGGTCGTTAATCTATTTTGAGTTTATTTTTGTATATGATGTTAGATAATGTTCAAATTTTATTCTTTTACATGTTGCTGTCCAGTTTTCTCAGCATCACTTATTAAAGAAACTGTCTTGGTCTTCCCTGGTGGTGCAGTGGTTGAGAGTCCACCTGCTGATGCAGGGGACATGGGTTTGTGCCCCGGTCTGGGAAGATCCCACATGCCGCAGAGCAGCTGGACCCGTGAGCCGTGGCCACTGAGCCTGCACATCTGGAGCCTGTGCTCCGCAACGGGAGAGGCCACAACAGTGAGAGGCCCACATATTGCAAAAAACAAAATAAAAAAAAATAATAATATATAAAGACACTGTCTTTTCTCCATCATATAATCTTACCTCCATTGTAGTAGATTAAGTCACCATAAATACATGGGTTTATTTCTAGGCTTTCTTTCCTGTTCCACTGACCTATGTGTCTGTTTTTGTATCAGTACCATACTACTTTGTGTACTGTTGCTTTGTGGTACAGTCTGATGTCAGGGAGCATGATTTCTCCAGGTCTGTACTTTCTCAAGATTGTTGGCTATTTGGGCCCTTTTATGTTCCCATATAAATATTAAATTTATTTGTTCCTGTTCTGTGAAAAATGTCATTTGTAATTTGATAGGTATTGCATTGCATCTGTAGATTGCCTTGGGTAGTATGGTCATTTCAACAGTATTGATTCTTCCAATCCAAGAACCAGTACATCTTTCCATCTGTTTGTGTCATCTTCAATTTCTTTCATCAGCATTTTAAAATTTTCAGAGTACTGGTCTTTTGCCTTTTTAGGTAAGATTTATTCCTAAGTATTTTTTTTTTTGATGCAATGGTAAAGGGGATTGTTCTTAATTTCTCTTTCTGATCTTTCATTGTTAGTGTATGGAAATGCAACAGATTTCTATAATATTAATTTTGTGTCCTGCAGCTTTACTGAATTCATTGATGAGCTCTAGTAGTTTTCTGGTGACGTCTTTAGGATTTTCTGTGTATAGTATCATGTCATCTGCCAACAGTGACAATTTTACTTCTTCCTTTCCAATTTGGAGTCCTTTTATTTGTTTTTCTTGTCTGATTGCTGTGGCTAGGACTTCCAAAACTATGCTGAATAAGAGTGGCAAGAGTGAACATCCTTGTCTTGTTCTCGATCTTAGAGGAAATGTTTTCAGCTTTTTACTGTTGAGTATGATGTTAGCTGTAGCTTTGCTATATATGGCCTTCATTATGTTGAGGTATGTTCACTGTATGCCCACCTTGTGGAGAGTTTTTTTATCATAAATTGATATTGAATTTTTATCAAAAACTTTTTCTACATCTATTGTGATGATCATATAGTTTTTATCCTTCATTTGGATAATGTGGTGTGTCACGTTCGTTTACAGATGTTGAAAAATACTTGAATCCTTGGGATTAATCTCACTTGATCATGGTGTATGATCCTTTTAGTATATTGTTGGATTTGGTTTGCTAGTATTTTGTTGAGATTTTTTTCATCTATGTTTATCAGTCATATTAGCCTGTAATTTTCATTTCTGTGATATCTTTGTCTGGTTTTGATACCAGGGTGATGATGGCCTCATATAATGAGTTCAGAAGTATTCCTTCCTCTGCAATGTTTTTGCAATAGTTTCAGAAATATAAGTGTTAACTCTTCTCTAAATGTTTGGTAGAATTCACCTGTGAAGCCATCTGGTCCTGGACTTTTGTTTGTTGGGAGTTTTTAAATTACTGATCAATTTCAGTAATGTAATCAGTCTGTTAATATTTTCTGTTTCTTTCTGGTTCATCTTGGGAGATTTTACCTTTTTAAGAATTTATCCGTTTCTTCTAAGTTGTCCATTTTATTGGTGCATAGTTGCTTGTAGTAGTCTATTATAATTCTTTGTATTTCTGTGGTGTCAGTTGTAACTTCTGCTTTTTCAGTTCTGATTTTATTAATTTGTGCCCTTTTTTTTTTTCTTGAGGACTCTGGCTAAAGGTTTATCAATTTTGTTTATCTTTTAAAAAAACAGCTTTTAATTTCATTGATCTTTTCTATTTTTCTCTATGTCTGTAATGTCTCTATGTCATTTATTTCTGCTCTGATTTTTATTTCTTTCTTTCTTTCTATTAACTTTGGGTTTTATTTGTTCTTCTTTCTCTAGTTCATTTAGTTGTAAGGTTAGGTTGCCTATTTGAAATTTTTCTTGTTTCATGAAGTAAGCTTGTATTGCTATAAATAAACTTCCCTCTTTGAACTGCTTTTGCTGTATCCCATAGGTTTGGATTGTCACATTTTCGTCTTCATTTGTCTCTAGGTATCTTTAATTTCCTCTTTGATTTCTTCAGTGATCCATTGATTGTTTAGTAGCAGGTTGTTTAGACTCCATGTGTTCGTGTTTTTTTCAGTTTATTTCTTGTAGTTGATTTCTAATCTCATAGTGTTGTGGTTGGAAAAGATGCTTGATAGGATTTCAGCTTTCTTAAATTTACCGATGTTTATTTTGTGGCTTAGCATGTGACCTGTCCTGGAGAATGTTTCATGTGCACATGAAAAGGATGTGTGTTCTGCTGCTTTCACATGGAATGCTCTATAAGTAGAGGATTCCATGTGAAGTATGTTATGGTCTAATATGTTATTTTAGGGCCTGTGTTTCCCTCTTGATTTTCTGTCTGAATGATCTGTCCATTGATATAAGTGGGGTGTAAAATCTCCTACTATTATCGTGTTACTATTTATTTCTCCTTTTATGTCTGTTAATATTTGCCTTATATATTGAGGTGCTCCTATGTTGGGTGCATGTATATTTACAGTTGCTATATCTTCTTCTTGGATTGATCCCTTGATCATTATGTAGTGTCCTTCTTTGTCTCTTATAACAGTCTTTATTTTGAAGTCTATTTTGTCTGATATGAGCATTGCTACTTGGCTTTCTTTTGATATCCATTTTCATGGAATAACATTTTCCATGCCCTCACTTCAGTCTGTACATGTCTGTAGATCTGAAGTGAGTCTCTTTTAGGCAGCATATATGTGACAGGTCTTGTTTTTGTATCCATTCAGCCAGTCTGTGTCTTTCGGCTGGAGCATTTAGTCCCTTTACATTTAAGGTAATTATCAATATGTATGTTCTTATTGCCATTTTGTTAACTGTTTTGGATTTATTTTTGTAGTGTCTTTTCTCCCCCTTGTTTTGTTCTCTTGTGATTTGATGACTATCTTTAGTGTTATGTTTGGATTCCTTTTTGTGTATGTTATATATTTTTGGTTTGCAATTACCATGAAATTTTTGTATGGCAGTCTATGTATATATATGTGATTGTTTTAAGTTGCTGGTCTCTTAATTTCAAATGCATTTTACAACCCTGCATTTGTACTCTCCTACCTTCATGATTACTCTTTTGATATCATATTTTACATCTAATTCTTTGTATATCTGTTAACTGCTTATTGTGGATACACATGATTTTACTACTTTTGTCTTTTAACATCCCTACTACCTTTGTGTGTGGATGATTTCCTACCTTTACTCTATGTTCACCTTTACCAGTGAACTTTTTCATCTTGTAATTTTCTTGTTTCTAGTTGTGGCTTTTTCTTTTTTGCCTAGAGAAATACCTTTAACATTTGTTGAAAAGCTGGTTTGGTGATGCTGAATTCTTTTAGCTTTTGCTTGTCTGTAAAGCTTTCAATTTCATCATCAAATGTGAACAACAGCCTTGCTGGCTAGAGTATTCTTAGTTGTCGGTTTTTCCTTTTTATCACTTTAAATATATCATGTCACTCCCTTCTAGCCTGCAGAGTCTCTGCTGAAAAATCAGCTGATAGCCTTATGGGAGTTCCCTTGTATGTTATTTGTTGCTTTTCCATTGCAGCTTTTAATATTCTCTCTTTATTTTTAATTTTTGTCAGTTTGATTACATTGTGTCTTTGTGTGTTCCTCTTTGGGTTAATCCTGTGTGGGAGTCTCTGTGCTTCCTAGACTTGGATGACTATTTCTTTTCCCAGGTTAGGGAAGTTTTCAGCTATTATCTCTTCAAATATTTTCTCAGGCCCTTTCTGTCTCTCTTCTTCTTCTTCTGGGACCCCTATAATGTGAATATTACTGCATTTGATGTTGTCTCAGAAGTCTCTTAAACTGTCCTCATTTCTTTTCATTCTTTTATTTTCTGTTCAGTGGCAGTGATTTCCACTACTATGTCTTCTGACTCACTTATCAGTTCTCCTCTATCATTAATCTACTATTGATTCCTTTTAGTATATTTTTCATTTCAGTTATTGTATTCTTCATCTCTGTTTGGTTGCTCTTTGTATTTTCTAAAACTCCTTATTAAAAACTTTTAACTTCTCATTCTGTGCATCCATTCTTTTCTCTAGTTCTTTGATCATCTTTATGATCATTACTCTGAACTATTTCTTCGGTAGATTGCCTATCTCCATGTCACTTAGGTCTTCTTCTGGGATTTTATCTTGTTCCTTCATCAGAACATATTCCTCTGCGTCCTAATTTTGTCTATGTTTATATTTGTATTTTTGTGTATGAGGTAGGTTAGTTAAGTTTCTCAACCTTGGAAAAGTGGCCCTCTATGTAGATGTCCTATGCATCCCAGTAGTGCACTCCCCTCTCATCACCCAAGCTATGTACTCTAGATGTTCCCCCTAACAGGGCTGCATGGGTCCTTCTGTTGTGGCAGGCTGACTGTGTGGACAGTCTGGTAGGCTTGGTTGACCCCATAGTCCAGTTCGTTGCCAGACCCTGCCTTGTGTGGATGCTGCTGGCTGCTGTTTAGCAGGGCCTCGTTATGAGGTGGCTGGTTGTGGAACCCTAAGGGGCCCTGGGGATAGTGATGGCTCACTGGTGGAGGAAATCAGAGTCCCAAAGTCTCTGGGGCTGTTTCCTGCCCACTGGCAGGTGAAACCAGGTCCTGGAGTTAGTACCAGACTACTGGCAGGTAAAGCTGGTTCCTGGAGTCCGGCTGCAGGGCCCAGGGATCCCAGAGCTCATTTCAGACTGTTGTGTGGGGAGCGGTTCCTGATACCATTGTGTATGGGGTCCAGGGTGTCCCAAAGGTTGTGTTGGCCTTCTAGTAGACAGGGCCGGGGCCCAGCTGGTCCCAGGATAGTATCTGGCCTGTGTTGGTAGACCCATTCCACAGGCTGTGGGATTGTAGTTTTCTTGCATCTAGTGTCTACCCCTGTTAGGTGAGGCTCATCTAGAGGCTTGTGCAGGCTTCCTGGCAGGAGGGACAGGTTCCTGTCCACTGGTAGGTGGAGCTGGGTCTTGGCTCTCCGGTAAGGAGGGCCAAGTCTAGAGGCAACTGTGGGCTCGGGAAGCCTTTGGGCAGCCTGTCTGCTGATGGGTGGGGTTATGTCCCCACCCAGTTAGTTGTGTGGCCTGAGGCATCCCAGCACTGGTTCCTACAGGTTGTTGGATAGCAACATGTCTTGGCTCTAATGAGCCAAGGTGTCAGCCACCAGCAGCAGCAGCAACATTCACATGGCTGAATGGTCCCAAATATGTTTGCCACAAGTATCTATGTCCATGGGGAGCCACAGCTCCCCCCACCCACCTCTCCAGGAGACTCCCCAAGACCAGCAGGTAGGTCTGGCCCAAGATCCTATCAAATTACTGCTTTTGCCCTGGGTCTCAATGCATGTAAGATTCTGTGTCTGCCTTTTAAGAGTGAAGTCTCTATTTCCCCCAGTCCTGTGGGGCCTTCGGTTAAGCTCCACTGGCCTTCAAAGCCAAATACTCTGGGGGCTCATCTTTCCAGTGCCATAACCCTGGGCTAGGGCACCTACATGGGGCTCAGAACTCTCACTCCTGTGAGAGAACTTCTACAGTATAATTATTCTCCAGTTTGTGGGTTGCCTCATCCAGGGAGGTATGGATTTGATTATATCATAAGTGCACCCCTTCTACCCATCTCATTGTGATTTCTTCTTTATGTCTTTAGTTGTAGAAGATTTTTTTCTGGCAGGTTCTAGTCTTTTTCATCAATGGTGGTTCTGCAGGTAGTTGTGATTTTGGTGTGCCCATGAGAGGAGGTGAGCTCTGGCTCTTTCTACTCCACCATCTTGGCCACTCTCTTGCCAGAAAATATTTTTATAAATCACTGGAGACTGAAGATAAGGTGCTGAGGGAGTCCAAGCAACAGTAGCAAAGGAGATGATTTTTTTACTAAACATTTTGTCGCTTACTCTGTGCCAAGAACTATTCTAAGTGCTAATACATGTTAACTCAGTTAATTACGATAACTCCTTTTATGAGATATGAATTATTTTCTGCTCCATGTTACAGATGATGAGACTGAGGTATAGAGGTTAAGTGACTTATCCAAGGTCATGCCACTGTAGGCAATGCTGCGATTTGAACCAAGGAAGCCTCAACCCACAGTCCATGCCTCAACCAGCATGCAATACTGACTTCATCTGATAAAAAATTTTGTAGGTGTTTGTTGTTTATCTGTTTTTTCTATGAAAAAGAAAGGGGAAATGGGAAAAAAAGTGAAGCAGGAAGAGAAAGGAACCAGAGGAATGGCAAAAAGCCAGAGGATGATGAGGCCCAGGCTCTGCTTTCAGAGGTGGTATGACTGAAATGTTTTTTAAGAATGTTACTGAGTACAATCTCATACTGCTCACTGCACAACAGGCCAGTAAATTGAGAGACAAGTAGTTGGGGGAGGAAATAGCAACTTTATGTGGAAAGCTAGGAGACTGAGAAGATGGTGTACTAGTGTCCCAGGGAGCCATCCTACCCAAGTTAGGATTCAGGCTTCTTTTATACTAAAAGGGGAGGAGATATAGTTGGTTGTTGTAGATTTCCTGGTGTCAGAGTCTTTTTTTCTTGCAGCTGACCAAGTAGATCAGGTCATGATGTTCCTGTAAACCTCCAACAGGACAAATGTTCTTCCCTATTACAAGAATAGGAGTGTTTTATATGAAATGTTACATTCTTTTATTTTTCAGTGCATATTATGGTCCCTCCTCCTGATGCCCAAATCAACAGTAAATCTAAAATCACAAAGTCTTGTAGAAAATAGCAAAGGGGCAGAGTTTTACATCTGGGTTAATGTGGTACAGAATGGAGATTTCACAGGGACAAAAAAAAAAAGCAACAAAAAAAGCAAGAGCCCATAAATAGAGGTGATCAGCTGCTCAAAATCCTGGGTAGTCTCCGAAATCTTGAATCAGGCTTTGGACTTCCAGGCTATGGAATTGTATTGATAGTTCAAATAATCTTTTGTATATCTCAAGAGGAAGGGAGTTCCAACTCACACTTGCATTTCACTTTTTAAAAAAATTTTTATAGAAGTATAGTTGATTTATAATGTTGTGCTAATTTCTGCTGTACAGCAGAGTGACTCAGTTATACACATATATGCATTCTTCTTTTATTTTCCATTATGGTTTATCCCAGGAGATTCTATATGGTGCTCTGTGCTATACAGTGGGACTTTGTTTATCCATTCTAGATGTAATAGTTTGCATCTACTAACCCCAAACTCCCAGTCCATCCCTCTCCCTCCGCCCATCCCCCTTGGCAACCACAAGTCTGTTCTCTATGTCAGTGAGGCTGTTTCTGTTTTGTAGATAGGTTCATTTGTGCCATATTTTAGATTCCACATATAAGTGATATCATATGGTATTTGTCTTTCTCTTTCTGACTTACTTCGCTTAGTATGATAATCTCTAGTTGCATCCATGTTGCTGCAAATGGAATTATTCCATTCTTTTTCTTGGCTGAGTAGTGTTCGTTGTATATATGTACCACATCTTCTTTATCCATTCCTCTGTCAAAGGACATTTAAGTTGCTTCCATGTCTTGGCTATTGTGAATAGTGCTGCTATGAACATAGGGGGGCTTGCATCTTTTTGAATTATAGTTTTGTCTGGGTATGTGCACAGGAGTGGTATTGCTAGATCATATGGTATCTCTATTTTTAGTTTTCTGAGGGACTTCCATACTGTTTTCCATAGTGGCTGCACCACTATGCTGAAAGCATTTCATTTTAAGTTAGGAAAATTATTCCATTTTCTCCACAATAAATTGAGGATGGTGGTGGACTATATTAGCCAATTTTAACAATGAAGCACCATGTCCAGCTTGAGAAATATCATAAGTACCTATTTTAGTTATAACAGGAAATTACATGAACACTTTTAAAGTTAAGGTGAGATTAATAAACAAAAATACTTTCAAAGATTTCCCTTTATCTGTGGACAACTCAGTTTCCATTGAATAGATAATTCCCATTCCAGTTTACTTTCAGTCATTAGACTGTGTTTGCTTTATCATAAAGCTATATTTCCATAAGGCATAAGTAAGTCATTTTCTTTCATCTATAAAGCCAAGATTTTCCTTTCTCTTATATGTGGCACCACAGTCCAAACAAGGACAGGCTGGCTGAACGAGGGCCATTTCCAGGCTGGTGACCTAGTTTCCTGTGTACATTGGCTGTTATTGAGAATTTGAGGCCATTTGAGTCCCTGAGGGTTCCCAGACAAAGACTTAGCGGGTGGGCTTCCTGGTAGTGTCAATGGGAACACTAATAAACTTGTCTCAGATGGATGATATCCTGTGCATATCTTTGCTTTTCCTTGCTCTTCCAAGGATGTGCCTCCAGGAGAAAATTGATCCAGCTCACCACTTATAGTGCTCCCCATTGGTTTGTGGATGTTTCCACAGACTTATTTGTTGCATATACAGCTAACTTTTTTGGTTGCTTCCTCTTAGTTGCCACAGACTTAAAAAAAAAAAAAACAGTAAGGAACTTCAGTGATTTGAAAAAGAAGACATTTTTATTCATTCATTCAATAATTAATACATTTTTATTCAGGATTCAATATGAGCTTAACCCTGTGCTAGGCACTCTGGGGTGGTATAGATAATAATAGCAGTATTTATTGTTTGCCCCTGTGACAAGGGCTTTAAACTCACCATCATGTTTAACCCTCACTACAACCATATCAGATATGTTGCTGAGGCATGAACTAGGAAACAAGCTCAGAAAGATTAAGAATTTAGCACGAGTCCAAACAGCCTCTAGATTGCAAAGACTAGGTTTGTCTCTGGTTATGTGACGCCAGGATTGATTCTCTTAATACTTCTTTAATAAGTTGTTCTGGCCCTCAAGAAGTTTATAGTTTAGAGATATACAGAACTCAGTTTAAGAGAAATCGGAATGCACTAAGTGCTATAATAATGGCATGATCAAGGTGCATTAACAAGACAGACTGAAATAATTCCACACTTTGCACTTTTCACTGGGGACAATGGAAATTACTCCAAGTCCTTCAGGCAAGAAAATGCAAGGGCAGGTTTGGGACAGCATAGAGTTCACTCTAGGAAAAGCATGAGGAGTTGAGTGTGATGCTTGGAAATATGAGTTGTGGCCAAATCAAGAAGTGTCTTGGATTTTACAATCACAATTAGAAAACGTCAATGTGTGGTGGCTTCCAGACATGAACACTAAGGAAAACTCAAACTTTAACCCAGCTTCTCACATCAGTGTGTACACTCTCTATTAATTAAAACCACCAGGTTTTGTGAATTTCTTCTATTTTGTGTATCTTTCTTCCTCTGTCTAGTTAACATAGACTGGATTTCACTAAATTACACGGACAATCCCACGTAATTCTAGTTCATGAGGTGTAGCAAGCCACAACTATATTCTTGTATTCCCCTTAGGTTCAAAGTTTAGGTTACCTAACTGGTGGTTGAGACAATGTCCAATTTCCCTTGATAATTACGTGAACAAGAACTGAAATCAAGGTCTTTCACCTTTCTGATTCTGTTCTCATATGTTGAAGAATAAAAAGGGGAAAAAAAGGAAGGAGGGCTAGATATATCAAAGAGTTCTCTGGTACACATAAATGCTCCTGTTTGTGTATGTATGTGTGAAAGAGAGAGAGAGAGAGAGCAACTGGATATATATGGTTTCCCCTTTCCCCTGTATTATGTAAGTGAGCTAAGCATGTCCATAATAATAGGATAACCGGTATTTTCCTCTTCTAGTGAAGACTTTGAGTTAATCATTTTCTTCAGGGAAACAACAACATGGAGAGAGAAGAGGTGACAGAAATTAGAATTTAAAGACTAAACATTTTATTATATGTGTCTTGAAGTAACTCATTGAAGTGTCTGATTGTTCATTCTTCAAATATATTTCCTGTTCTTGGCTTTTTTGGAATGCTGTGGCTTTGACAGAACTTTGTAGTGTGTATCTACATTAGACTCTGTTCATAGAATTTCTTAAAACTTCATATGTGCCCAATGGAATGTGGGTAGGAAAATGGTTTTCACCCTTGCAAATCTATTCATTAGGGAGTTTTAAGATTTTGCCTTTTAAAATCAATGTCTTTCTGCCTTGCTGAGTCCTACCAGTTAACACAGAGTGAAGTTTTTTCTTCAGGAGGCCAAGATAGGGCCGGGCAATAGGGAGTCTCC
The DNA here is from genome assembly GCF_963924675.1 of Phocoena phocoena. Classification (NCBI taxonomy): domain Eukaryota; kingdom Metazoa; phylum Chordata; class Mammalia; order Artiodactyla; family Phocoenidae; genus Phocoena; species Phocoena phocoena. Next base: position 43,835,543 of record NC_089224.1, on the reverse strand, counting down.
TGTTTGTTTGTCTCTGTGTGCAAAGCTGATATGGAGCAGAATTAATTCTGTAGTGCTACTGGATGACCTCTCCTTAGCCCTTCCTTGGGGAAAGGCAACGTTTCAAAGGTACCCATTTTGCGTCATAAAAGTGAAGTTGATCCTAGTAAAAGTGGTGCTTTCTTTCCTAAACATTTTTGGACCGTGGACTATATGCTAATAGCTATTATACTATTTTTGCTATGGTGACAGCAGTGCGTTGTCATCTAAATCCTTGTGCATGCATAATATCAGAGGCATGGTGCCAATAGGACAAACCACATCAGGGCTGGGAGTTAAGTTGATGTCACTTCCCTCGTTTTGTTTTAATATCCTGCTGAAATGTCTCTGAAGCCTCACAAGAGACTTTGCTTTGATCAACATCTTTCAACCTTCAAAGGCATCCTGGAGGTGTTTGTGAGACAGCTGCTTGCTGAAATAACCTTGATTGCTTGTTCTAAGAATTGTCAGTGCATGCCTCATAGATTGGTGGGGAGTCTCTACCAAAAACTGCTGACACTGGCACCCAAGTTCAACTATACTCACTGTACTAAGTCCCCCCACTATTTTTCATGAGTGACACCTCAATTTTTTGTGTGCACAAATGTGCTTAAATACAAGTCATCTAAAATGCTACCCATTTTCTTATTCTAAATATTCACATAATTTTTCTTGTACAAAAGTAACACATGCTCAGTTGTAGAAAAATTGAAAATTCACAAATGAGAGACAAGGAAAAATATCCTCTCTGAGACCACTACAGAAACATAAGAGTACTCCTCTAGTAATCTGTAATGTGAATGATTTTTGTTTTATGTATTATTATTAAATATAATTGAGGTAAAAATGTATACAGAATAGAGTGTACCAGTTTATTTTTAAGTAATTACATAAAATATGCCTTTCAATAGTGAAAAAAATCATCCTGGTGTTACATTGACTCTCTGATGAAAACTTCCCTTATTCCATTAGCATTCTTATATTTTACTGTTTCAGTTCCTCGAGCATTACCAATACTCTCTGTTGTGGAAAAGGAAAAAAGCCAAGTTAAATGGTTGGACACTTGAAGAATTGTTGGTTTGGAACCCATAAAAATCAACTTCTGAATTGTAGTTTCTTTTTTTATTATTGCACAAAAAACACGCTAGTCTTCAAAGTATTCTGATTCACTGGACTGTGTATAGAGAAAGTAAGTTTTGCAGTGACTGTTGGAATGCTCACAGAGAAGAGATTGTCAAGGTGATGGGTGGAAGATAATTAGCAGCCACCTGGAATGGACTGTGGAATAGTAATAGGGAGATATTGAAAGCCATATGAAGGAATTGGAGGAAAAAAAGCCATAGAGACTTAGAAAATTATGTAAACTTAATAGTGAAAGAATAAGAATAGGATGAGGACAAGGAATTGATATTTTGATTTATTACTTGGGCCAGGTACTGTGCTAGTCACTTTCCAAATATTACCTCTTTTAATCTTTACAATTATGCTGTAAAGTAGAGTGATACGGTGAAACACAGAGTTGTAAAGTAACATGACCATTTTCTTGTAGCCAAGAGTGATAAAAAGCTGTCAGGTAGATTTTCAAAACAAACTGAATCAGGTTTTTGGTTTTTTGTATTTTTGTTTTTTTTAAGCAACTTTATTGGCAGATAATTCATATACCAATGCAATTTAGCCATTTAGTGTGTACAGTTCAAGGGTTTTTAGTAGATTCAGAAAATTGTGCAAATTTCACTACTAATTTTAGAATGTCTTCATCCCCCTAAAAGAAGTGTACCCATGAGAAGTCATTCCCCATGCTTCCCTTCCCCAAGCCTCTGGCAACCACTAATCTACTTTCTGTCTCTGTAGATTTGGGTTCATCCATGTTGTAGCATGTATTTGTATTTCATTTTGTTTTATTGCTGAGTAGTTTTCTATAGTATGGATATATCACACTTTGTTTATCCTTTTATCTGGTATGGATATTTGGGTTGTTTCCGCTTGCTGGCTATGTTGTGGAGGTTTTTCTTAATTGAGGCAACATTGGTTTATAACATTATATAAGTTTCAAATGTACAACATTATATTTCTGTTTCCACAGACCCCACAGCGTGCTTACCACCAAAAATTTAGTTTCCATCCATCTCCATACAGTTGATCCCCTTTACACATTTTGCACTGCCCCCAGCCCCTTGCCCTCTGGTAGCCATTATTATGGTGTCGGTATTGGTGTGTTTGTTTTTGTTTGTTCATTTATTTTGGAATGTCTGTTTTTTATATTCCATATATAAGTAAAATCATATGGTATTTGTCTTTTTGAATTGATAATAGCTAAGGTTTTGCAACATCTGTTTGAAGTTAATATTTTATTTCAAATTAAAAATAATCAAGAGTTCCCCTTATTCCAGACGCTTTTATCTTCCTTCTCGCAGAAGCTACTATTCTCATGCATGTCTCCTATCTTTCCACCTTATTTTTTAATGTATTACATAATTTTGAAATGTTTGTTTTTAGCTGCATATTTTTGTACTGAAAAATAGATAACTATTTTAAAGAAGGTAGCACGAGGAACTCAAATATTGAAAAGCAACCAGTTAGACAAAAATGTAGGAGACACACTCTACTAGAAATTCATGTCAAGATAATCTTTGCCAGATCCATAAATTGAATTCATCTTAGCAAGTACCTATATGGCACATCAAGATAACTTTAATGTTTAAAAAAATACATAGCAATATTTCTGTTCTGTTGTAATTTTCATTTATGAGAAATAAATACATTATAAACAAAATAAGAAATTAGAATTCAAAATGATTCACATTGGTAATATGTTTTTACAGGAGAAATGCTTGCAAAAAGTACCTAGCATGATCTCTATTATTTTGTTATCTAAGATAACATATGCAAGTTATATTTTTTTACTTGCTTAAGAATTCCAAACACGAAGACATGAAAGCAGTTTTTAACTATTTTGATAAAATCATGTTTCGTCTAAACACACAAAATATAAAATAGAACCTTTTACATTTCTTTTTCATCAAAACTGTTTTTTTCTTACATATTTATTTGATGTGAATTAACAAATGGAAGAGACAATATAATTTTATACGTTGTGGATATGTTGGATATGGTATTTAATTAATTTTATGTTATTAGATACTATACTGATATGATTTTAAATATTTGGCTTATAATCTATATAACCCATACCAAAAGCTTGAAATTTATGAGAAATTTCCACAGTTGTTCACTCAAATTATTATTATCAAAGCGTTTAGCAAGTTAAAAAACGAAATCAAAAGGCAAAAAACAAAAACGCTGAATTGGAGGCTCTCCAAGGCCTTCCTGTCCTGAAATGTCATGACTAAAGGATCCTCCTCTTTCCTCCACCCACGAACTGAAGGCCTTGACAGAAAGAAATGGAAAAGAAGATATATAATGGCTCTGGTTATATTCACTCATGAGGTATAAATCTAAGGGAAAAGACTGGATTATTTTTAAGAAAATCTATGGACCCCCCCAACTCCAGATGAACTTACTTGGACAAAACACTATAAAAAAACAAAATGTGGGCTTCCCTGGTGGCGCAGTGGTTGAGAGTCCGCCTGCCGATGCAGGGGACACGGGTTCGTGCCCGGGTCCGGGAAGATCTCACATGCCGCGGAGCAGCTGGGACCGTGAGCCATGGCCGCTGAGCCTGCGCGTCCAGAGCCTGTGCTCCGCAACGGGAGAGGCCACAGCAGTGAGAGGCCCGCACACCACAAAAAAAAAAAAGAAAAAAAATGTTCAACTCAGTAGTTATACATAACACTAGTTCTCAAAACTATTTTGACTAACAGAACTTTAAATTTCCCTGACAGCATCATTTCTAATGTTACAATTTATTTTAATTTGTATTTTCTGCAGTGTTGGCTAGTCAACAAAGTTAAAATGTGTAGCATTTGGTAAACCTGAAATGGCACAAAATGACTGATGCCATCTGACCTTTCTTTGGATTGAATTTCCTGTTGTATTTTGGGAAAGGTAGTGACTGTGCTAGATAAGTAATTAATGCACTTTGGTGTGAGAATTATGAGAATTATGGAGAAATATATTAAAGGGTTGAATTCAGCATTATTACAAATTAGCTAATCTAGTCTTTTGGCACAAAATAAGCAGCCTGCTTTGTACACACTTGGAAGGTTTTAAAAACAAATCAATATAGCCGTACACTCAGGACTATGCTAAAGAGAGCTGCTGATACACACACACTGCTCCTCCACAGTGGGCCCATTGTGGAGAGCTGCCACATCCAAAGCACCTTCCAGCTGTTGCAGGAACCCACCAGAGGAGTAAGTGCAGATGCAGACACCCTCAGTCAGATAATTACCTTGATTAAGATTCTCAGAATTAAACGGAGTTTAATCAAGGACCCTGTGAAATTGTGAAAGCGCCAGTTTCCTGGGCTTGCCCTCCTTTTCTGCGGATGGTGAGTTGCCAAACAAAATCAAAAGAGTCTTAATTACAAGGATGAGAGGCAAAATCGAAAGGGAATGAGAGAATCTGACTTTTGTGATGGAGATGGACCTGCACCAGTCCCAGCAAACTCAGCTCTGTTCTGCGTGGAGAGAGCCACAACGCATCACAGCTGAACACCATCAACATTCCTGACAGTTCGAAGGACTGAATTAGTAGCTATGCCAATATATTTAAGGTTGGTGCTAATACTGAATTCTCTTATGATACAATGTTGTATGTGAACTTTTAGGAAATATTTGGGCTGATATTAGAAAAAAAAAAAAACCGATGCCACTCGGTTGTTACTAAGAAAGCATGACTCAGCCTAAATCTAAACTAAACCATTATTGGAAATAAATTCTCACATAAATGGAAAGCCTGAGAATCAGTGATACAGGGAGGTATAACTTTTTTCAACTTTCTTGCTTTCTTTTAATTTGGATCACAAATAGAAGTGATTATAAAAGTGATCCATTCCATAAATATGTCAATAGCTCCTAAAGTCCACTCACTACAACACTAATGTTCTTTTCATGTAAGCTGCTCCTAAGCCTTTTCCACTGTTCTGAATGTCTATACTTGGTCTTTTGATGTGCAGGACCTTGTATTGATTTCTTTAGTTTTATTTTCATAAAATTTGGCCTGGTATTACAAATAACATCAAAGAGTCATCATTTATTGGTGCTAATTAATTTGGTACAAGCACTCTGGGGATAGAATATTATAAAAATCATTGTACCCCCTCCCCAAGTCATACTTATGATAATATATCTTCACATATAAATTTCATATTTCTAATAATATTTTGTAAAGTAAACATAAATCCATCCCTGTCTATTTTCCTATTATTTACCATTATTATAAGCCACAAATGCAAACAGTTTATGGATAATCGATCTCCCTACAGGCTTTCCTCATGTCAATGCTTTGCAATTTCTATTTTTAGGATCTTTATTTATTTATTTTTATTACTTTGCTTAGTCCTTCAAAGATTTCCTTTGAACTGCTCTTCATATACTCCCTCTTGGCTGGCATCTAAAGTTTTACATTTTCTCTTTTTCTCAGATTTTATACCATTACCCTCCTATATTCCAATATCTTCTTATTCTTCTGACTTAATCTTATATTTTCTTCCATTCATGCATCTGGAATGATCTGGAAATAGTTTCCATTTCTATACCTCTGTGAACTAAAAAGCTAACTCTCTGACTATATGGCTGTTAATTGCTTTCCCCCAGCAAGACCCATCTCTATACAGCATTTTTGCAACTGTTGCTCATTCATGCTTTGTTTTCCTTCTACTTCTTCTTCCTCTATAATTTGCTATCTTATTTTTCACAAGATGATACACAAAGCCTGAATATCACTATCAATGAAAGAAATTTAATCTGTTATTAAAATAAACCTTCCCACAAAACCAATGTTAATATTTTCTATAATAGTAATATTATTATAGAAAAGACATGCAATATTTATTTTATATTATATGGTTATGTTATAATTATTAGTTCTATAATAGTTATTTGTTAATCACAAAATAATTTGAGGTATAAATTATATATAATATTACATAAAAAGTATAATTTCATGTATTATGTTACAGGTTTATTATTACCTATATATTGTTTATTTTGTACCAGATATTTTACATATATCATCTCATTTAATACAACCATTCTGTGAGCTAGGTGTTATTATCTTCACTTTATCGATGAAGAAATTAAAGAACAAAGAACTTAATTACCTTGCCTAAACTCACAAAGCTAGTAACAGGCACAGCTGGCTCTAGAGTCCTTTGAGATGGATTGAGTTTAGAAGGTGGAAGGAAGGATTTTGAGAATATTCAAGTGTTTCTAGCTATGGTGTCCTGTGTAAGATGTTACCATTCTTGAGTTTAAGAAAAAGTAATAACCAACCATTCAAGTTCTACATGTTTGTAAAACTCTTGCTAAGTGCCAGGTAGTGTGTTCTGAACAGTTCACAATATTATAATATTTTTTTCACACCAACTCTTAGATGTGAGAGAATTGAGACCCAAAGATATTCAATAATTTACTTTCACTAGATTATGCAACTAGCAAATGAAAAAGGCAGAATTCAGACCCATGACTCCTGAGTCTTTCACTTTTAACTACTATATTATGGAAAAATCAACCTATGCTGAAAGTGGGATGTCTTCTTGTTATCTAGATAAATAGCCTTCTGCTTTGAACCTCAAAATCAGTTACAGTTTTTGGGAATATCAGTTTTCAGGTAGTCACGAAGCCATATTAATTGTTGATATGCTCCATTCTGTTTGTGTAGAAAAAAGATCTCCCATTTTATTTTTAGGAAGGTGCAATAAATCTAATGAGAGACATATTAAAGCTGACGGCACATTTCCAGAGTTGACACGCCAAGAATTCAAGTTCACCTCTAACCTCTTAGGTAGTATATAATTCAAACTGAAAATAAAAGAACATCTTGGTATACAAGTTCAGTTTTTAGTGTAGAGGGAAGAAAAGGGATGATGTCAGAGGAGAAGAAAGATTTTGAGTGCTTTACAGCTGGTGACATCTGAATTGTTTTGTGAACTCTGTTCTGGACCTAACAGCAAAACTCAAAACAAATGAGAAAAGTGCATTTCCGCCCATTTCAATATATAGGGACACTGAGAAATCCAGCTACCTCATCCCTGTTATAGGTGCTAGCAAGATATGACAGCTGTGCCACTACCCTGGCCAGGACCAGGGCCCACACTGCAGTAATAAGGGATCTACGCATCCATACAGTGAGCTCGAGGGTATCAAGAGAGGGAGAGTGGAGACTTCGATGTGACCGAGTGACCACTGATTGCTCTGCCTGGGCAAGAGTCCATGGGGCCCTGCCAAGAGGCCCAGAGGCAGAGGCTCAGAGTCTACATCAGTGATAGCAGGGAGAACAGGAGATTTGCTTCTTTCCATGATCCCGTGCATCCTATCGAACTGCCCTGGCTGCTGTGGCCTGAGCAAATACACGTTAGTAATTGGCCATTCTTTCCTGTCACCAAACAATTTTTCTGAGTTCCGCGTATCCAATTCTAGTCAGTCATTCTAAAACTTTCTCCAGAATTCCTGAGTATCTAATGTAAAATCAGGATTCCTTTTTATAGAGGATACATACTAAGCCCTGGATATATACTGCAATCTTTTACTACTGTGAGCCACAAGTTAATATTTTCCAAATTATATTTATTTGACCTATAATTTCACTAGCCTCTTTGATAGTTAAAAAATAATGAAGATTTACATATGCATAATTAGATATGATAAATGCTCATATTTAAACTGTCCCACAACCCCATACCCCTGAGTCTCTCTTCTCAAAGGGAGCCACTATTAACAGCTACTTCTGTAAGTCCAGAAACAGTTTCCGTGCATATAGCTGCATATCTCAATTTTAAAACGTAAAGAATGCTTATACTAGACTCACTTTTCTACACCAAACTTTTCACTTAATGCATCCTGAAGGTTTTTATTCAAATCAGCATATACTTATCTACAGCATTTCAGTAGTGTCTATGTCATGTGAACATATCATAATGCACTTAACAAGCCCCTATTTACAGTGACTAACTGGAGCTATATTTGTTCTTACAAAGAGAGCTATAATCGAAATAGTATACTAATATCTTAGTATACTTTATTATATTTATTTCAAATTTGGTAAATATTGCCAGATTCATTTGAGAGTAGTTTTTATCCAGTTCCAACTTCACCAGAGCTTCATACACTGTTGGTGAAATTGGAACCAGATGAGGCCTTATTTCCTCCCCAAAACTGATATTACTAACCTTTAAAGCTCTTATTTAACTGATTAAAACATTAGAATATGATAATTGATAATATTGGTAATATATGGCAGAAAGCTGAGGCTTTGAATATAATAAAAATAATAGTAACAGATGAGTACACCAGGTTTGTTCATTAAGTTCAAACTATAGTTTATGTTTCATGGATTAATTGTGGGTTTTTACCCAATATGATATTGGGGTATTTAAAAAGTGAGAGAAAAAAAATCACTTAAAATTCTTTTGAAATTAAATAAAGATAGATTTTCCTCCTGTTATGGATTGTGTATTTTCTACATCTTCCTTAACAAATCAGCATGGAGTTATATAAGAACTCCAAATATTGAATTTTCTGGAAAATTGAATATTTATGTTAGAAAGGAAAAATGACATAGTCACTAAGGATGGTTAAATGAATTTACAAATAAGAAATACATTCTATCACATCATAGGATGTATTTCATTGACGTGAAGCTCTTACTATATTGATTTTAGAAAATAATTTTTATTGTGCATTTGTACTTTTTTAAACAGCATATTCACTGGAGAAAGAAGAATCAAGGAGAGAAAGAGTTTTGGAGGGAGAGGAAGAGGAAAAGATGTCAGTAGAGTGAGTAAAAGGGAGGGATAGAAGGAGAGAAATACTTGTGTGAAATGGCCGGTTTTCATTTCCTTGTGGGATTCCCTTTACTTACCAACAGATATTTCTTTCTGATATAGAAGGTTCATGCTGAATAATCCTCATGTATAACATTGTCTTCTGAATTTTGGTTTGATTTTGATGAAGCTGATCCCTGAGTAGACTGGTTTTCCATTTGGGGGATTATCAGGTATAAATCAGCAGAAAACAAAATGCTAAAATGAAAATGAATGATAACAGAATATACTTCAGACAGTTCAGCTTCAAGGACTTCTCATCTCATCTGAAGTGATCACATATGAAATGAACAAAGATTTATACACCATTGCTTTTGTGTAAAATAATACAGGATACTCTAGTGTTGTACAAATGGATAAACATGTGTTAAAAAAAAAGAAACACCAGGCCAAAATGGAGTCACTTGTGTTAAGCCCCAGGTCAGTAAAACAAGACTTAATACCTAACCTAATTATAGTTTCAGCCTCTCTTAGGAAGGTAATCTTAACCAGTCAGTCTGGAATTTCCTGGCAGCACTAGTGAGGTAGTCGATGTGCTAGACCCTTGCCTTCCCCCAGAGGAAGATGATCTTACCTGAAATAATCCTCTTTTTTTGTTTACGACTACCTTGTCCCTCCCACTTTCTACCTTTAAAAACCTTTTCTGCAGCTGTTTGAAGCTCCTTCTAAATGAGTAAGTATTACCCCGGGGGAGGGGATCTTGACTCTATCAGTTGCTCCTTTTGTTCCAGTGACATTACATGGCCCATCAAACTTACCTGAAGTAATACTCTTAGTTTATCACACTAAAATAGTCGTAGTACTACAGTGGACGTCTCAAAACAACTAATACAGAGGTTCATATTGGCTACTGTGACTCCATTTTGAACTACTTAACATAGCGCAAATCCTATAAGTTTCACACAAGATGACCAGGAGTCATAACACAAAAGAAATGATGTCGTAACAAGTACAGAGCACTTAATTCTTATCAAAGGAAATAGACTGAGGCTGTACAGAAAAAAAGCTGTATTTACTGTGGATATTTCACCACTGAGTAACAGAAAGGTCATGATTCCCATTTCCGAGGCTTACCACGTTGAACTGGATTGTTTAACTCATTATTTTCATGTGAAGGACAAGGTCATTTTTTAAATCTCCAAATATCTCTTTCTTTTAAATTCATAAAACTAGATTAAGCTCAAATTCTAGTCGCTGAAATTTTTTAATTCCTTTGCTTGCAGTTTTTGGTAATTCTCAAAATAATATGCTTAATGTTCAAGCTCAGCCCATTGAAATGGTTTCAGTCCATTTCAATTCATGGACACATATTCTAACAAGAATATAATGTCTCCTTGGTATTGGTTTTAGGGAAATGTGACATCAGATTCTTCTTTGGGTGTTCTATAAAGGGATTTTATTTGAGAGAGAGTGTTTCAAAAGAATGTGTTTGACCTGAGGCATATCTGAAGTGAAATAATGGAGACATGAGTCAAAATAAGCTATTCTGTTACCTAAAACATTTCCCCAAATCTCCCACTGGTAAAATAATGATATTTTGATTCTGAAAACTAGGTCCACTCTGGTGGGAAAAGGCAGAGTCATAAGATCATTACTTCTATATTTCCTAAAATCTTATGATACCAGAAAAAATGTCACATTTTTCCCATTTGAGAACTCAAGTTAAAATGTTTTAAAAATAGAAAATAGTGAAAACTTTATTGTTTTTTTAGATTTGAAGCAAGTACTTAAAAACTTTATTATGTTTTAGATTTGGGTCAAGCACAAAAAATGTTAAACCTTTTTATAATGTTTGTCTCTATAAGACAACACAGTTATGTTTTGGTTAACATTACATTGATCATGGGCATGATGGGAACCTCTGAATTTACAGCTGCACTTAGACCACTCATCACCCTTGGGCAAGCTAATAAGCCTCAATTTCTCCATCTTTACTTCACAGATTTAAAATGAGGATTAAAATGTGATCATATGTATATAGCATGACCATTATGTAGAAGAACCTCAACAAATGCAAATTCCCTTTCACCTTATGAAAAGATTCCAGGGACATCATCACCCAGATGATTAATAAAAGAGAAAATCACTGTGATCCTCTGCCCCAATTACAAAGCTGTAGGTTCCTGAAATGCACTGCAAGATGCAGTAAGTTTAGACAGTTGAATTTATCTGTTCAAACAGCTGGCAATTGACCACCTTTCCCCACTAGCTAACCTGATTGAAGTAACATAATATAGCGTTTAGAGATTGGCTTTTCGAATCTAACACTCATGAGTTCAAATCATGAATCCACCACTTAGACACTGAATCATTGACAAGTTACTTTTGCTTTCTGAGACCTAGTTATCTCACCTACAAAATGAGTTAAGTGCCAAGTCCAGGGCTTTCTATTGCATGTTGTATGCACTCAATAAGTGTTGTATTTTCTCCAATGTTTCTTTTTTCAAAGAAAAAAAATTAGCTAATGTGTGGAGTTTGAAAGTTCCTGCTAATCAGGAAAAAAAATAAGAAGAACATTAAAACAGGGCATTGACCAGAAGAAAAAATAAAAGTATTAATTAGGTAAACATGTATTCACAAATGGCAAATAATCTCCAGACCTCCTGGTTCAGAAGAAATATGTTTTCCTCTACAATCACTGATATTACAACAAAATGCTATGCCATCCATATGACATCTCAAAATATCAGAGTGGACCACTTTATTTGCCACAATGTGGTTCTTGAATTTGATTTCCACCTGTCAATCAAAATGCTACCTTTAATCTTAATAGTTCCTGTCACTGATTTTTGATATGAGCCCCATTAAATTTTATTGAAAAGCAGCATTCATAGTACAGTTGCCACCCAAAGTTAATGAATAATATATTTTTCATGTTACTTCGTGAAATCCATAAATAGTGACATAAAATCTAATCAGTACATTTTAGACATAAATGTTTAAGAATGTTGTGATGGACTATATTAAATTGTAAATGTTGTTTTGTTAAGAGATTTACAATTTAACTACCATGACATCTTTATCCTGCGCATTTTAGCTTACTCTCTAGGTGACTAGCCATCTGCCACCAAAATAACATATGGTAGAATTAAACAGATGTCATTACTTGTAGATGAGGCTTCAAATTTCACAAAAGTAAGACAACTATCTAACTCACAGAAAGCCGAAAGAATTCCTCTCCTCCAAAATAAGGTATGTGCCAAGTGGAATACAATTCTCTCAGAAAATAATCACCTCCAGGAAATCCCTGGAGGTGGAATGAATTTAATACATTGTTCCACAGCCTTGGTGCACTGATTCAGCATAAGATAGCAAGAAAAGTAAAAGATTGGTTTTGTGTACGGAAGACACCATCTTTCTTTCAATATTTTTAAATGAACTCATTCTTATTCTTGGAAGGAAAACACCCACACACTTCTATGAAACCAAAGTCAAAGAAATATCCACATATCCAAAATAAGGATTTTTGTCAAAGAGAGAAGAGATGTGCCCAAAGTATTCTTAACATGAATAACTCTGTTAATTTAATTTGACAATGTTTCCTTTGCTAAAGTAAATAGAAATGCAGCTCCAAATTCATAAGCTAAAAACTACATTTTTCAGAACCTGCCCAACTATCCAGAAGTATGAATTCTAGATCTCTTCAAATATCAATCAAGTGAAAGGCATTTATCCTTACTTAGAATTGTATAAGTAAAAATTAAAACAATATTAAAAAATATTTTCAATTATAAGAACAAGGTTTTAACATATACAATATTGGCAAGCAAGTGAGTGGAGAAACTGGCCCTTTCATATATTTTTGTTCAGTGTGTAAGTTGGTGCAACTGCTTTGGAGGACATCTTGAAAATATCAATCAAACTAATAATTTACAAGCCTTTGAAGTCAGAATCTTTCCTGTAAGAATTTATTCTGTGAATTTACTTGTGTATGTGAACACGAAAATGACAGTTGCCACATTTGTTTGTAATAACAAAACACTGGGGACTCCAGGAAAAACCAGCACCCAGTGAAAAATGTATGAATACAAATTTGGTTGCATTAAGCAGAGGTCTGAATCTGGTTCGGTCAAGCATTCAGCCACCAGAAGGATCTCAAATGAGGATATCCTCCTATTTTGGGCCAGGAGACAGTGAGCCATATTTCTAACATCAGATGGAAGGTAAAATGCAAAATGTTAAGAATGAATGAATGAATTAGCATTTCTTTGGCACTGAACTGGTAAACTTAAGGCTATAAAATGCATAACACCTGGCTACCATGAAAGTCTATTTCTGTCTCTTCTTATGCTTATATTTTACAAATCATGATCCCAAGCACAGTGATCACTATAGATTTATAGTCTTCTTCTCAGGACAAATATCATGGAAATTATCTTTACAATTAAAGATATTCACATACTGCTGTACCACTTATTGGTATAAAATGACAATGTAAAAAGAAAGCTTTCAAAACATGTATTACATTTGGTCCAATAATTCTACTTATTCAGATGTACTCTTTAAATTATTTTAAGATAATTTCAAGTTATAGAAGAGTTGCATGAATAGTTCAAAGAATTCCTGTGTATCCTTCACCCAAGCTATCGAAATGTTAACATTTTACCACATTGTTGTTCTCTCTGACTGTGTTTGTCTGTCTCCATAGATATTAAAAGCTATTCATTGGAGCATAATTTATAATGGAGAAAACTGGAAGGCATCTATATAACAAGCATCAGGAAAATGCTTTCTTAAATTATAGAATATCTACTATGTGGAATATTAAACAGAAATTAAAATATTTAAAGTGATAATTGTGAAGTTTAGCCTTATTAGATAATGCTAAGTCAAAAGGAAGTTATAAATGATAATTATAAAGATTATAACACTTATTAAATATTACCCAGTGAAAACTCAGGATACAAATGTGACAATATGTAAATAGATTCATATGAAAAAATGACAAGAAGGGAACATACAAAAATGTAGTTCTATAAATTTGATTAAGATTATGGATAAAATTTCTCTATTTTCTAAATAGTACACCTCTTTTTAGACTGTTTTTTAGGATATTATGGATGGCTACTTGAAGGTAAGCAAGATAAAATACTGAATTTGGGAAATTACTCATAAGATTGTAGAGTAGAAACTATAACTTAAATCACATAACATAAACTATTATGTTTCATGAAAGAAAGAAGAAAAGGGGTCATTTTTCCCAAGGAGAAAATAAATAGGACTCAAAACAGAGAACAGATTATTTGGATTGAGATTTCATAAAATATCAAGCTCACATGGGTTTGTAAATGAATGTTTAACAAATAGAATTCTGCAACATATAAGGTTAGTATTTTTTACTATATTACATGATGCAATCAGATTGCTTCTGACCTGAAATTTCACTGAGATGTTTTATTCTCTGGGTATCACTAATTGTTGTGTGCAATCTGACTGCCAAACTGAGCGCAGACCTATAAACCAGTGAAAAGGGGTATTTGTAAGCCGTTAGAATTTCTGATAATTAAAATCTAAAGGAAAAAGATGATAATCTCTTAGCAGTGAACATTCCATGTACGTGACTTTTAAAAGTTTAATTGTATATTTGATAGAAAGGGAAACATTTCTGAAAATGAAATATTAAGAGAGCCACTGAATTCTTCTGCCAAGGTGATTTGGGGTGTAAAGAGATCTGTTTTGGAGATTTCAAGTATGAGATGTTTATTAGTCATATGAGAGGAAATAATTAAATATCAAGTGGACAGTATTAGCAATAATACCTGATGAATTTCTGATAAGAAACCTCTGTTTATCAGAAAATCTAGTCTACATGCAGCAGAGATAATCAATTTGTAAATTAGTAAAACAATCTAGGGAGATACAATCTAAATTCCTTCCTAACATGAGATCATCACCAAAGCAGATTTAACACTTTAGAAACTGGTACTTGAACATCAGACTCTATTAAAGATATTATCTTTATTGTACCTAAGATATACTTTGTGGTACACTAAAACTGCACAGAGAACATTGAAAATCTAAAGCTGATCATGGTTCCAGGAGGAGACTGGCTTTTTTCTTTTTTTAAGAAAAGGCTGCTTTTATTCTCCTCACAGCTGAGTTTGTCATCTATTGTTATTTCACAGATGACATAATTCACAAGTTATTAAAGTTTTCACTGCAGTCTGAACTTTTTATTCCTACACATTCCGAAACACTCTCAATTTTCTCTAACTACACTCTAAAGTAATTTCAGTCCCAAAGAATAAAGGAGGAAAAAATATACATTGAATATATAAGAGTAGAGGCAGAGCGCCAATCTATTATGACATTTATCGCTATGAAAGAAAGATGGGTTGACTTGCTCATGGCTATATTATTTATAAGTTCTTTCTTCTCACTCATAAAGACACTTGTTATAAGAAATGTTAAGATTTCTTTACATTTTATACAAGCTATCTCTCTTCATCCTTCACCATTTTCATAATTGTCAACTTTCAAATACTACAGGGCAACTTATTTTTTCATAGGTATCACGATGCCCTTCAACACATGGGCTACTGTTTAGGCCTTAGCCCTGAATGGAAGTATAACCATAGTTTAATATTTTATGTACAAAATCATACACAAATAAAAATATCTGTAAAATTCAAAATGGCATCCAGGTCTGATGATAATAGTATAAAAGAGACCTTCAATCCTTCAGTGTTATATTTGTTATTACTTTTAAATTATATAGTACTAAAAGCAGTTATACAAGATAAATCAGTCCAAGAGATGTGCTGTAAAACATTGTGTCTATTGTTAACAATATTGTGCACTTCAAAATGTGTGAGAGGGTAGATATTAAGTGTTCATAAATAAATAAATAGTTCTGTGTCCATCAGGGTACACATACCTATGTGAATATATAAAATACTATCAACAGGACATGTTTTATGTGTCTAGAAGTAAAGCATATAAACTAAATATACAAATAAAAATATATACTAAGTGGTTAACCATTTTCTTTGTGGAGTAGGAAGAAGAGCAATTATTACTTTTTATGAATTTTTACATTGTTCACCTTTTACAACAAGCATGAGTTATGTTGAAAAATGGGAAAAACAAAGTTATAAGGAAAAGAATGGGAAATGTAGGAATGAAATAAATATAAATAAAAGTCAGTAAACATTAGAGCAAATTCACATTTGTGAATCTGATTCAGAAGCTTAATGCAATGTTTTCATAACCCTGGGATGGGTAAAGTCAGGGGTCCCCAACTCCTGGGCCATGGACGGGTAGTGGTCCGTGGCCTGTCAGGAACTGGGCCACACAGCAGGAGGTGAGCGGTGGGCAAGTGAGTAAAGCTTCATCTGTATTTACAGCCACTCCCCATCACTCGCATTACCGCCTGAGCTCCGCCTCCTGTCAGATCAGCGGCGGCGTTAGGTTCTCATAGGAGCGCGAACCCTACTGTGAACTGCGCATGCGACGGATCTAGGTTGCACGCTCCTTATGAGAATCTAATGCCTGATGATCTGAGGTAGAGCTGAGGGGTGATGCTAGCACGGGGGAGCAGCTGCAAATACAGATTATCATTAGAAGAGAGGTTTGACTGCACAGAGACCATAATAAATCAGTTGCTTGCAGACATATCACAACCCTATCAGTGAGTGGTAAGTGACAAGCTGCATCTGGTGGCAGGCTTTAAGTCAGAATCCGACACTTATTTTAGTACTCTCGTGACCTGCGCATTATTTTATTTACCATTTCCATCCGTGCCTCTTTCCCACACTGCGCACTGTGCGCTTGTCTCAGTCACAGTTTTGGTAAGCACACGTTTTGGTAGCCAAAATGAGTAAAACACAAACATTGCTGGAGAGCTTCTTTGAGTAGGGGGAAAGACCCAATGATGAGACAGCAGAAGACTCTGAGACTGCCAACAAAAAGAAAGCTGCATTTAAAAGAAAATACCAAGAGTCCTACTTAAATTACGGGTTCATTGCAATAGGTGATTCACATTCTCCAAGCCTGCTTTGTATAATATGTGGCAACTGCTAGCCAACAAAGCCGTGAAACCTTCCAAAGTGCTTCGCCAGATGGAGACCAAACACCCTGCATTAAAAGACAAGACTTTGGAGTTTCTCAAAAGAAAAAAATGTGAACACGAAGAACAGAAGCAATTATTGAAGGCCACCGCTTCATCAAGTGTGTCTGCAGTGAGAGCATCATTCTTGGTGGCTAACTGCATTGCTAAAGCTAAGAAGCCCTTTACTCTTGGTGAAGAGTTGATCCTGCCTGCTGCTAAGGACATTTATCGTGAACTTTTAGGAGAGGCTGCAGTTCAAAAGGTGGCACGTATTCCTCTTTTGGCTAGCACCATAACTAGACGAATTGAAGAAATAGCAGAGGATATTGAGGCGCAATCGTTAGAGAGGATTAGTGAGTCACCGTGGCACGCAATCCAGGTTGATGGGTCTACCAATGTCGACAACAAGGCAACAATGCTTGTTTTTGTGCAATATATTTTTCAGGAGGATGTGCATGAGTATATGTTATGTGCACTTCTGTTGCCAACCAACACCACAGCTGCAGAACTATTCAAGTCTTTGAATGATTACGTATCAGGAAAACTGAATGAATCATTTTTTGTCGGTATATCCACGGACGGAGCGGCTGCTATGACTGGATGGCTTTCTGGTTTCACTACTCAGGTCAAAGAGGTCACTTCTGAATGTGAGTCTACACACTGTGTCGTCCATAGAGAAATGCTGGCTAGCCGAAAAATGTCACCTGAACTTAACAGTGTTTTGCAGGATGTGATTAAAATTATCAACCACATTAAAGTACATGCCCTTAACTCACGTCTGTTCGCGCAGCTCTGTGAGGAGATGGATGCAGAGCACACACGTCTTCTCTTATACACAGAAGTGAGACGGCTTTCTAAGGGTAGATCACTGGCCAGAGTTTTTGAGTTATGAGAGCCACTCCAGAGATTTCTTTTAGAAAAGCAGTCACCACTGGCAGCACATTTCAGTGACACAGAATGGGTTGCAAAACTTGCTTACTTGTGTGGCATATTCAACCTGCTCAGTGAACTCAATCTGTCGTTTCAGGGGAGAACGACAACTGTGTTCAAGTTGGCAGATAAAGTGGCTGCATTCAAAGCCAAACTGGAATTATGGGGGCAATGAGGGAACATTAGGATTTTTGACATGTTTCAAACATTAGCGGAGATTTTGAAACAGACTGAGCCAGGACCTTCTTTCTCCCAGCTGGTGCATGATCACCTATCTAAGCTTTCAGAAGAGTTTGAGCATTACTTCCCAACCACAAAAAAACCCTAAGCTGGGAAGGAATGGATCCGTGACCCATTTGTGAATAAGCCAGGTGAATCGGCTTTGTCCATGCTAGAAGAGAATCATCTGCTTAAGATCACAAATGATGGTGGCCTTAAAAGTATGTTTGAGACAACTTCAGATCTCCATACATTCTGGATTAAAGTCAAGGCGGAATATCCTGAGATTGCCACAGAAGCACTGAAAAGCCTGCTTCCATTTCCAACATCCTATTTTTGTGAAGCAGGGTTTTCTGCAGTGACAGCAACCAAAACAAGATTACGGAGTAGACTGGCCATAAGTCACACACTTCGGGTGTCACTGTCTCCCGTCACCCCCAGATGGGACCATCTAGTTGCAGGAAAACAAGCTCAGGGTTCCCACTGATTCTGCATTATGGTGAGTTGTATAAGTATTTCATTATATATTACAATGTAATAATCATAGAAATAAAGTGCACAATAAATGTAATGCACTTAAATCATCCCAAAACCATCCCCCCGCCCTGTTCCGTGGAAAAATTGTCTTCCACGAAACCGGTCCCTGGTGCCAAAAAGGCTGGGGACCACTGGGTAAAGTGATCTTAGAAAACACTGACCATAAAATAAAAAATTGATGGATTGCTCTTCAAAATTATAAACTTCAGCTCATTGAAAGTGTTTATTGAGAAAATGAATAGGTAAGCATGGGAACAAATATTCACAATACAAAGTGTGACAAAGGACTTGTATGCAGACTATATAAAGAACACCTTCAACAATAAGACAACATCTCAATAACAAATAGGTAAATTAGATACTTTGAAAAGGAAGGTATACAAATTACTAATAAGCACTTGAAAAACTGCACATTAGTGGTCATAAGAAAATGCAAATTAATATTAAAATATCACTATACTTCTAGAATGGCTTAAATTTTAAAAGCCTGACAATACTAAAAGTTGGCCAGGATATGAAGCAAATAGAATTCTCGTGAATTGCTAATAAGAGTGCAAAATGGTACTACCAATTTGGAATCTGGAAGTTTCTTATAAATCAAAACATACTACTCACCTTATGATCAAATAGCTACTAGGTATTTACCAACGATAAATAAAAGTGTATGTCTACAAAAAGACTTTTGTACAATTTGTATAAAATTATTCATAGCAGCTGTATTAATGATCACCAAAAACTGAAACAACTCAAATGGCCACCAACAAGAGAATGGATAAATTGTTACATCCATACAGAGAAACTGTATTCAGCAGTTAAAAGGAGGGGATAAGTTTGAATATTGCTAAGGTAGAATCAGTTTCAGTTAGTGACAAATTGAAAGAGTAGTGTGAGATAAAGAGAGGAACTGAAGATGGACTTGAGATAGCCTACTTGTCTAGGAGAAAAATTGAAGAAAAAAATGCATGGAGAGAGGAACAGCTTAGTGTTGGGAATAAAGTTATAGATGATGATTCTCTAGGATATAAAAAACATTTTCTTTCATCGTGAAGTGGAGAAAGTTTCTCTATCGATCGAAGGTTCCAGCAGTCAGAATTCACTTTTTTCCATATATCAACCTCTTCATGTTTTTTCTCCTGGGCAGAATTTTCATTAACTTCGAAGGGTGCTTTGAGATTGTGAGAGTCCTGAGAACGGTCTGGAGAGGAGATCACTTATCATGCTTTAGTACTCCTTCTTCTCGTTTCTCATGAAGTATTTGAAGTTTGGGTATTTGTGGGCCACTGATGAGATTGGTACCTGCTTGTTTACCCATCTCTTTCAACTGAGGGAATTTGTGCTGAGGTGTACTATCTTTGGTGTCCAAAAATGATGGTAAGAAAGGAGAGGGAAACCATCATCCATACCATATCATATCATATCATATCATATATCATATCATGTCCTTCAGGAATTGATGATCACATTCATTTATTTATTTTCTACAATATAGTTGTTTTCTTATTTATTAGTTGGTGAATTTCTTGTGGGTAGGGACTGCCTTATTCATCTTTTTAATCTTTCCTCCCTAAAGTTTATCATGAAGTAAGCATTCAGTGAAAAGATGCTGAAAGAAGGACTAAATATGCCTCTAGAGATTTATTATTGCTACTTCCTCTGAGATATAAAGTTTTGTTATTAAAAACAACAACAAAAGTAAACAACAGTAATAAAGTAGATTTTTAAAGAAACTTTCCTCTCAAGAAAAAAGAAAATGAAGACAAACCCAAGATGAAAATGGAAATATCCTTGACTGAAACTGACATTTAAAAATCAGATTAGAAGGATAAGAGAGAAAAAAGAGAGGGAAATCAGATACTCCAGCTTTTTGAACTCAGAAAGGAAAAAAGCAGAAGAGACAGATCAAAGAGTCAAAACTCCATTATGGGAAACAAGTGGAAAGTAAAGGAACTAGAGTATCCCTGCAAGGTATAGAAGCATTTTGATTTAGCTGTAGAAACAGAGGAAGGTCACACAGAAACAGAGGGAGGTTACTTGAAAACTGCCCATGGTTACTCAGGAGTGAAGCTGGCATCGACGTGCAGTTGGATCTCACTCTCCGCTCAGTGATCTGCTCTCTAGATTATGCACTTCTTGATATTTACCCATAAACCTGGTAACCAGTTTAGAGAAATGCCTGCCCATGAAGGATTCAAGCTATGACAACATAGCCACCTTGCATATTTCTAGCCACTGTTATGTCCCATTAACTCTTTAACCCTGACCTTGAAACCACTTCTGCTTTACTATTCAATGTGTTCCATTCAAAACACATTGTAAATTCTGGTATCCTCCACTTTTGAGGGGTTTAGTTTTAGGTGTATTCTTTTGAGTGTACAAGAATGAATACAAAGAAGGAAAGTAAAATAATTAATTATTACAGGCATACCTCAAAGCTATTGCAGTCAGTTCAGACCACTGCAATAAAGTGAATATCGCAATAAAGTGACTCACAGAAATGTTTGTGGTTTCCCAGTGCATGTAAAAGTTATGTTTCCACTATACTGTAGTCTATGAAGTGTGCAATAGCATTTATTTCTAAAAAATGTATATACCTTAATTTAAAAGTACTTTATTTCTGAAAAATGCTAACCATCACTGAACTTTCTGTAGTTGTAATCTTTTGGCTAATGGAGGGTTTGAAATACTGCAAGAATTACCAATACGTGACACAGAGACAAGAAGTGAGCCAATGCTGTTGGAAAAGTGACAGCAATAGATTTGTTCAATGCAGGGTTGCCACAAACCTTCAATTTGTGAAAAAAAAAGTGCAATATTTGTGAAGCACAATAAAATGAGGTATTCCTGTACTTTAACATACAGAACACGTGGCTCTCTTCCTCGAATATTATATGGCATTAGAGTTGAAGTCCTCAAAGTCAATTACTGTGGTCTGAGAAACAAGGTTCTTCTGTTCCAGTGTCACTTTTTAAAAAATCAAAATAGATTAGGTTTTATTTTTAAATATAAATATTGAAAGAGAGTTAATATTTGAGAATAAAGGATGGTACATGAACAGAAATGCTTTCAGAACAAGGTTGTCATGAATTACATTTGGCCCTACGTGTCCGTATCTACAGATTTCACACCTGGAATTCAACCAAACTTGGATCAAAAATACTCGAAAAAAAAAAAAAAATCCAGAAAGTTCTAAAAAGCAAAACTTGAATTTTCCACATGCTGGCAACTATTTATGTAGTATTTACATTGTATTAGGTATTATAAGTAATCTAGAGATGATTTAAAGTATAGGAGGATGTGAATAGGTTATATGCAAATACTATGCCATTTTATATAAGGGACTTGAGCATCCGTGAATTTTGGTATTTTCAGGTGGTCTTGGAACCCATTTCCCATGGATACTGAGGGACAGCTGGATATATGAAACATGCAAATATTTCAACAGAAGCAAAAATCAGCTGTCCCTGGACGAATCATTGAGGTTTTGCTTCTTTGGTAAACAAAATTTGGCGTGAAGAAAATCTGGAAAAAAGGAAGTGGTGGTTTTATGCTTTGGGAGTTTGGATGGTCATTAGTTTCCTATTTGCTGCTGTAACAAATTATCACAAATGCAGTGGCTTCTAAAACCACAAATTTATTATCTTATAGTTCTGTAGGTCAAAAGTCCAACATGAGTCTCACTGGGTTAAAATCAAGATGTCTACAGGGCAGTGCTTCATTCTGGAAGCTCAAGGGGAAAACCCATTCCCTTGCCTTTTCAGCCTCTAGAATCTGCACACACTCCTTAAGCCATGGCCCCCTCCCTCCTTCTTCAAAGCCAACAATGGAGGTTGAGCCCTCACATCTCATCACTTTGACCTCCCCTTCTCCTTCCCTCTTCTTTTTAAGAACCCTTGTGACTACACTGGGCCCACCTGGATAAACATCTCTATTTTTAAATTAAGTTGATTGTCAACCTTAATTCTAGCTGCAACCTTGATTTCCCCTTTGCCATGGGGATTTGAGCAGGGACATCTCTGGGCGACTATTATTCTGCCTGCCACAGCAGGCTTTTGAATTCTGCCTCTGGTGCATCATGCTATAGTCTCTCCGGAACTTGGACATTTCCAGCTACATTTGCTTTAAATATATACATGTTCCAGCCCATGTGCAGAATTGACCCCAAAAATTATGGGAAAACATTTGAGGCTATTAAAAATATGGAAAGCACTTGTGAGCTGCCTTTTTGGGTCTTTTGCTCACCAAAACTAAGTTATGAAAACTTGATCATCCTGCCAAAAGACTTCAAATAAATTATTTTGGAATTATGTTTATAGTTAGCATGAGTAAGGATCAGGTTACCTTTTGGTAAACATGCCCTGTCACACTTCATTGACATTTTAGTGGATTTTATTTTTATTTTTTTAATTTAATTTTTGTTTTATATAGGAGTAAAGTTGATTTATAATGTTGTGTTAGTTTCAGCTGTACAGCAAAGTGATTCAGTTTTACATATACATATATCTATTCTATTTCATATTCTTTTCCCATATAGGTTATTAGAGAATACTGAATAGAGTTCCCTGTGCTATACCGTAGGGAACAATCCTTGTTGATTACCTATTTTACATGTTGTAGTGAGTATATGTTAATCCCAAACGCCTAATATATCCCTGCTTGCCACCTTTCCCCTTTGGTAACCATAAGTTTGCTTCCAAAGTCTGTGAGTCTGTTTCTGCTTTGTAAATAAGTTCATTTGTACCCTTTTTCTTT
Source organism: Phocoena phocoena (assembly GCF_963924675.1). NCBI lineage: Eukaryota > Metazoa > Chordata > Mammalia > Artiodactyla > Phocoenidae > Phocoena > Phocoena phocoena. The sequence continues at coordinate 43,812,096 of NC_089224.1, read as the reverse complement.
AGATTCCATATATAAGTGATATCATATGATATTTGTCTTTCTCTGTCTGACTTACTTCCGTCAGTGTGACAATCTCTAGGTCCATGTTGCTGCAAATGGCATTATTTCATTCGTTTATATGGCTGAGTAATGTTCCATTGTATATATGTACCACATCTTCTTTATCCATTCCTCTGTTGATGTACATTTAGGTTGCTTCCATGTCTTGGCTATTGTAAACAGTGCTGCATTGAACATTGGAGTGCACGTATCTTTTTGAATTATGGTTTTCTCTCCGTACATGCCCAGGAGTGGGATTGCTGGATCATGTGGTAGCTCTATTTTTAGTATTTTAAGGAACCTTCATACTGTTCTCCATAGTGGTTGTACCAATTTACATTCCCACCCAACAGTGTAGGAGGGTTCCCTTTTCTCCACACCCTCTCCAGCATTTATTGTTTGTAGACTTTTTTATGATGTCCATTCTGACTAGTGTGAGGTGATACCTCATTGTAGTTTTGATTTGCATTTCTCTAATAATTAGTGATGTTGAGCAGCTTTTCATGTGCCTCTTGGCCATCTGTATGTCTTCTTTGGAGAAATGTCTATTTAGGTCTTCTTCCCATTTTTTGATTGGGTTGTTTGTTTTTTTAATATTGAGCTGCATGAGCTATTTGTATGTTTTGGAGATTAATCCCTTGTCAGTCACTTCATTTGCAAATATTTCCTCCCATTGTGAAGGTTGTCTTTTTTTTTGTTTATGGTTTCCTTTGCTGTACAAAAGCTTTTAAGTTTAATTAGTTCCCATTTGTTTATTTTTTTTTAATTTTTGTTACTCTAGGAGGTGGATCCAAAAAGATATTGCTGCAATTTATGTCAAAAAGTGTTCTGCCTACATTTTCCACTAAGAGTTTTATAGTACCCAGTCTTATATTTAGGTCTTTAATCCATTTTGAGTTTATTTTTGCATATGATGTTAGAGAATGTTCTAACTTCATTCTTTTGCATGTAGCTGTCCAGTTTTCCCAGCACCACTTATTTTCTCTGCTTTATATTCTTGCCTCCTTTATTGTAGATTAATTGACAGTAGGTGTGTGGGTTTATATATGGACTTTCTATCCTGTTCCATTGATCTATATTTCTGCTTTTGTGCCAGTACCATACAGTTTTGATTACTGTAGCTTTGTTGTATAGTATGAAGTCAGGGAGCCTGATTCCTCCAGCTCTGTTTTTCTTTCTCAGGATTGCTTTGGCTATTTGTGGTCTTTTGCATTGCAATACAAATTTTAAAATTTTTGTTCTACTTCTGTGAAAAATGCCATTGGTAATTTTATAGGGATTGCATTGAATCTGTAGCTCTCCTTGGATAGTAGAGTCATTTTGACAATATTGATTCTTCCAATCCAAGAACATGGTATATCTTTCCATCTGTTTGTGTAATCTTTGATTTCTTTCATCAACATCTTATAATTTTCAGAGTATAGGTCTTTTGTCTTCTTAAGTAAGTTTATTCCTAGGTATTTTATTCTTTTTGATGTGATGGTAAATGGGATTGTTTCCTTAATTTCTCTTTCTGATATTTCACTGTTAGTGTATAGAAATACAAGAGATTTCTTTTTTTTAATTTTTATTGGAGTATAGTTGATTTACAATGTTGTGTTAGTTTCTGCTGTACAGCAAAGTGAATTAGTTATACATATACATATATCCACTATTTTTTAGATTCTTTTCCCATATAGGTCATTAAAGTATTGAGTAGAGTTCCCTGTGCTATATAGCAGGTCCTTATTAGTTATCTATTTTATATATAGTAGTGTGTATATGTCAGTCGCAATCTTCCAACTTATCCCTCCTCCCCCTTTCCTCCCTGTTAACCATAAGACTTTTTTCTACATCTGTGACTCTATTTCTGTGGAGAACAGTATGGAGATTCCTTAAAAAACTAAAAATAGAGCTACCACATGATCCAGCAATCCAACTCCTGGGCATATACCCATAGAAAACCATAATTTGAAAAGATACATGTACCCCAATGTTCATTGCAGCACTGTTTACAATAGCCAAGACATGGAAACAACGTAAATGTCCACTGACAGACAAACGGTTAAAGAAGATGTGATATGTATATATAATATAATATTACTTAGCTATGAAAAAGAATGAAATAATGCTATTTGAAGCAACATGGATGGACCTAGAGATTGTCATAGTGAAGTAAATCAGACACATAAAGACAAATATCATATGGTATCACTTATATGTGGAATCTTTAAAAAATGTTACAAATGAACTTATTTACAAAACAGAAATAAAGGCACAGTTGTAGAGATTTCTATGTATTAACTTTATATCCTGCAATTTTACTGAATTCATTGATGAGTTCTAATAGTTTTCTGGTAGCATCTTTAGGATTTTCTGTGTATAGTATCATGTTCTTTGCAAACAGGGACAATTTTACTTCTTCTTTTCCAATATGGATTTCTTTTAGTTGCTTTTAAATGTCACAGAATTCTTTCCTGAATTTTGAATGAATTCTCTCCTTCTAAGGGCAGGTGAACATAACAGAGTTTAAAAAGAAAAATCCTATCTTGATCCAGTTTTGAGATCCCGGCTACCGGTGAGCCAGTCCCCCTCCTTGAGCAGCTGATTAATCAGCTTTCCTTATCGGGTTCTTACACTGTGGGCCACTAGGCCACTATGCACCAGCCCTAATTATCCAGAGGCCAGGTATCAGATCATTAACCCCTATGCCCTGGAGTCCACAGAATCATTTAAATTAGCCAATCCACAGGGAGTCCAGGAAAGCTAGCTAACCACATGGCATTTGCCATACACAAGCTGCCCCCTCTAGCTTCAGTTCAGCTTGCTGTTATCCTGTCCTGGGTGAAACCCCCTCTATGACCTTGTCTGACAGCCTTCTCTCATTTGGAACTGTAAGTTATATAGGGTTCTGCCTTTCACCTATTCTATCCACGTGTCAGTGTGTTGTATCCCACCATCAAAGATTCTTTAAGTCTTATAAAACAGCCCTTTGTATCATCCACCCATCTTTCCATACCACAAACATTTAATGCCTATTCACTATGGGCAAGCCCTATGGCAGGCCACAGCGATGATTATGGTGGTCCCTGTACCTGAAGGCTATTGAAGATGCAGATTTCTCTCCTACACTGAGCCTTTGCATATTGTCAAGTATCTCCTCTCCTCACCTTACTTTTTTTTTTTATCATTTGTTGCTGAAATTAATAGTTCTTCATTGCTTTTGCACAACCCAATCAAGGTAGCTAGAAATCTGTGTGCGTATGAATTTTAGAAATGAGACATTCCATTTGCATTTATACGGATATAATTTGCCACGCTACTGATTGGATATACTCTTTTAAATGTTATGGCCACTTGAAGACCTTGACTATTGCCAACAGTTTTCTTCAAGATACCTTTGACACATGAACTACTAAGGAGAAGAAAATACAGAAAACCTTTTGTAGTTGACATGGCGAACCAGCTATGTAATAAAACAAATTCAGAAGAGTATATTGTAAAAAGAGTATATCTTTTCTATCAGAGGCAGCAGGTATAGCGTTTATTTGAATGACCAATTCCTTATCTTGCTTTTGTAGGGCAGCCAGAGCCATTTTAGGATGGTGGGAGAGGTCACAAGCCATGTGAAACACATCTCTCGTGGACAGGGAACTGTATGATTCACACTTGAAGTTATCTGTTTTTAGAAAGGGTTGAAAACGCTTTGACTTCAGGAGTACTGGAGGTGTTAGGAGCTGCCTGGCATTTTGGCTGTGTTTTCTATGACGAATATGTATGTGTGACTGCCTGGGGAAAAACCACACACAACAGAACCGGAAGAAAATAACATTGGGTGATATATTGCCCCTTACCATAAGTCATATCATATGCAATGTAAACAGAGTGAAATAATTTGCTACTTTCCTGGGTTCCATTATGTATATGTGTTTATTTAATCAGAACTAAATGATATTACATGAAGTTCCCCTTGCCCTCCTGAGGAATCCAGATTCAACACTTTCAGCACTGTTCAGTGCTGGAGAGCGAAGAAAGTGTAACCATAGTGATGGAATGGAAATGATTTTCTTTGTTCAGAGGCTTCAATATCCAACAGACATTACAGTTTTCAAGGTCAAAAATATATTAGGATGAGATAAAAATTAAAGAAAAATGTGCTGGCTTAGCTACAAAAGCTAATTTAGTTTATGCATTATAAATTATGTTAAAATGACTAAAATGAGATTTCTCAGCAAGAACTAAATGTGTGGTTTCACAAAACTAATTTCCAAAGATGAACATGATTACAGAATTTAGCTTTAAAAGCTTTTCAGGCCATCAGAGAAAACAGCAAAGCTATCAATTATCAGACTTTAGTGGTGCCTCTGTCAGAAATATAATGGTATTTTTAGCATTCTGCTCAGCGTTTACTAAATTAAGAATGTCTACAAACAAATCAATTAATTGGAACATTATTTAATTAAGTAAAGCATGTGATCTGCCAAAGAACCTTAAGCACACAGTTATAACAAACATCCCAGTAGCCTTCATCTTCTATGGAGGGAAATAGCTGGCCGAGCAATAAAAGGAAGATGGAAGCTATGGAAAATGAACCATTGATAAAACAAGCAAACACAGCCTCATGCTTTTCTGATTCATGCTGTATACTTATGTAATTTTAAAAAGTGCTTGTTTTGAAAATCTGTGATTTCCTGGGAGAAGGTCGATGCTATCTGTCAGTCATTCCAGTCCTATTAGGTGGATGGATATGTGGCATTTGTTTTTTGTAACAGTGCATATATACACATAAAAGAATCTGTATTCTCATGCATGGTACATTTACGTCTCTGGGTGCTAGGAAGCTACTGGGTTCCTGATGTTTGTTTCAGTGTTACTGGAAAGCGAAACAGCTCAAATTCAGTAAAAGTTTATTTTAAAACTACTATAAGTCTCTGTAACAAACCGTCTCATTCAACCTTTTAATAGTCCTGTGAGTTAGGGATCAAGATCCCAGTTATAAATGGGAGAGGGAGGTTCAAAGAGGTGAAGTACTTCCCCTGTATTCATGTACACCTGGTAAGTTGCAGAGTTAGGGTTTAAACCCAAGGCATATGATAATACCAAGTCCCAAACACTTTCTATTATTCCAGAAAATCTTTTCTGCAGGAAAGCCAGCACAGACCAGCCTGCATGTCAATGGGCTGCACCAGTGAAATTACTACCATTTTGGCAATGAGTCGTTGGAACACATTGCCTCAAATGAGAGGTAGCAGTGATTTGGTTAGGGAAAGAGCAGACTAGCATCAAATACTGCTTGGACAAGTCAAAATATCAAATTGCCGAATCCCACTAGGCATGAGAGAAAAGGCAAGCAACCTATTCACCTACAAACAACCCAGAATAGAATTCTGTCCTTATTTGAAGTAATTGCAAACATGGATCAAGGGTTAATGAAGTGTGATGGAGAAAAGTGAGGTGATGACAGTGGGTGTTCAATAGCAATGTTGTGACCTGTTGGAAACTTTGAAATCTGACTTCTTCCTTTTTGCTAATGAAGATTATCTTTTAACATATATCAGAATGGTGAGCTTATGTATTGGGGAACATCTCATGAGCTGTATCAAACATACTCGAAATCATTTTCAGAATCATTTGATCTGAGCAATTACGATTGTCCTACCCAGGTGACTCTTGTCATCCAAGCCAAGTAGGTCTTCTAGTCCTTTGTTCTTTCTTCCCTTGTCTCCTCAGCTCCGGGTGCATCCCCAATATGATTATGTATCTGGGCTTTCTCATCCTGCTGGGTTTATCTTTTCTGAAAATTTCTCAAACATGACATGGATGTAAGTCTGCAAGTCATTGACACCCAATTACCTGAGAATGATAAAGAAACCATGAACATGAAAGTGCTTTCAAATTCTTGTCTCACTAAATATTAATTTTTAAGTCAAAATTTTGTTACTTGTTATTTTTTACATTTTTATTACTAAGCAATAGGTGAAACTTTTAATAAAATGCCATGTGGGAAATTTGTAATGTTTCCACTCAATTCGAAAAATAAAAGAAATTTGATGTTTATCTTCAAACCAGAGAGAAGACATCGTATTGCTTATCCCATACCTAATGACTGAGGTGGCATGCTGGATGTACTGGCTGGAGCTACAGAGAAGGACACAGATGGACTTCACTCTTTGCCTGGGATTGACAGCATGTGAGCAAAATGCTTTGCTGTAATTAGGGTAATTTTGTGTGCAATAGGGAAAAACAACCCCTTAAATATCAGTGTGGTATTCAATAGCAAAATATGTCTAGACATGTGAAACCTTCCACACTAAAAGAAGTTATTGAAAAATGATTCATTTTTACATCCTCCACCTGCTGCCTGATTCTTCATCATATTGATTTGTGAAAGAAAAAACTTTTTCCAAATCATAGTACTGAGAAATGTTGCTAATAAGATATGTAGCTTTTAGCTCTCAGTCTTTATTGAGCATCACCCATGTGCTAGATGCTGTTTAGAAAAATCAGGGTAAATGTCTTTATCTTAATAAATCAATTTTCATAAAAATTTTCTTTGTCACTCATATTAGAGTTTAGGATCAACTAAACATGGATGATATTTGATCTTTTTAAGAGCAGGAAATTATGACTTTGGAAATATGCTTTTTATGCAAGGATAGATGTTTATTATAATAAGATTAAAGTTGTTTTTCTCTGTCATCTCACTAATCTGGATACTTTAGAGACATTGTTTTAGACATTCTTCTGTATCCATTGTTTTTTTAACCTGTAATTACAAGGATAACAATTAACAGTTCCTTAAACAAACAGTTTGCTTTTCTCACATAGCAGGGACTCAGGATGTAGGTGGCTACTCTTTGTTGTTTGAGCAGCTCAGTGTCAGAGGCAGCGTCTCTGCATTTTTCTTTACCTTTTCCTGATAGTCATTGGATGGTTATTGTTGCTCCAGGCCTCATGACTATATTCGTGCAGGACGTAGAGGGGCAGATGTACTGCTGGAGAAGTAAGCTTCTTTTATCATAAAGCAAAGTTTTCCAGATTACCCCAGCAAACTTCCACTTATAAATCACTGGGTAGAATTCAGGCATATGGCCATTCCTGGCTTCAAATATTCTGAGACATGTTTGGGAATGGATCTTAGATTAGCTATCCAACAATGCCTGATAACTCTTGCAGCTAACTTTGTGTTTAATGACTAGACTTGATGCTGTGGCTGAGTGAAAACAGCTGTACATTGAACCTTTGTTAGAAAGGAAAAGGAGGTGGAATTAAGATCAAATCGTCTGGGTTTAAATCTCAACTCTGTAGTTCCTCTGTTGGGATCTTAGGCAAGCCACTTACTTTTATAAGCTTCAGTTTCCACATCTCTAAACGAAGATAAGAATTCCTTTTTTATAAGTGTGATAAGGATTAAATAAGTAAGATGTCTTAGAATATCAAGTACAGATTTAAATAGAAATTTACTAAATCGTTGTTATATTCATTCTTTCATTCATATATTCTGTTGGTCAATTTAAACTTTATTTAAGAGAAGCAATTGAGGAGAGGTTACCACTGGTCAAGTTTGCTTCTATGAGGCCAAAGATGCAGTAGTTGTTCACCTCAGGGTCTTATTTCTGAAGGTGTGTGTGTGTGTGTGTGTGTGTGTGTGTGTGTGTGTGTGTGTGTGGTTACTCTAGCCTCCAGATGGCAATGAGACAAGGACGGAGGGAGGAAGGAAATTAACTTTTTTTGAACACCTCTTAACCTGCCTCTCTTATCGTCATATCATTTTTTACCTGATAAGCAGACATTTTTCTTTTCTTTTACTTTAAACTAGGCTATTAAACTAAAAGCAGAATGGCATGACCTCTCATATTTCTAAGTTGCCCATGTTGTGCAGTTCTTCCATCTCATTCACTCTTTTATTTCCCTGGGAACCCATCACAAGTCCCTGGAGGCTACACAGAAAGACAGTTTTGTTAAATACTGCTCAGGGTCGCACACCAAATCTTTCCTTCCTTTCAACCTCCAACTAATATTCCACAAATAGATTGGTACCCAATTATCTCTCTCTGAGAGTATATTTCTTTCCTATCTAGAACTCCTCTATCCAGTTCCATCCAGAGATAAAAAATAGCCATTACTCAATACTAATTTGGAGTCTGAACTTCAGGAACTGTTTTCCACTTCTTCAAGTATTGCCTCTTCTCTGAAGTTCATTGTGCCGTCTTTGCTGCCCTGCTGGTCTGTCCAGATGTAGCCAACATAGCATATCCAACAGTTTGCTGTGGGTTTATTCCTGAGGCCTGTGATCTGGGAACCTTGCTGCATACGGGTTATATAACACTGTGTCATATGCAGTGATTTCTAAATATGAACATGTGACCATATGAACAAAAATATGTCTTCTGAATAAGAAAACATGATCTCTTTGTTCTTCCCTCTATCCATATATCCATCCTTCCCTCCCTGCCTCCATCCTTGTTTGTCTCTGTCCTCTCCCGCCCCCTCTCCCCATCTCTATCATATCTGGGTAATCTACAGAAGGGGGCACTCTGAGAAATGACTAGTAGTCTGTGTGTAACACACTGATGTGTTACAGATTGAGAATTTATCTCTCCTGAAGAATGGTACATGGAATCTAACCAGTCATTGATTGAATGGTTGCTAGAGATGCTCTGCTCAGTCTCTGTAAATAGATGAAAACAGGCATGAGGAAGATGAGTAGGGCTAAGTATTGACTCCAGACTTTCCTCTAGAGGGAGCTGATGGTCAGGCAAGAGAAAACCAATAGTGAGATTGGTCAAAAGCTAGTGAGGAGGGAGGGAGATGCAAGAGGGAGGAGATATGGGGACGTATGTATATGTATAGCTGATTCACTTTGTTATAAAGCAGAAACTAACACACCATTGTAAAGCAATTATACTCCAATAAAGATGTTTTAAAAAAAACTAGTGAGGAAGATTTGAACGTGGGCAATATCACAATGCTGGGTGGGGCTGAGCAATTAATCCTAAGCCTGTGGACTTAAAAAACATTGGAAACTCTCAGTATAATATCAGAGCCATCTTAATGCTATTTGCCCATGCTATAGTGCTAAAATCTTGATTTCATCCCTGGATACCAATTGAAAGATTTTATGAACTTTGAGCCACCCACCCCTTCTTCTATCCCCCTCCCATTAAATATTTGCTGAGCTTATATTATGTGCTTAATGCTGTGCCAGATATTGGGGACACAGAATTAAATTGTCATTGTCCCTAACCTCAAGGAAATAAATGAAGAAAATAAATACAGAAGCAGATAGTTACAATTTAATGTAAAAGTGCTAATTTGAAAATATGTGTGTGATATGATAGTAGGAAATAAAGTATATGGGGGATTAGCATGAGGAATTGAAATGTGTATATGGTCAATCTACCTATAGTCATCTCAGAAAACTAGGGAACAGGCTTACAAGGCATGAAAGAGGACCATGATAAAATCCCTTGAGTCAGGGGCTCCCCGTCACCTACCATCTAAACTCTTTGCCTGGTACTCAAAGCTCAACATTTAATTGTTGGCTTGCAATACCCACTGATGGTTCCCAGAGCATGTCTTGTTATTTTACATATTCATTTCATTGTATACGTTGTTTCTCCCCATTGACATTGTCTCCTCTTTCATTCTACCCTCTTTTGTCCACCTGCTTTCAAGAACTCGCTACCTTAGGATTTTAGATTGACTTCATTTTCAGTAGGTATCAGCTCAGTTATCACTGATTCAGAGATGTCTTCCCTTTTAAAATCTAAAGTGGCAACGCCATCCACATTCACCATCACATCATTCTTTCTTATTTTCCTCATGGCACTTTTCTATATCTGAGTTTGTACTTCATTTATTTGTTTACCATCTATGTCCACTTTGATTAACAAGTAAACTTCCTGAGACAGAGGCTTTGACAGTGTTATTCACTGCTGTATTTTCAGGGTCTAGAATCAAGCCTGGTAAATAATAAGTGCTTAATCAATATTTGTTGAATTATTGAAATAATTAATAGGCCATCATTTTCCATTGGAGTACATGCCTCTTGGGAGAAGGGGTCATCAGTTTTCATCTGTGTGTTCTATATACACTCTTTGGCACATCATAGATGCTCAGTAAATAATTATTGAGTGAATGAAGGGGGACCAAGGATGTTTTTGCCGATGACTCCAGGGCTGGAGCTAAGGTGTTAATATTGAAGTTCTTTTTGGAACATGAGCTATCTGCTCAGCTAGGACGGTTTCAGAGTGATTGCTTCTCCAATTGGAGCATGACTACTGACCTGAGACTGCCTCAGTTGACAAATTAAACTTGCTAGCCCTGAGCGTAAGAATAGCCTTTGCAAACTCAAATGGCTGGGGAGGTGGCGGGGAGAGGTCAACCATCATACAGCCCTTTGATTTCCCATAGTCTTGGTTTCTGCAGCAATTATGGAATTGTGGGAGTCTTAGGACCTATGTTAAACATGGCAAAATTCAAATGAGTAGTATCAAAATGCCAGAATACTTTGCCAAAAGTTGTTCACTTTGCTTGATGTCCTAAAAAGCAGAGTCAATATATAGTGTCCCCAGTTTGCATGCACATTTCTTACTTTTAAAAAATAAATTTCTTGTAAAATGTAAGACGTTTTAACCTTGCTGAGGAGTTTGCCTGTGGCTACATGGAAATTTTAAGATGCAATTGCTTGAGCAAAAAGTTACAATATTTAGTAAAAATATAAGTTCGAAAGATGAAGGATATTATTTATCTTATTCAGACCAGTCAAAGTCCAAACTGAGTGTTCATGCTGCTTGTAATAATACAGGAATATCCCTGCCTTCATGTATGTATGAATTACTCTGACCAAAGTTTAGAGGAAAACAAAAATCATCCTTGGACTTAGATTCCTTAAAAAATCTTCAGATACAAGGGTAAAATTGTTTGATAAAATTATTAACAATCAAAATGTGTCCTCAAAATAGGTTTGCCCAAAAACATTCTCCATATATGGATCTGATTTGTAACAGGAATCATATAATTTATGTGCCAAGTGGTGTTGAAGAGCCTCTACTTAATTGTATTAGCATGAATAAAATGACTGAAGTCATTGGTGATGGAAAGAAGCGTGATTTAGTATTAGGTTTTCTGGTGGAGGAAGCTTCACTGTTTGGCTTTCATTCCTCCATAGGCTCAGGCAGAGGGTGGGTGGTTAGGCAGTCACTTTCTCTCTGAAACATAACCGGGGTCTGAATCCCTAACTTGAAAAGAAAGTAGTGAAAGTTCTTTCAAGTTAATCACACGTTATGATCTATCAGGACCTTGGAGATATTTTGGAATATTTTATAAATCTGAATGAATCAAATTATCTGGACCTTAATTTATTCAAAACATTGTCTTGAGTCATTTGGAAGGTGAGAATCCTGAATCCTTGCCCTCGATAGGCTTATAATCTGTTGTTGCACATGTGATAATTTGCACATAAAATGTAAACTGTGCAATGAATGGGTCAGTCGTGAAATGACAGAGGAATTAAAAATAATGGCTGACATTTCTAGGTCTCATACTGAGCAAAATTTAAGGATCGGTCAGTATATCTTAACTTTCCTTTAAACTTTTCACACATTCCCAGTTGGAGTAGAAATATTGGAAGTAAGGAGCATAATTTCAACCTTTTGAATGATTTGAAATATCTAATGTTTCAATGTATATATTGTTTTAAGTTAAAATAACTGGTTTTTCCACAAGATAATTGTATACTATGAGGATAATTATATTAAAAGAAGTATCTTGGAAAACACTTCCCCCACTCCCTGTACATTCCAATGGCTTCTAGTACTTCTTCCATCTCAACTTATAATGACACATCATGAGTGGTTATCTCCCCCACTTGCGCATGAGCTGCATAGGGGCTTGTTTGTCTTGTTCTAACAGAGTATTTGATGGACTAGGTGGTAAATAAGTATTCAGTGCATTAAAGAGCAAATGAATAAACCCTCATATCCTTTATTGTGATACCCTTGGCTTATATTACTGGGTACCTCTAACCACATTGGCTTTGCTTTGGGTTTCTTTGAACATACCAATCTCCTGCCTCAAGCTTCTACAAATATCTTCTGTTTTCTTAGAAAAGTTTCCTTGCTCTCCTTCTCTAGCCTGTTCTCTGTCACCATTACCTCCTCAGAGAGAACTTTTCTGACCACCATGCCTAAAAGCCACCATTCTGCTACTATCTCAGGTCCTTTTTTTTTTTCCATAATAGCATGTATAATGTTATTATTTATTTTCTTTTTTCCCCCCATATCTGCTGTATTATAATCTTCATGACGTCAGGCAAATGTCTTTAATGTCCACTCCTGCAACTCCCATGCCTACCTAGCACAGTGCTGTATACATAGAAGTCAATAAATATTGGTTAAAGGAATAAATAATGCTCAGTGTAGGACACATTCATTAGCAAAATTTACTATCAAACTGATTAGATAGATAGATAGATTTATGCATAATTTCCTGTGAAAAAGATATAACTCCACTTTTTTTTTTCACTGATCTAGCAATTTGGTGTATTGAGACACCATGGTAGAAAGCCACTTGAATATAATGTATGGTTACAAAGAAACAGAAGAGAGAGCATTTTCTTTAGGACAGAATATTCTATTTGGGAAGGTGAAGTATGTGACAGGAAAGCACCTAGGTTGATAACTTCTCATGGCTTACTGTTTTAGATTTTTTCATCATCTGAATTCTTCACCTCTTTCCCTCTGTCTCTGTGTCTCTGTGTCTCTGTCTCTCTCTCTCTCTCTCCCCCTCCCTCCCTCCCTCCCACTATTTCCCTCTCTCTCTTCTCTCTCCTCTCTCCTTCACCCTCTCTCAAGTGTTTCTTGCTATGAGAATGCTGAAATTCTATATCACACTCATCTGTTTGAATATTCTATTTGCTGGACATTGTTTTTCCTACTTAGGCAAGATTTTTATATTTAAAAATTGTGCCCCACTTAATTCTCTGGCTTCATCCACACTAAAGAAACAGGAGAAAGTGCACCTGCCCACAGAAGTGGACTGGCTTGGGGAATGCTTTATTTCCAATGACCATCTCAGGGATATCATTCTCTTATAATAAGGATGTTGATTCTAAGGATGATTGTAACAGCAATAAAATGTAGATGATCACACAACCCACATTTCCCCAAATGACATCAGCCTGAGACCACCAGGCTCACAATAATACCAAGAAACGTTCTTACTCATTGCCCTTCACCAGTATCATTGGAACCTCAGCCGATGCCTCTTCATGACCATCCTCAGGGTATCACTGGAAAGTCTCACTTGCTCTTGACTGGTCACGACAGTCTGCTGCTTCAATGTTACAGAGTAGTAATAGTTTGCCCTGACAATATAAGCAATTCCCACTTGTCATCACCTGGCTTGGTATCAGGAGTCAAGCAATGTCAACTCTTTCTGGAATTAGCAAGTCAACCATTTCTTCTCCTCCAGAAACCCCTGTTCCTGTGCTATGGTGGAGAATGCCCCACCCACTCTAACATGTTGCAGAAGTGTATCCATAAATTGTGCTCTCAGTTCCTTAAAATGACTAGTGAAAATTTTAATCTTCTAGATTCCCTAGGATCCTGGTGAAAATTTCCTTTAGGAATAGTCTAGAATAGATCTTCAACCACTCAAAAGGTAGTTCGTGGAGCAGTGGTATAGGCATCATCTGAGAGCTTGCTAGAAATGCAGATTCTCGGGCTCTGCCTCAGTCCTGCCAAATCAGAATATGTATTTTAATGTGATTCTCAGGTGATATGTAGCACATTGAAGTCTGAGAAGCATTGATAGATGATTAGAGCAATTTTTCCTACTTTCTCCTTGATGAAAGCCACCAAACTAGCTTTTTCATCACCAGCCACCCTCTCTTGCCTCAGTGGTTATGAATAATTGAGTTTCTTAGTGTCTTAAAGGTCTTAGTTCTCTGGACAGCCTTGAGCTCCCAGCGATGCCTTCCTCATAGGCTTCCCGGATACACACAAACTTGCCTGAATATGCAATAGATCTTTTATGAGCTCTTGCATTGGAGTTTCAGTTACACAAATTATACCTTTAAAAGAGAAATCATAATAACACCAATTATAATACATGCCTTAAATTTCCATTGTACTTTTCTCTTTTTGAAGCATTTGAATTTCCTAGATTCATCGTGTTTCCTAAACAACTGAGTGAATGGGCTAGAACTGGTATTATTATACCTATTTTGCTAATGAAGAACTGATGTTACCAAGTCCAAGATCATACTGCTCTCCACATGACAGGCCAATAAATCGAGAGACGAGTTGTTGGGGCAAGAAATAGCAAATTTAGGTGATGGGGCAAGAAATAGCAGATCGAGTTGGTGGACTAGTGTCCCAAAGAACCATCTTACCCAAGTTAAAATTTAGGCTTCTTTTATACTAAAAGGGAAGGGGAAGTGGCTGGTCTTTGCAAACTTCTTGGTGCATGAATCCTTTGTTCTTGCAGCTGTGTAAGTAGGTCTGGTTAAAACGTTCCTATAAACCTCCAGCAAGACAATTGTTGGTTTTTGTTCTGCAACTTTTATCTCTGTATGGATAGAAAAGTGTTATACACTTAAAGGTCAGAGCCTTGAGAATGGGCTATCATGTATATTTCAGGCTATAGGCAACATTGTTTTACAAAGGTGCAGAGCCAGCATGACTAAGCACAGGTAACAGAGCACAAGGGTTAGAGCTAAAAGAACAGATCCAATATGGAGTCAGGTTTGTTCTTCTCTGTCACACTGAGGCTCATAGTTCCCAGAGAGCATACTTGGCACATCTTTTGACTTCAGTTCTTCTTTCACTACACAAACCGAATCAAGTAAAAATGAACATAGGGCAAGTGAGAATGCAATTACGACAAAACGTGGCTGCTGTTTTGAAGATTTAAGTCATCAGGAGAAGTTTAATATTAGCTTTATGGTCCTAAGAACACATCTTCATGACTGGAGAGCTTTTAATGCTAAAATATTTTATTAAACAGAAAAAATTAACTGAGAAAAATATTTCAGAAGAGATATGCTCCTGGAAAACAGCTGAAAGCAATATCACCAACATTTTGACAGTCTTACTTAAGTTAAAGCAGTCGCTATGTTACTTTTATTATCTTTGAAAATGTTAAAGGAATGCCAACTTTGTGTTTGCATCTCTTCAGTTTTTGAACTCAAATGAATTTTATTTCAAATGGGATTGGTTTGGAATGAAATGCTTTATGCCAGCTTTAAAATAAATCCTCAGGTGTAGTCCTAAGGCTGCTGTACTCTTTAGTGATGAGGCAAAATGTTGGTTGGAAAGCAAGCCACTCTTTTAAATTCCTACCCAAAGTAAGCATAAGATGAATTGTTTTTTATTTTTTTTAATTTTACCTTGCTTTCTCAAGGGGAGATTGATTTGGCACCTTTGGAAAGGACTAAACATACTTTCTTAGGTTTTCTTCAGAACACTTTGTTTACTTTTTGTGTCAAATGTAATAAACCTCCTCCCATCTATGGGAAGGGGTGCTTGACTGCTCAGCAGCACCCAGAGATTTTCTTGGCTGTGAAAAAATAGGAGCCAAAAGACAAGGTGGGTACTGGCTCAGCTGGGAGATATTTCTTACTGAGCTTTCTCTGCTCTGGATACACTGATGCAAGTATATACGTTTATTCCATTCCAGGCCAGATCTCACTGCCTGCATTACCAGCAAACCCAAGCTCTCTTATGTTTCTAGTTGCCTCAGTCCTATTTGGGTCCTTTCTCTGGACTCTCCCAGTAGCCTGTTGTGGTCCTTAGATGCTCCAGAACTAATGAAGCTTTTTCTTTTCATTTAGTATTTTTTAACACTCATTTCTTTTCCTTTTCCATCTCTCCTCCTTTCTTCTCCTGCTCTTCTTCTTCCTCCTCCTTTTCCCTTCCTCTTTTTGACAATCCTCTACTTTCTTCAGTTTCTCTGTGGTTAATTTTTTATTTTAGATTAATACCAGTCTTTTCTAGTGAAATCGTAGAGGTCTTCAGGATATTAGTTGACAATGTGAAACAATCACTGTAGAAATTTATCTGTTTTACTAGAGAGTAGCATAGTTATTTTAATGACATCCCACGCTTGGATACTGTGTGTCTGAAACTGTATATTACCTGAACCAGCCTACTTCTGGACCAGGTGCTTAGCACCTAATAACAGAGAAGCCACTTGCCCCAGCTCCACTCATGACAAGAATCTTGTACCTTCTCATCTTTTTGCTACACCTGCTCCATATTTTTTAGCTGCAATTGTCCAATTACTTAAGTTTTATAACTTCTCTCTCTATTTTTGACTTTAACCTCACCATGTTGGGTCTGTTAATAGACTTAAGTTTCTGTGATTTGGGGTAATTTGTGATTTTCTCTCTGTATGTAACATAATTAAGTGCTGACCCTTGTGACCCAGCCCTGGAACTGCTTGATGGGGTTGGTTTTCCATCTCTCCTACCCCAGCCTTCAGAAGTGCTTAACTGACAGAGGCAAGCCTTAAACCCCCTTTTCACAATGAAATTGAGCCAATAATCAATGTTCATTAAATCCTTGCCTAACTGATACAATGAAGGGCAGGGTTACCCCAGATATAATGAATCTGATTTTCTTACAAATTCTTTATCTCTATCTCACTGTTAAATATTTATTTAAATTTATTGAAATTTACATAAGTGAAGAAGGCAACAAAGATGTAGATTACTTTCTCCAATAGGTGTATTCCTCAAATCAGGTGTAAATAGAAGGCCTATACATGTATTCTTATTAAAATATCTTAGGGGGTATTTGAAGAAAGCTCAGGATAAACCTTTACACAGTAAAAAAAAAAAAGAAAAATCCTTGTGTTCTGTATCAGTCAGCACAGGCAGGTTTATGCTACAGTAACAAATAACTCCCCAGTCATAACAAGCGTATTTATTCCTCATACTATTTTTCCAAAGTGGGTTGGTCAGGAAGCTCTGGAAAGCTGATGGAAGCTCCATCTTCACACATGCTTCTAGGATCACTCCAGCAGTGGGGAAGAGAACTCAGGAGCATCTCACACCAGCATTTAAGTGTTCTGACTTGGAAATGTTGGACCAATGTCCATACCTACTCTCATTGTCCTACCCAACAAAAAAGGGCTAAGATAGTCTTCTGTATGGGTAGAAGGAAAGGAGAATGGGCAGCACTAATGACTATCACAGTCTGCCCTTTTGGTTATCAAAATTTTGCTCCTCTCTCCTTCTTCCACAGGTAAAATACACTCTTTCCCTCTGGTCCCTAAGAGAGACAACCCAAATTCCATCCAGTCATGACATCAAGCATCAAGTCTAGAATCTCTGGTAATCTTATATCAAGAATGAAGCAAGACATTGGCACCGGGTCCAGATATGGCTCCTGATGATCCAGAGACATGTAAGTTAAAAGTCAAGTCATCAACCTCCTTACTCACCAACCTCCCGACACCCAATAGACGGTGGTAAAATGGCGCCTAGATAATTTCAATAAACACTCTTATTTGGAAAGTGTACAATTGGGAGGCATACACATCACTGGTTTATTGCAAGTCAGAATCCTCACCTGGTGAATGTTATCAAGGCCTCATCTCCTGGAGCAAGAAGGGCTCCTTGGCTCATTACTTACATGGTCTTTGACCTCTGGGAGAGTCTCCCTTTCTGTGATCTTTCTTGGCCACATTTGAAGTGGGTGTCAGGGAATACACCTCCCTTGGGGGTTAGGTACACTTCTTACCTTACATCTGATCCAATAATGATTGAAGCCTCAGTATTATTGTAAGCCATGAACTATCACATTTCCTTTTAGTTCAGGCTGATTCTTTTGGCAATATAATTCACTCAGAAACTTCACTGGATTTCTATCTCTTTGATTTCAGTCAGCTTCATGTACCAAAAATGCATGACAGTTCCTTTCTAGATAATTACTCATATTTGTTGAGTGTCTTTGCTTCCTCACTCCCATGCCTCCCTCTATTTCTCTCTTGCTCTTACTCTCTTGATTTTAATATGGGTATCTTGTGTCTATCAGATGTCCAGAACCACGCTTTCCATCTGTTTTCCCTAAACAATTTTGTGATCTTAAAGCATTTTCTAGGTCTTACCGTGTGTATAATAATGTTCCCCGAAAGATGTCCACATCCTAATCCCTAGACTTGCAAATATGCTATATTATGTTGTAAAGGGGAATTAACGTTACAGATGGATTAAGTTTGCGAATCAGCTGACCTTAAAACAGGGAGGGAATCCTAAATTATCCAGGTGGGCCCAAGGTAATCACAAGAGTCTTTAAAAGCAGAAGTTAGAAGCAGAAGTAGTCAGTGTCAGAGTTAGAGTGATGCAATATTAGAAAGATTGGGCCATTCCTGGCTTTGGGAATGGAAGGAAGCCACAAGCCAAGAAGTGTGGGCAGCCTTTAGAAGCTGGAGAAGGCAAGAAAATGTATTACCCCCTAGAGCCTCCAGAAACACCTGGATTTTAGCCCAGAAAGACCCATTTAAGACTATCAGAACTATAAGAGTAAATATACATTATTTAAAGCCAACAAGTTTGTAGTAATTTGTTACAGAAGCAACAGGAAACCAATACACATCTTGAATCTGTTCAGAGCTTTCAACACTAGCTTTTAACACTGTTGCCATAACCTTAATTTAGTGTTAGCTGCAAGGCTGAGTTTTAATCAGACTTTCTTGCTCAAAAACCACTTCCCAATTACATATTTTACTGTTTAAGTGTGAAAAGTATCATTTCTTATAACACTACAAGCCCCTGAATTTGAGAATTTTCTATTTCCTTTTTATTATGACTTGTAAACCAATTAGTTCTTTCTTCAGCTTCTCTACACTATAATACTTTGTCATATAGAGCCAATAGCAGCCAAAACATGTTACTAACACTTTGTTTTCCAACTTGCTCCCCTAGTTCTCCACGATTATTAGATGTATAGTATGCCTTCAGAGTTATAGTACATGACATTTTACCAAATATTCTGCTCCTCCATAACATGGGTCACCATTCTTCCAGTGCCATGGACAGTATTCTCAGCACAGTTTTTTTATCAATGCTACATTTTTGTTATGGTAGGAGCCGACTTCTCTGTACTAATTTCCATTGGTTAGGATCTGTATCCAGTCTACACAAAATGGGAGAGATTATACTGTGTAACACATAATCCTAAAATCTTAAGTGACTTAAAAAAGAAAGGTTCATTTCTCATTCACACTCTGTCTATCCTGGAGGATCTGCTCTGCTTCATTTTAACTCCAGAATCTAAGCTGGTAGAGTAACCACACTCTGAAACATTGCCAGTCTCGAAGGCAGAGGGAGAGAATGCATGACTAATCACATACTGGCCCCTGTGCTTTCACTGACTGGCGGCACACACACATTCAGTTACATTTCCTTGGCCAAAGCAAATAGCACAGCTGCATCAAACTCCAAGGAAGCAGAGAAGTACATTCTTACGATATGCCTGTAAAGAGAGCGGGAAATATTTGATGAGCAGCACTAATGACTACCACACCCTTTACTGATTTTTGTATATTGAGGTTTATTATAGTAGGCTACAATGTATTCAGAATTGGGAACCATACTCTGGGAAAATACAACTCTGCAGAAATATTTTTGCATATTTGCAACAGAGTTCTAAATGAAAGACACTTGTAGTCATAACCAGATGCTTCTTCTGACTTCATATTTTAAAACTTACTAGTTTGCAAATACATTTTAGAATATAAGAAATATTTTTTTAAAAAACTGACATAATACCCCAACTCAACACCTAGGTATATATCCAGAAAGAAATCCAAAATGCCAATGATGTAAAAATGTGTAATTCAACGTTATTTATAATGAAAAATTTGCAGCATCCCACGCAGTTTTAAATAGGGTAAAGTACAGTACCTTCATGTACTGTAACATTGTGTGGCGATTATATAAATATTAAATACCAGAAATTGCTCTCAACCTGACATTAATTTAAGAAGTAGATTATAATAATGCATATACAGTTTGAACTTCAACTTCTATGAATATATGCAGAGAAAATGACCAAAAGAAAAACATAAATACTAATCATAGCTCTATGTGAGTGATTACAACTGGTTATAATTGTTTTTTCCCATTTTCATTTTCCAAATTTTCTACAGTAACAATATTTACTTTTATGTCCAAAACAGTAAACATAATAAAGGAGAATAAAAATATATTCCTTTCTAAAAAGGATTCATGGTGCCTGTCACTAAAACTGTTAAAATGGAAATTGAAAGTTAAAACCATGTTTGGTGGGCCAAATTCTAATGATGTGCCCTCCAAGATTCCCATCACCTGGTATTTAATTAAACACTAACTAAGTATGCTGAGGCTGGAGTTAAGGTTTCTAATCAGGTGACCTTTAAATAGGGAGATGATCCTGGGTTGTCCAGGTGGGCCCAATGTGATCATGTGAGCCCTTAAAACCAGAGGAGGAGGGTAGAAGGATCAGTTAGAGAGAAGCGGCAGAAGAGGAGGTCAGAGAAGCTGTTGATGGCTTTGAAGATGGAGGAAGGCGACCGCAAGTCAAGGAATGCAGGTAAGTTCTAGAAGTTGAGAACAGCCCCTGGCTGACAGCAAAAAAAAAAAAAACCTGGGACCTCAGTTCTACTATTGCATGGAACTGAATTCTGAGAGTTTGGAAGTAGCTTATTTCCCAGAGTCTCTAATGAGGAACATAACCCTGCAATACCTTGATTTTAGCCCATTGAGACTGTGTCATACTTCTGATACATGGAGACTGTGACAGACTTCTGATACATGGAAACTGTGAGATACGTTGATGTTGTTTTAAGCTTCTAAATAGGTTGTAAGCTGTTATAGCAGCAATAGAAAATTAATACACCATGAAATGGAGGTATACCAAAATAGGCTGATTCAAAGGGCTAATACAGTTACTGTGAATGAGGATTAAATGTGGCTTTGAACTTCTTGGTAGTCAAAGCAGAAAGGGAAACAGTGGATGATAATTTTACTTATGAGAGCTCAAAACATCTATGTGACAGTTGCTTTAATGGGGACCTGTGTGCAATAACCTCCTCGTAGACCCGTTTGCCCTAAGTTATAGGCCATCCCAAGTCCAATCTTTGTATTTATTGCATAGAACGATCATTCAACAATCAAACTGAATTGTCACTTTCCTGCTTAATACCCTTCAGTAGCTCCCCCTCACTTACAGGGTGAGTTTCAAGCTCCTCAACATGGCACAAAAGTTCCTTCAAATCTGACTCTTATTTCTACTTCCAGATTCACCTGCCATTACACAAAAGCACCTACAATCCACCTATATACTTGCAGGCCTCTCAACTCAACACCCTTTTTACAGTCTTAGCATTTACACATGTTCTATCCTGGGCCTAGAATGGCTTTTCCTTTTTTTCCTCCTGAGGAATGGTTCATATACCATGGTCCTGCTAAAATGTGTTCTCTTTGGTGAAGCCTCACTTCCTTATGGCCCCCCCTCACCCATCCCCTGTAGGAAGAGTAAGTCATTTCTCTCTCTGTCCTCCTGTGGTGCCCTGTTCCTTGCTCAGTTGCAGTAGGTAGCTGTTGTGACAAAATCACTGGCTTACATATCAGTCACCCCTAGATGGTAGCTCTGATATCAAAGGCCAAATAAGAATTAGGAATCAAAAGCTTTACAAAAAGCTTTACAAAACAAAATCACTCCTTACAAAATGCCTTTTGGAGTGAAGTTAATATTTTTAGTTAGGGAATTCTCAGCTGAAAAAACAGAAATGAATATCTGAGTATGGAAAAGATGAATTTGGTTAAGCCAATTTTAAAACTACAAAGCATAATTTAGATGCATTTCTAAGTTATTACATAATTCTTGTGTCAGATACACCTGATGTGGGGAAAAGCTCAAATCATCCTCTAGGGTGACCTCAGGTTACCAGCTTGAGGCTCAGTCAGAAATACAAAGAAACCATGGAATGAGGAGGCAGGAGGAGCTGTAATTGAGAGCACAGGTGCTGGCAGCTTTCTCTGTTGACTTGCTATAGCCCAGTTACCCGGGCCGGAGACTTAATATCTGCAAATCTCACGTTTCTGCATTTGAAAAAGAAGCAAATCTGGCTGTTGAGAGAATTGAATGCTCAACACGGTTTTTGACAGTTAGGAAGTACTCAGTCAATCTCTGATAACATTAACATTCTAATCACACTGGGCATAATTCATTAGGAAACGTAAGACGGCCCTACTTTCTAGTTACTGAAAAGAGACAATGTAAAACTAGCCCAGGGGCTTTGGGACCCAGTATTCACTATGTAATGACATCTCACCTTGGCCAAGTCATGTTACCTCTGTAATCAATCTTTAGTTTCTTTCCCTTTAAAGTGGGGCTATCATGTGCGTTGGCTACCCTCTAGAGCATGTGAAAGTACTTTGGAACCAGTAAAGCAAAGTGTCAGTGCACTCTACGGCTACTAATATGCCACCACTATTACTATTGCTAGTATCCGCCCCCCTTTTTTTAAATTACTGGCACTATTTCCCATCCTGTGAAGTGGAATCACACAGTGATCTCAAGAAACATTCACTCAGTATCTCCACAGTGTGTGATCTAGTACAACAGGTGTCAGGCTTTAGGAAGGATATAAGATAGCATATCAAGCTTTCTGCTTTATTCTAAGTAATATCAGTGACTGATTTGAGAAGGAAGAGTTTGGACTCAGGGAGACCAGTCTGGGGGATTTTGCAATAGCACAGGTCAGGAGTAATGAGGGTCTGCTGTAGGATGGGAACAAAGGAAAAGGAGATGAGGTGTTGAGCCCCTCGTGTTATAGTCTAAGCATGGGCTTTGGCTGGGTTTGCTTACATAGATATCCATCCTTGCTGCTGGAACTCAGTGTATCCCCACCCAGTGACTTCCTGTCACCTCTAGATCCTGGGACAGAGATGATAGTGATGATTGTCATAATGATACTAGCTAATATTTATGGAGTGCCTACATGTGCCAAGCATAAGTATTAGTTTACTTCTCAGAGCAATCTGACAAAATTGGTGCTGTCATTACCTCTATATTTCAGATAAATAGAGGCAGAGAAATGTAAACTAATTTTCCCAAGAATACACTTTATAACAAGTAGTACATACTAGATTAAAACCCCAGGCAGTCTGGCTCCAGAGTCTATACTCTTAACCACTGTTCCATGGTGATCTTAATGATACTGGTATTAAGAACAAATATTATGGGCTTCCTCTGCTATACCCTGTGCTGAAGGCCATACATGAACTCGCCTCTTGATTGATCAAGTAATGGCAGCTCAGTCACATGCACTCTTTCAGCAAGACCTCCAATCTTAAAGCATTGAACTAGGTCAGTGCTCCTGACTGCAGCTACAATTCCTTAGAGTGTATGATCCACATCCAGGACATGGAGCATTCAGGGATGGAAATGGGTCTTGCAGAAAAGAATTTCTATTCTCTGAATTTCTTCCTGCTGCCAGAAGCCCTCTAGATCTCATTCATTTACTGCATCCAAAAGGAAGCCTGCCAATGCCATGACCCAGTATAGTGACATCCTTAAATCTAGGGGCATACCCTATGTCTATACAGAGAGGCTTCCAGGCTACCAGTTTACTAACATGAGAACCTTGAGCACATTATGCAACTTAACCATTATTAGTGAGTAGTAGAAACAATGCCTATGAAAGGACATTACTTTTAATATTCCTTTTTAATTCCCTTAATTATACATTACACAGCTTTTTGTCCCTGAATTTTGGCTACCTCATTCTCTTGGGCAGGTTAATTTCTGTGAACCCTAGTTTCCTCATGTATAAAATTAGGATAATAGTTGGTGTTGGGCTTAAATGAGATAATCCATGGAATACAGAACTTAGTGTTTGACTCATTTAGTAAGTATCCAATAAATGTTAGCTGTTAAATCATCTTCTTTTTCAACAACCCCATCCAATGTAAAGGCATCTAGAGCATTCTGGCATAACTAAAATTAGTAAGTATGAAGGTTTTCCCAAAGGGCTGCCTTATATAAAAAGTAGAAAGATGGGAGTCTTGTTCCCATCTGATTTCATGCACTTTAGGGTTAAGAATAACGTAGGAATACAGGCTGGTAGGAAATGAACTAGCCTTCTGAAACAAAACCTAAAATGCTAGAGAAAAATGTTGCATATTTCCATCTAAGGGACCTGAGGGGGAGCTATAATTAGAGATATTAAGTCATTTCAACTTTTCCCATCCCCATAATTAACACTTTCATTTTACTTTTAGAGGAGAAAGGAGGTTGAATCTCAGATGGCTAGGAAAGGGTGGAGAGAGGGTTATAGAAGACTGAATAGACCATCAGCGACATAGTCTCTATTAGAATGTCAGTGTAAAGAAAAATTCCAGGGCAAGGGAACAAAATTAAACTCAAAGAATTTAAAATGCAGAATTTAGGAGCAATATCTCACGGACATCAACATGCAAATGACTAAGGAGTGGAAGTTGGAGTTAGGAGTTAGTACCTTTGAACATTGGCTCTGAAAGTGCATGCCAATGCTTGCTTTCTTTTTTTGTTTAAGCAAGATGGGGCAGAGGGTAAGCCACAATACCTAGCATTGCATCACCCTTTGGAGCCAAGCTGCCCCTGAGAGGGTTCCCCTGATTGTCAGGACTGAGGAGAAGTCCAGGTGATGGTGGAGGCTGATCCTGCCGAGTCCCTTTAAACCTGCACATTTCCGCTGAGAAGGTGGCAACCAGAGTCCAGTGCAAATACAGGTGTCACCTCAACTTTTTCATGTCCTCTTGTCTAATCTGCTAATTCTAACCTGTTTTGCATTCAGTTCCTGAACAATTTCCATTCTTCTCAGGTTTCAGATACATTATTCTGATATGTACTTAGGACTTTTCTCTGCCTTTGGACCTATAACTACTTTTGCTACAGACAAGCACCTCAGTTTGCACATGACCTTGTCTACCCTGGTCACCACAGGACTTGGTAACTTGGTGTAAATAACTGGTTAATACACCTAAAGGGAGAAAAGGGAACCCTCTTGCACTGTTGGTGGAAAAGTAAATTGATACAGCCACTATGGAGAACAGTATGGAGGTTCTTTAAAAAACTAAAAATAGAACTACCATATGACCCAGCAATCCCACTACTGGGCATACACCCTGAGAAAACCATAATTCAAAAAGAGTCATGTACCACAGTGTTCATTGCAGCACTATTTACAATAGCCAGGACATGGAAGCAACCTAAGTGTCCATTGACAGATGAATGGATAAAGAAGATGTGGCGTATATATACAATGGAATATTACTCAGCCATAAAAAGAAATGAAATTGAATTATTTGTAGTGAGGTGGATGGCCCTAGAGTCTGTCATACAGAGTGAAGTAAGTCAGAAAGAGAAAAACAAATACTGTATGCTAACATGTATATATGGAATCTAAAAAAAAAATTTCTGAAGAACCTACAGGCAAGGCAGGAATAAAGATGCAGGCGTAGAGAATGGACTTGAGGACACAGGGAGGGGGAAGGGTAAGCTGGGACGAAGTGAGAGAGTAGCACTGACATATATACACTACCAAATGTAAAATAGGTAGCTAGTGGGAAGCAACCACATAGCACAGGGTGATCAGCTCGATGCTTTGTGACCACCTAGAGGGATGGGATAGGGAGGGTGGGAGGGAGACGCAAGAGGGAGGAGATATGGGGATATCTGTATACGTATAGCTGATTCACTTTGCTTTACAGCAGAAACTAACACACCACTGTAAAGCAATTATACTCCAATAAAGATGTTAAAATAAATAAATAATAAAAATACACCTAAAGGGTTTGTTTTGGCCGCACAAGGTTGAGAACAGGTTAAAAAAAAAAAATTATAAATCTGTCTCAGCCAAAAAGTGCTTGGAGACTGGTAGGAACGGCATCAAGAAATTTATGCCTTCACATGGCTTTTCTTTACTCACCTGCTCCAAATGAATCACCCCTCTGTCATCCAGGTACAATTGCTCCAGCTTGTCTCAGTCTATACGGGTGGCCATCTGCATATTTGAATTACCCTAATAATAAAAAAAATTCAAATGAACAAATCCAATAAAGTAAAGAATTTCTAAACTGGGCTAGGTATTTTGAAAAATAAATACAAATGATTTCACTTTTTTAATTCAGAATATGCTCAGCCTAGAATGATATTTAGCTTCCCAGAAGGAACAGAGTTTGATTAAAGAAAAATATGCTTTTATGAATCCAAAAGGAACACAAGTTAAATTTGGTAAATGCAGACATTCTTATGAAAGAGGAACAAAAAACAGAAATCAAATGAGAAAATAGCCCCAGATATTAACATATGAAGGAATAAAAAAGAAGCTTCTCTGCTTCCAACTTAAAGTTTTAGAGTTAAGAGCAAATAAAAAATCCTTAGCTCATTTATGTGACTTGATTACCTTTTCAAAATGTAAAACAAAGAAAATCGTTGAGAGTAGAGAAGATACTGAGAAATGGAAAATGTTTCCATGCAGCATTTTCTATTTTAAAGAGAAAATCTTACTCAAAGAGAAGTACATAAGCAGAGATCAGTAGCTCTGATATTTACCTTTCCTTGTGGAACAGATTACAGCAACCTACAATATGCGATTAGTTGTCTACACAGCACCCCTACGGTTACCACTGCTGAGACAGCTGTACATAACCCCATGCAGGAGTGACTTTGTAAGGGAAGAAGAGGCAAAAATCTTCATACACTCTAAGAGATATCCAAGGCCCTAATGTCCTGAAAACAGGATGTGAAGATTATTACACAGTAGCAGAAGTGTCCCTTGATTTCACTCCAACATAAGAAATGTAGAAATTGAGCTAAAAGATAGATTGCTTAATAAAACAATTGATAAACACAAACCAATGGGGATATATACAAAGGAGAATGGACTATGACAACCCTAGAAGATTGTTTAATATAATGTCAAAAGCTACCAATATAAAAGACTCCAATTTACTCCTGTCTCCAGATTCTGGAAAAGCTTTTGACAGTTAATTGGAAGCTTTTATTTTTGACATTGAAAAGCATGGGCTTGCCACAAGAATTCATTTCATGGGCAGAAACATTATCTGATCATCCAAAGGCCAAAATTAAGGCTAATGTATATAATTGGAGACCCTTTCTTTTTTTCTTTCTTTTCTTTTCTTTTGACAAGTAAGCAACCATAGGTCATCCACATTTTCCTCTATTATATGGTTCATCAATAGAAGCTCTGGCAGGCAAGATGAAGGAATAAAATGGGGTACTTAAGGCCCACAATTTTATTGTGAGTAGATAATGTGGCTCAATTCTGGGTTGCATGTAGACTTGTGAAATCCACTTCTCGCGAGTCAAGTGGGAGGCCAAATCCCCTCTCCTAGTGGAGGGGCCTATTTGGTTTAGCTCAAGAGGTATTTTCCTCTTAGGAACAAGTTCTTTATTGCTAAATAAAGTTGTGTGTTACAGATGGTGACTTCTTTGTCCTTGGAAGCAGTAACATATCCTAATTTCAGCCTATTTCTATTGTTCTTGACCAATTATTTCCCAGAATAATCTCTATGGAAGAGAAGAGTAATATTATCTTCCAGTAATAGATTTTGTTATTTATTCTAATTTTTTTTGTAATCAAATGTATAAAGAACTCAGATTATATAAACAAAAAAATACATATGTTCAACAAATCATAAAGGAAGTATAGTAGAAAATTGCTTTATAACTAGTTGCACGTAAGAAAATACATGTAGTGGGAGATGTGGTTTATTGTGCAGTCTTATCCTTTTTTTAAACAGCTTTATTGAGCTACAATTTATATACCATGCAATTTTCTCCTTTAAAGTGTACAATCCAATGGGTTTTGGTATATTCAGAGTTGTGAAACCATCACTGCAATCATCTTTAGACTATTTTATCTCAAGGAGAAATCCCAGTACTCCCTACTTCCAACTCTGAAAACCTTAGGCAATCATTAATTCACTTTCCGTTTCTGTAGATTTGCCTGTTCTGGACACTTCATGTAAATGGAATCATACGATATGTGACTTTTCATGTCTGGCTTCTTTCACTTGCATAACGTTTTCCAGATTCTTCCATGTTGTGACATAAATCAATAGTTCATTCTGTTTTATGGATGAATGACACTTCATTGCATGGATATACCACATTCTGTTTATCCATTCATCTGTTAGTGGACATTTGGGGTGTTTCCATCTTTTGGTTATTATGAACATTCACGTACAAGTTTTTATGTGAACATGTCTCCATTTCTCTTGGCTTTGTACCTAAGAGTGGAACCCCTAGTTCCACTGCATTTAATAACTGCATTTAAACTTTTTAGGAACTGCCAGACTCTTTTTCCATGAGGGCTACAATTTTTTGGATCCTCACAAACACCAGTTATTATCTGTCATTTTGATTATAGTCATCCTAGTGGATGAGAAGTAGTATCTCATTGTGGTTTTTATTTGTATTAATATGGTGACTAATGAAGTTAACCATATTTTCAGTTGCTTATTGGTCATGTGTATATCTTTTTGAGAAACGCCTATTCTGACCTTTGCTCATTTTAAACTTTGTCTCCTTACTATTGAGTTTTAAGGGTTCTTTATATATTCCAGCTACAAGTCCCTTATCATATACATGATTTGCAAATATTTTTCCATTCTGTGGGTAGTAGCTTGTCTTTTCAGTTTCTTCATAGTGTTCTCTGTCCCACGAAGTTTTTAATTTTGATTAAGTGCAATTTACCTATGTGCATTTAGTAGCATGTCTAAGAAACAATTACCTAATCCAAAGTCATAAAAATTGACACCCAGGTCTATGTCTCTCCTACCCATTTCAGTGTGGTCCTTTTATCCTTTGTGGAGAGCAGTTCATCTAGTTTTCACATCTTTTTCAGAGGGAAATGATCATGCATAGCTGTAGATTTGGTGTGTCCGTGGGAGGAGGCAAGTTCAGGATCTTCCTGTGCTGCCACCTTCCCTTTCTTATTCCCAGCTTTGTTTTTTTCGTCAAGATTGTTTTGGATGATTCATCCATGTGAATTTTAGGTTCAATTTACAAATTTCTGCAAAGGAGTCAGCTGGGATTGGGATAGGGATTGTGTTAACTCTACAGATCAAAAGATCTGAGGAATGAGTCATCTTAAAAATATTAAGTCTTCTGCTCCATGAAACTGGGATGTCTTTAATCTCTATACAGAGATAATTTAATTTCTGTAATTAAACTCTTTAATTTCAGAGTTGTTTAATTTCTTTCAACAACTTCTTTTTAGTTTTCAGAATATAAGTTTTGCACTTGTTTTGTTAAATTTATTCCTGAGTACTTTATTATTTTTGATCCTATTGTAAATGGAATAGTCTTCCCAATTTCATTTTCAGATTTTTATTGCAAATATCTAGAAATATAACTGATTTTTGTATATTGACTTTTTAAAAAATTTGCTGAATGCATTAGTTCTGAAAGATTTTTAGTGACATAGAGACTTAGAATTTCTATATACCAAATCATATTATCTGCAAATGATAACTTTGCTACTTCCTTTCCAATCTGAATGGTTTTTTTTTTCCTTTTCATTTCCTTGCCTAATATTCTTAACTAAAATATTTGAAGGAAAGTGGTGAGACCAAACATCCTTGTCTTTTCTTAAGGGAAAAGCATGCAGTCATTAATTATTAAGTATGTTGTTTCTGGATTTTTTTTGTAGATACCCTTTATCACATTGAGGAAATTCCCTTCTACTTATACCCTGAGTGTTTTTATTATGAAAAGGATTTGGGTTTTGCCCAGTATTTTTTTGTCATATATTGAGATGATTATATGGGCACTGTCCTTTATTATCTTGATATGTTATATTACATTGATTTTTTGGACATTAAAGCTATCTTGCATTCTAGAGATTAGTGCCACTTGATCATGGTTTATAATCCTTTATATATATAGTGCTAGATTCAGTTTGCTAGTGTTTTGTTGAGGATTTTTGCAGCTAATTCCTAATTAAACTATAGACCAATATCTCTTATCTTGTGATGTCTTTGTCTGATTTGAAATGGGGTAATACTGACCTCATAGAATGGGTGGAGATGTATTCTCTCATTTTCTGTATTTTGAAAATGTTTGTGAAGAATTGGCATTAATTCTTCCAACATTTGATAGAATTCACCAGTGAAGCCATCTGGGCCTGGGCTTTACTTGTTAGAAGCATACTCAAATTTTTTAATTTCTTTTTTTTTTTAATCAAGAAAATGCATTACCTCACCTAACAGAAAAGCCCAGAAGTACACTAGCTTTGGACATAATTTAGTCCAGAGGATCATGATATCATCAGAACAATAGCTCTTTTTTTTAATTGAAATATAGTTGTTTTACAATGTTGTATTAGTTTCAGGGGTATAGCAAAGTGATTCAGTTATATATATATTCTTTTTCAGATTCTTTTCCATTGTAGGTTATTACAAGATATTGAATATAGTCCCTGTGCTACACAGTAGGTTCTTGTTTACCTATTTTATATATAGTAGTGTGTATCTGTTAATATCAAACTCCTAATTCATTCCTCTCCCTGCCTTTCCCCTTTGGTAACCATAAGTTTGTTTTCTACATCAGTGAATCTATTTCTGTTTTGTAAATAAGTTCATTTGTGTCATATTTTAGATTCCACATGTAAGTGATACCATATGATATTTGTCTTTCTCTGATTTACTTCACTTAGTACGATAATCTCTAGGTCCATCCATGTTGCTGCAAATGGCATTATTTCATTCTTTTTTATGGTGAGTAATAATCCATTGTATATATGTACCACATCTTCTTTATCCATTCATATGTTGATGAGCACTTAGGTTGCTTCCATTTCTTGGCTGTTGTAAATAGCGCCACTGTGAACATTGGGGTGCATGTATCTTTTCATATTAGAGTTTTTGTCTTTTCCAGATATATGCCCAAGAATGGGACTGCTGGCATATGGCAACTCTAGTTTTAGTTTTCTAAGGAACCTCTATACTGTTCTCCATAGTGGCTGTACCAATTTACATCCCCACCAACAGTGTAGGGGAGTTCCCTTTTCTCCACACCCTCTCCAGCATTTATTGTTTGTAGGCTTTTCGATGATGGCCTTTCTTACTGGTGTGGGGTGATACCTCATTGTAGTTTTGATTTGCATTTCTCTAATAATTAGTGATGTTGAGCATCTCTTTCATGTACCTACCTATAGGCCACCTGTATGTCTTCTTTGCAGAAATGTCTGTTTAGCTCTTCTGCCCATTTTTCAATCGGGCTCTTTGTTTTTTTGATACTGAGCTGTATGAGCTGTTTGTATATTTTGGAAATTAAGCCATTGTCATTGGCAAATATTTTCTCTCAGTCCATAGGTTGCCTTTTCATTTTGTTTATGGTTTTCCTTTGCTGTGCAAAAGCTTACTCAGTTTCTGCAGTTTGTTTCTTTCTAGAAATTTTTCCATTTCATCTAAGTTACTTAATTTTTTTGGTATACAGTTCTTCATAGTATTCCTGTGCAACATTTCACAGGAATTATATTAGAAACACATAGTATTCCTTTTCAACATTGACTGGAATCCATATTACTGTGTTTTATCTAGCAAGTTAATTTTGTGTGTGTGTGTGTGTGTGTGTGTGTGTGTTATTTGGGCCTCTCATTGTTGTGGCCTCTCCCATTGCAGAGCACAGGCTCCAGACGTGCAGGCTCAGCGGCCATGGCTTACGGGCCTAGCCACTCCGCGACATGTGGGATCTTCCCGGACCGGGGCACAAACCCGTATCCCCTGCATCAGCAGGCAGACCCTCAACCACTGTGCCACCAGGGAAGCCCTAATGTTTTTAATTGAAAAAGATTATTTTATTTTTACTTTCCCTGGTAAGAATCTAAAATGACAGTTCTCACTTTATAAAGCTGCAACTTCACTATAATACAGAGACACCCCAAGTCATCAGCTGGGCCTTTCCTGGTGAACAATTGAGTTGCAGTGAAAGTTGAACATATATACTGGGGAGTATAAACTGAGTTAGCTATTGTTTTTCACCTGGCAGAGTTTGGACTGGAAAATTTTGAATCCAAAGCCAAATTCCTATTTTCTTAATTTTTTTTAAACTTTAAAAAGTTTTCTGGTTAGAGTACAGTTGATTTACAATGTTGTGTTAATTTCAGGTGTACAGCAAAGTGAATCAGTTATATATATACATATACCCACTCATTTATTTTGTTTTTTTGTTGTTGTTTTTTTGTTTTGTTTTGTTTTGCGGTATGCGGGCCTCTCACTGTTGTGGCCTCTCCCGTTGCGGATCATAGGCTCCGGACGCGCAGGCTCAGTGGCCATGGCTCACGGGCCTGGCCACTCCGCGGCATGTGGGATCTTCCCGGAGCGGGGCACGAACCCGTGTCCCCTGCATCGGCAGGCGGACTCTCAACCACTGCGCCACCAGGGAAGCCCCCCACTCTTTTATTTTTAGATTTATTTCCCATATAGGCCATTACAGAGTATTGAGTAGAGTTCCCTGTGCTATACAGCAGGTTCTTATTATCTATTTTATATATAGTAGTGTGTATACGTCAGTCCCAATCTTCCAATTTATTCCTCCTCCCCGCCCCCCGACCTTATCCCCTGGTAGCCATGTTTGTTTTCTACATCCATGACTCTACTTCTGTTTGGTAAATAAGTTCATTTGTACACTTTGATTTTTAAGATTCCACATATAAGCAATTTCATATGATATTTGTCTTTCTGTGTCTGACTTACTTCACTCACTATGACAATCTCTAGGTCCATCCATGTTGCTGCAAATGGCATTATTTTGTTCTTTTTTTTATGACTGAGTAATTTTCCATTGTATATATGTACCACATCTTCTTTATCCATTCCTCTGTTGATGGACATTTAGATTGCTTTCATGTCTTGGCTATTGTAAATAGTGCTGCAATGAACATTGGGGTGCATGTATCTTTTTGAATTATGGTTTTCTCTGGGTATATGCCCAGGAGTGGGATTACTGGGTCATATGGTAGTTCTATTTTTATTTTTTTAAGGAACCTCCGTTACTGTTCTCCATAGTGGCTGTACCAATTTACATTCCCACCGACAGTGCAGAAGGGTTCCCTTTTCTCCACACCCTCTCCAGCATTTATCGTGTGTAGATTTTTTGATGATGGCCATTCTGACTGGTGTGAGGTGATATCTCATTGTAGTTTTTATTAGCGTTTCTCTCATAATTAGCAATATTGAGCATCTTTTCACGTGCTCTTTGGCCATCTGTATGTCTTCTTTGGAAAAATGTCTATTTAGATCTTCTGCCCATATTTTTATTGGGTTTTTCTTTGTTTGTTTTTGATGTTGAGCTGCATGAGCTGTTTGTATATTTTGGAGATTAATCCCCTGTTGGGTGCTTTGTTAGCAAATATTTTCTCCCATTCTGAGGTTGTCTTTTTGTTTTGTTTATGGTTTCCTTTGCTGTGCAAAAGCTTTTAAATTTAATTAGGTCCCATTTGTTTATTTTTGTTTTATTTTCATTATTCTAGGAGGTGGATCAAAAAAGAGCTTGCTGCAATTTATGTCAAAGAGTGTTCTGCCTATGTTTTCCTCTGAGAGTTTTACAGTGTCTGGACTTACATTTAGGTCTTTAATCCATTTGGAGTTTATTTTTGTGAATGGTGTCAGGCAGTGTTCTAATTTCATTTGTTTACATGTAGCTGTCCAGTTTTCCCAGCACTGAGAGTTTTACAGTGTCTGGACTTACATTTAGGTCTTTAATCCATTTGGAGTTTATTTTTGTGAATGGTGTCAGGCAGTGTTCTAATTTCATTTGTTTACATGTAGCTGTCCAGTTTTCCCAGCACCACTTATTGAAGAGACTGTCTTTTTTCCCTTGTATATTCTTGCCTCCTTTGTCATAGATTAGGTGACCATAGATGCATGCATTTAACTCTTGGCCTAACTATCCTGTACCATTGATCTATATTTCTGTTCTTGTGCCAGTACTATATTGCTTTAATTATTGTAGCTTTCTAGTATAGTCTGAAGTCAGGGAGCCTGATTCCTCCAGCTCTGTTTTTCTTCCTCTAGATTGCTTTGGCTATTTGGGGTCTTTTGTGTTTCCATACAAATTGTAAAATTTTTTGTTCTAATTCCGTGAAAAATGCCATTGGTATTTGATAGGTATTACATTGAATCTGTAGATTGCCTTGGGTTGTATAGTCATTTTCACAATATTGATTCTTCTGATCCAAGAATATTGTATATCTCTCCATCTGTTTGTTTCATCTTTGATTTCATCAGTGTCTTATAGTTTTCTGAGTACAGGTCTTTTGCCTCCTGAGTTAGGTGTATTCCTAGGTATTTTTTGTTGTTTTTGCAATGGTAAATGGGATTTTTCTCTTTCTGATTTTTCATTGTTAGTGTATAGGAGTGCAACAGATTTCTGAGTATTAATTTTGTATCCTGCAACTTTCCCAAATTTATTGATGAGCTCTAGTAGTTTTCTGGTGGCATCTTTAGGATTTTCTGTGTATAGTGTCATGTCATCTGCAAACAGTGACAGTTTTACTTCTTTTCCAATTTGGATTCCTTTTATTTCTTTTTCTTCTCTGATTGCCATGGCTAGGACTTCCAAAACTCTGTTGAATAATAGTGGTGAGAGTGGACATCCTTGTCTTGTTCCTGATCCTGGAGGAAATGCTTTCCATTTTTCACCATTGAGAATGATATTTGTGGTGGGTTTGTCATATATGGCCTTTATTATGTTGAGGTAGGTTCCCTCTATGCCCACTTTCTGGAGAGTTTTTTTTTTTTTAATCATAAATGGGTGCTGAATTTTGTCCTAACAAGTTAATTTTTGTGTTGCATCTATTTTTTTTAATCTGTATTGGCTATTTGCATGTCATCTTCTGTGAATTACCTGTTTTTTTCTTTGCTCTGTAAGTCTATTAGTTTGTTTTATTTTTATTAGAGTTTATTTATATATTAGTATTAGTACTTGTCCTTTTCCTGTTATACAGATGCAGAAATTTCTTCTGGTAAATTACTTATTTTTGGTATATATGTAATGTCATCATTCTTGAAGATTTTAGTTTTGAAATTGTCAATTTTGTTAGCTTTTACCTTCATGATTTTCTTTGTGTTTAAGAAGGCTTATCACATCTGAAGGGGTTAAGATATTCTTTACTATTTATTTTGTAGTGTTCTCCACATTTATGTTTGTAATCTATTTGAAACTATCTTTTATGAATTCTGTAAGTTGAAAATCTTGACTTTACCCTTATATAGATAGCCAATTATTTCCATAATTTTATTGAATATTTATTCTCCACTGGTTTGAAATGTTAAATTGTATAATATTAAAGGTTTTTGAATATATATTTAATATATTTTCCCACATATTCATAAGTTGGGTTTTGTTCTCTTTACTTAGTTATTTTTAACTTAAAACCCAAATAGCAATATTCTAACTACAGTAGTTACATATTATGTCTTGATGTTTGGCAAGAAAATATTACACTTTTGATTCTTTATTAAACATTTCTTGACTACTCTTAAAAATTTAATCTTTCATATTAAATTTAGAATATGTATGCAACTATACCTGAAAAATCATATTGAGATATTGACTATAATTTACATGAATTTAAAGGTTAATCTGTGAAAACTTGACAGCTCTACAGTATTGAATCTTCCTACCCAGAAACATGAAATATTCTAGTAATCAGGTTTTATTTTATATTATTTCATAAAGTTTCATTTTCTACATGATTATTTGAATATTACTTAATTTTTCCTAAATATTTCATAATTCTTGTTTCTACTGTTCCTTTTTCTACTACACTTTCCAATTATCATCAGGGTCTTGGATTTTTATATATTGATCTTAATATTGCCTCTTTGCTTAATTATCTAATTTTAAAAATAATTCACCAGTTGGTTTATTGATATTTATAAATAGACAATCATCATCTATCAGCAATGATAGTTTTGTCTCTTCCTCTTCCAAACTTTGTTATGTATCTTTTTCTAACAGTTCACTTTCCAATAGTATCTATAATAGCAGGGAATGTATTTTATGCCTGTTTTTAAAAGAGAATGCTTCATTGATTTACCCTTATATATGATATTTGCTGTAGATTTCTGTTGGAAATTCTCTATCCTTTGTCAGATTAAGGAATTTATACACACATACACATGTAGATATACTCACAGGATATAGATCAAAATGCTAAGTATGATTTTTTAGTGTGATTTTTAATTCTTTTCTTTATTTGCAATTTTTTAAAGTTTTATTACTTTTGCAAAATAAAATAAAATTTCACTCTTTTAGGGGAAAAAAACCCATTTCATATGTGCAGTACTCTTCCCAAGCTATCAGAAAAGGCACAAATTGTCAATGGTATAGTCAGTCTTCAACTATCTGCATTATGATAAGGTTTCCCAAAGTTTGTTCCTTAGGATGTTCCTTTTATTCCTTGTAAAAAAAAAGCTTTTGTGGTCCAATAAATTTAGAAAATTAGTAGTAAAACAAAGTTTAACATGACTTTTTAAATGCAAGTTTTCTTGGAATCTTTAATATACAAATGTGAAGAGTGAAGCTGCAACAGGAGAATGTAGAATCTAGCATATATTTCAGGAGCATCTCTTAACCAGTGTGTCAGTCTTCACTATAGTTCAGTCGACTTCTCATGTTGTTGCTGTTTGTAAAACAACAGTCATGGTTATCTGTGCCTAATTGAGCACAATTTATGTCAGAAGCACTGTGCAAGACTAACTTGTATCAGTAGCTCTCTCTAGAGAGCTCTACACTTACTTGTCTTAAAAAGCAAACCAAGGAAACCAAACAAATTAGTCAACTCTATTCTGCCCTCTACAGAGTATTGGATCAGGTGGTATACATGGAGAGGATAAAGCATGCAGTGTTGAAGAATGACTGTGGCCCTCAAGGAGTTTCCAGTCTAATAAGACTTGTATCAAGTGATTCAAGGGAATAATAAGACCACTGAAAACAGTCTTTTTTTAATCAAATGAGGACACGAACACACAGATGGATTGGTGAAGAGTCCAAGTTCACAGAAAGTGGAATGTCAGTTGGGAACAGAACAGATTCATTTGACTACATTTCCAGTGCCTTATTTAATTGACCTGACTTCCTCTCTGACAAAGTAGCTATAAATAAGAGATTAGCTGTTGGGATGAGAAGAAATGAGTGAGTGGGAGCTAAGAATTTTAGAATATCAAAATAATTTAATTGGATCCTGAATGAATTAAGATGTGTGGGAGTCCACATTATACCCCAAATACTAAGTCTGCAATAAAGCCAATTTAAAAATAATTTAAACAAGCTAAATAGAATGACTGTCTCATGTTAATAAAAAGAATGCAAAAAAATTACAGTGAATGTGTTGAAAAGAATTTCATTCACATCAAATCATAATTATTAAACTCATATTTCAACAAGAAATCTTGTTGAAGTTGAAATCAACTTGAAGTATGAAAAATGATAGTGATCTATACCTAATTTGAAATATAGGTATTACTGGACAGAGAGTAAATGTATTGGTTTGGTTCCTTTCTAACAACTAACGTATTTCTGAAGGTGACACTAGTTTTTTTTCCCAGTGATGAGTTCTAACTACACAGTTGTGGGTTGACACCTTTGTTTGTGAAACCTAATGCAGAGGGGAAATGTTCAGTTTTTTTTCTTGCTTTCTCCCTCCTTTCTCTCCTTCTCTCTCAACTTTTAAGGTTCTCTCTTTTGCCCTTCAAGAACTGAGTGAGCCATTCTTGTGCTTTGACTATACATATCCCCCCAACTTCCATTCTCTTAACCTCTTTTGATACAAATGAATCTCTGGGATCCAGTAAGACTTTTTACTCCTTCCTTGGGAGGCAGCTGGTACTAGGAGTATAACCTTGAGCACATACTGCACTGCAGATTCTCCATAGTAATAACTAACTTTTGAGATTGTAGTAAACGAATGACACATGGAATTAAAACCAATATACGATTGCAGTCTTTATCTGGGAGGGAAGGTGGGACAATCAGGACAGAGCAAAATGGTCCTTTGTTTTCTCTCATTATTCCTGGGTTTCTTACGTGGGCAGTCAGATGTTTAAGGCCTTCTTTCAGTACAGGATTTCCATGGCTTAACTGCTTTCTAGAGAATTCTAATTCTCTAGTTGAGAGGTTAATTTCCTTCTGCATAGATCAAAGCAGCCAATTCCTGATGCTGGAATGACTCCACTGTCCCCTCTTGAACCACTGAATGCTACCCAGGCACTCTCGGGCTTTGAGCTTCAAAAAGAAAGCCCACTGGGGAGATTGATCGGGGAGAGATATTTAAAGCAATTACCAACGTCTTCTCATTCTTCCTTTGGGCAAGTGTTAGGGTTAATGGGTGAACCAGCAAATGGCTAAGAATGACATTTTTGTGGCCCCTAGCTCCTGAAAGTGCAGGATATTGGATGCTCCTGTTTCAGAAACAACTTCAGCTCCTGATTAAGGAATCAGGCAGAGTAGCCTCCTCCTTTGCCCAGTTTCTTTTCTCTTTTCCCTCAGTGCATTGGAAGAATTATTTACTTGGCTTAAATAAAAGCAACATTACTTATATTTGTTTGTGCTAACTGTCTGACTTCATGCCCAGTGAACTTATGACACTATCACAATTATTCATATTATTATGTATAAGTTGGATTAACTTTGTTATAAATTACATATAATAGTGCTGAGTTTTATTTAAATGAAGCTAATGGTGCTTCTCATCAAATGTAATTATTTGACTTTTAAAATTGAGGAAATTTCAGAAGTTGGTAATAAAAATTGTTGCAATGAAGTACTGAATACAATTAGGACTAAACTATGGATTTATTTATTCATCCATTCATTTATTCATGAGCTCAGTTAACATTTATTCAATGCCTGATACTACATTAAGAGTATGAAAGCCATGGGTCCACAGTCTAGGAACGAACAGTCTAAGATGGGAGACATATAAGTAAGCTGACAACTGTAACACAGTCTGATGGGTTACTAGATAAGGATGTATGAGGGGCCCCTCAGCCTCACTGAGGGGCAGGGCTGGGGAGATCAGGAGGCTTCCTGGAGTAGATTACACTGGAGCTGAATCTTAGGTGACATGTAAGATTTAACCTGGTAGAGAAATGGGGGTGAGGGGAGATACAGGCAAGGAAAAAGCATCATTAGAGGCATAGAAGCAGGAAACGACATGGCATATTTAAAGCACTCCAAATATTACTTTGATTACAGACTGTGTGGTGGGAAGAGTGTTTAGTGTGGTTGTAGACTAGTTTGTAGTGAAGTGGAAGAGATGACGTCAAAGAGAGAGGCAAGAGCCAGAAGATAGAGGGCTTTGGATGACTCTTCCTTAGTAGGAAAGAACAATCCATGTAACATGCATTTCAGTTTCTTGGCCAGAAGCTAGTCTGTTATGTAATGCATTTTCATGGTGATAAGTATTTACCATGCTCCCACTGTGCGCCTAGAATTGTACTCTGTCCTGTGATGAGTATTTTTGCTACAAAGAGGTCTCAAAGTTACCATCTCAGCTTGGGTTTTTATGTATAACATAAAAATTAGGAAACTATAACTGGTAAAGTATACACATCTTTTGCCTAATTACATGTTCTATATTTTCAAGCAAAATCTATTATCTATTAATCAGTTGAAATACATCTGGGGTCTTGATTGAAGTTGATCAG
Source organism: Phocoena phocoena (assembly GCF_963924675.1). Lineage (NCBI taxonomy): Eukaryota > Metazoa > Chordata > Mammalia > Artiodactyla > Phocoenidae > Phocoena > Phocoena phocoena. Next base: position 43,772,360 of record NC_089224.1, on the reverse strand, counting down.
TGTCTTTCCAATATGAAGCATCTTTAGAGTGTTCTTGTAGTTTTGCTTTTCAGTTAATTAATTTGCCAAAGCATAGAATCTCCAAAATATAGGAGGATAATCTCAATGGTATAATGTTAGGGAGTTTCCAAGACACACAGATACTCATAAATTAGGGGAAAAAAATTTATTGCTGTCATGTGATGGTGAGGAGGTAGTAGTCCTTCTTTAATAGGATCTGTGCACTTATTCCTGCTACCACAGTTCTGCTTTTTTATTTTGGTTTGATAGTAATCATGCCACTGGATACCACATCTCTGGACACTATTTTGGTAGCCTCGAGGAGCAGAGAAATCTCATCTTAATTGTGAATCTCTCTACGTAAATTTTGTAATATTCTCAGTCAGCTGTTGGTTGAAAATCAGTTTTACCACAGATGATTTGTACATGTTGTTTCTAAACTTGAGAACACCATTCTAGGATCCCTGATTTTCAGGTTAGGTAGCCATGGCCGTGAGAAGCAAAATAACGGTCCTTATCTTGAAGCCAAAGCTTTTCCTCCTACTCTTCACACACACCCTCACAAGGAACATTGATTCTGTACAGATCAGGCTGGTCTTTCTTCACAGAAGGCTACAGGCTTTAAGATTTTTCTCCTTTAACTATTTCTTTAAATGGAGATAGAATTTACATACCATAAAATTCACCGTTTTAAAATATACAGGTTAGTGGTTTTCTGTATATTTTCAAGGTCGTGCAGCACTTCATCATCTAATTTGAGAACATTTTTATCCCAAAGAGAAACCTTATACCCATTAGCAGTCCCGCCCATCCTCCAGCCCCTGGTAGCCACTAATTTTCTTTAGGTCTCCCTGGATTTTCCTATTATGGACATCATATATAAATTGAATAATACAATATGTGGCTTCTTTAGCATAATGTTTTCAGTGTTCATCCATGTTGTAGTATGTATCAGTGCTCCACTCCTTTTTATGGCTGCCTAATATTCCTTTGCATGGATAGACCACAAAGGATAGAATGGATCAACAAAGGATAGGATCCTTTGTTTATTGATTTGTCAATTGATGTTTGGGTCGTTTCTACTCTTGTCTCTATTGAATAATTCCGCTATGGCTTTACGGTTTTAGGCTTCCCTAGGAACCGATTATCAGAGGACATATCACCTTGTCCTATAACTATTGTCTCTTCTGCCATTTTGTAAACTGTAAGTGCACAAAGCACATACAGCTTATTAGCCATTACGTCAAGCATAGTCCATCCATGTAAGAAACATACAAATAAATAAAGAAGGCAGTTCTCTAGCTCTAGGTGAGAACTTTGAACTGCTCATCTAGCTTGCCTCATGTCACTTAACTTGAGGGGCTGTATTCTTCACTCTGTTTAGAGTGTGTGCTTGAGGTTGAGGATTCTGCTCTAGATTTTTCCTGCCATTTTTGATTGTTGGGAGAGAGGAGGTTACGTTGATATAGCAGCCTCATAATTTGTGTGGTTGAGTGGAGTGTTAACACCTATCAACAGAAGTCCCAGTAAAGCTAGATTTGTTTTGACAGTTTGTGCTGGGAGCATTTGGGACATTTATTAGTAAGGGGAGTAGACCATGATCCCAGGTTTGTCTGTTGTCTTGCCAATTAAAATTGCCTGCCTGGGCATGTGTCACAGTCGCCCAATGGGATTCTTCCCAGTGGGGACACTGGAAAAGTTCATCAGTGTTTAAAATTTATTTTCCCCATTTGCTGCTCTCACTCGCTCTTCGCCTAACTCTTCATTGATTATCTCTGAACTCTTTTGGGCAGATTTTCTGTGTTGAGTGCAAAATGTTGCCTAACTCCCAATTCTCTCTTTCAGAGATAAGAGGATTTAATTAGGGTAAAATCATCTCCTATATTTGTTGCTTCAAAGAAAGCCCTTGTTGGGGCCTGCCTGTCCTTTGGGACACCTTGCTCGGGTGCTCAGACCCATTTCTCAGTCTTGAGCCCGGCCAGAGCTCCGGAGGAACACTGGGCACTGGGGGTGGGCTGTACTGGCAAGTTTGAATGTGGCAAGTGCTCTGGCAGCCTTTGCTTCCCCCTCCCTCCTGCATCTGTCTCCTCCTTAGCCTAGTGAGAGAGACACGAAGGGAGAAGGGAGCTGCCAGGTTTCCTGTGTGCGTGTCTGTGGGAGGGAGATGCGAGGGCTGGCAGCCATGAACTAAGTGGGCTCCCTTCCATCTATCTTTTCTGATTAAATTGAAGCAGATTCAGGCTGCTGCCTGTGAGCTGTGATGGGAGCCATAGCTCACAGACAATTCCTGGAATGACTGTTCTCGACATTGCACCCATTTCTACCCCGAAGCAACTTACAGGCTGAGGGGGTTGAGAAGTCTAGAGCTGTCTGTAGTGTATGCTTGGTATTTGGATGATAATTTCCATGTACTATTATATAAACTTCAAAGAAAATACTGTGAAAATAAAGATGTCCTTGAAACTATAATGTGTGTTTTGGTGTGGCATCCCATGGCTTCCAGTTTTATGCCATTTTACTGCTGTTGACATCTCCTATTTGGGGGGAGTTGAGTTTGGCTTCCAAGTAGTTGTTATTAAAGGCTATGAGTTAAAGACCCAGTGTATCCCTAGGTTCATTAAGATGTGGGGAATGCCTTGTTTCATTTAAACTTTTGTGCCTGATTATTGCAACAGATTCCAGATCCTTCCAGATGATTCTATAAACATTTATCCTCTTTTACATGAATTCTTAATTTCCCAGTCCAGTCTAGGGGAAGACTGTCAAGAATCTAGGTAGCAGTCACTGTGACAATAAAAGCCTATTTTGAGTCTGAACCTTGATGGTGAAATTTCTGGCAAGGCCCTCCCACCTCCTTCCCCTTAAGCAGGATCCTGACATAGCTCATCAGCTCTTGTTGAAGCAACTGTAAGTCTGCTATAGGCTCTGGGGTTAATCTCTGCTCCAGCCATAGAAGGTGTTAACAGCTGACAGCCTTTCTGCAGCTCACTTCATAAGATGTCGCTGCCACGCATGTGGGCACCATCACTCTTCCTGTTGCTTTGGGACCTCCTGTTCCCCCAGTCATTGTTCTTGCTTCCATGGTCATTTTAAGAACTGCTGAAGCAACAAAGAGTGCTCCAGTAAAAATTCTTCTGTTTTCATTTTCTCCATTACTCAGAGGGTTTCTGGATTTTTAAAATTAAACTTTGAGGTTAGCCTCCTACTTTCTAGAGAAACTTGAAATAAATTCTCTTGGGATGTATCAGAGGAGATTTCAGAGGCATATTTCTATATTGCCCCTCAAAGTAACCTTCTCTAGTAATCAGAGCCCCAGAATAGATACAAGGCACTTCGACTCTTTCATATATCAGTATAAATTCCCTCATCTTTTAAAAATGTCAGAATCTCTCCTTAGACACACCAAATTCCTTAGCGCTAGCCTTCCTAAGCGGGAAGGAAAGACTTCCAGGTGCTCACAAAAGGATTGCTGGTGGCTTTTTTCAGGATAAACTGTCACACTTGGGTAACAAACAACCCTAAAATCTTGGTGGCTTAAAACACAAGGTCATTTTTGCTCATAGATTCCTGTCCACAGATAAGCTATTGTAGTTACTTAGAGGCTTAGACTGAGGGGAGGCTTCATAATCTTACAATGCCTCCATCATAAGACACGATGTCCAGGGTTTACTGCAGTAGGGGAAGAGAACAGGTGAACACAGCTCTTAGACGTTTCCTCTGGGAACTAATACATGTCACTTCTGTTCACTTTCATTGACCCAAGAGAGTCTTTGAACAGGAATCTTGGTGAATTCTGAAAGTGAGGGGATGAGGACTTCCCAAGTAGCTTGGGAAGAGGATTGAGTGGGCTGGAAGGGATACATGATAAGGCCAGAGGTCCCACAATTGATTTTCTGCTTATAGCATTTATCATTTCTTTCAAGGGAGGCTAAGGAAACTGCAATCAGTAGGCATGAGTCCTGGAACAAAATGATGCCCTTGCAGGGGTAAACGGATGTGGAACTTCACTCTGTGAGCGTGAGATGCCACAGGAGTGGCTGGAGTGGTGGAAGGTGGCTCATGGGGCCACTAGGCTGTGCCTCTCGTATTCACCACCATCGAGGGATTACTGGAGACGGTGGGGATCCTTGAATGCCGAAGGCCGCACAGTCCTGCTTACTGAACCTGCCTGGTGAGTACATACCATCTGCCCGTAGGAAGGACGGCACTCTCTGTGGGGTGGAAGTGAGAGTCCCCAGTGAACATGAAGCCGATCCACTTAGACGGTGACTTTGTGAGAGGTACGTGCGTGACACATCTAAAACTTGCTTCGAGTAAAACCAGACCATAGGAAAAATGCAACTTTTTAAATGGTGTAGGATTTTCAACATTGCCTAATACTTCTCTAAACACTTCTGTTATTGTCTACTATCTCCTTTGGTTCTCAGAAAGTATATGAATCATTTTAGCCTCCTCACCTGCTTGATCTCCTTAGCACTTACCACCATCTAACAGTCTAAGTATTTTGCCTGTTTATCTTAATTGTCTGCCTTACCCACTAGAATTGAACCTCCCTGGGGCTGTTGTTTGCCAACTGTTGTATCCTCAGAACTGAGAACAGCACCTGGCATAAAGCAGGCCCTCATCAAATATTTATTAAATACATGAATGAGTAGTAGTAATTCTACTTGAAGCTAGTTTCAGAGCATAAGGATGCATGGTGATGCCTTCAAACATTGCCTTATCTTCTGTGTTAAATTTGCTGATTATGGGAAAGTTTCCCGATTTACCTTCATTCACTCTTCAATATTAGATACTTTTTGGGCACCTACTAAATACCAGGCATTGTATGCATCAGTGAATAAAACAAAGATCCCTGACCTCATAGAGCTTCATATTCCCAGGGGTTGGGGTGGAGACAGACAGTCAACGAAGGTAATAAATCATGGAACAGTCTGGGCAGTGACACTCGCGTGAAATGAAGAGTAGGTGATGGGAAGTGGAAGTGCGGGGGATGGGTTAGAGGGCAGCAGAGCATTAATTTAGGTGCTGAGGGGCAGCCTCGGGGGCTGGGTGAGAGTCTATCATGGAACTTGAAGGAGGTAAAAGAGTGGACCTCTCCAGGGGGCATGGTGGGGTGGAGAGTGTTCTGGGAGGAGAAGATAGCTGGGGCTAGGGCCAAGGCAGGAGGTTTGAAAAACAGTAAGGAGGCCATTGTGGCTGCTACTGAGAGAATGGAGGGGAAAAGCAGGAGAAGATGGAGTCAGAATGGGGGTGGGGTGGGTAGGGCCTCAGAAGCCACTATAAGGACTTGACCTTTGCTTGCAGTGAGACGAGCCGCCTTGGGAAGAATCTGAATAGAGGAATAACATTACGTGACAGAGGTGGACATCCCTCTGGTGGCAGTGTTGAGCACGGGTTCTAGGGCTGGAAGCCTAGAAGCCCTCAGGCCTGTGTGAGGCTACAGCTGAGTCCAGGCTAGAGGAGATGGTGGCTTCCAGGGGGCCAGTGGTAGCAGAGGTGGTAAGAAGTGGTCAGATTCTGCAAGTATTTTCCGAATTCGCGTCTGGCGGCTGCTTTCTGCCTTGCCTAATTGTTGGTAGGGGCATGTTGAGGAACACTGTGAAGCCACTGGGGTCTGCCTTCCACACCCAGAAACTCCTCTCTTGACATGCGATACCTTCCTCTCCCGAGCCCCTTCCTCTCTTCCGAGTGTGTTATGTCCCCTTGCGTCTCCTTCCATATCAAACAACAGCACTTATTTATTGGAGGAGTATGGTTTGAAATTCACTTGCATTGCTAGCCTTCACTACTTGAATTGTTTAATATAAAATATGTGCTCCTCCTTCTGAAGGAACTTCAGGCATCACTAGTGTGAAAGGAGGAGTATGGCCTCAGAGCCCAGCTGCCCTGGCTTTATCTTACCTTTTAAGTTTGGCCCCTAAATCCCAATGGCCGCTGCATAGGTGAACCTTGAAATGATCCTAATTTCATATTTTTAGTATCATGGGAGAGGGTCAGAAGAGTAAGCCTGGGGGTGCTGTGTTTTCATGAGCAGATGACCTGGACTAGGGCAGTTTGAGGCTGGATGTCGTTGCTCTCGGGAAGGAAGGGACTCATGTCATTGGCCAGAAGATGCTTTCCCTTCAACCACTCACATCTCCAGCCCCTATTCCCCTTTCCAACTCTTCTCTCTTTCTTTTCCTTACTTCTCACTCACCAGATCAAAAATAAACCCAAACTTCTCTCATGGTCTTGTGTTGAGCACATTAACTGTCTGATACTTTTAGGGTCTCACTTTTTATCTCAAGCAAAGGTAGTTTCCTCACAAAGAAGGATTCTGATGCCAGGTATTACCATAATTTTTTTTATAATCTCATTACATGTGTCACCTAAGTGAAATAATCTCCTTCCCTTCCCTTCTTAACCCAGAAACTAGGAGTCTTACCTAAGTTCATGGAATTGTTCAGTGGCAGAGTTAACACAGGAATTCCTTTCTGCCTTCATGTACTTTCCTCAGTTTGTAATAGGTGCTCTGCAAAGCCAAAGATTCGCAAGTCGTGCTTGTGGGGCAATCAGGTTATGATAAAATTAAGACAGGAAAGCGACTGGGGTTTGAAGGCGTGTTGTGTGTTGCTGAGACTTAAAGAAGCATGGTGAATAAATACTGGAGATTCTCAACTAGCTCTGGGAAAGGGACTAAATTCCTAAGTGCTACTTTTTTTAATGCAACCGTTTCTCCTTTACTTGGCAGAACTGCATGGGACCAAATACAAATTTCCAGGGACTTTATATATTGTAATGAAGTCACATCTCACCCCCAGTTTCTTTGAATGTGCACAGATGGCCCCAGTTTTACTTCTGCAGGACTATAAAGGCATACCTCCTCAGAGGCATTGCAGGTTCGGTTCCAGACATCTGCAATGAAGTTCGGTTCCAGACATCTGCAATGAAGTCACGTGAATTTTTTGGTTTGCCAGTACACATAAAAGTTATGCTCACACTATAGTCTATTACATGTGAAGTAGCATTATGTCTAAAAAAAAATGTACATACCTTAATTAGAATACTTTGTTACTAAACAATGCTAGCCATCATCTAAGCCTTCAATGAGTCATAAACTTTTTGCTGGCAGAAGGTCTTGCCTCCATGCTGACGGCTGCTGATTGATGGTGACTGAAGGTTGGGTGACTGTGACAATTTCTTACAATAAGGCAACAATGAAGTTTCCTGCCTCGATAAACTCTTCCTTTCACAAATGATTTCTCTGTAGCATGCAATGCTGTTTGATAGCATTTTACCCACAGTAGAACTTTACAAAATTGGAATCAGTCCTCTCAAACCCTGCCTCTGCTTTATCAACTAAGTTTCTGTAATATTCTAAATCTTTTGTTGTCATTGCCATGTCTTCACAGCATCTTCTCTAGGAGTAGATTCCACCTCAAGAAACCACTTTCTTTGTTCATCTTAAGAAGCAACAGATCCATCACAGTTTTATTGTGAGATGGCAGCAATTCAGTCACATCTTCAGGCTCTACTTCTAATTCTCTTGCTACTTCCACCACATCTGTAGTTACTTACTGCAATGAAGTCTTGAACCCCTCAAAGTCATCCATGAGGGTTGGAATTCACTTCTTCCAAACGCCTTTCAATGTTGATATTTAGACCTCTTCCCATGAATCGCAATTGTTCTTAATGGCATCTAGAATGGTGATTCCTTGGCAGGAGTTTTTCAGTTGACTTTGCCCAGATCCACCAGAGGAATCACTATCCATGGCAGCTATAGCCTTAAGAAATGTATTTTAGAAATAAGACTTGAGAGTTGAAATTACTCCTTGATGCATGGGCTACAGAATGGATGTTGTGTTAGCAGGCATGAAAACAACATTAATCACATTGTACATCTCCATCAGAGCTCTTAGATGACCAGGGACTTGTCAATGAGCAGAAATACTTTGAATGGAATCTTTTTTTCTAAGCAGTCAACAGTGGGCTTAAAATAACCAGTGAATCATTTTGTAAACAGATTGTGATCATTCAGGTTTTGTTGTTCCATTTGTAGAGCACAGGCAGAGTAGATTCAGCTTAATTCTTAAAGGCCGTAGGATTCTGAGAATGCTAAGTGAGCACTGACTTCAACTTCAAGTCACCAGTTGCATTAGCCCCTAACAGGAGAGTCAGCCTGTCCTTGAAGCTTTGAAGCCAGGCACTGACTTCTCTTCTCTAGCTATGAAAGTCCTAGATGGCATCTTCTTCCATTATAAGGCTGCTTTGTCTACACTGAAAACGTGGTGTTTAGTGTAGCCACCTTCATTAATGATCTTAGCTAGACCTTCCAGTTCATTTGCTGCAGGTTCTACATCAGCACTTGCCGCTTCCTTGCACTTTCCTGTTCTGGAGATGGCTTCTTTCCTTAAACCTAATAAACCAACCTCTGCTGGCTTCAAATGTTTCTTCTTCAGCTTCCTCGCCTCTCTCAGCCTTCATAGAATTGAAGAGAGTTAGGGTCTTGCGCTGGATTAGGCTTTGGCTTAAGGGAATGTGGTGGCTGGTTTGTTCTTCTGTCCAGACCACTAAAACTTTCTCCATATCAGCAATAAGGCTGTTTTACTTTCTTACAGCTCATGTGTTCAATAGAGGAGCACATTTAATTTCCTTAAAGATCTTTGCTTTCACAACTTGCCTACTGTTGGGCACAAGAGGCCTAGCTGTCAGCCTATTTCAACTTCTGATGTGCCTTCCTCACTAAGCTTCATCATTTCTAGCTTTTAAATTAAGGTGAGAGATGTGTGACTCTTCCTTTCGCTTGAACACTTAGATGCTGTGCTGGGTTACTAATTGGCCTGATTTTAATATTGTTGTGTCTCGGGGAATAGGGAGGCCCAAGGAGAGGGAAAGAAACAGGGAATGGCCTGTTGGTGGAGCAGTCAGAACATAAACAACATTTATCAGCTAAGTTTATTGTCTTATGTGGGCATGGTTTCTGATGCCCCGAAACAATTATAATAGTTATAAACCAAAGATCACAGATGACCAAAACAAAATAATAATGGAGAAGTTTGAAATACTGCGAGAACTAACAATGTGACAGACACAAAGTGGGCAAATGCTGTTGGAAAAATGGCGCTGATAGACTTGCTCAAGGCATGGTTGCCACGAAATTTGTAAAAAAAAGTGCCATGCACAAAAAGTAAAGAGCAATAAAATGAGGTGGTGCCTGTATCAATTTCCTGTGGCTTCTGTAAGAAATTACCACAAAATGGTAGCAAAAAATAAAATTTAGCCCCTCAAACTTTTGGAGGCCAGAATTCCAAAGTCAAGGTGTCATCAGGGTTGAGCTCACTCTGGAGGCTCTGGCAGGGAATCTGTAACTTGCCTCTTCCAGCCTCTGGTGGCTGCCGGCAGTCCTCAATGTTCTGTGGTTTATGACCGCATCACTCCAATCTCTGCCCCTGTCTTCACGGGACATTCGCCTATGTGTGTATGTGTGGAATCTCCTCCTACCTGTTTCTTATGTAGATACTTGTGATGGCATTTAGGGCCTATCCAGATCTTTCAGGAAAATCTCATCTCAAAACCATTAATCCACATCTTCAAAGCCTCTTTTTCCAGATAAGGTAACATTTATAGGTTCCAGGGATTAGGACATGATCTTCGGGCCCATCATTCAGCCCACTACAAGCCTTAACCTAAATGCTATCCCTCAACTCCCTTCCCTTCTAATCTCTTTTTCACACATCTTTTTTTTTTTAAGATTTTTTATTTTGATGGACCATTTTTAAAGTCTTCATTGAATTTGCTACAACATTGCCTCTGTTCCATGTTCTGGCCTTTTAGCCGCAAGGCATGTGGGATCCCAGGTCCCCAACCAGGGATCAAACCCACACCCCCTGCATTGGAAGGCCAAGTCCCAACGACTGGACCTCCAGGGAAGTCCCCACAAGTTTTTAAAATACATCAGACATTATTTTCTGTCACAATTCATGTTGTTTACATAAATATATACCTTCTGAAAAAGAGACACAGGGCTTTTTCTCTGATTTTCTAAAGCAGGTTTGATAAGTGTACTGGATACCAACGCTGTGTCCAACCCTGAGGTCCACGTTCACTGTGAAGGAGGAATTTAAGAGGGGGTGGTTGTTTTTGAGATATTTAGGAGATCAAGGCATCAGGACTCAGTGGTGTGATAAGGGCACGAGGGAGAAGGAGATCTCAAGGACAACTCCTGTGTCTGACCTGACAGTGGCTGGAGAATGTTGTCACAAACTGAGGTGGAAAATGATGGAAGAGCAAGTTTCAGGGGGGACTTATAGTTTGATATCGGATGAGTTGACCTTGAGACATTTTTGAGGTCTCCTTTGCTCAGAGGCTTTTTCTCACTACCTACCTCCTCATTTCTTCCTCTTCTTAATGTAATTGAAATATTTTCCATATACATGTAAATGTATGTATGTGTGTGTATGTATGTATATATTAATGTGTGTATATACAAATATATACATATATACTAACATGAGATATTATCCCTTTAGGGACTCTAACAGTAATCTACCATAATCTTGACCCACTTGCTTCACATAGAAGTTCTGGTAAGAGATAGGATAGCTATTCTGAAACAATTTATGCAAAAAGAAAACTAAAACAGCAAGTATTTCTTGAGCACCAGGTATAGATATATTTTTATTTCATTCTTACAACTAATCTATGATGTATGCACTAATGTTTTTTCTATTATGCTGATATATGAAGAGAAACGTAGTAAGGTTAATAATTTGTTCAACATCCGAGTTAGGATTTAAAGCCAGCCAGCCTTTTCTTATTCCTGAGTGAGCTGATAGACTTGTAAACAATTTGTTTATAACTTTGCACATTAAATGACACTTCACCTGCGAGGTCTTCCCAGAATACTCCATCCCTAACCCTAAAAATGTAGTCTACATGCCCCCTTCTATGAGCTCCCCAAATTCCATGTGTTTCCTTTTTCCATAACATTTATTAAATTACCTCCTTACAGCCTAAGTTTTTTGAGGGCAAAGACTGTTTTATTTCCATTTTTTATAATACTAACAGCCAAATCAGTGCTTAGTCCGTGTTTTCTGAATTAAGAGCTAATCTCTTCCCTGTTTCAGGGCTACTAAGCTCATACTTTTCCCTTTTATAGGGTCTTGAGTACATATCACCACTGAATGGTTTATTAGTTTGGGACATCCCTGTTCTAGTGCTACCATAATTTTATTCTGGAGAACCCCTTACTGAAACAGAAAGCAAAGCAAGCAGAGCAAAACAGAACAAACAAAACACAGTAAGAATACAAAACACTAAGGTATGAATCTCAAGATCAATGGAAGTCTGCTAGGAGGAATATTTTTGAGTAGTGAGTCCTTTTATCGAAAGGAAAGTGAGCTCTTAAGAACTGCTCATGAGACAACATTCGTCAGCTTCAGATATTGGTTGAAGCTCATACTTTGTTTCGATGATTTAAAATATCTATCTACTATGGCCAGTCTTAGATTATATATTTTTGATACATTGTTTCATTTAATACAACTTTGTAGGACTTATTTATTTTTATTGTTTAACATATGAGGAAACAGAACCAGAGATGTTAGGTAATTTGCCCAATGACACACAGCTGCTAAGTGGTGAGCACAGGTTTTAACCCTAGGAACATCTACTTCAAAGCCCATGCTTTCTTCATGATGCCACTCAAAGTACTATTCATTCACAGGTAATTTAGGAATTAGGTGACAACCTTCCAATTTTTCCTAAAGCACATCTAAAAATTTAATATGCATCAAAATCATTTGGGGTTCTTATTAAAATGTTTCTGATTCAACGTGAGGCTCAAGTTTCCACATTTCTAACAAGTTCCCAGGTGGTGGCCATGATGCTGGTCCAAGGACCACACTTTACCAAAAGGCATAAGAGACTGCTGAAGGTAATCTCCTCTGTGACAGGTAAAATAAGGTACAGACCCTTCCCAGCAACAAACAGTGTCAAACCCTAGGGGAAGAAAAAGCTGTTGTCATGCTTGGTGCTGCTCTTGAAGATGAGCTGGCTTACAGGGGAAGGAGAGACTGATGACACCGTAGGAGAAAAAAAATACAGGAAAGTAATAAAGTGAAGATTTGTCTGTCATACCCTCCATCAGGAGTAACTGCCTTTGGCATGCTGTGTTAGTTTTCATTTCTCAATATGGGTTCACTGATTTAGCTGGCTGTTATGTCAGAAGAAGGACCACATATAAAAATCTCCTTTCATTTTGGTCATTCCTGGAGATCTAGTCTTTTGTCAAAGCTTTTCCTCAACACAAAACTCTGAGTCAGAGATAGGTGAGATGATGACCTCTCTTGTCCCAAATTCCTCCTTCCCAGTCCAGACCATTGCAGAGCCTGGGGAATCTTAAAATCTCAGGGCTGGAGTGGAACCCCCGGTGAAAATGTACACAAGAATGGTGCAAATTGCTGTACCAGCTTCTTACTCTCCCGAATGCTTATTTGTATGTCCTGGTTTTTTGCTTAGGGTTCAGAAAGTAGTGGATTATATAAGATTCCTATCTTCTAATAATGGATTCGGGGCTTGGGAAACTCAGCATCTTCCAAGCAGCAGTGAAAAAATACTGAAAAGGAGGAGGAACAAAAGCAATAGAAAAGGCTAATTTACCTTTTATCTTTGCCATTTCCATTTCTGTTTAACATTTCATTCTATAGCAGGTGTTTGAAGGGATCCTTCAGTACCTAAAAAGTATGTTTCAGTTAAAAGAGCATTTCCTTCTCTTTTCTCTGTACTATCCATGTCTTTTGTTCCATGACAGTTATGTTTTTATGGCCTCTTAGAACAGATATGGATAGAAAGTGGAATTAAGAGACAGCATGAAATTGTGTCACAAAAACTGACCTAGGGTCTAAAGCCCTGGATGCTAGGTTTTTCTCTGCCATTAACTTGTCTACTGGGGAAGTCAGCTGGGAGTCTGTGGAATTCTAAATTAATTAAAACCTTGTTCCAAGAATTGTGGAAGTCTGAAGCCCTTCCCAGAATTTCTTCAGGTTCCCTGGGAGCTTATGCTTTCATGGTCACCTTATCCTCAATTTTCTGCCACTGCTGAATGATGTATGTTTTCTTTGCTAAACCTTTTATGTCCAACTAAACGAGAGCCACTCACAGCAGTCACAAACAGAAGGCTGCTGCAGAGGGGCAGAGGGCACAACTTCTGAATGTCCATCGGTGACAGGGAGTGGTCATATCTCACACAGCTAAAGTCTTACAACTATGCTTTGTTGCCACACCATCACCAGGGATTTCTTCCCGCCCTCACTGCACTAGCACTCCCCTCCTTTAATACTGGAGCTCTTTGCCACCTTGCTGCTTCGCCTTTCTCCTCCTGTCCTTTCCCTTTCCCTTCTCTTTCCTTGTAATGGGCAGGCTCAAAACAAAACTGCGAACTCCTCTGATTTTCTTTTGGAGAGTGCTTTAACTATCTCTAACATTCAAGGTCTCATTTTCTATCACAATGAAGTCCTTTTACAAAACAAAGAATTCTGATGTCAGGAATTACTATAATCAAGTTTTTTATCTTATTACATGTGTCACTTAACATGAAATAATCTTTTATATTTTTTGTAAGTGATGGATAAGAAATGAATTGACTCAATTACGTTTATAGCATTGCAGAGTTGAAACAACACAGAAACCTGTGCCTGATTTAGTTAAGAATACGTGCTCTACAAAGCCTAAGGTTTACAAACTTTATTTGTTGAAACACAGTGAGGTTAATAAAATAAGCAGGGAAAGTGTCTGGGACTGGAAAGTGTGTTTCGAAGAGAGGAATAGGCATGGTGGGTACCTACTGGATCCTTGCCAGTTAGCGCTGAGAAACAAGACTCACTCCCAAGGGCTATTTCTTAGGCAATACCTTCTTTATTTGGCAAAACTGAATGGGACCAAATATATATTGAATGCAACCAAATATATAGTGAATGCTTTCAGGTACTATAAATACTGTGATGAAATAATTTTCTTAATCCAATGGCAATTAGAAATTCATGAATAAGAGTTTTAAAACTATACAGCTTTTAAAAATTACTAGAGCAACATGTCAGTACTAGAGAAAATGTAGGAAAACACAAAAGAAAGTTATTTGTAAATCCTATAGTCAAGTAAAACAAGCATTGTTTTATATTTCCTTTTAGATACTATCAGTATGCATGCTATACTCTTGTGATTTTGTATCTTGATATATTTCATAAGCATTTTCCATGTTCCACATAGTTTTCATGTCACTCTTTTAAAAAGACTTGATCATTCTCCTTGGTTTATATTAAAGTTGTTTATGGTTCTGCATTATTAGAAATAATGTGAATATGATCTACAAATAGAATATAGATAGAATATACTTTCTTGGAATAAATTTCCAAAGACTGAATTACTGAATCAAAGCCTTAAGTCAGTATCTCATGTTCCTTCTCTATGGCAAAGAGCTTTCTTTATCAGATAGAATATTATAACTTTTAAATGGCTAACTTAATAAGTGAAAAATGGTATGCAGTTGTTCTAATTTGCTTTTTATTGATTATTAGTAGAACTTGTCTACTTGTAATTTTCCTTTTAATTTAGTATTTATATCCTTACTACATTTATCTGTTGTCATTTTATTGTTTCCTTACCTATTTGTGGCTATCAAAAGGCCTTTTAGAATTATAAGAATGATTAAGCTAAGTGGCATTTTGTTTAAAGCACTAGACTATTTCTGATGAGAGTTCTTTGCTACTGAAAGCAAAGGGGTGTGGAATCCCATTCCATCCTGGCATGTGCTGACTTCTTTGGCAGATTTCAAAGCTGTCACTGGGCCTCATGTCAGTGTGACCTAGAAAGGAATGAAAGCACAGCCAGCCCAGGTCGCTGTCAGAGCTGTAACCTTCACTCTGATTTCCCGTTTCCCTAAGGTTGGCCTCAATATAGATTCCACATTCTCAAGCAAAGTGCATCATTGGATTTATTTTCTTTTTGCTTTGTCAAAGCAGATTAATGCACATTGAGGTTAGAGACTGCCCAAGAATAAATGGTAAAGAAGGCAAAACTCCTTTTGGGATCGCCATGTCATTGACCAGTGATCTCCTGCCGCCCCCAGAAACTTCAGGATCTCCCCGTTGTACCTCATGTTCTGGACCTTTCAAAGGCTTCCCTTGACCATTGAAACCTCCCTGTCAATTATCTTCTTTCCTCTGAATCTCGTTGTCTGTTGGCTGTTCACTGCAGTGTCCTTGGGTTAGGTTTTATCAATTTTGGATTGCCCATTTTGAAAGAAACATATAAACCAAGGAGAGGTCGCTCTGCTTTGCTCACATGCCTGTTTTACTTGTATGCTATCACTATTAGTTCTGTTAAAAATCTATCTTTTAAGATTCTTTGCACATGTTTTCTTGTATACAAAGATTTTCCCAATTGCTTTTCTAACGGATTTTCCCAGCTGGATTATATCTCTTCTAGCTTTGATCCTCTCTAGCATATTTTTTGCATATATATATATATATGTATATACACATGTATATACATATATATATAATTATATATAGATATATATAATTCAGTGTGTGTGTATATATATATATATATATATACTGAATTATAATTATTTGCTTATTCATCCTTTGCCTCTGTGGGTTATATACTCTATAAAACAGAGTTTGTGTCTACTTTTTTTTTTAACTTTCTCACAACTAATCAATGTATTTCCCTCGTGTAGTGAGTTCTCAATGGTTGTTTAATTGAATAATTTGAATGATACTAATGGTTAGAATTTCAGGTGCTGTGGCAGCCTGAAGCAAAGGAAGGTATTTTTGCCTCATAGATTATGTAATTCAGGTGGAAGCTTACAGGCTTACAAGCTTACATGGCTTACAGGAAGGGCAAACAGTTAAGTAAAGCAGTTCCTCAAGAAAAGCTAAAGTCAAGTTTTAGCTGTTTTGGTGGTGATTACTCATAGCAATATCCTTAAAAGTCAGTCTTACACCTGAATTTTCTAGGTGACAAAATTGCTGGTCAAAATGAGTAGGAAAGGATGAATACTTACCCAGCCAGTAGGATGTAATTGTTCAGAAGTCCACTGAGTAAAATGTTGTGTTCTCCTGGCCACAGGTGTTACTTTATATCATGTGGTATTTCCCGGACAAACAGCAATGCTATGAGAATAGCACAGGAGTTCTGCTTTACTCTTTTGTCTCTTGTCTGTTGTGAAGAGCTTTCAAGCCAGAGCTCCAGCGTTGGTTCTTGGGGAAGACCCCACCCGACTTATATTAGTCTGTTGAGATGTATCTGTAGAAGAAACATGATTTCTAGAAGTGAACCTTTCATCCAGAATTGCTAATACACTAATGTGTCTTGATTTTTTCAGTACAATGAATACGTGACTATTTCACAACCTTTATTCTGGCAGTCTCGGTTTTTCAATTAGTAAAGGTTTAAACATTAAGGATTAAACTTTCTGTTTTAACATGTTTCAAAGAAACTCTCTCAACACATCCCTTCCCTATATTGTTAAATAGAGCACACTATAAACAAGTCAGTTGTTTTATAGTTTTTCAAACCAAGCAATTGTTTTTGAATAGATTTAGATTGATGGCTATTAATTAGCACTGTTCCAAGCACTAGGGAGTGCTATAAAGATGAGGAAGGTCTTGTCCCTATTTTGAGATAAGTTGAGGCAATATATTGATATTTCATAGTACAAACCTGTTTGTGGAAGGTCATGTGATGGAGGTCAGAGTGCTGTGAGGTTCATGCGCAGATGAAGAGATGCAGGCCAGAGAGCCTGCTTCTAGCCAGTTGTGCTCGTAGAGCTTACTTTTCAGGGAAAAAAACCTTCAGGTTTCAGTTCACTTTTTAATCATTGGAATCCACTTAAAAGTCAATTTGACGTTTGGAGGAGTGGACACGGCTGGGTTTTTTTTCACTCTAGATCAATGAAACAAAGGCTTAAGATATATTTTTATAGCTTTTTCAACTTCCAGAAAAACAACATCTTCATTGTGATTGGTGCTTTGACTTGTCAGCACTGTAAAATATCATTCCCAATTCCTGACTCATCAACATAGTGGACCATACCTGTACTCACTTGCTCCTGATGTGATTTTTGTAGTCTAAGATACATACTTGCTTCTGAGTTTTGAGTTATTGGGAAGGCCAATGGTTATGGGAAACTGGCAATCACGTAATAAAATCTTCTAGACTCTGCAAAATTTACTCTACAAAACTGTTTGTCTTCTGCGTCCTCTTTTCCTTCCCTTCTTTTTTCTTACACTGAAATTTCTACAGCTCAGAGTGTGGTGAAACCTCCTGCAGAAGGAAGGATATGGTTACTGAATTTAAAGCAAAATACATTAAGGATGCAAGACCAAATTGACATTTAAGTTTATTGGGTTCAGTATGTAAAGAATCTTGATTTTGTTTGGGAGGCCTGCCCTCTCCCAAGTGACTAAATGGTAGTGTGAGTTGTCTATGCCAGGTATGATTTACATGTTGCCCTTGACAATTACTGAGTTAGGAAGGAGCATATGACATGTGAGAATATTGCTGGTGAGCAACGGTAAAATGTTTTCTCTCTGATAAATACAGATATGGAGGATGAGATACCTGCTTTTTTTTCTGGACTTGGTTGTGTCATTGTGGGATGCCTCTATGCTGGGCATCTTGCCGACATAAGAAAATTTAGCTGAGACGAGCTGGGGGAGAGGCTGAGTTGGGTAGCGCGAAGAGATGGGCAGCCGAGCACCTACTCAGTACTTGAGGATCCTCATATGGGGTAATAAAACATCCCTATCATTTTGACCACTCAAGTCAGATTTTATTACTTGCAGCCAAAGCCATCCTAACTACTAAAGTGCTGTTTGCTGGAGTAGGCGGAAAGACGTTACAGATAGTTTTCTTTCCATACTGCCATGCTTCCAATATGCTCTTCTGTGAGTTATGTCATTAAGGCTGCTGTTGACTATAAATCTGCTTTCTGGAGGGTGTAACACATTCATGATTTGTCTCCGTATTTAATAAAACTCATGTGTCACCAAGTTCCTGAGAACATAGCAAATGAAATAGCAAGGTTTGATGGTGAAAAAGGAGCTAGGAAAGAGGGGGAATGGGATAATGCCAGGAAGAGCAGTTTGAGAGGATGGGTTTCAGAATGAGTGAGCTATGAGCAGAGTGGTGACAGTACCACGGACGCAGTGGGGAGACATGCAGAAGAAGGGGCAGGGGCCAGGGTGGGCATCAGAGGCAAATATGACTTATCCCAAATGTGAGTTTGACAATCCAGGACTGCCCAAAAAGGCATAGTTCTGATCTGGGACACAGAAAACTGCATGGTTTCTCATTTAAATTTGGGGATTCTGTGATTCCTGCATCTCCCACTGTATAGATGCTATCAAGTTTTACCTGTCACAGTTTTTCTGGTTGGCTGAAGAAACTCAGCCTCTGTGACATAATGCGATTTAATCCTAGGACAAAATATTTATTCCTAACAAGTAGACTCTGGGTCTAATGACTCTGGCATATACAATTTGATTTGGGTTTGATAAAACGTATTGATTTCAGGTCTGGAAAAGAACATTCTCTTCTCTCCTTTTTTCCCTCCCTCCAGCTACCCACCATCCTCTTAAAAAAAATAGATTCTTTTCTCCTTTGTGTTTTCAGAGTAAAGTTGTATTTTTTTCTTCTGGTGGCCATAGAATGAAAAAAAAAAACAAAGAAATATATTCTGTAGAAGCTGAGGACATGTGTAGCTTCTGCAGTCATACTACATCTCATTTTCTAAACAGAATCTTCGAAACTCTCCACTTAGATGCTGATGTGCTCCCCCCAGGAGCTGCCCACATGAGCAGAGCATATGTTCAAATAATGTGCAAGAAAACTTGAGAGAAACCATTGAAGCCTGCTCTCTTCTGGGAGCAGAGAATCTTTGCCGTCAATTCTCCGATGATCCACCCATGTCCTCCTGGCACCTCCCTCCTGGGTCCTGCCAAGCATTAGCTCCTGGCTGCATTTCATCTCTGCCTATTTGCTCATAAGAGGCTAATCTCATGGATTCCATTTGCTACTTTTAGAAAGGGGAGGAGGAGGTGAATCAAGAGAGGAAGTTGTTCTGGAGATCTCCTTAAGGCAATTTCAATAATCAATGACTACAGGGCTGAGTTTCACATCCTAATTATAAATGACTACTTGAGTGGATGGGCTCCTCTTCAAGGCTCTTGGAGTTATGGTTTGCGCTTAGCTTGGTACTATTTCAAAAATGCACCTTAGGGCTTCCCTGGTGGCGCAGTGGTTGAGAGTCCGCCTGCCGATGCAGGGGACACGGGTTCGTGCCCCGGTCCGGGAGGATCCCACGTGCCGCAGAGCGGCTGGGCCCATGAGCCGTGGCCGCTGAGCCTGCGCGTCCGGAGCCCGTGCTCCGCAACGGGAGAGGCCACAACAGTGAGAGGCCCGCGTACCGCAAAAAGAAAAAAAAAAAAAAAAAATGCGCCTTAGCTTTATTTTGCAGCTCATGGAGCGACCACTATAATTAAGCTGCCAAACAGCCCCCCTCACGTTTATCACCCTCTCTTTTCAATTACTGCAAAGTTTCTGAAAAAGTCAGCTTAGTGCCTTCAATTTCCTCCTTGATGCTGGCAAATGAGACCAGAGTAAACAGATGGTGCTGCCACTATCCTCCTGCAGACAAGCAGCCTCAGATGCTGTTGAACTAGAATAAAAAACCGCTGGGATTATAGAGCTTGGGGGTCCACGCCATAGACATCTTTACTCCGCAAATCAGAATCACAGGTCTTCTGATCTGAGCAATGGGATTATCTGAGCTCTGTGAGATAGTGCCCAGGGTAAGAAGTAACATAAAGGACATCAGAGGAATTCAAAATTTTAATAAATAATTACACATTTGTTAAGGTGAAAATTAGTTAATCTGGCACTCTATCAGCTTGAACCCTCAATTAAGTAGCAATTTTGCCCAATTATAGTAAAACACAATTAGTGCCTATAAGGAGGGCCCTGAGACCTTACTGTTATTGGAATGTCTTCTGAATCACCCAAGAGGGACACTGCTGTGTCGGCACAGTCAGTGTTACATTTATTATATATTACCTTTTTAAAAGTATGGAACTCAGTCCTACAATGGTAGTTGACAATCGTATGAAACTCACTCTTGTATCTTCTGTTGGGATGTTGCTGAAAGTACTGTGTACACCTCGTCAGTTTCATCTCGCGAACCAATTTCAGATCTTGCTGATTGACTCTATTGATTTGTGAAACCATCTTGTTTCCTGCTTTGCTTTGGCCTCTCGGAAGCTCAATGTCTACAGGCACTGAATGCATGGGATAGGATGCTAATCTTATTGCTCCATTTTATTCTCTCTCTCATCTAGTTTTCCTTATTCCCTTGTTCTCTCAACCATTTACTTTATCCTTTTTTATACGTGTTTTGGAAACTCTCTCACCTTGTCTGTAGCATGATTGGAAATGTAAATACTGTGTTTCCTTCCCAGAGACATGCTATTTTGTGAATCAAAATAGGATCATCTAATTTTAAGCAGTGAATGTCTGCTAAGAGTTAGATTTATGAGAACTATGAGATGAAACTTAGTTCCTTCATGCAATTTTATGAATAGATAGCCATCCACTTTTTCTAGATTTATGTCTCTAAAACATGAAAACAACTTAAAATCTTGAATGGATACATGCCCCCACAAAGCTGGGATATTCAAACAGTTTTTCTATGACTTCTGTTACCTAGTACAGACCATTATGTGGCCTTAAGTCACAGCAATCTGATTCCAACACATAGTCTGATTTTTTTGTAATGCATTGTAAGATACTATATAACGAACAGAGTAAATTATGCAGCTACTTAAACCTTGAATGTCCTGTCTTAGTCACAGTCTCATTATCCACTTTTAATGGAGCATTATACAGCATTAATACTCATTTTTCAAGTCTGTACCCTTGCTGCAAAATGTGTTTACACAAAAGGCTGAGGAAGAATTTTTTTTTCCTACTTAAATTGATGATGAACAAGTGGGTCACATGCTTTCTGTGATGTGTTCTGGGGCAAGAGAAAATGAGGACAGTGTGAGAATAACAGGGGTGTTTGGGTGAAAGCTGGAGCCATCCTACTTTCCCATGTCTCCTAGGAATGGTTATCCCAACTCCATTAGTACAGAATGAGAGGCCATTTGGGTAAATACAGTCGCATAAATATATCATTAGGCAGTTTTGTAAAATTCACATTATTTACTCAAGCAAATACGTAATTAGAACATTTTTTAAAACACAGATGATCTACCAAAGAGACTCACACTGTTCCTTTGGAGCACTTAAGCCTATTGGGTAAAACTGTAATTAGGCCATTAATTAAACCCAAATCATATTATTTATTAAAAGGTGCTTTGCTGATCTGATAAGCATTTTCTTTGCTCTTTTAAGGCATTTTAATAATTGATTATTGTAAACCCCTTGGCTATCACTTGCCCTTCATTCATTCCTTTCTGATTTGCTTCTCGTTTTATTTTATGATGATGGTTATAGATTTAGATTTCCCTGTGGGTAGTGTGTGCAAAAATGCCTGATCTAGCACTGCCACCCTCCACCCCTGCACAGTCCTTCAAAGATATGAGGATGAAAAAGCAGCTCACTGTTTTTTTAACTATATCCTCTTTGAATTTTTTTTAGGGGAAGTAGTTAGTAGTAACTGTCCTTTTATTTTTTCCTTGTTGTTACACATAGACTTGATAAGATCAAATTTCTTTCAACTTCTAAAACACTGAGATTGTGTGAACTTCTGGAAATGGGTTTGTTCTGAACCAAGTCAGATTCCCTTTTGGGGCCATTTTTGTGACCAAAGCATGTATCTGGTAAAATATTTAATTCAATGTAGTCTTCTGTTTGTGGTCTTGAAAAGGAGTGATGACCCATATAGAAATCAAGGCTTAATCCCATCTCTGGTTTATGTAGAGCAGTATTCACTTACAGTCTTCCAAGGAACACGGGTCCCAAAGGATTTTAAGTGGATATGAGAAAAAGGTAACCTATTTTTGGCTTGCCTTGCTCCATTCTAGTCTCCACATTATAGCTAGTGTTTTGGGGGGGTCTTGCTTCTTCTTTCTAAAAATGCAATCTGATCAGTTCCTTAAAAGCTTAAAGTCCTTTTTTGCTCAGAGCCATTGCTTTTGCTCTACCCTTTGTTTGGAGCCCTGCCTGTCTCTGGCCTCTCCTTTGCCTAGGCAACTCAAAGGCTTGGTGCAGGGTGGAGTTAAGAATGCCAAAGTGCGACCCAGACTGTCTAGGTTTGAATTCAGCTCCCCTTCTAATTAGCTGAGCAAACTTGGCAAGTCATACACCTTCCTTGCTCCTCAGTTTCCTTATTTACCTCCCTCTTAACATCAGTGGGAATCACTATACCTAAAGCACCTACCTAGTAATCACTATTATTTAGGGCTTTTGTATCTGGGAAACCTTCCTTAACCCTCCGCCTCTTGGTTCTCCCTGGAACCTCTCCTGTTTTAACCCCTGCCACACATGGCATTGCACTTACTTATTGATTACCTTTCCTCTTACACTAAACACTACATGAGCAAAGAGATGAAGTCCATCTTTTTTAATGTTCTATCTACAACACCTAGCACACTGCTGGCTCCAGAAACACCTACATTGTTCCAGGTGCTGCACTAGGTGCCACTGATACACTAGTAAACAGAAAAGACATCGCTTACCCTCATGTAGCTCTCAGTCTAATAGGAAGATATTGAGCCAACAGTTATGCTGAAAATAGAAAAATGCAATCAGACAAATGCTATAAAGTATAGGTATGTAGTTTCATAGGATTCTAAAATAGGGGCATTTTGTCTCATCTGGGAATTGAAGTAAACATCTCTAAAGAAGTGATGCTCAGATAAAATCTGAAGGTTGAGTGGTTAAGTAGAAGAGGGGGAGAGAAAAACATGTTCTAGGTAGAACAAATAGCTTGTGCCAGTATCCTAGGTATGAAACCAGCAGGTGGGATGAACTGTAAAAGGTCCATGTCTTCCAAGTGGAGACATTGAGGAAAAGAGAAATGCTAGATAAAGCTGAAGAGATAGACAAGGACCATGCATGGAAGGCACTGAAGCTCTTTGTGCCTCAGTTTCCTCACCTGTAAAATGCACATGGTAATAGTTATGTGAGAGTTAATGCATGTAAGGTACTTAGTAGACTGTCTAGCAGTTAGTAAAAGTAATTTAAAACTTAGTGATTTTGATGATGATTAGAACATCAGGAAGGACATTATTTCTTTGTACTGTAACATGGAATGAAATAACTAGTTTCTGTCAGAATATATACTGAGGAGAAGAAAATGGGGTCTACTTGGTAGCAAAGATGAAGAAAGCACAAACTGGAAGTATGCCCCATTCTCTGCATGTGTCAATATCTGCTTTTTAAAACAAATGTTTATGGAGTCTTTTCAAAGAGTCTTGTGCCAGCTTGACTGTGTGTGTGTGTTGGACATCTATTCAGATGCACATCTGGGTTAGGCATCTTACATTTCACAAAAGGAACTGGCCTTATCTTCCATTCATTTGATTACTGAAGCCTGCACATTTATCCTTCATATGTAACCCTTGGTTTTGCCAGGGCATGTTAATTGTGTGTTCAACTTTTATCAAAATCTTTATTAAAAACAAAGTGACCAGCATTCTTGGAGAATTACATTAAAGATAATCAGTTTGATGTTTCCTCCAAGTTATTTAACATTTACCCCTAGATCATCAAGCTATGAAACGGGTAGGTTTATAACCCATTATGGTGACCTTGTGAAATTTCTTCTTAACTGCTCTGTATACTGGGCCCACGGTGTGCCTCCAGGCATAGGCTACAAGAAGGAACTCTGTGAGTCACTCTTAGGGGTTCCCATGGAGCTTTTTATCTCAGGTTTTTTCATAAACAACTGACATATTATTAGTGGTAAATGTTCTGATTTTTGGAACTAATTATGTTTCTCATTTTGTCCTGGCTGGTTGTTAGTATGTCTGTAACCGAATTAGCAAGCCCGTACTATGTGTTAGATGTCTTCTCCTTACCCCTGTTTCCTGCACACGGCTTTGGACTCTAGGACCTGACCCATATGGACTGTATTCAGGATACTGTCTGTCCTTGGGCTTCCATTAGATTTGGCCCATGCGAGGTACCAAGAAAGAGATCTAAAGCTGGGAAGAGAGAGAGACTAGGTACTTATTCCATGAACTCTGCAGGTTTGGACACTGCAGGTTAGCTACTTCCCTTGGTAAGTCCACAGCTCCTATCAGGTGGCCTTTCCTTAGAGTTCTTTCTCTGGGTTCTAGTAAACCAACCACTCCTGTCCTTACGCTTCAGGTCTAGAGTAGTAAAAACTGGTGGAGTTGATTCTGTTATCTTCCCAGAGGCACTCCACTACCCACTTTTTCCATTTCTTAAACCTTTTCAACACCTTTGCAAACATTCCCTTTACCAAACTGTCCGTAATGGATTCCATTTGAATGTGCCATCAGATTTCTGCTGAGACCCTGACTGATAGACTCTTGTAGCTGTGCCAGGCACTGACTAACCGCCTTTTATTTTTACTCTACTCTTTTATTTATGGATTTATCTTTTATTCCTTCAAATTATAAATACCTCTGTTCTATGAAGCACCTCAAAATATTCTTTTGCAGACAGTCAAGGTGTAAATAAACAAATGCATATGCAAATAAATGTGCTGGGTGCTCTGCTATATGCTGGGAATGAAGACAATTAAGTCCTAGTCCTTGGGGAGATGACAGACTGTGGGGAAGATGTTCAAGGAAGCAAATAATCACAATGCTTTGTGATGAGTTAGAAAGAGGATGTAGACAAACTCCTGTGCGGACCTGAGTGATGGAGTTCCTTACTGTGCTTGGAGGTGGATGGTCAGTGGGACCAGAGGTGAAGAGGACTACGGTGGTCACAGAACCGGGGGCTATTAAAGTCAAGTGGTGACAGGCACTTTATGTAGAGGGCTAGTCCTCTCTCTCCCTGAAACAGCCATGATCTTGCTTGGTGTGTTGAGGTTCCCATTTATTTCCTTTGGGATTGATCATTTATTATTTTAAAAATCTTTTAATTTTCAAGTCTTGATTTAGGGGGAAAAAACTTGGAAAATCCAGAATACCTTATTATTCTCCAAAGATGTATGTTTAACTCAAATGCAGCTAATGAGCCTTGCCAAAGATGCCTAATTCCTTTCCCGTTTCATGTACTACAAGGCTTACGTAAATCAGGTGCCCGCTTCTTCAAAAATGTTTTTAAAACGTCAAGATAGGTTATTACTGGG
The DNA here is from genome assembly GCF_963924675.1 of Phocoena phocoena. NCBI lineage: Eukaryota > Metazoa > Chordata > Mammalia > Artiodactyla > Phocoenidae > Phocoena > Phocoena phocoena. The sequence goes on along the minus strand of NC_089224.1, from coordinate 43,747,045 downwards.
AACACAAGCAGCAGGTAAGTAATGTCTAAGTAGTAGAATACACACTGTGGTTTCTATAAGAGGTGAAAATTGTAACAGTGTTTAAAAAGGAAATTGCGATTTACTATCTGATCTTAGAATAAGCTGAAGAATGGTCCATCAAGAGCCTGCCGGCAAACACACTGTGTCCTTCTATGTGTACTAGAGAAGGCTATTTATTATCTGTCATATTTGTTTTTTAAAAAAAGCCTAAGCGATCAAAATCTCTGAATTGTTTAATTTTGGATTAATCAGAAGATGAAACATGGGATCTTAGTCTTTCATCAGACTTCAAAATGAGTCCCAACCTAGTCTGCTAACTTAAAAATAAAACCGAATGCACACCTTCCCTGCCGTGTGAAAAGGTTTGGCTAGCAGGCCTCCTGGACTTTTTTGTCTGTTGGGTTTTTAATGAGGACCAAAGTCTAGGTTCTGGAACATTGTGAATTTTGATTACAGTGGGGTTCCAGCCTGGTTGGAAGGGGGCAAATGTCAGAAACCTCGTGAGCTAACCAGCCAGCTTCTAGATGAAAGGCTTTGGAGAGGCTTCTCAAATGCTGCTCACCTCTTGGTTTTTATCCAGACCCAAACTCTGAACCCACAGAGGTTCAGTAAGCAAAGAATCCCAGCCAATCATTAGCTTTGTAAAATGCCAATCCCTCTTTCAGCAAAAAATTATAAGGCATAATTGCTAGTAGAGAAAATCAATTGACCTTCATAGATTTTTAATTGCCCATTTTATATTGCTTCCTCATAAGTATCAAAGTGATGACATTGGATTTAGTACAATATTGTGTATCTGTTAAAATCCTGATATACGGAAAGTGAGGAGGAGCCTTGATGGTCTCCCCTGATCAAAGTGCCCTTTGACAGCACTGATCTCCAGGGAAGCATGCTTCAAGAGTACACTGGAGCTAGAGAGTACTTAGTTTCTTAGCTTCTCTCTAGAGACTTCTATGGAGTTCACCAATTAGTGACCTGATGGGTGGTTTGTATGTGTTGATAGACACCAAGACATAAGGATCATTCCAGGCAGTGATCATTGAGCCACTTAACTGTAAGATGTCTGTAATTAAGTTAACCCTTATCCAATTTAGAGTAAATAAGCCTCGGTCAGAATAAACCACCAGATATCATTGTTGAGATCATGGGCGTTCATGTTGTTGTGCTAGGACTGTGGATCGCAAACACTTCAATTTTCCAACCCATGTGGAGATAGGTAGGTTCTGTGGGCCACCCAGCAGTTTGGTTCTACTTAACCCTGATAAGGTGAGGAGATGGGGTATGCCAGGGAGCATGTGTGTGTACACGCGTGTGTGTGTGTGTGTGTGTGTGTGTGTGTGTGTGTGTGTGTGTGGAGGTGGGGCAGGGAGTAGTCATTCTTTGTTAGAAGGTGAATGATATAGCATTACATGGGATAAACTGGATTGGTAGCTAGCTTTTATTAAATATAAATTGACCATTTATTGTTCCTTCATTCTTTGAATGTTTATTGAATCCTTAAGCCCTGTGCCAGAATTCCATGATAAGGGTTAGTTCTTGTCGTCATGTAAATGCCCTGATCGTTAAGCACAAAGCGCTAGGGACGCTCACATGAGGAACATCTAAGATCAGAGGAAGGGAAGCTTCCTTTGAGAAGGTGACACTTGAGCCAAATCTTGAAGACAAGGGGGACCATCAAAGAGAAAGAAGTATAGGAAGAGAGAGCTGCGTTACAAATGGCAAAGAGACAAGAGAGAACTGACATATCTGGAGAGCAAATTTTCTAAAGCAGATAACATCGATGTTAAAACTTTACACCTGGATCTACAGACATACCTAGTATATAAATTCCGTAGATAAGCCTCACCATCACGGTATTGTTAAGTGATGGAGTCTGTATGTCCAAATACATTTCAAGTAGGAGAGAAATCACTGTCTTTTTCTGGTAATAGCATCCCCTATTTTTGTTTGAAAAATCACCCTCACTCCACTCTCAGTGTAGTTCAGATGAGGTTGACTCATCGCTGTAAGTCTGACCCACAGGAATCTGGTATGCCCGGGCCGACTACACTTGTGTTCAGAGTGATCAAGGCAGAGAGGGTTAATGGGGAAGACTGAGGAGTGATGAGGCTGGAGCAGTGAGCTGAGGCCAGACCATGAATGATCCTGTAGGCTGGGGTCACAGGTTGGGACTTTTATTATCTGAGGTCAATTGGTAATTGTGGGATTTTAAATAGGGGACTGACAAAATTCAGCTGACTTCTTAGATAAAACTTAAGAGGGAGTAGGAACTGATTGAAATGTTAGCAAGAGGTCCTCCCAATAGGGCAGGTGAAAATGAAAAAAGCCTGGACTAAAACAATGACAATGCAAAAATCAGATTGTGGATTTGGAGGATATCAAGGGGATGGAAACCACAAAACAGTATTAGATTAATGAGTTTGCAAATTCTTTGGACATCTAAGTGGAGATGTCTAGTCAGATAACTGGATATAAATATATAGACTTAAGCTAAGATAAATGCACTTAAGGTATAAATTCCAAATTTGTCAGCAATAAAGTTCATGTCCGTGATGGCAACGTGTTGGGGGTGGAGGATAATTTGTGTAACAATTGGCAACTTATAAAGTCAAGTCACAGTTATCCCTCAGTGGAGGGCCCATGGGAGTGGTGTTTGGTTAAATCAGATGTCACAGTGATGCCATCAAAAAAGCCTAAAACTCTAGTTTGGGGGACTTATTCCCAACGAACTATTATCTTTTTTAAAAAAAACATTTACAAAGCTGCTTAGCTTCTGACATTTTTAGTTCCCTCGATTCAGAAATAAGGAAATTGGTAAGGGTACTACCTGCCAACCAACTAAAATAATCTTCATGAATTGTGTACCTTATTATTATAATAAATCAAACCCCTGCCAATATAGAAGAAAGTTCTGTAAAGAATACACTTGACTAAATATTTTCAGGAGAGGTGGGGTGTAGGAAAGAAAGGGGTGAGTTAAACTGTTCGTAATCTCCTTCAACTTCAATTATGCTTCTCCATCCCAAACTCAATTGTCCGTAAATATTGGTAGTCACAATTGGGTCTGAAGGTGAATTTGGCTCACAGATAGATATGTTTTCTTTAGTTTGCATAGTGCTTTGTTTTTTTAATTGAAATTGCTGCATCTTTGGAAAATCAAGTTTTATGTGAAATTCTAGTTTTCGCATAAAATAAAAAATAGAAGATTTGGAACACTGGTTCATGTGTTTTCTGTGGTTATCCTAACTGGGAACTGGATGGAGGTTGCCCCCTCTTTAGTTCACCGCAGTTCCTACCATTCCCTCTTTCCCTATACGTGGGGATATGTTCTGTCATATCCCTGGCTTAGTTGCATAGGGTTGATTATGACCCTGGATTACCCAAATTCCCAAGCAATGATTGCAAAAAGACAGCAAAACATAAATTCAGAAATAGGAATAAAGTATAAAGTGAACTGTGTTTTCATCATTCCTTTTACCCTGCTTTCTGCAAAGCAGTGATTTTTACTTGCATTAAAATGCATTTTAAATAGGGATAAAGATGCTAATTGTAAAATGTGATACAGTTCAGTTTCAGCTCTAGCCCCTGAAGACTTGAATATGCTTTTTAGAAAAATACAAAATGCTGTTCCTGTGAAACTTTGTTTTCACACTTTGGTATCTATGATGACATCTTTTCAGGGAATCCATAAGAGCTTTGAGGACTGGAAAGTTTTATGTTTTAATTTTCAAAATGACTTTAAAAATTAAGACTAACTTAACCTGGCCTACTTGGATGGCCAGTTTTTTAACTTTCCACTTGACATGTGGCCAAATTTGCAATTGTCTTTGCAATTGCATTGTTGTGAGTGACGGCCAGAAGAGGCAGCATTTTATTTTTGGTACTGTGTTTTTGTAACTTAAGTGCTCAGGTGAGCACTTGTGCTTTAGTTAATCCATGTTATTTCCCACCACCCCTCTTTTAAATGGTGGCTGTTTACTTCTCAGTTTTGAGAACTACTGAAAAACATTTTGGAGTTGGTATACTGAAATTTGTTTGAGATCTATCTATTGAAGGGAGTGCTGTGAGGATTGACCAAGAGAGCACATTTAAAGTCATAATGTAACAAGATATGCATATTTTCTATTTTCTTAAAATGAAGGGTGGAGGACAGATACTTACTGGGCACTGAGCGTACATGCCCGGCTATACGGCAGGAACTTTGCATACCTTACATTGTTTAATCCACAAACCTTATGAGAAGTTATTAACCCTATTTTGATGAGGAGGAGTGAAGGATCAGAGAGTTTAAGTGCCTTGCACAGTACCACACTTTTAGGACTAAAATCCAGCCTCTTGGACCTGAAGGGCAAGGGCTATTTGTCATATGGGTGTGATATACAGAAGACAGCTAGGGAAGGGAAGGAAAATGTCTCTTAAATAAGCAAATATTAAATTAGCTTTGCCATATTGTCTAATTCTTTGTAACTTAAATAATACCTGTTTTTCAAAGAACTATATTTGCTCATTGCTGTAATCAGTAATGAAAACCTATACTGTCCCATATCAGCAGGGTCTGCATATTTCCCTACAGCTGATTTCTGAGATGCTTTACTTGGAATGTTGTTACTTGTTTATTTTACATTGTTAATTTTTAGAGATATTATATAAAAAGGTTACCAAAACCTCAGTTTTTTGATGGTTAATTTTTAAATGGAAGTATAGTTGATTTATAATATGTTTCAGATGTACAGCATAGTGATCCAGTATTTTTATACATTACACTCCATTAAAATTATTACAAAATAATGGCTATAATTCCCTGTGCTGTACAATATATCCTTGTTGCTTATCTATTTTATACACAGTAGTTTATATCACTTAATTCCATATTTCTATCTTGCCCCTCCTCCCTTTCCTCTCCCCACTGGTAACCACTAGTTTGTTTTCTATATCTGTAAGTCTGTTTCTCTTTTGCATATGCATTCGTTTTATTTTTTAGATTACACATACAAGTGATATCACACAGTATTTGGTTTTTTTCTGTCTGACTTATTTCATGAAGCATAATATTCTATAGATCTAGACACATTGCTGCAAATGACAGAATTTCACTTTTCTTTATGGCTGAGTGATAATCCATTGTGTTTATATACCATATCTCCTTTATCCATTCATCTGTTAATGGACACTTGGGTTGCTTCTATACCTTGGTCATTATAAATAGTGCTGCTATGAACACTGAGGTGCGTGTATCTTTTTGAATTAGTGTTTTTTATTTTTTTTCCGGTTATATACCCAGGAGTGGAAATGCTGGCTCATATGGTAGTTCTTTTTTAAATTTTTTGAGGAACCTCCATACTGTTTTCCATAGTAGCTGTACCAATTTACATTGCCACCAACAGTATACACAGGTGTCCTTTTCTCCACATCCTCGCCAATATTTGTTATTAATAGACTTTTTTGATGATATCCACTCTGGCAGGTGTGATGTGATAATCTCACTGTTTTGATTTCCATTTCTCTAACAGTTAGCAATGTTGGGCATCTTTTCATGTGCTTGTTAACCACCTGTATGTCCACTTTGGAAAAATGTCTATGCAAGTATTCTGTCCGTTTTTTGATTGGGTTGTTTGGTTTTTTGATACTGAGTTTTATGAGCTGTTTATATATTTTGGATATTAACCCCTTGTTGATCATATCACTTGCAAATATTTTCTGCCATTCTGTCAGTTTTCATTTTGTTAATGGTTTTCTTGGCTGCGCAAAAGGTTTTAAGTTTAGTTAAGTCCCATTTGTTTATTTTTGCTTTTATTTCTTTTGCCTTAACAGACAGAACAAAAAACAATTGCTATGATTTTTGTGAAAGAGTGTTCTGCCTATATTCTCTTCTAGGAGTTTTATCGTTTCAGGTCTACATTTAGGTTTTTAATCCATTTTGAGTTTATTTTTGTATACAATGTGAGTAAATGGTTCTAATCTCATTGTTTTACATGCAGCTGCCCAGTTTTCCCAATAAGTTTTCTTATTGAAGAGACTGTCTTCTCTCTATTGTATATTCTTGCCAACTTTGTTACAGATTAATTCAACATAAGTGTGTGGGTTTAGTTCTTGGCTCTCTATTCTGTTTCACTGATCTATGTGTCAGTTTTTATGCCAGTACCATGCTGTTTTTCTTACTGTAACTTTGTGGTATAGTTTGAAGTCTGGGATGGTGATACTTCCAACTTTGTTCTTTTTTCTCAAGATTGCTTTGGCAATTCAGTGTGTTCCATGGTTCCATGAGAATTTCAGAATTATTTGTTCTAGTTCTGTGACAAATGTCATTGGTATTTTGATAGGGATTGATTGTATTAAATCTATAGATTGCTTTTGAGTAGTATGGGCATTTTAACAAATATTCTTTCAATCAGAGCACAAGATATCTTTCCACTTCTTTGTATCATCTTCAATTTGCTTCATCACTGTTTTATACTTTTCAGAGTATAGGTCTTTCACCTCTTAGGTCAAGTTTGTTCCTAGGTGTTTTCTTCTTTTTGATGTGATTTTTAAACAGGGTTGGCTTTTCACTTTCCCTTTCTGATAGTTCATTACTAGTGTATAGAAAAGCAACAGGTTTCTCTATATTAATCTTGAATCCTGCAAATTAGTTGAGTTCATTTATTCTAATAGTTTTTTGGTGGAGACTTAAGGGTTTTCTATATAAAATACCATGTCATCTGCAAATAGTGACAGTTTTACTTTTCCCTTCTGGTTTTTTTTTTTTTTTCACTTTTACTGAGATATAATTCATATACCATACAATTAGCCCATTTAAAGTATACAATTCAATAGTTTATAGAATATTCAGATATATGCAACATCCTACAGTCAATTTTAGAACATTTCATCACCTCATAAAGAAATCCTACATCCTTTAGAATCACCCCACATACGACCCTTTTCTTTGCTTTATTTTTAGAACATCTTTATTGGAGTATGTAATTGCTTTACAATGATGCATTAGTCTTTGCTTTACAACAAAGTAAATCTGCTATACATATACATATATCCCCATATCTCCTCCCTCTTGCGTCTCCCTCCCACCCTCCCTTTCCCACCCCTCTAGGTGGTCACAAAGCACTGAGCTGATCTCCCTGTGCTATGCAGCTGCTTCCCACGTGCTATCTGTTTTACATTTGGTAGTGTATATATGTCCATGTCACCACTCTCTCACTTCGTCCCAGCTTACCTTTCCCCCTCCCCATGTCCTCAAGTCCATTCTCTACGTCTGCGTCTTTATTCCTGTCCTGCCACTAGGTTCTTCAGAACCTTTTTTTTTTAATTTTAGATTCCATATATATGTGTTAGCATACAGTTTTTGTTTTTCTCTTTCTGACTTACTTCACTCTGTATGACAGACTCTAGGTCCATCCACCTCACTACAAATAACTCAATTTTGTTTCTTTTTATGGCTGAGTAATATTCCATTGTATATATGTGCCACATCTCCTTTATCCATTCATCTGTCCATGGACACTTAGGTTGCTTCCATGTCTGGGCTATTGTAAATAGAGGTGCAATGAACTTTGTGGTACATGCCTCTTTTTGAATGATGGTTTTCTCAGGGTATATGCCCAGTAGTGGGATTGCTGGGTCATATGGTAGTTCCATTTTTAGTTTTTTAAGGAACCTCCATACTGTTCTCTATAGTGGTTGTATCAATTTACATTCCCACCAACAGTGCAAAAGGGTTGCATTTTTTCCACACCCTCTCCAGCATCTATTGCTTTTAGATTTTTTTAAATTAATTAATTTATTATTTAGTTTTGGCCGTGTTGGTCTTCCTTGTTGCATGCGGGCTTTCTCTAGTTGCAGCGAGCGGGGGCTGCTCTTCGTTGCAATGCACGGGCCTCTCATTGAGGTGGCTTCCCTTGTTGTGGAGCACGGGCTCTAAGTGTGTGGGCTCAGTAGTTGTGGCTTGCGGACTCTAGAGAGCAGGTTCAGTAGTTGTGTCATGCGGGCTTAGTTGCTCCGCCACACGTGGCATCCTCCTGGACCAGAGCTTGAATCCATGTCCCCTGCACTGGCAGGTGGATTCTCAACCACAGCGCCACCAGGGAGGCCCGTTTATAGATTTTTTGAAGATGGCTATTCTGACCAGAGTGAGTGGATACGATATTGTCAGTTTGATTTGCATTTCTCTAATGATTAGTGACGTTGAGTATCCTTTCATGTGTTTGTTGGCAATCTGTATATCTTCTTCGGAGAAATGTCTATTTAGGTCTTCTGCCCATTTTTTGATTGGGTTGTTTGTTTTTTTGATATTGAGCTGCATGAGCTGCCTGTGTATTTTGGAGATTAATCCTTTGTCAGTTGCTTCGTTTGCAAATATTTTCTCCCATTCTGAGGGTTGTCTTTTGGTTTTCTTTATGGTTTCCTTTGCTGTGCAAAAGCTTTTAAGTTTCATTAGGTCCCATTTGTTTATTTTTGTTTTTGTTTCCATTTCTCCAGGAAATGGGTCAAAAAGGATATTGCTGTGATTTACCTTATACAGTGTTCTGCCTTTGTTTTCCTGTAAGAGTTTTATAGTGTCTGACCTTACATTTAGGACATTAATCCATCTGGAGTTTATTTTTGTGTGTGGTGTGAGGGAGTGTTATAATTTCATTCTTTTACATGTAGCTGTCCAGTTTTCCAAGCACCACTTGTTGAAGAGTCTGTCTTTTCTCCATTGTATATTCTTGCCTCCTTTATCAAAAGTAAGGTGACCATATGTGTGTGGATTTATCTCTAGTCTTTCCTGTTCCATTGATCTATATTTCTGTTTTTGTGCCAGTACCATACTGTCTTGATTACTGTAGCTTTGTAGTATAGTCTGAAGTCAGAGAGCCTGATTCCTCCAGCTCCATTTTTCGTTCTCAAGATTGCTTTGGCTCTTTGGGTTTCCATACAAATTTTGAAATTTTTTGTTCTAGTTCTGTGAAAAATGCCATTGGTAGTTTGATAGGGATTGCATTGAATCTGTAGATTGCTTTGGGTAGTATAGTCATTTTCACAGTGTTGATTCTTCCAGTCCAAGAACGTGGTATATCTCTCCAACCATTTGTATCATCTTTAATTTCTTTCATCAGTGTCATATAGTTTTCTGCATACAGGTCTTTTGTTTCCTTAGGTATTTTATTCTTTTTGTTGCAGTGGTAAATGGGAGTGTTTCCTTAATTTCTCTTTCTGATTTTTCATCTTTAGTGTATAGAAATTCAAGAGATTTCTGTGCATTGATTTTGTATCCTGCTGCTTTACTAAATTCATTGATTAGCTCTAGTAGTTTTCTGGTAGTGTCTTTAGGATTTTCTATGTATAGTATCACGTCATCTGCAGTGACAGTTTTACTTCTTTTCCGATTTGGATTCCTTTTGTTTCTTTTTCTTCTCTGATTGCTGTGGCAAAAACTTCCAAAACTATGTTGAATAATAGTGGTGAGATTGGGCAACCTTGTCTTGTTCCTGATATCGGTGGAAATGGTTACATTTTTTCACCATTGACAACAATGTTGGCTGTGGGTTTGTCATATATGGCCTTTATTATGTTGAGGTAAGTTCCCTCTATGCCTACTTTCTGGAGGGTTTTTATCATAAATGGGTGTTGAATTTTGTCGAAACCTTTGTCTGCATCTATTGAGATGATCATGTGGTTTTGCTCCTTCACTTTGTTAATATGGTGTATCACATTGATTGATTTGTGTATATTGAAGAATCCTTGCATTCCTGAGGTAAACTCCACTTGATCGTGGTGTATGATTCTTTTAATGTGCTGTTGGATTCTGATTGCTAGTATTTTGTTGACGATTTTTGCATCCATTTTTATCAGTGATATTGGCCTGTACTTTTCCTTCTCTGAGACATTTTTGTCTGGTTTTGGTATCAGGGTGATGGTGGCCTCGTAGAATGAGTTTGGGAGTGTTCCTCCCTCTGCTATATTTTGGAAGAGTTTGAGAAGATTAGGTGTAAGCTCTTCTCTAAATGTTTGATAGAAATCTCCTGTGAAGCCATCTGGTCCTGGGCTTTTTTTGTTGGAAGATATTTAATCACAGTCTCAGTTTCAGTGCTTGTGATTGGTCTGTTTATATCTTCTATTTCATCCTGGTTCAGACTTGGAAGGTTGTGCCTTTCTAAGAATTTATCCATTTCTTCCAGGTTGTCCATTTTATTGTCATAGAGTTGCTTGTAGTAATCTCTCATGATCTTCTGTATTTCTGCAGTGTCAGTTGTTACTTCTCCTTTTTCATTTCTAATTGTATCAATTTGACTCTTCTCCCCCCCTTTTTTTTTTTTTTTGTGGTACGCGGGCCTCTCACTGTTGTGGCCTCTCCCGTCGCGGAGCACAGGCTCCGGACGTGCAGGCTCAGCGGCCATGGCTCACGGGCCCAGCTGTTCCGCAGCATGTGGGATCTTCCCGGACCGGGGCGTGAACCCGCGTCCCCTGCCTCAGCAGGCGGACTCTCAACCACTGCGCCACCAGGGAAGCCCTCCCTTTTTTTCTTGATGAGTTTGGCTAATGGTTTATCAATTTTGTTTATCTTCTCAAAGAACCAGATTTTAGTTTTATTGACCTTCGCTATCATTTCCTTCATTTCTTTTTCATTTATTTCTGATCTGATCTTTATGATTTCTTTCCTTCTGCTAACTTTGGGGTTTTTTTGTTCTTTCTCTACTTGCTTTAGGTGTAAGGTTAGGTTGTTTATTTGAGATGTTTCTTGTTTCTTAAGGTAAGATTGTATTGCTATAAACTTCCCTCTTTGAACTGCTTTTGCTGCATCCCATAGGTTTTGGGTCATCGTGTTTTCATTGTTATTTGTTTCTAGGTATTTTTTGATTTCCTCTTTGATTTCTTCAGTGATCTCTTGGTTATTAAGTAGTGTATTGTTTAGCCTCCATGTGCTGGTATTCTTTAGAGACTTTTTTCCGTAATTGATAACTAGTCTAATAGCATTGTGGTCGGAAAAGATACTTGATACAATTTCAATTTTCTTAAATTTACCAAGGCTTGATGTGTGACCCAAGATATGATCTATCCTGGAGAATGTTCCATGAGCACTTGAGAAGAAAGTGTATTCTGTTGTTTTTGGATGGAATGTCCTATAAATATCAATTAAGTCCATCTTGTTTAATGTACCATTTAAAGCTTGTGTTTACTTATTTATTTTCATTTTGGATGATCTGTCAATTGGTGAAAGTGGGGCGTTAAAGTCCCCTACTATGATCGTGTTACTGTCAGTTTCCCCTTTTATGGCTGTTATTTTTTGCCTTATGCATTGAGGTGCTCCTATGTTGGGTGAATAGATATTTACAACTGTTATATCTTGTTCTTGGATCGATCCCATGATGATTATGTAGTGTCCTTCTTTGTCTCTTGTAATAGTCTTTGCTTTAAAGTCTATTTTGTCTGATATGAGAATTGCTACTCCAGCTTTCTTTTGATTTCCATTTGCATGGAATATCTTTTCCCATCCCCTCACTTTCAGTCTGTATGTGTCCCTAGGTCTGAAGTGGGTCTCTTGTAGACAGCATATATATGGCTCTTGTTTTTGTATCCATTCAGCCAATCTGTATCTTTTGGTTGGAGCATTTAATCCATTTACATTTAAGGTAAATATCGATATGTATGTCCCTATTACCATTTTCTTAATTGTTTTGGGTTTGTTATTGTAGGTCTTTTCCTTCTCTTGTGTTTCCTGCCAAGAGAAGTTCCTTTAGCATTTGTTGTAAAGCTGGTTTGATGGTGCTGAATTCTTTTAGCTTTTTCTTGTCTGTAAAGGTTTAAATTTCTCCATCAAATCTGAATGAGGTCCTTGCTGGGTAGAGTAGTCTTGGTTGTAGGTTCTTCTCCTTCATCACTTTAAATATGTCCTGCCAGTCCCTTCTGGCTTGCAGAGTTTCTGCTGAAAGATCAGCTGTTAACCTTATGGGGGTTCCTTGTGTGTTATTTGTTGTTTTTCCCTTGCTGCTTTTAATCTGTTTTCTTTGTATTTAATTTTTGATAGTTTGATTAATATGTGTCTTGGCATGTTTCTCCTTGGATTTATCCGTATAGGACTCTCTGTGCTTCTTGGACTTGACTATTTCCTTTCCCATATTAGGGAAGTTTTCAACTATAATCTCTTCAGATATTTCCTCAGTCCCTTTCTTTTTTTTCTTTTTCTTCTGGGACCACTATAATTCGAAGGTTGGTGCATTTAATGTTGTCCTAGAGGTCTCTGAAACTGTTCACAATTCTTTTCATTCTTTTTTCTTTATTCTGGTCTGAAGTTGTTATTTCCACTATTTTACCTTCCAGATCACTTATCCATTCTTCTGCCTCAGTTATTCTGCTATTGATTCCTTCTAGAGAATTTTTAATTTCATTTATTGTCTTGTTCGTCATTGTTTGTTTGCTCTTTATTTCTTCTCGGTTCTTGTTAAACGTTTCTTGTATTTTCTCCATTCTGTTTCCAAGATTTTGGATCATGTTTACCATCATTATTCTGAATTCTTTTTAGGTAGGCTACCTATTTCCTCTTCATTTGTTAGGTCTGGTGGGTTTTTACCTTGCTCCCTCATCTGCTGTATGTTTCTCTGTCTTCTTATTTTGCTTAACTTACTGTGTTTGGGGTCTCCTTTTTGCAGGCTGCAGGTTCGTAGTTCCCATTGTTTTTGGTGTCTGTCCCCAGTGGCTAAGGTTGGTTCAGTGGGTTGTGTAGGCTTCCTGGTGGAGAGGGCTAGTGCCTGTGTTCTGGTGGATGAGGCTGTATCTTGTCTTTCTGGTGGGCAGGTCCACATCTGGTGGTGTGTTTTGGGGTGTCTGTGGCCTTATTATGATTTTAGGCAGCCTCTCTGCTAGTGGATGGTGTTGTGTTCCTGTCTTGCTAGTTGTTTGGCATAGGGTGTCCAGCACTGTAGTTTGCTCTTCGTTGAGTGGAGCTGGGTGTTAGCGTTGAGAAGGAGATCTCTGGGAGATTTTCGCCGTTTGATATTATGTGGAGCTGGGAGGTCTCTTGTGGACCAGTGTCCTGAACTTGGCTCTCCCACCTCAGAGGCACAGCCCTGACGCCTGGCTTGAGCACCAAGAGCCTGTCATTCACACGGCTCAGAATAAAAGGGAGAAAAGAAAGAAAGAAAGTTGAAGATAAAATAAAATAAAGTAAAATAAAATAAAGTTATTAAAATAAAAAATTATTAAGAAAAATTTTTTTTTAGTAATTTAAACAAATGGACAGACAGAACCCTAGGACAAATGGTAAAAGCAAAGCTATACAGGCAAAATCACACACAAAGCGTACACATGCACATTCACAAAAAGAGAAAAAGGGAAAAAACTATATATATATCGTTGCTCCCAAAGTCCACCTCCTCAATTTGGGATGATTCGTAGTCTATTCAGGTATTCCACAGATGCAGGGTACATCAAGTTGATTGTGGGGACTTAATCCGCTTCTCCTGAGGCTGCTGGGAGAGATTTCCCTTTCTCTTCTTTGTTCACACAGCTCCCAGGGTTCAGCTTTGGATTTGGCCCCGCCTCTGCATGTAGGTCGCCTGAGGGAATCTGTTCTTCGCTCAGACAGGACGGGGTTAAAGGAGCAGCTGATTCGGGGGCTCTGGCTCACTCAGGCCGTGGGGAGGGCGGGGTACGGGCAAGGGGCGAGCCTGTAGTGGCAGAGGCCATTGTGACTTTGCACCAGCCTGAGGCGCACCGTGTGTTTTCCCACAGAAGTTGTTGCTGGATCACAGGACCCTGGCAGTGGCGGGCTGCACAGGTTCCCGGGAGGGGCAGTGTGGATAGTGACCTGTGCTTGCACACAGGCTTCTTGGTGGCTGCAGTAGCAGCCTTAGCATCTCATGCCCGTCTCTGGGGTCCGCGCTTTTAGCCGCGACTCGCACCCATCTCTGGAGCTCCTTTAAGCAGCACTCTTAATCCCTTCTCCTCACGCACCAGGAAACAAAGAGGCCAGAAAAAGTCTCTTGCCTCTTAGGCAGGTCCATACTTTTTCCCAGACTCCCTCCTGGCTAGCTGTGGTGCACCAGCTCCCTTCAGGCTGTGTTCACACACCCAACGCCAGTCCTCTCCCTGGGACCCAACCTCTGAAGCCCTAGCCTCAGCTCCCAGCACCCACCCGTCCCGGAGGGGGAGCAGACAAGCCTCTTGGGCTGGTGAGTGCTGGCCAGCACCGATCCTCCGTGCAGGAATCTCTCTGCTTGCCCTCCGCACCCCTGTTGCTGTGCTCTGCGGCTCTGAAGCTTCCCCCGCTTCCGCCACCCGCAGTCTCCACCTGCGAAGGGGTTTCCTAGTGTGTGGAAACTTTTCCTTCTTCACAGCTCCCTCCCACTGGTGCATGTCCCGTCCCTATTGATTTGTCTCTGTTTTTTCTTTTTTTCTTTTGCCCTACCCGTGTATGTAGGGAGTTTCTTGCCTTTTGGGAGGTCTGAGGTCTTCCGCCAGCGTTCAGTAGGTGTTCTGCAGGAGTTGTTCCACATGTAGATGTATTTCTGATGTATTTGTAGGGAAGAAGGTGATCTCCACATCTTACTCTTCTGCCATCTTGAAGCTCCTCTGAGAGTTTTCTTTTTATTAGCAATTCAATTGCACTTCTAGTGATGGATCTATTCAAATTGTCTCTTTCTTCTTGATTCAGTCTTGGCAGGATGTATGTTTCTAGAAATTTGTCCATTTCTTCTAGGTTGTCCAATTTGTTGGGATAGTTGTTCATATCATTCTCTTATGATTTTTTGTATCTCTGTGGTGTCATTTGTTATCCATTCTATATATAATGGTTTGCATCTGCTAATCCAAAACTCTCAATCTATCCCTCTCCCACCCCCCTTCCCCTTGGCAACCACAAGTCTGTTCTCCATGTCTGTGAGTCTGTTTCATAGATAAGTTTGTTTGTGTCATATTTTAGATTCTACACATAAGTGATATCATATGGTATTTATCTTCCTCCTTCTGAATTAGTTCACTTAGTGTGATAATCTCGAGGTCCAGATTTTTCTTATTTCTTGAGGAAGCCCTGTATTACTATAAACTTCCCTCTCAGAAATGCTTTTGCTGTACTCCATAGATTTTGGACTGTTGTGTTTTCATTTCCATTTGTCTCAAGGTATTTTCTGATTTCCTTTTTGATTTTTTCATTGACCCATTGGTTTTTTAGTAGCATATTATTTAGTCTCCACATGTTCATTCTTTTCCCATTTTTCTTTCTGTAATTGATTTCTTGTTTCATTCTGGTGTAAATTTGTTGAGACTTGTTTTGTGGCCTATCAAGTAATCTATCCTGGAGAATGTTCCATGTGCACTTAACAAGAATGTATATTCTGCTATTTTTGGATGGAATGTCCTGTAGATATCTATTCAGTCCAACTGGTTTATTGCATCATTTAAGACCACTGTTGCCTTATTGATTTTTTGATTTGTCCGTTAATGTTTAGGGGTGTTAAAGGTCCTTACACTTACTGTATTATTGTCAATTTCTCCCTTTATGACTGTTAGCATTTGCTTTATATATTTAGGTGCTCCTGTATTGGGTGCATATATGTTAACGAGTATAATATCATCTTCTTTTATTGATCCCTTTATCATTTATAATACCATTCTTTGATTTTCATTATAGCC
This sequence comes from Phocoena phocoena, assembly GCF_963924675.1. Taxonomy (NCBI): domain Eukaryota; kingdom Metazoa; phylum Chordata; class Mammalia; order Artiodactyla; family Phocoenidae; genus Phocoena; species Phocoena phocoena. Next base: position 43,731,421 of record NC_089224.1, on the reverse strand, counting down.
TTTGTTTTCAAGTGTATATTGTCTGATGGGATATTGCTGCTAGAGCAGACCCTCTCTCTTCCCTGCCTTGGGGGCAAGCCAACATGCACATGCTTCTCACAGGTGGAGTCCAGGCTTTGCCCAGCCCTCCTGTTAATCCCAGTGGTCCAACCAGCCAAGTGGGCTCATCTTAGGACACCAGGACTGGGGTGCCCAATCTGTGCTTCTTACCACTCACTTCCCAGGGTGGGAGTCCACCTCTGTATTCTCCCTGTTCCTGAGTCCCCTCCCAGGGACACAGACCCTGACTCCAACTGCTTTTCTTCCCTTCCTCCCTGATTACATGTATGTCTTTCTTACAGCCTTGGTTGTATAGAAGTCCTTCTGCCAATTTCCAGTTCATTTTCAGTGAGAATTGTTCCACATAGGGATGTATTTTTGATGTATTTGTCATGGGAGGTGAGCTCCATGTTCTCTTGCTCCACAATCTTGATTAAGCTCCAAAACCTAAATATTTTTTATGCTTCTGAGAGAGCTTAAACTTTTCAAGGCTCAGCTGCATTTCAGTAAATTTGGTCTATTATCCTCACATCTTAAAATTCTGCAAATGTTTAGGTAATTAACTTTTTTCCACTATAAGATTGCTGTTGTTCCCTAGATAGTATTTGTGATTGATTGTCATACATTTCCCAAACTTTAGGTTAATTTAATTTTGCTTAGAACTAAATAGGGGAATTATTTCTTTGAGAAAACTCTAGATGTAGATGTGAAAGGCAATACTTATTCCTATTAATTATTATAATAAATTGATCAAAAAGAATATAACTTTATTAATTGCAAAACTCAGAGTTTTAGGATGAGGGTGACCGTGAACATGAGAAGCCCTCCAGAAGAATAATTGAAAATTTTATCAGTAGTCTGTGAATGTCCATACCCCTTCATCTATTTTTGACACATCTAGAACACTTAGTGGTCTTACGTATGTGATAGCTTGTTTTGGATCAACTGCAACCATGCAAGTGGAAGGTTTAAAAACTGGCCTTCCAAATAGGCCAGGTTATGTTTGTACTAGTTTTTTTAAAACATTTTGAAAAATAAACATGAAACTTTCCAGTCCTCAAAGGCTTTGGGGATTCCCTGAAAAGATGTCATCATAGATGCCAGCTTCAAAAACAAAGTTTTGGAAGTAATTTTTGGAATTGATCATGTGACAACTATCCCCTTAGCTATGAGTTTTACCAGTGAGGATTTTTCTGAGCAAAGCACTTCCAGTAGAGAAGTGTAACCCAGTGTATCCTTCTTGGATCTGGGGTTTGGGAAAAGTACCCACTGCTAGAACATACAGAAAGTGAAAACTAGGCTAGTGTGGAGAGTTTGAGGGGTAGAAAGGAGGAAAATCTAAATGCTAAAGAAGACAAGATGGAACTGTAAAATTAGGAAAGACATCATCAAAAGCTACCCACAAACTCTTTGGGTCTCATTTACCCCGTAATTGCTTATGTGTATAATTGCATATGTGTATAATTTGCTCCCTAGAGCAAACAAAGCAAAATCAGGTGGGCATTTTCACCTCACATTCTACACGTTATGCTTTGTTCTGTTTTTATACATTCTTTGGATCAAATACCCTGGGAAAGTGTCTGAATAAGTAATTCTAGGTTTTCCCACAAGAGTTCTGAAGTGGAAGAGTGTATTGGAGAAAAGAAAGAGAAAATGCAGAGACTGTGCATCCCCATGTAAAGGGGGCATCAACATGAAGATTTCCCCAATTTTTGTAGGGGAAGATTAAGATGGTCCTGGGATTTATTATTAATAGTTACATGGGGACAGGTAAGAGTTAACATTTATTGAGCATCTTCTAGGTACCAGGCACTATTTTGAGCAATATGAACGTAAGACAAAACAACTTGGGCCCTGTCCTCATTGAGGTATATTAGGGAAGAGAGGCAATGGCCAAGTAATTATAAGTGTTTTGAGAGTTTCAGAAGCAAAGTACAGGGTACTAAGGGAATATATACAGAGTGAATTTAACCTAGTCTAGGAAGTCCGGGTAGTGTCACTAAGGAAGGATGGGTGCTAATTCATCAAAGAAATGGAGTTGTGAGGGAGGGAACCTTCCAGGCAGTCATACCCACCACCTCCATGAAGGAGAAAGATAATAAGAAACACAAATATTGGGTGGGCCAAAATGTTCGTTTGTTTTTTTTTCCATAAGATGGATCTAGTAACACTTAGTTGTCTTTAACTTCATTTGAAACAATTATATTGGATTGTGTGTGACAGCTGTCATATCAGTGGGCATTTAGAAAAAGACTTATCCAAATTGGTGAATTTTTATGTAGCCATTTTAATATTGAAGATGGAAAAAAAAGCAACATTTTCAGCATATTATGCTTTATTATTTCAAAAAAGGTAAAAACACAACTGAAATGCACAAAAAGATTTGTGCAGTGTATGGGGAAGGTGCTGTGACTGACTGGACATGTCAAAAGTGGTTTGTGAAGTTTCGTGCTGGAGATTTCTCACTGGACGATGCTTCACGATCGGGTAGACCAGTTGAAGTTGATAGCAATCAAATCAAAACAATAATTGAGAACAATCAACGTTATACCATGCAGGAGAGAGCCAACATACTCAAAATATCCAAATCAAGCATTGAAATGATTTGCACCAGCTTGGTTATGTTAATCACTTTGATGTTTGGGTTCAACATAAGTTAAGGAAAAAAACCCTCTTGACCATATTTCCGCATGTGATTCTCTACTGAAACGTAATGAAAACATTCATCTTTGAAACAAATTGTGATGGGTGTTGAAAGGTGGATACTGTACAACAACGTGGAATGGAAGAGATCGTGGGGCAAGTGAAATGAACCACCACCAACCAAACCAAAGGCCAGTCTTCATCCAAAGACAGTGATGTTGTGTATATGGTGGGATTAGAAGGGAGTACTCTATTATGAGCTCCTTCTGGAAAACCAAATGATTAATTCCATTAAGGACTGCTCTCAGTTAGACCAACTGAAAGTGGCACTCGATGAAAAGCATCCGGAATTAGTCAACAGAAAATGCATAATCTTCCATCAGGATAATGCAAGACCACATGTTTCTTTGATGACCAGGTAAAAACTGTTACAGCTTGGATGAGAAGTTCTGATTCATCTGCCATATTCACCAGACATTGCACCTTCAGATTTCCATTTACTTCGGTCTTTACAAAATTCTCTTAATGGAAAAATTGTCAATTCCCTGGAAGACTGTAAAAGGCACTTGGAAGAGTTCTTTGCTCAAAAAGATAAAAAGTTTTGGGAAGATAGAATTATGAAGTTGCCTGAAAAATGGTAGAAGGTAGTGGAACAAAAGGGTGAATATGTTGTTCAATAAAATTATTGGTGAAAATAAAAAATGTATCTTTCACTTAAAAAACCGAAGGCATTTTTTGGCCCACTCAACATACGAATGCAAACTGTAAAAAGCTATAAAGAAAACCAGTGAACACCATGATAGGAGGACCTATTTGATAAAGTGGTCTGAGAAAACCTCTTTGAGAAAGTGAAACTTGCGATGAAATCTGAAGAATGAGAAGGAACCAGCTATAAGAGCAGGGAGTAAGGTGATTCAGGTGGAGAAAACAGGGCATGAGAAGGCCTTGATAGGAGACACTCCTTGGTAGATGTAAGGAACTGAAAGTAGGTCAGAGTCCCTGAGCATGCAGTGTTAGGAGAGTAACATGAGATGGAAATGAAAGGAAAGCAGGGCTAGGTTTAGCAGGCATGATAAACTCTATATAGCCAGAGTCATTGGGGAGTTTTTGACAGGTGGCTTGACAGCATGCATAGAGAATTCACAATAACTCTGGAAGATGAGGAAATTGAGGCTATGAAAAAGTAAATAGATTTCTAAATGTTTTGTGCACTGTAAATGACAGAGTCAGCTTTTGAACCTACACCTATTTAACCCCAAAGCTCATGCTCATTGGGAAGGTTATCTGTAAGTGAATCATTTAGACTAATGATTGACAAGGAAGACCCCTGAGAGAAACATATTCAGAAAGAACTTCTGTATTTTTCAAAATCCCCACTCTATAGAGAAAGACACTGTGAATAGGCACTCTTAGATGTTTGTGAACTGATTGTACCCAGATCGAATGCTAAAGGAAGAATAAACTCTACAACAAAAGAAAACCAACCAAAACCACCCCAAAAGCCCACACACAGATGATCTCTAAGTTCTCTTTATTAATTCAAATATATGAAGGCCAAAAAAGACATTTTTTAGACTGAGCAGTGTTCTCAAATTTTATAAATGCGAAATGAAATAGATTCTTCCCTCCTTTCTCTTTTGTAGCCCATTTGTCACTTATTTCCTGTTCTATTTAAATATTGTCTTGGCTTTTGGAGTCCCCTGAAATTATGTTGTGTTCTTTATTGATAGTGACAGTCAAGTAGCTAGTGAGCTGGCATCTGCTTCCCAATTCCCCATCTCTATTGGCACAGGAGGGAGTCCTTCACTGGACACCTTGGAAGAATGATTGGACATGGAGTGAGGTCATGGCCAATGAATAGCTCGTAGAGATACACTTTTTAATCCCTTACTCCAAGGTAGTTTTGTTACTTTCCTCAGTTGCCTTCTTGAAGAATCCATCTGGTTAAGAAATTTCCAATGATCATTTTCCAGAGTCTTTGAAGAAAGAAGAATAGATTAAATCATTAGATAGGAGAAAAGGGTTTAAACTGAAAACACAGCCTAATCATTGTGGTGAACACCGTCTGTTCGCTGGTGATCTGGGCAAGTAAGGGAGTCCTGGAGACCTGACAGCTGGCTGACAGACTTCTGAATGAGTAAGGAAATTTTCCAGTTCATCTGTGGAGAATTTAGTCCGACATTACAGCATTAGGCTACCCATCTGCAGCCTGCAATTGGTACAGACAAGAAAATCATTATTACTTTGTGGAGACAAGCCACAAATCTGGAATAAGGAAGACTGGCATGCCTGTTTGAGGTTGGCAGGGCTGAGGTTTAGTCTATTGTTGCAGGCCTGCCTTGCCAAAGGAGAGTAAGAGTCCGATTGCATTAGGCACTCATCACACACAATGTCTTAGAATGGACAGAATGTGTGGAATGAACTGAGAAACCTTGACTTTATGAAGGCTATTGTTCACACTCCCTTACTTGTTGTTTGTGCCTTTCCTAATGGGCTTTATCTTTTCCCTCCAAAGGCCATTTATTACTCAAGTTGGATGGCTGTTTTGATGCTGACATCAGTTTATGGGTTATTATATATCCATTTGCAAATCATGACTAAAAAGGGGAAACTCTGGAATGCAAAACACTCCATATGCCCATAAATCACAAACTGAATCAAAATTGGCAACATGCAAGTGATTGTGTTGGGAGTTTGAAAGCCTCAGTCATACATCCTTTATTGAACTTCTGATATTGTATGCTGCATTACTTGGGGGATTGCAAAGCAATAAAGACTATGGAAGAATATATGTACAGAAAAGAATTTAGAGGTCATGCAGTCCAAACTGCCATCTCAAATAGAACTCTGCTTCCTTACCATTGAACCTGTGTTTTAAAGGAGGATAGCTAAAACAATAAGAGCCTATGTGTTGGCCCAAATAGAGCAAATAAAATGTGGCCTTAATTTTTTATATATATATTTTGGCAAGGTTGATTCATTGATTCTAAAATAGTTTTATTATTTTTTCACTTATATTAGTAATAGTATAAGTGGTTGCAATTTATCGAGCTCTTACCAGGTAAGTTACTTTACAAGCAATGTATCATTAATGCTCACAAAACTCTATAAGGTAAATACTATCATTTGTTCCACTAAAAATATATAAAGGTTTTTAATTTCACCTAGATTTCATGACTTGCCAAAGATCAAAGAGATAGAAGTGGACAGAACCAGGATTTAAAGCCAGGTGAAGAGCCTCGGCTTATCTCTACATGGGAGGAGAAAGTAGATGTAGAGCCATAAGAACTGAGATAAATGCCTTTTCCAGCACTTAAGTGTTGAATAAACTATGATAAGACTTTTCCACTCTCTGAGACTCAATTTACTCATTTGAAATGGCAAAAATTGTGGCCTGTCAACACACAAGGTGGTTGGGATGAACATACAACATAATGTATGTGAACAGACATTAACCTCCATTGTGTTCAGCACTTAGTTAGCACAATGTTAGAATAATAAGACATGGTGGAGACCACAGACAACCCAGCCTAGTGTGGGAAGAAATAAGCACAATTACATTGTAATGAGGTAATTGCCATGGTATCAAGAGAAGGAGAAACAACAAATACTGTCCGGAGAGGTTGAAGATTACTTTATAGAATAAGCAATGTCTTAGATTTTTGTCACATGGAGAAGCAGGCTCATGTCTGACCAAGAAAACATCATGAGAAGGAGAGATGAGAAGGACATGTTGTGTTAGGATAAAGATAATTTTTAAAGTATTTTAAAATAAACTATTTTAGATTTACACAAAAATTGTGAACATAGCACAGAGTTCTCATGTGTACCCTGTACCCAGATTTTCTTAATATCTTAGTATGATAAAATTGTCATACTAATTTGTCATATTAATTAATGAAATAATATTGACAAATCATTAACTAAGTCAATACGTTATTCTAATTTCCATATTTTTTACCTAACATCTTTTTTCTGTTCTGGGATCCAATCCAGGATACTACATCACATTTAATCTTGTTTCTTTAGTCTCCTTTTGGCTGTGACTGTGTGTTTCCTTGTTTTTGATGACCTTAGAAGTTTTTGAGGAGTACTAGTTAGGCAATTTGTAGCATATCCCCCATTTGGGATTTGTCTGATGTTATCTTTGATAGACATTATCAATATGTCTGTGATTTTTTTATATTAATCTTGATCATCTAGCTTAATCAGTGTTATGTTTCTCCACTATAGTATTTTTTCCTTTTCTCCATTTTTCATACTGTACTTCTAAGAAGAAAGTCACTCTGCACAGCACTACTAAAAGAGTGAAGAATTATACTCCACCTCCTTGAGAGTGAAGTAGCTACATAATTTGAAACTATTTTGCATGGGTGATTTTTCTGTTATCCTTACTTATTCAACTGATCATATATATGTATATAAAATCAGTATGAACCCATGGAAATTTATCTTATACTTTGGATTATAATACAATACTCCTTTATTTGTTGCTTAAATTGGTCCAGCTTTGCCACTGGGAGTTCCTTCAGTGGGCTCCTGTATCTCTTTGGTTTACTCCTCTCATTATGTTTTCTTCCCCATATTTTCTTTCTGACACTACTCAATGCTCTAGGCTCATCTTGTATACTTTGTATGTTTCCTATTTGTGTCCTAGCATCAGCCATTTCTCCAAGGATGCCTGGTTCCTTTTATTGGAGATTGGTATTAGAAATCAGGATCTGGGTGCTAGGTATACTTGTTGCTACTGTGACATCATTGCTGCTAGGTGTCTCAGCTGACGGAGAAAGAAAAAAATATGTATAAATTAACAAGTTGTAGATATTTAGAAATATTTTTATATGTAACCATCTTATCAATACTGAGCTGAGCATGAGTTCATACTGATGTGCCAAACTCTAATCCATACAACATGGCTCATTCTAACATTCTCTTGTAGATTCTTTGGGATTTTTGACATAGACAGTCATGTCAAATAACAAGTTTCACTTCTTCCTTTCTAACATGTATAACTTTCGTATGTTTTTCTTGTTATATTGCATTAGCTAGAACTTCCATTAAGATATTGAACAGGAACAGTGAAAGAGGACATCTGTGCCTTGTTCCTGATCTTAGGGAGGAAGCATCTAGCCTCTCATCATTAAGTATGACACAGAACATAGGTTTTTCTAATTGTTCTTTGTCAAGCTGAGAAAGTTCTCTCCTATTATTCCTAGTTGTCTGACTTAAAAAAAAAAAATCATGATTGGATGTTAGATTTTACCAAATGCTTTTTTGGTGTAGATTGATATGATCATGCGATTTTTTTCTTCTTTAGCCTTTTGGCTATAGATGGAGTACATTGATTGATTTTCGAATGCTGAGTCATCTTTGCATACCTGAAATGAATTCTACTTGGATGTCATGTTTAATTCTTTTTAAACATTATTGGATTCAATTTGCTAATATTTTATTGATGACTTTGCATGTAAATTTATGTATTATTATCTGTACTTTTCTTTTTTGTAATGTTTTTATCTGGTTTTGTTCTTAGGGCTATGTTGGCCTTTATAAAATGAGTTAGAAAGTCTTCCCTCTGCTTTTATTGTTTGAAAGAGATTATGGAGAGTCAGTGTTCTTTCTTCCTTAAATGTTTTGTAGAATGCTCCAGTAAAACCATTTGGGCCTGGTACTTTTCTTTTCGGAATTTTATTAATTATTAATATAATTTCTTTAATAGATAGGGTTTTTTCAAGTTACGTCGCCACGTGTGAATTTTAGTAGTTTATGTCTTTCAGGGAAATGGTCCATTTCATCTAAGTTATTCAATTTGTGGGCACAGAGTTGTTCATAGTATTCCTTTGTTATCCTTTTAATATACATGATATGAACACTCTTTTCTTTCTGATATTGTTAATTTGTGTCTTCTTTATTCTTTGTTACCAATTTTATTGAAATTTTCCAAGAACCAGTTTTTGGTTTTATTGATACTTGTCTATCATTTGCCTGTCTTAAATTTTAGTGATTTATGCTCTAAATTTTATTATTTTTTTCTCCATGCTTTATGCTTAACTTATTCTAGTTTCCTAAGGAGGAAGATTAGGTTATTGATTTTCTACCTTTGGTATCTTCTAATATGTGATTTTAACACTATAATTTTTTCTCTAATTACCTTTTGCTATATCCCACACATTCTGATAAATTGTGTTTAAATTTTCATCTAGTTCAAATATATAAAAATTTCTCTTGAGCATTCATTGACCCATGTGTTATTTAGAAGTCTATTGTTTTTAAATGACTGGGATTTTCTAGCTATATTTCTCTTACTAATTTCTAGTTTAATTCCATTGTGGTTTGAAAACACAGTTTGTATAGTTTGTTCTATTTTTGTTAGGTGTTTTATGGCCCAGTGATGTTAAGCTCAGCTATATCCTTACTCCTATTCTGCCAGTTGATCTATTACTAACAGAAGTGTGTTGAAATCTATAAATCTAGTAGTAGATTTATCTATTTTTCCTTTTAGTTCTATTAATTTTTGCCTCATATGTTTTACTGCTTTCTTATTAGGTACACGTTTAGGATTGTTATGTATTCTTAGAGAATTGATCAGTTTATCATTATGTGATGCCTCTCTTTATCCCTGATCATCTTCCTTTTTCTGAATGTAGATTTGTCAGAAATTAGTATGGCTACTTCTGCTTTCTTGGATTAGTGTTAGCATGGTATGTTTTTCTCAATCTCTTTACTTTTAACTTGTGTCTCTTTATATTTAATGTGGTTTTCAAATAGACAATATATGGTTAGGTCTTGTGTTGCTAATCCAGTTTGACAATGTAGGTGTTTAATAGGTGTATTCAGACCATTCACATTTAAAGTAATTATTGATATAATTGTGTTAACATCTACTGTGTTTGTATCTGTTGTCTATTGTCACTCGTTTGTTTTTCCCTCCTTTTTTTCTGTTTTCTCTAGTCTTAAAATGGAATCATATAAAATGTTCAGTAATCTCCTCTCAGCATTACAATTATACTTCATTTCAAATTGTTTATTGACCTACAGTTTACATATACACTTTTTAACAATCTAACTCCACCTTCAAAACTATACTGATTCACAAGTTGTATAGGTATTTTATAACAGAGTATTGCCATTTCCTCCCTTATATCCTTTGTGATACTGTTTTCATTTATTTCACTTAACCACATGGTACAATCATCCAATAAATTGTTACTCTTATGACTTAAAACTGTTATCCTTTTTAAAACTTTTTTATACTGGAGTATAGTTGATTAACAATGTTGTGTTAGCTTCAGGTGTACAGCAAAGTGATTCAGTTATACATTTATATGTATCTATTCTTTTTCAAATTCCTTTCCCATTAAAGTTATTACAGAATATTGAGCGGAGTTCCCTGTGCTATACAGTAGGTCCTTGTTGGTTATCTAGTTTAAATATAGCAATGTGTACATGTCAATCCCAAACTCCCAATCAATCCCCACTCCAACCTTCTCCCCAGTAACCACAAGCTTATTCTCTAAGTCTGTGAGTCTGTTCACCCCAACCTTCTCCCCAGTAACTACAAGCTTATTCTCTAAGTCTGTGAGTCTGTTTCTGTTTTGTAAATTTCATTTGTATCATTTTTTTTAGATTCTGCATGTAAGCAATATCATGATATTTGTCTTTCTCTGTCTGACTTACTTCACTTAGCATGATAATCTCTAGGTCCATCCATGTTGCTGCATATGGCATTATTTCATTCTTTTTAAAGGCTGAGTAATATTCCATTGTATACATCTACCACATCTTCTTTATCCATTCACCTGTTGATGGACATTTAGGTTGATTCCATGTCTTGGCTATTGTAAACAGCACTGCAATGAACATTGGGGCGTATGTATACATTTGAACCAAGTTTTTCTCTGGACATATGCCTAGGAGTGGGATTGCTGGATCATATGGTAGCTCTATTTTTAGTTTTTTAAGGAACTGCCATACTGTTCTCCAAAGTGGCTGTACCAATTTACATTCTCACCAACAGTGTAGGAGAGTTCCCTTTTCTCCCCACCCTCTCCAGCATTTACTGTTTATAGACTTTGTTGATGACCATTCTGACTGGTGTGAGGTGAAATCTCATTGTAGTTTTTATTCGCATTTCTCTAATAATTAGTGATGTTGAACATCTTTTCCTGTGCCTCTTGGCCATCTGTATGTCATCTCTGGCAAAGTGTCTATTTAGGTCTTCTGCCCATATTTGACTGGGTTGTTTGTTTTTATGGTATTGAACTGCATGAGCTGTTTGTAAATTTTGGAGACTAATCCTTTGTCAGTCACATCGTTTGCAAATGTTTTCTCCCATTTTGTTGGTTGTCTTTTCATTTTGTTTATGGTTTCCTTTGCTGTGCAAATGCTTCTGAGTTTAATTACGTCACATTTGTTTATTTTTGTTTTTATTTCCATTACTCTGGGAGATGAATCAAAAAATGTATTGCTGTGATTTATGTCAGAGAGTGTTCTGCCTATGTTTTCCTCTAAGAGTTTTAGAGTGTCCAGTCTTTCATTTAAGTCTGTAATCCATTTTGAGTTTATTTTTGTGTATGGTGTTAAGGAGTGTTCTAATTTCATTCTTTTACATGTAGCTGTCCAGTTTTCCCAGCACCACTTATTGAAGAGACTGTCTTTCCTTCATTGTATAGTCTTGCCTCCTTTGTTGTAGATTCATTGACCACAGGTGTGTGAGTTTATCTCTGGGCTTTCTATCCTGTTCCATTGATCTACATTTCTGTTTTTGTGCCAGTATCATATTGTTTTGATTACTGTAGATTTGTAATATAGTCTGAAGTCAGGGATCTTGATTCCTCCGGCTCCATTTTTTTTCTCAGGATTGCTTTAGCTATCTGGGGTCTTTTGTATCTCCATACAAATTCTAAAATTTTTTTGTTCTAGTTCTGTGGGAAAAATGCCATTGATAATTTGATAGGGATTGCATTGAATCTGTAGATTGCCTTGGGTAGGATAGTCATTTTGTCAGTATTTACTCCTACAATCCAAGAACATGATATATCTCTCCATCTTTGTGTTGTCTTTGATGTTTTCTTCATTATCTTATAGTTTTCAGAGTACAGGTCTTTTGTCTCCTTAAGTAGGTTTATACCTAGGTATTTTATTCTTTGTGATGTTATGGTAAATGGGATTGTTTCTTTAATTTCTCTTTCTTATCTATCATTGTTAGTATATAGAAATGCAATAGATTTCTGTGTATTAATTATGTATCTTGTCATTTTGCCAAATTCATTGATGAGCTCTAGTAGTTTTCTGGTAGCATTTTTAAGATTTTCTATGTATAGTATCATACTGCAAACAGTGACGGTTTTACTTCTTTTCCAATTTGGATTCTTTTTATTTCTTCTCCTTCTCTGATTGCCGTGGCTAGGGCTTCCAAAACTATGTTGAACAAAAGTTGTGAAAATGAACATCCTTGTCTTATTCCTGATCTTAGAGGAAATGTTTTCAGCTTTTCACCATTGAATATGATGTTAGCTGTAGGTTTGTCATATATGGCTTTTATTATGTTGAAGTATGTTCCTTTTATGCCTACTTTCTAGAGAGTTTTTATTATAAATGGGTGTTGAATTTTGTCAAAAGCTTTTTCTGCCTTTATTGAAAAGATCATATGGTTTCTATTCAATTTGTTGATGTGGTGTATCACACTGATTGATTTGCAGATATTGAAAAATCCTTGTATCCCTGGGATAGTGAGATCAAGTGTATGATCATGGTGTATGATCCTTTTAATGTATTTTTGGATTCAGATTGCTAGTATTTTGTTGAGGATTTTTATGCCTATGTTCATCAATGATATTGGCCTGTAATTTTCTTTTTCGTGTGTATGGTTTCTTTGTCTGGTTTTGGTATCAGGGTGATAGTGGCCTTGTAGAATGAGTTTGGGAGTATTCCTTCCTCTTCAATTCTTTTGAATAGTTTTAGAGGGATAGGTGTTAATTGATTTAAAAGATAAGTTTTTTTTTAAGAATAAGAAAAGCAAAATTATTTTTTCTCTCTCTTCTTGTCTTTAGGGAGATCCAAATTTCTGACCTGTATTATCTACTTTGTGCATGAAAATCTCTTTTTTGGATTTCAGGGCAAGTCTGATGATGAATTCCCTCAGTTTTAGCTTGTCTTGGAAATTCCATATTTCTTCTTCCCTTATAAAGAATGATTTCACTTAATATAGAATTCTAGGTTGGAGGTTTTCTCTTTCAACACTTCAAATATTTCACTCCAGTCTCTTCTTTATTATATGATTTCCGATGAGAAGTCCACTGTCATTCTTATACTTGCCCCTCTATTCATAAGTTATTACTTTTTCCCCTCTGATATCTTTAAGATTTTCTTATTGTATTCAGTCTTCTGCAGTTTTAATGTGATATGCCTAGGGGTGTGTGTGTGTGTGTGTGTGTGTGTGTGTGTGTGTGTGTGCGCGCGCGCGTGTGCATGTAAATGCGGGGAGGTGGTTTATAATTATTTTACTTCGTGTTTGTTGAGCTTCCTGGACCTGTGGTTTGGTATCTGTCATCAGTTTTGAAGGTACTTGGAAAATTCAATTGCGTTCAATTATGTGTTCATTACACCTTTTGAAATTGTCTCACAGTTTCTACACATTCCGTTCTGTTTTTTAAATCATTGTTCTCTTTGCACTTCAGTTCATAATTTCTTTTGACCTATCTGCAAAAATCACTAGTTCATTCCTCAGCTGTGCCAAGTTTATCGATAAATCCATCAAATACTTTCTTCATTTCTGTTCTACTTTTTGTGATTTCTAGAATTTCCTTTTGATTCTTTCTTGTATTATACATCTTGCTTACATTACCCATGTGTTCTTGCATGTTGTCATTAAAATCCTTAACATATGAATCATAGTTATTTTAAATTCCCTTTCTGATAGTCCCCAAATCCACGGTTTATCTAGTCCTTGTTCTGATGATTGCTTTAGCTCTTACAACTGTTTTTTCTCTCGTATATCTTATAATTATTTTGTTGCTGATGAAAGTTAGATGTGTTTTAGGTCAAAACATAAATAATAGGTAATGGAATTGAGGTATACAGGTATTTGGTTTGAGAATTTATGTAAGCTGGTTAGGAGTTTAGTTGTGTTTAATATTTGCTCTAGCTTTAGGTGCTAAAGTCTTCAGATTCCTCTAGTGTCTGCATTTTTGTCTCCCTATTTGACTTTGGGCTTCCATAAGTACTCCACCTTTCAGAGTTTGTGTCTTGCTGCTCATTCAGCTGCAATCCACTGTTATTATACTGGAGCCCTGTTTGTCTTGTGGTATTTTATGGGGAAGGGGGATCATTCTATAATCTTTAGATTAAATCTGTTTTGCACAGCCTGTGTCTTGGGGCTGTGACTTTCACAAGTGTTTTTCCGTTGGTGTAGCTTTCCTCCAATACCCCACTTTCAACTCTTTTTTCTTGGCTGCAGCATTCTCAATCTATTTTTTTGAGGCCCGGTCCCCTGTTCACTATGTGTTCATATTCTTAGGTTAGACCAGAAGGCTAGAAGTGACTGGAATGAGAGGCATGCACTTCCCCAGCAGGAAAAGTGTTCTAGAAGGCTTTTCACCTGGAGTGTAGATCTTTATTATGGAGAAATCTCTAGCCATATTTCACAGTAATTACTCTTTCCTTCCCCCTGCCAGAGCCATGATGGGATCTTTCTCAGATCTTCACCATGAGAACCTGGTGAGTTTCCAGGTAGTAAAACCCATGAAAGTGTGTCCTCTAGCCCCTAAGAATGCAGCCTTCAGGAGTTTCTCACTCTCCAGCTATTCCACCCACAGCCTCCAGCAGTTCATCAAAATACCATTTAAGTATTACTACCAATTTATGGCTCCAGTGGGTTTCTGATCCAGGTAAGAAGATCTTGGCTGTGTGTCTCTCAATGAGCCTGTTTCTCCAGCTTTCAGTATTATAGTTTCCCCTGCAACCTCAGTTCTCTCTGGTGGTCCCAAGAAAAGTAATTTTCAGTTTTTCCAGGTTTTAATTGTTAAAAGGACAGGAATGATAACTTCTAAGCTCTTTGCTCTATTGGAGTTGAAACTGAGAGTCCAAGGAGACAATTTTCCCATGGCTGGAACATAGGAGTTATAACTAAGGTAAGGGAGGCAAGGCAAGGAAAATAGGTGTGGTCATGCTTCTCCAAGGCTTTTTGTGCCATGCTGAAAGTTTGGACTATGTGCTGCAGGTCAGAAATGTGAAACCAAGAAGAGTTTTGGCTGGGTAGTGACACAGCTGGAAGGATTACACCGATGTTAGAGTAGGAGTGCTTCTCCTGGGGACCAGAGGCACAGATATGATCTGGTGAGACACAATTGCGTGACACAAATGTATCCCATTTAGGTATCTTAGGTGCATTTGATGCTATTGTTATTTCAACAGGGCACAATCACTGTTTACTTTAATTGAATTAGAAAGAAAGCTTTTTTGTGTTCTGTTCTGCACTGCTTTCCCAATGACCTGGACATAGCACATACTTAAGCAGCAATTGAACTGAGTCAGCTGAATCATTCAGGAGTCTCAATGCAATTCCAGCCCAAGTTACCTATAGCGGCTATGTTGTTAGAAATATAGGTTAGAGGTAGATTTATATATTATTCTCTAAAACCTTTATAAAGTCATGTTAATTTCATACTTTGGGGTAAAAAGGAGGCAAAAAGGGATAGTTCCTGTCCTGCTGCTTTTTTGGGGACAATTATGTGCAAAGCTGTAGAGAAGACAATTTATAACAGCATATATATTTATGCTGTTAATTTAACACAAATGATTTCATACACATGAATCAACAGTTCTGATATAGTGGTACATTTTCCCAGCCAAGCCCAGGAAATCATTGTATCAATGATTAGGCAGGTATGCAGTTATCTATAATACCAATCAGATTGTGATGAATGAGGAAATACTAATAAGGTAATAAAAGCAATGTAAGTACCTTCCTTTGAGTTTTAACTATGTAGCCAAGACCTATGCTAAGTGTTTTGTATCCATGATCACAGTCAATCTTTACAGCAACTCTGACATGTTGATATGATTATACCCACTTTATAAAAGAGAAATAGGAGGTTCAGAGTCCTTAAGTGTTTTGTCCAAGGTCAGAGTGAGCAGAGGAACCAGGATTGGAAATGAGATCTTTCTGGCTCCCAAGCTTTTGCTTCCATCTGTTCACTCTACATTAAGGTATGGGAACACAGAAAGTGTGATTAATTCTATCTGGATGAGTCAAGAAAAGCTTCACAGAGAAGGTGGCATTTAAACTAGATTTTGACAGAGGAGTTGGATACTGCCAGGATGAAAATGAAGAAAGAATCATATAAGACAGAAGAAAGAACAAGGGAAAAGTTATGGAAGAGTTCAAGGTTGATGAAACGTGTGGTATGGCAGGAGCGTGGCACATGGATGGGATCTGTGGGTAAAGAGGCCTGACCTGGATGGGGCTGAAAATAGAAGATGAAGGGCATTTGCTGCCATGCTAAGGCATGAATTATGAACCATGGAGGGATTTTGGAACATAAGAGTTAGTGACCTGATAAAATCTGAGTTTTATCAAGGTTATGCTGGAGGCATGTGGAAGATGAAGTGCAGGGAAGCAAGCCTGGAGGCAGGGAGATCTTTTTGAAAGCTGTTATGAAATACAGGAAAAAGAAGTTAAAGATCTATTTCTTAATAAGTCAAAAAGTAAAAAAAAAAAAAAAAAAAATATATATATATATATATATATATATACAGGATCAGAATATTTTAAGTTTCTTTGTAAGAAGAAACTTTTGATTCCCCTGAAATTTCTAACAATTCAAGCACTCAGCTATAAGTTGAAATGGTTTCAATGCCTGGGTTACAGAAGAATTAATCCCAGGCTCCATGTTCTGAATACTAGAGAGGAAGTCCTCCAATTTCTCCTGAATTCAACACAAAAAAGAACAAAAAATATTGTTCCAGATTAGTCATGCCCAGGGTATTAGTCAACATTCACTTATTATTTTAGAGATTAATTACTCAGTTTCTACACTGTGCTAGGTATTCCTTTATTGAAGGAATTTATTGAGCACCTGCTAGATATCAAGCACTGTGGTAGGCATTAGAGAAAGAGTGGCGAACAACATAGATACGGAGTCTGCTTCCAGAGGGTTTATTATCTAACAGATTTGGGGTGTGGTAGGAAAATGCCCAAACTTTGAGGAAAAAAAAGCATACCAAAGTTTAAAAAGACACAGAGCCAAATTCTTTGCAGAGCTGATCTAATTCTGCATGCATACATTATTTGTTCCCTACTCTTTTGTATCCAAACCACTGCCCTCTTCTTCTGGTTTACTATTTCTTTCAGGTTTTCTTCAGATGTGGCAAGTTTTGGGCCCATTACTTTGCTGTGTAGCTCACACCTTGATCCATGTTACTCAGGCTGTCTACTAACTGTCATGAGCTGACTGACCTGGTCAAAGGATCCTCTTATAAACAGAAAACTCCCTTCTCCTCCTTCAAGGTAGACTCCTGGTTCTTGGCACTAGACACTTAATCTTGATGGTCTTCAGACTCATGTTGTTTTCCTTAAATAACACTGGAGCTCAGGATCCTAAACTTTGAAAGTTAAAATATGCCTGCTAATCACAATATCTTTTTACACCCATTTTTGTGAAAATTTAAATAAATTCCATTCTTCCAAAATGTTACAATCCTAAAATGTGTTTAGAAAGAACAGCTAATAAAGCCCATTTCTGTGACAGAAGGAAGTCAAAACAAATCTCATGTTTAATCCATGTCTTTGAAGTTCTTTTACAAAACACAGACACATTTCTTTGTTAGTGATCAGGCTAGAAGGGGTGTGAAAACAAAATGTAGCCTAGAACTGAGGTAAGAAGTTTGGGTAAAATCCAGACATTCATTAGTAAGTATCAATGAAATATTGCACAGAACTGGTCATAAGGGACTTCATTTCTGGAGAGGTCAGTGATGGAAATGGATAGTGGGCAGAGCCTGAGAAAATGGTTAAGCCGATTATCTGTCACAGGAAAGTACAGATTCCCTCAGCCAAGACCTCTTTTAATTGGCAACTGGTCTGTTTGGGATTGGATCAGCCTCTCATCAAGTAAAGGCAGACCATCATAGATGGGCCATCTGCTCCATTTCCTGCACAATGGCACTTGTTCAGTTCTTACCTTTAGAACCTGCTCCTCTTGATGAGATAAACAATATGTTTGAAGCACCAGAGATGCTGGCAGCCTAGCAGAGAAATGATGTTTTATGAAGTGTCATCCTGTGCAGCCATCTGCAGAGAATCACATTTGACCATCCTTGGGGACGATCCATTAATCCTGAGTTCTGATTCCATCCACTGAAAACTGTCAATTTTTTCTTGTTTTAAAAATAGCATACTTCACTGCCCCTTTTCTTAGATGGAAAAAGGTTTTTCTATTATACAGTGACTCATGGATAAAAGTCAGAGTTACTAGAGATGAATTATTTAATGAGAATATGATATAAAAAATGATAATGCCTCAAGAGTTAGTTATAAATCTCTTTTCTGCCTCCTGTGAATTATTTGGAAATATGAACTACCCCACCTCAAGATTAGGTAGGAATTGAGGCAGTATAAATAAATGTTATAAAAAGACTTGTACTTACATTGGTCATTAACACATAATTTAAAACATGTAAAAAGCTTAATTTCTACAAATGATGTAGTGAAATATATATAGTATTTAACACCGACAGTAAATGCGTTTTGTCATTTTAATCCACTTCTGTATGTATATATTCTTAAAACAGATATTTTGTCACATAACCATAATACTATTATTATACCTAAAAAAGACCCCAATAATTCCCTAATAGCTTAGAATGCCTAATCCATGTTAAAATGTCTTCAGTGGTATAAAAAATATGTTTTTAGTTATTTTTTCTCAAAAGAAGATTTACTCATTGCATATGGTTGTTATGACTCTTAAGCATCTCCTTAACTATTAGTCTAGAATAGTCTCTCTTACCCTTTTTTCTCACATGCCATTGACTTGTTGAAAAAATTGGACCAGTTGTCTTTTACGACTGGATTTACTTACAGTGGCACAATTTTACTTGCTCCTGCATGATCCACATTATGGCAGAATGAACTTAGATATAAAGGCATGACTGGATCACATTAAATTTTTTCCCTAAACCTCATAAATGGTACTGTGTACCTCAAATTCACAGCTAGAAACATATAAAATGTCCAGTATTCTAATGTTTGGTAATGCTGAATGCTTCTTGGTCACTTCAACTTTTCTCTTAATAGTTTTACTGTGCATTGATGACAATTGTTTGAAAATGTTTTTTCAAGCTTGCAAAATGGCAAGTTTCTAATTCTAACATTCCTCATGTGTTTGTTATCTATAAGTATTCTATACAGAAAAATTGCCACTCATCTACTTGGTCAAGAGGGTATGAGCTATGGTGGACTTGGTTTCAATCTTTTCCCAAAGAACTTCCTCCTTCCTTTTTGTGGGGAATGGGAATTAGAGATCACAATCTGGGTTCTAGGGTTGCTCATTGCGCCTCACTTTCCACTGCTTCCAGGTCTTTTTTAAAACAAAAGAGATGAACTAATTTTACATTAATATTTCTAATTCAATTTTGAGATGTAGGGTTTTTATTTCTAGGACTTTTGTCTCTCAAACCGAAAATCCTTATTCTCACCAACATTAAAACAATTACTTACTCAACTTATCCAAGTACCTATAATGGTTTAAAAATAGAAAAACTAATAGTAGTACTAAAATTAAACCTACAGAATATAGTTAAAAATATAGTTAAAAAATGTCCATTTTCCTAGTTAGGAATAAGAAGTTCCTATATTAGTTTCTCACACACACACACACACACACACACACACACAGATGCATCTTAATTTCCTTTTCTGTGTTCTCTTCATATCTCTTGTCAATTTTTGTATTAAGAACTTGATCATTTTCTTCTCAATTATGAGTGCTTGAAATAATAAGGATATCAAAACTCTAAGTTGCAAACATTTTTCTAAGTTTGTCATTAATCTTTTTTTTTTTGAAGTGAACATAACCTCAAGATTTTATTGTCTTCATAGTAAAACAAGAGGTGAAACTTAGAATTGGATCACTTGGCCCTCTATTTTCTTATCTCCTCCCAGTTCAAAATGCTTACATCTCTCTTAGATCTGCAGCTGGGCTCAACACATTCAAGCCTGAGCACAATATTCTTTATAGTTTTAGCCTTTTTCTGGAAAACTGGCTTAGTCTGCCTACCATAATAATTCAGCTTCCTGTCAAATCCTCCTTCTCTGGGCATATAGAAAATCCTTACCTTTTTGTGTACGGTGCCACTTTGTGGGGTTGGTGCTTGCCATATGTCTTACAGAAAGTCCAGCAAGTTTTAGGAACATTTACCATGTTGGTTGGGACACTATCATCATGGAAAGAAAGCTCATCTACTTTTTCACTCTGTATATAGTGTTTCATTATGCAAATTTTTTAGTTTTTAATTTTGATGTAGTTAAATTTGTCAAGTCGTTCCTCTGTTGCTTCTAGATTTTGAATCAGAGGAAAATTATATCTGCCCTTGCCTTATAAAGGAATGCATTCATGTTTTTTCTTCCTATGTAGTTTCTTATTCTGATCCACTTAATATTCATACAGGTGTACAGTGTGAAGAACAGACTCAGTTTTATCTTTTTCCATATGGCTCCTCAGTCGGCACAGCACTGTTTTATTAAAATCTATTTTAGACCTTTACTTCTGGATGGAACGGACTGGCTTGTGTCTCGATAAGACAAAAACAGTAGAATAAAAATGATAATAATATATGGAGACGCAAGAGGAAGGAGATATGGGGATATAGGTATATGTACAGCTGATTCACTTTGTTATACAGCAGAAACTAACAAACCATTGTAAAGCAATTACACTCCAATAAAGATGTTTAAAAAAATAATATACAAAATGAATTGTTTACTGGTATTGCTGAGCTTTCATGTCCTTCAGAACTTGAGGGCCCCAGTTACTGGAGAGCAGGGAAATGCATTGAAATGAACCAAATATTTGCTGTTGTCCTTATCTTCAAGGAGTTTGATGTATAAGTGCCCAAGGCTGAGAGGCTGAGAAGCCAAGCATAAAGCAGACTAAGAGACTGAGATGATCTTGAGTTCACAATTTAATGAATTTTGACAAATATATCCTGTCTTGTAACTAACACTTAAACAAGATATAGAATATTTCATCACCCTAGAAAATTCCTTTGTGCTTCTTTCCAGCCAGTACTCTGCAGAAGCAACTACTGTTATGATTTCTTTCACCATAGATTAGTTTTGCCTGTTCTTGAACTTCTTCTAATGGAGTCCTAGGACATATACTCATTTATGTCTTTCTTATTTTATTAAACATAGTGTTTTTGCTATTCATCCATGGTGTTTTGTATCAGTATCTGTTTGGGTTTTAGATTGGCTAGTTTACTTTTGAGGAATGTAGCTCTATTCTAAACTATAATCCAGTTGCTTGGGTCATTGGATACCTTGTATCCCTGTCTTACTTATTCACCTTCCCTCTGGGGTTAGATTTTTCTCTTCTTTGTACCTCCACTGAATCTTATATATACTTCTCCTGTGATACCTATACTCTTTGTAGGCAGAGACTTAGCGCAGTTTGATTACAGAGTAGGTAGCCAGCATATGAAAGACTTGACCAGGATTCTGCTTTTAACGGACCAATCACGTACAACTGTAGCACTGCCACTCCACAGTTTGTCGCCTTTGAGCCAACTGTCTTCCCTTGCCTTGGACAAACCCTCAAATTTGTTGTCTTGGCTTGATCTTTTAGTTAATTAGCCAATATTGTAAGTGGCAAGCTAAGCCCTGAGTCAGGTAAATAAAAATGCAGACTGACTAGCATACTACCTGGCATGCATTAGTTGCTCAGTCAAGTGGAGAGAAAGTAGAGGGAACTCAAGCTCAGTACTTTTTGGGCCAGTCATTGAAGCTGCAGAGTTCCCACTGTGTCCTGTAGCTGAGCCTGGTCAAACTATAAAACTATTCTTACTGTGTCATAAGTACAGCAGATACATTTTCCTTTACTTGTGTTTCTCGCGTACACATTTTTTCATGCTATTTGTATATTCTATCTCCATCAGAGAGGAAGTACCTTGTATAAGGACCTATGTTATCAGTACTTTCACTTGCTGTAGGACCGAGCTACAGTTTCATACACACGGAACATTCAAACATGTAGAGAAAGAGGTGGTAATGAGTACAGAATGGAGAAATGAATAGATCCAATCCCTGAGGTGCTTGATAACATACAATGTCACATAAAAGTTTATAAAAACCACCACTCTAAATAGCACAGCAACAGGAACAAAGAAATAAAAAAGAGAACATCTGGACTAAAAGTGAGAGGAAGCAACAGAAGAGAAACTTAGCCATAAGAATGTTGTATAACTGAATTGCCAAACTCAAGGGAAAGGTTTAGAAAAATATGATAGGCTCCACTTACAGGGAACTCGGTTTTCTTAGCAAATGGATTCGGTAACTGGAATTTTTGTTCCTTCTTTTCCTCTGGGACTGTGTGGATGAGAGTTCATTAATGTGGTAAGACTGTGCAGTATCTTTGAAAATGGTAACTTGTTAATAAAGACCCAAATTGCACTATATCTGTGTAATTTGGGTGATGATATGGGAATGGGTAAAGAAGACCCAAACCTACCAGATCTGTTCCCTCTCAGATTTCAGGGACCAGACTTAAGATTATATAACTGGAGAAGAAATAAAATGGAGGAAGACAAATGCTACAGATTTATAACAGATGATTGTAAGCCTAATTGTATAGCTTTGTGCATAAACCTTACCTGCTAACAACTTTCAAGTTTGCATACTGAAGATGAGTTCTGCAGTCTCTGAGTCTCCATCCACTTCATTATTTTTTCTTCTCTCACATGTTTTCATGAGTTGTTCAAGGAAATTGCTGAGTAATAAACCATCCCAAACTTAGTAGTGTAAAACCACTGTTTTGTAATGCTTATAAATTCGGTGAGTCAGACATTCAGACAAGACACTGCAGGGATGGCTTGTTGATGTTCTATGATATATATCAAGCTTCATATTGCTGGGGTGAGTGGAACAGTGTGGGACAAATATCTGGAGGCTCTGCTCCTCACATATCCGATGTCTGGGCTGGGGTGACTCAAAGCTAGGCTCATCTGGGACCGTCTCTAGAGCCCCTCTCAGCATTGTGGCTGTGTTCTGAGTTGGATAGTGTTGAGACCAAGCATTCCAAGAGAGCCAAGCAGAAGTTCTCTGGTCTTATAGCCCAACCCCACAAGTCTCATGAATTCACTTCTCCCATACTTTATCTTCAGAGCAGCCCTAAGGACCCCATGATTCTAGGGGAGGGAGAGGACATAGAATACACCTCTAGATGGGAGAGGTGTCAAAGAATTTGCATCCATTAAAAAAAAATGGCCACCACATCTGTACATTAAAAAACAAACAAAAGATGGTATTTTTATCAAGTAACACTTTCCAGACTTGTTCAGGAGAAAGCTTATGCGTTTGTTTCTGGCCCTTTGGCTTTTAATAGCAATAAGCCCTGGCTAATAGGGCTCTAGGTTAGATTCTGCCAATGAGACATTTGCATGATATTTGGAAGTGGGGAAAGAGGTCACTTTTGTTAGCAGGCAACAGTGGGCACGTGGCAGATCTCTGCTTCAGTGCGACAGTCAGCTGAGTTCATTAGTGGCAATTTCCCTAACCGTCTACAGTATCCTAATTTCCTAAAACCCAGCAGTCTTTTCCTCTATCTTTTCCCCGCAGCCTTTCTATCAGGTCTGTAAGCACTAACTCCCCGTATTAAGTTCCTTTTTTGAAATGCCTGGAGAAATTCCCCTATTTTTACAACTAACTCTTTTTCATGATAAAATTTATTTACATACTTATATTTAATTGGATCAGGGAATTTTTTCGCAGTATCAGTTTCTAGTGGTCATGCATATTCCATTTGGGGATTGACAAAAATTATCTTTATTATATGGTAATAGCTCATTTTATTTACTCAGTTAATTTATGTTGAAGGTCTTCAAATAATTTAAATAGGAAAATAATTTTTGCAATCTAGTTATTAATTTGAGCCTGAGATAATTTTTAGTAAGAAAAGAAAATATTCTGACAAAACTCCACTTTGGGATAAAATGCCATGAATACAAAGGAAACCTAAATAATAAACCCCTAAGGGATATGATCTGTATGGAATAAACTAGACTAGTACTCATAGAATTGATATTTTAAAAGACATTTGGGATAGTAAAGAAGAAAATGTGTTGCAATTTAGCTTATTTTGTCCATTTTTCGAGTTCTGTCCCCGTTGAATTTTTATCAGAATGTATATCTATATTACACTTAGAGGCAAGCATATCTATGCAACTTCTCATCTATGTCTACGGAACAGAAAGTGGTAATGAGATGTCTTATGTATGTATATATTGAATGTGATATAATATACAAGGACACTACTAATTCTGTGGAAGTCAAAGGTAGAAACAACATTGTCTTTACTCCTCAAGATCATATTATTCCTTTAATTACAAAGTAAATAAGAACAGGTTTTAAAAAGGTTGTAGTCAAGCTTGAATTTAACAAAGTTGGGTAGGGCAAAAAATAATTTGGGGAAAAATTTCCATGACTTCTGAATACTTGAAGGAAATTAGAAAAAGCAATACATTATTCTGTATCCTCTTTATATCTAGACGGTCAGAGGGTCAGACTGTTAAAAAAAGAAAAAAAATTTTTTTAACTTGGGGTTTGCCAGGCAAATAACCCTTTGTTAGTTGAGATAGTTTTAGCTAAATTTAGGAATCCAACTTTGATAAATATTATGTCTTTTCACTTTGCACTAAACCCTTTGATGTCAGCTTATTGACAAATCTGCACCCAGTGCCTAGAGAGAGAGAAAGAGAGAGTGTGCATGTGTGTGTGCACCGGTGCCTGTGCGTGAGTGATACCTGTTAGTGTGTTGACTGTGCTGCATCATCCTGCTTCACTGGTGAGAACACAGCGTTGATGATTGGATTGTGAGTCACCTGTACCACTTGGAAGCTCTTTGCTCCTTGACCACGTCATAATCCTTACTAATTACCTTACGAATCAAGGTTTCTGATCACTGAGGGAATTGAACAAAGATTGTTAAAGGATGGGAAAATTCTGCATTGCTCAAAAACAAATTCTGAATTCATGCATGTGGAACGATAGTTGCCTTATAGGACAATATTATGAAATGTAATTTCCTGGAGCAATATGTCTATATCTGATGATATTCTGTCATAGATTCTGGGTAAAATATGATTTACATGCATCTATGGAGCCTTCAAGAAACTTGGATAGAGATTTATAAAGAGAGACATATAATTTAAGCAAATGAACATAATAAAGAGTTATAGGGGTCCTGATAAGTCTCTATAAAGTAGATTGCAGGCACAAAGCAAGGACTACTGTGGCTGTAGATTCAGGAAAGTATTAGGCAGAGGAAAGAATACAAAATATACTGTGAAAATCAGTAAGCTTTCAGGGTGATATAGGGGAAAAGGGAACTGTCCTCGGAGGGAACAACATTCGTAAGGATGCAGGGCCGTTTGGAAAAACTAGCAGCTTGTTTCACGTTGAATATATAGAGCAAGCAGGTTCTGGGAGAAGAAGCTCCAGTGAAAAGAAGGGGCCCAGAAAAAAGGCCAGATGTGGAACAGCTGTCTGCTTGTCTCAGAGTTTCACTTTATATAGAAAGGGGAGTCAAAAAGGATTTGAATCATCATCATATTGCAATGTCGTGTTTTAGCTAAGATCACTCTAGCAGCATTATGGAGAATGTGTTAGAAGTTTATTGAGGGACAACGTGAGAAAACTTTAATGTAGCTTACATAAATGAGGTTTAAAAAAAGTCGGGCTTCCCTGGTGGCACAGTGGTTGAGAGTCCACCTGCCGATGCAGGGGACACGGGTTCATGCCCCGGTCCAGGAAGATTCCACATGCCGCAGAGCGGCTAGGGCCGTGAGCCATGGCCGCTGAGAGGCCACAACAGTGAGAGGCCCGAGTACCGCAAGAGAAAAAAAAAAAGTCTTCTTAAAAGCTGAATGTGGGTGGGGCTACCTTCAGGACTCCTCTAACACTTTTCACCTTTCATTGTTTGTGTGTTTTGTGGAGGGAGGGGTATGTGTCCACAGAGAAACTGCATCCAGCATAGTGCAATATCTGTAGCTATTTCTCTCTAAATGTAAGTTCATAATTCAGACCTTACATCTGCCTCCTACTACATAGGGTAAACTAGTGTGATGAGAACAGAGAGGAAGTAGGAAAAGGAAGTATTTAAAACTAAAGCCAAGGCTGGGATAGTAAAACAAGAGTTACACAAGCACAACAATGCCCAATTTTGACCATTTCTCAAAGACAGAAAAGGAGTAGATAGAATGTTGGTGGATGAAAGGTTACCAAAAGACTATGTACAAAGAGATCAATAAATGAAGTAGGATCAGAGAAAAATCCACAGCGAAGAAAGAAGAGCCCAGTGTAAGGACGCTTGCTGAGGTAGGTCAATCCAACTTAATTGGTGATGCCTTGAAGAAAGATAGTTTTTAAACAATCATCAGGAAAGACAGGAGATTTTTTTAAAAAGAAGAGATAATTAGAAATATATTAGAAATATATTATGCTTCCCAACCTAAGTGTCCATCGACAGATGAATGGATAAAGAAGGTGTGGCACATATATACAATGTAATGTTACTCAGCCATAAAGGGAAACGAAATTGAGTTATTTGTAGTGAGGTGGATGGACCTAGAGTCTGTCATACAGAGTGAAGTAAGTCAGAAAGAGAAAAACAAATACCGTACGCTAACACATATATATGGAATCTAGAAAAAAAAAAAAAGTTCTGAAGAACCTAGGGGGAGGATGGGAATAAAGACACAGACATAGAGAATGGACTTGAGGACACAGGGAGGGGAAAGGGTAAGCTGGGACAAAGTGAGAGAGTGGCATGGACATATATACACTATGAAATGTAAAATAGATAGCTAGTGGGAAGCAGCCACATAGCACAGGGAGATCAGCTCAGTGCTTTGTGACCACATAAAGGGCTGGGATAGGGAGGGTGGGAGAGAGGGAGATGCAAGAGGGAGGAGATATGGGGATATATGTATATGTATAGCTGTTTCACTTTGTTATAAAGCAGAAACGAACACCATTGTAAAGCAATTATACTCCAATAAATGTTAGATTAATTAATTAAAAGAAATTGACCTAAGGAAAGGGAAATCAGCCAACTCTAACCCCCTCTAGTCTTCTTGTCTCATACAAGGGGAGGGAGAAGGCTGAGGAACATTTCTGAAGGCCACAGCCCAGGGACTCAGGCCCACTAAAAAACTGACGTTTAATCATAAAATTATAAAACACCTCCCCCCACCCACATCCAATCACTAGACCAGCAGGGCTCCACTACAATTATAGTGGCATACAACCGAGAGCTGCAAGACACAGATTCTGTTTAAGAAGTGTTTAGGGAGACAGAAAAACAACATGAGAAGGAAAAAAATAAGGAAACCAGAAGAAATGAAGCCTCTGGCACCTACAGCTGCAGAAGATATTAAACATAGCACAGCTCACGCTAAAAGCCTAATTATCTCAGTTTCTTTACCCAATATATCATGTCCAGCTTTCAGCAAAAAAGGAAATGGCATGCTAGAAAGCAAGGAAAAACATAGTCTGAAGAGACAAAGGAAGCATGAGAGACTCAGGCATAACATAGCTTTTGGAATTATCAGATAGGGAGTTTAAAACAACTATGATTAATATATTAAGTGCTCTCAAGGAAAATGAAACAACATGCAAGAACGGATGGGTAATGTAAACAGAGCAATGGAAACTCTAAAAGGAATCAGTGAGCTTGAAGATATGTCATCTCCAAAAAGAAATGCAAAGAGAATGATTTTTTTAAATGGAACAGAATATCAAGGAACTGTGAAACGAATACAAAAGGTAGAACAAATGTGAAGTGGAAATACTAGAAGAAGAAGAAAGAGAAAAAGGAACAGAAGGTATATTTGAAGTAATAATGGCTGAGAAATTCTCAAAATTAATGACAGACACCAAACCACAGATCCAGAGGAGCTCAGAGAATACCAAGGAGAATAAATACCCAAAAAATCTATATCAAACTACAGAAAGCCAAAGACAGAGAGAAAAAAATTTGTAAAGAAACCTGATCTGTAGAAGATTAAAAATTACATTGGACTTCTCTTCAGAACACATGCAAGCAAGAAGAGAATGGAGTGAAATATTTAAAGTATTGAAGGAAAAGCCATCAACTTAGAATTCTGTATCCAGTGAAATTATCACTGGATATATAAAGAACACATAAAACTCAGCAATAAGAAATGAACAACCCAGTTAAAAAATAGGCAAAATATCTGAACACACCCCTCGCTAAATAAAAATACAGACTTTAAATAAGTACATGAAAAGATAACATCATATATCATTAGGGAATTGTGAATTAAAACAACAGTGAGCTACTACTACACGTCTATTAGAATGGTTAAAAAAAAAAAAAAAAACTGACAGTACCAAATGTTCCACACTAATGCAAGATGTTAATAATAGGGAAACTGCGCTGGTGGTGGGGGAACTGCATATGGGGCTCTCTGTACTATCTGCCCAATTTTTGTGTAAATCAAAAACTGTTCTAAAAACTGAAGTCTCCTAATTTTTAAAAAACCAGTACAGGGTAAATTGAGGATGCATGGAAGATTCACAGAGTAAAAGAATGACAAAGACCAAATGGGTTCAGAGCTAGAAGAGACCTTAGGATTGGTCATTTGTTCATCACTATTGGGCACTTACAGAGTGTCACTCTGTGTGAGGCACAGCAAGTACAATGAGAACAAGAAGGCCGCATTGCAGTAGAGTACTAAGTGAACAGGTCATTTCCTTTTTTGATACGTGTGTGTGTGTGTGTGTATATGTGTCGGGTGGAGGAGAACTTTGAGAGGATGGTCACTAAGACATTAACAGTAGTTATTTCTGGATGGGCTTTATTTCCTTTTACTGGTTCATATCATTTTGTAGTGTTTCTATGATAGGCATGCTTTGCTATTGTAATAAGAAAATAATAAAAGTAATTTTTCTCTTATTCTAAAAAAATATATAGTGCTTCCTAGCAGGAAACATTGCATTGATTTCTTAATAAAAATGTTAATGGGCTCCTCAGAAGAGTTCTTTGCTTAAAATTTGGGAGACGTGTTAAACTTTGTGAAGAAACCAAGACTTTTGCAAATTTACCAAACTACTGGCAAAGTAAAATGATTTAGGACTTAATTTTAAGGATGCCAATACTAGTCATAGACAAAGAATTAAAAATGGATAAACTCAAAGACAATTTCATTCACAAGAGCCTAAGAAATTATAGAAAAATTATGTGTGTGTGTAATTTTGTGGTAATTGAAGTTGAGAATAAGACCACCTAAGTGCCCAGTTGTGAGTTAAGGAACTCCCAAGAATATAGCTGAACTGAGCATTTAACCCTGATTACTATATACCTTTAAGTCCTTAAAAGTCTGAGATTGGGGCCAAAAAAATTCATATCCAGAAACTCAAATATTTATATTTTTCGGAAGTGATCTCTTCCAGATGAGCTACACTAACCAGACTCATACAAGAGTGATGAACAAACCAGATTAATGCATAAATTTATAATGAGAAATTTAGCTTTCAAGCAAATTGGTATCCTTGTGTCAGCTGATGTGCTCAGTGTCAAAAAGCTATGTAGAAAGGCAACCTATAATCAGAAGACTTCTTGGTGATAGGAGCAACCAGAATAAGTGGTATAATGCAAATATCTGGAGTCTTAAGGTCATGATATCTTCGGGTTCACAAATGGACCGAAAACACCAACTAGGCTTGCTGGTTCTTAAGGGTATGCTCACCCATGAATGAAGCAAAGGACATGTTCATAAATGTTCCCCTTTGTGTTCTCTTTCTGGGCACTGTACAGACTATTTTCCTTTCTAGTTCAGGCAAATGTTAGAAGGAAAGATAGGAAATCTAAGATATTTTTAATGAGTTTAGTACAAACTAGAGAGAGGAAAGAAGTAGGAGATCCCTAAGGCTGGAGCTAAGTTAAGCTTGAGGAATATAAGGAAGTTATAACTGGAGAAATTTTTACCTGAAGCAAGAATAATGAATCAAGTCTCTAGGGGCAAGCATCAGGGATGCTAGAATTGCTTAGAGTTGAGGGTAACACGGGCTCATGTTGGTAGGCAGCTGTGATGTCAGTGATTTTGACCTGAAGCCAAAGTGATAGATGTAGGGGAAAAGTCTTTTTTTGCGGAGAGCAAACGGGAAGCTCAGGGGTTAAAGGAAGAGGAGGAGATGGTATAAGAGCATGAGTCAGAAAGAAAGACATACTTACAGAAACCTTAAATAGGATAGCATCTGTGAAGATTTGGTAAAAGCTGCTTTAAATTGTGAACAATCTAGACTCTTTCTAAAAGTCCTTAATTTCTAATAGCTTATGCCTTAACTACCTCAAGGAAAAAACAAACTTGGGCAGGAACCGGAAAGTCGAAGGCTAAACATCCTAGTTCAACAGTCTAATACATCCTAGATCAATAGTCTAATAAACCCAAGTCTGAAGTTCACAGAAAATTTACAAGTGATGTTACCTAGTGTGGATATCCCTCTGTACTGAGCCAAGGGGAGATAGCTGCATGAGATGCTGTGTGCCCCCATTTGAAAACTACATTTTTGTTTAATATGGTCCTTTGGGACTTGAGAATGCTGAGCCCTGTTGGCTATCACAGCTAGGTGACTCGAGGGCCTATCCTTTGGATGTAAGCCACAAAAGCTGGGGTGCTAGATGGGTGGCCAAGCTCCTTCCAGAGAGAAGCTGGAGAATTGCTTTTATTGTTGGAGCGAGCCAGAAGAAGAATCAGAATGGATATTAATGGTGTTATAGTGATGAAATCATCATGCCCTTATTTACACAAAGTGGGTGAGTATATCTTTTGTTTGTAACCCCTTTCCAAAATCTATCTTGTCCATGAAAGGGATCAGAAATGGTCATGGTTCCCATCCAGCAACATGCAGAACTCATGCCAAACACCGACCACATGGGGCACTCAGATGCAGGAGATGAACTACAGCATCAAGGAAAGAATATGAGGACAAATTAGTGGCAGATAATTCTTCAGAGAATGTTGTGGGAAGTAAGGGCTTCCTAGAGATATAATTATTAAAGCTAGTACTTAAATTTAACTGTAAGCAGGCATCATAAAGAGACTATGAATAAGTATCGTGATAAAATGTTTTTTTCAGCCCAAACCAGTATGAATAAACACAGCATGGGGCCCACAAAAGAGGTTTAGCAGAGCCTGAATGTTGCAAGGAGAGGAAAGCATGCTGGATTAGAAGTAAGATTACTTTTTAACACTCTGTCAAAGGGTCTTCATGAACCTTTATTAGACAGGAGCTGAATGTATATTCCAGACCTCCCACCGTAATAATTGCACGAGCGTGCTCAAGTTAGCTAGGCAATAAGTTGCTTATAGTGTTCATCCCATGTAAGTAATATTTTTAACAAATTCCTTCTTCGTTTTCATGAAGTCTTAGTTACAGACATAACAGCACACACGCAAAAAAACAACAGTCACCTCTGGTATTGATACAGGTGGGTATATGAATTGAGCAAGCTTGACTGATGACTGGAATCAAGGATCTAGATCTCAGTGGGATAAACTAGGGGGGCGCTAATAGCTAACGTGGTTTTTACTCAGCATGCTCCTTTCTCAGTGATACACTTTGAAAACAGAGAGAAAGCAGAAATAGCAATTGTCCCAGCACCAAAGTTGAGGACCTTGCGAAGGTAGATGGAATGACTGGCATAGTTAAGAATGTAGGTCAAGGTAGTGGGTTGAAGGTTGAGTCGGCTATATTGGGCAGATATGATAAAGAATATATGGGCTTTCAAAGATGTTTCCAGGGCTCTCCTAGGACGTGAACAGGTATATTCATGCCTCAGCCTTGAAACATCAGCTTTACAACTATTTTCGGATCTCACTTGGTGTGAGTAGGGATTCCCAGTCAACCACTGGGTCTGGTTCTTGAAGGCTCTGGGTCTATTGTTCAAGGAAGCTACAAAGTGGCCACTGTCAGTAGGCCCTAAAAAAGCTGTTAATTCTAGACTTTACCTCTTTGATGGGCTTGTGATATGGACTCAGGTGGTAATTTTTAAATCCTCAGATTTTACAACTGTATAGGGCTGGGAAAACTTGGTCTGACGGCAGATGTGAGCATTTTGTAAAATCTGCCAGATGATGGCTGCTGATAGAGTAAGATAAGGGGTTGGGAACTGATTTACTGGTGCAATCAAGGGCTTAAAGCCTGGCTATTTAGTATCAACATACTCTGGAAGACCTTTTGTTTTCAAATAATTTAAATTAGTTTTTCCTCCCAAGGGCTGCTGATTAACTGGCAAACTACAGAGGAAAGGGGGATAACAGACTGCCCAGGGCAACTGTGGCTGTGACGGCAGAGCTGGTATGAAAACGGAAATCCCTGGAGGCCTCTCTCAGCCCACAGAGTCCCTAGCTGCTCCCTCCAGCGAGGTCTGTGATTCTTAAAGTGACTCTCGCTGCAGGCAGTTCACAGATATCTATTTCATGTCCACAACTATAAATAATCTCTTGGCAAAATGTATTTGAGTTACAGAGTAAGTAATAGAGATAAAATGCCTTCATTTGACTCTTGAGTCTGGTAAAAACCGGTTTTCTTAAGCCTCCCCTGTACTCGGTGTACAGCTTCTCTGGAGGCCTGTTGGCCTCTAGAATATTCAAGGAAAGATGGTTTGTGTTTGAGTGAAAATATGTTCATTTCTGGCCTTGGCTTACTAGCATAATGGTCTGAGAAATGTAAGCATGAGACAGTGAATTAAGGCAATGCTTCATATATGACTCTCACATCTGACAACCCAACTGCATAAACTGATAGGCCTTTTGGTTTTCTTTTTCTTTTAAATCAGTAAAGCTATTGGAAAATATCGAGGTTTTTATTCCTCTTAGCTGTTATCAAAATTTAAAATATAAAGTTATATGGCAATTTTCTAAATCACATAATTGATGAATTTTGAGACGATCTATCTGTTTCTATGGCATGTGAGGAGATGAAGGCTGCTTTTAACTTTTACCATTTGGTAAAGACCGTTATACTGTTATAGTCTCATATCTGAATAGTCAAGAGGCAATATTACACTGAAAACTGGGAGTATGTCGAGTCCAGGACACATTTTTGAAGTATTTATCCTTTGT
This sequence comes from Phocoena phocoena, assembly GCF_963924675.1. Taxonomy (NCBI): domain Eukaryota; kingdom Metazoa; phylum Chordata; class Mammalia; order Artiodactyla; family Phocoenidae; genus Phocoena; species Phocoena phocoena. The sequence continues at coordinate 43,698,376 of NC_089224.1, read as the reverse complement.
TTTTAGGGCCTTCCTACTTCTTTTTCTTTACTCCTGTCCTTACTTGCTCACGCCTCTGGCTGCTCTAACCCTTGATTTTTAAGTTCGACCTAAGCATGTCTTTACCTAAAGCCTTTCTCCTCATATTCCAAAACTGCTCTTCTGTTTCCTAAGCCTCTTGCTATTAAAGCACTCATTACTCTGGGGATATCTCAACTGGAGTTTAGGAGGGAAGTAATTTAAGGCAGCAAATGCACTCTCCATAAAGGACTTAATTGTTAAACTAATTCTGTTAGAGTTATTTACCTTTCAAAATGGGCTTGTTAACCAAAATGAATCTTGATTTGGTAGAATTTCACGCCTGAGAAGCGGGAATGAGACATAGTTAGACAGTGCGGAGAAGAGATTTTAGGGCAGTGGGTCCTCTCACTCCTTGTTTATCATATGTACTTATACATGAGGTTAGATAACTGCAAATATTGATCAAATTGTTTATAATTTCATCATTACTGCCCTGTAGAATATTGATCAATACAAATAGATAATTTTGAGATGACATAGATGAAGATTTAATAAGAAGCATTTAGCTTTTTGGTCTGGTTCCCATCTCAGAGACAGTCATGCACGGGGCAAGGTAGATGACTTGTTTAGATTCTAAGGTACTTCTAAGTGTTCTGCCTTGTTTGGTATGGTACCCTTCTCACCCTGCTTAAAGTTCACACTATAGGTCACTAGTGGGTTATAAAACAAATAGAAATAAGCTCTAACTTTTAATAGTGGTTTTCTCTCCCTCTTCTCCTGGTACGTGATGAATTGATGGCATTCACCACTTGGTGATTTAGATTTTACAGGAATGAGATATAAAATAATTCTAGGCTATGGTTTTCTCACAGCTGTGATAGGATGACAGCATATATTCAAAGGAACTGGTTGAAAGCCAGAGGAGAAAAGGAAGCGTGATGGCAGACTTCACTCCTATCATATTTCCCCCACAGGGACATGCAGATGTGGGCTTAGGTGAAATGGAAAAAATTTGGTGTCTGGTACTTAGGATTTCAATTCATTGTTCACATTCCTTTGAATTTCTGGGGTAACTTAATAAAGAAAAAGACCAATTTGGTTTTCAGGAACTTGAGAAAATCTACTATATTTGTGAAGCCAACACACCTCATGGACTCTGCTCTGAGCCCTCTCTCTTTCTTAAATTCACTCTCTTTGTGAGATACCTGTTTCCTTGGCCTTAATTACCCCATAGATGCTGACAACTCCCAAATATATACAACCAGCCAGGATGTCTCCCTTGGACTCCAGACTTGAATATGCAACTTTCTGCTTGATCTGCATTTGAACGTCTCACAGCTTTCTTAAAATTAATTTTTAAATAAAATGCTTAAACTGTCATGCAGCCACCCTCACTAACCAACAAGTGAATGAAAAAATGAGCAAACAAAACAGTAATCAAACAAAACCCTACTTTCCCTGTCCTGGCTTTGTAAATGAGACCACCTCCCACACAATAACTCAGATGAGAAAATTAGGAGTCATTCTCGAGTTATCCTTTCCTTAACTCACATAGCTACTCGATCTGAATGTCCTATTATTTCTACCACCAAAAATTATCTGGAAATTTTATCTTTTCTTTCTCTACTGCTGGTGGATTTCCTTCCACTTTTATTCTTTTTTTTTTTTTTTTTTTTTTTTTTTTTTTTTTTTTTTTTTGCGGTACGCGGGCCTCTCACTGTTGTGGCCTCTCCTGTTGCGGAGCACAGGCTCCGGACGCGCAGGCTCAGCGGCCACGGCTCACGGGCCCAGCCGCTCCACGGCATGTGGGATCATCCCAGACCGGGGTGCGAACCCGTGTCCCCTGCATCGGCAGGCGGACTCTCAACCACTGCGCCACCAGGGAAGCCCCACTTTTATTCTTTTTAACTAAAAACATTTTTAAAATTGAGGTATAGTTTATATACAACATTATATTAGTTTTACCTGTACAACATACTGATCTGACGTTTATATACATTATGAATTGATCATCATGGTAAGTCTAGTAACATCTGTCACCATAAAAAGTTATTAAAATAGTATTGACTCTATTCCCCATGCTGTACATTATATCCCCACGACTTATTTATTTTATAACTGGAAGTTTGTGATTCTTAGTTCCCTACAGCTATTAGGCCCAACTCCCCACCCCTATTCCCCCAGGTAAACCACCACTTTGTTTTCTGTAACTGAGTCTCTTTCTGTTTTGTTTTGGTTTTTTGTTTTTTAGATTCCACATATGAATAAAATTGTATGGTATTTGTCTTTCTGTATCTTATTTCACTTAGCATAATACCCTCTAGGTCCATCCATGTTGTTGCAAATGGCAAGATTTCATTCTTTTTATGGCTGGTGATATTCCATTGTGTGTGTATGTATGGTTGTGTGTGTGTATCACACTTTATCCATTTATTCGTAGATGGACACTTAGGTTGCTTCCATATCTTGGCTATCATGAACAATGCTGCAATGAACATAAGGGTGCATATATCTTTTCAAATTAGTATTTATTTTTAATACCCAGAATTAGAATTGCTAATTTGTATAGTAATTCTATTTTTAATTTCTCGAGGAAGCTTTCCATAGTGGCAGCACCAATTTACATTCCCTCCCATAGTGCACAAGGATTTCCTTTTCCCCACCACCTTGCCAACACTTGTTATTTGTTGTCTTTTTTATAATACCCATTCTGATGGGTATGAGGTGATATCTCAATGTGGTTTTGGTTTGCATTTCCCTCATGGTTAGTGATGTTGAGCATCTTTTCATGTGTCTGTTGGCCATCTGTATGTCTACCTTGGAAAAATGTCTATTCAGGTCCTCTGCCCATTTTTTAATCTGATTTGTTTTTGGATATTGAGTTGTGTGAGTTCTTTATATATTTTGGATATTAACCCCTTATCATATATATTATTTGCAAATATCTTCTCCCATTGAGTAGGTTACCTTTTCATTTTGTTGATGGCTACATGGCTGCTTCCCACTAGCTATCTATTTCATGTTTGGTAGTGTATATATGTCCATGCCACTCTGGCACTTTGTCCCATCTTACCCTTCCCCCTCCCCATATCCTCAAGTCCATTCTCTAGTAGGTCTGTGTCTTTATTCCCATCTTACCCCTAGGTTCTTCATGACCTTTTTTTTCCCCTTAGTTTCCATATATGTGTGTTAGCATACGGTATTTGTTTTTTTTCTTTCTGACTTACTTCACTCCGTATGACGGACTCTAGGTCCATCCACCTCACTTCAAATAACTCAATTTCGTTTCTTTTTATGGCTGAGTAATATTCCATTGTATATATGTGCCACATCTTCTTTATCCATTCATTTGTTGATGGACACTTAGGTTGCTTCCATGTCCTGGCTATTGTAAGTAGAGCTGCAATGAACATATTGGTACATGACTCTTTTTGAATTATGGTTCATAGAATTGACTTAGGAATGCACATGCTATTTCATAGTACCTACCGCCATCCTCTAGGTTAACTGTTTTCTAGTGTCAAGGTGACTAAGTTCAGTGGGCACTTTTCATTTCCTCCATCCTCCAACAGCATCATGTTCAGTTTCTTTCATCACTGCCTTATAGTTTTCAGAGTACAAGTCATTCACCGCCTTGGTTAAATTTATTCCTAAGTGTTTTATTCTTTTTGATGCAATTGTGAATGGGATTATTTTCTTAATTTCCCTTTATGACAATTTGTTATTAGTGTATAGAGATGCAACATATTTCTATGTATTGATTTTGTATTGTGCAACTTTACTGACTTCATTTCTTAATTCTAGGAGTTTTTTGATGACATATTTAGGATTTTCTATATATAGTATCATGTTATCTGAAAACAGTGACAGCTTCTTTCCAAATTAGATGCCTTTTATTTTATTTTTATTTTTTTATTGTCTGATTGCTGTGGCTAGGACTTGCAATACTATGTTGAATAAAAGTGGTGAGAGTGGACATCCTTGTCTTGTTCCTCACCTTAGAGGAAAAGCTTTCAGCTTTTCACTGGGTTTGTCATATATGGCCTTTATTATGTTGAGGTACGTTTCCTCCGTACCCATTCTGAGAAATTTTATCATAAGAGAATGTTGAATTTTGTCATTTTATTCCATTTAGTTCAGAAAAGATACTTGATATGATTTAAATCTTCTTAAATTTATTGAGACTTACTTGTGATCCAGCATGTGGCCTGTCCTGGAGAATATTCCAAGTGCAATTAAAAAGAGTGTGTACCAATACCATACTGTCTTGATTACTGTAGCTTTGTAGTATAGTTTGAAGTTGGGTAGCCTGATTCCTCCAGCTCCATTTTTCTTAAGATTGCTTTGGTTATTCAGGGTCTTTACTGATTCCATACAAATTGTAAAATTTTTTGTTCTAATTCTGTGGAGAATGCCATTGGTAGTTTGATAGGGATTGCATTGAATCTGTAGATTGCTTTGAGTAGTATAGCCATTTTCACAATATTGATTCTTCCAATCCAAGAACATGGTATATCTCTCCTTCTGTTTATGTCATCTTTGATTTATTTCATCAGTGTTTTATAGTTTTCTGAGTACAAGTCTTTTGCCGCCTTAGGTAGGTTTATTCCTAGGTATTTTATTCTTTTTGTTGCAAAGGTAAATGGGCTTTATTCCTTCATTTCTCTTTCTGATTTTTCACTGTTAGTGTATAGGAATGCCAGAGATTTCTGTGCGTTAATTTTGTATCCTGCAACCTTACCAAATTCATTGATTAGTTCTAGTAGTTTTCTGGTGTCATCTTTAGGATTTTCTATGTATAGTATCATGTCATCTGCAAACAGTGACAGTTTTATTTCTTTTCCAGTTTGGATTCCTTTTATTCCTTCTTCTTCTCTGATTGTCATAGCTAGGACTTCCAAAACTATGTTGAATAAGAGTGGTGAGAGTGGACATCCTTGTCTTTTTCCTGAGCTTGTGGAAATGCTTTCAGTTTTTCACCATTGAGTATGAAGTTTGCTGTGGGTTTGTCATATATGGCCTTTATTATATGGAGGTAGGTTCACTCTGTGCCCATTTTCTGGAGAGTTTTTATCATAAATCGGTGTTGAATTTTGTCAAAAGCTTTTTCTGCATCTATTGAGACGATCATATGATTTTTATTACTTAATTTGTTAATATGGTGTATCACATTGATTGATTTGCATATATTGAAGAATCCTTGCATTCCTGGGAGAAATCCCACTTTATCATGGTGTATGATCCTTTTAACGTGTTGTTGATTCTGTTTGCTAGTATTTTGTTGAGGATTTTTGCATATAGATCAATGGTACAGGATAGAAAGCCCAGAGATAAACCCACACACATACTGTCACCCAATTTATGACAAAAGAGGCAAGAACATACAATGGAGAAAAGACAGCCTCTTCAGTAAGTGGTGCTGGGAAAACTGGACAGCTACATGTAAAAGAATGAAATTAGAACACTCCCTAACACCATACACAAAAATAAGGTGCACGTGGATTAAAGACCTAAATGTAAGACCTGACACTATAAAACGTTTAGAAGAAAACATAGGAGGAACACTCTTTGATATAAACCAGAGCAAGATCATTTTTGACCCACCTCCTAGAGGAATGAAAATAAAAACGAAAATAAATAACTGTGACCTAATTAAACTTAAAAGCTTTTGCACAGCAAAGGAAACCATAAACAAGACAAAAAGACAACCCTCAGAATGGGAGAAAATATTTGCAAATGATGCAGTGGACCAAGCATTAATCTCCAAAATATACAAACAGCTCATGGAGCTCAATATTAAAAAAACAAACAACCCAATCCGAAAATGGGCAGAAGACCCAAATAGACATTTCACCAAAAAAAAAAAAAAAAAAAACCATACAGATGGCCAAGAGGCGCATGAAAAGATGCTCAGCATCACTAATTATTAGAAAAATGCAAATCAAAACTACAATGAGGTATCACCTCACAACGGTTAGAATGGGCATCATCAGAAAATCTACAAACAACAAATGCTGGAGAGGGTGTGGAGAAAAGGGAACCCTCTTGCACTGTTGGTGGGAATGTAAACTGATACAGCCACTATGCAGAACAGTATGGTTGTTCTTTAAAAAACTAAAAATAAAACTACCGTATGACCCAGTAATCCCACTACTAGGCATATACCCTAAGAAAACCATAATTCAGAAGGACACATGTACCCTAGTGTTCATTGCAACATTATTTACAATAGCCAGGACATGGAAATAACCTAAATGTCGAACGACAGATGAATGGATAAAGAAGATGTGGTACATATATACTGTGGAATATTACTTAGCTATAAAAAGGAATGAAATTGGGTCATTTGTAAAGATGGGATGGACCTAGAGTCTGTCATACAGAGTGAAGTAAGCCAAAAAGAGAAAAACAAATATTGTATATTAATGCATATATGTGGAATCTAGAAAAATGGTACAGGTGAAGCTATTTGTAGGGCAGATATAGAGACATAGACATAGAGAATGGACATGTGGACACGGGGAAAGGGAAGGGTGGGATGAATTGGGAGATTAGGTTTGACATATATACACTACCATGTGTAAAATGGATAGCTAGTGGGAACCTGCTGTATAGCACAGGGAGCTCAGCTCAGTGCTCTGTGACGACCTAGATGGGTGGGATGGGGGCGGGGAGGGAGGTCCAAGAGGGAGGGGATATAGGTATACATATAGCTGATTCACTTCATTGTACAGCAGAAACTAACACAACATTGTAATGTGTCTTTTAAGGCCAATGTTTCCTTATTGATTTTTGCTGGATGAGCTATCCATTGGTGCAGGTGGGTGTTAAAGTCCCCTACTATTATTGTGTTAGTGTCAATTTCTCCTTTTATACCGGTTAGTATTTACTTTATGCATTTAGGTGTTCCTTTGTTGGATGCATAGATATTTATAAGTGTTGTATCCTCTTGTTGCATTGATCCCCCTTTATCATTATGCAATGCCCTTCTTTGTTTCTTGTTACAGTCCTTGTTTTAGTCTATTTAGTCTGATAGAAGGACTGCTACCCCAGCTTTCTTTTTGTTTCCATTAATATGGAATATCTTTTCACTGCTTCACTTTCAGTCTGTGTGTGTCTTTAAAACTAAAGTGGGTCTCTCATAAGTAGCATATATGTGGATCTTGCCTTTTTTATCCATTCAGCCACAATGTCTTTTGATTGACACATTTAGTCCATTCACATTTAAAGTAATTTTTGTTAGGTATGTACTTATTGCCATTTTGTGAATTGTTTTCTGGTTTTTCTTACATTTCTTCTTGTTCCTTTCTTCTCTTGTTCTCTTCTCTTGTGATTTGAAAACTTTCTTTAGTGGTACATTTGTATTCTTTTCTCTTCATTTTTTATGTATCCGTCGTAGGTTCTTGTTTTGTGGTTACCCAAAGGTTCGTACATAAAAACCTATGTATATAGCAGTCTATTTTAAGTGGATGGTCACTTATGTATGAGTTCTAAAACCAACTGCATTTTTACATCACCCACTCCATACTTTATGTTTTTGACATCATATTTTACATTTTTAAATTTTGTGTATCACTTAACTATCATTTTCGATATGCAGTAAATCATCTGTATCTCTCTTTATCTGAGGTAGTGTCTTGTTCTTTCGTTTGGAAGGTATTCCTTTGTCTCTTCATTTTGGCTAACGGATTTTTTCTATGTACTGGGTATATCAGCTACGTCTCCTGTTCATGAAGAAATGGCCTTGTGTAGAAGGTGTCCTGTGAGACCCAGTGTTGCAATTCCCCCTGATCACTGGAACCAGGTGCTCCAGGGGTAATCCCCTGTGTAAGCTATATATGGTCACCTAGTGTGGGTGGGCCACAGTTGCTGTGGGCTCCTCCCGCTTTTAATAATGCTGTACCATTATAATTTCTACTCTTGACCTGCAGCATTACATTCCACATGGCAGTCATAAATCAGATGCTGCTGCTCCCTGGCTTAAAGCCCTCCTTGATTTGACACTCCTAACTGTGGCCTATGAGGCCATAAAAATATCATCCCAGCCCCTTTTTCTAGTCCCTTCCTCACCCATCATGCATCAGTTATACCAAACCTTTTTCTGTTCCTTGTAATTGTCTAGCTCTTGCCAACCTCAGAATTTTTACCCAGGTTAATTCTTACATGAATTCTTTCTTCTGCTCATTATTGGGCTGAATTCTTATCTATTCAAGTCTCAGAAGAATGTTCAGATGGCCCATGTATAAGGGGTTTTTCTTCCTATCCTACTACTGTAGTCTCTTTCTCTAGACCCTCTTCATTTGAAATTTTATATTGTGGAAATCATAACAGCTATTCCCTGAATATTTTTTACTTTCTTCCGTCTGAGCATATTGTGGGGTTGCACTACTTGACTCTTTCAATTTAAGTATGTGTATGCGACTTGCTTTGCAAAATGAAACATAAGCAGGAGAGATGTAAGCCACGCATGAACAGAAACTTTAAGACCACTGGGGGATTTGCCACACTCATTTCCCACTGCTGTGGAGACTGTAGGAAGCACATGATAAGATAAAGCCTCTGTCAGCCTGAGTGAGTCCCTGAGTGACAAAGGTGTGCAGACCCTTCCTATAGACTTGTGCAGAGAAAACTGCACAAGCAAGGGAAAAAGCTTTGCTGGTGTCAAGTCATTGAGATTTGGGGTTTTCTCATTAACATAGCATAATCTGACCCTTCCTGACCAATGCATACACTAACCTGCTTCATTTCTTCATTATCTTTATCCCACTAGACTATTAAATTTAGAAGAACAGGAAACATGCTTGTTTTATTTATCAATGAGTATTTAGAGATTAACTAAATACATAACACAATAGGCACTTTAAAAATAATTTTTAGTGAATGAAAGAACAAATGAAAGTCCCCCGACCTTGATTGTAAACGTGACCTGAAAAACATGTTATAAACATTTTGATGAAGTTATTATAGATAGTAATGCTAGCATGTATTTGGACAGTACTTAACAAAATCCCATAAAATATATTCACCCATTTACAACTCTGTTATGCTTCAACATCTGGTATATGTGGTAAATGCCAAAAGTGCATAAGAGTATATAGATAAAGGCATGGTGGTCACCTATTGAATTGTTAAGGATGCAGTACAGTGTGTGGAAACAATTAATTCAAAGTAAATCCTCTAATATATGTGCTATCACTGCTTCCCTGTTCCTCCATGCTGATTTTGTAATATAGGTGGACTTCTTAGGACTTCTGTCCTTGATTTAAAGGGAACAGGACACCTCCTCTCTAGAATGATGGTAACAGGAATGGCACTGAGAGGATGGTGGCAGAACAGGGAGTAAGTGTTTTGGCTGGGTGTGAGAGATTCCATCAGATACCAAGAGATTAACAAATTCTTATAATTCCAGAGATAAAATTTTTATTATTATCAGTATAGTTCTTTTGGCAGCATTGTCTCAGTTGCTTCTCTAAATAAAAACATAATCAGGTAACTGAGGCATATAGACATGACTAGCTTCACTTTTCATTTGAGAAAATTGAGATTCATAAAGCCCACGGTATGATGAGTAAGTGGCACAGCTGAAGCTTAACCACAGACCTTTGCCTCTAATCACTGCAATCAATTTTTTGGTGAGCTTATATATACAAAATATTTTATTGGATATTTTATCAATAGATAACAATAGTATTCCTGTTGTACAGATTAATAAATTGTGGCTTGACCAACCTCACAAGTTATATAGTAGCAGAGCTGTTTACATACTGTCTCTACTGTCTTCCTGTTTCTTCCTTGGACAATGGTTCCTGTGGAATTGCGCAACCAGAGGCTATTTTGGCCAAATGATACCATGCTATCAGATTGTTTTCTTCAATTTTTTGCTTTTCAAGATATAATAATTAACATTTGCCTAAACTACTAAGACTCCACTATAAGTATTAGCCCCGAAAGTAGCACTGTGTTATAATGCAACAGCAAGGCCAGGGTTCTTAGTGTAAAAGTCAGCAACATGAAGAGGGAGCTAACTCATACTGACAGATTCACTAGTTACTAGTGGCAAGTTCAACCCTAGTTGCTTGCTCCAGTAGCATTCTGTAGCATCTGGTCATATCGGCTAGGAGGCAGAGCATATATGACAGAAGGCTTTTGACTTTCGAGTGGCAAATATGAAGACTGTTCTAGCTACTTAGAGGAAGACAGTCTTAGGAAGCTTGAAGGCTATAAACCTTGCTATATGGGCCCTATAGTCAGTGACTATTACAGGCAACATAGTTTGCTCATACTATTTTGCTCATACTTTGTTCTAGAATGTTCTGTCAAGGATTAAGCATATAGGTTCAAATTTTGATGGGAAGGCCCAGGAGCAAAGACAGCAATAGCAAAACAAGTTTTGGACCTTGACTGAATTGCAGTTGATAAAAGCACTTAGCCTTGGTCCCTAAAGTTTCCCTTTCTGCCCCTTACTGTCCCATTTCTTAATACCAAACCAGGTACTTCAACTCTTTTTTATATTAGGATGATCCTTTGTATCAGGGGCACTTCCTCAGAAGTAAAGATTCGCTTTTGTCAATATTAATGATTACAAAGATCTTGGGAAGTGATTACACCTCAGTTTTCTCATTTGAAAAGAGAAGATGATAATAGTATCTATTTCACAGAAGGACAAGTAGAATGATAAATGTAAATGTGTTTTGTAAAATGTAAAAGAGCCTAGTTTTTATTAATATAGCAATGTGTTAAATATAGAGATAATAATGACTACCTCTCAAGCTTACAGAAAATTTGAGAAAACTAATGGGATTATATTTATAACACTCTCAGGCTTCTTCACAAATAATTGGTATATAATGCAAAGCATAATTAATGATTAGTGATTTATTTTATATTTGTACTCAGTTCAGGGAGGCAGTGTCTTTTACTGTTTATTAAAAAATAATTATTAAATTGATAGACCACACACCTAGGCATACCAATAGAATTCCTAGGATGTCATATTATCTTTGAGATATTGGACTTAAAGAATATCTAGCTCTTGTCTAGTATTTCTCAAGGCTCTGTGAATTTAATGAAGGTAGTCTCAGCTGGTTCAGCATGGTAGAATAGAACTTGAAGTTGATTGTTAACCTTGGTCGAGTGACCAAATTAAACTGCTATTTTAAAAAAGGAACATACATCAACTGGAATAAAACTTAAAAGTACTAGACCAACTGTGTATAATACTGATCGATAGTGAGAGTTGTTAACAGTAAGAAGAACTGGCAAAGAAAGCTCTGAAAATTTCCTCTTCGTAGATAAGAAAAGAAAAAAGTAGGTATTTGTTAAGTTTTCATATTTGATCTTCCATGGAAGAATCTGTTTTAAAGATCTTCTGCAGTCTTCTGATTCCCTAATCATCAGTATTTAATAGCTACCCTCTGCAATGTACTGTACCAGACTTGGCTCCCTCAAAGATTTATAACATACTGTTTAGTCACCATTCCAAATCTGTGTACCAGACTGGTAGTCAGGGCATGCATACGTAAGAACAGCTAACAATACATGATAGATAGTAAGTGCTAATGAAAGATACGGCAAACAAATACACAAGAAGAGTTTGAAGAGGAAGAGACCCTTGAGGGGTGTGGTGTTCAAGCTTATAAAAGTGGTAAGAGTTTATTAGTTATTCATAAATTTTTGGTATAATGTCTATTCAACATTTTTTCCCATTTTTTCACTGGGTTTATCATTTTATTGTTGAGTTGTAATTTTTATGCATCACAAACACAAGGTGTTTATAAAATGTATTTGCAAATATTTTATCTCAGTCTGTGGCTAATTTTTTCATTTTCTTAATAGCACAAAAGCTTTAATTTTATCATGTCCAGTTTATCATTTTTTTCCTTTATGTATCATGTTCTGGGTCTTGGATCTCAGAACTCTTTGTCTAACCCAAGGTCATGAGGATATCTTTCCTACACGTTCCTTTAAAAATGTAAAATTTCAGCTTTACATTCAGGTATAATATCCATTTTAAGTTAATTTTTGTGTTTGGTATGAAGTAAGGGTCTAAATTCGTCTTTTTATATGTGGATATTCAGTTGTTTCAGCACTATTTATTAAAAAGACTATTTTTCCCCCATTGAATTTGCCTTGGCACATTTGTTAAAGATCAACTAACCATAAATGTAAGAAATTACTTCTGAATTCCCAAATCTTTTCTTTTGCCAGTGCCACACTATTTTGATTACTGTATGATTATAGTAACTTTTGAAATTGGAAGTATAAGTCGTCCAACTTTGTTGTTGTTTTACAAAATGGTTTTGGCTATTTTCAGTCCTTTGCATTTCAACATAAGTTCTAAATACAGATTGTCAATTTCTGAAAAGAACCCTGATGGTATTTCAATAGAAATTACTTTGTAGACCAATTTGAGGAGAATTGCCATCTTAACAATATTGAACATGAACATGGAATGTTTATTTATATCTCCTTTCATTTCTCTCAGCAATGTCTTGTAGTCTTTGGTATACAGGTTGTTATCCTATTCTAAATATGTTGGTGCTTCATTGCCGATACATAAACAGTTAATTGATGTTTCTGTATTTATCTTGTCTCCTTTGATCTTGCTGAACTCTTGCACTCCAATGTGGTTTTTCTCCCTTAGTATTTTCTACATACAAGGTCATATTGCTTACAAGTAAAGGTGATTTTCTTTTCTAATATGGATTTCTTAAATTTATTTATATTGCCTTATTACATTGCCTAGGACCTCCAATATAATGTTGAATAGAATGATGAAAGTGAACTCGTTTACAATTTTAGAAGAAAACGTTCCATCTTTCACATTAAATATAATATTAACTGTAGACTTTTAACAGATGCTTTAACAGTTTGAGGAAAATCCTTTATATTCCTAGTTTGTTTAGAGTTTTTATCTAGCATAGATATTGAATTTTCTCAAATATTTTTTGTGTATCTATTGAAATGGTTTCTATATTTTTGTCATTCTTTTAATGTAGTAAATTAATTATCAATAGAGATAAATTATTCAAAAGAACCAAGTGGAAATTTTGGAGGTAAAATATAAAACTGAAATAAAAAATTTACTAGGGGGCTCAACAGCAGATTTGAGATGGTAGAAGAATAAAGCAAACCTGAAGAAAAACAAAATTGAACAGAAGGGAAAAGAAAAGAAAAAGAGCTTCAGACACCTGTGAGAAACTGTGAATATATGCATAAAGGACTCCCAGGACAGGATAAAGAGAAAACAGGAAAAAATTATTTAAAGAAAATATTAGCTTAAAACTTCCCAAATTTGAAGAACACATCAACTTAGACTTCCAAGAAGGCCAACAAACTTGAGGTAGGATAGACACACTTAGAAATGTCATAGTCATACTGTTTAAAACAAAAGACAGGGCTTCCCTGGTGGCGCAGTGGTTGAGAGTCTGCCTGCCGATGCAGGGGACACGGGTTCGTGCCCCGGTCCGGGAAGACCCCACATGCCGCAGAGTGGCTGGGCCCATGAGCCAAGGCCGCTGGGCCTGCGTGTCCAGAGCCTGTGCTCCGCAACAGGAGAGGCCACAGCAGTGAGAGGCCCATGTACCGCAAAAAAAAAAAAAAAAAAAAGACAACAAAGAGCATCTTGAAAACAAGAGAAAAACAACTCATACAGAACAGTATGATTAACAGCTAACTTCTCACCGGAAATGAAGTTCAAAATGTAGTCAGTGCTGAAAGAAAGAAAAAGTAAACCAAGAATTCTATATTCAGCAAAAAGATGAAAATGAAAATGTTTAGATAATATTATTTGGGTATAGGAAATCCCAAAGAATCTATTAAAAACTTCTGAAACTAATGAGTTTAGCAAGGTCACAGGTTACAAGGTCAATGCACAAAAGTCAACTGTGACCCTACATAAACTATCAATTACCATGTGGAATTTGAGACTTTAAAAAATGACCTTTATAATAATTTGCAAAAATAAAGAATTTAGGTATAAGTCTAACAAAATATGTACAGGGTCTGTATGTGGAAAACTGTAAGACACTAATAAAAGAAATTGAGGAAGATCTAAATCAATGTAAAACATACAGTGTAACTTGGGTCTTTTTAATAATTTATATCTCTACTATATCACGGTTGTCATACTTTGCTTAAATTCTTTACATGTGGCTTCCTTTAGTATCTGGACCATATTTAGTCATAGCTCCTCTAACGTCTTTGTTTTCTTAGTCCAACACCTGTACTCTCTCAGAGACAGTTTCTACTGACTGCTTTTTCCCCCGAGTATGGTCACATTCCCTATTTCTCTGCATGTCTTAACAGTTTTTTTGTCTGAAAGCTGGACATTTTAGGTAGTATTTTCTAGCAACTTTGTATCTGAGTCCTCCCAGGATTGTTGTTATTGCTGTTTGTTTGGTTTTTGTTTAGTGACTTGCCTGTACTGGTGCTGTGGTCATACTCTTCCCCTATAGTTGTGATGATGTGTGGCCACTGATGTCTGTTCAGATTAAAAAAACAAATCTTGTTTTAATTTTTTTTTCCTATTTGAGTAAGTAAATTCTTTTATTTTCTATAATTTTAGTCATTGAAGGTAAATATGCTTAATTTATTTTTCAACACATATCTTAATTTTGAAATAATATCTCAATTTCTAATCATACTCAGGTAGGTATCCTGCATTTCTAGGGAACTCATATAAATTTTTTACATTTCATTTTTTTTAAAGTCTTTTTCTAAAAGAGATAAACAATCCTTGCTTCATTAAGGGGTTTGTTTTTTTTTTCAGTTCTTTCTTTTGGTTTGTTTCTTTGTGCTTTTTTTTTTAAAACACCTTTATTGGAGTATAACTGCTCTACAATGGTGTTTAGTTTCTGCTTTATAACAAAGTGAATCAGTTATACATATACATATGTCCCCATATCTCTTCCCTCTTGCATCTCCCTCCCTCCCACGCTCCCTACCCCACCCCTCTAGGTGGTCACAAACCACCGAGCTGATCTCCCTGTGCTATGCGGCTGCTTCCCACTAGCTAGCTATTTTATGTTTGGTAGTGTATATATGTCCATGCCACTCTGGCACTTTGTCCCATCTTACCCTTCCCCCTCCCCGTATCGTCAAGTCCATTCTCTAGTAGGTTTGCATCTTTATTCCCATCTTGCCTCCAGGTTCTTCATGACCATTTATTTTTCCGTTTTTTTTTCCTTTTTTTTAGATTCCATATATATGTGTTAGCATACAGTATTTGCTTTTCTCTTTCTGACTTACTTCACTTTGTATGACAGTCTCTAGGTCCATCCACCTCACTATAAATAACTCAGTTTCATTCCTTTTTATGGCTGAGTAATATTCCATTGTATATATGTGCCACATCTTCTTTATCCATTCATCCGATGATGGACACTTAGGTTGCTTCCATGTCCTGGCTATTGTAAATAGAGCTGCAATGAACATTTTGGTACATGACTCTTTTTGAATTATGGTTTTCTCAGGGTATATGCCCAGTAGTAGGATTGCTGGGTCATATGGTAGTTCTATTTTTAGTTTCTCAAGGAACGTCCATACTGTTATCCATAGTGGCTGTATCAATTTACATTCCCACCAACAGCACAAGATGGTTCCCTTTTCTCCACACCCTCTCCAGCATTTATTGTTTGTAGATTTTTTGATGATAGCCATTCTGACTGGTGTGAGATGATATCTCATTGTAATTTTGATTTGCATTTCTCTAATGATTAATGATGTTGAACAATCTTTCATGTGTTTATTGGCAATCTGTATATCTTCTTTGGAGAAATGTCTATTTAGGTCTTCTGCCCATTTTTGGATTGGGTTGTTTCTTCTTTTAATATTGAGCTGCATGAGCTGCTTGTAAGTTTTGGAGATTAATCCTTTGTCAGTTGCTTCATCTGGAAATACTTTCTCCCATTCTGAGGGTTGTCTTTTCGTCTTGTTTATGGTTTCCTTTGCTGTGCAAAAGCTTTGAAGTTTCATTAGGTCCCATTTGTTTATTTTTGTTTTTATTTCCATTTCTCTAGGAGGTGGGTCAAAAAGGATCTTGCTGTGATGTATGTCATAGGGTGTTCTGCCTATGTTTTCCTCTAAGAGTTTGATGGTGTCTGGCCTTACATTTAGGTCTTTAATCCATTTTGAGTTTATTTTTGTGTATGGTGTTGGGAGTGTTCTAATTTCATTCTTTTACATGTAGCTGTCCAGTTTTGCCAGCACCACTTATTGAAGAGGCTGTCTTTTCTCCACTGTATATTCTTGCCTCCTTTATCAAAGATAAGATGACCATATGTGCATGGGTTTATCTCTAGACTTTCTGTCCTGTTCCATTGATCTATATTTCTGTTTTTGTGCCAGTACCATACTGTCTTGATTACTGTAGCTTTGTAGTATAGTCTGAAGTCAGGGAGCCTGATTCCTCTAGCTCTGTTTTTCTTTCTCAAGATTGTTTTGGCTATTTGGGGTCTTTTGTGTTTCCATACAAATTGTGAAATTTTTTGTTCTAGTTCTGTGAAAAATACCAGTGGTAGTTTTATAGGGATTGCATTGAATCTGTAGATTGCATTGGGTAGTAGAGTCATTTTCACAATGTTGATTCTTCCAGTCCAAGAACATGGTATATCTCTCCATCTATTTGTATCATCTTTAATTTCTTTCATCAGGGTCTTATAGTTTTCTGCATATAGGTCTTTTGTCTCCTTAGGTAGGTTTGTTTTGTTTTGTTTTGTTTTGCAGTACGCAGGCCTCTCACCGTTGTGGCCTCTCCCGTTGCGGAGCACAGGCTCTGCACACGCAGGCTCAGTGGCCATGGCTCATGGGCCCAGCCGCTCGTGGCATATGGGATCTTCCCAGACCGGGGCATGAACCCATGTCCCCTGCATCAGCAGGCGAACTCTCAACCACTGCGCCACCAGGGAAGCCCTAGGTAGGTTTATTCATAGATATTTTATTCTTTTTGTTGCAATGGTAAATGGGAGTGTTTTCTTAATT
Source organism: Phocoena phocoena (assembly GCF_963924675.1). NCBI lineage: Eukaryota > Metazoa > Chordata > Mammalia > Artiodactyla > Phocoenidae > Phocoena > Phocoena phocoena. The sequence goes on along the minus strand of NC_089224.1, from coordinate 43,681,396 downwards.
TCCGCTTCTGATCTTTCATTGTTAGTGTATAGGAATGCAAGAGATTTCTGTGTATTAATTTTGTAGCCTGCGACTTTACTAAATTCATTGATGAGCTCTAGTAGTTTTCTGGTGGAGTCTTTAGGATTTTCTATGTATAGTATTATGTCATCTGCAAACAGTGACAGCTTACTCCTTCTTTTCCAATTTGGATTCCTTTTATTTCTTTTTCTTCTCTGATTGCCATGGCTAGGACTTCCAGAACTATGTTGAATAATAGTGGTGATAGTGGGCACCCTTGCCTTGTTCCTGATTTTAGAGGAAATGCTTTAAGTTTTTCACCATTGAGAATAATGTTTGCTGTGGGTTTCTCATATATGGCCTTTATTATGTTGAGGTAGTTTCTCCCATGCCCACTTTCTGGAGAGTTTTTATCATAAATCAGTGTTGAATTTTGTCAAAAGCTTTTTCCACATCTATTGATATGATCTTATGGTTTTTATTCTTCAGTTTGTTAATATGGTGTATCACATTGTTGATTTGTGTATATTGAAGAACCCTTGCATCCCTGGGATAAATCCCACTTGATCATGGTGAATGATCCTTTTAATGTGTTCCTGGATTTTGTTTGCTAGTATTTTGTTGAGGATTTTTACATCTATGTTCATCAGTGATATTGATCTGTAATTTTCTTTTTTTGTGATATCTTTGTCGGGTTTTGGTGTTAGGGTGATGGTGGCCTTGTAGAACGAGTTTGCGAGTATTCCTCCCTCTGCAACTTTTTGGAGGTGTTTGAAGATGATAGGTGTTAGCTCTTCTCTAAATGTTTGATAAAATTCACCTGTGAAGTCACCTGGTCCTGGACTTTTGTTTGTTGGAAGATTTTTTAATCACAGTTTCAATTTCAGCACTTGTGATTGGTCTGTTCATATTTTCTGTTTCTTCCTTGTTTAGTCTTGGAAGGTTGTACCTGTCTAAGAATTTGTCCATTTCTTCCAGGTTGTGCATTTTATTGGCATATAGTTGCTTGTAGTAGTCTCTTATGATCCTTTGTATTTCTGCAGTGTCAGTTGTAACTTCCCCTTTTTCAGTTCTGATTTTATTGATTTGAGTCCTCTCCCTTTTTTCCTTGATGAGCCTGGCTAAAAGTTTATCAATTTTGTTTATCTTCTCAAAGAACCAGCTTTTAGTTTTATTGATCTTTGTTATTTTTTTCATTTCTATTTCATTTATTTCTGTGCTGATCTTTATGAATTCTTTCCTTCTGCAAATTTTGTATTTTGTTTGTTCTTCTTTCTCTGGTTGCTTTAGGTGTAAGGTTAGGTTGTTTATTTGAGATTTTTCTTTTTTTCTTGAGGTAGGATTGTATTGCTATAAACTTACCTATTAGAACTGTTTTTGCTGCATCCCATAGGTTTTGGGTCATCATGTTTTTGTTGTCATTTGTTTCTAGGTACTTTTTATTTCCTCTTTGATTTCTTCAGAGATTTTGTTATTTAGTAGCATATTGTTTAGCCTCCACGTGTTTGCGGGTTTTTTACAGTTTTTTTCCTGTAATTGATTTCTAATCTCATAGTGTTGTGGTCAGAAAAGATGCTTGATATGATTTCAATTTTTTTTAATTTACTGAGGCTTGATTTGTGGCCCAAGATGTGATCTGTCCTGGAGAATGTTCCGTGTGCTTTTGAGAAGAAAGTGTATTCTGCTGCTTTATGTAGTGTCCTTTCTTGTCTCTTGTGACAGTTTTTATTTTAAAATCTATTTTGTCTAATATGAGTATTGCTACTCCAGCTTTGTTTTGATTTCCATTCATATGTAATGTCTTTTTCCCTCCCCTCACTTTCAGTCTGTATGTGTCCCTAGGTCTGAAGTGGGTCTCTTGTAGGCAACGTATATACAGGTCTTGTTTTTGTATCCATTCATCCAGTCTGTCTCTTTTGGTTGGAGCATTTAATCCATTTACATTTAAGGTAATTATCAACATGTATCTTCCTGTAACCGTTTTCTTAATTGTTTTGGGTTTGTTTTTGTAGGTCTTTTTCTTCTCCTGTGGTTCCTGCCTAGAGAAGTTCTTTTAGCATTTTTTGCAAAGCTGGTCTGGTGGTGCCAAGTTCTCTTAGCTTTTGCTTGACTGTAAAGCTTTTGATTTCTCCATCGAATCTGAATGAGATCCTTGCTGGGTAGGGTAATCTTGGTTGTAGGTTTTTCCCTTTCATCACTTTAAGTATATCCTGCCCCTCCCTTCTGGCCTGTAGAGTTTCTGCTGAAAGATCAGCTGATAACATTATGGGTATTCCCTTTTATGTGTTGCTTTTCCCTTGCTGCTTTTAATATTTTTCTGTTTAATTTTTGATAGTTTGATTAATATGTGCCTCCGCATATTTCCCCTGGGTTTATCCTGTATGGGACTCTCTGTGCTTCCTGGACTTGATTGACTCTTTCCTTTCCCATGTTAGGGAAGTTTTCGACTATAATCACTTCAAATATTTTCAGACCCTTTCTCTTTCTCTTCTTCTTCTGGGACCCCTATAATTCGAATGTTGGTGCATTTAATGTTGTTCAGAGGTCTCTGAGACTGTCCTCAATTCTTTTCATTCTTTTTTCTTTATTCTGCTCCCTGGCAGTTATTTCCACCATTTTATCTTCCAGCTCACATATCCATAACTGAGTAGCCTCAGTTGTTCTGCTACTGATTCTTTCTAGTGTATTTTTAATTTCAGTTATTGTATTGTTCATCACTGTTTATTTGTTCTTTATTATTTTTTTTTTTGATGTGGACCATTTTTAAAGTTTTTATTGAATTTGTGACAGTACTGCTTCTGTTTTGTGTTTTGGTTTTTTGGCCACAAGGCCTGTAGGATCTTAGCTCCCTGACCAGGGATCATACCCAGACCCCCTGCATTGGAAGGCAAAGTCTTAACCACTGGACCAGCAGGAAAGTCCCTCTTCTTTTGTTCTTCTAGATTCTTGTTAAAGGTTTCTTGTATTTTGTCCATTCTATTTCTGAGATTTTGGATCATCTTTACTATCATTACTCTGAATTATTTTTCAGATAGATTGCCTAATTCCTCTTCATTTATTTGGTCCTATGGGTTTTTACCTTGCTAATTCAACTGCAATATATTAGGTGGACCAAAAAGCACTTTTGGTTTTTTAAGTAAGAATAGAGACACATTTTTCATCTTCACCGAGAACTTTACTGAACATATTCACCCTTTTGTTCCACTGCCTTCTACCATTTTTCAGGCAACTTCATAATTCCATCTTCCCAAAACTTTTTATCTTTTTGAGCAAAAAACTGTTCCAAGTACCTTTTACATTCTTCCAGGGAATTGAAATTTTTTCCATTAAGAGAGTTTTGTAAAGACCAAAATAAATGGAAATCCGAAAGTGCAATATCTGGTGAATACGGCAGATGAATCAGAACTTCTCATCCAAGCTGTAACAGCTTTTGCCTGGTCATCAAAGAAACATGAGGTCTTGCGTTATCCTGATGGAAGATTATGCTAATTCCGGGAACTTTTCATCAAGTGCCACTTTCAGTTGGTCTAAGTGGGAGGACAACTTGTTGGAATTAATCATTCGGTTTTCTGGAAGGAGCTCATAACAGAGGACTCCCTTTTAATCCCACCATATACACAACATCACCTTCTTTGGATGAAGACAGGCCTTTGGTGCTGTTGGTGGTGATTCATTTCTCTTGCCCCAGGATCTCTTCCATTCCACATTGTTGTACAGTATCCACTTTTCTTTGCCCATCACAATTTGTTTTAAAAATGGAACATTTTCTTTATGTTTTAGTAGAGAATCTCATGAAGAAATATGGTCAAGAGGGTTTTTTTCCCTTAACTTATATGGAACCCAAACATCAAAGCAATTCACATAACCAAGCGGTGGAAATGATATTCAATGCCTGGTTGGATATTTTGAGTATGCCGGCTATCTCCCGTGTGGTATAAAGTTGATTGTTCTCAATTATTGTTTTGATTTGATCGCTATCAACTTCAACTGGTCTACCCAACCATGGAGCATCATCCAGCAAGAAATCTCCAGCATGAAACTTTGCAAACCACTTTTGACACGTTCATTCAGTCACAGCACCTTCTCCATATGCTGCACAAATCTTTTTGTGCATTTCAGTTGAGTTTTTGCCTTTCTTGAAATAATAAAGCATAATATGCTGGAAATGTTGCTTTTTTCATCTTCAATATTAAAATAGCTACACAAAAATTCCCCAATTTTGATAAGTCTTTTTTTAAATGCACACTGATATGACAGCTGTCGCATACAATCTAACAAAATTGTTTCAAATGAAGTTAAAGACAACTAAGTGCTACTAGAGCCATCTTATGGAAAAAACTGAAAGAACCTTTTGGCCCACCCAATATTTCTCTGTCTTCTCATTTTGTCTAACTTACTGTATTGGAGGTCTCCTTTCCACAGGCTGCAGGGTCATAGTTCCTCTTGCTTCTGGTATCTGCCCCAGTGGGTGAAGTTGGTCCAGTGGCTTGTGTAGGCTTCTTGGTGGGAGGGACTGGTACCTGTGTTCTGGTGGGTGGAGCTGGATCTTTTCCCTCCGATGGGCAGGGCCACATCAGGTGATGTGTTTTGGGGTGTCTGTGGGCTTAGTACAACTTCAGGCAGCCTGTCTGCTGATGGGTGAGTTTGAAACATCTCCCTTGTCTGAAGCACCTCCCTTGTCTTAAAGGAGAATGCATTATGTTAAGAAAATAGATGAGCAAATGACTGATTGCAATATAGTAAGAAAGTTCTTGAAGTCTTCATTTTCCCTTTGAAGGTCACTGCTGGGGTAGCAGGGGAGAGAGGCAATGGTTTAAGTAGGGTCCATGTGATTCTGAATTAAAACCGTAAAGTCGTATGTGGATTAGACTTCCATTGCTGCAGTACTCAGACTATTTGAGTAACTCTTCAGAAGTCAGAATAAAGACAAAACTGAGCTGGAGCATGGTGAATATATATTCCTGACTATTGAGATTTGTTCTGTACTTGTGCTAGAAAAAAGACATGTCTAAGCCACAGTAATGATCATACTATTTAGTATTCATTTGTATAAGGATAATTGATTTACTAAAATCTGATTAGATTAATGCTATTATTATGATCTGGAAATTATTTTCATTTTTTTAAAAAAAGCCCAAAGTCAGTGCCATAGACAGAGACTGAGGGTGTATATTCCGTCGGTACCACTGGGGCTTGGTCCACTCATAGTGTAGGGGACTATGTAAGAACATTATCTTACTTAGTGTGAGGAGTATTTCTCTGAGTTACTAGTTAATGCAGTAAACTCTGTTTTCATTGATGAGAACATTGGAATTTCTTTTACTATAGAAAGTTCCTTTTCTTTTTCCATGAAGTTTATGTTTTTCATTAGGAAATTAAATATTAATTATACAAAGACAGGGAAAAAGAACAGTGAAAAGGATAAATATCTATTTTTTATCATCCAAAATAATCACTGTTAATAACTATATGTATTCTTACATTTCTTTTCTATACGTATTTATGTATTTTTTGCTTTATAGGTTTGACATTGTCCAGATTATAGTACCCAAAAATATATTTTTTACTATTGTTTTAACATATATAATAGCAAATACAAAATAGGCATATCATGCCTTTCGTATCTCCTGTTACTAAATCACTTAGCAGAAGGGGAAGGGGAGGGGAAAAAACAACTACAATGAATTCTATACTTGTGATGTATATCTTTAATTCATTTAATTAACATAAAACCATGTAAGGAAAATGTTCTCTTGACTTTAAAGAAATGAAATCTTAGAGAAGGACTTGCCTGAGTTTGTAGAATAACTTTATAAAGGTGTATTTGAGATTTGAACCCAAGACTATAGAACTCCTAAAAATGTTCTTAGACTTCTCTACAGAAGCAAGAGAGAGATAAAAAAATGGAGGAACCATCATGGGAGCTATAGAATGATTGGCAGAAAGGTGAGGGGATAATAAGGTAATAGGTTCATTTCCAAAGAACAAAAGTTTCTTCAATTTAACCTTCCTGATCTAAAATTTGAGAAAATGCAATTGAACAAAGGGAGAAATGGCAGGAAGAAGAAATAGGTTAAATTCTATTTCCATTAAATTTTTAATTTTTAAATATTTTTTAGCTAAGCAATCCTATGGCTACTTGAGTAACATTTTTACACTATATTTGGAACCTTGTTGTTTTAACAAGTGCTGTCCATTTGCCATATTATTTAAAAGAAAAGCTTCTTTTAAATTAGTTATTTAGTCTTTGTTTCTAAAATATCTGTCACCTTACAGGCCTATGAAGAGTTATGTCTCCTATCTGTAAAGGATAGGCTGACTCTGCTTAGGTAAAGTCATCAGAGGTGGTTTAAAGATTGGGTTTTATTGTTGGATGGTCTGGATGCTAGTTTGTGACTCTGAGTTGGTAATGAGCTATTTTTCTCAAAACATCGTTGAAAGATCAACCAGTTCACTTATGTTTATCTTAAGGTTTTCAGAGAAAAATGAGGTGAAGACCAATGCACCTCTTCTAGGGAGATCCTCACCTTGAATTTCTGTATACAGAATAACCTTGAATAATCCAACCTCAAATCAAAATTACCACATATGAATATCCCAAAACCCAATGAAAACTCTTGTTTTTCCCCACAATCATCTGCCTAACATTTTTTGTTTTTTATCCCAACAATCCCATATCTGCAAGGAAAACTGTGATAATCCCCATGAAAGAAATCAAAGAAGATATTTATCTCTTTCTTCTCTTACTTCCATCTATCCAACCACTTACAAAATTCCATCAATGTTTTTTTCAACTTCATTCGGTTTTATTCTTTGCTCTTCATTACATGGAGTCATACCCAGATCATTACTCCCTTTAAATTTCTTTTGTTTGTTTGCTTTATTGTGGCAACGGCATCCTAACTGGCTTTCCAGGCTTCAAATTTCCCTCTGTTTGCATCATACACAATGATGCCCAGGTAGTCTCCTTTGGTCACCACTTTGATCATATTGTCCATCTGCTGAATGTTCTGTGATGCTTCTAGTATCACCAACCTGTACAGTCCCAGGTGTAGAGTCTTGTCTCATTTAATACCTGTGACACTGTCTGGTACCTAGCAGAACATGAAGATTTATTTAGTGAATAAAGAGTGAATGTTCACTAAATTAATGGAGCTGGGGGGTGGGGAACTAGTATAACTATATGGATTTTTTCTGTTGTCTCAAAATTTCAGGTCAAACCCCAAAGCAAACAAAAATATCTCCACATGCTACAGAGAACACCCAGCTGCAACTGGTTACCATACCTCTAGGACAATGTATCTCAGCTGGGGTGATTTTGCCCCCAAAGCCTATTTGGCAATGTTTAGAGACATATTTGATTGTCATACCTCAAGGGGAAGGGAAGCTTCTGGCATCTCGTGAGTAGGGAGCAGAGGCACTGTTAAATATCCTACACTGTACAGCTCTGCCTCCTCAAACAAAAGAAAAAAGATCTTATCCAGAGTGTTAATAATGCTGTGGGTGAGAAACCACCTCTAGGATTTAAGAAGATCATTTAAATTTTCTCACTCACTGTTCAACCTATATAGTCAAAACAGAGAAAATGAAGAAAAAAATTGTAAGAGTCGGGAGTAATAGCTTTAGGGGTGAAGTACTTTTGTTTTTCTCTTCTCCTTTACCTTCAAATCAAGTGAAGGAGGCTCCAAGAAAATCTCTTACGGTTTTTGGAGGAGGTTGCAAGCTGGGGAAATGGCATCTCACACCCGAGCTGGGTGTTTGCTGAGCTACAGAGACTAATCTACTTGCTTTATCTAAGACAGGAGTAGAATGAGGAAGGCAGTTCTTAGAAGGGCTTGCCATGCATTCTGAGAGTTTGAGAGTGTATGTGAATAAAGAGACTGGTTCTTGGCTCCTGCCTGGAGAATTCTCAAGTTGGGAGAGTGAGTGGAGTGGTCTGTGACAGCAGGCCATGGGAGGAGGGCAGTGAGAAGCAGATGGAATCTTCAGGTTTTGGTTTGACAAGAAGACATGAGTTTTATACTTTAAAAGGTATCTGGACTCAAGATAGTGTGATGGAACTGTGCCCGTGAGGACAGCCTGCTTGGGCAAGGAATCTCCAGCAGTCTGAAGCTCTAGAGTATCTGCTGGAGGCAAGAGATGAACAGTGGGGTGTTGCAAGAGGTCAGGTGGTTATTGTTTTGCTTGCTTGAGGAAATTGGATGGTAGGAAGGTCACTGCAGGGCCTATGAAAGAGCTGGGAATATGCTCTGCAAGAAAGCAGGTGTTTGGGCATCTGCCACACTGAGGGAACAAACGGTCAGATTACAACAGCACTTTATGCTTGTTTCCCACCCCCATACCCCCCTCCTGAGTCCTAATATAGTGCAGGAGGAAGAGGACCAAATAGCATCCCAGAGGAAAAGGAGGGGCAAATAAAAGAAGTAGGAAAGAAAAAGTCCAAGAACAAGGAAGAGTAAAAGCCTGTCTTTCCGTAGAGGTTTCTAAGCCTGGGTGATGTGAGGAGAGACTGAATTGGGTATGAAATTGCAGTTTTGGTTTAGACTAGACTAGGCTATGTAATATCTGAAAGTGAATTCTCAGTTGCCAAAGTGTGACTTTTTTTTTTCTCGTAAATGAAAGTGACCAGAAAGCTAAAGGAATCACTCAAGGTGTTGTCTAGGACCAGAAAAGAGATCTACTCCAGCATGTTTGAAGGAACTAATTGGGCGAAAAAGTGTTCCTGTCTTGTTTTCCATAGAGTTCAGCCTGATTAAAAATCAGTTATGTTAGCCTTTATCGCACACTTTATATGGGTCAGTATCATGTTTGTTAAATGTTTACATGTGCTAAAGCATTTAACAACTCCAGTAGTCCCCCAAGATAAGAAGATTTTAAAATGAAGAGGAAAAGTTCTGTAAAGGTTAAATAATGTATCATGATGAAATAAGGGTAAATCCTTTCTAGGTTCTGTTTTGAATGTCTTCTCTAATAGCTAATAATTTAAGAACTAAAATTTTTATTTCTGGGAGTTTTGAACAACCAAGAATGGAATTTTAGCCATATTAATAAAAATTCCAGCTTATATAGAAATTAACAGGATAATTTAAGCCTAAGGACAGTCAAGTTTGTTATGCTTTGACTCATAGCCACACGTTTTGTCATGAGCTCTTAAGATTATGCGCTATTCTGACAGGTTAAGAAGTTCTTAACCTTACATATTGATATTGCTATCAGCCAAAGCATCCTATCCTTTAGTACTAGAGCTGTCTCCATTCTGAATTATTAAATATGCTTACAATTGAGTGAGAAATGAGTTCGTCTGAGTTGCATTGAAAGCACCGTGTAAGGGTGGAAGAGCTCATTTAGGTGATGATCTGGTAAGCTGGCATACACTAGCTGGCGCCCCTTCTCCACTCTCACTTATAAGTGTGTGCATATATGTGTTGCCAGAGAGGTGCTAAAATGCAGCGTCAATAATTAATTTTTATTACATCTTGCTGTTTGTTTTCACAGTTTTGATCTTAAAACTCCCAGAGAGTTCTGATTCCAGGGGTGAAATGATACCATCTTGCTACCTTATTTGTCTTTTACAAATCATACTAAAATGATCATTAAATAAGCATGTACATATCTAAGGATGTAGTAAGATAGAAGTCAACACTCATTATGACGGAATCTGAAGTCTAGACTGGGCTTCTTTGAAAGCATTAATGAGGATACCATTATTTATAACTGTTCATCTCCTTGGGAAAAATGAATATCTATAAAGTATGCAAACCTCTGTTTGCATTCTTAAATGGAGCTTCATCAGGCATCAGTACTGTTTCTCTTGTGGATTTTATCTTTGCTCTGCACTGAGCATCTTGAGTATTAGACTTCCTGGAATTGCAAGACTGACTCCATTTTGAGTGTAAGATTTACCACCCTGCTGATGAGGAAAAAAATCTTTTCATGCCCCTTGCCTTCCTCCCTCCATGAATTTTCTCTCATCCATTTACTACTTCATTTACTCATGAACTTATTCATTTGTTTATTCCCTCACATCCATTCTGGAATTCAGTCACTCATTCAATAAACCTTTATTGAATGTGTTTAATGAATATGTGACTATAAAGGGAGAAACTCGCACAGGACTATTCAGTTCATTTTACAAAACTATCACTAAGGATTAATGCCTCTTGGTGTCAAGTTTGACATTCCTCTGACTTCTTTACTTACAATTCTCTTTTTGATCCCTTACTCCTAGATTAGTGAAAAGCAACACCACCTCGCGAGCTGTTCACACTGACTCTGGGCATCACCTCTATCTCTCCACTTCTAATCAATTACCAAATTTCATTGATTCTGCAAATTAGTATCTTGAGAATCCAGATCCTTGTCTCTCACCTCATTGCTCCTGCCTTGGTCCAGACCACCCTCTCCTATTATATGGGTTCTTGTAAGAACTTATTAAATGAACTTCTTGACACTAGTCTTGCCTACTTCTCATCTACTTTACAAAGAGTGATATTTAGAAAGTAAAAATTTGGTAATGTTAATTCCCACTGAACAATGTTTCAGTGGCTTTGTATTGTCCTGATTATAAAGGCCTAAATCCACAGCAAACAAGTAATTCCCTTCACAACATGGCTCTGCTTTCCCTACAACATCGTAACTCGACACTTGCATCATACGTTGTGCTAATGGGCATAGAGAGAGACTTCTTGTAAAGCAAAAAGACCATTCTTTCATTCTGTTACTCCTTCTGTCTTGAACATTCCCTTTGTTTCCTCATAACACCCCTCCCTTCTTTTTGTTTTTGCCTGATTAGTTCTCAATCATCTTTAAGTTTTCGACTCAGTTTTATTACTTTCCACTTGAATTGAGTCGGGTCTCTGGTTACCTGCTCCCTGTAGCTCTGTACTTCCTGTGACTTACCATTTACCACACTCTGGACTCTCAGCTCTGGGAGACAGAGGCTGTGTCTACACTTCTTTCCACTGAATTCCCAGAGTTTGACACATAGTAGGTGCTAAATAATACTTGTTAATTTAATGAATTTCTCTGAACCTAGTACTTTTTTATATTTCAAGCCTAGTTTAAAGAATTTTAGATGTTGACAGATAAATGTATACACAGATCTTCCTCAGCTTAAGATGGGATTAGGTCCAATAAACCCATCCTAAGCTGAAAATATGCACCTAACCTACTGAACATCAGAGCTTAGCCTAGCCTACCTTAAACGTGCTCAAAACACTTATAGTAGCCAATAAATAGTTGGACAAAATTGTCTAATACAAAATATGATTTATAATAGTGTTGAATATTTCATGTGATTTATTGAATACTCTACTGAAAATGAAAAACAGAATGGTTGTATGGGTACAGAATGGTTGCAAGTGTATCAGTTGTTGACATCCATGATCAAGTGGCTGATTGCGAGCTGCCCAGAGGGTATCACTGCATATCACTAGCCTGGAAAAGATCAAAATTCAAAATTTGAGGTATGATTTCTACTGAATGCATATCAAATTTGTACCATTGTAAAGTCAAAAAACCCTAAGTTGAACCACTGTAAGTTGGGGAATGTCTATACACACCTATACACCTTTTCCTTTCCCTTGGTTATTGCATTTTATGTACCCTACTCAGGGAAGAGTGCTATACAAGCCTAAGGACTGGATTGGAGAATAATTCATCAGGCTGTTAATCCTTCATCAGGCTGTTAATCCTACATGCCTGTGGTGATAAACCCCAGAAAATCTGGATAATCCTATATAGTGTTCAGAGAGAGCTGGAAACAGCTATAAATACGTATCATACTGTCAAAAACCATTATCATTTAGACAACTTTGCAGTTCCTTCCAAGTTATATGAGGTTATTCTTGCCTCATAACGTCTTTCCAAGCCTTTTCCCACTTATTTCCTGTTATTCCCTTCACTTTCTGTGTTCCTCCTTGGTCTATCAACCCTCTCCCATTTGTCCCTTTCCTTCTTCCTTTTTATTAATTTTTGACACTTTTCCTTTCTACCTCAATTTTGCATCTAGGAATTCTGTCATTCCCTCTGACATTGCTCTTCCTTCCTTTTCTCTCCTGTCCTTCCTTCATTGCATTTGTTTTTTCCTTTGGTGATACTTCTGTGTCTTTCTTGTTTCTTTTCTTTTACATTCTCTTTCGTCTTCTACCCTCTGCTCCTAGTCGGGTAGTGTGAGTACCTGACGTGTGTGTGTGTGTGTGTGTGTGTGTGTGTGTGTGTGTGTGTAGGGGGAGTTGCCTGATGGCCACAGTAAACCCCAGTGTTCTCCAATGCAGCCCCATTTATTCTAGATTAGTATCCATATGACTCACAGGCAGGGAAAGTAGTTGAAATTCCATAGATAAGCAAATAATTCTTGGCAGTTTCAAAATGAAAGCAACTGCACTGCCAAAAGGCTCTGTTTACCACACAAAACAAATGTTGTTACTATTTCAATTCCAAAAAAGCTTCTTAAAAGCATCCTTTCACGAGAACATTGTTCTAGCCTTTATGTCTAATTAGATGTAAAGAAAATCTTTTGTTATTTTTGTTACACAATTTAGGCTTGGCTAATAACCAGAGATAAATAATGGTTTACCCCTGCTGGGTTCTGTAGCAACACCCTTCTGAATAAAATAAGTGCACATGTGCAGTACAAATCCTGTGAAAGGCCTTTCTTTTCTACGCTTATTTTTCTTTCATCCTCATCCTGATTCCTTTCACCTAAGAATAATCCTCTTTTATTTTTTCTTGAGGAGCTGTGCAGCATGATTTCCATAGATATTTTGGGGAAAATAGCCTAGTTTTTTCCCTTCGTTTCCCCATTTTGTATGTTTTCAACTAGAATGTAGCCAGAGTCTATTGACTTCTTTAGTTGTAACTAAGCTATTCTATTGAGATAGGGTGATTAAAAAGACATCAGAATAGAGAGGTGATTGGCCCATGCTGTACTGGCAAGGTAAACTACACTAGGGCGTTTTTTTCCCTCCATATACACAATCTTTCTTTTTCTCCTCCAGAAACCGAGATTCCTTTATTCAGTATGTTGTTTGTTCTTTTTGCTTACACAGTTTTGACTTTGTTTTTTACACAAGAAACAAATTGTCTGCTCTGAACACAGTGCATAGCTTTGATTTTCTACCTATTTGTGTTTGCTGCTGCTCTGATATTCAAGTACAGATAGGAGGGCTAATGTATGGCAAGCACCCAGAACCCTGGAATAGGTGCCACCTGGAGCTAAGGCAAAGAGTACATCCTAGCACACAGCTGAAGTCAGGAGATTTGGGCTTTCGTTTCTGACTTGACCCCAGACTTCCATTTGGACTTGAGCAAATCTCTTGACTAATCTGCATCTTTAAATTCGTCTTTACCTTTGCATTCTCATTATGGAATCAAACGAGATGCCATGCCTGACATTTTTGAATAAAAAACTTGAATGTTATTTTAACATAACTTGTTTTGTGCTGCTGAAAGGGTTAAATTGTACATATTATTTTACCTTCTGTCAATTGCAAAATAAGTTGGTTTCCACTTTCCTTTGGAGAAAAAAGTGACCTATCAATGTGTGTGCCATGCTCCATGCAAGACCCTGATGACTGTTTAGGCATTGTCCTCTCAGAGTAATAACTGGAAGTAGGTTCTATTGTGTCTATTCTCCAGATGAAGAAACTGGGGCTCAAATTTTGGAATTGATTCATGAATTCACATCAAGTGAATGGCAGAAGTAGGACTGAACGCCAGGGTTGCTGGACTACAAAGTCTATGCTTTTTCCATTACCAACATGTGTACAGACAGTCCGTGACTTAACAATGGTTTGGCTTAGGATTTTTCAACTTCGTGGTGGTGCGAAAGCAATATGCATTCAGTAAAAAGCTGTTCTTGGAATTTGGAATTTTGATCTTTTCTGGCCTAGTGGGTACGCAGTATGATATCTCCCTTGTTGTTGGGCGGAGGCAGTGGGCTACAGCTCCCAGCTGGCCACACGATCATGAGGGTAAACAACTGATTCATTTAACAACCATTCTGTACCTATACAACCATCTGTTTTTCACTTTCCGTACAGTATTCAATAAATTACATGAGATAGTCAACTCTTTATTACAAAATAGGCTTTGTGTTAGATGATTTTGCCTAACTCTAGGCTAATGCAAGTGTTCTGAGCAAAATTAAGGTAGGCTAAGCTAAGCTATGATATTTGGTAATTGGTGTATTAAAAACTTTTTCAACTTAGGCTATTTTCAACCTACACTGGGTTTTTGGAGATGTAACTCCATCACAAATCAAGGAAGATCTGTATACTCTATTGTGAATAATTTCTTATTCACCTGCTAATTCTTTTTCCCCTATATTTTAGCTGCTGCTCTTAATAGGATTAATCCATCAAAAGAGGATTTTTCCTTAGTGCACGAGCAAGGTGCCCTTCAATTAGGAGAAATAGTAAAGACAATACTAGATCAATCATGTTAATTTCCTATTTCCTAATTATAGTTTCCTAATTATAATTATATCTTATAGTTATATATTCAGGTAAATGTTTGTTTATGAATATTTATTCAGATAAATATTGCCTGAATGTGCTTGGCGGTATTTACCCAAAGAAATGCCATCAATAGCCATGGCAATTTACTTGTTTAAGTAAATAATGATTTAAATAATTTAATTGAAATTGGATCATTTAAATCTACTTTAATTGAATCCTTTTATAAACACATATTTGCAGTACTGTGCCAGGTAGAGGCAGAAATGAGTATAAATCTAACATTGTTTAGAGTGTGCTAGGTAAAGTCAGAAATGATGCGCAAATTAGAGGGCATAACAAAGTCTCTGAAGGCTAGTTATCATTGTTATGCATAGTTTTCAGGTTTGGTGAGTTAGCTGCACTCAAGCCTGTGAGTAGAATTATGTCTTTTTAAAAATGATAAAGTTAAATTCTTCCAAATAAATCTTTTAATGTGATTTTCTTGTCTTTCTTTAGGGTATCACAAAGGGCAGCAATGACAATTCCAAACCCTGCATGATTTGTGGGACCAGGATTTTTGTAGTACTTACTATCTGGCTTTTAACTGACTCTAGATGAAGTGTGAGAGTGGCTTGCCAATAATAATAAAAGGAGATGTAGCCATCAGCAATAGTAGAAGTTGTAAGAGTAGTAGTTAGTGGCTGTTCTAATAGTGGAAGATAGCAGCAGGAGTGGCTGCCCAATGCCCCTTTTCTTGGTGCTAGCCTCCTACATAGGAGTGGATCTTTAGTGGTGGTGTCTGTGGATTCCTGTTCTTGGCTCATGGATGCAGGAGTACTAAATATCCTGAACCATGTTGGAGCAATAAGATGCTATCTCCTTGAATCTGAATCTTGGAATGAAGACCTAGAGCACATTTCAGGTTGTGTGCCGTTAATGCTGATGACACTAGACCCCTGCAGCTGTGGCCCCTGGGTGGCCCTAATTGCTATGTATCTAAAGCATTGATTTTCGAATTCTTCCACTAAGTGTCCTTCAAATACTCTACCCTGCTCTCCCCTTTTTTAATTAATCTAGTTATTTTATTGACTTGCAACCAAAAACATTTTAACTACTACAATAATAGTGTTATAATTATTATAACAATATTATAACAATATATTGAGCTTTTAGTACAAGCAAGCATTGGTTTACTTCATACTCTGTATCATATAATCTACACAATAACCTTATAGAATAGATATTATTTCTATTGTAAGATTATTATAAGGCTGACAGAAGTTAAGTAATTTAAAATTACACTCATGGGCTTCCCTGGTGGCACAGTGGTTAAGAATATGCCTGCCAATGCAGGGGACACGGGTTCAAGCCCTGGTCCGGGAAGATCCCATATGCCGCAGAGCGACTAAGCCCGTGCACCACAACTACTGAGCACACGAGCCACAATTACTGAAGCCTGTGCGCCTAGAGCCCATGCTCCACAACAAGAGAAGCCACCGCAGTGAGAGGCCCACACACCGCAACAAAGAGTAGCCCCTGCTCGCTGCAACTAGAGAAAGCCCACACGCAGCAACAAGACCCAATGAAGCCAAAAATAAATAAAATTAAATTTTAAAAAAATTTTAATTACACTCATAATAAGAGTTAGGCTGAACCCAGTTTTCTGATTCTAGGCCGATGATCTTAGCATATGTGCTATGCTCAGGGCAGCTTCTGCTAGCTAATTTACGGGAACAGTTGGTGTTAGAAATGGGAAGGAGAACATAAAGGAAGGGTGTTAGAGAAGAATGGGCAGGGGCATAGGAAAGATGTAACAAGTTTTTTTAGAATGGTAGGAAACAAAAAATGGAGAATTCATATTAGCTCTTGGGAAGAATTTCTTGACCATATCGTTAGTAAGCAGGGGAGTAAGTTACTGAGGGGATAGTAAAATTAAAAGTTCTAATAAAATATTAAATAACTATTCATATGGAGCAGTTTATGTAGGCTTTAATGTGAAGACAGGGAATTGGAACTGAATTCAGTCTTGAAAAATGTTGTGGACTCCTACCAGCGTAAAAAATTTAGTAGCTAATAAAAAGATTTTTTTATCCCCATAAGGAGAGGCACAGCTTATAATATTACAAATATCAAAATTATTTACTTTAAGCATGAATGATCAGAAGTAGGAGCTGATTATAAAGACAGGGATTAAATGGAATTTTAAATTCTTTTGTACATATATAGATTAACATGGAATCATACTGATTATTACTATTTGAGAAATCATGGAAACACCCTCAAGACTGGAGATGAGTGAATTATTTTCCAATTTTTCACATAGGTTCTTAAAACCTTAGGCAAATAATTCTGATCTCAGTCTCCTTAATATTTTGAACTGTATGAGAAAATCTAGAATAGACTGTGGTAATCCCCAGGGCCAAGCATAGAGTCACTAACAAAAATCAAGCCTCCTTATTCACATATCCAGTTTGGAGACTTGCTAAGTTTTTAGCAGGAGAAGATCAGTGATACTGAATATCATGGTCATAGATAGTAGTAAAAGAATCAAATAGGAAAATATGACCAATATTCTTAAAAATACTTGAAATTGTCAGCTATGACAAGAGTATTATTGTTATTCAATTTGGAGGGAAATCTTTAATACTGGATTACCCTGACCAAATAAATTTCCCCATAAAGTCTTATTGTTCTCATCTCTGGTCCAAAAAAGTCATCAAGTGATTGGAAATGCTACTTTAATATATATTAAATATTCGTGTATATGTGATTTTTCTCTCTTGACTCTGTTCTTTATTTTTAACCTGAACTTTGTAAACTGAAGTATAATATACATAAAGATGAGTGCCCCACACATAAATATCTACCTTAACAATTTTCATAAAATTAACTGATCCCTGTAGCCAGCGCCCAGATCAAAAAAGAGAACATTGCCAAAACTTCAGAAGGCCTCTCATGTTGCACTTTTCTTATTACCATATGCCCCTAAGAGGTATCCTGATTTCTAACACCTTAAGCAAGTCTTGCCTATTTCTCAGATTTATATGCATGGAATCATATAGTCAGTTTTATGCATGGCTTATTTTTCTCAGCAGTATGTTTGTGAGATTCATCCATGTTGTTGCATGTAACAGTAGTTTGCTCATCCTCGTTGCTGTCTACAGTGCTTCAGTGCATGAACATTGCCATAAAATATTTTAAATCCATTCTGCTGCTGGTAGACATTTGCCTTTTCTCCAGTTTGGGGATATTATGAGTAGTGCTGATATGGGCATCCTTGCAACATATATTGTGTGTTGTGTGAACATACTTCCATAGTTCTGTACCATTTATGCTGACAGAATTGCAGGGTCATAGGGTATGCATTTTTTCAGCTTTAGTTGATGCAGCTTAAGAGTTTTCAACATGATTGTTACATTTACACTTCAACCAGAAGTGTGTGAGAGGTTCAGCTGTTAACACATTTTGAGCAACTTCAGTAGTCAGTCCTTTTAATTTCAGTTACTCTGATGGGTGTGTTGTGGCCTTGATTGTGGTTTTATTTTATATTTTTTAAATTGAGATATAATTAAAATACCATGAAATTTACCCTTATAAAATGTACAATTCAGTGATTCTTAGAATATTCACATTGCTGTGCAACAATCATTATTATCTGATTCCAGACATTTTCATCACCCCCAAAGGATACCCTATAACTCTACTCCCATTTCTCTCTACCCCCAGGCTCTGGAAACACTAGTCTACATTCTGTCTTTGTGGACTTGCCTATACTAGACATTTTGTGCAAATGGAATCACACATTTTATGGCTATTTGTGTCTGGCTTCTTTCACTTAGCGTGTAGCATTAGTAAAGTTACTAGGAAAACTGGATTACCATGACCAAAGATGTTACAGAGTGCACACAATCCTGACAGGGAAAGCTAAGATCCAGGAGTGTTTTTCCTTAGCCATAGTATTCTCTTATGATTTTTGTATTTCTGTAGTATTGGTTGTTATTTCTACTTTTCATTTCTTCCTGTTGATTTGGGTCCCCTCTCTTTTTGTCTTGATGAGCCTGGCTAAAGGTTTATCAATTTTGTTTATCTTTTCAAAAAAAGAGCTCTTGTTTTCATTGATATTTTCTATTGTTTTTTTTGGTCTCTATTTATTCTCTGATCTTTATTATTTCCTTCTTTCTGCTGACTTTGGGTTTAGTTCTTCTTTTTCTAATTCCTTTAGGTGGTAGGTTAGGTAGTTTATTTGCTATTTTTATTGTTTCCTGACATAGACCTCTATCACTATAAACTTCCGTCTTAGAACAATTTTTGCTGCCCCCCCATAGTTTTTGGAAAGTTGTGTTTCCATTTTTATTTGTCTCAAGGTATTTTCTGGTTTCTTCATTGACTTACTGGTCTTTTAGTAGCATGTTGTTTAATTGCCACGTGTTTGTGCTTATTTTTGTTTCTGTAATTGATTTCTAATTTCATACCACTGTGATAGGAAAAATGCTTGATATAATTTATATTCTCTTAAATTTGTTGAGACTTGTTTTGCAGCCTATCATGTGATCTAAACTGGAGAATGTTCCATGTGCACTTGAAAAGAATGTATATTCTGCTGCTTTTGGATGGAATGTCCTGTAGATAACTGTTAAGTCTAACTGGTTTATTGTGTCATTTAAGACCACTTTTACCTTAATGATTTCCTGCCTGGATGATCTGTTCATTGATGTAAGTGGGGTGTTAATGTTCCTTACTATCATTGTATTATTGTCAGTTTCTCTTTTTATGTCTGTTAGTATTGGCTTTATATATTTAACAGTTTCTGTATTAGTTGCAAATTAATGAGTGTAATATACTCTTCTTGTATTGATCCTTGTATCATTATATAATGCCTTTCTTTGTCTTTTGTTATAGCTTTTGTTTTAAAGTCTATTTTGTCTGATATGAATATTGTTACCCCTCCTTTCTTTTCATTTTTGTTTGCATGAAACATCTTTTTCCATCCCCTTACTTTCAGCCTGTGTGTCTTTTGCTCTGAAGTGAGTTTCTTGTAGATAGCATATAGAAGGGTCTTGTTTGTTTATCCAATCAGCCACCCTATGTCTTTTGATTGGAGCATTCAGTCCATTGACATTTAAAGTAATTTTTGATAAGTATGTACTTATTGCCACTTGTTTTCCAGTTGTGTTTGTAGTTCTTTTCTGTTCATTTCTTTTTTGTTTCTTCCCTTGTACTTTGATGATTTTCTTTAGTAGTATGCTTGTGTTCCTTTCTTTTTAGTTTTTGTATGTCTATTGTCGATTTTTTATTTGTAGCTACCATGTGATTCATATAATTGATGTATAACTATGTCAACTTGTTTTAAACTGATAGTCATTTAAGTTCAAATCCATTCTAAAATAGCTAACTTTTCTTACTCCCATCATTCCATATTTTGTGTTTTTGATGTCATATCTTACATCTTTGTGTTTATTCCTTTACTGTTTATTGTAGTTACAGTTGCTTTTAAATTTTTTGTCTTTTAATCTTCATACTAGCTTATTTAAGTGATTGATCCTCAGCCCTTGCTATATATTTGTCTTTCTTAGTGGTTTTTTTTCCCTATCCTATAGATTATTATTTCTTGTCATAGCCTTTTCTTTTCCACTTAGAGAAGACCCTTTAGCATTTCTTTAGGTTAGGTTTAGTATTGATGAACTCTCTTAGTTTTTCTTGTGTGAGAGGTTCTTTATCCCTCCTTTTATTCTAAATGATAATCTTGCTGGGTAGAGTATCCTAAATTGCAGGGTTTTCCCTTTCAGCACTTTGACTATATCATGCCACTCCCTTCTGACCTGCAAATTTCTGCAGAGAAATCAGCTAGTAGCCTTATGGGGGTTCCCTTGTCTATGACTCTGTTTTTCTCTTGCTGCCTTTAGTATTCTCACTTTAACTTTTGCCATTTTCATTATGATATGTCTTGGTATGGGTCTGTTTGGGTTCATCTTGTTTGGGACCCTGTGTGTTCCCTGTACCTGGATATGTTACCTTCTTCAGGTTTGGGAAGTTTTCAGCCATAATTTCATCAAATACATTTTCAACTGTCCTCTCTCTCTTCTACATCTGAGACACCTATAATGCAAATGTTGATACTCTTGATATTATCCCAGAGGTCTCTTAAACTGTTATCATTTTTTGTTTTTCTTTTTGCTGTTCTGATTGGGTGATTTCCATTATTTTGTGTTCAAGATCACTCATGAATTCTTTCTTCATACCTTCGAGTGTGTTTTTTAATCTCAGTTATTATATTCTTCAGTTCTGATTCTTTTTGATGTTTTCTGTTTCCTTGTTAAAATGTGCACTGTTTTCATCTATTTTGTCCTAATTCAGTTAGCATTCTTATTACTAACGCTTGGAATTATTTATCTTGTGAATTGTTTATTTCTGTTTCATTTTTAATTTCTTCCGAATTTTTCTCTTCCTCTTTCAATTGAGACCAGTTCCCTCTGTCTTTTCATGTTGCTTAACTTTCTCTCTCGGAATTGAGGTGAAACAGTTACCTACTGCAGACTTGAAGGGTGAGTGACTCCTTATGTGTGAGTGTCTCTATACAGTCTGTGTGTACCCAGTGCTTTCGGTGGGAGATTTGGATTTGATGTGAACTGAAGTCATGTCTTTCCTCAGGGTGTGCTGTTAGCCTTCACCTTAGTATAAGGTGGGGCTGGAGATGGAGGAACTAGGGCCAGAGCCAGCTGTGAGATGGGGCCTCCCTTTTGCTCAGTGGCCATCACTTCCCTATCAGGGGCAGGGTCAGATCCCAAGTTGATGGAGCAGTAGCTTTGAGGGTCAGGCAAGCTGGGTCTGTTCCCTGTAAGTGTGGTCTTCCTTCTCCCAGCACCAGCACTCTAGACCCAGAGGGGAGCAGTACTGGAGCAAGAGGGAGCCATGCAGGTTCTCAGCTCATGAGAGGATGTGGGCAGCCTCAGGCCAGCCACAGACAGAGGCCTGGGTTGCTTCCAATGTGTCACCTGTGCAAGCACCAGCAATGGCAGCCCCTCCTGCATCTGAGTCTCCATTTCCCTCACAGCCAATCACTCCCCCAGCCACTGCCACCCCCATCCTGTTGTGGATTCGTGCTGCCAGGCAGGCAAGGCCTGCATGGGCTCTTGGTATGTATCAGGGCAGGCTGTGGAGGTCCAACCAGCATCAGATATTGGGTCGAACACTGATGTGCCACCTGTGTAAGCACCAGCAATGGCTGTCCCTGCTGTGCTCAGATGCCACCCTGGGTCCGAGTCGCCCCTGCATCCCATGGCCAAGGTCTCTCCCTAGTCATGGAAGCTCTCACTCCAGTGAGGACCTGTGAGGTGAAGTAAGCGGGGCTGGAGCGTTTGCTCAGTTTAGACTGGGCATGTGCCAGGGCAGTCGTGGGAAACCAGGCAGGCACTGAAGTCGTCCTCAATCCACCCTCTCTGCCTTGCCTCAGGAGCAAGGCAGCATTCACACACTCTTCACACGTAGGCTTCCCACAGCCCTCCTGTCAGTCCCAGCAGCCCTCCAAGCAACCAAGGGGGCTTGCCTTCCCTGTGTTGGATGCCAGAACTGGGGTGCCCAATGTGTGGCTTGCACCGCTTACACCCCAGGGCAGATCTCCCTGTTCCTC
The DNA here is from genome assembly GCF_963924675.1 of Phocoena phocoena. NCBI lineage: Eukaryota > Metazoa > Chordata > Mammalia > Artiodactyla > Phocoenidae > Phocoena > Phocoena phocoena. Next base: position 43,659,331 of record NC_089224.1, on the reverse strand, counting down.
TCAGTCCCCTCCCAGAAGCACAGGTCCCAACCTGATCACTTCTTTTCCCTTCCTATCTGATTCCATATCAATCTTCTTTACAGTCTTGGTTGTATAGGAGTCTTTCTTTCAGTTTCCAGATAGTTTTCCGTGAGAAATGTTCCATATGTAGATGTATTTTTGATGTGTTTGTGGAAGGAGGTGAATTCCACATCCTCCTACTCCATCATCTTCATCAGTCCCCAGCTGCACATGTGTTTTTAATCTAAGAATTTTATAGTTTTAGCTCTTCCATTTAGATCTTTGATCCATTTTGAGCTAATTTTTGTATACAGTGTGAAGTAGGGTTCCAACTTCATTCTTTTGCCTGTGGATATCCAGTTGTTTCAGCCCATTTATTCAACGGACCATTCTTTCCCAGTGAATTGTCCTGGCACACTTGTTAAAAATCAGTTGGCTATGAATATTTGAGTGTTTCATGGTTATTTTTATTTTCCCTTATAAATAATCATACGTAGCACTATACTGTATGCTTATTGCCATTTAGAGATATTCTTTTGTGAAGTCTTTTGCACATTTCTGCCATTGCCTTAACTGATTTATAGGAATTCTGTATATTTTTATATTAATCTTTTGTTGGTATATGTCTTACAAATACTCTCTCCTACTTTGTAGCATGATTTTAAGTCTCTTAAAGGTGTCTCATTAAATCTTCAAATTTTTAATATAGTCCAGTTTATCATTTTTCTTCACAGTTAGTGCTTTGTGTCCTTATTAAGTAACTTGAGCATATGCAAGTTCTTGAAAGTATTTTTCTAAAATCTTTATTGTTTTATGTTTTACAGTTAGGTTTATGATCCACCTGGAATTGATAGTTGTGTATAGTGTGAGAGTAAATTTAGTTTTCAATATATACTGACCCAGATGATTTACTAAAAAACCATCTTCTCTCCACTGCACTGTAGCATCACCTATGTTATAGACAAGAGTACCATATTTATGTGGATATGTGTTTATACTGTCTCTTCTAGCTCAGGTGTCTGTTTATCTTTCTATTCTGTTCCATTGGTATTTTTAAAACTGCATTTAGCAACAGCATACTATTTAAATGGCTATCACTTTATGATAAGCCTTGATATTTGGATAAATCTTACAGATTTTTTCTTTTCAGCACCATGTCGGCTATTCTTGGCCTTTTATTTTCCATGTAAGTTTTAGAATCAACTTGTCAGTGTCTTCAAAAAAAATCTTTCAGGATTGGGATTGGGATTGCATTGGATCTACAAATTAATCTGGGGAGAATTGATATCTGTATAATATTGAGCCTTCTACTCCATGACCAGTCTATGTTTCTTTATTTATTTAGATTCAAAATTTTCTTCCCCATAATATTTTAGATTTTTCACTGAAGAGGTCTTCTGAATCTATCGTTGGATCTATTCCTATGTATATGATTTATTTGATGCAATTGAAAACGATACCTTCCTGGTCTACCATTCTTCTTTATCATTGAGAAATGTCTTCCTTTATCTCATTTATTGCCTCAAATCTGTTTTTGATATTACTATAGCTATACAATCTTATGATTGGTTAATGTATATCCTTTTATTTTCAATGTTTTGTAATTTGTATATTTAAGGTGGTTTTCTTATAACTAGCATGTCATAAAGTTCGACATTTTTATCCAGTCTAATAATAATATACTTGTCCTTGAGTATTTACTTACGTGTGTGTTTATTGTTCCTACAATCTTAGTACTTATCTCTAGTTAGGCTACCTGTTTATGTTTCCTTTTTGTCTTTTCTTGCCTTCTTCTTTAGTATTTAAATATTTTTATCAGTCTGTTTTTCTCCTTGACTAATTTGTTAGCAATATTTTTGGTTTTGTTTTTTTCCTAATATTTTACTGGCTAACTTGGGGATTTCAATATTCATCCTAGCTTAATGCAGTCTAATAAAAATGATTACTTTGCCCACTTCCTTGATAATTTTAGGACCTTGACACATTTCACCTTCATTTACCGCCTGCTGCCCACAATTTGTGTTGTCAGGTGTTTTAATTATACTTATTAACTATATTGTGATACTTTTTTTGAGTTGATATATTTTGATTTATCCCATTTCCATTGCTTGTTATTTCTTCCTGAATTTACATGCTTCCTGCTGAGGGTTATTTTTCTTCTGCCTGAAGAACTAACTTTATCATTTCTCTTATTGCATGTCTGGTGAGGACATGTTTCTCATTTTTTTACTTGTTTATTTTGCCCTCATTTTGGCTTAGACAAAAGGATCAGATGATATTATAATTAATCCTTTATTCCCTTCTACTTTCCCTCTAGCTGTAGAAACAGCATATCTGAGAGAAGTTTTGATTCTCCAGAAAAGATACATTTATCCAGTATCACGTTCTCATGGTCACAGGCAGAAAGGGAATGAAAAAGACCAAATCATTAATATTTGGGTCTTTTCGTAGATTAAATCCTAGGAACTGAGAAATGTGGACCCATGGGTAACTTTCATCTGCCAGGTACCTTACTCCTGTGGTGTAACAGGATAAGAAAGACATTGGAAAGTGGTCAGTAGTGTTGCTTCAGTAAATTGACTCCACATGGAAACCTGAGGAATGGCGGGGAGGGATAAGTGGTCCTCTTCTGAGCTATTTTCCACATTCTTAGCTCTTGGTTCTCTTAACCCATTTGTCTGGAATATTAAGCCAGTGTAAGTTCTGCTTCCATTTGCATGAGGTGTCTCCCCTAATACTAACAATTGTTCTTCTAAGGATTCTCCTTGAACTTCTGGTTATTGGTGTGAATTTTGCCTCTGTAAATCTCAAAAAATGGGTTAGAACAGCATATTGATTAAATCATATCATGACTTCACTATACTCAGGAATGAAAATTCACTTGCCCTTTAGTTATCATTGCAAAATTCCCAGGCATGTAGTCCAGAATAGGTCAACATAAGTTTTAAAATGAGTTTTTGACATTAAGTTATACTAATAATTCAAGGCCAACACTATAGAGGTGCCCCAAATTTTAATATAAATTCACTCTTACTTTTTGAACTTTAATTTCTCTCTGGAAAATTTATAGTAAGTTGCAAGTTTAAGCCCTTAGAAGTTGGAGTCCAAGCCTTTAAAATTCCAAATCACATTGTCTTGAGATTTTGCATTAAAAGATGAAAGAAATTAAGCTATAACATTCATTCTTGCCAGTTTATTATTTTACTTTGTCTCTGTAGGAGGGATTTTGGGACAGTGGATATGGTGTTCTCTACCTAGGCCTGGCACGAGCAGTGAACCTAGAGCCTTATTAGTACTCTGTGGCATTAGTAGAACTCAACTGCCTTTGCAGTCCTGGCCTTCTCATCTGCAAATCACACTGAGAAAAAGATGTAGTAAAAAGTTGTTCTCCTAATTCTTAAAAAGCCTGTCTACACAAAGACTCTCTTTGCTATATAATTAAATCTGCCTCAACTATGCTGCTTATATAAAAAACGGTACCTGTATATTTCAAGGTGAGTTGCTGAGGACCACACATTATGCCTTATTATCTTGAATTTTTAAGCACCCCAACCCATTAAAACTAACTTCAGCAAACAAGTACTAGCCACAGTTAGCTATGATGGCCAACGAATGTCAAAGTCCCATGTGGCCCAAGTTTACTGAAGTGTAAGTCCTTAAGCACTCTCCAAATACAATTCATGATCTTTTTTTTCCTAAACACCAAATCAGAGGACCAAAGGCTGAGATTTTAGGGGCTAATAAATTATGCCCATTTTTTTCTTCACCAATATTTAATAAAATTTGATGGAAGTATCACAGTTAATTCTGTTTGGAGAATATGGTTTAGAAAATGACCATTAAATGTTATTTCCAGTCTCTTTCTTCCCCACCAACCATTCCTCATTCTTGCCTTATTGTCAGTCTACTTCTTGGGACAGTTTATCCCTAGGAAAATTTTGTTTTCTCCAAGTCATTATTTTTTCTTGGTATTGGACAGAGAGGGAAGAGACTTAATTCCCACTGCTTATGACCTATTAATAGATTATTGTTATAAAAACTGAAGCAATGGTCATCACTCGTGAACTTGGCAACTCACATCCTCTGGGGATGCATGAGTAAGGGAAGGGCAAGAGGCCAAGAGCATTACTTTAGGAAGTCCCACACAGAATATGAGAATAGAAGGACTGGTAGTTTGTTCTCATAAAGAAGTCAAGTGTTTGACTATTAACTCCAGAGATCTACCATTTTATCAAAAATCTTAAATTTATAAAGTATATCAGTATGTTATGAAAATGTTCATTATAGCTCATAGTTGCAGAACAAGTGTTGTTCATTTTTCTTGGGGAGAGATGGAAAGCTTCCTAACCTGTCGACGTTTGTCTGTGGAAGTGGGGAAAAGAACTGAACAAGATCAGGGGAAACTAGAATTGTTTAGTGTGGAGAATAGTAGGCTGGGAAAAAAAGTGTATAATGATGGCTATTTTCAAGAACCCTAAGAGCAATCAGATGAAAGAGGCACTTACCTTATTGTGTGTAAATAGAAAAGGCAGAATAAGGGCAACATGATAGACGGTTCAGGGAAGTAGATTTAAATTCACTAAAGAATTTTTTTTTAATAGGAACTGGGAAAAAAAGGAAAGGGCATGCTTGCAAAATACTCATCTTGTATCATTTGTATGTGGGCAGAGGCTGGGTAGATCAAGAAAGCTAGAGCAGAAGATATGGCACGGGGTGAGCAGTAGACCAGATCACTCAAGAGTCCTCTGACCTATGGGCTTCCCTGGTGGCGCAGTGGTTGAGAGTCCGCCTGCCGATGCAGGGGACATGGGTTCGTGCCCTGGTCCGGGGAAGATCCCACATGCCGCGGAGCGGCTGGGCCCGTGAGCCATGGCCGCTGAGCCTGCGCTCCACAGCGGGAGAGGCCCCTACAGTGAGAGGCCTGCGTATGGCAAAAAAAAAAAAAAAAAGGAAAAAAAGAGTCCTCTGACTTCTGATCATGTTAGGAGATTGTCATGGTAACAAGGACATTGCACAAGCACTGCAGCTTATCTGGTCTTCCATAGTTCCTTTATGTCTGCTCACTGGGACTAGTTTTGCTCCTGACCCTGAATGAAACTTTGGGCAGACAGTAAGATTTCTCTCTTCACTTTAAGGAAATACGAAGGTGTGCAGTAATTTTAAGTTGCAGAAAAGAATTCCCAATTCCCTAATTACAGTGTTCTCTCCCATGTTAAAGTATAACCCCAAATGTGATAGAAGGTTGAGGCTTTTCCTCTTTTCTTCTATGTTGGGCCTGTTGCAAATGGGAAGCCTTTATAGCGGAAAGATGTCAATATTTTTCCTTTAGCTCACCGTTCTACTTCCCCTTACCCATCTTATGAATCAAGATTTCTGGCTTCTTTGGAGTGAAAGCTGAGAGGGTAATGAGGTAAAGAGAGCTGGGACATAGTTATTTGCCTGGTATAGTTGTGGTGATCTAGTTTTGACACTTCTTAGATGAGGTGTACCCCACGGGCACGTTGTTTATCTTGAGAGAATTCTCACTTGCAATGCTCTTTTGAGGGTGATAAAATCATCTTCAGTGTCTTGTTTATTCCTTCCTCATTCCTTGGGAATCTGGGGATACCTTTAACACCCCTCTGTTGACAACAATTTTTGTCCTTTAAGTGTCCCGTGGATAGGATGTGACAAGCCCCACCACCAGTTTTTTTTCTGCTGGGTTTAAAGGCCATGTCTGGCCCACAGGAAATACTCATAGATCTTTTGTTTCAGAAAGTTCTGGGAGTGTAGTTATTTTATAAGTCTTGGTCTTCTAGTCTGCTATCACTAGCTCATTAATTCAGCCTCCTAATTAGTAGTTCATTGGTCTGTAGGAGACACATATTAAACTCTCCACCCATGTTGTAAGGCAATACCTCCACCCACTGGAGGTCAGTGGAGACCAGAGTAGCACCCTTTCAAGAAAAACAGCATCATGCACAATTCTTTGGCAATTTTTGTTTCGGCCCTTTTATACAACTATAATGGAGGTAAGAATTCTCTTATACTAAGAGTCTCATATATTTTTCACACATCTATTTTGAAACTCTTACAGGACACTCTGTATTACAAATGCCTTTGATATCTAGTAACTCTTGTCAGAGGGTCATAACCAAAACTTCAATTTTAATACTGTTATATAATTTATTGGAAAATACTTACTGAACAGTGGCTAAGTGGAGCTAACCCAAAGAAGGTAGTGAGACAGTACCCACTGAAAAAGGAAATAACAGATTACCTAATATTACTTTATATAAAGTGACTTTCAAACGAATGGTTTCAGCAATATAGACAGTTAATATTTTTGCCCCCATAACAGAAAATTTTTCAACTTCCTAATAGTCTTCTCACTGATGCCCCAAAGAGATCTCAAACTCAGCCTGTTCAAAGAATGATCTTACTCAGTCTATCTTACCCTGAACAATTGTGTTTCTTTCCCTAGAATCTCTATTTTGGTTAATAGCATCACCAACTACTCTATTTCCCAAGCTAGAAAATTTAGTGTGAAGGCTTTAAACTCTTAGAACAGTCCATGGGAGAAAACTCGTAATCTTCTAGGATATAACCCTGCAGATGCATTGGTGACAATTCCCTTTGTGTCAATCCTAGATTAAGGACATAGAACTGTATTGCTACACTGTCTAGTTTCTAGTTGCCAGGTAACCAGCTGTTACATGATAATCAGCATTGTCTTTTCACAGACCTAAATCATCTGCCAGTAGGAGGCAAAATGGTCTCCTTTATGGTGAGAGCACATGTTATTGAAATTGTTTGTCTCAACATTCCTTCCAAATGTATTACATGCAAATATATGTGTATACAATGTGCTGGAGCAAACGACATCAAAAACATTCTACCCAGTTACATATGCATATTCTATTCTACAGAGGATGAAGAGGGAGAATAACATTATTTTCATTTTTATGAAGCCATGTGTAGGGTCAGTGGACTAATAAATGAAATCTGAATTATTCATCCATCTGTATGTCATTCAGATCTTTAAAATCAATGCCGATGGAGTAGTAGAGATGCGTCAACTCTCACCAAACCAACATAATGGTCTCCTTCCTTCTCTCTCTTTCATTTTTAACCATTTACTTTTATTTGGGATTTTGGAATCTGGATACATTTCCATACATTGCCCCTAACAACCATAACGCACATTAATAATTTATGGGCCTGAAGTGTGGAGGGTGTTTGTGAAGGAGCATTTCGTACAGAGTGTAATCTCACTACCCCCAGATTTCCAATTCCCATTAGTTAATTTAGGCAGAGACTAATTTAGGAATTTTCTATATTAACAAAGAGTATATGTGAATTCTTTGGAATCTATTAGTCAAGGATGAGTAGGACTTTATGTGTACTTTTAGGAAACAGATTATTTTCCCTTTTTTGTTTTTAATACAAATCTATACAGAGAAAATGGAATTCATTCTAAAGGGTGATTTATTGATTAATTTCCATACCACTGATTTTTGCCTCTACTTTCACCCCTTTAGATACATTTCTTTGTGTTTTTCTTTGGATTTTTTGAAATTGCCCATAAAAAATGCTTGGTATTTGCTGAGCAATTCTCTCTCCTGTGTTGCTTTAAAACACACCAGGTTAAAAAGAATATAGGTAGTGTTGGAAAGATTAATTCCTGAGGTACTGAAATATTTTTTTCCACGTTAACTCTTTTTTTTTTTTTTGACAGCTTACTTTCAGGAACAGCTACAAAAGAAAGGCTTCTAATTTAATACATTACTGAAAATATAAATAGAAGAGGGGAAAACCCCTTACTGCTCAAGCACACACTGACTGTCATGGACTCAGATTAATAATAATTCCCGATATTAATAATGATAACTGACATGTATTGAGGGTATACTGTATGCCAAGTAGTGTTTCAAGTATTTTACATTTATTGTACTTCATCTGCACAGCAACCAATGAGATAAGCTCTATGATTATAATACCTCTCTTACATAGGAGGAGACTGAGACACAGAGAGGTTAAGGAACTTGCCAAGTTCACACAGCTGCTAAGTGGAGAAGCCAGATTTAACTCAGCCTGCCTGGCTGCAGAGCTTTCACTACAAGCCGCTGCCTCTTGATGCCTGGGCCAGGCAGTGCCCTGTGAGTCGTAAAATGATATGGAGTCATTTCCTTTCCACTTAAGTAATGTGAATGTATGTTCTGGGTATTCTTCAGCTTGTAAATTTGAATGCTTTCCATTTTTCTGCATGCTCTGTGTCTGAGGATGAGTAATATGCACGTAAATGGCATTTTTGTACAATCTTTAACGATTCTAGATCTATGTTCTTTGGAGGTGGGACCTAGTTATTTACATTTTTCATAAGTTCCCCAGGAGATTCTGATGCAGCTTCTAGTCAGATAAGCCTCTGGAACAACTATTCTAAATCAAACCTATGAAAGAATATGCCCATATCTACATAATAACATGTAATTTTTTTGGCAAGGAACCAAATGGCACAGATGGGTGTAGGCGGGAATTAGTTCAACTAGAGCTACCTTATAAAACATTTCATCACACTGTTGGTTCCAAAGCAGTGTGTCTTGTCCCTGGAGGGCAGGAGGGTTGACTGCCAATTTTCTAGTAGCTCAGTTTAGCCACTAGGATGGTGTTCTGTTCACAATGGCCCTTCAATAAATAATATAATGATAATAATAAACACAAATTTAGCACTCACCACATGCATGCCAGGAGGTGGTCGAAGTGCTTTACATGCATCAACTCTTAATCCTCTTACCTTTTCTATGAGTTAGATTCCTTTTCATGCCCATTTTTCTGATCAGGAAACTGAAAACAGAGATGTTAAGAGCAAGTGACAAGTACCAGAACTCGGGTAAGATTGGATATGAGCTCCAAGAAAATGTCACCAGTGATAGCTTAAAACAAATAACTGTACTCGTCTTTGCTCTGCCAGTCCAAAGATGAAGATGATGAGGATTTTATATGATTATACTTTCAAGATATGTCTATTTAGATATAAGAACTTTCCCTTCCTGATATGTATCACTCTTCTTCTCTCTCTCCCCTTCCTTCTCTCTCCTTGGCTTTTCTCCCTACCTCTCTCCTCTTCCTTTTTCTTCTTTCTTCCTTTGTTATACTTTAAAATGTTTATCAAAGCCCATATTTACTAAAATAGAAAGGGAAAATAGTTCTCATTCAAATACTTTAATGAATATATTTGTAAATATTATTTAACATAAAGATAAGTTTCACGTGAGCATAAACTAAATCAGTTTTTGAGACAAAAATATCCATTTATCTGAGCACAGTCATCGGCTCTGCTTGGCTGGATAAGAGAGCTGTGATTTTCTGTACTTGGCTACCTGTGTATCTCCTAGGAATACTCAAGATTGGAGGAAGTGTTAGGGCTTAGTAAATATTTCAACTTACCTGAAGGCTGTTTTAGGCTATCACCTTTTGTGTTTTTAATATTATAAAGGAGATAGTGACTAGCAGATAAAATTTTTCACTGATTTAGAGAGAAATGATGAAAATACTCTCTTGAGTGTCTGATCACCTGGGATTTCTGAGGCAACCTTGGGATAAAATCCTGGAGCAACATGGGCTAAGCTTCATATTGCTAACATTCAGCGTATGGAACTTCTATATTTTTGCAGGGCAGGACTATGACTTTTATTTCTGTATCTTTGATATTGAAAACAGTGGCAGATATACTATAGGTGGCCAAAGAGAGATATTTTTTGCTGGACGTAAAAGAATGAATTTATCTATTCAATTTCCCAGCAATGGTATAGTATCATTACCAAACTTTCCCTAAATATCTTAATGTAAACTCTCATCATTTTTCATGCAGGGCAGTGTTTCTTAAACTTCAGTAATATGTGTCCCCTTCTAGGAAAAAATTTCAACAAACACCAACTGTTTATTTAAAATTTTATCACGTAACACTAAGCATAAACCCCTTGTGTTTATAATTTGTAATTAAACTTCAAATCAAAACAAATGTAGAAATTAAATACAAACAAAACAGCAAAACAATAGCATTTGAGATAACATTTATTTAGTGTCACAGACCTTTTTTTTCTGCTGAAACCAAGGTGCCAAAGTTTATTATTGAAAATGTATTATCAAGTTCCATGTTTTATTTATTGTCCACTTAATTCTTTTGGCTCTAAATTTAATAAACTATCATTTATAACATAGTCACTCTCATCATGATCATTTTAGGTACCTTCTTAACAATGGTACTTTAATGACTAAATTTTTTTAATGGGTCTGCCAACTTAATGGAGTTAATTACTATCAAAATGTAATGAAAAGTTCTTTTACTGTGTGTTTACTGATAACCCTCTAACTGGTATGTATGATACTAGGAATTGTACTTTCGATGCTACAGCACTGCTTCTTTTGAGTTTATTATACTTATACTATATGCTACATGATAATCAAATTTTCTTGTCACTTTTTCTCATTTGAAAACTCATCATTTAAAAATCTGTCTTCATTCTTTTATTACTTGACTTAGATAATCAAAATAGTATGTAAATAAGTTGTCTATTACATCATTCTCATGATACCAAATCTGTCTCATTTTATTAAATAACTTAAGAAACTAAAGCCTTATTCTATGAAAAACGTCTTTCCATTGAGAATTATAATGGCGAAAGAGAATTTTATCTTATTAACTGGTAAAAGAACAATATGAATATGGAATTGTGCCTGAGACCATTGTTGTCATTTTGGCATTAGGAATATGAATGCAACAATAGGGTTCCAAGGCAGTAATTGATTATAAGATTGTCCTTCATATGCTCAAAACACTATTTAAAAAGCTCTACTTTTAGGTGTCTCGATGTTTAAGAACTTATTTACTTTTAAAATCTAGTCAGGTTTGAGCACCTTTGGCCATCTTGTCTCTCTGTCTGCGGCTTTGATCCCATCACATCTACTTAAAGACTTAAGTAATCTATCTAAAATGCAAGTCTGTTCAATTCATTGATATAAAATTCTTCAATAACTCCATCTTGCCTGAAACCTATAATCCAAATTCTTTACATGACGTACAAGACCATGATTTGACTCCACCCATCTTTTAAATCCTGCCTCCATTCATTCCCATCTGAGGGAGCTTCATGCCATGCATCTTAATTAGATGTACCTTGCTTTTTCATACCTCCATGCCTTTTACATTCTGTTCCTTCTGCCGTAAATGCTCGCTCCCTTCTCAAACCTCCCCTTTCTACTACACTTCTCTAGGAAATTTTCCCTTCAAAATTCTGATCTGGATTGGCTTCCTTGGAGAACTTTTTCCTTAACCCCACCAGACAGTTCAGCCATCTTTGTGCTCCTATAGGAGCCTGAGCATGTTCTCCTCATTCCATGTATCGGGCTGTATGTATTGTATTGTTTTCTTGTTCCCATGGGTCTCTTCCTGCATACACAGATGTGCTAATAGATGGTGACTTTGTACCCACAAAGTTTAAGAGTCCTTATGAGGTCAGTATTTACAAAGGAATGGCAATAACAAGCACCCCTCCCTTTTTTAAAGAAACTCTTCAAGAAGGCTATTTGCTAATTGTATCCTTAAGTGTTGATTAACTTCACGCTTTATATGACTTAATCTTTCCAGTTTTCCCTGATAGGCCAAATAAAGTAGTTGTTAAGAGCAGCAGTTTTGGATTCAAACCCGCTTCGATTCAAATCCAAGCTCTTCCACTAATTCTCTATGTAACCTAAGACTTATTCACTTGTATTTACTTGCTGTGTAAAGTTTTTTTTAATGAGAGGTGATATTATGGGTAGTACATAGCAAGCATTCAATACAAGTTAGCTATAATCGATAATAAAATATTCATATATAAATTTACAAATCAACAGAAAAAAATCCCACTTAGATAGCAAATACTGACTTGGGACAGAAAGTAAGACCACCATGTCAAAGACTGTAGGAAAACCCCTTTTGTCTCTTTGGCATTCCAGTTTTTCTGTTATGAAAAACTGGGAAAATGGACCATGGATTTATTTTGTGCTACTAAATTAACAAATTTTTTCACTCCTCTCCCCCAGTTCCTCTCCTGTGCAAACTTGTACCATTTTGAATTCTCCATGTGGAATAGTGTATATTGTTAAAATTTACAAGTAATTGGTGAAGAAAATATCTCTTCTGTCCTCTACCCTACATGATGTATCCCAGGTAGTTTGTGCCACTGAACATGTTTTGTGACTTTTTCTCAGGAACTGAATCCAAGGCACAGGTAGAATATATCTGTTTTTTAAAAAAAGAAGCAAAGTTGTTTCTTTTTCTCCCCCCCATATATCAAGAATGTGTCATTTGGAATCATGGATGAATCATCTGTCATTGCTGAATGGCAAGATAATGGTCTTATGTTAGTAAAAAGAGAGACATAGATGATGTGTTGCAAAGTAATAACAGAAGATTGCTTAACAGGTATGTGAAAATGGCACTAATGCTTACATATACAAATGCAGTGTGACAGCAGTCTGTTAGGACAGGGTGCTACTTGTGGAATGCACGTATGCTCTTGCAATGGATATATTTTAATTCTCTATGAATACTGTGTGTCTTTGTGTTTATGTGGGATTTATAAACACGATATAATAATAGCGTCTGAGTATTCTAGTTTAGCGTTCGCATGAGTTTAACATGCATTATCTCATTTGTTCCATATGAAAACTCTGTGACATAGAGACCCATGGAAAAGGAAACTGGACCTGAGAGATTAAGGGACATGTGTGAGATCACATAGGTAAATAGTGATGGATAGACTTGCCTTATCCAACTCTGTTGCTTTTCTACTGTATAACAATCTGTTTTTACCATATAACGATCTGTTTTCCATACAAATACATTTAGAATACATAAACTTATAACTGCACTGAGTCATGTTTTCTCAAGAAGTAATATAAAACATTTTCTTTCTTTTAATTCCCAGAAAGATTTATGATTTCATTTTTCCTAATGACCAGTGTGTTTTGTTCTTCTGCAAAGATATTATCAGAATGCAAGACACTGCAATTTTCTAAACTATTTCTCTAGATTTATAAGATAATACTCAGATGGGCTTAATGCTCTTAATGCAGACTTTTTAGTGATGGGCAGAAGTGATGAAACAATTCCATGGCTATATTAAGACACATAATGGTGGTGGCTTTTTTTTTTTTTTTTTTTTTCGGTACGCGGGCCTCTCACTGTTGTGGCCTCTCCCGTTGCGGAGCACAGGCTCCAGACGCACAGGCTCAGCGGCCGTGGCTCACGGGCCCAGCCGCTCCGCGGCATGTGGGATCTTCCCGGACCGGGGCACGAACCCGTGTCCCCTGCATGAGCAGGCGGACTCTCAACCACTGTGCCACCAGGGAAGCCCCCACATGGTGGCTTTTTTTTTTTAAAGAAGATGTCGGGGGTAGGAGTTTATTAATTAATTTATTTATTTTTGGCTGTGTTGGGTCTTCGTTTCTGTGCGAGGGCTTTCTCTAGTTGTGGCTAGCGGGGGCCACTCTTCATCACGGCGCGCGGACCTCTCACTGTCGCGGCCTCTCTTGTTGCGGAGCACAGGCTGCAGACGCACAGGTTCAGTAGTTGTGGCTCACGGGCTTAGTTGCTCCGCGGCATGTGGGATCCTCCCAGACCAGGGCTCGAACCCGTGTCCCCTGCAATAGCAGGCAGATTCTCAACCACTGCGCCACCAGGGAAGCCCCACATGGTGGCTTTTATGTGGCAGAAGAGAACCCACAAATTGATTTTTTTCATTTGTTTTCAAGATATTTATTTTCTCTTTCAATTTTCATTTTTGCTGTAATTGAGTTTTGTTAACATATATATTAGTGTCTGTTATGTGCAAGATATTGGGAAACCTTTGGGAAATTTATAAGGAGGGCTGAAATCAAGAAATTTAAATTCTAAGGAAGAGATGCTGATGCATAAATTATATAATACTAAGATGAATGAAACATGGTTACTTACATTGTTCTATTGCAGCTCCTACAAAATTTAAACCACTGTATTATAATTTATGGAAGATTTATGATGCATTTAGTCAGTTTTATTCCATAGGCAAAATTTTAATGGAATACTATATTTGGAGACATTAAGACAACACAAGTTCAAGGTTAGTGCAAAGAGGAAAGTTTCCTTAATACTAAAGCCATGCTCAGTATACCATTTCTGTTGTTTCTATTTACATGAAATGAGTCAATATTTTTCAAAATTTTGATTATTTTGAGGGTATTAGAAATTGCTAAAATGTTTACTTCCTTACTTTTGGAATACTTTATCCACCATCTAGATACCTATCATTCTATCATCTATGTATTTATCTTGAGAATATAATGTAATTATGATTTATTCTCTACGGTATGTTTTGATAATAATAACATAAAAATGAATGAAAGTTTAACATCAAATTTTCCTTGAAAGAATCATATGATTACATTTGTAAAAAGGAAATTAGAAGATTAGGTATAAATGGGCATCACTTTAAGATTCTTAAGGTCTATAGTGAATTTCTCCATGTCGTTTGCTTTCTACCATGTAGTCTTGCCTTCAATGAAGAAATATTTGTTCAATGTTTGGCACCAAAAACACAAAACTGAGCAAAAGTGAATTTCAGGCCCCATGGGATTCTTTGGCTGTCACTTAAGGCAGACAAGTAAGTGCACAGAAGTATGATGACAGCTATAATTGAGGTATTGTATGAAGAGTTGGGGTATTGTACAGAGAAAGAGTCAACCATCTTCCAGGTGTGATAAGGAAGGGTGGACTGAGGAATGGTGAAGAGGCTTCACAGGAAAGAAAAAAGATAGATTTAAACTGAATCTAAAAGACTGATTTTAATGGCAGAGAAATTGAAAAGGATATTATAGGCACAAAAACAAGCACATCCAGTGACATGGATATTGTGACATGGGAGAAAACCTGAAAATTGTATTTGATTTCTTTTGTCCAACTTTCTAATGTTTGTGGTTATAGAAAATTTTTATTCCATTAGACTAAAAAAATTATCTGATTTCTTCTGGAATCTCCAAAAACCAGGTCCAAGCAAAAATATAATTCAGTAGGATTCTTTTTGATCCGTAATACCAAGAAGAATTCCTATAAGGACCCTTTGTCAGAAGTGGGGATAGGTGGGGAAGGGAGAATGATTCTTCCATGTTATAAAGACAATCATGGTAATGTATCACTTCTAAACCATTTCCATCTCTTGATGGTCCACTTAAAAAAAAAATCTGCATCAGTCAGGTAACAAGGAACATTAAGCAATCAAATGGATATGTTTAAAGCTCTAGTATTTTAATCTGTGTTTTATTGGCTATAATGCCACTCTTTTTGACAGGCAGTGAAATCAAATTCAAATTAAGACTTTGGCATTCTCTGTTAGACCTTAAGTAAGCTGTTAATGTCTCTGAGCCTTGATTTCTTCCTGTGTATTTTGAAGGAATGATGTATATATCTACAGACTTGTTTTTAGGACAAAACAAGGGTTTCCTTGCAATGCCAGAATAGGTGGCGCTTGGTAAATATAAATATGCCTTTTATTTTTTATGAGGAATGACTTTTCATTTTAAATAACTCAGTTACATAAATTCACTTGAACAGATATATGAGCAAAAGTAAATAGGCTCTAGAGTGTTATGTATCCATCAAAATTTCACCTAGCAAGTAGAATACATTTGAATCACAATTTATAGTTGGAGGTGGCAAAAGTAATCTATGATGGGAGATGATTTTTTTGCCCTTGTATGTGAGATCGTTTTTGTGCATCTGAAACTTTTTGGTAGATTCACTCTACAACTTGGTGCTTGTATGCATAACTATTATAGACTTGGCTTTACAGAATCTGACAACTTACATGACTGTATTCACAATCACGATTGTAGTAGCAAAAAGATTTATTAGTGTCATGTATCATTCACGTTAAAGACTGTATAGATAGAGGCGTGGCCAAGATGGTAGAGTAGGAAGACCCTGAGCTCACATCCTCCCATGAATACACCAGAATTCCAACTATTTGCAGAAAAACTATCTATGAGAATGACCTGAAGCCTAGCAGAAAATATTTTCCACAACTAGCAGAAAATATTTTCCACAAGCCTAGCAGAAAAAATTTTCCTTCCTAAAGAAGGAATCACAATGAGATGAGCGGGAGGGGTAGAGACATAATATAGCCAAGATCCACAACCCTGGATAGGCAAGTCACAAGTGGGAGGATAATCACAATTTCAGAAGTTCTCCTCAAGGAGCAAGGGAACTGAGCTCCACACCAGGCTCCCCAGCCCCGGGGACCTATACAAGATGTCTGTCTTTGAAAACCAGCACAGCTTATGTTCAGGAAAGCCAGGAAGCTATAGGAAACAGATCCAGCTCTTAAAGGGCACACACAAAATCTCACATGCTCTGAGTCCCAGCACAAAGACAGTAGTTTCATAAGAGCCTGGGTCAACCAACTTGCTAATCTTGGAGAGCCTCCTGGAGAGGTAGGAGGCAACTGAGATGGGGCAATTTCCATGGGGATGGAAACAGGGGCAGCAGCCATTTTTGGAAGCTCTTTTTACCAGAAGGACACTGGTGCTTACAAGTGTCATTTTGGAGTCCTCCCTCTAGCCTATTAGCACTGGGGGCATACCTTCCTACTAGCAGGCTGGCACCAGTCCCAGGACTCTCCAGGTCGAGCAGCCAACTACCACAGAAGAACCTGGCCTTGCCCAATAGTGGATCTGCAACAGTCCTGGGACACTTAGGGCCCCACAGGCAACCATGCCAGAACACAGTCCTGCCCACCAGAGGGCTATCAGCCACCACATGAGGCAGGACCTGGCAACCAACCAGGCCAGAAGCCAGCCCTGCCTACCAGCATGCCCACAGTACTTGGGCCCACCACAACAGAAGGGCCCACACAGTCCACATAGAGGCACCACTAAAGCATATAGCTGTAGTAAACAGAGAAGAGTGAGCTTCTGGGCCCCACTGGACATCTACATAAGGACACTTCTCCAAGATTGAAAATTAACTGACCTACCTAATACATAGAAATAAAAACAGGATTAGGCAAAATGAGAAGATGGAGGAATATGTTCCAAATGAAGGAACAAGACAAAACTTCAGAAGAACTAAGCAAAGTAGAGATATGCAAACTACCAGATAAAGAATTCAAGGTAATGATCATAAAGATGCTCAACAAACCCAGGAGAAGAATGAATGAATATAGCGAGAAGTTTAACAAAGATTTAGAAATAAAAGAACCAAACAGAGCTGAAGAGTACGATAACTGAAATAAAAAATACAGTAGAAGGAATCAACAGTAGATTAGATGACACAGAGAAATGGATCAATGAACTGGAAGACTGAAAATATCCAAGCCATGGAAAATATCCAAGCTGAACATAAAAAAAAAATTTTTTTAAGGATCGTTTAAGAGACCTCTGGGACAACATCAAGCATACTAACTTTAATATTATAGGTATCCCAGGAAGAGAAGAGAGAGATCAAGGGGCAGAGAACTTATCTGAAGAAAGAATAGCTGAAAGCTTCCTTAACCTGGGAAAGGAAACAGACATCCAAGTCTAGGAAGCACAGGGATTCCCAAACAAGATGAATCAAAGAGGTCTACACAAAGACATATAATTAAAATGGCAAAAATTTAAAATAGAGAATATTTAAAGCAGAAAGAGAAAGGCAACTAGTTACATGCAGGGGAACTCCCAGAAAACAATCAGCTGGCTTTTCAATAGTACTTTGCAGGCCAGAAGGGAGTGGCACACTGCATTCAAAGTAGTGAAAGGAGAAAATCTACAACAAAGAAACTCTCCTTAGCAAGACTACCATTGCTATTTGAAGGAGGGATAGTTTTACAGACAAGCAAAAGCTAAGAGTTCAGTACCATTAAGCTGGCCTTACAAGAAATGTTAAAAGGATTTCTCTAAATGGAAAAGAAAAGACCACAACTAGAAATATGAAAATTATGAAAGGAAGAATCTCATTGGTAAAGGCAAAATTACAGAGAAGGTAGTAGATCAATCATTTACAGAGCTAGTAGGAAGGTTAAAACTATCTAAAACTAGCAAACTATCAATA
The DNA here is from genome assembly GCF_963924675.1 of Phocoena phocoena. NCBI lineage: Eukaryota > Metazoa > Chordata > Mammalia > Artiodactyla > Phocoenidae > Phocoena > Phocoena phocoena. The sequence continues at coordinate 43,641,246 of NC_089224.1, read as the reverse complement.
AGAGAAATTAAGGAAATAATCCCATTTATAACTGTATCAAAAAGTATAAAATAGAAATAAATCTGACCTTGGAAGTAAAGGTTTGTACTGTAAAAACTAAAACTGATGAAAGAAAATTGAATATGATAAACAATTGGAAGGATATACCATGCTTATGGATTGGAAGAATTAATATTATTAAAATGACCATACTACCCAAGGCAATCTACAGATTCATTGCAATCCCTATCAAAATGCCAATGGTATTTTTCACAGAACCAGAACAAATAATTTTGATATTTCTATGGAAACACAAAAGACTCTGAGTAGCCAAAACAATCTTTTTTTTTTTTTTTTTTTTTTTTTTTTTTTTGTGGTACGCGGGCCTCTCACTGCTGTGGCCTCTCCCATTGCGGAGCACAGGCTCCAGACGCGCAGGCCCAGTGGCCATGGCTCACGGGCCCAGGTGCTCCACGGCATGTGGGATCTTCCTGGACCGCGGCACGAACCCGTGTCCCCTGCGTCGGCAGGCAGACTCTCAACCACTGCGCCACCAGGGGAGCCCCAAAACAATCTTGATAAAGACAAAGCTGGAGATATCTTACTTCCTGATTTCAAACTATACAACAAAGCTACAGTAATCAAAACTCTATGGTACTGGCACAAAAACAGACACATAGATCAATGGAACACAGTGGAGGGACCAGATATGAATCCACACTTATATTCAATTAATATACCACAAAGGAGAGAAGAATATACAATGGGGAAAAGATAGTACCTTCAATAAATGGTCTTGGGAAAATTGGACAGCTACATGCAAAAGAATCAAACTGGACTATTTTCTCATATATTAAAAAAAAAAAACTCAAAATGGATTAAAGACTTAAAGGTAGTACCTGAAACTCTAAAATTCCTGGAACAAAACATACAGAGTACAGTCTTTGACATCAGTTTTAAAAATATTTTTTTAGATGTCTCCTCAGGCAAGGGTGACAAAAGCAAAAATAAACAAATTAGACTACACCAAACTGAAAAGGTTTTGCACAGCAAAGGAAATATTCAACGGAATGAAAAGGTAGCCTACTGAATGGGAGAAGATATTTGTAAACAATATATCTGATAAGGGTTATGTCCAAACTATACAAAGAACTCATACAACTCAACCTCAAAAAAAAAAAAAAAGACTCCATTTAAGAATGGGCAGAGAACCTTAATAAACTTTATTTTTTATAGAAGATATACAAATGGTGAATAGACACATGAAAAGATGCTCAACGTCACTAATCATCAGGGAAATGCAAATCAAAACCACAATGAGATACCACCTCAAACCTCTCAGAATGGCTATCATCAAAAAGACAACAAATAACAAGTGTTGGCAAGGATGTGGAGAAAAGGGAACCCTCATACACTGTAGGTGGGAATGTATATTTGTGCAGCTACTATGGAAAATGATATTGAGGCTCCTCAGAAAGTTATAAATAGAACTACTATACGATCCAGCAATTTCACTTCTGGGTATTTTTCTGAAGGAAACAAAAACGCTAATGAAAAGATACGTGCACCTTTATGTTCATTGCAGCCTTACCTTCAATAGCCAACATATATAAGCAACTTAAGTCTCCACGAAAGATGAATGGATATAAAAGATGTGGCATGTATATATAATGGAATATTACTCCACCATAAAAAAGAATGAAATCTTGAAAGTTGTGACAACATGAATGGTCCTAGAGAGTATTATGCTAAGTGAAATAAGTCAGATAGAGCAGGACAGTTATATGATTTCGCTTACATGTAGGATCCAAAAACACAAAGCAAACAAATATAAAAAAACAGACTTATAGATATAGAGAACAAACTGGTAGTCAATGGTGGGAGGGGGGAAGGGGTAGGGGATGAGTGTAATAGGTGATGGAGTTTAAGAGGTACAAACTTCCAGTTCTAAAATAATGTCATTCGGATATAATGTACAGCATAGGGAACATAGCCAATAATATCGTAATAACACTGTATGGTAACTAGACTGGGTGATCATTTTGTAATGTATAAAATAGCAAATCACTATGTGATACACCTGAAACTAACACAATATTGTAAATCAATCATACTTCAATTGAAAAAAAAGGCTATAAAATACTCTACTAGATGTCAGGAGACTTCTGGGACCACCATTTCTAATTGCTGTTTGGGGATTAGCATAGGGGATTGTGGCAGTCATCAAAGTGTGCTGGTCAGATCTCCAGCTGTGGGGAACATAATTGATTAATATTCCCGGCTCCTGCCCCTCTGGACCCACCACTGTCTTCACTTTATGGCCATGCTTTCTATGGGTTGCTCTCAGCCAAAGACAGAGGATAAGGCAACCCATTCTCCCAAGACAGTGGGCTTGCTCTTCCATCGAAGGTCTTTGCCTGAAACTTTCTTGAAATTGTGCTGTAGTTCAAGAGTCTATCTACCCAATCCTCCTTCCTTCATTCTCTTTCCCTAAGTGATAGACCTACATTGTAGTCTGAAGGCTCATCTCATGTCTGCTGTGTCCTCTGCCATCAAAGCTCTTATAAATTCTAATCCTATCTTGGGGTCTTCTTGGTGAACCACTTAATCTCTTTTAGCTTCAGTTTCATCATTGGTGGTTTGAACGTAATGGTACCTCACCTGCTTATCTCACCAGGTTATTGTCAGAACCAAATATTAGAATGTGTAATAAAAGCACTTGCCGTTATATATTGCTATAAATTATTCTAGACTACTTTCATAACTTCTTTTCTCTATAAGAGACTTTGTTCCCACAATCAGTTTCCTTTTGCTTCCTCACAGCTTGGGGAAAAACTTTTGGTCCTAGTTATCATATGAAAGTTCAGTCTCAATTCATCTATTTCTATATCTTGAAATAGTGATGTATTAGACCCAACCTTGGCATATTTTGGGATTCTATTCATGAGAGAGAAAAATTCATCATAAGGCAGGTGTTTCTTGGAACCCATCCAACGGGATTAGCTACTGAGATTTCAAAATGACCCCATTATAAATAAACCTCCCTGGAAGTGGTCCTCACAGTAGAAAGCCCAGCAATAGAGCAATTCTAAGCATTATCATAATTTAGTGGAATTGCATAATATGTGTATTTATTTTAGAAAGAAAGTTTAAGAAGTGGGGGAAGAAGAAACAGTCACTTTCCATTCCAAATAATTTTATTATATGGTATAAATTTCACAAATTAATCCATTTTAGAAATGAACCTATTTTCTAGGCTTCTTTCAGGACCTAACTGAGGAAAGGAGCAGAGAGGTTAATGTTGGTTTTGAGAGAAATAAGGTTAATTTAGTTCTCATTGTTTTCTGTTTCACTGTACAACCTGAGTTAAATGGCTCTTTTATACACATATATGGCAGCCTTGAAAACAAGATCAGAGTCAAAACACCTGTGTTTATTCCAAGTCCTGCCCTTAATTTTATGTGCAACACTGGGTGAATCACTTAATTGTTCTTCATTTGAGATTTCTTTCTAGTTGAATATATATATATATCTTATCTCCTCAATAAGTGGTAGCTATTTTCCATCATCCACAGAGAAATGGTGCTTTGTAGGAAAACCTTAGTTTTTCCCCTCCTTTACTTTACACAGACAGCTTCAATTCTGATACATCTGGTCACCAAATGTGTAGATTTTTTTCCCACACCAAGCAATTCTGCGACCAGCTAGGTGTCTTACAATTTAACTCAATTCTGACACTGTCCACTTAGTGATAGCACTGGATCCCACATGTCAAGGGCTCAGTCCCACTATACTGCTCCATTCCACTTCAGATGCCAATCACAAGTCCAGGCTGTCACCTATGCTTCTGGCTGACTGACTGTAAATCTAAGGTTCCCATGACTCTTTCCTTGGATCTGATTAATTTGCTAGAGGGGCTCATAGAACTCAAGGAAACATGTTTCTACTTTATTAAAGGGTATGTTAAAGGATACAGATGAAAAAATAAATAAGATGAGGTCTGGGAGAGTCCTGAGTGCAGGAGATTCTGCCCCCATGGAGTTGGGATGCATCACCTCCAGGTATGTAGATGTGTTCACCCACTTGGGAGCTTACCATACTGTTGAGATTTTATGGAAACTTCCTCATGCAGGCATGATTAATTATTAACTTCATTTCCAGCCCCTCTCCCCCTTCTGGAGAATGAGGAGTGGGGCTGAAAATTCCAAGTTTCTAATCACAGCTCCGTCTTTCTGGTGAGCAGCTCCCATCTAGGAGCCATCCAGGAACCCACCCAGAGTCACAGCAGAAGAACAAAAGATGCCCCTAGTTCTCTTAACCCTGAGGAATTTATAAGGGTTTTAGAGCCCTGTGTCAGGGACAGAGTCATAGACTAAATACTAGAACAAAAGATGCTCTAATCACTTCAAGAATTGTAGAAGCTCTGTGCCAGGAACCAAGAACAGAGACCTATATATATATATATATATATATATATATATATATATATATATATTCTATTATCTGACATGTGCTAATTATAAATTCATGATAGTAGTGGGGAAAAACCTTTTAATCTTTGCCCTCAACCATCCTCAGTGTTTAGATTCTTCCAGTAGAAGACTAAAAAGACCAACTGATATTTCAATAGCTTATCACAGCTTATCACAGGGGGAAGAATATGGCAGTGGAGTTGGACATGCTGGTAGTCAAATCCAGGCTTTCATGTTTTCTTAGAATTGGTCTGGTTACTTGATTTGAGCCTTCGGATAATATTACCTCTCTTTCCAGTTTAATGTGAAGACTAAATAAGAGAATTCTGTGAAGACACTTAGCAATGCACAGTTTTTTACCCCTCTTCATTTCAGTAGACATTAATGAAGTCCTTTTCTGGATGCCTGCTCATCTTGAGCTCAGTTCTATAGATGTTGCATTACATTGAAAGAGCCCTCAGTGGATATTCGTAGACTTAAAATACATATCTCTAAAGAGTGGGATGATCTGGTGTCAGGTAGCATATCCACTTGTTGGGAGACTATAGAACTGGTATAACATTGTGTTTAAGACACTGGCCGTGTCACCCAAGGCAACTTGCTTAATGTCTCTGTTTCTTTGATAACAAAACATAGATTGTGGTAATACCTATTTTATAAAGGTTTTGGAGAATTAAATGACATGATACATAGGAAATGCTTAATAAAATACAAGACACAGAGTCAACACTTAATAACTTTTGGTAAAAATATAATGTGGCAGAAGGTGAAATTTCTCATTAAGCTTAGAAATGAAATATAGTCAGTAGATACTTGTCAAATTTTATTAGAAAATTAGAATAAAACAGTGAAATTAACTAGTTGTTCTGATTGAAAAATGAAGTACGGGACGGGGAGATTGGTTGAAATGGAAATGACAGGCTCCTTCTTACAAAATAAATGATAGAAGTAAATTAATCCTAAGTGAAATTTTAGTCAACAGTTGACTCCAAAATTTGTATCTCCTAGATATCTTCCTTCAGCTCTGGATTCCTGTATCCAGTTGTTTACTTGACAAATCTAATGGAAATCTAACAGGCATTTAAAACAATATGTCCAAACCCCAAATCCTGATTTTGTCTCCTAAACCTGTACTTGCCGTGGGCTTGCCCTTCTCATTGAGAAAAGCTATCATCTATAGCCATATTTATTTTCTTTCACTTGTATACTTTGTTGATTGTCTATCTCCTTTCACTAGATTGACTCTACATTTCAAGAGAGCAGGAATTCTCTCTTTGTTTACCTCTGTAATATCAGTCCCTAGAACTACTCCAACTCATAGGAACTTTCAAGCAATGTTTGTAGAATGAATAGATGAATCCAGAATGTACTTTATTTGCTTAGAGGAATGTACTTTTTTCTAATTCTTGCCATAGCAATGTAAGGGCACAAAGCAATGCTGTTGACTAAAATATTAATATGTGGAGCTATGAGGAAAAGGGAAAAAGCAGTGGGGGTTATTTGACCTAATGTGCGTGAAATAGCATTATTATCAGAAGTTTATGTGTTCTAACTCTGTGGTGAACAAAATGTGAAGAAATAGTTTTAAATGACAAGATGGGGGATCCCTCTTAGGCATGTAGGCAGGCAGCGCGGGGTGTCTAAATGTTAAAATCACTGAAAACTTCTTTCCTCCAGCTCTAGAAGGTGGGTTACACTTTCAGTTCTCTTGATAGGTTTTTGGCAGGGTCCTGCCTCGAGGCAGGGTTATGTACTCGAATGCCACATGAGCTCTCAAGCCTAAGCCTCCTTGCCCTGCCAGTCTGTGAATTAACGCATCTCTTTGAACACACTTGTTTGATAGTTTGTGAAAGAAAACAGACTTAAAGAGCAGTTTGGTTAAATCTGAACACATGAGAAAGATTCATTTTTTAATAGAGAAGTCAGGAATATCTCCAGAGTAGAAGAATGGTTACATCCACAGACAAATAATTTCCCAAACGTGATCTAAAGAGTGACCTGTTCTTTTCTAAATCTACCAGCTTAACCACTTGGCCATCTAAGTTTAAACATGTGCAAGTGATTTAAAGGAGCAATGACTGGAAGTGAAACATGGCTTCCAAAGGAGATTGATATTTTTACCATAATCGTGACATTCATAGTGACATAGATTAAGACATATATTTAACCTAGGCTGAATATGGATGTTGCCAAGATGTGAATCAGCTAAACTCTCAGACAGATCTGCAAGTAGACAACTTCAAAGAACAGGATTGTTCCATAATTTTACAAAGCATTATAATTTCTTCTAGATTGGCTTTGCTACTTAACCTGCTTGCTGTTAAATGAGTTCTGTATTCAGTGGAAATTGTCCTCCTGATACAGGGGGGAGGTTATTGTGATCATTTTCTCCTCTATGTTCTGGCTTAAAGACAGTTTTTAAGAGCACCTGAATCAGTCCTGTCCATGGGAATTCATGCCCCCAGGGTCACACTGCATCTCTAAATTAAAATGTCTTTGAGCGATCAGATCCAAGAATATTCTAAAAAAGGTCTCCCATCTAAATTCTAATTTGGTGTGCTGCTGTAGACACCAGCTTTGGGTGAGCCAGTTCAGCATGTGTCCCTACTATTTAATGTCAGCCCATGACTATTCTTAGCCTTGACACCTCCAAACAGTTTACCAGAATGAACAGATTTCTCTAACCCATCACATTTTCTAACCATTGAGTTGCAGATGGAAGAGGATAAAAAGGATACATATATGAAAGGGAACTGGTACGCGTTTCCCCCACCCTCATGAGCTAATCTCAGCAACTGAGCTAGTGTCAGTTGCATGTGAAAATAGGGTTGTTTTTCTTTTTTTCCTATGCTAGGTTCTGGGAAAATGAAACATAGGGATGACAATAATGTATCTCTGCCAGTTTTGGGTACTTTAGCTTTCCAAGTTGGCAGATACTTAACAAGAAGGAAAGACTTTCTAGCTAAGGAGGAAGGACAACTATAAAGAGATCAAAGTAAATGAGCATTGACTTTTTTGGAAGGCAGGAAAATCCATTTTGAAATAGAAGCTAATTGATGGTATTAAATGTGAAGAAATTAACTGCATTATTTTCTGAGGTATGTTCTGAGAAACACTACTGCCCACAGAATCTCAGTGAAAGAAGAATAGAAAACTGGGTAGGTGGCTTTTCCATTTCTGTCACTAATAATTCTTCAGACTCTGACTAACTACTTCACACAGCTTTTTCTTTTTTTCTTTTTTTGGGGGGATAGTTGCTTGTCAAGTAGAATAACAGAACTATCAGGAAAATATCCAGACAGTACTTAAGGTAGGAATCATTATAGAAGGATTCACTCTCTCTATCCCACATCCACTCTCCCACCTCCTTTGCTTTTGCAGATGGGCCAGAATTAGAACTTCAGCCCCTCATCATGCAGGAAAATGTGGGGCAGGGGTGGGATCAGGGGTGCAAGGTCAGGCTTGAGAGAAGAATAGGGATTTAACGGATGTTTTTGCTAGGAAGAATTAGAGGAAAATAAGTTGAAGTAAAAGTGATTTTTGAAAAGAGAAAGAAAGAAAGGGCAAATGGGGGAAAGAGCCTGAGTCAAGATAAAGAAGAGCTATGGAAATAATTTCTGGAAAGATTTTCACCTTCTTGGACTTGGAAGACAATTAACTCCTCCCTCTCCCCTCCACCAGCCCAGAAAGATACTGTCAAGCCATTTCATTTCAAGAGCTGCTTACAGATCCCAGAATAGCAAGCTCTATCTATTATTACTTGAGAAAGAGCTTACCCCCAAAGCATTTTGGGGTAAGACTTTACATTTTTCAAAATTTTTGATGCCATTAATATTTTATTGTTTTCTTTTGCTTGAATAGTTCCTGAGTCTGTGTTGCATTAACACTTTTTCATAGACTCACAGCTCAGAAAGTGAAAGAACTAGTCCAAGATCAGATTTACAGATAGTCACTGGTGGAACCAGGGGCACTAACTCCTGTGATGCCATTGCCACAATGGACTGATGCCTTTTTCCCAGCAACTCCATGTGAAGTGTGCATACCAGCTCTTGCCAGGGCTTCTCTGTACCCTCTGATGCCAGGTTCCCAGTGATTATGAATAAGGAATTGTGAGAAGATGTCAGTAAGACATATCTGTATTTGCATACTTATGCATGGTTTGGTGTTCTAACTCAGTCTTTGGGTTTTCAGTTGATTGAGTTTTCAAATCAATTAGAGTTGACGTCTAAGATATGACAGGACGGTTTGAATGAACTGTTCTTTTTAATATTGAGGTATAGTTGATGTACAATATTATATAAGTTGCAGGTGTACAATATAGTGATTCACCCTATATTCCATTTATAGTTATAAAAAAATATTGTCTCTATTTTAGAATTGTTCATTCTTAATAGAAAAACAAAAATTTCAGCTAATTTGTTGGTAACACTAGGAAATTTATCTTGTAAAATTGGGGGGAGTCAAATTTCTAGGAAATACCAGTACAATGTAATGCAGTTTACCCAATTCCCATGTGTCTGTGCATGTGAAATTATGTTGGAAAGGTAAAAGATAGTAGCAATTTTATAAGAAATATATATTTTTCTGTTCAAAGTCAGAAATTGCACACAGTTCCTCATGTATTGGAAAAAGTATAACTGTCTTCTGTGGGAAAAAAACATGTTATTTCACTCACACCAAGTTGAATATTTTACTAACACAGCCTTACGATCAGTTTTTATAACATTTGGACCATGTTGCATTTGTAAAATGTCACTACTAGTTTTATGCAGATCTCACACACAGATGACTGAATTCTGTTTAAGTGCCCATAAGTTTCAGAAGCTTTGTAGTGTAGTATCTTGGATTTTCCTGCCTATACACATTTTTAAAAGATTCGCTTTCTTCACATATATCACCCAAACTAGGCAGACAGGACAAAGAAACTGAACTTAAAACATAAAAATTATTTTTTGGATTGGCCCTGGATAAGTGACTAATCTGTCATGCTGCCTGATAAAAAAAAATAAGTTTCTTTAAAAATTAGTCCAGACAGCACGAACATGCAGAAGAAGTGAGGGGAAAAGTCATGTGACAGGAAACCTTAATTACATTTCTTGTTAACTATTTTAACCTCTATGTCGTAAGTTCAGCATATCCTATAAGCTGTTTTCTATACAAAAGTATTATACATTGGGGGTCCAAGGATTTTCTCAACGATGCTGTAAAACCTTACTACCTTGGACTTCTTCTCATTTAGAATTGGTTGTCATTCTAACGGAGCTGGTGCTAATTCAGAAAATCCTTTCTCTCATAAAGGTAACAAGATTGTAAAGTGCTGGAATTCTTAAATCCAAGCAGATAAAAAGGAGAAAAAATATTGGAAGAGAAGAAATGAAATTGGTTGTGTTCATGTAGTGAAATTATATGTAATTTCCCTTTATTTTCCCCATTTTCATATAATGTGTTTGCATTATTTTATAATGCAAATACATTGACAAAGAAAAACAAAATACTCAGAACTTTGGGGTATTCTAAAGTATCTTTGGACCATCGAGTTACCTGCAGACAATTGAAATATGCATTGAAAACTATTCTCATCTACTATAGCAATTTTTCTTACTCTATCTCATATGGTTGAAAATATTACAATAATTTTTCTCAAAACAAATGATAAAAACACTCACTTTTTCCCCAGCGGGTATTAGTTTTAGAAGAACTCTGTATAGATTTAAACCTACATGAAATATGTTTTGAAACCAAGTTACTATCTTAGCCAAAACAGAATGCATTGTAAGGATGTAGACATCAATGTTTTAACTATGTGTCATCTTGGACCTCTTTTAAGTGTGAGTTCTTTTAAGTCAAGTAGAGATTTGGGATCATTTAAAATATATGGGAGGGCTTCCCTGGTGGTGCAGTGGTTGACAGTCCACCTGCCGATGCAGGGGACACGGGTTCGTGCCCCGGTCCGGGAAGATCCCACGTGCCGCGGAGCGGCTGGGCCCGTGAGCCATGGCCGTTGAGCCTGCGCGTCCGGAGCCTGTGCTCCGCAACGGGAGAGGCCACAACAGTGAGAGGCCCGCGTACCGCAAAAATAAATAAATAAATAAAATATATGGGAGTAGATGTTGTTCAGGAAATGGACAGCTTAGGACAGTGCAATGTACGTAGCCCATAAATAATTAGTATCTATTGGTGTGTTTTGTGACTTTGTTAAATCATCTTATTTTCCAGCCTCATTGTTTTTATTTCTATAATTTCTCGTATGTATTTTCAAAACAGTGAAATATTCATAGATGTTTATATATTTTTGAGTCGCCTCAAGTGTCACTTGGTAGAAAGATATATCTAACTGAATAGTCAGCTAACTTACTAAATGACTTGTTTATTTATGAAGGGGATTTTGCTCTAGAGAATATTGTATATTTTTGTAGAGTCAAACCTATCAATATTATCACTAAATGTTTGGTGTCTTAGTTAGATAGTCCTCCTTTATGTCACAATTACAAGACTAATAACCTACATTTTCTTTTAATACTTTACGTATTTCATCATTAGATTTTTTATCCATCTAGAATTCCTTTTAAAATATTTTATAATACAGGAATTCAAGTTTGTTTTCCAAATAATTATCCAATTGTCTTTTCCCCATTGTGTGAATAATGTCTTTTCTAAACTGATTCATGCCACTTGTATTTTATACATTTCCATATTTTCATTATTATCATCCATTGCTGTGTCTGTTTATCATGTATTAGTGGGTCCTTTCTTAATATGGTTTTAATCTAGCACTATCTTTACAAATAGGTGAATGAATGAGATGGTCATCTGGAAAACCCAGGCTAAAGAAAATGCAAGCCTAAACTTAAAAAAATTATCCCAAATAGCTTTTTTACTGAGATTAGTTGGATGGTTGCTTCATTTCTTGCTTTTTCTTTTCTTTTAAATAGATAGATACTTGTTCTTCTAAAACTAGTATGTGAGAAAGATGTTTGTTTCTGATGTATGTCTCAAGTGGCATACATAAGCTTGGGGCACAATGACACTTCCCTTAGCTATGCTTTGGGTGAAGGATGGGCTTGTCATAGTGGCTCTATTTACCTATCATTTTGAAGTGCTGGTTCTGCAAATTTAGAAGTTGAAGAACTGTCAAGCTATATGCAGAGGCTGTAAGAGAACTAAAGTTTATGATGTTGATTTGGGGTTTTGTAGATATTTCTGAGACTTATTTCAAGAAAGGTATAAATAAAACAACAACAAATAACCCTTTAGATATGGTTTTACTTCCAAGAGTCAGAATATGTACTTGGACATCTATATAGCTTGAATTATTAAATGGAAATGATTATTTGTTTCACATTTTAGATGTTATGAACCAAAGTTATTTATTCCTTGATTCTTCCATAGAATGGAAAGATTGATACTTTCTTTTGTACAGTGTTTCTTCTTGTAACCCTGTACTTGCCTCAGATTCTTTAATGAACTTGGAATGCGATTAAGTCTCTTGTGTAAATCTCAGCTCTGCCTGCTGTAGTTCCAGGACCGCTTCTACTTGCTGGGGCTGCTGAGTAGGTGCTCTTATATAGACCTCATTCTCAGTGCTACTGAGGAAAAGGGCTTTGCAGTAAATGCTTGATTTCTTTCTGGGAGGAAGCTTTTGATCTTATGAAAGGAAATTAGGCTGGACTGTGATGGCCACATAAAGATGTCCTAGCAAGTGTTCTAAGTGTGTATAAGAGTGAATTAGAGCTCTTCTCCAAACACCTAACTCCATATGTGTGGGTAAAAGAGCAAAGTTTAAAACAGATAGCGTTGGGAATTTAGAAAAATTTGGTGGATTCAGTGCTAGGGACTGGAAAATAATTCCTTGTGTTCTCATTCTGTTTCTCACTTGCTCCTTCTTTCTCTCTCTCTCTGTATATGTATAAATGTATATAATATATATGTATATATAAAATAATGGACTATTCCCAGCATAAAAAATACAGAAAAGTTTTAACAAGAAAATATATACTTTGCAGACATAATCATGTTCATGTTTTTGGTATTTACTTCCAATTTTTCACTTTATTACATATATCTATCTATGCATATACAGAAAAATACACATACACATTCTTTAATTTTACATTATAAAACTTTTCTTATGTTAATTAGGATTCATAATTTTAATAGCTGTATAATATTCCATTCTGGGATATGCTATATAAAATTTCAGTATTTCTAATATTTTTAAGCAGGTTATTTAAATCTCCAGATATAAATTTTTGGTTGTGATATTGAAAGGGAAATCTTTAGGAACTATTAAAAGGGCCCAATGGTTACTATGAAAGAAAATCAAACCAAAACAAAATGCCAAGATAGTCAGAACTATAAAAACAGCATAGATGAATTTCAACATTTCCAGAGAAGAAAAACAAATTGTTATTTTTGTACTGTTTTTGTTTGACACAAATAAATGAGGCATTCATGTTGTAATCTCTAGGGTACTCCTGATTGATTGGAGAGGGCAAAAGTTATCATTAAAAGAATACTTGATTAATACCAAGATATAAGAAAAAAAATAGGAAAGACAACAAAGCTAATGGGACAAGTAGTAAGATGTTAAAGTTAAACATAAATATATTAATAATTACATTAAATGTAAAAGAATGTTTCATTTAAAACCCAAAAGTTGTCAGTCCAAATTAAAAGAAGAAAAATCTCACTTGCGGCTTATGAGACCTATTTCAAGTGTAAGAATCAATAAATGTAAAAAAGATACACCATGAAAACAGCAAACAAAAGAAAGTATTTCTGTTATCAGAGTAGAGTGTATTTCAAATATGAGGTAAGTAGAAATAAAGAGGCATGTATCATAATGATAACAGTGTCTACCAAAGATGAAACAAAACATTAACATATATGAACTATTAATATAGTATTAAAATATATAAAACAAAACTTGGCAGGACATAAAGAAAAATAGATAAATCCACAGTCATAGTCAGAGATTTATCTTTGCACACACTAACTAATAGAATACACAGACAAAACTTAGGAAGGATGGATAAGATTTGAAAAACATGTTAAAGTCGATTTTATTGTTTATATTGTAATATACATATGTGTGTATACATATACACACACATACATGCCCAGTGACTGAATGAATAATCAGATAAAAATCAGTAAGCATAAACTATAGAAATGATAAGTAGTAAAGTATACACAGTTGTATATATAAAATACTGCTCAAACAATTATAGAACATATGGTTTTTTATAGCACAATTGGAACATATTTTTTTAATAGATCATATATGTGGCGATGAAACAAGTCTTAATTTCCAAGGCTTGGAATTACAAAATATGATCTTTGCCCACAGAATTGAGCTGGAAATAACAACTAAAAGATAACTGAAAATTCTCAAATGTTTGGAAGTTGAGAAATATATTCCCTAAACAAATCATGGCTCAAAGAAGAAATCACAATGAAAATTTAAATACTATTTTGAACAAGTGATAAAATATTTCAAATCAATATTTGTAGATATACGTATATCCACATTTACAGAAAAATATATAGCTTTCAATGGCTATATTAAAAAGAAGAAAAGTTGAGAATTAGCTTATTTTTTGAGAAGTAAATCAAAACCAAAGACATTGTAAGAAAGGAAATTGTAAAAATAAAATCAGGACTCAACTAAATAGAAAGCGTATAAAACTTAAATAAAACTTTAAATTCCCTCAATTTGGTTCATTACAGAGATTAATAAAATTGGTAAACCCTTAGCAAGACTGCTCACAAAATACATGAAAGAGTGGCACCAATTCAGATCACATAAATAAAAATAAATTTCACAACTTAGGTGACATAAGTAAATTTTCTTGAAAAAAAGTATCAAAACTGACAAGAGGAGATTCTGAATTATATCTGATTAAAGAAAAATATAATATTTATAACTTAAAACCTCTGCTCAAGGAAATCATCAGATCCAGATGACTACTGATTTAATTCTTCCAAACATTACAAGAAAAATTTTAAACCAATATCTTCCATGAGTATAGAAGCATTGTAAATCAAGTATTACAAAATTAAGTCCAGAGATGCATATAAAGGAGACATCATGACAACTGGGGTTTATCCAGGAATGCAAGTTTGGTTTAACATGCAAAAATTAACCAATGTAATTCACTGCATTAACAGAATAAAGAGAAAAAATGTCATCTCAATAGAGGCCAAAAGGCATCTGATAAAATTCAGTATCCATTCATGGTAAAACTCTTAGTAAACTAGGAATAGAAGGGAATGATCTAATAAAGCATGTCTATTAAAAAAGAAACCCTGGGCTTCCCTGGTGGCGCAGTGGTTGAGAGTCCGCCTGCCGATGCAGGGCACGCGGGTTCGTGCCCCGGTCCGGGAAGATCCCACATGCCGCGGAGCGGCTGGGCCCGTGAGCCGTGGCCGCTGAGCCTGCGCGTCCGGAGCCTGTGCTCCGCAACGGGAGAGGCCACAACAGTGAGAGGCCCGCGTACCGCAGAAAAAAAAAAAAAAAAAAAAAAGAAACCCTGATATCTAACATCACAGTAAAATATCGAGCACTTTTCCCTCTGAGGTCACTAACAAGGTAAGGATGTCCATTATGATCCCTTTTATTCAATATTATACTGAAGATCGGAGGAAGTGCCTTAAGAAAGACAGAGATAAAGAGGGAGAGAGGGAGAGAGAAGGAATGAAAGGTATTACCATGAGAGAATCAAAATTTTTATTTGCAAAAAAGGTACATAGAAAATCCAATAAAATATTAGAATTAAGTAAATTTAGATTGCTATATATAAGGCCAATATAGGCAAACAATTATTTCTCTATATACCAGGAACATAGAATCAGAAATAAAATAGTAGATAATAATGGCATTGAAAATATTATCAAAAATAGCCAATATCTAGGAATTAATGAAAGATGTATGAGACTCCGCATTACTAGGCAAAAACAAAGAAGTCTAAATAAATGGGAAGATGCTGTGTTCACACTATGTTCATGGATTAGAAGACTGCATCCCAGTTAGGTGCCTTAAGACAATAAAAATATTGGGTTGACCAAAAAGTTCGTTCTATTCGGGGGTTTTTCCATAAGATGTAACAGAAAAACCTGAATGAACTTTTTGGTGAACCCAGTAGTTACACAGGAGTATACAGATAGGCAAATAGAACAATATAGGATCCAGAAACAGACATAGATACATAATGACATTTGAATATATGACATCTCTCACTGTCACCAAAGGCAGCCAAATGTGAAAGGTATAACAGTCCTTGAAAGAAGATATTGAAATGCTCCAGAGTTATTCCAGAACATAAAAAAAAAAAAAGAGAAACTTCTCTAAGTCATTCTAAGAGAACACTGTCATCTTAGTCACAAACTGGTGAAAGGACAATTTAAAATAAATAAAAGAGAATACACAAAGAGGAAATAATATTGCAGGCTAGTCTCACTTATGAGAAATTTTAAATAAAATATTGAAAAATCAAATACAATCGTATATTAAAAATGATTACATTTAGTGTTTATCCTAGGAATACAAGTAAAGGTCAGCATTAAGTAACCTGTGAATATAATCAATAGAATGGTGAGAATATACAATTACGTGTCTGACGATGCTGAAATTTTTTGACGTTCAGCAATGCTTCCATTAAAAATCTCTTAGCAAACTAATAGAAGCAAACTTAATTAAGTTGATAAGGGATATTTTCCAGAAACGTATATATATATATTTATATATGTCTAAAGCTTTATATTTTCTTCTATTCCTATAATTCCATCTCAAAAATTTGATGTGTCACATTTTCATTTTAATTCAGTTAAAATTTTTTTCTGATTTCCACTGTGACTTCTTCTTTGGTTGGTTATTTAAAAATGTATTCTAAACATTTGGGGATTTTCTAATGATCTTTTTGATACTGATTTCTAGTTTTGATCTATTGTGAAGAGCATATAATGTGCATGATTTCATTTTTTAATATCATTGAGACTTTACGGACCAATAGGTGGTTAATTTTGGTAAATGGTATACTTATGCTTGAAAAGAAACATAAATTGTGCAGTTGTTGGGTGCAGTGTTTTACTTAGGTTGATTAGGTCAATTTTGTTAATTATATTATTCAAATCTTTGGTATCCATACTGATTTTTTGTCTGCTTATAACTGCAGTTACTGACAAATGTGTTTTAAAGTCTCCCATTGGGATTGTATATTTACACATTTCTCATTTCATGTATCTCTGATTTGATTTCAAATTTACACATTGTATATTTACCTATTTTCCCTTTTAACTTTATAACTTTTTGCTTAATATATTTCAAGCCTACATAATTAAGTACAAATAAGTTTAGAGTTGTATTCCGTCATGTTTTCCACTTTATCTGTAGTAATAATTTTTACTTTAAAGACTATTATAATACTAATACAATTATACCATTTTTCTTTTGGCTAACAATTGCATGGTATGTAAAGTTTTCCTTTAATAGTTTCTAAACTTCAGATTTAACGTTTTCCTATAATCAGAAGTTGTTACACTCTTTAAAAAAAAAATCAGACAATTCCTTCCTTTTGTTTGGAGCATTTAGTTCATTTACATATAATGTAATCACCGTTATCAATGTGAGCAGTGATATGATGGGTTTATACCTATCATCTCATTACTACCTACTTATTTGTTTCACTTCCTTTTTGTTACATTTTCTCTTTTCATATTTCCTTTAGCGTTGATTATTTTTATTATTCCAACTGTTCTTTATTATCTTTATAGTTAGTACTGTTTAATTGTTTCAATAATTATATCACAGCCTGCATACTTACTTCAATATAAATGTATACTTTTACATTTCCCTAGAAAACATAGGGACTTGAAAACACTATAACTCTGTTCTAGTCTATTCCACTTTATTTATGTTTTAATCACACATATTATTATTTATTATTATTATGGTCTTCTACAGACAGCATTCTTTTAAACCTATCCTTTTAATCATCATGTGTCTTATAATGGTCTGGATCCCCTCTGGGTGATTTTCTATTGTCTGTGTTCCTCTTGTTTTATGATCTTGTTGAGCTCTAATTTCACATGTTTGATTATTTATATTGTGTGCTGGATATTGCATATGAAACGTGTAGAGACAATTTAAATCCTACGTTTATTTTATCTTTCATCAGAGAAATTTGTTTGCTTTTGACCAAAGGCAAACAGGACTAGAAATCAGCTCTTTTTTCTGGTTGGGATTATGTTATTCTAAGCAGGGATTACGTCATTTCAAGTAGGTATTGAAAATTATATGAGGGCTTTTGTCCCTCTGTGGTCCAGTCTATTTCAATTCACTCTTAAACTCAAGTTCTTTTAGTTCCCAGCTCAAAGCATGGGTTTTACCTTACCTTCCTTGGTGGGCTCTGAACTCTGTAGTCTTTGGTCTGTTGGGCCCAAATTTACTGAAAGCTCTGCTGTGCTTCTCAGCCTTCAGATCTCTCTTCTTAAGTAGGCAGATATTTCCAGGGGTAAAAGTGGTGCCAAATGCCTACTTCATCCTTCTGTGTTTCTTTCTTTTCCCAGATCTTCATCCTCTAATTCCTAATCGCCTTTTAAACTCTGCAGTATCTTTTAACAGATTTAAAATATATTTTGACCAGGTTCTTTGGTGGTTCTCAATGAGATATCACTTCACCTCACCCACTCAATTTTTAGAGGAAGTGACCCACTTTATTTCTTTTAAATCTCCACACACACACACACTCATTAAAAAATTAAAATCTATAACCTCTCAAAAATAAGAGAAGAATTTTAGAAAGCTCTCACATTTCTTGGTCTTCTTTCCCATCCCCTTGTACTGATAATTATGTTTTGATTTGGAATTTTTATGACTATATTTTCTATTTTTTTTCTTTCACTTGGTCTTAGCTACTTTTAAAAGACCACAACAAACATTACCTAGATGTTTATTCACTTTTGCTTCATGTATCTCCTGCATGATTTGTATTTATTTTTCCTCCTTCTTAAAGTACTTTATCCAAGACTATTTTACAAGTGGGTGTTTATGGGCAAAATTTTGAAGTCTTGTATGGCTGAGAATTTTGTTTTAATCATTGCCCTCTGTTTGAATGACAGTTTGGCCAAAATATAAAATTCTTGATTCAAATTCTTTATTCTCAGTATTTTGAAAACATTACCCCATTGTCTTATTGCCTCCAGTGTTTTGATTCCTTTGTATGGCTCTGTTTTTTCATTCTTGAAATTATTAAGATAATTCTAAATTTTGTCATAGTTTTAAATGTTCTATATTTTACATGTGAGTTTAAAAAAGAAAACTTTGATTTATGCTCTGGCAGTCTATGGGCTCATCAATCTGTTTTTTTTAACTTTTTTTAATTATGAGAAATTTACTCTCTTATTTTTTCAAATATTTCTTTCTCTCTGCTTTTATATTCTTTTTTTCTGAATCTCTTGTTTTCTGGATCCTAGCACTTTTGTTCTATCTTCCTATCTCTTAACCTTATTTTTACATCTTCTATTTCTTTTTCTTTCACATTTTTCTTCTTGGAGAGTTTTACAATTTTATCTCCAAATTTCTAATTTGTTCCTCATTTGTAGGATAAGTAGTAAAATGCTATCTGTTGTATTTCTTATATCAACAATACTTTCTCCAGAGCAAATATTTATATCTGGTTCTGTTAAAATATATTTTTCTTCATAACTTTAATATCATCTTTTATCATTTTTAGCATGCTTATTAAGCTTATTTTAAATTCTGATGCACCCGTTCTAATTTTAGACTTTGATATCTCTAATCTCTAATCCAGTTTATGGTTTTTCTTTCAGAACTTGTTGTTCTCTCAAATGTCTTAGCTTTTAAATCTGTGAGCCCATCTTCTCCTGAGGTCATTGTCCCCTATGGCAGGCAATGTGTATGTGGGGGGGGGGCAGAAATTGGGGGCTCAGTTTTCAAACAGATGAGCTGGGCAGGGGGAGGTGTCAAATGTGCCTTAAGAGAGACCTAGGACCTTGGAAAGAGAGATCCTAAGAGAGACCTGGCCTTAGAAAACACTTTCAATCGCTCCTCTTCCCACAGAAGTACTCCTCGGGTCAGTACTTTATCCCCAGCCCCATCAGGTAGAAGCACTATCAGAAGGAAATTCTTAAATGGGAATTCTCATCTCCGGAGATTTGAAGAGAACTAAATGGGGAAGCAACTGCCCTAGGCCATTCTGTCCCTTGATTCCTTGAACTTGTTAATTAATATAGGGCTCTTCTTCTCCCTGATTTTTCTCTTGCTGACATTTGCACTATAGGTCTGAAATTCTATTGTGGGAACAATTACTAGTTATCCCAAGGCAATGGTGGAGGAAAAGCAAGAAAGAATGCTAACAACTCCTGTTTTACCCTCCCATATCCATGCTGGGCTGCCTTTACTCCAACCGAGAGTCAACAGCTTCAGAAAACCAATTAATACAACTTTTCTTCCTAAATTGTATTTCTCTCTATATTTCTCTGCAGTTAACCTTGGGAACAGGAGCCAGTAATGTTGTTAGTTCAACATCTTTGTAGGATGTTTTTTGTCTCATTCCCAATCAACAGTCCCTTTTCTTCAACTTTTCCTTTATCTCACACTCTTCTTAATTTCTTCTACCGTATTTACCATGCCTCTTTTATTCCCTCATTAAGTGTCTTTCATGTCCCCTCTCTTGCCTCTTTTGTTTTCTCATTCTTATATCTTTCCTTTCTCTCTCACTGACATCTGTTCTTGTGTCCCTTGTTTTAGTTTCCAACATGTGATTTTTCTCTTAATCAGTGCTATCTGAGCTAGGCCCTTCCTATTCCTCTGTATAGTCCTATTTCCCATTCCTTATTCTTTTCTTTCCTTCCCTCTTGTCCCCAAGTTCTCTGGTGGCATTTCATTCTTTGCTCTTTCTTCTTGACTCTCATTCAGTAGCTGTTGACCCCAAATTTCTAAGATACCATTTTTCTTACAACATTAATCAACGTTTTGCATCAAAAATCTTATTGGCTGAGTCCCTTATAGTTAAAATCTCGTTTATCACTGCATCACTAGTGCTTTAAAGCCTATCAAAGTGTTTAACATTTAATAGGTGACTGATACAGATTTATTGAAAAAACAACCGAAAAGAATGAATTAATGCAAATAATAGATTTATAGTGGGAAAGAAATAAATGATGGCCTTTTGAATAAACATTATGGAAAGTGATCATTTCTTTAAGTTTAATCTAGTTTCCAAGAATTTTTTTCCCTGCCCATAATACCCGCTGTTGAATTATTCTGGAAAGTATCCATAAATGGACAAAAGTGATTTGCATTTTCAGGTTTTCTGGATATCTTGAACTCTTATTCATAGTCTTCTATGTGATTTTTTTTTCTTTTTTTCTTTTTTTTTTTTTTCTGGTCATGACTGTGGATACTGTTCTGGGAGAGACACACAAAATGTGCACTATGGTAGATACAATAAAATAAGACCTTCGTTGTGGCTAAGAAATGCCTCCCGCCAGAGCTATCACAACACATCAGTCCCCAGGGAGGACTGATTCTTTTGCCTCCTAACTCTGATATGCATTGACTGTCAGATATTTTTTGAGTGCTTATGCTAGTTAATGTATGATGTTCAGCAGACTGCCAGCTTGTTCTGTACTCTGTGGAACAGTTGATCTTGAAAGATGTCATTTTTTTCTCGTTTTCTGACTTATTTTGTTACATCAGCATTGATTTATTTTGCACTTTTGACAATCTGAATTTTTTAAAAAACTGATTATGTCTCAGAAACTTTAATGAATTGGATGCTGTAAGCAGAGGGAAACAATAAAAATGAATCTCCATTTTCTTTTCTTTTCCTGCCTCATCTTCTTTTTTCTACTTTCCTTCCTCCCAAAGCATAAACAGCTGTATTTATATTTCAACCACCTTAAATGCAAATGTTCACAGAAATGCACAATTTAAATTGCTAATTAGAATGGCTTCATTCAGTATCCACTTGCGGCATGTATTCTATTTCCAAGACAGGACTATTGGGCTTATTTTGAACCAAGTTATGATGGGTTAGGACCAGCAAAATTAGGTTGATGATCACTGTGACCTCCTCAAGTTTAGCTGTTTATTATAATTTGAATGTACATCCAATCACATCTTCTGTGTAACTTCATTTTCACATTAAGGGAGAATCATTAATTAAACTTACAGGACACCTTGGAGGATTAGTGATTGATCAGGTCTCTGTTTTTCAAAGAGCTAGCCTTAAGTGAGGTAGAAAATCAATGTGTGGTGCACAGATCCTGAATTAGACAAACTTCCACTTGATTCAGGTTCCACTTCTGGGTTGCTAGTTGACCTTGGGTAAATTGGAATGAGTCTCAGCCTCAGTTTTTTGTTTTTTTATTCTTTAATCTTTACTAGGTATAAAAATATCTCAGCAGCATTATAAAGATTATACATATGTATGCATATACATATATATACATATACATACCTATACACACATATACACATATGTGTGTATATGCACACACACATATATGTGCCTAGCCCAGAGTAAAGTCATGGCAGCTTTGATTATTCTTGTTGCTTTGATGATTTATCATTATTATTTGGTTGGCTTTTAGTGCCCATTGAATACTAACATGAGCACAAACTTAAAGCATGAGCACTAACTTAAACCCAGACTCAGATTTACTGAAGGAAAAAAAAAATTAGAGAATTTAGTGTCAGATAGTACTCCCCTCTAGCTGTATTAGTCATTTTTAGTTATTCTGAAGTGGACAATGGAGAAGCAGAGTAGATGAGAATTCAGCCTGCTCACAAAAGATGAAAGTAGAAACATTATGAACTATAAATGACTTATCTTTACATGTTGTCTTTCATGTAATTTTTTAAATAATTTCATTTTAAAATATCCACAGACAGACTCTAGGTCCATCCACCTCACTACAAATAACTCAGTTTCGTTTCTTTTTATGGCTGAGTGATATTCCACTGTATATATGTGCCACAAGTAAGTCAGAAAGAGAAGAACAGATACCTTATGTTAACACATATATATGGAATCTAAAAAACAAACCAAAAAATGGTCATGAAGAACCTAGGGGCAAGACGAGAATAAAGATGCAGACCTCCTAGAGAATGGACTTGAGGATATGGGGAGGTAAGCTGGGACGAAGTGAGAGAGTGGCATGGACATATATACACTACCAAATGTAAAGTAGATAGCTAGTGGGAAACAGCCGCATAGCACAGGGAGATCAGCTCGGTGCTTTGTGACCACCTAGAGGGGTGGGATAGGGAGGGTGGGAGGGAGGGAGACGCAAGAGGGAAGAGATATGGGGATATCTGTTTATGTATAACTGATTCACTTTGTTATAAAGCAGAAACTAAACACCATTGTAAAGCAATTATACTCCAATAAAGATGTTTAAAAAATTACAAAAAAATAAAATATCCACAGAGAAGTTGACACTTGGAAAATAGGTTGTCGGCGGATAAATTTTTTACTGATTTCCATTTGCCTCATATTTCTTTTCCTATTACCACTCCAAATTATAGAAAATTCTGCATTTTGTTGTCTGTTTTAACAATCATTTTGACGGTGCTTAATAGGACTTTGGCTAGGTTACATATTTTATCACTTTACTATTTAAGGCAGATGAGATCAATAAGAAATTTCTCGTGAGTAACTGAAAGATAGCCCAGTTAAAAAACAATATAGCGGGGGCTTCCCTGGTGGCACAGTGGTTGGGAGTCCGCCTGCTGATGCGGGGGACACGGGTTCGTGCCCCGGTCCAGGAGGATCCCACATGCCGTGGAGTGGCTGGGCCCGTGAGACATGGCCGCTGGGCCTGCGTGTCCGGAGCCTGTGCTCCGCAACGGGAGAGGCCACAACAGCAAGAGGCCCGCGTACCGCCAAAAAAAAAAGAAAAAAAACAATATAGCTTATTTGTTGTCAGGTTATTTTTAAAAATCTTCAAACTCACTGATTTTGGAAAAAGGCAGTCTTACTTTGTCATCTGTTTGTCATTTGTCATTTTTAGCTTACTAGATAAGCAAAAAGAAGAGAATTCTACCACCCAAAGGAAAAAAAACACGTATTTTTGTGTTTCAAACCTTTGTCAAAGTACATACTTTCTAGAGCTTCAGGTTAGACTATGTTTTTTCTTTGCTATTAGTTGCCAATGAGACTAGTAGTAAAATAATCATATTTTGTAGTTTCAAAATTGGGAATAAGCTGCAGGTGGTGTTTTGTAGTCTGCTTTATTCAGCCAACAATATATCATGGACATCTTTGAAAGTTACTATATATTCCTCTAAGACACCATTATTAATGGCCTCAATAGTAGCCCATTGCGTGACGGTGCCATAATTCACTTAACCAGTACAGCTGGTGCATTCCTGATGCAGTAATATTGGGGATATTGTAAATGAAGTTACTTGAAATAATTTATTCATATCTGCATTTACTCTGTGTTTCTCAACTTGGTTTATTTGCAGCCCTGAGAAATGGAACACATTGTTTTGCTCTGAGTGCATCAAGCATAAACTTATACTCAAGCCTGAAATAATGGATGTGTGTGTATGTTCCAATATGCGCACACGTGTGGTGAGGGTCGGAGAGGTTGGGAGTAACTTGCGGCCATAATCAGAGCAGACAGACAAGAGCAAGAATATATTTGTGCTAATCCTTTCCAAGATTCTAATTGCATCACAGTTTCAGGTTGAAATCTTGCAGTGAAATACCAAAATTGCTTGGCTGTGGCTTTGTAGAGCCACAGACTTTTTAGAGAGGAGAGAGACAAAAATTAAAGGAACTCAGGGAGTAACTTCTTGTAAAGTTTTTCCTGTATGGAAAAGGAAATTATATTCAACCCCCAAATCATTTTGCCCTACTGAAAAATGGGAACAGCGCCTGCTCTCCTTTATTTTAAATGCGTGGATACAGTACTTGCTTACCTTCTGGAGGCTGTTAACAACCAGAAGCATAATCTCTATATAAACACAATGAATGCTATAGATTCCACAGTTATTTTCTTTGGCATTTTCATCACATTTTCTCTTTGGCATTGAAACATTATCACAAATGAAAAAAAATGTGCAGGTTTTTTCTTTTTTGTTTTAGATGAGCATCAAAAAATAATCAGAAGAGTTAGTTTGTTTTCAGGTACAATGGCATCCAAGAGGGCACAACTTTTCTCCTCTAATCACCCTTTTCTTTCTCTGAATGTTCAATGCTAACATTCCCAGCCAAGAGCCTGCACTTGCTCGTCATTCTCTAAGCCCTGAGCAGCAATCAGTGTGTACTCATGTGGCAAAGCCCTGGCCTTTCCTATCAATTGTCTTGACAAGAATGTTGTCAAGTCTCGTTTGTTCTTTTCTGAGCTGATGAACTTATTTCAGGGGGCTGGTAGTTAAATTTCACATCTGTCTGTGATGTGACGGTGAGCCTCGAGGCTCTGTATCTTCTGTGGTTTTCGAAGAGCCTTTGCAGAGATTATGTGAGATGTGCAGAGGTTATATTTGATGATGGCAGGCCCAGGGTACCCATGCCCCATTGTCCAAGCCGTGCAGAAATACCCTTTTGTTCTGGTCAAGGGGACCTTAGTATGCAAGACAATTTCCTAACTTCCTTGCCTTTTTTTTTAATGAGAGGTTAACCATGGAAGAGAGAGACAGATCCCAATGGGGGTGATTCAGCTAGTTCAGTCAGTGAGCATTTATGCAGTGATGCTCATTTACTAGAAACAATTTTAGGTGAATAAGACCCTAAATTCACTGGTCTCTAGCTTCCTACAGTTTGGTAAAATGAGAAAGGCAAAATCCAGGTAATCTGAGTGTAAAGTGGTGAATGCTGTAAGGAAGGAATAAATAGAGGAAGGGTACTTACTACAATTGGGAGATTAAAGAAGGGCATCACAAAGGATATGATTATCCCAACTTTCCAACTTTTTGTTTCTGTGATTCTTATTTGGGTGTAAGAAGCTATTTTCTCATTTTGGTGTGGCTATATTTAATTTTCATATCTGAATATAGCATACATGACCAAAAGAAACCTGAAACTGGGCAACAGAAGTGACTGGTTGAGAGGCAGTTTGTGGTGTTTCGAGCACACACTTTTGTTTCAGAAATCCTCATTCTCTGTCTTATTAGCCCCATAACCTTGGCAATTTAACTAAGCTCTCTCATCCTCATTCTCCTCACCTGTTAACAGGGGATAATATCACCTTCTACAGAGGTATGGGGGACAGCTGAATCTGCTAGCAGGGAATTTTCATATCTTGAAAATTCCTGACACAGTTTATTTTTTTTCTACTTGTAAAGGGAAAAGTTACATTTTGAATTTCAGGCAAGTGATACCTACATAGCTCATGTCATGCATTCAAGTAGCATACTTCTTCATCTCCTATTGTTTTCATCATTACTTCTATAACCACCCATTTAAGAATCTTTTTTTTTTTGTATTTCAGGTTCCAGTCTGTTTTCTAGTCTCATATTCAAGAATTATAATGCTGATTACACTCAATTTTTATAGGCAGCATAAAAGTAGCAATTATAGGAAGCAAATCAGGCAACGAGGAACGATGATACTACGTATTCAGGTCAGACATTC
The DNA here is from genome assembly GCF_963924675.1 of Phocoena phocoena. Taxonomy (NCBI): domain Eukaryota; kingdom Metazoa; phylum Chordata; class Mammalia; order Artiodactyla; family Phocoenidae; genus Phocoena; species Phocoena phocoena. The sequence goes on along the minus strand of NC_089224.1, from coordinate 43,615,187 downwards.
TCCATATGCAACATCCACGACAGGATCCTAGATAAAGGAATTAAGACTTCAGCCATCAAGTTGGCAGAAAGTAACCACTTAAAAGGGATTGCTAATACAATGGAAGATGAGAATAAAGTTCCAAAAGAATTATGATGTCGCAGAGGTATGGCAGTCTAAGTCAGACAGACATAGCTGGAATCCTGTCTTTGCTGCATACTCACTGTCTCTTTGGAGAAATACAATTTTTTTTTTTTTTTTTGCTTCGTAATATGTGTCACTGGGAGTTGTATGTAGGATTAAAGTAACACATAGGAAAAAAATGTGTGCTTATTCGCTGCTTGGACTTTTTCTCCATCTTGATGGTATGTGATGATGGTTCCATCGCTGTGTAGCAAAGCAACCTTTGTTTAGTCACTGACTGCTCTGCCTGCCACTCAGATTTCCCATCTGGGTCCTTTCCAGTTTGCATTTTATGTGTAGATTCCTGATTTTATGTGTGGGCTCAGGCACTTGTAACACCATTGATTACACGTTAATTAATCCTATTTTGAATCCAATGTGTGTATTTACACAAATTAAATGCTTACTAGGGCAGCCCTGATTCAAGTAAAAACAAACAAACAACATAGTTAGTGCCAATCTCTATTCCAATTTAATGCCATTTCCTGCCCTGTGTTTTTGATTTTGCTATTTGCAATTCTGAAGCAATAGTGGCTAAAGATCACAGTTCAATTTTAAATGCCTTTTTACTGTGTTGATAAGACATATTCATTGACTTGCACGGTCCTTTCTGTGCACTTTAACAATTCATTATAGGGATAATTATTTGGTGTTTATTCCAGTCTACCTGTGTCATCTCATTTTCACCTCACCTTTAATAGGGGTTGGGAGAGGAAAAAAAAGGAGTTGTGTGTGATGATTTTCAGCATTTATTTAAAACTCCATGTTGTTAAAATAAATGAACTTAAAAAATCAAATGATTGCTCTCCCTTCCTCTCTTAAAAGAAAAAGTGAAAGGACAGAAGGAAGGAAGGGGACATTGATGAGTCATGTCATCATGGGAATTGATGAGTCATGATTCATTTGATTTCTTAATCTGCCATTTAAAATAAAATCATATTCTCCAGATCTGTTTCATTCTGTTATACCTTCCCTTATTTTCCTAATAAACATAAATAGAACTTTAAAAATAAAGGCATGAAAAACATGTGACCTGAAATCCTGAGATTGTGTCTAAAGTATATGTGGTTTAATATATACAGTTCAGGGGATTTTGTATTGTCAGCGTGCTGTGCCTTTCCAGTATGTCTCACCCCAAATACTTTGAAGCAGTTATCATTTTGTTTGAATACCAACAAATATGTGTGAGCTTAGTACCCACAGGTTGTCAGACAGGAAGCAAGGTAGAAACTTCAGCATTACCTGCAACTTCAAGGATTTATTCTATAGGTTTAAAAAAGGCATTTATTTTTAAAATAGTAATGCTTTAAAATGTAGATATAACCAGGTATTATAAAGAAAACCTACAAACTTTAGAATCATATTGATCTGGGTCTAAATTCTGGCTCTAGTATTTTTTTCTGTTACTTTGAGCATGTCACAAGTTCTCTAAGTCTCAGTTTCCTTTTCTATAAAGATGGATAAAAGATGTTTCTTCAATACGTTACTTTAAGGATTAAAAAAATAATATATGTAAATCCCCTAGCATTTTGCCAGGTACACCATCAACACTCTAAACTTGGGCAGTAGTAGTACTGATTATCTGGTAATTACTACTAATTTTAAATAATTGGAACTCTTTGGGTTAAAAAAATTACCCTACAAATACAAAGAACTGACCATCGTTAGTAATAAAATCTGTACATATGGAATCAACCGAAGCTTGGAGGAGCCTTAAGGAGGTTTAATTTTAAGAAGCTTACTCTAATAGACCTGTAAAGAAATCCGTATTTCTTAATCCTAAGTGTCCTACTCTCTTAACAAATCCTGACCTTTGAATACACCAAACCTAGTTACATTAGTAGCCTTTAAAAATACAATTTCTCACCACTGCCAAGTGATAAAGTGAGTGCCTTTCCTTGCCATACCTCAAATCCAATAACATTGGCAATGACTATCGAAATTACTCCTTCCAAGATCTGGAAAAGACTTACGGAGTGAGGGAGTATTTTAATCCAAGTTTTCATGGAGGAAATTAAGGGGAAAAATTTTATTGTATAGTCTGTTCATCTCTGATCATCTCAGGTATTATTAAGAACTTGTTTTCAGATATTTTGGGGGAAGTAAAAACAAAAAAATAAGTGGTACCAGACCGAAAAAAAACTTGGCAAATAGAATCATGTTATACCTTTAAGATAGGTTTGTTTGTTTTTTGTTTTTGTTTTTTTAAAGAAGATGTTGGGGGTAGGAGTTTATTAATTAATTAATTTATTTTGGGCTGTGTTGGGTCTTCGTTTCTGTGAGAGGGCTTTCTCTAGTTGTGACAAGCCGGGGCCACTCTTCATCGTGGTGCGCGGGCCTCTCACTATTGCGGCCTCTCTCGTTGCGGAGCACGGGCTCCAGACGCGCAGGCTCAGTAGTTGTGGCTCACGGGCCTAGCTGCTCCACGGCATGTGGGATCTTCCCGGACCAGGGCTCGAACCCGTGTCCCCTGCATCGGCAGGCAGACTCCCAACCACTGTGCCACCAGGAAAGCCCAGGGTAGTTGTTTAATGGCAATTATATCTTGTGCTTGGGATAATCTAGCTTCCTTCCTCCCTGCCTGCCATCTGTCTATCAGGAAATGTTAGTGTCTGTATGTCAGATTTCATTTGCGGTTCTAGAGATACTGTGATGATGAATATGGCAGAGTACTTGGCCCTGAAGAAGATCATTCTCTTTGGGAGGAAGCAAACTATACGATGTTGTGCTGTTGGGTTACCAGTCAGCATGGTGTGTTAAGGCAGTATAAGTGGAAAACCTAATTCATGTGTGGGGTATATCTGTACATTTTGCCGTCTGACTTTACAGTTCCTCTTACTAAAGGGACAGTGTATATTTCTTTGACTCTTGGATTTGGGTTTGGCCTTGTGATTTGCTTTGGATAACAGAATGAGACTTGTGGTTTATTTTCAATAAGAGAATGAGCTAGAAGTGCCAGAATGCCAGTTTCAAGTCTCGGACTTAAGGATCCTTGCATGTTTCTACCTGTTCCTGCTCTCATGTACCTGTGCCATCCCATGAGTAATACGTGCCCTAGTTAGGCCTGTTGGTTCCAGGAGGGGGATGAGAGATGTGTAAGCAAGTTTAGCTAAAAGCAGCTACTCAGCCGAGCCCAGCCTAGATCATACAACACCCAAGTGACTCACAGATGAATAAGCAAAATAAATGAATATTGTCCTATGCTACTAAGGTCTTATAGTTGCTTGTTATTTAGCATTATTATGTCAAATCAGTGAGTTAAGGAGATAAGGTAGGGTCAGAAAGATACTGTAGGAAAAAAAAACAAGACCTGGAGGGGGAGTCTGAAAAATGTTTACAGTCATATTACCAAGAGAGCTTGATAGGCCAAAATCTTAGTTGGAGTTTGACCAGTTTAAACTGAGTTAACACCAGCATTGTCTGGTGATAGAACCCCTTTCCAGGTTACTTTTTTTGTCATTGTTTTTTATAATGACCTAAACCATATGTATATAAAGTAAACAGTAATCAGGGAGGAGAAACACATGATCTAAAAAGCCCTGCTTCAGTAAAGGTCTGGGAGGACTTCAGGAGAGGACTGTATTAGGCAAAGGATGAACTCACAGGAGAGCATCTGTAATAGTGATTCCCTATGAGCTTATAGATTTTCTGTAGACCTTACGGTGTCTCCCACTGATAGTGTAAACATCTAGATGCTGCTTTATCCATATTACCTTAACTCTTCTACTTACTGCCTATCGATACATGGGAAGAGGCCCCATGAGTGGGCAATAGTATAATTTATTCTTCTAGTCTAAGAATTTTTGTAACTGCCTTGAGTTGCAAAATATTGTGGCAATTTTCTATTTGCTTGGCTCTTTTCCTCCACCAAGGAGACTACGGCACAACCAAAAATGTTACAGGGGAGGCAGAGTCGCTAAAGCCCTACACTTTGGATTCTCATTCCATTTTCTAATTGTTGGAAATAAATTTCAAATGTCAACTTTACTTGAAAACTTTGATAATCCTTTTGCATTCAAAAAGTAATCTTGCTTTTGTATGAAATCCCCTCTCATTCTACCCATGCTTGCTTGCTTTATAAGCTTTCTCACTACCTATGTTGTGTCATGCTTTTCCTCCAGTTATGGATTGTTGACCCCTAGAGAGTAGAGATCATGCCTTACCTCCTGAACATCATCCAGTACAGTGTCTGTATGTGTGCAATTAATATGGATATTTAATGTAGTTCAAACCTTCAGTGAACCCATATGCCACCAAACTGAAACTTAAATAGGAAATAAAATTAAGTTAGACACATTGTTTCTCACCATTTGTGGAACACTTTTTCTGGGAAGAGTGAGATAACTAAATCAAAGTATAATTTCAGTTCTGCTTCAATTTGGGCTTCCTCTCTGCTGGTAGACTCAGTTCAAATTCATTCTGTATACTGTTTCCTCAAAAAATTTGGACTTGATTTAACACATTCTAAAGTAAGAGAGGCAAAAACTGCAATTTCTTATCATAGAGGAAAACACAAACCAGTGAAGACTTGATAATTTGCCCTGCGCAGAGAAGATGCCTGTTATGGAAACCAAAACAAAGTGTGAAAAATCTAACATATAATTTCTTCAAGGAAGGCTATACTTGCTTTTGCTGGCAAAATTATCCAGACATGAGGAGTTGTGACATGTTGCATCAAAATGTATATTAACGCCCTTTTATATCCATACACAAAGGCATTTCAATGAAGTCATTCATTCAAAAGGAAGACTCCTGGCAAAAGTCATATTTCTATTATTTTTGCATTAAAAATTAGAAAAATGCGACCTAATTTAAACATTTTTTCAATGCATTTTGAGGCTTCTAGCAACAGAATCCTACTGTAAAATCTGAGTCAATGCTTCTTAAAATTTCAGGAACATAAGCTTCAAATGGAATGCTTATTAAAAATGCAAGTTTCTAGATCACACTTGAGATATTCTGCATCTGCCCAGGAAATGACTTTTTAACAACCACTGCAGGTGATCCTGCTGTAGGTTGTGCATGAACCATGCTTTGAGACAGGCTAAATTCCCTATAATACATGTGAGTAAATTTAAGACCCCTGGATCTTACTGAAGAAAAATCATCCTTTGTTAAATACCAGATTGTTCCTTAGTTATAGCAGTGACTATTATTAAAAGTGATCTCCTGAAAAAGGGATAGAAGTGTGGTCTTCCAGAAACCTCTTTAGCTTCCATTAGAGGTGTATCGAAAGGGGCAGCTAGGTTCCTATCACCCATCTTCCCACCAACCATTTACTGTAGCTTTGATCAGATCACTTTTATCTTAATTTATATGAAAAATGTTCTTAGCCAAAACTTGTTTGAAAAGATGTAATATAATAGCGTAGTCACCAATATTTATTTTATTTTGTTCAAAATTACAAATTCTTTGTGTACTACAAATAGAAACCATTCCTGTATCTCACTTAATGCTTTGACCCATTTCCAATTTTTGTAATTTTTCTTCATCTACCCCTTCTCTCTAAAAAATAAAGCCTGGAAGAACATATGGGCATTTAGCTTCCTGCTTTCATTCCAATATATATATTGGAATATATATATATTTTTTGCTAAAATGTGTATATCAAAAATATATTACCATGGTGCCATCAGTTCTCATTTCTTGATGTTATCATTAAGTTCCTTGCCATATCTGTGTGTGTGTGTGTGTGTGTGTGTGTGTGTGTGTGTGTGTGGTAAATTGGCTTCAAGGCTAACACTCAGAACATGAGATCCTAGATTAACTTATTTTCTAAAAGTAAATGTACACAAACAAAATCAATAACTGTCATAGAAGTGAGAAGGAAAAATGTTTTCCTTAAAACCTAAATTGAAGACTGTCTTAACAGTAAAGCAAAGCTGAAAGAAATATTTATTGAGCACTTAGTAAGTGACTGGTGCTACAGCGAACAGAAATAACTTCAGGTCAAATGCCTTGTGAAGTTAGAAGGGAGACCATTTGAGACTATATGCCGTGTACCATGCCTGGCACTTACTTAGCCCATCCACTTAATCCTCACAAACCATAGCAAAATACATATAACATGATCTCATATGTGTAACAGAAGTTATATACGTTTAAGCATATTTCATTAATCTATTTCCTATATGTGATCTGATATATATGTTGGCAGTTACATAATGGTGTGGAGATATCAGAAGTTGGAATCATTCTATTTTGATTTTAATTTTGGTTTCACCAGTTACTAGCTTCATGTTTATGGACAAGTTATTTAGTTTCTTCAAGTCTCAGTTTCTTTTTGTTGTTGTTTTTGCGGTATGCGGGCCTCTCACTGTTGTGGCCTCTCCCATCGTGGAGCACAGCCTCCGGACACGCAGGCTCAGTGGCCATGGCTCACGGGCCTAGCCACTCCGCAGCATGTGGGATCTTCCCAGACCGGGGCACGAACCCGCGTCCCCTGCATCGGCAGGCAGACTCTCAACCACTGCGCCACCAGGGAAGCCCAAGTCTCAGTTTCTTTACTGGCAAAATGGAGATATTAATGGTCTCTATTTCACAGGGTAGTTATGAGAATCAATGAGATACTTCAAGAAAAAACACATAGCCAGGTGTTCTGCACAAAGCAAACACTCCATAAATGTCATCACCATTATTTTGTGACTGTATAGAAACCTACTTTGGGATAATTTACATGAACTATTAATAGTAGTTTGCCCTGGGAAGAGGGGTGTAATGAGTAGAAGAGGATGAGGAATTTGAGGAACACTTTTACTTATTAGACTTCAGGGTCTCTGTTCTGTAACATGAGTATGTTTTGCTTTTGCAATTTAAACAATCAACTTTTTAAAAACCAAAATAAAACATTTTCAAATTCAAGATCATTATGGTTATAAATAATCTAAAAATCTAATAAAGCAGGTTTCATAAGATGAGATTTGTATTAAAAATACACCAAGGCTTTTATTTAGGTTTCTAAATTCTCATTAGTGAGCTAAATGTTGGATTTTATCTTTTGATGTTTGTTTTTTTCTCAGATTATAAGTTTGGGGAGGGCGTAGGTAATTTGTTGTATTCTGTATATCTACATAGTAGGTACTTTGTAAAAACATGTGGATCACTATGGTTCATGGGTTCCAAGGATTTATCTTTCAACATCTTTGCTACTTAATTTGAAATTCATTAAAAGATGATAAATGGAGATGTTAAAAATGATATATTTAAAATTTTTAACATGGTTCCAGAATTTGTTTTTCCTTTTTCTTTTCTTTTCTTTTTTTTTTTTTTGGTGTGAAGTGATATGATGGAAAGTATAGCATGGGAAGAGTGAAGTAGCAACTTAATTTAGACTATAAAGACAATAAGTTAATCATTTATGAATAAATATTGGTACTGCTAATGTATTCAAAGCACTTGGCTAAGTTACACTATATAGTGAGCAAAAGAGAAACATGGGACTATACTAATAAACATGGGAGTGTATCAACATTTCAGTGATATAATACAGGTCATGTTTAAAAAGTGCATAGTTGCTGTCTGGGTGGAAAGAAAAGAAAGCAGTATAGTCATTCAGAGGAGAGTGATTTCAATGGAGGCAAGTGAAGACTTTTGATGTATGGGTAGGAGATGAATAAATACAGCGTAATAGGGAATGCCTTCTACAAAGAGAGAATGATGAGGACGCAGATGCTCATACAAAAAGCATGCAAAATATGCCTGCTATTTGTTTCCCTTGTATTCTTTCTCCACTATCTACATCATAGTCAACTAGGAGTATTTATTTGAAATGCATATTCTGGGGCTTCCCTGGTTGCGCAGTGGTTAAGAATCTGCCTGCCGATGCAGGGAACACAGGTTCCAGCCCTGGTCCGGGAAGATCCCACATGCCGTGGAGCAACTAAGCCTGTGCATGCACAACTACTGAGCCTGTGTTCTAGAGCCCACGAGCCACAACTACTGAAGCCCGCACGCCTAGAGCCCATGCTCCGCAACAAGAGAAGCCACTGCAATTAGAAGCCCGTGCACTGCAACAAAGAGTCTCTGCAACTAGACAAAGCCCGCGTGCAGCAACGAAGACCCAACGCAGCCAAAAATAAATAAAATAAATTTTAAAAAATAAAATAAAATGAAATGTATATTCCTAGGTCCCGCTGCCAACCTACTGAATTCGACTTTCTGGAGCTTGTAGTTAACTTTTTAATTTGATCCTTCAGTAATCTTACGAACACCTTAAGTTTGAGAATCTTCAATCCCCTAATGTTTTCTATGAATATTAAGTTTGATAACCACTAGGTTAAGTGTTTCTGAGATGAGTATACACTGTTTGATAAAATACCCTCTCATGGATGCCATTTTTCAAAGAATAATAGGACTTTATTTTAAATTTATTCATACTCCCTCTTCCTCACTATCTCCCAGTATTGTCACATTTCTTTGGAGAAGAGTTCTCTAGTTTCTGCTCAGAGGCCAAATGTCATCGGGCTAGCATTCTGTACAGAGGGTGGTATTGTGGACAGGGCTCTTCCAGCTGTTCGGCAGACAGCCTCATTACTAATTACACTGCTTTCAGCTCCGCAGCTCATGGCTGCTCTATAAATCTGCCAACTGCAAGGTTGGTACCTCTCCAGGGCATTGACAGAAACAGTGTCTTTCACCTTCATGTCTTCTCATGTGCACATTCTGAACTTCTGCTTTCTATATTATGGGATATCTTTTAAAATGATCCCATCTGAAATTCATCCTCTAGAAGTTTGTCAAATCTCTCATCGGCTTATGGCCCTCACTACCCTTGGTATTGCCATTATATTGTCTGTGTTTACATCTCAACTCTAATTTCAGTGGGATTTTGGCTGAGAGGATAGACAAATGCATGCACTCAATTAATCCTGAACCTGATAATCAGATGTTCTTTTGAACAAGTCAAACTTTTACTAATTTGATGGATGTCAAATGGAATCGCATTATTGATTAAATTCACACGGCTTTGATTACTAGAGGGGCTGAACATTTTTTCTTATTAATTTAGTCTTCCTATGTATGTATTAGGTTTTAGGGGAGGCAGATTAACTCCATGGCTGACTCAGGCAAAGCAGCTGTTCACAGCTACACAAAAATATGTGCTTCCAAGCTCAGGTTTCACAGAGCCTTTTTTTTTTTTTTTTTGTGGTACGCGGTCTTCTCGCTGTTGTGGCCTCTCCCGTTGCGGAGCACAGGCTCCGGACGCGCAGGCTCAGCGGCCATGGCTCACGGGCCCAGCCGCTCCGCGGCATGTGGGATCTTCCCAGACCGGGGCACAAACCCATGGCCCCTGCATCAGCAGGCGGACTCTCAACCACTGCGCCACCAGGGAAGCCCTCGCAGAGCCTTTCTTGAAGGATTTCATTCAGACAAATATCTTCCTATATAAATGGGTACTTCTAAAAAAGTTTCCAAGTTAATTTAATGTTTCCCTCTTCCTTTCCTAAAATTTTATAGGCAGTATTAACATTCTCTGCAAATATTTCCTTTATAGAGGATAAAAAGGAAGTCTCTGGCCAGTCTAATACTGATGGGTCATCATAAATTCTTAATCAGTTGAGGCTGAATTAATATATTTTCAATAAATAGCCTCAACGAAGTATCATTTTCTTATGTATTAAACTTGTTTTGTCATGTACACGCTGAAAGCAGATCTTCCCAAAGAAAGTAAATGGCAACTACATCCTTCCAAGGTCCAAGGACAAAAGCCTTAATATTATCCTTAAATCTTCTCTTTTCCCAACACCTCCCCCCAATCCTTCAGCAAGTTCTACCATACCAAATAAATAGATCCACAAACCCACCCTTATCAACTCTCCATTGATTCTACCTTCTTCTAAGCTCACATCATCTTTTATCCACACTCGAGTAATTGTCTGCAAACTAGCTTTTTTCCACACAATTCGTCTAATAGCAGCCAGAGTGAAACTTGAAAAATATAAGTCAAATCATGTCACCCCTCTTCTAACACTCTGCCATGCCCCGCACCCATTTTTTTAGAATACAATGGCCTAAAAGAGTCTACAGGATCTGGCACCCCATTCTCTCTTTGTGTTCTCCCACTTCTCCCTCCCTTCCTCATTTTCCTTTAACCACTCATTACTGTCTGCTGAATATGCCAGACATGTTCCTATCATAGGAATTTTACACTGGCTGTTTCCTCTCTCTCTCTCACCATCCTCAAGTCTGTGTCCAGTAATAACCTTCCCAAGATGGTCCTGACCCATCTTTAAAATAGAACTCTCCAAGCCCCACCCCTAGCATGTCCCACCCCTAACTCTTTCCTAGTCCCCGCCTCCACGTCGACACGTGATCATCTTCAACGCGGACAGGAATTTTAGATTATTTTTTCACAAGTGTGTTCCCGTTGCCTGGAAGAGGGTCTGGCAGATAAATATTCTGTGAATACTTGTATAAATCTGGAACCAGACCCTTTCATACATATCCTATTATAATATGTATTATATAATATATAATATCCAAATACCTTTGGTAGATATATGCATATTAAAATATTTTATTCTATGCAAACAAAACAGATGTACTGTTATTTGATGGACCTCAGCAGAAGTTCTTCACCTCAGCAACTCAAAGTATTTATCTGACCAATGTAGATCTGTGAAGTGCCTTCAGGTGGAAAGTGATAAGAAATAGTGGGTGGAATTTGGGGTACTTTTTACCAGAATTATAAAATTCCATGCAATAATAGCATTTTTGAGTAAATGCAAATATTGAGTTAACTTCATGTTCCCATATGCAAAATGTATTTTGTAAAGCCTTGGACAAACGGCTTCTTTTAACCTGAATGTAATATTACTTAGTGTGTATAGTAATACAGGAAAAGCAAGATTGTTACTTTTGATCAAACAGAAATAATTTTATTTTAATCTTTCTACCCAAATTATTTGATTCAAACAAAAATATTAGTGGAAAAAATATAAAGAAGTAAGTGGGAGTATGTGTTTAACATTTGGATATACAGTTTCTTAAAGCTAGAATATATTCAGTGATTGCATGCCCTCAATATGTATTCAAGTAGACTAAATGGCAATTAAGCACTTGGATTTCAAGGTTCAATTTGTAGCTCTGTTGAAATACCGCTGTGTGTGTTCCTTTCCTATTTCTATAAGTTCTCTTTTCTACTAGTCCATCAAAAGCTTTTTCAATTAATAAATAGAATCAGCCTCCTAAAATAACAGACCGTCTCTTCCACAGAACATGTAAATGGCAATGATGACACTTATAAACTGATAAGCTCACATGTCAGAATTGCTTTCTGCCAGTTTTCAGTTCTCTTTCTCCATATTTATATTGCCAGAATAACCCTACCTGACCATGTCATGCGTTTATCTAATAAATATAATTGAGTTATTTACTTTAAGGAGTGCCACCTAGTTTGAGGAAAGGTTAATACAGGGTAAACCAGAATACATGATTATGTACATTTAAAGATATTTTTGCTAAAACGTAACATTTACCAGACTTAAGTGAAAACTTTTCTTTTAGGTACTAACCTTCAAAACGTGTTTAGAGCACACAGCTGTTAGAAAATGATTAGGCTCTACCAAAAAATATTCTTGTGACATGCAGTCTCAGGACGTCACAATAAGTGTGGCTGAGAAAACACATCTTTGTTCAGTATGAAAAGGTCTTTCATGACCATAATACAGTCTGGGTGTCATGCTCACGAGATGCCATAGAGATTAGCTTTTTATTCCATGATTCCATTGAAAACTTCTATTTTCAGCTTTAAAATCTTGCCAGAGGAAAATGAATATGGCTGAATTGAGGGCTTGGTTCTGCCGTTCACACACTGTGGGTTTGCATTCGGAACTTCAAAAGGAAGGGGAAAAAGGAAATGGATGGTGGGGTATGATACCCTTTGATGGAGCTGGGAGGCATCTCTATCTGCAGGCAGCCATTTACCTCTAGATTAAGGCTTGTGGTGCCTTAGCAAGAGGTGCAAAAAATGCTAGTGGATTGTGAAGGGTTTTATTTTTATTCCATTTCTGTGTCCATCATATGTCCTATGTTCAATCATGTATGGTATTTTGCTTTCTTTCTTTCCAACTTTTCTGTCTCCAGTCTGTCTCTTAACCTTTCTAAGCTTCTCTTTCTTCACCTGCACAATCAGCTTCTCTCACTGAGTTTTGAATTCTCCATCTTCTCCTAGTCTTAACTTACATTTCTTCTCCAGCTCTCCATTCAACATCCATTTTCTATTATTCACTACAATAGGTGAAGACAATCTTTGGTGTCTCCCTCTCCCATTTCTCACATCCAATTATTTGCTGAATCTAGTATAATGTATCTGAAATACCTCTCATCTCTGTTCTCTCCTTGACTTCCTTTCGGCTGTTCTAATTTATATTTTCATTACTATTTGCTGAGAATGATGCAGTAGCCTCCCAGATAGTCTTATTGTCCTTGCCCAAAACAAAACAAACTAAAATCAATAGGAAAACCCCTTTTACTTTATTACTGAATACCTATTGAACTGGGCAGCCTTCAGTCAGCTTTCATTCAGTCCCTTCACAAGGGTAGAACAACTTATCTTTCAATTTTTCAACTCCTTTTCTCTCTAGTTGAACTTCTCCCTCTTCCCCCCAAGTCAGTACATTGGAACTTCCAAACCATTATATACTGTCTTCCCATTTTTTCTGAGTCAAAATTATATATACTCTTGCTTACAAGGCCTAGCTCAAGTAATAAATTTTCATGATCTGCCATAAATATGGCCTCTTCCTTCTTCAATCTCTCACAATATCTGTGGTGCCTCTCTGAAGGCATATGTAAGGTTTTGCTTCTTTTCAAAAAATAATTCCTTCATCTCTTGTCCCAACCTCCTACTAGAGTAAACAGTTTGAAGTCAGGCCTTGTGTCAACTGCCAACTGTTGTTTGTATCTTCTTCGGTTAGTGCTGTGCCTTGCACTAGGAGAGAACTCAATACACTGTTATTTGAGTTAAACTGCCCTGACTCTGTCCTATATCAATGACATTGAGTTCATATCACTTAATGCTTCTGTTTCCAGAAAAACTGCTGATGGCTGCCTTTAAACCCTGGGAGTGTTATAAGACCAAGGTGATGGGACAGTTTTGATCTCTTCGCAGACTACTGAACTTTTCTCACAATTTATGCAAACCTAAAGAACTGTCACCGAATGGCTCCCAGTCACAAAACTGCTGAACTGATGTGACTACTCAGTGTCCCTTTGCTAGGTCTTACTGCTAGGACAGTTTTAAGCCATAACAGAATACTAAATTCCACTGTAGATTAGATCCATCCTGCTGGGTCCAGGAAAGTCCTAGATCCTGGAGTTTAGTGGCATTTGTTGTTACATGGGGCTGCTATGGGTCTTAGTAGTAAATGTCAAAAAATTCGAAGTTTGTATATTCTTCTGGGATTCATTTTTTTTTTGGTTATTGTTATTTCTCAGCATAATCTGTGAAGCACTACCTTTCTCCTTTTTAAAAATTCTCTTGATATAACTGTATATCCACTGATATTTGACCCTACTACCATAGTCATCAATGTAGATCACATATACCTGCATGCCAATAAAAGAAAAATGGCATGAAAAATTAAAGGGAATTATGGCATAGGCACTGCAGTAAAAGTGAAATGTTACAAACTGGACTAGCAGTGAGTGAATGAAAAACTAAGAATATCTCATTGAAAAAAGAAAAGGAAAACAAAGGACAATTTATTTTTCACTTTTGACTAATTAGTTGTCAGTCTTATACCTTATTATATTTAAATCTGATGTCTTACCTGTGTATAAGAGGACATTGATTGGCAAGGCAGTTTTTTACATGTGGATGTGATGTTCTACTCATGTTTAACTAGATATTTGATTGACATATAAAAAAGATGAATATATCCTCATATTGCCGTCTAAAAGTTGTTATTATCCAAAAGCAAAGTGGAAGATGATAAGCAAGCATTTGATTATGCTTTAATGTCTTGTTTCTTTTTTGGGAGTTAATATATAATGGTCATGAAATTAATTTTACTTTAGGATTTATTTTAGAGCATCTTCTAAGTATCATATATGAGAACTATACTTAGCCATTGAAGTATTCATGCTACCAGACTTGATCCCAATCTAATTTTTAGATATACTATAGAATCTCATTGTAATACATCTTGCTACCATACGGATTCAGACATAGCAAAAATAAAATGCTGTTCTGAAATAAGGCAGTCAATAAAACGTGAAACAATATTAAAGACATTCCAATAATACTCTTATCCAAGGTTACCATCTGAATCATCTTTCAAATGCTAATCACTAAATAAATCATATAAATTATTCTTGTTTTGAGTAAAAATCTGAGTGTGTTTTCAGTTTGCTTAAACTTGGGCACTTTCAAATTATTTTCTAAAGCAGCAAGGGATGTTCCAAAGCATGCCAGTAAATATTACACCAAACAGTGTTCCCTGGCTAATAATGTTGACTTAAACAGAATTGAACGTGTTTCTTTAGTGCTGGACTACTCAGAGTCTTTGAAATGCTAATATGGGCTGTGAATATCAGTGTGGGAAATAATATCATGTTTCCTAGACTTCTTTGAACCAAAGTCTTTTCCTGGGCAGCACCGAGTGAGAGCAGATGAGATTGTCCAACATCCTACAGAAAATACTACTCTGAGCATTTTTCTTTGTTATGATGAGTATATTAGGATTGGGTAATTTATTACTAGAAAAATAGCGCATTTGGGAAGACATAGTAAAAGCTTTAACAACATGATACATTTTTTAAAAACCAGGATTTCAGTTTTATTAAAAAGTAGGGCTAATGAAGGATGCTTGTTTATGATAGTAAAACGTTGACTGTAGCTAGATTTTAAAAATAAAGAACAGTTCAATAGATTGTCTCATTATAATATACAGCATGAAATAGTATGCAGCCACATCAATATAGGAAGATGTTTATTGATATGAAAAATGATTCCAAAATATTATCGACATAGGCAGGTTATAAAATAGTGTCTACAAAATGATTTTTTGTAAATATATATCTACATGCATAGAAAAAATGAGAAACATAATAAATTGATCATGGTAGTTTCTCTGAGTGGTGGGGTTTTATTTTATTTTTATTAATTATTTATATTTATTTATTTTTGGCTGCATTGGGTCTTCGTTGCTGCACGCGGGCTTTCTCTAGTTGTGGCGAGCAGGGGGCTACTGTTCGTTGCGGTGCGCAGGCTTCTCACTGCAGTGGCTCCTCTGGTTGCGGAGCACGGGCTCTAGGCGCGTGGGCTTCAGCAGTTGTGGCACGTGGGCTCTAGAGTGCAGGCTCAGTAGTTGTGGCTCACGGGTTTAGTTGCTCCGCGGCATGTGGGATCTTGCCGGACCAGGGATCGAACCCATGTCCCCTGCATTGGCAGACAGATTCTTAACCACTGTGCCACCAGGGAAGTCCTCTGAGTGGTGGGGTTTTAAATGTGACTTTAAATTTCTCTTTCATGTTGGTATTTTATAATTAATCTGAAATGACTTATGGTATCAAATAAGAAATATAAGTTTTTTTTAAAAAAATAACATTTTTCTGAACTTTGAGCTTTCTGAGGACAGGGAACTTCCAGTCCTTATGATCTTTCCCAGACCCCACCTGATGATTAATGCTTGGTGTGTTGGACTAAACTGAACTTACTTGGATCAAAGCCCTCCTGATAAAATAAATTAGAAAATAGAGATGTTTCTGTGCTTTATGAAATGTATCCAAAAATTTAAAATAGACCATTGAACACTGATCATGTTTGGCATGCCATGGTTTCCCCACTTCCTTGATCTCTGATAAGTCTGTGACATTCAGGAAGGAAGAGGGAAATGCAAGAAGAATAGAGGAAAATTTTACGTGTGGATCCATTAGAAAAATTTTAACAGATTTATTGAGGTATAATTGATACACAAAACAACTGTACATGTTTAATGTGTACAATTTGCTGAATTTGGGCTATCACCACAATGAAGGTAATAAACATATCTCTCACCTCCAAAAGTTTCCTGTATCCCTCAAAAATTTTTAACTTACATGAACGGTTATACTATAAAATTAATTTGCAGATATTTGAGAATTTAGATACTCACAAATCCTATTAATACTACATTTTAAACACTTGTACATTTGAAATGAATTGGTAAAATTTTATATCAATCCAAATATACAGTCTTTGAAGTTATAAACCCAGTTGTTTTTCAAAGTTTCCCTTTCCCATTAGATCTTAGTATCAAAGAATTAGAAGAGCTCCTGCCTTCAGGTAGGATTATGTTTAATCATTTCTAACAGAAGTGAACCTAACTTTGATTCCCAATTGGTTTAAGGCCCCCCGAATGAATTATTCTGTCCTCATGCTCAACCCTGATGAATTTCATTCTGTGCCTTCTCCTTATAGCCTCCTATGGAACAGTTTCAAATCCTCATGATCCAAACCTCATGACCAGATTATGGTATCAAGGTCATTGATGAAAACGCAAAGCATCTTGAGCCCAAGCCTAACCCTGTATCACACTATAATTGAACTTTGAACAATGCCGTGGTTAATCTGCATACAACTTATACTCGGCCCTCCATATCTGCAGTTCCTCTGCATCCGCGGATTCAGCGAACATGGACCATGTAGTACCGTAGTATTTACTGTTGAAAAATATCCACATATAAGTGGCCCAGTGCAATTCAAACCCACAGTATTCAAAGGTCAACTGTTTACCTGCAATTCTCTCCTTTCCTCTATGACCAAGATGGTCTTTGCTCTAATTATACACACATTTGATTAAGATTAGGAATAGATGATTCCACAAATTGAGATGAACAAATTATCACTATACCAGTATGTGAGACACTGTCCTATTCTTATTCCTTTAACTAAAAGACAAATCCTTGAAGTGCTAGTTACTCCCTCTACCTTTGAGGTAGTCTGGAACCATGATTAAACACATGGAAAAATCCGTGTAATCTAACATCTGATAATCCTGCTAGTTTAGATCACTGACCCATGTGTAAATGAAAATAAGGTCTATGGACCTTAGCTTTATGTACAAATTATTTTAAACTTAGAGATTTGGGGTGTGGCTTTTTGTAATGCAGTGAACCCTCATAAGTTTTGTATGATGTATCTATATAAATGCTACCAGCTTGGACTAACAGGGACAGAGACAGTATGAAATAGACAGTATAAAAGAGAGGCCACTGGATCTCGAAACTCTACTGGTAGGAGGAAGGCAGAGAAAATTACTCAGCTGCAAACATGTCCTACCTTTCATTAAAAAGGAAGGATAACTCATAGTGTAGAACCAAGAGCCCAGACGGTGGAGCTGAATGTCATGGAGAATTATTTCCAGGCCATGAGACCTAACCAACATTTTTTTCCTAGCTGGACTTGGAATTGCTATGAACCAGTGACTGCTTTGAGCTACCATTCCCCCCATTTTTGAACAGAAATGTCTATAGCTGTTGTAGTGAACAGACTCAAAGATGGTCCCATGATCCCTAACTCCTGGGTATTTGTACCTTTTTGTAAACTCCACCCTAGAGTGTGAGCAGAACTTGTGACTAGCTTCCAATCAACAGAATATGAAAAATTTATGGGATATCACTCCTGTGATTAAGTTATATTTAAAAAACTCTGTATTGCTAATAGCTTATCTCTTGTTCTTCATCTGGCTTTGAAGAAGCAGCCTGTCCTGTTTTGAGCTGCCTATGTAGAGGGCCATGTAATAGGGAACAGTGGGCAGTCTCTAGCAGCTGAGGGTGACCTCCTGCTAATAACCAGCAAGAAGTAAGTCCTAAGGTCATATAGCTGCAAGGAAATGAATTCTGCCAGTAGCTGACTGAGCTTGGTAGCAGATCCCTCCCTAGTTGAGCTACCAGATGAGAACTCAGCCCTGGTCAATACCTTGTTAGCAGCCTTGAAGAGGGTCCCACTAAGCCATACTTGGACTCCTCACCTGCAGAGGCTGAAATAATAAATGTGTGTTATTTTAAGTAGCTAAGTTGTGGTAATGTGTTATACAGCAATAGAAAGCTAACATAAACAGCCTGTCTTGCTATTGGATGTTGGGTGTATGTGGGGCAGGTAGTTTGTCTTTTTAGTCTCACAGGTCCACATACCCAGAGGAGCAATACTTTGGCTACCTCATCTGCACCTGAACCCAATTTAGATAAAAAGATTCAGGATTCTGAGATGATTATAAAAGACTTTTAAGAGCCTTGGGAGTAGATAAGTGCATTTTCCAAGTGGGAGGGATGTGAATCACTAAATCATCCTACATCAAGGATTGTGAATACCAGAAACAAGAATTACTGGAGGTCATCTTAAGGGCCAGCTACCATATAATCTTTGACTTTTAACAAGGCAAAGATGCCCACTCTTGTCACTTCTATTCAACATAGGACTGAAAGTTCTAGCCAGAGCAATTAGGCAAGAAAAAGAAATAAAAGACATCTAAATCAGAGAGGAAGATGTAACACTGTCACTGTTTGCACATGACATGATCTGTTTTTAAATTGCTTTTTTTAGTTGAAGTAGAGTTGATTTACACTGCTGTGCCAATCTCTGCTGTACAGAAAAGTGACTCCGTTTTACACATATGTACATTCTCTTTTTATTACCCATTACGGTTTATCCCAGGAGATTGGATATAGTTACCAGTCTTGGGGGTCTACCCAATGATCATGTGGTAGTCATAGCTTTAAGGTCAGTGGAACGCTTATTCTGTTCCCTGATAAAAGTCCCTTCACATCTCTTGCTGGCAACAAGGACTTCTGATCTAGAAGAGCCAAATTTGTGGGCATGGAAACGTATTTCTCCTACTGGGTCTCTGAGACTGATGGTGAGAGGTGCACTCCTACTTGTATGCCTTGATTCTTAATTTTCAAGGATGGCTCAAGATATAATGACTTTTTGTTCAAAGCATATAATACATCTTAAAGGATAGCACAAGAACTGTACAAGGTATTATGCCCAATCTAATCCCTTAATCAGACTTCTATGAGATTATTAAAAAGTTTAATCACGTGGCAGGTTTTTTTTTTAATTAATGGAAGAACCAGTGGACTCTGTATTCATGACCCTATTGTTGAACTTCCTTCACCAGAAATTGAGTGGCTTATTAGAGGCAATATTATGTGAGAGCTCATGAAAATAAAGCAGACACTCTGTGAGCTCTTGGGTAGGGTTTCTAGCCCCTCACTGCTGGTTGGGCTGAGGTCTCTTTCATGTGTCTTTTTAAGCTAGGCCAGGCTGAGGGGTAGCAGCTTCCCTACAGAGTCTTCCTCTCATGGCAATGGCAGAGTGCAAGAAGGAAAGCTCAGCTGTGCAAGCACATTTTCATCCTCTGCTAGTTTCATGTTTGATAACATCCCATTGACCAAGCTAATCCCATAGCTGTGCCACAAGTCAAGGGGCAGAATAATTGAATCTACCACAATCTGTTTTCTTGTTCATAAATATTGGTACCCCTCCCAGCTGCTAAATACAGTTACCCCCATTTAATACTCCCCAAACTCTTGGTTAATCATGGCATCAGGGTCACCAGGAATTTATGATCCAGATGTTGCTCCTCTTGATCTGGAGAATCATGGGCTAAAAAATTGTGTGACCCACATATACTCAATACACAGTGGGTGAAACCGGGGCAGGAAAGACCCTAACATCCCCATTTGAAAAGGGAAAAATAGGAACACAAATTAACTAGTTCATAGTATTTTTGATATCCCTCTGAACAAAACTTGTCAGGACCCTTTCCCTAGGATAAGGATGTGGCTTGTTTAGCCAGCGATTTTATTTCCTGGAAGTGGCTTCCAAGTCTTTTATTCTCCATGGCTCTTATTAGCTCTGATTTCTAAAGCTATTTTCTAGTGTCCTCATCTATCATTTCTGAAGAAAGCATTGTAGAATATGCCTTTTTTGTGGCTAGCAACCTTCTCAACCTCCTTCTTGGCTACAGAAAGTTGTAGACTGAAAGGTCTTTTTACATTTCAAACAGTCAATAACATTTAGTCCATGTTGGCAGTGTTTTAATAAATACAGATTTCTCAAGAATTTTGTACTTTTTCAATATATTTGAGTTACATTGACTCATACAATGCTGTTTGGGGACATAATTCTCCTCCTAGAGTCAATTATGTATTTATTAGACACGTCAGGATTTTGTGAGATCTTGCCTAAATCATTCTAGAAATTTTTTCATTGAGCTGAGAGAATCAGCAAGGCTCCAATCTAATTCTGTCACAAGTCTTAACAAAGGGTACTACTCTGAAAGTATGTCTGTCTGGAAACTCCTGGATTTGGTGCGGTTGTGTTATAAAGGATATTATAACAAAGCCTTTATTTGGTGGAAAATAGTTAAAATTTTCAATGCTGCCGTTTATGGGTTTCAATAGCCTCCCTAAGACGGGTTTGCAAAGTAGCCAATTCTTTTCTAAGCATATCTCATTCTTATAGTACCTTATCAAATGTGCTAGTAGAAACCACCCGTTCTTTAAAAATTTTTCCATTGATTTCTCCTTCTAATTATACTTATTCATTGTGCACATATTTTGTAGGCAACAATTTTAAATGTTGCTGCCACATAACATAGGTCACCATTTTTTGAGCCTCATATGACAGTTTCATCACCAGTTTTTCCCACAGTTTATTTACTGCCCATTGTCACATTATAAAACTAATATTAGGAATCTATTTTTAGGAATATTATGTCTATCACTATCCAATAAGACACCACAAAATTCAGTACCCTAAAATAGCAATTGTTTATTTTTGCTTATTTGTCTGTGAGTTGGTTGAGGTCAGCTGATTTAGGCTGGGCTGACTTGGGCAGCTGTGCACCAAGCTCTGTGTGTCTGGCTGGGGTTGGGTTTAGTTCTGTTCCACATGTGTTCATTCTTTTGCTTTGGCTGAAGTGGCAGAAGCAACATAGAAAAACCTCTTCTCAGGGTGATGGCAGAAGTGAAAGAGAACAAGTCCAACTGCATAATAACATTTCAAGTCTCTGCTTGTATCATTGCTGGCTAACATTCCACTAGCCAAAGCAAGTCTTATGGCAAAGGCAAGTATACTTTGCTATGGAGGTGAGAAAGGGAAGTGGTAAACCTCTTTGAATGATAACCTAATCTACCACAGAATATGAGCTGCCAAGTATGTCCATCTTGAATGTGTACTCATGGACTGGGGAAATAACAAGTGAGTTCAGGGATCCATTGGTCACACTGTGAGATAAATCTGGACCAGGACTTCATTCTCCAGTTGTCTTCTGCACACCCCCATTCTAAGAAGGGTGGGTGATTTGAGTTTTTTTGGTACCAGTGTTTGTTCATACACTATATCCCACATCCCCTACATGATCTGGATATTCTTTTCTCTACAGTGTACAGTTACTCTGATAAATGGCCACAGTCCTTTGGGAAAGAACTGGGACAATCATTACTATATCTACTTGCAGTGGCGTTGCAAAATCTTTCCTCAGGAGGTCCTACCCTCCCTTTTAATTGGTGGACTTTGGGTCTGGAATAGGCTCAAGACTGAAAACTGAGCAACGCATCATGATTCTCTGTTGCTGCTCTGATTGACACCATCTGCTTTCTACTCACCCACTTTTGATCTTTATCTGTTATGTATATTAACAACGCCCTCACTGGCTACCCAGCCATCTCACCCTTGGGAACTCCATGGTCTCAGCCATCACCACACATCCCTGTGGGTCAGAACTTCCTAGTTGCCATTTAGGACTTTTTTTTTCAAGCTCATATGTAATTGCACCCACCTGGCCTCTGACAGTTACGTGTTATCTCCTGACCTCTATTATTCTGTAATCCTGTCATAGTCACTGACACTAGAAAGCCTATTTCCATAAAAGTTTCCCTTAGGTTTCAACCTTGGCCCACAGGGAAGAGCCACTATTGAGCTTCTCAGTGATGCTGGTGGCCCCCTCACACTGATCACTGTAGTAAAGAGAATATCTTCTGAGCCTTTCTAGTTAATACAGTCACCTGATGTTTTCTATATCCCTATATAATATATACATTCTAGCATGCCTGATCTTTGAGCCTCTATTATTTTTTTCTCCATGTTCTGCCAAGGCAGTTTTAGCCTCTCCACTTTATTAACTATTGGTCATTTTTTATCAAGTTTAAAGGAACTGTCCCACCTGCCTATTAGGACTGGCTCCAAAGTGTTCTCGACAAGTCACTAACTCCCGAGTCGTAGAAGAGTGACTTCCTGTCAGTAAATGTTCCCTATCCTGCTTGATAGTCTGTCTCCATTGGTCCAGCACCTTCAAGATAAAATCCCTAGCATGTTCTCCCAGTTCCTGTCGAATACATTATCTATATCCTGCAGCTTTTTTGGTAATAGTCTCTTTCCTCCCATAGCAGAGATACGACTTCCACAATTGGTCCATGATGCAACTTAGCTTATATTTATTGGTCTATAAATAAACCAATATTTATTTATTGGTCTAGATCTAGAAGAAATGAGAGAAGGTATGAAAGATCTTAAGGTAAGCAGCATCTTGTTTAGCATCTGCTTTAGGTGAGGATTTTGCATGGCTGCAGACAAGTGGAGGCTATTATCCTCTAGCAAGAAGTAGGTTGTAGGCCATTTCTACTAGTCCTGGGGATTCATGGGAAGCTGAGTTTTCTAGGTTCATAAACGCCTCCTCTCAGGTGTTCCCATTCCTATCAGCAGAATACAAATTCTCCCCTATCAGGATCCTGCTTCCAGTACAGAGACTTGCTAGTGTTGTGATTTCAGCCTACTTTGTAATTATACTACTCTTGTAATCAGGCCTTGCTTCTAATTTTCAGCAGTCTACCATCAGCTATGCAAGATGAAAGTCACTTCATTTCTTTTAAAAAGGTCTTCCGGCTTACATATGGTGCCTGAATTAATAGGCAACTGACACGAGCCTGCTGTTCTTTTAGCCCTTTGATTCACTTAATAATCAATCAACCACCTAGACCTTGTAATTACCATTGACCCCACATCTGAAATGCTGGCGTTATTTGTAAAAGCAAGTGCATCCACTTTCACTTTCCTTCCCAATTCACTGCAAGTGAGGGTCTCAGTAACCCGTATCCTATATCAATCCAGGGTTTATCACCACCCCACTTCCAGCATCAGGATCCTTTTTGCCAACCAGAGAGCTGTCAAATTCTAGAATTCCATCCCGAAGTTCTGCTTCCCAGGACAATGTCTATCTTAATTTGGATTTCTTCCACAATAAGATCCTGAGACAACAATTTGAGTGCTAGTAGCGTATTTTGGATGCAATTCCAGGAAACTCCAGTAGTGAGTGGGGAAATGAGACAAGAAAGGGAAGACAGCTGGTAGAAGGTGCATTATCAAGCCAGTTTCCACAGTAGACAACTGTTTCTAAATCACACTAGGGAACTCGGCAGCCCCTGTAAAAACACATGCCTCAGATTCATCTGACTCTACTGAGAAAGCTATGGTATTTAGAAACCAACTCTTCGTATCATTGGGGAAGGGTTTATCCAGGAGGACAAACCGGTTATTTCGGGGCTGCTTCATGGGTGGGAAAAGTTAGCTCCAACCCCAGAAAGCCCTCCAACAAAAACATGTAGATGTTGGCAGAAGTTGGACAGCATGGACTGAAATATAAGATCCCGGGTGTATGGGTGGGGCACTGGTGTAATTTGTGATAACCTCTAATGCTACATGGCTCTCTAAGCCGTCATCTCTCACTGAATTCTTGCAATTGCTTCCTACTCGGTGCTCCGGCTTCCACTTTTATCTCTCCTCAAAATACTCTCAGCACAGCAGTGAGAGGGCTGATAAAACAAGTCAAATGCATCTATCTCCTGCTCAGAACCCTGCTGGCTTCCCATCTTACACCAGGTAAAAGCAGAATTCTTGTCATGAGATTGGAGGTCTCACAAGGTTTACTCCAACCTCTCAGACTTCCTTCCCTATCACTTCCTCGCCTTTACATTTCGACTCAATAAACCAGTTTCCTCACTCTGTAAACATAAAAAGCAGGCACTGTGTTAGGCCTTTGCAGTTGCTACACCCTCTGCCTGGAAAACTATCAGCCTAGATAGCAGCATGACTCTTTCCTTCTCTCTGATCTTGACCCTAACATCCCCTCAGTGGGTCTTTTGAACTCATAACAACCTCCTCAATCTCTATTTCTTTCCCTTATTTTTATCCCTCATTCTTATCACATTAATATTCTATTATTTTCTCTATTCCTTTTTTTTTAATGAAGTAGAGTTGATTTACAATATTGTGTTAGTTTCAGGTGTACTTCAAAGAGATTCAGTTATATAGTATATATATATTTTTTCAATTATTTTCTATTATAGGTTATTACAAGATATTAAATATGGTTCCCTGTGTTATACAGTAAATCCTTGTTGTTTGTCTATTATATGTATAGTAGTGTGTATCTGTTAATCCCAAATTCCTAATTTATCCACCCTGCTTTCCCCTTTGGCAACCATAAGTTTGTTTTCTATGTCTAAGAGTGTGTTTCTGTTTTGTATATAGATTCATTTGTAGTATTTTTTGATTCCACATAAAAGTGATATATAATTGTCTTTCTCTGTCTCATTTCACTAGGTATAATACTCTCTAGGTCCATCCATGTTGCTGCAAATAGCAATACTTCATTCTTTCTTATGGCTAATATTCTATTGTATACATAGACCACATCTTCTTAAGCCACTTGGGCTGCTTCCATCTCTTGGCTGTTATAAATAGTACTGCTATGAACATTGGGGTGCATGTGTCTTTTTTTTTGTGGTACGCAGGCTTCTCACTGTTGTGGCCTCTGCCGTTGCAGAGCACAGGCTCTGGACGCGCAGGCTCAGTGGCCATGGCTCACGGGCCCAGCCGCTCCGCAGCATGTGGGATCTTCCCAGACGGGGGCACGAACCCATGTCCCCTGCATCGGCAGGCGGACTCTCAACCACTGCACCACCAGGGAAGCCACGTGTCTTTCTGAGTTAGCGTTTTCATCTTTTCTGGATATATACCCAGGAGTAGGAGTGCTGGATATATACCCAGGAGTAGGAGTGCAAGATCACATGGAGCTCTATTTTTAGTTTTTTTAAGGAACCTCCATACTGTTTTCCATAGTGACTGTACAAATTTACATTCCCACTAATAGTGTAGGAGGGTTCCCTTTTCTCCACACCCTCTTCAGTATTTATTATTTGTAAACTCTTTGATGATGGACATTCTAACAGGTGTGAGGTGATACACCTCATTGTGATTTTGATTTCTGCTTCTCTAATAATTAGTGATGTTGAGCATCTTCCATGTTTCTGTGGCCATTTGCATGTCTTCTTTGGAGAAATGTCTATTTAGGTCTTCTGCCCATTTTTTGATTGGGTTGTTTGTTTTTTTGATATTGAGTTGTATGAGCTGTTTGAATATTTTAGATATTAACACCTGTCGGTCACATCATTTGCAAATATTTTCTCCCATTCCATAGGTTGTCTTTTGTTTTGCTGATGGTTTCCTTTGCTGTGCAAAAGCTTTTCATTTTGATTAGGTCCCATTTGTTTATTTTCGATTTCATTTCTTTTGCCTCGAGAGACTGATCTTAGAAAATATTGCTACGATCTATTATCTGAGAATGCTTTGCTTATATTCTCTTCTAGGAATTTTACAGTGACATATTTTAAATTTTTTTTTTTTTTTTTGTGGTACGCGGGCCTCTCACTCTTGTGGCCTCTCCTATTACGGAGCCCAGGCTCCGGACGCACAGGCTCAGCAGCCATGGCTCACAGGCCTAGCCGCTCTGCGGCATGTGGGATCTTCCTGGACCGGGGCACGAACCCGTGTCCTCTGCATCGGCAGGCGGACTCTCACCACTGCACCACCAGGGAAACCCTTTAAACTATTTTGAGTTTATTTTTGTATATGGTGTGAGGCAGTGTTCTAATTTCATTGATTTACATGTAGCTGTCCAGCTTTCCCAACACTACTTGTTGAAGAAACTGTCTTCTCCATTGTATATTCTTGCCTCCTTTGTCATAAACTGACTTTACGTGTGTGGGTTTGTTTTTGGGCTCTCTATTCTGTTCCATTGATCTATATGTCTGTTTTTGTGCCAATACCAGACAGTTTTGACGACTATATCTTTGTAGTATAGTCTGAAGTCTGGAAGCATTATGCTTCCAGCTTTGTTTTTTTTCCTTAGTGTTGTTTTAGCAATTCTGGGTCTTTTGTGTTTCCATATAAATTTCAGGATTATTTGTTCTAGTTCTGTGAAAAATGTCACTGGTATTTTGATAGGGATTGCATTAAATCTATATATTGTTTTGGATTGTATGGCCATTTTAACAATATTAATTCTTCCAATCCAAGAGCATAGGATGTGTTTCAATTTCTGTGAATCATCCTTAGTTTCCTTTATCAGTTGTTTTACAGTTTTCAGTGTGTAGGTCTTTCACCTCCCTGGTTAAGTTTGTTCCTATATATTTTATTTTTTTGATGCAATTTTAAATAATATTGCTTTTTTACTTTCTCTTTCTGATATTTCATTGTATGCAGTAGATTTCTATATATTAATCCTGTAGCCTACTACCTTGCTGAATTCATTTATTAGTTCTAATCGTTTTCACATGGAGACTTTAGTGTTCTCTATATAGAATATCATGTCATCTGCAAATAGTGACAGTTTTCCTCTTCCTTTTCAATTTGGATAACTTTAATTTCTTTTTCATGTTGATTTCTGTGGCTAGGACTTCCAATACTATGTTGAATAGAAGTGATAGTAGGCATCCTTGTCTTGTCCCTGAATTTAGTGGGAAGGCTTTTAGCTTTTCACTGTTGAGTATTTTGTTGGCTGTGGGTTTGTCGTAAATGGCTTTTACTATGTTGAGATATTGTACCTCTATTCCCATTTTGGTAAGAGTTTTTATAAACAGATGTTGAATTTTGTCAAGTGCTTTTTCTGCATCTTTTGTAATGACCATGTGGTTGTTGTCTTTCCTTTTGTTAATGTGGTATATCACATTGATTGATTTGTATATGTTGAACCATCCTTGTGACCCTGGAATGAATCCACCTTGATCATGGTGTATAATCCTTTTTATGTATTGCTGGATTCAGTTTGCTCATATTCTGTTGAGGATTTTTGCGTCTATATTCATCAAAGATATTGGCCTGTAATTTTCTTCTGTAGTGTATACCTGGTTTGTGTATTAGGGTGATGGTGGCTTCATAGAATGAATTTGGGAGTGTTCCCTCCTCTTCAATCTTTTGGATGAGTTTGAGGATAGGTACACATTCTTCTTTGTATGTTTGGTAGAATTCCCCAGTGAAGTGATCCAGTCCTGGACTTTTGTCTGCAGGGAGTTTTTTTGTTCGCAGGGAGGTTTTCTTGTTTTTGTTTTTTGGGGTCGTTTTATTATTTTTTAAAATTACAGACTCTGTTTCACTTCTAGTGATTAGTCTGTTCAAATTACCTGTTTCTTCTTAAGTCAGTTTTGGCAGGCTGTATGTTTCTAAAAACTTGTCCATTTCTTCTAGGTTGTCCATTTTGTTGGCACGTTTTCACAGTATTCTTATGATTTTTTTTTTTGTATTTCTGTGATATTGGTTGTTATTTCTCTTCTTTAGTTTCTTATTTTATTTGGATCCTTTCTCTTTTCTTCCTGCTGAGCCTGGCTAGAGGTTTGTCTTTTGTTTATCTTTTCAAAAAACCAGCTCTTGGTTTTATTGATCTTTTCTATTGTTTTTATCTCTATATTATTTCCTCTCTGATCTTTATTATTTCCTTCCTTCTGCTGACTTTGGGCTTTTTTTCATTCTTTTTCGAATTCTTTTAGGTGGTAGGTTGTTTATTTGAGCTTTTTTTTTTTGTTTCTTGAGGAAGGCCTGTATCACTATGAACTTCCCTCTTAGAATGTCTATTGCTGCATCCCATAGATTTTATAAGGTTGTGTTTTCATTTGTCTCGAGATATTTTCTGATTTCTTCTTTGATTTCATCATTGACCCACTGTTTTTTCAGTAGCATGTTGTTTAGTCTCCATGTGTTCGTTCTTTTCCTGTTTTTCTTTCTCTGATTGATTTCTAGTTTCATGCCTTTGTTGTCAGAAAAGATGCTTGAAATAATTTCTATCCAATTTGTTGAGGCTTGTTTTGTGACCTTGTATGTGGTCTATCCTAGAGAATGTTCCATGAGTGCTTGAAAATAATGTGTATTCTGGTTCTTCTTCTTTTCTTTAATATAGTGTCCTGCTGTAGGTATCAATTAAGTTCAACTGGTCTATTGTGTCACTTAGGGCCTGTATTGCCTTACTGATTTTCTGTGTGGAAGATCTGTTCATTGATGTCAGTGCAGTGTTAAAATCTCCTATTATTTTTGTGTTCCTGTCCATTTCTCCCTTTATGTCTCAGTATTTGTTTTATACATATAGGTGCTCCTATATTGGGTGTATATATATTAATGAATATAATATCCTCTTCTTGTGTTGATCCCTTTATCATTATATAATGCCCTTCTTTGTCTTTCATTATAGACTTTGTTTTAAAGTCTATTTTGTCTGATTGCTACCCCCACTTTTCTGTTGTTTCCATTTGCATGAAATATCTTTTTCCAACCTCTCACTTCAGTGTGTGGGTCTTTTGCCCTAAAGTGAGCCTCTTGTAGGCAGCACATTATAGGTTCTTGTTTTAATATCCAACCTGCTGCTCTGTGTCTTTTGATTGGAGCATCTAGTCCATTGACATTTAAAGTAATAATTAGTAGAAATGTTCTTATTGCCATTTTGAACTTCATATCCCAGCTGCTTTTGTAGTTCTTCTTTGTTCCTTTCTTCATTTTTTTTTGTGGTTTGATTTTCTTTTGTATGCTTGCATTCCTTTCTTTTTGGTTCTTGTGAATCTGTTGTATGTTTTTGATTTGTGTTTACCCTGGTTTTCAAGTATGTTGACCCATAACTATATCTACTTGCTTTAAGCTGAAGGTCATATAAGTTCAAACACATGCTAAAAGATCTACATTTTTATACTCCCCTCCCCCACATTTTGTGATTTTGATGTCCTATTTTACATCTTCATGTTTGTCCTTTTGTTAATTGAATTATAATTACTTTTATAAGAACTTTTAAATTGTTTTTGAATCTATGTACTGGCTTATTTAAGTGAACTTCAATTGTTTTATATATTTGCCTTTTCTATTGTAATTTTCCCCTTTCCTATAGATTCTTGCTTCTTTTCTTTTTAGAAAAGACCTTTCAATATTTCTTTCAGGGGAGGTTTAGAATTTCTAAATTCTTTTAGTTTTTGCTTATCTGAGAAATTCTTTATTGCTCTTTCTTTTCTAAATAATAATCTTACTGGGTAGAGTATCCTAGGTGGCAGGTTTTTCCCTTTCACGACTTTGAACATATCATGCCACTTCCTTCTGGCCTGCAAAGTTTCTACAGAGAAATCAGCCGGTAGCCTTATGCGGGGTCCCCTTGTAACTGACTCTTTTTCTCTTGCTGCCTGTAGAATCCTCTGTTTCACTTTTGCCATTTTAATTATGATATATCTTGGTGTGGGTCTATTTGGGTTGATCTTGTTCGGGACCCTCTATGCTTCCTGTACTGGACATCTTTTTCCTTCTTTAGGTTTGAGAAGTTTTCAGCCATAATTTCTTCAGATACATTTTTGATCACTTTCTCCATTGTGTTTGTCCCAGACCTAGTGCTAGGCTGTGGCATGGAGTAGGCTGGGGGTGGTGGCTGGGGCACTGTGGCTATAGGAAGTGAGGTGGCTGTGCTGCCACCTGGGTTGCCTCTGTGGCGGAACCCTCCCAGGGCCCGTCCTGCCCAGATAAAGCTACAAGCTGCAGTGTGGAGTGGGCAGAGCCATAGCGTTCCTGCTGGAAAACAAACCCCAAATACTCCTGCCCAGGGCCTGTCCACCTGTGATTCAGTGCCCAGCCACTGTGCATCTCCGTGGCACTGGCTGCTTGTGCATGCCATCGTTGTCTGCCATAGCCAGACCCTACCCCTGCCCTGTGTGCACTGACAATGAGCTCCCCCCGACCACACCCCAGGCCCTCCAGGCTATTTCTGTGCAGCTAGATTGAGTCCTCTCCCAGGGACCGTCTGCCTGAGATTCAGTGCTTAGCCTCTGCACGTATTTCTGGCACCACCTGGTGCGCACACTGACAATGTCTGCCTACCTCTCCCCAGTGCATGCGCGCACTGACAATGTCAGCCCAGTTTCCATCTGCTGCCCCTGTGTATGTGCTGACAATGGTCTCTGCAGTTTGGCCCGGACCACACTTCGGGTGCCCCGGTCTGTCTCTGAGCATCTCGACTGAACCTCTGCCCTGCTCTTGCCCCAGGCTGTGGAGGAAGTGGGGCTGAGGTGTTTGCCCCTTCAGACTGGGAAATGTGGTGAGTTGGCAGCTGCCAGTGCAGGCATCTCTCTGTCCTGTTAGCAAGCCAGCATGTGTGCACTCCTCACAAGTAGATTCTAGGCTTCTCTAACCCCTCTATCTGTCCCCAGCAGAGAGGGAGGCTCCCCAGGTCGAGGGTATGCCCGTGGGGACCTTCTCTCCCTTAAAGACCCCTCCCAGGGGCACCAGTCCCGTCCTGATGCTTTTTTTTTTTTTTCCCTCCTAACCAGTTACATGGAGATCTTTCTTGCAGCTCTGGTCATCTTCTGCCAGTTTCCACTGGGTTTTCTGTGAGAATTGTCCCATATGTAGATGTATTTTTTTAGCATCTTTATTGGAGTATAATTGCTTTACAATGATGTGTTAGTTTCTGCTTTATAACAAAGTGAATCAGCTATACATATACATATATTCCCATATCTCTTCCCTCCCATCCTGTAGATGTATTTTTGATGTGTTTGTGAGGGGAGGTGAGCTCCACATCCTCCTACTCAGCTGTTTTGACCCCCCCCGCCCCCAGCCCTACTCTTAAGTTGTAACTTTTCTAGGGTCTCATTTGAATGTCCTGGGTGTTTGAGGTCCCTCTACTTTAGATGGATATAACTCCATTGTCCTGTGCAACCTCCAAGATTCTGTTCAGTTCACAGTTACCCAATAAGTATCCACTACCTACACTCACTGAATCTCGATCTGTGCATACACAGCTTTCTATTCACCCCAAAAGTCAAGGGGACTCCTATGCAGATTTCTGAGGCCATCTTATCTGTGCATCTGTCTTTTATTCAGTTACCTGATCTGTAACTTCCAGCTACATCAGCAGCCCCAAACTCTAATCTCTTGTCTCCACCCAGTGAAACCACTGCTTTAAAAAGAAACAAAAATGCTTTTTAAAAAATTGGGCTCAAGTTTTAAAAATTGAGCTCCACTTCTCTGGGCTGAAGTTTGGATAGTGGTCGCAGGCAGAAAACTGGAATGAAATATGGTATTTTCCTTATCTCAAGCATCACAGACCTGTGCTTTCTGTTGTCCAGTGTCTAAAAACAGTTTCTTCATACATTTTGCCCAGTTTTACAGTTCTTCATAGAAAAGAAAAAGTCCAATAACCATTTCTCCATAATGTTTGGTACTGCATCTACACTTAAATATGATGCTTTATTTCATCCTCCAACAGCTCAAAGAAGTAAATACTCTTAAACTGATTTCTGGCTAAGAAAACCAAGCTTAGATGAATTAATCACTTTCTGTTACCCTTTAAGCCCCTCAAGGATAGAAGGAAATCTTATTCACTCTGTTGTTCATTCCACTTGACTCACTCCTTTGTACACAACAGATGCTCAATAAATAAACTTTAGGTAGGTGCTATTTTCAACATCACATACACGAAAAACCTAAATTTCAGAGAAGATAGATTAGGGAAAGGGGTAGAAACTAATATTGGTTAAATGCTGGGATTTGCAAACTACAGATCACAGGCCAAAACTGGCCCACTTGTCTTTTTAAGTAAAGTTTTATTGTTACACAGCTATGCTTGTTCCCTCACACATTGCGTCTGGCCGCTTTCACGCTATGATGACTAACTTGAGTAGTTAGGCCTGCAAAGCCTAAAATATTTATGATCTGGCCCTTGAGAGAAAAGCTTTACCAACCTCTGAGTTAGTATATGTTATCTACCAGGCAATATGCTCAGCACTGTTACATATTTTTCCCTTCATTAAATTTCCCAGCCACACTGTGAAATAATACCGTTATCCAGATGTGAACTCTGAGACCAGCAAGGTAACTTGTCCCAGGTTCTATGGCTCGTAAGTGGCAGAGCACAAATTTTAATTCTGATTTGTGAGATTCTGACACCTATGTTCTTTTTACTTCTAACAGAGAATCTTGAAAGAAAATAGAAGGCCCTTTTCAGTGATTTGTACCTCATCACATAGGGGCAAGTGGAAGTAAAGATAAACTAAAGAGCTGGCTTTATACCCTATAATGAGAATAGTTTATACCATTGCTATTTATAAGGAACTTTTTATATGTTGACTCCTGTGCCAATTAGAAATTATACATGTGTATGTGTATACAGATACATATATACACACACATATATGTGTATATACATATAAATTATTTCTCACAGACATTGTATGAAGAGATTTTTATGGGTACAGAAAGAAATGCTTAAAGGATTATATTACAAAAGAGTAATTAGTCAATCAAGGATTCAACCTAATTTTCAAAACTCCTAAAAATCTCTCTCTGAACCTTCTTTCCATTCTCTCTCAACTCTCTCCCCTAGGTTTCCATGACCTTAGTCACCATCCCATGGCCCGAGGAAGAATAATGTCTTGGGGGCCCTCTGGGGTCACACAAAGTACCATGGGCCCACTTGCCAACAGCTTTTCTGGGCCTCTTTGGCAAGCTTCCCACAATCACTCTCAGTCCTGTCAAGATGTGATGATTTTCTTTCCTCTCTTTTTCTAAATGCATTAAGCTCTGAGCCATCATCATTTAATTTTAAATTATCTTCTGATTTCTTACGTGGGCCGAGAATGAGAGTAGTCTGGGGAAAAATGGTAGTGACAATAAATGAGAAGGGAAGCATTTGCGAAAATCTCTTTCTTCTTTTCAAAAAGAGCTGTAATAGTGTTTTGTATCAACATGACTTCTTCCTTCAGCTGTAACAAAGTTAGAGAAAGTGTTGGTACTATAAATTGAGAGTTCAAGAGGTGACTCTATTGACCCAGTCTTTTCAACGGGATTGGTATTATAGGTTTCCCGCACAGAAACCAGTGCAAGAATATTTCATCTTTGCCAGTATCCCTTTCCTCCCTCCTTATGCCTCTTCTCTTTCCCATGGTGTCCCTAAGTTCTTCAGTCTTCTGGTTTCTTCTGTGCACGCTCTCCTTCCAAACCTCAGTAACTTCCCATGGTGCCCAAGATCCAATCACCCAGGGGACAGAGTTAGGGACATAACATTTGCCCAAGTGAGTTTTCTGATAACTGGTTCCAAAGAGAACTTCCTCTTAACAGACAAATAGATTTTATATAGACACAGAGAATGCCAAATCTATAGGGCAACTAAGAGTCTGATAAGATGCCATGTCTATAGACAATTTTTTGGAGGATTTTTGTTCTTGTAAAGATAAAGACATACAGGTCACAGTTATCCCTCATGGACGCTCTGAGTAGGTTGCCTTATTTATAGAAATGTTCCAAAGGTAAGAAATGGCATTGGAGTAAGTGTGTAAAACCTGAACGCAAATATGTGACATCTTCCATGGACAGCCAGAAAACTCCCAGTGTTTTAGGACTGTGCATTCATTTCTCCAATAATAGACATGCACAAACATTCTATCCCAAAGGGAGCAAGAGTGGGCCTGACAGCCTAGGGGAGACCAAGGAGTCAAAAAACCACAGCAAAGGAGAAGTGAACAAGTAGGACAACAATCCCACAGGACCTAGGAAGCCGGCCACCCTTTCAACTATATCTTCACCAAAAGTTTTTAATTGAGTCTTTTGAGGATTTTCTTTTTCCTTGTGGGGATACATCCTTGATTCTAGAATAGCAGTTAAGAAGGAAAACTGAGTTCATTTTAGAACCAATAGCTGGAACACACCAGTTCCACAAAGCAAAAGCTGTCTTTCTATTTTAAATCATCATGTAAGAGCTTCTATCAGGCCTGTTGGATTATGCCTACCCTGAACAAGCTCCCTTTCTTCCAGTTTTCCCATTTCCATAAATGTCATCTTTCCTGGCATCGAAACCTTAACTTGCCTCCCCTTTTTCCTTCATTTTCCTAAATCTAGCCCAATGGTAGATGCCAGCTTTACAGACAACATCAGTAGTGGATCAGAGTTACGTGAAGAACTAGCAACAGTCAGGAAAGGATTATAACAGCATCCGTTAAGAGTCACTTGACCTTCACTCTTTCCCTGTTCGCTACTTTAAATGCCAGTGAAAAAGGAAAAAGGGAAAAAGGATTAAATAAGTAGAACATGCTCTTCTTCACTACAGGTCACATGGGCTTAGGTTCTTGGGTCTGAAATGGAGAGAGGGAAAGAAATGAGACTGAGCTTTTAGACTTAAACTAGCTGGGCTTTGTCTTACCTAAAAAGGCCTAAAAAGCAATGGAATCTTCTTAAAATGTTAATAGAGGACAAAAATAGAGTAAATTGGCACTGCATATTTAAGATAGTGACTGAAAAACAATATGGCCTTTGGTTTGTACTCCACTGAATTCAGACTGATCAACAGTTTATACTGTTATAATTTATGCAGCCAAGATGAAGCCTAGGCTAGTGCAGAAAACATATGCTTTGGAATCACGGAAGTCTGGTTTTAAATCTCTGTCAATACCTGGGTGAACTGGTTCACTTCCCATCTCTTGTGGGTTTTTGTTTCACATCTAGAAAATGAGAACATCATTCCCCCCACTGCACAGTCATGAGAATTACTTGATGCGTGAGATGATGCAGAGAAAGTGACTAGCACAGTGCTGGACACAACAGGCGCTCAGCAAATCATTCTGTTATCATCACATTTGATTACCTGTAATGTCTGTTTCTCTCATTTGCACCAAGGTGCCACCTATTTATGAATCCATCCCTAACTATCACAGTGGACAGTTTTACTCAGGTATTTGAAAGTGATTGTCGGGAAAAGGAAAGGTGGACATTCTGTGCTGCTCCCACAGAGCAATTTTATATAGACATAAACAGATCTTGGTTCAGTATCTGAAACAGCTTTCCAACAATTTAAGCTAATCAATAATAGATTAGAAATAGTGGACTCCTCATCTCTACAATAAGGAACGCTGCTGAATGCTGCTACATAACAGCATATCTAAGCTTTGGTATCTGAAAATTGAGGTTCAAATGCTGGTTCTGCCACCTATTAGTGGCAAGACCTTGGCTAAGTTGTGTAACCCGAGTCTGTTCCCTTAATGTCTTAAAAATACCTACTGGGTCAGGGTTGTTCTGAAGATTAGGTGTTATAAGAACCTCCTCCATTCCACTACCAAAAGACAAAACAAAATACTGCCTTGGCCTCCCTGGGGACCAAGGTAACAGAGGTAAGGACAGAGACCTGGCGAGCTCATAAAGCTTTAGGAAAATGTAGGGGCATCACAATGCCTGCCAGGATCACAGAATCTGGCGAGACAAAGGCCAAAGCTCAGCCCAGAGGACGGTATTTTGACATAGGCATTTAAAGATCAAAAAAAAAAAAAAAGCAAACCCTTTTCACACTTGGAACACTCTCATGATATCCTCCCAATAGCAGCCCCCACTACCATAATATCCCACATCCAAAGGCTGGAGAGCAGGGGCACTTTTCAGAAGGAATGAGAAGATATTATGCAAGTGAGACAGTACGGTACTTCCTTTTCAGAACTGTGTGTCTTTTATTCCTCCGGGCTTTAGGCATCTTTTTACATAGCATACTCCATTAGATATTAACAAAAGTTTCAGGTACGTTCAGATGCTCTGTACCATTTATTTGGAACAACAGTGTTCTCTGTAACATCTATTAATATGTCAAAGTGACTACCAATATTACCAAGATTCTACATATTTTTCCAGCTTTATTGAGACATAACTGACATATATAACACTGTGTAAGTTTCAGGTGTACAATATATTGACTTGATAAACTATATTGCAAAATAATTACCACCACTGCATTAGCTAACACCTGCATCACATTACCTAATTGTCATTCCATTTTTTGGTAGTGAGAATATTTAAGATCTATTCTCCTACCAACTTTCAGGTATACAATAAGATACAATCACAATGCTACAATCACAATGCTGTACACTAGATCCCAGAACTTATTCATTTTATAACTGGAAACGTTTACACTTCGACCAACAGCTCGTTCTAGCCTCTGCTTCTGTAAGTTTGGCCTTTTCAGCTTCTACATATAAGTGATATCAAACAGTACTTGTCTTTCTCTCTCTGACTTATTTCACTTAGCATAATGCCGATAAGGTCTATCCATGTTGTCACAAATGGCATAATGTCCTTCTTTCTCATGAATGAGTAATATTCCATTGTATGTATACGCCACATCTTCTTTATCCATTCATCCACTGGCGGACGCTTAGCTTGTTTCCGTATTTTAGCTATTGTTAATAATACTGCAATAAACATAGGGGTGCTAATGACTCTTCAAAATGCTGTTTTTCATTTCCTTTGGAATACATACCTAGAAGAGGGATTGATGGATAATATGGTAGTTCTAATTTCCTGAGGACCACCCCTACTGTTTTCCACAGTGGCTGCACCAATTTACATTCACACTGACAGTGCAAAAGGGTTCCATTTTCTCCACAGCCTCACCAATATTTGTTATCTCTTGTCTTTAAGAAAGATCTTTTTATTGAAGTATAGTTGATTTACAATGTTGTGTTAGTTTCTGGTGTACAGCAGGGATTCAGATATATTCTTTTTCATATTCTTTTCCATTAGGGTTTATTATAGGATATTGAATATATCAATAGTTCCCTGTGCTATACAGTAGGACCTTGTTGTTTATCTATTTTTTATATATAGTAGCTTGTATATGCTTACTCTCAAACTCCTAATTTATCCCTCCCTCACCCCTTTCCCCTTTGGTAGCCATAAGTTTGTTTTCTCTGTCTGAGTCTGTTTCGTAAATAAGTTTGTGTCATACTTTAAATTCCACATATAAGTGATATCCTATGGTATCTGTCTTTCTTTTTCTGACTTACTTCACTTTGTATTATAATCTCTAAGTTCATCCATGTTTTTGCAAGTGGCATTATTTCATTCTTTTTTATGGCTGAGTAGTATTCCAGTGTGTGTACACACCACATCTTCTTTATCCATTCCTCTGCTGATGGACATTTAGGTTGCTTTCATGTCTTGGCTATTGTAAATAGTGCTGCTGTGAACACTGGGATGCATGTATCTTTTCAAATTAGAGTTTTCATCTTTTCCAGATATATGCCCAGGAGTGGGATTGCTGGATCACATGGCAAATCTATTTTTAGTTTTTTAAGAAACCTCCATATATTCTCCATAGTGGCTGCACCAATTTACATTCCCACCAATGGTGTAGGAGGGTTCCCTTTTGTCTACACCCTCTTCAGCATTTGTTATTTGTAGACTTTTTAGTGATGGCCATTCTGACAGGTGTGAGATGATACCTCATTGTGGTTTTCATTTGCATTTCCCTGATGATTAGTGATATCGAGCATCTTTTCATGTACCTATTGGCCATTTGTATATCTTCTTTGGAAAAATGTCTATTCATATTCTCTGCCCATTTTTTAACCTGATTGTGTGTTTATTTGCTGTTGAGTTGTATGAGTTCTTTATAAATTTTGGATATTAACCCCTTATCAGACACATGATTTGCAAATATTTTCTCTACTTTCATTGGCTGCCTTTTCATTTTGTTGATGGTTTCTTTTGCTACTTCTGTGAAAAGTGCCATCACTTGGCTAGTATGGACATTTTAACAGTATTAATTCTTCCAATCCATGAGCACAGATTATCTTTCCATTTATTTGTGTCTTCAATTTCTTTCATCAATGTCTTATAGTTTTCTGTGAACAGATATTTTACCTCCTTGGTTAAATTTATTCCTAATTTTATTTTTCTTGATGCTATTGTATTTGGGATTGTTTTCTTATTTTCTCTGATAGTTCATTGTTACTATACAGAAATACAACTGATTTTTAAAATATTAATTTTGTAACCTACAATTTCACTGAATTCATTTATTAGATCTAACAGTTTTGGGGTGGAGCTTTTAAGGTTTTCTATGTATAAAAAACACAGTATCATCTGCAAATAGAGACAGTTTTACTTCTTTTCCAATTTGGATGCTTTTTATTTCTTTTTCTGGCCTAATTGCTATGACTAGAATTTCCATTGCTATGACTAGAATTTCCATTACTATGTTATATAAAAGTGGTGAAAGTGGGCATCCTTGTTCCTGATCTTAAATGAGAAGCTTTTCATCATTATGTTAGCTGAGGGTTTGCATGTATGGCCTTTATTATGTTAAGTACATTTTCTCTATGTTCAGTTTGTTGAGAGTTCAAAATCCTACTTATAAAGCAGAGAAGAAATTGAATCAATTTGATAGACTGATTACACAAGTTTACCTCGCAATATCCAAAATCACTTGAGGTGACAGAAAAAATTTTTTATAAGAGTGAATCCTTCGTTCATCTGACAAATGACTATTGCCCTCCTTCTATGCTCTAGGTGCTACTGTGGTGAATAGGTTAAGCAAGGTTCCTGATCTCAGGCAGCTTACATTCTGGTCAAGGTGGGGAGAGTAGGAGAATAAAATAGACAAGTAAATATACAAGATAACTGTGTGACATCCCTGGACCAGGAATTTTGAACAATGTCTAGAAGAGAGGAAACAGAAGGGACTGCATTACCAGAGAGATAAGTACAAATTTTCCTAAAATATAAATTCAGGTAATTCCCAGGTGATACTATCCACAGTGAGGAAATAGGAAATGCTAGACAAAAGTAACAGGTAAAGTAACAGGTAAAATAAAGTGCAGTGTAGAGAGAATACCAGCTAAGGAAGTAGAGAGTTTCCTAGTATATCTCAACTCATTTCATTCAAGTGACTCACCTTTTAAGTCCCCCTGAAGAAATGGTACATTGTACTCACTCAGGCCCTTTCCATATCGCCCTCTTAGAGAAATGAGTCCTAAAATGAGAGGTTCTTCTAGACATTTCTTCTAGGTCTACAATTTCCAGTATTCCAAATGTAATATTATAAAATTTCAGCAACTAAAATATCTGAATTTAGGTAAGTTGTTTTCCTGTTATAAGTTGAGGAACAATCAAATTTCATAAGGAAATAACTGACTTTAAAATACAAAATATGTTTTACTGATATTCATGAACCTACTGAATATTCTAAAAGAGAAAATGCACATTTAGAGATTTCAATTCTAAATATTATTCATTTTAAAACCTGGCTTACCAACCTGCCAAGAAAGCACAAATTCCTGCTCAGATACTGGTCTGCAGAAAACAGATCAGTTTCTGGGCCTAGTCACGTTGCCAAATACATGTATGAATCTGGGCAATCCATAACCTCTCTTTGTGTCGGATTCCTCAGCAGAAAATTGCAAAAATAATGTGTTCTATCAACTCCCAAAGGTTGACTCTTAGGGTTGTAAAAATTTTAAACAATGAAATTTTTACAAATAATATGTATTACTGAGGTAGTTAAAAGCTCTCTCATCCGTCCATTCACCGGAAAGTTTAAAATTCTTACAAGACTCTGAGCCATATACTGCAGTGTTTACAGAATAGTAAACACAATCCCTGCACTCCTGACCATATGGAAAAGTAAGCAGTCAACTTTTCTGACTACCAAACAAGGATGAGAATGATGGCTATTATTATTAGATATTTTGATTTTCTAAAATTCTGATTTTAAGAATGATGGCTGACTGACTTTTCTAGATGAGAATGATGGCTATTATTATTAGATATTTTGATTTTCTAAAATTCTGATTTTAAAATACTCCACCCCTTTGGGAGAATCTTCTAAGTGAGAAGTTATAAAGAGCATATAGAACGTGAGCCAATCTGGGACAGTTAGCCACAGAAGGACTTGCTCATTCCTGGAATTCATATTGATCAGTTATCCTGGTTCTGAAAATAACTGAGAGCTAAAAATATCCTTCAGACAGAGATGAATTTGCAGGTCTGTCAAGAAGGGAACACATGGGGAAAGGAAGATGCCACATTTTTCTATGAGTTTTGTAATGGTGTCAGCTAATAGAAATCACGGATTGGCGTGGGAGTAGGAAAAAGGAAAAGGCATGGCTGCCAGAGTCTTTTCAAAGAACCGTCTCTGCGAGTCATAGGGAATGCCAATAATGATGGAGTCCTCAAGCCTGCCTAAGAGGGGAAATGTTGGTGTTGCTGATGAAGGAAAGGAATTCAGCACGCTGAGCCCAGTGTGGATAGAAGAAGGATGAGCTCAGTTTGGCAAGTGTTGACTTGAAGGAAGAAAATCGAATAGCTGAGTGGCAATGTTCGGCCGTAATTTAAAACGATACAGCTGAACTCGGGTGAGAACAAGGTTGAAGGAATGACTTGGGTGTCATTTGCACAGACATTATCCAGGAAGCTGACAGAACATTTGTAGCAGGAGAAAGAGCCCAGCAATCAGGCTGAATTTTCAGAAATGCTCAGAGTTGGAGGACAGAGAGGACGAGTCAGGGGTGGAGACAGGGATCAAATAAGGAGGTAGAATGACTTACCTTGGAAATGGGTAGAGGGTATTTCAAGGTTTCAACATAGGTGATCAATATATCCTTGAGCTTCTTATTCAAGAACTGTGTCAGTAAAGGAAAAGTAACCAGATGCTATCTACAGCAAACACCAAAATCATACTAAGATTTTCTTTCAAGGTGGAGGAGAAATACACAGGTTGTGTTGGAAGTCTGTGAAGAGGGAGAGTTTGAAGATGCCAGAGAGGGAGGGAATAAATATAACAGCACTATTGCTCAGATGGGATCTGGCTTGAGAGAAAAATAAGGACACAGATTCTGTGTGCTGGAGAGAAGAAGTGGGATAAACATGAAGGTTGAAATTGTTAGAATGAAGGGAACCTCTGAAGTTGCTCATTAAAATAGGGTGGGGAGTCATGTAGATTTCAGAATGAAAGATTTTGGAGTAGCTGTTGGTAGACATGTCATCATCTACAAATGAGGAAAGAGCTTGCAGCTAAGTATTGAGTGCTGAATTTTGGTACCAATCACAAAACAAATATTTGCTGAGTTCCGTCGATGTGGCAGGCACATGTACTTGAAGCCAGAATACAGGGTGAACACCTTTCACTAGTAATGCCCTGTGACCCAGGCTCAGGGATGCAGAGAGTCAAGGGAGAGGATGATGTACAGTGGAAGTGAGGATAGCATTGAAGAAAGTGCTGGGCAGGGGTCCAGAGTACTGTGCCGCTCATAAAGTACTATTCCAGATTCTAGCAAACACTTTTTCTTAATTTATACTGACAAAACTGACTACCCTCAACATTCCTCAAAAATTGCTTCTGGATCTTACATAACACTCAATTCAGTGTTTTGGTTTGTTTTTTTAAAGGGGCTGCTGTGAGGTGAGGCAATGAAGCACTGTAACTCCACACTTATCAATTTTATATATTTTGATCTATGTCATGTGTCTATACTAATAAGATTTGTTTCGATTATAACAGTACCAACCTGCACTAACTTAAGCCAAGGAGGGATTTAATGGACCAAATAACTAATGATAATAGGAAGAGGAAGATATGACAGGGACTCTGGCATAAACAAAGCCAGTCATTCTCTCCACCTCTCCACACTGCTCCTAGCCATGTGGTAGCTGTACTTTTCTCCTCTTGCACAATAACTTCTTCCTCAAAAGGAACATGGTCCCAGTCAGATGCAAAGTCTCATAGGATGACTCACCCTCTGATTCCAAGGTCCAGAATCTTAAAAGAGTGCTCTGATTGTAATTAGTCCTGGACTTAGGGATTGCAAGCATGAGCACAGGAACTGACTGGCTTGGATTATTCAGGTATCCAGCCCTGGCCAACCAATGATGGTTTTGAGAAGGAGACACAGGATATGTTATAAGATATCAGCTGGAGTAAGGAAAAAGGAATCATTTCCAGAAAGGGAGAGGGGAATTAGCATTTTTAAATGAATAATTTTTTATAGATATGTTTGTCTTTGATCTCTTTGGCAGTTTTATTACAATTCATTAGGTATGGTTTTCTTTGTATCCAAAATATTCATAAATTTAATGTAGAGATTATCATACTAAGTAAGAGAAAGACAAATATTATGGTATCACTTACTTATATGTGGCATCTAAAAAAATGTTACAAAATGAACTTATTTACGAAAGAGAAACCACTGACATAGAAAAAAGTTATGGTTACCAAAGGGGAAAGGGGTGGGGGGAATAAATTTGGGATTAAAAGATACAGACTACTATAAATAAAACAGATAAACAAGGTTTTGGAGACAAGATGGAGGATTAGAAGGATGTGACCTTACAAAAACACCAAAATCACAACTAACTGCTGAACAGCCATCAACAAAAAAAATGCTGGAACCTACCAAGATATCCTACATCCAAAGACAAAGCCACAGTGACATGGTAGAAGGGGTGCAATTGTGATAAAGCAAATCCCATACCTACTGAGTGGGTGACCCACAAACTAGAAAATAATTATATCACAAAATCCTCCCACAGGAGTGAAAGTTCTGAGTCCCATGGCCGTCTCCCCAGCCTGGGGGTCTGGCAACAGGAGGAGGAGCCCCCAGAGAATCTGGCTTTGAAGGCCAGTGGGGTTTGATTGCAGGAATTCCACAGGACTGAGGGAAACAGAAACTCCTGGTGTGCACAAGGTCTCATGCACACCAGGAACCAGGGAAAAAGCAGTGACCTCATAAGAACCTGGACCAGACCTACCTGCTGGTATTAGAGGGTCTCCTGTGAAGGTGGGGGGTGGCTGTGGCTCACTGCAGGGACAAAGACACTGGCAGCAGCATTTCTGGGGAGTACTCACTGGCATGAGCCCCCCTAGAGGCTGCCATTTTCTTACCAAGATGTGGCCCCCACCAAGAGCCTGTAGGCTCCAGTGCTGGGATGCCTCAAGTCAAACAACCAATAGGGTAGGAACACAGCCCCACCCATCAGCAGACAGGCAGCTTAATGTCTTCCTGAGCACACAGCTGCTTGCTAAACACAGTCTCTGACACAGCCCCGCCTGCCAGGGGCACAAGACCCAGCTCCACCCACCAGTGGGCAGGTACCAGTCCTCCCATCAGGAAGCCTGCACAAGCCTCTTAGCTAGCCTCAACAACTGGGGGCAGACAGCAGAAGCAAGAACTACAATCCTGCAGCCTGTGGAATGGAAACCAAAAGCAACAAATATACAAGGCAACTCCCATAAGGTTATCAGCTGATTTCTC
This sequence comes from Phocoena phocoena, assembly GCF_963924675.1. NCBI lineage: Eukaryota > Metazoa > Chordata > Mammalia > Artiodactyla > Phocoenidae > Phocoena > Phocoena phocoena. The sequence continues at coordinate 43,571,675 of NC_089224.1, read as the reverse complement.
AGCAGAAACTCTGCAGTCCAGAAGGTGTGGCATGATATATTTAAAGTAATTTATGGGAAGAACCTCCAACCAAGAACACTCTACCCATTCAGATTCAGTGGAGAAATCAAAACCTTTACAGACAAGGAAAAGAGGAATTCAGCACCACCAGACCAGCCTTGCAACAACTGCTAAAGGAACTTCTCTAGGCAGAAAAGAAAAAGCCACAACTAGGACCAAAAAAATTACAAACAGAGGGCTTCCCTGGTGGCACAGTGGTTGAGAGTCCACCTGTTGATGCAGGGGACGCGCGTTCGTGCCCTGGTCTGGGAAGATCCCATATGCCACGGAGCGGCTGGGCCCATGAGCCATGGCCACTGAGCCTGCGCGTCCGGAGCCTGTGCTCCGCAACGGGAGAGGCCACAACAGTGAGAGGTCCGCGTACCGCAAAAAAAAAAAAAAATTACAAACGGGAAAGCTCACTGGTAAAGGCAAACATACAGTAAAAGTAGGAAACCATCTACACACAAATATGATATCAACACCAGCAATCGTGAGAAGAGAAGAGTACGAATGCAGGATACTGGAAATGCATTTGATATTAAAAGACCAGCAACTTAAAACTTAAAACAACTTAAAACAATCTTGTTTATATACAGACATATATCAAAACCTCATGGTAACAACAAAGCAAAAATCTTCAATAGATACAGACACGAAAAAGAATCCAACACAACACTAAAGTTAGTCATCAAATTACAAGAGAACGAAAGAGGAAGGGAAGAAAAAAGACCTATAAGAACAAATCCAAAACAATTAACAAAATGGCAATAAGAACATACAGATAATTACCTTAAACATAAATGGATTAAGTGCTCCAGCAAAAAGACACAGACCAACTGAATGGCTACAAAAACAAGTCTGGTATATATGCTGTCTACTAGAGACCCAATTCAGATCTAGGAACACATACAGACTTAAAGTGAGGGGATAAAAAAGGTATTCCATGCAAATGGAAATCAAAAGAAAGCTGGAGTAGCAATACTCATATCAGACAAAAGAGACTTTAAAATAAAGACTGTTACAAGAGACAAGGAAGGACACTACATAATGATCAAGGGATCAATCCAAGAAGGAGATATAACAATTGTAAACATATGCACCCAACATAGGAGCACCTCAATACATAAGGCAAATACTAAGAGCCATAAAAGGAAAACTGACAGTAACAAAATAATAGTGGAGGACATTAACACTCCAGTTTCATCAATGGACACATCATCCAGACATAAAATCAATAAGGAAACACAGGCCTTAAATGACATAATAGACCACATGGACTTAATTGACATTTATAGAGCATTCCATCCAAAAGCAGCAGAATACATATTCTTCTGAAGTGCCCATGGAACATTCTCCAGGATTGCTCACATGCTGGACCACAAAGCAAGCCTTGGTAAATTTAAGAAAACTGAAGTCATATCAAGCACCTTTTCCAACCACAACACTATGAGATTAGAAATCAATTACAAGAAAAAAACTGTAAAAAACACAAACACGTGAAAGTTAAATATATATGCTACTAAACAACCAATGGATCACTGAAGAAATCAAAGAGGAAATCAAAAAATACCTGGAGACAAATGACAATGAAAGCAAGACAATCCAAAACCTATGGGATGCAGCAAAAGAAGTTCTAAGAGTAAAGTTTATAGCAATACAGTCTTACCTCAGGAAACAAGAAAATTTCAAATAAACAACTTAATCTTACACCTAAAGCAACTAGAGAAAGAAGAACAAACGAAACTCAAAGTTAGTAGAAGGAAAGAAATCATAAAGATCAGAACAGAAATAAATGAAAGAGACAAAGAAAATAATAGAAAAGATCAATGAAACAAAAATCTGGTTCTATGAAAAGATAAACAAAATTGATAAACCTTTAGCTAGACTCACTAGGGAAAAAAGGGACAGGGCTCAAATCAATAAAATTAGAAATAAAAGAGGATAACTTACAAGGAACACCTCAGAAATACAAAAGATCATAAGAGACTAGTGCATGCAACTGTATGACCATAAAATGGACACCTAGAAGAAATGGACAAATTCTTAGAAAGGTACAATCTCTCAAGGTTGAACCAGGAAGAAATAGAAAAAATGAACAGACCAATTATAAGTACTGAAATTGGAACTGTGATTAAAAAACTCCCAACAAAGTCCAGGACCAGATGACTTCACAGGCAAATTCTATCAAACATTTAGAGAAGAGTTAACACCTACCCTTATGAAACTCTTCCAAAATATTGCACAGGAAGGAACACTCCCAAACTTATTCTGCGAGGCCACTATCACTGATACCAAAACAAGACAAAAATATCACACAAAGAAAGAAAATTAAAGGCCAATATCACTGATGAACATAGACGCAAAAATCCTCAACAAAATACTAGGAAACTGAATCCAGGAACACATTAAAAGGATCATTCACCATGATCAAATCCCTGGGATTTTTCAATGTCTGCTAGTCAATCAGTGTGACATACCACATTGAAAAATTGAAGAATAAAAACCATATGATCATCTCAATAGATGCAGAAAAAGCTTTTGACAAAATTAACCCCCCATTTATGATTTTTTAAAAAACTCTCCAGAAAGTGTGCATAGAGGGAAACTCCCTCAACATAATAAGGGCCATATATGACAAACCCACAGCAAACATCATTCTCAATGGTGAAAAACTGAAAGCATTTCCTCTAAGATCAGGAACAAGACAAGGGTGTCCACTCTCACCACTAATATTCAACATAGTTTTGTAAGTCCTAGCCATGGCAATTAAAGAAAAAGAAATAAAAGGAATCCAAATTGGAAAAGAAGAAGTAAACCTGTCACTGTTTGTAGATGACATGATATTATACATAGAAAATCCTAAAGATTCCACCAGAAAACTACTAGAGCTCATCAATGAATTTGGTAAAGTTGCAGGACACAAAATTAATACACAGAAATCTCTTGCATTCCTATACACTAACAACAAAAGATCATAAAGAATAATTAAAGAAACATTCCCATTTATCATTGCATCAAAAAGAAGAAAATACATAGGAATAAATCTACCTAAGGAGGCAAAAGACCTGTACTCCAAAAAATATAAGACACTCATGAAAGAAATAAAAAGACGACACAGATGGAAAGATATACCATGTTCTTGGATTGGAAATATATTGTCAAAATGACTATACTACCCAAGGCAAGCTACAGAATCAATGCAATCCCTATCAAATTACCAATAACATTTTTCAGAGAACTAGAACAAAAAAATTTCAAATTTGTATGGAAACACAAAAGACCATGAGTAGCCAACGCAATCTTGAGAAAGGAAAATGCAGCTGGAGGAATCAGGCACCCTGGTTTCAGACTATATTATAAAGCTACAGTAATCAAGACAGTATGGTACTGGCACAAAACCAGAAATACAGTTTAATGGAACAGGACAGAAAGCCCAGAAATAAACCTATGCGCCTATGGTCAAGTAATCTATGACAAAGGAGGCAAGGATATACAATGGAGAAAAGACAGTCACTTCAATAACTGTGCTGGGAAAACTGGACAGCTACATGTAAAGGAATGAAATTAGAACATTCCCTAACACCATACACAAAAATAAACTTCAAGTGGATTAAAGACTTAAATGTAAGACCTGATTCTATAAAACTCTTAGAGGAAAGCATAGGCAGAACACTCCCTGACATAAATCACAGCAATTTTCTGAGCCATCTCCTAGAGTAATGGAAATAAAAACAAAAATAAAGAAATGGGACCTAATTAAACTCAAAAGCTTTTGCACAGCAAAGGAAACCATAGACAAAATGAAAAGAGAACCTACAGAATGGGAGAAAATATTTGCAAATGACACAACTGACAAGGGATTAACCTCCCAAATCTACACAGTTCATGCAGCACAATATCCAATAAACAACCCAATCAAAGACTGGGCAGAAGACCTAAACAGACGTTTCTCCAAAGAATACATACAGATGGTCAAGAAGCCCATGAAAAGATGCGCAACATTGCTAATTATTACAGAAATGCAAATCAAAACTACAATGAGATTTTACCCCACACCAGTCAGAATGGCCATCATCAAAAAATCTACAAAAATAAATGCTGGAGAGGGTGTGGAGAAAAGGGAACCCTCATGCACTGTTGGTGGGAATGTAAATTGGTACAGCCACTATGGAGAACAGTATGGAGGTTCCTTAAAAAACTAAAAATAAAACTACCGTATGACCCAGTAATCCCACTACTGGGCATATACCCTGAGAAAACCATAATTCAAAAGGACACATGTATCCCAGTGTTCACTGCAGCACTATTTACAATAGCCAGGACATGGAAATAACCTAAATGTCAAACGACAGATGAATGGATAAAGAAAATGTGGTACGTATATACAAAGGAATATTACTCAGCTATAAAAAGGAACGAAATTGGGTCATTTGTAGAGATGGGATGGACCTAGAGTCTGTCATACAGAGTGAAGCCAGAAAGAGAAAAATATTGTATATTAATGCATATATGTGGAATCTAGAAAAATGGTACAGATGAACCTATTTGTAGGGCAGAAATAGAGATGTAGACATAGAGAATGGACATGTGGACACGGGGGGGGGAAGGGAAGGGTGGGACGAATTGGGAGATTAGGTTTGACGTAAAGTACACTACCATGTGTAAAATGGATAGCTAGTGGGAACCTGCTATATAGCACAGGGAACTCAGCTGAGTGCTCTGTGACGACCTAGATGGGTGGGATGGGGGCACATGGGAGGGAGGTCCAAGAGGGAGGGGATATAGGTATACATATAGCTGATTTACTTCATTGTACAGCAGAAACTAACACAACATTGACACAACATGTGTCTTTTGCATATATCTGGAGAAAAACATGATTCGAAAGGATACATGCACCCCAATGTTTACTGCAGCACTGTTTACAATAACCAAGACATGGAAGCAACCTAAATGTCCATCAACAGAGGAATGGGTAAAAGAAGCTGTAGTACATATATACAATGGAATATTACTCAGCCATTAAAAAGAATGAAATAATGCCATTTGCAACAACATGGATGGACATGGAGATTTTCATGCTAAGTGAATTAAGTCAGACAAAGACAAATATCATATGATATTGCTTATATGCAGAATCTAAAAAAAAAGATACAAATGAACTTATTTACAAAACAGAAACAGACTTAGAGAACGAAATTATGGTTATCAAAGAGGAAAGATGGCGTGAGGGATAAATTGGGAGTTTGGGATTGACATATACACGCTACTATATTTAAAATAGATAACTAACAAGGACCTACTGTATAGTACAGGGAACTCTGATAAATATTCCATAATAACCTAAATGGGAAAAGAATTTGAAAAAGAATAGATATATGTATATGTATAACTGAATCCCTTTGCTGTACACTTGAAACTAACACAACATTGTTAGTCAACTATATCCAATATAAAATAAAAAATAAAAAAAACCCAACAAGGACCTACTGCATGTAGCATAGGGAACTATATTCAGTATCTTATAATAACCTACAATGGAAAAGAATCTGAAAAAGGATATATAATATCACTTTGCTGTACACCTGAAACATTGTAAATCAACTATACTTAAAAAAATTCAAAAGAATTCAAAATATTCATAAATAGGAGAATGGATAAGTAAATTGTAGTCTGTCTACACAGTGAAATACTATACAGCAAGGAAAATGAATAAACTGCAGTTACACACAACAGCATGGATGAAGCCCACAAATACGCTGAGTAAGAGAGAACTTCAGAAAATAATATATACTAAATTTTTCCATTTATGGGAAAGCTAGTCTGTGATGTTGGAAGCAAGGGGAGTTTCACATTTGACTAGGAGGGTAGGTACCAGGAAGCTGGTAATATTCTGTTTCTTGATGTGGGTGGTGTCATACAGATGTGCTGACCCTGCGATAAATTAAGCTGTATACTTTTCATTTGTGTGCTTTCTGTAGTATGTTACACATAAATGAAAAGTTTTTTTCTACAAAAATGCTTATTAGCAATTGCATGGAAAAAAAGAAATCCACTTGAGTTTAGTTTGAAGACAGGTTCCCACTACTGAAAATCATTGATAGAATATTCCATCCCCTATTTCACAGACTAGGAAACAAATATCCACATGTAGTAAATGCCTGATTCTGGGTTTCAGAGATAATTAGTAATGGAGTCAGAACCGAAGGCTGTTTTTGAATTCAAACCGAAATCCAGAGCTTTCCACCAATCTGCCATGATATACACATAATATACATAAATATATGTAAATCCCTCTAGCGCTGGGACCAAAGACTGCACTCATTCATTCAGTCATTCATTTAGCATCTATTACAAGGCAGCCATCGTGCTAGGCTCAGGGAGCTCTCTGTCTCCTGCCCTGCAACCCAGTGAGTGCTGTAAGAGAAATATAAACAGGTGCTGAGGAATACATGTAGGGAGCTATTATATCTTGGGTGGATCAGGGGTGTCTTCACAGAGGTATATTTATACGTGTGCTAGATATTCCACCAGGCAGATGTCTAGTGGTTAGGTGAAATGGTTTAATACTGCTGGACTGAAACCATGGCCACACCATTTACCTGTTAGGCAGTATTACCAAGCTGTATAAACTTGGTCACACGATCTCTGTGCATCAGTTCCCTCAGCTGTAAAATGGGGACAAATTAATATATATAAATGTGTGCCCAGCACCTTCCTAAGCAGAGTGGGTACCAAGGATGAAGATGGGCTCAGTGGAAGTCTGCCTCAGTGGGGAGAAGTATTTTATTCCTGACATTGTTTAGAATCGCCAACATAGGTTGGTCAGAAAAAGCAGAATTATCTTTTGGTTTTAATATTGTTTTTCAATTCTCTGTAGACAATGCAACTCCTTATTGGCTGCATCTGAAGCAGGTATTCCCACCGCCCCACCCTTCACCCTCTACACTACCAGATACACAGTAAGTACTACATAAAAGGTTGGAAGTATCATTGTTATTATTTAGGTAAGGAAGGTCATGTAGGAATTCTCCAGAAGTGAGGGTGGGGGCAGGGTTGGGGTAGGGGGGCAGGCTTTCCTCATAGAGGAAACAGTGCATATGAAGGCAAGTAGGTAAAAAGATTATGTTCCTTCAAACTATCAGTTAATACCTGAGCCAAGAAGCAAACTGGGCTTTCCTGAGGATAGTAGCTCCATCATTGGGAAGGAAAGCAAAGCATTGTGACTCTTTTCTTTGACAGCCACCATTGAAGGCCACTCGCAACTTCACATGAGATCCTCCTGTTCAACATTTTCCCCACTCCACAGCATAGTACGCAGTTGCCTTTCTGCTCTAGAGAGTCAAGGATGGCTCGAAGATATCCACCCTTGAGAGCGCAATTCTGCCACCAAGCTATTTCTATGCAGTGCTTCTTAGTGTGCTGATGTGAGTGCCTACTTTTTGTTTTTGTTTTGCGGTACGCGGGCCTCTCACTGTTGTGGCCTCTCCCGTTGCAGAGCACAGCCTCCTGACGCGCAGGCTCAGCGGCCATGGCTCACGGGCCCAGCCGCTCCGCAGCACGTGGGATCTTCCCGGACCAGGGCACGAACCCGTGTCCCCTGCATCGGCAGGCGGACTCTCAACCACTGCGCCACCAGGGAAGCCCTGAGCGCCTACTTTGATGATAAGAATAATCAACTGCTTTGTCTTTTAGAGGGTTCTTAATGCCAACACTCCATAGTTCTTCTCAGTGAGTGCAATTAAATACAGGGAAGGACAAAGCCCAGCTAAGTAATTCACAAAAGCACAACTACGGAAAGAAAACTTTAGCTTGGTTTTTCCATCAGTCAGTTACTGGGCTGCTACCAAGGTAAGAGATTTTGTTACAGTGAGGACTGTCACACTGTTGTAGCGGCCCACAGCAGAGATATGAGTCATCTTACTGAAGACCCCCAAGTGGACTGTGCTAATCTCCTCAGTCTGTTATAACAAAGTACCAAAGACTGGGTGGCTTAAAGGGCACTGCCTTCTTGCTGTGACCTCACATGGCAAAGAAAGAGAGAGCGAGCTCTGGTGTCCCTCTTCTGATAAGGACACTAATCCCATCATGGGGCTCCACCCTGATGACCTCATCTAACCTTAATTATTTCCCAAAGGCCTCCACCTCCAAATACCATCACATCAGGAACTGGCACTTCCAACATATGAATTCTGGGGACACACAAAGACTGCATCCATAGCAAGGAGAAATGGAGGGATCATAACAATGCAAAATATCAGCATGTCATATAGATGACTTGGCAAAAACCCAGAAAACTCTATTTCAGTAAATTTTCAGTAAATTCAGTAAAGTTATTTACTTTACCTTAGAGACAAAATATCACCTGTAACTATAATTCCTTTCTGACTTCTCCTAAGGAGGGGTCCCAAACTAAAAAGTGAAACAAAATAACAGACCAAATACAATCATCTAGAAGCAAAATCCAGAATCATTCCCATTGGAGAACATGGATTAGACAAAAGAATTTTTAATCCATGGATTTAAAATTAGTCTTTTGGGGACTTCCTTGGTGGTGCAGTGGTTAAGAATCTGCATGTCAATGCAGGGGACACGGGTTCAATCCCTGGTCCAGGAAGATCCCACATGCTGTGGAGCAACTAAGCCCATGCACCACGACTACTGAGCCTGTGCTCTACAGCCCACGTGCCACAACTACTGAGCCCACGCACCTAGAGCCCATGCTCTGCAACAAGAGAAGCCACTGCATTGAGAAGCCCCCACTCGCCACAGCTAGATAAAGCCTTCATGTGCTGCAATGAAGAGCCAACACAGCCAAAAAATAAATTAAAAATTTTAAATTAGTCTTTTTGAGACACAAATGAACTTAACATACGAAACAAAAGCAGACTCACAGACTTGTGGTTTCCAGGTGGGTGGGGGTAGGTTGGGGGAAGGGTATATTAGGAGTTTGGGATTAGCAGATGCAAACTATTACATATAGAATGGATAAACAGGGTCCTACTGTATAGCATGGGGAACTATATTCAATATCCTGTGATAATGGAAAAGATTATGAAAAAGAATATATGTATAACTGAGTCACTTTGCTGTACAGTAAATCAACTATACTTCAATAAAATAAATTTTTGAAAAAATTAGTCTTTTTGAATCTGCAAACCTCAGAACACTATGTAAAATAATTTGGACCAAATGATTTAAAAAACAAACAAAAAAATCCCGTTATAAAGCACCCTGATGAACAGGGGACTTAGGATTCTCTAGCCTAGGCAAGATGACATATCCCAGCATAAAATTTAGGAACACAGGCCCTGGAGCCCTCCCCCTCAATTTACATCCTGGCTTCACCACTCATTAGTTACATGACCTTGAACCTGTTAACCTCCCCAAGCTTCCATGTCCTCACTTATAAAAAGGGGTTATTAATAGTACTACCCACCTCATAGAGTTGTTGCTAAAATTAAATGAAGTTTAGACAGAAAGCACTTGGAGCAGTGCCTAAAAACAGTAAGCACTCTAATTTTTAGAGAAATGCAAAAAACTTCACACAGGTCAGAATGGCCATCATTAAAAAGTCTACAAACAATAAATGCTGGAGAGGGTATAGAGAAAAGGGAATCCTACACTGTTGGTGGGAATATAAGTTGGTGCAGCCACTGTGGAGAACAGTATGGAGGTTCCTCAAAATACTAAAACTAGAGTTGCTATATAATCCAGCAATCCAACTCCTGAGCTTATATCCAAACAAAACTATAATTCAAAAAGATACATGAACCCCTGTGTTCATAGCAGCACTATTCACAATAGCCAACACATGGAAACAACCTAAATGTCCGTCAACAGATGAATGGAGAAAGATGTGGTACATATATATAATGGTATACTACTCAACCATAAAAAAGAATGAAATAATGCCATTTGCAGCAACATTAATGGACCTAGAGATTATCATACTAAGTGAAGTAAGTCAGAAAAATACCGTACCATTGGAGCACCCAAATACATAAAACAAATACTAACAGACACGAAGGTAGAAATTGAGAGAAATACAATAGTAGTAGGAGGCTTTAACACCCCACTCACGTCAATGGACAGATCTTCCAGACAGAGACTCAATAAGGCAAGAGAAATCCTAAATGACACAATAGAACAGAGAGACTTAATTGATATTTTCAGGACATAATATCCAAAAAAAACCCAGAATACACATTCAAGTACACATGGAACATTCTCTAGTATTGACCACATACTAGGGCACAAACAAGCCTCAACAAAGTTAAGAGTATAGAAATTATCTCAAGCACCTTTTTTGACCACAATGGCTTGAAACTAGAAATTAACCACAGAAAAAGAAATGAGGACAAAAACCAATTACATGGAGACTAAACAACATGCTACTAAAAAACCAATGGGTCAACGATGAAATCAAAGAGGAAACTTAAAAACACCTTGAGACAAATGACATTTCATCCAAAAGCAGCAGAATACACTTTTTTCTCAAGTACACACACAACATTCTCCATCTTGGGTCACAAATCAAGCCTCGGTAAATTTAAGAAAATCGAAATCATATCAAGCATCTTTTCCAACCACAATACTAAGAGATTAGAAATAATTACAGGAAAAAAACCCTGTAAAACAAACAAACAAGTGGAGGCTAAACATATGCTACTAAACAACCAATGGGTCACTGAAAAAATCAAAGAGGAAATCAAAAAATACCTGGAGACAAATGACAATGAAAGCATGACAATCCAAAACCTATGGGACGCAGCAAAAGAAGTTCTAAGAGTAAAGTTTATAGCAGTACAACCTTACCTCAGGAAATAAGAAAAACCGCAAATAAACAACCTAAACTTACACCTAAAGCAATCAGAGACAGAAGAAAAAACGAAACCCAAACTTAGTAAAAAAAATAAATAAATAAAGATCAGAGCAGAAATAAATGAAATAGAGGGACTTCCCTGGTGGTCCAGTGGTAAAAAATCCGCCTTACAATTAGGGAGACACGAGTTTGATCCCTGGTCAGGGAACTAAGGTCCCACATGCTGTGGGGCAACTAAGCCCACACGCCTCAACTAGAGAACCCAGGTGCCACAAACTACAGACCCCACACACTCTGGAGCTCGTGCACCACAACTAGAGAGAAGCCCATGTGCCACAACTAGAGAGAAGTCCAAGTGCCACAACTAGAGAGAAGCCTGAGCGCCGCAACTAGAGAGAAGCCTGTGTGCCGCAATGAAAGATCCTGCATGCCTCACCCAAGATCCTGTGTGCTGCAACTAAGACCCGACATAGCCAATAAATAAATGAATAAATAAATAAATAAATATTTTTTTACAAAGAAATAAATGAAATAGAGACAGTAGAGAAGATCAATGAAACTAAAACCTGATTCTTTGAGAATATAAACAAAACTGATAAACCTTTATCCAGACTCATCAAAAAAAAAAGGGAGAGGACTCAAATTAATAAAATTAGAAAGGAAAAATGAGAAGTTACAACGGACACCACAGAAACACAAAGGATCATAAGAGACTACTACAAGCAACTATTCACCAATAAAATGGACAAACTAGAAGAAGTGGACAAATTCTTAGAAAGGTAAAACATTCCAAGACTGAACCAGAAAGAAATAAATAGAAAATATGAACAGACCAATCACAAGTACTGAAATTGAAACTGTGATTAAAAATCTTCCAACAAACAAAAGTCCAGGACCAGATGACTTCACAGGCAAATTCTATCATTTAGAGAAGAGGTAACACCTACCCCTATGAAACTCTTCCAAAAAACTGAAGAGGAAGGAACACTACCAAGCTCATTCTACAAGGCCACCATCACCCTGATACCAAAACAAGACAAAGATATCACAAAAAAAGAGAAAATTACAGGCCAATATCACTGATGAACATAGACGCAAAATTCCTCAAAATAATAGCAAACCAAATCCAACAACACATTAAAAGGATCAAATACCATGATCAAGTGGGATTTATCCCAGGGATGCAAGGATTTTTCAATATCCACAAATCAACCTGTGTCATACACCACATCAACAAACTGAAGAATAAAAACCATATGATCATATCAATAGATGCAAAAAAAGCTTTTGACAAAATTCAATATCCATTTATGATAAAAAACTCTCTAGACAGTGGGCAAAGACGGAAACTACTTAATACATAATACATATTAAAGGCCATACATGACAAACCCACAGCAAACAACATTCTCAATGGTGAAAAAATGAAAACATTTCCTCTAAGATCAGGAACAAGACAAGTATGTCCACTCTCACCACTATTCAACATAGTTTTGGAAGTCCTAGAAATGGCAATCAGAGAAGAAAAAGAAATGAATGCAAACTGGAAAAGTAAAACTGTCACTGTTTCCAGATGACATGATACTATACATAGAAAATTCTAAAGATTCCACCAGAAAACTACTAGAGCTCATCAATGAATTTGGTAAAGTTGCAGGATACAAAATTAATACACAGAAATCGCTTGCATTCCTCTACACTAATGATGAAAAATCAGAAATAGAAATCAAGAAAACAATCCCATTTACCATTGCATCAAAAAGAATAAAATACCTAGGAATAAACCTACCTAAGGAGGCAAAAGATCTGTACTCAGAAAACTATAAGATACTGATGAAAGAAATAAAAGATGACATAAACAAATGGAAATTTTTACAATGTTCTTGGAAGAATCAATATTGTGAAAATGACTATACTACACAAAGCAATCTACAGATTCAGTGCAATCCCTCCCAAATTACCAATGGCATTTTTCACAGTATTAGAACAAAAAAATTTACAATTTATATGGAAACACAAAAGACCATGAGTAGCCAAAGCAATCTTGAGAAGGAAAAATGGAGCTGGAAGAATCAGGCTCCCTGATTTCAGACTATACTGGAAAGCTACAATAACCAAAACAGTATGGAACTGGCACAAAAACAGAAATATAGATCAATGGGACAGGATAGAAAGTCCAGAGGTAAACCCATGCATTTATGGTCACCTTATCTTTGATAAAGGAGGCAAGAATATACAGTGGAGAAAAGACAGCCTCTCCAATAAATGGTGCTGGGAAAACTGAACAGCTACATGTAAACGAATGAAATTAGAACACTCCCTAATACCATACACAAAAATAAACTCAAAATGGATTAAAGACCTAAATATAAGGCAGGATCCTATAGAACTCTTAGAGGAAAACACAGGCAGAAAAGACTCTGACATAAATTGCAGCAAGATCTTTTTTGATCCACCTCCTAGAGTAATGAAAATAAAAACAGAAATAAACAAACAGCTCATGCAGCTCAGTATCAAAAAAACAAACAATCCAATCAAAAAATGGGCAGAAGATCTAAACAGACATTTCTCCAAAGAAGACATACAGATGGCTAAAAAGCCCATGAAACGATGCTCAACATCACTAATCATTAGAGAAATGCACATCAAAACTACAATGATGTATCACCTCACACTGGTCAAAATGGCCATCATCAAAAAATCTACAAACCATAGAACCTGTGGGTGGGAATGTAAGTTGGTACAGCCACTGTGGAGAACAGTATGTTGGTTCCTTAAAAAAGTAAAAATAGAGCTACCATATGATCCAGCAATCCCACTCCTGGGTATATTTCTGGAGAAAACCATAATTCGAAAAGATACATGCACCCCAAGGTTCACTGCAGCAGTATTTACAATAGCCAGAACATGGAATCAACCTTAATGTCCATCAACAGAGGAATGGATAAAGATGTGGTACATATATACAATGGAATATTACTCAGCCATAAAAAAGAACAAAATAATGTCATTTGTAGCAACATGGATGGACCCAGATATTGTCATACTGAGTGAAGTAAGTCAGACAGAGAAAGACAAATATCATATGATATCACTTATATGTGGAATCTAAAAAAAGGGTACAAATGAACTTATCTACAAAACAGAAACAGAGTTACAGATGTAGAAAACAAACTTATGATTACCAGGGGGTAAGGGGGGGTGCGGATAAATTGGGAGATTGGGGTTGACATATACACACTACTATATATAAAACAGATAACTAATAAGGACCTACTGTATAGCACAGGGCACTCTACTCAATACTCTGTAATGGCCTATATGGGAAAAGAATCTAAAAAAGAGTGGATATATGTATATGTATAACTGATGCTCTTTCCTGTACACGTGACACTAACACAACATTGTAAATCAACTATATTCAAACTATATTTAAAACTATATATCAACTATTTTAAAAAATTTTTAAATATATATACAATGGGAAAAAGACAGCCTCTATAGCAAGTAGTGTTGGGAAAGTTGGACAGGCACATATAAATCACTTAAGTTAGAACACACCCTCTCATCATATACAAAAATAAACTAAAAATGGCTTAAAAACTTACACATAAGACATGACAGCATAAAACTCCTAGAAGGGAACATAGGCAAAACAGTCTCTGACATAAATTGTACAAATGTTTTGTTAGGTCAGTCTCCCAAGGCAATAGAAATAAGTACAAAAATAAACAAATGGAACCCAATCAAACTTACAAGCTTTTGCACAGCAAAGGAAACCATCGACAAAATGAAAAGGCAACCTACAGAATGGGAGAAAATATTTGCAAATGATGTGACTGACAAGGGATTAATTTCCAAAATATACGACAGCTTATACAACTCAACAACAAAAAACAACCCTATCCAAAAATTGGTAGAAGACCTAAATAGACATTTCTCTAACGAAGACATCAGATGGCCAATAGGCACATGAAAAGATGCTCAACATCGCTAATTATTAGAGAAATGCAAGTCAGAACTACAATGAGTTACCATCTCACACCAATCAGAATGACCATCATTAAGAACTTGACAGGTAACAAATGCTAGAGAGGATGTGGAGAAAAGGGAACACTCCTACACTGTTGGTGGGAATGTAAGTTGGTGCAGCCACTGTGGAAAACAGTACGGAGGTCAGTCAGAGAATAAAAATAGAATTACCATATGATAAAGCAATCCCACTCTTGGGCATGTATCCAGACAAAACTATAATTCAAAAAGATACATGCACCCCTATGTTCATAGCAGCACTATTTACAATAGCCAAAAGATGGAAACAACCTAAATGTCCATCAATTGATGAATGGAGAAAGAAGAGGTGGTACATATACACAATGGAATACTACTCAGCCATCAAAAAGGACAAAATGATGCCATTTGCAGCAACACGGATGCACCTACAGATTATCATGCTAAGTGAAGTAAGTCAGAAGGAGAAAGACAAATATCATATGATATCACTTATTTGTGGAATCTAAAATATGACATAAATTAACCTATCTATGAAACAGAAGTAGAATCATGGACATAGAGAACAGACTGGTGGTTGCAAAGGGGAAGGGGTTGGGGGAGGGATGGAGTGGGAGGTTGGGGTTAGCAGAGGTAAGCTTTTATATACAGAATGGATAAAGAACAAGGGCCTACTTTATAGCACAGAGAACTATATTCAATATCCTATGATAAATCATAATGGAAAAGAATATTAAAAAATGTATATATGTATAACTGAATCACTTTGCTGTACAGCAGAAATTAACACAAGATTCTAAATCAAGTACATGTCAATAGAAAAAGAAAAATACCATATGATATCACTTACTGTGGAATCCAAAATATGGCACAAATGAACCTATCTATGAAACAGAAACAGACTCACAGACATAGAGAACAGACTTGTGGTTGCCAAGGGGGATAGGGGATGAGGGATGGGGGATGGGGGAGGGATGGACTAGGAATTTGGGGTTAGTAGATTCAAACTATTATATACAGAATGGATAAAAAACAAGGCCCTACTGTATAGCACAGGGAATATATTCAATATCCTGGGATAAACCATAACAGAAAAGAATATAAAGAAGAATGTACTATATATATATATGTATGTATAATTGAATCACTTTGCTGTACAGCAGAAATTAACATTGTAAATCAACTATACTTCAATTAAAAAAATATTTTTAAAACAGTAAGCACTCTATTTCTTCATTAAAGTTAGCTACTTTTTTTACTTATCAACCATTGCCTCATCACAGATTTATGACCAATGTCCTTGGGGAGGCAAGACCCTGGTGACCTCAGAAAAGCAAAGTATAATCTGTGCTGTCAAAATGCCCCAACAAGGAAGTGTCTCATGAGTCCCTGTGGTGCCCATGAGAGCGTTAACACCTTGTGCTGCAGTCAGAACAGAAACGACAGGCTCTGGGAAATCAGAGGAAATGGAAAGCTCTCACATACAGGGGATGCAACATACCCCCAGACTCACTCATTATCCTCTCACGCCTCTCCCACCCGTTTCCCATGCCCTAGACCTGCTCCTCCTATTTTCGATACTGTACACCCAGCAGTCAACTTCCCCATCACCCTCCTCCCTTAGCCTTCCCATCACTAGGACCTTTAAAACATAGGTTGGAAATACATCATTTTCATTCACTCACCTCCCAGCACACTGCTGCTGCCCTACACCACCTCTCAGCTGGGCTGCTGCATTAGCCTTCTTACATGTCTCTGCTTCTACACTTTCTCCAGGCCAATCGTTCTCTTCGAAATCTCCAGAAGAACCTCTCAAACTTGCAAAACTCATCATGACACTTCTCCAATAAAACCTCCATTTCTTTCAAGCCGTGCCCCTCCTCCTCTCTCTGCTCTCAATTCCTTCCACCCCCAGAGTCCTATTTTACACTTGCCATGTGGAATCCAGACAGGTTCCTTAATCTCCCACATCCTCTCCCACCTCTGTGCCTTGGGTGCAGGCTCTTGCTTCTGTGTAGGATTCCACCATCGGTTTTCTACCTACAAATCTCCAACTCACTATACAAGGCCCAGTGTCAAATGCTGCCACCTCTCTGGAGCCTTCTCTAGCTTCTGCAGGCCAACCCAGATGCTCTATCATCCACACACTTATGGTATCAAACACAGCTCCATAATCAATGTGCTCACCATTTTGTAATGGTTCATCTGCAAGAATATCCTCCAGCACTGGGCCTGGATATTGTAGACCATGATAATATTAATGAGAACAATGTAGTAACAAAAAAAATAACAATAATCCTTTCTTTTGTTTCTAAAAAATGCTATTAATGTTGAGTCTTTGGTAGATTTTAGGTACTTTGCTAAGCCATTGATTAGCTTCAACCACATAAGATTGCTATTTTTTATTGGTCACACATTAATGATTTCATGTACTTTGCCCCAAAACACACATCTTTTAAATTTAATCTTCAAAACAACCCTAAGAGGTAAATATGTTATTATTCCCATTCTATGGGTGGGAAAATTGAGGCTCAGAGGTTTCAAGTAAACTTGCCCAAGGTTCTAGGACAAGAAAGTGAAGGAGCCAGGACTCTAGTCCAAAACTGTCTGCCTCTCAATGCTCTTAACCAGGGCTATATCCTGACCCCCAGATTTTTTATTTAATTGTTTAATCAACTAATGAGGCAATGACATGAGGGTCCCTGGAGATAGGATGATGGTTGCCTAACATAAAGATACAAGTCTGTGTTCAGCAAGTCCAGAGAGGACAAATTCTGATGGCCATGTGGGAGTTAAAGCAGGTTTCTCAGCAGCCAGCAAAGGCTGTTAAATACTGAAATGAGTTCATAAAGAAGGTTATAGAATCTCCTTCAAGGGAAGGATTTCTTCCCCCAGTGGAGGATAGAGTCTCATCTGTCTGAGATGGTTTAAATATAATCCTCTGTGAAGGTCAATAAATTGTGCTCACCAAGTTCTTTCCAGGTTCCTTATGATACTCAGATACATGGGCTTAATGTGGCTCAGCATGTGGCCTGCAAGGGGGGAGGGGGCTGATCCTCCAGCCAGAAATAATCTCTTTCTCCTTTACACTCTTTCAGCCCTCTGACTTGACCTTCTTTATGACGCATGTAGTGATTTTTGTATGTCGTTTTGCTTTCTGCAAGAGAAAATGCATCCAAAGCATGAAGTGTGTGTGGCTCATTTTGATATCTCCCATAGCACCTAACAGAATGTTTAGTGCTACATTATTAAAACTTTGATTAAATGAAGTTTCCTTCCTCTTCTGAAAGCAATCTTATAGTCCCAAACTGAAAATAAGCCCCTGATTTTCATCTAAAACCTATTATCAAAACTCAGCAACTCACACCATTGGGGGTAAAGTTTTCTTAAATATGCTTTTGGTCCAATCATTATCAGATATAACATAATTTTTCTTCTTTCTTTTATCATTTTGAAATATGGTCATTCAGATGTTAATTCCTTCCAGGTAAGATGTCTGAAAAATGAACCAGCATTTCAGCCAATAAGAAAGGAATCTGGCTAGGTTACTAATAGAAACTAACATATCCAGGTATCTAAGTATTCCGCAATTCCCAGTTAGAGTCACCACCACCTCAAAATAATTACAATGGAAAAGGTTTTCCGTAACTGTCACTCTACAGAAGGATAAATTTTCATGATGCTAATGAGTAAGTACAATAAAAGATTGCTCTAGCTGTACACCTGAAACTAACCCAACATTGTAAATCAACTATACCCCAATAAAAAATGTTTTAAAAGTTGCTCTAGATGCTTTTATTCTCAATAAAAATAACAATAACTATACTTGTACTGAATATTAAAATAAAAAAACTTTCAAATGATCTAGCTCATTTGATCCATACAACAGTCCTTACCATTTATATCACCACTTTAGAAGATATTTAGAGGAAACTTGGATCAGAGAGATGAAGAAAATTGCTATGACTCACAAAGCTAGGAATAGCAAGAGTCTAGACTGGAACCCAGGCATTTTCCTGACTCCAAATCCCATGATCTTTCTACTGAATCTTTCTGTCCACATGGCCAATCTTAAAAAAAAAAAAAAAAAAAAACAGCATTTGTACCTCAGCAGTATAAAAAAAATCAAGATCCAGAGATAAATGACCAATTTGTTAGAGGAGCCACGTTTTCTTAATTTTAGGAATTGCGCTTGAACATTAATTTCTCACATCTGGTTAAAAAATACCAATAGCTAACATTTTATTGAGTGCTTACATCTTGCCACTGTACTCAGTGCTTTCCATGGATCAATTCACCTAATCCTTACAAGTTTAGAAGGCTGGTTCTCTTTCCATTTTACAAATGTGGAAACTGCAGTTTACAAAGATTAAGTTGTGAGACCTTAGCTTTCCCAAGGTCACGTGATTTGGAAAGTCAAGTGGCAGAACTGTGACCTGAACCCATATCAGCAAAACCCAGAGCCTAGTCTCTTAACCGCTATGCTAATCTGCTATGCCAGCGGTTCTCAAGGCTTGATCCTGGGGAGGCAACATCAGCATCCCTGGGAACTTGTCAGAAATGTGAATGCTCTGTCCACACCCAGACCTACTCTGGGAGAGGGGCCCAGCAATCTATCTATGTTTTAAAAAGCACTACCAAACGTAAAATAGATAGCTAGTGGGAAGCAGCCGCATAGCAGAAGGAGATCAGCTCGGTGCTTTGTGACCACCTAGAGGGGTGAGATAGGGAGGGTGGGAGGGAGGGAGACGCAAGAGGAAAGAGATATGGGAACATATGTATAACTGATTCACTTTGTTATAAAGCAGAAACTAACACACCACTGTAAAGCAATTATACTCCAATAAAGATGTAAAAATAAAATAAAATAAAAAGCCCTCTAGGTGCTTCTAAGTTACACTACAATCTGGGAATTTCTGTGCTAGATGGAAACAAAATTTACAAGCAGCTCATGCAGCTCAATAACAAAAAAACAAACAACCCAATCCAAAAATGGGCAGAAGACCTAAATAGACATTTCTCCAAAGAAGATATACAGACTGGCAACAAATACATGAAAGAATGCTCAGCATCATTAATCATTAGAGAAATGCAAATCAAAACTACAATGAGATATCATCTCACACCAGTCAGAATGGCCATCATCAAAAAATCTAGAAACAATAAATGCTGGAGAAGGTGTGGAGAAAAGGGAACACTCCTGCACTGCTGGTGGGAATGTGAATTGGTACAGCCACTATGGAGAACAGTATGGAGGTTCCTTAAAAAACTACAAATAGAACTACCATATGACCCAGCAATCCCACTACTGGGCATATACCCTGCGAAAACCATAATTCAAAAACAGTCATGTACCAAAATATTCATTGCAGCTCTATTTACAATAGCCTGGAGGTGGAAACAACCTAAGTGTCCATCATCGGATGAATGGATAAAGAAGATGTGGCACATATATACAATGGAATATTAGTCAGTCATAAAAAGAAACGACATTGAGCTATTTGTAATGAGGTGGATAGACCTAAAGTGAGTGAAGTAAGTCAGAAAGAGAAAGACAAATACCATATGCTAACACATATATATGGAATTTAAGAAAAAAAATGTCATGAAGAACCTAGGGGTAAGACAGGAATAAAGACACAGACCTACTGGAGAGGGGACTTGAGGATACGGGGAGGGGGAAGGGTGAGCTGTGACAAAGCGAGAGAGAGGCATGGACATATGTACACTACCAAACGTAAGGTAAGATAGCTAGTGGGAAGCAGCCGCATAGCACAGGGATATCAGCTTGGTGCTTTGTGACCACCTGGAGGAGTGGGATAGGGAGGGTGGGAGGGAGGGAGACCCAAGAGGGAAGAGATATGGGAACATATGTATAACTGATTCACTTTGTTATAAAGCAGAAACGAACACACCATTGTAAAGCAATTATACCCCAATAAGGATGTTAAAAAAAAAAAGAGTAAATGGTAACCGTTCATAGGGATTCTGTATACGCTCTGTGCTATCAGGGAATGCAAAAAGGAAGTGGGAGAAGTTGGAGACAACTAATAAGGTTGTTGTAAATGAAAATCTTCAGGGGATAGAAAAGCCAAAACGGGAAGAAATAACCTTAACTAATGCACGCAGAAGCTAAAAACAGCAATGATGAGCAATTAATCAGGCAATATGTTACACTGTAATCAAGGATCAGAAAATTCCGGAAGAACTAAATGACACAGAGTTTATTACTGCACAGTAAATGGTCATTAATAAAACATGGCTGTTAAAAGAACCAAAGAGATGAGTAATCACAGAAAGGAAATGTCAGCTGTAGAAGGAATAACCTGTGGTCTTAATCACTTGGAAAAATTACAGGTCTGGACATAGAATCAAAAGAAAACGGAAATTGGCAGTGTTATGAGAATATGGCACAAACCTGATTGCTTTCTTTATATATAAAATTAAGATAGTTACAAAGACACCATGCACTAGTGAATGAAAAGTTTGACTCGGCTAACATTTCAACGGCTAAAAATAGTGAATTTACATAATTGTAGTTTCATATTGTTTAGCATCAATCCCCATCTCTGGTGTAGAAATAAAAAATTACTTACATTAATGCAGAGATTACTTGGCTTGAAATTTATCCGCCCCCACTGGTTATTCTTTGGATTTATCTGGCTGATGACCTCTGCTGACCTGTAAATTTCCTAAAGGACTAACTCTGCACACGTGTGTTTCCAAAGAGAGAAACAGGAGCAGTTTCCAAGGGCATGTCATTCCTGTATCATTCATTCTATCTCTACAGAGGACTGCTTTCTCAAAGTGTAAGAAAAATACCTGCAAATAAGTATAAAAAGAAAAAGGATTCCAACAGAGACACCAAGTCATTATACTACAGAACTGTGGGTTATTCCTTTCATTTGAGGGCTACTGATTTGAGATCTTTAAAAAAAAAAAAAATCAGTCTAGAGGAAGCAAATCAAAGAGAATATGGTAATTAAAGCTGTGAAAGGAAATACTAACCAGTAAAATCGTCTAACTGGAATTATGAGAAGATATCATAACTTCCATGGAGGAAAAAGTATGTTCTTCTCCAACTTAGTGTCGTGCAGGAATTTTTCATTCTCATAGCAACAAAAATTATCCTAATTAGTTAAAATGTATCAACTACTTACTGTGTGCCAGGAATCATTCTAAATGCAATATATATGTCATCTCCTATACTTTTCGTAGCAACTCTATGATGTATGTGTTATTGTTGCCCTCTCTCAATTTCATATTTGACAGATAAAGAAATTTGGTTCAGAAAGTTACTCTCCAAAGATGGCCCCCAATAATTCTGCCCCTCCCTATATGTACAAGCTGCTCCTCCCATAAAGAGGTACAACTTACATTCCTCCCCCTTGTATCTTCTGAGTCTAAGACTAAATTGGCCAATAGAATGCAGAGAAGGAAATATTATGAGTATTCTAAGCCAGGTATTAAGAAGGCTGGGCTGTTTCTACATCTCGAAATCTACCCATCATGTTGTAAGAAAGCCCAAGCATCCATGTGGAAAGGCTCTTGCGGAAAATAATCAAGACCTCTGGCTCACAGTGGCAGTTGAGCTCCCAGCCAACAGCCAGTACCAACTTGCCAGTTATGTGAGTGAGCCATTTGGGAAGTATATCCTCCAGCCCCAGTTAAAACACCCCAGCTGGTAGCACATGGAGCAGAGATTAGCTCAATCAAACCCTATCCAAATGGCAAAATCATTGTTGTTTTAAGCCACCAAGTTTTGACATTGCTTATTACACCCCAACGGACAAATGAAACACTGAACTACCAAGATTGCACAGTGAGATAGTCCAACATCCTGTAGGCCATACCTTTCTCTCTCATATAAATTAAGCTGCATATGAGGATGTGCAAAGAAAGGATTCGAATCAGAGGCAGAGGTGAATGGAAAACGTGCTTATATGGACACCTTATTCAACAAATAGTCACTGAGAATCTGGGAGGTACCAGGAACTGAGCCCAGATGCTATAGATACAAAGGTGAATAGTCAATCTTTAGCTCAAGAAATTCTCCATGCAAGGCCACTAAGACAAAATTTCAATACCATAGGAAATGATCAAATTGATGCAAAATAACGGACAGCTGTTTGGGATTACCTGATGAGGGGACTTGAGTTAAAAAGCTAATACTCTTGGCAGTGCGGCCTGGTGGCCCGGAAGATCTGTCTCTTGCTTCAACAGTGTTTAGACGAAACAGACCCAGGGACGCCCCTGCTTCCAGCCTCCGACCACCCTCCAACCTCCTTTCCAATTGCAACCTTTGGAACCAACCACTCAGCCGCCTTCAGCTTCCAGGACCAGCCAACACTGTTTTTTGAGCTTAGCTCCCTATTGTCGATCAACCATGACCTCCCAAGATTCCTCAGAATTATTCCACCGAGGTGGAGGCCGCAGTGAACTGCCTGGTCAACATGCGTCTGCAGGCCCCCTACACCTACCTCTCTCTGGGCTTCTATTTCGACCACAACGATGCGGCTCGGGAAGACGTGGACCACTTCTTCAGCAAGTTGGAGATACAAAACATACATCTCTTGAAGATACAAAAGCAGCACGGCGGCTGGACCCTCTTCCAGGACATACAGTGCAGAAGCCGTTCCAATATGAGTGGAGTAAAACCGCAGACGCTATGGAAGCCACCGTGGTCATGGAGAAGAACCTGAACCGGGCCGTTTTGGATCTGCATGCCCTGAGTTCTGACGGCGCAGACTCCCAGCTCTCTGACTTCCTGGAGAGCCACTTCCGGGGGTGAGCAGGTGAAACTCATCAAGAAGATGGCGCCCACCTGACTAATCTCTGCAAGCTGGTGGCCCCCAGGCTGGGCTGGGAAAGTATCTGCTCAACAGGCTCAACCTCGAGCACGAATAGGAACCTCCTCAGACCAGCGGCCCTTGAGGAGCCCCTCTGGCACCCCTCCGGTGTCAGGGCTTCTGCCTGAAGCCTCTCTCTGCAGCCACCAGGCAGCTTTTTAACCACCCTGGGGCCTTCTCCCAAGCTGTAAACCAAATGTAAATAATAAAGCTTTTTGCAGAAAAAAAGTTAATGCTCTTGATTTTTTTCCAGCCACCCTAAGTCAAGGAATTACTGGGCAAGATTTAGAGTAAGCTTGGAGTGCGGGTAAGAGAAAAGTGTAAGTAAACTTGCAGGGTAGATCAACAACAACACAAAAGAATGTGTGTGTGTGTGTGTGTGTGTGTGTGTGTAAGAAAGGAAGGCAAAAGATGATAAATAGGTGTTAGGGAAGGAAAATTTAAGACATTCAAAGTTATCTTTGTATACACACACACACACACACACACACACATACAGTACTCCTACAGCAAGGTCCACGGACATACTCTGACCAAATTGAATGTCAAAGAATTCTTTAAAATTGGTTGCAGGGACTTCTATTATAGTTCCAAGATGGAGTAGCCCCATTTCCACCTCTTAGAGAGGCAGAGTTCCTCTCTCTTAAAACTAAGAATTCGAGAACATATGTTCCAGACATGGCAGAAGCCTCAAACCAGAAACCACCACAATGAACAGACAAAAAATTTACTTGAAGAAGAGCCTATTCCCCCTAGCCAAAATACTAGGAAAGGGGTAACCTATATCAACAGAAAACCTTTTTGGTAATACTGCCTTACTCCAGGCAAACTCCAAAAGAAACACTGCATTTCTCCCCCCCCCCCACCATGGTTTTAGGGGAGCTGAGTAGGAAGCCGATCTTCCACTCTACCCCATCCGTCTCCCATCTCCACAGAAGCAGTTGGTAACATTCAGATTCCTCCATCAGGATAGCATCAGTGAGGTCCAGCAGCAAGCAGGGCCTCCCATCCCTACCGGGGAGCAATGAAACTCAAAAAACAGTGAGTCACATCTAGTCGGCACTTCACTTTCCCTACGATCCATGTCACTGGAGCCTGGTGGAGAGCTGAACCACCATGCCTACCTGGCATCAGTGAGGAGGTATGAGGTGGCTTAGTTGGCACTCATTCCCCCTGCTTCCTCTCCCTCATTGTCAAGGATGCCTTGCTGAGCTTCCTTTCTCCCCTGTAGCAGCAAAGCAGGTGAGCCAGGCTTCTGCTCTTCCCCTCTCTGTTGTCAGCAAGGCATAATCTTACAACACTTGGAGGCAATGAGGCGGTACAAGTTGATGCCTTGACCGGGAAGGTATCAGTAGGACCAAGTGGGGAGCATCCTCTTGCACGGAAACAATGTGAGCCAGCTCTCTACTTCTGCTATTGGCAGAGCCCCTTTAGGAAGCTGGACATATACACCCATCCAGCCCTCACTTAAGCTACACCTCAACAGGAGGACTACCTACCAAAAAAAAGATTAAATAGGATCCAAATTCTCAAAAAATAATATCCAAAATGTCTAGGATACAATCGAATATCACTGATCATACCACGAACCAGGAAAATCACAACGTAAATGAGTAAAGACAAGCCCCAGCCACCAACACTGAAATTAATCAGATACTGGAATTATCTGACAAGAATTTTAAAGCAACCATCATAAAAATGCTTCCATAGCAATTACAAATTCTCCTGAGACAAATGAAAAACTAATTATCAACAACATTGTCTCTTATGTTACTAAGTTTATATAACTGGCAACTATGGCTATGCCATCTTTTCTTCTTGGAGGTACACAAGTTGCTTGCTCCTTAACAATAAGGATATTATATCCATCTGAGAATATTTATAGTGCTGGCCCTCATTTTCCAAAGAACCTAAGACATTATTATGCAATTGAATCTTCTAAAGTACCCACAGCCAACATGACGTTGTTGAAGGAGGTCAGCTAGAGGATGTGACCGGCGGTTGACCCGCAAGCTGGACACAGGAAGTCGGAGGCTCCTCACTCCCTCCCGTCCTTGGAATGTACATTCTGCCCACCTTTCCCACACTAGGAGCTGTTTCAAGGCCATAATCTGGAGAGTAAGGTGTTGTTAAGACCATCTGGACTGAATACGAGACTGAACGTAGTTAAATACACTTTTAAGATTCTGGCAGGTGGATGAGGAGATCACCCCGTCTTGTGACCACCCAGGGCTAGCCTTGTGCATAAGTTTCCTTGCTTATTAAAACCTCCACCTACCATTCTGGAGTGATCTGCTTCTTTCTTCTGTCTCTTCTTGCCCTCTGTGTACAGGGGCCAGTTTCACCCGGATTTCACCTGGGAAGTTCTTGAGTTTTTGAACTAACAGATGCACAACATATGCCCAGTAATTAATTTCATTGTCACATTAGCTGCTCACCAATTTCCTGTAAATTTCATGGCATGTATTTATTTGCTTAACATCTATCTCAAAACTTAAAAACCTCTAATTAAAATGCTCTAGAACATGGTAAATAAAAGAAATGCTGAGTATTTTGGCTTGATACTGACTTTTGTTTACCTCTGACACATAAAAATGTACTTCCTTTTTTCTGAAGAAAAGTATTTATCAAATGTTTACCAGCGGATAAGACTTTAGAGAGAGAGGTGCTTCTGATGACCTTCCTTCATTAAGGTTTTTGGCTTCCATGGTATAAATCAAGAGGTGCCACCAAGGTATACCTTTCCCTAATTGCTGCTATAAAGCCTGAAATTACACGGTCAGAGTGTTTGTGCATTAAACACCTTTCCATCTTCAGGTATGTCTTCTCCCCAGGTGAAACTACTCTATGAGGAACTGCATCTCCGTGATGAATGCCCTGTTGGGTCTCAGAAGACATGAGCTCCATGTGATGCCACTGCTCACTGCCCAGTTTGACTCTGAGCAAGTCTTTTAACCCTTCCAGCCCTGTATTATTATTTTGTTGTTGTTGTTGTTTTTTGTTTGTTTTTGCAGTACGTGGGCCTCTCACTGTTGTGGCCTCTCCTGTTGCAAAGCACAGGCTCCAGACGCACAGGCTCAGTGGCCATGGCTCACGGGCCCAGCCGCTCCGCGGCATGTGGGACCTTCCTGGACCAGGGCACGAACCCGTGTCCCCTGCACTGGCAGGCAGACTCTCAACCACTGCGCCAAAAGGGAAGCCCCCTTGTATTATTATTATTTGTAAAATGTGGATAACCTACCTGTCTTCTCCACTTGGCAGAGTTAATGAGAAAACTAAAACAGTGCATATGTGGGTACTTAATGTAATGAGCTATACAAATACAAGTGATTACTATTAGCAGATAATTTTTTGTAGAATTTTATAAAAATTACTTAACACATCAGAACAAAATGTTTGGTAATAAAACATACAAAGGGGATTTTAGGGGCTACCAGAGGGCTAGTAGGTATATCAAAAGGAGAGGACCATGAGAGAGAAAGAGGGACGCTGCCAGAGACACATTTTGCTGCATCTCAAGTTGCCTCTGCGGAGGTGTTTAGTTGGAATCAATGATCCTTGCAACGTGTCCATTGGAGTGTATGCTGAGGGCTGAGAGGACACCTAGAGCAAAAGATGCTGTGTATGTACATGATACATAGATTCAAGGGTGTGGGCAACCTCCAAAAGGGCTCAAAAATTAGAGACCCTCCAGTTAACACTATTCCTGGAGTGTCTTAAACACTTTTTCCTCCACCATTCATTTTTGTTAAAAGGTTGTTCTCTCCCAGTACCTGAGAAGCTGCAGAGGTGTCAGGAAAAAGTACTGGAATGAATATCCAAAGGCTGGATTTGATTCCATTACTAATTTACTGTGTGACCGACCTTGAGTATGTCTCAACCTATTTAGAACGTTTAACTAAATATTATACTTATTTACTCTCTGTGGTTGGGAAACTTTTTTCTAATTTGCTTCACTCTTTTGTTGGCATCTGTTTTTATACATTCCCCCCCGCCCCCAAAGTTACTGGTCTTGGGAACTATTTCCTGATATAGAGTTTAATTTTCTTGCAGCCAAACTATATGTAATATCACTCAAGAGTAGTGACTCGCACTAGTTTCACAAGTAGGTATACGTGTGGATTCTGGTAATTTTGTACTCTGTGGAGTAGGAAGAAAAACACAACTCAAGTTGAGAAAAAAATTATCCTCAAAAGTGTTTCCTTATAACTGTTTTTAGAGGCCCTTGTTAAGATTAGAGTCGGAGGCGGTGCTAAGGTGGTAAACCGTTCCAGAGAACAATGGGAAAAGCGCAGGCTTAGTGGTCAGAAAGACCCA
Organism: Phocoena phocoena; assembly: GCF_963924675.1. Classification (NCBI taxonomy): domain Eukaryota; kingdom Metazoa; phylum Chordata; class Mammalia; order Artiodactyla; family Phocoenidae; genus Phocoena; species Phocoena phocoena. Next base: position 43,543,631 of record NC_089224.1, on the reverse strand, counting down.
GGTTGAATCCTTGGTTCTGCTACCCACTAGCTAAGTGACTTGTACACAACTGTAAATTGGGAATAACATCTAGCTTGCAGATCAGATTTTCTACGCTGATTAAAAATAATGCAAATAAAGTCCTTGCATATATAAGGAAGGAAGTCAATAAATGGTACCTCTATTATGATGATAGTTGTGATCGCTGGGGAAGAGAGAGAGCACTGAAGGAGCAGGTGATCCTAGTCAATCTCAGCGTTGTAGAGCCTTCCAAGAGGGACTGGAAGCCTGCCATCCATCTCAAGAATGTCCTCTGGATTCTTTGCAGTAGACCACAGCATACTCTCTAAGATGCCAAATTGTCCCCCGTGAGCTTCTCCTGAATGCTGTTCCCCCATGAGGAGTAAAAAAGGGCACATCTTCCAACTTTTGTGATAGAAAATGATGATCATAGCTATAATAATAATTACTATAATAATTATACTTACCACTTATTTACTTATTGTGTCCTTTCTATACAGGCCAAGCATTGTGCTAAGTCCTTTACGTATATTATCTTATTTCATCTTTTCTTCAATTTTGTGAGGTAGGTATTATTACTCCATTAAAAGAAAAGAATCTCAAGGCTCAAAGAGGTTAATAACCAAAAGAGCCAAGATTCAAACGCACTCACTTATTCACTACTCTACTCTGCCTTATGTGAGGCACTAAAATACTTAGCCTTGTTAATACTTAACCCAGACTCCCCAGATGCTAAACATTTATGATAATTACATAATTAGAATTTCAAATTTAGGGCAGTGACTGAGAATTATTACACTTCATTATGTGACCTTACAAAAGTATTTACTATAATAAATTTGCACTATCTTTTGGAGAAGTCTACAGTCTTCTTAAGCAGAGTCACACGTATTTAAACAGAAAAGTACGAATGAAACTGTATCCTCAACAAACAAGAAGATGATCAAATTAAATAACAGCTGCAAATACTGTCACTGGAAATATATATGCAAACACTAAGTGCCAGGCACAATTATAAGCATTTTACATATATTACTTAGTTTAATCCTTACCGCAATTCTATGAAGTAGATACTATTAAAATTCCCATTTTACAGATGAGGAAACAAAGACAGAAGAAGTATAAATAACGAATTTTGAACAAGTTGATTAAACATCCAGGACAGGAAAAAGTCTTTACTAAGTGAAGAACACAGAATAAATGCAAATCCAAGAATCATTCTTCATTTTTAATTGAGAACAAGAACAACATAGAAGTTGTGCCTTGATTGAGGGACTTTAATGATCAATTTACAAATAAATTGTGTTTGTATATCCCAGATATGTGAACTCCACACTGCTGAGCCAAAGTCATCAAACCCTTTCACTTTGCTAAGATTGAGTCCTTATAGGTTCAAGGTAATACAGACTGCACGCATGTTATCAACATTTGGTCTTATACCTCTACCACACTTTTCTGTACTCGTGGAATTGTTTTATAAGACTCATCACCTAGGTTTCATAATCTATTTCATCAGTGCTTGTTCTTATTTTTCTTATAAAATCTAACAAATGGGTTGTGATGCCTTCATTTATGGAATTAGTGATACCCAATTAGTCATCTGACTACTCCAGACTTAATCTTCCTCTTACTTCTCTTTAAATAAATCAGTACCTGCTTGTGCTCTGAATGAGATTGGATGAAGAGAAACCTGGCCATCCTTTATCATAGAGAGCCAATAGTTTCAAATATCCCCAAAGTGATCTTGAATCAGTGAGATCCAGCTCCTGCCTTTGGTAATTCTTAACTGGAACACTTTATCCCAATAATATGAGACACAGCCTGAGTGATGCTTAAGTTCACCATTTAAAAATGAAAGTTAAAAGATTTTTAAAAATTAGCTAATAGCCCTTCTCTATTTTCCTAGAAGTTGTGCTAGCTTTAATATACATGTTCCAGAAGTATAAATACTAAATACCTACTAAAATCCAGGCCTTGTGCTAGGTGCTGGGGATACAGAGATAATTAAGACATACTCCCAAGGAACTGAACCAGACAGGGCACCAAAGCCAGTCAGCTAACTGTCATCTTGAAATTGTGGACTCTGTGTCATAACTTATCACTCACATTCTGCCCTAGCCTTTCTCGTGCTTGGCATGAATTTTCCTTTTCTCAGCCCCGACCTCTCCTCTCCTATTCTATTCTTCTACGGCCGCAGGACAACAAAGGTCATTTGGAATGCGAGTAAAACTTAGCTGTAACCAAAGATGCAAAGATCAAAGTTGGCAGCTACATGAAGTTCAGGATTAAGAGACTTCCTCTTTAAGATCAAAATTCCAGATGATCCAAATATAGGCAAATGAGTCCCAGTAGAACACTCCGTTTTCTGTGCTGAATCCAGAAACGAAGCAGAAATCACCATAGAACTGCGTTTCACCCCGTTTTACCCGTGGTCTTGATGCTAATTGCCTAACCCCAACAGTGAGATCGCGTTTCAAAATATGGTCAAACGTAAAACAGCCAAGTCAATCAAGCATTAAGTATTCAAGCACAATTATCCCAACACATGCCCAAGTACCAGCAGTGAAGCAGCCTCATTTGGGAGCAGCTCCATAATCACCTCTCCGGTCAGCCGAGACTTTAACCTCTCCCCTCGGGGCCTCCTGTTGGGGACGCCGGGCTGGCTCCCAGGGTGTGAGAGATCACAGCGCCAGCGGCGCCCCCAGTTACCGGGCCTCATTTAAATGCGTGCTCCAGGCGGGGGAGGGGCGGGGCAGAAGGTCCGCAGAAGTTCCCATTGTTGGGGAGAGACGCGTGGAAGCAGATGGTGCAGCCGGTCGGTCTGGCTGTCAGACGCTTTCTGTCAAGTTCTCTGGGGACTCCGGGGCTTTCTTTCCACTCTCCGCTCGCTCAGGTCGTGTGTGTTTTCTCAGTGTGGGCGAGGGGTCCCTTTCTTTATCGCCCCTCACAATTCCAGGAGGCCCACTGGCCTCCTCCTTCCCCCCATTCCTTCCTTCTGCTTTCTCTGCTTTTTCTGGACCAGCTAGTTCTAAGCCTCCAAGGACCCACTCGATGCAGAGAAAAGCAAGCGAGCGATTTCCTTTGTCTCCAACTGATGCCGCGCTCTCATCCAGCGGGCTTCCGACTGGCATGCTCACTCAGTTATTTAAATTACTCCACGGTCCTCGTTTGGGCTGATTGACATTTACAGCTAACCAGCCCCTACAGTTAGGGGCGATGTGGTAACTGACTTTCATAGTCTTCCTTCTTCCTTTCAGTCCTGCAATGGGGTGAGCAGACAGACCTGGTGCTTTGGTTTGACCTGATGCTCACCTTACATAACATTGTCAGGGTCTAAAAAAGTAAATTAATAAAGCATGGGTTACAGATGCAACCTTTATATGCATCTGTAAGGGACAAACAGGAGCTTGTGTATATATAACTCTTGTCTCTAAAGTATTAGCTGTTGAACGCAAATCTTGGCCTCAATGCTCCCTTTTAAGATTCCACATAGCTTATGCCAAGGCAGCTCTTCCTTGGAGTTCTCAGTTAAGATTTCCTCCAGCTTAGGATGTTAAATTTGTTTTCGTTTTTAAACCATACTGGCAGCCCGGTGCTCGTTAATGGTATCTCTGTGAGCTGGACAAAGTCAACATAAGTCCAGAAGACTGCTGTCTGGGATTGAGTGGCAAAATAAAGTCAGAAATACCATTTATTCCCCCTCATCTGCCTGGGATTAATCTTTTCCTCCCCGGGGCTATTCTCTAGACTTAAATGATGTAATGTTTCATTTTGCACTCATCAATAGAATTTCCGTTTCATATTTATCTCCCCTTCTCCCTAAAATTGTGAAACCTGTGAAGAGAGAGCTTATTTACCAGTTGAGGATTCAATATTTTTCCCTGGTACTACATACAAGCAGTGCAGTAAATGTTGAATAAATGAATGAATAAAAGAAATTAACAAATGGTAGAAATTAACAAAAGGGAATATGAAAAATACAAGAGTGTCTAAACTAAATGTCAATCATTTCTTCCATACCCCAACTACTCCAGATATTCTAGTATGCCACAGTAAAAACCACATTTTACTTGGAAGTAAAATGGCTGTGAGGAATTAGAAAGAAAACCTGAAATCACTAAATACTCATGGCCCAAACTATCCAAGAACACTAAGTGTCCAAGTGCTAACGTCCCAAGGAGACAGGCCCACCAACTGGCAATCTGCACAAGTAGGTTTGCAAGAAGTACCATGGATACACCTGTGGGAGATGGGATAGGAGCTTAGCGTGGCCTCTGGACCCCACCCAGTCCCCTGTGTGAGCCCTCTGAAGACAGGGGCTGCAATGCAGAAGCAGAAGTTGTGGATTCACTACGTGTAGTGCTGTCTTAGTGCCCAAGATACAAAATGTGTCCATCTCCCCACTGAATAGCAACTGCCACAGGCCCTTGAGGATTTACACTTCTGGAGCATCTGTAGATGGCATCCTTGGCACTGACATCAAACATTTTCCATGGGTACCTGGAGCAGCAAGACACCATCAAGTGGCTTCCAGACATCAACGGAGATGAGGATCTGGAGAGAAAAGGGAGAAATGGATGCATCCATTGTGGGAGAGAATACTGCTGCGAACACTCCCAAGGAAAGAAAAAGATTGAAAATTTGAAGCCTATGTACCCTACTTTAGCAGAGAGAGGTAGAAGCTAGGACGTATTGATTATGCACACTTAACACATATTTTTCTTTTCATTGCATGGAGACATAAGCACCAGGAAATCCATCTTGCACATATAACAATGAACACTCCAATTTGAAGTCGTAAAACACTCTGCTTAGGGACGAGTATCTCTTTAGTTTGCGTTTTATCATTTTTCTAAGAAAAGCTTCTCTAATCCATTCAGTCTGCTATTTTGTACCTTAAAAATAGGTTACTGTTTGCACAAGAATCAAAAAGACAGTAAAATAGGATTGGCAAATGCACGATAGGCACACTGCCATCATCCCTTCCCATATCCGTTACAGACATTGCTAATCAATCAAGGCCTTGATTGCAGCCTTAGAATCCTGATAAAGCACAATATATCAGCAGCCTTCCTATCAAGGAATCTATACTGGTATTTGATGTTGCTCGTAGTTGTCACCTTCACTTTAAAGATAATAATCATATATTCCGAAGATTAATACATAGGAAATGAGCTTCATTGCTCAAGAGGTTCTGAGAAGACCCCATGATGCACCCTTTACTATTAAAAGGGCATTGTCTACCATTGCTGGTTTCCACAATCCACAGGATACAGCCTGTGAGATTAGGGTAGGGGCCATCATGCAAGGAAGAGCTTACTCAGGTAGCAACTTGGTAAACTTGCACTTGCCTTAGTATATGTCTCTGTGGCACTGGTGAGTATTCGTTTGCATTGGAGAAACTGAGGAAGTCCAGAACACTTTCCAAGGAGGTGGTTTCTCAGGGTTCGCAGGCCCCAGGATAGGAATAGGACATTCATTCTCTCTGGCCATCTCTTCCCCGAAGTGATAAGGCAGAGCATTGGGGCTCGTTTCCTTTCTCCTGGGACATGACCTTTTCAACATATGAAGGCCCTCAGTCAATATGCTCATACACTGAGGCCATCACAGAAACAGGAAAATATCACAACACAAAGAATGCCTCAGGCCAGGAGCATCTTCTCAGGCTTCTCTTCTCACTGCCTAGAATAAGAAATTTGAAGAGCAAGTTGCTTGTTTTGTGCTTTTTGTTTTAGCTCTCAAATGTTACGTGTTTTGCATATACAAATTACCTCATGTGATCCCCACAACCAACCTATGAATTATCCCCATTTTAAATGAGTACATGAAGACCCAATGGGATTAAAGTGCCCACAGTCACAGAGTCTGAAGCGGCCAGATCAGTATTCAGATCAGGTCTGTCACAGCAAAGCCAATGTTCTCTCCCCACACACTGGAAGTCCACCTCAGTGTGCACCTACCTGTGCACCCAGAATACTTTTAGGACCATGTATGCCCCTTCCTTCCCTCTCTCTGGACTGAAGTTTCGAGGGCCTTCTTTATTGCTGGCCCACCCTGACTGCTTTGTGTGCCATGTCTGGGTCCAGTAATATTACAAACCACAGAGAAGGCCCATCCCTATAGTTTCACTCTCTGCAACACAAAAGAATTCAAGGGAATCTTCTCTGAGGTTTTATTCCCTGCTCCAGAGAATATCTAACCAGGCTATTAAAAGCGTCTTGTGGGGTCTACCTCTGGTTGTTTTCAACCAGAAGTAGATACGATTTCATGAACACGTGTTACTGATAGGCTGTTGGTTAGTGGGAGTAGGAGACAGTGAAATGGAAATAAGGTCACTGTCTGAGATTTCAACTCTTCAATCAACAAATGCACTCTGGGGTGATACTAACAATATTTAATAGCAGGTATAAAACAGGTATCAGCCAATGAGAATGGGCAGATCCTGGAAGCTCCCCTGCTGTGCCAGACATCATGAACCTGTAGACTGCCGAACTGCGGGGACATGTGGTAGGATGGTGCGGTGCAATGGGAGGACTCAGGGCAGTGACTGTCCCCACTAGTAAGAAAGTTTTCCAATATTTTAAAAACTGGTAGGGCCATGAAGGTGGTACAGCAGTGGAACATCAGCCCTGGATATGCTCCCAATAACGTGACTGGCCTATAGCCTGATGGGATGTTTTAACACTCAGGAAGAGTGTGTTGATCAGAAGAGGGAGGCGGCTTGTCACAGAGGCAAATGCCAGCATCCATCCTGATGCTGATCCAGAAGAGATTTTGATCCACTCAGCAGGACGAATCAGTGGTGGAGAGTGACCCAGCTTGCTCTCTGAGCCTACATCCATTAAACATTCAAGCTACATAACTAACCCCCTCATTCTATTTCCATATTTATTTTTATTTATTTATTTATTTGCAGTACGCGGGCCTCTCACTGCTGTGGCCTCTCCCGTTGCAGAGCACAGGCTCCGGACGCGCAGGCTCAACGGCCATGGCTCACGGGCCCAGCCGCTCCACGGCATGCGGGATCTTCCTGGACCGGGGCACGAACCCGTGTCCCCTGCATCGGCGGACTCTCAACCACTGCGCCACCAGGGAAGCCCCATCTTTATTTTAAAATTTATTGTTTGAACTCCTGTGCTGCTTTTGCTCTGTGAAACAGTGAAGATGCAACCATTTTTAGACAGTCAAGTGCATGTTGAGCTAAGGTAGAGGAAGTAGTAGAAGTTTGTACCATCACTGCTTTCAGCACCCTTCCCTGATCAGGTTTAAGTCCCATAATTGACACAGATACTGGCCAGGAGTATATTCCTAGGAAAAGCTTGATTTCACCATGCCTCGGTATGTTTAACTTGATAAGTCTTGAAAGAACCGTTGGAGTGATACCACTCAAGTTTTACATTAAATTTGAGTTATAAAGAAAAATTTAAAAAGACAAGTGGAATTATTTCCCAAGTATGGGTAATGTTGAAAATGTTACCAGGTTCAAGGAGGGTTTGATGAGTCCAAGGATGTCAAATTTGAGATTAGTGTCTTCTCAAGTCCTTTGAGGGCTTCCCTGGTGGCGCAGTGTTTGAGAGTCTGCCTGCCAATGCAGGGGACACGGATTCATGCCCCGGTCCCGGAAGATCTCACATGCCACAGAGCGGCAGGGCCCGTGAGCCATGGCCACTGAGCCTGCGTGTCCGGAGCCTGTGCTCCGCAACGGGAGAGGCCACAGCAGTGAGAGGCCCGCATACCGCAAAAAAAAAAAAATCAAGTCCTTTGAGATTTATGTGATAGAGAGATACTGTCTTTCAGAAAGATGGTGTTGTCAAAGGGGACTACCAGGCTGGTTGAAGGTTGAGAGTGCCAAACTCTAACCACTAGACACTCAGGGAACGCCTTGAAGGATGAATCTGACCCGTCTGATGATATCCTGTGGGACTACGGAAGTTAGCTGTAGTCAAAATGGCTAATAGGACCAACCCCACACCCGTGTCTAAACCTCCAACCTCTAAGTGTTCCAAACATGAAGGCTTTGAATACACCGATTGGGAGGCTTGCACCATCAATGAAAGAGCTGACCGAGCAGGACCCTGAGGGGCTCCTGGACACAAAAGCCTTTCTGTGTCCCCCACTTCTTTTTTTTTTTTGCGGTACGCGGGCCTCTCACTGCTGTGGCCTCTCCCGTTGCGGAGCACAGGCTCCGGAAGCGCAGACTCAGCGGCCACGGCTCACGGGCCCAGCCGCTCCGCGGCACGTGGGATCCTCCTGGACCGGGGCACGAACCCGCGTCCCCCGCATCGGCAGGCAGACTCCCAACCACTGCACCACCCCGGAAGCCCCCCCCCCCCCACTTCTTGATTACAGGAAATAGTCTTCATTCAGCCTCCATGACCTTGCCTGAGTTTCAATGACCAGGTTCAAACAGTTGCTAATTAGGGAAGGGAGTGGATACTGGTGATGAGGGAGGAACAGTCAAGAGAAACAACAGTGCAGCCTTGGGGCAGGGTCCTGGCTCCTCCTCAAGGGATACACATAACAGTATCTTGGAGCTGTTTTGCAAATACTGAAACCCCACCAGGTGGGAGAAATTAACGGTATGCTGCCCACAAGCACACAGACCCCAGACCGGTTGGAACCAGAAGGCCGATGATGCTGACTCCTGATGACCTCACCTCCAACCAATCAGAAGAATGTCCATGAGCTGATCACGCCCTCTCTGAACCATTACTATAAAACTTCTCACTAACCCCTCCAGGTTAGGACACACAGTTTTGAGGGCGTTAGCCCACTGTGGCCCCCTTTGCCTGGCAAAGCAATAAAGCTATTCTTTTCTACTTCACCCAAAATTCTGTCCCCAAGATATAATTTGGTGTCGGGGTATGGAGGCCGGATTCGGCTTCAGGGCTGTGGCAGCAAAGTACACATAGGCCAGCACTGAAGATTTCTGCCTGCTGCAGTGAAACAGGTGGTTCCCAAGAAGCTGCTGCAAATGCCAAGAACCTCCAAGAAGCTCCCGCTGCCTTCATAGGCCGGCAACACTGAATCAAGGACTCAGAAACGGCCACACCAATCATCTCCACCGCCTAGAGCACAAAGCAAGTAATTCACAGGTTTGCCAGAAGACCCTGCAAGCCTTGAGTCTGCCATCTGTCCACACATCTGCCTAAACTGCCTCTGGAGTATAATGGCCTTTTTTCTATCCACCTTCTAAATCTCACGTGAGTGACTCTCACTGGCAGACTCTAACTAGGAACTGCTTAGGGAAGGGAAGCCTGGGAAATACGGTTCCCAGCTTCTCCTCTGTAAGACCTTAGATACAGACGGACGTGATTTTGAGCTAAAAACAGACATAACTCAGCACAACACAGTAGGTCATACTTGCTGAATGAATGAGCACATGAACTTGAACTTCCACCCCTGAATACTCTGAAGTGGTCACATCTTCATACAGCCTTTTAGAAACTAGTCAGACACATTCTAAGGTTCTGGTGGCTGAGAGACAGAAACTTATTTGCAGACTTTCTAAGAGAGGGACCTCAGCTGATCCCTAAAACTCAATGGTTCCCAAATTATGAAAAAGAAGAACCTGGAAGAAATGATGCTCTTTGCAAAATGCCATGCTCTGCCAACCCCCTTAAAATATCAGCACAGTGAACTCCATCAGATGAAGTACCAGTAATTTTACTAGGAGAAAAGTTCTATATGTAGACTGGGGACCCACATGTCCACAAAGAAACAAGCTGTCAAACCAAGCATGGTCAACTGTTTCAGAATTTTTCCATTAGTATTCATTTGCTGCTCGTTCATTTCTTTGGTTGTCTGCTAGTGCTTGCTACCAGAAAAGTGGTAGCAGTCATCAAAGTTTAGGAATGAGTTTTGCGAGAAATTTTGGAGAAAATGATCTTCTTAAAAATGGCAGGTTTTTATCCTTCTGCAAATTTTGAAAGGATTCCCGCTATTCTGGACTAACCCCAGACCACTCCAGCCCAGTGTCCCACTGGGCAGTTTGTTACAATGCAATGGATTTGGATCAACCACCTGAAAGAGTATTAAAGTGCTGGCCTAAAAAAAATTTTAAATGCAAAGAAATGGTAATAACTTGCCACCCAATTACCCCAATAAACTGTTCCTACTAGAAACAACATTTAAAGGTGGGGATCTTTAAGGATTTTTCCAAGTCTCAGATTCCATGAACTGTACATCTCTAGAAGTCCCATGCCAAAAAATTCTTATAAGTGGCTCAAAATCATGGAAATGTGCTGAGCTAAGTAGACAAATGTCACCAACCCTACACTGGAAACACAATGAGGGAAGTAAAAAAGAGTCTTCTACCAAAAGAGCAGAAAAAGCATAGATATTGAGAGCTGAGAGAGGGAGAGAAGATAAAGAATATGTACACAAGCATGCAGCTCAAGGCCATGGCCTGAAGTTTAGACTTTGAACTTTCATCCACTTCCTTGATTTAACTACTGGTTTTAAGGAAGAAATGAAGTAGAGCCCTCTCCTAAGAATCTGAAAACACACACAGGGGTAAGGAAGCCCTCCGGAAAATATGGGAATGGGACCTTGACTCTTCCCAGTGTCAAATATATTTATTTTAAAACTTGTGTGATGGACTGTCTTGCTATAACCAAAACCAGATGATGAAAAAGGACATCATGTGCCCTCAGAAAGGAAACTCTCCAGAGGACAGACTCTGGACTGTGTGACCCAGACCCAACAGGAGGGTCAAGTTCAGTGGAGTTACAGGCAAAGTATGTGCAGTGGACACTGAAACCTGAACCACCTGTGATCCTGCCAACCTGGTTCCATGGAAGATGTCTAGTCTTAGAATAAAATCTAAACTCCTTACCATGGCTGGCAAGATCCTAGGTGATTAGAACCACCAATCCAGGCTCCTAGCACATCCCTTCCTATTCTCTAAGCTCCAGCCACACTGGATTTCTCAGTGTTGCTCAAATGCACTGAACTTATTCCAGCCTCAGAGGCTTAACACCTGCTACTTCCTCAATTCTTGCCCAGATCTTCTGAAACAGAGACCTTTCCTAACACCCCATGTAAAAGAATTTCCATCACCCTAGCCAGCCACTCTCTTTCCCATCTCTCGCCTTTATTTTCTTCAGAGCACTTACCACCATCTGAAATTAAAGTATGTACATACTATCTGCCTCTACCACTAGGACATAAACTCCATGGAAATGAGGATCTTCTCTTTCTCAGTGATGACATAAATGAGTTGAAGGTATGTACCAACAAAAGAGAGGACCCTCGGAGCCACACATGCCTCCTCAACTATTTGTTCATTTACTCTTTCATTCATTTGAAAAAAATCTGCCCTGTGCCAGGCACCATTCTAGGTGCTGGGAGTAAAGTAATGAATATAACCCCTGTCCTCCTGGAGCTGACATTCTAGTGTGCAGAGATGGTCAGTAAATAAATATGACAGTGTCACGTATACCATGAAGAAAAATAAAGCTGGGTATGAAAAAAAGATGTTTAAGTTGGTATTTCATATGGGGCGTCCAGCAAAGACTTCTTTAGGGAAATGACACTTAAACCAGAGACCTAAAAGAAATGAGGAAGAGACTATGTGATACCAGACAAGAGTCAATTATTGCTCCATGCAGAATAAATAGGAAGTGCAAAGGCCCTGTGGTGGCAGTATGCTTGGTACCGTCAAGGAACATCAAGGGGCCAGGGTGGCTGAGGTAGGGTGCACAGAGGGGACAGAGATAGAAAATGATGCTGGATGATTAGTAGGGCCAGGTCCACAGAGAGGAGCTGTGGAGGCTCATACTTAGGTCTTAGGGGAATCAAGCAAGTCCCTGGGAAGGTAGGACTTTGAGGTCTGGTCAATCTCAATCTCTCTGGGTCTTCCAGGATTTCAGCATGAATCTCATTACTCGATCACATGTCCACATTTATGGCAAGCAGCCTTGAAGGCTGCAGCAGCTTTTTATCCTCCTGGAAAGAGGCAGCAAATAAGCAAGGAGGAGAAGTCCTCTGTACAAGGGTAGCAACCCTGAGGGACCACAGGGAAATCTGGGGAAGAAAACAGCTGCAGGTAATAGCCTCTGTGATTCAGCTATTAAAGGAATTCAGGCCTTACTGTGACCTTGTTTAAGGAATCTCAGATTACTGAGAATGGGTTATTTGTGAAACGTATGTCTGAATAGACCTGTATGTTCACTGTTGTGAGTGCCTATGTGAACACATGCTATGAAGCCTTACAGATATTCTCTGATGTCTCTCTCAGTGGGCACAAACGTGGAGTCACACCAAGCCCTTCATTTACATGGAGGAAACTAAGGCCCAGAGAACTGAAGTCACCTGGCTCAGTGTGCACGGTGTTTAGGAGTCCAGGTCTAGCTCTGCCTTTGTCTTCCCCTGTCCCAGCTCCTTCAGGCCTCAGCCCTGGCCCCTGATCAACACACTCAGTCCACGCAGTCTGGCATAGGACACAGCTAGCCAAGGAAGAGAGAGACACGCAAGCATAAGGGAGAACTCCTTGACCTGCCATGTCGGTGCCACTGAACCTAACAGGGGGCTGATGCAAGGCGAGGTTTATTCCCTTGCTCTGCACCATGCTGCTACTTCCTTCCATGCTCTGAGGTTATTCCGGAACTTGCTGGCAGCACGGAATCCCAGAGAACAGAGATCCCATCAGTAGGCAAAGCAGAAATGAATATTTACTTGAATTCTTCTCTCCCAAATTTACCCTTCGAAGCAGAGTCCAGCCTACCTGGCCCAAATCATCTGTGTGGCTGAGGGGTGCTCTGTGTGCACGTGTGTGTGTGTGTGTGTGTGTGTGTGCGCACAGGCCTGCTAGCATCTGATTTCCACTTAGCATCAGCCGGTCTTCTCTGATGGTTTTAATACGGCCATGCCTGGATGAGATGATTGGCCTAAGTAACATGATCCTGCTCTCCTCCCTCTTCTCACAAAGGTTTAGTCACCTTAAATCTGGCTGTCTTCAAGGACATGCTTGAAACAGAGGGGATGCAACTCAAGGCTTACTAACAACCCTCCCCTTCCTCACATGCCCTTTAAACATCTCTAAGCGTCAATGTTCCTTCCTCTTCATTTTTCACTCTCCTATCCATTGTCTCTCCTTTCATGGTGTATTAGTCAGGACATTCCAGAGAAACAGAACCAGTAGGAGATATATAGAAATATATAAACACACACACATATATACACACATATATATGTGTGAGTATTTCTCTCTCTGTACATATAGAAAACCGATACGATATATATAAATACATAAATACACATATGTATTTATATTTCTCTCTCTCTCTCTCTCTCTCTCCACACACACATACATACATACACACATATATATACAAGAGAGAGATTTACTGTTAGGAATTGGCTCACGTGATTATGGAGGCCAAGAAGTCCCAGGTTCTGCTGTCTGCAAGGTGAAGACCCAGGAAAGACAGCGGTATAATTCAGTCCGAGTCTGAAGGCTTGAGAAGCAGGGTTGCGGATGATGTAATGCCCAGTCTGAGGCCAGAGGCCTGAGAAGCTGGATGGTGGGACGGGAGGAGAGTGGACAAGCAGCTGGTGTTAAGTCACGGAGTCCGAAGGCCAGGAGCTCTCATGTCTGAGGGTAGGAGAAGATGGATGTTCCAGCTCAAGGAGAGAGAGAGAGAGAATTTGCCCTTCCTCCACCTTTTTGTTCTATTCGGGACCTCAATGGATTGGATGATGCCCACGCACATTGGTGAGGGCAGATCTTCTTTACTCAGTCTACCAGTTCAAATGCTAGTCTCCACCAGAAATTCCTTCACAGATGAACTCAGGAATAATGCTTTGCCAGCTGTCTGTGTATCCCTTAGGCCAGTCAGGTTGACACATAAAATTAACCATCACACACGGTTCCTCGGATCGCTCATTTACCACCAACTCCCAACTCTTTAACAGCTGCTCCGAACGCCCTCCTAACTTCAAATGCTAGAGCAGCATGCCTTAGGTATTAAAGGGAGCACATCCTGCCCACTCCCACCTCCCCACTCCCTTAAGAAAATCGTGCCTCTTCCTCCCACTTCCCGTTAGGAAGCTGCTGTACTGCTGTCAACACAATTTCCCAAGCTGGAAACGCTTCTCCCCTCACCTCTCTCATCACATCGGTCACTGTGTGCTTTCAATTCTCTCTCACGTCTGCTCTTGCCTCTACCACTGCTCCCTTGACCTCAGCTCATCTCTGACTTCGACAACAGAATCCTAACCATCCTCTTGACCACTCGTCAAACCCACCTGCAAGAGGCAGTAACTCACTGTTACTGACTCTCTTCACAAGAAGGAAGGAAACTCCCAACAGGAATCCAGTAAGGTGTGGGCGTGAATGCTGCTTGCGGAATAGGGCCTGCCAGAGTTTCTTCTTTGAAGATGACAATCATATATTTAAGTGCTGATATGTTTGTCGAGAAAAGAAAATCAACCGTAACACCTTATAAGCACATGCTCCATGGAAGGGAAGGAGCGTCGGTACCCTTTAGATTCTGAGAGATCTCTGGGGGAGTTCTCTGATTTTGAGGACTTTCAAGCCACAAGACCTCTCTGAGCTTTGAACGTCCCATCTGTAAATTCAGATACTAATACTGCCCACTTGGCAGGGCTGTGGTAGGAAGCGTGACAGTGCGTGCAATGCACATCTCTGTCTGCCTGACAAGAGTGAATGACACGAGATTCCACCTTCTCTTCACACTGCCTAGTTAATTCCTCCTTATCCACACTCACGCTTCTCCTCAGCAATATCTGAGTGGAGCGCGAGAGACTGGACAACCTCACCGATGTGCTAACCTTGAGGGGATTTGAAGGTAAGCAGCCTTTTCTTCTGTGTCCCTAGCCTGGGTGTCAGGCAAACGCTCCCACCGGCTGGCTGACATATGTGGCCGCTGCAGGCTAATTTCTTCCGACACGTTGCCTTGAATGCACAGTCACAGAGCATGTGCTGAAGTGCTAAACACCCCCGAACTGTGCACTTTTCAATCTGTGAAAGCTTTTCGGTGGGTCCAGGCTTTTTTTTTTCTCGACCTGAGGCATCACAACAGAGAAGCACATGGACACTCCATTGTGGCAATCTGGCATCCTGCAAACGCTCCAGAGCAGCAGCAGTACCTGGGTGTCCCTCTCAGCGAGCCAGACCCCAGCCAACAGCTGCTCCTCTGTGGAAGCTGTGGCTGCATTAATGAGCTTGCAGACAAAGAGCTGACTGTGCGGTCGGTGGCTTGGGGTCCGCGTGCAGGCCAGGGGCGGAGCGCAAGCTACACTCGAAAACCCTAGTCCCTCATTTCCAAGAATTGGTTTGGGGTCCAAATGAGCCAATATGTTTCCCGAGACTTCGATCTCGAAAAGGCTGGATCACGCCTCTGCCGTCTTGAATAATCACGAAAGCTAGCTCCCGGGTTATCTGGCACGGACAGTTTATAGAGCGTTTTTACACGTCGAACCTTACCACAACCCTATGAAGGTATTATTTTACAGATGAGGAAATGGAGTCCTTGAATGGTTCAACAACATATACAAGTTCACGTGGCTAATAAAAGGCAGGGCAGTGCTTAAAGCAAGCTCTGTGTGGCTCCAACGTCATGACTTTCTGAAGAATCATCACCAAACTTACTCTCAGCCCCTCCATTCATTGAGATGTCACTGCAACAGCTAAAAGGAAGCCTCTGGGGGCAGGAGCTTTCAAGGGAGCCAGCTTTTCTGTTAAGATTTTAAGTCCCTTATCCGCCAGCAAGTTAAGGGAAAACGCTAGGGCATCACAGACTTTTTCAAATTCTTACCATCACACCTAAAGGAAGTCACTCGTCTGACTTGCCTGTAGGGATGCTGTAGGAACAATGTGTGAGGAAGACTCACGTAACACCCTACGCTACCAGCACGGGCGAGTAACCACTGAAAACAAAGTATACAACAGTTGTAGAAATCAAACCCCAAACGACTTCTTCTACCACTACTACTGCTGCTGCTGCTACCATCACTAAAGTATTAATACAAATAAAACAGCAATACAATAAAATACAATAGCAATACAACAGCAATACAATAAAACAGAAACACTCCTACTAACAGGTAGCATGTCCTTAGCCTCTGCCACGTGATAAAGCTTAGTGTTTACATTCATTGCTGAATTCTCTCAATAATCCATCATGGAGGTATTTCTATCCTCTTTCTACAGATGAGGATTCTGAGGTCTAGAGAGGTCACAGAGCTTGTGCACAGCAAAATGAGGCTAGATGCTCAGGCCTCTTGACTCCAAGGCTGTGCTATCTCCACCGGCCCATGTCTGCCTTCTCTAAAGGATAGGCAGTCACCAGATGAGTGAACAGTGTCCAGGAGGTTAGGACACACCCGTAGCACAGTCTGGCCAAGGCTAGAAAAGACTAATAGGTACACAGCGGTTGCTTCCAATCATTCAATGGTAACCATTATTCCTAGGCATCCAGAATATGGGTTTTCATCACCTACATTTCACCTTCTGTCTGGTTGTCAAGAAATAACAGACAAAAGGATGGGTTCTAAAAGGAAGAGGAACCTGGCTTCAGGTGTGAGTTCAACTGAACCCTCTGACAAGTGTTTTAAAAGTACGTGTGTGTGCATACCCCGCAACATCTGTGTCACACGGGTGGAGGATGAGAGCAGAGAGCGGTGGGCTGATTACGTGTCCTTTTCTCCCTCCTGACAGCTATGAAACTACAAGTGGATAGATTATAGTTGAAGATAAAAATAGGCATTATACTGCCACTTTCTCTTCCCAGCTTTTGAGTCGCTCCAGCTTGAAAGCATATTGTAGCATTTTATTGTAGTCTGGGCTCGTGTGGCTTCTCTTGTTTGTGATTCCTTTTTGGAAAACTAGAAACACTCCCTCTCCACGGAGAAATGAACTCAAGTGAGTGAGAGTGAAAGAGAGGCGGCTGTGTGTGTGTGTGTGTGTGTGTGTGTGTACACCCTTGTGTCCCTCCCAGCCCCTCTAAGAGAAGCGAGAAGCCAGAGTGTGAACCTGAATAGAGCGGAAATTGGGAAATGACACGGCTGTTTTTGTTTAAATGTAACCATTTTTAGAATTTCAGGATGCACTAAGCTTCCAAACTAGGCAGCCCAGTCAACCTTAGCTGGGGATGGATAGTGATGCAAACGCATTGGACTTATCATCCCAAGGTCTACAGGAGATCCTGGCACTGCAGGTCACTCGGTACAATACACGTTTGGCACCCTCTTTGGGTATTAAAGAGAACTCTACAAGTAGTGGCATGTCAGGTCTCATCCCACACCCCTTCCATTTCCACTTGTCATCTCCATTCTTTCTCCTGAATTTTTATCTTGGGGTCACTTGAAACATGCTTTATCATACCCATTCCCGCACCCACACAGGTCTACTGGATTTGAATCTGTCAGGAATATGAATTCTAACAAGCTCCCCCCCACCAGGTTATTCTCACAAACACTACGCTTTTCAAATTCCTGGTAAAGTGGCAAAGAAAAAGGACTTTAGTGTTGCCCTTACCTAGTCTTAAGACAGGATCCGCCACTTTAAACCTGGGGAAAAAGAAAACAAGACACTCAGAGATGCTATTTATTCCCAAAGCGGACCCAGTTGACCTGGGTCAACTCACAGTTTCTCTAGGCTCTGTACATTTATCTGCAAAAGAGGAATGATAATGGTACCTAGTATATGGGGTTGTTGTGAGAATTGAGAAAACATATGTATTATCCTACGACAGTGGTTCTCAGCTTGGATTGGAGTGATTTCATCCACCAGGGGAACATTTTTGGTTGTCTCATGTGGGGTTTTGGGGTGGAGTACTATTATCATCTAGAATAACAAACAGGGACACTACTAGACATCCAATAAGCACAGGGCAGCAGCCCCCAACGATAAAGAATTATCATCCCCAGATGTCAATGGTTGACATTTTGAAAAGCCCAGGCATGGAGCCCAGCACATCATGCCTGGCTTCGAATCCGGCGTGCCACCAGTCCAGCTGTGCAAGATGGGGTAGGTTGCTCAGTTATTTGGAATTTTGATTTCTCCATCTGTAAAATAAGGATAAAAATACCTGCCTCACAAGGTCAGTGAGGATGCCATGAAGTAACATACAAAACATATCTGGTGTATTTGCAGTAGAGTCCTTTCTCCTAATTCCTCAGGCTGACCTTACTTAAAAGGGAATGATTCCCACATTCATAAGAAGCAAGGAAGCCTAAGGCTTCCTCACCTTTAATTTGTCAAGTGAGGTGCTTTGTGAGTTGCCTCCAGGCAGGGCACAGATGGCCCGTCATCTGAGCGTGCATGCATGGCCAGGCCCTGTTACTGAGGTTAGGAATTACAGGGCCCCCTGCCGGGTCAAGGCTCCAGGACAGTCCCACAGACAGCCACAGGCTGCAATGCTTGCCCTGAATGCACTATTAATCCCATGATGCTATTTTAAAATAATGGAGAACCAGTTTATTGGGAAAGGACAGTACAAAACCTCAAAATAAATCCAGCTAACAAGATGAAGTTTCTGATCTGGAGAGAACAGAAACGCTGCCCTCTTTAACATTTAGGCCATCGGATCTAGAATGCCCCCGCAAATTACTCTCAACTACTCAATTATCTAGATGAATGGAAGACAGCAGAGGTATGCAACAATTTAGATTTTACATAGAATGCAAAGAGCCTCAAGGGTATGCAAGATTTAGATGTATACATCCCACCCGCTGGTGTTTCTGGGTGCCCCACCCCAGATACTCTCACATCAAGCTTGCTCTACTGTCAGTGGGTAGGGGAGGTTTGGAATTTCACTACTCTGGAGGCAACTTTAACACACAACGATCACAAGCATAGGACAGGGCTGGGTTGTTATATTGCTAACTTACATGAGCAGGAGAGAGAGACACAGAGACGCCGCCCTAGCCAATTTCTCTGTAGGTCTCAAGGTCACTCAAGTCATCTTCATCCCCCCTCTTCCTCTTTCCAGCACAATCAATCCTAACCAATCCCCGGTCAATTGAACACACATTTTCCTGTCCACCTAAGGTGCTCAAAGCACAAAATGACCAAAGGCATGGTTCACGCCCTCCAGGAGTGGTAAAGATAAAGAAAAAAAGATCACTCCCCTCCCAGAAAATTAAGGGCTGCCGTGCCATGCCCTAAGATACAAACCAGAATCTGGCTTCTCACTCTGCTGCTTGAACCCAGTCACCCGTCTTCCTGCTGGGATGGGGTGGGAAGGGAGCAGCTGAAGGGCTCTGCGCTAGGAATTTTCCTCCAGGTCGAGATGGAAACAAGCAAACACCACACAACTGGTACCACAGCATGGAGCCCGCGATCAAGTCAGCAGGCAGGTGCCGCCTTGCTCTCCTGCATCGCCATCACGCACAGCTGCATCGGCTTGTACTTCTCATTCCGGTCAAACCAACTATAACTGCATCCTGCTCATCAGGAAGTCTTCCGTTAAGGAAAGTCTGACTGATGCCTGCAGAGCGCCAAGTCCAGAGAAGCTCTGGACCCCCAGACAGCGCTGGGCCCGGGGGATTCGGCCCCGGATTCCGTCACTGATCCTGCCACACAAATGGAAAGCTGTGTCTGTATAATAAGGCTCCTCCTTACTGTCATCTTCTACTCTCCATCTGCTCCTTAAGACAGCCCTTGAGGGATGGAAGTAGCATCTTCATTTTATAGTGGAACAAACTGAGGCTCAGAGAACAGGAAAGGGCCTCTTTCCCCGAAGGCCTCATCAGCCATAAACTTCACTTTACATTGAAATATGTACAAGTGGTGAAGAAAGAATCTCATCTTGTTGCTCTCTTGCTTAAAACCTTCTAAAAGCTTTCCCATGGCCTGAGGCAGTACTTCTCAACCTTGGCTACACATTGGAAATACCAGGAAATTGCAGAAATGCCTATGTCCTGGCCCCAACCCAGACCAAGTCAGCCAGAATCTATGAGGGTGGAATTCAGGCTCCGCATTGGAGGGTTTTCTTTTATTTAAAGCTGTTGAGGGATTCTCAGATGCAGTCAAGATGAAGCACTGCTGCCCTAAGGGATTCGTGTCAAGCTCCTTAACATCCCTTGCCAGGTCTGTGCAGCCAGGCCCTCACTTATCTCTTTAGCCTCATCTCTTACCCCTCTCTCCCATCTCACCCTCAGTGCTTCATCCATCTGAGGCCAGTGTGGGCTTCTGCAGAGGATTACACATGCACACCTCTTTGCTTCAGTGCCCCACCATTTCCCGAGAATGCCCCTCCCTCTCTTCTTCACCTGACTAATTTCTGTTTTTTCTTTGAGATTGAGCTCAGCACAGCCTCCTCCAGGAAGGAAGCTTTCCCTGACACCACCTGGTGATCCTCCCAGGCACTTTACGTGAGCAAACCCTATCACTCGAAGAGATCACGATTGATCTTTGCTTGTCTCCTCCCTCACTGTAGTGAGTGCCTCGACCAGGTCACATCCTACACACCTTCTCAGACTCAGGACACAGCACCAGAGCACTTACAAAGTCTGCTGGCCTAGAAGAATTAAAAGCACAGACTCACAGACCTACTTGTGCACCTATGTTCATAACAGCATTATTCACAATAGCCAAAAGGGGGAAATGACCCAATTTCCCTCAACAGATGAGTGAATAAACAGAACACGTAATGGAACATTATTCAGCCTTAAAGAGGGAGAAAATTCTGACACATGCTCTAACATGGATGAACCTTAAAAACATTAATGCTAAGTGAAATAAGCCAGACACAAAAGAGCAAATATTATATGATTCTACTTATATGAAGTACCTAGAATAGGCAAACTCAGAGAGAAAGTATAATAGAGGTTACCAGGGGCTGGGAAGAAGAGGGGAATGGGGAGCTATTGTTTAATGTATACAGAATTTCGATTTGGGATGACAAAAAAGTTCTGGAAATGCACAGTGGTGATGGTTGCACAACATCATGATTGCACTTCATGTCATGAAATTGTACATTTAAGAATGGCTGAGGGCTTCCCTGGTGGCGCAGTGGTTGAGAGTCCGCCTGCCGATGCAGGGGACACGGGTTCGTGCCCCGGTCCGGGAAGATCCCACATGCCGCAGAGGTGCTGGGCCCGTGAGCCATGGCCGCTGAGGCTGCGCGTCCGGAGCCTGTGCTCCGCAAAGGGAGAGGGCACAACGGTGAGAGGCCCGTGTACCGCAAAAAAAAAAAAAAAAGAATGGCTGAAATGGTAAGTTTATGTTATGTATACTTTACCACAATAAAAAAAAAAATCACTCACAAAAAGTTTGTTCAATAAATAAATCACACTGCACTTAAAAGAGATCTAAAGCCCCACCCCTGGCCTCTTGGACCCTATGCGATCAGGCCTCAGCTTTCCACTCTGATCTTATTTCCCTCCAGCCCTTTCCCCATAATCTTTCTACTCTGACCATACTGATCTCCTTTTTTATGCAAATACACCAGACTTGTTCCCTCAAGTTCATTGCAATTGCTTTCCATGACAACTCCATTTCAAATTGCTAACCCTACCCCCACCACTCAAATTATTCTCTGTATTAGTTAAAAATAATACCAACTGATGTAACAGATAAAACCCAGAACCTCCAGGGTTTAGAACAGTCCTAAACTGTATGTATCAGAATCATCTGGAGGGCTTGTTAAAACCCAGATAGCAGGGCCCACTCCTCCAAGTTTCTGATTCAGTATGTTTAGGGCAGAGCCCAAGGATTTGCATTTATATCATGATCCCAAGTGATGCTGATGCTATTGGTCAAAGCACCCTACTCTGAGAACCACAGGTTTAACAAAATTAAAGTTTATTTCTCACCCACGTAACTATAAAATGCAGGCATGCCTGGTAGGGCAGCTTTCCTCCATGCAGTGATCCCGTCCTGTGGCTCCACTATTTTTAACAAAGGATGCCCAAGGTTGTCCTGGGAGTTGTCTCCATCCAAGCCAGCCAAAATGGAAAAGAGCCCAGAGGTCTGCAAGTAGGAAGCTTTTATGGGTCAGGGCTGGAAGTGGCACACATCACTTCTTCCCACATTTCAACAGCCAGAATTCAGTCAAATGGTCACAGCTGAAGTGCAAGGAAATTTGGGAAATACAGTCTATCTTTGTGTCCATGTGGAAGAGTAAATGGGATTGGGGATCAGCCTTATCCAGTGATCTCTTATGCTACCATATTTGTCTTCCTAGCCTTATCCCTACCTGATATTATATCACATATTTATTTCCTTACCTTTTCATTGCCTTCCAGCATTAGGATGTAAGCTTCACGAGGGCAGGTGCTCTGTCTTGTCCACCACTGTGTCTTCAGTACCTAGCACAGTGCTTGGCACAAAGAAGGCACCAATAATTATTTCTTGAAGTACTAAATGCATTTTTTCACAGGATACTCTGTCTGATGATCTCCTGTTTACCTTTTCTGTGAGATGTTCCTGAAGCCACATTCTTTTTCTTGCTTATGTCGCTGGGCCCCTGCCATCACAGCAGGCCTATGTTTATGCCAACAGATAGGACCAGTTTTTCCAATAACACTAGGGACATTGTGATGCCCTCTCAACTGCTCTGTCCTAAGCATGGCGGTCATGCTATCTTCCATCCCCAATGTCCCTTTCTAGTTTATGCCAGTGGCTTTCTTTGTCAAGGAGAATAAAAAGCCCAAAGGATGTTCATTCCCAGCCAGGCTGAAGACCCATGAGCTGGTCTAGCATAAAACACACTCTAAACAGGGTAATGATAACTAAGACAAACAGCTACCCTGTGGGATTTGGACGAGAGGCGTTTGGAAAGTCATCAGCAAGAAATAAAAGAGTAAATATACAGAGTGAAGCCAGCCCACCATGACAGTGAAGTGGGGAGAGTCCAGAGGGAAAGAGTAACTGTCTTGGATTCTCACAGTCTTCCTGTTTCATTTGCAGGATATCCTTAAAATAAACTCATTTTTTTAAGAGGGTCTAAATGAATCCCTGTTCCCCATTTGGTTATGAGCCTAACTCAAGCCAGCACCTGTTGGCAAAATGGCCAACAGCTCAGTAAGGTGGCTCATTGAGCGGCTGTCACGTTCATGTGCCACTTAAATAGCTCAACAAAGTGACCTGCGCCACCCAGAGATGGCATCTCAGACTGTAACTATAGACAAGTTCCGGCCTCCTCTCCTCACACTAA
The DNA here is from genome assembly GCF_963924675.1 of Phocoena phocoena. Taxonomy (NCBI): domain Eukaryota; kingdom Metazoa; phylum Chordata; class Mammalia; order Artiodactyla; family Phocoenidae; genus Phocoena; species Phocoena phocoena. Next base: position 43,520,502 of record NC_089224.1, on the reverse strand, counting down.
GAACACTGCAGCGGTTTCTTCACCCCCCTGCTTGGCTCTTCTGCACCAGGCCACCAGATCCATCTTTCAAAAAGCACCACTTTCATGCTGTCACTTTCCTGCTCCAAACCCTCCACGGACTACAGAACTGATACTTAATTTGCATGCCTGTGATAGAAATTCTCACAGGGGCTGCATGTCCATTGTTTCACTTAATCCTCAGAACCACCATGCAGTTAGGACCTACCATCTTTATTTTGCAGCTCTGGTGACTGGGTCGTGTAAAGATTAAATAAATTACCCACCAACCTGAAGCTAAGAACCAGCAGAGTCAAAGGAGAACCCCAGGTGTGCCTGTTTCTAAAGTCTCTCCTGAGAGACCTTGAAGATGGCGGAAGAGTAAGATGCGGAGATCGCCTTCCTCCCCACGGATACACCAGAAATACATCCACACGTGGAACAACTCCTACAGAACTCCTACTGAAGGCTGGCAGAAGACCTCAGACCTCCCAAAAGGCAAGAAACTCCCCACGTACCTGGGTAGGGCAAAAGAAAAAACAGAGACAAAAGAATAAGGACGGCACCTGCACCAGTGGGAGGGAGCTGTGAAGGAGGAAAAGTTTCCACACACTAGGAAGCCCCTCCGCGGGCGGAGACCGCGGGAGGCAGAGGGGGGAGTTTCGGGACCGCGGAGTAGTGCACAGCGACGGGTGCGGAGGGCAAAGCGGGGAGATTCCTGCACAGACGATCGGTGCCGACCAGCACTCACCAACCCGAGAGGCTTGTCTGCTCACCCGCCGGGGCGGGCGGGGCTGCGACCTGAGGCTCGGGTTTTGGTTTTGGACGGAGCGCAGGGAGAGGACTGGGGTTGGCGGCTTGAACATAGCCTGAAGGGGTTAGTGCACCACGACTAGCCGGGAGGGAGTTCGGGGAAAAGCCTGGACCGGCCGAAGAGGCAAGAGACTTTTTCTTCCCTCTTTGTTTCCTGGTGCGCGAGGAGAGGGGTTTAAGAGCGCTGCTTAAAGGAACTCCAGAGACGGGCGCGAGCCGCGGCTAAAAGCGCGAACCCCAGAGACGGGCGCGAGCCGCGGCTGAAAGCGCAAACCCCAGAGACGGGCGCGAGCCGCGGCTAAAACCGCGGACCCCAGAGACGGGCGGGAGACGCTAAGGCTGCTGCTGCCGCCACCAAGGGGCCTGTGTGCGAGCACAGGTCACTCTCCACACCCCTCTTCCGCGGAGCCTGTGCAGCCCGCCACTGCCAGGTTCCCGGGATCCAGGGACAACTTCCCCGGGACAGCGCACGGCGGGCCTCAGGCTGGTGCAACGACACGCCGGCCTCTGCCGCAACGTCACGCTGCCTCTGCCGCCGCAGGCCGGCCCCGCACGCAGTGCCCCTCCTTCCCCCATCCCCCAACCCCCGGCCTGAGTGAGCTGGAGGCCCCGAATCAGCGGCTCCTTTAACCCCGTCCTGTCTGAGCGAAAAAACAGACGCCCTCCAGCGACCTACACGCAGAGGCAGGGCCAAATCCAAAGCTGAGCTCCTGTGAGCTGTGAAAACAAAGAAGAGAAAGGGAAATCTCTCCCAGCAGCCACAGAAGCAGCGAATTAAAGCCCCACAATCAACTTGATATACCCTGCATCTGTGGAATACCTGAATAGACAAGGAATGATCCCAAATTGAAGAGGTGGACTTTAGGAGCGAGATCTATGATTTTTTTCCCATTTCCTCTTTTTGTGAAGGTGTACGTGTATGCTTCTGTGTGACATCTAGTCTGTATACTCTAGCTTCCACCATTTGTCCTAGGGCTCTATCCGTCCATGACTTTTTTTTAAAAATTCTTTTTCTTAATAATTAAGTTAAATTGTAATAACTTTATTATACTTTACCTTGGTTCTTTCTTTCTTTCCTTCCTTCCCTCCCTCCTTTAGACAACGAATCACCCCAAATTGAGGAGGTGGTCTCAGGGAGCAGGATTTACAATTTTTCCCCCTTTACCTCTTTTTGTGAAGGTGTATGTGTATGCTTCTGTGTAAGATTTTCTCTGTATAGCTTTGCTTCCAACATTTGTCCTAAGGTTCTATCCGTCCCTTTTTTTTTTTCTAAATATTTTTTAATTCAATAACTATATTATACTTTATTTTATTTTTACTGTATCATCTTTCTTTCTGTCTTTTTTTCCTTCTTTCCCTCCTTCCTTCCTTCCTCCCTCCCTCCCTCCCTCCCTCCTTTCTTTCCTTCTTTGCTTCTTTCTTCCTTCCTTCCTTTCCTCCTTTCCTTCTTTCTTTCCTCATACTTCTACTAATTCTCTCTACTTTTTCTCCCTTTTATTCTGAGCCGTGTGGATGAAAGGCTCTTGGTGCTCCAGCCAGGAGTCAGGGCTCTGCCTCTGAGGTAGGAGAGCCAACTTCAGGTCACTGGTCAACAAGAGACCTCCCAGCTCCACATAATATTAAACAGCGGAAATCTCCCAGAGACCTCCATCTTAACACCAGCACCCAGCTTCACTCAACGACCAGCAAGCCACAGTGCTGGACAACCTATGCCAAACAACTAGCAAAACAGGAACACAACCCCACCCATTAGCAGAGAGGCTGCCTAAAATCATAATAAGGCCACAGACACCCCAAAACACACCACCAGACGTGAACCTGCCCACTAGAGAGACAAGATCCAGCTTCATCCAGCACAACACAGGCACTAGTCCCCTCCACCAGGAAGCCTACACAACCCACTGAAACAACCTTAGCCACTGGAGACAGACATCAAAAACAACGGGAACTACGAACCTGCAGCCTGCAAAAAGGAGACCCCAAACACAGTAAGATAAGCAAAATGAGAAGACAGAAAAACACACAGCAGATGAAGGAGCAAGATAAAAACCCACCAGACCTAACAAATGAAGAGGAAATAGGCAATCTACCTGAAAAAGAATTCAGAATAATGATAGTAAGGATGATCCGAAATCTTGGAAGTAGAATGGACAAAATGCAAGAAACAGTTAACAAGGACCTACAAGAACTAAAGATGAAACAAGCAACGATGAACAATGCAATAAATGAAATTAAAACCACTCTAGATAGGATCAATAGCAGAATAACTGAGGCAGAAGAACGGATAAGTGACCTGGAAGATAAAGTAGTGGAAATAACTACTGCAGAGCAGAATAAAGAAAAAAGAATGAAAAGAACTGAGGACAGTCTCAGAGACCTCTGGGACAACATGAAACGCACCAACATTCGAATTATAGGGGTTCCAGAAGAAGAAGAAAGAAAGAAAGGGACTGAGAAAATATTTGAAGAGATTATAGTTGAAAACTTCCCTAATATGGGAAAGGAAATAGTTAATCAAGTCCAGGAAGCACAGAGGGTCCCATACAGGATAAATACAAGGAGAAACACGCCAAGACACATATTAATCAAACTGTCAAAAATTAAATACAAAGAAAGCATATTAAAAGCAGCAAGGGAAAAACAACAAATAACACACAAGGGAATCCCCATAAGGTTAACAGCTGATCTCTCAGCAGAAACCCTACAAGCCAGAAGGGAGTGGCAGGACATACTGAAAGTGATGAAGGAGAATAGCCTGAAACCAAGACTACTCTACCCAGCAAGGATCTCATTCACATTTGATGGAGAAATTAAAACCTTTACAGACAAGCAAAAGCTGAGAGAGTTCAGCACCACCAAACCAGCTTTACAACAAATGCTAAAGGAACTTCTCTAGACACGAAACACAAGAGAAGGAAATGACCTATAGTAGCGAACCCAAAACAATATAGAAAATGGAAATAGGAACATACATATCAATAATTACCTTAAATGTAAATGGACTAAATGCTCCCACCAAAAGACACAGATTGGCTGAATGGATACAAAAACAAGACCCTTATATATGCTGTCTACAAGAGACCCACTTCAGAACTAGAGACACATACAGACTGAAAGTAAGGGGATGGAAAAAGATATTCCATGCAAATGGAAACCAAAAGAAAGCTGGAGTAGCAATTCTCATATCAGACAAAATAGACTTTAAAATAAGGACTATTAAAAGGGACAAAGAAGGACACTACATAATGATCAAGGGATCGATCCAAGAAGAAGATATAACAATTGTAAATATTTATGCACCCAACATAGGAGCACCTCAATACATAAGGCAAATACTAACAACCATAAAAGGGGAGATCAACAGTAACACATTCATAGTAGGGGACTTTAACACCCCACTTTCACCCATGGACAGATCATCCAAAATGAAAATAAATAAGGAAACACAAGCTTTAAATGATACATTAAACAAGATGGACTTAATTGATATTTATAGGACACTCCATCCAAAAACAACAGAATACACATTTTTCTCAAGTGCTCATGGAACATTCTCCAGGATAGATCATATCTTGGGTCACAAATCAAGCCTTGGTAAATTTAAGAAAACTGAAATTGTATCAAGTATCTTTTCCGACCACAACGCCATGAGACTAGATATCAATTACAGGAAAAGATCTGTAAAAAATACAAACACATGGAGGCTAAACAATACACTACTTAATAATGAAGTGATCACTGAAGAAATCAAAGAGGAAATAAAAAAATACCTAGAAACAAATGACAATGGAGACACAATGACCCAAAACCTATGGGATGCAGCAAAAGCAGTTCTAAGGGGGAAGTTTATAGCAATACAAGCCCACCTTAAGAAGCAGGAAACATCTCGAATAAACAACCTAACCTTGCACCTCAAGCAATTAGAGAAAGAAGAACAAAAAAACCCCAAAGCTAGCAGAAGGAAAGAAATCATAAAAATCAGATCAGAAATAAATGAAAAAGAAATGAAGGAAACAATAGCAAAGATCAATAAAACTAAAAGCTGGTTCTTTGAGAAGATAAACAAAATAGATAAACCACTAGCCAGACTCATCAAGAAAAAAAGGGAGAAGACTCAAATCAATAGAATTAGAAATGAAAAAGGAGAAGTAACAACTGACACTGCAGAAATAAAAAAAATCATGAGAGATTACTACAAGCAACTCTATGCCAATAAAATGGACAATCTGGAAGAAATGGACAAATTCTTAGAAATGCACAACCTGCCAAGACTGAATCAGGAAGAAATAGAAAATATGAACAGACCAATCACAAGCACTGAAATTGAAACTGTGATTAAAAACCTTCCAACAAACAAAAGCCCAGGACCAGATGGCTTCACAGGTGAATTCTATCAAACGTTTAGAGAAGAGCTAACACCTATCCTTCTCAAACTCTTCCAAAATATAGCAGAGGGAGGAACGCTCCCAAATTCCTTCTACGAAGCCACCATCACCTTGATACCAAAACCAGACAAGGATGTCACAAAGAAAGAAAACTACAGGCCAATATCACTGATGAACATAGATGCAAAAATCCTCAACAAAATACTAGCAAACAGAATCCAACAGCACATTAAAAGGATCATACACCATGATCAAGTGGGGTTTATTCCAGGAATGCAAGGATTCTTCAATATACGCAAATCTATCAATGTGATAAACCATATTAACAAATTGAAGGAGAAAAACCATATGATCATCTCAATAGATGCAGAGAAAGCTTTCGACAAAATTCAACACCCATTTATGATAAAAACCCTCCAGAAAGTAGGCATAGAGGGAACTTTCCTAAACATAATAAAAGCCATATATGACAAGCCCACAGCAAACATCATCCTCAATGGTGAAAAACTGAAAGCATTTCCACTAAGATCAGGAACAAGACAAGGTTGCCCACTCTCACCACTCTTATTCAACATAATTTTGGAAGTTTTAGCCACAGCAATCAGAGAAGAAAAGGAAATAAAAGGAATCCAAATCGGAAAAGAAGAAGTAAAGCTGTCACTGTTTGCAGATGACATGATACTATACATAGAGAATCCTAAAGATGCTACCAGAAAACTACTAGAGCTAATCAATGAATTTGGTAAAGTAGCAGGATACAAAATTAATGCACAGAAATCTCTGGCATTCCTATATACTAATGATGAAAAATCTGAAAGTGAAATCAAGAAAACACTCCCATTTACCATTGCAACAAAAAGAATAAAATATCTAGGAATAAACCTACCTAAGGATACGAAAGACCTGTATGCAGAAAATTATAAGACACTGATGAAAGAAATTAAAGATGATACAAATAGATGGAGAGATATACCATGTTCTTGGATGGGAAGAATCAACATTGTGAAAATGACTCTACTACCCAAAGCAATCTACAGATTCAATGCAATCCCTATCAAACTACCACTGGCATTTTTCACAGAACTAGAACAAAAAATTTCGCAATTTGTATGGAAACACAAAAGACCCCGAATAGCCAAAGCAATCTTGAGAACGAAAAAAGGAGCTGGAGGAATAAGGCTCCCTGACTTCAGACTATATTACAAAGCAACAGTAATCAAGACAGTATGGTACTGGCACAAAAACAGAAAGATAGATCAGTGGAACAGGATAGAAAGCCCAGAGATAAACCCACGCACATATGGACACCTTATCTTTGATAAAGGAGGCAGGAATGTACAGTGGAGAAAGGACAGCCTCTTCAATAAATGGTGCTGGGAAAACTGGACAGGTACATGTAAAAGTATGAGATTAGATCACTCCCTAACACCATACACAAAAATAAGCTCAAAATGGATTAAAGACCTAAATGTAAGGCCAGAAACTATCAAACTCTTAGAAGAAAACATAGGAAGAACACTCTATGACATAAATCACAGCAAGATCCTTTCTGACCCATCTCCTAGAGTAATGGAAATAAAAACAAAAATAAACAAATGGGACCTAATGAAACTTCAAAGCTTTTGCACAGCAAAGGAAACCATAACCAAGACCAAAAGACAACCCTCAGAATGGGAGAAAACATTTGCAAATGAAGCAACTGACAAAGGATTAATCTCCAAAATTTACAAGCAGCTCATGCAGCTCAATAACAAAAAAACAAACAACCCCATCCAAAAATGGGCAGAAGACCTAAATAGACATTTCTCCAAAGAAGATATACAGAATGCCAACAAACACATGAAAGAATGCTCAACATCATTAATCATTAGAGAAATGCAAATCAAAACTACAATGAGATATCATCTCACACCAGTCAGAATGGCCATCATCAAAAAATCTAGAAACAATAAATGCTGGAGAGGGTGTGGAGAAAAGGGGACACTCTTGCACTGCTGGTGGGAATGTGAATTGGTTCAGCCACTGTGGAGAACAGTATGGAGGTTCCTTAAAAAACTACAAATAGAATTACCATATGACCCAGCAATCCCACTACTTGGCATATACCCTGAGAAAACCAAAATTCAAAGAGAGTCATGTACCAAAATGTTCATTGCAGCTCTATTTACAATAGCCAGGACATGGAAACAACCTAAGCGCCCATCATCGGATGAATGGATAAAGAAGATGTGGCACATATACACAATGGAATATTACTCAGCCTTAAAAAGAAATGAAATTGAGCTATTTGTAATGAGATGGATAGACCTAGAATCTGTCATACAGAGTGAAGTAAGTCAGAAAGAAAAAGACAAATACCGTATGCTAACACATATATATGGAATTTAAGGGGAAAAAATGTCATGAAGAACCTAGGGGTAAGATAGGAATAAAGACGCAGACCTACTGGAGAACGGACTTAAGGATATGGGGAGGGGGAAGGGTGAGTTTTGACAGGGCGAGAGAGAGTCATGGACATATACACACTAACAAACGTAGTAAGGTAGATAGCTGGGGGGAAGCAGCCGCAAGGCACAGGGATATTAGCTCGGTGCTTTGTGACAGCCTGGAAGGGTGGGATGGGGAGAGTGGGAGGGAGGGAGACGCAAGAGGGAAGACATATGGGAACATATGTATATGTATAGCTGATTCACTTTGTTGTAAAGCAGAAACTAACACACCATTGTAAAGCAATTATACCCCAATAAAGATGTTTAAAAAAAATAAAAATAAAAAAAAAAAAAAAATAAAGTCTCTCCTGTTTACACTACACATTCATTCATTCACTCATTCATTCAAACATATATGTTGAGTGTCAACCATGTGCCAAGAATTGTGCTAGGTACAAGGATGACAATGGATCATTCGTGGGAAGACACCTTTAAGAGTACTATGAGCAGAGTTCCCTGTGCTATACAGTAAGGAACTCTGTTCAATGTTCCGTAATAACCTAAATGGGAAAAGAATTTGAAAAAGAACAGATACATGTATATGTATAACTGAATTACTCTGCTGTACACTTGAAACTAACACAACATTGTTAATCAACTATACTCCAATGTAAATTTTAAAAAAAAAGAACCTTCTTCATAGCACAGGGAACTCTACTCAATACTCTGTAATGACCTATATGAGAACAGAATCTAAAAAAGAGTGGATATATGTATAGGTATAACTGATTCACTTTGCCGTACAGCAGAAACTAACACAACATTGTAAATCAACTATACTCCAATAAAAATTAATTTAAAAAATATCAAAAAAAAGAGACTGCTATGAGACAATGAAGCATGTTCTGTATTGGATGGGGAACATGGATGCTTAGGAAGTGGGCTGCAGGAGCTCCACACCCAGCCTCACTGGTCAGGGAAGCCTTCCCCGAGGCAGTGTCACTTGAGTTGAGACCTGAAGGATGAACAGGAGTTAACAACCTGCTTTTCTTTAGGGAAAGTTATCCTGTGGCAAAGGGGCTGCCTAGTGCCTCATCTCTCACTGTGACTCTCCCAAACTGATGGGCTGCCAGGGAAGAGGGGAGAAGGAGGATGGAAGGGATAAAAAGAGAAACCAGAAAACCCTACTGTCAAATGATATTACCAAATATATTTTGTATTTTAACAACTCCTAACCTTTGGGTTTACAACAGTCCCTGTGTAATTTGAAACTAAAATCTATTTCCTCACCCAGCAGCATCTCTTCCCCACCTCCCCGCCCCCGCCCCACAGAGATGCACCACTCTCACTGCTGGTCCATTGGCAGTGCTAATTATGTTCTCCATAACACATTCCTGATTGCATAGAATTAAATAAACGTGTGGAGGTGACAGAACAAAACGAAATCTATGACTTACTTGACAGACTGATCAGTTTGTTGGGCACAGGGTGAAAACAGCAAATGTTACACATGCAGATTAGGATAAAAGGCCCAATAAAGTCACAAGTTTTTAAAGATAAATACAATCAAACTGAAATAATTTTTGCAGTTTCTTCTATTATAAATGTGATCTGAACACACTGTCTTCCTGTTTTTCAGCCTTTCACAGGCTTCTGATTTACCTTCTATTTAAGATTCCACTAAATTAATAGAGAAAACTATTTCGATAGACTTCAATTTCACATTTGCAATTTGAAGGTTGCTTCACAATCCTAACTTCTACAATAGAGTGAAAGTAGAAGGTAGAAACACTTTTGCTCTGTAAGAGCTTTACCAAGTAGGGAAGGGACAAAGATGAAAAAACAAATTCTCTGTAAGGAGCCGAAATAGAAAATCTAGGTGAATAAGCCAGACGATAAACCCAAACTGAATTAGTTGAATTTCATAAAGGAATAAATAGTTGTGACAATGGGATGTCCCCAAACCAGAAAACCCAACTTGTGGTTGGGTGATGACTCCCTTAAAAAGTGAAAGTCTTTGTTAACTATAGTCATATGCATGTACACTGTAGCTAGGTGTTTACCAAATCTCGCTTCCTTTTTTCCTGGCACCACCTTCCCTCCTCCCATTCCCAGCCCCCGCCCTGCAACTGATCAAGTGCAGAACTGAAACTGGGTTCTGGCCAATAATCAATGTGAATGGCATTCCTACGGGAGTCTGGGACCAGGAATGACTGCGATGAGCACAGTCATCCCAACCCTGCGCACATCTGCTCTGACCCGCGTTAGACTAAATGTGAGGGAGCAAATGCACGAAGTGACTGAGCTTTGGTGTGTTTTTACAGCAGTGGACCAACCTTAAGTGATACCCACCAGCGGGAGAAAGGAAACAGGGTCCTCCAGAGTAGACTATGATTTTATAGGCCATGAGTGGATGAGCTGCAGATGTCCTAAATGGTTTCACTAGACACTGATAATGTCCTTCATGTACCAGTGTCTACAGAAGAAAGTCCCAGACCCCTAATATTGGCACCTCACTCTCCATGGCGTCATTCCTGCCTACCTCCTTAACTTCAGCTTCAAACGCCCGCCATCTATCCTCTGTTAGAACCATCCTGCATCGCATGGGTATCCAGAACAAGCTCCAGCTGTACGCCTTTATGCATAACCTCCCATCCTAAGGCCTGCCCTTCCCCTTTTATCTGCCTCCAAAATCCATAATCATCCTTTCAAGCGAAGTCTGAAACCTGGTCTCCCTAGGAAACATGCTTCTTAAGCTGGGATACAGTAAGCCTTGATCAATGTTGCTCAATACTGTTACACGTGGGGGAGTCCAGGTGTGCTCTGGAGCAGCGAACGGGAGATGGGGAGAAAACGTGCTCAAACAATGGACGTTGCCCCCCGCACAGTTTTAGTCAAGAAGGCCCAGGGATTCAACCCTGGTAAGTTACTGGTTCCTTCCCATGCAACGCTCAGTCTCTCCTTTGCTCAATGCAGCCACCAGGAGGGGAACGGCGTGGGAAGATAGGAGTAATTTTCATCTTTATTCTCATTTGCCTTTGTCCATTTTCTCACCGCCCCCTTCCTTTCATTTGTATTTTGTCTTAGCTGCCAATTTGGGGCTTAATTGGTAGAATACAGAGAAGCTGAAGTAAAACAAAGCTCAGTAGAATATAAAGAGAAAAGGAACAAAAAAAAAAAAAAAGGGAAGTCATGAATGGCAGCCTCGACTCTAACCATAATCAGAGAAGCAGGTTGGTGTGGCACCGGAACGTACATGACCTCCCAGTGCAGGAGACTCACGGTTCATTTACTGCTCCATTTTCTCATAGCACAGATAATTTACCTGTGTGATGATTGCATCCTGCCCCCGGGCTCTCAGCAACTCTTCCCTACCTACCGTTGTATCTTGAATTTGGGAAATGTGTCTGCATTCAGACAAAATGCTGAAGATAACTTGGGAGGCAAGGAAATCTCATTTCCCCTCCAACGCAGTGGCAGACTTGGGTTCAATCTATGAAAGTCAATTGGTAGATCTGTGCAAGTCTTCTAATTAGAGATATTCAGATAGCGGGCACAGGTTCCGTTTGTACTCCAGGTTAAAAAAAAAAAAAAAACAAATCAATGTCCACACACAGGAAAAACACTGAGCACTTATTCTGAAGCCACAAATTGCAGTAGGGCCCTGCACAGAAAACCAGAGGGGCTGTAAGTCAGTGCAAAACTACCACCTCATGAAGAAGAATGATTAGAAGGAATGGGCAGAACTTTCACCTCCAGGTCACAAGCTCAAAATGCAGCCCAGCCCTGCCTGTATGATGTTTATAAACCACTGACAGTCCATGTGAAAAGAGCTGGCTCGAAGACTATATTTTTACCAGAAATGATTGTTCAGCTGAGAGGCTGAAAAACAGTAGGATCCCCCAAATGAACTCACCTACTCAGCTCCTAAAGGTGTATTCCAGCTGGCATGGCAGAGTCAAATTGCACACTGCATAAAGTTCATATCCAGAGTTTCCTGAGCCAGCTCTGTGGCAGCGGACCCTGGAAAGGTGAGACTTCCAGACGGGAATTCAGTTCACAGTGCTCGGCTCACCTCTGGACTTTCAGTCACGGAGTCAGAAATAGGGAACAGAAAACACAAAGGCAAGGCTTAATCTCCTTCCTCTGGGCTCCCAGGGCTCAAATTCCTCTGGAGTACCAAGTCTAACTAGCACCTACAAACTAGATCTAAAGACGAAGGATGATCGAATAATTTTTAAGCTTTGCTTAAATAAGAAACTAATATTTATTAAACCATAACCATGTGACAGGCACTCTCTGAAGTGCTTTCCTAGACTTTATTCATTCTACAAACATTTAATTCAGAGCCACTAAGCAAAAGAACAAAAATTTAAAATTGGGATTCATGGATGAGGGAATAGACTCCTTGATACAAAGGAATCCGCAGGCATCTTTACTCCTAAAGGTGGTGTGGCAATTTTTACCTCTGTCTCACTCCAAAGAGGATTCTAGGCAACTGAGAGTTAGGTGGTACCACCATCACTATCATCCCCTTTTTACAGAGTGGAGACTAGGCCGGAAGAATAGAAGTACAATGCCCAGGATCACACAGCTAGAAAGTGGAAGAGCCCGTAACTCAACACAGACATCAAGCCACTGCTTTCTGCTTTATAACATGCCACCTCTTACTATGGTTCAGAAATGCTTTCTCCTAGCCCAGGTTTACCCAGGAGCTAGGCTACACCAAAATGGAGATAGGAGGATACCTGGTACTGTTCTAAAAACCAGAGTAAAAGAAAAAATAGCCTCTTTTTTTTCCTTTCAGTATGACAATCTGAATCACCCAAACTGGGCAGCGCTACCTCTGGGAATACCAAGTCCTCTTGCCCTAAGACTTAGTTTTCATGTGGGATTAAAAATAATTAGCAGGGCTTCCCTGGTGGCACAGTGGTTGAGAGTCCGCCTGCCGATGCAGGGGACACGGGTTCGTGCCCCGGTCCGGGAAGATCCCACATGTCGTGGAGCGGCTGGGCCCGTGAGCCATGGCCGCTGAGCCTGCGTGTCCGGAGCCTGTGCTCCGCAACAGAAGAGGCCACAGCGGTGAGAGGCCCGCGTATCACAAAAAAAAAAAGAAAAAAAATAATTAGCAAACATTTCACAATATACAAAGCATAATCAGAACACTGCAATCTTGCTATGTGAGTGGCCAAGAAGAAATGTCCTTTCCTTTTGAGAAAGTCCAAGGAAGAGAAGCTGTGTGGCAGGGTGGAGAGGGCCTAGCAGCTGCATCAAGCAGATCTCAGATTGAATCCTGAATCCACCGCCCCTGGCTGGTTCCCCAAGTCTGGGCATATTAACAACAGTGTCCACAAGTGTGGATGGGTGGTGATAAAGCCCACTTTGCAAGATTGTTGACCAAATGCCTGTAACGCACTGAGAAGCATCCCAGGACATGGGGAGAACTCAGTAACTGGATACCATGATCTTTTTGCTAGTTACTGGTCCTAAGCCTCTGGGAATTGCTATGCAGCAGAAGAGCAATTTTCCAGCATGTTCCACGGAATTCCCTATTCTAACTACCCAGAAGCAGCATAGCGCTCATCTCTTGAGGCACACACACCCCTGTTGCCTCTGAGCATTCACTCAGTGTGCATTTCCAGGGCCAACCACAAAGGCTAAAATACCCTCAGAAGTCACAGAGACGTTGTTTTTTATAGAGTGTGATTCCCTGACCCAAATCAGTCTTTCTGCCTTTGAATCAGTTTATGCTACCAGTTATTTAGCAGATTGATTGCTGCTATGGCAACTGCACATCCCTCCGCAGACACAGGCAGAAGTCCTTGATACAATCCTGGCTTAGTCTCTCTGGCTGCATTCAGTCCATGCCAAAAATTAGAGAATATTGGGAAAATTAACTGCCTTCTGCACTATAGGCACTGGGGCTGCATTGTGGTGCAAAGAACAAATGAAGCCTGATGTGTGTCCTTCTTGCCCAGCGGCCCACAAGGAGGGAGAACTAGAGCCTCCAGCCGGGCTCTGGCCACACTGCTCACCTTTGGTTTCCACGGTTTCTGCCAAGTATCAATGCAAGATGTACCCAGAGACTGCAAAGGCCATTTGGCAGTGCTGTGGCCTCTCAGGAAAGCTTTCCACTTACGGTAGGAAAAGAACTCGCTTCTCCTTGTGTCATGAAGAGCTGTATACAGATAAGTACCACTTCCTAGCTGCATGATCCTGGGCAAATCCCTTAAACCCTAAAACCTCATCTATGACAAGAATTAAGAATAGTCTCTTGGGCTTCCCTGGTGGCGCAGTGGTTGAGAGTCCGCCTGCCGATGCAGAGGACATGGGTTCGCGCCCCGGTCCAGGAGGATCCCACATGCTGCGGAGCGGCTGGGCCCGTGAGCCATGGCCGCTGAGCCTGCGCGTCCGGAGCCTGTGCTCCGCAACGGGAGAGGCCACAACAGTGAGAGGCCTGCATACCGCAAAAAAAAGAAAAAAAAAAAGAATAGTCTCTCTTCCCCCACTGGTTGTTACCAATATGGTATGAAACCACAACGCTGGCACCAGATGGAATCTCATAATCTCACAGCCCTCAGTTCATTCTTCCTTCTTATCTTCCCTCTTTGGTTTTCTTTCATTTTTTTTAATCTGTTCTGCCTGATGAGCAGGAGAGATGATTAGGCTCATTAGGAGCTGGTTGTACGCAGTCCTCTAAACATTTCTGATTTGAAAGCTTGAGCCTCTAGTTCCGCTAAGTGTGTCAAATTTTCTTTACGATATAGATCAGTGTTTTAGGCTAGCTCCACCTCCAAAGGACAGGCTGGTTCCTCCAAGCGAGGTTTGCTCTGTCCTGTTCTGTCACCTCCAGTGTCTCCCCTCATCCACCAGATCAACCTTCTTTAAAAATGGCAATTTGTCAGCATGAATGAAGCTGGAAAGCTAGAGTGTAAATATAGAATGGTACCCTTCCCTAAAAGAGCCCCTCATCTCACAGACTGTGATAGTGGCTGAGGCTGCGATCTCTGTTTGCTGAGGGACCCATGTTATTAGCAGCCATGCTATTTCTGTATCTGGAGATGCCTGGAGCACTTACAGAAATTCTTTTAACCCATATGTTGTTTTAATGTTTTAACACTCTGTATGTATATGTAATTTGCATAAATACAAAAATAAATAGCTGTCCGGTGTTTCTCTGAAGGTTGTAAACTCCAAAGAAAGAGGTAGCAATCTTCCCATATATTGGCCTTAATGACACAGCCCTTGATATGCAGCGATCAGTAATGTGGCCCAAACTGACGTTGAGATTTAATACTTAATAATTTGTGATGCGAATATTCTCACTTTATGTCCTTTCTATCAGCAAGGATGAGAAAGAATGGTGCAATCAGATGTAAGACCAGAAGCATCACCACATCATAAACCAATACCACTTTCATCAGCTCCCTCTGAGGATCCCAGGATTCAGGGCCAGTTTGTGATAAAACAGTTCATATAAAGCTTTGCTTTGTTCACAGGGTATAAGCAGAGACAACTGGTGTCCTGGGACAACAACATAAAGTCAGAGAGACCTGGGTTCTGGATTCTAAGCCTTTCTAAGTCTCAGGTTCATCTTTTTTAGAATTGATAACATGTGTATTATCTACCCGGCAAGGCTAAGGGTGCAAACTCTGCGGTTAAGAGCATCTGGGTTGGACTCCTGAGCCAACCTCTGAGAGCCAAGTGACCCTGAACAAAGTGTCTTTACCTCTCTACGCTCCAGGCTCCTCGTCGGAGGATTGGAGGTGATCACAGTCCTACCTCACAGAGCTACTGTGAAGGTGAATTCCGACGACCTACGGGAAGTGCTTAGCGCAGGCCTGACGCACGGGAGAGCTCAATAAATGCAGCTCACAGGAGTCACCGCAGGAGGAGTGAATGACATACAGCCATAAGAAGCCTGGCTCTTAGTAGGTTTTTTAAAAAATGGAAACTTCAAACAACTGAAAATTGTGCCATCAAGAACATTCCCCAGATACCACTGCAAACCTCTTTAGGATCAAAAAGTTGGATAGGCTCCCATTATGATAAGAAAGGAACCCTCTTATAAATCCATCTTCTCATTGAAATTGTTTCAGCATTCAGAGCAGGAAGGGGAGAGCAGGGCCTGGCCTATGTGCAGCCTCTCTGTTCAGAAGTGATCCTGTCGGATCACACAAACCAGGGGCTTTCTGCATACTCCTCAGCCCCGGGAAGGCACGATTACTGGCTGCCACCAAGGATGGGGAAGAGAGGAAACAAAAGGCCAATTTTTAAATGAATCGGTGTAACAGGACAGTGACCCCAAACTCCTCCCCTCAAACCCCATCAACTGACAAGTTGACCAACCACCCCCTGAGAGCAATGGGGAAGTTTACTTTAACAAAGGGGTCATTTCTGAGGCCAGTAAGGCAGTTCCATGAGAGGTAAGGCAATAAATAAAAGAATGATTTTTTTTTTTTTTTTTTTTTTTGCGGTACGCGGGCCTCTCACCGCTGTGGCCTCTCCCGTTGCGGAGCACAGGCTCCGGACGCGCAGGCTCAGCGGCCATGGCTCACGGGCCCAGCCGCTCCGCGGCATGTGGGATCCTCCCGGACCGGGGCACGAACCCGCGTCCCCTGCATCGGCAGGCGGACTCCCAACCACTGCGCCACCAGGGAAGCCCTAAAAGAATGATTTTTATAGACACCTAGCATAGATCAGATTGCTGGTCATGCTTTTTGTTTTGTTTTGTTTCTTCAAAGATACACCCACACACCATTGGCAGTGTAATCCTCAAATGACTAGATGTTACTTCTAAGCTGCAAGACCTCAGGCGCTATCTGTCCTCACCCACACCCAACTGTCTACCATCTTCGCCACCAAACATACCCCTGAAGACAAAAATGGCCCTTCAGTCCCTGAGTCATTTAAACTGAAAAACCAGTTGAAGTGCCATTCCCAAAATAAAACAGAAACATGGCCACTGGCATGAAATATTTACAGCTGTAAGATGAAAAAAAAAAAAAAAAAAGCGTCCCTTGACCTGGTAGGCAGGGGAATGATGCAGTTACACAAACAGGAGAGAAGCGCTTTACCCCAACACTGTTCTCTCTTCTGGAATGCCAACATGCAGCTGTCACATAAGCTAGACCCAGGAGTTGTCTTCAGCTGCTTCCTTCCCTCCCCACTATATCCAATCACTGACTTGGTTCCATCTAGTCCATGACTAGACTCCATCTCAGGTGTCTGTGCCCTGCTTGCCTATGGGATGCCCTCCACAGTTCAGTGCCTCGTGTCTCACTGCCGACTGACACAGCCACCTCCCTCACTGGTCTTCCTCCACCCTCCATCTCCCTCTCTGCAATGGCTTCTCACACTGCAACAGAGTCGCTTCAAAGGTCCTTCAAGATCAAGCCCCTACCTACATCTCCAGTTTTATCCTTTGCCCAGCCCCGAACCCCCTCCCAGCCCACCATGCCCTATTCCTCCTGAAACACGTCGTATGTGTGTGTACTTTCCTGCTGTGGGGCACGCTTTTCTCTCTGCACGGTTATCTCAGTCCTGACACACCCTCCTCCTCATCCTTCAATGCTCAGCTTTTCTTGTCTTTATCATTTCTGGACTCCCCCAGTTAGGTTAGTGGCTCCCTACACTGTGCTCACTTTGTCCATTTATGCACTTTCATTATAGCACGTTTCAGACTGTGTGGCAATCGTTTATACATCCACTCCTGTTCTTTGTTCTTTATGTGATGGTCAGTCAGGAGAGGCTCAGGAAAACTAAGGTGATTATACTTACAAGACCCAGAAACAGGAGGCACCATGTGCCGCATAGGGTCTCAGGCGGGAGCACTGGGTGTCAGTCAGGAGGCAGAAGACAGGAGGAAGGAAAAGTCTAGAACAGAGTCTTAACTGGGGGTTTCCTCAAGAAAGGCAAGGCAGGGAAAACATTTTAGGATTGGCTACTTTGAACAGTATCTTCAGGCTTTAAGCGATACGGCAGTCCCTAGTTGTCTGGTAGGGAGCTCTGGGATGATTAGGGTAGGAGAATATTGCATCCTGGGGTGTCCAGGTCAGTTGGAGGAGGTATGGCTCTGGATTGGTTAGTCTGCTTTATCAAAGGCATGTTCCCGGCTGAGCCCTTTGCTATCTCTAAGAATTGGCTAGTCCCTGAAGGGCCAGTCTCTCTCCAGCCAGAAGGCTTTTCAAGATGTCAAAATATCATAATATATAGAAAATTAAAAATATAAACAGTACAACTCCCAAACCCCAAACTAAAACCTGGGCTCTTCCCTACTAGATGCTAGGCACCGGACTTCTAGCAGGGCGTCTAGAAGGGCTTGTATTCTACTGATACACTGATACGTACTAGTTTACTGGTTTTCTACAGCTGGTTCTTTCTTTTTTTTTTTTTTTCCTCTTTTGCGGTACACGGGCCTCTCACCGTTGTGGCCTCTCCCGTTGCGGAGCACAGGCTCCGGACGCACAGGCTCAGCAGCCATGGCTCACGGGCCCAGCCGCTCCGCGGCATGTGGGATCTTCCCGGACCGGGGCACGAACCCGTGTCCCCTGCATCGGCAGGCGGACTCTCAACCACTGCGCCACCAGGGAAGCCCCAAGCTGGTCCTTTCTGATTAGTCAATGCCCTTTCCATACTGGTTAGTAAATATTTTGAATATCATCCCAGATTACAACTGCCTTATATCTGTTATCACGGCCTTGTGAGGCATGTACTATTGTCCACATTTTAGAAATCCACAAACTAGTCTCAGAGATGTTAAATAACATGCCCAAATCACAGAATACTAGTAAATAGCAGAGCCAGAATGGGACGCTACGTTCGCCCATGCCGGAACCCATGTTCTTTCCTCTCCATCACATTGCCTCTTTGCTTTTTTGTTTTTTCTTCTAGATTCAGGCAACCAGAACAGTGCACAGCATCCAGTAGGCCTTCATTAAACGATTTAATGAATTAAGGTATAAGTAGCAGAGAAATCAAATACTTCTTTGATTTCTTTGAAAATCAAACTTTTCCCACAGCTGATCTACTCAATGGAACAAAAAGGTGGGAGGTCCATACCTCCATTTAACCAAAAGACATCTCACAGTAAGAACTGCTTACTTCATCAAAATGCAATATATTCTTACCAACAGGAGCACTTTCATGCCAATAGCTACTTCTAGAGTGCCTGCAGTGGAGTGTGCCCTGTGCTAAGAATCTTGTGTTCATTATCTCATTTCATTTTCCTACTAACTCTGCAAGTCAGAAACTGTATCTCTATCCTCATTTTCCATGAGGAACCAGAGGCTCAGAAAAGGTATGTAATATGACTAAGGGTTCAGAGCTGGTAAATGGCAGAGCAGGGATCAAAAAAGTAAGGTGAGACTCTCCAAAATACCTGCCCTTTCCATTCTGCCACACAACCGATTTCTTTCACACCCATGTATCATTTGTGGGATGAGTGTATAGGGCAGGAAATGGGACTTCTTACTACCTGGAGGTCTCCAAGACAAAAAGGTGCTACATCACCACTAAGTAGCCTTGTCGGTAATGGATTACTGTGGCTTCCGTCTTCCGGGCCCAATGGGAGGCTTGGTCATGGGCTCAGGACACATCTCCTGCTGGAATCTTATTAGTGCTTCCTCTGCACAGATAAGAACTGTTGTATTGTGTTAAATTGACTGACACAAACAACCATGCTTTATCCAGAAATAGAAAATGCAATTTTCTTTGGCAGAATAGAACACAGGAAGTGGTGGGGTTGAAATGTCATGCACGGATCAAAGGTTTGGCAGAGGAGAACGGTTAAAGTCAATCCCCTACAGGGGGAAGAAAACAAAGGTCTACAGTAGTCTATAGCAATTATCCACCCAAAGTCACACTATAGAATTGGGAGCCACTGCTACTTAAAACTCTTTAAAAAAAGGAAAGAAAGAACATTCCCCCGCCCCATAATGTTAATGTTTTATCTACATGAATCATTTGGAAAGATCATAGGTACACTGCTGAAAATAAAAGAGAGAACACCATCGACATATTCTCATCTCTAGTGGTAGGAAATGACCTTTTCATATAAGAATAAAGTAGAGAAAAGCCAAAACTGCTCCCTCAACACAAACCACCACGAGCGCATTACTACTCTGACATGTATGCCAGAGGAAACTAGAACTGAAGTTAAAAATGAAGGGTTATCCATCACTCATATCCTCTGGTCAGTAACCTTCTCTTCAAGTGTAATGTCCACTCACATTGCTACAGTTTCACAAATCTCACATCACTGTATGACTTTTCTGGGATTATTTTGGGGTTTCTTTGTTTGTTTTTTCTGCAGCAAGGTTTTCCTATTACTTTCTACCTAAGATTATAAATCTTCCAGTTCCTACAACTGATGTTTTGTCCCAATCCCCATATTGTTTTTAATTCTGTGGCACTCTCCATTCCGACCAAGGGGAAATTGTTAACAGGAAACATAAAACAAAGACAGCAGAATACTGGCTCTTAGGGTCAAATACAAAGATATGGAATAAAACAGAAAGATTTAACAAACATAGTTCATCAAGGAACAGTCAAGAAAGTACGAAAGAACAAATGCTCTGTCTCTGAGAAGTGACCCTGCATTCTGTCTGCCTGGCCAAGTCCAGGGAAAGACCAGATGGTTTATGGAGACCCTGTTTCCTATTCAACTGAAGACAGAAGAAAGTATGTACATCATAGCAAAACAGATGAGAATTAGAGATCGGCCTTTCATTTATCGATTTGTTTGTTGGTTTGGTTGGTTTATGTAACACAAGATAGAAAATAGAAGTATTAAGTACAAACAGTGAGGAAATCATTTAAAAGCAAAGATATATGTGGCATGGTTTAGCCTTGATTAGACGTGGAAGCAGAAGGATTAGGGTAAGAAAATAAACTGGGTCTAAGTTTCACAGAGTCAAATAGGTCCTCCTCCCTGATAACCTACATATAGTGTGATTTTAATAGTGATTTCCCACATCTAAAGCCTTTTCTTTGCTGGGTGTCCTCCGAAAAGTCACTTCTATTAAATATAGATTTGGTTTCTAAGTCACTTCCAGCTCATGTTCTCAATTCCTTTTTATCTTGAACAAGTCATACCACACCTTCTGAGTATTAACTGTCCCCAGGAGCCCATGTCCCTGACTTAATATGTTGTGAAATGAGAGAAAAGGACTATAAGGTGTCCTGACTTCTCAGAAAAATTAGTCTATGAAAATTGTAAGAGTTTTAATATGGATAAAAGAATTTTACCATTTAAGTGGGATGAATCTTAGAGAATTTGAGTTTGCTTTTGGGAGGAAAATGCTACAAAGATGATACTGATGAGAAAAGAGCACAGCTGCATTGCCTTGAGCAAGTCGCTATATTCTCCTGGGGTCTCAATTTGCTCATGGAGGGGTAAGATGGAGGGGTTCCCAAAGTTAACAGAAGGAAAGAAATCATAAAGATCAGATCAGAAATAAATGGAAAAGAAATGAAGGACACGACAGCAAAGATCAATAAAACTAAACGCTGGTTATTTCAGAAGATAAACAAAATTGATAAACCATTAGCCAGACTCATCAACAAAAAAAGGGAGGAGACTCAAATCAACAGAATTAGAAATGAAAAAGGAGAAGTAACAACTGACACCATAGAAATACAAAGGATCATGAAAGATTACTACAAGCAACTCTATGCCAATAAAATGGACAAGCTGGAAGAAATGGACAAATTCGAAGAAAAGCACACCTTCCGAGACTGAACCAGGAACAAACAGAAAATATACACAGACCAATCACAACCACTGAAATCGAAACTGTGATTAAAAATCTTCCAACAAACAAAAGCCCAGGATCAGATGGCTTCACAGGCGAATTCTATCAAACATTTAGAGAAGAGCTAACACCTATCCTTCTCAAACTCTTCCAAAATATAGCAGAGGGAGGAACACTCCCAAACTCATTCTACGAGGCCACCATCACCCTGATACCAAAACCAGACAAAGATGTCACAAAGAAAGAAAACTACAGGCCAAAATCACTGATGAACACAGATGCAAAAATCCTCAACAAAATACTAGCAAACAGAATCCAACAGCACATTAAAAGGATCATACACCATAATCAAGTGGGGTTTATCCCAGGAATGCAAGGATTCTTCAATATATGCAAATCAATCAATGTGATACACCATATTAACAAACTGAAAGAGAAAAACCATATGATCATCTCAATAGATGCAGAAAATGCTTTTGACAAAATTCTACACCCATTTATGCTTAAAAACTCTCCAGAAAGTAGGCATAGAGGGAACTTACCTCAACATAATAAAGGCCATATATGACAAACACACAGCCAACATCATTCTCAATGTGAAAAACCGAAACCGTTTCCACTAAGATCAGGAAAAAGACAAGCTTGCCCACTCTCACCACTATTTTTTTTTTTTTTTTTTTTTTTGCAGTACACGGTCCTCTCACTGTTGCGGGCTCTCCCGTTGCGTAGCACAGGCTCCAGACGCACAGGCTCAACGGCCATGGCTCATGGGCCCAGCCTCTCCGCGGCATGTGGGATACTCCCAGACCAGGGCACGAACCCGCGTCCCCTGCATCGGCAGGTGGACTCTCAACCACTGCGCCACCAGGGAAGCCCCTCTCACCACTCTTATTCAACTTAGTTTTGGAAGTTTTAGCCACAGCAATCAGAGAAGAAAAGGAAAAAAAAGGAATCCAAATCGGAAAAGAAGTAAAGCTGTCACTGTTTGCAGATGACATGATACTATACATAGAGAATCCTAAAGATGCTACCAGAAAACTACTAGAGCTAGTCAATGAATGTGGTAAAGTAGCAGGATACAAAATTAATGCACACTAATGAAAAATATGTAAGAGGAATTAAGAAAACACTCCCATTTGCCACTGCAACAAAAAGAATAAAATACCTAGGAATAAACCTACCTAAAGAGACAAAAGACCTGTATGCAGAAGACCCTGATGAAAGAAATTAATGATGATACAAACAGATGGAGAAATATACCATGTTCTTGGACTGGAAGAATCAACATTGTGAAAATGACTATACTACCCAAAGCGATCTGCAGATTCAGTGCAATCCCTATCAAACTACCAATGGCATTTTTCACAGAACTAGAGCAAAAAATTTCACAATTTGTATGGAAACACAAAAGACCTCAAAGCAATCTAGAGAAAGAAAAATGGAGCTGGAGGAATCAGGCTCCCTGACTTCAGACTATACTACAAAGCTACAGTAATCAAGACAGTATGGTACTGGCACAAAAAACAGAAATATAGATCAATGGAAGAGGATAGAAAGCCCAGATATAAACCCATGCACATCTGGCCACCTTATCTTTGATAAAGGAGGCAAGAATATACAATGGAGAAAAGACAGCCTCTTCAATAAGTGGTGCTGGGAAAACTGGACAACTACATGTAAAAGAATGAAATTAGAACACTTCCTAGCACCATACACAGAAATAAATTCAAAATGTATTAAAGACCTACATGTAGGTCTGGACCTATAGTCCAGACACTATAAAACTCTTAGAGGAAAACATAGGTAGAACACTCTATGACATAAACCACAGCAAGATCTTTTTTGACCCACCTCCTAGAGAAATGGAAATAAAAACAAAAATAAACAAACGGGACCTAATGAAACTTAAAAGCTTTTGCACAGCAAAGGAAACCATAAAAAAGATGAAAAAACAACCCTCAGCATGGGAGAAAATATTTGCAAATGAAGCAATTGACAAAGGATTAATCTCCAAAATATACAAGCAGCTCATGCAGCTTGATATCTAGAAAACAAACAACCCAATCCAAAAATGGGCAGAAGACCTAAACAGACCTTTCTCCAAAGAAGATATACAGACTGCCAATAAACACACGAAAGGATGCTCAACGTCACTAAACATTAGAGAAATGCAAATCAAAACTACAATGAGGTATCACCTCACACTGGTCAGAATGGCCATCATCAAAAAATCTACAAACAGTAAATGCTGGAGAGGGTGTGGAGGAAAGCGAACCCTCTTGCACTGTTGGTAGGTATGTAAATTGATACAGCCACTATGGATAACAGTATGGACATTCCTTAAAAAAACTAAAAACAGAACTATCATATGACCCAGCCATCCCACTACTGGGCATATACCCTGAGGAAACCATACTTCAGAAACAGTCATGTACCACAATGTTCATTGCAGCTCTATTTACAATAGCCAGGACATGGAAGCAACCTAAGTGTCCCTAGACAGATGAATGGATAAAGAAGATGTGGCACATATATACAATGGAATATTACTCAGCCATAAAAAGAAACGAAATTGAGTTATTTTTAGTGAGGTGGATGGACCTAGAGATTGTCATACAGAGTGAAGTAAGTCAGAAAGAGGAAAACAAATACTGTATGCTAACACATATGTATGGAATCTAAAAAAAAAAAAAAGTGGTTCTGAAGAACCTAGCGGCAGGATGGGAATAAAGACGCAGACGTAGAGAATGGACTTGAGGACACGGGGAGGGGGAAGGGTAAGCTGGGACGAAGTGAGAGAGTGGTGGCATGGACATATATACACGACCAAATGTAAAATAGACAGCTAGTGGGAAGCAGCTGCATAGCACAGGGAGATAACTCAGTGCTTTGTGTCCACCTAGAGGGGTGGGATAGGGAGGTTGGGAGGGAGATGCAAGAGGGAGGGGATATGGGAATATATGTATACACATAGCTGATTCACTTTGTTATACAGCAGAAACTAACACACCATTGTAAAGCAATTATACTCCAATAAAGATGTTCTAAAAAAAAGTGATGGACGGGTTCTGCTGTGTGAGTATCCCTAAGTCTCTTTCTGGCTATAACATGTATGAATTAAATAGAAGCTAAAATTAGAACTTAGAGTTCAAGCTTTTTAGCTGTCTGATTAGGACATTTTAAAGAGCTGTTTTCTCTTTGGAATTGCTGTATATGCCTGAGAGATAAATTTAAAATTCAGGAGAGAAAGACTGTCTCTTCCTTGCTTTCCCCCCAGCCCCAGTCCAGTTGTTGGATAATAAAAGCCAACAAGATAGGGAAGGTCCAAGGCAGACCCTTTTTCTGGCCTCTCTATTCAATGGACTCTCAGAATTATTCTGGTTTCTGAATAAGATGATTCCTTCTTTCACCTCCAACACTTATCTTTCTGGTCAACCATTAAAAGGGATGAAGCAAAAGCACTGCCCAGCAAGAAACTCCTGCAGCTGGCAGAAATGAAAAGCAAAGATCTTCCCTCACAGGTCAAACCTAACTGACACAACACAGATAATGCTGAGCTGCGAGAGAAAAGGCAGACTTACAAGCAGTTGAAACTACAGAGAAACTATTTTGAGTTCCTTTCACCAAAAATTGTAACATATTCGTGCTTTGTTATCAGAGCCTCCTGGAACTCGCTGGCTTTTCCTTATTAATAATATTATTACTGAAAGATTTGTTTTCAACTTGCTAATCAACTATTCCCTGATTAGCTGGAATATTCTTGCTCTTTTCAAAACCTGCTGTCATACTATAGTGCTCCATCTGAGCCCTGGAGGCAGCCTGAAACAAACAGCTTCTTTTTCTCACTGTGGTCCAGGAGAGTAGAAGAGCCCACCTGAATAGAGCTGGAGTTATGTGAAAAGTCTCCTGTTCCCTTGGAGCCCAAGGGCTGTTTCAGAGAGAAAGTGACCTAGGATCTGCCATTTGGCATACAGCGTGCTGCTGAAAGCATACAGGGCTTGCCCAGAACTGGCTTCCCCCTCACAGTCCGGCTCAAAATGGGAACAGAGATGCCTGTGTGGCCAACGGAAGCATCGGCTTTCGCACTGCAGGCTTCTTCAGCAGCTGGGGACAGTGATACTCAGAGAGCTTGCACAAAAGTAAAAAACTCTACACCCCTATCTCAAAGTTTCAGTGGAAGAGAGGCATGCCGGTGGACAACAGTGAAGGAAAATGGTCGAGGGTAGAGAACTGGGAAACTCGATCCTCAAAGCAGGAGATGTTTTCAATGAGGGAGAGTGGAGTAGCCTAGAAATTCTTTGGAAATTCGGGAGAGTGGCCACCCTCCTTCCTGGTCCAAGAAATTGGGGGTTGATGGGAAGACCAACCTTCATGGCAGAACAATTTGGCAGAAACTATCCTGAGGAAGATGAAGATTATAAATTCTTGCTGAATAGCATTTTGATAAAAGGTTGGGGGTATAAGTTAATTGATAACAAAGCAAGGAAACATTTCTGAGTGCACAATGGAAAAAACCCAGAGGAGCTTTACTATTTGGAGGAACCAGAGGTAAGAAATGGTGGAGTAATCAGGGAATTTGGGCTTTAGAGAGGATAGACAATTTGACAGGAATGGAAGGGCATGGCTTGTTGGAAGTGACTAGCTTAACTGGCCTTACTTTGGCCAATAAGCTAAACTTTCCAAAGTTCAAGAGAGAGAGAGTGGGAACTGCCATGCATTGGAAGTACATGCACTGGCAGGTGCAGAAAAGAGGTCTGTGGTTTACTTTTAGAGAAAATAAAACACTACTTGGGGTTGGAAGATGACCATGCACATAAACCCGTAAATAGTACATAAAACTAGAGTCCCTGTTTGTGCTGAGCCCTCCGTGCCTGCTGCTGTGGAGCCTGGCACGTGGTTAGGAAATGGGGTCCATGAACTCTGTCAAGGGGTTATAAAGATCGAACATGCTGCTCTTCCTGAGGAATATAAAATCATATTACTAAATTCTAACCTTGATGGAATTCTGCATTCAATAAACTTTCAACATGCTTTAGTAGAATGAGTAACCTGGGAGTCAGAAGACTTGAATCCTGGTCCTAGCACCCCCTTCACCCTTGAAGGAGAAGATTCCCAAATTCAGTGCTGGCATTTCCTCCCCTCTCTGCTACTCCACAAGTTGATTTCTGCTTCCACCCTTCTGACAAATCTACTCAAGTGAAGGCCACCAGTGACTCCTTCCTGCCACGTTTGCCATCAATGGATATTTTTAGTCTTAACATGGGACCCTTTCCTCCTTTGGTTTCCCATGAACCAAGTTTACCTGTTTCTCCTCCACTGGAACCACTCTCCAGTACTAAATTCTGGTAATGCAGGACCCATCACTCAATCATCTTTGTACCTCAAGCAAGAGTGAAATCAGTGCTTAAAAAATAATTGAATAAGATGTTTTTTTTTATCACTAAGCCCTATTTTTTTTTTAATCTTTTCAAATTAAAAGTTTGGACTTCAAACTTTAAAATACATGATTTCATGATGATCTTAGAATGGCTTTATGGATTCAAGGATTCAAGATCGGGGGGCTTCCCTGGTGGTGCAGTGGTTGAGAGTCCGCCTGCCGATGCAGGGGACACGGGTTCGTGCCCCGGTCCGGGAGGATCCCACATGCCGCCAAGTGGCTGGACCCGTGAGCCATGGCCGCTGAGCCTGTGCGTCCGGAGCCTGTGCTCCGCAACGGGAGAGGCCACAACAGTGAGAGGCCCACATACAGCAAAAAAAACCCAAAAAACAAAAAACAAGAATTCAATTCAGGAATCAAATTCAGGGAAAGATTCACTCAACAGAAGATTCTGGAATTTATTACATGAAAAGGATAAGTGAGAATATAGTCACCTCTCTGCTTTCAAGGTCCCAGAAACAAGGTGTCAGCATTTGTAGGTTACTGATACCAAAGCTTCGGATATGTAGCACCATCTGCTTAATAGATAGGTATTAATGCACAGATACATAATATACAGATAAACTAAATGTAGTGGCTTTCATGTCACCATTATCTCATTCTCTTTAGAATGTGATATAACTTACGATGTTGTATATTGTAATGAAATTCAAGCTTAAATTTGAGTAAACAGAACTGTTCTTTTTAGCAGTATCTGCTTATGATGCTTAATGATAATTACACAGATCTGTTTATATAAATACATTGAAAATGGTTCTGCTGTTTCTATGTCAATTCATTTGTCATGACTTGGTACATAATTCCTTACACTCATGCTTTTTAGAGTATAAAAATAACACTTCCTAATTACTATAAAATTAGAATAAAGTCAGAAAAGTAGAAAGAAGATCTTGAACACACAAAATTTCAATGTTCAATGGCATTAGATGATAACTTGGTGTATTTCCATTTTAGGATTTCTCTTAAAATTGTTATTTTTAGAGGGTATTTAAGCATATGGTTTATATATAATTTTTGAAAAGAATCTATTTATCATCTTCCCTGAAGAAATTAATATACAATCATAAAGGTATTTGGGAATAAACTGTCACTTCAAAAACGCATCTTACAAAAAATATGGTTTTTAAACACAAATCTTTAAATATCTTATTCACAGTTTACAGTGGTAAAGTACCTTTTAAATAAATAAAGCTAAATAAAGTACTCAGAAAATTAATGATATTTATCTCATCAAATCGATGTAAACACTACCTACATCTCTTCTCTCTCAACAGCTAAAGCACCAAGTACCGATGCCACCAAAATCTCAGCACCACACCCTCAGAGCAACACAGGATGAGAGCAGAGTTCAGGTGTTAAGTTATCCCAGGCCACTCTCCCTGACCCAGCTGTTCTCTAATCCCTCTAGTGGATCCATCTCACAGTTCTAGCCCACAAGAAAAGAAATGGAAAGAAGACACAGAGCGTTTAACTTTTCACATTAGGCTGCTGCCCAAGGTTCTTTTAGGCCTTGAAGCTGAGGCTGAGATCTCTCAAGGGCCCATGTGTCATTCACCTTTGTATCCAGTGACTGGCACTTCATATAGCACTTGGCCAAAGCTCTTTTAGTTGAATAAAGGCCATGGTCAAATGATCAATTAGGAAAACTATCAATTACAAATAGCAGAAAACACAAAAGTGGTGATTTAAACAAATAAATCGGTGTTTATTATTTTTATATAGCAAGAAGTCCTGAGCAAGGCAGCTGTTGAAGTTTGTTCAATGGCCCAGCCATGTCAGGGTTGATGTCTCTAAAATTCTCTTAGCCTTCCCCTTATGGTCTCAAGATAGCTGTATTAGCTCCAGTCATGAACCCATGCTCAAGGCAAGAATGGGCCTTGAAAAGTCCCCAGTTGACTTCCAGTTAAATCTCATTATCAGTATCACCTGACCACCCCCAGTTGCAAGGAAGCCTGGGAAAGTGATTCTCTTTTCTGGAGCTGGGAAAAATATCTGGATTCTGTTAGCAAGGAAGAAGGAAGAAATGAATACTGGATGGGCAACTAGCATTGTCCGCCTCAACAAATATTCCTCCCCATTTTTTAAAAGTCTAAATATACATACATTGAAAACTGTAAGATAAACAATAAAAGAACATATATTTCACTGCAAGGTTCTTTAGGGATGATCACTCATTGACAGGTGCTTTCAATGACAGTGATTTGGTGAATCAGTGATAGTGAATAGTTCAAGGGAGAAGTCGATCAAGAAATGAGAATGTATATGCCTTGAGTGGTGCACTTAACCCATTGTATGTCAGGATATCCTCTCTTTGGAAGGGAATCTAATACAGAACTTAAACAAGTTGGATTTGCCAAAGTTAGCTGAATTATAAATGTCTGTCTTTGTTCTTAATGTGGTTCAACATATTAAAAATAATTCAGAGGATTCATAGAGTGGGAATTGGAGGAGACCCTGTTCAGCCTCCTTTTCATTGTATCATGCAGCCGCTGTAGGAAATTTTCAGCAATGAGGAGCTTTCTACTCTGAGGTGGCCTATTCAACTTTTGAATTCCTCCAATTATCAGAAAAGTCATTTTCCTAATTAGAACTGGGTTTATCTCTCAATATTATAAACCTATTTGTTCTAATACTGTTTTCTAGAGTGACCACAATTAGCTTGTCTCTCCTTGCACATGACAGCCATTTAAATAAATCAACAAGATACCTGTTCTCTTAGTCAAAGAATTCAGGGCCTAGGACTCTTCCTTAACTGGTGTAGCTTCCACAGCCCCCCTCCTCCACCCCTTCTTCAACCTAGCTGCTCTTCTCTGGGCACTCTGTCCTAGTATTCAGCCCCTGCTATGAGACAATACTTTGGATGGGCTCTGACCACACCAGAGTAGGAATCTACAACAAACCTCAGTGTCAAGACATGCATTAAAAGTTTTGCAGAGAAATTCTGCCCTTTTGATTTTAGTCGATAGTTCTGGGCCTAAGAAGAGTTATTTCATATCCTCACTGACCAAACACACATGTTCTCTCTCCTAATATATCTGCCAGGCAAGCCCTTCATAATTGCATCCAAGTCATTAGAAAAAGAAAAAAAGAAGTTCAACAAGATTGGGATAACATGCAATGAGAACTTTCCCCTCAAGTTATCAAGTTATTATTTGGGTCAATCTGTTGTTAAAATGTTAATGTACTTTGAAAGATAACTCTACATTTTTCTATTTTATGTCAAGTTTCCGTAGTTCTCCTTTCCATATCTCCACTAGGTAATTTAGAGCCGTAAGTCATTTATTTGCCATGTTCTCCACCACATTCTAAACAGTACAGTACAGATGTCTGACACTCCCTTAAAAATCAGGTGGGGCTTCCCTGGTGGCGCAGTGGTTGAGAGTCCGCCTGCCGATGCAGGGGACACGGGTCCGTGCCCCGGTCCGGGAAGATGCCACATGCCGTGGAGCGGCTGGGCCCGTGAGCCATGGCCACTGAGCCTGCGTGTCCGGAGCCTGTGCTCCGCAACGGGAGAGGCCCCAACAGTGAGAGGCCTGCGTACCGCAAAAAAAAAAAAAAAATCAGGTGGAAAAATGAAGCAGGGGAGTTAACATTTATGTACAGTTACTAAATAACAAACATGGTACTATACTTTGAGGTTTTATAATGTCCCCCGTTTTTTTAGAGATTATAAAACAAAGTTCACTGTTGTTAAAAACCAAAAAAAACAAACTTCCTTAAGATCTCTGTTTCTTTTTCTGATACCAAACACATGTCATTTTTCCACACCAATTCTCCAACGCCAGCTAGGTGTCCAACAATCAATTCAATTCCGACACAAACTACCAGAGTTAGTGCAGACCCCACAGGTTAAGGGCTTAGTCCTACAAGACTCCCCCTACTTCAGATGCCACCTATAAATGGGGTACTTAGGCTACCCACACTTCTGCCCGGCCAATGACAAATTCAGGGGTCCCCATTACCTCCTTGTCAAGTTTGATAATTCCCTAAAAGGACTCACAGAACTCGGGAAAATGCTATACTTAAAGGACACCACTCAGGGACAGCCAAATGGAAGAGATGCGTAGGACAAGGTATGGTGAGAGGGGAAAGGTGTTGCAGAACTTCCATGCCCTCTGCAGCTTGCCACCTTCTTAGTACATCAATGTGTCACCAACCTAGAAGCTCCCTGAACCCCATTGCTTAGGGTTTTTTGTGGAGGTTTCATTACCTCTTGTAAAACTGATCAACTAAATGACTGGCCATTGGTAACTGAACCCAATCTCTAGCCCCTTTCCCTCCCAGGAAGTTGAGGGAGTGGGGATGAAAGTTTTAACCCTGTAATGACTATCTAGGGCTTTCCCTCTCCCACAAGTCATCTCAGTAGCATACAAAAGACAGGAAATTCCAAGGGTTTTAGTAGCTCTGCCTTAGGAACAGTGGGCAAAGACCACACATTTATTTATTTTTTATTACACCACAAGATCACATTGTTAGCAATGGTGTAGCCGTATTTCAAACTCAGGTCTGCCCATCACTGAATTCCATATCCTTCTCTTATAACAAACTTCCTTCTGATGAATCAAATCTTTTAAAAGTTTGAGTGAAAGGCTATATTAGTACGAGATATTTTGAGACGTGCACTGAGTAGAAATATCCCGTGTCAAAGTCACATCATCTGAAAACTGGTAATTAAGAAAAAGAGGCTTGAGAAATTTGTTTTCCTTATTCTGAATAATCATGCTCAGCGCTTTCATTGTCATATTTACCCTTCAAAGGCTAAAGCATGTCAAATAGGTAAGGCCTTCGTTCTCCATCAATTGTTTGTTACTAACTGTAGGTTAAGGATCCAGCTAATATTTCACAGCCACTTTCACATTTGTCATTCACCCAGAGATCCACCCATAGACAGTCAAATATTGGGGATTTAAATATTTGCTTTCCAAACACTCATTTAAAAGAAAGAAGAATTCGGTTTATCACACTCAAAAATGTAAAACACTGAAAGAATAATGTGAGAAAATAGATGATTACAGTTTGAGTTACTCGCACACCACAAACTGCAGTGTGCTCCTTGCGGGGGTCTGTTCCTGTCAGCTGCAAAAGTGTATGGAAGACATTCTTGGGATGGGAATTGGGGCCGTTCTGTGGTACTCTCCTGCCTTTTTAAAAGAGTTTGGTAAAATGACTAACATAGTATTCAGTTTAGTAAAAAAAAAAAAAAAAAAAAAAAGGGTTGTAAATTTCCATTCCAAGTTTTTCATCAGCAATGTAATTTATACCATTTATTGAGTTCCTTTGATGCCAATTATTAATAATGTCAGGCACTTTATACAGATCTGTAACTCTTGCGACCAACTTCACAAGATAGGTATCATATCCCCATTTTACAGGTACCAAAACTAAAACTCAAAGATTGAGAGGCAAACAATGCAGAACCTGTGTCTTTTTACTGCATCTTGCTCTTCTAAACTCTCAACGCTCATCTCCTTAAGAAATCTTTCTGGATCAATTCAGATATATTTTCTTGAAAAGGAAAAGAGAGGATAGGAAGGAGGGAGGGCAAGGAAAGACAGGGAAGGGAAAGGAAGGGGAAGGGAAAGAACAGAAAGGGATGGGAACGGAGGGCAGGGCAAAACAACTAGTGTAAACCAGAACACCTAGGGAAACAATAGTTCAGTTACTGTCTGTTCCTCACTATAGAATAAAGGTCATATTGACATTGTGTCTCCACTGAAAATGTGTTTCCAAATATCTTGGTCATTTGGCCACCATATTTACTGAACACCTCTCTGTATTCAGAATGTTATAATAGGTGGAGAACTCTATAAGCAATCAAAGATAAGTTGCCACCTTTATGGAACTCACAGTACAGCTGGTCAAGGGTATAAATGCCTGGAATAGCAGGAGGACAGATGTCTTTAGCCCCAGCTATGAAGCCAAAAGGTAGAAGGGCATGAGATGGTCAGACTCCTCCATAAGTCAGTCTTCTTCTCTAAACAATCTGTGTTTGTGAAGAGAACAAACAGACAGAATGTGACTCTGCCAACAATAAATATTGACGGTTCTTTATTCCACATGGTGCATGTTTTCTACACACAGACCCTAGTAGACTCTACTTTAAGGCCATTATTAAAGATGAGAGGCTGTTCCTGTGGCCTCTTAGCAAGCAGGTGATCTTGGTCCTAAAAACTTTATCCTAACAGGACATACACTTCAAACCCTGAAACCCTTGGTGATAATGAAACACTCTAGACCCAATCAATCCTCTGCAAATAGATACATGTCAAGATCCTGTGCCAAACAGAGGGACAGTGTTTACTTCCGTTTCCACAGCAGCGTAGCAGGTACCTGGCAAAAATGATAAGGAGAATGAAATCACACTCTAGCACCATAAATGATTTCTTGATATTCAGTTTCCTGAGGCTTCCACGTCTATTTCTTAAACCAAGGTGACAGACAGGATGCAGACACTCGAATGACAAACGGCTGAACTAATAAAACTTGGCATGAGTCCCTCTTCAGAATCTGGCCAGGTTTATGTTGATACTTAAAACCCAATCCCAGAGCAGTTGTATAAACCCAGAGAAAGACATCTTTTATTCAGGTCCCTTTCTGACTGATGCGAAAAATTTTTAGTCATTTTGAGATAGTGCTTTGAAAACTACATCGACTGTGGCCTTCCCAAAGTCATAAGTTGAAATCCTAACCCCCAAGGTGATAGTATAGGAGGTGGGGTCTTTGGGAAGTGATTAGGTCATAAGGGGTGATGCCCTCATGAATGGGATTAGTGCTCTTATAAAAGAGGCCCAGAGAGATCCCTTGTCCCTTCCACCATGTGAGGGTATAAGGAGAAGTTGGGATTTGCAATCCAGAATTGGGTCCGCACCAGAAACCGACCATGCTGGCATCCTGATCTTGGACTTCCAGCCTCCAGAACCGTAAGTAATAACTTTCTGTTGTTTATAAACCATCTGGTCTACGGCATTTTGTTACAGTAGCCTGAAAAGACTAAGACAATGTCCTAGCACAAATCTTGAGGAGGGCAAGCAACCCCCTATACTTCCTGGTATCTCCCAGAAATTGTCTAGCATACAATGCTTATTGATTGGTGCTACATACCAACATTCCCTTAGAGAAGGCATCGGGTAAAGAATGACACAATGTGAACTTTGTGTTCACATATATCCATAAAACTCCATTAAAAAAAAAAATCTCTTCCGTATGGGCACCTGTGGGTCCATTATAGTTTCAAAAAAGGAGAGATTTCTGTTTCCTAATACTTTGTGCTAAATTCCTGTTGGCCCGTCTGTACTTAAATAATCTGGAATTCATTCATCCTAAGACTTACCTGGCTGGCTCTCTGAGCACTTTGTTTCCATCCAACAAACATTTGCTGATCAGCTACTATATTATAGGTCTTGTGTCCAGTGTTACGACAGACAGATGAACAGGACCCATCCCTACCCCACCATTAGGTTGCTCACAATCTAAAGGGGCTGTCTGACCAAGAGGCAATTACAGCACAGTGTGGAGATGCTAAAATACACGGTGATATGGAGGAGATCGTGGGGGGTGGAGGGAGGTGCCAGCAGACTAGCCTTAAGGGGGTAATAGAAGCCTTTCTTGAGGTAAATCCAGAACTGAGCCTGGTCAGGGACTAGGGCACCCTTTTGAGTAGTGGGTCCTGAATCAACATGATTGACTGACTGATTCTACTTCTAAGAAGTGACAATTAAGTAAAATATATCTTGTATTTTTAACTCGTAAAATGATTTATACCGTGACTTTAAAGGAGCCTTGAATTTATTGCTGTTTGACCTTGGTCAAGTACAGTAACTTAGTCTCTCTAAACTTCAACTTCCTCATCTGTGATATAGGGTTATAATGTCTGCCTCACAAGGCTGTTTGGAGCGTCACATGGACACAGAAAGCCAATGACCTATATCAACTGCCACTAGCCAGTGGGGTGAGGGAACAGAGACTTCCCTTTTTCCCTCAAGGGCAGACTAAGGAATTAGGAACTGAAACAGATGCAATGAAATCTGATATCACCTACAACAGAGCTAAGTGGCTGGGGAAAGCATAACAAGGCAGTAACCATGCCTAAAAGTAACCAGAGGAATAACTGAGCAAGTGTCTGCTAAAATAGAATCCGTGCTTTTTCAAGAGGTCTAAGTCTCAGTTTGGGGGTGATATAAACCAAATCCACTTGAGTGGATACACAAGGTCAACATGGTAATCAACTTGAAAAGCCTGCAGTGGATACTTCTAATTCAAGAACAGTAAACAAAGGTTTTGTACATAAGATGGGTTTAATGTGCCACTTTATTAAGCAAAGGAAAATGACTTTTCTAAAAGGAACTGAAATTCAGCTCCTGTTTGGAGACTGTGGCTATGCTCCAGTAAGAAGGGAAGAGTTAATCCCCAACCGTGCCCACATGTGCAGTGGCAGCAGAAATTGGAGGAAAGAGTCCTGAACTAGCCTTGAGTACTATTCCTGTCTCCACGCTCTCCAACTGCGGGCTCCCTGCCAGTAACTGCTTTTGTGAAGCCACCAGGAGCTGCTGACTAGCTGAATTTCCTTGTTCATCCAAAAGCTATATTTAGAGTGACAACCCCTTGAGATTCAGGGGACCCTGAAACAGGGCAAGGGATATGGTCCTGCTCTGACCAACAGTCACCTTGTAGGACGGCTCTCTTGACCCAGGCCAAGAGAGTAAACTCAGTGTGGAGGGCAAGGGGAAGGGGGAAGGGGAAAGAAAGAGAAAGAGGGACCCCATGGAGAACCAACACTATGCCAGTCCTAGAGCTTGGCGCTCTCACTCACTGACCTCATTTCAGCCTAACAATTATGCAAAGCAGCTATTATTAATGTCTCATGTTCTAAAATGATGGGCAACCAGGCTAAAGTCAAAATTGAGTAGAGATTCAAACCGAGGGCTCCGAAGTCTCCTCCCTGTCTTTCCATTGCTATGGTCCACCGCCTCTGTAGAGCACCCTCTGGTGGCCAGGGGCACGCCTCGCCTGAAGGTTTTCCCTAGATCCTTCTTCCTACAGACCCTGAAAAGCCCTGTCCCAGCTTCCTGGTTAAAAGAGCCAGGAGTCCGCCTCGGTTTGAAAGGGACCCTGAGGCAGTTGGAGAATTTCTGGGCCTGGTTCAGTGGCTCTAAGTACTACAGTGTGCTTGACAAGAATTTTCAGGGCAAATCCTTCTCTGGGGATATTAATCCTTTTAAGAGAGAGGTATCTATTTAGATAAGTGTAAGTCTCAGTTTGTCCTTTTCTCATAGTCCTCCTGTCTGTAAAACAGAATTAATGAGTAATGTCCATCATATAGTAATACAGGCTGGTGGAAAGTGTTTCAGAAAAAAATAAAACTATTAACTCTTTTAAAAGGAAGAGAAACATAGAACCATACAGTTTCCATAGATATTAACTCCTTGGTTCTCAAGGAATTGGAGATACAAATATTATCTCCATTTTACAGAAGCACAAGAGGTTCAGTGACTCGCTTAAGATAAAATGGTTAATATTCTGACCTCAAAAGGCATGTCTTTCTCACTAAAATACCCACTTTCTAATTATCTTAGATAACAAACTCCTACCAGATATAAGAAAAGGGGAGAGGTGATATTAAATTAAGCCACTGTCTTGTCCTGAATAAGACTTGAGTAGTAAAAAGCAAAATGCTGTATGTGCTATGGAGGAAATAGAAACAATCATCTTATCCCAATGGACAGGAAGTGGGGTTGTAGGGAGGGGAATGGTGATACACGGGAAAGGCTTTATGACACAGGTAGCAATTGAACTGAGTTTTGTGTGAGAGATGTCAAGAGTTTAAATCAGGAATCAGGCAGAGGAGCAAAGAATGGCAGCTTGAGGGAAAACTGAGGAATCTAATATCACTCGACTATACGTTGGTTGCATGAGAGGAAAGACTGGAAGACAGTGCTGGAAAGGTTGATATGGATGATCTGAAATGGCCAAGCTAGATAAAAGCAAGAGGCCTTTATTCTGCCAATGATGTGGAACCACGGAAGGTTCTGAGCAAGGGATAAAATAATCTGACCTATCCTAGCCTGGTTTATTGTGAAGCACCGATTGAAATGGGGAGAGATTAGAAAATGTTTAGGAGACTTCTGACTCAATACAGATTAAGACCAAGAGGGGGCCCTGCCAGGGTTGCAACACTGGGAATGTAAAGGTAGCGTGAAACGCTAGGAAAATGGCAGAAATAGAACATTGACAGAACCCATGAACTGACTAGATATTGTACAAAGGTTAGTCAGGGGTTGAAATCTAGAGCTCTCATGAGGGTTTGAATCCAGCTGACTTAAAGGATAATGACAGAAGTAATGAAGACAAAAAGAAAAAAAAACAGAAGGAGGCACTGGTGTGGAAGGGAACAGGGTAAGTCTTGCACATGCTGAGGGAAAGTTCTGATGGATCATTCAGATTGAGAAGTTCAGCAAACTACTGGTGACGTGAAGTAGATCTGGAACACGGGAAGGAAATCAAAGCACGTGGTAGACAGAAGTGAACAGAACAGCTGACGGGGGGAGACAGGGTCAAGTGCAGAAACCCAATAGACCCTCAGAGAAAACACAATGAAAGAGACCACGCAGTAACAGGAAGAGGGGCAGGAGAAGAATAGGAAGAATACAATGCCACAGGATAAAGGGGGTGAGAAGGAACAAGAAGCAGATGATGGCCAATTGTATCAAACCCAACAAAGACATAAAGGAGGATGTGGGTTAGGACTTCACTATTAGCTAAGCTTGTGGTGGTCTCTGAGAGCAATCTGAACAGAGCTGTGTGGGCTTGCACCAGATTGAAAGAGGTTGCAGATGGAGAGAGAGAGAGAGAGAGAGAGAGAGAGAGAGAGAGAGCGCAAGCAGGAAATGGCACGGAAAGTATAGTCTACAACTTTGAGGAAGCAGACAGCCTGAGGCTCAGCCAACCACCTGGTTCTAAAGTACCTTTCCAACTTTATCCACCATTGTGCTCCAAGAAATAATTTTCTTCAGAGAGCCTTGTCAGTTGTCTATCACCTGACTACACCAGAGTCATAGTACAGATCCTGTTTTCTTTCCTCTTCACACCATCGACCTCTCTGCCCTCTAAGTCTTCCACATCTTTCGAGACTCAGAATATGTCCAAACACCTCCATGAACCATTCTACATTTATTTTACCTTGACTGATTTCTCAGGCCTCAGAACTGGTCAAGGAACTAGAATAACAGAAACTTTGCAATGGCAAGTCACTGTAAAGAACTTTATCTTGTTATTTAAATACCTTATGTACAAAGCCTGGGGGAGACAAGTTTCCTTACAGAACACAAAGTCAAATCTATCAGGCTTTACCCTGTAAAAGTTCAGGCTCTGACAATGGAGCTGGGCAACAGATGAAGGGGGCTTGAAAGAGAGAATGAAAGAAAGGTGATGCCATCAAAAGTTGATGGAATAGGAAATTAGAGCTGTAATTAGTTATAAAAGTAATCAGCAGAAAAGATAAACACAGTAATACAATTATGAATTTGGAAAAGAAGAAAGGAGGAGGTGTGCTAAATCCTATACTATGGGGAGGAATAGATAATATATGATGTTTATCAATAGTTTATACATAGAGTCTGCTCTGTTATTTTAGTGTTTGTCTTGCTTTTACCATGCACATGCATTACTTTGATAATAAAATAGAAATAAAATAATTTTGTATATTTGTTACATTTTAATGTATCCTGCCTTTCCCCTAGACTGTAAGCTCTTCCATGGAAGGGATTTGGTCTTTCATATTCTTCACAATGCTATTGTGCCAGATGGTACAGAAAACAGAAGCCCGCTTGGATATACCACACTCCGTGAACAGCTGCGCGTATCTGGTATCACTGTCTGTGGGCCCTTGACTGCAATGGTCAGGCTGGACCAGCCATTCCACCAAACAGCCAACTATCATAAAACCCAAAGGAGTTTTGTGGGATTTATTTCTTGTTCATGACAGTTAGCTTAAACATAGCTAATATATAACAAAATTCAATTTCCATACAGTGAGATTCTGGTAACAACTTCCAACTCCTTCTTAGTAAGAAGTTGTTGAACCCTTAGCCCACTGTACCTGAGAAGGATATGTGGCTGATCCAGTTTGGATGCCTGATGGTCTTTTCCACTCCCTCTCTTCTCATCACATCACAGGGCACATTAGGACATTGCTTCATTGTATCAGAGTTCAGATGTGTAACTGTGAAACTATGTCTCTGTCTGCAAGTGATCAAAGTTCAGGTTTTAAATCAACAACTCAAGTCAATAATACCACTAAGGAGACTACTCTCCATCAATACTATTTGCAAGATGCCTTTCTGTCTCATCCCCCTCTCTAAGCATTCTCTACCAGGCTACCTTGTATTCTTTGGGCCACAGAGGTTGCTGGGGGCAGGGTGGTCTTCATGTGCTAGCTCTTTAGTGGGAACTAGAGCTTCCTGGTTGTATCAGGACTGGAAGTTGGCCTCCCATTGAGCTGAAGTGTAGCATCCTTATGTTTCCTTTTTCATGCCTATCCACCCACAGTTCCCTGGGGCTTTTCTGTTTGCTAATTCATGCCCAGTGCCATGCAAGTTCCACTTGACACATCACAGATATTCAGGTATTTGTTCCATGTACATTAACTTGACACAAATAAAGTACCAAGGTATAGGAAACTACCAGCAACAACCCCCCTCCACATACACACTATTAAGTTGTTATAGATTGGTCTGGATTCTGTGTCCCGGAAACAAGGAAGACTTTCCAAGATTGAAAACAGATTTTTTTAAAGAAAACAAAAAGAAAAGAACCTCTACACTATAGCAAAAAAAGAAAAGGAATTTTAACATGTGTTGAATTT
Organism: Phocoena phocoena; assembly: GCF_963924675.1. NCBI lineage: Eukaryota > Metazoa > Chordata > Mammalia > Artiodactyla > Phocoenidae > Phocoena > Phocoena phocoena. The sequence goes on along the minus strand of NC_089224.1, from coordinate 43,480,828 downwards.
AAAACACCATATATGCCGTATGTTACAGAGTGAAAGGTCACTGGCTGCTTGTTTGCGTTGTTCATTACTACTTTTGTTTGTTTTATTTTGATAACCTTGGGTCTGCATTTCAACTCCTAAAACCGGTGGCAGAGGCAAGTAAGCACCCAGTCAAGGTAAGGCTTTAATATCAGACTGGTAGCAGGAGAGGGAGGAGGGAGACAAAAGGCAAGACAAGTCAGTGTAACAGCGCTATCTGCACAGGCGGCTGACGTGTGGACCGCTGACCTTTAATCCAGAAAGAGTCTCACTAAGGATGGAAAATAGATCAGTTTGGTAGGAAGGTTTCAGACAGTTGTGCTGATGGAGGAAGAAAGGCTGGCATAATTAGGTTGCTCCTGACCAGAAAAACATGGCCTCCAAGAAAAGGGAGCAAAACAATCAGGTCTCCAAAGAACTTTCTGCCACAGGGCTGGGCAGTGGGATAGCAGGTGTCAGGAGAGGACTCACAGACAACAATGTAAGAGGTGGTTTCAGTCACAGGGTTTAGTGAAGGACACAGATCTAGTAACATATGGTAATTTTTGTCTTAACTTAGTACAGTTTACCTTTCTGTCCCAAGATGAATTATAGCATCAGCAATAAAAACAACAGTTTGAATATAAAAAAAAATTGACACTCCACAAATAACTGCATACCAGGCCCTGTGCAAGGAACTTAACTTCATTATCTCTTTTAATTCTCAGAGCAAAACTGAAAGTAAATGAACATCAGCCCCACTTTATAGACAGAAACACTAAGGTTTAAGCAACTTAAAGAACATCCCCGCTCCCCAAAAGAACTCAAACAGAAACCCTTCATATTACAAAGCCACTTTGTAATACTTAAAATACTTTTTAATTAAAAGAAGACTATAGCATAAAATAAATTTGAATTTGCCTCCTGGCTCTACTGCTTACTGGGTAACTGACCTTGGGCAAGTCCATTCCTATGGTCTCACTACCTTATTCTGTAAAATGGAGCTATCAGAAGGGATTCAATGAGGTTAAATTGACATAATTTATCTGAAACACTTTGCAAATTAACTGGTCATAGTATTCAATTAAACACTAGACAAATATGTCTTTTTTTTCCTTAAGCAATCTCAAGAAGTATAAATTATACTTTAGCATTCTGATTTTCAATTATTTCAGTGGTAATATTTATGTGTACACCCACATATCCTAGGTGTATGAAACCAGGATAGCATCTCAAAACCAAAGGGGAGTGGATTCTAGAAAACTTAGCTACCAATGAGATGCCCAGAATGCAGAGACACAAGACTCATCAGTGAGATGCTTTTAAAGAAGAAAAATGCAAAGCCACAAGGAATTGGTCAAGGGGAAAATGAGGAACAAAGGAACAAGTACTTGGCACATTTTTGAAGAAAATTAGGAATTCAAATCCATCTGCTCAATTTACGACAAAGTTTAAAAAAAAAATTCAACAGAAGGCCAGGTCCGCTCTAATAGCTGGATAAGAATGAAATACAAACTGGAAATACCATTTGGCAACATAATGCAGGCTGGGGTAATACCAGAAGAGGCAACGTGTGCCCCCAAATGAGGGAAACCTGGGACAAACCCCAGGGAAATGATGGAGAAGAAGGCACGATCAAAAACGGGAATGGGATTTGCCATTTCCTTCTGAATACCGGACCCTGCTTTTGTAAAATGTTGAATGAGGCCTGGACTCAACTACATTCTGCCCTTTGATTTCCATATGCCCACTCACATGTCTGTTGCTTTTAACTGCCAAGAACATAAGCCATCAATTACCCAAGAGAAAAGTCAAAGAAGGATCATTTTTCTCCTGTATCTCCCAGCTTGGAGTGTGCAGAAAGGAACTGATGGCTACAATTCACTTTTATTTCTGTCTGATAGAGGAGAATAATGGTTCTCTTCTCAATTCCTCCTAGTTCCTTTCTAATTAGTAAAGAAAGAGAGGTATACCAGTTCTAACAGTTTAGAAAGAAAAAATGTCTCCCCAAGTTAAGAGATGCCTCATTCCTCTATGTTGTGATGATTTACAGTTTTTAAAAAATAACTGACAGAATAGTGTTTAGAGCAGTTTTAGGTTTATGTAAAATCTGAGCAGAAAGTACAGATAGTTCTCCTATCCACCCCACCCAGCTTCCCCTATTATTACCTTGCATTAGTGCAACACATTTGTTACACCTGATGAAACAACGTAATATTATTAAATGAAGTCCATAGCTTACATTAGTTCACTCTTTGTGTTTGTACAGTTGTCTGGGTTTTGACAAGTGCATACTACCATGAATCCACCACTGCAGTATCATACAGAATAATTTCAATGCCCTAAAGTTCCTCTGTGCCCCACATATTTTACCTTCCTGCCCTCCCCGCCCAACCCTTGATTTATTTATTTATTTATTTTACTACCGCTATAGATTTGCCTTTTCCATAATGTCATGTAGTTGGAACTATACAGTATAATTAGACCGGCTCCCCGCACTTAGCAATAGGCATTTAATGTTCCTCCGTGTCTGTTCATGGCTAGTTGTTGGGTTTTTTTTTTTTTAGCACTTTTCATCTATGTAATAGAGTTAAGGATGTCATATACATCTTGGAGTTGAAAAGTCAGCAAAATTACCTCTGACATTTAGGCTAGAACAAGTCTAACCCATAGAGACCTCTCAATATGTTCCACATTTTCCCTCAGTTTCTATTTTATGGGGTAATAATTTCTCACCAGAAAAAAAACCTTCGTCATATCACCCTAAACTTCAGGAATCCATTTGGATATCCATGAGATAGAATTATTCTTTTTCTCATTCAACAAACATCTATTGAGTACTAATTGTGTGCCAGACTTTGTGCGAGTAGGCGCCAGGGGCTTCAAAATGAGTAAGACTCAGTCCTTAACCTTAGAAGCCTAAATGTCTTTTTGGTCCTCCTACAACTTTTTGCATTCTTCCAATGTTAAGCATCTTTTTGCCTTGTCAATCCCCTTCCCGAAAAACTGCAATCGTTCCTAGTTGCCAAATGTATCAAGTCAAAATCTCATGCCAAGCGTTCCAGGTTCTACTGTATTAACTTACCTAAATCAACTTACCCAATCATCATCCATTATTTCCCAAAGAGTGCTTACAACTGTCACACATTCATGTGATGAGGACCTCTTTTTTAAAGGGAGGTTTCATAAGCCAAGATCCTGCTATCAGGCCACCCATCTGCTAAGACATGCAGGTTCCCATCTGGTGCTCACCACCTTCTTCCTGTTCCAGCTCTGAGCTCTTGGGTCACATCTGCACCACTGCAGGCCACACCCCAGGGCCTGACTTCCTGGAAAGCAGGATACCCCGAAAACAAAATCTCCAAAACTGTTTGGAGGTATATCTGCGCCTCACAGAATTCAATTACGAAACCTGAAATCTGAGCATTGCCTATTCTACATTTCTGCATATAGGTTATAGCAAAACTGCTAAGCATATTTCAAAATTCTATTCTACTATACAGGTCGAAAATTCTAGTTTTGTCTCTGTTCTGGTTAATTAAGCAGAGACCTTACCAAATCATGGTCAGTTTGAATATCTCTAGTCACCCTTCAACAATATGATATAGTTTCTCCTGGAACTACAGATCTGCATGACTTGGCTGGGGAGGAGTGGGTGGATATATTTAGAAACACTCAGTAATTAAAATCACTTTCTACTTACCTTCTGCAAACACATCTTAATGATAGAGTTCCCTTCAATTCCATTAAAGCACAGTTTTAATGAAATCTGTTATCTCAGCTTCTTTTAAGGAGACATGTTCCCAGTAATTCTATTTTAAGGGGGCTACCTTTTCTTTCTAGTGCTTGCTGAGAACACACACACACACACACACACACACACACACACACACAGTTTGCTGTGATCTCTCCAAAAAGAAATGAAGGAATAGCAAAAGAAAGAGAGCAGAGGTGGGTAAGAAAGAGCACCCAAGAGAAGCTGTTAGCTCTTTTCAAGTCCTCAGGAAAACAGAGCATAAACAAATATACCTTTTTAGCTGTGGAATAAAAATTCATGATTCACTTTCAAGTATGGCTCCTTGGATTCTGCTTTGTGGTCAGCGTCACACTGTCTTACTGACTCCCCTTTCCAAGGCGTGCAGAGGTCACTCCTCCAGACTTTTTCTTGAAATGGTCTTGGCTCAATAGGAAAGACTGATTTGTGCAAAGTTGCTCGCTTACCTTCTGAAAAACACACACATGGGAAACAGAAACAGAACGTTAATAAACCAGCAACGTGCAACACCTGCAGTTCTACACGTGCAAGTCAACAACCTTGTCTGCTAATGGACGCAGTCCTAAAGATGTGTCAGACTGTGCTGGAACCTCCCTCAGGTAGCAGGAGAATCCTAAGGGGATGTGGAGATCAGACTTACAGGACCCGAAGGATGACTTACTGGTGGCAAGAGCGGCTTCCAGGTTCTATCAGTGTATACAATCAGTTACTGCAATTGGTCCTGGTTCCAGCTTCCCTTTAGACTTTGAGATCTGCTAAAAGTTTATGAGAGAAATAAACAGTGGGTAGCATTTTTTCCTTATAGCTTGGCTTGGAAATTTCCAGAGGATGTTGCTTGGTAGAAGTAGTGGTGGTACCGGCAGCAGCAGTGGTGGTACTCGTAGTAATAGCAGAAAAAAGAGCAGCAGCAACGAACACTCACTGTTTTATAAAATGAGCACACGTGATTCTTATATCAAATCTGAGCTATAGCTATTTATAATGATGTTCTCCTACAAATGAAGAAGCTAAGGCTCAACAAGAGGGTAAATGACTTATCTGAAATTACCCACCCTCACTAAAGGGCAGAGCCAGAATTCAAGCTCAGACGCTGGGACCCCAATACCTAAGGTCGTCCCATGAGACTGTCCAATAACAGGAGCCATAAGATGAAAAACCATTATCTCGGTCTCTGATTAAACATACACTCTATTTTAAAGAAGGAATGTGACTCTTGTTTCATTAATATTCTGTTTATAAAATTACCACTCAATAAATGACACCATGGTATCTAGCATTCTCTTTGTAGTATTAGAAAACTCTGGCACAGAAGTTATCGTTAGTCCCCTAAAACCCTCACATGAATTACCATTTTCCATTCACCTTCAGCTAGATTCAGATTTATCTAGCAAACATTTACTAAATACCACCAGCGCACAAAGCACTACATTAAGTGGCACCTTACGCACATTCTTATTTAATGCTATTAGCAGATGAGATAGGTTGCATTATTCCCATTTGCCAGAAAGGCAATGAAGGAAAAAGATATTCATTCATCCATTCCTTTATTGATTCAGTAATTTATTTACTCAGCCAATATTTATTATCTGTTATGTACCTGGTACTATTTTTCTAGGCACTGGAGATGCAGAAATGAAAAAACAGACCAAGACACTGCTAGACCAAGGTTTAAGTCAAGAGAGATACACAATAAAAAAATAAACAAAAAGATGTCAGATCATGATAAGTGCTATGAAGAAAAATTAAATGACATAAGGGATACATACCTAGGTGCTAGTGAGGGTGATACCACTTTACAGGAAAGGCCTCTCTGATGATGATATTTAAGCAGAAACACAAAGGAAGTGAAAGGCCTCTCTGATGATGATATTTAAGCAGAAACACAAAGGAAGTGAGGGAGTAGATCTCTAGGGGAAGAGCATTCTAGTCTGAAACACATTGTTGAAAACTGACTTTGTGCCAGCGCTGAGCTAAGTGTCACAGATATAAAGATTAATAAGGCATTGTCTTGACCCACCAGGAGCTTTCTGTCTATTTGTGGAGACATATATAAATAAATTATTATAGTATGAGAGATGCATGTTCATGGCATTATGAGCAGGGCCAGGAAGAGGGTGAGACAAGTGAGGAACTTCATTTTAAATGAAGACAGTATCAGGTTAACTGATTTTTTCTTTTGCCTCAGGTTCTAATATGGCTTTTCACGGCACTGATCATGAGCACATACAGGAAGTGTTTCTTACCCAGTTATCTGGGGGCTGACGGTCCTGGAGCTGATAATATCCAAGCTGAGTTTTAATTGATAGGAGAGAGTCAAGTTCAGTGCTATACCAGAGACACAGAGCCAGAAAGTATAGAATAAGAATTCAGATACACATTTCTATGTTCAAGACCATGGCTATATCAGCTAATCAGAATTTCCTAAAGTGTGTTTGCTGGGTTTGCAGAGCAGTGGATCCACAGGATGTTAATAGGTATAACTGGAAAAAAATGGTTTTAGTGATCAAATCATTTTGGGAATATTCCACATATAAGAATTTAAATAGGTTTCTTTAATGCAGGACTTCTCAGAGCCTTCACGATCCTCCAAAATAGGATAGTTTCCAGAAGAGATTTTTGGGTTTTTTACCATAGACTTAGCCCTCTCTCTTAAGCCAAAATAATTAAACCAAGCAGTACCCAACACTGAGAACAGTATTTCTTCCTTCACAAAGACAACACAGGAGCAAAGTCTGCAACTGAACAACAACACAGCTGTGATTTACTGTGCATGTACTCTATATGCAAGCACTTTATACACACACATATATGTTATGCAATATATATATATATATATATATATATATATATATACACACACACACACACACACACATATACAGTTGATCCTTGAACAACACAAGTTTGAACTGCCTGGGTCCACTTATACGAAGATTTTTTTCACCAAATACGAATAACAGTACTATCTGATCTGAAGTTGGTTGAATCTGTGGGCACAGAATCACATATAAAGAGGGCAGACTGTAAAGTTATATGCAGATTTTCAATTGCCTGGAGGGTTGGCACCCCCTGCCTCCAAGGGTCAAGTCTATGTGGGTGTATATGTGCTTGTTTATGTGTATAACCTCATCCTCATAACAACCCTGGCAATACTTGTTATGTCTATTTCGCAGTTGAGAAAAACTGAAGGGCTTAAAGAACCTGAGTAATTAACCCAAAGTCACACAGCCTGTAAGTGACAGACCCCAGATGATGATACCCAGACCTTGACTCCAGAGCCTGTGTTCTTAGCCACTAAACTATCCTGCCATCCTTAAGCCTAGGCAGTATTCAGAGATTGCACAAAAGCTGGCTACGAGTATCTCTGGTCGACTCAGGGATCTGAATAATAAATCAGAACAGTATTAATTCCAAGTGATTTGGGAAATAAGCCTGTAGAACAAAATGAGCTCTGAATAGGCTTAACTCTGCAAAGTTGATTTTGATTTGGTTTGGTTGGTTGTTTTCTGAGCCTAGTGTATATCCAACTATCTCGTAGATTTTTAGTAATTATGAAAAAATATACCATTTCCTAGGGTTTTTTCACAGGCAATACTATTTTACTCCTATTTTTCCACTCAACACAGAATGTGTGCAACAATCCTCTATACATTCTGAACCCAAAATGACCAAGATCTGGGGCTACATCAGCCTTGCCCCGCAACCACTTGGCCAGGTTGGGGTCAGCCTCTCGGCAGTACTGCCGTGGTCTCCATACCTCAGCCGCGAACACTTGACCCAGTCAAATCTCTTCCACACGCACAGGGGCTGACCTGTGAGCTTGAACTCCATGAGCAAAAAGCATAAAAATACAAGATGAATATGGAAGAGAGACCCAGGTGGCAGATTCCACGTGTTATTTTTAGTCAGACCGCCAAAATCTTTTCACCCTTATAAATAGAATGTATCTGGACTCAGCCTTATTCCTTTGGAGAAGCTGATTAAATAAGAAAGGAGTTTTGCCACTAATAGGCAATGCCCAACAAAAATGAGGCTCTTGTGGCTCATCTCAAAAGGAAAAGCTACAAGAAAGCACTGAATTTGCAAAGAAGTGAACCTCATAAATTGTGTACAAAAAGGTTTTGAAGATTCAGATAAAAAGCTCACTTCCAGCATGACCATCTGTTATTTCCCCCTAAAAGAAGATAGCTAGTAGTTTATAAAAGCAATAAAACAGTTCCAGAGCTCAAAGGCAATAGCAGTGACTTGCAGTTACAAACCAGGGAACATACAGACTGATGGGCAGCTGAGCATGCTTCTCTTACCCCTCACCGCCTAGCCAAACAGAAACAAAGAGTTTTCAAGTAACTGACGTCTGATCCACTCTTTTTTTCTTCCTCAAAAAGGTTATAATTGGCCATTAAACCTGGCTTTCCCGTTCTTCCATGTCCACTGCTTGTTTAATTTTTTATCTGGCAATCTTTTCTGTACACATGTATCTTCTTTGACCCCTTCTTCATCACTATGCCCCAGTCCCTTTCAATTCTTATCTAGTTCTCTTAGAAGATCCTCTCCTCTCTAAGTGGTGAGCCAAGAATGGAATCGAACCCTGATTGGTCGGTAGGAAAAACTAATGATATACAGGCTTACCTCGCTTTATCGCACTTCGAAGATATTGTACTTTTTACAAACAAGGTTTGTGACAACCCTGTGTCGAGCAAGGCTATCGACACCATTTTTCCAACAGCATTTGCTCACGTCCTGTCTCTGTGCCACATTCTGGTAATTCTCCAAATATTCCAAACATTTTCATTATTCTTATGGTTGTTATGGTGATTTGTGATCAGTGATCTTTGATGTTATAACTGCAAAAAAGATTACAACCTATTGAAGGCTCAGATGATGGTTAGCATTTCTTAGCAATAAAGTGTTTTTTAGTTAAGGTATGTACATTGTTTTCTAAAGACATAATGCTACACTTAATAGACTATAGGATAGTGTAAACATAACTTTTAGATGGACTGGGAAACCAAAATACTCTTGTGACTCACTTTATTACGATATTCCCTTTATTGCCGCAGTCTGGAACTCAACCAGCAATATCTCCGAGGTCTGCCTATACCTGGATCACAAAGAAGAAAGTTTAAACAGAAACCAGTAACATCAGCTCCTGAAGCTGAAATGCAAGTTCCCCTTAGCTTCTCTTCCACAGCCTCCTTTCAGCCCCTTCATGGAGCATTATGCCTAAGAGTTTGAGCAAAGACTCATGCTGCCTGGACTTGTAAACTTGGCTCTACACTTACTGAATGTCTAGCCTTGGATGAGTCATTAGACTTACACATCCTCAATTTTCCCGGTGGTAAACTGTATTTACTAATGTACCTTCTTCAGGGAGTTGTTAGGAGTAAATGAAATAATTCATTTAAAGTGCATAATACAATGCCTGACCCATTTTTAAGTCCCCGATTAATGTTATTCATCATTATGAGCAGAAGCATCTACATCCTTCTCTAATTAAACTGTTCTTATTGCACCTTACCATCCTTTTGCAGTAATTACTAAGACCACAACTGTATTTTTCCTATTGTTTTATTACAAATCTACACTGCAATTGCTTAAATAACACTGGAGCCTAAGCTTGACCAATGAAAAGTCAAAGGGGATGAAGCGAGGTGAAGACCCAGGCTACCTGGTGAGCCCCTGGTTCAGGGACTGACTGTCAGAATGGACCCATACCTGAGAGGTATATTTGATTTAACTGAACTTAGGAAACATTTATAGAACTGTCATCCTCATCTTTTACTTTACAATGATAAATATAACTGTGACAGGCCAATAATACTTGTGGCAGCATGGCCAGAGAAATCTCTCCCTGTAGGTAGGCCTATTTAGGAAGCCAAATTTTAACCAGAAATTGTTGGGTGGAAATGCAAATAAGACAGTGAGCTGATGTTAACTGCATCGCCTAAAATAACCTGATGCATCTGTCTTGCAAAGAGGCCAGTCCCTTCAGAGGTCATCAGCTAAATAAAGCTCCCTCCACCATGTGCAGTGCTTCCCTGGGTCCTGTCGGTGGATCTCCCAGGCGCCCTTTTCTCAGTTCTCCCAGGGCTGACAAAGAAGTTTCTGACTTATGTCTTCCTTTTCTGGATAACATCTTAGAGGCCCAGATTCTATATTGAATTTTTAAAGATAACTTTGCATATCTCTGTTCTGATCAATTTTACACTAATTTTGCAGCTGGGGAACATTTTCTTTCCATCACACACAAGTTCTTGGGATAAATCTCGATGGACTGACAACATTTAGTAGTTCCATTATATGAAAAACAGGCATGTGGGAAAGGGGTGCTGGTGAAAATCCAATAATGGATCACATTATTCTAAAGGAAAACTAACTTCAAGTTCCAAGTAAATGACTTTACAAATTTACTTGACACTTGCCCCCATCCCTCACCTCCAATCATAAGTAGCATCCTGCTAATTTCACCTTTAAGCAGAAGGATTTCTATTTCCAATACGCTTCTTTTCAATGATAAGAAAGGTCACTGTAATTATTTTGGCATAAATGTGGCCCCAAAAGGGTAACACTTGTGCTATCCATGTTTGCACAGAGAAGTTGCAAAGAACATGAGAAAATCTTTAAAAGGGTTAAGTGAAAAAAATCAAGATTAAAAATGTTATATTCAGGGCTTCCCTGGTGGCGCAGTGGTTGAGAGTCCGCCTGCCAATGCAGGGGACACGGGTTCGTGCCCCAGTCCGGGAAGATCCCACATGCCGTGGAGCAGTAGGCCTGTGAGCCATGGCCGCTGAGCCTGCGCGTCTGGAGCCTGTGCTCCGCAACGGGAGAGGCCACAACAGTGAGAGGCTCGCGAACCCAAAAAAAAACAAAGTTATATTCAGAATACAGGCAGTATAGCATAGGATTAAGCCGTGCCCTGAAATTTAGTGCCTGAGACAGATGCGCTGCTCTGCAATGTCCTATACAGATATACAATGTATCATACACGTATATGTACCTTCTTGCCTCAGTTGGTTTATCTGTGTAGTGGGAAAACCGCCTATCTCACAGATTGCAATGAGGATTAACTGACTTAGTATAAGAAAAATGTTTAGAACAGGGCCTGGCACATAATAGTCATTCAACAACTCTAAGCTCATTATTATCTCCACCATCATAAAAATATGAATACAAAACTAAGAGGGAATATATCCAATTATTAGTATCAACTTCCAGAAAGGAAGACATAGTTACTTGCTTTCTTCCTCTTTATAATGTCCTGTGTTTTCTCCAAATTTTATGTAATGACCATAGACTACTTAGATCACCAGAAAAGAAACATAATTCCGAAAAGGAAAAAACTGTCTCAGTTGGCAGCTTGCAAACTGAAATAACGTTTGTCCGAAAGCCCTTTTAATGATGCCATTTGAGGGTTATAATTAATACTTCTCTATTGCTGCCATAACAAATTATCATGAACTTAGTGGCTTAAAACAATAGAAATGTATTATCTTACAGCTCCACAGGTCTAAAGTCTGACACAGGTCTCAGTGGGCTAAAATCAAGGTGTAGGGAGGGCTGCATCCTTTCGGGACGTAGACCATCCATCTAGAGTTGGACTGTCCGATATGGTAGGCATCAGCCTGACATAGCTATTCAAATTTACACTAATTAAAAGTAATATTACAAATCCACTTCCTCCATAACTCCAGCCACATTTCAAGGGTTCAACAGCCACATGTGGCTAGTGGCTTCTTTCCTGGACAGCACAGTTGTGAGGCATTTCCACCACCGCACAACAGGACAGTGTGGATCCAGAGGCAAGACTCATCCTGGCTTCCTGACTGGTATCCTGGTTGAGTCTTGTTGCCAGCATTATCTTTTCAAATACTGCCTCACATCAATTCCTTGTCTTAAAATTTTCTTGGGTCTCTTCTGCCTATAACAGATTTTGTTCCAATACATTAAAGTTATAAAATCCTTAATCCACACCAAACCTTATATATAAATCATAACATGTAGCTACTCCAGTTACAGCTCTGGTAGGGACATCGAGATGACCTCCCCACCCCCTGATTTGCCCCATCCCAGGCCTGTAATCCTCTGAGGATGGCCAGACATAAGGATGAGACAAAATTCCTTCACACGATATCAAAAACATTCTTCATCTAGTCTTAGCCTGTTTTCTATTCCCTAGGACACCCCACCATTCACTTTCACTCTTTCTTAAGTTCATCCATGAAATCCCCTTTACTGCTATGACCTCCCCTCTGTTAAAAATGACTAAAGATGACAATTTAGGTGATATAAACAAACTTTGACACTTCATGAAGTGGGCAGTCTCCATCCCCAAGGGGCCAGAGAATTGCAAAATGGGACAGGAGGCAGGAAGCTTTCACAGGATAAAGAATAAGGAAAAAGGACGTAAGTATAGAGCCCAGAGCTGGCTTGGTGTCTGGGGGTTCGCTGGCTGGATATACTGCGTTTCTGGTCAAGGAGAGCACTTACAGGGACATGAAAGTTATCTAAGTTTCAGTTTGCTGAAGTAGCACTCAGGCAAGAGCAGCTCCATCTTGGGCCCAGAACACCTATTTTTTAACTACAAAACTCCTCCTCAATCTTCAACCTCCAATTCCCTCATCACCACTGAGGAAGGCTCCTGAGGGGAAAGAATCATCAGTGCCCCACAGGCCTTTATAATAGCCTGAGAGCAAACACATGAATGGGCTTTACAGGATGTTTCTGTGAACCGCAAAACTGTATGCACAACTGTGTGTGTATGTGCACTGGGAGGGTAGATGCTCCCGGCTGTCCTGCAACTACCAATTGCTCTGTGACTCTAAAAGTATAAGAGCATTGCCAGAGAAGGTCAGGGTTCACAAAGAAGTCCTTTCAGCACTTTATCACCCCTCTTTTAACTTCAGCTTCCACATACACTCTATTTTAAAATTTCCTCCCACAAGTATATGACAATACATTTATTCAGTCAGTCCTGCAGTCTCTTCTCCAGGTTAGAAGCACCTGTCCACTCTGCTTCATTCCTTTATTACCTAGACCACCAAGCACTCCAACATATGCTTTCAGAGACAGAAAAAAAGGTGAGGCAGTGCACACCCTCGAACTAGGAAAATGGTTCCATCTTTGTCAATTCAAACTGTGTACACTTTGGAGGAAATTATTAATAGAATCTACAGAGTTCTTACGTGTGCCAATACTATGTACTTTACACATAGTATCTTAATTAAGCCTCACATCCCTTGAGAAGTAAGTATTATCCCAATTTTTACAGATGAGAAATCAGGTGTAAGTCACAGAGCTAGTAAACGGTACACTGGGATTTGAGCCCAGGTCATCGGGTAAGTGGGTACTGAGACCACCACATTCTTGTAGTGTTCCTAGTTCTACCTGAATAATCCCTGCCAAAGATCTCCCTCTTTTTCTTTTTTTTTTTTTCTGTATGCGGGCCTCTCATTGCCACCGCCTCTCCCGTTGCGGAGCACAGGCTCCGGATGCACAGGCCCAGTGGCCACGGCTCACGGGCCCAGCCGCTCCGCGGCATGTGGGATCCTCCCGGACCGGGGCACGAACCTGCGTCCCCTGCATCAGCAGGCGGACTCTCAACCACTGCACCGCCAGGGAAGCCCCAAAGATCTCTCTTAAAGTTAGGTCTGTGACTGTCTAAACTTGGAGGCCCAACAGAAAACCATGAAGAAGATTTTAGCCTAAATATGAGAATCATTCCCTTCAAAAATGGAGGCAAAGGCTAGCATTAGATAGTGACTGTAGTTTGGATCAAAACATACCATGAATCCACAGATAACCCTGTCACTCACTGGCTCTGTAAGACTGGGCACGTTCCCTAACTCTCAAGGCACAGTCTCTTGATCTAAGAATCATAAAAATACCTGGTTCTTGGAGAATAAATTAAATAACTCAGGTAAAGTATTTAGTGTGCTTCTAAGCATTTAGTAATGACTAAATACATATTAGTAATTATTGTTATTAATTGCTGGAAAACAGGTCTGAGGTGGAAGAATGTTCTGATTTATTAAATTAGTCTCCCTAAGAGAGACAAGATAGCTGAGCTGAGGCAGACAGACTACCTACTCCTTTGCTTCTGGGTAAGAAGGAAATAAGGCAGAGAGATAAGACCCCTGACTTGACAAGTAAGTGCTTTATGGGAGAGTGACCGATGAAAAGCTTCTTTTTCTCTGAACATAAGGAGTTGGTGGGCAGCAGGGAGATGGGACCATAAAACATCTGGGTCCCCACAAAGATTGGGGCCACTGCAGCTGGCTTTACATCCATCAGAATGATGTCTTAGACCCAGCCCTGCTCCTCCAGCTCTCCCCAGGAATGGACACCCCAGAACCCAAGTGACTGAACGCTGGTCCATGCGGAAGCACGAAAATTGTGTCTGACATAACCACATCCGTCCCAGGAAATACTTCTTGACTCCTAAGAATCTTCTGTCCTGGGTCTAGGAATGGGAAAGTACAATGGCTGAGTGACAAATGAATTTCTATTCTTTTCTTTGGGAACATAAAACCAATAAATGCTCTTATAGTCTGGTTTTACATGTGTAGTATTAATGAGAATTTAATGCAGATGACCATACAGGCTAAAAGGAATGAAAGTGTGTGGTCATAACTAGTAAAACTAACCCACAAAAGACATTATACAATGACTTTTGAGTTAAAAGAAGGCTATCCTAAAACTTTAAATGAATTTTCCATACTTATATTCATGCTTGGCATCCGAAAGCAGTACTCGGCCATGAAACACATCTTCCATGTTGCCAGCCTATCTTCCCAGCTTCTCCTTACTGTTCTGAAAACATCCTGAAATCATTCCTGACGCCTAGATTTAAGCCCGGGGTGTGTTCCATTCCCCACCTGCAATACTTTTGCTCCTCTTTACGTACTCACATCTAACCAACCTTCACATTTTATCCCAAGTCCCATCTTCTGTTTAAATGTTAAGACTTCCCCAACCCCTGTCATCTCCAGTCACCTTGCTCACGCTTGTATATATTCCACAAACACTGAATGTATTCTCTGTGGTAGGCAGGGTGCTGGGTGCTGGAGATGTAACAGTGAACAAAACAGACAAGTAGTAAAGAAGGCACAGCAAAAAGGATATGAAAATGAAAAAGGTATTTCTGTAGCAAAAGGCACTACCACAAGATGACTGTCTAGGAAGGACTATATCAGAATGAAAAGTGATCTCATCGAGCTTCCTGGGATCTGTGTGGTTTTCTGAAAAGAACCAAAGTTTGAGACTAGTAGTTACCACTATCTGTACCCTATGAAGTACAGGACAGAAATAAACCAGAAATACACACACACACACACACACACACACACACAAACTTGTGTGGGTACGCTGAGTTTATGCAAAGCCTATCTTGTCCCCTGTACATGCAAAGCCTGCTGTGCCATTAATGATATAGATGTCTGCCTTTCCTTCTTTATAAAATGAACAGGTCTTTTAAGGTTCTGGTGGCTATGGCTCTTTCAATATATTGTACCAATGCTACCTTTCTTCAAGTACCATAAAGTAAATTTTGAAGTGCTTTATTCTGATGTCCCTTGAAAGATGTCCACTTGTTAAGTATCTCTCATGCAATTTTCAATCTAACGTCCATCATTTGTAACCAGAAGTGAGGACAGCACAGTTGGAAAGAGGTCTAAAGCTGTTATGTTAAATAAACAGCTACTTACAAGTGCTGGTAAGGGAGAGCTTCTCCATTTCTCTTTTCATACATACGCTAGTTTGTCACTACAGCATTCGTGTCCTTAATCTGATTAGCTACAGGGGTGTACAGAAATCCCTTAGCTACAAGAGCCACTTGCAAAATCCAAATACATCAAAACAATGATTAATAAAATATATCCACGGAGCGGCTGAGCCCGTGCGCCACAGCTGCTGAGCCTGCGCTCTAGAGCCTGCGAGCCGCAACTGCTGAAGAGCACATGCCTAGAGCCCGGTCTCCGCAGCGGGAGAGGCCACTGCAATGAGAAACCTGTGCACCGCAACGAAGAGTAGCCCCCGCTCGCGCAACTAGACAAAGCCGCACGCAGCAAAAAAGACCCAACACAGCCAAAAATAAAAAATAATAAATTAAAAAAAAAAGAGAGTTAGCTTTTAAAAAAAAAAAAATATATATATATATATATATATATATCTCTATAAGCATGTTTATAGTCACAGGGGGTTAAGAGGGAAATGAAACAGCAGCTATTGCAAAATCTCTTTTCCCCCAGAATTCATAACAGAATCCATAATTTATTTACCTTGTCTGTCTTGCTCCCAGTGTGGCTGCAATCAGTTGTATTCAATGTCAAGTTCTAGTGCAACAGTCTACTGTTCACTTCAAGCTCTACAAGCTAAAAGGTCTACAAATGCTTTTACGGAAACACCAGCATGGACATTTCACTGATCCAAATGAAATCTAATTGTTTCTAGAAAGTGATCTGAGGGCCTAACTCTCTGCCCAGAAGTATTTTTAAGGAGAAGTATATTAGTCAGGATAGGCTGGCTGCTGAAAGAACCCCCAAACTTCAATGACTTAAGAGAAAAAACATTTATTTCACATTTATGCCCAGTCCAACGGGGATATCCCTGGTCTGGTAGCTCTCCTGGGTGGATCTGCTTTAAGTACAAACTCAGCAATTCAGTTTCCCTTCCAGCTTTTGTTGCTTGCACCTGTGACATAACCCTACACAATTTCCATGGAAGGATAAGAGAAGGTGGACACGGCCTATCAGAAACTTGACCACCTCTTCCAAAGGAACACGCATCCCTTAGGCTCACATTCCATTAGCCAGAAACAGCCACATGCCTTCAGCTAGACACAAGAACCTTGGGAAATGCAGTCCCAGCTGAATGGCACTTCACAAGTCTACATCATGAGGGGAGCACCAGGCTGGTGATCAGCTACCCATCTCTGGCCTGAAGAACCTATGGTAGACATATATTTTAAAAAACCACAAGATCTTCTACCAAATCTCAGCTCCTACGAATCCGACAGCAGATACCAACACGTGGCTCCTTAGTGCTCACAGAGTAACAGCAAGAGGTACCAGTTTAAATATATGTGCTTAGGAGGCCTACAAACCTAGATTCAAATCCTGATCCATCATTTAGTAGTCGTTTGGTCTTGTGCAGATAACTTACCCCCTCTATGCCTCATCAGAACAACGGAGACAGTAGTAATAGTCTATTCGCAGGGTTGTAGTGAGGATTAAATAATGAAATGTACATAAATAAAGACCACCCAAATGAGAACCAACACAGGCTCGGTATAGTAAGGAGTCACACACCATCACCTGCATTAGGCAGAAACTCAGACAGGAAGGCAGTGAGAGAGCTTTATAATCAAAAAAGGGGGGCTTCCCTGGTGGCGCAGTGGTTAAGAATACACCTGCCAATACAGGGGACATGGGTTCGAGCCCTGGTCCAGGAAGATCCCACATGCTGCGGAGCAACTAAGCCCATGTGCCACAACTACTGAGCCTGCGCTCTAGAGCCTGCGAGCCACTACTACTGAGCCTGTGAGCCATAACTACTGAGCTCACATGCCACAGCTACTGAAGCCTGCAAGCCTGGAGCCCATGCTCCACAACAAGAGAAGCCACCGCAATGAGAAACCCGCTCACTGCAAGGAAGAGTAGCCCCCGCTCGCCGCAACTAGAGAAAGCATGCGTGCAGCAGTGAAGACCCAACACAGTCAAAAATAAATGAATAAAATAAATAAATTTATTTTTAAAAAATTAAAAGAAAGGGGTATGCTTTGACTGGAGATTGTTGGCATGGGGAGGCTGGAGGTGGGCTAACCAGAAGCAGAGGATCTTAACTGATAGGTTTGAAAAGTATATTTGATTTTCTCTGGTTGATCCTGACTTGGAAATGGGTAAAAAATAGGGGAACTGGCAGTCACTGACCAAGTCCCGACATTAATGGGCCAATTGCTGTGGAGGATGGGGGTCAGAGTTCTCTTATATGATCTGGCCGCCGTCCCTCTGTGTGTTCAGTCTTGCATGACCCGTTATATTCCAAAGTGGGTGGTGGGTGTACTCTCACACTGACAGAGATGCCCAGGTGTACAATCCTCTGGAAAAACTTTAATCAGAATTCTTATGTTCTTAAACCCTGGGCATTAAGGGATGCGGAGTGGGAAAAATACAAGAAAACAGCTTTAAATTCTGTGCTGTTTGGCAAAGCCAGGTCTACCGGGGCACACTGTATAATGCAAACCAGCCAGGTGAAGTCACTGCTACAGTGCAGTAACGTGCTCCACGGTGCTGTGAATGAATGGGCTTTCCGGGATGCTGGAGAGTGGAGGGCAGAGAGACACAGCCCAGAAATCTGCACACTCACTGCTTTTTTCCCCAGGTGAGGATGGAACCCTCCGACGACCTGAGTTTGGTTCAGCAACCAGCAAGCTTAAAGTTTGCAAATATCCCCTTAAATGGAAGAATTATACACAGAGATTTTTAGTGAATATGTAAATTCTTTCTAAATGGGGATGAAAGACACGATATAAAGTCTAGCCCAGCACAAAATTGAGCTTCTTGGATCCTGCAGGACCTGACTTTAAGCGGACAATGTTCCTGGTAGCTGCATGCCCCCCGCCCGCCAACCCATTAGAGACTCTGGGAACCAAGTGAAGCTGCAGGAAGATATCCTGCGTTTGCTTTTGCTCTAACTTACAGCAGGAGTGTGTGTGTGTGTGTGTGTGTGTGTGTGTGTGTGTGTGTGCGCGCCCGAACATACACGCAAGCACACTGGCACTGCAGGGGTTTTTATCACTGAAACAGAAATCATCTGAAATTATGCACGTGGCCTGTTCAGACCACAAGTGGTGCCCAGTCTCAGTCACAAATCTTAAGCACGACATGAAGCGCATTCAAAGAAAGTGATCAGGCCGGACAAGAGAGAGGCGTAAATGGATGTCACAGGGGAATGAACAGTTGAAGAATGAATGAAGGAAGGAAGTGGAGACGTTAAACCTGGAGGGAACCGAGTTCATGCTAACACCACATTCCAAAAATTGAAGGGGTCTTCCCTGGATTGGAAGGAGGAAAAGGAGTTGGTTACATTTTTGCCCTGAAGCAGATGTAAAGATGGTATTTTTGAAATGTTAATTGACTTCCTCAGCCCACCACCAAGAGTTTTCCTTTCCTTCTTAACCCTTCCTTCTCTGTACCCTTCTGAGCCAGGTGGCCGGTGCTCACTGCCTCACGGAAGGAAGGAACAGAGAGCGGAGAAAAACGGAGCCCTTTCTTGCATTTGTATTCCAAAAGCCTAAACAACAACAGCAAAACTCACATTAGAAAATAAAACCATGTCCTGGGCAGAAGTTGGAGACAGAGATTCTTGAATGCTGAGTTGGTACAGTCCAGGATGACAGCCCCTCCCCTGGAGAGACCCTACAGGTAAGAACCAAGTCCACCTTTACAGATGGCACAAGTTCCCCTGGAACCAGGTGCACACACTGCCTATGCCTCAGGGTGCTGCCTGCTGCCCACTTCGGGGACCCCCAGCACCAGCACTGCAAGCACAGAGATGCCCAGTAGAAGAGCCCACCCATGCCCAGAGTCTCTGCTCAGCCTTGAAGACATAGCCCATGAGAAAACTCACTCCCACTACAGCCTTACAATGTCCTAGATGCTTTCAGCTCCAGAGATGAAAGGGTAGAGGCTGGAAAGGGAAGGTCAAACCATTAGACTCTGGCAGAGCTGAATGGGACCAACCCCACTTCCCCCTGAGCCAGGAGAGTGGGAAATGCTTTCTGATTACACACAGACTGAATGATCTCTTGGCATGGAGTTATGTAGAGGAAATTGCATTAAGGGTCTTTATTAACCAGGGTTCTCCAGAGTAACAGAATCAACAGAGTGTGAGTGTGTATAATGTAAAGAGTTATTATCAAGAATTGGCTCACACTATTATGGAGGCTGACAAATCCCAGTATCTGCAGGGTGAGTACAGTTTCACTCCAAAGGCCGGCAGTCTACCTATTTAAATATTAATGTCATCCAGGAGCACCCTCACAGATGCACCCAGAATAATGTTTGACAATGATCTGGGCACTATTCCCTATCACCAAGTCAAGATGACACATAAAATTAACCAACACAAGGGTCTCAATGACATTTAAGGGCATTTTCAAAACTAGATTCGAAGAGTGTTTCATCAGGAGGGCATATAGGCATCCAGAACTTGAAAAAGAAGAAAAGGAAGTGGAGCAATTTGTTAAGGCTCACGTCTGTCTCATCTCGCTTTCAGCTGACGTTTCTTTCTGGGAATATTTCAGTGGAGCCAGTCTATTGACCCTCAGTGGAGCATGCAGGTATAGTGTAAGCGCTTAGCACGTTATTTGTCATTAAAATCTCCTCATTCAGCCAGCAGAAAACAAGCTTTTTAGAGACATGAATGGCAAAAATTTCCAAGGCTATAAAAATGGATCTTCTTCCATATTTTCTGATAAGCCAATAAGTGTTTGCCCCAGTCAAGTCAATACAACGTCGTGATTAAAATGTGTTCTAGAACACACAGGCCCAGATTCAAACCCAGACTCTGCCAAGACATACACAATGACCTTCAGCAAATTACATTCTTTGAACCACATCCACAAATGGGAGGATAACAACACTGCTTCCCCTCACTAAAACAGAGGATGCCAGTAAATAACTTAGCACAGCATTTGCCACACACCAAATGCTTAATAAGCGTTAGAAGTGATTACTGTAACTTAGATGGAGTTCTTTAAAATGTGCTGCCAGCATAGCCCTGAAGTCTTTCTTTAAAGAAAACCCTTAGGCCACTCATCGTTTCTCTTCCTCCTTCCTTCCACGACTAGGGCAAACACAACAGAAGCACCACTAATTCTGGAGGTGAGCAGAAAGACTGATGGACAGAATACTGGTTGATGATTGCCTCGGAAACCCAGGAACCCCATTCAAAGGCAGGCCTCTGACTTGAACGCCAGAAAGTTGGAAACCCGAAAACAAAGATAAATAATCCGATTTCCTCCTTCAAATTAAAGTTTTGTGCGCGTGCATGTGCACCAGAAAATACTGACTTAATCAGAGGCATCCGATTAAGATTAGAAAAAGTAAAACACAGCGTCAGAACAGAGGCAGGCACAGTAATCAAGTGGTTATTTCTAAAAGTCCAACCTCATGACAATGCTCGATATTGCGGATGTGTGGATATGAGCAACTCCAGAAAGAAAGATAATTGCACCCTTTCACAGTAATGTAAATTTCCTCTCCCTTACTATGTCACTTTATCTCCAGCTGTGAGTCCAGAATTTTCCAGAGAGAAGAGACTCAAGAGAGATCTTGCCTTGACTATTTCTAAAGACAGACTTCCTAATAAATTTCTATATGCAAATGTTGAGTCACAGAAAGAAAAAGGAGGGCCAGCTACAGTCTGCTAAAATTTCATTATTTTAAACTACTCTGATTTCAGGCAATGGTTTCAAGAGTCAAAACTTTGAGAGGATTCTTTGCAACTAATTTCCTTAGAAAAGTTTCATGGATATAAGAAGTCAAGGGAGATGCTGTATGAGTGAAATGCCATTATTCGACACAGAAATAACACCTTTTGTGCCCAGGGAGTTCAAAAGAGTTTAGTCTATATCTATAGAAAAATTTTACCTAATGAAGAAAAAAATCATCTCTAGGTAAGAAATAATGTCAGAATGGGATCGTGTCATTGGTCATCAGGAAAATGTAAATTAAAACCTGTGATTCCACTACATACACACATTCGAATGAATAAAGTTAAAAAAACTGACCATACAATGGGCCAAGAAGTGGAGGCACTGGGACTCCCATGCATTGCTAGTGGGAATGTAAAATGTACAACCACTTTGGAAAACAATTTGTCAATTTCTGACAAAGTTAAACAATACCTGCTATTTGACCCAGGGATTCCACTCCTAGGTATTTACTAAAGAGAAGTCAAAACATATATGTTCACACACAGACATGTGCATGAATGTTCATTGCAGTTTTATCTGTAACTGCAAAAAACAAGAAACAACCCAAACATCCATCAACAAGTGAATGGATAAATTATAGAGTATATCCATACAACTGGAATGCTACTCAGCCACATAAAAGAATACATTATTGATATATGCAACATGGGTGAATCTCAAAATCATTACGCTGTGTGAAAAAACATATTAAAAAAAGAGTACATACTATATTCTCCTATTTACATAAAATTCTAGAAAATGCAAATCACTGTCTATAGTGGCAGAAAGCAGATTAGAAAAGTTGCCTGAGGAGGGAGGGAAGGGAGAGCGCTGGACACCATTACAAATGGGCACTAGAAAACTTTTAGGGGCAATGGAAATGTTTGTTTTCTCGATGTGGTGAAGGTTTCACGGGTGTATACATATGTCGAATCTAAATTGTACACTTTAAATACATGCAGCTTATTCTTCAATTAAGTATAAAGACCAAAAAAAATGAGAATGTGAATGTGAACTGTCACAGTGCCTAGCAGACAGTAGGTGCTCGAAAAATGTTGAAGAAATGACCTCTTATGGGCACGGTTTCTCTCCCCACACAGGAGCTATTGTTCTGTAAGTGTTATATGTGTTCTACATGTGTCTATATAGTTGTGTTCTGTATGTTCATAGTACAGTTTCTCTCTGATTTCTGTGCTTACTGTGTCATCATCTCCTCTATGACTGTCTATTCCTCTGTCCCCTATTTCTCTTCCTTACATAGGTATTATGGGCTTCAGCTAACAGCATCTTCATTTCCCTCTGAGGAATATCCTTCCCTGACTCTCATCGTGTATTGTGGGGTGAAGGAGGGCATGTGACTCACTCTTGGCCAGAAGAGGGAAGAGAATATCCTCCTGGTGGGAACGGGTGGTTCACCGATGAAGGTACAGCCTAACCAGGGCCAAGGAGAATATGGCCTAAGAGTCCTAGTTTCTTCACACTGTGAAGAAAGAGCTGCTTTCCCTTTCCTGCCTGACTTAGAGTGGTGAGAACGTAAGCATGAACTGAGGGCAGACATCTGGCCTCACCAAGGGAAAGCCTGCCTACGACGGTGCCAAACACAGAGGAGAGATGGAGCAATAATAGTGTGTGAATCCCTGAGTCCAGACGTGCCTGACCTTAGACGTATCTCTGTACTTTCAGCTTTGTGGCCAATAACTGTCACTTTTTATTAAGTTAATTTCATCTGGGTTTTTGGTCACATGCCATCTCCCCCCCCCCCCCAAAAGACCCAGTGATATCCACGGGAAAGCATTCTTTGGTGCTTTGTCCATCAGGAAAACGTGGATGGGAATGTTTAAGTGCTAAGAGTATTTGCAACCACTAGTTGACGTCTATAATCATGAACGCTGATGTATGAACAGATGATCTGGCAAGCCAGAGGATGCTCACAGGTGTGGCTGCCTCTACTAAAGGTACCTGAAATTCATCTCAGACAAGACGAACATGAGAAGCAAAAGAACTCTTACTAGCTGTGTGACTTCAGCCAAGTTTCTTGACATAAGTCTCAGTTTCCTCATTTTAAAAGGAGGCTAATTAAGACAATTATGTTAAACTATACACTTTTGTGTGTGGTACGATGCCTGGCACAGAGTAGGCCCTCAAGAAATATTAGCTGTTGTGTTACTAAGATGCTATCCATCTTCATCTATACTACAAAGCCATAATGTTTCTACCTTCTCTTCCTTAATCCAAATCCTGTGTGTTCTTCAAGTCTTACCACCTCCTCCAGGAAAATCTTCCTGATTACTTCAACACAAAATGTAGTGACTATTTTCTTATCTGAATTTCCAAGCCCTTTAGTCTGTACATTGTGTCTAATGCCCCATCATACTGTGTCATAAACTGAATTTCCAGTAGTGAGCTGGAGTCAGCTCACATCAGCTTGTGAGAGCTAACTGTTAAATCTTCAGGAATTTTGAGAGGTGGTTATTAAACAGCCATTATTAAAATTTACATTACATAAAATTATACTTAAATAAATTATATTAAAAGCAAAGGTAGCAAACACTCAAAATATAACACTTCCTAGCTATTTGTCTTATATTTTACTATGACTGATGCCCTTCAGGTTTTTTTTGTCTGTTATACGTGTATGGAGGAAATAATATAAAATGGAGGGTTACCGTCCTCTCTTTCCGACGTCACATGCTGTGACATCACGTTGGCAACTTGCGATCAGTCATGACAGGAGAGTTTACACCACAAAAATCAGCAAATGCAAATCCAGGCTCTCTCTCCACTCCCAAACCACAGAGCCGTTGTTAAATGTTCACTGGCATACCACTGCTTTTAACTTCTTCACGTTTGTAAACTGCTCTAATGAGTACATTAGCTCTTTGACAATAGTGCTGTTTCACATTTCTCTTTGTTCTCTGTGTTGTTCAACATAGCACTGCATACACAGTAGGTGCTAAACATTTTGCCACGTGCTAGAAGCATAGAAAGAGGCAATCGTTTCACAAAGAAGAGTTGGCTATGGCTACGTCTATGTGACCTGATGCATTTAAAAATACTGCCCACACAAACACCTTGCAGGTCTATCACTGCTTGAGTTGTAAACAATGGAGAAAATGCCAACTGTGAAAGTAGAGTAAAAATATTATAGCCTGACAGTCAGAGTGGATGCATACTGACACCAAGAGCTGAGATCACTCAAATTCATGTCATAGGGAATGGTCAAAAAAAAAAAAAAAAAAAAAAATCAGTATTTTTTCACTTAGAGAAAGGAAAAATTATAGATGCACAGAGGGCAGTAAAAAATGTCTTCAGGGCTTCCCTGGTGGCGCAGTGGTTGCAAGTCTGCCTGCCGATGCAGGGGACACAGGTTCGTGCCCCAGTCCGGGAAGATCCCACATGCTGCGGAGCAGCTGGGCCCATGAGCCATGGCCGCTGAGCCTGCGCGTCTGCAGCCTGTGCTCCACAACGGGAGAGGCCACAACAGTGAGAGGCCCGCGTACCGCAAAAAAAAAAAAAAAAAAAAAAAAAAATGTCTTCAAATAGTTGAAGGCTATCACAAAAGGAGAAGATTGGATATGTTCTGTATTACACTACACAGTCATACCAGAACCAACGTTTAGATGCTAGGATATAACTAAGCAGGACCCTGTGGGGCTTCCTGGAACAGACCCCTTCCCCATATCCTCTGCTGTAGCTCCTCTCTGAAGTACCTAGATAACAGTATCCGATGCACATTTCCTGAGTTGTTTCACAGGTGCTAAAACACCCACCAAATGAAAGGAATTAACTACTTGATGACCATGAACCCCCCCAGACCTACCGGCATCTAACGACTGACAATGTTAACCCCTGTGACACCGTCCTGTCACCTCACCATCACCCAATCAGAGAACTGTGCACTAGCAGATCACATACCCTGGAATGCCCCTCTCTTACCTTGCCTTTAAAGATGCTTTGCTGAAACCCATCGGGAAGTTTGGGCTTTTTGAGTACTACCTGTCACGGACTCCTTGTATGGCGCCTTACAATAAACGCTGCACTTTCCTTCACCACAACCTGATGTCAGGAGATTGGCGTGACTGCACGGGCAAGCAGACCCAAGTCTGGTTCTATAATAAGGAGAGGCACATTTTGATATAATGAAGAAGAAGAGTCCTACAGAGATGACTGAAGATGGGCAGAATGAGAAGCAATGAATTCCTGCCTCAGTGTTACTTAAAACACGTACACTGGTTACAGAGCTTGGATAATAAATAAGTTAATGGGCCAGTAATGGTTCTCAACTGGGGCCACGACTGCCCCCTAGGGGTGTTTGGAAATTCACTGAGGCACTTAGTGAAGGGGGTGGGATGCAAGGCAAGGGATGTCTCCATACAACAAATAACTCTACTACCCAACATGCAAATCATGCTCCCACTGAGAAACAGCAGGCTAGACAAATCCTGGAGGGCATGTTTCAGTTAATGTTCAATAATCAATCATTTGGTTGAGCAAGTAAGTTTCAGCCACTCTAGGGTTAACTGCACAAGATGAAGCTTTCTCTTGCAAGAGGCTTGCAAAAGTAACCAGTTTCAAGAGAGTCATACATGGCTAATCTAGAAATGTGAATCTAGAAATGTGAATCTTGCAAGCTTTCTCTTGCAAGAGGCTTGAGACTAGCAGAGGGAGATACGGAAACAAGTAACCAGGTTCAAGAGAGTCATACATGGCTCATCTAGAAATGTGAACAGGTGCTGAAAGAACAGAGTGCTCCTCTAACTACTGGAGTGTGGCTGGGTTATACAAAGAGGGGAAAAGGCCTCTCAGAGGTGGTAGTGCCTTCTAGTTGGGTTTTATAGAGTATGCACAGGAGTTCACGAGTTGGATGAAGGAGTTTCAGGTGCAGAAAACAGTACATGTAAAGGAACAGAAGTGTGAGGGAACCTGGCACTAGCATTCTAGGAAGGCAATTCATTAAAATTTTTTTTTGCAATAGTTACATATTGGGCACCTGCGTATTTTTTAAGCACCTCCAGTGTTTATAGTGCCGCTACAGAGGGTGCCGTAAGAACCTAAGTACAGCTTGAGTGAAGGCTGAGTATGAGTACTGTGGAGAAGAGAGACTGGGGCGTTTGGGAAATGTCCCTTCCAACCCTGAGAATCTTTAAACTTTCCGGATGCAAGAGGAGAGTTGTGGCCAGGATCCCATATGATGAGCAGAGACCTAGACCGTCATCTAGTGTATTCTCCTCCTTCTGCCCATCCACTCTGCTCCAGCAACATGGCCTTTCTTTCTGCTGCTTGATCTGATGGCTAAGCTCGTTCCCCCCTCAGGGTAACTGCACATGCTCTTCCCTTTGCCTGAAACACTCCTTCCTAGATAGTCACACAGTTGGTTCCTTCTCCACTTGAGATCTCCTCCTCAAAGGGGCCCTCCCTGTCCATCCAATATGAAACAGCATTATCTGTCTCCATCACTAGAATGTAGTTCTATGAGCGCAGGGCCTCTTCCATCTCATTACTTGTACATTGCAGAGCTAGTAGTCAGTAGGCTATTCATACATATCTGGACATCCCATCCTGTAACAGATGATAGACAAACAGAAAATAGATCAGAGGGGAGCACCTAGGATAATTAGGACACCCTGAGCCACAGGATATGAAGGAGGAACTGGTGTGTGTGTGTGTCCTTCTAGTAGCCTGGGATGAGACTAGAACTAACTCGGAAACCAGGTCTTTTGAGAGAAAATTATAGGACGTGGGATATTTAGCCCAGTGAAAAGTACTCTCAAATGGTGCATACTCTTTTCAAATATCAGGAGGGCATCACATGGAAAAAGAACTGGAATTCCTCTGAACTGATCCCCAAGGGGAAAGACCACGGGGTAGAAGCCACATGAGAGAAAGGGAGATGTCAGCTCTACACAAGAAAGGGCACTAACAGGCAAAGTGGCAGGCAAAGTTCAGAAGGTTCCGACTTCCATCAGTGGAGCTGTTTAGCAGAAGCTAGCCCGCCAACCAACCCAACAGAGACGAAAAGCTCAAGCCTCAGGCAGGAGAGCAGACCAAAAAGCTAACATGTGTATGTCACTTACTGCATGCCAGCAGCACTACTGGAGGTACACCAAAAATAACTCATTTAACCCTTACAACAATCCGCAGGGACAGGTGCCGTTATCATTTTACAGTAGAACAAACTGAGATGCGGAAGTCTGAATAACTTGACCAAGATCACCTTTCTCGTAAGTGGCACTTACAAAAAAACAAACAAACAAACAAAAACAGACCTTTAATGTCGCCAGTAATTCTTTTTATGCCCTCTATTAACTAGAGGTGAGGTGATATCCTATTTTTGTCATCTCCTGGGCAAAACACGACAGAAAGTCTAAGTATGACTGCCAGCCACCACGCAGTAAAGGCTGCAGGTGGTACCTAACACAGCACTTGCCCAGAACACCTGTGCTGAATGAGGGACACGCCCTATGTCATAGCCCATGTGTCTTTATTTTTTATTGTCCATCTCCTCCTATATTCCAGACCCATAAGGGAAGGGATTTCTTTTGTTGACTGCTGGATCCTCAGGTGTTAAATAGATATTTGTGGAAAACAGAAAAGAAAGGAAAGAAGGGAAGGAGGAAGAAAAGTATCTTCATGGGTCCTCTACTTCGGGTTCTGCACATTACGCTCTCTGTGGCCCCGTTCACTTGAACCTACCAAGAGGAAGAAAGCCCTGGGAGCCCAGATCTCAGACAAACTCAACATGTAGCCCTTGTGGTTTTGAAAAGAATCTGTCACCAACAGTTTGGTTTCTACATTAAAAGAAAAAACAAGCATCTTTCAAGCAAGGTAGCTGAAGCACGGATAAAAGTTGAGAGTACTTCTCTCAGTAACTGTCAAAATCCCACTCTGCTTAAATGTAATAAAACAGAGTCAATACTAAAATGAATAAAATGCTGTTTTTCCCCAGTCACTACCATCTAATAAAGGTGTTTTTATTCTATTTATGATATAAATTATATTACTTAGTACCCAAGGGAGCTATTTTGGCTGTAAGAGGTAATCTTTTTCTAATTTAATGACAGAGGGGGAAAAAATCATGCACGACTAAAATAACTACAACACAGGCTATCCAGAAGACTACATCTTGTGAGGGGCTACAGACATGCCAGTGCCTGTTCAAGTATTAAAATTAACAGGCTTAAATTTTTTCATCTACTATGTATTCAGTTTGCCTTCTCCCAGACCCCGTAAGCCCGCACCATCTTCCTCATGAATATTTAATGTCTTTTCCTGGGAAGTCAACTCCGCAGCCACCCCTCCAGAAAAAGAACTGTAAACAAGGCTGAAGGGAAAAGTGAGACAGGGAGGTGAGGCGAGAGCAAATGGAAAAGGACAGATGGCTAAGAAAAGCAGAGCACACCAGAGTCACCCTCCAAGGAGGAGAGAGAAACAACTGGAACCCAGGAGTGAGCAGATGCATTGTGGAGGCATTTAAAGCTCTCATACCTTATCCAAATGGAGAAATGGGTTCTGTTTTGAGGCAAAGGGGAAGCTTATGAATACTTTACAGTCTGTGCATTAGAGCCTAGTCAGAGTGAATAGACTGCATCCTTTGCGTGAGTAAGCCACTCCCTGGTCAGTGGTTAGAAATTTTAAATGTCTTCCCTGAAGCAAACTTCCCAGGGGCGGTGGAGGCACCAATAAGGTGGTTTAGAGGCAGATCGGAGGAATAATGAACAACTTCGTAAGCATCCATTAGGCCCATGAGTATACTTGGCCCCCAAATAGAGTTGAGCAGAAAACCATTAGTGCAGCCCCATTCTGAAGCTGTGTGAAGACAACTGTGGAAGGGCTTAAAGAGGAAACCCTCTTCTCGCCCAGACCATCATTATCTTCTACCTCAAGTTGGGATGGGATTCCTGGGAATTGATTTTGTCTAGAAAACAGGGGTCGGCACCATTTATTAAAATTCAAATTGTTGAATCAAAATTTCCAGAGAGAAGAACGTCCTTTTCTAATACCCAGGCCCCGTGATTAAGGCCAGGCTATCAGAGCACGTTTTTCTTTCTAGTGAGTAAGAGAAGTGCTGGGCCTAAGTGCCAGACTCTATAGAGTTCTGTAGGAAAGGCATATGCCTTCCCTTGAGATTGCTCAGGGCTAACGAAATTCCATGCCTAACTTATTTCATTAAAGTGGCATTTGGTTTCAGGTTATTTTATAGTTTAGGTTCCCCCAGAAGTAGATATAGAGGTGGAGATCAGAATGTAACTGGAAAGTGATTCGGGGAAACATCAGTAAAAACATGAGGCAGGGAAAAGGAAGAAAGTTAATCAAGGGGTCATGATCAATTGGTTACCAGCATGGGCAATTGGAGCTCACCCCCACTGAGGAATTCTGAGAAGCAGCCTCATAGCTCCCCCACCTGAGGAAGGAGGTGCTGGTGTTTTCAAACACCAACTGCCGTCACATCCGCTGCTGGGGGCGGAGGGAGGGCCCTACTTGCCAGGTACCTCCAGTCTGCACGGCTGCGGTGGGAGGGCAGAGAAAGCTCGGAGAAGGGAAGCCGGCGCTAACACTGAAAGTCAGGTGCAGTGTGCACGGAAGTGGCACAGGCCGAGGGGACGTAGGAAGGGCAGCAGTTACAGCTGCTGCTACAAGAACAAGAGTCAGAAAGGAGACACAAGTGCCAGCACCGGGAGGTGGACCACAGGGCGAGCTATGAGTGCTCAACATTCAGATACTGATATCTGTTGGTTTCAACCGCAACCAGAATGGTCACTGGACTTCTATCCATTTCAGCAGCAGCAGTAGTACGGCTGAGTGCCCAGGATGCTTAAGTGTGGGACAAAACTGGATTGCTCTGCTTAATAAAAGGAGTGGAATTTGAAGACCCCTAAGAGAATCAGGGAAGGAAACAGAAGCCTAATTTACTGGGTATTGTGTGAAGGTTGAGGAGGAGAAAAAAATCATTCTGCTCCCCACCCCAAGCACAGCAGCTGTGTAGAAAAGACTGGAGGAAAGAAATATGTAATGGGGGATCTGTAATACAGTTTTTCTTGTGTTTTGATGTGACATGAGTGCATGGCCATACATTAAACTCCCTCTCCTCCTATTCTTCAAAATCTTCAGTAGAAACTACATTATTTACCAATGCTTTGGTCTGAGCTGATTCTAGGTACGCTCAGAAAGTCACGGAGTTCTAATCTCTCTGGGGCACAGAATGACAAGGGGACAGCTGACATCAGGTTACATCACTGTTCAGAGCACTTTTTTATATACCAAAGTCCCAAAACAAGTGACCTGCAAGCTAATTTAGTCTCAGATGTAGATTTTTGCTCCCACCCTACTCCCAACTTCCAGCTATTTTTAAAAATCGGTACCAACATTTTTCATATAAGAGATTTGACATTAAATTTCTGACTTCTCGTGGAACACAAAACAAAAGATGTTAGCATTCACTGGGATAATCACCAAGCAATAATTAGCCAACTAGTATGCATTATTTAGATTGTAACAATCCCTATCACTCTTGTTCCCCAAACATCACATTTGCACTGATTTTTCCTTTCCCAGCAAAAATGGGACTATCAAAAAATGGAAAAAGGAAAACTACTGAAAGTACTTCATAATTCTAGGAAAAAAAGGAATGCATGCTTCTCCATGGAAGTGAAGAACAATCCTTGTTTAAAACAAAAAGTGTGCATTAAACGTGAGGTTTCTAGAGTCCTTGAGGGTGACCTCTGTGCTCAGAAAAGATTAGTCTGATGGTGCTTTGGTTTTAAATATTAATGTTGGATTTATTCAAGTTACAAATTTAAAAGCCTAGTTTTTCCTTAAGCTTCTCATTTCAGCTTACAAATTTAATTCTATTTATAATGTAGCAAATTTTAGCAATTGCTTTTAAGAGGACCTAGAGGAACATTTAGCTTCATTTATAAACAGCTAATTAAAGCTCTTCAAACGTTTAAAAATTCATTTATAAATTTAATGTATTTGATTTCCTTTAAGTATTTCAATTGTCTGACTTAAAACTTTCCTGAGTAATTAAATAAGCCTCTTAAATCAAATAAACTTATAAACATAGTGACTCAAGTTCTTCTAAATATTCCAACACTGTAGATTAATTTAGTAATATTTCAACCTAAAACCACAAGTCTAAATCACTCAATTATACATTTTAAATTGGAATTATGAAACTGATCTGTTACTCTACCAGATCAAATTCTCTTAAATATTATAAAAACTTTAAATAACAAACACACACAGATTCCTTTTTTAACACAAAAGCTCCTTGTGTTAAGTTTTGATTCTCTTAAATATTTCTATATTTAATTTAAAACCTTTCTGGCTAAAAAAAGATTACAACTTTTCCAGCTAATAAACACAACTATTGATTTTGGCCAGGACACTCATTGGATTCTTGTTGGTAAAACTCATAGGACATCCGGAGTCCTATTTATACTCTACATGAGGGACTTCAAACTAAAGTTGGTGGTCACATACCTGGTTCTTAAGATTTTAGTCACATCATTTCTAAATTTTAAATCAGATTAGAGTCTATAACTGCCACTCAGATGGTTATACCACTTTGACTGAATTACATGTTTCTTCGGATACTGATATCTCCTCTTTTAAGTCTGAAGACCTATGTCTTAACAGCAGAATACACATTCTTTTCCTGTATTTCCTACCTCTGCCCCAATACTCTTATGGACATTAAAATGATATCCAAATGGATTTTGGACATTCCAGACCCACTTCTGTCTATTTAGTCACGATGTCGAAGACAGTTGTACTGACAGTGCTATGTGGAAAGACGACACCAGGCCCCCTACTCATCTGTTACTGGTAGGAATTCACTTTGGCCAACTATGAGCTACACCTACAAGACAGGAAATCCAAAGACTGTTAACAATGGACCTCAGGCAAGCCGTAAAACTGCTCAAGTTAAAATGGTGGGTAAAAGAGAGATGTATGATTTAATTATTCTTAATTTTTTTAGGAGTCCCCAACCCTATAGAGAATCTGATAAAAGTTTTAGACCCTCTGCACAGAAAAACACCCAAGCCCTTTAATTAATAATGTCCAAGACTTCACATTTCCCTTGACATTCATAAATGGATACCAAGTGAAAAAAAAAACAAACAAAACAAAAAACCCTCGGACTAGATGGATCTTTAAAGTCCTTTCCCAACATGGATGTGAAGACATAATCTATCAAAGTGACATATTACAGAGGAGAGGTCAGAAATTTGTTTCAGAGGATTGATTTTCAAAATGACTAATCTAGAGAGCTCACTGAGTCACAACAGAATAGAGCTCAATGGAGACTGGATGGAGTAATTTTCTTATAAAAGTTCATAGTCTGTTCTAATTTTCATTAAACATGTATGTCATAGGTAGGGTGTAGTGAAAAAATTAACCTATAAGGTCATTCAGAAGCAGCAGTGAGGAAAATTTTTATGAGGTGTCTTCCAAGTAGGTGAAGGGCTTTTATGCAATGGAAGATAGTAAGTTTGGCTGCCGTCTTTCCTAAAATTTTAAGATACAGGAAGTTTTTGGTTGGTTGTGTTTTTGGTTGGTTGGTTTTTTTGAATGAGTTACTGAAGACAAAACAGAAACAACTTCTCTGGAAGTCACAACTGCCAATATTCCTCATCTGTCTGGGATAATTAAGGGTTACTGAATAGCATGAGGAAGAACTACACGTTTTGTGAATGAATGAATGAATGAATGAATGAATGACATCTTAATAGTCCTTTCAAACCCGTAATTCGACATATATCTTGTAGTTTTCCATGAGCTTCAGCAGCTGTTTCATCTATACACACTATACCATAATATTTACCAAAGAGAAATAATTCTGCACCACATTATTGTACTTTTAGCGTCTACATTTTATCTAATAATGTCAATGCTGTTGAGTTAAAATTCCACATTGATAGCACAAGTTTAAAGAAAGATTTACAGCTACCTTAGGCTTTCTGTGTCCCCTTTGTGCTAAAAGCTCAAGGCAAACTTCTAACCTGGTTTTTACCTTCCGCAGTATTTTTAGAGGTGTGGTGTGGTTTTGAAACTATTTTATCTACAGAGCCCCCAGAGCTAGGACTCCTGTGTTGAACACATTTAAGTCTTAGGTTTAAGCTGCCTGGTTTTTAGAGTAACACAGAAAACAAAGCTCTGATGCATGAGGCCGTCAACAAAAGCAACATGCTTTCTTTAAAGTTTCAGTTCAAGAAAGGTTTGCCATACAGAAAGGTCTTTGCTTTCTGAGACTTTTTCACTCAAAAGCTCTCATTTTACATCACGTTTTAAAAAAAATCTTTACTGTCGTTGGTTGAGAGTGGAATCACCAAGGTGCCTACAAAACAATGGGGTTGTAGCGAAATGAAAGGCAGGAGGCTTGAACTCTGCAACCTTGGGCAAGTCCTTAAACCTCTATGGCAGAAATAGTGAGAGTAAAACCTAGGACAGAGAGAGAGCAAGAGGAGATGAAGTAAATGTCTTCACCATTTGGACAGCTACCATAAGACTGGCTCTGGAAGGAGGGTTCATACCTCCTCTAAAAGCATTAGAGTTTGATTTTTCTTTTTGTAATGCAATTAAAGAGATGTCCATGAGATGGGCTAAACCCAAGGATTCAGAGTCTGAGGTGCTTTTGTCCCTTCCTGCAGAGACATTCCTCATCAGGGAACAAGGTGGCAAATCTCCTTCCATCTTCTCCCTGCAGGAAAAGGGGCCTAGAGGTAAAAACAACTTCTATCAGCCTCCTCTGCACTGTTGAAGCCAAACCTGTCAATATTTCAGTAAACGTTTCCTTTTTACCCTCGCTTCCTCTAGGGCCAAGTCCTTTTTTCAGTGTTGCACATTTTTCATAGAACATTCCGATTAACAATTTGAAAAAACAATGCTTCATGTTTATGTTAAACATGTCGTATGTTAGAACCTAAAATCAGGATATGCAAACCCATAAAATGAAAGCAAAATGACACGTGAAGATACACTGGAAAATGTATTTTAGTCCAATCATATATAAAATCCAGAAACAATGCTAACTCAGCAAAAAATGCATTTATTCATCTATCCACTCATCCAATTAGTATTCATTCACTCATTCATTTATTCAGTCATCATATACTAAGCTCCTATTATGTGATAGGCACTGAGTGTAAAAAGATGAAAGAAAAAGACACTCTTTCAAGGAGACACTGCCTGGAATCCGGAAGAGACAAAACACTGATCATAAGATTGTATGTAAGAAGATTACAGATGATGCTCTGGGAGCAATGGAAAGGCATACCTAGCTCAGAGAGGAAGGGGGTGGGAGCTCTAAAGTCTTCTTGGATAGTTTTAAAGGATAAGCAGGAATTACTTGGGTAAAAGGAAAACAGCATTTTAAAGTTAACAGTTTTTTCATAGATAACAACAGAACACATTTCTAGTACACAAAACTTTTCCAAGTCTAATATAACCCTGTGAGATTCAGATCTGATCTGAGCACAGCCAATCAAATTCTCTCTCTGAAGATCACGGGAAGTTGGCATGATTTTTCCTAACACAGGCCCCAGTGATTCCTCTGATGGCCCAGCTGACATACAGGGCAAACTCTATGGCATCTCAAAGAAATTTGGCTAGGAAAAGACAGCAATTAAAATCCCATCTCTCTTGTGCAGCATGCATGCACACAACCATACAGACACTAATAAGAGTCCCAGAATCCTAAAACCCCATCCTTGCAAAGGAACATTCACATCCCCTTCAATCAGTGAAGTAAATTCAAAAACAAGGGAAACTTTCTTTTAGAAATAATTGAAATACTTAACAAGGAAGATTAATTCTTGAGACTCTTTGCATATTGCAAGTAAGCCAGAGGAGCTGTACTTTGTCTTTCCTACTTGAAGTCAATTTTGTTTTCAGCTCACTGTACTTTTATTAATATTAATTAGAACATACTTCCTGCCAGAGTTTAGCATTTCCAGATTATTTCTGTAGGTACTGATTTAATGGCACTGATGTTAAGCCTTCTATCCACTGGGTCACATAAAAGTCAACTAAAATGGGCTGCATTAGGAGAAGAGTGTCGAAAATCAAAAGGAGTGGGAGGGCAGAAGAAAGTCTGTCAATGTGCTTAGCAGCCCGCTGCACACACAGGGTAGCAGGTGCTGACTCCAGTTATTAGCACAGCTTGTTCAAGGTCTACTGAGAGTTTCCACTGAGCCTCCTCCTGATGGGGAAAAGCTCAGGAAGGAGAAGGCTACAGTCTATCTTCTCTAATCTCACAGGCTTTGAATCGGATATTCCTATCTCAGTGGAAGAGAGAAACAAGCCAGTCTCCAAATCAGTTCTTTGAGACTTTCCCAAGGGCTTTGCCATCCTAGTGAAACTTAGGCATTTCTGCAGGAAGCCCAGATTCACAGCTCTTTCAGGAGGAGAGCATAAAGGCATGAAGTGATGACCAAGAGTGTAGCCTTTCTAAGGTCACCTTGAATCAGTTAGTGCTTAAATTCTGCAGGAACCAGACAAGTAATTGAGGGAAGCAAGTATGGACGCTACTGTAAGAGAGTAGAGAGGACTGTGGCAAACTGGAGAGTTCGGGCTCTACTGAAAGGGCAGCCACTGTTCAACCTCAGCCCAACGTTTTGTCATAACAGCATGGAGGTCCAGGATGGACAAATCTTCTGATATTTCAAGAGAAGCAGAAATATAAATTTTAATGTGAACTTCCCCAACTTTGAAATGTTGGCAACAAACGTAAAACACATCCAGGTCAAACAAAATACACCTGGTGCCAGATGCAGCTGAGAGACGAATGGTTCGTACCATGTGATCAAAGTTTTAAGGCAAGGGTTTGGAGATCATCTCAGCAGCAGAAAGTACGACGAAGTAGAGGGCCCGCTAGAACTCAGGCACCTGAAATGCTACTCTAACCCAGAAGGGCCTGCAGAAGATTACCAGCTAGCCTTGGATATAAATGCCTTTTATGTTTCCTCTTCTTTTCTCAAAGCAAACTTAATATTGGGTTCAATATTTCCAAGGAAGAGAAATAAAAAGGGGCCTCGTTTTGATATTTTTTAAGGATTTCTGGGGCATGTGGCACTATCAAATCGTTTGCACTGAATATCTACACTCAGTCTTCTTTATTGAAATAAATTTGCTGGTTGAGTTTTCTCTGCTTCTCAAGATGACTTACTCTCAGAGATATTAGGGCTGAAGGATCTGAGTCTCCTGATTAGTTTTATCGACAGAATAAGGGTTTTTTAACCTGGCTTTCTTCAGCGTTTCAGGGACTGTATGTAAGAATAATTTCCACACACAAGGATACCACAGCTGAACTGCGTGGGGTCAAAAGTTGTTCAGGGCTAAAAATCATATTTAAGGGCTTCACAGCCACTAGGCCTGGCTCTGCGAAGTGGGCAGTCAATGGGTGAGGGATGGAAAGTGCTTTATTCTGGACAGGCAGGGGTTGAGCCTTTCATTCTGAGAATCTGCAGCAATGCAGGGCACAGGCTTGAGAAGAGTGAAGGACTGTAGTCGAGTGGATTCATGTGCTCGTCCAGTAAAAATTTATTTAACGCCTACTGCAAAGCCAGGAATTGTTCTACGTGCTGGGGAACAGCAGCAAGTTAAACACAGTTTCTGCCACCACTGAAAAAACCATTCTCAACAAATAAATGTATACTGTAACGTCAGACAGTACCAAGTACCACATGAGAGAAAGGACAGAAGAATAAATGAGTCATGACTGGATGATAGGCTGCTTCAGAAAGTTTTCTCTAAGATCACGGAGAGCATTTCCTGGTTATGGCAAGGAGCAAGAAACGCTGTTGCAACCCAGCCTTCACATCCCCCCTCACCCTGGAGGGACAAAGCACAGTTTGAAACCCAGCTAAACTAGTTGAAACTCATGTTCTTAGGCAGACTTAGACTCCCTGGGCTTCAGTTTCCTCACCTGTACAACGGGGATAATTGTACACCCATTGTACAATAATAATTGAAATAATCACCCGCCACAAAGGTTAAATGTGGTTTACACGTGACAATGACGTGATGTGCTGTAAAGAGAGCTATGGACAGAGTTAGCACCGCATTAACTGAAATCATTTTCATCACTGTCCCCAGCACAGCGTCCACCGCCTCCAAGCAATCCCTTGGTTGAAATCAGCTCCTCTCCCTTTTTCGTCTCCCTCAGATTCATGGCATGGAGTGGCTGGGAACATGCACGTCTGTGTTCCCAGCCGGCTCTTCTGTAGGAGGGTGTTATATTGGAGACATGCTGGAGTTGAGGGAGGCTAAAGAATTCTTTTTGAACCAAAGTAAAGAGCAAAGTTAGCTCTTTTCTCTTCTTTGTTTCCACACATAGAGTTAAAATTTACACACTAATCAAGAATTAGAAAGCAACTTTCAAAGGCACTTGTTGGACTGTACTATTTCCTACAGAGGATTTCTTTGTGGTCAAAACAAAAACTTCC
This sequence comes from Phocoena phocoena, assembly GCF_963924675.1. NCBI lineage: Eukaryota > Metazoa > Chordata > Mammalia > Artiodactyla > Phocoenidae > Phocoena > Phocoena phocoena. The sequence goes on along the minus strand of NC_089224.1, from coordinate 43,443,135 downwards.
TATTTCCGTTAAAGAAAAAACTAAGAAAAAATTAACAGAATAGAATTCTATTAAATAGAATCCTGTTAAACAGAATCCTTTGAAATGGTATTGCTCTAATGGGACTTGACTTTGATTTATATGGGTTGATGACTGCCAAAAAGTTGAATGATAAAATTTTCCAATGCAAAAATAATAACTTCAGTGAAATGGATAAAATGCTCCAAATATATGTGATGAATAAATTCTAACACTAGTTGAATACTGACTGCCAGATTTTTACAAAGGTTGTTGAAAATGGTCCCTTTAGCAATGCAGGTGAGAGAAAAGTAGTGAAACTGATTTCAAATTAAATTTGCAAACTTAATCGAACAGCTGGCTTACTTATATCTGGCCAAATACGAATTTAATAGATTTTTCTCACTTACCGTTGAAAAGAATGTGTGTTAGTCTCCTGAAAAACTCCCTAGGAAATCTATTTGAGAAATAATAAAAATAAACAACCATTAGTTTATGAAGACCAATTAATTTGTAGATTGCTATACACCATTATATCTAGCATATTTGTAAATTTATTCCAAATCTTTCAAATTAATTAAATGTATTAAATCAAAAGCTCCATAAAGCACAATATATTATAAGAATTAATGTTTATTTCTATACCTAACGTATCTGTGGAGAAACCATGCCAGTTAATTTTCATGGATTGTCACAGACAGAAAGAAACCAAGACTGCTCTATCTTTGACTGGAAACAATGAATCTGCACTGCCATTATCAGCTTGCACTACTCCACACAGAAATGACAGGTCAAATAACCAGGCCTAGCGCTAAATACATTTTTGCAAACCCTTGCTGAGTTCTTTGCAAACTTTTAGCAATAGCCATTATAAGTTTATGTATATCTAATCCTTTTGCCCACTGTATTTAATGATTCAACACTCCTCAGCTTGACTCCTGATACCCCTTACTTTCTTTTTTATCCACAACTGTCTTATTTCGTCTATGTCCATGTAAATATATGTATACATTATGCATAACATTTGTGGCCTATTTCCCCTCAAAAGACTATATGATCCACCACAATCCACAAAATTAAGTAGAAATCTTAATTTTGTTCAGTGACATGACCCAAGTACTTAAAATATATGAAGGTGGAAATTTTTTTTTGATAAGATAAATTCTTCCATTTAAAAAATGTATATTCGTTTCTTAACCATGAGCCCATATTTGTGTTTGCCAGGTGCTCTTAAAACAACGATTAACTGCAGTTTATCTATCAAGAGGAAAAGAAAGAAGAGGTTACAAAACCACCATGTAGGAACAAGAGAACGGAGGCCGTGGCAATGCAGCTCACAGCCTCATAACCAGCGATAGATACTCTTATTTAGCAGCTCCCTAGGCCAACAACATAAAAATGCCAATGTACCAAAATACTTGTCCCCATACAAACATGGCCTAGGGCTCAGAAATCAAAAGCATGCCTTGAGACATTCGTGTAACAAGCAGGCTTCCTGCAGAAGACCACCCTTCATGCCAGAGTAACCACTCAGCCACAATCACAATTTCATCTATATTGATGTTCACCTTGTTTTTCTCTTTCAAGGCAAAATGCGAAACACTTAAGTTGCGAATACTCTAAAGTACAAATACATTCTAAGGTATAACGTTCTCTTTCAAATGGCTAGGCGAGTGCCTTTTCTCTCTCATTTTGAGCCAATCATCAAATCGTCCATAAAGAAATGTATGAAAGTCTCATATATTAAAAATTCAACCCTCGGGCTTCCCTGGTGGCGCAGTGGTTGAGAGTCCGCCTGCCGATGTAGGGGACACGGGTTCGTGCCCCGGTCCGGGAAGATCCCACGTGCCCGGAGCGGCTGGGCCCATGAGCCATGGCCGCTGGGCCTGCGCGTCCGGAGCCTGTGCTCCGCGACAGGAGAGGCCACAACAGTGAGAGGCCCGCGTATCGCAAAAAAACAAAAAAAATATTCAACCCTCTAATCCAAGCTCTATCATTTAACAGCTGTATGTCCTCGGGCATATCATTTAAACTCTTGGAGCCTCAGCTTCCTCATTTGTTAAACAGGGTCGATACCATGCAGAATTATCAAGGTTTAGGGGCACTGAACGCAAAGTTTTGAACATGATTTCTGACAAGCAGGACTGCGGCGTAATATCTATTGAGGTGATCGTTTGAATTTTACTCACAACTCTAAGAAGCAAAATCCTAAGTAGTATTTTCCCTGTTATAAAAACATAGCTATACGTCTTTGTGATCTGAGTTCCGGGGCTTTATGTGAGGGCTGAAAGGGGCAGCAGGTGGCAAGGAAAGAGGGATGGGTTAGCTTTCCTTCGAGTGAGACAACAAATAGGGTGCCCAAGTGCATCTTCTAAATAAGACTATGTGGTACCTGGAAAGTGTAAAACAAATCCTGCAGCTTAGTGCCCTGACAAATGATTGCTGTGCCCATCTTGCCTTTAAAATGGATCATGTTGACTTAAAAAATGAGTCAATGTCAACCGATACAGATAAGAACAAGGATACTTTCACAGAACGTCAGAACTGTGTAAGGTCTCAGGAACTCATGGGAAACCTTAGGAAGATTCCCATCCCAAAAACTTGTGTTGGGCATCTCTCCACTTTGGCAAGAAAGGGCTTAGTCTCAGATCTAATTTGAATTTTGAGCAAGGAGGAAATGCAACATTCATGCATTCAATTAGAATAGATCAAATTCATATCCAGCACTTAAATGCGGGACCCATACTATATTAACTCTACGCAGGGATTTTCTTTTGAGTGTTAAGACAGTTAAGATCGTTTTATTAGAGTGATATCATGGCATCTGCAGCACTGCTGCATCACGCCTTCAAGCCCATAGTACATTCCAACAACCAATCTGCGTGACAAAGCACTGGGACAGGGTCACCAGCTTCCTCAACAGATGAGCGGCAACTCCCCTGCAAAGCAACTAACCATTCTAAATTCAGCTCAACGAACAAAGCTTTCTGCTTAAAATGAGCTTCAAAAGGTGAGTCACTCTTTAGCACAGTTAGCAAGTTATCTGTGGGTAAAAAGATAACTTCAATACTGAAAACTTGGGCTATGAAATGCCTCCTTTGATGCCATTCAAAACAAAAGGACATGAGTAACTACAGCCACAGACGTCAAAAGGCATTCCCCAGGGTGACTACACAAGCAGCAGCAGCATGGAAATGGAAAATCCTTAATTCAGAGCTTATTCATGTGCCAGTCACTGCCCTAAACGCGTTTTAAGTATTATCTCATTTAGTCCTGACCATAACTCACTGATATTATTATCCCTATTTTTTCAGGTACAGAAATTCATATTTAAAGGAATCAAATAAACTGTTGAAGACACAACTAGTTAAATGGCAGAGCTGAGGCTCCAGGGCCCAAGTTCTTCACCCCAATAGCACTAATCCGGCATCCTAGTCAGAGGATCTCTGAGCTGCTGCTTCTCAGTTGAGCCTCTCAGATCCTGGTTATCAACCAGTCATCCTACCTTCTGCTCTTGTACCACTTCTACTGACACTGTAATTACCGTATCTTCCATCCTGGATCCTGGGAGGAAAACAGAAACCATACCAAGTATCTTACCAGAGAGACTTTGATATAAGGAATTAGTTAAATAGGTATTGTGGAATCAAAAAAGTAAACAGGGAACAGTGAGTTAATGCAGAAATAAAAACCAAAGGAAGCGGTTTCCCTGGTGGTGCAGTGGTTGAGAATCCGCCTGCCAATGCAGGGCACACGGGTTTGAGCCCTGGTCCGGGAAGATCCCACATGCCAAGGAGCAACTAAGCCTGTACGCCACAACTACTGTGCCTGCACTCTAGAGCCCGCGAGCCACAAGTACTGAGCCTGCGTGCCACAAGTACTGAAGCCCACGCGCCTAGAGCCCATGCTCCACAACAAAGAGGCCACAGCAATGAGAAGCCCACGCACCGCAACGAGGAGTACCCCCGTCGCCGCAACTAGAGGAAGCCCGCGTGCAGCAACGAAGACTCAACGCAGCCAAAAATAAATAAAAATTAAAATAATTTAAAAACCAAAGGAAGCAACCATCACCCTTAGGGAAGAAAGGGTAGAGCTCTAGAAGCTTAGAGAAGGGGCTCTGTGAGCTGGGTGTGGACTTCTGAGGAGTCGGGGCTGCCCAGCCAGTGCTGGCTGTGTCAAAACAACAAACAAACTGGAGGCTGAACCAAAGGACCACTGCCAGGATGAAAAGCATAACAACAAACATACAGGAAGGAGCAACCCCTCCTCCCCTTTTCCAGCCTCCCAGTCTCCCTCCCTGTGGGCGGGATCAAAGTGGGAGCTGGCTTCAAGGACTGACTCCCAGTCCAAACCCCAAGTCGAGTATAGAGTGCGAGTTGGGAGTCGGAGACAAAGCTTAGGTACTAACCAGCACACATCCCATCGGGGTGCACTGGTAAATGGAATAGACAGAGCAGCCCCCAGAAGCCCACCACCAACGGTCCCGTCCCCTCACCTGATGATGAAGTGTGACCCATATTAATGCTGACTGAAAAGATACTTCCTATTTGATCGAATGGCTTCCTGAATGGAGGAAAATCAGCCTACGTGGATGCCCACAACGTGTAAATATTGTACCAAGAATGTTATCATATGCATCCTAACATTTAATCTTTACAAAATAGTCAGTTCTGCTAGAACTCAACACAGGCATTCTTAAAAATCACTATGCTATGCAAAATCGCACAATAAAAACCACAGGGCTCACGGGAAAATTGAGGCTAGGGATACAACACTCACAAAATTTTGTCAGTGACACAGAGAAACCTAATAAAAAGAGTAGCATAGTTTTATACATACTGAATGATTAAGAAATACATAAACAGTACAATAAGTATGTATGGAATTTTATGGAACTTCACCTTGAAAAAGGCCCAGAGTTTGTTTGTGGAAATGGGCAGCTCAGGAGTTACTGTGATGGAGGGAGGGTTATCTGAAACCAGAGGGACAGCTGTAATACCAGACTGGAATGGCTGTGGCTTACAACCCTTGCAGAGACCTGAGGCAGCTGGTAGATTTCTGAGGTGTGGATTTGTGATCTGTGTACTCCTATGTGAGCTGGGTCAGCTGTGTTCACCTAATGTTTCTTGCAGACAAAATCTTGAATAAGCAAATATAAAATCCATGTTATGATCAAATTTTCCCCTTATTGAGCATATTAGAACAAATCAATGGCTTCAAAATAATTATAGCAGAACTGATTATATTCTGCAGGCCAGACAGTAGGAACTCCAATTTTACAGATGAGGAAACTGACTCAGAAAGATTAAACATTTTGCAGAAACTTATCTTAAAAAAAAAAAAAAGCCGGTGACCTCTCTTGGGCCAACACTATTTTCTCATCTAAGGTTAAGTTACTTGACAGTATGAGGTAAAGCAGTAGAACCTGAGGGCAATGACCCTTTCTAGGTGGTGTAAGTGCCCCAGGATGGAACGAGCTCAATCTTCTTTAGGTCAAAGTTCAAGGCAGAGCTGCTGAGCAACAGAATTCATGTCTCTCCCACACTTTCTCATAAATGGACTTCTAGACCTGTGTCACAGTGACCCTCAAAAGATGTCTGGTAATAGTTAACATCCCAACTTTCAAGGTCCAATTTACTGATGAAATAAAACGTAACATGACTTTCTAAATTTGTTCTTTATAATGTGCCACAGTGATCTTTCTAAAATGCAGAAGTCAATGTCATTCCCAAGCTTGATACCCTTCAATGGTTCCCCAATACCCAAAAGATAAGGTATAAAATCCTTACATGGGGTGGGGTCCTCCTGCATAGGGCACCTGCTTCATCTCTAGCTAAGTCCTCACGTAAAACCCATGCTGAACTGTGTGCTTTTCCACACACACCAGGTCATTTCAGAGCTACATAAATTGGCAACGCTGATCCCTCAGTCGAATGCCCATGTCCTCTATGCCCGACTTCCGAACACCAACCCACCGTTGCTCACAAGCTCCTCTGACAGGATCCCCTCCCTTATATCTTTAGGCAGAAAGAACCACTTCTTTTGTTGGGTCCCCATCGTGCCCTACACTAGCTCCTATCACAGTACTTTGCCAGGCATATTTGTGTAAAGGCTGACTTTATTTTTAATTGCAAGCTATCTGAGGGTACTGACCATGTCTGAAAAGTCTCTGCATCCTTAGCACCTAGCTCACCGCCTGGTACATAACTGTGTCATCAATGTTTAAGGACTGAATGAATAAATAAACAGCTATAATGTTATCACGACAAGAAAAAAGTGCCGTCAGGATGATCCATCTGTACCTTTTTCTTTCTTCCATCTGAAATGTGGAAAAGACCCTCAGCTCCACTAAACAAGTTTCTGTGTAGGGTAAAACCTACTGAATTGATAAAGGTAGGTATTGTAGGCTGAATGTCTGCATGTCTCCCAAATTCATTTGTGAAGCCCTAACCCCCAGTGTGATGGTATCTGGAGGTGAGGCCTTTGGGAGGTGACTAGGTTTAGATGAGGTCACGAGGGTGGGACGTCATGACGGGATGAGTGCTCTTACAAGAGGAAGACAGAGAGAGCTCTTTCTCCATGCACATGTACCAAGGAAAGGCCATGTGAGCTGACATTGAGAACGTGGTCATCTACAAGCCAGGGATTGGGTCCTTACTAGGAACCAAATCAGTCAGCACCTCCATCTTGGACTTCTTGCCTCCAGAACTGAGAGGAATGAATTTCTGTTGTTTAAGCCATCCAGTCTGTGCTATTTTGTTACAGCAGTCCAAGCAGACTAAGAGTGATTACTAGATGTATCACATGATTTTGCCAAGATGAAGATGGCCTGGGTATACCATCTTACATCAAGGTGTAAGATTCTTGAGGACAGGAAACTCACAGATGTTTAACATGAAAGGCATATTCGATTAAATACGGATAGCACCGAGGAAGGTAAACTTAAACCATAGGAAATGTTCACCCAGGTTGAATTATTAAATGAAGTATCTGCATAAGAAGCTATGGAGGGAGAATCTAGTTTTGACTACTGCAGATAATAAACACTTCTTTACAGAATCCGAGGATTGTGAGAAAACTCCTGCCCCGTGGTGTGAGGTTAACAAACTGTTTAAGTGCAAGCAGCCAGTCACCCAGTCCTACACTGAGGCCAACTTAAATCAAAATACCGTAAAAAGTTTGCAGACACCAGATCGATGATGGTACAATGAACATGGATCACGCAATGGCTTGCCCGGAGTTCTGCTGGATCCGTATTCCTCAAGAGGTCTCCTGTACTCAAGGGTGGCTCACTCTCCCTGAGTGGCAGTGGAACAAATGTAAATCCAGTCCCAAGGTACGCTAGGCACGGTCTTCTTGAAAATGCATATTCTGAAAAAGATATCCAAAAAAAGCCTAGATTTTTCCCTCTGTTTGGGTTGCACATGAAGGAAAGGTAAGTCCTGAGCTTCGTCTTCTGACAGCTCAGTATCTAAGATGGATACAGGCAAATGTGCCCTCATTTAGGAAAGATGGCCAGGCTGAAGCACTAGGCCTGTTCTACCAAGCGCCTAAGGAAGATTTCCATGGTACAGCTCACAGTTGCCTCAGACACCCTTCCTTGGTCTTTTTCCCACAAAGGTGCTGACCTGCCCCAAACCCTACTTCCTATAATGTCACGATCACCAGCCTAGTTAGATCCACTACTTCAAACTCTCAAATCCTTCTTCCCTTCTCCTTTAATCTCCTCTGTCACCAAAATCTCATCACTTCTTCCTTTAAAATATTAGGGACAGACAAAACATCTAAACCTTCACTTGACCGTGCTTTGGAACCTCAGCATAGATTACAAGTTGGCTAGCTCTTCTCCAGAATTCATGCACCCTCTCTGTGGTGTAGAGCTGGGAAGTGGCTGCCCACCCAGAGGTTCTATTTCTCAGTCCCACTACTTGCAGTACATGTGAAGCCGTGAATTCGTTCTAGAGCATGGAATGTGAGCAGAAGTGATATGCACCACTTCTAGGACAGAACCATGGAAAACCCTCTCACAACGTCCCTTTATGCTTCTCCCTTCTCTGCTGGCACCAATCAAATTTGAGGTCTTAAGGGCTGGTGGAGCCACAGAATGGAAGAAGCCTGGGATCTCAATCACTACGTGAAGGAAAGTTACCCTCTGTCCAGCAACATCCCATTTAACAGATACATTAAGAAATGAACTTTATTGTACTAAGTCACTGAAATATTGCAGTTTACTTTATTACAGCACAAAAACCGAGAAGACTAGAACCATGTAAGGTTATATTTCAAGTCATCTTCCTATGCATGATTATGAGGGCTGTGGTACCACCCTTGATTATGACTCAAACCCATCAAGTATGCTATTGCTTTAAGAAGATAATTGTAATTATACTATATATCATATTGAAAAGTAACCAGCATTTACTGACCTCTTTCCATGTGCTAGGCAGGGATCCTACTATGTGTTTTATGCCATTGTACTCTTACAAATATCCGCTAAGGGAGATATTGCTACTCTGGCTCGTTTCATAAATAAGAATGCTTAGGCCCAGGGAAAGGAACAGGGACAAGCCTAGGTCATATAGCTAGAAAGCGGCACAGCCAGAACTCAAGCCCTACGCTGTCTTTCTCCAAAGCAGTCTTAACTGCTACCCGCCTTCTTTAAGAAAAACAACAAACAAGAGAAGAATGCCATATAATGGCTCTTGCTCCAGTTACCACATGAGACTCTGCATTTTACAACGTGAATGTAAATTTATTTTCTGCCACACAGAATAAGCAAGCTGGTGCTTCAGTTAGCACCACCGCAGAGTTGTTTAAGTCTAGCTTCAGGGTTCCCCAGCCCGATCTCGGCAGCTGTGTAACGAAAGGACGTTTTCCTGCTGCTCATCTCCACCTTCCCAAGAACCATGTTCTGCTCTTCACCCCATGAGCACTTCACCTGCCTCACATGGATGCTTCTGAAGTTACACTAGGACCATCTCTGACCACCTTTTAATTCAACCGCCAGTTTGAGAATCCAGATTTCAAGCTCTCTTTCCAAAACAGGAGACCCTCCCTAGAAGCTGGTCTAAAGTGAAAGGCACTAAATTCATTGCTTAATCATGCACTAATTTTCTTCCTGTCTTCAAGAAAATCCAGACAACAGGTAGCTGGCACCATGCCTTAAATTGGTTTTGAGAAATGAATCCGATCCCCAAATAAATCTACCATAACGAATTGGTTTTTTTTAAATTAATGATCTTTACATAAACTGCCTTGTTTACGACTGACCGCTTTCCAAATTACAGGCTGATAGGACACTCATCAGTCACGGAGTCTCCCTAGACAGAGCAACTTACGTGACCGACGGTGACTGACAAAGCCTTTCCAGCAGATGACAGGAGCCAATTTGTCAAACAGGATAACCAGGGATGCTGAGGTCATCGCCAGAAGCACTGACCCCCTAACCCAGGAGAGATTCCGAACAGGTATTTTATGTGTCTTGGCACAAAATCTAACTTTCTGAGCTAAAATGAAGACAAAGACAAATTAGCCCCTTCCAAGAGTACTGATTATTTTTTTCCTATTGCTATGGTAACACTACTCCATTTTAGGAGAGGGAAAAGAGTGGGCCTTAAAAACTAAGCTATAAAACTTGTCAATGATGTATCAAAAGAGTTTATCAAGAAATTTCTTTAATTATTTCACTGCTAGGAAATTATCCAAGAGAAATAGTCTGATAAATGTGCAAATATACATATAAGAGACTTATAAATAGTACTTTATTATACAATGAAATTGGAAAAAGATCTGTGTCCAACAATTAAGTAAATTATGGTATATTTGTACAGAGGAATACCAGAGAGTCATTATGAGTTAGGATACAGATGTGTGTTTACTTGCATGGGTGCACGGCCATTGTGTACCTTGAAGTCAGTACCTAAGTGACAGGATAGTATAGACCATTTGACTCCATTATAAAAATTTCCCAGGGAAAAATATCTGAAGATATTTATATCAAGATTCTAACAACAGCAGTTATTTCTAGTGAGAGAAACTTGGGGTGACTGGAAATGTTTGCCATGTGCTTTTCTGTGTTGTCTATGACGATTTTCATTGTTTGTGTAATTCAAAATAGGGATAAATGTAAACATAGCTGACCATATTTATTCATATATATTTGCTGCCCCAATGCAGCTCTTTCCTGATGACTCTTCTTGTGAGAGGAATATAATTCTTGTCCCCATAGACATCTGGCTTAACTATGTGATCTGCTTTGGCTAATACAAGAAAGATAAAATAAAGCATCGAAGGGACATGTGTGACTCCAAGCAGAAACTCTGAGAGCTATCATGTACTTTAATTTAGTTTCCTTCCACCCTGAGACAGGATTGTTCTAGATAGGGCTGCTGCTTCTGCCTGATCACAAAATAGAGAAGATGTGAGGCAGACTCGAGTAGACTTGCAATAGTCATAATAGGAGTGAGAAGAAGTAAGTCTTCAGTTGTCATAAGCCACTGAGATTTCGGAGCTATTTGTTGCCAGAGCATAATAAATTCTAAGCTGACTGATGTATGAATTTTTACTACCACTCAAACAAGACCAAACTGAGATTTAAATATAAGAGCCTCTCAGTTACCTATCTCTGATTAGTTCTGGAGTTTCATGTTTAGTACAAACCTCCCTGCTAACAGTATTTTAAAACTGTTATTTGTGGCAGAGTTGACTGCACCCAGCCTTCCATTTTTTCCTTTCTGCCTCCCCACTGCCTCTTGAGTCACGTTGATTATTTCTGTCTTTCATGACCGTTTCTTTTAGTCCCCGCTATTCTGCCTCTGGTCCAAGCCTTGCTCATTTCATGCCCACATATGGTGGCCAAGGTCAGTGACACTATCCTTCAATCCTCTTTATAATAACACTGTTGTGAGGTTCATCTCCCTTAAACACTGCTTTGTGAGTTATCACCACTAGTTCAAGGCTCCCTGAGCCTTTAGTCTTGAATTCAGGCCACCACTTAATTCTTCAAACTCATTACCCTCCTCACTACAAACCCTCATCACCAATCAAACTAGCTCATTCATTATTTCCTGTGTACACCTCACGCATTCCCAGAATCAGGGCCTCTCTGCCCAGGGTTACAGTGATGATGTTAGTAGCCTGAACCCTCTGAAGAAAAATTATCCTGGTGGGTGGAATGAAGGAATAATTTCATGGGTGACTCTGATATACCAAAATACAGGTAGCACACCCTTGAGGAAACAGGTAACAAAGTGGACAGGGTGACAAGGCATGGTGATAACCTCCAAATATGACCACCGACAATTCCTCCCGTCCCCAAACACACGAGACCTATTTCCTTTCTCTTAGAATCTGGGCTGTTTTTGTGACTTGCTTCGACGAATAAAATGCAGCGGAAGTGAAGTTCTGAGACTTCCAAGACCATAAGAGACCTGGCAGATTCCCCCTTCGCTGAGCCTAGCCACTGAGCTGTCCGGAAGTCCAGGAGAAACTCCTGAAGGATGAGAGCCATGTGGACACGGCCCTGGAGAGTGGGTGCCCATCTCGGATTTACCAGCTCCAGCCAAGTTCCCAGCTGAAAGCAACTACCTGAGCAGACCCAGCAGACAGCACATGGAGCAGAATAACTGCCCAGTTGAGCCCAATCAACCCAAAGACTTGTGGGAAAAAATGAATTGGAATTGTTTGTTTCACAGCAATAGATAACTAAGACAACAGGAATTCTCCTTATTTCTGCCCTGAATACAGGACCACTCCAGCCTCTCAGGGGACGAGGATTTATGGAGCCCAAGTCAGTGTTCGTGGTACAGTAGCAGCACTAGGGTGCCCTCAGGTGACTAACAGGGAGTGAGTTTAAACTATGGATAAGGGCTGGGGGTGCACATGAAATGGGAGACAAAGAAGTATTGCTAACAGACTGACCTATTAGACATAACTAGATGAAAACCTAGAGGTGGTGGAAGATCCCTGCTGAAGCTGTGGGCAAGAGCCAGTACAATTTGAGTTATTTTTTCTGTGGTTCTATCTGGTCCCACAGGCCAGTAGTGACTGAGTCTATTCCTACTCCTCACACCCTCCTTGCTCTGGTTATTAGGAAAGAACATAAATCCAACATGAGCAGAAGCACAAACCTACTAACATCAGAGCAATTAGAGCTCAGGTGGCAGAGACTGACAGCTGATCACCAAACTAACTTCTGCTTGTTCCCGGACACATGGTCAGACCCTATTCCCAGCCTCCCTTGTAGTTAAGCACGGCCACATGACTGAGTTCCAGACAACAGAATGGAGATGGAATTGATGACACCACTTCCCAGCCTGCCCAGTCGAAACCTCCATGTTCTCTCCCTTAACATGGAAACCTTGGAAGTCACATGTTGACAATGGTTGAGCCTCAATCTTTTCTCTTCAGGTCTTCAACTGACTGGATGAGGCCCACCCACGTTATGGAGGGTAACCTGCTTTACTCAAAGTCTACAGATTTAAATACCTTCACAGCAACATCTAGACTGGTGTTTGGTCAAATGACTGCTACCACAGTCTAGCCAAGTTGACACTAAAATTAACCATTATGCCAGGTGATGCTGAAGTCCTGGGGTCCTCTCAGAGCCACTGCTGTACAGGACTGTGGTGAAGATAAGTGAGAAAACATATAACATCATCTGGTGGCAAAGGGTATCCAATTACAATTACCTCTTCTCTTCCTTTACAGGCCTTTTAATTTTGAATTGACCAGGGAAATGAGGGTTTCATTCTCCAAATACTTGAGAGTGTGTTTGCGTAGAGAGGGTATGCGTAAAAGTATACATCTGTGGTTGCTTCCTAAATTCATATACACAAGTTCCAGATTAGCCACTTGCTTACATTACCTGAGCCCCTTCTTGATCCCATAAGTATAAAAATCAGAAGTTTAATTATGGTTCTGAGATCACCATTTTCATTTGACAGACACGGACACTAAAACAAAGTTAGTGTGGTTTTCCATCCACCGCCCCACCACAGATTTCTCAAGCCTTCAGAGATCTAAATTTAGTAACCTGAATTTCAAAATTAAAGCTGGTGTTCTGACAGGGCACTTAATAATTACATGTTACATAAACACGATGAATAATTTTATATGTTGAAAAGTTGTAAAATGATGATATAAATGAAATGCTAATTATTCTCTTTTAAGAGAGTTGTTTCCTACCAGGATTAAATTCTTGCTTTTTTGACACATTTTAAAAATCTGCACTTCACAGCAGTTAGAAAATAGCAGAATTTAGTTCTGATTTAATCAGATGAGAACTAATTCAGCTTCAGGCCAAAATGACACTTGGTGGGAGAGGTTGGGAAGCTCTCACACTATATTTTTTTAAAACATACACATTTCTTTCACTCTTCCCTTGAACTTTCACTTTGCTTGGTACTATTCCTAGATTTTAATTCCTAACTCCCCAAAGGCTAGAGAAAAGCTATCTAATGTATTATAATTTAAGATATCTTTAGTTTTAAAAAAAAGGTTTTATAATACTAGAATCAAATAAGCCACTTTTTAAAAACTCTGATTTTGGCAAGGATGACAGCAACACTACTCACATAGAGATACAGATACACACACACACACACACACACATTTTTTTGACCAACCAAAATCATATCACACCAAAACATTTGGCTAACCCTTATCTAAATTCATTAATACTGTGCTTCACAAATAATGCTCCACATAGTTCTTTATAACAGGCTGGAGGGAAACTCTAGGTTAAACAGGTTCCTTTATGCTAGAAGGTCTTGGCTTTTTAAAATGTTAATATGCATCATGACTATTAAAACACACACGTGCATGCACGGTTTCCCAAACTTACTTGTTCCTGAACAACATTTGTTTCCCCCTCAGAGCATCTCTCAGGATTGGGGTTCTACTAGAACATGCTAGAAAAATGGCTTAAAGATGCACTCAGGAAGAACTTACCCTAACAACTGATGGCCTTCCATTTAAGGATATGCTTGCAAAATCCGGATATCTCTGTACCAACTCAAACTCAGGGTCAGTAAGGCCAACTCTTTTTTTTTTTTTTTTTTTTTTTTATGCGTTACGCGGGCCTCTCACTGTTGTGGCCTCTCCCGTTGCGGAGCACAGGCTCCGGACGCGCAGGCTCAGCGGCCATGGCTCACGGGCCCAGCCGCTCCGCGGCATGTGGGATCTTCCCAGACCGGGGCACGAACCCGTGTCCCCTGCATCGGCAGGCGGACTCGCAACCGCTGCGCCACCAGGGAAGCCCAAGGCCAACTCTTAAACTGTGGGAAGAAAGCAGAATGTAAGCTGAACAACAGCACTGTTTCTTCAGTTCTCCAGCATTTCAGAAAATCCTACCAACAATAATCATGGTGTTTCAACCCAGTGTGGACAAATGGTATAACAACTGCTAAACACTCTAGGGAAAGAACCAATGTAACATGATAAAAGAAGCCGAAATATCAAGAGTCGTCATTTCTAGTTGTTAAATTACAGAGGCTTTTTTTCGTCTTCATGCTGTTCTGGGTTTTATAAATTTCCTAAAATGAGCTATCCTTTTCTAATCGCAAAATAAATGTTAGATATCATTTTAAAAGGTAGTCTAATGCAGTTGCTTCTCAGGGGAGCTTTTATAACAGAACTATTTACAATGTCATCATTTTCATCTGCACACCCAATAGACTATAGAAAACCTAGATCAGAAATTAAAACTAAAACATGAAAAATGAGCAAAAGTGTTAAATTTGCCTTTGTTTTCTCTGGCAAGGTATAGGAGCTGCTCTTCATTAGAAAGGAAAACACATTCACTTTTGCAAGAGATTCACAGCACACCACTGTAAAGATATGCTCTTGCCTACCTAGAATTCAGATTGTTTTTTTCTAAAAAAAAATTCAGCATTATAGTCGGTAAGTCAATTCCAGAACGGTCACTTCCAGAACAGCTTACATGCCTGTGGTAGGCTGAATAATGTACTTTCTCCCCCAAAAGATATCCACATCCTAATCTCTAGAGCCTGTGAATGTTGCTTATATGGCAAAAAAGGATTTTTCAAATGTGAATAATTTAAGGATCTTGAGATGGAAGATTATCCTGAATTATCTGGGTGGGCCCTAAACGCAGTCTCATGTAACCTCCTAAGACGGAGACAGATATGGCAAACAAAGGTGAGAAGTCCTGTGGCCACAGAGGCAGATGTGAGAGTGATGCAGCCACAAGCCAAGGAATGCCGGGAGCCACCAGAAGCTGGAAGAGGCAAGGAATGCTTCTGCCTTAGAGCTTCCAAGGAGGAGTACAGCTCTGCCAATGCCTTGATTTCAGCCCCATGGATCTGATTTAAGACTTCTGGCCTCCAGAATCGTAAGAACAAATTTCAGCTGCTTTAAGCCACCAAGTTTCTGGTCGTTACAGCAGCCCTAGGAAACGAATGCAATGCCCCAGTCTAAAGTACACAAGTGGTCTCGATTTACACCAGGACACAGGAGATTCACTCTCTGGCTGACCAGCTGGTGCCTGAAGGCAATCCCCACCGTGAGTGACTGTCCCTTGGCCTTGGTTCAGGAATGACCAGGACACTGGCTTGCAAGCTCTGGACATAGCACCTTTGAGTGGCACACTGTTAAAGTGAGTTAAACCTAGGAGACAGGAGCCCAGTCATGTGAAAGCTACCTGGGGTAATGTGAGTTTATCATTAAATACATTATCCCCTGACATTTTTAGCATCTGTTTAAAATCATCTCCCTGGCCAGGATATTATTAAAACATGCACCTGGCACAATTATACATATACCTATAATCCCGAAGTCAAGAAAAAGCTCCACAAATCTAGAAGCCAGAGAATATTTTATACAGGAAACAAATGAGAAAGAGACATTTCACTTACTTTAGTTATTGATTAAATTTTGAAAGAATAAAACATACACTGTGAAAAACATCAGCAACTGAAGAAAGAATTGCTGTTCTTATAAATGAAATTCATTCCACTTAAGAGCTCCATTATCTCCTACTAGTACCAAAATTGAAAAGAGGTTATTGCTTTTAAGGGTTTAATTTAAATTTAGGCCCTTCAACAGTAAGTTCAATGATTTATCACACTGATTGAATCCTAATTCTCTTACTAGGTTGAATTCCAGAACGCCATTTCCTTCAAACACATACCACACTTACAGGAACTCCTTCATCCTCCAAAAAATAATGTAATTTATATGACACTTAATTGAATGAGACAGAGTTACTGCCACATAGTGATGAAAGTAGTGGTGCTGCGTACAGGAGTATGATGAGGCATGGTATATTTGTTTCACACAGTCTTCTAGAAAATCTGGCTTTGCAAAATAATAAAGTATTGATGGCTCAATGTATCCTAAATAAGGAAAGAATGATATATAACTACTAGAATGCAGGGATAACTAGCTACACAACTCACTTTTCTGCAAGAGGGACTTAACTCCCCCTTCCTACTACTCATGCCACACCACACTCTACGTAAAAGTGGCTGAGTATCTCCATGGAAAGTAATGGGAATTCAGATCAATTCTCAATACACATATGGCAAAGACTTGCTAGCTATTCACAAACCATATCCACCTTCCTCATGGAAGTCTAGCTAGACTAGATTTCCCAGCCTCTAGGCAGTTAGGGTTGAATATAGGATTGAGTTCAGGTACAGTGACGTGCATCGCTTCAAGGCCTGGCCCACAGACCCCCAAGGAGATGACTCTCCACACTCCTTATCCTTCTGCACCAGCCTTTGGAGCCATGTGTTAAAGAAGGCTTGCACAGCCACAGAATCAAATGAACCTGGAGGAATAAACTATTGCCATTATTTCTTGAAGTAGCTAGCATTAGCCTAATACAGTTGTTTTGCTTAATTTGTTAACTTCTAGGTTGACTCAGTTAAAAACAATAATACACTGGCTACTCCACACATGCCAGAAAATGAGGAAACACAGGACTTAACCCAGAAAACTTGCCAATCAAGGAAACAATACAAGTAGGCAAAGATCTAAGGATGCATGTTCCTAAGTCCTATGAATGAAATACATGCAGAGTTCTGGAAGTTTCTGTGGAAATTGGAGAGTGGTGCTAGGGGAATATGGGCCATGATTCCCAAGTTGATTTCTGAAGCACACGTATGACAGAAGCTTTTCCAATCACAGGAAAAACCGTGTGAAAAAGTGGTAAGGGGCCAGATTGTGGGTCCTGTGGAGAATGGAATAGAGGAAAGTAGTAAAAGATGAGGCTTCACATACTGGCAGGGGAGTGATAACCACAGGCTTGGCACTCTTTGTGATACCCTCAAACACTAGTCCCACTGACTAAATGATGGTAATATCTTTGCTAAGGAGAGTGAACTCCATCCTCAAAGCAATGCAAAGTCACTGAAGGTTTTTATGGTGGGCACAGAGAGTTAAAACCATGATTTGGGGAAAAAACACCCACATATTAGGACAGGTTTTTTTTTTTTTTTCCTTTAAGAGATGGGATAGTTAAGGAAGGAAAGGAACCAACAATAGGGAGATAATGTTTACAAGCTACTGGAATTCTTACATCACAAGTCAAAGGTTCTGCATGTGTGACTTTTAATCAACCTTCTAAAACTTACCCAGGATAATATTTCGCAAAATGCATATATTCAGTTGGGTAAATGACTCTTTCCTAAATCTAAAAGTTTTATCACTTTTTACATGCTCCCATTATACACTTATCACAGAGAATTTCCAAGAGAAGAGACAATAAATATAAAGTATCAATAACAGCTCATCTATCCAGAGCTCTGGCTGTCAAGCAACCATGCTCATGAGAACCTTCCAGAAGTGAAAAGGTCTCTGACAGGTAAAGAGAGCCATCACACTGGCTGGTGACTAAAGACGTGGCACTATTCCCCACAGGAATGTCTTCTGGAATCTTACTTTGTTAAAACTGTATGGAAATAACTGTGTGGAAAAGGCAAGCATCTAATTTTTTTAAATTAATAGACTTTATTTTTTAAAGCAGTTTTAGGTTTACAGAAAAATTACACAGAAAGTGCAGAGAGTTCCCATATACCTCTTCTCCTACCCCACACATATCAGTTCCCCCATTATTAACACCTTGCATTAATGTGGTACATTTGCTAAAACTGATGAACCACTATGGATACATCATTAACTAAAGGTCCATAGTTTACATTCGGTTTTCTTTTTGTGTTGTACAGTTCTCTGGGTTTGACAAATGCACCATATCAGGTATAGACAAGTAGAATATTAAACAGAACAGTTTCATTGCCCTAAAAATCTCCCTGTCCCCACAGATTCTTCCCTCCTTTCCTCTCTCTCCCTGAACCTCTGGCAACCACTGATCTTTTTACTCCAAAACTCCATGGTTTTTCCTTTTCCAGAACGTCATAGAGTTGAAATCATAATGTAGCCTTTTCAGATCGGCTTCTTTCACTTACTAATATGCATTCAAGGTTCTTCCAAGTCTTTTCGTGGCTTGATAACTCTTCTGATCACTGAACAAATTTCCACTGTATGGATGTACCAGAGTTTGCTTACCCATTCACCTGCTAAAGGACATCTTGGTTGCTTCCAAATTTGGGCAATTATGAATCAACCTGCTATAAACATTCACGTACAGGTTTTTCTGTGGATATAAATGTTCAGCTCACCCGGTTAAATAACTAGGAGTGTGATTGCTGCACTATATGGTATGACTACACTGAGCTTCCTGAGGAGCTGCCAAACTGTCTTCCAAAGTGGCTGTACAATTTTGCATTCCCAATGGCAGCCAATGACAGTCTCTGTGGCTCCACATTCTCACCAGCATTTGCTGTTGTCGGTGTTCAGGATTTTAGCCATTCTAACTGGCGCGTACCTCATTTTAGTTTGTAATTCCCTAATGACATATGATGTGGCACATCTTTTCCATGCTTATTTTCCTTCTGTATATCTTCTTTGCTGAAGTGTCTGTTCAGATATTTCACCCATTTTTTAATAGGGTCGTTTCCTTATTGTTGAGTTTTGAGAGGTTTTTGGTATCTTTTGGATACACAACCATTGTGATATATGTGATTTTGCAAAGATTTTCTGCCAGTCCGTGGCTTGTCTTTTCATTCTCTCAGTGTCTTTTGTAGAGAAAAGTTTTTAATTTTAATGGAGTTCAACTTGTCAATTATTTTCTTTCATGGCTCATGCTCTTGGTGTTGTATCTAAAAACTCATCACTAAGCCCAAGGTCACCTAGATTTTCTACTAGGTTATCTTCTAGGACTTTTACATTTAGGTCTATGATCCATTTTCAGTGAATTTTTGTGAAAGGTGCAAGGTCTGTGTCTAGATTCATTTTTTTACACGTGGATGTCCAGCTGTTTCCATTTGTGGAAAAGACCTCCTTTCTCCATTGTGTGGCCTTTGCTCCTACAGTCAAAGATCACTTGACTGTATTTGTGTGTGGATCTTCTTCTAGGCTTTCTATTCTGAGCCAATGATCTATTTGTTCTTTCACCAGTACTACACTGTCTTGATTACTGCAGCTTTACAGTAAGTCTTGAAGTCAGGTAATGATTTTTCAACTGTTAATTAAAAAGGAGAAACAAGACTCACCATCCAAAGGTTCATGGGCAACTCATTATACATATGTAAACTGGAGAGAACAGAGCACCCAGAGGAAGGCCAGAAAGTTCAGTTAGCTTGGACTCCAGGGTGCGTGCGGACTATCAGGCAGAGCCCTCAGCTGAGGTACAGAACTCTGAACTGGGAAAACTCTGCACAAGTTTAATGAAGGAGATCACCTTTGGGGACTTCCCTGGCTGTCCAGTGGTTAGGATTCTGCACTTCCACCACAGGAGCACAGATTCAATCCCTGGTCTGGGAACTAAGATCCCGCACGCCTCGAGGCACAGCCGAAGGGAAAAAAGAAAAGAAGGAAATCACCTTTGATTTCTGAATCCTTCATCAAATGAGCGCCAAAAATGCTCCTGTAGGAGTAGTCACATAACATTAAACACAGCCCTTTCAAGAAGAAGTGAGCCCCTCGGCTTTGGCAGATACAGGGCTCTTAATAGTAATAATTTAGAGGTTTCAGGCTATCTGTACCCCGTAAAGAGAATAGTTTCTAGTTGAACCTCAGTTAGGCAGAAATCTTACCACCCAACAGAGCAGCATGCAACTCCTCCCACTACTGTAGGGAGGCTGAAAGCAGGGGCAGCAAATGAGAGGAGAAAATAGGTAGAGCCACCACACCACAGCACAGAGACAGCAGTGCCTAGACTACCAGAGATTGGCTGCATGTATTTTGCGGATGAAAGTGGACTCAAACCAACTGAAAAGATTTTGTACCTGAAGGAAGTTTTGATTTCATTATGAGATTGAGACGCCCCTGCAATGAAGGCAACTGATTCCAAAACACACTCTTGGGGAGGAACAAGTACAGGGCAGGACAATGAGCAGGACACAGAAGGGGTAACCAGACTGGCCCGAAGGGAGACGATCCTTAGCCATGGGATATGGGTCCCCGTTACCTACGACACCTTTTAATGTGTGCATCCCACCCTGAGCTATTATTGTAAGTAAGTTTTACTGTCATACCTCTTTGCTTATGTATTGCCCGTGGCTGTTTTAGCACTGCAACAGCACTACAAAGGGCTGAGGAGCTGCAAGAGAGATCATATGGCTTGTAAAGTCTACAAACTATTTACTATTTGGCCCTTTACAGAGAAAAAGTTTACCGAACCCTGATCTAGAGTATAGATTTAGTCAACCGATAAGTCCTTTTGTTGTCTTTGGGAAATCTCAAGTTTTAGAGAATAGTTCCACTAACTTTATTTTAAAAGGCCCTATCTGACCACTAATGTCGACATTCCTGTACCCTCAAGAAACTGATAATGGTACTTGCTTTGAGGAGAAGGACTGGAGGGTTGGGAAAGAAACAGCTACTCTCTACCATATTCTTCCTGTTCGTTTTGACTGTTTTAGCAAAAGCATGTGTTAAATTCCATTTCTATGTATATATGTATGCATGCACAGTTTTTAATTAGTTCTTTAAAAAACAGTTCTAACATCCAAATTTATGTGGATTAGAAGTTTAATTAGGGTTCATTTTATTTAACTCTGCAATTGTAATGATAAAGAAGTCATCTTAAATCCGCTGGGTGTTGAAAGAGTGTTTATCTGATTCACTTTGCTGTACATATGAAACTAACACAACATTGTAAATCAACTGTACTCCAATAAAAATTTTTTAAAAAAAAGAAGTGCTTATAAGAGTGAAAAGTAGAAGCCTCTTAAATACCCAATTTTCCAAGAAATGAGGGGATGAGTTATATAAATTGTGGTATATCCATTCAGTGGAATTCCACACTGCCATTACAACAGTGATTAGATGTGCATTTCCTCATATGGACACAATGTGGTATTAAGCTAGAAAAGCCAGTCACAGTACAAGATGAATCTCGGGATCCCATTTTAGTTTAAATAATACATCTATGTGCATATGTGGGCATTGAAAAGACTGGAAGTATATACATCAGAAAGTTAAAATTTATGTATAAAAGAGTACAGTGTTTCTCTCCTTTTGCTTCTCTGTACTTTTAAAATTTTCAACAGTGAACATGGATTCCCTCTCATTATTGAAAAGTAAGAAATATTTTAAAGATTATAGAGTGAGTAGAAGGGAGTACAAGGTGAAGCTTCTGGGATACTGGGCACGTTCTGCTCCTGATCTGGGGATCTGTAACACACAAATGTTTGATAGGTAAAAACTTATCAAACTATACACTTATGTGTACTTTTTGAGGTATATATATTATACTTCAATAAGACACTTTTAAAAATATATTATAGAGCCCAAAAGGGAGAAAAAAGGCACGAATACACCATCCCTTAGAGAATTTCACTCATTCAGTTGGCATTTATCAACTACCTCTCAAAGACTGGACTCCATGCTAGGTATTAAAATAAAGATACACAGAATGTACATTTACAGAGCTTGGTGGAATACACAGGCACTATAAATAAAATCACACAAATAAGTACATACTTATGTGTATCTAAGTAGTAGGATTCAATTACACGTTCCAAAATAACTAAACTAGCTTAAGCAAAAAGGAACTTCACTGGCTCACCAGAGAATCTAAAGAAGCACTGAAGGGCAAACTAAGAGCAGAGGCGCATCTAGGCCAGTGGTTCTCATGGGAGATGATTCTGTCCCACCCCCAACCCCAGGGCATCTGACAAAGTCTGAAGACTCTTCCAGTTGTCACACTGGGAGAATGCTAATGGCATCTAGTCGGGAGAGGCCAGGGACGGTGCTAGACATTCCACAAGGCACATGACAGGCTCCCACAACAAAGAATAACTTGGTCCAAAATGTCAATACTGCTAAGGTTGAGAAACACTGACCTTCGTTACTATACATGTGGTCTGTTGACCAGTAGCTCTCTCAGTGGCACCTAAAAGCAGGTCAGAAATTCAGAACTGTAATCCCAGCCCAAATTACTTAAATCAGAACCTGCACAAGATCCCAAGTGTCTCTTAAGCAAACCAAGACTTGAGAAGCACTACCTACTGCTCTAGCAACAACTGGAGTCAGGCAATGCCTTCACCAGGCAAGTCTTTCCTTACATTATTTCCCTCCTCCCGCTGAGGATAAGGTTCTACCTCACGCAGGAATCCTGGCCGCTGTTGGTTCCTGAGGCTCACACCTTCCACAGGAGAGGCAATGGGTCTTTTTCTCAGATGCTGGGCTTACCAAATAATAGGTGGCTCTTGTAGCTACAAAGGAATAAGGACAGCCACCTTTATTTGACAAATAATGGCATTTCTCAAATATTGACTAAGCACCTATTATGTTCGACACTGTTCTGGCCCTGAGAATTTATCAATGAAAAGAACTTTGTCCTGATTTTGCCCTTGAGGAAAGGCTTACGTCCTACTGGGCAGAAGCAGATAAACCTGGAAACAGAGACAACACAATTACAGAATGTGATGAATGCTAAGAAGTAGGGAAAAGGAAGGAAAGAATCTGAAGGTAAAGGATGATGTGACAAAATGCCTGGAGCACCAGGATGAGTATTTGAAGTAGGATTCTCCAAATGAGGTAACATTCGAACTGAAACCTGAGGGATAACGAGCCCGACAAGCACCCAGGGGCAGGGCATTCCATAAAGAGAGATCTGTGGTGAAAAGGTCCCAAGGATGCCAAGAGCTTGGCAGGTTTAAGGATGAGGGCAGGGTTGAGGGGGAGGAAGGGGGTGTGGGTGGCAGAGAAAGGGACAGAGCTGAGGGGACAGAATGAGGGAAATGTGGTCCTGGTGGTTATACTGACTGGAAGGACTGACCTCCAGGCAGGAGAGAGGGTGGTGCAGACTGGGGTGGCCCCTGGCTCTGGCTGCCTCGGTGTGCATCGGGCCTCCACCATTTATTAGAAGTGTGACGACCTCACGGGGTCGCAAAGATAACAATATGGGAAGATACCTTAACAGGGCCACTGCCTGTTTTGATAGGACTGTGACATTTTCAACGGTTATGTAAGTACCTGCATTATATCCTTGATTGTGCCCTTAGTCCTGAAAGCCTAAAATATTTCCCATGTGACCCTTTATAATGAAAGTTCATTATAAAGACCTGAGCCAGGTCTGCAAGTAGCGGGCGCTCAGGAGGTGAGAACCACTGCTGCCCTCTGCCATCACATGGACTAGGTGGACCCCCAGCCAGCAGTACCTGAGGCTCTTCATGCAACACCTCCCAAAATAACCATGTGTCTCATTTACAGTTAAAATGCAGACAAGTGACTTCCCAAAAACATACAATTAACTCTAATTCTTGAATTCAAATCCATATTTCTATGTCCCTAAAACCCATGGTCTTTCTATCATGTAAACTCCATAAAATGAATCTGTTCTCCGAGCCAGATATTTTGTTCCCTGCATATCTGACACATACAGACAGTTAAGATGGAACTGAATGAATCTGTATCATGTTGCTCATTGTACGGCCAAAAAAAAAAAAAAAGGGGTGGGGGGATAAGAAAGAGGAGGTGGTTGTTAAACCAATTCATTGTCCCTCTGTTTACTTTTCTCCTTTTCCCAATTTTCTATAATAGATGTTACTTTTAAAATAAGAGAAAAATACTTCTTTTTTTATAAAGAAAGCAAGCAGATATAATCAGCCTTACCCAGAGTATCTACATTGCACTTTTTAAAGACAGCACTATTTTGACAGCCAAAAAAGACACTTAGGAATACAGCATTACAAATTCAAGATCATGTCTATGAACTTGGCTTGAAAAAAACTCTCCGCAAAAATACAACCTACCATCTGTACAACGTATTCGAAAATGATTAGCATAGTATGAAAAAATAATGCTGGAACAGCAGAATATTTTTCTACTTTTTGAAAGAATGCTTCCTGTTCAGTATTCGTTTCAGATTTCTCCAGGAGGTATAAGCAAAGGTGAGATGGAACAATAGTCAAGAAGACAGAAACAGGAAGTAAACAAAGATGAGAAAGGAACACTAAATACTCTTTACTGAAGAGTATTTACATGGCACCGCGCTGTAAATTTCACCAAGCCTGAGCATCTTCATCTGCACGGACCAGCGTCAAGAGCTGTACAGGGAAGCCCACCTTCTCTGGCTTCAGTGTTAAGCCTGAGTCCTATACTTAGACGATCTCAGCCATCGAAAGCTATAGTGCCATTTCTGAGAGCAGTACTCTCCCTCTCAATGTCACTGAAAGTGAACCAGCAGAGCTTGCAGACATGGAGCCCAGAAAAGTGCCTCTCAGATGACTGTGCAGAGAGCACAAGGACGGTGTGGATGGAGTCCGCTGACGGCCTTAGGGAGCGGCCTGTGGCCCCAGGCTGGGCTTCCTCACTGACCAGATTGCAGCCTTGCAAACTCCCTCAACCCCCTGGAGCCTTAGTAAAAAGGATTAGGGCAAGACCCCACCTCCAACCAAAGAGCCATTCTATGTTTCTGTGATGGCAAATCATGAGGTCACACTCACATTTATCGAAATACACTCCACTAATGTAAATTCTGAACAACATCAGTTTTAGGAAACTGTGTCCCAACCATAAATGTTCTGATATTATCCCCCCAAATGAAGAAAACTTTAAATGTATCAAATTCATACAAATGAAAGGATATTTACCACGTAGGTGCAGTACCTACCCCCAAAGAACTCAGGAATACGGCCTTTGTATCTGAAAAGCAGGCTGGGTGGGTTTTGCTTTTATCTTGACAGGGGGTACTGGAGGATCCCTGTTGAGAAGCTTCTATTTGTATAAAACTCAGCCCCAGCAAGAGCTGATCAAGAGAACGACCTCTGGCCCTATATGGAGGCGGAAGCTGGACGCCTAACACACAACTTCACATCTCAAGGGGCCAGAACAACTGAATGATGCCAAAAACAATCTCTGCAGAATTTAAATTTAAAAATGAAAAGGGTTAGGTCTGAGCTACTGCCAGGCACCTTTCCTCCTTTACCTCTGGCAGCTGGTCCCTCCATCCTCAAGGCAGCCAATGCCCTTTGGTCTGTTTTCCCTGGGACACTGGCCAGCTGGTCCCTTCCAGGACAGAGGAGGCTGTGTTCCTGATCCTAGATCTTTGTTCACCACCTCTATAATCTCTTCAATTTCAGAAGCTTCCTTAACTGGCTGTTGGAATAGGTCAAGGCATTAAGGCTGGTGAACAAAATGCCTCTTTAATGCTGGCTTTCTTCAGTCCACCAACAGCAAAGACAGAAAAATGCACACTTCTGACAACGCCCCTGCCAAGACGTATCTCAGGGTTAGATAAGATGGACGAATGAACACCAACATGTTTTTCCAGAGACCGCTAGCACAGGATCAGTAAACTTTCTGTAAGAGGCCAGATAATAAATAGTTTAGGTTTTGCAGGCCATGGTCTCTGTTGTAGCTACTCAACTCTGCCGTTCTAGGGCAAAGGCATCTACAGACACTATGCAAACGTTCCCATAAGACCACTTATGGGCACTGAAATTTGAATTTCATGTAATTATTAACAGGTCACAAAATACATAGTTATATGGGGATTTTTGACTGTATGTAGGGTTAGCGCCCCTCACCTCCGCCTTGCTCAAGGGTCCACTGTATTCTTTGTTTGACCTTTATTTCAACCACATAAAAATGTAAAGAGCACTCCTAACTTGCAGGCCACACAAAAAGAAGTGGGCTGTAGTGTGCTGATACCTGACTGAGAATGAGACAACTGTCATATTCAGCATCCTACCCCAGAGAATGCAAAGCACAGAGCCTTGCTTCAGAGGCTTGGTCACACCCGATTTATCCCTTTCCTTCCCCAAACTCAATCCTTCCAAATATTCCTCCAGTGGATCCATGTGTCTCCCCATCTCCCATCACCCTGCCTCATCTTGCACAACTCATACCGTCAGAGCAGCCTCCACCCAAGCATGAAACGTGAGTGATGGGCTTGGAAAGGAGATGGGGCCGAGTCATTTCCTGTGTAATAAGCACCTTCAATAGCCCCCAAGTACTTTCAGAATAAACTCCAAACTTCTTACCAGGACCTGCATAAGCCCGTGCCATTCTCTCCAACCTCTTTTGTACTCCTCTCCTTGTCTTTGACCCTGTGTGATGTTTAAATTTTATATGTCAACTTGACTGCCCAGACAGTTGGCCAAATATTATTCTGGGTATGTCCGTGAGGGTGTTTTTAGATGAGATTAACATTTCAACCAGCAGACTGAGGAAAACAGACTGCCCTCTGTATTAGGCAGGGGTCTCCAAAGAAACAGAACCAATAGGAGATTGGCTAGTGGGATTATGAAGGCTGGGGAATCACAAGATCTAAGTCCAGTCCAAGGGCAGAAGAATGATGTCCCAGCTCGTACCCTTTAATTTTCTCTCTCTCTGATTCAGCAAAATGCACCAAGTGAATAAGGAAATCAAATAGGTAAGTTGGTTCATTCAGCAAACCTTTAAGTACCTGCCATGTGCTGGGAACTGAGGTACCTAGGACCTTCAGCAGTGCATACAGCCCAAGAGTAGGAGAGTCTTTGCCTTGAAAAGTAGAAATTGAGCACCCATTGGCTTAACATCATCTTCTACTAACAAAAATTGTTTTCTCCCTATGACTTACAGCTACCTTTGGCAGGTTCCACCCAGTCAGTGCTTGCTTCCTACTCCCCACACTGGCCTGTGAGGAGATAAACTTCCACAGTGCGCAGAAAGCAAAGTGAAAGTAGGACGGGTATGCACTGATTTGTCTGTGGTTGGTTAGTGATGAAGCTGATGAGCTTCTAACTGCTGTGGTCCATCTCACCCTCTGAGCCCCTCCCCTGCTTCACAAACTGCAATATAAAGAACATCTTTAAGTAGAACAATCTGATCTCAGGGCATGCTACAACTTAACTGAAGATAAAATAACCTGTCAACACTAGTTACGTGAGTTTGTCTCCCTACACCCGAGAGTTCCCCAATGAGGCCAGATACAGTTATCTGAAACCTGCCAGCAACTCTGGGAACTGGGCCCTGGGAAATCTTCCTTTGCTAGAACTGCTTCTTATCACAGGGAATTCAGACCCTAAAAGATCTTCGGGTCTGTGTGTGCCTGGGATAGCATCCTGCTCACCTAGTTCTTTAATGTAGAACATGGATGGGATTGGACTATGAAATGTGTTCACTTTCTGTACAATTCTCCTTCCAAGTAAGAAGACCCCTGTACTTGCTCTACTGAAAAAGGCTTAGCCCCTTCACTTTTCCAGTGTGAACTTCATGCTGCAAAGGGGCTAAGTTTTGGAAAACGAGGCAGTTATTGTTATACCTGCCCAACTTTCTGTTCATATAGGCAAACAGGAATATCAGTGGCGATGCTTCCCCAAGATCTCTTGAAAAAGATCGTTGATTTAATTGTGACTTACATCTGGGCACTTCCCCTTTGAATTAGATTTTCTTCACAAAGCAGTACCTTGAGGTGCAAACTTCAAAACAGCAACCAGAGCAAAACTGCAGGCATTATTCTTTCCTAGCTCTAGATATTACTATGCAGGCTGTTTTATTTTTCAGCTCTCTGATATAATGTTGGGGTGCTATGTCTGTCATGTGACAGTAAGAAAACCAATTATGTGGGTCACACTCTAAAGTGATTAAGTGCTGGCCGGTGAAGCCGGAGCTCCTTTTGATTCACTAGAAATACATTTTCCAGCCCTGCATTTTTACAAGGCAATGCAGTTCAGTTTGTACTGCAGTTCCCTTTATACTTCTTTATTTGACTCAAAGTACTTATTTGTGAGCTATTGCTGAAAGGCACAAAGGGAAGGAGGGCATTAATTGATCGTACATCTCCTAAAGCTTTATTTCCACAATACACGGGTAACTGCTAGAAATGAGGGAATGTCTCAATTTGCCTGAAAACCTCCAACATGGCTTTCTAATAAGTAAGACTACAGGGTAAAAGCATTCCTCAGCATTTGACTCGTGAAGCCTCCCACAGCTGCTAAGATTAGGTTTCTAGGAGGACGTGTCCCTCTCTCCTCAACTGCATGAGTGAGAAATACAATGGTCTCACAGCTTGATTCCAACTATACTTTATTCCCTGAACTTATACTTTGGTTTTCTTTAGGATAGAGCTGTTTAAAGTCAATTGCAGTGGTAAAATAAGTAAATAAATAATGGCAATGTCATGAATATTCTTGCTGAAAAATTGCTGTGCTTCGCTTAGATTCCTGAACATACTACTGGTCTACTTAAGAATGCAGGGCCACAAAAGCCGATTCACGTGACAAGAAATGTCTATCTAGCCTGACAATCAGAACAGGCTGGCATTTTCAAAAGTGTAATTTATTAAGTGGGGACTAAGAAGCCTTCTCTGATCAAACAAGTACAGGAATAAGTACAAGAAATTCAGAGTGAGATAAAAGTTAACCTGGATGCTTTTCTGCAGAATTTCTCTGAGCGTTTAATTTTCAGACATGTATTCTAAATCTTCTTTAACGTTTTACCACTGAATTCTTTTTCATAAAGTGCCACGTTTTGTAGGGCTAGTGTTCCATGGAACAAACTTCTGGAATCTCTGGAACTGTTCACTTAAAAGTGTTAGGGGGCTTCCCTGGTGGCGCAGTGGTTGAGAGTCCGCCTGTCGATGCAGGGGACACGGGTTCGTGCCCCGGTCCGGGAAGATCCCACATGCTACGGAGCGGCTAGGCCCATAAGCCATGGCTGCTGGGCCTGCGCGTCCGGAGCCTGTGCTCCGCAACGGGAGAGGCCACAACAGTGAGAGGCCCGCGTACCGCAAAAAAAAAAAAAAAAAAAAGTGTTAGGAATCTTCTACTATCTTTTCTATCACACACACACTCTTCACTATTTCCCACTTTTCTATGATGATATTTTGCATAGTGCAATCTAATACGTAGTATATCACAATATAGAAAAGATAACAGGACGATGAATGTGCTTCAAAACGCTCCCTGGCATGATTACTCCTCTTTCCTACTTGGCTAAGATTTCGGGCAATTCTGGTATGGGTCTTTTCTCCAAAGCACACGGCGGTTTGAAGAAAGCATGAATGAACAAAATGAGGGGCTGCACAGTGTGACTGTCACATCTGTTAGCAGTGCATTTGGTAAGCTTTCTCCTGTCACTATATATATTCAGAAATAATGACAAAGAAATGTAGTTCCTCCGGGCAAATGAAATGGAGGTGCAAATTAGAATCACACCTCCAGTCTCATTTTGGTATCACTTCTTATCTGGATAAACAACACTTACTCTCACTTTCCTACTCATGGCAAGTAGCCACTGTCAACACTTGCATTAGGGATCAGTCACAACACATTACAGTTAAGTTTCACACTGCACTGCAGGAGGCAGCCCGGGCCCCAGGGGAACACCAAGTTAAGCTAGGCCATTACCAATTTTGAGGTAACTAGCATTGGTGCTGAAAAGGCCTCTGTGCCTCAGCCACATGAAGTGGTTAAAATTCTAATACTCCAAGTGGTATCTCAATATTTCTGTGTATGGTAGTTTATTATTCTCTGTGGAGGGCAGCCGTGGGTAGCTGCTTGCAAAAAGGGTGATTTTAATCACCAGTCATTTTCAAGAACACAAGAGATCAGCAGTACTCAACTGTGAAAGAAAGCTGTATTATGGAAACTGCCTGTGTGGATTAAAAACATAAACAGCGTTCACGTCAAGATAACTGCGTGAGGAGCCAAACTTTCAGGATATGGAGAATATCTATAGACCGTGAGCCACCCAAAAAAGTCCACGGGGAGGGATGGGGAAGAGACAACGCGTAGACTCACAACACCCAGGAATTTGCCCCGTCTATTGGATGAACTGAGGAAAACCGGGTTTTGTAACCCGAATCCTAAAACAGCCAATTTATTAGTTATTCAAGTACAGCAAGAGCTACCTGTCCTAACGAAACACAGGTGAGACCTGCAAGAAAGTCTATAGTATTCATACAATCAACTCTTCTAAGAAAACATAAAGAAAAATAAAATCTTAAAAAACCTTTAAGAATCGGCAATGCTGTGTATAAATGTGAGAAATAAGCTGCTAGATGCTCTTCAAATGAAACAAATCAGGATGAGCCCATTGATCATCAGACTTACTACATTTTTAAGCATATTACTTATCTAGGGCACCTCTAAGAAGTTCCCTGAGTGGTCTTGACATTCCAAAATGGGAGGAGGAATCAAGGCCCTTTGTGATACAGAATCAGATTTTTCCAGATCTGGGAAGAAGATTCGTTCTATAATTTAGTAGACTAAAAGGTGGTGGTGGGGGGTAGGGGTTGGGTGGGGATATTTTGGATATGCTTTAATCCCAAGCAAAACATGATGGGTTTATGCTGGTTGCAGATTTCTTTTCCACAAGACTCCTGTTAGTTAAGTTTCAGGTATCTGCTAGTTCTTCGAGAAGTACAGGAAAATGATTAGAATCCATCATTTGGACATAGCCTCATCATTACACCTTGGGACATCCATTAGTACAGGTGTCCTCTCTTAGTTACAAGAAATCATTATGTGAAGTGCCCCTCATAAACCAATACCCACATAGCTATTAGTAGCAGCATTCAATAATGCCAGCTGTCATGCACCGAACGCCACGCTATGTCCAGGATACGCATGACCTAACTTACCCTTCACAACAAATCTGTTTTACATTGGAAGAAATTGAGGCTCAAAGGATGAAATAAACTGCTCCAGGTAACAGAACCAATAAGTGATATGGTACAGATTCAATCCCAGACTGACCCCAGTAAGCATGCACAGACGTCCACTGAGAAACTACTAGGTACATCAGAACGAACACAGGCCTGAGTAAGTCAAGACATATGCTGTCAATGAGGTTAAAGCTTAGTGGAGCCAGATGTGAGAACCAATCACCATGAAACTCTACAACAGATTTCAGGCCAAGGCAGGAGGATGAGGGAAGGTGGCTTTTGAAGTGAAGCCTGCGAAGAGGAAAAAGTTCCCTTTTCTTACTGAAGTCCTACTCTTTCTTTTAGGCTCATCGGTGTTTGGTAAGTGGGACAAGGGCATTTAAGGTAAAGGAATAATGTAGGGAGAAAAATACAAAAAACAATGAAGCTCACATGTTCATGAAATTGCAAACTATCAAGGTTGGCTAAGATGTAAGGGCAGAAAAGGAAGTATAAGGTAAGACTGGGAAGGTAAGACTGGGAAAGTAGGGCTTCCCTGGTGGCGCAGTGGTTGAGAGTCTGCCTGCCAATGCAGGGGACACGGGTTCGTGCCCCGGTCTGGGAAGATCTCACATGCAGCGGAGCGGCTAGGCCCGTGAGCCATGGCCGCTGAGCCTGTGCGTCCGGAGCCTGTGCTCTGCAACGGGAGAGGCCACAACAGTGAGAGGCCCGCGAACCGCAAAAAAAACGACTGGGAAAGTAAAACTGGGCCAGCTGTGCAAATGAGATATGCTTCCGAATTATGTTGAACTCTTCTGTATCACTGCTACATTCCAACATCTACGCCTACCTTTTCTTGCAAGCCTCTTTTTCCATTTCCATGGACACTTTCCCTTCCCTCACTTGGCCTAAAGCGAAGGCCGCTTAGTCTCCTAGTCCTTTTTCATCTCTCTTGAGTTCTCCTTCAAACAGAGCTCAAATCCTGTCACCTCTCCTTATCTGCAAATCTGGCTTCACGTGGAGCATTCACAGACCACCACCCCCACCCCCCCAAACCTGGTCCCAAGCCTCATTTCTTGCGCCACCTCTCAACGTTCTTTTACACCTGTTCAGTTTAGGCCTCTTCCCAAGCAGCTGTAATGGCTTTGATAATAAACCATTAACTCATCTCCTCCCTTTCCAACCCTGTTTCTCCCCCATTGCTCCCCATCTCAACAAATGAGCAACCGAGTACATGGCAAAATCAAGTTAGATACCTCACCATCAACCAAAACTCCTACCTTTCCCTTGCTCTGATTTTGAATATAATTTTTCAAAAGATTCTATAGCCACTAATTCCCTAACTAGTCAGATTTTAGAAATGGATACCATCATCTCTCATTTGCTTTACAGCAATGGTCTAACCAATCTCCTTGCTTCCAGTCTTATCTTCCTCCCAACCCTTCATCCATATTTTCCATAGTGATCGAATTTAATCGAATCACTCCTCTGCTTAAAACTCCTCAAGGCATCCCACTGGCCCTGTGGGGGTTAAACAAAAAAATTTTTTTAACTCATCTTTTTGACATGGTGTATAAGACCTATCAAGATCTGACCCCTCTTCATATCTGTAAGCCTTGCCTCTCACCCACTCTTCTCTCCCTTGTCCCTGTACTCTAGTTAAAATGAACTATTGGAAAGTTCCTGAACTCACATATATTTTTTCTCATCTCTGAGCAGGCCAGGCCCTGCACATGGCATGCATCTCCCTGCTTTCTCCTTGCTCCCTGCTAACTGCCCTCATCTTTCAGTGTCTCAGCTTGCACATTACTTCTACCAGAAAGACAGATCTATCTCTTCAAGTCTCAGTTAGGAGCTATTCTCCTCCACAGCACCCTCACATTCTGCATTGCAATTGCCTTTTTGTCTTTCTCACTCATTATCTTAAGAAGCTGTGGAAGATCTCATCAAATCCCTTCAATCTCACAAATGAAAAAGTGAACTATTTTCCACAGTAAGTCAATACTACTGTATTTACTGATACTTATGTATTATTCACTCATTACTCACCCTTCACAACTCTCCCTCCAATTCTGAGGAAAACACTATAGGAAAAAAAACTATATGTTCACATGTACCATTTTTCATGACACTACTATATAAATTCCATTAACATCAATTAATGGTTCCTAGAAGCTTATAGTTCACTGGACTAAGATGGGAGAAAATACACCAGTATTCATCCCTCTGTCTCACTACAGTTCCTTACTTTCTTCATTTCTCATTCATTCTTCTCTGTTGTTTGACAGTGAATTTTCCTGGTAAAAATAAGCTCAAGTGCACATAAGGCCTACTACGTGCATTTGAGGTTTCCATGTATCTCCAAGAACAAGATAGTTAATTTAAGTGAGAAACAAGTCATTGCCCAGTTGCTCAACTTATCCGATCAAAGAAAATTAAGTCTTAAAACCAATGCTTAAATATAAATACTGCTTTTCAGTCACCTAGCAAAGAGGTTAGTACCTCTCCCTACTGCATATTCCTGATCACAAATAAAAAAGCAAACATTGCACGTGTCTAACAAGGCATTGTCTCTTTAAATTGGGCAGGAAAAGCAGAATGTTCAGATGGGCGCAATTACCATCCCTCCCCTTGGAGAATGAAGAGAAAGGAAATGATACAAAATAAAGTGGGAATATTTGACTGGTATTCACATTCTAGCTTGTAAACAATTTCTAATTCATTTGCCTAGATAGTTAGCTATCAGTCTGGATGTAAAGAATTTAAGCCCAACCAAGAAACAGGAAGCATCAGTTCTGTCACAAGTGCATTTATTTTGGTGGCTCACATCTGCAGCTTTTTCCCTTCAGTGTATCCTTTCAGAGCCAAAACGGGGAAGGGAACATAGTTACTGGGCCTAAATCCATCACTGTAATTGTGATAAGCTGTACCACCCACAACATCTTTAGAAGGAAGTTATTAGTTTCCTGATGAAGAACTCCAACCCATATGTAGGCAAAATCTACAAGTAAAGGAACAGTCTATTCGAGATGACTGACTTTATTCAGTATACACAACAACGTCAGGACTGAGCTGGTCACACTCAGTTTAGAAGCAGCATATTTAAGTGGATGTGTTCAGACTGACATTCAAAAAGCATCTGGTGTTCTTCTGGGAGTCCAACATCAGCACAGAATCTTCTTGGTGTCATCTTGTGTTGATGATGAAATTACTTCCAAATAATCAGAACTGTGACTAAACAGTGAACACCGTGGAAGTGGAGGGCAAAACTGCCTTAAGAAAACTGCAAATCCAGAAGCATAGATTTCACAACATCAGCCTGGACAGCTACACTGCATGAATCCAAATCCTTCAAGGGAAAAATCCCCCATATATACTGATTTCTTGCAATCTAGAACAGGGTCATAAACTATGGCCTGCAGGCCAAATCTTGCTGGCCGTTTCTTTTTGTAAATAAAGTTTTATTGGGACACGGCCACGATCACCCTTTTACGAATTATCTATGGCTGCTTTTGTGCTACAAAGGAAATGGTGAATTGCTGTGACAGAGACTGTATGGCCTGCAAAGCCATATTATCTGGCTCTCTGTGGAAAAAGTTTGCTGACCCCTGGTCTAGAGTGATGGGTCATCCACCAATCCTTGCTCTACAAAACTAGGTTCTGGATCAAAATTATTTTGTCTTCATTCTATAATTCCTCACTGAAGAACCACTACTTAAGGCTTTGGGTTGGCCCAAAGACAGCCCAACCCTCCACTTGGAAGCACTATAGGAACAGGTCCAGGTGGCAACCCTGCAGATCTGAACAGATGCCTATTTTTCTTCTGCCCATGAGACAGATGGTCCTTAGAGAGGGAAGAAGAATTAGTCCATGAGAGAGAATTCTCTGTGCAGCACTCATTTTGGAAATGTATCCCTGGTCCATCTGGCCAAAAAGGATTCCTTAGGAGTACCTCTGCTATTTGAATTTGTTCAGCATTCAGGAGGGAAACCCTAGGTACAAGGCTAGAAGCTCAGGTATTTGCTCTCTGACAAAATGTCAGTAATGCATTCCAACTCTGCCCTTGAGACAAGATATCTCAAAAAATTATAAGGTCAGAAGATGACTGTAAGGTTGAAGATAAGAACAGCTAACACTCATTTAGGGGCTCCATTTCAAAGGATTTGTTCACTCCTCTTACAGTAAATAATCCCCCAGAGGAGGAAGATAACACCCAGATATTTGTGCCATGTGCAGAAAGCAGGAGGAGCAGTATTTACCTTCAGACCTGCTACCAGCTGCTCTCCCCTAGACACAGCAATGCTTCTCCTCTCATTAAATGCCCTAACTCGCTTCTGATACTGACCTTGTTCTAAAGAGTTTTTCTCCCAGGGTAACAAACCATACATTTGCAAAGTTAATTAACCCAGAAAAACTGATGTTTTCCTCCATTTTGCTCCTAATTCTACTCCACAGTGTAGCGTATACGTTTCTGTTTTGTCTTTAAGTGTGGAAGAGACAAAATTAAGAACCGACAAAGAAGAAACAAGAGCATTAAGTCCAAACAAATTCTTTCCATCCAGTCTCAGTTGACAGGCTTTTGAAGCCTGATGGACTTGAGTTCAAGTCCCAGTTCTACCATTTACTATTTGGATAATGTCAGGGTCCTCTTCTATAAAACAAAATAATAACCAAGTTACCTGTGGAGTTATCTCTAGAAGAATTGAATGAAAATGCATATAAATCATTAACAGTGTCTGGGTCATAGTAAGTTCCTAATATGTACTTAAGTCCTTAATATATACTTAAGAACCATTACTGAGCAAAGTTCCTGCTAAGAACACAGTGGTTGTTATAAACAGAAACCCAGATGGGCTAGGGAAGAAGTCACAAGGGGAAGATATCCTTCTTGACTTTCTTCTAAACCTTTCACTTAGAGACAAAGGCAAATTCTCAGTAGAAAAGATGGTTTTAAATTCTACCTCTGCTATTCTCATCATGAGCAATACTAAAGCAACTCCCACCTTTGAAGTGCTTTGGGGGACTTTCCTGGTGGTCCAGTGGTTAAGAATCCGCCTTCCAATGCAGCGGACGCGGGTTCGATCCCTGGTCAGGGAACTAAGATCCCACATGCTGCCGGGCAACTAAGCCCATGCGCCGCAACTACTGAGCCCGCACGCCCTGGAGCGCGTGTGCCGGAACTAGAGAGAAGCCCACTCATCGCAACGAAAGATCCCGAATGCCGCAATTAAGACCCAACACAGCCATAAATAAATAAATAAATATTTTTAAAAATAAAAAAATAAAGTGCTTCTGATCCCAAAGCCCTCTGTGGGGTTACTGATGCAGCCGTCCAACACTACCTCACCCAGGTGCAACATCAAGGGGAAAGAAGATGTCACCTCAAATAACTGGGGGTCCCTGCAGATGATGCTAGGCCACATAAATTCATCAAGAAATAGTCACCTACCCAGTATGAATTAAGCAGAGTGGGTTGTGAAAGAACGAGCTCCTTTGACAAAGAAAGTGTAAGTAGCTGTAACACTAGCAAAATACGATCACTGACCCTGATGCAGTAAATCACTTACAAGATTTTCTTAACAACATACTATTTATTTGTTTACAAAATTAAACTCAGTGTTTTTCTAAAATTATCACCTTCTACATGAGATCCCCAGACATATGTACAAAATGCAGGAACAGAGACAGTGAACAAATAATCAATCCAGGAGCGACGGTCAATTTTTCAAGAAAACCAGGCTGGGGATGAAAATGACAAAGGGCTTTATACATGAAAATCAATACTTGAATTCTATCTGGAAGGAAATGGGTAGCCAGGACAGACTCCAGGACACAGCTGCAATGACTTCTGGCTTCCATTAACCCCTCAGAGCTCATCTCTGAGGGAAACTCCCTGAAAGCAAAGGGAGATGATCCTCCTCCTGTCACCACATGCTTCTCTTTTTCCAAGCTCCCCCCGGTCTGGGTTACATCTGAGCTCACTTTCACCCATGTTGGAAGCTAATTACAAAAAATCCAGAAATGTGGGAATGAACTGGGAATACTGTAGGCTGCTTTAACAAACCTCATCACCATCTGCTGAAATATTAAGATGCTTGTTTTAAAAGTTGGCTGCCAGGGAAGGAGGTCATGGCACTGACAGTGGGGGAGTTCTCTTTAATAATTACTTTTTACTTCTCTTTCCTCTATACAAGCAGTAGGGCACTGAGCCAAAGGTGAACAGTCCAGAGATGAAAGACTGTCTCTGCTTACCTTCTTCTCCTGCTCCAGGCACCAGCAAGACAGAACCCAGAGAGCCTCGGTCATCGAAGGAGGAGAGATCCAGTCAAAAGACTGCCGTGTTTGTATATTTCACTGACCAACAGCTATTTGGGAAAATATATAGGGATGTTATTAAAATCCATTTCTCTTTTACAACTGGTTGGCAGAGAGACATTTAAAGTGCACATACACTTAAGAAAGACACCATATGATTTTATCCTGGTATGATAATCCTTCAGTAGTCTGCAACTCATGGGATTTGGGGCCCCCTTTGTATGCTACATGTTTCTTTCTCAAACAGAACAGGAGAAAAAAGCCTCAGGTTTGTCGACAAAGATCAGGCCAACAGAGTTCCAAGGGGCTTAGGGAAAGGAAGGGAAAGCCTTGTACAATTTACTCTCACTGTTATAAGGCCCCAACACAATCAGTCACATCAGTGGTCAAGAACTGGACAATGATAATCTTGGGATTTTGTATACTCTCAGAAAAGGGAAGTATATTCCTATGATCCCCTGCTCTGAGTGATGATAATAATAGTAATAACAAACAACAATAATAGTGACGGAAGAAGCTAACATCTTTTGAGCACATGCCATGTACCAGACACTGTGTTAAGGGGGGGCATCTGCTATATATTAATTCTTCCAACATTCTGAGGCAGGTACTGTTATCTCATTGTACCAGGGAAGAAAACTGATGCTTACAGGGGGTAAGCATCCAAGAACTCATCAGCTAGGAATGGGTGGAGCTGGCACTGAAGCCAAGCTGTCTGACGGCACTCATAACTACTGCACTACGATGCCCATGGACAGGCCTCACGTAGCCCAGCTTAAATAAGGAGGTGTCATCATAAGGATATACTGGTAATGAGGAAGACAGAAATCTTACAAGAATCCAGTGCCATGCATTGGGGAGCCTAAGTAACTAGAGGGACTGCAGGCAGCACAAGTTCAAGAGTCTTCCCTCTTGAGTGCCATGATTATTGGGATTCAGGTACTCTGCCTGCCTGCTTCTCTGCTTGCAACTAACTTGTTTCCACTCTGTAACTAACCCAAGTCACTCACTGGCTAGCCTACAACCTGGCTGTCCTTGAGTCAGGTGCCAGAGGTCTGATTACTGTTGGCCAGTTACAGAAGCCTGGGTCGCAGGGGCTGCAGAGGACCGTAAGTTCAGCACGAGTTACAGGAGAGGGAGACAACCTTGGAAGGGGCCGTGAGCACGAGCTCCATGCTGCTTCCATCATATACAGAAAGCAATTCCGCACCCTCGTTTGGATCCTGCCTCATATTTTTGGCATTTACAGAGATTATTTATACCCAAAGGGGCACAAAGGATAAATTCTCAGTCCCAGCAGTCTATGTATAGTGACTATACAGTTAAAACAGTATGAACATGAAGAGTTTTCTACTTATCAGTGCAAGAAGTACCAACGAAGACAGACTGGTAACTTATGAAAGGTTTTCCTCCCCTTCGTCCCTTTGTGTTTGTTTCAATGTCCTGTTTATCAGAATTAAAAAGTACATGGGGGGCTTCCCTGGTGGCACAGTGGTTAAGAATCTGCCTGCCAATGCAAGGGACACGGGTTCGAGCCCTGGCACAGGAAGATCCCACATGCCGCGGAGCAACTAAGCCCGTGCGCCACGACTACTGAGCCTGTGCTCTAGAGCCCGTGAGCCGCAACTACTGAGCCCATGCACCACAACTACTGAGTCCGCACTCTAGAGCCCGCAAGCCACAACTACTGAGCTCACGTGCCACAACTACTGAAGCCTGCGTGCCTAAAGCCCATGCTCCGCAACAAGAGAAGCCACCGCAGTGAGAAGCCCACGCACCGCAACAAAGAGTAACCCCTGCTCACCACAACTAGAGAAAGCTGGCGCACAGCAACGACGATCCAACACA
The DNA here is from genome assembly GCF_963924675.1 of Phocoena phocoena. Classification (NCBI taxonomy): domain Eukaryota; kingdom Metazoa; phylum Chordata; class Mammalia; order Artiodactyla; family Phocoenidae; genus Phocoena; species Phocoena phocoena. The sequence goes on along the minus strand of NC_089224.1, from coordinate 43,403,873 downwards.
GCCAAAAATAAAAACAAACAAATTTGTTTTAAAAAAAAGGTGCATGGGTTCTGACTTCCACTTACCAGGAGGCTGGTCATTTTTCATCATTACATAGAGGGGTGGCTCTCGGTTTAGCTCGACCATCTGTCGTCCCTCACAAGCCTGAGGGATTCACAGCATGACCAAGAGAGTCTGCCAAGCCTCGCAAGCAGGCTCTCAGGGCAGTCACGTTCTAAGCCTGGGCTGACCAGACAGAAAGACCCCCATGCATGACTAGATAGAGCCAGACATGCGGGCCTGATTGGTCAGAACAAACACAAAGTAACCCTGCAGGAATTAGAAACCCACCCCTGCCACATTCTCGACCAAAGTCCCAAGTGTTCACACTGGACGCTACCGTCAAACTCCAAATGTCTCTTGAGAAGCAAAGAGGCTAAAAATGTTCTCATGGTAAGTAAAACCTCCTTTTATGCAAATAACAAGTAATGATGTGAACATTAAGCTGCAACAGAAGCCTAAAGATGAATAAACTTTTATAGCAGTGTGATCAATCCACTGGATAGAATATTTTTAAAGGGCACCAGCACATTTAAAAACTTTTTTCCTAAGAAAATTAAGCTCTGCAGACATGGGTATTAAATATGATTAGATTAGACCCCCAACTATTAACACATTTCATCCAGCTGGCCGTGGGCAGCACACAGCTTCCTGCTAGAATCAATTTATAAAGGATGCTGTGGTAGGGAAGGCATGGATGGAAAGGTGTTTTTTTAAAAGCCTTTTTTTAGGAAATGTTACAATCCTGAGATACTCTTGCTTAACAACTCCTCCAGCCTCTTTGAAATACACTTTTAGCAAAGAGGGAGGGCAGGCATGAGAAAGTGCCTGAGGTTTGAAGAGTCAACATGAGGATCTGATCAGAGCCTCTGCCACTTCCTAGCTTTGTTCAATTCAGCAAGTCCTTCAACCTGAGTCTCAGATCCTTACCTACCCCCACTCCCTCCTACCTGTACATGAGCACATTAGCACCTGTCCTGTCTATTTCACAAGATTTTGAGGATCAAATATATATTTAAAACTTTGAAATCCTGAGGTAGGCATTAGATTTTTTTTCCCCCATGAATGCAGACTCAAATCTCTCTTACCCAGCTTTCAACAAAGTAAGGCACATGTTGACAACAGGCTCCAGAGTCCATGTGCAAAACTGAATTTAAATCTCAGCTCTGCATATAAATCTTGGGAATTGATTTAAGCCTCTGTTTCCTTAGCTGTAAGAACACACAACTTGCTTTACAGAATTGTGAGGGGCCTCACAGTGCTAGGCTAACAGCGGCCACTCCATGAAACACTGGTTTTCTTCTTCTAATCTCATGAGCTCTTCCAAATAAAACTTCTGGACTTATAAGCTTTGTGATACCATAATATCTCAGGACATATGATATATATCTCATATATATGACATAATATAGTAAGTACATATACATGCCATGCCCAAAATGAACACTAAACGTTTTTCTAGGACACATTTTCTAGAAAATATGCATCCAACTTTTTCAACTATTACACTGTTTCAAAAGCAAAAAAAAAAAGCTGAAACAAAAGAAATTTACAGGGTGAGCAGCTTTTAAAATCCCGACATCTGTCATATAGTAATTTCTCCCTCTTAATAGTACTTTATATATGAATAAGTTACTTAGTATAATTAAAGGAGTTAGTTAAAAATTAATGGCAAATGAATAAAACCTCACATACCCAAAGCGTCACCTGCAAACTTAAAAGAAGCAGAGTTTGCTGAATATCCCACCCACCACCAGTAGTAAAGCAACCTTTTTCCTTTAAGACATATCAAATACTTAATGCTAACCACTGAAGAAAAACAATGGTTTAAACGTTGCAGAAAAAAAGTCCTCAAGAAAAACGTACTTTTGGGGTGTGTATGAATTTTCCAGTGCCTCTACTGTTTTAAAATTTCATAATACAGGGCTTCCCTGGTGGTGCAGTTGTTGAGAGTCCGCCTGCCGATGCAGGGGACACGGGTTTGTGCCCTGGTCTGGGAAGATCCCACGTGCCACAGAGCAGCTGGGCCCGTGAGCCATGACCGCTGAGCCTGCGTGTCCGGAGCCTGTGCTCCACAACAGGAGAGGCCACAACAGCGAGAGGCCCGCGTACTGCAAAAAAAAAAAAAAAAAATTGCATAATACAAACAAGAGTACACTTGAACACCAAGAGTTTATATTCAATACCTTGTAATAATAATGGAAAAGAATCTGAAAAAGAATATATAAATATATATGTATAACAATCATTCTGCTGTACACCAGAAACTAACACAACATTGTAAACCAATTATACTTCAATTAAAAAAAAAAAATCCAGTATCTACTTCCCTGCAGACTTAGCAGTCGTACAAGGGTGGGGGAGTTCAGTACTTCCTGACTGCTTGGATCAACAGAATTGCTTGCAATCCTCAAAGGTACCTATGCTCTCAATGGATAAACACATTAAAAAAATGCCTTAAGTCAAAGTCGTAGGTAGCCTACCCTCACCTGTACAAGAGCTGCCCTAAATCAGTACAAAAGGGGAGGCAGGATGGTCATGTCAGCTACTAAGTTCTGATCTGTGTTTGCTATACTTGGCAAGGGAAGCAATCAGAATTCTTAGAAGGAAGTGGAATCTTAGAAAAGCTGAAAAGTGCAATTTTTCCTTTTTGATGGATAAAGACGGCAATGCTTCTGGTCAACCCATTAAATGGTTTACTGAAACTTGTTCAGACATTATTCTCCTGTTCTATTTACCTTTATATATATAGATAGATTTTCCCTTCTCCTAGTGACCACAGAACAGTTTTCCATCGACCTTAGTCCTCTGCAAGGTAACTTTTCAATAAATAAATGTGGAACTGGTGTGGACTCCATCTTCGGCCCTTGGTAAAAGTTCCCAGAATTGGTTGCACAGGATCTTAAGGTCATTGAGCTCAACTACCCAAATTATACTTGGAACATCCCAGCACCAGGGGCCATCCAACCAATGCTACAACATGTCCAAAGACAGGACAACTCCCAGTGCATAGCCCCCAGACCTACCAAGTTAATCTGTGGGCTCAGGAATCTGTGTTTTAACAAGCTCTCCCAGGTCAATCTTAAGCATGCTCAAATTTGAGAAACCGATTTAGAGTACTTCATGTTAAACTTTAATAGTTTAATATACATATGGATGAACCCAGGAATTCTGCTAAAATGCAGATTATAGTGGAATAAGCTGGGGGCTGCAGATACACTGAGTCTGCATTTCTAACCAGTTCCCAGATGCTGTTAATGCTGCTGACCCACGGACCATACTTAGAAGAGCGAGGTCCTACAGAACAGAATCCAATACTCTTATTCTGTGTACTGTAATAATTTATTAGCCATCAAATCTGGGAACCAGGATTGCTAATAAATTGCGTGATGTTGAATGGGGAGAGGTAATAATGGTAGGTAAGAGGACAACTCCCTGAAATGTTGTGCGTTTTATTTTAGAAAAGCCCATACCTTCCACTTGTATGCACTTCCGTCTAGACAGTGAGAGCTACTGCCAAATGTGTTTCCAGGTACCATTTCACATGATACTACTCAGTTTCTAAATCAAAGCCTGGTACCCGAGGGGCTGCAGTTCTAATTACACAGAGACTGTACATTAGTCAAGTCACCTGCTTCTCCTTTATCGGACTTTCTCACCTGTCAAATGAAGGCATTTACAACTAATCCACAGACTTATATACTTCTTACAGGGACAATAACATGCATGACCAACAGGAAACAGTAAAAACAGAAATAGCCACAACTGCTACTGAGATAAAAAGCAGTAAGATAACTGAGCATCTTACCACCGAAAATAACACATGCTCTCTTGTCTCTGAAGTCAGAAAAATAAAGATTTAATTTGAACTAGGTTCCAATAAAGCTTGCAAGATTTCTGATCTCTCGGAGGTGCATGTACCACAAGACACAAAGGGAGTAATCTGAGTTCCAGTCCCAAAATGTATCCCCCTGACCACACTTTAATTACTAAATACATCATTTATCATTAACTTACCTGGAAATGGAGAACTGCCTTTTCCATTTTACTTAGCAATGATGAAAGAAGCTAAAATGTTTTTATTCCATCAGAGGTCTCTCCAAGCCTCAGGTTTTCCTATCTGTAAAATGGAAATAGTATTACGTACTTCGCAGCATCATCAGGAGAAGTAACAACAGCCCATGTGAAATGAGCAGTCTTATGACTGAGTCAATAGAAGAAAGCCATTATAACAAGAACAGTTTTATATGCTGAGAGTCTCACACTGAGTCAGAGACATGTCTGCCCAAATATACCTTAGAACTCCACACTATATGTTACGGACTGAATGTCTGTGTCCCCACCAAAATTCATATACTAAAATCTAATCTCTTGGGATTAACAGATGCAAACCATTATATACTGGATGGATAAACAACAAGATGCTACTGTATAGCATAGGGAACTATAACTATATTCAATATCCTATGACAAACCATAATAGAAAAGAATATGAATACATATAAAACTGAGTCACTTTGCTGTTCAGAAGAAATTAACACAACACTGTAAAACAACTATACTTTGGAGGACCTTCAAGATGGCAGAGGAGTAAGACGGGGAGATCACCTTCCTCCCCCAAAATACATCAAAAATACATCTACATGTAGAACAACTCCTACAGAACACCTACTGAACATTGGCAGAAGACCTCGGACTTCCCAAAAGGCAAGAAACTCCCCACGTACCTGGGCAGGGCAAAAGAAAAAAGAAAAAACAGAGACACCTGCACCTCTGGGAGGGAGCTGTGAAGGAGGACAGGTTTCCATATACTAGGAAGCCCCTTCGCGGGCAGAGGTGGGGAGCTTCGGAGCCATGGAGGAGAGTGCAACAACAGGGGTGCGGAGGGCGAAGTGGAGAGATTCCCGCACAGAGGATCAGTGCCGACCAGCACTCACCAGCCAAAGAGGCTTGTCTGCTCACCCGCCGGGACGGGCAGGGCTGGGAGCTGCAGCTCAGGCTTCGGTCAGAGCACAGGGAGAAGACTGGGGTTGGCTGCGTTAACACAGCCTGAAGGGGGTTAGTGCACCACGGCTAGCTGGGAGGGAGTCCGGGAAAAAGTATGGACCTGCCTAAGAGGCAAAAGACCATTGTTTTGGGGTGTGCGAGGTGAGGGGATTCAGAGCACTGCCTAAACAAGCTCCAGAGATGGGCGCAAGCCGCGGCTATCAGCGCGGACCCCAGAGATGGGCATGAGATGCTAAGGCTGCTGCTGCCGCCACCAAGAAGCCTGTGTGCGAGCACAGGTCACTATCCACACCTCCCCTCCCGGGAGCCTGTGCCGCCCTCCACTGCCAGGGTCCCGGGATGCAGGGACAACTTACCTGGGAGAACACATGGCGTGCCTCAGGCTGTTGCAACGTCACGCCAGACTATGCCACCACAGGCTCGCCCCACATACCGGAACCCTCCCTCCCCCCACCCTGAGTGAGCCAGAGCCCCCGAAGCAGCTGCTCCTTTAACCCCGTCCTGTCTGAGCAGGAACAGACACCCTCAGGCAACCTACATGTAGAGACGGGGCCAAATCCAAAGCTGAGCCCCGGGAGCTCTGCGAACAAAGAAGAGAAAGGGAAATCTCTCCCAGCAGCCTCAGGAGCAGCGGATTAAAGCTCCACAATCAACTTGATGTACCCTGCATCTGTGGAATACATAAATAGACAACGAATCATCCCAAATTCAGGAGGTGGACTTAGAGAGCAAGATTTATGATTTTTTCCCCTTTTCCTCTTTTTGTGAGTGTGTATGTGTATGTGTATGCTTCTGTGTGAGATTTTGTCTGTATAGCTTTGCTTCCACCATTTGTCCTAGGGTTTTGTCTGCCCGTTTTTTTTTTTTTTTAATACAGTTTTTAGCACTTCTTATCATTTGTGGATTTGTTTTTTCGTTTCATTGCTCTCTTCCTTTCTCTCTTTTATTACTTTTTAATTTTTTTATTTTTAATAATATTTTTTATTTTACTAACTTTATTTTATTATTATTTTCTTCCTTCCTTCTTTCCTTCCTCCCTCCCTCCCTCATTACCTTTCTTATTCTCTATTTTCTTTTAAACCGTGTGGCTGACAGGGTCTTCGTGCTCCAGCCAGGTGTCAGGCCTGAGCCTCTGAGGTGGGAGAGCCGAGTTCAGGACATTGGTCCACCAGAGAAATCCACGCCTCATGTAATATCAAACAGCAAAAGCTCTCCCAGAGATCTCCATCTCAATGCTAAGACCCAGCTCCCCTCAATGACCAGTAAGCTACAGTGCTGGACACCCTATGCCAAACAACTAGCAAGATAGGAACACAACCCCACCCACTAGCAGAGAGGCTGCCTAAAATCCTAATAAGGTCACAGACACCCCAAAACACACCACCGGACATGGTCCTGCCCACCATAAAGACAAGTTCCAGCCTCATCCACCAGAACACAGGTACTAGTCCCCTCCACCAGGAAGCCTACACAACCCACTGAAATAACGTTACCCACTGGGGGCAGACACCAAAAACAACGGGAGCTACGAACCAGCAGACTGCGAAAAGGAGACCCCAAACACAGTAAGTCAAGCAAAATGAGAAGACAGAGAAATACACAGCAGATGAAGGAGCAAGTTAAACACCCACCAGACCAAACAAATGAAGAGGAAATAGGCAGTCTACCTGAAAAAGAATTCAGAATAATGATAGTAAAGATGATCCAAAATCTTGGAAAGAGAATGGAGAAAATACAAGACACATTTAACAAGGACCTATAAGAACTAAAGAGCAAACAAACAATGATGAACAACACAATAAATGAAATTAAAAATTCTCTAGAAGGAATCAATAGCAGAATAACTGAGGTAGAAGAACGGATAAGTGACCTGGAAGATAAAATAGTAGAAATAACTACCACAGAGCAGAATAAAGAAAAAAGAATGAAAAGAATTGAGGACAGTCTCAGAGACCTCTGGGAAAAATTAAATGCACCAACAGTCAAATTATACAGGTCCCAGAAGAAGAGAAAAAATAAAGGACTGAGAAAATATTTGAAGACATTATAGTTGAAAACTTCCCTAATATGGGAAAGGAAATAGTCAATCAAGTCCAGGAAGCACAGAAAGTCCCATACAGGATAAAAACCAAGAAGAAGCATGCCACGACACATATTTATCAAACTATCAAAAATTAAACACAAAGAAAAATTATTAAAAGCAGCAAAGGAAAAGCAACAAATAACATACAAGGGAATCCCCATAAGCTTAGCAGCTGATTTTTCAGCAGAAACTATACAGGCCAGAAGGGAGTGGCATGACATATTTAAAGTGATAAAAGGGAAAAGCCTACAACCAAGATTACTCTACCCAGCAAGGATCTCATTCAGATTCGATGGAGAAATTTAAACCTTTACAGACAAGCAAAAGCTAAAAGAATTCAGCACCACCAAACCAGCTTTACAACAAATGCTAAAGGAACTTCTCTAGGCAGGAAACACAAGAGAAGGAAGGAAAATACCTACAACAACAAACCTAAAACAATTAAGAAAATGATAACAGGAACATACATATCGGTAACTACCTTAAACGTAAATGAATTAAATGCTCCAACCAAAAGACACAGACTGGCTGAATGGATACAAAAACATGACCCGTATATATGCTGTCTACAAGAGACCCACTTCAGACCTAGGGACACGTACAAACTGAAAGTGAGGGGATGGAAAAAGATATTTCATGCAAATGGAAATCAAAAGAAAGCTGGAGTAGCAATTCTCATATCAGACAAAATAGAATTTATTTTAAAATAAAAGACTATTACAACAGACAAAGAAGGACACTACATAATGATCAAGGGATCAATCCAAGAGGAAGATATAACAATTGTAACTATTTATGCACCCAACATAGGTGCACCTCAATACATAAGGCAAATGCTAACAGCAATAAAAGGGGAAATTGACAGTAACACAATAGTAGTAGGGGACTTTAAACAATGGACAGATCATCCAAAAATGAAAGTAAATAAGGAAACACAAGCTTTAAATGATACATTAAACAAGATGGACTTAATTGATATTTATAGGACATTCCATCCAAACACAACAGAATACACTTTCTTCTCAACTGCTCATGGAACATTCTCCAGGATAGATCATATCTTGGGTCACAAATCAAGCCTTGGTAAATTCAAGAAAACTGAAATCGTATCAAGTATCTTTTACAACCACAATGCTATGAGACCAGATATCAATTACAGGAAAGAAAACTGTAAAAAATACAAACACATGGAGGCTAAACAATATGCTACTAAATAACCAAGAGATCACTGAAGAAATCAAAGAGGAAATCATAAAATACCTAGAAAGAAATGACAATGAAAACACAATGGCCCAAAACATATGGGATGCAGCAAAAGCAGTTTAAGAGGGAAGTTTAAGGCAATATAATCCTATCTCAAGAAACAAGAAACATCTCAAATAAACAACCTAACCTTACACCTAAAGCAATTTAGAGAGAGAACAAAAACAACCCAAAGTTAGCAGAAGGAAAGAAATCATAAAGATCAAATCAGAAATAAACGAAAAAGAAATGAAGGAAATGATAGCAAAGATCAATAAAACTAAAAGCTGGTTCTCTGAGAAGATAAACAAAATTGATAACCCATTAGCCAGACACATCAAGAAAAAAAGGGAGAAGACTCAAGTCAACAGAATTAAAAATGAAAATGGAGAAGTAACAACTGACACCACAGAAATACAAAGGATCATGAGAGATTACTACAAGCAACTATATACCAATAAAATGGACAACCTGGAAGAAATGGACACATTCTTAGAAAAGCACAATCTTCCGAGACTGAACCAGGAAGAAAGAGAAAATATAAACAAACCATTAACAAGCACTGAAATTGAAACCGTGATCAAAAATATTCCAGGGCTTCCCTGGTGGTGCAGTGGTTGAGAGTCCGCCTGTTGATACAGGGGACATGGGTTTGTGCCCTGGACCAGGAAGATCCCACATGCCGCGGAGCGGCTAGGCCTGTGAGCCATGGCCGCTGAGCCTGTGCATCCAGAGCCTGTGTCCCTCAACAGGAGAGACCACACAGTGAGAGGCCCACGTACCGCAGGAAAAAAAAAAAAAAAAAAATATATATATATATATACATATATACACACACACACACATATATTCCAACAAACAAAAGCCCAGGACCAGATGGTTTCACAAAATTCTATCATTTAGACAAGAGCTAACACCTATCGTTCTCAAACTCTTCCAAAATATAGCAGAGGGAGGAATACTCCCAAACTCATTGTATTAGGCCACCATCAATCACCCAGATACCAAAACCAGACAAAGATGTCACACAAAAAGAAAACTACAAGCCGATAACACTGATGAACATAGATGCAAAACTCCTCAACAAAATACTAGCAAACAGAATCCAACAGCACATTAAAAAGATCATACACCATGAACAAGTGGGGTTTATCCCAGGCATGCAAGGATTCTTCAATAAACGCAAATCAATCAATCTGATAAACCATATTAACAAATTGAACGAGAAAAACCATATGATCATCTCAAGAGATGCATAAAAAGCTTTTGATAAAATTCAACACCCATTTATGATTAAAAACTCTCCAGAAAGTAGGCACAAAGGGAACTTACCTTAACAAAATAAAGGCCATATATGACCAACATAGAGCCAACATCGTTATCAATGGTGAAAAACTGAAACCATTTCTACTAAGATCAGGAAAAAGACAAGGTTGCCCACTCTCAGCACTACTATTCATCTTAGTTTTGGAAGTTTTAGCCACAGAAATCAGAGATGAAAAAGAAATAAAAGGAATCCAAACTGGAAAAGAAGAAGTAAAACTGTCACTGTTTGCAGATGACATGATACTATACATAGAGAATCCTAAAGACACTACCAGAAAACTACTAGAGCTAATCAATGAATTTGGTAAAGTAGCAGGATACAAAATTAATGCACAAAAATCTCTTGCATTCCTATACACTAATGATGAAAAATCTGAAAGAGAAATTAAGGAAACACTCCCATTTACCATTGCAACAAAAAGAATAAAATACCTAGGAGTAAACCTACCTAAAGAGACAAAAGACGTGTATGCAGAAAAGTAAGACACTGATAAAAGAAATTAAAGATGATAGAAACAGATGGAGAGATATACCATGTTCTTCGACTGGAAGAATCAACATTGTGAAAATGACTCTACTACCCAAAGCAATCTGCAGATTCAATGCAATCCCTATCAAACTACCAATGGCATTTTTCACAGAAGTAGAACAAAAAATTTCACAATTTGTATGGAAAAACAAAAGACCCTGAATAGCCAAAGCAATCTTGAGAAAGAAAAATGGAGCTGGAGAAATCAGCTGAGCTCCCTGACTTCAGACTGTACTACAAAGCTACAGTAGTCAAGACAGTATGGTACTGGCACAAAAACAGAAATATAGATCAATAGAATGTGGTTGGAAAGCCCAGAGATAAACCCACACACATATGGTCACCTTATTTTTGATAAAGAAGGCAAGAATATACAATGGAGGGCTTCTCTGGTGGCGCAGTGGTTGAGAGTCCACCTGCCGATACAGGGAACACGGGTCTGTGCCCCGGTCTGGGAAGATCCCACATGCTGCAGAGTGGCTGGACCCGTGAGCCATGGCGGCTGAGCCTGCGCGTCCGGAGCCTTGCTCTGCAACGGGAGAGGCCACAACAGTGAGAGGCCCACATACCGCAAAAAAAAAAAAAAAAAAAAAAAGAATATACAATGGAGAAAAGACAGCCTCTTCAATAGGTGGTGCTGGGAAAACTGGACAGCTACATGTAAAAGAATAAAATTAGAACACTCCATAACACCATACGCAAAAATAAACTCAAAATGGATTAAAGACCTAAATGTAAGGCCAGACACCATCAAACTCTTAGGGGAAAACATAGGCATAACACCCTATGACATACATCACAGCAAGATCCTTTTTGACCCACCTCCTAGAGAAATGGAAATAAAAACAAAAACAAACAAATGGGACCTAATGAAACTTCAAAGCTTTTGCACAGCAAAGGAAACCGTAAACAAGATAAAAAGACAACCCTCAGAATGGGAGAAAATATTTGCAAATGAAGCAACTGACAAAGGATTAATATCCAAAATATACAAGCAGCTCATGCAGCTTAATATCCAAAACGCAAACAACCCAATCCAAAAATGGGCAGAAGACCTAAACAGACATTTCTCCAAAGAAGATATACAGATTGCCAACAAACACATGAAAGGATGCTCAACATCACTAATCATTAGAGAAATGCAAATCAAAACCACAATGAGGTATTACCTCACACCAGTCAGAATGGCCATCATCAAAAAATCTACAAACAATAAATGTTGGAGAGGGTGTGGAGAAAAGGGAACCCTCTTTCACTGTTGGCAGGAATGTACATTGATACAGCCACTATGGAGAACAGTATGGAGGTTCCTCAAAAAACTAAAAATAGAAGTACCATACGACCCAGCAATCCCACTACTGGGCATATACCCTGAGAAAACCATAATTCAAACAGAGTCAGGTACCACAATGTTCACTGCAGTTCTATTTACAATATCCAGGACATGGAAGCAACCTAAGTGTTCATCGACAGATGAATGGATAAAGAAGATGTGGCACATATATACAACGGAATATTACTCAGTCATAAAAAGAAACAAAATTGAGTTATTTGTAGTGAGATGGATGGACCTAGAGTCTGTCATACAGAGTGAAGTAAGTCAAAATACCATATTCTAACACATATATATGGAATCTAAGGAAAACAAAAAATGTTCTGAAGAACCTAGGGGCAGGACAGGAATAAAGACACAGTCGTAGAGAATGGACTTGAGGACATGGAGAGGGGGATGGGTAAGCTGGGATGAAGTGAGAGAGTGGCATGGACATATATATACTACCAAATGTAAAACAGCTAGTGGGAAGCAGCCACATAGCACAGGGAGATCAGCTCGGTGCTTTGTGACCACCTAGAGGGGTGGGATAGGGAGGGTGGGAGGGTGGCGCAAGAGGGAAGGGATATGGGGATATATGTATACATATAGCTGATTCACTTTGTTATACAGCAGAAACTAGCACAGCATTGTAAAGCAGTTATATTCCAATAAAGATGTTTTAAAAAAAAACAACTATACTTCATAAAATTAGAAAAAGAAAAAAAATAAAAAGGCAAACTGCGAAAAAAAAATGTAGTCTCCAATGTGATGTTATTTGGATGTGGAGCCTCTGGGAGGTAACTGGGTTGTGAGGGCAGACTCATGAATGGGATGAGGGTCTTATACGAAGAGGTCAGAGAGCTGATGCACTCTCTTTCTACCCTGTGCGGTCACAATGAGAAGTTGGCAGTTTGCAACCTGGAGGAGGATCCTCACCGGAACCCTACCATACTGGCCCCCTGATCTCAGACATACAACTATGGGAAATAAATTTCTGTTGTTTATAAGCCTCCAGTCTATGGGAATCTGTTACAACAACCTGAACTAACACACTGTACTTAACATCCTGATATTTTTGTATGACTTTCACTAAGTACTTCAATTTAGTCAAGAAATGGCATTAGTCAAGCTATAAACTCTAAGCAGAGGATATTCTATCACTCGGAGTAAATCTGAAAAGGATAGTTACTTTCTGGCTATTAACACCATAATATCTTCATTAAAAAAAATGAAAGAGCTATGAAATCTTTTATTTAAAAATGTACACCAAATACCGGCCTCACCTGAGTCTCCTGAGCAATAGAATCAGACATTTCAACTTCTCTTTACATTTCTGTCTCATACCCTATTCAGACATAGGACCAGCTTAAACATTGTCCAAGACTAAAGAAATTAACTGTTCATATCCCTAATATTCACACTTAGAAGACTTTTTTACCCGAGGAGAATAGAAACCAGAATGTATAGCATAAATCCCTGGGTGTGTAGACTTGCACTTTCTCCTGGAGCACAGTAATTCCTTTTCTATACTTTTCCTGGAGTCATCATTTTACAATTTGGTATACTGTCAACCCTGACTCATCCGCAAAACAAGCAAGCAACCTGAAATGTTCAAGAAACATGGAACAGCATCAGCACTAATTTCTCAATGGAGAAAATAAATGTAAGGATACACGAGGTCTCACACCAGCCCTAATTTTGAGTAGGTAGCAGCTCCTCAAACTTCGTTTTTCCATTTTATGTATTCTACAACCCTCTGAGCAACTCACGATGTATGTGCAAGGGACCATGGTGGACATAAGGGGAAAGAAACACCAAGATGAATCAGAAAGATCCTACCCTAAGGAATTTCCCAGTCTAGAAAGTGAGCTAAAACACAAACAAACCTATCTTTATAAACTACACACACAACAACAACAAACATCTGGAACTCTTGTCCAAGAGTAGATGGTATTTGTAGCAGTAAAACCAAAGTAGCTCATGTTAGGGTAAAATCAAGTATTTCCACCACGGTCGCCCACTGTTAACCACTAGAGCAGACTGTGTCGTTAAGACCACAGCTCTGAAGTCAGACAGTGAGCTGCAGCTCCAGCTCAACAGCCGATTAGCTAAAGTCCTTGGACAAGTTTCTCAACCTCTTTAAGTCTCATTTTATTCCTCTGTAAAGTAGGGATTATTAGAGTACCTCTCTCGTGATACTAAGATTGAGATACTGCAAATAGAGTGCTTATTAGCATGTTGTTTGACCCAAATTATCACTCAGTTTTCTAGGTGAAAATTGGGGTAGGAATAGACAACCACAGGCTTCCTGGAAACTGAAGAGAATACAACAGAGAAGGAAGAGGAAACAGGCAGAGTAGGAACACTTTGAACTCCTATACTCTTGATAGCTCATTTCAATATACACTAGACCAGTATGTCTTTACCTTGGCTGAAAAGCCCCCTCTATTTTGGAGCCTATCTGGAACTCGCTCTAGAGCCCCTGAATCAGAATCTGAGGTGAGCTTCAAGCATCTATATTAGTAAGCCTCAAAGGTGAGTATCATGGGGCTTCCCTGGTGGCGCAGTGGTCGCGAGTCCACCTGTTGATGTAAGGGACACGGGTTCGTGCCCCGGTCCGGGAAGAGCCCACATGCTGCAGAGTGGCTGGGCCCGTGAGCCATGGCCGCTAAGTCTGTGCTCCGCAGTGGGAGAGGCCACAACAGTGAGAGGCCCGTGTACCGCAAGAAAAAAAAAAAAAAAAAAAAAAGGTGAGTATCATGCATACCTAAGTCTGAGAATGACTGTGGAAGACAAAATATTTTGTGTTTCAGTATTTGTTTTAGTCATAATTCAGCTAAGATCTGATGCTTTACTTTGAGGCTAACAGAGATTCCAGGCTTCAAAATTTCAGGATCGGGCTTCCCTGGTGGTGCCGTGGTTGAGAGTCCGCCCGCCAATGCAGGGGACGCGGGTTCGTGCCCCGGTCCGGGAGGATCCCATATGCCACGGAGCACCTGGGCCCGTGAGCCATGGCCGCTGAGCCTGCGCGTCCGGAGCCTGTGCTCCGCAACGGGAGAGGCCACAACAGTGATAGGCCCACACACCGCAAAAAAAAAAAAAAAAAAAAAATTTCAGGATCACTGTCCAAAGTTCTATCCAGAAGTCTTCCTAACAGGGTTCTCGCTGATCCATCAGCACCTCACCCCAGGCTTCCATTCACTGTGATGGAAAGGAGAGCATCACACAGAGATGCCCTCACTCTTCCATTCAGATGTTCTGGCCATCCCATCTATCCTTTTGTTTCCACATCCTTCTCATCTCACTTATCTCCATCACCAGTGAATCCTTAACTAATTTATCCAAGATGATGTTGCCACATTGCTTTCAAATATATTTATAGTCAACTCTGAGTATTAAAAAACGTTGTCTACATATGTCAATTCTAATGTTTGTGGTGTCCTAGCAGATACTGCCTAGGTTTCCAAAAGATTTTAAAACATTAATTATTTTTAAAAGTCTGAGGAAACAAGAAAGCCATCAATAATTCATATTATTACAACTATTTTAATCTTCAAGAAAGGAAGAGAGAAGAAAGTCTTGCATTTTCCTTGAAATTTTTGTGTGTTCAATTCAAATCATGATACTTCAAGAGACTATAGTATCATTTAAAATGAGAGAGATAAAATATTTACAGAAAAATTTCATTAAAATTACTCAGTTAATTTACCAGTGCTCATACCTCTCCAATTATACGAAAATTTTTATTGGAAGGGGGCGTGATTAAAGAAGAACTACCCACCTGACTTAGTAATAGATCCAAGCTGGCTGATCAAGCAACTGCCATCTGGTCAATCAACTGCCATTTGAAAAGCTGTTCTAAAAATACCTTCATATAAGTACCTAAATCTCATCAAAATGTAATGACTTCTAATTTATGTTAGCTAGCAGGAAACAAACTTTCACTGCACATTTTAGATTCCTACTTGTAATACAATTACCAAACCTCTCCAAGATTCCCAAATAATTTCCCTGAAAGAAAGACGAAGTAACGTATCCTGATTCTATACCACTTTACTGAGTTGTCACTCTAGCCTTGTACATTAGAGCAATCTCTGGCAGCCTTTAAAATAAAGCTAAGTCCATCCACCTGTTTTCGCTCAATACGCTAGCAGTGAAATATACAAAACATGTATTTCTTATTTACACAAAGTAAATGGCCGCAGTACAGAAAACTAAGCAGGTGGTTGGCTATCCACCAACTGTGAGACTATTTACTCTTCCGTAAAATAGGGACAACACAGAATTCCCTGCCTCACAGGTCACTGTGATATTCAAATTAGAAAAGCATACTGTGAACCCTAAAGCAGTATGACTATTAAATATGTACACACATAAATACTTTTCTATCAAAACTATGTTCGAAGGCGAAAGTACAGACACTATAAAAATAGTGAAACAATCCTTTCATTTGAGTTGCTGTTTCTGAAGTGTCAGGCATTCAACTGGAGCCAAGATTTTCTAAGAAGCCAGTCTTTCCTAAAGATGTAAGTCACTGGGCACCAGATTGTACCCATGAATCTCCTTCTCACATTTGCACAGGCAGATTATCCCACAAAAGCCTTAGCAAGTTAAGAGCAACAAAACAAGGAGTAAACACCCAAGGACAAATCTCTGAGAAAACGCAGTGTTTTGGGCATAGTGTTTGGGGACAAGCCATACCCAGGTTTGCATGGTAAAGATACAGAGAAAAGGAATGGGACAGGTTCTTTCCACACACAGCAGCCACTGCCACCCCGGCTTCTACAAAGCTAGTGGTTTAGGTGACTCTGATCAACACAGCAGGCTCAGGCTCCCATTGCACATTCGACTTGGCTCGGGATCACCCAACTGAATTTGCTAACACAGTGACTCCAGAAGAATCACCCATTAAAAACAATCCAAATACAGACTCTAAATGTGCAGAAAGCCTTTTGTGATGTCCGCTGGAGCTTAGAGTATCTAACAGCTGCAACTGTGACTATTCTAGCTAATTGCTCTCAGCAACAAAAATAAACAATCACTCCAGGAAGAAGACTGTAACCCGCCAAATATTAATGAATTTTTTAACAGTCAAAAATCTCAAATCTTAGTTTAAAGGCCTTGCTACCGGTAAAAATAAAATGTCTCAAAGAACAGACACAGGGTTGAGGAGGCCCAGAAAGAAAAGTCCTTATTTTGTATTTAATCCTCCCCTGTCCCCTTCCTCCCCCCCCAAAAAAGAAAAAAAGGAAAGTGCCTTGTGTCTGGAAGAATTTAAGCAATCTGAGTTAAAATTTATTTTAACTCATAACTTTTTAACATATGGGGGAAAAGAGTCGCACTGATTGGAGCTATTTTTAAAGTGCAGCTCTACTGTAAAAATAGACATTTACTCATAAGGATGCTTGAATAGAGAACAAGCCCAATCTACGTCTCATTGTTAAGAAAGGGGTGAAAAAAGACTGTCGTATTTTCTGGAGAGCCGTTTATGGTCCGCCTGTGATGTCACAGCAGCATCCAGGTGCACTCTAACGAGCGTCTTTCAGTCTCCTCCATCCTTTTACAAGTGCTCTCCTACCATCAGCTTTTTCTCCCAGAACATGCAATAAGGGGCCAGTATTTACGCAGACCCTCGCTGGAAAGAAGATCACGGCAATCAGAGACCCATGGAAAGAGGAAAATTTACTCACCCACACTTGGGTTCATCGTCCTCCTCTCCTCAAAGCCCCTATTCAGAAAGGGAGCATTTCCTTTTTCTAAGGAAAGAAAGGATAGAAGCAGTTGACGTATCAGTATGGTAGGGTATCTGCGTGTCCCCTGTCCAGACGGAGAAGTAGCTTCACACTTCTCCCTTCCCATTCAGGCCCCTGATGCTTAGCTGAAGTCTGCAACCAAACTGCCCACCTTAGACAGTGGCAAGGAGGCATTTAGGCACATCCCCACACTGAGACTTGGAGATACTGCCGCAGTTTCTATACTTCAATTGGTCTTCAGTCTTTATTAAAACCTGGAGGAATGGAGTTGTAATGGGAAACCATGTAGAATTCCTGATTTCTATACCTCCCTGACATGTGAGCAGCAATCAATACAAACAAAACTAGATAACAGCTTTCATGTGCCTTATCTTAAACCAAAATCAAAACGCATTATTTTATGTCTGTTAAAAAATTTCTCCATACACTCATGAACAAAATCAAAAGGAAGGAAAACAGCTTTATCAAGAAAAAAACAAATTTGAATGTTTAAAATCTTTATGAAGAAGGTGAGATATATAATCACAGCTTCAAGCAAAGAAGTGTCAGAGGGGGCTTCCCTGGTGGCGCAGTGGTTGAGAGTCCGCCTGCCGATGCAGGGGACACGGGTTCGTGCCCCAGTCGGGGAAGATCCCACATGCCGCGGAGCGGCTGGGCCCGTGAGCCATGGCCACTGAGCCTGCGCGTCGAGAGCCTGTGCTCCGCAATGGGAGAGGCCACAGCAGTGAGAGGCCCGTGTACTGGGGGGAAAAAAAAAAAGTGTCAGAGGAAAAAAGGTATCTTTTTCAGGAAAGGATTGAGTAATTTTTGACTTGTTACTTTTTGTACTGTATAAATTTCCTACAGTGACCATATTTTTACTGCTTAAACTTATCCACAAGGATGTAAATTATACTGAGTGTACCACAATAAAATACTACATGCACTTAACCTATATTCAATTTCTAGATACCCTACATATCCTGCAGGAATCAAGAAATCTCATCCCACAAAAGGACACAGTTTATGAAAGTTAATTCAGTGTGTGTTTTGGTACTTGAATGATAGCAAAGGGCAGAGTTCCAAGAGTTAGGAGAACTGGGTTCAAGTGCCAGGTCTCGTGTTAGCAAAAGAACCTTGGAGAACCTTAACTTCTCTGGGCCTGACTCAAATCTGAAGAATTAAGGTGCTAAAAGATGCCTGAGGTGTCTTCCAGCTCAAAACCAGAGCGAAAATAGACACAAATTAAATCTTCAGCCCTGAAACAGCAAAGCAACTGGTATAGAGTAGATGCTTAATATACATTTAATGAAAGAGTTAACAGAAGGGAAGTTTTAAAAAAATAATGTATTTAAAAGAGAGCTTCCCAACCTGTGTGCCATGGCATGCGGCCTTATCATAGAAGGATTATGGGTATGTAAAGATATTGATCTCCTCAGGACTGGAGCCAAGAACATGAAGTTTGAGAAGCACAACTTAATACTACCATCACACCAAAATACAAATCATCTGTATTAGGATAAGTTTCAGATAAACTTCTAAGAAGTTCTCACCACCCTTCACTTAGGAAACACAGAATGTCTGCCTTATCATTTGGTACTCAGGCCATTTAATCCTAAGACAGAAAACATGAGGAGCAATTTACTTGAAGAAGCAAAGAGGCTTTCCTTACGTGATGTACGGGTGCAAAGCAGGTACTTCTTAAAGAGTAATTCCTGAAAAGCAGAATCCTCTCAACATATACTTGAGATCAAATGGAGAACACACAGCAGCAACCATTCTCAAGAGATGAAATTCTGCTAAACATTTAAGTAATACGGTAACAACTGCAATTTCTGCTTCCACATATACAGCAATAGCTACTTATCCTCTTGGATAAGTATTCAGGGATGTTTTGGTGTGAGAATCTGCATTATTTCTTGTAATTATTACTACTTGCAACTTCACAAAAGCTACGTTTTGATAAAGGAAAAGACCTAGAACATGCCTGTAAACATATAAGGGTTTACTTTCAACACGGTGCTCAACATGGTACTTCCGGGTCTGAGAACTAAAAGCTGTGCATCTTCTGGATGTCTGACCACCTGCATTTGTGCATTGTAGCCTCCCTCCCCCCATCCTCACCGCAGCTGCCACACCTTTGTCACAATCCAGCCCAATCCAGAGAACAAAGCTACCTCAACAGCTGTGCTTCATTCCACAGGGTGGGTCACCCTGAAGATGGCTGCCAGTTTCTTCACATCTGCAAGGAGGTCCACAGTAGGGTTGGCTGCTTCCAAAACTGGACAAGGAGAATTCTCCGAAGGAGTGCACAATAAAAATCAGAGTTAGAGATAGCACTGGGCTATAGACAATCTGTAGGTCAAAGGGCCCTTCAGGACAAACAAACACACGCCTTCCCCTGAAGGGCTATTTAAATGGGCTGCCTTTCTGTGGTTCTTCACTGAAATGCAAGGTATGGCTATTAACTGAGCTTCCCAAACAACAGCAGAAAGGTAAAAAGCTGTCAAACTAAAACCTCATCTTGGAAATATCTGAGAAATATTTCAATTTTCTAATTTTCCCCTCACCTTCCATGCAGGTGATACCTGAGTGATAGGTAAGAAAAGTATGAAATGTAAATCCAACATTTAAGAGTGAACCAGGTACCATGGCACTAGAAATAGCATAACCACTAAAGAAGGATCACTTTATCATCTTAAATTATTGAGTTTGAGAAGTATACATTGTGAGAAAGAGATTGATCCACCATTCTCTTACTAGGGAGATCTAGTTTCATTTGGTCTTTTTGCATACACTGAACAACATGCTCCAAATACCAATGACTTCTTTTAAAAGAAGTCAATGTCCTTACCAGAAAGTTCTCTGCAACTCCAAAAATCACATATAATCTATCATAGCAAGTATTTCTAGTGTTACAATAGAAATGGGCAAGGTAACAAGAACAAAATTTCAATGTTTAGATACTCTGTATTTCATTATGGACTCAATTTTCTGACTAATCTGAGATTTAACTAGTCATGAACACAAAAATGTTTAATGAGCTCATAGGTCTGTACTGAATATGACTTAATAGCCCAGAAACTGTTACAAGTAGACAGAAGCTTCCCTACATGTCTTTGATCAGTGTTCTCTTCGTGGATTCCCTCCCCCAATCTCTTTTAAATCCCACCTATCCTTAGTGATGCAACTCAACTGCTACCACTTTTGTGTGGCTGCCCATTCCCACCCCACTATCCTCAGCCAATACACACACACACACACACACACGCAGACATGTATGAGTCACTCCCATCTTCCTTTTCTTTTTAATGTACTCTGTTCATAGCATTCTTGTCTTTCTTTGTATTGTATAGTTACTTGTGGATGCAGACAAATCTTCTGGAGAATAAGACAGGCTATGTTAAGGACAGAGAGGCATATGACTTCCAAACGGGTTCATGCTTGACTGCTCTAAGGTATTCGAAAATGTAACATCCATGAGTATTTCTGGGGGTTAGTATCTATTACATCTTAATCTACATCTTTAGTTTTTTAAGCTAAAAGTAGTATTAATAATGAGTGTGAGACCCTAAGATTTTGACATGTTTTCATTCAAAGAATAAAGCTAGTCAGCATACTTTTAATATTCAGGATATTTTACCATGAGTGCTTTGCAAGTTGTCACTCTGTATATTATATGTTTAGAGAGACCAAGACCATCCAGCCAATTCCTCCATCAACCTAACTATTCACACAGGCAATGTCTTTATTGTGTATAATAACGTTTATTTTGCTTCAGAAAGGATATGGACAACTTAATGAACAGGAGAGCATCTCAAGATTGACCAAACTAAATGATACTGATGCCAGATTGAAAATTACACAAATGAGGGACTTTCCTGGCAGTCCAGAGGTTAAGACTCCACGCTTCCACTGGAGGGGGCACGGGTTCAACCCCTGGTCAGGGAAACTAAGATCCCACATGCCCGAGGGGCACGGTCAGAAAAGAAAAAAAAAAATTAGTAACAAATGAGCTAATAATCAATCCAAGAAAGGAAAAGCAGAATCTATAAGAAGAACAGAGCAGGTTCACTCTTATGAGTTGTAAAGGGGTTTGTAACAACTACAGCAAGTTAGCTGGACACCTGCTTCCAGGTGGCATGGCAGGGTGGCTTGTCTGTTCTCACTTCTAAGTAACAGTTTCCAAGAAGGTAAGAGCCACATCTTGCTCATTTTTACAGACCCAGGACACAGCATAGATAACCAATAAACCTGTGCTGAATAACCAAAAAATACTTCTCTTTATTTCGATGAACCAGAACACTGGAAAGGTTCATTTCAGTAACCCCATGTCAACAGGCTACCTGTATTAACGTGTAGATGTTTTAGTCCTTCCAACCTGAAGGGAATTGAGCCCACTTTTGAAAATTTTCAGAGAAAGAATACAAACAACAGTAGAGAAAAAAATGAACCACTTGCTGAAATAACTGAGGCTATAAATGCTCTTCAAATAATAATCAATTCTGTTATAATTCTAGCAATACTTTTGTTCTCTTCCACTGTTTGAGGATCCAATATGGTAGTACAGGCATAAAGGATCAAAACCACTGCCTTTTTTTTTTTGTATTTTCTACCAACAAGGTATACACATACTGTTCTAGAAGTATATTAAAATGTCAACATACTTCTTACTAAAGTATATGCATTTTCTTATTTCTAGGTACCCCTTTGAGTGGGAAATTACAAGTTTCCACTACATTTTTTTGATCATCACATAAAATAAGGCTAGGACACTTGCAATCTGTTTATTTTTAAAAAAACATTAAGGTTAAATTGCTAGCACCTTTCCTCAAATCAGATTATAATAATGTAAAATGATGTTAAGATTCAAAATTTATACTGGCTAATCTAACACTGAATTGTGATAACCTGGATGATTTGCAAGCATAAGGTGAGAAGGAATTCTGAGGAAAAAAACTTTTTTCCTTAAGCACACCAACAGTGTCACAAACCTTCACTGAGAATTTTCCCCTTATCTGCTCAAATATAAAAGAACTGCTGACATGCAAACCAGTCAAAATACTGATAAGCATACAAGAGGAGAGAGGTGAGGGGAGGATGTTCCAAAATCACAAAATTACCGTATTGAATTCCTGTAATAAAAAAGGGAGCATGGAGATTTGAGATTAATTGCATGTTGGAAGAAAAAAAATTGTCTTGTCTCTCAGCTGAGCTCTTGACTACTAAACTGTGAATTCAGGACAATTACTTTTAGAATGGCTTTTTACCAAAAAAGCTGACAGACACAATCAAATTAAAAGAAGCCATTTAGTATATACTTTGTTTAAAAAAAAAAAAAAGAAAAAAAGCACTTCATTATCGTATCAAGTTTTCTTAAGTTCTACAGAAGTAGAACCTTTGTATAGAAGATGAGCAAGAAATATTTTCCTTCCTCCACAGATCTGCTAAGGATGCTTACCAGGGCGGAATATATATGTGAAACAGCGTTGGCGGAGTTCATGATTTGTACACGTGTTACTACATACATCAACCCTAACCTAATGGAAACTGAGTTTCTGATTTTAGAGGAGTCTCTTGATAATCTGGCATTGGCAACAAAAGTTACACTCAACAACAGTTGATTCTATGGGTGAATTAAATTTTGCCAGTGGCAGCAGAGTAAGTTACCTTCCTTCTATTTGGTTTTTCTTTAGCTCAAGTAAATGTGTGAGGACAATTTCCATTTGTTTAAAAAAAAAAAAGTTAATGATTATTCAATCAGAGGTATAGAATGATGTCAGCATCCAATTACCCAAACTGTACAACTAGCCAATGAAAGCACGTATCCCTATAAAAATTACCCATCAAGTTAATGTTTGAAAGCCAACTTATCAGAAGGTGTCATTCAAAAAAATTTTTTTGCACTTTCTACTTCAATTAACATGCCTTTTGGAATACTTTACATAACACTGCTTTCAACTAAAGCTCTGAGGGAACCTCTTAACTCAAGAGAGCAAGTTTATTAGACTGAGCACAGGAGCCCCAAAAAATGTATAAAGACCTACTCACCACACTGTTCTTTCCCTTCAACTTTGTTTATTGATGTACTGAACATGAAAAAGTACAAAGAATCCAAACACAAAAGAAAACATGTACAGCCTCTTAAATACTCAACAGAATATATTTTCTATTCCAACAGATGTGAATTAAGTCATACTGTACAACTTCAAATAAATACCAGCCTTACATTTTATTAAGTGCTCTGATAAACACTGTAAAGTGAAGCACAATTTGCATGCCCTCTCATCAATGCCTTGGTTTGCTACAGTAGTATAGGAAAGAAGCATGTAGCTGCTGTTTTCCCGTGAGGGAAACCTTACTTTTTTTAAGTATATACATGTATCTTGTTTTTTAGTTTTTTTGTTTTTTTTTAAATGCAGGTTAACTCTGACAATCTAAATGCACCTAAGGATATGAGAAAGTGCTAAGCCAATTGATTTCTGAATAGCATTGAGTGGGTCAGCATGAAAACTCGCTTATTCACTTTAGCACGCGCCTCACAGTATATGTACTGTACTATACTGAAAATTTTTATAACTACAATTTTAAATAATAAAAATAAAACTCAACGCAACTGCAAAGATAATGTACAACTATGTTATGCATAGCACATTGCCTGTTCTAAGGGGAAGCATGTGAGCATCTCAGTTTATACAAAAAGCAGGACGTAACTATATAGTTCTCAGTGCATCCTGATGAAGGCATTTTTGCCTTCAGCTTTTTTGAAAATTTATTATAAGCTAGATGCTAATCAGAAAATATTTTGTATTTTTTAAAATTTCTTTCATACATGGTAAAGACTTATTTTATTATTTCCCCAAATAGTGGTTTAAGCATCATACAAAGTTAAATTTCAATAGCATACAGATATTTATGACTTTTGTATGAAAAATGTAAGGAAATTTGTTCAAAACCTATGGTTATACTCATTTTTTTTTTACCACAAACATATTTATAAACGAAAATGTAGCATCACCATAAACAGCTGAAGCTAGACTATCTACAGACAAAATTAGCAACAAATCTGATGCACTGTAAATTCAAGTCCTCAGGACAACAAAAGTGATTAAGCAAGACCTCAAGTAACAATGTTAATGCCATTTACAAAGGAAAAAACTGATACAAAAACATTCAAAACCTGAACATCACTTGGCATGTAAGGAAAAAAAAAAATCAAATTAGCTGAAAGGTTCATAACACAAGGTCTTATTTACATTACACAAAGCTCAGGTGTTAGCCTTGAACATAACTTTCAAAATACCTTCAAATATATCCAACTCAGATCACTTTTGCCGATCTGCTGCAGTACAAATCATGTGCAACATCTTTTTTCCTTAAGACAAAACAATTCTTCAAACAATACTGCAAGTACATCACTAAACACCATGAGCTCTATCTGAAGGGATTTCTTTAGGAAGAACAGATTTTTTTTTTCCCCCATCTCGTGGTAATTTAAACTTCTTGCCTGCTCTTATATATTCTTTTGTAAATTTTTTTTGTTTCAAAATCACAAATCAATGTGAGCCACCTATCACATAATAACCAGGATGATCAGACGCTCCACTGGTGATTACAAAAACGAAACCAGCAGTGTTTCCCCCATTGATTCTACTCCTTTCATACAAAGATCTCAAAAGTATTTTCTACATCATAAATCTTTCTAAATTTTCCAACCACTGCAAATTTCCTGGTAAATTTTAAAAGCTCACTAGGTGTCATATGAAGAGATTTCTCAAAGTATTCAAGTCAAAATATTTGTTCCAGGACCAGTAAAAAGTTTCTCCAAATTTTCTTTTTTATAAAAATAGATGCTTTTTTTAAACCCACATCAAAGAGGCTCTTATCTCTTTGGCAAGGTACTGCTTTACGAAAAGTTCTCCAGTATTCTTACAATAAGCGTTTATAATGTAGCCCCCCTTCCCCAACCCAAATCATAATTACAAAATAAATACTGTTTTTAACTTCATAAATAAAAATGTAAACTTCAAAATACTTTTCTCAGACATAACAGCAATGCTTTAAATGTAAACCAAACACAAAGCTAATCAGAAAAAGAAAAAAAAGGGGGCGGGGGGAAAGACACAACCAACTAAAGAATTACAACACAAAGCCTCAATATTTACTCACAGGTTCAAGGCAGTTATGTAAAAAGAAAAGAAATGTCTTCCCTTAGCTGAAACACTTTAAAAGGTCCACCTTCTTCAAAGAAGGCAATAGAATGCAATGTGACAGGTAAAAACCCTGTACCTCTTGTCCATATTCAAACATAAAAGATATTTAAGAAGTTTTAATTCAAATACTAGCAATAAAAAATCTCACATATTTCTTAGGATGCTAAGTAGTCGTTTTATCCCATCTCAACACTGACTTACAAAGACATTTACTAATGTATAAAGTTTCTCTTAACTTGCCTTTGTTGTATAGTTTTCATATATAAATGGACTGAGGACAAGAGCTCATTAGGCTTTGTGCGTTTTGTTTGTCTTAAAGGAGACCTGCAGTACTCTGTCTCCCAGACGGTATCCATTGAGGCTAGCTATCGCCATGGCAGCCTCATCATAGTTTGTCATAGTCACAAATCCAAAACCTTTGCATTTATTGGTGTTAAAGTCACGGATGACCTTCACGTTGGTGACAGCTCCAAAAGGCCCAAACATTTGCCACAGGATACTCTCATCTGCGTCAGGAGCCAGGTTGTACACAAAAATACACCACCCTGTTCCTGGGTGCCCAGGGATATTAATTCCAGCCAAACTGGTCATTCCATCAATGGTCATTGGAGAAAACCTACTAAACAAAATAGGAGAAACACACACACACATGCACACACACACACACACGCACACACACGCACAAATAGAAACAGAGGTTGGTTACAGCAATGGACTTAATTCTTTCCCCTTTCCCATCCCAAGAGTTTCAGTAACTCCCCTCCCCACAACAGATACATACAACTATTTCAGGTTTCAGCCAAAGTCGGTGTGTGGCTTGCAGTGGCATGCTATAATATCATGGTATTAATAAGTTATGAAATGGTCACATATGCTGTATTGAAAAATATTACTCACAATAGCAAAGAAATAAATTTGGAACTGGCTTCATGAACTTAAGCAGGACTTGGGGCAAGAAGGACCAACACAGACAGAAACATGCTATAACGTCGCAATGCAAGAGAAAACAAATAATGGGGTTTTTAAAGGCCAGGTGGCATCCAGTGGTATAATAATATTCCTTGAGTCAACCGTGCTTCAAAAACAGCTTTTCATTAGGCTGTACATGCAAAAGAAAACCCAACACAAACTTATGAAGGGTGTCACTCCCCAAATCAAAGAAACTAGTCAATTATGGGAAGGGATTATGATTATCATGAACCTCTATCATTACCTCTTTACTCCATAAGCCATATTGAGCAGATTGTCCAACCTGCAAAACACACATTTAGCAAACTTCAGTTTTTAATTTTTCCCCTTGATGTCCAAGAAAGCTGGGCTCGTTACTGCCATCTTCCAAGGGGATTTTTATATATTAATTGTATGTGAAGTCTCAAAACAGTGGGTCTTCTTACATTTCTGAGAGGATGGTACCCACTGCCAGAAAACAGTAGCTCTTCCAATGGATATAGTTTATCTCTACAAGGGTCAGGGAAATCACTGGTGGTCATCTGAGGAAACCCTTTCAAGAGGAAATGTGGAGGCTCTGGAATACTTAACATTTGGGTTCTCACCTTTTGCAGGCAAGTTCTAAGCACTCCACATGCACCTACATGTCCTTATATTATTTTTAGTTTTCAGAGCTGTTAGTTCCTGAGTATCATAAGGCACTCAGATTAAGGGACTTGCTCAAGGCCAAAGAGTTAGGAAATGGTGGCATCAATATTCAAATTCTGCAGTTTACACAGAATTCCATAAATTTCCCTTCAACCCCCCAAATACAAAGGACTTTCATTTCTTAAAATCAAAGTGGTGTTATTATAGGTAAAAAGAACCTTATAGACAACCTCAGCTAAACCTCCCATTGCTCAATGTATTCAGCTGAGGTCCACAGAACCTAAGACGACAGACTCACTGAGCAACAAAGCAAGGACTTCAGACCCCAGTCTGACGCTTATTTTGGTTGTCCTACAAGGAGTATAGTCCCACTACTCAGGGTGTAAGAAGCAGGTAGATAGAAACAAACTTAAGTAAGCTTCTCTTAACAATTTTTTTTTTTTTACGAAGTAGATGGCGGTGGGTGGGTACTCTTTAAAACTCTCTACCCTTTTCCTGTTTCAAAAATTAAACTGATGTTTTTAAGCACTTGATTCTTCTTGCTTTATCAGTTTCAAAGAGACCATTCCAATGTTCCACATTTGTGCAATGAGTACCAATCAATGACGTGTGTTTAGAGGAGGTAGGCATAACTGAATACCTCAACTGCCACAATGTTCAACACTCTCCAAGTAAGACCCTGGGTCAGGAGAATATTTTTTTCTTTAACAGCCATGAACAGTTAAGTTTGAAAAATGTTTCAACCTTATTGTCTAACCTGTGGCCTCAAGTGAGGCTAGAGCACACATGAGAAAACAACTCCTCCTAGTTTCATAAAAGCCTCAAGACGCCTCCTTCCGGTCTTTCAGAACTGGACAAAGAATCTTCACAGGTTCCTATTCCCAATTACCTCTGCACATTTGTGTGTTTCGTAAAATTAAAAAGAAAGAACCGAGCTGACTGTAATGCAAAGTACTATTAAAAAAAAAAAAGGAACAAATCACAGTGACAAAGGAGACTCATCTGTGTGTGGTGTGTGCCTTGTCCCTCTACCCTCTCAGGAGCAGGGACAAGTTCATTACTCATCGTACCACTAAGCATGGAGCACAGACAGATTGGGTCACTACAGGTTTACAATTAGTATCTGTTGACTGAATCAAAGCATTGAGGTTACTAACATTACCCTTAACTACTTAATCCAGAGTAAGAACTATCAGGAGGGCAGGCTGGGGAGCCTGTTTGCACACGCAAGGGAGAGAGCACATGTATGGAAAAAGTACACAGGTGGGAGGGGGATTTTGTTTTGTGAAAAGGTAATGAGTATAGTCAAAGATGCCATACCCTTATACTCCAAAGTAGAGGCCACAAATACCAGAAATAAGGATGCAAACAAATTAGTATCATCAACAATAAAGTAATCTGATATAGATAATTTCATAGAACTGAATGATCAATACAGAATGCATTTGACATATGACACCAGTAGAACAGAGTAGCATATTGAGCTCTGCTTCCTAAGTACTCAAAGGCTCAGATGCAGAGACACCAAAACAGAGTCACATCATCTCTGCCCATTAATTGTGCAGACTCTATCACCACCAGCTTAGGACACTAACCAAAAGTCCAGAGACAGCATCTCCTAAGCAAGTTTTCAGTATTTTCTAAGTAGGGTAGAAACCAAAACTGCCCCAGAAGTGGATTACATGTGTTAAAAGGAGAGATATCTCATTTCTCACTCTCCACCCCAGGATTCTCCAGGCAGGAGGCCTAGGACTTTTATACTAGGATCTCTGAGGACCCTCTCAATGAGCCTCATATTTGCCCTACCTGTGAAATCCTGTGTGATACCACAATCCTGCCCACTGATATCTTCACTCAATATTCACTTTAGAAAAAACTCAAGCCAAGTTATCTGCCTCTCCCTCTCTCTCTTTGCTCTCCTTGCCCCTCCCTCCTCTCCCATCAACAAGGAGGAACATGGCACCTAAGAAACAGGACCTAGGCAACACTGAAAACCCCCGCCTGCCCACAGTTGGACCTAGCAGTTTACCCTGCTCTCAGTGCCACACACCCACAGGAGCTGGGAGAAGGCAGTGTGTGCTCCACTAGGGCACCATGTACCCCAAGCCTTGTAGAAGTTGGAAAACTGTCAATTAGGCAGTTAGCTCAGACACAAGGACCACTATTACTCTCCAGAATTATACATTTTTTCTGGGTCTGTCCAGAGTTCAGGGACAGCCATCTTTTGCATGTGATCATTTAATGACAGAAGCCAATTTTTAGTGGAGACCAAGTTAATAGCCTCCAGAATGACCTAGGAGGGGTGTGTGTGATGATATACAGCTGTATGGCAAATAAATATTAAAGTGTCCAATACAAATTTTTTCTAATTTAAAAATAAAGTATTCTTTACTCATATTGAATAAATGTACTGCATCCAAAGCCCTCACTCAGTCCCCATGCATCACATACTCTCCTGAGGGAAGACTGAGCAGTCCTCAAAGGGAAAGTGACATAGTCACCTGTTCTTTAGCATGGGCATAATCCACTTTACAAATAACATGTTAAGTGGATTTGAAGGATTAGATTTAATTAAAACAACCCTCAAAGAAGAGGTAGTTTTAAAAAGATTCCTGCAAACAACAAATCATCATCACCATCATCACCATCATCAGAGGGAGGATAACACCAGTAAGGAAAGCCCAAGTAAATAAGAAAAGAGAGAGTTGATTCTCTCTCCTACTCCTAGTACAAGCTACACTATGCGGTTAGACAAAATAATCTAACATGTCTCACATGAAGTCAGACAAGAAATTCCAAATAATCAAGATCATAGTTTTATGACTCTTGCTTTAAAGGTATACTATTTACTAAGATATTATGTAAGTGAAAAATGAGCCAGTTAGCATGATTAGCAAAACACTGATATATTGTTTATTTCATCCTTATTTTTATTTTCTGTTTATGATTAGGGTTTATGAATTAATGAATATAATAGCACAAGCCCCCACATGCATATAGTTTATGACTACATGCCTAGTTTCTGATTATAAGTGGGCAATATTTTGAATAGAATATTCCCATTTCAAAGCTAGATGTTTATAAGTACAGAGTGAAAAGAAGGTACCTTCCCAGTTTCCAAGAAATTTAGCTGACAGACTATGGGAGGGCCTACACGCAGGTAGAAGGGGAAATGTCAGTCAAAGTGAGAAATAAAAATATACAGAGAGATTACTAATGGGTAAGAAAATAAAACTCTGAACTCTACAAATAATGGTTCTCAAAACCTCACTAAAGATCACTGACCAAGATCTGCTTTGAATTTAACCCACAGCAAGATCAACAACTCATCTCCTTATCTAATTCCTGTAAACAGAGGAAAAAAATTATTCGGGACGATTGATACCAGTGTCTTCCCAAAGTAAATTGTGATAGTGCAACCAGCACATGCCTTAAATGAAACTCAAGTGCTGATTTAAAAGGCTCCTTTAAAAATGCATAAAGGCTTATTATAGAAGCAGGCACACAAGCCATTAGACTAGACCACATTTAATAAAATTAAGGCTGCTCCACAAGAAGAGAGATGAAAAAAATTTGGCTGAAAGTTTAATTCAGATACCATGTCCCAAGAACATACTTAAGGGGCTTGAATTACACTATCCATCCAAATAAACAAGGCTGGTCTTATTTTGAAAACTGTAGTCAATTAAATAAGCATATTAGATTAGCAGTGCTCATGTTAAAATAATTCTCTTTCTAATTATTCATATGGGTTGACTGAGCCATAAACCTCCCAAGCCCACTTTTAAACTTAACTCTTATTACATGGATTTTAATTTTTTTTAACCTTAAAAGATAAGGTACATTTCATAAATATTAAAAACATCCTTGGCTATTAATATTTATAACTTGTATTCACTAATGTCTCTCAACTCCCGAGGCACTATGACAACATAAAAACACACAGTGCAAAATTTTCTAAGTGTTCGCAGGAAGGTGACAAACTCAAGGCTGAGAGCATGAGAACACAGATACCAGAGACGAAAGATCTAGGTAATGACCTAGGCCTGAACTACAGAAGAGCAAAATACCAACAAAGCAAGCCAGTCCTTCAATTCAAGAGTCCTTCTGAGATGAAAGAAGATTCAACCTTAATTCAATAGAATAAGGAAAAAAAAAATCAAGGTAATGACAGACCAGGTTCAAAGATATTAAAGAAAAGCAACCAAATACACAACAGGGTAAACTTAAAATCTAGAAATAAAGGCTCTCAATTTCTTATAACACTGAATCTAAACCAAACACCTTCACTGAGCTCAAAGACTAGTTCATAATTTATTATCTGAAGATGGATTATGAGAAATGGGGTGACGGAGACAAGAGTTAAGAATCTGAAAGTACAATAAACTTCTTCCCGATTTTCTGAAACCCAGTTTCCCTTAAAACAGACAACTCTTATTCCCTTTTTCCAAAACTTCTTTTTATAGGAGATAAGGAAAGTAAGAATCTCTAAGTTAATTACATACGGAACTAAAAGATAAAAGCACAGAATAGGCAGAAGATAATTTTTAAAATATTAAATCTGATCATCAGAACATCCTGTAAAGCTTTACCAAGTTAAAAAAAAAAAAAAGCATGCAGGGAGGGGGCTAGATGATGTTGAGAGCAGATGAAATAGCTATCAACAACCTAATATTTGAGTCACCTACATGCCTTGCCATTTCAATAATCAGGCATTCTCCTGGAGATCCTATCATTTCAGTCCTCTTGCTCAATCTTTCTCAGAATTCAATCTTGATTTTAAGAGCACAGTTTTACTCAGTAACTACCATAAAACAAAAACCAGAGGTTAAACTGGGAAACACCAAAAATAACAATTTAAACTAATACAGCTTTCTACTAACATCAAACATCTTGTATTTTCACAGTATTAAAATCAACCAGTAAGTTTCAAACAACTTTCCTCTACCTAATAAGCTCAAAATTCTTTTCTAGGCCCCAAAGAGTTCTGAAGTTAACTGGACAGGCTGCCTAGGAAACACCTCTAAAATTCCTTCATGCATGTCTGTGCTAAATTTGCAAAAAAATATTACTCATTTAAGATGCCACACAGGAAACCTACAGGCAGAATTAAGAAATGGCTTTGTGAAATTTCTTTCTCCTCAAGGGCAAGCAGCAAGCAGCCCCATGCATGTCCTCCTCCAGCCCAATCACCAACCACCACAGTCAAAAGTGGCAGTGTTTCCTTTCTACCAATACTTTTTTTAAACCTTACAAAGTTAAAGCAGAGAGCGAAGTGAACACAAGGCTTAGTCAACTGGGTACCAAGTCATACAGTTCCAAATGGAGCCTCTGACAGTAAACCCTCTTCTCCCAAGGCAAAAGCCACCCTAAGTAGGAAATGAACATGGTGTTTATGGAAAATTTCTTTCTCATACCTCAGGTAACATAATTTTTTTTAAAGGAGATATTTTACTAATTTTTATCTTTACTCTCTTCAGCACTCTAAAATACCTGAATGAAAAAATGCATGTGATTTAAGCTAGAAAACATATAACTCTTTATTAAGCTAAATTTGTGATTATATTTTTGGTAATTAACTATTCTGCTCCAGCAAGGAAATAAAATTGATATTCACTGGTGATAAAAAACAAAACAAAAAAATACTAGCATGGAGGTTACATGGCATTATGGCTGCAGTATACCATATGGCCAAAAAGGATATTAAAAATGTTACGGAAAATAAAAAATGTTTATGTCTCTGTGTTCTGTTTAACATCTAAAAGTCACCATTCTTCTCACATGCAGATTAGGGATTTTTTTAAGTGACTTAATGACTTAATCTGGTTGTTGCCCCAGTATTAGAATATAATTTGAAAAATCAGAATATTTATACCCGTCTATGAGACAGAATATCCTCTTTGGGCTAAAAATGCATGGTCATTCTATGGACTCTACAGAGGTTAGAAAACTACCACCCACGGGCCAAATCCAGACTGCCATCTGTTTCTCTACAGCCCAGGAGCTAAGAATGGTTTTTACATTTTTAAAGAGTTGTTTAAAAAAAAAAAAAAAAGACACGCATCAGAGACCATGACCCACAAAGCCTGGAATATTTACTATCTGGGCCTTTACAGGG
Source organism: Phocoena phocoena (assembly GCF_963924675.1). Taxonomy (NCBI): domain Eukaryota; kingdom Metazoa; phylum Chordata; class Mammalia; order Artiodactyla; family Phocoenidae; genus Phocoena; species Phocoena phocoena. The sequence goes on along the minus strand of NC_089224.1, from coordinate 43,370,673 downwards.
GTTTGCCAACCTCTAAACTGCAAGGAATAAAAACTTAAAAAGGGAAGAAGGACCTAAATTATAAAAACATAATGTCATCACGTAAGTTAGGTACCCTTAGTGGTGCACATATTATAAAACGAAGTAAATGAAAGAGCTTGACCTAAAAATTAAAACACAAGGGCTTCCCTGGTGGCGCAGTGGTTGAGAGTCTGCCTGCCGATGCAGGGGACACGGGTCCGTGCCCCGGTCCGGGAAGATCCCACATGCCGCGGAGCGGCTGGGCCCGTGAGCCATGGCCGCTGAGCCTGCGCATCCGGAGCCTGTGCTCCGCAACGGGAGAGGCCACAACAGTGAGAGGCCCACATACCGCAAAAAAAAAAAAAAAAATGAAACACAAGAATAAGATCTTATCAAGAAAAAAACTAAAAAGGGGAATTTGAAAGCACTGGAAACAGTTAAGAAGACCCCAGCATTCTGTAGGTCAGGGTTTCTCAACCTCAGTACTACTGCTATTGGGGGCCAGATAATCTGTTGCTGTTGGGGGCTATAACTGTACATGCAAGGTGATTAGCAGCATCCCTGGCCTCTCCCACTAGATGCTAGTGGCACCGCCCACTCAAGCTGTGCCCACATAAACGTCTCCAGACACTGCCAATGCCCCCAGAGGGGCAAAACTACTCCTGGTTGAGAACCACTGCTGTAGGTTATTGTCCTTTTGTCCCCACCCTGGATATTTGCAACAGACACTATTCCCCAAGTAGGTTTTCTCTGTGCCCATAAGAAAAAGAAAGAAAACAACAATAATAACAGCAAACCGGAGACCCTGTCAGTAAAAGTACTGGACAATGAACCTGAGAGTTCTGAGTTGAGTAGCTGGGCATAAGAACCAGACCAGACTTACCTAAAACGCTGTGCCTGCTGAGCTAGTGGTCCTGGATACCTTCTGTTTGGAGACTGGTACAGCTGGGAAAGGATGGCCTGATTTGTTTTTTGGCTTGGATTATTAGCAAACTTTACAGTGATTGGCTCTGTGGCACCAGGAGGTTTCTGGCCATTTAGGCCTTTGATAGCTTCTTCTGCCTCAATCCGCTTGTCAAATCGAATAAACCCTACACCCCTTGATATGCCTATGGTAGATGTGGGTAAGGATTTGGGAAAGAGGGAGTGGAAGGAGACAGGAGGGAGAGAAGAAAGGATAAATTAATTTTTCCTTCTCAAGAACATGTTTTCACCCACATATAACATCTGCCACAAAATCACATGAGGAGAAAAGTTTTACCTTGACTTAGTAGCAATTCAGTATAGCGTTACAATTTTGTATTTTTTTAAATACATGAAATGCATTAAATTAAATTAACGCATTTTAAAGTCCATTACCACATGCTACCAATAAGCCAAGAAGAAGAAGAAAGCACACAAGCATATCCATGTTTCCTTTCCCCACCTTCTTCTCTCCCTCTCATGCACTCACACTCTTTAAAAAAGTCAACAGTATGCCTGACTTGTACTTTTCAAATTATGCTACTGGACAAACAGTTCAGAAATTATGGGCACAGTAGCTCTTTTTCTTGTTACAAGGAGAACAGAAACAGACATTTGCTAAAAATGCTAAAAAGCTATGCTAAAAATATATGCACAGTGGTAGAAAAATATATTTCAGCTACATTTTTAAACAATATAATTCTACTTAATCATATAGGAAACCGACCCTTTACGAAAAACGTCTGAAGAGGCTTTTCTGGTTCCCTGAAGTTACCCCACTGTTTTTAACTGGCGGTTCTTTATTATACAAATAATATTATATGGAGAAAAAGAGGTGAAAGAGGAGGTAGAGTTTAAAAATAAATAAGATAGAAGTAAAGCCTCAAAGCTCTCTTTCTTTGGCAGCATTTACTTCTGACTACGGAATGTCATTCCCTGGCTCCCGCTCTCCCCACCCTGAGAGACAAGAATGGGGGAAGGCAGAGGGATGGCCAAATACCTGTCCAGCTTTTGAGAAATGGTAGCAGGAAACCCAACTCATTCCATTTAATTAGCTTAACAGGCTATTTGGGGTGGCCATAGCTGGCCATCATGAGATTAGTAGTTGTAGGGAAAGACTTTCTTGGCAAGCAAATTGGTAGTAGCAGTACCAGCTTGGGACTAGCAGTGAGAAAAGCCTAGATGATTCAGAGTATGTCACTGCAGAAAAGAGTGAGAGGTTGTTAAGAAAGATAGGCTAAGAAAATGCACTAGACCATTAGATTTATAGGAACTTTAAAAAAGAATAAAGGTCTGCTTGCTTTACAATTAATACTGTGTAAGTTGAATGGCTTAGAATTTTACTCTAAGGTAGACGAGGCATTTTTTCCATATACACTTACCTCAGACCGCCCCTATCACTTCACCCTTCCTATTTAAGCTATACCTGCTGCACATTATTACCACCTGATGGCTGAATAACAAAATTGCAGGATTTTTCATTTTAGGTAAAGTGGATAATTTCACTCTGTAAGTCTTAAGTATAAAGATGAAATGGTGAAACGACAGCAAATCTATCCTTTCAGTTATCTATTAAGAATGAATAACCCCTAGGACTTGACTATTCCATAAGGAAAGCATTAGATAAGCAACGAAATGGCCTCTATATAGGATGAGTCATCTAAACCTATGGTCCTCAAACCTGAGCATGCATCAGTATAACCCAAAGGGCTTGGTAAAATGCCCACTCTGAGAGTTTTATTCATTAGGTTTTGGGTGGAGCCCAAGACTGTGCATTTCTAAGGAGGTTCCAGGAGGATGCTGATGCTCTAGGTGCAGAATCACACATGAGAACCACTGACTAAACCAGGAGGTGGTGAGATAAATCCACCTGTGAGCCTATATACTCAGGATGGACTTGCAGTTAAGAGATGGGCTTTCTGTATCACAGGTGAAAGAAATCTACTTTTGATTCACAAGTCCTCACTGAGAATGAATGAATGAAAAAGCATGACTAATATGAACAAAATATCAGGCCATTTTTGTTGCTCTAAACAAATATATCTAGATTGCTAGGCCTGGATTTCTATTTGACCCCATTAGCAGTCTGTGTTGTACAATACACTGTGATAGACTGTATGATAATTACAAAATGCACCTAAGAAGAAAAGACCACATTTTTATATACCTCACTGGACTAAATTTTCTCCATACAGCAAAACCTACAGGCCATTCTCCCAAGTATGTGAATGATGGTAGATATCACTTTACTCAGAAGTACGGTATTCAGACTCTGTAAGAGGTTAACTAACAGCACAGAGGGGCATACCATAGGCTGCTTCTGATCAAATTCAGATCAACTAAATTGATCGTCACTTGAAGAATTAAAAACTTGGCCTAATTTTACTCTGTGGTCCGTTGTTTCTTTAAAAAGAAAAACAATCACACGTTGCAATGTACAACTATCTCCACAGGTACAATAATTATGAGAGAGAGAGATGGGAAAGGAGAGAGAAAGAGAATAGGGAGAGTGAAGGAGGGGAGAAAGAAGAAACGCACAGAAAAAAGAAAAACCTATTTTCTTAAAAAACAAAGAAACCCCGCCCCCCAAAAAAAGACTACTCACAAAATCTTAATGTGACTGCTTAAGTATATGGCATTATAGGTTATTTTTCCCCCTCCTTACCATGTTTCCCTAATTTCATTATGTTTTAAAAAGAATATTGCTTTTACAATAGAAAAATATGCCGGTGCCTTATTTTTAAGATCCATCATCAAATCTATATTGCTAGTTTTTCTTTAACTCAAAGCTTTAGCAGAAGAGCTAGCTCCCTTACATACAAAATTTTTAATAAACATATTAGTCTTCTTATTTTGGTTTGGTTAAAAGTAATATAAGGGCTAAAATAAATTTTTAACATTCAAAATTCTAAACTCTTACACATGCCTATACAACACAACATGGACCTGAAAAATAGCCTTAACAGCAATTACCAGGATAGATGTAGTGTAATCCGCTCCTGGAGAATTAGCTGCACTAAACTATGTTTTTCACAAAAATAAGATTGTTTATTAGTACTTTATAAGGAGAATGGGAGCTTTTTTCATGCAGCAGCTTGGAAATGAAGATTAATTTGTAATAATTATGTGTAATAACTTACATGTAATAATTATACTTATAAATTTATTACAAGCCACAAAACAGACTCCAAACCTGCACCTTTGCGGAGGAAATGACTCAAGCTTGCTCACTACACTCCACGATCTATTCTTATCCATGCATATCTATGAACAGTCCCAGCAGAAAACTGCATTTTCTGTCCCACATATACCTTTGATGTGTTCCACAAGTAAGACTTCTGTATGGGAAGGCAGAATATTTCACCATCTGCCAGTCGGAAAGCAGAAAAGATTGTCCAGAGCAGCTGCCTACTTACCAGTGACCTGGTCAACCAGAATACGAGAAGTAATAATGCGTCCGTATTGTGAAAAAAGTTGTTCCAACTCCTTCTGTGTCATTGTTTTCGGAAGTCCACTGACGTACAAATTTGCATCTCTGATAGAAGCTGAACTTGGGCGAGCATAAGAAACCTGGAAGAGAGCAATGAAACGTATATGCACACTCAGTGACCTCCCTTCCCAAACCCAAAAACTGCCTCAAGTTAGTTAGCAGCTTCTGCATTAGAAGTACACAACAAACACTGAAGTGCAAGCAAGTCCAGAGTGAACTGTTTCATTTCTGGAGAAATTCTCGACAAATGAGAAACGCCATTCCCTTGTATGGAGAGAAGACAATATTTACCCCTAGCTTTGTAAGTGTTCAAAACAGACCAATGGTGCACATAGCAGAGTACTACTCATGGTAATAAGTTATCCTTGAGCGGGGAAATCCCCCTAAACTAGGGATTTAGGCTCAATCAGAAGACCAAGCTTAAAGATTCTAAATTCACCTGACACATCTGTGTGAACTGTTGTTTTTGCACTTCTCCCATCTCAGGGTTTGGGGGTGATGGTACAAAGTTTCTGAAGAATTTATTATAAGTACGTCCTTTTGATTTATTCGAAAATAGCTATCGTCCTTAAATTGCAAGAAGTTGAAGCATGAATGAACTGTACCTCCCGTTATCCTTTGCCTACTGTCTTCTTGTCCACAAATCTCTTTAATCTTGATTTTCAAAAGGTCTTAAGTCTGTCTATTGGTTTATTGACTTTACCTGCCATTTTAGGTACCCTTTCAAAAAGCTTCCCATCTTTGAGATATAGTGTCCAAACTTCTACCAGGATGGAAGACACAACAAGTCCATGTGTATTTATCATCAACACTCTTTACATGAACTCCAGGAGGAAAGGAGCTGTATCTGTCTCTCTTATCACTGTATCTTAGCACATCACACGTGTTAGAATATCTGCTGAGTAAAGCCAGGATAGTACCCCATTGATCCCGTAGGTCCACAACAGTTTGCAAGGCACACGGCATTCAAGGAGAGTTCATCACGTCATCTAGATCTTGCCCAAACTGTGACCAATAGCTCTGTGCCTATAACCTATCTCTGCCAATTTTAAGTTAGCACTGAGTCTTGTGCTATTTTGACCTCATTTCCTTTAGTTTAACTGTAAGCTCTTCTGGACTGACTACTAGGACAGGACCTTCACAGTATACCCCATGTGCCAGACCATTCATAAAAATGGCCAATGAGTCTACTCCTGGGCTTGATTTGGTGGAGTACCATGACAAGATAACTTCTGCCTGTTCATGGTAGCCATTAGTATCCACCTTTAATCTGGCTCACTGCTTACTGCAAAACAAAATTTAAAAATACCTTTTCAAGTTAAACAGTTTTTGATATTTGGTACGAAACACCAAATATTTTCTCCATGATTTCAATTATGTCCACAGTTCTCTGTTATCACTATTTTTTCCTTTCCAGAAAAAAAAAGACAGGTTTTATAAAGGTCTTGCTCTCTTTCACCCCAATCCCCATCGTGTTAACATTTAATACTCTTACCCTTTATTCAACAAGTTTGCTCAATAACAAGTGAAACTACACCTGCTGTTCCAAAAGCTGTATTTGGAAGTCACATTAGCACTGTCTTATACTACAGACACAGGTAATTTGGAATAGTGGTGGAGAAAAGATAGGTAACTATTCACATACTACTCCTTTTTTCTTTATGCCTAAATACTTAAGAACAATGAAGACTGGGGAACTTAAATATAAGTGAAAATCAAGAAATGAAAGAAATTTCCAAGTGCTCAAAATAATTCAAATGGAGTCTAATCTTGGGACTGCTAAAAACTGATCAAAACAAAGCAAATTAACTATATGTGCATTCAGTGATGTGAATACACGAACAACCAATTTCTTTTCTAAAATACAATCCTTCATTTACCTGGGTAAGCTAAAAATCCCACCACTCAGACACTCTTAGAATCTAGGACTCTAAGGCTTTATTTCAGTGGCAGGGAGCTCTCACCAAGTCAGCTGTTAGTCTGCTCCAGATTGTGTGACTGAAGTGTTCCCCTTATAAAGAGCCACTTCCCATGGGCAACAGAATAGGCACTACACACGCTCAGAGTTAGGAGGTTTACTTCCAATGACTGATGAAGCAGGCAGCCTCAACACAAGCTCAAGCAAAGGTGACACCTCTCTAACCAATATGCCTGGGCTCAAAACCAGGTTTAATTCATTAAGGGCTCTTGAATTTGAACAAATTTTACCTTCTTTATATGGTTAATAGGAATAATAAAATAATCTCTAATCCACCTGAACCGCTATTAGCCCAGAGCCTAAAAACCTAGGTGACTACACTATATTTACCTCTACATGCATCTGAGAATGTAGGTAAAGACCTCAACCATTACAGTTGAGAGTAACCTGAGTCCCTTACTGTGTTCCAGAATAATTTACTCACGCAGTGACATTCACTGCTTTGTGCATTTCAGAGGAGTGTGGGTGGAGTGTTTTAAAAGTTATCCTAAAATATATTTAGGAAAACGGGTTTATATTTAGTGCTTATGTAAAAGCTTTGAAAACATACTTGGGTCAGTCATGTTATCTGCATTTTTTTTTTTTCTTTCAGTGTCTGGTCTTCAGTTCACATTGCTTCTTTAATTCCCAACCTGTATTGACTATATTTTCTTATTTTCTGTATTCTGGATGCTCTGGCATTTGTGGCCTTGATCCTGGAGAGACTACCCCTCCCAGGAATAGCTAATTCTAGAGATAGTAAATGACTCCCCCGTGAGGTACCTTTGATACACAAACCAGTCAATCCAGAGACCACACCCCCAACTCCTTTATCAAATCCTCACATCAAGCCAATATTCCTCCTGCTCTAAATCAGCTTAGGGCCAGGTAACTTACAATCAGGGACCACCCCTATAGACCAGAGCCCTCCAAAACTACTCATACTACCCAACACCAAACCTACTCAGTGTACCTGTCCTGCCTTGTCCTTAGCTTTCCACTAGGACCCAACAAAAGCTCTGGGCCATGCTCTGCCCTCTCCCCTCTGCCTCCTAGCCATCCCTGGTGCTTGCCCATGTGGCCTTGCATGGAACGTTGTGCCTCCTGTTTCTAGAGATCAGTTAAGTATAAACTTTCTCCTTCATAACAATCATTTATGTGTCTGTATGTAAGGTAAGACACCTGATTAAAACAAATCCCAGGTACATTTTTAGAACACAGCTACATTAAAAGGGCTCCAAGAACCAGTAACAAACCTTCTCAAAATATTGTTTTTCAGTAACTTTGTCAAAGAACTGGTTCCTATCACCACAGGCCGACTGGGTGATTGATTGTATAGAAGCTCATGGTGGTAACAGTATTTCCATTTAACTTACACATAGGGGCTTATGGGACTTCATCATTTGCAAAGCATTTTCAGATACAGTATTTTGTTTGTGCCTCACCACAACCCTGTGAGGGCACACATTAGTATTTTATAGCTGAGGAAACAGATATAGACAAGGTAAGTAAAATTCCTAAGGTTATACACAAGTGTTGAACTCTGGCTTAAAATTCTGATCTTCTGAACCCATGTCCTTGTCTCCTTGTCCGGTTTTCATGCCACAATACCACATTACAGTAACTAGCTCATCAGTGCACTTGTTCTGAGAGTTTGAAAAATTAAATTAATCTTGATTGTTTCTTAAACACACACACACAGTGAAACTGAGGAGGACAGACAGTAGAATAGGATGGCACCAAAAATTACGGTTAAGTCAAGTTATTTTATTTTCCCATTAATATTTTTTAAAGCAACTTTTCCCAAGAAACGATGAGTGGCCACTAATTGCAATTAACTGGAAAAACTACACATCATAATAAGAATTCTGAAATTAGTTTTATTACTTTCTAAGTTTTAGAATTCCATTAAATGAGCATCGTACCACCACTCCCCCTTGCCCACTTCCAGGAAATAAAGATGAAGGAAGGGCAACTTCTCTCCTCCCAGATCAATGTGCTATGTCTCCCCTCTATACGTTTATTGTTTCTTGGGATTAAAGCAGCCCCCCCCTCCCCTCTCTATCAAGGATATCACTGTCAGCAACATCCCCCCTTCCAGGAAACGGAAAGTATTTCTTCCTCTTCTTCTACCTCAAAGGATTATAAACAGAAAACATACTTAGACCAAAGTAGGCAGAAGACTTGCAATAGGATATGGACTTGTATTTTACTTTGGAGATTCAAATCAGTTTCCAGACCAAATTTTCTATCTGGCAATTATCAGCAATTCTTGACTCTGATTTTTCTGTGGGTCTGGAGCTCAAACTGGTGCCTGGCTTTAATACTTACCTAGAGAACTACTCTTGGGCTACCTGAAACCTCAAAGTGTTAAGTCTATCTTTGTGGTTCTTCAAGACTAAAATAAAACCCTGTGGAGAAGACCCAAGACATGGTCTTGTTTTATGGCAGCTTCTTTATTAGAAATACTTCGATAAAACTGAGTTATTTGTAGTGAGGTGGATGGACCCAGGGTTTGTCATACAGAGTGAAGTAAGTGAGAAAGAGAAAAACAAATACTGTATGCTAACACATATATATGGAATCTAAAAAAAAAATAAATGGTTCTGATGAACCTAGGGGCTGGACAGGAATAAAGACCCAGACGTAGAGAATGGACTTGAGGACATGGGGAGGGGGAAGGGTAAGCTGTGACAAAGTGAGAGAGTGGCATGGACATATATACACTACCAAATGTAAAACAGATAGCTAGTGGGAAGCAGCCGCATAGCACAGGGAGATCAGCTCGATGCTTTGTGACCACCTAGAGGGGTGGGATAGGGAGGGTGGGAGGGAGACACAAGAGGGAGGGGATATGGGGATATGTCTACATATAGCCGATTCACTTTGTTATACAGCAGAGACTAACAGATCATTGTAAAGCAATTATACCCCAATAAAGATGTTTTAAAAAAAAAAAAAAAAAGAAATACTTTGATACAATGAACCTCCAGCATTATGTTCCAGTGGGGTCAAAATAGCTTCTTCTTTCACCAAGTGAGAGCTGTTCTCCAATCTACATTCACTGGATTAATAGATAGGTTTGGATTTTACATTTTCACTGCCATTTAAACAGGTAAATATTTAATGCCTGAGGAGCAAGGTTATGAAATATCAAAACTACTAAGTGAAGGATCTAATTTAAGAGGCAGCCAGAGAGTCTGCAATTTAAATATTTAAAGATGATACAGAAAGTACAACACTGAACACCAATCTACTCCAAAGATAGCAATTTAAAACTCAGGTTTATTCTGGAATTCCTCACAACCCTACAAGTGATATAATAAACAAAGACAAGCAGTGCTGAGATTACTTGAAGGGAAAAGGATGGGAGACAATCACAAGTACCAGACAAATAAATGCTCTAGCCAATGGCTTCTCAAACTGTTCTTCACAAATGAGATCAGACTGGACAAAACAGAGATAAAAACAGAGTTATCAAAGTAATTAGGTCTTGAAAATGGAATAGTTTGAGACACAGTATGTTCCTTGCAATTAAAACCTCATTTCTTCATCAGCAACTAAAACTAATTACACATTAAACATTCAAAGACAAGTAACACATATACTAAGAATGGGCTATCGAAACACAAGTTAATCAAAATACACAGAACTAAAAGAAATGAAAATATCTTATGGAAAGAATTGGTAATTTACTACATGTACATAGTAAGTTTCAAAATCCCTGCACATCACTTTATCAGCAGTCAATCTAAATGCTTTTGTCCAAAACTACAACTGCTCTCAATTCTCTCTGCTTCATCAATGATCAGTGACAGTGAACATTAATACCAACAGATTAAAGTGATAAGGACTATAAATGAACAAAGCAATCTCTTCTTTATTAAACTAAGGACATCTGAAAAATCTCCCACTGGCAAGATCACCATTGAACAACTTCTATCACTTGTCAATTACTGACCCAGGACTACAAACATTAAACCTGAAAATTAGATACTTGCCACTTCAGACTTTTTTTTTGAAAAGCTCCATTCAATCTCTTCAGCTGAAAGAAGTGGACAAGGTCATAGTTGTGCCTATTTAAACTGAGAGTTAATTGCTGCTCGTATCAAAAAACGGAGTCTTGATGGGACTGAGGAAAATGATACTATCGCTAAATAAAAATTAGCTCCAGCTCTGGCAGGCAGTAGCAAAGGTCTTGTGAAAGCATCAAGGCTTTACAGGCAGGGAGCTATATTGGACCCTCCAAGAGAGCTCAGAAACACACAGAAAGATGTGACCTCTAACCACAATTCAGGCCACAGACCTCAAAACCCACCAAAAGGAAGCAATGTCCTTTGATCTACTTCTAAACGCAAAACCCTACCAGGAACAGGTCTCAAACACACACCAAGACATATACATATCCGTCCAAGATTAGGTTTTGCACAGGACAAGCCTGTTTCACAGAGGGCTGCAAATGAGTAAACTTGAGAGAACAAAGCATACAGAAGTAAGTCCATAAGAAATTAAAGATTCCCTCTAGCAAAGGTGCTTGAGATAAAAGGAATAATCATACCTAACAGGAAGACTTAGTAAAGGTACTGTAGATTAGAGCAGTTGCCTTTAAGAGATATTCCAAGAATAGAGAATACTGCATCCATGGAAAACACACACAGAACCTCAAATTTTACTGAGACTGGGTTGGTTGAATGCTCTCAGTCTAAAAGATTGTCTTGATTCAAACGAGAAGTTCAGAGATACCACAAAATACATTTGATTGGGTTATTCTGTGCTTAAAATCTCTCAGGGACTCCCTAATGCTTTAAGATTGATTTCAAGTTTCTTAGTCCATTATACTCAGGGTACTGACTAGCTTCTCTATATAAACACATACAACCTTCAGCAGTTTCCCAAAGCTTCCTGCTCTCACTTCCCTGTATTAGTGTAAGCTGCTCTTTCCAGTCATCTAAATTTTCGTCACTTCAGACTCTGCTTGGGAATCACCTAGTTTCTAAAGTCAACTCTCATCCATCCTCTCCACTCTAGTCTGAGCTGGGTACCCCTTACCTGTGCCCACACTGCATTATATGCCTTGTTCTCTTAAATACTGAGGAAACCAAGATGTACTCATCTGTTACTGTGTCTTGTGACTGGCTTAACTGCTTGAAATATGAAACCTTGTCTTTATCCTCTTTGTTCACCCTAGTACCTACCAAACATATATTGTAATGAGGATGATTTATCATCACACACTTATTGAGGAGACTTTATTTTTGAAATCTTGTCTAGAAAGTTAGGAGAGGCCACAATCTGCTAATATACCAAAAATCCTATGTGATGGTACTTTCTGAATATACTTGACTGTAGATTCCACTAAACATTAAGAAAAAAAAATGAAGTCTCATTTTGTAAACTGGGGATTCAAATCTCAAGAGGCAATAAAATCTTAAACACAGTTATATGTTGCAGGGGTGGGGGTATTGTAATTTTGGAGCAAAAATACAGATATCATTTAGTCCAAACTCTTTGTATTTAGAAAAAAAGGGAAACTTCATACTTGTCCAAAGACACAGAGCAAAAGAGTTGGGTGTAGAATACCAGAGTCTTGACTCTTTGTCAAGGGGTTTTCCATTACACCACTGGCTGCAACACACAGTCTGAAACCATGCAAATTTCTAGGGAAATGATCAGACATTTATAAGGAGATACTAGAAAAGATATGCAAGAAGGAAAGAACCTTAATTTTGCCAAATGTTTTCTTATACATAAGGAAATCTGAAATACATCAAATGAGCCTTTCCCTTAGGACAGTTACTGTATTTCTCCTACTAGTAGTGCCTGAGAATTATTTATGAGATATTTGAGAAAAATCTAACAGGGGTGAGGGGAGTTGAAGAGAAAAAAATAAATCAAACTAAGAATCCTGAGACTGGGACTTCCCTGGCAGTCCAGTGGTTAAGAATTCGCACTTCCACAGCCGGGGGCGTGGATTCGATCCCTGGTCAGGGAACTAAGATCTCATGCAGTGCACTTCGTGGCCAAAAAAAAAAAAAAAAAAAAAAAGAATCCTGAGGCTAACACGCTTTACCTTCTTTTTTGAAAAGAATCACGTACCATTTAAGATAAAGGGAAAACAGCAACTGGATGTTTTACACCAGAGGGACTTTCCCAGTTTCACATCATTTCCAAGTTTTAGTGCAACATCATTAAATAAAATTCAAGGCAGGTGATTCTTATATCCAACTTAAAGATGAAGCTAAGAATAAGTGATCATATATGACACTGTTAAAAACAATACTAAAACTACTAAAGAGCCATAGGAAAACAAAAGTATGCTGGTTGTGAAATCTGTATGATACAACTAATCATAAACGGAGGACTTGACAGATTAGATTTCCCTTTTCACACATCTTAAACACCCTCTGAAAAATTACCTTAAGCAGAGTTTATTAAATGTTACCCAAAACAGTTTCATCCATGTGCATCAATTAAATGAGGGTCCAAATAGGTTGTCATGACAGGCATCTTTATTTTTTATTCAACTATCATAGTTGGCAGGTATCTGTCCTTTTATTGTTGCTTCTGCTTTGGCTGTAGTACACAGTTGGTTCAGCAAGGACTCTCATGCTGGTAAAAGCAAACAGGAAGTCCAGGGTAAAGATATTCTTGAAATGCAACTTGGAGAGGCCACAAATACCTTCCAAATTCCTCAAGATCTTTGCACGCAAAGAATTTACCAAAAAATAAAACACAAGTAGAGCGATGGTAGTGGATATGACATCTGAATGCGGTGTGTGGTTAAATCATATCCACTACTGCAGTGGTGGTGGATTAGTCATTCCAAGGTCTAAGCAGGAATCCCTCAATTAAAATGTTCGTATTCCATTTCCAATCCCATACCTTCACTTAGCTCATTAAAATTTTAGAAAGTGATTACAGTAAAGTGGCATGGAAAAAAAAACAGATGGGAGTTTCAGCTGTAACCACCGAAGAATCCATTCCTGCTTTGTCTATATTAAGTTGTTTGCAATAGTGGTTAAGAAAGGAGATTCCCTAACTTTTAATATCGAAAATGAGAAATGAGCCCATTTCTTTGGCCACATAATCTTTAAAACGTCAAGTAACATGAATAATGAATAGGCTGGAATTGAGGCAAACACGAGTTAGTTTAGTACTAAGTCAAAAAACTTACGGCAAAAGAGAATGCACTATTACTGGTGAAATTCGGGCCACAAGAGATCATATTTTGAACTAGTGGCCTGAAACTGGTGCTTGCAGCACTAGAACTCTCCAAAGTTACAAAGGAGTAAGATCATAGGGCATGGAGTCTCACAGAGCTAAGTTCAGGTCTTGGCTTTGTCACTTACCAGTTATATAACTTGGGAATAATTTCCTTAGGTCCTTTGAAGAGTGTATTTCTTTATTTGTAATTTGATGTTAATGATAGTCCTTACCTCACAGTGACTTTAAAATGATTAAACAGAATGATAAAACTAAGAGCATAGAGCTGGAGAACAATAATAATGTTTTCATCATAATATAATGATTTCACATATATAAAATTATGTAACAATACAGATGATGATAGCTCCTAGTATTTATTAAGTGTTTACCATGTGCCAGGTACTGTCCTGGGTATGTTACATTTATTAATTCAATTGATCCTCATAACCGGGGTATTAATTGGTTATCATTATCAGAGGCCCTAATTTATGGAAGAAAAACACTCAAATATTACCAGTATCTCTGAGATTTGGCACAAGGAAGATGTATGTACTTTAACAGAAAAACAGTTCAAAGATTAAGTAAAGCTTCTTCCAAATCTATTGCAGTTATTATCAAAACTCTCATTACAATAAAATTTGTAATTACAATATTACAAAACAAGTATTTTTTAAGAGAATAGCAGATGAGTAGGTTGGAAAGCCTGAAGCCTGGCTGAAACAAAGCATGATGGAAAGGCCATCCTCGAAACAGAGCATGATGGAAAGACCATCCTAGAAACAGAGCATGATGGAAAGACCATCCTCGAAACAGAGCATGATGGAAAGACCATCCTAGAAACAGAGCATGATGGAAAGACCATCCTAGAAACAGAGCATGATGGAAAGACCATCCTAGAAACAGAGCATGATGGAAAGGCCATCCTAGAAACAGAGCATGATGGAAAGACCATCCTACTGTCATACACAGGGTCAACATCCAGCATCTTTTTTTTTTTTGGCTGCACCGTGCCGCCTGTGGGATCTTAGCTCCCCAACCGAAGGGATCGAACCCAGGCCCTCGGCAGTGAAAGTGTGGAGTCCTAACCACTGGACTGCCAGGGAATTCCCATCCAGCATCTTTAAATGGACTGATAAGAAAAGCCAACAATTTCTCCAAAGAAACTGCCACATATCAAATCCTCCTACTTCTTCACTCCTTCTCAGAGGTCTCTTAGAGCTTAATGTGAAATGCAGAATGAGAAACAGGATACTTTTTTGGTAGTCAGTAGTAGACACAATAAATGGACTTAATGAAATAGAGCCTAACATCAAGTTAGATTAGGGTTACATGAATGTTTCTGAATATGGGATGGTTACAAGAGTCACCAAGAAACCAGGGCCTAATGACCCAATGTGAATTCACACTAAGAAGAAACACTAAGAAGCCTACACTAGCAGGGAGAATTGTAAATTTTTCATTTTAGACACTTTCACTAAATATACTCTGAGGATGTTAGAGAGATTTAGAGAAGGCAAATTTCAGTACTTAGGACCCAATACCCAGATGTGCTTGGGCTTCTCCAACACTACCAGAGCAGCAGACTGCTTCAGAGCCTCCCTGCTGCCCCCAAGTAACTGGGAGCACTGCAATTCACTTACAACGCTTTTACAGTATTAGGCTTTAAGCTCCTAAAGGGTTGAAACTTATTCTTATACGTACAGTCATCCCTCAGTATCCAAAGAGCCCCTGTGGGTACCAAAATCCACAGATGCTCAAGGTCCTCATATAGAACAGTGTAGTACAACAAATAGAGTCAGCCCTTCATATCTGCAGATGTGAACCCGAGGGCTGCCTATATGTGTGTATGTATGGACAGCCCCATCTACCAAGTAAGCACTCCAATACCTGCTGAGTGAATCTATTCCACGGCCTCCTGCAGGGGCTATTTCTGAAGTACCTCTCAGACAAGATGACTAGAAGGTGTGATGCTTGTCCAAACAATCTGGCTTTTTGTGCTTCATTGGAAACAATACAAGTTAAATTGGCTTATAGAAAAATAGCCGTATTCACCCAATTCTTAGAAAGCTATTCTGCAGTAAAAGCTCTTAAGGGTTCTTTCAAGATTCTGAAACTTGATCAGACACAATCTCCAACAAAAACCATACTATCAGGATACCTGTCACAACTTTACCCCCCAAAATAAACTTAAAATATAATTTATGTAATATTTGAGCATCTAGCATGTCTAAGGCACTGTCAACAGATTAAATAGCTGAGTTACAAAGTTAAACCTAAAGAAGGAACTACACGCTACATGTGATATAAGTAAACTGGAGCTGTTTAGAATAAAAGCTAATTAGTTGTTTTTTTTTTTACTGGTTGGTAACATGTGGAAAAAGAAAAAAGGTTCTCAACAGGCCAATTTTGGTAGGTTACACATTCTAGGACTTTCACATACTCCATCTAAGGTTTGAGAGACACAGATGATAGACAACAACACAGGCTCATGTGCATTATGTAGAAAATGTCACGTAAAAAAGTAACAGCTAAATCTTCATTTATTGTAGAAAAGAAAAAAAAGGCCATTAAGTCCCTTATACACCCATCCTTTGACTGTATCTTCATTGAATCCTAACACCTAACAGGAAGCCACAGTTTCACTTTTAATTTCACTTAAATTGTGAATTTTCCCATCTTTGAGTATATAGAGCAGGTCTCCCACTCTTTCTTGTGAACAATAAATAGAAACTTCCTCATTCAGAAACTACAGACAAAAGCATAAGTTTTCTGTGAGGTGCTCTGAAGATGAAGATGCCTGTCCTCAGAGAGCAGACCACCAAATAGGAGAGAAAGGTAACATGCAGCGAAAAATAAGTGCTTTGTTGGCCAAATAAAACTTGGTAAGTAATGATGGTGGTATAAGGCAGTATAGGCAGCGATGACCCAAGCAAGGCAGGAGGTAAGAGTCAGACTTGCATCTTCAAGGGTAAAGAACCCAGATGTGACAGGATAAAAATTTCTATAGGACAGTGACAACACTGGACTAGAAATGGTCGAGTCCTAAACGTCAAGGTGAAGCTTTTATAAGCAGGGGAGTAACAGGTTACAGAAATGTATATGTGTTTGTCATATACATATACAATACTGAGATAGCTTTTCCATCATAAGCTAGGTGAGGAGAATAGTCAAAAATCAGTGTGGCAATTAAAAAAAAAGTTAATTTGAATACCATCTACAATAAGTTTCCTTTTGTTCTATAACTAGAAGAAAAAAACTGCTTCACTGCAATGTTACCTCAGATATCTGAGTCTTCTTTGACCTACTTATACATACTGTAATGAAAGTATAATGATTCTATCTCTGTGTGTACACTAAATACTCCACAGAGAAATTTCTTCTTGGTACCATCTGTAAATATCTTAAATGAGTCTCAAAGGTCACAGTGGATCTTTTCAAAACAAGGCAGATACGTGTCTATGAACAAATGAATTAATCTGCCCCAAATTCATTCCTATAGTTCCTCTTATAAATTAGGTCTCCACTTAAAAAGGATAAATGTAAAATATGGGGCTAGGATGGATCAAATTTTTCTACCAATCATTTTTGTAGAAGGTTATTACTTGATAGAACAAGCACACTTACAGTTTTTAGATGCAAGTGTCCTCCAAAAAAGTACATGTCACATAAAGGCCTCTGTGTCTTTGGATGAGACATTCCTTCATGTGCAATATCTTTCTTCTTTCTCTCCCTGATAAATCCTATTTTGTAAAACCCTATCATCTCTGAAACCATTACAGAGGCCTCTCAACAGCTGGTGACATATCCTTTTCCATTGCACTCTGCATTCACTTACCATACATCCAAATAATGGTCACATAAAGCAAGTGCTGTCTCCCCTGCTACACAATGACACCAAGGACAAGACTACATCTTGTCACATTTTAGCACTGTTCCAACATTTAGCAAAGCTGGCTGGTACATACTAACCACTCAAAATGCCTCCAGAATTAATTAGTTACTCATAGGTGTTCCCTATCCAAGATTGTATAACCATGACGGTACAGTCTTACAATAATTTGCATTCTTTTTTAATATTATGATTGATATCTTTGCCTTTGGGGTGGGGGAGAAGCAGGGGGGAAAAGCACATGTATAATGAACATAATAACTTTTAAAGCACATGACCTTCCCTACAAACTTGGAGACTGACCACTGGTCTTGTTATAGTTCCATATAATGTAATAAGGCTGTAATAGGATGAGACTCTTTTACTAAACCTTTAATGTATGTTAAAAAATTATTCCTCAAACTTCTGAAGGAAAATTTCTAACGATCTTCCTCTTTTAAACAGAGGAGAAGATAGTTTATTTCAACAATCCCCCTTCAAACACCTGTTAGAAATATAAAGTCTGCAATCCATACCTGTATTACAAGTATACTACAATAGCCAAGATTTATTGTTTTAGGGCTTGTTTTGACCCATTTGTCGGGGATCTGGTGTGTGTGTGTATGCACTTATACTCTTAAAAAAAAAAATTAGGAAACCAAAATCTCTTTCAAGGGTAGACTGTCTTTGGTAAATAAGCTTTGATCATAAGCTATACATCGATTAAAAAAAAAAAGAGGCAGTAACAGAAAACATTTTGGATTAGCTATGGCATTTCTTACCTCTCAAATAGGCCTAGATGGAGATTTGTGTAACAGATACATATGTGTGTGTGTGTGTATAAAACATACAGTAAAAGGATAATAGAAATGTTATTAAAAGCCTTCCCCAGAGCCAAAGAAAGTTTTACCTACATATATTTTGTAGACCTGACCTAAGTTATACAACTATGAAAAATGTGTTCAATAGATAATTTAAAAGGAATAACCCCTGAAATATTACTGAATGTTTTATAACTTCAAACCTACCAAGATATTTTTCTCTCAACATGATTAGACATTAGAGAATAATCATGGGGAAAGCTTTTTTAAATGAGCTGATTTGCGGAACTAATAGTCTCATTCAAAGACAATCTCTGATTCTCCAAATATCTATTAGACACCTGAGCTATATATTCCCCCAAACAGCTTTAACAGAAAGTAATTACTGTACTCCTAAAGCCTTTTGTATGACAGTTGTGAAGATTTTACGAGAGAGGGTTTTTAAGGAAAACACCAACAACCTTAACTGTACACAAAGAAGAGACTATCATTCACTGCCATTCATAGAACTCCTCCAGAAATGTAAAGAGGGGAAGCAAGGAGGAGATAACCACCTTTACCTTTGTTGCAAGACAAAGTGTTCCCCTGCTTCAGATGACCTCACTTTACCTTGAGAATCTAGTTCTACGGTATTTAATTACACTGTTGGGAGCACAGAATGGTCTGGCACCATGCCCTTTCCCTGGGTCTCACTGATTGATAGCATCAATAACATTCACTGGCTGTAATTAAACCGCCAAATAGTATCCCCTTTGCCACTTGGCAGATCAATGTTCTCTAATACTCAAAGAACAAAGTAAAAAGGTGAGAGAGGTGTTTTTAGCCCTCACCTTCACAGTTCATTTGACTTTGTGCTTCAGAGTAGTTTGCAGACAATGCATATTTCACAATTCCCCCAAGAACACTGGTTAATGAAGAAGAACACCAAGGAAAATCCTGCAAGTTGGTGACAAGTACTTATTAACCCATTTTTGCAAATCTGAGCAGAACAGAGACATACTAAGCCTTTGGGCAACAGTATGCACACACTACTTTCCCACAGCTTTGGGACAAAATACAGTTTATAGGTCAAAAGGTTTATACATTAAGGTAGCACACAGTAAATTTTTTTCTTTAAATATTTTCAACATGCTATGTGTAAGAGTCCTTTATGAGAAGAGCAAATTCCCATTTATTCAGACCCTGACCAGAAAGTTCAAGTATCCAGATACTAGGGAGGGTGGGTCAGGAGTGTTGTTAGAAGTTTATAAAAATGAGACAAACTTTTATTGTATTGTAAAAGCAACCTCCATAATCTAAGGATTCACAACTATCTTGGATCATAAAATTCAAGTCCTAAACTCTATACTATGAAATACCCATTGTAAATGAATGAGCCCCAGAAGAACCATGCAGCAAATTCCCCACTCTCAGAATCAAACACTAAATGATGTTTATGTACTTGTAACGCTAGAAGTATCTAATGACATTCAAATGCTCTGAAAATGAGCAGGCACATCTGTGTGTATGAGAGACAGAGAGAATGAATGTGTGTGGGAGAAAGGGTAAGTATGACCTTATATTCATTAAAATTACACCTGTTAATCACAAGCATTCCAGATAGCTTATGAGAGGACCCACAAATGAAAATCTTACTTACATGTATCAATAGATTTGTTTTGAAACAAGCACCAGAGACCTATCCAAGTGTGAACTATTAAGGTCCACTCAACAATGGTTCTCAGGTCAGGCCACCACCTGCTAAGAATCACCTGTGGTGCTTGTTAAACTACAATTTCCTTGGCCTCACTCTGTAGATAATCATATTCAGTAAGTCTTGACTAGGGTCCAGAAATCTGCATTTTATCAACCAGACCACTCCAGTGATTTTGATGAACATTGAAGTTTTAGCAGTCTCTTATGTTGAGGGATTTTAAATAGGTAAAATTCTCAAACTCTGGGGCGTGTTTGGGTTTCCTGGAGAGCTCATAAAAATTACAGATGTCAAACCCTTCTCTTCACCATCCACCAGTGTTGGTTTCTGAATAACACAAACTCCCAGGTAGCTTGAAAGTATATGTGACTATAAATCACCAACAAATACAAAAATGCAAAAGTAAAACAAAGCCCATAAAACCCATCCAAAGGTATTTCTAAGAACCGGACCTGCTGCAAGTGGCTCAGCTGGGTTGGGGAGCCCATCAGTATAGCCAGTCTCGAAAAGGCTGCTGTGCTTGACTCTATGAGGTCAGAGCCTCTCTCAATGAGTCTGGAATCTTTCTAGGAAGGTGAACAGGGTCGTTTGGCTGGTCAGAAGTGGTCAAATTTCTAAAGAGTCATTTAACAAAATTTGTGGAAACTAAAGCATTTTCTGAATTATAAGTTTCCAGGGCCAGGCAGGCACTCTGCTTGCCCTTCCTTCGGCTCACCTGTGGGTCATTTCAAGACTCATTAGCAAGCCCAGAACCTATGCAGGAAGGATTAAACTTCTCATTCCCCTGGGAGGAGGTAACCTGGTACTAATGACCCAAAAGAAAGCCTATTAGCATGATTTATTTTTTCAAAATCTACTTCTCTATAACACAAGGTAACTAGAGCCATTTTTAAAATATCCAACAAAACTGAACCAAAGAATTAAACATTGTGACTACTTTCTTCAGAGTAAAAGTAGCTTTTTAATTCCTCCCCAACTAGACTTCTAAAATACCACTTTAATATAGAAAATGCAGACTGAAAAACAATGGAATATTCTTGATATTCTGTCTCTGAAAACAACAGCTCAACACAAGTATTTTCTACCTCTAGAGTTCAAGCCAATCGTTTCACCGGAACTATGTAACCTGGGACCATCTCTACCATTTTATAAATGAGCGAATTAGGCCAACAGAGCAAGAGCAGAACACGAACCCAGGACTTGTGACTCCACGTCCTGATGCAGCATTCGAAGGAGTTCTTCAAAGGTGGGGTGGGGTGGGGTGGGGTGGGGTGGGAGGGACAGGGGTAAGTAACCGATTTCCTGTATTGTTTTCAAAATATAGCCGCCTCTTCTTGCTTGCTCATGAACAGCATGCCAAGAAACTTCCCGAAGCAAAAGCTCCACCAGGAATTCTGATGTAGTACTTATGGCTGAGAACTGATGCTAAAGGCAATTACAGGAAAACCTGGCAAAGGTGGGAGTGAAAGAAAATGGACTACACATGCTTTGGTAAAGAGCCCACACAAATTTAAAGAGAGACAAATGCACTTTTCTGTGATTTTTAAACTAGCATCTAGGACTCAAAAGGAACCTACCAGAAAAACATTCTTGAAGAATGAGTGGTCTCCTATAAAACAGAGATTCAAAAAGTTACTATAATGCTTCTTTTACTGTCCATTACCAATGAAATACTTAAATCGATGTTAACTCACCTATCTGCTAAATAGGACCTCCAGATACCAGTTTTCTTCTCAAACCGGAGGTCTGGCTGTCTCACGTGCACAGCCTGAAAGTTTTTCTACCACCAGGCACAGCTCCACTCCCTCGCACCTAACAGAGGCCTGGTTCAGAAAATCTCAGGACGCTAAAAGCCCCAAATCAAGGTCCTCAAGAGAATATTCAGTTTGTTTATAGTGTATGGACGCTTGAACATCAATAATGTGAAACGGAAAGAAAACCATAAAAGGTGCCGGCATCAGCCAATGTGGCCTATTTCTGGTCCTAGTAGTACTATTATTAGCTATATCGTTTTTGAACATGTCCCTTATCCTGAGCTTCCTTTCACTGGCCAAGGGGAGTATTTGGCTACAAGAGACTATTGTTTTGGCATGAATCCAGACCAGCAAAAGGATAAAAGTCCTATGAAAATACTATACAAAGCAGATAGAGCAAGGAATTAAGAGACTTTTTCAGAAGGTAGCACACCTATCTTAACCTCTCCAGCTAGCTCTGGCAGAACAGACTGAAGCCACCAAACTGACCCAGCACTACTTCTCCTGAGTTATACGTGAACAACAACAAGCCCTACCCTACCCTTAAAGAGCAGTAGAAAAGTTAAGCAGACAAGTGCTAACAGTGCCTTGCAGAAATGCCTTTGCTGATGTACGTTTATGAAACAGGCAGGAAATGTAGGGCCATGCTTGGGTAATAAAGTGATCTATAAAATCCCTCCCAAGGAAGATGGGTTAGTTCAGCTGCTAAGACCCTCCCACCACCACCCTCCATAGCTCACAAGCAGGGATGGACAGGAAGTAAGCTAGGACACTGCCCCCAGGAACCATCCTCCTCACCCTTCCCTCTGTACAGTCTCAGCCTCGGCTCCAACAACTGTGGAAAAGTATCTACAGAAAAGCTGTTCAGAGAATGCCAAGTTATTGCCCTCTGGGAACTTTCAAATGTCTAATTCCCAATATGGACAAAGCTTGTAAGGAGCAGAAGTAACACAACAGGCCTGAAGTCAGGACAAACAAAGTCTGGACCCTGCTAGGTCCCTAAGATAAGTAAAAATCTCTGGGGCTTTTTATGTTTTAAAAAATCAAAGCTGAAAATAAATCATTCCACAAAACACATGATGTGCATTATACAAATAACACATTACTCAAAAAAATCTGTTATTCCTCATTTCATATAAGGACTATGTAAACTGGACTCAATATAGATACAAGAATTTTATCTAAATGCACTGAAGAGTTTCTGATAATCAGATATGGCAGTACACTTAAAATTTGGCACATGGCTCTAGAAAGTTCCAGACCATGGGTTAAAAATGAAGTTAGAAAAACATGCACTCAGTCTGTATTTTTTAAAAGTCAAAGAAATCATTTACTCAAAGTTTCCATTTTTGCCTCCACATTTTCAACTTTTTTGTCTCTCCTCAGAGATCTGACCAGCTAAATAACAATTTAGGATAACGTCTCAAAACTTGCCAGTTAATCTGAGGCCTGTCCTTCAGACTATTACTTTCAAAATTTCCAAATCTGGTCAAGGTAAAAGGTAAATGATGATCTGTACTCAAGTGTTGAACTGATGGGTACTTTATAGAAGATGCTTTATAAATTTGTGAAGCCCACACTTCTTCTACGGGCACCTACACTTTGTACCTTCAAGGGAAATATCAACTACATAAGCCACAAGAACACTAGGGTGGCTTGAGATGCTCAAAGATACGTGGAGTTAAATGCAAAGCAGATCTTCCCCTCCTAATACACACTCAAGTCCAATTCCGTCACTACTCTGCTCAAAACTCTTTGGTGGTTCTCCCTCACATACACTATAAAACCACACGTACCATACCTTTTCGGATCCCTAACTGCTCTCAGGCTCATTTCTGCATCACGCCCACCCAGCTTTCTCCTCTAGCTAATCTATGTGATTTCCCTAACACCCGCTTTCAAACTTCCGACAAAAGTATGAACTCTCAGCTTTCCTACTATTATAAAACTCACACCCCAGAATGGTGCTGCAGATATTTTAAACAGAGCACCCACCAAGATGCAAGCCTGTAGCCAAGCTTCACTCTCCCATTCCTGCTTCCATGCTCTTTCTTTCTCTACAGTGGGGAGCGGATTTATGCAGTCTATCTACAAGATGTTTCCTCATGTTCAGAACATTTATAAATGAACAACTTAAATGATGAATAAAAACCAACCCCATCCCAGATAATCCTGAACCAAAAAGAAGGCTGAGCCAGAAAAGTGTTTCCAGTATGAATTTTACCGTGGCTGCTACACATTCAACAGTGGCAAAGGGAAACGGTTAAAATTGTTACCTCCTCAGGACAGGGTGCTGCATTTCATTCTAAATGCATTCTCAACTAAACCATTCTATATGATAACCATGAGTTCATTAAAAACAGTTACACTTTTTCTTAATATGCAGTTTGGAAGACTATGGAAAGTTAAGAGTCAGGTAATAAACATACTCAGTGATAAGTTAATTCATTAATTTTAAAGATTTTACAGATATAGATAGAAACTTAAATGGTTAAAGGATAAGTCCAAGATTACAGAGCCAGTTAAATCACTTAAGCAATGCCAGGGAGGGTAAGATTTCAGAAATGTATTTCAGAAATATTCCTCCTAGATTAAGGATATAGTTCATGCTAAACAGCAAAAGAGTCTGCAAACATGACATTTACTGAGAAAAGGATAAGCTAGGAAATGGTATAAATTTAACAAAAAATTAAAAGCAATACAGTAGCTCAGAATAAAGGTTTATTAAGCTTTACTTAATTGCTCTCTAATAAACTGAACACTTTAAGGAACAGATATTACTATTTGTAATTAATATTCCAATTTTTTATAAGTTTTTCCATACAGACTGAAATGGCAGTTTAATTAATTTAATATGAGAATTTCCAAATTAATGTATATCAATTAATAATTTTTAAGCCAAGGTAAGATTTAATCTGACTTACATCTGAATGATTAAGAAAAATCGATTTAATCCAAACCAAATCTAGGCAGTTTTTCTATGCTGGTAGCATTTCTAGACAGGGTTTCTTCTGTTGTGAGACAGAAGACATGGATTTCTAAGGGTAGTACCTATCAATAATGCTGAAAAGTTCTCTATTCCTTGAGATAATAGCTCCTACTACTTTCAGATGAAGCAAGCCCACTTTGTGGAATAAAGCTTCCTAGGCCCGTTGTAGGAGGGGGAGGAGTTGGAAGAGATGCTGGGAGTCAAGATATCCATTTTACTGTGTATGTGATATTCTCTTATTCACACTACTTGATGTGGGGGGAAAGTCTAAGTATTTTCAGAAATGAATGCTTTTACTCTGCTAATTATGAATTTAAGTCTGATGTCATTAACCTAGGCAAAAAAATACATTTTCCTTTAGGATTGGAAAGAATTGTGCATATACTCCCTTTTTACTACCCTCCTTAATATCAAAAGTTAAAAACATCTTGTAATATCCACTTTATTTACCAGCTGATTATTAGGGACAACGCGCGTAGGCTTAACCCATCATGACTCTCTCCTGTGCAGTTCAAGGATGGTGTGATGTCACCAGCAAGGTAAGCTGCTGGGACATTAACCCAACCAGGAAAAAAAAGTGATCCTCATCTTGAACCTTCAACCTATGAATGCTGCTATTCATAATAAATAAACCTCTCTCTAACATAAGGTGAACATATTAAGTTTTTCTAATTTCTAAGCCACACCTCTTAGAAAGTGAAAACTGCATGAACTGCTTTTTACTCCGAATACTAAACTAGCATTCAGCACGCTCAAAAAAAAAGCATGGTTAATATTCCAGTTAAGTGAATTATCCAGAAGAAGATGATCAAGGTAAAAGATGAAGACAAATGAAACTTGCATGCAAAAATACCAAGTGTTTAGAGAAATCATCTATTCAAAAAAACATACATTTTGGTAGTTTCTAAGTGCTAGGTCTTAGACTCACTGTCACAAATCACCTAGAAAGCATATTAAAAACAGATTCCTGCATCTCACCTCTGGACACTGATTGAGTAGGTCTGAAGTGGGTCCCAGAACCTGTACTTCTAACTCACTCTCCTCGTGATTTTGATGCAACCAAGTTTGGGAATAACTGCTTTAGGATTTCACAGTGCCTGAGGGACTCTGCTTTACTCATTGCAGAAATACTGAATATTTGTCATTTATTCAACATACCATCCATCTATTGCACAAAACCCTACTGGGCTAATGCTACTAGGAAGCCCCAGAAGAAACTGCTAAATAAACCACCTTTCACAGCACTTGATTCACTGTTTTAATATTCCAATCTATAAAATGCATAAATGCTAGGTGGTCTGGAAGACATATGAGAAACCTGAACTCAAGGGTGCACAAACACTTGTACACTTGTACATAACGTATACATGAATTAATCTACTGCAGCTTTCTAATGGAAAGCATGGTGTCACGGCAAGAGTTTTAGTGTAGATATCAAAAGACAAGGATTTGAGTCACAGCTCTGTCTTCAACTGCCTGGTCTAAGCTAAACTCTATGACCACTACCTAGGTCTCAACTCTTTTACTGGGGGCAGAGGTTAGTGCTTAAGTCTAAATCATATATGGGTCCCTTCGACCCCAAAACTTCTGTGATTCCACATGGGTAAAGAGAACATATTTCAAAGAAGGGGAGAACCCAACATGAGTTAGAACAACCCAGGAAGGCAGCAACTGAAGAAAGAACTTCAGACAGGCTCTAAAAGATGAGATGATTGCTGTTAAACTGAGTGAGAGGGACTTCCCTGGTGGTGCAGTGGTTAAGAATCCGCCTACCAATGCAGGGGACACGGGTCCGAGCCCTGGTCCGGGAAGATTCCACATGCCGCAGAGCAACTAAGCCCGTGCGCCACAACTACTGAGCCTGCACGCTAGAGCCTACGAGCCACAACCACTGAGCCCACGCACCACAACTACTGAAGCCTGCATGCCTAGAGCCCGTGCTCCGCAACGAGAAGCCACCGCAATGAGAAGCCCGCCAGCAACAAAGAGTAGACCCCGCTCACCGCAACTAGCGAAAGCCCGTGCACAGCAACAAAGACCCAACGCAGCCAAAAATAAATAAATAAATTTATTTTTAAAAATAAATAAAAAATAAACTGAGTGAGAAAAAGTATGCCAGGAAGTGGGAGCTGTACGAGCATATATGCAGAGGCTGGGAACAAGATCAGCTTGCAAGCAAAAAGCCAGTCTGACTACCATAGAGAACAGTAATAACACTGGGTCACTCCAAAGTTAAGCCAAATGATATGGTAAAACAGTAGGGGAATATGAGAGAATTTTGAATGAGAAGCGATATGAGGATCAAGTGGTGTTTTTTGACGGCCACCACCAGGACGGACTGGAGAAAGGAAAAAGAGACTAATTTACAGAATAGGTACCGAAAAGGCTTAAATACAACTTCCAAAGGGTACTTAGAGCAGTGAACACTAGGAAAAACCTGGCTCAGATGTTGTATAAGAACACAAGACACATCTAACTGAAAATAAGGGGGAAAAAAACACACATAGAAAGAACAAATAGACAAAAATGGTGCTATGTAGTTTTGGAAAATGGACTGCTTTGCACCTCAGAGAAATGTGGGCCAAATTGAGGACACCAGCTGTTATCTGGTATCATTGCAGGAACTGAATGGGGGTGGGGAAAGAAGTAGCCTGCTGCTTACCCACCACCTCCACCCCCATCTCAGAAAACCCAAAGAAAAGTAGCAGATGCCACATGTGGTGTAAAAGCCACAAGGCATTACTGTCCTTTCTTCCACGTATTCTGCCTGAGCAGCTGGGCCCTGAAGAGAAGGCCGGGTGACGGACAGTGAGGAAGCAGCTGTCACCAATGGTCTCTGTGCAGGCCATGGGTATTTCTTCTATGGAGACCTGTTTCCCCTGCATTTCTACCTTTTCGTGGACCTTACTGCAAAAGAACTGATTTAGAGCAAAAGGGCTGACTCAGTAGAATGAAATGAGGGTGATACTTCTGGAATGGAGAAAAGGGTATGTCAATCCAACCATCTATTCCATTTTCTTCTTAACCACAACTCAGGACCTCAAAACTACGATAAATTAGCAGCAATCCTGAAATCAGTTTAAATTGGGAGCCTCACAAAAATCTGCAGTAGGATACAACATTCACAAAACAATCTGACGGTAACTGGACATTGGATGTCTTCTTTTTAAGGACACTTGATCATTACACTTAACAGTACTATTAAAAGGTTAATCTCTGTGACACAAACAGAGAGCGTGCAAAGAAGTGTGGACAATCAGAAAAAGTCATCCAGATTGAAAAAACAAGGTCAAAATAAACAAGTGTTTGCAATCTTAGAATGTATTAGAAATCTAATAATCAGACGTTTTGTACGTAGGACATTTTCTTGATCAAGAAACATGTAGAATCTCGGACGTCTTACATCCAAGTATATTTGGGGGCCACTGCATACAGTTTCCTTTAGATGAGACAGTGGTGGGAGGCATTTTCCCTCTGGGCCAAAAAATATAAAGAACAAGCTGTCAAAACTACCCAGGGCTAGTGAATTACCTTAACTGACAACTCTGAGAGAAGCAACTTTTTTTTTTTTTTTTTTTTTTTGCGGTACGCGGGCCTCTCACTGTTGTGGCCTCTCCTGTCGCGGAACACAGGCTCCGGACACGCAGGCTCAGCGGCCATGGCTCACGGGCCCAGCCGCTCCACGGCACGTGGGATCTTCCCAGACCCGGGCAGGAAACCATGTCCCCTGCATCAGCAGGCGGACTCCCAACCACTGCGCCACCAGGGAAGCCCTGAGAGAAGCAACTTTTAAGCACAAAGATGACATTGCATTTCCAGATACCTGAGAAAATGAGCAGAAATCTTCTAGACACGTCTCTAAGCAAGATGGACACCACAGTCAGCTGTGACTAACTTCCCCTTACCACTCCAGGCGATGGCCTGAGCTGAGTTCTTAAATCAAGGGTGGAAAATAGGTTCCAACTTGAGTCAATTGGCAGAGGTTGTCTGGAACACTATTTTGAAAAAAATACTTGGGAGCCTCATCCAGACTCAGTGAGAAAGACTGCCATGATTGGCAATGTCTGCACTGGGCAGGAGAGGGAAAATTGATGGCACATGAACTAAGCTTCTGCCAGAGGCAACGTCCCTTTCATATTCTAAAGGAAAAGAAATCTACACAGCAAACTGGATTAACTTCTTATCCAGAGAGAATTTACATCAGAATTTCAAAAATTCAAAAAAGCAGGAAAAACATCCGTAAAATTATTTACCATTTGTCTTGAAAAGAAAACTGTAACAGAAAAAATAACCTGTGTGGCATGTACACTCTTCTAGTCAGTCTCCTCAAAGTAAACTGAATCTGCCAGAACAGTCAAGCTACACCCCAAGGACATGTTTTTCTATGACCCAAGAACTAAGAATGATTTTTACATATTTTAATGATTGGGACAAAATTAAAAGACTATTTTGTGACACATGAAGATTACATGAAATTCAAGTTTCAGTGCCCATAAATATAGTTTTATAGGATCACAGCCACATCTATTTGTTCATATGGAGGCTATATCTTCTTTCAAGCTATGAGGGCAAAATTGAGAAGTTGTGACCAGACTGCACGGCCGGCAAAGCCTAACGTATTTACTACCTGGCCCTTCACAGAACAAGAATGCCAACCCCTGTGCTAGAAGAAATGGTATAAGGTTTCTTCAAGTTATAGGCAAGTAATTCTCTATCAAAGAAGGAAATTTAATTCAGTAAGTTTCATAAAGTACTTATCTGAGAAAGTTGCTGCTCTGTTCCTTTGTTAACACGTAAGTAATTACATGTAGTACTCATGAATAAAGTTTCCCTCATCATGCAACAAACAAAAAACTTCTGCTATGCCTCCCAGAGAAGTGTCCATATGGGCACAAAATGAATAAAGGAAAGAACTGCAAGTAGACCTTAATTCTTTTAACCTCTGTTCTGTAAGCAGATATAAAAAAAAAAAACCATAAACTTACTTTTATTGTTTTGGTTTGAAGTCTCAATCCATTCAAGGTGTTGATAGCTTTCTCTGCATCCTTAGGGTCAATGTAGTTCACAAAGCCATATCCCAAGCTCTGCCCTAATGAAAGGGAATGGGGAAAAGGCATACGTTAGCTCTACACCACTGATGACAGACATCCACTTTCATTCTGGCATATGGTCTTGTCATTAATGCCAGCACATTCTCTCAATAGAAAAAAAAAGTCTACATTAATTCTTCTAGAAATATACATGTGGCCTTTTTTCATCTCCTGTCTATTACCGTTGCAAGTTTAAACATCAGTTAGAACTCAGCAAGCTGTGCTGTTTAAAAAACACACATACCCAAAGTGTTCCATCATACATGTCCTGCCTGAGCCAGAGCGCCCAGCAGCAAGGCAACATTCAGCTTCGGAAACTGTGGGTGCAAGTCTCCGCTGAGCTGCTGTGTGGGCTTCATGGGCACGACTTTTTCAGCTTCAGTTTCCTTACCCATAAAATTGGAAAGCGAAAAGCATCAACCAAGAATCTGTCAGTGTTCTGTACACATTACCCTGACAAATTTACAGCCTTTACCAAGTACAATTATTTCAGATTCTAAAACGGTGGAGAATCGTGAGTATGTGTGTGTGTAAATGTAATATATGTGTGTATATGCATAAGTACATTAATTTTAGAGGAGCTTATTCAAATAAACTGAATCCAATTTTCTAAAAGGGGTCTGAAGACCTAGCTGAGGAATACAGGGAAATATGAACACAAAGATTTACACTTGAGGACATCCAAGCCCAGGAGAACATGTGGAAAAGAAAGAAAAGCATAAACAAAGATAAAAAAACAGAATAATTCTGGAGTAAGAGTTGCTTCCACATGAGTCTATTGTTGCTTTTATCCATCATCTGAGCCCTCTTGCCTCTGGCTCACTGATGTGTCCCGACTCTATAGGAAGTAAGGAGATCGGAATCAATGGAACGCACAGACAAGTAAAGCCAATCCTAAAGGTCTCCATTTTTCAACTAAGGGCAAGTTTCTCAGTTTGAAAAGGTGAGAAACACTATACGGGTGGTGACAAAAATGGACATTAAAAAGATTTAGTCTACTAAAAGTCAAACCAAACCAATTGAGGGTTTCCTGGAAGATTCCCAGTAAAGGTCCAAATACTTCTTATTAATTACCATTTTTGGATCAATTTCATAGCAAAAAAAAAAGGGGGGGGTTTTTTTTTCTTTTAAGCAGCACCTTAGGTCCAAGTGGTTATGAATACAGATATTTAGAATAGGCTAACCAGAGTGGTCAATGTGGTTCTTTATAAGTATACAAAAAGAGAGAAAGAGAGAGAGAAGGCTAAACGCAATGCCTGATAACCATGAAAACTTGGGATTATATTTTGGGGACCACAATAATTTTGAGGGGATAATCATTGCTAGCTTATACCCTTTTATCAAATTATATTTTTTTCTGTTTTTAAAAAAGGGCGTTAGGAGAGAGCTAAAACTAATTCAGTTCTTTTTTTTTTTTTCTCACACTATTCATATAGATTGTGTTTTACTCGAGGCTCTGTTTTTTAAAAGTTGCATGTGAAACCATTGCATTTTTAAGCATTCAGTTTTTTCCTAATTTGACATTTATCGTGTGTCTACTGCATGCACAGTGCCCTCTTATGAAATGTGTTGCAGTTCTGTTGTCACTAAGCAGGATTCAAATAGGCTGAACATTAAAATATCTGCTCAAAGAAGCTGTTTATGATGAAAAGAATACAGGCTTTGGAGATAAACACACAGAAGTTCTAATCCTGGCTCTGCTGTTTACCAGCTGTGTGACTTTGAAGAAACTACTTAACCTCTCTGAGTCATTAACTTCCTTATTTCTAGAATGAGGATAATTGCTACCCAGTGACGTTGCTAAGGCAGTGATGAGAACATTCACTATTGACGGAGGTAGACCACTCCAGTCAAAAAATAAAGTGAGGAAAAATAACATATATCTACTACATGTTAAGGAGTTTACATGTGTTCATTTAAAATTAAACCAGAAAGATGCTACCAATATAACAGGGGAAGGAAAGGCAAAGTGAACACTGGATGGTTTTGTCACACTGCTATTCTATAACAAAATTAATCAAATTATCAATTGTACTAGCATTGAGTCCATTTCTCCTACCTACCCTCTCCACCACCCTCACACCTGTATTTTGGCAGCTTCTAATCAAAGTCCTTTCTTAATCTTGGTACACACTGGAATCATCTACAGAGCTTAAAAAACAAAAACAAGAACAAAAACAAAAACTGATGCCTGAGTCCCTTTCCCCAAGTTTTTCTTTTTTAATTGGTCTATTATGAAGCATTGATACCAGGTTTTTTAAAGCCTGGTGACTCTAACATATGCAGCCAAGACTGAGAATCACAGTTTTAATAGTGAGAGATACTCTGAGGCTGCAAATAAGGCTTCTGGGAGCTCTTAGAGGGGCCAGATGCTGATGGTCTGGGCATGCGAAGTGACGCTGCAAGAAGATTGCCTTTTTTACAGATGCATTTTTAAAAAACCAGTAGATGTCTTTCTTCTAAAATCTTCAAGTTATCCATCACTTCAGAGAAACAGTTTACTGCCTACCGAGGTCACTCTCTAGCAGAGCAGTGCCTGCTGGAGTTGGGTCACTGGGTAAAGTAAAAAATCCTAGCTTGCTTAGCTGTCTCTTGCCCTGTCCTCTGAGCTCTTACTCCTAGCACATTGTAGGCACTCAAGAAGTTTGCTAAATGCACGAATGAGAAGCGCAGTGGTGTTATTAATTTAACCAAAGGTATTATCATCAATGTCACCATCAGATGGTCTAGCCATTGAATGAATGGGTCTTTGACCTGACCCCCTCAAGCAGCCATGGCCAGTTTTAATGAGGAGTCAACCAAATTTCAACTATTGGAAATTGAGTAAAATCAATATTTATCCCCAGATGAGCTCTCTGCCACAAAGTTTCTAATTTGCTTAGTGGTAGTATTAGGAAGAGCAACACCTGCCAATTAGTATTTAAGGTAAGTAAAATGTTATTACTACTCTAAGTAAAATAATATGAAAGGAGATATTTGCTGCTAAACGGCTGCATTCCCAAATCCACTGTAGTAGATGCATTAACATGTTGGCATTGGAACTACAAGGGAGTTAGTAACTTCACAGATTTTCGTTTTAAAGTGAGTTAATCAAGTCAGCAAATATGTGTTGGATGCTTAAAATACATAGAGGCATCACAAATGATACAAAGATAGGCAAGACTCTCCCCATTCTCATCTTTAAGCTGTGTGGTGTTCTAGTGTTTAATTTTAGCCTCACACTGATCTTGTGAGATACTCATATTCTTCCCTGTAAGGAAGAAATGGTATCTGAAGCTGGGCAAGGTCAATCAGCTTCCTTAAAGGAAAAAACAGGCAGAAAGTAGTGGTCAGGACTTGAATCCAAGACTCTGAAATGCTATGTTCTTCTCCCCTCGATTCACAAATAGTTTATATCTGAACCTGGGTCACCTTCAGTATGCCTGAAATATAATGTAACCACACATTTTCTAACAGAGCTCTACCATAAAAACTTGTTTTGAGACAGTTGCCTACTGTCTCAAATTCCAGTACTTCTTGTGCAAATATCAATTTCAGTATATATGAATTCCTACACTGTTATTCATTCCTATGACAATGTAAAGGCACCTTACTTATACAGTGCCTGTTTCAGGTTATTATGAGTAGAGTTTTAAAAAACAGAAGCAGTAGCAAGTCAAACATCAAGAAAAAATATTTAGCCTGGACCCACTTTTTCCCACTTTTGTATGCATCAGCTAGTAACAGTCATAAACTACCAAGGAAGGCTTGGAAACCAAGCATCATTTAACCATATCCTCCAAATCTAATTTTCACGTAATTCTGAATTTAGAATGTGCATATTGACAATCTCAAAACCAAGAATCACTTCTTTTAAAAACCTATAAAGCTCTACATTTAAATTCCAAGTATAACAATTATGGAAACCAACATGATCAAAAGAAACTTCTGAACAAAATGACAAAGCTAAGGCTCACCCAAAAAAGCCTTCAAGACAAATAAATCCTGTCTTTAGAAGCCAAAAAATTCCTCTGGTAGCTGAACATCAAGAATAAGGTCAATGCCACTCGTCCCCAGCTATCCTCACAAGCTACTCGTGGTCCCATGCTCTTAGGGATTTTGGAAGCATTAATCTAAGTCTTGGTCCTAATAGTCACAGCTGGGATTCTAAAACTTCACTATGGAGGAAGGTATCTCTACAGTCACAGGACTAAAACCTTCAAAAGCAGGTACTGAAAGCTCCAGCTCAATACCGCACTTCCGTGCATGGTATTCTGTAGACAGTGTCTGTGTGAATGTCTTCTGTTTTGCACCCTTCTTTTTAATCTAAATATATGCCACAGAGAAGGATCACTTCTTCACAAGAGACAGAACAATTACTTATAAACTGTTCCTTGGCATAAGGAGAACAGTTATAAACAGGCTGCTTAGAGCCATGGTCAAGTGATCTAGAGCACAGAGCTGAAACACTCCAAGGCCTCTGAATGGGACTGAGGCACACTGAGAGCTGCGTGGGGGTCAGAGCAGGAATAGAATCTGTTTAGTGACAAAGTGCTAGTGGGAAACACAGTAAACTCCAATTTATCCCAAACGGTGCATAATTCAAAGCAGCAGCCGTTCCCTTGCCACCTACATTGCTTTTAATAGCATACTTCAATTACAAATTTAATTGCATATTTTAATTAAAAATACACAATCTTCTGGACCCATTTAATTCAAAGGTCACTTTATTTAGTCTTTTCTATTTCACATGATTATCAATGTCCTAAGTATCAAATTACCCCCTCAGGTTTAAAGGTAAAAGCAACAGATCACCACAATTCTTGATTACAAACCTGGTACATAAATTTAATTTTATCCAACCAATATTAAGTGAGACCCTTCTCAACATGGAATTGTGAAAAATAAAATTCTGTATTTAAAAGTCATCCTAGGGCTTCCCTGGTGGCGCAGTGGTTTAGAATCTGCCTGCCAATGTAGGGGACACGGGTTCAAGCCCTGGTCCAGGAAGATCCCACATGCCGCAGAGCAACTAAGCCCGTGCACCACAACTACTGAGCCTGCGTTCTAGAGCCCGCAAGTCACAACTACTGAAGCCCACACACCTAGAGCCTGTGCTCTGCAACAAGAGAAGCCACCGCAATGAGAAGCCCACGCACCACAGTGAAGAGTAGCCCCCGCTCGCCACAACTCGAGAAAGCCCGCACGCAGCAATGAAGACCCAACGCAGCCAAAAATAGACAAAATAAATTTTTTAAAAAGTCATCCTACATATTTCTCACCAACATTCAGCATTCATTTGTTCAATGATTATAGAAAATCTACTCTTTGCTAATCCCTGAGGATAAGCAAAGAGACAAAAAATTCCTCTTCGTAAAACTTACATTCTGGTAGAAGGAAACAAAAGAACAAGCTCTACAGTATATACTACAAGAGACTAAGGGCTAAGGAGAAAAAAAGCAGAGAGAGGAGAGATTGGAGTGCAGGGTCAGGGCTGCTGACCTAAATATAGTGGTGAGCGCAGGCCCCACCCTGAAGATAACATTTGATCCAACACTTCAAGGAAGTAGCTCATAGTTTACTAGGGAAGCTGTGCAAGCAGATTCATTTCAGTGCAACTTCTACCATAGGGGTATCACATCCCATCTGTTCTACCAGCTAAATCTGCCCCCACCCCAAGCCCCAGCCCCTTGGCATTAGCACAGGTCCGCATGTATTATTCTAATTTGGATTATTGCTACAATATCCTAACCCATCATCCCTTCCCTAGACTCCTGTTAACTCCAAAACCAGTCATTCTCAGCTGTAATGTTGTCTGGGTTGCCTTTCTAGAAGAAAATCCCAATCACACTCTGGTTTCCAAGGTCACCATCAGTTTCTTGCTTACTTCTACTACTCCTATACATACGTATACCCTGAAACGCATAATCAGTTCCCTGTGCCTGGAATACACATCTCCAACTGGCCAGCCCTGACAAATCCTTTAGGACTTTCTCTGAGACCATTTCCTGCCACAATTTGTCCCACTCCCAATGCTCACTGTTCAGTGCCCCTCCCTAGTCCTTCCACAGCCTTTATATTATATACCTTTATCTTTATACGTATGGGTATTGAGTCAATTTGGATGTCGCCTCCCTTAGACTGTTGAGCAAGGGCAAGCTGAGCATAGTTCCTGATATAAAAGACCTTAGCATAGATTATTAACATGCTCATTGAAACAATGAATGAACGAACAAGCTAATAAAAGAAGAATGAACAAACGAAGAGACAGCCATCTGCCTTCCAGGAACTTACGGTTTAGAAGAGAGATGCCCTTATAAACATGCTCCCCATGTCCCTACATCGTACCAGATGGTTACAGAACACAAGGAGACAAGATGCTCAAATGTTACAGTATTCTGTCTTTATAAGGGAGTGATGTGAGATACATTTTTTCAAACAGTTCATGTAAAATTTTTCATATGAAAATTTTCTACGAATACCATTTAAATAAAATCTCAATTTAAAAAAATAATGTCACCTAGAGTAATTTGATAGATTTACATAAATCTGTTTCACAAATCTGTAAGTATAAATTATGGGATGTCAGCATATAATTTTGTTGAAAGTGCTTTTCCACTAATATAATTAAGTCTGCCGAGACTATTCATGTACAAGTCAAATAAAATGCAGAGTGACTTCTGTAAAAACCTAGTAGTTGAATCAACAATAAAAGGTGACTATGCTGATTGATGTGTATCTATTATTTTATTTAAAGCAGTAGTAATGCTTTATGAAATAAAAAGGACAAAAGCAGCATGACTCTTTTCTAAATCCCCCAGTAAGCAGAAACAGGTCACTATGGTCCTCTCTGACAAGCAAGACTATTTGCAAGCTGAGGTTTAATAATGTAACACTTAACAACAACAACCAAAAAGCAAATTGGGAAGATACACTGTTTCTAAACATAGTCCCTATATAAAACTGCATCCCTTAACAAAAAAAGCAAATAATTTGATTTAGGAAAACAAGTTTTCACTCCAAGGGGGGACAATTTTTGTTTTTAAAGACAGACCCACTCCTTTCCCTCATTCTAACACCATTCTTCCCTCGTCCCCCAAACACAAAATGAAGTTGCAAATGTGTTGTGTTTCTTCGGATGGACTTTCTGTTCTTGGGCACTAGTTTTGTGTGTCTGTTCAGACAGGCTGTGCACTGCAGCTCTGGCACCACAACAACATGCACCAGACTTTACAAAGGAGCTTTCTCAACATCTCAGATCTGATGTGTAACAAAACCATGCGGGTACCACACATCAGGGGAAAGCTTTGAGAGAATCTTAGAAGAACAGAGGGATGTAATCTTCTCCAGTCTCTTCAAATTTTAATTCCTGACTTAGCCTGAGTCTCCTCAGATGCCAGATGCAGGAGGTCCTTCCATTTAAATATTCAACTAACTCAGGTCAAATTAAACAGGTCCTCCTCACCGCCCTCTGATGGGAAAGATCAAATTGTGAGGCAGAGAACTGGTGAGATCCTATTACTACAGACCAAGCCAGACTCCCTTGAAAGCTCGGAGCATTTTTACCAGCTTCCCAAAGGATATTACCAGGGATTATCACCAGGATGGAGAATTCAACCTAGACACTCACATAATACAGAAAACAGATGGCTCACCAGAAGACTCATCTTCTACCCAACTGCTAATAAAGCTGGCCTGAGACTAAAGAGCCCAATATTTTTAAATGGTTTTCAGGACTTTACAGATATATTCAGATAACATAGGAGAGTTTAAATCGTAACTTTTCCGCTGAAATCAAAGTTGTAAACAGTCATCACTTGGTAAATATTACCTAAGTAGCCTAATTCGAGAGGGAGCAGTTAATGACCTCAAGCACCGGAGCATTTTCCTACTGAGTTAATTTTAATGGCCATATCTGTCCTCCGATTATACAACTGGTAGAGCTCCATTTTCCTATAGTTCCAGTCCCAGTAATTATGAATCTGCTGGCAATGCAGCATGACCTTGCTTAAGTTGGCAAAACTGTGGGTTCTTAATACATCACCATTTCAGACATTAAGAACTCCCACACAATTCAGTCTTAGGCTTCTGAGAACAGCATATTAAATCCTCTAAATTCTCAAATAGTGCATATGGGTACTAAGATGTCTTGCATCGGAGACCAGGAAGAATAGGAAAAATGATCTTTATTTAAAGTGGGAAAATAAACTATTTCTTCTAGTACACCCATCTTAGGAGAAGACTTTAACTTGGACCAGGTTCTCTAGCTTGAGAAAAAGTATTTGAATATGATATTATAGCATCTCAACACCATTGTTAAAAACAAACCAACAAAAAACCAGTTCTCATTACTCTCTGATTTAGGTAGTTGTTCTAAAAGAAAACTCAGCAGGCCTACCTTCAAACACTGGAGCTATCCCCGTGGTGAAAGCAAAAGCCAGAAAACTGTTAGTTGGCCAGAAAGTCAGACCTTACCATTCAAAAAAAGTTAGGATATTAACATACCCTGAGCTAGGGCAAAATCAACTCTCAGTTAAAGATCTGAGTCTGCTACAATAGTCTCACTTCTTTGTTTCTTATAATTAACTCTATACAGATTTCCCCTGCCACACACACACAAAATGGGGTTTGTGCGGAATTCCTTGGCAGTCCAGTGGTTAAGACTCTCTGCACCTTCACTGCCGAGAGCGCAGGTTCAATCCCTGGCTGGGGAACTAAGATCCCGCAAGCCGCAGGGCACGGCCAAAAATACCAAAAAAAACCAAAAAGGGGCTTGTGTTAGCTGCTTTATTTTGTGCTTACTTAAAAAGCAGTAGAGTTGTTCAAATAAATATCATTTGAGATGAGGGCCAGGGAACTATACTCCTCAAAATATTACTGTGGTAAAGAGGGAAACCAGTTAACAACTGCAGTAGTAAAAAGGGCATCTGCTGTTGCTTGCACTACCAGCTGGTGTCAATCTACACACACACGGAAATCCGTAAGCAGTCCATCAAAAAGCAGTACAGCTTCTTAATGTGCTTCTCTCTTTGTAAGAGATTTTTTAAATTTAGATATTGCAAGAAAATAAAATGTAAAGGCCCTAAACACTATAATTAGCCCAGTGCCCTTTCTGAGCTGTATAAGAGAGTTTTGCCAACCACTATGGTGTGGTGTTTTGTCCAGAAGAATGGGAAACATTAGTCAGACCATGCAAATCCCACCAGGTCCACATGATTTAAAAAAAATGTTACAGAGGGTAAGTTTTCTTCTTGAACACACAATGTTTTTTTTAAAAAAAGTCTCTCACTCGCCCCAAAGTTAAAGGTTCACCAGCCAAAACCTTCCAATAGGAAAAGCTCGGTAAGTCTGGGAGAGAAGTCTGTTCCCACTGCCCCATAAATGCTTTTTTGTAGCTTTCTGGGAGCAAACAGTACCACTACCTAATAACTGACTGCTATCAAGCATCTTATGAGCCTTGTATTACATACAGCCAACATATTTAATTCTCACAACAAAGCTCTCTATAACCCATTTTACAGTAAAAACATGAAGGTCCTGAGATATTAACTAACTTGCTCAAAAGGCACAGAGGTAGCTGGTAAGTGGTAGTGTAGTTTTCGAAACCATAATTGACTTATCCAAACTCGGTTTTTTCAGCATACATTTCACTGCCTTTGGCCAAGCTTGGGAATTATTTTGAGGCAGAGTCCTGTGCATCCAAAGTACACAACTTTTCAACCAGGATATTCATAATCTCCAAATACACCTGCATTGTTTTTCTTGTTCTTTGTCATGTAACTGATTGACTGGAACTTCACCATTCTTTCTCAATCCATCAAGACACTATGTATTAAAAGAAAAAACCACGAAAAGGTTTATCGCCCCACAGGTACACAAAACACTTCAACCCTCAAAAACAAATCCATCACTACAAAACACATAGATTAGAGATCTCCGCATTATAAAAATATTCATTTAAAACAGGACTTGCTTTACATACTCCTTTTCCAGAAACTCAGAAAGCAATTCTTATGGCTAAAGCCAAACGTGTTTGCTACTGCCAAAATCGTCTCCCACACAAGACACTTCCCTCATCAGCAGATTGCATTGAAATGCTTTCACACGCATAGCATGGCTTTCTAGCTGTAGAAAAGCAGGTGGGGTAAGTACCACATGGTCTCTGCCCTCTAAGATCTTAGCTCAAAAATTTAAAGCAAGACAATAACCAAGAGAGATGCAGGCACTTATTGAACACAGAACACCTATATTTAATCACTGGCGTTTCAAGCTTAACCAGGATGAACTTGAAGAGAAAGCTTTAGTTGGTTCAAACAGAGGAGGTGAAATTTAAGGATTCTTGTCAGAGAAACTGTGGAAACAGGCATATGGAGAAGAGCTAATTGGTGGAGAAGTACAGAGGAGTTTGTTAGACCAAAGGCATACTGCACAACAAGTAGTCTGTGCAGAGGTAAGCAGACCCTCCATCTTGAGAACTGGGGCACCCCATGTAAAGGCTTGTAGTGGTCATACTGTAGGATGAACCAAGCAGGAAGTGACGATGAAACACATGAGAGAAACCTACGGGGGTTATCTTTGGCGGATTGAAAAATCACTAAGGAGATACAGATCTAGCATCAAGGAGACTCCTGGGGAAGAAGCCGTGACAACCCAGAACTGGGATCTGACCCCAAATCCCTTTCAATAAAGTCCCCAGAGATCTCTAAAAGGACAAAAATGAGAGGATGAAAACTCATCATATCTTTCACAAGTCCCTACAAATCGCCCCAATCCTAAATCGCAAACTTCTCATCTGGACAAATCCCAGCCCAAACCTTCTATTCCTAATTCTCCTATTCCACAAAAACTTTTGTTCACATTACAGTTCTCTGAGCCCCTGCCAAATACACTCGTATCTGAAAATGAGCCTGATTAACTCAATCCAAGTGGCCTTTTCCCCCAAAACTGAACTTTCGGAACAAGTACTCTTTTCCTTCAGAGGGCCTTCCAGATTAAGGGCCAGGATTGGAATCGAAAGCAACCCCTCAAATCCCAGGAGGGTCTGTATTTCCTTGGCGCGAAGGAACCTTTAGAACCTTAGGTTAATACCCTGACATGAATACAGAACCACCCACCTAATGACCTCTCAAATATTCATTCACTATGAATCTAACAGGGTGTAGATAACCCCCAGCCAACAAAGAGCAGCACTCAAGATGACTGCCCCAGGGAAGGCTTATGATTTCTGAGATCTCTTTTACAAAGCTATAAAAACGTGTGTACCTGAATGTTCCCCAACTCCCAGTTAAGCTGCTATTATGAGTGAAAGTGTTAATAACCACCCTAAGTGGGCGCAAAGTGTTAACAAACCTCACTTTGACATTTTGTGTAGCAATCACGAAGTCATACACGACTTCTGAATTCACACACATATCTAAGTCCTTTACATATAATATGGTAATACCAAGTCAAAAAATAAAGATGGGGAGGGAGGAAGGCCAGGTCATTTAAGGAGGAGACACTGGAGAGCACTGTATCATCAAGAAAAGAAAGTTTCAAATAAAGTAAAAGCACGTATTTCACCTTCTTATCTGCATCGCTGATAAAGTATCCTCCATACAGGTAACAAGGCTTCCATCTGGGGACAACTCTCCACTTTAGTTCATTTTATTTTAAAAAGACAGACCAGAATGAAATTACTGATATTTTTAGCAACAACAAAGGAAGTAAAATTCCAGAGGAATCCATTGTCCCCAATCTACACAAAGATTTAGGTATAAATAACATACGATTTTCCTTCTCTCTGTACAGGACATTTTGTTTAGTCTATATTTAATAAAGAAAGGCAGTTACATTTCCAAGACGATGTGAGGAGCAGGGTTTTTTTTCCTCCCCCTCAATTTAAAATAGTCACACAAAAGCACTGATTTTTATACTTAGGAGAAATCCCCAAACAGACCAATTGTGTTTTGGCAGGTTAGGGTATAAATGCTGACTATAAAGGAAACCTATTTAAATACTGCAGATACAGCTTCAA
This sequence comes from Phocoena phocoena, assembly GCF_963924675.1. Classification (NCBI taxonomy): domain Eukaryota; kingdom Metazoa; phylum Chordata; class Mammalia; order Artiodactyla; family Phocoenidae; genus Phocoena; species Phocoena phocoena. The sequence continues at coordinate 43,328,847 of NC_089224.1, read as the reverse complement.
GGACCTCAAAAAAGCCCTCTCTGAAGCAGTAAAGAGGAAAGAATCCCAATGGAACAAAATCTATAGAGGAAGCTGAGCAGGACACAGTAAAAACGGTAAAGGCTGCAAGTCAGGTGGGAGCCATGGCTACCATTAAGTCAAAGAGGTGCCCTGACAAAAATAAATATCCGCTTTGTTTCTTACTAAGAGACAGTTATGTTACAGCAAACCACTCTGAGACCCCAGTGCAATTTCTCCACCAATTAACAGATGGCATCTAAAAAGAAATACAAAAGGGGCTAGCTCTTGCAATTGCCACATTCATATCACACAGAAGCATCTCTTCCACAATCACCTAGTTTAAAAGTTGAAAGAATTAGGTCCTGTAATCCTCTAAATTAAAAATTCACAAAAACACAAGGGCAAAAAAGCAAATGCTTAAAAGATTTGGCCTAGACAATCATTCAGCACACAAAGGTGATGCAGCACTGTCCACATCAGCATCACAGCAAAAGCACCATCACATGGAACTAGAGAGGTGTGTCTTTTACCACTGACTAAAAGTATATTAAAAATGAAATATTCAAATCATATAGTCCACAACTTAGTATACCTGACCACTGCTGCTAACTCCTGGATACATTAACCCTGTGAGACAGGAAAAACCTAAACACGAAAACAATCTTTTTAACTTATTACCATTTTATTGTCTCATATACCCACAAATCTACAAGCAGGGTGCAGGTAAAAAGTTTTATTCAAGAAGAGCATCTCAACTAATTCAACTTAGGAACTTTTAAAATGTTTTCTTTCATCTGCTATTACTAAAGTTACTGGACTACTTGCTTATTCTCATATCTGAGGTTCACTCTTGGGGAAAGTGCTGTGTTTTCATGGCACCAGATTAGTATTAAGGACCCTCTGGATGTGGGAAAGCAACTTCTACAGACAGAGCTTCTAGGTTTTAGGGGCCATATTACATAATTCTACAAACACATTTCAAGATTAGGGCAAAGACAAGTAACAGAAGAGCTCTCATTCACACTAATTCATCTTTCTGCCACCAAGCGTCCCTTAAAGAAAAGGGGTCAAGGAGTTTATGGCCTCCTGCTAAGTCTAAGACCTAGATCCATTAAATGATACCTCATCAGTGACAAAATCTACCTTGATCTTGTCAAGTAAGTTTCACAAATAATTTCAGACCTGTGCATTCGAATCAGTCACATTAAAGAGCATCCTATTCAGGAGAATGCTATACAAAACACTAGGTATTTGACTACAAGTACATCAGTCAAAGATTTCACTAAACACTAGTCTTTAGTTCATCCTAGTATGCAATAATCTTTAGTGTCGAGGAGTTTTCCTATTTTGTTGCTGACAATTTCTTACTTGCTATTTTATAAAGCAACAGAACACTAAATAGTTATATATTACAAACTAATCTCCTTTCTTTGGGGAAAAACTTGAAAACCTTATGTATGCTGCCAGATCACTTACTAGTTAAGTCCTATTCCCAAATATAATATAATGCTTATTCTACTTCTCTTAAAAAACACTAACATTATTAAGGTATTCCATATATACCTAAATTACCAATCTTACTTTCCCCGAGGAAGAATATTTCCTAGCAAGAAACCACACATATATATACTCTGAATTGCATTTCGTTAACCCAAAAGCCTTCTATACTTTATTTGGGTTCTTGATCCTCTGCTCTTCCCTAAAAAACATACACCTAAAACTAAAGGAAGTAAAACTTGTATTATGGTTTAAAAAGTTTTATCATCTTACAGTTGTGACTTGTGTATGTGTAAAAACCTCAGACATCTCTGAGATTTAGTTAAGATTCAGATAAAGATTGACTGGTTCTAAACAGCATTCTTTTGAAGCAAGGAAGAGGGGCAAATTATTTTTCATAAGCCTCCAGAATATGAAAGATTACATTAAACATATAATTTAAAAATTCAATTAAGTATTCTATGCTACTTGGCCATCTTAATTATAGTCCTTCCACTCTTAAAACATGGGAATTAACCCATAATTTCTTCTCTTTCCTAGCAATTCAAGACTTCTGGTTGAATATCCAGGAAAAGAAAACCCTAAAGGTTAACCATAGTGATAACTATATTAGTTACCAAATTTCGTCAAATAATTGTCCTTGGTCAAATTTTAAATCTTACCATAAGATATAATTACTTCCCAATCTTGACTGCTGCCTAAGCCTTTGATTCCATCATTCCTTACAAAGCTAAGGTGTTCCTTCATTTTAATTTTCTATCACTTTCATCTAGGATAAAAAAAAAAAGTGAAGCAAAATTTCTATGGAAATTCAAATCAAGTGACCAGGAGCTAAGTGAGATTTTTACAATCTCCACAGGATTTTGTTTTCTGAATGCAGAATCTACAGCCGAATTAAGGTGTTATTCAAAGATTTTCTGTATCATTTCCTAAAACCTGGTAATATGTTGGCCAGGCCATCCTTCTTCCCACCTCCATGCTGTGTTTTTACTTAAAGCTACTTGAACAGAAATCCCATTCTAATCCTCTAAAGCTTACATAAATCTCTTAACAGGTTGCATGGTAAGAACATAAAATTGATCGTATTTCAAAGTTAAGATTAGAAATAAAAATACTAAATGATTAGAAATAAGTTCCTAATCATTTAGTATCAATGATTAGAAATAAATGATTAGAAATAAAAATGATTAGAAATAAAAATCAATGATTAGAAATAAAAATACTAAAAATAAAGATAAAACTAGAATTTGATCTTTTCGAAGAGAACTGAAGACTGTTCAAAAAAATTGATACTGATGATGTATACCACTGACTCTATGGAACACAGAAATTTAACGCCTCTAAGCATACCTATGTCCCCACATGGCTAGAAACCAACGGGTTTTAATTAAACGATGACTAAGTAAGCAGAGGGAATAAACGAAGGTTAATCACAAGCAAACTTGTTTTTCTACAAGGTATATGCCTCTCATCAGCTACTATAAACAGCAGGAGCCACCAAATATTACTGACCTCTGAAGATTAACCAGCTGAGTGACCACAGAGAATGCCATTACTACTGGTGATCTCACTCAAGGAGGAAAGTAGTGACCACAGAACATAATGAAATGGGGGAGAAGTCACAAGATGTTATTTAGGACAGAATATCAATTATCTTCATTGCATCTATGACTTTTGCATAATTATATCAGAACTTCGGTTTCCTCCACCAATGACAATGTGAATCAAATATGAGTCAACTCTTTGAAAGATAGAGCCAAGTGACTTTATAAAATACACATACGTATATACCTGGCAAAACAGAGACAGACATCTTTACCAATAGCTTTTGTTTTCCTCAAAGCTAAAAGTCTCAGGGCAAGTAAGCGGTCAGCTTGGGCAGTTCATCTATTATAGCTATGACAAATTTAACAGGTTCAAGGGAGGGAAAACTGTGACCCTACAGACACTGGGAAAATGGTCAGGATGCGAACCCTGAAGGGTTACTGGCAATAAAGAGTACCATACAAAAAGGGGTAATTGTTTTGTTAGAAGTGAAAGATAGTCCTTAAACAACAACCCTCAGACTCCATCAGAGGTAAAAGCTGTTCCAAACAAACCAAAATAAAAATCACAACACCTTTATCCCTACGAAGCAGTAATATGTCTGAGTATCTGATGACTCTAGACTGCAGCTTAACTTCTTCCACATCATAGGTGCTTTAGAGAATCTAGCTGAACACACATGGTATGTTAAAGAACTAAAAATTCACGTTAGAATGATACAGGTGTGAAAGGTATCCAACTAACTGGAAATATGACCTGAGCCAAAAAAGGGTTCAATCTCCCATTTCGATTCAAATAACTTCCTAATGGAAAACTTTCTGGTCTAAACAAGATGTTATCTAGAAAGTGAGGCCTGGAACCTGCACCTTCTTTGACAGCCCTGTGTGGAAAGACGGTGAGTTCAAAACAGGGACTTCTAAGCAATTTCAAAAGTTACTTTCTTATGGGTCAATGTGATGTCAACCAAAAAAAAAAAAAAAAAAAATCAGTAAGCTTACTTTTGGGTGTGTAGAAAAGTAAACTCTGACACACAGAGACAGAAATGTGAATTAAGCAAGAATCGTTTCACTAGAGTTCTATGTTACAAGTAACATAAACTGACTCTAGCTAACTAGCAAAAGGGAATTTATTGGAAGAGGCACAGAAATTTTCAGAATCAATAGGGGTTGGGAACCAGGCTCCAGTGGGCTAAGTAGTGAAAAGAACAGCCATCATCTCAGATCTAAAACACACAGTCTGATGAGATGGGTCACCATCACCATCTCATCCTTGCATCACTTCCTTGAGGTCTTGGGAGAAAATACTTAATTGATTTTGCTTGGGTCCCATACTGGCCCCTTGTCTATACTAAGGCAAGGACAGAGAGAACCTGTCTCTTGGCTTCTGGAACTATACTCCCACCAACTGTACACCAGGAAAGAGAATACCTCAATATGGAATGGTCTTATGAAATCAGAGAGACAATCTTCTCTTGCATCCATGAAGGGTCTTACAAATTTCTCCATACAAACTGAAAAGAAATACCTCTCTTATTTCTGATCAAATAAAAGACTGCTTCAAAGATTGACCATAAAATGGAATAAATCAACAAATCACTAGTGGACCAGACCATCCCCTGCATATAGAAAGCATTGCTTCTAACTCCTAGCTCAAAAACAAAAGAAAGTCACCAGTTTAGAACATTCTGCATCTCCCTCTGCAAACTATGACCAGTTCCCTCCACCTCTACCACACCTTAAAAATAAGGTGCAAAAAATGTAAGAAATTACATTATCAGAGTATGTTGTGACTCAGGATCTCTTTAACAGATAGTCACTACCCTGAATCAAGTACCCAACACTGGCTTATATTCTCCAGCATGCCAAGATTCTTAGTTCGACAAAGGCTGCTAACCTGAGTCACTTTCACCACTAATACCGGTCAAGAACTTACAGCTCCAGAGGAACATCTTCCCTATCCCAATAAGAGGTCTTTGGTAGCTCGCCACAAAGAACGCAGCGTGGAGAAGTCTGCATGAAGCCTGAATTAAGACCTTAAACTATAAAAAGTATTAACTTTTTTTTATTATTTTATTAAAGCCTCCACCGGGGGAGCCTTTCTGCTAAGTCTCAACTCATGGAATTGCTCTTTAAGTTGTCAATAGCCAGCACTGAAAATAAATACAGTCACTAAGCGTGGAATGATGTTCCTGTAGCCAGCAGGCATCTGGCAGATGCCAACAGAGAAGGCAGGAGGCGAAGATATGCGACCGAAAATTTTAAAGGAAGACTGCTCTACTCAGTAGCATAGAATCTGAAATAATGTAAAGGCAGAAACGGGCCACCACCTGCCTCTAAATTCAACCTACATCAGCATCTGTCTCCCAAAGTTGCTGCAGGAAGATGCTTAAGGCTTTCTTTACTACAGTAATTGTTCCTGTGGTCTAAAAAGGAATGTCCCTGGCTGGGTTTTTTTTTTTAGGGGAGGTGGGATTGGGTGGGGTGGGGTGGGTAGAAGGAGTGCTGGGGAAGAAAGAAAAATGGAAGGAAAAGCTAAAACTATAGAAGGGAATTTCTATTTTTCCCTCTTTGGCTCCTTCTACTGAGCAACAGCTTTCTGCCAAGATTTCCTTCAGGTTCTCAGTGGAGGAAAGGATGAAGTGAGATAAAGAGAAGTCTGGAGCCATCGCCCTGTGTCCCAGGACACCCCACAGGCGGTCATCCCTGGACGCTGTGACTCTCTGGGAGAAGAGGAAGTAGAAAAAAGGGTGAAGGCAGAGAAAACTGCTGGAGAGTAAAGCTGCTTTAGTTCTTTTCTGAATTTACCGTGTGTGCCACTGCCTCTTCTTCCAGGTGGCCTGACGTTATGCCATGGAGATGGCAGGAAACTTCCAAAAGAAGAAAACAAGCCTGAACCAGGCTGGACCACTGCAAAGGGACAAGATGAAATCCCTGCAAGTAGTGAGCAATCTGATTAAATACTGCACAAATTCACTGTTTTACCTGGATTTTCCTTTTATGGGAAACTGGCAAGAACTAAGTTTGAAAACAAAGAAATTATTTCAAAGGAAGGGGTTGATTCCTAAAGGCAAGTTGAAATGAAAGGAAATAAAATACACAGAAAAAGCCCATGGTCCAAAGAAAGAAATTTAGTATCTCCTGAAACTATTACTATATATACAATATATATGTTATAAATATTATATATATTATTTTTAAAAGTATTTTAGAAGTAAATTATATATATATGTGTGTGTGTGTATATATATATATATAAAAATTTACTTTTAAAGTACTTTGGTAGGGCTTCCCTGGTGGCACAGTGGTTAAGAATCCGCCTGCCAATGCAGGGGACACGAGTTTGAGCACCAGTCCTGGAAGATCCCACATGCCGCAGAGCAACCGAGCCCATGTGCCACAACTACTGAGCTGCAACCACTGAAGCCCATGCACCCTAGAGCCCGTGCTCCGCAACAAGAGAAGCCACCGCAATGAGAAGGCCATGCACTGCAACGAAGAGTAGCTCCTGCTCGCCACAACTGGAGAGAGCCCACACGCAGCAACGAAGACCCAACAGAGCCAAAAGTAAGTAAATAAAATAAATAAATTTATAAAAAAATAAGAAAGTACTTTGGTATAACAAATACTGTACAATTTCACTTTTTACTTATATGAGGTACCCAGAATAGGCAAATTCACAGAGATAACAAGTACAATGGTGGTTGCCGATGGCTGGGGGAAACAGGGTGGGGAGTTACTGTTTAATGGGTACAGAGTTTCTGTTTGGCATGATGAGCTGGTTCTACAAATAGTGGTGATAGCTGCACAACACTGTGAATACACTTGATGTCGTGGACCTATACACTTAAAACGGTTCAAATGGTAAACTTTATGTTATATATATATTTTACCACAATTAATTTTTTTTTTAATTTGTCATGAATCAGTGTGATGTTATTTATGTGCCAGTAGCTTTAATTCTAGGAGTGGTCATCTAACACACTATCCTGAATGCACACACAGCCCAGGAATAATTAACTAGCAAAACACAAGTAAGGACCAACCTCCGAAAGTGACTAGTTAACAAGACTATCTACTATCCATATCTAAATCAACAACCATTTCTCTGCTAATTAGTATAATGAATGTCAAAATGGGTTTTTGTTCCTTAAGCTACTTATTGTTAATTAGTGTAATGAGAGTTAGAAATGGGGTCTCATTGGTAAAATCAAAGGTATTCAAGATATGCAGATGTGCTAAAGTAGTTTACAAACACTACCCACCCCTGTATAAACAGGACACAAGAATCCAAGATGGCTTTAACTTGTACCCTTATGGATAGGACCCCTAAATATGAAATGGTCCTGGGTTTAGCCTTTGTTTAGAAGGATTTCCTTTTGCACATGCAAACAGAGGGCACAGATCCCCACCTCTGGAATGCTGTCAGCCTCAAGTGAACATTTCATAGAAGGTGTGTTCGAAGCACCTAAAAAAGAACAGAGAACTGGGACTTCATTAAGCTTGCAAAGTAACTATATCAGTCACTTAGGGCCAGCTTGCTACATGTCTGTACATGTGGCAGAATTTGGTCTTGAGAAACAGCTAAGCCTCACTCCTCCCTCTTTGATGTTTACTTTCACCTACCCAAAATCACCTAAGAACTGTATACACTAAATTAAGTTCATTTGCAATATCTCACCACCACCACCCTCAAAAAAAGGCGGGAGGGACTCTCAAACTCTGCTGTCCAGCTCTAGAAACCAGGAAAGAATATTAGATGCCCTCCTTACATGATGGCTATGTCCACATAATGTTGTTTTCCATAAACACTTAGAGAACTAAAATTTCAAAAAAAATCAATGAACCTAAGCTCAGAAGATTCCACATTCTGATTTTTAATAGCTCATTAGGTCTGTTTTTAATGTTCCCAAATATGGAATTGGGGGATATAATGCAGTGAACAACCTTATCATGCCTTTTTGGAAAGGCTTCCAATTTCCAGCACTTACAAAAGGAAATGTATTGATAAAAAAACACAGTAACAAATCAGTATTGACAATTCTGTATTTTAACCTGATTACAACATGAATGGAGGGAATCTACCCCTGAAATAAAGGCCCAGAAATACCAAGAATATAAGGGTCTAAAAACAACCCTGGTTAAATATCTTGAGGTTAAGTGTTAGATCCCAAATCATTCTGTTTGAAAAGGTAATATGCTGTCTGCACCATCCATGTCAGAATCCCTAAGCACTATGCTTGAGAAGAACTAACTTTGCAGTTATGTTCACAAGAGAAAAGTCACAGAATTCTAGGGCTAGATACGATTTCAGATCATTTAGGAAAGTGCTTTTATTTTATAGAAGAGATATCAATTGATCTGACACACCATAACCAGCCTATTTAGATACATTTTAAAGTGGACTAAAAGCAACTATAATTCATTTTAGTGGTATGAAAAAAGCTCTCAGAGACAAGTATCAAGGTTAGGAAGGATTCAGAACATAGTATCTTGGAGGCCAGTGTTAATGACCCAGTGACTCCTTAAGACTGGATTTAAAGCTCAAAACGTGAAGAAATAAAGTTGCTCCCTCAGGCTCCAGTGACCTTGAATACAATGAAATGATTCTGGCTTACCTGTTTACATGCAGATATGTCTCCTTTAAACCTTACTTTAAAGGGAGAATCTGACTTTCTCAGGATAAATCCCAAAGGTCAAACAGGTTGTGAAGAGTCAAGGGCATCACCACATCTACTCTACAAGGTAACATAACCAGATCTATTGCCTCAAATGAAAAAAATGCAAATTCTAGCTGAGTTGGAGTGGGGATTGGGGATGGATACAAGACTTGTGAGCCATATACACTCCCCCTTCAAAATCAAAGCATTATGTAGAAAACAGAGTTCCAACAAAAAGTACAATGATGAGAAAAGAACTCATTAAGAGCTAAAAATAAACTCTAATTCACAATATGCATAAGGATTTAACAAAAAAAGGAAAACAAGATGTAAAATTGCATCTGCTAAGTTAACCATGCCCTCATGGAAATCACCAACCCCCCCTACACAAACTAGAATCTGTAAAATCTGTGATGACTGAATAAAGCAATGCTTTAAATGCTTTCAATGAATATTTCAACAGAAAGAAAACAAAGGGGCAGCAATTTTTTTTCTAAGTCCTCTGATCTGCTAACACTACAGGAATACTGGGCTTCTTAATATCCACACACACACATCTCTATTTCTCTACTTGAAAACCTTACTTTATGAAATTAGAATATTTAGTACTGGTATTTACAATTTATATTAAAGGGGTATTAATCTTAAGGAAGAAGCTGTCAGTAACAGTGAAAACAAGCCTCAGTTAGTTTTCATCTATCTGATACCTCATGGCTCTATTTAACCACTTGTGGACCTTCCAGATCAATAACACTCCACTGGGGAAGCTTGGCTTAGAGTACGTTCATATTTTAAGTCAAGCTAATTCATTCTGAATAACATTCACACAATACCACACAGAGCAATAACTCCATACTCCAGTGCTCTAGTTCAGAGAAGCTGGTGTAATATCATTAATCATCTTTCTGGGCTCACAAGTCCTGCCTTGTATTTCCTAGTCCCACTTTGTCCCACTCCTAGAAAATCAATTTTATTCGTCAAATCACCTAGAAAGCAAAGAACAGGAAATTAGCTTTGCAAACTTCCCACATCATGAGAAAATCTAAGAATTCTAAGACAACAGATTTATTTGGAGATGTTTTTCAAAAATCAGTTTACCCAAAGAAAAAAACATCTACAACTGTCTTCTAACCAAATGAATATTAACTGGTAAGAAGGGACTGGGGACACAGAGAGTACCCCAACATGCTAGGCACTTTATGGAAGAAACTCAAGTTGGGAGTCAAATAGTTCATCTAAAGCAAGTGCCTAGGCTGGGATTTAAACTTAAGTGTAACGCGTTCTTTCTAGGCTAAAACCTCTAAACGTAGTGCTCATGAGCCCACCTCCCTAGCAGGGGAGTTGAAGACAGCAGGCATTTTGTTTCAATGTTAATCCCAAGAACTTGATGCCAAGCTAAGCTAATAACATAATAACAACCCTAGTGTACACAGGGGTTTGGTAAATACTATTACCACCCCTGCGTTCAAAGTCCATTTCACATGGAAAGATGGGAAGAAACGCTTATCAACGCAGTTTAAACTGAATATTGCTTTCTTCTTCTTCTTAAATGGTCAGTCTCCTGGGCCGCAAGAGGTACAGATGGTTGTCTCCCCTCCTCCCACTCAGCCCCACCCAGAGGCTCTAGGCTTCAGGGAACCCTGTGCAACTTTTGCTCTTTGGATTCCAAAGAAATGTACTTCTTCAGCACAGGCACAGCACACTAGAAGTGGATGACAGTCTGATCTGAAAGACAGAAAAGCCCTCCTCGTTCTTCTGGTTGAACACACTTACCCTGTGCTCTGGCTCAGGGTAGGGCTGGGCCAGCCAAGGGAGGCTATGTCTAAGACCCTCTGGGATGGGCAGGGGTCCTCCAACAGGGAGGACGGCAGGTCTTAGACCGTGGCCTCTGCCATCACCCCTCAATTACCTATGGTGATGTATGATGTAAGAGACTACTGAGTAGTTAGATCACAAGAAATATAGTTTTAAATGAGGCTCCATTTCTTCACAACACTTGGAAGAGCTGCCAATGCTGCTTTACAGCTTGAAGTCTCTCAAAAAATGTATGACAGATACCATAACCAACAAAAGGGATATCCAATGATGTCAAAAACTGACATTCTGATACTTTAAGAAGCAAAACCAGATACATTAAGAAGTAAAACATGCTAGGGAATTCCCTGGCAGTCCAGTGATTAGGACTTGATGCTTTCACTGCCACGGCCCGGGTTCAATCACTGAGTCAGGGAACTAAGATCCCGCAAGCTGTGTGGCACGGCCAAAAAATAAGTAATTAATTAAATGTTAAAAAAAGAAGTAAATCATGCTAAATGAGTCACTGCATAGGCCTGACAGATCAAAAGACACTCACAAGTAAAATGACAGAAAATATTTTTTTTTTTTTTTTTGGGCGATACGCGGGCCTCTCACTGTTGCGGCCTCTCCCGTGGCGGAGCACAGCCTCCGGACGCGCAGGCCCAGCGGCCACGGCTCACGGGCCCCAGCCGCACCGCGGCACGCGGGACCCTCCCGGACCGGGGCACGAACCCGTGTCCCCTGCATCGGCAGGCGGACTCTCAACCAATGCGCCACCAGGGAAGCCCAGAAAATATTTTTTAAAGTTAGTGTTTTTAGCTGGAAAGGACACTCTGATGGTTTCCCCAGCTCTCAAAATTCAGTAGCAGCAGTGGACTTGAAAGTCAAGTAACTTAGAACAAGCTCAAAAGAAGGTGGCAAATTCTGAAGCACAGCTTTAGTTTCAACAATCAACTATTCTGTTCAAGTAATACTTAAAAGGAAATGTTCCAATAGGTGCAAAAGAAAAACACTTTGCTCTACTCATAATTTAGAAAGTTAAGAAAGCAAAGGCTGGTGCTAAGGTAGTGTAACAGATAAGGCAGTAAAATAGAGTAAAATCCACCAAAAGAAAAGCAGATTGATAAATCAATTGCATACCTGAGAAACAGAATTTTAGCATTCAATAGATTTTAAAAAGAAGAAGGATTCCTGGATCAGAATTTGTTCTTTATGTTCTTCCATTTAGTTCATCTTTTTCTCATCTACATTTTTCCATCATTATGATGACAGCCACTAAGTAATAAATTGAAAATGGTTTCTATTCTATACCACCTGATGTATAGACATATGTATGTATGTATACTTTTTCTGATGTAAAAGTAAACAAAAACTAGAAGAAACACTGTGGAAAGGTCTGGAATAGCGAAGAGCACACACGCATTCATATCTTGCTAAATTTCAAGGGGTGAATCCTTACAAAAGAACTTCAACTGTATTCTGTTTTCTATGAATTTGCATACATTAACAATGTTTTGTATCAAACTAATGACGCAGTAAGGTCAAGGGCACTAAAACACTATGTTCCTAACCTATTGGCAAAATGTCCCAGTGACAAGGGCCAAGAAAGCACAGAATCAAAACTCCTAAACTTCATTTAACCAACAGGTTCAACCTCATTTTCACAGTAAATAGTCTTCAAAATCTGCTGGAGAACTGTGCAACCTGCTCTTGAGAGTTACAATACTTTTCTTCATTTCCTTCTAGTGGAATAAAACAAATTAATACAAAGATCACCATCAAGAAATCAGAGAAACAAAAATCCAGATGATTTACAAATTAATCAGGAACAGTTCTCTTTCAAACTTTTCCATATCCTCACAATAGATGTTTTTCTTCCCAGAAACTAGTCATTTAAGGTTTCATTACCACAGGCTATCAGAAGAAGAAACTCTTCTAAGTCTGCTGAGAGTTAAACTTATTTCATGGTGAAGAGAGTCAGAATATGCCTTGCCACCCCTCAAATATGCCAGTTATAAGCATAAGGAATATTTTGAGTTAAAGGCAATTAAGAATCAACAGATGCAGGAAGAGTACTCTTCTCTGCCCTACTCTTTTCTGCCTAAAAGCAGGTTATAAATTTCCCTTGTGAAGGTGTTCCCCTCTCCTATACCAGGAAGAGGAGAGCAACTCTTACCACTGGGGATGGAGAGTCAGCACCAAGATGAATCTGCATAGATAAACCTTGCTAAAATAGCTCTCATCTTCCATTATTTCCCCCTATATATTTTCTTGGTCACTCCCCTACAATTTACCCACCCTCAGAACCCAAACCCCCTTTGCTTTGTTAAAATGGTATGTAAGCCTCAGAGTCTAACAACTTCTTTGCTTCACTTTTTTTCTGTGAACTCCAATGCATGTGAAATATTACTAAAAACTGAATTGCCTCTTCTGTTAATCCCTTTTTCCCCCAGTTTCACTGAGATACAATGGACATATAACATTGTATAACCTATCTTTTGTTAGGTTCAGTAATTGGGGGCTTGCAAATTAAACTAAGAGGGTGGAGGAAAGCTTTTCCTCCCTGACGATGATTTTTTTAAAAAAAGAAAAAAAAAAACGTACTTGGTTTCTTAAATCATATAAATTTCTAATTTCATCATCCTGAAATCCTTCATCTAAATTAATCAAGACTGACACTTTGAAAATTGTTCTATAAAACACCCAAGTTAGGTCTGAGTGGAGAAAAATAAACCTGAAAGAATAAATTTTAAAGTTTTTCCCTGAAACTTTATAAAAACCAGTAACATCAAGTAGTAACATCAAATTTTTGAAATGACTGATTAGTCATGACGTATGGAAGAAACAAGAGGACATGGAAAAATAATGTGGTTTAAAGATATATTGATAAATAGACAAATAGTTTCTTCAATACCACAAAAAAGTAAATTTCATCTCATATTATATAAATTTCATTTTATACAAATTTAGCCACTAATATCTAAAGACAGCCATATTCAAATGTATATTCCACAGTTAATACACTAGGCATCACGGCATTTACCCTGCGCTGCCAAGTTATCTTGTTTTGTGAATACCTGGGCATACACCCAGCCTTTCTGCCAAATTTCTAATTAAATAGCACCCAAAGTCAGCAAAATGAGGTGTTTATTAAGCTACCACCACCCACCTACCCACTCACCCAACCGCCCAGATCTTTTCAAGTACCTGTCTGCAAGAATCAGAATTCTTAATCTCTTGATACTATGGATGCCTACAACTAAGAGCTGACCTTAAGACTGTAACTGATGCACACAACCACATTTTCAAATTAGTGTTCATCACAGCCTTGGGCTCACTGTGATTGACTGACTTCATCACAGTAAATAAATGCTATTAAATTTGAAGGTATGCATTAGACTTATAAAATACCACTTATCTGTTTCAATCCTGAGGAGCTAAGAGTATATTTGTTAAAAAGAGGAGGGGAAAATATCGTGTCATCAAAATAAAGTTTGAAAATCACATTATCCTCATAAAATAAACCAGCATTAAAACTAACTTTGAAGTTCTCAGGAAGCAACAGGGACATAAGTTAAGAACCCTCACATTTTATATGAGATTTTTTACCCCATGGGCCCTCAGGAAGGGGGAAAAAAAAAAAAGAGGTCTGTGTTACCATCCAAGGCACTGCCTGTCCACAGATAAGCTACATCTGCAAAGCCCCTCCCCTCCTCTGGGCCCCTGTAATTTGTATTTTTATATGTTTGTTTTGGCCTTTGTTTTTCCATTTTGTCTGAAAGCTTCTAATTGGCAGCTTATGGAGTCAGCATAGGGCGCACCTCAAGCAATTCCTAGGCTAAGAATGAAGCTATCACATCAAAACTAAAAAGAGCAACACTCAATACCTGAGGTCTTCAACTATAATTCTCTTATCTGCTCTTTTTGAAGGAAAATTAACAGCTACAGAACAAGCTATCCTGGAGTCGTGAAAACTAATTACACACTTACAGACACGTATGTGCATACGCACATACCTACATACGCACACACTCTTTTAAGGACAGGTCAGGCATTCAGTAAAGACACAGCCCAGTGACTTTTACATTCAACGTTTCTAGTCCTGACCCCCAGGAGATCAAAAGCTGGGGAGGGAACAGCATCTGAAACTTAGTTTGCCATACAATTAGGCACTGCCGTTACACCCAGCTGTCCCACCCACCTCCAGCCAGAATTCAGATAAACCTGGAAATCCCTGGTTCTATCTCCCTGCAAAATATTCAGGAAAAGAAGTCAGTAACTCCCAGGTAATTGGCACATTCCAGGCCCTACCTACAGAGACTGATTCCACAGGTAGATCTGGGCAGGGCCCAGGAACTTGCATTTCAGACAGTCATCCCAAGTGATTCCAATGCAGGTACTCTACTGACCATAAAGACTATGATTCCCCAAACTGCTCACTTGCCCATCAAATCACCTAGGGAGCTTTCCTGCCAACAGATTCCCAGGGCCTCTGAAATCTTTATTATTTTTTTTTTAAGAAGATGTTGGGGGTAGGAGTTTATTAATTTATTTATGTTTTTATTTTTGCTGTGTTGGGTCTTCGTTTCTGTGCGAGGGCTTTCTCTAGTTGTGGCAAGTGGGGGCCACTCTTCATTGCGGTGTGCGGGCCTCTCACTATCGTGGCCTCTCTTGTTGCGGAGCACAGGCTCCAGATGCGCAGGCTCAGTAGTTGTGGCTCACGGGCCCAGTTGCTCTGCAGCATGTGGGATCCTCCCAGACCAGGGCTTGAACCCATGTCCCCTGCACTAGCAGGCAGATTCTCAACCACTGCGCCACCAGGGAAGCCCTGAAACCTTTATTATTTAAAACTCCCTCAGGTAAGGGTGTGCAGCCAGACTTGGGAACCACAGGGCTAGACTATCTGAATTGACAACCATAGATTTAAAGTTTCTAGAGAAGCATGGATGCTCTCATTAGTTTTATGTATCCCTCACTCCTTGACCCTCAAAAATCTTCCACTCTCCTCCTGTGGGAGACTCACCACTCACCAGAAGATGCCCCTTCGTGACCCCTGTACAAGTTATACGTCTCACTAGAAATTCATCAGCTGGTCCTGTGCTTAGCTTTTAAAGAGTGAGTTCTGGCCCTCCAACAAAGGCAAGGAGGAAACATGCTAGGGAAGAAGGAGAAAACCAGAATTAGGGTCCCTGCTCTGCCATTTAATAGATGTGTAGTCTTGGAATCAACATGTCAACAAAGCTGGGCCTCTCCTCACCTGTCAGCGAGGGGGTTGGCTAAGGTCACCTCAAGGGTTTTTCTGACTCTCAACGCTCTATTATTCATTCCCTGCTTCATAAAATCCATTTCACTCCTGCAGCATCAGCAGGTGTCAAGGACTCTGAAGTGCATTTGAGAACTCAAAGGGACAGACCGACATCAGCTAAGCTGTACAAACAGCATTAGCTTCTCATAATTAATGCCTATAGATAGGAAACAGGGTGAAGCATAAAGCTGGCATAAGCCCAAAGCAAGCCTGATGAACAACATAATAAATAGAATTTCGACTAGAGAGAAGATAATTGTATTTGAAACTGAACACATTTCTTAATGTATTTCCCTAATCCTCATTCTATCAAAATAGTGACATTAATTTGCTAACAATGACACAATCTAAAAATGATATACTCTCTTTTAGGACTTAGGAAAGAGGTACATACTTTCCTAACTAGGTATTTTGTGCCTGAAATACAGTTTCTTAGTTTTAGCACTATGTAAGTAAGGAAAGACTTAAGAAAAGTGAAAAGGAGGGATTTAAATTTTCTTCCCACAGAGTGATCCCAGTCTTCTTATAACCCAATCAATTAATGCTCCCGCTCCTACAAAATCAGATACCAGGAGCTGCCCTGGTAGCTCCCCAGGAGGTAGAATAAGTTGGATAATTAGAGAGGGACTGAGAAACTCTGCCCTGAGCCTAAAAACATATACTGAAAAACTGCTCAAGATGACTAATGCTAAATGCCACAGGGCAGGGTCCAAATCCCCACAGATTCTTTCAAAACCTTTTTAGAGATATGTTAATAGTAGCTTCTTCAGAAGACATGCCCACTTTGCCAAGTGCAACAATTCAAAACCCAGTTTTAGAAATCTATGTACTATACTATTTTGTTCAATACAAGTACTTAGTAAGAAACTCAGAATAACAAAAAAAAAAAATCTAAGGTAATTTTATGTTTGAAGCTAAACAATTCAGACCCGTCTAAATACTGATTTAACATATACCAAGAATAAGACATTAGTGGGCCAAATCAAAACAGGGTTACTAGAAGAGGTCCTTAGTATTCCGATGTGCCTACTCAACTTTTTAATTTATAGTTCATTATCATGGATGTTCATTTTATGAAACATGCTCATATTTTATTGATGTGAACAGGTTTTATGGAAGAATTACAGATTTTCTGATAACCAGTTAACAAATGACTTCCAAAGCAACACGTTCGATGGAAATCTAGTGTCAAGGAGGTATTTCCACACACCCCCCGCCATGAGTTCTGTGATTAAATAAGACTGGGGAACTGTAAATCAAACTGGTTTCTTTACTGCAGGATTTTAATCGTTTTTATCATGTTAATGATCTGCAATATGGTTCTTAAAAACTACAGAGTACAGATTTTTCTCAAACTTGTCTGTCAGTGCAACAGTTATTTTGAAGAATATTTATGACTAAATCATGGAACTACGCTTAGAAAAAACACCTTTTGACCTTGGTGCTCACTGTTCATTTTCTTGGGTACTCAGCTTATGAGAGATTTTAAACAGAAATTTCACTATGGTGGAAACCTCCATTATCCAGCTCTCCCTGAAAAGGCAATGGGGTGAGGGAGTGAAAGAAATGGACAACAAATGTTAACACACTTTGCCAGTATCTAAGTATCTAACCAGGTACTCTTTCAAATTACCCATGTGCTGTGGTTCTATTACTACCATCCTCCACGCAAAGCCAGAGAAGCAAAGGGTCTGAAGATACAGAAGTCAAATTTATCCAATTTTGCCACATAATAGCTCTAGTAAAAGGTTTACAGAAGAGTAAGATAATTCAAGACTGACCAGAGGTAAGAGATGAAAATCTGTGCAATGTTTCCTGTGGGAAATGCCTAATACAAAGGATGTATGATTGGTTTACTGTTTTCATCTACCATAACAAAAAATGTGACCTTTATGCCTAGTTCAAGCAACATTTTTTTAAATAATAAGAATAACTACTAAGCAATCAAACCAGAAATCTCATCATTTATGTCAAAATCTTCAAACCATTTATCACATTTATGTTGAAGAGACTGCAAAATTCACATATAAAAGGATGCTGTTTTGCTAAAAACATAAAATAAAATTCAGTACCAGGACAGACACATGTAATAAAAAGCCTTTGTTCTCTACTTTTCCCAACTTTTCAAAAACTGTTTCTTTAATAAATTTCACGTATAAATTTTACATATGCTGCTCACACTGATTTTGGAAAAAGAAATGGAAAAATCTCATCCATTCAAATATCAATATTCAAAAACAAAAAAGAAACCTTCCTGATAATCATGGTGAACATCTAAGTAACATAATTAGTTACAATATAATTATGTATGGATTGATGACAACCAGGTTTTACTTAGTTTTTACTTGGTTTACTTGATTTTAATGAATAAATTCTCTCTGTGAACCTCAATCTGTATCTCAAGTAAATACGACTATGAGGCCAAGCTCAGGTGACAGCTCTAAGTCACCCTGGAGACAATAAGCCCTGTTGTCTTGATAAAAGAACAGCTAAAGGTACCATCTCAGAAAAAGTCAGAATTGGCCTCAGAAATTAGCTAGGGGCCCCTTCCTCTGCCTTCTACCTCATTATACCAAGGGAAACCTAAAGCTGAAGCCAAGGGTTGACGTGACCAACATCATATGACCAGTCAAAGTTCAGACTCCTCGTCCAACTCCTAAAACTGCCTTTAAGTATCCTTTCCTCATTTCAAATATTTAGCTTAATATTTTGGTTATAAGCCATTTAATACACACCATCACTCAAATTTAACAGTAACATGAAAAAGCTAGAGTCTGTCTACACTTCATTCGTTTTCAGTGTTTAAAAACAACTCCCGCAGGAAGCATTAACCCTTCTCTGCCAAGAACACTCTCCTTAATTAGGTTTTGCCTTATTCTAAAAATTTAGTCAAATCTTACAAAACACTAAGGAGATTTTCCACTACCCAATATTCAAAATATACCATCATTAAAGGCTAAATACTCATCTTTTCATTCTTATCTTTATAAGAGGAGCACTCATACACCACTTTTTCCAGAAGCTAAGATCTTACCAAACTCAAATTTTATCAGTACAAATATTTACGTACTGACAATGTCAATATTACCATTTACTTGGCCATACAAATGGAGGACTATAGAGACTTAAGAAAAAGGACATTTTAAGAGGTTTTTTCCTCTCCTAAAAACCAATTCTCCTTGTATTTCATTGTTGAAACGCTAAATCATGTAAGCTCAAAGATCTCAAAACTAAAGGTTAACATGATACTTGCTGCTCCAGACACACACACACCTTTAAAGCATTTTTCAAAGATGTTATTGTATAGTTCAGATTATAAAAAAGTCTAGTTCTTATATTATTTGATGCTTTAAAAGGAAAACTTAAAACTCTTTAAAGCTAAGTTTCATACTGTTGATGTAGCCAGAAACAGAGAGAAAATCTAGATGTGTAAAACTCGAGCACTGAATCATTTACAAGCAGTAAACTTATTTTCCCATACCTTAAAACACAATCCTTTACACGTGAGGAACCTTACATAAAACTGCATACCTGTTATCTTGTCCCTTACAAGCTTACAGGACTCTATCTCACCGATGCTCCCAAAAAGACTCTTTAGTTCCTCCTGTGTCATGTTCTGAGGAAGATAGTTGACTATTAAGTTGGTCTTGCTGTCCTCTGTGTTCCCGGAGTCCACTGGTGACGAGCAGTTGTTGTTTATGGTGGTCGGACCGTTGGCTGTGTTATTGCAAGTTGGCCCATTAGACAGTTGTGTTTCCATGGCAGCAATTACCTGCTAAAAACAGAAGATAAGAAATGTCAGAATTCATATTTCACAAACTATTAGAGATTCCATCGAAGAATTTAAACACTGTCACTAAACACAAGTCGTTCAGCTGAAATTACAACAAAGCTTCAAAAAGTGCGACACCTATGCAATTCTTACTTCACATTAAGCTATTCGACTTAAGATCACAATTGTACTTTTCACATACATATTCCATACATGCACATAAGCACAATTTAAATCTTTAACATTCTCTAGAACCGCATTCTGGGTCTACCCACATACCCTTACTCACCTGCTATGTGTCCACAGACTTGAGGAAATTTAGTACCAAAGTGCATAGAATTAAACCCTGACTAAAAATACCAGAAAATAAAAGTGCTCAACATGCTGCCAAAAACAAGCCCCCAAAAATGGTCTACCTAACTTTGCAGAGATATTCAGTTAGCCTAAAAGTTCAAATATTCTAAAACTGACACATCCATTAACTTAAAATCAAGAAGCAAGAGTACTTTAAAAAAATATAAATTTGTCAACATGTACTGTTTTGGTTACATATTGAAAATGTTTTTAATTGACAATATCTTATACCTCTATCATTGGTAAGAAATAAGAAAATAGCAAATGTTATATGTTAGGGCGTCAAAAGGGTTTGTAGGATAACTTGGGGAATAAACTGAGTACTTAGTGTACCTTGTAGAATCTAACAAGCCATTCTTGTCAACCTTGGCAGCTAAAGATCACCAACAAGGTAGCTGACCTACAGCGTCAAAATAAAATCCCCAAACAATTCAAAATGGTATTTTGCTTTGACTCTGACTTTAAAGGAAAAATAAAAATTTAAAAATCCCTATCCAGTCCACCAAACAACAATGTAAATATATCAACTTTTGCAAACAGACGAGCCCAAGGAATTTTCATTTGAGCATGTAAGCCTGTTGAAAATGCAAGTGATAAGGTATCTATAAACTCCAGATACAGAATAAATAGCAGAGTTGGGGGAAATGGCCTCAAACTGTTCAGGCTACTCTAAAAATCACTTAGTAAGCAAATTTGGATCTAGTTTCCTAAAAACCAATCCTATGCTCTTTGAGCAACAGAGCTACAAACCACAGCCCCAAATTCTCTAAAACCATCCTCCAATAGCTATCTACTTTGGACAGCCAAGCTTGTAGGGGAATCCAAAAAAATCAAAGCATCACTGAAAGGATTATCCTTCATATTTCATCCATCTCTCAGCTCCACAAAGAAGTACTTCTCAAAATTGACAATTTTGAATAGATGGGATACTAGTTTTAGGGAAGTTTTAACATATAAAAGGCAAAGAATTTGAGGTAAAATAAAAAAAGCAAAGTAGAGGCAAAGACTGTTACAAGAAAAGAGAAAAAAAGTCTTTTAAAAAGCATATTGCCTAAGAAAAATAAAAGGGCACAACCGTGGATAAGCAATAGGAAGAAATCTCTACTGCCAAGAGATATTTATAAAAGAAGCCAGCATAGGACAGATTGAGACTGGTCAGACTGGACAAGAATCAGTGTTATCAGGATAAAAAACAGGAGACAAAAATCCAGGCTATCTATGAAATACCAAACCACCTATAACCCTTCCATAACTTCATCTCCTTTTCAAAGAAATGGGTTGTTTACTCTGCAAACTGCAAGCTACCTCTCTTGAGCAAGTATTTTCAGAGAATACTTTGGGGGGGGGGGAAGGAAAATAAAGGAACCTTTGGAAATCTATATTTTAAAAAACCCGAAACAATTCAAGATATGCATTTTATTATAATTAACAAACTTATCTGACACTGAGAAAGGAGGTTTCAGATTTCCTAATAAACCGTAACTGTTTCACTTTATAGAATATTAGCCATGGGTCACTCTTTCCACAGCAAAATGCTTGTGGGATTAACCTCTGCCCAGCAGTTAGGAAAACAATGAGCTACAAGATGAGAGTGGCCAAGGCCAATTAAAACAAATCACTATTCAAACCTTAGGGTATATGTGGAGACTATATGAGACCCTAATAAGAGATTCGGACTAAAGCTCACTGGGATGGCATTTGAAATATATAAGCGTTCATTGACAGAAATTAGCAGGATTTAGCAAGGACAACAAACAACTCCTCACTTAATTGCACATTTATTTCCATGTTCAGGTGGCAAGAATGAGCTCCTAAGCCAACATTCAAGTGAACAGCTGCAGTAGGCTGTGTGCGCTGAAAATTACAGCATCTCTCAGCTATAGGACCATCTGCTCAGAATAAAATGATACTAATGTGCTATATTTTACAAATAATGCATATTCCATTGATAGGCTCAACACAACTGTTCACAGAATGCAAACTCTTTCAACAGTTACTGGGCAAATAATTTTCAGCCAGATTTACAATTTCGACATTTTTTTTAAGCATCAGGAATTATAAATAACTTCAAAATTTAGTAACCAAAAAAATACATAGTAAACAGAATGTAAAGAATTACGGTAACTTAGTATTCAGACCATACCAAAACTTTTTTTTTTTTTAAAAAAAAGCTTGTCACTCTTTTGAGGCTGTACTAAATCCTAAATAAGATAATAAAAAGTTACATACAAAAGCAGGTTCTGATGCTACATGTACCACTAAAATTGCAATGTGCTTTACATCCTAATGATGGCCATACCACACAATAGGTTAAATATAAGAATAATTAGTACGCCAAATGAAAAGTTCAAGTGTTTGGTATGGCCTCAGCGCTCCTGCAACATGCTAAAAAAAAGTAGCCTACAGAATTTAAGAAAAATCCCACAGACCCCGGTCCAAGGCTCTGCTGCCCACGAACCACTTCTAAGCAGAGAAGCCACATCACACAGTCTGACTGCCATGTTAGTTTGGAGTTGCCGTCTGCAATATGGACACAAAAAGTACCGTATGTTAGATGAGCAAGATAATGCAACAAATCAGTTTGTACAAAATTTACAGTGATTGTATTGATATTCCCAGCACGTCCATGCAGTGTGGCTTAATTGAATTTGAGGCAATTCCAATCTAATCTTTCCAAATTCATTTTAACATGTAGTTTTCTTGCACAAATTAAGCATTTTTAATTAAGAGCCTGATCTTAAAACAGTATTAACTAGTTACCTTGGCATCTATCCTAAAGAACTACCTGAAACCACATCTTAAAAAAAAATTTTTTTAATAATAAAATGAAGCAAAACGCTGCATGCTGTCCTATCTCTTAAGGATGTGGGAGAAGGGAGGAAATGTGAATGAAATTATATTTAGAGTGAGAAAAGGCAGTCATTAGTGAATGCTTTGCATAAAAGCACTCTTTCCCCAAAATATCAGAAGGGCATTAAGAGAAGCTATATTTGCCCACACTGTCACATTATACTATAAATAAATGATCCTTAATCCTGGGACTTAAAATTAAAAGTGAATCAAAACCCTGTGAGATTTTTCTGCCACTATAGTCAAAGGATCTCTAACACTTTTGCTGAGAATTGTTCACATATACTAAGAGGCAGTAAACCAGCATCTTTCAATTGAAATAATTGGACCAATAAATAGGATCGTTTGAAGCAATGTTTATATAGGATGTCAGCTTTGTCCCTGAACGAAATCAAGTGAACATTTTTTAATATGTAAATTGTAAACCCAGCACAATTTGAAATGAGTGTTGCTATGAGGCCTCCAATATAGTTAATGGGCCATTTACCACTTATTACAACTTGCCCAAATACTAAACAGAGCCACAATACTGGCACAAAAGCCAAGGTTTACATTTTAGCCATATATGCAGATGCTTTAAATGGTCAACATAATATTCAGAAAAACTCGGTCTATGAAAATAAATGAGTAACAAAGGAGGGCTGAAAATGTCTTTTATGTGCATATTTACGATTATAAAAATTTCATCCTTAGAGTTAAACCTGGCTGTATGTTATTTACTCTTGAGGCAAGTGCGATGAAATTTGTAACATGTGACAACAGATTCCATTTTCCAGCATCTATCTAAAGGGTTTAACATACACTTTACGGGATGCCATGAAAATGTTTTACTCTTCTTCCCTTCTCCCACTGTTACCAGGGAATTCAGTCTGATTCTATGTCCTTTATTTAAAAAAAAAAAAAAAAAAACACACACACAGTTGAACTGAACCTGTGAAAAAATAAAGTGCTTTCATAGCCATCAAGTTTTTGACAAGAACCTAATTGTGGTTAGACTACATGGGTAGAACAGTTAGGAGGACCACACCTAACAGGTTAAACCAAGCTTAAATTTATGTCCTCCATACTCTCAGGAGTTAATACCTCAACATTCTTCACTACATAAAACCATAGATTCGAATTTAATCGCCTCATCCCTTCCATTCCACAGGAAGCGGACGCTAATGAGCTAATCTATTGACACCCCTCTTTCTGAAAGCCCCAGGGATGCGAGCAATCACTTTATTGCACCAACTAGCTAGGAAGGCTGTGTATGGAAAATGATTCTACTGCACTTTTACATTTCAAGCACCCCAGACAGTTTCTCTGCTTGAGGCAGACACATACCTTTATGGGAAGTTATAAATAAGTTGCTCACATGGCCCTTACCTTTATGCTGGCCAACAATTCAGTTACTAAAAATGTAAAGCTACTTCCCCTTCACTTAAGGACAGGCAATTCTGCTCTACTCAATCTACCACAGACAACCAGGCTGTGCACTATTTATAGATTCTACTGGCTCTGAAACTCTTTGGAAGGAAAATAAAAGGCCATATTCCAGCAACAAAGAACCATTAATTTTAAAGCTTAAAAAAAAAAGTCTCAATATATGTTCGCCTCTTAATTTAGACATCAATTGTGTCAACTGAGACTAACTCTTGCTATTCTCCATGAAATAATTTATGAAAAGACACTTGAGCACAGATCAGTCTAGAATATTCTAAACTTTCCCTGGGTTCCGAGAGATAATGATGAGTTGTTAGTTTGGTGGGAGCATGGATTTTGAAGGGAGTGGAAGGACAGGCGAGGAAGTGGCCTTTATGTTTTCACTCATAGCTTACTTCCAAATTTCTATAAAGACTTTTTAAATGGAATTTTTTTCCTTTTTTACTTAAATGGCCCTCTATGTACTTTCACATCTTAAGTTTCTTACAATAATGGGTTTTAGGAAACCAATGCTACTGCTTGACTTCTTATAGCTGGGACTAACAGTTTCCTGGTCACATGAAGAGAAAAAGAAAAGTCTCTATTTTCCAAACTTCCTAATAAAAAATTCTGAAAACTAAAGTAATCAGCTTCTTTCCTATTTTCAAACCTCCTTCAGACAGCCACCAAACAAGACAGATGGCTAATCAAAAACATACTAAATATAGTCTGAGAATTCTCATTAAGTACACTGTCTGCAAGGGGAAAAAAAGGTTTCCAAGACCTAGAATCCACCTGATTCAGGGATCAGACCTCTGGTTTAAAGTCACAGCAGGACTGCTGAAAGGGTCACTGCACATACCCTGGTGAGGCCTGCCTATCTGCACCAGCCTGTCTGTCCTCTGTGACGTATACCATCCTGATCTGGGCCCTCATCTCTTACCTGGACCACCAAATTACAGCCTCCCAAAAGGTCCCTCCATCATCCTAATCCCCACTTTACACTCTTCCCAGGTAGATTTTCCTCAACTCTCAACAGCTCTCTGCTGCCTATCAAATAAAGTACAAACTACTTATATTATTAAGAGTATAAACATCTGAGATCCTCTACAACTGCTTTTACCAGCCCACTTCTTCAAGCATCTGAAAATCTGAACTGCTCCTTGTCCTTCATGCAGTCACAGTGCACTGAAAACCATACATTCTTCTGGCTTTGCTCATGCAGTTCCAGCTGCCTGGAAGGCCCTCAGTCATACCTATCCCACTTCCATTTCAGGGGTTTGTACAGACTAAGCATTCAAAAACAGATGTAAGGACAAGAGTAGTTCCTTTTTTAAAAAACTGGAGCTTGAAAGGGCAATCACCTTTCTAAATAACATGCAAACTTGGTAGCTTGCTCTTCTATCTCACTTCAAGTACTTCAAACCATCGATAATTAGGAAAGCATATTTTCATTTTTTGGCACACTCCATCAGCCACCCTCACCCACTGAAATCCAAATTCTTGTTCAATGGCACGAAAAAGGAAACTATCTTTTGAGTGATCAGTTGTGGATTGTTATTTCAAGAGCCCATTATGACCATATGCCCACGACAAAAAAGCCGGAAGCCAAGACAAATCCAAAAACATGGTAACCCTCTGTCCAGCAGGGTTATGGAGCTGTGGCATCTGGAATCTGGGTCTAACTTCAAGAAAACAGCAGAAGTACAGGTAAATGTGAAAAAATTAAATTTTAACTCAAAGGTACTTAAAAACATCATAATTAAGCTGTGGATCTCAAATGGTTTTAATTTGACAGAAACTAGAAAATGTAATAAGCAAACACAAAAGGTAACATCTCTAAAAAGAATCATAGCTAGGGGAAAGGGCAAACATCTCTCACACTCAAAAGGTCTGGCCTGGATAA
Organism: Phocoena phocoena; assembly: GCF_963924675.1. Taxonomy (NCBI): domain Eukaryota; kingdom Metazoa; phylum Chordata; class Mammalia; order Artiodactyla; family Phocoenidae; genus Phocoena; species Phocoena phocoena. The sequence goes on along the minus strand of NC_089224.1, from coordinate 43,302,761 downwards.
AGTGACCTTGGTCTGGATACTTATTTACAGCTAGAGGGTTCTCAATACCTTGAGCAATACAGAACAAGGGCAGAATCAGTATAGTGCAAAGCCTTCCCTCAGATGACACCAAACCTCTCTAAAGGCCAAGTCACAAGATGAAAGGAAGCAATTTGTCTTAAAGTTTAAGAGCAGAACCCACTAAGATAACGACAGCAGCCTTGGCCAAAAGGCATCTTCCTTTGAAGAACTCAAGGCAAGTAGCTAAAGCTCTCGAAATACTCAGTGAAGTGAGTAATGAGAGCTCACAAATGAGAGCTGGGTAAGCAGCAGGTGGGGTCATCTGTCTAACAGACACCATTCCTACAGAATGTTTTATCTTTCCCATTCAAATCACTAAAGTGGCATTTTCAGGATACAATTTGGCTTTACTGAATTAAAACAACAGAAGAGTCAACCAAGCACTCATGGGGCAGACATGTCAGCTCTAAGAATAAGCCATTAGTTTTTCTTTAAGCCTCTTCACTTCGCTTTGTCATTCCTAAAGTAATAAACGTTTGTGGCTTTAAACTTCAAGAGAGCTCCTCAATCCTGGAATCCCTGTCAACTCCCCATCCTACCCCCTATACCATTTTAGCTGCCTCACCAGCTCCAAGGATTCCTCAGCCTTGTCAAGCTCAGATTTTTGGCCTTGGGGCTAACAAGGGTCCAAGAGCTGCCAGAGACACTGCACCAAACAGCTGCAGAAGTCACAGGGAGAATGTTCTCTGGCAGTGAATGCTAACATTTCTCTGTCTCTTAGCCCTTTATGGCTCCTACAGACAAACTGCAGTCTTTCTGACACCAGTCTTTCTGAGGTTTTGTAGTTCTAGAGCTGGCAGAATTTAAAGCTTTGCAGTTAGAGAGTAAAGTAAGTGAGTTTAGGGGGTCGGTCCCAAGTCCTTTCCTTCATTCTAGGTCCGTATCTGGCTTCTATGCTGGGCAACAGGAAAACAAAGATCCAGTGAAGAAGACTGGCTTAATCTTCACACTCTGTTCACTCATCTATTCATCCACCAAACATCTGTTCACAGCTCCCATGAACTAAGGACTGTCCTAGGTACTTGAGATACAGCAATGAAGAAATACCCTGGAGTGTACATCTGCAATAGGTGTACACATGTATAAAACAGTGCATTAGCTAGAAATAAGTGTGCTTTGGAATAAAAGAAAATGTAGAGCAGAGTGAGAGTGCTGAAAATGTGGAGATGGAGGATGGATACTTTCCAGTATTAAACAGCAGATCTCACTGAGAAGGTGAGCTTTCGGCCAAGATTTAAAGGACAGTTAAGCCAGCCCTTGTGGTAGGCAGAATAACGGCTCACCTTAGATGGCCACATCCTAAACTCTGAAATCTTTGAACATGTTACGTTACATGACAAGGGAATTAAGATACAGATGGAATTAAGGTTGCTCATCAGATGACCTTGAGATGGGAAGATTATCCTGGATTATCCAGGTGGGCTCAGTGTAATCAGAAGAGTCCACATGAATGGAAGAGGGAGGCTGCAGAGTCAGTGTCAGAGTGGTACAACCTGAAAAAGACTCAACCCAGAGTCACCAGCTTTGAAGATGGAAGGGAGCCATCAACCAAAGAATGTGGGCAGCCTCCAGAAGCTGAAAAAGACAAGGAAACAGATTCTCCCCTAGCAGCTCCAGATGGAATGCAGCCCTGCCAATACCTTGATGACTGCCCAGGAGACCCACATCAGGGGACTCTGCCCTTCAGAATTGTAAGATAATAAATCTGTGTTTTTTTAAGCACCAAGTGTTCATGGTTATTTGTTACAGATTTAAAAGTAAATAAATACATCCCCATAGGGATATCTAGAAGAGAAGCATTCCAGGCAGAGACCAGCTAGGGTGAAGCTAGGAGGAGGCCAGAGGGAGATGAGTCTAAGAGGTATAAGGCCAGACCACATAGGATCTTGGAGGTACAGGGGAGGAAAAAGTTTTCTTCAACACTCTTAGGGTTCTGGCTGGGCCTGCAAATTAAACTGACAAAGACAAACTAACAGGAGAAAAGCATACAAATTTTATCGAATCTGTGCATGTATATGGGAATCTTCACAAGAGAATGAAGATCCAAAGAAGTGATCTGAGCAGGAAGTTTATATACCTTTTAGATAAATGAACAATAAAGTTGTGAAGAACTGACAAGACAAAGGGGTTTGGGCTGGGGGTCTTAAGTGATAAGGATTAAACTAAAAAGATATGGGTTAGTTTAACAAGGTTTGCTCATATACAGATTTCCAGGTCCCAAATCCCTGTACGGGTGATAGGAATGTTTTCCTTCCTCCTGGTACAGGGAAATTCCACATGGGAATTTTATTACCTGTTTCAGGGAAGAAGAGAGAGAGAGAGACGGTCAGAATAACCTTTCTGCTTCTGCAGTTTTCTCAAACTTCTTCAGCTTAAGATAGTCAATATGCCAAGGTACCGTACTTTGGGGTAGTGTGTCCTAAACCCCATCAGAGGTCACCATAAAAAGAAAGGAAACCACAGAAAGGTTTTGAGCAAAAACAGTAGCACGTGGCTATTGTGAAAATAAACTGGATATGGTTGTGTGGAAGAACTAAGCAACTGTGGAAACAAGAAGATCAATCAAGAAATAATTGCAGTAACCAAGATGTAGAATGACAGTGACCCCGATCAGGGTGAGAAGTGGACTTAGGCAGGAGGAAACATATTACTTACTATAGTACTTACTATAATTACATCAGTAAACTACTTAAATTCATTATCAAGAAACTGGTTTAGATTCTAACTGTTCACATTCAAACAAACCAACTCATTTATTACTTTCTGGGCACTAGGAATACATGACGATTAAGAAAGGGATTAAACTTCTATAGAAAGTTGTGTCTTATTTTGGGGGTGGGGGGAATCTCCTTAAGAAAACCCAACATATGAAAATCTGAGTTTATAATATTAAATCAAGAGTTATTCACTTTATATGGATTCTTTAAAGAATTAAGCAAGTGATTCATTTAATAGAAAATGCAAAATTTTTAAAAACTCAGAATAACTTAAAAGATGAAACTACTTACTAAGAGTATAGCATGTCAGAAATTGGCTTGTAACCTACGACAGCCCCTTAAAGCTGTCAGAATTCAAAATAAAAAGAAATCTCAAAGTTCACCCCAATAGGTGAAAGACAAAGTAGATGAAGATAACGAGAATAAGTTACATTTTTGTGAAATGTAATTAAACTTGAAAATCCATATTCTTCAACAGGGTCATTTATACACCTCCACCATAGTCAAGGTTAAGCCAGGGGTTAGCTCAATCTTGGTTATAGGCTAGAATACACTACCATCTAGTGATGAATCATTCCAACCTCAGGGGGCATTATTAATTTCCACGCCATTATTTGGCTGTAGAACCTAAAATAGGTTATGAGCATAATAAGAATAAAATCAACTACTCCCACAGTTTTGTAGCAGAGTTCTTGTTTGGTATAGGCAGATAAATTTGAATTGCTAAATTAAGACAAAATAGTAATCAACATAGAAATTGGATTAACTTCACATTCTTCTACAAAAGTCACAGCTAACAGGAACCCCCTCAGGGTAGTACAAATTGTGAAAGACTGACTAGAAATCCTCAAATTAATCCCACTAGTTGAGTGTTTTCATTAGGTAGGTTAAAAACATAGCTCCTCTGTAGGATACAGACAGTAGAATACTGTCATATTTGAGCTCCAAAACCGCAAGTATGCCTAGTCTTAAAGGGAGTATAAAAGACAAGGAAGGTTTATGGTCACGAATATTGTTTTTTTTTTTTTTTAACTCAGAAGTGTTATAAAGGGCCACAATACTCCATCTGGCCACTAAGGTTATTTTACTCTTAACTGTCATCACACAGAAAACTAAAAACTATAGTTAGTGTTTAACCCCAAGTAGCTTATACCAAAATAAAGTGAACAAAATAAAATGTCAACAGAAGAAGGCATATTTCCTTAATAATGCTGAGGGGCTACAAATATTTCTACTGAACTTCAAAGAAACTGAAACTAAGAGATGCTACCCTAGGACATATAAAACCTTGTAGTTCATTAATGCATTGTGGAGCATAGAACAAGGGACTCTCCCCCATCCACTGTAGGACTGTGAGAGTGTAAACCTTGATCAACAGAGAGGGCCAGCTCCTTTCCTCTCTGAAATGTAGAACATTTCACTGGTATTCACCTATGAAATGTATTTTTCTTTTCAGTTGATGTTTAAAGTCCTGAGACTCCCAAGAGATAACTGCGTTTGATTTAGAAACATGACTACGAATTATTTAGTACAGAAAGTTGGAGCATCTTAAAAAACATGATTCACACTAAGAAAGATACTTTATTTCCTTTGGTCTATCTCTTCCCCTCCTCCCCAAAAGATGGCTTTCTTTAAAAGCTACATGGCAGCTAGAAAAAACAAGCTACATACATCTGTAACTTCTTATGGTAATTAAGCTTATGGTTATTAACTACATTTCAAGAGGGGGCAAGGATTGGCAATCAAAGTGTTATTTTAACTTCTAGTGATTCCAGTTGGGGGAGGGGGCCTAAAGGAGAGAATCACAAGGAAATTTCTGGTTAATCTGCTGCCTAGAAATGTAAGAGTTAATGTTTATATATACACTACTAGGTACAAAATAGATAACTAATGAGAACCTACTGCATAGCACAGGGAATTCTACTCAGTGATCTAAATGACCTAATGATTTAGTGACCTACGTGGGAAGGAAATCTAAAAAGTGTATATATGTATACGTATAGCTGATTCACTTTCCTGTATAGCAGAAACTAACACAACATTGTAAAGCAACTATACTCCAATAAAAATTAATTTAAAAAAAAAAGAAAGGGCTTCCCTGGTGGCGCAGTGGTTGAGAGTCCACCTGCCGATGCAGGGGACGTGAGTTCGTGCCCCGGTCCGGGAAGATCCCACATGCCGTGGAGCGGCTAGGCCCGTGAGCCATGGCCGCTGAGCCTGCGCGTCCGGAGCCTGTGCTCCGCAACGGGAGAGGCCACAACAGTGAGAGGCCCGCGTACCGCAAAAAAAAAAAAAAGAAAGAAAAAGAAAAAGATTCTCAGCATATGGATTCACCCCTTTCCAGGGATCAGCATTCTAAAGTGTTGGGAAGTGTGCATTTTAAGACACAGAAAACAAGACTCTTTAAGTTCTTTTCACATGGCCATGGTGCATACTTGTGTTACCTTCACAAAATAAATGAATCTATCTCAAGTGATACTTTTCATTACAAAAAAAAAAAAGAAAAACTAAGAAAAAAATAAGAGTTAATGTTTTAAAAAAAAAGAAAAAATTAATGCGATACACTACAGGTGAGGGTAAGGTCTTTCTTAGCCTCAGACCTTGCCTGCTTATATCTATAGTGGGCATACACACCCAATCCCAGATCTTGGATACCTCTCTAACAGGAAAAAAGGAGTTAAGGTGCTTGGGTTCCCTGTCAATGACTGTCACTTCAACTTCTGTCAGACTTCCCACTTTGCAAATTACCTTATCACTAAGGTAAAGCATATTTTAAATATACAGTTAAGGATCTCTAAAAGTGCATTGAGGCAAGTTCCCCCATTGTATAAATGAACAATGAAGCAAGGGTGTGAGCATATATATGTATACAGAACCTATTTGTGTACGTACATGCATAGTTCCAAAAGTTGAAGAGAAGCAATCTCCATCTCCCATAGGTTGAAGTTGGGAAAGGGGGCACGTGTAACCACAGGCTATATTTTAACAAAGAAAAAACCCCACACATCTAGCCTTTGAATTATTTCCACTCTGGTAAGAGGGAGAGGAGGTAAAGGGGCCTGTTCTCTATAAAAGCTTCAATTATATGCATATAATTTAGACAGATATGTCAAAGCACTTTACAAATTCTGAAGTGCTATTATCATTATTGCTGGGCAAAGGAAGATGCACCTTAAAGTGCTGGCATAGAGAACTTGCTCATCTGTCTTTTAGGTTAAGGCATGGTTGTTTTGTTTTGTTTCCACGTCTCAATGGGCAACAGGGTGCAGAGCTGTGTTGGGAGCTTCTTAACTCGCAAAGGGAACACCGGACAGAAAGTGAAGTATGCAGACTGCCCAATCATGACTGTCAACTCCTGTGCAGGGCCCCTGAAGCACAGGCTATGTTAAACTACATTTAGCACATGGTCACAAATGGTGACTAAGGAGGATTAGAATTTTTACTTAAAATGCTGCAATTTTCGACCCCTGACCTCCAAATACTATATTTAAGTACAAAGGATGCCAATAGCCTAAACGTTCCACATCGGAATTACAGCCTTGTCTACTTTAATTTACCTTACTTTAAAGAGTAAAACCCCGCACCCAACGCACAGAAGAGTACACATGCCTTCCATCCTCCCTAACTCAACCTTCTCATCATCAGCTGCTCAGCCTCTTGGAATTTTAGTATTTAAGATTAGAAACTGCTACCTCACTGTTCCTTTTGCTAAGAACTCCAAGGATGACATAAGCATCTTCTATTTAAATTCAGATTTATTATTTACAATACAAGGCAGAAAAAGAACGCAGAAGTCTCATCCATGATTATACGCTAGATCGATAATCTGCACACTAAGATGTTCTGCATAGTGTCACAGTTTCTACAATTCACAAATCAGGGCAATGATCCATATACATCCACACACAACTGTATGGCCTCCTACCATCTTTCTCCTATCATGATTTTCAAAATGACCTGAATTTAAACATTTTCTAAGACTGCACTAATGTTGGTTTTAAGATCATGTTTAATTGAAATAAATAAGGCATCCTCCTGAACTCTCCGAAGGATCTGGGTATCTTTTGCTACAGGAAAGATGATCTGACTGCCTCTTGTAGTAGAATTTAATGAATCCTATGACTGAAAGAGAGTAGGGAAAAGTGAGGAAGGAAAAGTGGCATTCCTTGATTCCTTATTCTGGGCAAGGCCTGAAGCTTCATATTTTACAGACAAAATCCCATTTAATCACCTTGTGCACTATGAGCTATATACATTAGTTTCCATTTACAAATGAGGACTTCAAAACTATACCGCTCTTAAGTAGAGAAACTGGGATTTGTAACCAGCGCTGAGACTCCATCTGAAGCCTCCTACCTGATCTCTGCTTCCAGGTTTGTCCCTTCTCCAATCCATCCTCCATTCCACTGCTACAGTGATCTACCTAAAAACAGTCAGCATCCCAGGACCATTTCTCTTTTTCAGGCCTTCACTGACCCCACATTGCATACAGAGTAACATCTCAGCCTGCAGTGAGGCATCATCGGACTTGACCTGGTTCCCGCCTCCCCCTCCACGGGCATGCCCACCGCTCCATGCCCACCCCTCCACGTTGCATACATGAGGCTCGAACAATCTCCCAGCGGTTCCTCCCACACACAGGCTGCTTCCCACTGTTACTCACGGTCTTTTCTCCACCCGCAAGAGCCTCACTACCTTTCTTCCCCTGGTAATGGAAACATCCTCAGCACATGAAAAGGAGGCACAACGCCTCCAGGAAGGCTTCTGTGAACCACTCAGTTGAGCCAGACACTCCTCCTCTGTGCTCCTATTAGCCCACACTCACCTTTGTCTCTTCAGCAATAAATGTGCACAGAGATCCATAAAAGAAAGAGCATCAATGCCATGAAGTGCAATTCAAGGTGACAAGTAAAAAAAAAAAAAATCCCATTTATTTATGGAATTTTTCACGTGGTTTTATATTCCCTGCCACGCAGGAAACCTTCTATTGCAACTCTACATACCTGGAGGAGCCAAAGTCACCGCAGGTTGATAATGAAGGGGAAGGAAGGCAGACGTATAGTATGCTGTCATTCCCCACCACTAACATATGCACACATCCCTTTCCAGACACACCTTTCCAGATACACCTATTAATTCTTATATTTTGAGCTCAAGCGTTAAGCTGAATCAGCTTTAAAAAAAAAAAAAAAAATCCTAGCTACAAGCCTTTGTTTAAAACAACACAAGCCTCAGGAAGGAAGAGAGGAGAATATAGGAGTGGTCCATTGTCATCACATCACAGTTTAAAAAAGCAAACTTCACCACCAATGTGAAAAACCAAGACCACTTGGGGAGTTAACACCTCTCTTCCAGCCCAGCCAAGGTCTCAGGAAGCTGGGAGTACAGAAGAAACCACCCAGGAGAGAGAAGCAACATCTCTGATTCACTGGATATGACAGGCATACTGTGCAAGATGCTAAGAAAACAAGGGTATACAAAACAGACTCATATTCCACCTCTCGGGGAGCTTCTCTGGAACACACCTGCACCCAGAGAAGTCAAAGGCTCCCAAAGAAATCTTTAAGAACACAAAGCCAGGAATAATAATCCCTCTGGACAACCTATGCTAAATATTGAGCTGTCGAAGAAAAAGATAAAAGGGCAAAGTCACTGCTGCCATGGAAACTACCACTGCTAACTTAAACATCTGAGCCTGAACATATATTTGAGCAGAAATGAAGCATCTTGCTTCCCAATGTTTAAAATGCTAGAGGGTAACAGGAGATTGTACACAGCTTTCCCATTTCAACATTAAACTGGATTTCTGCATTATGAAAATTTGAAATTACAATCACAAGCTGAAAAGTTTTCCTGATTTAGGACTGCTAGGAGTTTCTTGGTACCCACTTCCTGCTATACTTTTATCCCATATAAAGAGCAAGTTTCTTTAAAAGAATTCTCTCAGTACAGTAGATTTAACACATAAATTGCTTGGCAGGAAATGCACTGTATTTTACCACTGACAAGACTTTCAGAAAGTACCTACTATGTAACAAGTAACATCCTAGTCCAGAGCAGTTATGACTGCAATCTCTTTCAGATCAACCTAAAAGGAAAGAAATTTTTACCATCATCTACTACTTTAATCTCAGATAGATTTAAAAAAAACAAAAAAAAAGAGAGATCCTCAAGCCATCCTTGAGCCTATGGCCCCAAACCCAAATTTTTCACTCTTACTGTAAAGAGAGTGGAAATCTACTCGAGTACGCTCTAAGACATATTTTAAAGAGTTTCTTGGGCTTCCCTGGTGGTGCAGTGGTTGAGAGTCCGCCTGCCGATGCAGGGGACGCGGGTTCGTGCCTCGGCCCAGGAAGATCCCACATGCCACAGAGCGGCTGAGCCTGCGCGCCCGAGGCCTGTGCTCCGCAACGGTAGACGCCACGGCAGTGAGAGGCCCGCGTACCGCAAAAAAAAAAAAAAAAAAAAAAAAAAAGAGTTTCTTGACTTGATTTTGATTGCCAGTCTCTGCTTGAGAATCATCAATATAAGGGAAGTAGAATGGTTTAAAAATGTGATTTTCTATATCCTTAGCCCTGCTCAAGGATGCTTTTTTTTTGGTGGTACGCGGGCCCCTCTCACTGTTGTGGCCTCTCCCGTTGCGGAGCACATGCTCCGTTCGCGCAGGCTCAGTGGCCATGGCTCACAGGCCCAGCCGCTCCGCGGCATGTGGGATCCTCCCGGACCGGGGCACGAACCCGTGTCCCCTGCATCGGCAGGCAGACTCTCAACTACTGCGCCACCAGGGAAGCCCCCTCAAGCATGCTTTTTAAAGCCATCTTGTCTCAGGCTAAAACCCAAGATTCACAACAAAGGTCAGGGGACTGCAGGCCTTGGAAGTAAGTTGAGGAATCAGGATACTATTCTTCAGTCTGTATTTCAAGAAGAGCAAGAACAGAGGAAGGGAATCACTGAAGTAGAAGCAGGAGTAGTAAATTAAGACTGGACAAAACTTTCACTGCATTGGAACAGTCATTAGAGTGAATTTCACTGCCATCAGATCAAGAAAGAACAATCACTATGCATCACTGGCCAAGACAAAGCAGTATTTCACCAAAGTAACTTCTTGTTCTAATTGAAAATGACCCATATCTTGACTTGCTGAGACTAAAAACCATTGGTTTCCTACATTTAAGAACAGACCAAAATGCAAACAAATGAATCCTCTTATTTATCTGTCAAGGTTGGCTACACATTAACTAAGACCTACTCAACATGGCCAACAGAAATGACAACAGCCAGGTGGCCACTTCTGACATTCTTCATGGTATACAGTTCATCATATACCAATGGCACGGTGAATAATACCCAACAGTGGCTCTGACCAGCAGGAAGAAAATCTGGGGTAGGAAGTCAGAAGTCTTTCTAATTAAGGTATAACGCATTCAAGTAAATGGCTAAGTCAGATGATCAGAGTAAATAACACCAAGAATAAAGGTAACAATGGACTTCGCTTATTTCATGCACAAAGTCATTAAGAGGTTACAGGATCACATCTAAAAGAAGAAGTAAGGAAAGGTGCCAAAAATATAGTCATTAGTAACCACATATGATCATGCATATGCCTCTTGGAGGAAAGCCAAGAGATAGATGGAAACAAGCAGTCAGGCAATGAACGCTCAAGATCTTCAGGCCAGAGTCACAACTGGATGCCAGAAGGGGGATTTATTCTGCAAATATGTGTTATTTGGTCTATTCAATGTCCTTTTTTTTTTTTTAACTAGTAGTGTTCAACATATAAAACTTTACCAATTTAGAGATTTCACATTTATTAAAAAAAATTCCCAGCTTCTCTTTAAAAAAATAAACAGACTGGCAACAGAGGCCATATTCCCACAGAGCTATGAGCCAGCAGGCTGCCCTTCAAATGGAGCATGTTCTCTGCTGTTCTCCCAGTACCAGCTTTTCTCTTCAGCCCGACTGTCCTAGTCCCTGCAAGGGCTGGATCTCAAGTAAAACATCACAGCCTAAAGGTCAAACATGCTGAAGGGTGCACAGCTTTTCTACTATGGTGATGGAAAGTTTCAGAAGACTACAATATTGGCAAGTGGGTGGGGGAATAGAAAAGACAAGAACGCCTAGTGTAAAATGCGTGAAAATGTCACTGTAGGTACAGTACAGAGATACATTAAGGATGGCCTGGAGTGGAGTGAATTAATCTTAACTACTTTTGACATATCAAGTTCATCTAAACTCAAGTTCTTTAATTTTAGAGCTAATTATCTATGAAATATTCCAAGGACTAAGCATAATAAAGAAGCAAAAAAAGGCATCGGGACTTCCCTGGCGGTCCAGTGGTTAGGACTCCATACTTCCAATGCAAGGGGTGTGGGTTCGACCCCCGGTCAGACAACTAAGATCCCGCAAGCCACAGGGCGTGGCCAAAAACAAACAAACAAAAAGTATCAATTCCGTGTTACTCACCATTGTAAAGCAATTATACCCCAATAAAGATGTTTAAAAAAAAAAAAAAATTCCGTGTTACTATACATCGTAATAAGTCTTCCACATACATTCAAAGCACTCTTAAAAGGAGATCGATTTTGGCATGTTATACTACTCTGGATTAGGACTAACTAAAAGCTATCTTGTCCATACAGAATTAAGTATATCCTGTCCCTTCCAGAGACTGAGGAGAAAGTTAATTCAGACCTAATTAAATATTTTGAGACCATAAGGAAGGGAAGGGACACATTAAGTGCTTTATCCCCAGGATTTGGGGCAGGCGGCAAGTGATCCATATACAAAAAGATAAAAATTACCTTGCATTATACCAGAAGCCCTTGAATTAATATAAACAAATTTCAAGGTCATCATCTCTAAACACTGTCTCATGACATATCACAAATTATATTTGGAGATAGAATAGAGGGTAAGTAGGGACAGAACAGAAGCGTAAAGAGGTCTTACTTTGCACTTTCCCTGCTGCCTTCAGTGTACCCAAATAGATTCCCATGAAAACCTGCTTCAAACCTGCAGAGTGGGCAGGCAGTGGGACAAAGGTGATCCCTGAGCCTGCGAAAGCCCTGCCTAAAGACTGGCTGCTTTCCCAGTGGGGTGAATGCCCCTGTTGGGAGGCGGTTAAAGGAATGAACCACTAGAGGGTAGGCTGAATGTATTCTTCCATGGCCCCAAAGCTGCTATTGTGTTTCCATTGTAAGTCTTTAAAGAACTGCAAAACTGTCCCTAGGTCCATTTGGCAACATCACAGAAATTACAATTTGGTTAAAATCCTAAGATAATTAACTTAGCATTCTTTCCAATTCTCCAGAAATAAAGAATTCTCTAGAAATAGAGGTCTGAACAAAGCAGAAGATACCACCACCCAATGCCAAATAATGGTCTCCCCCGAGGATCTCCTGAACTGTCTCAGCATTGAAAGTTTCAGTAATTTCAGACTAAGAGAAAACTATAGTTTTCACCTCTTCTCGTTAACTAAAAGCCACAGCTAAAAAATAAAAAGCCAGGGGAACTAAAAGATTAAGGGTTTTATAGGGCACATTAAATTATGCTTTATCAACTGCCAATCTTTAGGCTGCAGAGTATTACTTTAATGCTATTGATTCCACCCCCCCCCCAAAATCCATGGTAACTTTCCTTAAAAACAAAACTCCTCATGAACTTCGAGTCCAATCTTTATAATAAGGTCAAGGGGCATGAGTTCCTAAATGTGCAGGGTATACTGCCCACTGTGCTAAACCTCGGATGTAACCTAGGTCGATTCTCTCTTCTTCCAGGGCTGTATTATAAAACATGAACTGGGAACAGACCAACACTTGGCATTAAATTTTTTTTGTTTACTAATCCAGTATGAGATTCCAAAACAAGAAAGTAGTCAAACAATAGAGAACTTACCGAACAGAATCTGAAATTCTCAGGTTTAAACACTGTCAATTATTTATGTTCTCCCCTTGACACCTGGTTGTTATAAACTCTTAAGGTATGCTTTCAGGCTAATAAACCTGGGGAAATACTAAACACCTCCAACTTAACGGAAGTTTTTAAGCACTGACTCCTTCTGGGTCTTTGCATAATCACTTTCTCATATTTTTGGTCAGTTTACTATAACCTTATAAAAGCTAAACTCTAGAACATGTGAATTTCAGATAAGAGGTACACCTCTTAGCTCCCATTAATTATGTTGGCCCATGTCAAGATTCTTATTATATTCTTCATTAAGGGCCAAGGTTACAGAAATGAGTGCACTGGATCAGTCTGTACTCAAATCAAAATTATCATTGTAGGGCTTCCCTGGTGGCGCAGTGGTTGAGAGTCCGCCTGCCAATGCATGGGACATGGGTTCGTGCCCCAGTCCGGGAAGATCCCACATGCTGTGGAGCGGCTAGGCCCGTGAGCCGTGGCCGCTGAGCCTGCGCGTCCGGAGCCTGTGCTCTACAACAGGAGAGGCCACAACAGTGAGAGGCCCGCGTATCGCAAAAAAAAAAAAAAAAAATTATCATTGTAACACACAGCAATTCCCAAGTATGGCTACTATTTCCCATACCTAAAATATCAGAATATCCTAAAATGGATACAAATTGCATCCACCTGTATTAAAATGAAGGCTTCAGTTTAGTTCTTCAGAAAAGTTAAGAGATGGCCAGGTAAACCAAGGTCAAGAAAAGACAAGTCTCAATTCTATGGAGCATTTGAGGGAAATGTGGAGTTTAAGCTTTCGCCATCGAACAAAGTTAGGGCTAGGAATTGATTGGGGGTAGGGGGCAAATATTGTAGTTTGAGATCTTTGACAAATTTTTAACCTTAGTAACTCTCCTCATCTATATAGATTTTTCCCACTTCACCTAGCAAACAGGGCTTTTATAAGAAATAAGTTAATGGATAAAACAACAGCTTACACATTCAAATTTAAATCTCCCTCCCAAATCTTCCTCTAAAACCACCCCTCCTGCCCCACCTGACATAGAGATAACAGCTTGATATATATTATTCCATTGTTTTCATCATACTTTTAATATATACTTATATAGAGGTTGTTTTTTAAATAAATTCTTTGATTAAAACGAAAAAAAAGAATAGCTTATAAAAATTGTAAAATACTATGTACAGTATTGCTCTTAAGACACTAACCTTCTATAGAACTGTTTTCTGCCCTCCTCTTCTCTCTAACAGCACATTTCTAATTTGTGCTAAGGTCAAGCTGTCACAATCACTGTAACTCGGGAAATCCAAATAAACAAAAGTCCTGCATATGGGCCAGGCTGTGCTTTCTTTACTTGGTCCAAAGAATAATAATAATAATAAGGCCAGTATCTGCCTTAAACTGACCTGCAAGCAGACCAAAAGCTCTCGTATACTAAGTTCCAAGTTCCAAATATTTAAACCACCAACAGCAGACGTAATAGACTGAGTAAAGTTTAACATAAAAATGTTTAAACACATACCAAGTCAAAACACTTTCTTGCTAAACAGTTGACAGTGATGTTCAGATGCCGACTTAAGAACCATGCACTACAGATATCCTGCCATAATTAATAATTAAAGTACATGGTAGGCATCTGCTCGGAGCCTAGCATGTAACATAGGGTCTTATTAGCATGGTCAACATACTGACAGTTACCTGTAATTAATGTTAAATGTTTAGCATTCTTTAAAACATATAAGAGATTAGGTCATTTTAGAGAGCTACAACTATGAACCACAATTAAGCCTAAGGATGATTAGTATGTACCATACCACACCAAGAAAACCACTTTACAAAGCCAAATACTTTCTGGTATCATCTGCTGATGAGGCAATCCTACCTGAACATACTGATAAAGTATCATACTGATACTGATAAAGAAACTACTTACAAGCCTACCAAACAGACTTGAGCACAAGGGTGAAGCATAACTGAAGATGGAAATCCCAGAGCACTGAAAAATGGGGGTGAGGTGGGGGGAATCGGAAGAAAATCAGGGAGGCCAAACTTCTTTGACAGTCTTGTACTTATCTTACCAACCCTTTTTCCCCTCCTAGCTTCTCATCTCTGCTGCTCAATGAGCCCTCATCCCCTCTCCCATGTTAGAGTTCAGCTGGGTCCCCAAATAATACCCCAAGACACTAACTGGTAAATACCTGGCTTGAAAGAAGAAGCCCATCTCATTTTCTATGCATCCAACAAACTCATGCCTCAAAAGGCAAGTAATACCTCTAAATGTATTCCAATACTTATGAAAGGTAGCCAAACATCTACTCTCTGGAGGATGCAGTCATCCCATTCCCAGAGGAACCACTGGGCAAAACAATCCTTACCTCATCTGCTAACCTTTACTGTTCAAAAGAAAATAGCTAAAGTGAACATGAAAGGAAATGCTCAAAGGGCTAAGGATGGAAAACGGCAAGATCTCAGCTTACAATCCAGAAGCCACTTAAATGGAGTGACTGCAAGCAAAACCAAAGTTCAACTGAAGAAACACATCACTGCGGACAGCATGACAAACCCGTGTGATTTGGACAACTACAAAGTGGCCATCTACGAGCCTGCAAACAAGGAGGGTCATTACATAAGAAAAGGCATCAGGAATCCTTTGAGATGGAGCTTTCGAATGAGGCTTGAGTCACAACTAAAAGGACACAGAAAAAAATAGATGCGCCTCAAATAAACATGTGTTAAGGACAAAGACATTCACATTCATTCTAATATGCAAATCCTGTAACATGCAGGGCTCTGTGCTGGATACTCAAGATGGCTCAGATGGCTCAGATAAGGAGTTCCCACTTAGTGTCTAGCAAAGAAGGGAACACATGCAGAGCCACAACACAGGACACAACCTGTGGGGAGGAGGGATTATTTCTCGATGACAGAGGAAAAAAAATCAGAAAGGTTCAGAAAACAGAGAAAGGACATATGCACTAAGCTATCTGTTTTCATATGTTCACATAGGGGATGAGACACACATGGATTCAGACATTTAATAAATGCCTACTATGAGAGTCCACAAAACAGGCACTTGGGGAACCTAGTGGTAGAGAGATTAAACAAACAGAAGGATAAAACTACTGTTTAAAACTGTAACCCATGCCACGGGGAAAAGAAAAAAAGCATCCATGTGAATAAAATGGGAAGGTGATCAGGAAAGGCGTCTCTAGAGAAGTGACATTTAAACTGAGACCTCAAGATAAGGAACATGTTCAGCTGTATTAATACTTGTCTCTTTGGAGGGAGGGGATGGTGCCATGCCACATGGTAGGTGCTGTGGGTATGGAGGACCAGGAGGTAACGGTGAATAAGATACAACCTACGCCCGGAGGAATCTCATCTTAGGGAAGCAGGCACATGCAGAATGTGGAAACCCAGGAAGCAGAGTTCTACCGGTATGGAACCTTAAGGACCCGAGGAGATCTTGAAACCCATCTAGCTTAACCATTCCTTTTTTTTTAAATGAAGGAAATGAAGCCCAGAGATTGGCTCAGGGGTCCCTGAACTAGGTAGAGGCGGAGGTGGGGCACTAGCCTATTATTAACTCTCATTACTTGGCACTGTCCATTAGTTTTTTGATCAGAAAACTCATTTGGACAATCAGAGCTCAGTAAATTAGTAATGTACAAGGAATGCTTAATATCTGTAGGGAAAATAAGCAGACTCTGATCTAAGCTCCAAGCACTTCACTAGACATTGTGGAATAATTTTCCCTGATCAGAACACAATGCGAAATGTAGCCAGTTTTTGGTGAAGTGAAATGTATTCATTTTCTCTTCTGAAGTTATGTGCATCCTACTTTGGGGTATCTAAGCATCCAGGAAATGATGATAATAGCAATTCTGTCAGATTATTTTCAATGCCTTTCCTTGGCAAAAAGAGTTGGCAAATCTATCAGTCCCCTCCCCTCCATATACTTATTTTTTATTGTACTTGCCTGAGAAATACAAACACTGAGTTACAGAGAGTAGGGAGAATGTGAGGAGCCACTAAGAGGAAAGGTCATAGCAGCACTGTTCATTAAAGCAAAAAAAGAAAACAACTCCAGTGCTTATCAAAGGAAGATAAACAGCAAGGAAGATGTGAAGATAAATAAATGGTCATACATTCACCAACTGAATATTATTCAGCAGTGAAATAAGAGGGCCCATGCACAGACAAAAGTATAGTACAAACAGAATTTTGATCAATTTAATTCTGTGTCCTTCAGGACAAAAAGGGATTTATAATCTTTTAAGTTATTACAGCTGCCCTTACAAACCAAATATAGTCAAAAAGAAACATTAGGGGCTTCCCTGGTGGCACAGTGGTTGAGAATCTGCCTGTCAATGCAGGGGACACGGGTTCGAGCCCTGGTCTGGGAAGATCCCACATGCTACGGAGCAACTGGGCCCGTGAGCCACAACTACTGAGCCTGCGTGTCTGGAGCCTGTGCTCCACAAGAGAGGCCGCGACAGTGAGAGGCCCGCGCACCGTGATGAAAAGTGGCCCCCGCTCGCCGCAACTAGAGAAAGCCCTCGCACAGAAACGAAGACCCAACACAGCTATAAATAAATAAATTTTTTAAAAAAAGAAGACTCATTAAATTTTAATCACGTATTTTTCAATTCTTACATTATACTTTAAGGATCACGTGGAAACAAAAATAACATGGGGGGGAATGCCTTTCAAATTGGAGCCATTACAACTCAGCCCTCACTGCCTTATGTCTGGTTAACCCAAAACTCCCACCACAAACACAATCAGCCCTAAAACAGAAACCTGGACCTATTTTGCCCATTAATTGCTGCTCAACGTCCAGGTCAACCTGCAAACAGGCATTTCTAAAGCGTATGATCAGGTTCAGCCTGAGCAGAATAACAGGTTAAACGTGGAGAGAGAAGAAATGGGAAAAACAGTTAATCCATTTAACAGAATTCTGCATAGAGCTGACAAGACACTGGCTCCCACGTGAAGAAGGCTTCTCTCAACCTTTTCACTTTAATTTACAGTCCCAATGGAAAAAATAGTGACCTAAGTAAGAATTCTAGACCTTTGCGCCCTGAAGGTCACCAGATAAGGTCACCCTGAAGAGGAATTTTCTCAGAATGTGGGTTGATCTAGTGGAAGAACAGCCTGGCTGGTCTTCACTGATGCCACACTCTATTTTGGACACTGTCTCAAGCTACCTGAACTTGAGAGATTTCTAAATCTTTCAAGGACATCCAAAACATTTTTGCACCAGAGCACTTATCTCTGTTATTGAAGGAAAGTCACCTTCCAGAAGAATTGCCATGAAAGCCCACAACATGTGCACTAATAAAAAAGTAACAGAACAAGAGAAGTAGTTTAAAACGCTCTTCCATTATATATAAGGAAAGTCAAGGTGAACTTTAAGAAAATTAAAACCTTGATATCTAATTGTATCAAAATAATGTAAGCAATAAAGATATAATTTATATCACGACAAACTAATACATAGCTCAGACTATTCTAAGCAAGGAAATTGGATGGATGCTTATTTCATACTGAGATTTATAAGACATGAATGATTTAGAAATGTACATGGACCCTGAGCTACTAAAATGGTGACAACCCAAAGGTGATTACTGACATATCAGAAAATCAATGGGAGTTCTGAAGAAGAATGTTTTACTCTCAAAAAAAAAAAAGGCAGTTCAACAAAAACCCACCTTTAAAAAATAGCAAGAGTTATCCCTTTCAACTGGTGCTGATCTGCCCTTTATCACTGGAAATAGAATATATCACTCAGAAAGTCACCCTGAAGCTATAAAGAAGCTTGGGGGGGCGGGGAATTAAACTTCTGGTAAGGATAGGACTAGGAGCCTATTAAGACAAAAAACTAAGACCTAAGTGTTCAAAAGCATATTAGCAGGAAACTGGCAGTGGATTCAGTAACAGTCTTTAGTGGCAAGAGAAAAAAAGAAAAGAAAAGAAAGCCTTTAAAAACCTAAGCCACTGAAATTTTAAAATGACACTTACATGACCCAGTACTTTTCTATTCAAAGAATTCTGATGCTATATTTTTCTATTTTTCTTTGGAAGCTTTTCATGTCTAATATATTTTAAGAGGTAAAAGGTATGGTTTTACTTAAGCACACAATGGAATAAAATATCACTGAGGACAACCTTGGACCTGTAAACAAATTTTAATGGGAAAGAAAAATACAAACATGGGGGAAAAGGCAATATATAAATGGCAAATGTGACAAAAAATCTGGGCATTTTGAAAAGAAAGACAGCATTGTTAGATGGGGTGAGAAAGACACTAGGTAGTATTGGTTTAATTTAGGGTGTGTCAGGCAGTGCGCTAAACCCTTTTCAGGGGCACCATCTCCATGCAATCCTAACAACCTAAGGAAATGGGTCATTTTATCCCGATTTTTCAGATGAGGATATGGTCTTAGAAAAGATTAACTTGCCCTGAACTACAAAACTTGCAAATCCAGGTCTATCGGACTGTAAAGCACATGCTCTTTGCACCACTTCAGTAAAGCAGTTGAAACAACCAATGCCTGGCTTCACTCCAGACCAATTAAATAAGAATCTCTCCCGAAAGGGCCCATGGCACTGGGATTTTTAAAAGCACCTCATTTGATTCTAATCTGTAGCCAAGGTTGAGAGCCACTGCAAAGACCTTCATAAAACAAGTGGAGTATCAGCTGGAATGTGCAGAACAGACAAGATCCAAATAATCAGAGAAAGGAAAGGCATCCAACTTTTAGGGGGAAACAGGACTGAGCATCAGTGAAGCTGTGGAGGCAGAGCCAGGCCAGAGGTCATTCAGGGAGTCTCACCAGAGCAGTGACTAAAAGGCAGAGAAAGTCAACTGGAATCTTTTTTGCTGACAACGCAAGCAAGGTACAGGCTGGGAAATTTGTATTTAGAAGACTATAGTAAGAAAGGGGCACAAAATGATTTTTATAGCTAATGTGACAAAAGAGCTTTGAATGTTAGCAAGATAAGAAATAATAATTGACTAATCTAAAGCAAATGGGCAGAGATACAAAATATAGGAAGGGACAGATAATGAGCAGGGCTTGCTGAGCAATCAGATGTAGCTCAGTAGTTATAACGACAAGCTCTGCAGTGATCCTTTCTAACATTCACCATTCTAAGCCTCAATTTCCTCATTTAGAACATGGAGAAAATAATCACGCCATCTTGTCCACTTACTGGAAGGAATAAATGAGAAGATAATCCAAATAAAAGAAAATAGAGCATCTGTATTCCAGAAGTATAAGAAAATAGTACTCCAATTTTTTTCCTTCTTAGCAGTACATCTTTAGACGGCCTTGATAGCTTTAAAGACTTAGTAATGTAGAATAGAGGCGTGACCTGTCTATTTAGTTTCTATTTTCAATTACTCTCTACATCAGTCCAGGCCAGTACCCAAGGAGCTAAGACGCAGCCATTTAAAAATGGTAATTTTTTATAAAGCAGAAACTAACATACCACTGTAAAGCAATTATACTCCAATAAAGATGTAAAAATAAATAAATAAATTTTTAAAAATGATAATTTTTCCTAAATGGTAAGGTGGAATGTACCCTACCGCCCACAAGTGACTGTCATTTTACAGATGGTTAGTGAATTTATATATTAAGCAATACACTAACTTTATATAATTTATATACAAAAGTATATATTAAGATATCCTCTGTATGTCCTCAACTGAATTCTTGGAGACAAATATTATTTAGGAAACAAATCTAGTAATAGGATTGGTTAAACTGTCAATTATTCATCAAAATAACCTACACAAAATAAAGCTTGGTAGTCTGCAAGATTTCCCATTTAACTTTCACTTTCATATACCTTATTTTGTCTTCAGATGATTTCCCACACAGTTAGTGGATAATCCTTTAGCTAAGTGACCTTTAAACCCACATTCTGAATGGCAAAAAATTGCTTCCTGAATAATTTGTTATATTACAATATATTGATAAGCTACCATGTCTGGTCATTACGATGGAAACCTGATTTGGTAACTAGAAAAGAACTTGGGATCCTTCTCTAAGAAAATAAATATTCTTTAAAAAAGGGGAGGGGAGCCAACATGGGGAAAAAATAAAGAGTACAGATATAAAAAGAGTTAATTTCTTCTACTGTCCAAGTCTTTAAGTATAGCTCACAAATTAGAAAAAAGATATTTGAAGGTGTTTTTAAAAGAGCTGTGTTCTTTTAACCCTCTCTTGACTGTAGAAAGGTAGGGCAACTCAGAAGAACTCCTGCTCCTACAGTGAAGTAATTAAATTAATTTCCAATCCCTGAAACCAGTTCTCACAGGGAAACACTATAATGCTTTGGGTAACTCTTTAAGACACAAATGAAATGGTAGTTGCCGGAAGAAGGGAAAAAAAAGCCTTTCAGCAAGTGAGAAGTTTTCTCCTAAATCATCCTTTTGCTAGAGAACCAAGTGAAGTGTCCTACCGCTGTTCTCCTGTTTTGTACAGGAAACAGAGTATATCTAACAGGAAGAGATCACAGAGGGAATCCTGAAGCTGACAACATTTTTTTTGGTGAAAAGGGTAGAAGAGGACACAAAAATACACTGAAATGCCTGCTTGGATGAAAGGGCAGTGGATATTTTCACCAAACCATTTGAATCCACATTCTCAGAGACCCACACATGTCCTTTCCCATTCTGGGCCTGCACAGGTAAAGCAAAAATATAGTTTTGGCTTTGGAATGGATTTTCTACTTAGGATTAATTACAGGCGTATCGGCTGCCCTGGGAGTTTACTTTCAAATAAAATGAGGCCATGTAAAAACCTGACTGAAGGAAATGGGATAATATCCATCTCAGGCTCCATTCCGTTCTCACAACTCAATCTCACTAACACCTATAAACCTCAGCCCAAAGAAAGCTAGAAATCCTGCTACATTCCCACAAGAGAAGAAAGTTAAAGGTTTGGATCTCTCATAGTTACCCTGAAGAGATAGACAGGAAAGCAATAGTTAAGCAAGGTCGGGGCCAATAACCACAAACTGACTAGCTAATAACTTAACTAGGTGTTGGTCATTTATCCCAGAGCTTTGATTTTAGTTTCTGTATTAGAGTTCCACTGCTCATTTTCTCTTTAAGTTTGAAAACCAGGGCCTAAGAAGTGTGACTTGCAGATGTGCACTCTGCATAAGTACACAAAGCAAAAGAAACAGAAGGCACCCCAAACCTCACATCTTTTCACATTTCCAACACAAATATCACCAGTTCCATGAACACTTGACCTCTTAATGTTCTCCAAGTAAAGGGGGCCCAGAGGATCTCGGAGCTGCATGGACACTTCAGCAGACATTCAGGGAAATCATTGCCAAGACTGTCTTGACACCTGTAGCAAAAGCATCATGTCTTTTAAATACATGTTCTGTTTAAGTGGCTTTTAAAGCTTAAGCACCGTGCCTTTAAAAGCAGTTTATAAGAGATCAGACTACAAAATTGAAGAGACAAGAAATCAATTGTGTATCAATTGTCAAAAAGCAACTTTAAAAGGTAGAGTTGGTCAGAAACTGTTGTACAGGGTGAAAGCGGGGAGAAACTCTCCACATTGGAAATGCCCAATCCCTAGGGTAGGAGCAAGAAAAGAAGTTTTTGACAGGTTGTAAGGATCAGAAAGCATTTCTCTTCTGCACTGAAAAAAGGAAAAGTATAGATCAGAAATGCAGGAAAAAGAGATTAATTTCTCTTCGTCCTTGGAGGAATTAAATACCTTTACCCCTGTCATGGACTGAATGTCTCTCCTAAAATTCATACGTCGAAGTCCTAACCCCCAATGTGACTGACTGTACATGGAGAGACAGAGCCTTTAAGTAGGTAATTAAGGTTAATGCAGTCATAAGGGTGGGGTTGTAAACCAACAGGACTAGTGCCCACATAAGAAGAGGAAGATTCACCAGGAGTGTGCACAAGTTAACACCATGCGAGGGTACATTCAGAAGGCGGCCCTCTACAAGCTAAGAAGCGAGGCCTTATCAGAAACCAACCCTGCCATCACCTTCATCTTTGACTTCCTGCCTCCAGAACTATAAGAAAATACATTTCTTTAGTTTTAGCAACCAGTCTGCAGTATTCTGTTATGGCAGCCCAAGTAGACTGATATAACCTCCAAACTAATTCTTCCTCTCGATTATCTTTTTCTTCCTAATGCTGCCACCCAACCTTCACAGGCTCCTGGCATCTGAACCTTGGCATCGAAACAATACCTCCTTACTTTTGAATTCACAACCATTAATTTTCCTCTCACTACTGACATCCACACTTCCATCTTACAATTTCCAAAACACAAGGGCAAACCTTTATCACCATATACATTGCTTCCTGTTTGTCTCCCCCCATCACCTACATTTCATCCCCATCTGGCTAGCTTCAACTTCCCAAAAACATCTCACTCTATCACCTGCTCAAATACCATCAATTACATCCATACAGGCCTGCATTCAAGGGCATTTTCAACTTTATAGCAACTTACCTGCCCTAATGTTTTCTTCCAACTTCTCATGCAAAAACCCTGCACAGGGTCAAAATGACCCATAGCCATCCTCTGAACACCTCTCAAATTTTCCTATTTCTTTGCTTTTTTTTTTTCTCATTGTTACAACTTAGAATGTCCTCTCTGCTTTACTTCCTCTTTCTAAATGGTGGCTGGAAGAGAAGTTACTGAAGAACATTATACAAGAGGCTGTGGCAAAATCTTCTACTCCAAAATGCTGCCTGCCGATTTATTTTTATTCAAATAGGCTTTTAGCCTCACCAAGGCATCATGCCAAGGTCTTATACAAGATCTGAAGATGGTACCATCCAGTAAAAGAGAAGTAGGCAACATGACACCACAAATTCCACATCATGTCCATGCATTTCATAATACATCCCCATCCCAACTATTTTTGGTTTGGGAGTAGAGAGGAGAAAATCCATGAGTTTTCAACTGGCCCTTGAAAAGTCATTTGAAAACAGACTACATGCTCTACTTAGTCAATGATGTTTAACTTTCACAACACATAAAAATTTCAGCTCCATATAAAGAGGAAATGGGGAGATCACACATAGTTAAATTCAGAAAGTTTCCGAAGACTCTTATCTCCCCCTAAATCTTACATCCTAGTAAGCATCACAGAAGGTCTAGAGACACAATGAGGCACCCAAGAACTTGATCTCCCAAGTTCAACCAGTTCCCCTCTCAAACACACTACTTTATTTCCAAAGACAGCACCTAAATCCCAGCAATGAAAGTTCTAAACAGAGTCTCTCTTGGATTCTCCCGATTTTCAATGATCCCTTCCCCTATCAATTCTCCGAAGAACTTCCCAAGCCTCATCAACCCTCTTTTCCTGAGGACATAACTGAGCTTCATAACCTACATTATATCCTTATTGATTTTTATCATGTGAATGACAAAAAAAAAAACACTAACATGCCAAGATCTCCACAAAGTGAATGCCTGGCTCTTAATTTTGTATGCACTAAAATAGCCTCTGTCCCACTCACTAGGCCTTCTCTTCCATACTTCCATAACTGTTATTTTCTCCACTTGGTATCTTCCCTCCCCTAGTTCCAATTAACACACATACAAGCTCATCACTATAAAAACTTCATGTACCTTCAAATCCCTCGTTCCTTTAAAAGTTATCCTCCAAGAGATTTTTCCTGTTAACTTAGCATGTACTGTATCATACAGACACTTTTAACACCCCACCAATAACTTCACTTCTAAGTAGTTTTTATGTATTGAATAGAAACCTAACCAGAGTAGAAACTTATATCAGAAGAGGCTTAGCTCTATTGCTCCAACCCAAATCAAAGTACCCTATAGTCAGCAGCACCCAGAGATACTCCAATGTCATTGATTAGCACCCTAAGAGCACTCAAACTGCTTGATGAGCTTATCTTTCCCATTCTAACTCAGGAGTGAAAGAACAGAGAAATGATACCAAGCAGATCTACAATCTAGGTCCAGAATCAGAAGCAAATTGACAGTATAACATTCGGGGACTTCAGTGACTGTTTCACATTTTCTCATTTCCTGGGACACCAAGTGCCCAAGAGGGCTGGGCCATCAGCTTCCTATCAAAAGGGGGAAAGAACCACCCACTTTCTAAAACAGATTGACTGTTAAACACATGTACAGCAGGCCTCAAAGGGGAAAAGGCAAGCTGTCCTGCCAGAGTTCTCAAAAGCTTCTGAGAACAGCAATTTTTAAGAGGTGCAAAGATATATATTAACCCATATTTGATAGACAGCACCCCTTCTCAAATTCAGGACTTAATAAAATACCTTTCTGTTTTAAAAATTCCTAAAATTTGAGAATTTCAAAATACCAACCCTTTCAGATCAAATAACTACATTTGTCAAACCATACTAATTATTAAAATTCCACAAAGTTTGTACAATCAATCCCTAGTGTTTAGGGAAATCATTTTAAAATTCATGTGGTTAAAGGCTACCTAATCTTTGCAGTGCCAGTACACCAACCACTTGGCACTGCTTTCTAAAACCTGGGGAGATTTTCTGACCAATGAAATACAGATAAAGTATGGCAAAGTAAGTATTAATATTTCTACCCTCTATTGTTACAGTGATAAACAGAGTGCCAGGAGCATACTGGTTGGTATATATAGCTCCTAGAAAAATAATATTTAATGAAAGCTAAAATGATTAACATTCCTCCTTAATCAAATTTTCCCTCTTATTTTGTTCTACACACACAGAAAACATGTATGTGCACACACACATACATAAAACACACACACACTCTACACATCAACAGCTATCAAAATAAACTGCAGGGGTAAAATAACATTATTGCTCTTTAGACATTTAAAAACACATTTTTAAACAACATTTTCAAAGCCAACAACCTTGAAAATTAAATTAAGCCCCTACCTTCATAGACCATAAGAGTAATATAGCTCATGATTAAGTGGGTAATTTATTTGTTTACATTTTATATAAAGATTCCCAAGGAGTCCAAGATCCTACCAGTGACTATTTAAGACACTGAGAAGACAGAATTTTAAGTATGGAACAATAATAAGTTCATAACAATTAACAGCATATAAAATTACCCCAAAGGAATGGGACTCTTATAAAATGTAGAACATCTTACACAGAGGAGAAATTTTCAATTGCCAGTATTAGGAAGGAATTTAAAATACCAGGATTCCATGCATTTAAGAAAGAACATTCCTTTGTTTGTTACAAAGCTGACACAAAAAAAGGGCATTTAATGGCAATGTGTCTCCTCCCTGAAAGCGGATTTATTGCTATTTAGGGTATCCAGGGAAGTAGTTCCAAGAGCTAAGCAATAGTTTTTAATGCTGACTCCTCTTCACAACCCGCTCTGTGGTACCCCACCCCCATACGGATCAGGGGAAATGCTTCAATGACTTACTTGATCTCAATATGTTTTCCCACCGGGTTGTGGAATATCATACATAGGAAGTATACTCATTTTGGTCCCTGGATTTTTCTACTGAGTCTTAATTTTACAATAAACAAAACTACAAAGAGTAAAATACTTCAGCAATCCAAGGAAGAATGACGAACTTTTCAGGTCCTACTACAGGAGTGCCTAATACAAAACTCAAGTGTTCGAAGGGTGATGAACGGGAAAGCATAACTGTCGTTCAAACCTTGATCTCGCGGCTTTTACTGGGTTATTAAGGTTCCGGTTATTTACAAATGTGTAAGCTTATTACATATAAAAGCTCTTAGTTCCAATAAGCTGTGGATAACTTGCTATCTCCACTTTAAAAGCCTCTTCTTCACAATTACCATCCATTTGAAGAGTGATTTGACCCACACTCTGTCCTCTGAGACATTACATAAAAGGACTCTCACCTACTCAAAAATCAATCTTTTCAATTAGATGAAAACTTAATGAAAGCTGAGATCATCTTGATGAAAGCAAATACTGCCAAAAGGCAAAAACAGCTTCACACTCTTAACGGTAAAGCCAAAGTTGCCAGATTATAATTCTGCTACATAGTCATTACAGTCCAAAGATCTGTGATTTACCTCACTGGGGCAATGATTTTCTGTAAGTAAGGTATTCACGGTTTACTATCCTTACAGGGAGCCTTGACACTACCATTGTCAATTCTACATACAGATTTGATTCCCTGAACAAAAAGGCATTTAGTCATAGTTCTATAATTAAGAATCTTCAAAACAAAGAGTAATATCCCCAATATGCAAAAGGTATTCTGAGAACAACTGCACTTGCTTGGGTCCTTTGTATAGATTTCCCTACTGATTCAATTTCATGATCATGAAATACAACAGAGGGACTAAATTTAAGTTTGCTTATCCTGTCACTTTAACCACATTCTCCCTATGGCCAATAATAAGGATGCATTTGATAGACAGGAACCCATAAAGGATGAGGAAGAGGATAATGGAAAGCAATGCTAGATGATGTAGAGTCCAACCCACAAGCATGACACAGTAGCCAATTTTGCTAAGTGGATACAGGTTGAATTAACCTGACCTTTATGCTACAATGTCCTGATTTATACAATCAATACTATCTGCCCAGCTGAGTCCTGAGCTGCTAACAATAAGATTTAAATGGCCTAAGATCTGAGACAAAAATGAACCAAAATCCGGAATGAATCCAACTTTTTGTTTAAACCCAAAAATGAACCATCATCCTATTACTAAAAAAAAAAAGAAAAAAGCAGTTTTCCCACAATGCAAACCAACAAAAGCACTTTGAAAAGAGAAGTATTTTTTGAAAATCATTAATTGCATGTTAAAATATAAGCTGCCCAAAGTAAATGTGTGATCCCTGAGGAAGTTCCTCATACATAGTAGGAGCAGTGTAAACACAAACCAAGTAAAGGAATCTGTAAGTCATCTTCCTGTTATTAGGTAAATTTCATGTAATACACATTTAAATGAGACCTGAATGCCAGGAAATGGGAATTCAAAACAGAGTTAAAGTGCTGGGGGGGGATGGAGCAGTGGGGGAGGTGATGACAGAACTAGTAAAAGATGGGCTGAGAGGAGATGAAAAAAGGCAACATGTGTAGGATTTAGGGTTGCAGTAATAAGATATATGAGTGAATAAAAAGTATGGGCTAAGAATTCATTGACCATGTTCAAGGGAAAAAAGAGTATTTGGCTAGTTCACAAAGTGAACATTGCATTTGAGAAAGAATGGAGAACGTGAATGTTCGAAAGTGCTTGAAATCTGTTCTGAAGGCCACAAGGAGCCAAGGAAGGTTTCAGGCAGGACTGACAGCCAGAGCTGCCCTTTACCTGTCTTCTACAAAGTTCTGACTCAAATGTGTCTAAATTCTACAGGGCTACTTTTATCCCAGGAGATGGTTCATAAAAATCAATGCTAAAAAGGTTACAAAAGCAGAATAGTGCTCCAGCTGATCCACAATTTACGTCTAATACCTGGGCCCAGAGAACTCTAGCATGGTTAAAATCATGCACTCGGGAGCCAGACTGCCCAGGTTCTAATTCTAGCTCTGCCACTTACTTTGTGTCTTTGGGCCAGTAACTTAAACCTCTCTGTGCTGCCACTTCTCTCTGTGCTGCAAAACTGGTGAATTTTTACTATGTACACCTTAGAGTTCTGATAACTTGAGTGAAAGAATGCAGACTGCTTACAACAGGGCCTGGCACAGAGAAATAGCTTCCAACTGACGCTGATACAACCACTTCTACTATGCCACATCCTTCTGACATCTGATCAAAGTTACATAACATTTCCTATAAAATGAAGGAATGTTGATCCAGGAGCCTTTGCAGAGGAGTCTGTGTGTGGGGATGGAGTAAGGAGTCGTGTTTTTCTCTTCCTATCCTTCTAACACCACAAGCCAAAAGCTATGTACCTAGGTGAACACTTTCCTTTTTCAATATGTCTTGCCCATTTTTCCCCTCTCAATGGCTTAAAATGGTTCCCAGGCACACATATGTAATTAAAATTCATTATCTTAAAAGACTGCTTTAGGAAGCCCAGCAATCAAATCTGCTATCATCTTTTTTTATGGGTGGATATAATTACAACCTAATAGGCATCATTTAATCAAGACTTAACAATTAGGTTCTTAAATCCAGAACTTGATCATTTTCTTCCTTGATAGGTGCACAAAATTTTCTCCCAGGTGGTGGTCATGTAAAGTGAAGGGCATAAGAACTATTAAAAACCCTTATCATAATGGCCTAAAGTGCTAATTATTACCCAATTATGACAGACATAATCTGAGAGGAGAAAGCCTAACACAACCTAATGCAATCTCATAGCAGCATTTTTAATTTTTTCACCTCCATCTCGGTGAAAAACAACGGCGCACAAAAAGCCCAATATAGAAGGTAGTATTTAACTCTCACCTACTACCTTCTAAACAAGAAAACAAAGTCATTGGTAACAGCATCCAACCCTTCCCCTGGTTCTGACATCAGCAAATCAGACCTTGAAAGGAGAAAAGCAACCCTATGCTTGTTTCCCATCCCACATTTTAGACATAAGAAACAGAGACTCTGAGAAGTGGTGCCCTCCTAAGACATTCAGGGTCAAACCAGGCTAGAACCTAGGTCTCCTCCAGTAAAAAAAAAAAAAAACAGTATTTTGTACTCTACACCTCTATCCCATCATGGGAGTACAGAAAATTGAAATAATTCTGAGGGCCTACATTTTCAAGCCTGATAGCTGTGTCTCTCACATCTAATTATACTATATCTATCCCCATTTCCAGCTAAATAAGATTAATTCTTAGTCACTGATGCTTAATAGTAACTCCTGCTACTCTCAGCAGCCAACACCCTAGTTTGAAAGGGATGCAGATCACTAACTAGTGCATCATCTATTGAGAGCCTGTAATTGCCTTACCACACCCAAGTCCCTTCTGGCTAGACTAAGCTTCTTTACAGCCCTAATACACCAAACAAGAGACTCACAGTTGGGCAAGAAATCTATTAAGAATTAGAAAACACTGAGAGGGCTCTATTTATCACTGAAAAGAGAAAATCTAATCTCTTTAGTTTTCCTTTCTTTTTCTTTTCTCAAAAGCTATGAGAGGTCTCCCAGCAAATCTAAACCAAGGCTGTGCCTTTAAACTTAGCTGTCCAAGGACTCTAGTGCAGAGGACAGATCTGATCTTTATGCAGGATTTGAAGGATTCTACTGTAGAAACAAAGCCTTAAATTTCTCCTAAGACAATCTCATTATCTTCAGTTTTCCAAAGAATTCCAATTCAGGAATGAAAAAAGAAAACAGCTACTGTTTGGGGGAGCTTTACTATAACATCGCACTTAACCTTTCGTCATAGGTATCATCACCATTCCCATTTTGTAGGTCAGAAACTGGAAGGCTGGGAAAGGTTGGGTGACTTAAATAAGGTCCCTGAATTCTTAACCTCAGGTGTAACCATCAAGCTATAAGATGAGAGCATTCCTATTTCTTACTCTTAGCTTTTCTAACACTGGCAGAAGTAACCAGGTTGTCAGGTCCTACATGGGTGGGTCACCTCACACCCCAAACGGTGCAGCCAAAGAGCAACTGTGCCAAGCTGGTAGGAGCATGCTTCAATGCCAAAAGTGACTCTGAAACCTGCAGTGCAACTCTTCCCCCAACTTCGTTTCCTCTAAGGGTAACTTGAAATGGACTGCAGCCCCATTCACTTTCTTAAAAAACTAAAAATGAAATTTTAAAACACTTTTCAAAGGACTGAGGTCCTCATCTTTACTAAGAGTAACTCCTTGGGATCTAAGTAGTGTGAGAAAGAAAAGCTACTTCAGATGACTTGGTGTCTGTGAGGGCAGAATCAATCTAGAATCCTTCATAGCAAATGAATTTGCAAAATTAGAAAAAATCAACTTATTTAAAATAAAGTTACAGTAAAAGTTTAAAACCAATTTTTAAATTTAGTTTGCAGAAGCACACCATGTTTTAAATTCTTACCCAAATACTAACTTAGATCTATCTTTCTTCGATATGGGTGCCTTCAAGGGCAATGAATATGCTTCTTAAATCTCCTCAGAGGATCTCATTCTCATTTATTAAGCAGAAACCACAGGAAAACTGGCATTAACATCCTCTTCCTGCTCTTCTGAAGCAAAAGCACCTCATTTGGGCTTTTCAGATTAAGAACACATTATGTACCAGTAAACCTTACAGTTGGACCCAGTTTCAAGCCGAAATATCATGAATTGTATAGCACCCCTTTATTCCTTCTAATTTCACTTTTCATTTCCATTTGGAGCTGTATAACACAGACACAGTTGCCCTCCAGGCTTTTTTCTCCAAACAGCCCTTGACCTTTAGAGACACCCTTACCCTGAGACACCTGCAAGTATGAAATATAAAAGCCCCAAAGACATACAAAAGCAGCACTACTGGAAACAGTCTCAAATTTAATATGTGTGTGTGTGTGTGTGTGTAATTTTTTTTTTAACTGGCCTTATTTCTTTAAACTAGGCAGAAATTTTCTCAGGTTGAAGATTTCATTTTTACAGCTACAAGGATTTCCAAAATAAAAAGTGATTAATGTTTCTTGTCCTGAATTTTGTGTTTGAAAGGAAATAAAAATTTCACTGTCATTCATTCAATAAATATTAAGCTCTATGTACACGGAACTATCAGAATATAAAAGTGTCTCTTTGCTCTCAAGGACTTCAAAGTTTTCAGAGAACTAAGTTTCTTGCAACCTGAAATTCCAAAACATCAATAATCTTCACCATCACCCGCCAGAGGTATCCTGGAAAAGGGACTTTGGTATTAAATAGAAATCAACATCATTAAGAATGCTACAATGAACATCCGGGTGCATGCATCCTTTTGAATTATGGTTTTCTCTGGATATATGCCTAGGAGTAGGATTGCTGGGTCATATGGTAGCTCAATATTTAGTTTTTTAGGGAACCTCCATACTGTTCTCCATAGTGGCTGTACCAATTTACATTCCCACCAACAGTGTAGGAGGGTTCTCTTTTCTCCACACCCTCTCCAGCATTTATTGTTTGTAGAATTTTTGATGATAGCCATTCTGACCGGTCTGAGGTGATACCTCATTATAGTTTTGATTTGCACTTCTCTAATAATTAGTGACATTGAGCATCTTATGTGTTTGTTGGCTATCTGTAGGTCTTCTTTGGAGAAATGTCTATTTAGGTCTTCTGCCCATTTTTGGATTGGGTTTTTCTGATATTGAGCTGCATGAGCTGTTTGTATATTTTGGAGATTAATTCCTTGTCAGTTGTTTCGTTTGCAAATATTTTCCCCCATTCTGAGGGTTGTCTTTTCATTTTGTTTATGGTTTCCTTTACTGTGCAAAAGCTGTTAAGTTTAATTAGGTCCCATTTGTTTATTTTGGTTTTTATTTTCATTACTCTAGGCAGTGGACTGAAAAAGATCTTGCTGTGATTTATGTCATAGAGTGTTCTGCCTATATTTTCCTCTAAGAGTTTTACAGTATCTATAAGTATATCTATAAATACATAGTATTTATAGTAACCATAATTCAAAAGGATACACACACCTCCATGTTCACTGCAGCACTATTTACAACAGCCAGGACATAGAAGCAACCTAAATGTCCACTGACAGAGGAACAGACCAAGAAGATGTGGTACATATATGCAATGGAATATTACTCAGCCATAAAAAGGAATGAAATGGTACCATTTGCAGAGATGTGGATGGACCTAGAGACTGTCATACAGAGTGAAGTAAGTCAGAAAAACAAGTATCATATAATATCACTGATATGTGGAATCTAGAAAAACAGTACACATGGACCTATATGCAAAGCAGAAACAAGAGTCACATATGTAGAGAACTTACGGTTACCAAGGAGGGAGGGGGGGAGATGGGATGAATTGGGAGATTGGGATTGACATATACACACTACTATGTGTAAAATAGATAACTAACGAGAACCTAGTGTATAGCACAGGGAAGTCTACTCAATGCTCTGTGGTGACCTAAATGGGAAGGGAATCTAAAAATGAGTGGATATATGTATACATATGACTGTTTCACTTTGCTGTACAGCAAGAAACTGACAACATTGTAAAGCAACTATCCTCCAATAAAAATTAATTAAAAAAAGAATGCTAGACAATGCTGGTATGTATATTTCTTTTTTTTTTAACTAAACTTTTTTTAAATTGAAGTATAGTTGATATACAATGTAAGTTACAGGTGTTAAATAAAGTGATTCACTTTAAAGATGTTTAAAGGTTATAATCCATTTACAGTTATTATAAAATATTGGCTATACAATTTATATTGGTTATACAATTTTTAAAGGTTATATTCCATTTATAGTTATTATAAAATATTGGCTATAATCCCTGTGCTGTACAACATATCCTTATAGCTTATTTTTATACATAATAGTTTGTACCTCTTAATTCCCTACCTGTATTATTGCTCCTCCCTCCTTCCCTCTCCCCACTGGTAACCACTAATTAGTTCTCTCTTTCAGTCGGTTTCTTTTTTGTTATATTCACTAGTTTGTTGTAATTTTTAGATTCCACATGTAAGTGGATATTTCTTGATCCCGTCTGGACATATGAAGGCCTTAATATATAACAACATAATGTTCAGGAATTTGTTATCCAAATTAAAATCCAGGAAATGTTTCAAATTTGCTCATTTAGACTTGAAAGAAATTAATTCTATCAGAATATTAAACAAATGTGGTATCACAAAAAATTAAATGGGTACCACCTCACCACCACCAACCCCATTTTGCATTTCAAAGGAAGGGACTACTATGCCATTTTCTTCTCTCAAGGACCTCAGCAACCTGGAATGTACAAGCGGAGCCCTGCCTGACAACAGTGGTTTGGATGATATCTCACCTGCCTCCTTCTTACCCACCTAGTCTTGACTAAATTGGGGGGGGGGGGGGGGGGGAGGGGGGGGCGTGAATAAATGCAGTGGAAGGTTAAAAAAAAAAAAAGTGCAGATGTGTTCAACAGCTGACAAAAGAGGTTAAGATTCTATATACACCCACAATACAATTTAGTCAATTTCTATTTAAAAACAAACTAGGACAATGTAGGAAAAAGAAAATGCTTAGGTGAAGTACTCCAAAGTGCATTTTTAGCTCATGTGACCTTCTACAGTGCTCCAAATGTGTGTACGTAGATGTGTGGGCATGTGTGTATTTATAGAAAGAAAGTGTTGAGAGCACTATTAAAAAAAATACATGAATAAAACATAGAATGTTTGTGCTACATGGAACTTCTGAAAGCTAGTCACAGCTTTGATTTTAAGGTAAGGAAGATAAGTACCAAGATTTGGACCAAGGTAAAACCTGCTAGTGACAGAACCTGGTCACACTATTCGAGGCTTCAACTCCCAGCACAATCTCACCTTCAGTTATTCTAATTCCATGCCTTTATTCTTAAATTTGCACTTCCACTGGAAACATGACTGTCCATTAATACCTGTAATACAGATTTCTAAATTTTAAGGCTCAAGTGAGCTTTGCCCTATTTATCCCAGGAAGACATGAGTCCAACCCAGCAGTTCTCAAAGTGTGGTCCAGGAAGCCCTGAAGGTCCCTGAGACCTCTTCACAGATCCAGAAGGTCAAAACAATACCTTTTCCTCTCATTCTCTCATAAATGTACAGTAGAGGGCTTCCCTGGTGGCGCAGTGGTTGAGAGTCCGCCTTCCGATGCAGGGGACACAGGTTTGTGCCCCAGTCTGGGGAGATCCCACATGCCGCGGAGCAGCTGGGCCCGTGAGCCATGGCCGCTGAGCCTGCACATCCGCAGCCTGTGCTCCGCAACAGGAGAGGCCACAACAGTGAGAGGCCCGCGTACAGAAAAAAAAAAAAAAAAATGTACACTAGAGCTTTCCAAAGGTTATATGATGTGTGACAGCTGCTTCTGCATTCAGCCTGGTGCAATATATAAGAATACAGCTGACTCCTATTAAGCTAGACATTAAAGAGATGAAAAACTGTAAAATCATGCCACTTACCATTATTTTTGTTTTAGCAAAATATACATATCCATCATTTTTAAAATGTTACTTTTGTTAATGCTATTGGAGTTTTTTTGAGCTAAATATCTGTTTTTAACTTTCTCATCTTAATTTCTAATGCAACAAATATTGATAAACATAACTTACATAAACATAAGGTCTTTCGAGTCCTCAATAATTTAAGTGTAAAAAGGGGTCCTAAGAACAAAAAGTTTGAGAATCGCTAGTCTCACCAGTGCTAAATAAGTTCTCTTCCGTGGTTATTTTCTGTTGTTGTCGTTGTTGGCTGCGATGGGTCTTGATTGTGGCACTCGGCGTATTCGTCAAAGCGCGCAGGCTTCTCTCTAGTTGTAGCGTGCGGGTTTTCTCTCTCTAGCTGTGGCGAGTGGGGTCCAGAGCACGTGGACTCTGTAGTTTGCAGCATGCAGCCTCTCTAGTTGAGGCTCGCGAGCTCAGTAGTTGTGGCGTGTGAGCTTAGTTGTCCCTTAGAGGCATGTGGGATTTTAGTTCCCAGACCAGGGATCGAACCCGAGTCCTCTGCATTGGAAGGCGGATTCTTTACCACTGGACCACCAGGGAAATCCCATAGTGAATTTTTTAAGCACGTACAGGTAAACCTTAGAATGGTGTCCTATTCCTCTCCTTACCTTTTTTTCTTTTTGCAGTACGCGGGCCTCTCACTGTTGTGGCCTCTCCCATTGCGGAGCACAGGCTCCGGACACGCAGGCTCAACGGCCATGGCTCACGGGCCCAGCCGCTCTGCGACATGTGGGATCCTCCCGGACCGGGGCACGAACCCGCGTCCTCTGCATCAGCAGGCGGACTCTCAACCACTGCGCCGCCAGGGAAGCCCCTCTCCTTACCTTTAAAGACATGTTTCTCCAGCCCTGGAACTGTGTCAAGTACTTCTTATGCCCAGTACTCACTTTAATCAGTTCAACTTTCTTTGATATAGAATTTCTATAAAACCATGATAGGGGAACCATGAATAAACTCTATATTCTGGTTCTCAGAAAGGACACTTTATAAAGCATAATAAGTTATGTTTCATGTTGCATACTTACTTTGGTTTAGAGAATACTAACAGTATACAATATGCCAAGTAGTAGTTTTCCATTTGCTAGATTCCACCATAGTCAGGCACCAAATCACATTTCATTTCACTCTTGAAGTCCTGCTCCTTCTTTTCTAGGGCTGCTTTTGCCATACCAACCTACATCCTTTATTTCAGTTTTCTTTGCACCAGGTCATCCTACAAAATTGTCCCCAATCTGGTTTCTCTCAAGTTTTCTTCCTACTATGCTCATATTCCAAAGGCTTTACAACACCCTACACCATACAGAAAGGGAAACGTTCCTTCCTGAGTTTCAAGGCCCTCTAGAAACCTAACCACCCTGTAATAGTCAAAGCTGTTTCCTCAATATGCTGGGAGTACATCATGTTTAATCCCCCTCTTTTTCTCCAAGGAAAAAAGTCTCCCTCTACCTCTATAAAACCTCCCCAAAGTGCTACTCACATCTACCTAGTTTCTCAAACCTTTCCCAACTATGCAGCAGCCCTCACCAAACCCCCTCTCCCACAATCAACTCATCACATTTCCTGACTACAGGCTGTCAACTAGACTTAACCTAAGGATAGCGTCCATATCCTACTGATCCTGAACTCCCAAAGACCTGGCACAGTGCTAGGCTCTATCGAGGCACCAAACATTAATAAACGGTTGAGATGCAGAGAATACTGAAAATCTGCTAAAATGCTTTGAAAAATACAAGGGGGATTATCTTTTGAAGTAATTAGTAACTGCATGTTAATATTTTTGCAAATTAAAATATATACATGACGCAAAAAGATAACTGTTGAACACTATAAAATGAAAGAAATCTAATTCTTCCAACGCACACACCAGAAGTTAACAGTTTCATTAACAATTCGAACATTTTCAAAGCCAATACAAACATGTACAAGCACAGGTGAGGAAAGCAAATACTTTAGTAGATACACAGAGGTAGATCTTTCTGTAATGATCTTTGCAACTTGCTTTTTACAGTTAAATATCAGCACATAAGAGAATTCTTTCTTTATAGATGGCTATACAGTGGTCCCTTGGTATCCTCAGGGTAATGGTTCTAGGATCCCCACAGATACCAAAATCCCGAGGATTCCCAAGTCCCAAAGTCAGTCCTCCGTATCCGGTTCTGGTTCTGTATCTGCCGACTGTAAACACAGTATACAGTCCGCAATTGTTTGAGTCTGTGGATGTGGAAACCCACTCCCTGCAGATACAGAGGAGCTGATTATAACTGAGATGGCCCAAATTAATATAAATGATTCCCTACTGATAAATATCCAAGGTTTTACTATTTCAAACAATGCTTGCAATAAATACCTTATACAAGAGAGCAAAAATATACATTTAAAGATAGAAACTGTTGGTTCATAGTCAATTTATATTTTTAATTATGCTAAGTTGCTGCCAAAAAGCCCTCTAAAAAATCCTATCAACTTACAATCCCACCAAGACTTCGCCTGCATTTTTAAAAATGAAATGGAAATAATGCAGCAGTGCCGAGAAGGAACTGGGAGAAGGAAAGGCATGTCAGGAACCAGCTATGGGTTTAGAGTCACCAACCGCTATCGCTTTTTGTAAGACATTAGGCAACACCTTTACCACAAATTCCATGTTTATAAAATGAGGGTTTTGGTCAACACTGTGGATAAGGGCCCCTCCAGCTCTGACATTCTCTGACGTCCTTGAATTTGCTATATATAAGAAATGCACATTAAATCTGAAGACAAAACACTTATTCTCTTGGGCTGCCCGGAAATAAACAAACAAGTGCTGGGAAAGTCAAACTGCTGCACTGGGAAAGTAAATGCTCTGATAAAACCCCTGCTAGGAATTTAAAAATGGAAGTGAAATTGAGACTGGAGGAAATGGCCACCTTAGAGGGAAGATAAAAAACCATTTCAAAAATAACAAACAAACAAAAAAAGGATCCTTTTAATCATCTGGTGGTTTTCCTAGTTAAGACAAGCTGCATCTCAGTAGAAGAAATGCAGCTAAATGGCTATCACAAGGGAGGACCAAAGCACCCTGATGGCTACTAATTAATAAAAAGTCACAAACATCCCTTTCAAGCTTACCATTTGAAAGAGTGGATGTTAACAGGAGATATGATTTGCTAAGCTAAATAAAAGCCTTTATTAACAAGAAGTGACAAGATCACAACCCTGCTGCTGATAAACTGCCAACATACCCCGGGCCTTCAAATGACGGGCTGCCCATTTAACATATTGCAGCTTTAAAATGAGTTGCTTTAGAACAAACAGTTCTATGTCACGGCAGGCCTGCAACATACCAGATGGAGCTGCTGCTGTACTCTGGATTGTGCGTGCGTGCGTGCGTGCGTGCGTGTGTGTGTACAGGGGCCACACATATACCTCAGGAATACCCAGCCCAATAACCCTTCTTAAGATTAGCCATCCTTGATCAGAGCATCCACCTTGAATCTCAACTTCTCTATCTGCTTCCAAAAAGACTCAGTGTTGAGCAGAAAGCAGCCATTCTCCCAACAGCCAAAGGAGGTTTCACACTGCTGTTAGACCAGCCTGGCAGTCATCCCTGGAGCCTGCCTCCTTAACCCTGGCAAACACGGCCACTTCAATCCAGTCTTGAAGCAGGGATTTTTTTTTTAATATAGCATGCTTTGAAGCTGTATAAAACAGGTCATAAATACATGTAAAAGGCATAATCTCAGTCTTGTCAAAGTGGTTACAGAAGCATCACACCAGATCTTTTCCTGTGTGGTCCACTGTTAAATTCACCAAATAGGAGACTACAAATAGATATGGTAAAGTCTTAATTATTCACAGGGATGGATGAAGACAAACAGCACTGTTAACTTAATATTCTAAGATGACTTTTTGTATTATCTACTATCCAGCACTTAAATAGTATTGTATAGTAATAATTAATGTCCATAAAAAACCTCAAAGTGCTCAGTTTAAATGTTAAGAATTCTGATTAACTACAATTGGTCAAATATGTATGTTATACATGGCAATTTCTCAGTAACCTGAGTACGAAGGCTGAGTATGCCTTAAAGGAAAAAAAAAAAACTTACACGCAGTATTTACTTTTGGCATGTGTAATTTTATAACTTTAAACTTTATTTTAAAAAATATAGAGATCTACTATATTCGAGGAACAAAGCTGTAAACAGGATCACTGACATCAAGGAGCTTCCAATGCAGTTGAAAACAACGTTTAAAAGTGTCCAAAAAATGCAAACAGTCTACCTCTCTGAGGAAAACAATGAGTTAAGAATATACTCTAGTAAATGTAATGATCTAATAAGTAGGTGGGATATCATTTTAAAATACCATGTCATAAATTCACAGTACTCTTTATAGTTCTGATGATGTTTGTGGGTTGAGGAAACAAGCCACATGGAGAATTCGCTTCCTCATTTTCTCTAACCTCTTTTTCTTCTTGTCTTTTTCTGATTACTTAGAGCAATTTCCCAGACTCTGCTACCAATCTCTTACAAACACAGATAGCCCTTTAGAATTAAGGGACTGCCCAAAAGCCATTCAGGTCATTTTAAGAAAGAAGTATTTTTCAATAAATGTCTTCCAAGGTTTCTACAAAGAAAACTGCCTAAGCCTCTCCCATCCCAACGAATGTTTCAAAGACAATTCCAAAATAATATGGTATTTGATTTTAGCTCAAATTTAAATGAATATTGGGAGGAACACAGTATTGTGAAGAAATGGGGTGGGTTGCCTCGATCTGGCAGAGGGATTCTATAAAAGGTTATTCATAAATTAACCAAACAATTCAATCAATGACAAACTATAATTTGGGGCAAGTAGGTAAAGTCCTTTAGACCAAATCAAAAAGCCTGACAGACATTTCTCTCTATAGTTTTTACAACCGCAATTTATGCACTAGAAAAGTACTATCAAAAAAATGTTGATAAATTATACTTCAAAATTGAGTAGAGCAGCGCATTTTCAAAGCCACGAGTGGAGGATGTAGACTATGCAGATAACACTGCTGGACTTGGCAGTGGTTGTATAGTTTTCAGTGTGAAAGCTGCTGAATTACTGGTATACTTGAGAACATTACAGTTTGTTTCTTGGCTGTTTAAAAAAAAAAAAAAAAAGCCAGACCTTTGGTGGGATATAAACTAGATGGCAGGGATCAGATCCAGGATTCAAAGTTCACCATGAATTTATCAGGGAAAAAGAGAGTTCAACTTCAGGACCCCTTTCTATTCTAATATTCTATTGCCTATAAAATTAAAAAACAAAACGGCTGCCTCTGATGGAGTAAGGCAGGGAGAGGGTGGATGGGAGGGAAGATGCAGTTAACAAATGAACTTCTCTGACCACCCCACACTAAGTTAGGAGCCCCAAAGACTCTTGCCCTTCGTAACACAAATCACCATTATAAATAATAACTTCTAGAGCTTTAACATGTGTCTCCCCCAATACTCTGAGTTTCATGTCCGCAAAGACTAGATCACACTCACCACTATGTCTCAGTATCTAAGACAGTGTGTGGTACACAGTATGAACAAAATGTTTACTAAGTAAATGAAATTAAGGAAACTGAGATGTTTTCATGTATAAGCTGGAAAAATAATTGTTTTTAAACTACTGCAGAGTAAAAGAGGTTGATAAACAATCCAAAAAAAGTGAATGGATAAGAAATCAAGAAGGCAACAAAATATCATTAAGGTCAGGAGGCCAGGCACAACACAAGCATAAAAATTTAAATCCTATAAAGCTGTAGGTCTAGAGGAAAGTTTTAAGAAGCCACTTTCTAGCAAAAAGGAATAGTGAACATTTTCAAAGAGTCATTTAATAAACTGTCAGCAAATTTGCTTCATTTCTTTAGACAATAACAAACAGGAAATAATCATAGGGAATGGGGAAGAGAAAGGTTCCAGCCACAATGAAAAATTCCTTACAGATAAAGTTCCATAAAACTCCTTAGGGAAGCTCAATATAAAATACCCAAGACCTGACAACAAGTCCCCTGATTATGTTTCTGAATTTCTTAGAGAACTGGGGAACTACAGAAACCTTTCACCAAAATCTTTTGATAGTGGAGGCCAACTTTAAAAAAAAAAGAAACTTACAGAAATTAAAAGGAAGTGCACGCTATTTATTAAACTCAAAGGTTAGGATTGCAGTGTATACGATGAAATGATATAAAAAGCTATTCAGCTTTGAATTCTCAATACCTATCTTAACTTCTGCTTCATCTTGTGATGTCCTAAATCTGGCTAAACAGCATGGAGCACCCTTGGCAGGATTCCACCTGACTGCTATGCTATACTCCTTCTCTATGTGCATAGCCTGTTGGGCCACTTTTACACCAGAGACACTTGCTTGAAATATGTAGAGATGATTTTCTTTTCTTTTTTTTTTTTTTTTAGGTTTACAACAGCTTCACAGAGCACAAGGATAATATTTATAGGCTTGAAAGAGTAAAATATACACAAAGATAAGAAACCAAGGAACACGTTAACAAGAAGCGTCTCTATTCTACAATATCATGGATTGAAAGATGCACCACTAGCTTCCCAGCTGTGAGAAAAATAAACATCACTACATTAAGCGGATATATTTATGAGATTCAAAAACTATGTAAAAATTGCACATCTAAGACTTGAGGAAATACGGCATTAGTTAAACCAACATTTTTTGCTAAAATTTCCTTGTAGTGATTAAAATTTTAATAAGATCACCTATCATTCATGGTTTACCTACAGATGCAAATAAAACTTTCTCAATTGACAGTAAGTTTCAAGTACTGTATTATCTCAATTCCAGACTCTGAATTCAATTGAATTAAAAAAATAACTTCCTGAATTTCTACTACAAACAAGTAACACACTAGGTGCAAGAGATAAAATAATAAACAAGACAGATGTCCCCTTTCTAGGGAAGAACAGAAAGATTATCTTGAATCTGTATTCTTCACCATCCACCCTCCCTCCAACAGATTTTTCTGACAGTTAAGTTGGAGAAACAAGATAAATCAATAACCATCTTTACTGGGTAGATATTTTGTTGATTCAAGTTTGGACATCATACATCCTATGGAGCACCTGACCTGCAACTTTTTCTCAGAACAAAGATAGGTGCATTTCTAAAAGCCCACCAGATTTGGAACATATTAGTCCCAGAAACGTAACAACTTTAAGGAATAGCCCTTACAGATTCTCTACTACAACGAGCTAGGGTTATCAGAATGTCACCTTCGCCAGGAATAGAGCTCACAGTATCACAATCTTTTTTTCTTGATTTTAACAGAATCCTAAAATAAGTCTGAAGACAGTGCCTTCATTTCCTCACTTATAGATCTATACTTTATATAGTTCCAAAAAGTAATCCTGCAAGTGGAGACTGCCAGCTGGCAACAAGACACCAGCCTGTGATGGAATTCTTCCAGAAGTTATCTGGTCACAGACCTTAAAAAATGCAAGGTCAGGGGCTTCCCTGGTGGCGCAGTGGTTGAGAGTCTGCCTGCCGATGCAGGGGACACGGGTTCGTGCCCCGGTCTGGGAAGATCCCACATGCCGCAGGGCGGCTAGGTCCGTGAGCCATGGCCGCTGAGCCTGCGCGTCCAGAGCCTGTGCTCCGCCACGGGAGAGGCCACAGCAGTGAGAGCCCCGCGAACCGCAAAAAAAAAAAAAAAAAAAATGCAAGGTCAGAATCCTGGCCCTGGGGAATAGGTGTGGGCATTCTGCTGGGAGTGCTACAGGTTACAACAGCCCCACCACTGAGGGGCCAAACAATAAGGCCTGGAGATGACACAGTCGTCGACCTGCCTCTCGGATCTGTCTGTCCTCAGCCACCTGAAACTACAACCAACAGAACTACCAGAGGTAGAAAGAACATCATTCTGGAGACCAGGGTAACAGGGTGTGAACTAGGAGTCACAGACCTAAGTCCTTCACACCCACCCAGCAGGATGATTTTAACAAACCACCTGACCTCTGAGCCTCATTTCCCTCATCTGTAAACTCATTATCCCAGGGAACTGTGGTGAAGTCCTGGAAGAACAGAAAACACAATGCTCGTGTCTCCTGGTTCCATCATTGTGGGCAGTATACCACCTTCAATTACTGATTCCACCTGTTCTTCTGTCCTAACAGCCAGGGCTTTCAGCAACTAAAAACAGGCAGCTCCTTACTGTCCCATCAAATACAAAATTTCTTACTCTAATTGCATTCTCACGAGGCAATAATTTAGAAGTTACTTTTAGAAGTTGTACAAAAGGGGAAAAACCAACCCCTTCACTTTTCTTCTCTGGATCACAAACTATGTTGTTCACCAAGAAATCAAACTTTGCCCCCTACTGTCCACAAACAATACAGGTAGATTAGCCAAATCCTTTTTAAAAAGTCCAAGAATCAAGAGCCAGTTCCACCTGAGGGAATGAGCCTCTCCAGCAAAACAAGGAGATGAAGCAGCATACAGGCTGTCCAATCACCTTTCCGAAGTAAGAAATGTAAATGCCACTAATGGAGAAAAGCAACAGGCAGACCTAAGAACATCAAGAACTGGCATGAGAAAGCTACAATCAGCAGCCTTAAGAACCCTTGTTCCTGGCAGACGTGGTCTTAGGCATGAGCAAGAATCAAGGAGAAGGTGTAGATCAGTGTTTTGAAAAGCATCCCAGATTCTAACCTGTCACTGGCTTACTACTACTGGAACTATACTAACAGGGAAGGAGTCCAAGAAACTTTATCATCCTTATGACTTTTTCCTAAATGTTTTGAAAAATAAATGTTATACACAGAAGAAGCTCCTGGCACATCATGCTATCAAGAGAATGAAACTATGGGGGAAACATTGGAGGCTTCAAGTGGTTACACACACATGCCTGGGATCCGATCTTCTTTGGACAAGAGCAGAATTAAGACAGTCGCAGTGGTGTCTCTCTCCAGCCACAACTTAAACTTGGCAGGTTCTGCATTGCATAAACATTCTTTACCTGTGACTGGACTCCTGGCAAACTAGGAAGTAATTATTCATACAACAAAAGAGAGACCCAAAAGGAATGACAATGACATGGGAGGGAGGGAGGAGGGAAGACACAAAAACTAAGCAAATATACACACAAAACAACTGAGACCAAGAAAACCACACTCCTGTCCCCAAAACAATATGCAGAATCCTGGCCATATCCTTAATGCCCAGACTATA
This sequence comes from Phocoena phocoena, assembly GCF_963924675.1. Classification (NCBI taxonomy): domain Eukaryota; kingdom Metazoa; phylum Chordata; class Mammalia; order Artiodactyla; family Phocoenidae; genus Phocoena; species Phocoena phocoena. The sequence continues at coordinate 43,258,843 of NC_089224.1, read as the reverse complement.
GAGATATGTCCCTTTTCTCAAGTCCTCAAACTACTATTAAAGTTAGAGGGGGAGGCTTGTGATATCGTTTTCTGCCGCATCTCCTTAAGCAGGCAGACCAAGGAACGAGTCCAAGGATGCTTTATAAATTTCTCTAAAGCTCTCTCAGTACCTAGCACTCAGTAATAATGTGTGATGAAACCGTAAGTACTACACAAACTTCCTGGCTTCTGAACATAGTCCCAATACAAAAAACGTGAAGACATTTCTTAAGATCCTTTAAAAAAAAAACTAGAAGAAAAAACTTTAGATGAATTTGGAAAAGGTCTAGTCTCCAAGGTAACTACCAGCCCACCAAAACCAAAGCCTTTCTAATAGCACAGTAGAAGCTCCATGACAATAATTCTCAACCTTTAGGAAGATAAAACACGATTCTTTTTTAAAAAAACAAATTCTCAATGCCCCACCCAACCCAACAATGAAGACATCGTGGAAGACCCTCAACAGGACACTCCAGGGCATGTCAAAATAAGCAATATATTCATCTAAAAGAATCATATAATCATGGAAGATGCTTGGTACCAAGAGTTTTTTTAAAGTGCCTCTTAAAAATTAGTTCAGAATAGACCTACAGTATTTTTTAAACTACACACACAGTTAATTCAAAATTAGTTTTTTTCAAATTAAGCACACACTTTCACTCACTCCCAAATATTAAAAAAATGCGGCTGGGCTAGAAACTGCACCAATTTTTAAAACTGCCAGCATTAAGCTCCTATTATTCTAGAAGGTTTTGCTAAGATGTTCAATACAGGGACACATTCTAATTCCTTGTTATGACTGGCCCAGCTCAAGTGGCTGTCAGGAGAGCAGGGCTTTATAGGCATTGTTCCATCCTCAGAAGCTACATTAATGCTGGGTTGATAAAACAGGTCTTCATATCTGTGTGCTGGGCTGAACAAAAAGTTAACTAGAAATGTAAGTGCTTAAAGTCACCAAAAGGAAAGCTCTACACTGACATTTTCTACCTACTTACCATTCATCTGTATTCATCTCACTAGACATTAACACACACCAAAGTTGCTCTCTGCTATTCAAATTGTGCTATTATGCTCAGGAGTAGATTAATAATATCCACCTTCCTTATTGTAAAATCAAATTACAACACTGGTCCAAACACGACATGTGGGGCCTCTTTCTACTTCTGCTGGCGTATCAGCTTGCTCTACTGTACACGTGGGAGAAAGCTTTGCTGGGTTGCCCTGCTGTTTCTGGAGAGGGGGTTTAGAAAAGGCTGAAAACTGAAAAAAAAAAAATAAGGGGGAAAAGGAGAGAAGAACAACACACATATAAACCTCACACCTGGTAACCTCTCATATCAGCTCTTTTTTACAGCATTCTGAGGGGAGAATGTCTTTTCTAAGCCAACACCATCAGCAATGAGGTTAGCAGGTGGGCCATGGGGCTCTTTGAAACAGCTCATAACATCCTATTAGTTTTCACAGCACCAAGCAACTTCTGCTGACCTCGAAGCATCTGAACAAATATAAGCAGGCAACAGGCAGGAAGAAATCTCTGCTCCCAATGAGGGCAAGTTTAAAATCCTAGGGAGAGGGGAAAAAAGGTAAGATACCCTGATGCAAGCACATCTTGTAAAGGAACGAGGAGCTGTCTTGCAGCCAGGCATTAAGGAAGAGGAGGTCCAAGACGAGACTTCTCTATGTAAAATAAAGAAGACTTCAAGATGTAAATTTAAAAGGAACAATCTAACATAATTCAAACGTTATTTGCAAACACAAAGAAAATCAAAAGAACTGAAGTCTTCAGAACTACTGCCTTTGTCTAGACATTTTAATAAACTTTTTAATTCCCATGGCTTTAAGAACTGCAGCATTAGAATCACAAACTCAAATACCCACAAAGGCCAAGCAACAATGTATTCTGAAGTGAAATAAACCATGCTCCATGTAAACAGTGCAGTGAATATGGGCTCAGCGTTGCTCCACCTTCACACATTTTCCAGAGACACAAAATATGGCTCTAGATCCTTACATGATATTTGCCAATGCCTAAATCAACAACTCACTACTTTTTTTTAAACACAGTTTAGGCCAAATAAAACAGCCCCAGAATATGCAGCCCATGGGCCACCATTTGGGACCCGTGGCAGAATCCACTTGTCAGCTGATAACCCATTTCTCCCTTTCGTCCTCTAATAGCGGCAACTGTCTTGATGACAGAAAATAATCTTCAGTGAATAAAATGTAACAAAATGCTTAAGAGCCAATGCAAAAGTGGAAGCTGAATAAGAAAAGAAAGGGACAAGTGCGTAGGTTATGCCTGACCCAGAACTGCCAGGCTAGAAGCAGAACTGGCACAGGGATCCGAAGCACAGACAGGTGACTAAGGGACAGAGGGCTAGCAAGAGGCATCACAGAGAGGAGAGGAAGGCTGTGGGTGGTTCAAGTTCTTTGCAGGGACAACAGCAAGGAAGGGATGAAAACCTAAAGCACTGATGACCTGGTATTTGGGAAAAGTCCATGAGTCATTCACAGCCATAGGCCAAAAAGGACCCCAAAGGTTTAAACAAAATAAGCCAGCAAGCAGTTAAGTAGCACCTAGGGGAGAGAAAGTGGTGTTCAGCAAACTCATACAGAAATAGGCCTTACTGGGGAAGAGGTCATAAAAACTTGCTCACTCTATAATAAACTTTGTATATTTAAAATGTTCTAGATAGTCCTGCAATAAAGATGGATGATCCTCGTGTCACCAAAGGTACCCCCAGTACAGCAGCAGCAACAGTGAAATAGAAAAGGCTCACTTTTGAAAAGCAGCTCAGAGGAAATTCAAGATCAAGTACAAACAGTTCCAGGAGTATTTTCCCTACCTTACCCAATTCGGTGAATTTATTTTCAAACACACTGTGACTTATTTGCTTTGAGACATACCTCTTATGCTTCTGATATGCACAAATGATGCCTAAAGAATAAAAAAGTGTTAAACATCCTTTAAAAACTGAACAAGTGAGCAATTTCCAATAACTTACTTGATAGGGCATCCATCAATGACTTTTCACTTGGGGTGGTAAAAAGATATTGAAACCAACAGGGGGAAAATGTTATTTCGGTGTAAATTTCATTTTTTTGATGTATAGGAATAGATCCTTGATAAGAGATCAAACAAAATTCAAATCAAGAAGATATGGGCTGATTATTTTAATGTAAATGATTCAATTTTAAAATTTGACTTCTCATTGAAAAAAGATGGAAAATTTAAATTAAGATATTTATATTCCTGGAATGTTAGCTGGCTAACTTCTCATAATTTCACATGTAATCTCTTAGCTTTATTTATATTTTCAAGAAAAAAATGCATTTTAAACTTCCCTTCCAAATTCCATTGATATATTTATATCTATTTCCATATTGAAATGTTCAAAGTCACAATTCTCCCAAAACCTCCCTGCAGTCTGGGAATTTTCTTTCTCTGTGGCAGAAATACACATTGTATGATGGTATGTTATAAAGATGGTATGTTATAAAAACAATGATTCATAATAACACATTGAAGGCCAAATATATAAAACTCATCTATGGGGACCACCTATTACCACTTTTCCAATTCAGGAAACATTGTCATTCCACTGCCAGAAATCTCATACTTCAATATGCTCATCTTCACCCCATCAATGAGGTGTGAGGTTTCACACTCAAAGAAAGGTTAAGAAACCAAGGACATAGGTAAATTGAGCCAAAACCAGATGACGGAAACTTCAGAATACCAGCCTAGTATTTTCCACCTGGATCTGCTAAATTAAGAATTTCAACCAAAGTGACAAAATCTATTCAGGCAAGACAACTCAGTAGTTAAACTGGCAGCACTGTGTTCACAAGAAGACCTTACATGTATAATATTTGTCTACAAAATCAGAATGGATTTTAAAACAACCTATGAGGAGACAAGGAAGCTTAGAGACTGCCTTGGATGAAAGCTAAAGGCCCACACCACTAACACGACGGCACACAAGAACCAATCTGAATTTCTCCCTGCTCTCACCAATGTAAGACAACTCCAACTTTCAAAGTCCTATTTCCTAAATAGAACCTTATTTTAATAGTCTTTACTCCAGAGGGCAAGATGGTAGAAACTGTATGGAAATTTCTGGATATGTGACTTTCTCCTGGGAAAGAGGGCCCGCAGCTTTCTTCAGATGCTCAAAGAGACTCAAAACTCCTCAATCTTAACAAGAAATTTCAATTTTACAGTGGCTCCATAATAAGGAAATACAGGAAAGCTGAGAACTCTGAAATAACTATTGCCCATATTCTCATAAGGAGATAAAATTAGTGAAAAGGAATACTGAGCTGGAAGTGAGTCTGACCACTGCTAACTAAATGCAAAACAAAATAAAATGAAAATCCATCCTGAAAGAACAGTTAATGGGTCTGATATTTGTGAAAATAGGGATTTTTGTGATATTCCATTAATATAGTCTTTAAAGCTGCTGAAATAATCTCCAGTAATGAATAGCCCACAACAACAAAAATTCTGGAGGAAAAGAAAAGCTAATCATATAGAATATAAATTTCCTTTTTATGAGACAGACTCCTTTTTTAAGTCAAGGAAAAAGGCCGGTATAAATCTATCACTATTAGATTAGACAAGGGAAAAATATACAGAAAACTCAACCTAGTAGTTCAAAACTTATCTGATACTAAAACAAAACCTTCATGTTTTAAAAAAAATCTAACATTTTACTATAACTGTCTCATGATAAATAAGTCTATTGAGAAAAATCATACAGTTTTTTCAAATTTCTAAAAGTGGGAAAGAGGGTCTTGCCTGTCAAACCTTCTTTGCTATTCATTTTAAGTCAGAAACTGACATAATAGAAATCAGTAATATAGACAAGTACTAGGAAAGTGCAAGTTTTTAAAAACAAAAAAGCATAAAACACAATTACTTGCAATTAATAAGGCAGCCTCCAAATTGGTTTGGCTTTAACCCCACGCCACCTATTCCTATGACCTTCTCAGTTATTTTACTCCTTATTCCACTCCTTGCCAAAGCACCTATCCTCCTCCTTATAAACCCTGCTTACAAGGAAAACCCTTATCTGTCATCACACAAAACTACCAAGCAACATTCGAAAGGGAAACATACGGCTAAGAATATTAATGAAATTGATGCATTTAACACCAAACCCATAGCTCTGAGAAAATAACACCTTTACCAAAAACAGATATTTTTATGTAGACTAATCTTGGGAAACTTAGCATTGGTAATAATAGCGGGGATGATGGCTATGAAAATGCACCTAACCCACTGTTACAGAGGAGTAGCCTTTTGTTTTGTTTTATACGATGGACTACAAGGCTATTGATATAGAAAGTCGTCTCCCCGTTAAAAAAAAGTTCTCCTTTGACCTTACTAAAATTAAAGTCATGATATACATCATGAATGCTAAAAGCCAAATCTGTTCATTTCCTGTTAGTTAAATTTTTCCTAAATACACCATAAAACCTCTGTAGACTTTTACTAGACACTAATTCCTAGTTTTAATTCAGATTTCAAGTTACCAAACCTACTTAAACAGTAAAAAAAAAAAAGTGTACATTTTAACACACAAAAGGCTTAAAACAAATTATTGCCTTTCAAGCTTAAGCACCTTCTGTTTCCACTTAACACTTGAAATCGACAAGCACTGCAAACCAACCAGTATCTAGAATCAAATAAATAGATGATAAATGTTCTTCCCAAATTAGAAACAAAACAATGGATTTGGCATTAAGAGTACACAACACTTGGGTTCTGTGAGTAACAAGAACCAGTGAAGACTGCCACATCAGTAAAATGAAATTGGCCAAAGCAAGTAAACATTCTATGCATCTAATGTCCTCCAGAGTTAATTCAAGAGTTGGGTGTGGCATCACTAGCGCACAGAGCCTTGGATTTCCAACAGTTCTATAATATAGTATTAGCATAAAGCAGCAATGCTGCCAGCTAAATATTAACAATCAAGAAAGCCTCTAACCAGGCAGGATAAGCTACATAATCTGTAGGTTGCAGTACAAAATCAAAGTACTGGCCCCCTTGTCCAAAAATCAAGAATTTCAATGGGGAGGCACGATGGTCATGTGCCCATTCAGTGGCCCTGCCTCCAACCAAATACCCATGCTTAAAAAAAAGAAAGAAAAAACACATCATCAACACTTTAATGTGGTAGCTTACTATGATTATTGGCCCATTCAGTTGATTTTCTAAAGAATCAGAAACAGCTGGGGAGGACTGCTATGGGCAGGTTTTCCACAGGGTGGCACACCATCCAGGCCCCATACCATCTCACCTATAGAGCCCCTCCCAATGCCATCAAAAAAATTAACCTGACCAGGCTAAATACCGTGGATCTCCAACCTCCCTTACTTCCAAATAAACATTATCTGTGACAAAGGTGGCAACAAGAATGTAATAATGTGGTAGATTTTAAAAGATTTCAAACGAGAAGCAAAAGAACTGACCCTACCATGCAGACCAAGCCATCAAAAAGGTGAAGGTAAAGTCAGTCTTGATAAGATGCTATTTAGGAGTACCCAGCTCTTTGGGGACAAAGAACATGAAGAGTAATTTGCCACTGTGGTGCTCTTGCGCCATGCTGATGCCTGAAAAGCATCATAAATTAAAATATATATATTTTCTTCCAATCAAATTAAGAGGAAAAGGTTGATCCCAGCCTAGAAGCTGGGGTATTCTGGATGGCTCTGTTGTGTCCTTAAAGAGAACTTGGGACTTCCTTCTAAAAGAGAAGAAGAGAAGAAGAGAAAGAGACGTTTGAGAGGGCAAAGCAGTATTTTTTTTTTTTAATTAAAATAACATCAACAGGAAAAGCACAGAAGGCTAGAATGGCTGAAAGTGGCAACAAGGATTCAGCCAGGAACACCTGTCCGTACACAAAGCACCAAAAGCTGGATTAAGAAATGAGGAAGTAGAAATGCCGCTTAGAGCATTGTTCTTCAGTAACCAGCCGGGAGCTGAGTCTTAACTAAAAGTGCTGAACCAGACAGAGAAGGACGTCGCTTCTCTGGTGAAGAAGCATTAACCAGAACCAACCAACCAAAAAACCAAAACCAAAAAAGGAACTCTAACAACCAATACCTTCTGAACCTAGAAAAGGAAAATAAGGTTCAGTAGGAAATAACAGACAGGCCTGGTGGACACTGACCAGTTTTGGGTACCTGTTCTGTTCTAGTAGCATATCCTAAAACTAAAATTCTCTTGAACCACGGGAAAGAGTGCATGCAGCTTAAACAGCTGACCTGACATGATTTCTAACAGCAAACAAGACACAGTGAAGGAAACACCTAAAGACAGGGAGAAGGGGGGGGGGGCGGGCCTTAAAGGCCTAAGGCTGGGTCTTTGAAGAGAAAACAAAAAACCTTACTCCCCCGAAAGGTGGCAGCACAAAGTTACCCGAAAGGGCATTAAGGGGCCAGTTTTGAGCACACAAACACAAGAACATTCTCTCAAGAAGGAAAAGAAAGTAGAGGAAGCACAGAAAATTGGATGGAACGTGTTTCTTCAAAATCTAATTTTCCCCACCGCACCCCAGCCATGATCTTCCAGAACTGTTTTCCTCTTCCCCCCTCTACTCTCTCCCCCATTTCCAAGAGAACTTTAAGTATGTACCCCACACACACCTGAACAGTGTTAAACCAACATTCCTACAAACGTATTATGAAGAACAGCTCAAAACCAAAGGCAGTAACTTTGCAGTTCCTCCATCAAGAGTCACCCATTTCTAGAACCAAAGGTCCAGATGAGAAAGTAGATCCAGGAAAGCTTTTCCACCCGCTCACCAAAATGGAGACTCCAGGTCAGCTCCCGCAAGAAAAAGTGGCCTTAGCACAAATGAAAAATTCAGACGACTCTGGGTGAAACGATTCTTGACAATGTTGTCTTCAAGGGCAACTGAACAGTATTTCAAACAAACCGATTTTACTTAAAAGGATGGGAAAATTACATCCCAACTGCTATTAGAGTTTTTAAATGGACTTAATTGCCATAAGTCTGGGCCTGAGCTACATTTTTATGAAGACAATTATTATGGGTAGGTCCACAAAAACATTAAGTTTTAAAAAGCTCTTTGTCCTTGCCGGACATATTTCGTGTGGCATTAAGCACCATCCTTTGGGGAAGGAATAAAGGAGGGTAGATAGCCGGTAACCAACCCTCCTTTCCTCACATTTTCAGAAAACACAGACGATAGGAGATGAACATTTTATCGTAAAGATGATCTTTGAAAATGCACACTATTTTAAATGACCATCTGGACAGCTACGGCTCCGTGCCTGTGGCTTACATCTAGAGGCAAGGTCCTGCGCTCCAGCCCTCTAGGATAACAAGTCAGCTTTTAAGGAAACGCCGTGGGAAGACTGTGTGCTGGTCACTGTCACGACCACTGGAGGAGCACCTGCTGGTTAACAGAGGCTGGTCCACCCGAGACTCCACCAGTCTCACCAGGGCGCGCACACACGTCCGTGCACCGGGGCGCAGCTGGCCAGCCCTCCTGGCCGAGCTGGAGGCAGCCGCCGCAACCGCCGCGAGCAAGCGAAAGCCCAGAGCCTGCCTCGCCCGGCGGCCCGACCCGCCCCGTGGTTCCCGCCCAGCGCACGGCTCGCGCGCAAACCCGGGATGCGACCTCGAGCTGCGACCTCGCGCGGCTGCGCCCGATCTCACCTAACACGGCGCAAGGGGAAGAGCGGCCCGAGGATCCTCCCTGCTCTGTCCTGGGCGCCCACGGTCCCAACCCACCTCCGCACACTGCGTGGCCGCAGCAAGTCTCGAGACGCCCCGGGAGCGCCAAGGACCACGCGCGAGGAGGCGCCGTACCAAGTGGGCACGCCACCAGACACCACCCGGCTGGAGAACCCAGTGCACGCAGCCTCCCACAAGGCGGAGGTGCCAGTCCACCACAGGAATCCTGCCCTTTTTCTAGAAAAGCCCCCTCCCCCACTTTCCCTCCAATACACTCACCTGCGTCTCGGCGCAGTTCTTCTCGCGCCACCCGCGGCCGTAACCCGACACGTCCACGCCTGTGCACGCTGCCTGGCGCAACTGGCCCCGCTCGGCTCCGGCCGCCCCCAACCAGCTTGTGCCCACAAGAGGGGCGGTGCCACCTCCCGAGGCGACCAATTCCCTCGACTCCCGCCGCCAGGGGTCGAGCTCTAGGAACTTCCCGTGTACAACCTCCGCCGCCCCCACCAACGTTCCCGCCCTGAGCCCGGACGAGGGCTCCCGCCGAGCCGAGGCCGGACTCCGCAACACAGCGCCGCGGCGGCGCGCACCGCCCTCAGCCTCGGCGTCCGGAACAGACTCGCGGCCCGGCGAGGCGTGCCCGCCCCCGCCCCACCCCACCCCACCCCCGCACTTGCCTGCTGTGACTCAGAGCTGCAGCTACTACGGCTCGCGCTGCCGACCGTCACACAGCCGCGGAGGATTCGCTCCGGGCGGGCTCCGCGGAGAGGCGGTAGTGGCGGCGGCAGCGGCGTCCCCAGGTCTGACGGTGGCGGGAAGGCGGCCTGGAACCCAGCGGAACCCCCGCCCCACCCGCGCCGCGCCAGCAACCGGCCTCCTCGCACGGCCCGCAGCTGCCTCAGTGACGCCCGGGCGCCGCGGTCCCGCCGTTTGTAGCGGGGCGGGGAGGAGGGGCTTGCTTGGAAGAGCGCCAGGAGGCGGGGCCGGCGGCGAGTTCGCGGCGCCGCGGCTACTGCTGCCGGCGCGTGCCCTGCCCGGCAGCCCCGAGGGTCGGTGCCTGGGAGCACACGCCCGACTGCGGACTCTTTGGCTCCTTCCCTCCCAGCTTCCGATTCCAGGCAGGCTCCTGGACCAGGTTCCCCTGGCAGCGCGGAGAGCGTCGCGCGCCCAGAGGCGTCAGATACCAGGTGCAAGTTTGCAAACCCCGAGGCTCCGGACTCTAAAGGGCAGCCAGAGCGATTCGCGCGGGGGTACTTTGATGTATGTGTATCAAATATATATACATACATATATTAACATACTGCAAGCAAAGCTCAAGGGCTTTTTCCCTACTTCACAGCTGAAGCGTCCGGTCCCTCCGCGAAAAACTAAAGGTTTGCCCCCGCTGCCCTTCTCTGCCTGTCTAGATGGAATCTGATGTTCAAATAAGCCCCGAGTACCTGTGTGGGGTGCTATACTCTGCTTCAAACACAAAGTAGGAAATCCTGCACTCGACTATATAAGCGCCTGTCGCTCGCCGCATCCTTCCAACGCCCCCCACCGAAGCCCTGAAACGGCCAACTCTTCACCGAGGGGGCGTCCCATCGCTGCCTTTCCTTGGCCCGCCCCCACGCCCAGTTCAATCGCTTTCCCCAGGAAAAACCTGTGCCAGTCCTCAGACCCAGACCCAAGACTGGGAGTCAAAACCGACCCCAAACCACGCGGCGGGAGCACGTTTTTACACCTGCTCATCCGCTTAATTACGAGAGCACCTGTCATATTGGGGCTTTTTTGTGTGTTTGTTTTCTTTCAATGCAAAGGCTTCCGTTTTAACCCTTCCCCCTAAAAAACTACATTTAAAAATATCACCTGTCAAACCTACCTGTAATCGCACGAGGTAAGAGAAAGAACTGAGCAGTGGGCGGCTGAGTCGCCGCAAGAACGTGACCGAGGTTACAGCTTCAAGGGCATGATGCGGGTTTGATGCAGCAAGGTCCGCTAAGGGCGGCCAGCGCTCCCCGCCCCCCACGCGACGGGCGGGGCTGGGGGAGAAGCGGGGAAGGACTCCTCTAACCCAGGGCGGGAGGTAGAGGAGACAAAATTGCCCTCCTGGGCGAAGTCAAATCAGACAGTAAAGTAGGGGGCTCAGCCATGATCGAAATGGAGACAGTCCAGCCCTCAATTTGGGGGACCCAGACTGGGGACACCAGAAATAGCTAATTGATTCTATATCAGCATTTCTATTGTCACCCCAATTACGATTTGCAATTAAATGACCTTAATTGACTTTGTACGGGTTCCTGGGGAAACGGCTCAAAGCGCCTGCGCCTCTTTGACCTCCCTCTAAACAGTTAATTATAATATTCCCATCCCAGGCAGGGGGGATTGCTAAGAATGCCTGTTTCCAAACGTTAGGCAAAAATGGGCCTACCAAATTTGCCAATCCAAGCCTAAAACTCTTAGAATGCCTTATGATGCCCTACTTCCCGAAACTGACTTCTTGAAGTCATGGGAGGCCTCTCTCTCAACAGAGTTCCCCAAGTCTTCCAAACCACTTCTAGTTGGCAAACACTGTGTTTTCGTGGAGAACTCCAGAACAGGTTAAGCTTTATAAAGTGGGGCTGCCAAGCACTTGGATAAAAGAGGGAAGGGGAACCCAGGAGTACCTGGTGTAAGACAGACTCAGCAAAAACTAAGAGAAATAGTTATTCTCTTAATCCCCCAAAAGGTGATTTTTAAACCCTCAACATTTTCTCTCCCTCTTTTTTTTTTTTTTTTGACTTATTTTAGATTCTAACAAATCTTTCAGATGTCCCATTTAAGAAGCCATTTTACCAAGGAAATCTTATGGGGCCTAAACAGATTTCATACCCTTCCATCCCCCAAACACTCACACCTTTCCCCCTGACTTTTAGGAACTGATTTCCAGTTAGGAAAATAATTTCTTAGGTTACTATTGTCTGCTCTGTACCCCACCCCCCGACCATGTTAAGCCTACATTTTATAGGTTGCACTGTAGGCCTAAGAAATAAACCACCTCCATTTCCCTTCCACTCTCAACATCCAGAGGATGGGTATAATAAATAGGGTGTAGGGAAGGACTGAAGGTTTAGAATCTTAACCAACAGGAATGTTTGTACATGAGCGGGGGAGGGGAAAGAACCTGTTCATTTCGGGGAGAAAGTACAGAGACATCCATCCTGGCCCAGCGGTGTTAAGAGTAAATTCTAAATGGTTGACAATTTCTCTCACTCTGGCCACAGTAAAGCCAGATCTGCAGCTGGTAATTACGAGAGAAAATACCCAGTCTCGACATCAGTTTCGCTAACCCGTACTTGCAAATGGAAAACAGAGAATGTATCCAACCTCCAATTTCCCACAGTTATACAGCTCTCATATTAATTCTTTACAGACGTGAAATAGGTGGGTACGTGGCAACGTGCTGGGCATAAATTAAGCAACAATGGCCACGCGAAGTCCTGTTCGCCGCTGAGATCCCGGGGTGGGCACTGCCACCTTGCTATCCCCAACCCCCAGGACCCCGGAGATGGCAAAGTCGAGTCCGGAGAAGACCGGCCGCGCGTTGGCTTTTCGAACTGGGAGGGTGGGTGGGATGGAGAGCAGAGAGAAATTAAGCCAGCCGGCTTTGTACCTTTTCCCAATCCTCTCCTTCTCAAGCACCACACGGGCGCTCTCATGCACACACTCGCCCACACCCCCTCGTGCCAATAATTTAAACTTCTCTTAGGCAAGGGCACTGCCACCACCATTCCCTCCACCCTCCCCGCCCCGCGAACATCCTCCCCCTTTCCCACCTCTACCCTGTGTTCTCTTTTTCGCAGTAGAAAGCCAGCTGGTTTCTCCTAAACCCTGAGAAATCACAAAAGTTAAAATGAAGCAAGTGTCTGCCCAGCGTCTCATCCCCAACCATCTTTCTCCAGGCGTCAGTTTAACAATAGCTATTCGAGAAAAGGGGTGGGTGGGGGGCGCAAGGAAGGGGTTGAGGGATGTGTAGCCGAGTTGGCTACTGAGTGGCTGCGAAGCCTTGTCGGCTGCGAAGGGGGTTCCCCCCTCGCCCAGAAGGCGAAGTCAGCCGCGTAGGACCAAGGACAGGGCTTGGAATCCACTTCCCAGCGCGCAGCACAGCGAGGCTCCCAGGCAGCCGCCCCTCCAACAGACACAGCTCCAAGGATCTTATTTACGCTTTTCTGAACAAAGGGAATCTCATATCCGGTACAGGCTTAAGAATTCGGCCCTAAATTGGCTATCTTCTTTTGAAACAAAACCATGATCATTGGCGGTCGTGAATTAGAGACCGCACACCTCGCAACGATGAGTTTTGACAGCTTCTACCCACCCCAGCCCCAGCCCAGCCCCAGCCCTCAGGCGGCATGTACTTTTTTCAGTCAACTACAACTAGCTGCCTGGTGCACCATCTAAATTCCATCTGGCAATCCCATCTCCCCAGCACATGTTATCTGTTTAATACAATTAAGTCGGGGGTTTTCGCTGGTCTAATCTCCAAGTCCAGGCTTCTGATTCCCCTTAATGGTCCTAAAGCCTCTCCGGTCCTTCGGTTGCTTCGCGAAAGTAGAGGCATGCATCCCCCCGCCCCCCCAAACCCAAGTTATCCCTCTCTTCCCACGAAATGAACTTCCAACCTCAATCCCGAAGCTCACTCAATATCTAGACTCCCATTGTACCCCTGTTCTTCCCTGGCCACATTTACCACTTAAGTTTCTGCCATTGACATTTGTGAATATTCAGTACGTCAAGCATGCGTCCACGGTCTTTTAGTCTAGCTCTCTAGAATTAAAAAGCAGAGCAGTATCTTTGAAATAATACAAACATGTGCAATTAACTTCGTATTCTGTATTCTGCTCACTTACAGGTTTTCTGGGTTTGCCAGCGCATCGCTGCAACTAATGATTAAAGAAACCAAACCGAAACTTACCTTTCTCCCTTAAGGTTTTTGTGTATATGTGTTTTTAAAGTAACGGTGCAGTTCTCCCAATAAGGATGAGCAAGAGGCTGCTGGATAGTTCTCTTAAGACAGCACGAAACCTAAAACTGTGCTCGGCTTAAAAGAAGCAAATAAAAAGAAATGCTTTCGACCCCAAAGTCCAACGCTAAGAGAAATGGCGAAAAAAAATATATGAAAGGGGAGGGGAAACTTAAAAAAGAGAGTTTAAAAAGACGGAGACTACCCTCCTATTGCCGTTCAACTAAACAAAAAGGGGCAAGAAAAACAAACGAAGGAACAAAGAAAGAGACGAAAGAACGTTTTTTCAAAAAGACGATGTCTTTCTCCTTGTTGCTTTTTAGTAGGTCGCTACAGGAGTAAGCTGCTGCATCTCTAACTGAGAACAGAAATAAGGGGGGAGGACGTCTTAAAAGGGAGGTGGACTGGACCACAGATTTATAGCACCGTATCACCAACCCCTTCTCTGCCTCCGCACTGCCGTGTGTGCAGCTGCTCTGCCAGGCTCCTATCCCGGGCAGCACGCGCGGAAGTATACGCTGAGTCGTGCCACAACGCAACTTGCTCATCTCCCCAGGATCCTGATTGGTCCAGACGCTTCTATTGAGGCCGCCCAGGAGAGGCCGCGCGATATGATTGGTTAGGTCCTTGTGTCACTCTCGAGAGCTCAATGGAGTCCCGTTTCAAGGTAAGTTGTGCGGGGAGGTACACGCTTAACACTGGTGGCGAAGGGAAATGCAAGAAGCAAAAAGAGATGGGGAGAGAGCAACGTGGGAGGGTTGGAACAGTACTATCAGAGTTTTTGCGATATGGCACGATCTCCTTTCCTCTTAAATCTTTCTGCTTTGGAAAGACTCATTTCCTTTGCCATCACTGCCTCATCTATGGCACTTTTCTTTATAACATTAAACTCTGTCCTCTATGTATGAGTCACTGAGAGCTCCCTCTCTTTGAACTGAGTGAAAGGGATGAATGTACATCCATTACTTGCACGCATGCCTTTTTCGATTTGTGTTCCAGTATTAGATATTAGGTAATTTAATGTCTTTCTCTATTTTAATATATGCATATTGCTGCTCTCTTGTTTGTTTGGGTTTTTTTAAGCGTCTTTTAGGATAAGAATGAAGTCAGAAATGCTTTCAAATAAAGCTGCACGGTTTGAATTACCTTTCACTTCATGTCAGAGTAGAAAAGTGCAGGATAAACATCCTGTCCAGGGAAAGAGGTGCTGAGTTGAGCTAAGGTCCTTCACTTTGGGGTGTATGATGACACTCAAAAAGAGCAGCTGTATATAAAATTAGAACAAGCCACTCCTCTTCATTTGGTGGCAGTACAGTTCTTGGGCCACACATGTATTGCTGACAGTAAAGATAGTCAAGCCTTTATCTGGACTCTTACTCTGAGGATTTAGAAAGTTTAACCAGAAGACCAAGTGCTGTCAACCCTTCTGTTTTATAGATGAAGGCTACTTTATTAAACCCCATATTTTAATAACATTCAGGAGGATGAAATATAGCTTTATTCATGGTATTTATTTCTTCCTCCAAGTGAAACTGTAGTCCTCAGGACCGACTTGATGTATAAGTAGAGACAATATTCACTTGACCTAGGTTCTTTTCCAGCTTGGATTTGTTCTTTTAATTTTGAAAGGTAACACCAGCTTCCTACACAGTACTTACAATTCTTGCACAGTGTAACATCTTTCTGGAAGCTCATTCCTTTCCAAAAGAAATTCCTTTACTTGTTTATTTATTACTAGCCTCTATCTTTGAGAATGCCGGAAAGAGGAGGCACAGGTAAGAGTTAGAGATTGCAGGGGGGTGGAATGGGAATGCAGGGAAAATGGACAGATAGTCACAAAGCAAAATGACTAGAAAGTCAGGGTTGAAGTAAATCATAGTTCCTTGAAAGTGTCTTTGAGTGTTGATAGATGCTTAATGGCAAAGAACAGAAGACCTGTTTATCTCCCATATAGCCCGTACAATATGTCCGAGTTCTATACTTTGGATAACAATAACTGGGACTTGGGAAAGGAGGCCTGAATCTATATAACTGACATTTATAATTATCATGCCTTAATCCCCACCCCTACTTTTTATATAACAACAGGCCTGGGGTCCTAATTTCAACATAAAACTATTCTCTAGACCTGGGTGGAACTCAGGGGCAGAAGAAAGAAAAGCTGTTTGAAGAAAAGGAGTCAAGGGGCTGAGGGAACAACAAATAAAGGGAAAAAACAGAAAACCTCCACCTCATCTACAATAAAGTAACCACTGTATGAATAAACAGTTGGAAGATTGGGTTCGCTGTCATTCTCTTCAACCCCTCCCTTCACCCCTAGATCAGTACAAAGAGTAAGGTAATAAATACAATTTGGGTAAAAGTGTAATACTGTTTAGTCAGAATTACCAATGAAGTGAATTGTCTTTTATCCTTGTTAATATGCTCTTAATATTGAATTAGTTGCATTTGTTCACGTAATATTCTCAGCAATTTGAAGAAAATCTTTACCATTAACTTACAGTTACATAAGTTCCATCTAATTATGTGGAAACTAATACTTTATTTTTTGATGTTTGTATCCACAAGAAAGATTTTGTGGATTACAGTAGTATATTTTTGCAAGGATTGGGGGAGGGTGGGTGTGGAAACCTGGGTGTGGTGTGGAGTGATGAAAATCCAGCGTGTGTGTTATGTAGTTAAAGAAATTACCTGAAAAATGGCAAACTTGTCCATTCAAATGCAAAATGCTAAATTCTATGGCTTCAGTATGTACGCTTTTTTCAGTTTTTTCAGAGGAGCAAATATTTTTCAGAATGTTTTCATTTTCAACAAGTTGTTTTTTCTATGTAGATAAAGTGGAGTTAAATTAGTTAAGAAATCGAAAACGTCTTAAAATACTAGTTTACTTCCTCAAACAGATGTTTTTACATTTTAAAACTTTTAAATGGATAAATATAGTATAAGTAACACGTACTTTTCCAACTTTTAAAAATAAAAACTGAATACAATCACTTTAACACAAATGATACCTGGATATATATTTCACTTTGAAATTCATACTGTTACAGCCTGAAATATTAACATACTCTGTCTTGCAATTAATAAAGACTATGTGTAAACATCACACTCCACATTAAGCAATTGTAATCAATCCCTCCTCATTCATAGCTAGGTAAAGAATTATCCACAGCATCTGATCTTGTATTAGAAAAGCATTTGAATTATGATTTTCTTGTTAGCTCTGATATATCTTCAAAGTACTTGATATTAAACCACAACAGAGAAGGGAGAGCTATAGGGAGTCACTGAGAGCTTGGAGAAAAAGTTTGACATGGAGAAAGCTGCAAAAAGAATAGTTCTCAAAGCAGAAAAAGTAATGAATTCAATTGATTATTTTACTAAAATATCTTTATAAAGGAACAGTAATTCATAGGAATACTCGTAAGCTATTGCGGGCAATGTCTTTTATGATAAATAACCCCCCTACACTAGTTCTGGGGAGGAAGAGAGGATACTTTTAGGGTTTTATGATAAAGGTGGCTGTAAAGTACAATTGTAACTTTTTTAAAGTAAAGAAAGCAGTTAAGCTATTTAAATGAGTTTACAATGTTTGGCTTAGGGTGATAGTTCCAAACATTATACCCTCTCAGATGTATAAAAATATTATTCTGTGTTAATTTGTTGGGCTGTTTGGGATGATGGAGGGGGGCTGTCTGCTGTTCATAATGTTAGAAGTGTGACAGTTTACTGCCTGAGTGAGAAATAGAGCTATTATATAGCTTGATGATTACTATTTTATTTATTCTTCTTAAAGAAGTACGTCAACTTTACTTCCACAGTTCAGAAAACAGAAAAAAAAAATGTCGAGGAAATTGATACCAATGTGAGTTTAGGACATGAGACCGGGCTAAAGAATGAGGCAGGAGTTAGCACCATGGACAGAGACAAGCCGAGCCTGAATAAAGGTTTGCAAAGCTTGTTGGAGTTTTCTGTCCCTCCCTCCCAGTGAGACACAGAAACTACAGTTCTTGGGAACATTTCATTTCTACAGACTATAGGGCTGTCCTACTCCATAGAAACACGTTTATTTTGAATTAGGCTGGCTTTTGCTAGGACTCGGCCATAGTGACAAACCGCCAGGAAGGTTAGCGCCCCGAACTCGCTGCGCACCCTCCACTGTCCTCTTTCCAGACACTTCTTCCCCTAGTGAGCCTGTCAGTCATCAAAGAGGTCATACAAAATAAATGCAAATCCAGGTAGTCATCGAAAAGTCAGCTAAACCTACTCCAGATTTGTTAATCCTCGAAATTCCCAGAGGGAATCGCAACAAAAACGCCTACACGCTCGACCCTCTCTCCCCTCCCCCCGTTCTTCCCCCGGCTCCCTCCATCTCCTGGCAAAGGGGCAAAGCCTTTTATCCGAAGGTGAGTGACCTCCGAGACTATTTCGCAAAGAACCCTTTATATTGCAAACACTTTCCATTAGGAACAGTGCCAGAGACGGCAGTGAGCAGGACCACAAACATCCTTTACTTTCTCTTTACATCATGTCTTTAAACTCCTTTTCAAGGGAAAAGGCTGTAAAAGGAGCAGACTCAGCGAGAATTTACCCTAAATTCCGAGGTTACTGTTTACACTTAAAGACACGTGAATTGTACAGGTTTTTTAAAAAATTAAACGTAATGTGTCGCGGTAAATTAAGACCAGCCTATATTGTTCTTCCCCCCCCCCCCGCCCCCTACCACGACCGCCTTTCCCCCTCCTCTCAGCAAAATGTGTATGAGGTGCATTCTCCTTTAGATGATTTGCCTGCGGATATTCAGACTGAAATCTGTTGCACGTGCCCCGGAGTGTCTCGGAAAATTTATTTGCAGCTTCGGATCAACGATCATTTATGTAAACGCTCCTGCAAATGCCCTCAGCTTTTTTCCCCTCCTCTCTTTTACTCAGGACCAACTTTTAGCAAGGTAAACTCACGTCTTTCCTGAGCATGCAAAGGGTGATCTAGGCGACGAGGGAGGGTGAGGTAAGAAAAAACTTGGAGGTGAGAAAGGGCAAGTCGGAGCTTTGTGTCCGTTTCTTCCAGGGATGCTAACAGCCTTCTCTAAGCTTCCTCCTGGAGCCGAAGCATCTCATGCAAAATTAATACAAGTAATTAAAAATAGCAGATTCCAAAGTTAAAGGAAACCATCTGTCTCAGCTGGTGGCAAGCAGTCTTTTCGCCGGCCCCTTTACCGGGACCTGGGAAGAAACGGTTTTTCTGCTTCCGATGCTCGGAGGCTCTTTCTTATATTGAAGATTTATGTTTCCACTTGTGTGCGATGCACGTCTAATTTGAAATAATAAAGCCGGGCTGAGCAACCAGTCAATCAGAGCTATCAACTGCGCTCGGCACGCAGCCCTGCCCCCAGCTTCCTCGGATCTCTAACCCTCTTTCCCTCCTCCCCTCTATCTCGCTCTCCTTGCTCTCCCCCTCCTATTTCCTCTCTCCTCTGCTCTCTCACACACTCACACTTTTCCCCCACGTGTGTTCAGATCAAACCCTTGCCCCATAGAGCAAGTGACCGTACCAGGGCCCGGGGACAAAGGCAGAGTTTGTAGCAGAAGAAGACTGAGACCCGGGGAGACAGCGGCTAGAGAAACAGCTGTCTTATCAGCCCGCTGCAGAGATGGAGATGGCTCGAGAGGTCCTCAACAGATAATCACTTGAATACGTTTGCAATGCGCCAAACTTCACGCTTGATAAGGCCAACCCACTGTAGAGAGCAGCCCAGATCCTGCTCCATTCTGTTTTATCTGGGCTGTAAATTAAGAAATTGAAATTCAGGTGGCAGAGGCAGCAGTCGGCTGACAGACCGCTAAAGTAAACT
Organism: Phocoena phocoena; assembly: GCF_963924675.1. Lineage (NCBI taxonomy): Eukaryota > Metazoa > Chordata > Mammalia > Artiodactyla > Phocoenidae > Phocoena > Phocoena phocoena. The sequence goes on along the minus strand of NC_089224.1, from coordinate 43,239,281 downwards.
GTCATTAAAATGCTTTCGGCAGGCAGAGAGGGGGCGCCTGGAATGGGATATATTTTTTAATGGGGGGAGGGGAGCGGTGAGAGAAAAAGTCCACCGGTTTTAAAAATTATTTGGGGAGAGGAAGCTGTGAGGAAAAGTTGCAAAGGGACACATCATCTTGGTTATGATTCCTAGTCATAACTACGATGTAGAAACAATTTGAAAAGAATAGAGTTGTGTGAAGTTTGGTGTAATAGAGATTAAGGGACAATTTAAACCAATCTGATGAAAAACTGAATTGTGTCTTTATCAGAGCATAGGGCAGAGGAAGCTCTCTGACTACAGTATTAGAAACAGATTCCAAATGGGCTCTAAAGTTTTCCTTTTGTTGTAAGAAAAGTAGATCAATCAGATGCAGAGGAGTTACCATAAACTGAGGTAAACCTGACCTTTTTGTTGAAGTGATGGGGCCACAGGAGAGATTCCAGGATGGTTTTTAGAACAGCCAAAGAAGTTGTCAACCACAGAAACGAATCTGCTTCAGCTACTTACAAGAATAAGAGTTATATTTCATCCCCTCTGCCCTTACCTAGATAATTACTATGGGGTATTTCAGGAAACTCAAGAAATTCCACATGTGTATTTTGACATCACTTGATTCTTTCAGCACACTTTATATCTACACTCTTCTGTCTGCTTTTATGGATATGGAGCAGGAAGTTCTATGCATTATTTGAATAAATGTTTCACAAAAAGTTTAAGATGTAAAATGACCAGAATATAGCCAGTGACCTTGTTGTCTTGATTCACTGATGACTCTGTGCTGTATCTGGTTCTCCATGTGGTTGAATAGATTGTAAATTCACTGGTGTACATTTATGAGAGTGTGTAAGTATGAGAGGATGCAGTGCATTTTCCAGGCAGCATTTATATTTTAAGTTTTAGCAATGTTTCTAAAAGCGTACCTTCAGCTGATAACACATGGTTAACACAGTTTTAGAAAATCGATCAGTTTTTACTTTGTTTAACCCCAAAATTTTGATCAATGTCAGAGTGCACTTAACTGGCAATATAAAGGTTGCTTAAATCACAGTGGGGTGAGGAAGAATTAAAAATAAATCTGTTGGGAAAAAATGATGGGAAAAAATTTAAGATGCTAGTATACGTTTCAATAGTTATTAAACTATTTAGATACATTAAAAAACAATTCTTTTAATCTTTGAAATTGTCATTTGATTACTCATAGGGAAGTAATCAAATAAATATGTCATGGAATCTCAAACATGTTTCTGTTGAACATTTTTTTCAAAAATCCTTCATGCCTTGTAACACTGAGAGGTATTAAAAATATTCAAGCACACGAATGAATGAGTGCTGTATGGGTTCTTCAATGAGAGAGAAATCTAGGTTAATGTTAGGTAGCTTTTCCCCTCCATAACATCATTTTCCATAATGTTATCATGTTGGTTTAAATAATGGCTGCTATATAGGCATTTTAAGAAATATTCTTTTGATGAATCCCAACCTTTTAGGCAATGTTATATTATCTTCTGATAATGAGACATTTTTCTGCTTGTTACAAAGCACAGTATTGTTGAGTATTTACTCAAACAAATTTGAATTGCCAACTTAAATGTCTCAAGCTATGGTTTTTATTTTTATTTTTCTTAAGTAAGTTGAAAATATGCATACAAGGGACTGCTTAACCTATTCTTTGTCATTACAACAGGACTTTTTAAAGATGAGAATTTGCATAAGGCTTAAAAGATTTATTCTAAGTTTGAAATGTGAGAAAAAGATACTTTACAAATATAAATCATTATAACACTTCAAAATTAAAAGATAATTTTAAAAAGAAAAAATTTCATTACTGAACAGAAAAATGTTTTAGCATGAAATTATTACAAAAACCACTCCTAATTTTTGTCACAAATAAATGATACAATTTCTAAAGGCATAACAACTCATTATGAAAGATGAAAAATAATTTTAAAATTTTAAATGCAAAATTTATTTTTCAAGTGATTCCCCATTATTAATTCTTCTCTGTGGGAAATGGGATCATAGATTTTTAAGGTAAACAGTCTCTCTATGGTGTATAAAGGCAAAATACTGGATGCTTTGGAAATACCTTAAAGTTATAAATGTTTTTATTTAAAACTGATTATGATTTTATTACCAAAAAAAGAAAAACAATCAGACAACTAATTGTGTCTTTCCAGATATAACATTTATCTTCAGGTGAGGGTCAAATGAGTAATACATAATCATTTCCTATTTCTAACTATTTATTCCTGATCTTTGACAAAAGACCCATTTCAGTTTGATTCAATCATCTTTTGAGTGCCTATATTTATACAATATCTCTTTATAAGTTTTTTAATAGTATAGTTTGTCCAAAAATTAATCCTTTTAATGGAAATTGATATGTTGCTTTATTAGGAGCTACAATTTTGAAAATTTTAAGAGCTTGGGTTTTCACTTCAGACACATCTGAATTTGAACCTGACTCCACTTACTGTGGGGTCCTGGACAAGTTATTTTATCTTCTAAGCCTTGATTTCCTGATCTACAAAATGGTGATAATAATGTTTAATTTAGGATCCCTGTGAGGTTCAACGAAGTCATGAGTGTAAAATACTCAAACTTCCTGGCATAGAGGAAGTAGGCAATACACGGTAACTACGATTATGGAACAAAATGGTGACTTAGCACATTTATTTGATGAAGCCAGAATTAGAATTCCTGTGTTTATATAAAATGCCTCTTAAACATTTTCATTTGCTCTCATTAATTTCCTAACTGATATATCTTATGATAAATATCTTCTCACATTTCTAATTGTAACCAAGTTTAAAAGGCCCCAAAAGGCATAAAATCTGTCTGCTCTGTTATGTAGCTTCAATATATTTCCCAGTACAATTTCATGATTCACCCATAAAAAGTTGTGGGTCTTCAAAAAGGAACTTAGTCTGAGAACCTATTTGATTGATATAATAATAAAAACACCTTAGATTTTTATAGTACCTTTTATCACAAAAAGCTCAATGCACTTTTCCATATTTATCATTGTAACTCAGGAGGTAAGGAAGGACATAAATTATTTCTCATTTTCAGGAGCATAGCAGAGGCACTGGGAATTTAGGTAACAGTTCTAAGATTAATAGGAATACAGAATAGCTTTCCTGAATGTCAGTCTTTCTGCAATGTTACTCTCTTTGGCATTAATTACAACCATTGTTCCTTTATTTAGGCTCACAATGTTAGTGTCTGCCATTAAGTATAGGTTATAATTCAGTTAATTACTCACTGAAATCAAGTTGAGTCAAATATATACTATCACAGTCTAATCAAATTAAAATATTTTGATTTTATGCCGAGAAACTTTTATTATTCAAATATATATGTGCCATATATATGCATACATTATCCATTCTTATTTACCATTCTATGTTAACTCTATGGCAAGATTTTTAAAGTTACTAGTCATTTATGGCCTTGAAAGAAATCAGTTTCAATCTCCTCATCACTCGCCTCTCCCCAGGTTCATTCCCTCTCTCCACATATATTTTTATAGGCTATTATATTTATTCCATTTACATAGGCTAACAGTAATTTCTGCTCTAGTTTTCTATTTCTTAGGTTTCTGTGCTTGAAAAATCTAACAAAATAAATATCCAAAGGGACATAGAGGTAGACTGTGTAAAGGGCACAAGAGACTATGCTTTTTATAATAGTTTGTTTTGAATGAAACAAAATGGAGACAATGTCCGCTTGACATTGTAAAACAAAGAATGTCAGAAGAATAGTAAAACTTGTGTATGGTTTATAGTTTTTCAGTTCCTTCCTGGGCTTACTTTGCCATGGATTGGTATAGATTCAGCTACAGGTGTGGACTTTCAGTGAATAACTAGAACAGAAGGAAACAAAACTTGATAAAAACCTGATAAAAGAATAAACTTTAAATATTTGGATGTCTAAGTTCATAGGTTACAATGGAAAAACAAACTTACTGTTCTTTAAACTTCAATAGGTATCTATCTATAGCCTAAATGTATCCTATAATTTGATAGGACTGACCCACTCAAAGTCAAGCCCAATCATGTGAATGCCAGACTTTTATGAGGAAGTGTAATTAGCACCAAGAAGAAACAGAAGCATACGCACAGAAGAGCCAGAGCTACGCTTTATTGCCATTTCGCACCAACCCCTTTTAACCCTTCATGTTGATGTGACTAAATGGAAAATCTATTTCTCTGATTGAGCATATGTATATGCAGTTTAAGGCTGAGAATACTGTTGTAATAGAAATATGTCTGGTCACTGTCATTTCACTGTCTTTGGTCACTGTCATTTCCGTATAAGAAATTAGAGAATACGTTGTTTGAAATGTCAGTTTTTGTAAACATGAGTCGGAAGATGTAACATAAATGAATGGTGTTACAGACTGCTTAAGCTGTCTGAGTAACAAATAAACATTTCCTTGAATTATTTTGACACAACTTACTGTGAAATTTCTTTTTTTCTCTTGCTGATATCTCTAGATTTCTTGTGCAGACAATAAAGAGAAAAGTCTTTCTTTTATGTCAGGGCTCATTTTTTAACTCATAGAGCACTGTTTTGTAGAATACTAACATTTCCTAGATGTAAAATGAATACTAAAATAGAGGTGTGTCTCCATATTAGTCATATCAAAAGGATACATGAAAATTTGAGCCTCTTTACAAGGTTTTTTACACTGATAATAATGAAAATGTTTTGATGGCCCAAATATTTACAGCAGGTATTAGGACAGTGATAGGGTTCTGAACAAATAATACTTTTGAGCCAAAATGCCCAAGAAAGCTATGAGGGAAAGAAACCAGGAACCAGAGCCTATCATGCTGCACCCTGCTTAGCTATGGATGCCCCTAAAACAGCTTTGTGCCTAAGAGGGAGCTGTACAAACAATGCTAGGTGAGGATGCATCATGCTAAGATTCCTAGGCTTGAAGAAAGGAGACTTGAGTCCTAGTATTCTTTCTCCCACTAACTAGCTGATTCCCTTCAGCAAGTCCCTCTGACTAAACCTCATGATTCCCAGGAGAAGACTGGATTAATAATAATAATGGGTAACAAGAACTGAGTATATAATATGTGCTGGGCAGCATTCTAATGTTTTATGTGCATTAAATCATTTAATCCTCACAATAATCCTATCATTTTAAAGATGAGGAAACTGAGGAAGTTAAGTAATTTGCCCAAGATCACACAACCAGAAGTTGACAGAGCTGGGATTTGACCTTAAGTATCCATTCTTATGGCCCAAGTCCTAAACCACTATTTATTAGATGACCTGTAAGGTACTTTCCAGATGTAAAATTCAGTAATTCCAAAAAAATATAGCAGAAATTAATACTTGCAAGAGAACAAAAGTGTGATGAAAATAGATATTACAGTTAACATAAACAAACAAAACTCTACATTTTATAATGAAAATACTTATACTGTCTTGCCATGCTACCTATTGCTGACAAATGAAAAAGAGATAAAAGTGATAATTGGATGATTTGCTTCTTTAAAATGATTCAGGCCAAAAACAATAAAATTTTGAGAAATATTACATAAGATGTCCTAACCACCAGCAATTTCGGGGGGTTTGAAGAAATTTTAATTATTTAGCTTTTTTAGGGAATTGTCAAAAGTATTAAACATCATATAAAGGATGGTCACTAGAACATTAAACAGTGCCTATTTTGAGGTAATAGGAGTTGGACTTTCAGTTTTTTCTTAACATTTTCTGCATTATTGAATTTGTAAAAATTCTGAGCATGCATTCTTTTATACAAATCAGAAAAACAGGTAGTTTAGTGTTTTGAGGAGGAAAAAAACTTTACAGCTCCAGAGTGCAAGCTTCAGCCTTGTACCCACCAGGTGGGAGCAGGACGTAGATACTGAGTCATGAGGACCAGTGACCTCTTAAAAGACAATTTAGATTTAGAGAAGCACAGATTAACAGCCCTGGAGCTTTATAGTTTAAACAAAATAATATTCATTCATAAAGACAAATCTTGAGATTTAATACATATGAAAAATAAATTAATAGAGGAAAATGAAAAAAATCTCAGAAATTGCTCTACCAGTTTCTTAGAATAATACAGTATCAGATGTAACTATCTTGTCCTATTAGAATTGCCTAATGTATACATTAAAAAAATTTTTTTAATTTATTTTATTTATTTATTTTTGGCTGTGTTGGGTCTTCGTTGCTGCGCATGGCATTTCGCTAGCTGTGGCAAGCAGGGGCTACTCTTTGTTGCGGTGCACAGGCTCCTCACTGCGGTGGCTTCTCTGTTGTGGAGCACGAGCTGTAGGCACGCGGGCTCAGTGGTTGTGGCTCACAGGCTCAGTAGTTGTGGCGCACGGGCTCTAGAGCACAGGCTCAGTAGTTGTGGAGCAAGGGCCCAGTTGCTCTGCGGCATGTGGGATCTTCCTGGACCAGGGCTCGAACCCGTGTCTCCTGCATTGGCAGGTTGATTCTTAACCACTGTGCCACCAGGGAAGTCCCAAATTGCCTAATATTAATTACACACAGGAACAACAATTATTTCCTTCACTCACTGCCTATCTATATTATGATCAAGGGATGTTCTTCTTTTCATTTAATGAGTCATTTCTTTTTCCCTGCTCTATCCTTTCTTGCAATTGCTGGAGATTCTCATAAAATGAACTTTAATTCCCAACTAGCAAAGTCCTTATATTTCTATGGCAAATAAATAAATGAAAACCATAATACAGTAAAGAATTATGATGAGATTGAGCAAAAACTGGCTTCCTGACAGGTACCATTTAGTGAATTGCTATTTCAATGCCCTAAACAGTCACCTGAGTTAATTCAATTTTCATACTGTTTAATTTTTGTCTTTAAAATCACTCTTCACTGTCTCAAGTCTATAGGATGGTACAGTCCGAACATCCTCATTTATTTAATTTTGCCATTTAAAAATATTCTAATATTATGATCAAGAATCTAACAAGAGCTAAATGCAGGTATTATTTATTTTTAAAGGAATGCTATGAATACATTTGTATTGACAGAAGTGAAAAAGAAGGTACTAAGAAACAATATCAAAATAAGAGAATTTTATATTTTAACATGATGTGTTTTAATGTGACCCTGGTACTATCTTTTAAGCTTTATAAAATGTAAATGTATATTAACTTTTATATATGAATTGTGGCCATTTTGGAAAAAAAGTTATTCGTCATAAACAGAGGACACAAAATGCTGCTGCTCTCACTCATGGACTCATTTGACTCATGGTGCAGTCTTGAATAATTTTAAACCAAACATGACTGCGGCAATCAATTTTCGTCCAATTTATTGGGCATGAGTTAAAGCCAATTAAAAAACCATTTTTGGTGCAATTCAAGGGGAAAAATGTATAAACCCATGAAAAACAGATTTCAGTCCTAGACATGAGTCATCACTATTCTAAATAATGGCGTTAAGCCCCAAGTCAGAAGGAACATGTCCTAAAATTGCATATTCCACACTGGAAACTGCATTTCTCAGCAATGATTTTATACAATTTAAAGTTTTTTAGTAAGAAACTGACCTGGAAGGAAAATCATGCTCTTCTAACATTGTCTCATTTCTGAATATTTTTTTAGCCACAAAATTAAAAGGTAGTTTACAGCAGCTCCTGAGTTTATGAATTAAGAACTAAGGTAGAAAGCCATCTGTGACCTTTATACAAAAGAAAGCAAAACATTTTACCTATAATTTTAAAGTATCTTTTACCTATTAGACCACATCTCCTTTCACATGAATATAGTGGCTCTCTTTTAAGGCTGTAAAATGAAACAATCCCTGTGCGCTCCGGATAATCTTAGGGTAATCAAAGCAGCAAAATGGAAGCTTCTAGGTTGGAAATTACAGCTATAAAATGCAGCCATACATTTTCAATCTGTATATTAAAAAGGTCTTTTCAGGGTTACAGCTGTTCAAAGTATTCAAGCGGACCTGGATTCTGGTTCTGCCTCTCCCCTGTCCTTGGTATATGACTCTAGGCATGTTGCCTGATCTCTCCAAGCCTCAGCTTTCTCATTGGTAAAATGAGTATAAAAATAATAGCTACCTTTTGGGGATGTTGTGAGCATTAAGTGAAAAAATATTTGTCAAGTGTTTAGGAGAGTGCTTGGCACAGAGTGGATCTTCCATGAATGACAGAACTGGTGAGATGAGGTGAAAGCCCAGTGGTTCTCACACATAGCTGTGCATCTATACCTCAACCCACCTGTGGAGGCTTTCTTTGAAAGTAGAGATACCTGGGCTCGACCCCAGGAGTAATTCTACTCAGTGATTCCGAGGTAAGGTCTAAGCCTACGTGTTTATAAAAACTTCTATGGATGATTCTGATGAGCCACTGATTTAAAGCAAAAACTGATACAGATTTTTCAGTTGCTCAGTTAATATGGAGTTAAAGTAAACTCTGGCTTGAACTATTTTGGTTTGGCTTTCTCCACTGAGCAGATGAACTGGAGTTACTGCCAAATACGTATTCTGGATAATGCTGAAAGAGATTTACCTGGGAGACTCTTTAAATATATTATTTACATTCAGATGTCTGTGAGGTCACAGAGTAAGCATGATTTTCCAAAAGTTCCTGTTATTATAATAAAGGAATAGACACGTGAGATAACCCTGGGAGATTACAGTCATTCCACTAGCATGGATATATTTCAGTGTTTACCACATCTCATAGCTTTTGCTTCTGTTTAATAACATAGGCAGATAAGCCAATACTACCAAATCAATTTTTTTCAGCGTTATATTTTCCTGTTGAGTTCATTTCTAACTGTCCTATTTCGAGTTAAGTAAGCAGTCTCCTCTCCTCGGTGATAGAGATCAGGAGTGCCACACAGTTAAGAAAAGCAGCTACCAGAAAAAGATGTATTTTGGCCTGACATGACCACCCCACGAGTTACTCATCATGATCGTTTAACAAAAATGAGGGCATTTTACCTGGGAGCAACCTTTAAATATTAACTGAAACCTGGACTCTCCTTAGTATCTTCCCATTAGTGGAGATTAGTTTATTAGATTAACAACCTGTCTGTCACCTTGGAAGGGAAAGAGAGACTGTCCTAGTAGACCTTGGGTTTTACCAATGTCTGTAAAGGGGGCAGCACGAGCCTAGGGGCATAAGGGATAGCAGGTCCTAGAGGTATCAAGAGAAGGTGATGGGGAGGTGAGATAACCAATCATTCACCATTTTGTCACCACTTTTGCCTAGGGTAGCTCTAGGTGCAGCTGGTATGGTCTCAGACTTAAGGCCTTCCTTGCTGGTAGGCAACCAGAGTTATTTATACCCCGGCACAGCTCTGTGCAGGAATCCAAGAATATTCCAATACTGCCATACCACCAAACAGAATTTTGAATTTAGAGAGTTTTTAGAGAGCGGGCCATTGATATACTCTCTCCTTGGATCTAAACATGCAAATTCACATAAGATCTAGTTGGGAAAATATTATCTGGGAACATTCTACCTCCCACCCCACCTCAGGGTTCAGAAATGACTCAGAATAGTCTAGATATAATTCAACATCATGTATTGCCAAGCTCTTGGTAGATCAAATCTTAATGTTGATTAAGATGTTGATCAAGAAGTTGGTTTACCCAAATTCTAGTTTTAAAACTATTTTCAAATCCCTACGTTTCTATACGTAAAATGAAAGTATAGTATTTGATTTTCTTACTTTATGAGGTTATTGTGTAGCCAAAATAAGATGACATATATGAAAACTGGAGAAAACGTTTATTGTTGTCGCATAAGAATGAAGAGGAAAAGAATTATTTTTTTGTTTTTGTTTTTTTTTTTGCGGTGCGCGGGCCTCTCACTCTTGTGGCCTCTCCCGTTGCAGAGCACAGGCTCCGGACGCGCAGGCTCAGCGGCCATGGCTCACGGGCCTAGCCGCTCTGCAGCACGTGGGATCTTCCCGGACCGGGGCACGAACTCACGTCCCCTGCATCGGCAGGCGGACTCTCAACCACCGCGCCACCAGGGAAGCCCAAGAATTATTTTTTAATGTACACAACTTACTAGCAAATTATCCAAAGCCTTTCAGGAACATATTTCCTTTTTCTTAAGTAAACTTTCTTTTTTCTTTCCTTTTTCAATACGATTCCCCCAAAGTTTCAAAATCAAGTTGTAAGATAATAAACCTATGTTAAAACTTCAAACTTGCTGAACTATCTTGGAACGTGAAAATCTGTAGAAAAAGTGAAACTTTCCTTTTTTTTTTTTTTGGTTTATGAATGTAATGTTTTATCTAAGTCTAGGCTTAGACAATTGGTTTCTAAAACGTGGCTCTCTGAAATTTTAGAGGAGAGAGCCCTTTCAGAATTTTTCATTTAACCGGCAGAGAATTGCTTTCTCACAGCTGGAAGCTTGAACAGCTGTTGACTCTGGCACTTTTCTATTCCTCTGGATGAGAGTTCATGGACCCTCACTGTGCCATTAGGAGGACAGCCAGCGATGTATGTGGTCAGAAATATTTTCCAATGCAACCTATTTCCAAGGCTACCCCTCCACCCTCTCACTAGGACTGGGGCACAGATAACTTAGAGCCCTTGTGTCACCTGTGGGAAATATTCTCTCAGTTGAGGAAAACCAACCTCCATAAAAGTCTTCTTTCCGACCCATGGTTAGATCACAAGGCTCATGTGACCATAAAGACTCCATGAAGGACGTTTGATGTCGGTCAGTCTCAGGATTTAGCATCCTTTTAGACTTTATAAATATCCACTCCCCCCCTTTTTTTTTTTACATTTTATAGGAAATTTCCCTTTCATTTAGCGTGCATTTCTGAGTGTTTCTTAATGGATACTAAATAACTAACTCCGTTTTGAACTTACAGAAAGAAGAACAAGCAAAAAGACTATTTCAGAATAGCTGCCACTGCAGTACTATTTACTGTATCCACTAGAGGACACCTCTCAGAATGGCTTAAAATATCTCCCCTCTCATTCCCTGTGGCCTCTGGCATTTGATGCTCAACTAACCCTTGAGCTGGGCCACTGGCTACATATCAGTGTTAGAACGAAAACATTCCCCCTGCTTTAACACCTCCTGCTAGTTCAATAAAGCGATGTTTAAATAACTGAACTGGCTTCAATGAACTGTACTTGCCATTTTTTCCTGCTTCTTAGCTAGATAAAATGGAGATAATTATGAAGTGTTTGAGCAGGTTTAATGAAAGCCAGTTTCTTTTGGTATACTCCTGAAGCAGCAATCATCATCTGTTTGGCTTTTGAAGAGCAACAATTATAATCACTTAAACCCCCAAGGGGAACAAAAATAGAATTTACATTAGCATATAAAATATACAGCTGGATTGGGCAAGCCTATAAAATTCTGGGAAAATCATTCTAATCTGAATGCTATTCAAACTCACAAGTAAAATGAGTTCAAGAGTATTTTACATGCTTCCTTCCTATAAAATAATACATATAACAATGTTGAGAGGATTTTCCTAAAAATGAACACAAGGAAATAAAAAATTGTTGCCAGCAGAGAATCCCAGCAGGAATGGGCTAAACTGTATTGTCAAGATATCAGAGAGCAAAATGCAAAACGATATTCACAGGAAGGACTAATCACTCTCAAGAGAAGATTTTTCATGCACTTGGGAGTTTAAAAAAGGAAACAGGGTGGCTTTAGTCTGATTAATGATGAAACTTAATCATAAATAAGGAAAATTAGAGATTAATAGTACTTTCCTCCTCCACTGTAAATGTGAAAGCAATACAAAGGAAAGTGAAATCGCTTAAGTTGATGCCCTATTGTTATGAAGCAGAACTCTTTTTCCTATTTTAAAACATTTTCATATCATTTCCTCTCAAATAACCTCCTTCTTACACCTCTCTTTCTAATTCTAGCCCAGATCACAGGCAATCTCCCTCACCATTTATGTTATTTAATTACTTTTGCTTTTGTGTGCCTTTCACGGTTTACAAGATACTTTTTTTTTTTTTTTTGGTAGAGCACAGAAGAATAAAAATGGAGCCTTTGCTTTCTCCATTATGCTACTAGCAACAAAACACTAACATAATCAATATATTAAAGGCTTTCCCGGCTGTGCACATTTGTCAAAGGCAGTGTGTCTAAGAAATTACACTAATGAATCTTGAAAAATTCAGCATCCTACACAGACAACTTGTTCTCCCTCATAATAAGTACATATCAAAATGTAAAGACTAGGAAAATGAATACTTTCATTTTTCTTTATATTATTTGAAGTTCCATTATTACACTTTTCTTTTTAATGGAAAAACAAGTCGGGATGCAAAACTTCACCTCCCCTGGGAAGCGCTTCCTGAATACCCACACAAAAGCCAACTGCAGGCATACTGGTGATGGCTTCTTCTATCTTTCTAAAACACTTTGTACACACCTCTGATAGCAATTATGTCACTGCATTATAACCATTTGTTGACATGCCCGTCTCCTATACAGACTGCATTGCTTGACAGCAAAGCCATCTTTTTCAGCAGGGTATTCCTGGGCTCTAGCACTGTACCTTAAACCTAATAAGCATGCAATAATGTTTGTTGAGTGAAGTTTATCATTTTTTTTTGAAGTTTATCATTTTTGTATTCCAAGACACATCAAAATATTATGGTGACTGATAAGGCTCAACCATATATTAAATACCTTCTCTGCCATAACATCAAATTTAATGGTGATATATTAAGCACTGAGAAATTAGAAATTCCAAAGTCTAGATTTCCGTAGCAATCTTTATTCCCCTTATCTTTAACAAAGGATAAGGGTAATTTTTTAGATTTTATTAAATATTTATAATGTGTCCAACGGTTATTTTTACTGGAAACACTAAAAAAACGGAATTCTCATTTCTGAATGGTAATGACGTCTTCAGGTTTTACTAGCTTTACATGTCTTTCTTTCTTTTTTAAATTTAGAACCATTAACACTGCTTTCTCAGCCTTTGTCAACGTCTGTCAGGTTTGGTGGTACCTAGCTAGTAGTATTCTGCCCTTTCCTATAAACTTTTCATGCTCTGAGAGGCTTTGAAAGTCCATAACATGTAACTTTACATTGAACACAAATGTAAAGATTTCATGTTTGAAAGAATTTAAAGGAATAATTGAAATGCATAACATGAAGGATTCCAGGACCTATGCAGGAACTATCTTAAGGTCCTTTCATTCTTTTCCTAATTTAAACATACTCCACATTTTCCTCATAATTTTTCAAGTGAAATTATTATTTTGTATGAGGTTATGGGACAGCGATGGGTGGTGAAGTACAAGAAGAGACCCCACAGACCTATCCTAAAATACTCTTATATTTTTAGTTAATAATGAATGTTAATATTATCATTAGGTAAAATTCAGTTTTGTGGCATTATCCCACAAACTGAAACTGAAAAACTGCTTTAATAACTTTTTTTGCTTCATACTAATATAACTATAACTTTTTGTACATTTATTATTCATATATACAGACTTGTGTACTTTGATGAATTTGAAGGGAAAGAAAATTGTACATACAACTCTATGATTTTAGTACATAATAATGTAATGTAAATTTCCAAATCAAGAATAAAATAGATTATACAAATATTTTATTAACTATGATGAAAACCCAGCCTGAATTTTAATTAAAATGAGACAATAACTAGAATTAGGTTGGAGAGGTAAAAGTTCAAGTTATGGTCTCCAAGGTCAAAGTGAAGTAGAATTGAGTTATATGTGACTGACTGCTAGACTATTTGGGAGTTTGAAATGTTTAAGCCTCACAATTCAGCCCTTTATAACATGGTTCTTAAAAGTCCAAAATTATCAGACTCTTAAAAAAGCTATTGGAATTCTCATAGTAATAGGGTTTAAACATGATAGAGCTGGACAATTTCACTTTTTAAAAATCAAACTTACAAAATAGATAAATCAGTTTTTAAAAAGTCCTTCACTTATCAGGAGCATTAATTCAAAATTTTTAATTATGTATGCCTTTTTAAATATGTGTGCCTTTTAAAATATGTATGTATGCCTTTTTAAATATGTGGGTTCTCTGCATTTTAAAAAAGTAACTCAATTTTTTTAAAAAAAAGGTCCACACAAAACAACTCAGGAGCCCATCTACTGCAAAAATTGCAGATAGAGTGCTTTCATTTCCTCTCAGGTGAAAGTGAAAAATTGAACAGTTTTCTGTTGAATGTACATGATGGCCTTAAATATTTTTAAATTTAATATCTATGTCCCAATCTGTTAGGTTCAAAGATTTTATAAATAAAAAAGAGCAAAATTAGAGCTTTTTAAAAGGAAAGGATTTCCCCCCAGTATTTCAGAGTCTATCATCTTTCATATTTAAAAAGGAATCATAAAATGAGACCCCATATTTTCTATATCACTTTCTATCTTTAAGTCTCTTTAGTTCACTAAATTAAATGAAGATAGTTTTTAAAATGGAGGCCCCTATTCACTGAATAATTAGTGTAAAACTTAACTGATTAAACTCTGACTTAGAAAATAAATATATGGCAAAAAAATCATGAAATGATTTACTACCTATAAAAGCATACAATATTTCATTGCTCTATCAAATGTTATTGTAACTGAATTTTTAAAGTCTTTAAAATGGAAAATTAAATCTGAAATTAAGTTGGTAAAATGAAAAAAAATCACTGCTTATTTTATTTATGTCCCTTATATTTAAGGAAAACTGGGTTTTCAGTTAGGCTTTCCTTTTATTAAGTTGTTGGTACATATCTGTGTATATTGTGTATGTTTCAAATATATTGGTACATATTTGAAAATACTTCTGTCATTAAATTGTTTAATATGTTTCAAATATATTGGTACATATTTGAAAATACTTCTGTCATTAAATTGATTTAATCTTCCTCTCCTTTTGTTTATTTTTGGGGTGGGACAGAGGAGGCAATAAATCCTCCATTAGTGCCCCCAAAAAGAAACAACCAGCCAAACCAGCATAAAGTATCCAATCCCAATCTGGGGATATAATTAGGAATGTTTCAGTAGGATTTTTTTTCTTCAAAATGTTTTATTGAGGAAAGTGCCCAGATTAACAGGTAATCATTCCTATGTTTGGAATTTGGGGAGATTATATGGGTTTTATGTGGAAGGTCTCTTTAAATTGAGTAAATCAGCTCATATTTTCTATTATTTGATTCTCATTTTGCTTGATTTTAGACCCAAGTTTAGAGTCAGATAGATTCAAATCCTCACTTTATGGTTTATGAGCTGTCTGATTTTAACTACTCAGTTTCTAGGCATCCTAAAACCTACCACCTAGAGAGTTCTAAAGATTAACTGAGATAATATATGTAAAGCACTTACATATATGATTGGATCATGGTAGAGAAACAACAAATGTTAATTATTAAAGTTAGCTTCTTAGCTGTTTTACATTGTATATTTGATATAAGATACACATTAAAGTTTAATACTAATTAGACATAATAAATGAAAGTTATTTTGAATTTTTAAAATCATAGTATCACTTCAGCCGTTTCTTTTTTACTTTTTTTGCTTGCAAGCACATTTTATGTCCAAGAATGGTATAAGAGGCAAAACCTACAACGTAACATTAGATGACCCTGGCTACCCTCCCCCTGCCCCCATATCTCACCCATGTTTTTCTCCTTTATAGGAAACAATGAATATTTCTATGAGAGTATAGAAATACTGCTTAGTTGAAAACACTTAGAATTTTGTTCTTATGAACATTATAAACTTTCTGTTATTTGTAAAATTTATTCTAATGGACAGAGGTTTAGGGAAAATATCAAAACATGGCCACTGTATTTCCAATGTGCCAATAATATATAATTAGAACACTGAAGAAAGAAATGATTATAGTATCATATTCTGATATAAAGAAATTTCCATATTGAGAATATTTAGCAAACCTACAATTGCCACAGAATTAGGGTATTACTAAATGGAAGTGCCAGGAAAATACAGCTCTAGTCTAAGTACTTATATAGGAAACTAAACATATGCACTAATATTAATTATCATCTAGAAGACAACTCTCAATTATCCAACTTATTCTAAATAATAATTGTTATGATTATCTTCAACTGAAATAGTATTTTTAATGTGCAAGTGAAAAACTACAGTAAAGTTGAGGGTTTGTTTGAGATTATGAGTATGATAAAAATAAATCTGATTAAAGATGTTTTTCTCAATTCAAGTATCAAAGCAATCTAATTTTACGTATGTACAGGCCATACATTTAAATTAAATAGGTATGAGAGTTGAGTAGTATGGTCCAAAATAAATTATATAGTTAAAAACATTGTTAGTTGACTATCTGTACTCTAAGAATATCAGTACATAAGAAAAACAAACTTCTTAATTTCAATGGGATTTAAATATATATCCTAAAAATATATAAAATACTATATTCTAATCTAAACTCTTTTGAGAGCCAAAACTTTACTGAATTGATTCTTCCTGTACCAACAGATCAGTAGTTTAGTTAGTCATTTGGTGTTTAAGCTCTCAAACTGAAAACTGTTTTAAGGATGGTGATTGAAATAGTGATGATTTTGAAAGCTAGCTATAAGGTAACACTTTCCTGTGATAGTTACTGGTAAATTACAGTAGCTTCATGTAGAATAGACAAAAAATAAGTCAGTTGTTAAAATAAGTTATTAAAGTATATGCCCAATAAAATACATTAATTGTTATTGCAATATAATCAGTTTAAAACTTATCTGTGTTTCTTATGATCAGAAGATATTTATAACTTAAAAAATCTTTATTTCAGAATAGATCTTGAGAAATGTAAGCACATACAATTATACATCTACACACATATAAAGTTAAGTATGGTTTCAACAAAACATGAGAACAATTCCTTTCAAGGGGGCATTTTTGCCTCCATTTCATCCTTCAAATGAGAAAACTTGGATGGCCTTGCCTCATCAGAGAATGTGCAGGTCCATTGCAATATAGGGCATCCCAGTCATCTCCATGGCAACAGCCCTTGACAAGTCAAAAGGCAACTACATTCACAAACAGAAAAAGTTAAGACTCCTGAGAGCTGGCCAAACAATTTAGAATTTTCCAGAGGAAAGGTTGAGCCTTTTACCAAACTTGAAATTATTAAATTTTACCACAAATATTAAGTTGGATAGTTATTCTCAGAAAGTGAATGAGATAAAGGGGCAAGGCTCAGAAATCTTTCCCCGGAATACACCTCCCATTTAAAACAAATAAAAGGGATTAGGAGAGGAGATTGAGGAAGGACCCGTATATGAACCTGTTCATTTTAGTTTTAAAAGAGGATGGGGTGGGGAGGAGAGCAGGGAGAAGTGGGAAGGAGGGTAGCAAGCAATCCCTTTCTCCAGCCTCATACGTTTTAAGATCACAACTTTCCAAATGCATTATGTGATCATCATTTAGCATTTAAAATTTGTCTAAGAATGATGGCTTCTAAGGTTGCTACCTGAGGAAGTGCAAGGAAGAAAGGGGGAGGTCTAACGGTGCAGGTGAGGACACAGAGATAGTTGTAGTAAGTTAGCGTGACCCCATCGTTCCTTTTCTCCTTAGGATTTTGGTCAGGAATGACCCGGCTACTGTGCTGAGTTCAGGAAGTGAGAACGTCACGGCTCTTTTGAAACCAGACAATAACCTAGTTCCCTTCTCCTCCATCCTCTGCACCTCGACCCTGCTGACTGCCAACTCTCACCCACTTGAAATACATCAAGCCCATTGCCTTCCCAAGAGTATCAAACAGATAAACACGGAACACCTCTACTGCCTATAGTAAAGAGAAAAAATTAAAACTACTATTTTCTGTTTCACCACCCTCTGCTCACAGCTCCCAGTCGCCAGCCCTTTGTGTGTGATGAGTCCCCTTCAAACCACCCACAGACCGAGCACCCAAGAAGAAATGGTAATTTTTTGTTTAAAAGTTCACTTACCACGGCAACCTCATATTGCTTTGTCATGCTTTTTGCACTTAATTTTTCAAAACTGCTTGTGCAGGGCGCAGAACTGGGAAGGCAGGACTAAAGTATCTCTAGTAATCACAACAAAAAGGAGAGAACATTCACCAATCAGAATTACATTAAAATGCACAACCCCCAGAGCTAGACGCAAGGTTCAGACTACACCGGGGAGGGGAGGGGATGGGGGCGGAAAAAGCCAAGCTAACGAGACAAAAGGTAAAGGGGAGAGTTGAGTGGTTGGAAGGGAAATCGATCCAAGCCGCCCTTAGACTGAGGAAGGGCTTAAAACCAGCACGACTATCACCCCTCCCCCGCCCCCAGCACCCCCGCGATCACCCGAGCGACTACACTTGCCTCCAGCCAGCTCAACCTTAGGAGAGGAATGCCCCATCTAAGTTCGCTAGCCCTGCCACAGTCTTCCACTGCCTGCTGGGTTCGTTCAGGAAAACACTTCCAGAGGCATCCATCCACTTGAGGTCTGGGCTTGGCTGCTGCTGCGGGGCGGCTGCGATCAGCTGCTAGGATCGTTGCCGTCTCGTTCTTGCCTCATTCGCGCTGCACAATAGCCCCGGCTGGGTGCACCTCATTAAGCCAGCCCGAGAGCCCCAGAGCAGGGCAGGCAGTGTGACAGCGCTGCCCCTTTGTAATGACTGTGTGATGGATGCAACCGAAGGGTGGGGTCTGGGTGGGTCAAAACTGTTAATGACAGTATGTATCATTCCGTCTGTCCTCCAGGAGAGGGAAGCCCCCTGCCACCCCCTAGGTCGGACGGTCTCTCTCTCTCTCTCTCTCACTCTCCCTCTCTCTCTCTCTCTCTCTCTCTCTCTGTCTCACACACACACACACACACACACACACACACACTTCCCTCTTTCCCCACCTCCCTATGGGATTTTCTGCTGTCAGCGTTCAAAAAAGTATGAAAACCATCGTGTCATTTTCATCTGAACAGATAGCGAATTTATCCTTAAGGAAAGAGAAGATCCTAAAATCGAAAAATACAGGCGGAAGGGGGAGTGGGGATAAGAGTGGGGTGGGGCGGGGTCCGAGGCAGGCGTCCGGGACATTCACTGGCCGATAGTTTACAGCTGTCAGCCAACTCGCGCCAGCACCTCCGCGCGGCTCCGAGAGGCACGGGACGGGCTTCTCCGCGCACCGCGTTCTCCCCAGAACCAACCTGGGGCCCGGGCTCAGGGGAGGAGAGGGGATAAAACCCACCCGAGAGGACCCCGACCGGGAGGAGATTGCATGAGGGGTCCCGGCACCCGGACCGCGTGCAGCCGGTGGGAGAGAAAGCCTGCACCCCGACGCAAAGCCGGACTGGCCGGGCAGGGGCTGCCGGGGTGCTGGAGTGAGTGCCGCGTCCCAGACGGGCGAGGCGGGCCAGGGGTTCTATCCCCGGCCGTTGGGTACCGCTCGGCCCGACGCCCCGTCCCGTTCGCTAGTTCTGCGCGGCTCCCGGGTCCGGCAGCGCCGGCGCCGCGGATGCGCCACTAAGTCTCAGCTTGCGGGACGCGACCCCGCCTCTTCCTCTCCTGTCCTGACAGCCTTGCCATCCCTCCCAGTCTCACTCCTTCCTCAGTCTCGCCCCTGCAGCCCCCAGAAGGCAGAAAGCACGTGAAAACGCCTCTCCTTTCGCCGCCTTTGTGGAGAGTCTTGAATCGTTGCTTCGCTGCCGTCCTATTGCCCCGTTGAAAACATCCGCGGATACTTTTTTTCCCAGTCACAGGCACTGATTTTTCAAGTATAGGAAAGCCTTACAGTCTATTTCTCTACGTGGACAAATAGACTTATTTTACACTCAGCTTTCCATTTCCAACTTACTGTGATGCTATCCACTCGATGTGTCTACAAAGCACCTGTTCCGAACATCCTGAGCTATTTCTCCAGAACCGCGTGGATGATATTTATTTATTTTTATTAGAGTTTATGGCTCCACTTCTCTGACACTGTAATCGACTTATGTATTTTCTTCACTGATGCCTTATAGCAGTTAAGAGAAAGCAAGAAGCAGAGAGAAAACGGGACCTTTATGTCTAATGAAGCATCTCTCCCTTTTTATGTCTGCTATTTATCACTTAAAATTTGTGTATATAGGTTGTGCAGGCTGTTCTAGGCCGTGGGAGAGCACTGAAGACGATTTTTATGCCACTCTTCAAAGAGCTTCTGATCCATAGGGAAAGCAAAAGAACAGGCAGCTTTTAATTGCTTCTGATAAGAAACCACTTTTAGTGACAGGAAGGAAAGATCTTGTCAGAGACTTTCAACATAGGAGAATAAAGGGTGTGGTGTTGACTTTACGTGGTTCCTTCAGTTCTTATAAACCTTCAAGGGCACAAAAACCTTCCCCCTTTATAACCAATTACTTTTTACAACTCTTTACAATTCTATGATTTGAAGGTAGTACCAGACTTATGTTCACTTATTTCTTATAATTAAATAAAGGGGGGAGGTTGGGGAGAAGACCAGTTGGAATTAGTGAGAATCTAAGTTAATTGACTAATTATTGACTAACAGTAACACCGACTTAAAACATGCTTAGAACTCCTTAAAAATAGACTTTAATGAGTAAGAATAAGAATTATATATACTTAACAAAATAATTGTTTCCATGTAAACAGCTCTTTAAAGAACATAGAAAACTTTTTTAAAAGACATTTCCTCTTACATTGTTTTACTAATAATTTGCATAATGTACAAGTGTTAGTTCATAAAGACAGTTTTGAGTGGAAACAGAGCTTGAATGGCTTTTGTAGTATATTATTAATTATAAGTATAATAATAAAGAATAAAAGTTTATGTTGTTCTTAAAACTAGCCATTTCTTCAAGACCTAGATGGGCAAGACACTAAGGACTTTTAGCATATTCCCCTGGTTGAAGGCAACCAGGACATTTTTAAAAGAATAGCTCATTAAAAAAAAAAAGAATAGCTCATTAGGTGGCTGGGTAAATTCCCCCCACACTCCCATGAGCTTTTCAACAGTTCTGAAGACATTCTGGAAAATATGTACTTTACTAAGTTCACTTTTCTCTGATCTCCCTGTCTGCTCCTCCAAACTAGAACAACTTTTAGGAGAGGAAAAATGGAAGGAATGGGAATGCTAACTAATGGAATAAAGTTGCTTTCCTTGACACTCTAAACAGACTAAAGAAATGAACAATAAATTTGGAAATTGGGTCTTTTAACAAATGAAAATTTTAAGATGTGATAAAAATAGCTCCAGTAAATGTATGCATTAAATGTATTAACCTTGCAAAACATAAGACTGCACCTGGGAGAAGTTAACACAGTTGGAGATTATTAAGATGTATCAACTCACTCAGCATTAATGAGAACTTGAGCCTAGTGTGGAAAACAGTTGTACTAAACTGGCAAGAACCGTATACCTAAATGTAAATTGAAATTTTTCTAGGAGAGAAGGTTATATCAAGCCCAAAGAAAAAGTGTAGATATGTTAAAACAAAACAAACAAAAAAACTACCATTCTGCAAAAGTGTTTGTCCTACCAAAATTTTCTAGTCCGTTCCATAATAACCTATATGATAGCATTAGTACACTCTGAAAAGAGGATGTTTAATACCCGAAGAAGATAATATTTTCTATTTTATTATGATTAGGGGCCTGATTTATTTTCCCTGTTGTACGTGGCAGGGAAAAATAGAGGACAAAATAGTTTCTTTGGCATACATCAAGAACTAGATTATAATCAGTAAAAGCAAAACAAGTCTAAAAAATATATAGGCTAGGTATTATATAAGTAATTTACCATCTGTAAATCTCCCACCAGTGGGTAAATATTGAGAGTCATGCTAAGGCTTCAGTGACTGATGGAATACAGTGGTTAATCCCAAGAGACCTTGACTCTCCCCTTTTTGGGAACTCCTCCATGAGTTTTGTTACAAGTAAGAACAAGGTGATTGTGTAAGACTCCAATAAGGAATCTAAAGATTCTCCTGCATGCTGCCTTTTAAAGAGCAAGTTCAATACTCAGTCTGTGGAAAAGCATTATTTTCGTGCTGTTATGATTTCTTGACCCATGTTGGGTAGCAGCGTTTCTGGAGTCATATAGAAATTGGTTCCAATTCTTATAAACTGGATGACTTGGACAATTCTCTTAACCACTCTAGACTACACTTCTCTTTTTCGTAAAATTAAAAGAGCAAGGATAAACTACTGTTGTGATGATTTAACGATACGAAGAGTGAAAACACACTGCCTGGTAAAGTGTAAGCACTATTGAGACAAACATTGTAATTGGGCTCACTCAACACAAATTCTCAACCTCCTTTCTCCTTGTCTTACTAATTTAGAGACTAGAAAGTTGAATATTTGATTTTCCAATTTTCCTTGCAGCTAGTCATGGCTGTTTGACACATTTCTGGAAAAGTAAATGTTAATACATAATTGCTGAGGGGTCTTCTGGAAAAACTTGCTTTTTTGATGAAAGAGGAATAGACACAGCTACCACCACTTTTTCCCCCCTTTCTACCCCCTTCTTCCTACTTGGATATTGTGTGATGGGGAGGTGGCGCAGCCATCTGCATTTATGAAGCAATAAATCGAAGGGCAATCCTTGAAAGATGGTGGAGAAGAAAGATGGGAAGAACCTAGATTCCTGATGGCATATTTGAGCTGCTCAATTAGTCGTGGACTGCCTAACTTTGGACTTTTTGTTTTATATGAAAAAACATACTGTTCTTTATTTAATCTGTATTTAGCTGAATACTCTGTAACTTGAAGCTTTCCTAACTGACATATCTGCAACTGTTGTTGTGGTTTCCTGCCTGTAAATAAAATCTGCTTAATTATTCAAATGACTCTGGATATCAACCATTTTGAAGAATTCCAGGTAAAGTCTTCTCTGAGACTTCACACATAACCAGGTCGCTAGTACTAGTGGGATAATCTGCTCGCTCAAATTATAGAGCCAGGAGTAGGTTGTTAAGGACCATTTATTTGAGGAAATCCTGCAATTGACAATTCTTTTTGAGGAAGTCCCATAATTCTCCTATAATAGATTGAACTTAAAGTTTATTTAATCCAAATATCTTTCCCCCTTCCTTTCATAATAAACTATCTCTTTGCTTTTGTTTCCAAACAAACATATAGGTATAGTCACCTTGGAATGTATTCATATTGCAATATTCAGAATACTCATGTTGGAAGACTATAAACACCTACTTAATTGATGACTCCAGTTTACTGTCATAGCCAAAACAATTTTAAATGCCCTTTTTTAGGAATTATGTTCAGAATCTGAATCACGATTTTGGGGAATGCCAGCAATATCAACGAATATGTACTCTGAAGATTGAATTCGATTTTGGAGAATATCCAAAAAGTTGTTCAGAGTCAACTCTAGTAAATTAAGTAAGCAATCACAAACTGGATAATACACATTTTTTGTTATTGTTAAAAACAAATAGGTATGTACACAAAATAATCAAATATAAAATGTGTTGCAGCAATGATGGCATGATTTAAATAAACATACGTCTTCCCAAGGTGGCGGCTTTGGAGGTCCACACACTTGGTCACACGTGTTAGCTAAACTCATCAGTTTCATAGCTATGCTCAGTTGCAATTTCTTTGAATAAACCAGATGTTTCCTTTTCATCTTTCCCCTTCCATTCTGTCATAAATTTCTTATTCTGAAACAGGTTCAGTGTTCATTTGATTCAAAGTTCATATAGTTCATTTTTGTACTATAATTTTACTATAGTTCTTTAAAAAAAAAGTACAAATAGCAAGACAAAATAATATCACCAGTAAGATTTTGAATAAAACAGAATTTCATTTGAGCTCCAACCTTGCTACTCACTAGCTGTGTAATTTGAGTGATTATTCAATCATTTAAGCCTATTTTTTATCTATAAAATGAAGATAAAAGTAGTACCTATCTTAGAGAGTTGTTGTGAATATTAAATAATATATATGGGCTTTGTGTGTAATGATTGGGATGTAGTAGGTGATCAACAAGCATCACTTAGGATAATACCATGTTAGGCAAATAGTGAAGTCTTTGGAATACTTAAAAGGTAAATAATATTAGGCCGTTTATAGGAGTTGCTACCAAGAACTGCATGAAATTCTACAATTCTAACTTTCAACAGTTTTGAAGGCATTCTGAAAAACATATTTTACTGAGTTCATTTTTCCCTGATCTCCCTTTCAGGTCCTCCAACCTAGAACCACATCTATTAGGAAAGAAAAAATGGAAGGGGGCTTCCCTGGTGGCGCAGTGGTTCAGAGTCCGCCTGCCAATGCAGGGGACACAGATTCATGCCCCGGTGTGGGAAGGTCCCGCATGCCGCGGGCCCGTGAGCGATGGCCGCTGAGCCTGCGCGTCTGGAGCCTGTGCTCCGCAACGGGAGAGGCCACAACAGTGAGGGGCCCGCGTACCGCAAAAAAAAAAAAAGGAAGGAATGGGTATGCTAACTAATGGAATAAAGCTCTTTTCTTTGGCACTTTGAAAAAAGGACTAAAGAAATGCACAATACATTTATTATGAGTTAATTATGAGTTAATCATGGATAGTTAACATGGACTAATCTGGATATTTTATTATTTTGTTTGATGCAGTCCTGGTTTCAGTGTATGAATCTAGATAAAACACTTAACCTACCTAAGTCTCATTTCTTGTGTAGTGTAACTAATGTCTGTCTTCCCCGGGAAGTGTTCTCAAAAAATAGGTAAGAATCCAGTAATTACTTCTTTACCCCTTATAAGTAAAGAATAGAAAACTGGATGCATTGGCTAAGAACCAGGAAGTCACAATTAACTTGGAGTTTACAAAAGATCTCCAGAAGCATTTCATTACTGGGAGACCTAAGATAAAAAGACCTATTAAATAAGAAAGTGAAATATGAATATGCTTTTAAGTTATTCAATTGTTTGCTTCTAGTTAATTTTAACAAAATATAAAATAAAATTTTCTCATTTGACTCAACAAGACCTTCCCCCCACTGACCTAATTATAGTTGTATGGAGGAGGATAGAATGTAGAAAGGTAGAGAGAGACAAGGGGAGAGATGAAAGAAAATCTTTCAATAGTTTTTGATTGACTAGAGTTTATTATGTTTTTAGGGTACCATCTCCAAAAGGAAATTAAATTTTTCAGAAAAAAGGGAAAAGCAAAAATCCTCTAAAAATTACTTAGATTTTAGATTTTTCTTATTTTACTAGAAGAGAAATATAGCATGAATAATATATGTTATGCTATGCAGGAAATAGTTTATTCAGAAATAAAATTACATGTATGTTAAATTAACATTTTTTTTGATAGAAAGGACTCAACTGCAGACCAATGGTTCTCAAAGTATCTGCAGACATCATCATCATCATCTGAAAAACTGTTAGAAATGCAAAATTATTGGGCCTCATCCCAGACTTACTGAATCAGAAACCGAAGTAGACCTAGTAATCTAAGTTTTAAGAAGCCTTCCAGGAGATCCTGATGCATATGAAAATTTGAGAACGACTGCTGCAGGCTTGAGCAAAGGAATATATTCTTTATAATGTGACTTTGCAGTTTCTCCCATCAAGAGAAGTCATCTCTATCAACACCCTTGGAATCTGGGCTAGTTTTGTGAAGTGCTTTGACCGACAGAATGTGGCAGTACTGACAGTGTACCAGTGTGTACCCTGGCCTCAAGAATTCTTTCATTTTTCCTCTCCTTTGGTACCCTGGCACTGCCATGTATACAATCCCAGAATAGCCTATTCAAATATGAGAGCACATGGAGGAGAGCCCAGGTATCCCAGCTGAGGGCATCAGGACCAGGCTATAGTGAGTCAACTCCCAGACACATGTGAGAACCCAACCAAAATCGGGAGAGCTGCCTATAGGACCCACAGCCAATGCATGAGTAAGGCCAGCCAAGAGTGAAACTGCCCAGCTGACCCAGAGACCCATGAACAATAATAAGTGCTTACTGCTTTAAGACACTGAGTTTGGGGGTGGTTCATTATGCAGCAGTATGTTGATTGATACACCCTACCCAAAGTGTAGAATACATTCTATTCCAGTCCCTCATTAAGAAGCTTTCCGTTGATAACACTTTAATGAGGTTAAGATATCACATTATTTGTGAGGTGTTAACACTTGCTTTATAAAGATCATTTTAAGAATAATCAAGCAAGTTATACACACCATTGCTAATTCTTACAGCAACCCTGCAGAGAAGTGGATATTACTATTAATAATATTCCATTTTACAGATGAGAGTAATATAGGTTGAATAATTTACTCAGTGTCACACAGTAAGTGGTAGAGTTGATATTGGAACCAATGTCTTTTAATCACCTGTATTTCCCACTCTGCTACAGTGTAGGAACTGGAAGGACTATAAATACCTCCCAGCCCAAGCCTCTTATTTTTCAGATAAAGAAACCAACGAAGCGCAATAACTTGGCTAAAGTGATTCACAACATAAAGTTTTCAATCTTTAGAGTGCCAAATACTCACCTGTGATTGCAAAATTGGACACTGAGCAATGAGTCGTTTCAACATGGGCCTCTAGAGAAAGCTTCATTTTTTTTTTTTTTTTTTTTTTGAGAAAGCTTCATTTTTAAGTGAGCATAATAGGTGATTCTGCTGCAGGTGGGCTAGGAATTATCCGAGAAAGCCTGGGTCAAATTAATCCTGGAGGCAGGACTCAAGTGAAGTCAACTTTAAACTATACCAGTGATTTTCAAAAGATAGGGAGGATTCCCTCTGGTGGTGTAGTGTGGGCAGAAGGCAGTTTGTAATAGAATCACCCTAAGGGGACTTTTCAGATCACCTGACAAACCCTCTCCCCACTCTCCCCAAATGAGAACCTTTGCTACAGTACACTACTCTCATTGATAGATTTATGTTATCATCTCCAGCCCCCAGGTGTGTAGAGGTTAACAACGACAAAGGTTGAGAAGTACTACTGCACTGCGTTGTGTTGCCTCAATTATTTTATCTGGCTAAATGTACTCACACAGTAAAATTTAATGAATAAAAGCTTCAGTGAGAATAGGACTCAGAAGTATTATGATTTGAACACGGTAAGTATAAAATGACGAGCTTGGGTCCTGCTCATACAGCTTTAAACCGTTACCTGATGGTAGCATGTAACTCCAACTCCACATTTAGATAACACCTGTCTCAGGGTAGGGTAATATAAGGATCCCTATGTTTGAAGTTTTTAGCTTAGCATTGATTCAGTCTATAGGTTTTTCTACTTTGACCATAATTTTCTCCTGCTTCGTTCTCCGTTTTCTTTGCTAATGGTTATTATTAAATCCTTATGTGCAATTAACTGACTGGTATGCCCGTGCACAGATCTTATCACCTGTCCTAGTGCTCAATACCTGCCTTTCAACTTCCCCAATATTAAACAAACACCTACCTGCCTAGGTATCTGATCATATTTTGCTACAGGACTTACTTGCCAGCTGTCCTTGTGTCCTGTCTGCTCTGCTTCCTTATCCCCCTTACATTTTCCCCAAGAAGACAAAAGATGGAAATCTTTCATTGGAATGCCTGTCTTTTGAATAATGAATCTCTTGCCTTGTTTCTATGTTCAGACACCCATTCTTTTTGTGCACTGCAGTCTCTCTCATTGCAGCTGTTTCACCCACTACCCAGGTCTTAGAAATGAATGGTAGGGGGAGGAAAGTGAAACATGAGTTACTTGCCTGGTCCTGGAAAGGCAGTGTAGTATAGGTATATAGCAGACAGTGCCCTTTTCGTTTTTTAAATTCTATGGTTTTATGAGGCAAAGTTACCCAAAAGGAGCAGTAAGGTGCTGACAGGGAGCAAGTTGCACTAGACAGCTACTTTATGTTTTGCCTAAGGATCCATGGAAATTCTGCCCTGTATCCATGGAAATTCAGAAGCATGGTCCAGGGAGAAAGTTTGTGCTATGTCTTCACCTTTTATTTACTGAATTAGTTGTCTATTGTTGCTGCAACAAATTACCACAAGCACTGGCTTAAAACAACACAATAGAACAACACAAAACTTTGTAGGTCAAAAGCCCAAGTCTTACCGGGCTAAGATCAAGTTGTTAGGAGGGCTGCATTCCTTCTGGAGGCTCTGGGGAAGAATCTGTTTCATTGTACTTGACTAGCTTCTTGAGGCTGCCTACGTTCCTTGGCTGCTGGCCCCTTGCCGTCTTCAAAGCCAGTGATGGTGGTGGAGTCTTTCTCCTGTTGTACCCCTCTGGTACTGACTCTCCTGTTTCCCACTTCCACTTATAAGGACTGTTATGATTACATTGGGTCCACCTGGATAATCCGGATACTCTCTTCATCTCAGGCTCATCTGATTAGCAAACTTAATTCCATTTGCAACCTTAATTCCCCTTTGCCATACATTTACAAATTTTGGGGGTTACGACATAGACATCTTAGGCAAGGCCATTATTCTGCCTATCACATCTGTGTAGTGAAGAAACAAATTTCTCATGGTAAACAAGTATCTGTAACGATATCTATTCACTAGGATTTACAAAGACAATATACAAGTAAAACTATCACAGGCTCTTTGACTTTAGGGAATTCATGTAGTGCACTGAAAATTCTAAGAAGATTGAGAAGGAAATTGTTATGCAGTTAGTAGCTTGTAGGAATGTATGTTTTTAAAAGCCTGTGTTGTTCTAGAGTTCATGTTCTGTATTGTTTTTAACCTGAAAGCATCACACCCATGTATATGAGGAGAGCATCTGTAAACATGAGCTTCCCCCAAAGAAATGGGGACCAATTCAAATGGGTGCAGGAATAAGGAGAAGGAACAGAAGATAGCTTTGTAAAAGTAGAAGCAGTTTTTTTTAATTCTTATTATAATGTAATAATTCCACTCTCAAACTTCATCATTTTCTCTGGCTCCAGCCCTGGATCCCGTCTATTCTGTTGATTTAGAAGCCAAGTCAGTAATTTAAGTGTTAGGACTTATGCTGCATGCGAAAGTCTGTTTACAGAATCAAAGGATTTTCAAATGGAAGTGCTTATCTGGAATTTGGAGATGAGATCTATCCAAGTGCACAGAAAATCTTAAGTCTGAGAAATAATTAAATTACAACATTGTTTCTATTGAGCTCAACATCAGTTTATTAAAAAAAATTAAATGTCTCCCCGTTCTTATCTTTCCTATTCATTTTTAAAAGAAGAATTACTTTATTGATTTTGTAAATGTAACACTTGCTTATTTTAATGAGTTCAAGTCATGCAGAAAAGTAAAAAGAGCTTTTTAAAAAAATCACCCTAAATCCCTTTTTACCATTATTAGCACACAATGCTTGCTATTTTTATAAATAAGTAATGAATTAGAAAGAAGCCAAGTGAAGCTGAAATGAATTGGAATGGATTGCTAAACTTCAAATAAATGTTGTATCCGGTACAGAGTATATTATCTCTTGAGAGATCCCTCTAAAGTTAAGAAGAGATAACTGAAAACATTAAAATGTTGAAATCATAGCTTTAAAACTTACACATTTCAGTTGTAGATGGCATCCATTGTTTCCCTGCTCTGAAAGATGAAGACATTAGCTTCTCTCTTTGCCCCTCTTCCCACCTCTCAATCTTTGTATTTATATTATTATTTATATATTGACAGGGTTTTTACATTTACATTCTGTTCTATAATTAGATATATTTTAAATTGATTCAATGTTCACCCAAGACTTTTCATGTGTTTCCTCTTTATTTTTCCATCATCTCTTAAGTAGTTGGATTTCATTAGCAAGTAGTGTGTGTTCCTGTTTTTTGGTTTATGTTTTGTGTTGGTTTTGGTGAAGAAGTGTGCATGGGTGTTGTATTCTGCAGACTTCTTTCATGTTTGAAAACATCTGCCTGTTCTACATATTGCTGTTGTATACTTTGTATACATGTATACTTTGTGTATTTTGGATGTTTATATTACTGTTATATTTCTTTACTCTAAAATTTCTTTTTTTAAAAAAAAAAAATTTATTTATTTATTTTTGGCTGCATTGGGTCCTCGCTTGTTGCGGTGCGCGGGCCTCTTGTTGCAGTGGCCTCCCTTGTTGTGGAGCATGGGCTGTAGGCACGTGGGCTTCAGCAGTTGTGGCACACAGGACTCAGCAGCCACAGCTCACGGGCTCTAGAGCACGGGCTCAGTAGTTGTGGTGCATAGGCGGCATGTGGGATCTTCCCTGACCAGGGCTCAAACCCATGTCTCCTGCATTGGCAGGCGAATTCTTAACCACTGTGCCACCAGGGAAGTCCCCAAAATTTCTTAGATATTTTCCAATGGCTTCTGTTACTGAATGTTACTGTGGAATAACATGAGACTAGCATAGATATTTCCCTTTGATGGAGATTTGCTCTGCTTTTTTGGGTGCCTGAAGAATTCTTTATCCTTGAGGACTGGTAATTTAACTATGGATTTATCTCAGAGACGAGTTTTCCTAATCAAAACATATGCTTCTGGGCTTCCCTGGTGGCGCGGTGGTTGAGAGTCTGCCTGCCGATGCAGGGGACGTGGGTTCGTGCCCCGGTCCGGGAGGATCCCACATGTGGAGCGGCTGGGCCGCTGAGCCTGCGCGTCTGGAGCCTGTGCTCCGCAATGGGAGAGGCCACAACAGTGAGAGGCCCGCATAACGCAAAAAAAAAAAAAAAAAAAAAAAAAAATGCTTCTTTTCAATCTACAGATTAAACTTTTGCTTCAATTCAAAGAAAGTTTGTTCTTAATTTTAAAAAAAATTACATCTTTGTGGGTACATTGCTGTGTTCCTCTGAGTTTTCTACCTAAGAGACACTGCTCTGTTGCATGGAATTTTTCAGTCCTCCATGTCTATTACCTTCTTTCCAATTTCTTAATTTCTTTATTTTTCATTTGCATTTCTATGATTATCTCAGGTCTTTCTTGCTTTTAATATTTATTATTAGTTCTTTAATAATATTGTTTCAGTTCTCTACTTCCTTAGGTTTGCAATCCCTCTTTTCTTCATTCTGCTATTTTTAAATTCATTTTTGAATTTGTGTTTTTGTTTTTCTTAAGTTATTCTAAATGGCAAAGCCGTTGCAGAGAACGTAATTCATTTTCTTGCATTATGTTTTTTCTAGGCTTGGTTCAATGTCAGTCTTTAATATATTTTTCCTCCCTTCCTAATGTGTTTGTATTATTGCCTGCTATTTATTTTCATTGTGCATGTGCATTGGGATCTGTCCAGACCTGCCTTTGTTTTCCTGTAATTAAAGGAATGCTTTGACAACTTGCTGCCTTAACTAAGACCAGCTTGCTTTCTCCTCTTATAAATAGTTGATGGCTAGGGATTTAGTGTTCTAGATTTTTTTTTCCTAGACCAAGAAGGCAAAGTGAGGAAGAAGGAGAACTCAAGATTATGTGAACATCTGGGTTCTGCTATCACTTCGCACATTTTATTAAAGGTCTTCTGCCAGGGTTCATTGCTCCTGCTTGGGCAGGGGTGGTGTATTTCACTCTTACTGGGGAATTTACTTGTAATTAGGGTGATCTCTTAATTCTGAGTGTAGACCTCACCTCTTTCAAAGAGAGAGCCCACATCATTCACTTTGTTTGTATTATCTCCTTTTCCTTAGCAATCATTTCCACTACTCTCCAGTCAGGATAAGGAAAAGAGAAAGTTGCTCACTTCTGATGGTACTTTTCCTATTGAATGAGATCCATTAGCCTATATCCTGGCCTTTCTTAACTCTCTTTGTGCCAAAGGTGATAGAGTTACTTCTCTGATGGGTAATGATGCTTCTGACTTGGTAGATAAATATGATTATTTCTGGGTTTTAGTTGGTAGCTCATTTTGCTCCTACTCTAAGCTATGTCATCAACTTAAATTCTTTCAGCTATAAATGTAATATTTATGTTTCTTGTCTGCCTACACCTTGTGTTATTTTTCATTTTTCCCCTTCAGAAAACAGGTAGGCCGGAAAGACCCCCTCAGAGACCTCAACAGTATATAGTTCAGGTGGGGATAGGGCAGATTGGAGGTTGATGTTGGGAGGTACATCATGCTGTCTTCCAAAATCCTCTAGTTATTTTGTTGGCTATCTTTTTTTTTTAATGCCCTTAGGCTATGCCCCTTTTCTTGTATATATGACATTTTTGGTCTGGTTTTTACTATTTTTGTAGTCAATTCTGTAATTTAATTTCATTTGACTATCCTTACATGTGAGTCCGAAATCATTTTTTTCTTTTTAATTAACTTTAATTTTTAAAATAGGCAATACACAATACAAAATGCAAAATATACAAGTGTGTGTATAGTGAGAAGTAAGTATTCTACCTACTCTTGTCTTCCATCTATATGGATACTTCCCTAGAGGCAATTACAGTTACCAATTCTAGTGTAAATCTCCAGAAATGAATGGTTTCTCTGTATACAGAATACATATATATCTGTGTATATATATATATGTATACATGTATGCATAAATATTATTTTTAGTATTTTAAATAAAAATAATAGCATACAGCATATACAGTTTTATACTTTTTAAAAACTTATTTTATCTTAAGGTAGTTCCATATACAAACATATACAACTGCTGCATTCTTTTTGGATTTTTTTCTTTTTTTTTTTTTTTTTTGGTGAATGATTTATTCAAAATACAAAAGAATTTATGGAATGTACAGCTTGGTTTATTTATTTATTTATTTATTTATTTATTTAACATCTTTATTGGAGTATAATTGCTTTACAATGGTGTGTTAGTTTCTGCTTTATAACAAAGTGAATCAGCTATACATATACATATATCCCCATATCTCCTCCCTTTTGATGTATTCTTTTTAACTGTGCACAATATTTTATTTTATATCCATGCATAATTATGTCACTCAGACTCACAAGATATAATTAATGGGCATAATCTTCCCCTGCTCCTAAGGTGGAAGCTTGGGCAGATCCCCATGACTTTTTTGCTCCCTTTTAGGAAATTACATAGTTCTATACTCACTTTGTCACAGAGACTGAATTCAGAAATCAGAATGCACTGTCTTAGAGATTATTCAAAATTCAGAGGTAATCAATTTGAAATTGATTTAACACACCAAGCTTAAGGGAAACAGGGTTGTTTTAATGTGAAACTCTTCTTCCTTTTGGAGCCCCTTCAACCCCCTTCCCCTAACCACTTGAAACTTGCTAGTTTCTGAGCCCTCCAGGGTCAGAGCTGGGAGGATGGGAAAGGCAAGACATATGGACTGATCCCTTTCAAGCTGCATTTCCTCATGCCCTCTAGGCCAGACATATTTTTAAAGTGGACTTTCTAGTGGGTTTTTCAGAGGTTCCCTGCAGGGTCCCACCAAACATGACCCTCTTGACATGGGCCATGTACCTTTTCTTTCATCAGGCCCCTTCCTATCCTGCCTCAACTTACATTTCCCTGGCAGGCAGTTCACCCTACATAATTATTCAATGATGGGTCCCCTCACCCTCTGCCAGTTTCTAGATGCCCTCTTAGGCCAAACTAAAAATGGCCTCAGTGTGGTTCTTTATTTAATGTCCATAGCTGGTCCATAGAGAATCATATCTTTTCCCCTGACAATTTTGGGACTGTGGTCTACCCTAAACACAACAGAACTCTCTTGGCTTTATCATCAAGTGGTTAGTTAGCCCCCTTTTTTTACCCTCTGAACTTCTCAGCTCCCATGGAGTTCTCTACAGGGAACACATCTCAAGCTCTCCCACCAGCCTCAATGAAAGCTCCTTTCTAGTACTTTGCTGAACCACAATGGTGTCTGAGGCAAAAAGAAGATGTGCACCCCTATATATAGTTAACTAAATATCCTCCTATGTTTTGAACCAAGTGAAAGAAAGTTAAAAGCTTCCCCTTATGACTATATATAAAGTCTCACTTTTGTCCATTGTGGTTGCACACTTTTGCCAATCCACATAAACATGCCCAGAGGGAAGAACACAATGACTGTGCTGGCCTGGAATGAGGGCTGTTTAGAAATGACTCTTCCCTTGCACAATAATGCAAGGTCCTAAAACAAACAAACAACTTATCTTTATTTAAAAATTTGATTTTTTTGTTTGTTTTTTTAGATGCCACCAGAATATGTAGTTTTCAGTCTGTTTTTTATTTTATTTTTTGGCTGTGCCGCACAGCTTGCAGGATCTTAGTTTCCTGACCAACCAGGGATCGAACCTGTGCCCTCGTCAGAGAAAGCACGGAGTCTTAAACACTGGACCGCCAGGGAATTCCCAGAAATTTTGTTCAATGTGGATTGGTCACCCAAGTTGTGAATATAAAGGAAAAGTTCTTGAAGGAAATTAAATGTGCTACTCCAGTGAACATATGAATAAGAAAGCAAAACAGTCTTGTTACTGATATAGAAAAAGGTCTGGATGGAAGATCAAACCAGCCACAACATTCTGGTTAGAAGATCAAACCAACCACAACATTCCCTTATGCCAAAGCCTAATCCAGAGCAAGGCCCTAACTCTTTTCAGTTCTCTGAAGGCTGAGAGAGGTGAGGAAGCTGCAGAGCAAAAGTTTGAAATGAGCAGAGGATGATTGATGATGTTTAAGGAAAGACGTCATCTCCATAACGTAAAAGCTCAAGGTGAAGCAGGAAGTGCTGATGTAGAAGCTACAGTACATTATCCAGATGATCTGGCTAAGATAATTAACAATGGAGGCTACACTATACAATAGATTTTCAATGTAGGCAAAACAGCCTTCTATTGGAAGAAGATGCCATCTAGTACTTACATAGCTAGAGAGGAAAAGTCAATGCCTAGGTTCAAAGTTTCAAAGGACAAGCTGACTCTCTTGTTAGGGGCTAATGCAGCTGGTGACTTTAAACTGAAGCCAGTGCACATTTACCATTCTGAAAATCGTAGGGCCTTTAAAAGAATTATGTTAAATCTACTCTGCCTGTGCTCTACAAATGGAACAACAAAGCCTGGTTGACAGCACATCTTGTTACAACATGGTTTACTTAATATTTTCAGACCACTGTTGAGATCTGATGCTAGGGAAAAAAGACTCCTTTCAAAATATTACTGCTCATTGACAGTGCACCTGGTCACCCAAGAGCTCTGATAGAGGTGTACAAAAAGATTAATGCTGTTTTTATGCCTGCTAACAACGCATCCATTCTGTAGCCCATGAAATAAGAAGTAATTCAGACTTTCAAGTCATTATTTCAGAAATACATTTCATAAGGCTATAGCTGCCATAGATAGTGATTCCTCTGATGGATCTGGGCAAAGTCAACTGAAAACCTTCTGCAAAGGATTCACCATTCCAGATACTATTAAGAACATTCGTGATTCATGAGAAGATGTCAAAATAACAACATTAACAGGAGTTTGGAAGAAGTTGATTCTAAACTTCATAGATGACTTTGAAGGGTTTGAGACTTCAGTGGAGGAAATAACTGCAGATGTGAAAATAGCAAGATAACTTGAATTAGAAGTGAAGTCTGAAGATGTAACTGATTTGCTGCAATCTCCTGATAAAAATTTGAACCTACGAGGAGTTGCTTCTTACGATGAGCAAAGAAAGTGGTTTCTTGAGATGGAATCTACCCCTGGTGAAGACACTGTGGAGACTGTTGAAATGACAATAAAGGATATAGAGTATTACATAAAATTAGTTGATAAAGCAACAGCAGGGTTTGAGAGAATTGACTCCAATTTTAAGAGAAATTCTATTGTGGGTAAAATGCTATCAAATTGCATTGCAAGCCCCAGAGAAATTGTTTGTGAAAGGAAAAGTCAATTGGTGTAGCAAATTTCACTGTTGTCTTACGTTAAGAAATGGCCACGGCCACCCAGACTTCAGCTACCACCACCTGATCAGTCAGTAGCCGTCAACATCGAGGCAAGATCCTCCACCAGCAAAAAGATTGGGGCTTGCTGAAAGGCTCCGATGATGGTTAGTATTTTTCCAGCAATAAAGTATTTTTTAATTAAGGTATGCACATTATCTCTTTAGACGTACTGCTATAGCACACATAATAGATTACAGTATAGTGCAAACATAACTTTCGTGCACTGGGATACCAAAAAAATCATGTGACTTGCTTTATTTCGATATTTGCTTTGTTGTAGTGGTCTGGGACCAAACCTGCAATATATACAAGATATGCCTGTATCAAGCCCACTTACAAATTAAAAGTTCTAGAAATCCATGATTCTAAAAGATAGGAAACTGGTTAGAGGTCCGTGGATGGCAATTATGAATTAGATCGAGTTCAAAGGGGGAGAAGTTTTTATTTTTCTACTTGCATGGCTAAAACAATGGTTTCAAACATGTGATAATAATAATGCTTTGCCATAAGTTGAAAGTTTGATTCTACTTTCCATTCTCTATTACCAACGGTAATTCAGTTACAATTTTATTTCAAGCTCATCTTCTATTAGAAGCTTTGTCTTTGGTATGCTTGCAGTCTAATATACCCTATGTAAGTCATTCAAACTGGTGAGTATCTCATTTGGCAAGAAGAATGAAGTTTTTTTTTTCATAAACAGCAGTTTTGAAAACTGGGTACAGAGAACAAACTGTTCAGTTAGCATTGCAGTTACTTTGTTCTATTTCTCTGTGTTATGCTCTAATTTTATTACCACAAACAAATGAAAGGCATAGGGATAGGAAGTAGGGTACAGGCCATATCCTTAATTGGCTTTCAATTGTGACTTGTTCTGATTCCATTTGTACATTCAAAAATGGCTCTTCTGAAATTAAATTCATTTGGTATATCTAGGCCATCGTTTCCTTTTGTTTTATAGAGCTTATCTTCCTTCAGCGGGCTGATAAGATTTGGGTCTAGCTGGTCATTCTGTCATTTTGGTGGGTGAAGCTTGTCCTCGCTGAGACTGTATTATGTTTAGGAATTCACTTTCTCTTTTAGTCATGGGATGAATGTCATTATTAACTTCAGTTGTTCCTCAAGTGTCATTTTTTTTGTGTGAACTGCATCAGCATCACCTGAGATGATTGTTAAAATACAGATTCCAGCACACATTTACAGAATAAAAACGCAGGGATTAACAAATTTCCCGGGTGATTCCCATTTAACCTAACATTTAGAACCACGATCCTCTAAGTTATTCTGTACTGCCTCCCATTTCACTAGCTTCTCAGAGAAAGGTCCAGCTCAAAGAACCAGCACCAGTCTGGTTCCCTCCTCTCAGTCCTGAGTCTTTCTTGACTGAGGCAAATCGCCTGTGTTGCTCCACATTTTTTTCCCCTAGTAGCTAGATGTAGAATCTAATGTCTCCAAAGAATACTGAGACGGTTTATTTGATATCTACTTGGCTAAGATACAGGGCCCAGTTTTTGGTTAAACAACAGCCTAGCTGTTGCTCTGAAGATAGTCTGTAGCTGTAATTAACATCTACAATCAGCTGACTTTAAGTTAAGGAGATTGCCCTGGATAACATGAATCAGTTGCTTTTAGAGCATAAAACTAATGTTTCCCTGGACGAAGGTATTCAGTTTGAAGACTGTGATGTAGAAATTCTGCCTGAGTTTCCAGCCTGCTGATCTGCCCTACAGATTTCAAAATCCAGACTTGCCAGCTCCCCCAACTGCATAAGGCAATTCCATATATATATACACATGTATATGTGTCTATCTCTCTATATAATATTCCTACCTATCTATATAAGAATAATATAAGATCTATAAATAACATCTCTATCAATGTCAACTATCTATCTATATCTATCTAATCTCCTATTAGTTCTGATTCTTTGAAGAACCCTGACAGGTACAAAAACCTCCAGATGCCCACATAACTCTCATGTTCAGGGGCTAATGTTCTTAGGAACTCCTTTGTAGCTTCCCCTACTCTGTGTTTGTCCAGTCAATAAAGCTAACTTCTGCCTTAGATCTTATATTACCGGTTTCCTCCCCTCAGCTGAACTTATACTGAACAATGAATTCCTGCATTTCTACCATCTAGCTCATTAATGCCTAATTATTGTTTGATTCCTATATTTCCTGACTCTGATCTCCAATTAATGGACTGAGAATACTAAAGCTATATATGTAGGATACAACATTGTTTACATGGCTTTACTTTTGCAACCAGGACAGTTTCCCTAGGACCTAACTCAGTTTAGGATACAAGTTCCATTTCAGATCCTCTCTGCTCCCAGTCCTTTCCCCATCCTTCCCTCTTGTCTTCTGTTCCCCAAGGAGATCATCATGCTTTGAGTCTAAGTATTGCTCTGTCAATATAAATATCCTTAGTGTGATCAAATAATAATTTTTGTTGTTTGTTTCATGCCAGATTTTCGTCTCAAGCTTTAAAAATATAAGTTTAATGAGATGAGAAAATATTTTATCATCCTAGCAATTGGCCTCAGAATTCCTCTCTTGGTGAGAAGGGTTTCGGGTAAAAAGCTCATGTGGAATAAATTGTATTTTGTTGCAAGTTGTGGCAGTTGCCAAGTTCACATACTATAGTTGGAGGCAGCATAGTCTAGTGGTTCGAAGGATAGGCTCTAGAATCAAACTGCATTTGTTCAAATTCCATCTCTACTACTAGCTGTGTAAACTTGGAAAAACTACTAGGCCTTTTGGTTTCCTCATCTGTAAAAAGGATAACAATATTAATAGTTACTTCCTAGGATTGTTGTGAAGAATAAGTGTGGTAATACATATAAAACACTTAGCACTGTGTTTGAAATATATGAAATATTCAATAGATGTTAACTAGTATTTTCATCATCAGAAGAGGGAAAGTTCCTCTGCATGAAGAATGGAGAAAGGGAGAAGAGGCAGGAGTAGCAGGAAGCTGGGGGAAAACCTGGGACTATATTGCAATAGTAGGATGGCAAAAGGGTATTTAAAGGTAGTTCAGACTTAATATTCCATGGGAAATTGTTTGAATTGCTGAGATATAAGCCTGTTTCTCATCCTCCCCTCCCAAGTCAGTAATTAACCATTAAACTCATGAATACTTCATGCCATTAGTGTGTGTGTGTACAGTGGAGTGAGGGTTAAGTTTCATTCCAGGTTCAGGCTCTGCAACATGGCAGCAAGAACCAAGGTGGCTAAAGAAACTTTGAGAACATAAGCCCCTCAGTAATTTGTTGTAATTTTGGGTAGAGTTTTGTATTTTGTAAATCAGATCAGCCAAGTTTGCTCAGGTCACAAACATAGGGATCCCCCAGCTGATATCTGGTTAATTTTTTCTTTTAATATTGTGAAAAATGGAACATGCTCACTGTAGCGCTCCACATTGCTTATTCTTTGAAGTGTGTCATAAATAAACAAAGACTAATACTGTAACAATACTTACTACTACAATGGTCACTAAGAAGTAATTTCGATCTTTACCTGCATTATAGAAGAAAAAAGGGGATCAAATTTATATTACCAAACTATACTCTCTAAAATACACCTTACTCATCTTGTAAAGATTTCTCTGAAGGATCATACTTAGGAACCTCCCAGAACTCTCCCAGATACCCAGGTCTTCTAATCTCCCTGTCCCCTCTCTCCTAGTTCTTTGTTATGTAAATAGATGTGAACTTTGTGGCTAAGGATTCCCTCCTTCTTCCCTCTCTCACTCTCTCATTCTTATATTTTGCATCACAAAAGAACAGGTCCAGCAAAGAAGGAATTCTAAGCAGGAAGGGAAAGAATCTAAATGGGCAATGACAAAATTATCTTCAGTAGCTATAGGGAGAAAGAGAAGAAAACAGAACACACATTAAAAACCTTTTTTCCTTTCCTCGTTACAATTGTCCCTTGGTATCTATGGGGATTGGTTCCAGGACCAGCCCTTCCGCCCTAGGATAACAAAATCTGAGGATGCTCAAGTCCCTTATATAAAGTGAAGTATTTGCATGTAACTTATGCACATCCTCCCATATACTTTAAATCACCTCTAGATTACTTATAATACCTAATATAATGTAAATGCTATGTAAATAGCTGTAAATACAATGTAAATTCTATGTAAATAGTTGATGGCATGCAGCAAATTTCAAGTTTTGCTCTTTGGAACTTTCTGAAATATTTTTCCTGAATATTTTCCACTTGCGTTTGGCTGAACCTGAGTTTGTGGAACCTGAAGATGTGGAAGGCTGACTGTATATCCAGAAAATCTAAAGGAAAAAGACTGCCTATAATCCAATCATCTATGTCCCTTAATTTTACTGAGAGGAACTGATCATCATACATTAACACATGTTAATGTTTAGTTTTTAATGTAAGTAATGTATTTTTTCTTCCAGTTTCAATGAGATATAATTGACATACAGCACTGTATAAGTTTAAGGTGTACAGAATAATGATTTGACTCACATACATCATGAAGTGATTATCACAGTAAGTTTAATGAACATTCATTATCTCATGTAGATACAAAATTAAAGAAATAGAAAAAAATTAACATACAGCAGTGTTAATTACATTTATCATGTTGTATATCCTTATATATCCTTAGAATTATCTTATAACTGGAAGTTTGTACATTTTGGCTGCTTTCCTCCAATTCTCTCTTCTCCTACCACCTCCCCTGCCTCTGGTAACCACAAATCTGATCTTTTTCTATGAGTTTGTTTTTGAATTATAATTGACCTAGAACACTATGTTAGTTCCTGTTACATGACATAGTAATCTGATATTTCTATACATTTCCAAATGATCACCACAATTAGTTACAATCTGTCTCCTACTAAGATATTACATAGTTATTGACTATATTCCCCACACTATACATTTCATACTTGTGACTCATTTATTTATTTATTTATTTTTTGCGGTACACGGGCCTCTCACTGTTGTGGCCTCTCCTGTTGTGGAGCACAGGCTCCGGACGCGCAGGCTCAGCAGCCACGGCTCACGGGCCCAGCCGCTCCACGGCATGTGGGATCTTCCCAGACCGGGGCATGAACCCGTGTCCCCTGCATCGTCAGGTGGACTCTCAACCACTGCGCCACCAGGGAAGCCTGACTCATTTATTTTGTAACTGAAGTTTGTACCTCTTAATCTACCTCAGAAATGTGAGTTAATATTGAATGTATATGCTATATTTTACATGTTTACATAATGAAAAACTGGAATCATTGACATGCTGAGAAGGACAGCACAGGAGAAGGCAATTACAGGCTGAGCTCTCTAATAAATATATCATACATGAGCTTATGATAGCTTCATAAAATGATTTAGGGATTATAACCTCTATTCCTAATCTTTGGAAGACTTGAATATGACTGGAATGGTTTATTCCTTGAATGTTTGGAAATCTTCATTAGTGATATCATTTGGGCCTGGAGTGTTCCATGAGGCAAGATTTTTGATTTGGATTCAATTTCTTCAATAGAATAGGACTACTCAGATAATTTTATTTCTGCATGAATTAGTTTTATAAGTTATACTTTCTAGGAAGTCTTCATTTTCATCTAAATTTTCAAATGTTTTAGCATGAACTTGTTCACTGTTTTAGGCACTAAGTTTTGGGGTACTTTGTTTCATACTACTGGATAACAAAACAAAAGACATTTTGCCTTATGTGTTGTAATTCTGCTTTCACTTTTATTCTGCATGCTCTCTAATATGTGCTACACCTATGGGAGAAATATTATGAACTGTCCTAGATCTTTAGTGGGATTCTGGTTTTAAGGGAAAAAGTGAAATGTATCGACTTTCATGGTAAAATAATTGGGAAGTATAAATTAATCAGTTAAGGAGAAACTATATTGATAAATATAATTGCCCTAAATAAAATCTTAGAGGTAGAAAACAAATATGATGTGTTTATGTGGTAATACACCAGCTTTCTGTAACAGCAAAATTTTAAAATTAAATTCTAGGAGATAAAATTAAAAATCTAGGTAAGGGCCATACTTTTAATGCAATATTTTAAAAGTGTGTTACAAAGAACACTAAGTTATGGAATATGAAAGTGTTAAAAGAAAATAAAAGAGTTCCAAATGAGATATGCCTGGAAAAAAACACTAAAATGTGAGTTAATAAATATTTATTAAATCAATGAAACACTGAATATTAAAGTTTAATAGTTTTATTTACTTAAGGACTTAGAATATCCTTTAATATATTTATGCAATTGTAAATATCTGACAGGCATAGTGGATGAAAGACCAGGCAAGGTTGTTTGACCACATAACAACCTCCTCTTGATTGTTTTAATGAACTACTTGAGTTCTAGAGAACATATTTGTGAAATGCTGCTGTAAATCTGTTAGATTATCATGTAGACTAAAAAACCATTAAATTCTGGTTCCAGTAGTAGCCATGGATCTTGTATTGGAATAACCACAATATATGTAACAATTGTAAACCGAGGATTAAGTTTAAAAAAAAAGAAAAAAAAAAAAAAAGGAAGGCATGGAGTTTAACCATAAGCAGGAAAAGATACTAAAAGTGACTTGATCCTTGAAAGAAGACTGCACTGAGTAATACCCACATTTATTATAGACTTTTCCCTGAGGACCTTTCCTAGTCCTAGCAATGCTTAAGTAAAGAAACACAGAATTATTGGCTTGTGGTATAAAGTATGGCATTTAGGGCCCTCAGAGTAGCTTAAAATTGAAGGGGTAAATGACATAAAAGAGGGCTCCACAGTGTGGGGAGCCCCTAAATCTGTAAAATCTTTGGCTAACCCTGAACTGGGCATGCGTGAGGAAGACTCTGAGGAGTCTAGGAGATATCACGTTGGAAAGCTAAGGGGAGACAGTTTAGAGTTTGAGTACTACCAAGTCAACTTTTATGCTAGAACAAAATCCCAAAACTCTTCAAAGGAAGATAACAAGATTCAGTCTCTACAGTGTGTCAGCCGTAATGTCCAATACATAAAGTAATTTTTTTCTAGTCATGCAAAAAAACAGGAAAATGTGACCTATAGTTCAGAAAAAAAAGCTGAAAATAGAAACCAATCCTGAGATAGCACAAATACTTTAAAGTCTAATCTGTTGATTAGATATTATTGTGTCAATGTTAATTTACTGATATTGATAATTGCACTCATGTAAAATAAGTACTCATGTAAAATAAGTATTTAGAGGTAAAGGAGTGTCATTTATGCAACTTACTGTTATACATTTCAGAAAAGAATTATATCTATATTTACAGAGAGAGAAGGAGAAAAAAAAAAGATAAAGCAAATGTAATAAAACGCTAACATTTAGGGAATCTGGTAAAGGATATTGGAGAATTCTTTGTATTACTTTTCTGTCTTTTCTGTTACTCTTAAATTATGTCAATAAGTTCACTCGTCAAAATAAAAAAGTTGATATGGTATTAGAGACGGATATAGCTAAGAACATGATTGAAGTAGATGAATGTACACCAAGGAAAAAAAATAGAGATTATTAAATATTAGTGAGGGTGCCATGAAAGGGCCAATCTTATACACTGCTTGTGGGAGTAGAAGTTGAATAACCCTCTGCAAAATATTTGGTGATGTATATTAAAAGCCTTTGACAATGAACATCCATTTTATTCAGTAATTCTGTTCTGGAATTTTCCTCTAAGGAAATAAGAAAAAATATGGAAACAGCTTTATGTACAAAATATGCCAAATACAGCATTATCTTTAAAGCTAAAAATAATGTAAGGAAACTAAGTATCTTTTAATAATTAGATGGTTATGTATATTATGGTAGAGCCTTATGGTTGTGTATTATATAATAAATATAATGTGAAGATGGTAGCTGACATGTACTGACATGCAGTTACTGTGTATCATGAGCTATAAAGTCCTTTCCATGCCTTACTTCATGTAATTCTCATAACATCCTTTAAATTGACATTCATGCATAGTTTATATTAATATAAGAAACATTTTATGATGTGAAATGTTAAATTCAGGATTCACAGTTTTACACATTGTAATTGGAACCAATTTTAAAAGAATCTATGGAATAATGACCAGAAGGAAGATTACCAAAAGGGTAATAAGGACTGTCGTTAGATGTTGGGATACTGGATGTACGTTTTTCCTTTTATTTTTCTCTACTTTACAAAATTTAGGTAATAGTTATATGTTAATTTTATAATAA
Organism: Phocoena phocoena; assembly: GCF_963924675.1. Lineage (NCBI taxonomy): Eukaryota > Metazoa > Chordata > Mammalia > Artiodactyla > Phocoenidae > Phocoena > Phocoena phocoena. The sequence continues at coordinate 43,195,346 of NC_089224.1, read as the reverse complement.
AATATGGTAAAATTTAAAACAAAAAGTTATAGTAAAAATTATTTTACTAGAACTCCATATATAGCTATCATTTAAAAACCATAAAGTTGAAAATATTATTGAAAGTATCAGCAGGTTAATTAAGAAATGTGTACATGGTGTTTTTTTGTTTCTTTTTTTAAAAAAGATCTTTACTGGAGAATAATTGCTTCACAATATTGTGTTAGTTTCTGTTGTACATATATCCCCATATCCCCTCCCTCTTGAGCCTCCCTCCCACCTTCCCTATCCCACCCCTCTATGTTGTCGCAAAGCACCGAGCTGATCTCCCTGTGCTATCTGGCTGCTTCCCACTAACTATCTATTTTACATTTGGTAATATATATATGTTGATGCTACTCTCACTTCGCCCCAGCTTCACGCTCCCACTCCTGCATCCTCAAGTCCATTCTCTATGTCTTTATTCCTGCCCTGCCACTAGGTTCATCTATTTTACATTTGGTAGTGTATATATGTCAATGTTACTCTCTTACTTCGTCCCAGCTTACCCGTCCCCCTCCCCGTGTCCTCAAGTCCATTCTCTGTATGTCTGTGTCTTTATTCCTGTCCTGCCCTTAGGTTCATCAGAACCATTTTTTTTAGATTCCATATGTATGTGTTACCATACGGTATTTACTTTTCTCTTTCTGACTTACTTCACTCTGTATGACAGACTCTAGGTCCATCCACCTCACCACAAATAACTCAATTTTGTTTCTTTTTATGGCTGAGTAATATTCCATTGGATGTATGTGCCACATTTTCTTTATCCATTCATCTGTTGATGGACACTTAGGTGGCTTCCATGTCCTGGCTATTGTAAATAGGGCTATAATGAACATTGTGGTACATGTCTTTTTTTGAATTATGGTTTTCTCAGGGTATATGCCCAGTAGTGGGATTGCTGGGTCATATGGTAGTTCTATTTGTAGTTTTTTAAGGAACCTTCATACTGTTCTCCATAGTGGTTGTAACAATTTACATTCCCACCAGCAGTGCAGGAGGGTTCCCTTTTCACCACACCCTCTCCAGCACTTATTGTTTCTAGATTATTTGATAATGGCCATTCTGACCAGTGTGAGCTGATACTTCATTGTAGATCTGATTTGCATTTCTCTAATAATTAGTGATGTTGAGCAACTTTTCATGTGTCTCACGGCCATCTGTATGTCTTCTTTGCTGAAATGTCTACTTTGGTCTTCTGCCCATTTTCCAATTGGATTTTTTTTTTTTTGGTATTGAGCTCCATGAGCTGTTTGTATATTTTGCAGATTAACCCTTTGTCTGATGTTTCATTTGCAAACATTTTCTCCCATTCCGAGAGTTGTCTTTTCATCTTGTTTATGGTTTCCTTTGCTGTGCAAAAGCTTTTAAGTTTCATTAGGTCCCATTTATTTTTATTTTTATTTTAATTTCTCTAGGAGGTGGGTCAAAAAAGATCTTGCTGTGGTTTATGTCATAGAGTGTTTTTCCTATGTTTTCCTCTAAGAGTTTTATGGTGTCTGGTCTTACATTTAGATCTTTAATCTATTTGAAGTTTATTTTTGTGTATGGTGTTAGGTATTGTTCTAATTTCATTCTTTTACACGTAGCTGTCCAGTTTTCCCAGCACCACTTATTAAAGAGGCTGTCTTTTCTCCATTGGACGTTCTTGCTTCTTTTGCTGTAAATTAGGTGACCATATGTGCGTAGTTCTACCTCTGGGCTTTCTATCCTGTACCATTGATCTGTATTTCTGTTTTTGTGCCAGTACCATACTGTCTTGATTACTGTAGCTTTGTAGTATAGCTTGAAGTCAGGGAGCCTGATTCCTCCAGCTCCATTATTCTTTCTTAACATTGCTTTGGCTATTAGGGGTCTTTTGTGTTTCCATACGAATTGTAAAATTTTTTGTTCTAATTCTGTGAAGAATGCCATTGGTAGTTTGATAAGGATTGCATTGAATCTGTAGATTGCTTTGGGTAGTATAGTCATTTTCACAACATTGATTCTTCCAATCCAAGAACGTGGTATATTTCTCCATCTGTTTATGTCATCTTTGATTTCTTTTAGCAGTGTTTTATAGTTTTCTGAGTAAAAGTCTTTCACCTCCTTAGGTAGGTTTATTCCTAGGTATTTTGTTCTTTTTGTTGGAATGGTAAATGGGATTATTTCCTTAATTTCTCTTTCTGATCTTTTGTTGTTGGTGTATAGGAATGCAAGAGATTTCTGTACATTAATTTTGTATCCTGCAACCTTACCAAATTCATTGATTAGCTCTAGTAGTTTTCTGGTGGCATCTTTAGGATTTTCTATGTATAGTATCATGTCATCTGCAAACAGTGACAGTTTTACTTCTTCTTTTCCAATTTGTATTCCTTTTATTTCTTTTTCTTCTCTGATTGCTGTGGCTAGGATTTCCAAACTATGTTGAGTAAGAGTGGTGAGAGTAGACATCCTTGTCTTCTTCCTGATCTTAGTGGAAATGCTTTCAGTTTTTAACCACTGAGTATGATGTTTGCTGTGGGTTTGTCATATATGGCCTTTATTATGTTGAGGTAGGTTCCCTCTCTGCCCATTTTTCTGGAGAGTTTTTATCAAAAAAGGGTGTTGAGGGCTTCCCTGGTGGCACAGTGGTTGAGAGTCCGCCTGCTGATGCAGGGGACATGGGTTCGTGCCCCGGGCCGGGAAGATCCCACATGCCGTGGAGTGGCTGGGCCCGTGAGCCATGGCTGTTGAGCCTGTGCATCCAGAGCCTGTGCTCCGTGACGGGAGAGGCCACAACAGTGAGAGGCCCACGTACCGCAAAAATAAATAAATAAATAAATAAAAGTTGGACAAAATACATAATCAACTGCTGCCAATAAATGGAAAACTTACCATGAATATTCATGAGATTGTACTGGATGCATTTTAATGATTTAATTTTTAAATCATCCATACCTGCTTCAAGTAATTGTCTTCAAATAAAGCTTTAATATAACTGATCTTGCTTGTAAGGAACCTATGAGACTTAAGAAAAATTCCTGTCTTGTGTGAAACAAATGACTATTCAATATTTCAAAGATTAAGTAATTTGTTTCAGAAATGGGAGAGAGAAAATCTCTACTGAAGGTGTAGAAGTCTATATACAAGGATATAAACTCAGAAGAGGATGGATGTTGGCATAATTTGAAGAGATTTATTTATCAGTATTTGTCTTATAAAATAGTTAAAACGTTATAAATTTATGAAAATATTTGCATCACCTTCAATTTATTATTTTTGATTTTGCTCTATACTTAGATTTTAGTAAAAAAAAATTTTTTCCCTTGAAGATGTTAGAACGCAAGCTTATGTATCATCTCTAAAAACAGGCCGTCAAGGATTTCACATTTAAGAGAAAAAAAAGTGATATTTTCCTATGTTTAGTGTATGACTAACATTTTTTAAAACAAGGAGCAAAACATTCACTGTGTTTTCCTCTTCCTAACAACACAGAACTTCAAGTTCATGTGGGAAATCCAAGCATATTATAACAGAAAAGACATCTTAAAACTATCCATTCCAATATCTTCATTTTACGGAAGAAAAATTGAGATACTAAAAGATTAAAACTTTTCAGTTTATACCCCTTTGACTACAGAAGGATGTCTCCAGGAGCAGTTAAGCCTTCATCATCTGAGATACGTTAACAGCATCATATATATTCCCCACTACCTCTGTCCTAAGAGAAAAGAGTGAGTGTATCCCGCCCTGGAAAAGGGGAGATTAGGCTGATGGATATAGTACACGTACATCCTAGTATTCACAAGACACTTCTGTTTATGCTTGTTGTCTTGGTACAATTATTAATAGCTCCCTCTTTTACATCAGAATTGTCCATCTAAGTTTGGGTACCCGAGGATAGTGAGTGTTTAATTTGGTTAAACCAAGCTGATGGGATAAGGTGGAGTGGATATTCCTTTTTGCTTACATTTTTCCAGCTAATCCAAGAGATTTTTGGAGAGAAAATGAATGAATGGCTTTGCCAGAATTGCATAAAGTTAGAGTCCCTACATTTTATCACATTAATTTTGCTTCAATTGGACAATTGTGTACTCTGTGCTTGACAGACTTGGGTTAATCTTACTATAAGACAGCATTTACCTCATTCTTGCTCAAGGACACTAACAGTTAGACACTCACTTGTGAGACTATTAACATATTATAGTCATCTTCTTCTGTCTTCCAATTTCCTATCTAGTGAGGATTTGAGGAAAAAGGAAGTGAAAAAAATGAAGTGATGGCCTTCTATTAGGAAGCAATAATTATGTTTAAATTGTTACTATTTAAAATGAAGGCACAGATATATTGGCACATGCAAATTATGTGCAAATATATTTGGTCTTATTTCATATAACTATAATATGAATACAAATGTTCTTTTAAGGACAATTATATAGTCCTAACTTCCATAACAGCTAACCAAAATCTGAATTTGTAAGGAGAAACTTATTATTATAAACAAGCTTCCATTGTTGGAATTTTGTTAATACTTTCACTGAATAAATACCATTTTATGTAGCTGGTATGTCAAATTTTTATGTTTTGAACATGCGCTCATATGTAATTTTCAGTGTTAAGTTGATGTTTCCAGGTGATCATCATGATGAGTCATAGTTTGAGTAGACTTAACTTTATACTTTCATTTCAGCAAACAAGCAGTTATAAATTCACAATTATGTGACTAGATTGCCCCCATGCTATTGAAGTGCAAAGAGAACACTGAAGAAAAACTTTCTCTAATTTGTACATCATGGTTTTATACATATCTAATATATACCAAAACCCACCAAGGCTGGATGCATAACAAATAATTCTTCTGACTTACACAGTGCTAAAATACACATGAATCCTCACCGGCTCTCCTACTTCAATCCACTCATATTGAAGGGGTTGTGTTAAATGCCTACTGTTTCCTAAATGAGATAGCTGTATTATAGAAAATTGAAATGGTTTGTTGTTCATTTCTCAATTACAAATAAAGACTTGAGGCCACAACTGAAGTGAATTAATGCTATTATTTCTGTGGAGAATGTATTATGTCTTATTATAACTGAGTGAAGGGAGTGAGGGGAGTGGGAAGCAATGCCTTTCATAGTATCATAAAAGTAAAACATTGCAATATATAAAAAAGGAATAGACTGAAGGGCAAAAAAAAAAAAAGTAGAAGAAGAAGATCCATTTCCTTACACTATTTACTAAAGCTGACAACTTGCAATGGGCATTGGCATCAGTATGTGCAATTACTTCTTTACTTCCACTGAACAGTGAAACTGTTCTCCCCCTAGGAAGGCTTAGAGCAAGGTGTTTCGGGGGAGAGGGTAGGGAAAAAGACAAAAGAGCTTATCCTGAAGCTATTAGCTATAATGAACAGGTATGAAGAATCAGACACTGCTACATAACATAAATTACAATCTAAATTAGATACTCGTATTTACATAAGCAGTTCCTCAGGTGCTCTAAGCTAAGTTCATGGGAAGAAAGTCTTCCAAATGCCATTCATACCACCAGGGATAATTGCAGGACTAGAAGCATCCATGCCATTGTTGGGGAACCATGGAATGGGGTTTTAATTTTCAGTTTGACTTACAGGCTGTTGCCATATCATAGAGACTATAGTTGCAGTTTTACAGCATGGTTTTTCTTAGCTTATTTTAGAATCACAGAAAGAGTAAGCTTGCAAATCTTTTAATAAGGCAATTACATTCAGACAAAGATTAGATCTCAGTAGCACAATAGATTTTTGCTATATTATTCAGTATCTTTTTGATATTCCACTGTCACTAGACAAAGCTGTGAATAGTAATGTGACAAGTCTATTCAGAAGACAACAATGAGGGTTTCCTTAATTGTGTTCACTTGTATGCCACACAAACCCTCACTTAATTTCTTTTCCTGTTTTGAAAAAGCAGAAAGAAAATATCATTTAGAGTCACAAAAAACACTGTTGAATCTATCTTTGAAATCGACATTTTGTGTTTGTAAAATGAAAATGTTGAGATAGTCAATCATTTAATTTTTTATTTGATAAAAATATCTTCTGATTCAAAATGTCAGTCTTAATATAGGAATGAATTACTTGGTGTGAAAAAGAACAAAAATCCATAAGAATCTAAAGAATTGCTTAAAATATGCGCTTTTGGTGATGGGATATGGATTTGGAATATCCACATGTGGGTTCCTAGTGGTTGCTAATGGAAAGAAACTTAAGGGAAATATTTGTTTTATGTATTTTCTTCAAGGCTTAACCTTCTCCCCACAACTTAAAATCCTTTGAAAAAATTACAATGGAAACATAAGATATATGGTCATTTTTGGAAAATCCAACTTTACATTAATAGTTCATTTAGGAGAAGAAAATCTTGTTCATATGATCTATGATTTTGTTAATTTTATAAATTAATATTCATAAGTTAATTTTTAAAAGTTGAGCATAATGGCACATCTTCATTGTCCTGGATTGAGATTGTGTACCCAAAACTTCATTGAATTTATGTAACATTGTTTGGAACTAATGAGTGTATAGGAGGAATTATCCTCAAAGTTTAACTCAAGCAGGACAAATGGAGACTGCGATCTAGTGGAGAAAGTGACGGGTTCTAACTTGAATTCTACAAGTAATGTTTTTACATCTTGGTTTCACTTAATCTTTTTGTATCTGTTTCCTCAGGAGTAAAACAGAGGAAATGGCTGATGTGGGGATAGAATGGAAAATGGATGAGAAAAATTCTGTAATTGTAAAAGCACTATAGAAACGCTACATAATATTAAGAAAGATATAGAAGATCCAAGAAGTTTCCATAATCGTAAATTTAAGAGTTTTACATACTGAATCATGGAAAAAAGTAAGAATGTCGTTAAGACTGTATACCACTTGTTACCTTCAAAGAGGTTTCCAGGTAGAAATCAACAAATAACTCTTACACATCTTAAAAAACAATTGGTAAATGATATGATGAAATAGAACCTTATTAATTTACCAAAATATTCTGAGCAACATTTACCATGTTTATATACATAAAAAAACCAATTGAAAAAAACCCCAATATTATTATTGGAAGTGATTGATAGAGCTATAGCTTTCTGCTTACTGAAAAGCACTGTGAAGCATTCTGGTGTTTTTGCATAAAAATTAAAGAGAATACTTAGAGCAAATGTAATAAATAAGAAATGAATAAACTTTTCCTAGTTAATCAAGATGGTTTCATGAGCACTAGTTGTAACCATTAGACAAAGTGGGAGCTATTATACTTTGATATTCCTACAGAAATCTTTACTTCTATGCCCTTACCAACAGCTTATCATTGAAATGGACTTGGCCAATAGAAGTCAGACCATAATACTCTATTTGTATCTGATGCCTTCAAGAATTATAAAGAATATAATGACAATACTTCATGATTGTTAATATATGAGCAAATTAATATTCACAATCCTGCTACAAAGTCCAAAAAGTTATTGTTGGACTCTTTCTAAGTCACTTTTCTCGGGCAGTAATGCAATTCAATTAATCAAAGCCAGTCCCTCACAAGACATAAGTTTATCTTGTTGGTGTCTGTAACCCAGATTTGTCATGAACATTAAAATCCCACACAAGATGATTGATATTTACTGTAGAAAATCTTAAATGTAAATTTTCAGCATTGCATTCTACCTCTACAGATTCTAATGAATGAATAAATTATTTATTGACTTTAGCTCAAATGGCAAGGCTATGTGACCCAGGGAATAACCAAATGTTGGCAGAACAAAAGTGAAAAATCAATAGTAATTGATTATTTAAACTCAGAATTTCAGGGTACTCAGGCAGGATTTATTCTAAGCCAAGCCCCAGTAGGAGCACTCTTTGAATCTATCTGATTTGTAAACTGTCTCCAATACTTCATCCCCCCCAGTTAATCTGCAATCAGAATTGCTATTTTATATGAAGGCATCTGACTTGCTGATGAATCTTACATAGTTCTTCTGATTTGTTTATTTTTGTTCATGTGTAGATTAGTGTCCAGCTATATCACACTATTTTTGTCATTTTGAATTCTGAACCACCTGTTCAGATATTTCTCCTTTATGTTATTTTATTTCAGGAACTGCTAGAAAGCCTTCAGGACTCCAGTACTCCTGTGGTGTTGTCAAATTGAATGTTAGGGGAGAGGAGTTACCTGTCTAATCTCAGCCAAACCAGGCTGGGACATCATTCAATTGAAAGCCAAGAGGGACTCAATTGGAAAGTACCACACCATGCTTTTTATATATTGCACCTGCCTCTTGGGGGTCATGCTAAAGTGGCAGCACTTTCAGAAAGAGAAAAACTGGCAGATGTTGGAGGTGATTAAAGGGATGATTAAAAATGGGCACACTCTCTCCATGAAAGTGTGCCTGTGTTTATTCTACTACATTTAGAACTTGGCAGGTCTTGGAGATCTGGCTAGATTGTGAAAACTCTGGCAGGACCACTGTTACTTAGAGAGTTTCTTTTCCCAAGATATTGGGATCAAATGCTAGGCTATTCAATTTGCCAATGAAATACATAATATTATAAATTTAATTTTGTATGAACTGAGCAGAATACACTGAAATTATTTTCACAGAATGGTTGGTGACTATCACAAACACTAATTCTTAAAAATAGAGATGTTGAGTTCTGTGATACAATTAAGCAATGTGTTTATGAATATTTGGGTTTCTCAGGGACATTTAATTTTGTGAATAAAAGAATTTGAAATTGAAAATGTCCAAATAAAATATCTGGGATTCTTGTAATCACGATCACACCATTTTTCTAGAGAAATCTGCCATTAATATTATATTGAGTCACTTTTTTTACTATAACAACAAAAGCCATCATTTTTATCTCTTTATTTAATATAGCCATTATAGAACTTTTCAACCCATTTCTCCATAAGACATTCTGTTAAGGCAAGTGATAACCAAGCTGTATGTTCCTTCCAAGAATATCTTAAAGGAAATAGCTTTCAACAGTTTACAAGACTGATTCATCAATAATAGTAGCAGGTTTTCAATTATTGTGAGTATAGGGATACTTAAAGTGTTATCAAACTCTTTATGTGAACTTGTGAATTGCTAATAAGTAAATTAGAAGCTGATTATTCACTTTACAAATACTCACTGAGGCAAGAACAATATATATTTCTGCCATATGGGTAATATTATTATATTATAATAAAGGTGATATTATTATAGAGTGGGAAGGGATCTTAGAATTCAAACTTCCTCCCAAATTTTGAGTCCTTTATGGAACATCCTTGATGAATGGTCAGTTAATCTCTTTGCAGTCACATTTTCTGTCATCTCCAACTATGAAACCCATTGAATTCTCTTTGTTGCCTATACATTTCTATGCCTCTGACCATGCTGTTTCTCCTGTCTGGACTTCTTTCCTCCCCTACGACTTCCAAAATATTATTTGCGTTGCAATTTGAAATGTTACCTTCTTTGTGAAGGACCTTCCCAACTCTGCCAAAGCAAGTAAAAACATCTTTTGCTCTCTACTGTTACTATGGTTGGCATTTATCACATGGTATTGTATTGATATTATCACACACACACACAAACACACACACAATTTGTTACTCTCACTGTACAATTCTTGTGGCCAGAAGTGGTAAAATTCATCTCTATATGTTTAGAACCTAGCATATAGTACCCTCCCAATAAATGTTTTCTGAATGACTATATGGACAAATGGATTTAATTGGATCAGAAAAAGCAGCTGTAAAGTTACACAAGAGTTGAAAATTAAAAATCTGAGCTCATAAGACAAAATATAAGTACTGACACAGTTGAGCTATTGCTGAAACAACTAGAATTCTCTAATTTTTGTTAATTTTTTAAAGAGTGATATTGATCAGTGGTAGCCCCAATTCACTGAATGAGGTCAACCTAGAGACAAATATAATGAAGGGAGAGTTTTCACTTTGCCTAGGGAGGAAGCATCAAGAAGGACAGGAAACAAATGTTTAACTGCCCGTGTCCTGCAGCATGCTGTTGAAATTCATGTCTTTTTTCATGTTTCAGCCTATCAGCAAATGATAAAATGTTTAAAATAACAAAACTTAAATTTGGTCAAGCATCCATTGTTTGCCATTATTGTCCCATCTTGATAATAGGCACGAGACTTTGATAAAGTTAATAAATTATTATTCTCCTCAGTATAACTGTAAGTGGGACTAAGATGAATATATCTGCTAAATTTCTTTCATTGTGAAGCTATGAAAGAAAGATTTTGTAGCTGTCATTTTAAAACAAACCTAAGTATGACTTGGAATGATGTACATATTCAGGGAGTGAATATTAGAAAATAAAAATTATTAATCTGAGCTATATTTACACCTCTGTTGCTCTTTATACCGAAGATTGGAGGGGTTTTCCTTAGAGTTATTACAGCCATTATAGCTTTGCATGCATTTTTAACTTTGAGCGTTAGGTTTTTAAGTAATGTTCTAACGTGGTTAATACTTTCACAGGATGCAGCTTCTCAATGTTTCAAAATATGGCATTACCCATTCAAAATTTTCAAACAGGATAGTGATAAATCTGCTGCTATTTATTTTCTCTTTTAGACAACATCAGTTTACACATCAAGCTCTGTTCTGAGATATCTAAGTATACATAGATAATAATAAATAAATTCTTCCAGGTATATTAGAAAGAAATGATTATGTAATGAATCTCTGGGTTATGACTGAAAGGGAAAAGTATCAATAACTAAGAGAAAGCATCTTTAGAATTTTTAAAGAAATCTTTATCTTAAAAGATGTGAACGAGACTGTCTTCATCATTAAACTGTAAATTTTCAAAAATATTTATGGATATAATAATTCAATGTTGCAATTTTGAATTCCAAGAAATGAAAGAGTAACTAACAAAATAATGAAAGCAAATTTCAATAAAATGTAAATCAACAAATAGGAAGTCATAGGAGATAGGTAAAAAGAGTTTCAGGGAACATCTAGAAAGTTACACACATATACAAATATATGAAGTTGAGTAGGAGACATTGGAGGCGTAGTGCTAATTGAATAAAAATTTAAAAACCCTGAAAAACTGGACATGTCTAAGAATTATACCAAAGTAGCATGACTTAATGGGTTTAGGATCAGAAAGTTAAAACAAGAATGTAGCTGCAACTAGTAACAGACAAGATGTCAAGGTATGAGGTGATTAACCTCCAGAGATATCTTCCAACCCAACCAATAGTTTTCATTTAATACTACAAAATTTCTTGTTTATTTACTGAATGTCTATGTAACAGTAGTCCCCATTATCATCGGGGGTTACATTCCAAGACCCCCAGTGGATGTCTAAAGCTGTGGACAGTACCAAACCCTGTATATACTTTGTTTTCTCCTATACATACATACCTATGATAAAGTTTAACGTATAAACTAAGCACAGTAAGAGATTAATAACAATAACTAATAAAGAAATAGAACAATTATAATGATATACTGTAATAAAAGTTATGTGAATGTGGTCTCTCTCTCAAAATATCTTATGGTACAAATTTAATGCCTTTTCTATTTATTATGCACTGTGGCACCTTTTGCAGTTTGAGGTGTGACAGCAAAACTATCATGAATTTCTTTTTCCTCCTTCACAATTCATGGATAGATGATCTGTTCTTACCATAGATGTTAGCAACCTCGACATAATTTTTTTCTTTCCTTATTAAGTGGAGAACTTTTACCTTTTCACTTAAAGGAAGTACTTTAAGGCTTCTCTTTGGCATATCTGAATTGTCAGCAACACTACTCTTGCACTTTGGGACATTGTTAAGTAAAATAAGGGTTACCTGAATACAAACACTGATACCACAACAATTGATCTGATAATGAGGAGAGCTACTAAGTGATTTGCTGGACAAAGGGATGATTCACATCCTGGGTGGAATGGAGCAGGATGGTGTGATATTTTACCATGCTACTCAGAATGGCACAAAATTTAAAGCTTATGAATTGTTTATTTCTGGCATTTTCCATTTAATATTTTTGGACCATGGTGTACTGCAGGTAACTGAAACTGTGGAAAGCGAAACAGCAAATGAGGGGGGACAATTGTATTATGAATTCATCTGACACAGTTCCCTGAAACTCAAGAGTTCTTTTAACTCTTCAAAGTAAAGTCAACAAATTTCTCCTTAAAAATAAAATAGACTGTAGAGGAGTTCTTTTTTAGAAGCAGGAGAGTTCTAGTACTTATAATGCTTATTTTCATAGCTACTTTAGTGCTGTGTCTACTGTCCTCTTTTAAAAGAATGTGTGCAGTGAGAAAGATTTTCCACTAGAGTTTTTGCTACAATGAAAAAAATTATAACAAAGTTATGCCTTACATGTCTGTATTCATCAATCCAATAATTATTTATTAAGAATCTATTTCTGTCAGGCACTGTTCCAGGCATTGGGGATATAGCAGGAGCTTAAACAGTTACTTTTCTCTTATTGCTTCTAATGGTGTCCTTGTGTGGGAAGACAGACAATAAATAATCAGATAAAGGTACAATGTATCAGAGTGTGAAAAGTGCTTTGAAGAAAAAGCATCATAACATAGGGGGTGCTAGCTTAAATAGGATGGTCAGGAAAAAGCTCTTTGATGTAGTAAAATTTAAGCAAAGACCTGCAAGACATGAAGGAACAAACCATGTGGCTATGTTGGGGAAAGAGGAGAGATATAACCTTTCAATTTATAAAATGCATTACAAAGTGGATTATTTTATTTGAGTTTCACAACAACCATAGAAAGATAAATATATATTACTATCATTCTTAATACTGTGGAAACTAAAGCTGAGAAAGGCCAAGTGAGTTGAAGTTACCTGCTCGGAAAACGGCAGGAAAGGTTTTACACTGAGTCCAAGGCAAATGTTGTTAGTTCAGTAACAAATGTTATTGCCACTTATGAGGCAAGTGACCTTGCAAAAGTTACTTATCTCTTAGACTCAGTTACCTAATTATTAAAATGGCATGAGTTCTGATATCATAGAGTTGTGAGAACTATAAAATAATTTGTATTAAGTCATTACACAATGTTTACTATATGCACCTAACAATCCTTGACTCTAGATCAGGGGTCAGCAGACTATGGCCCTCGGACCCAACCTTACCTGTTGTCTACTTTTGTAAGGCATGTGAGTTAAGAATGGTTTTCATGTTTTAAGTGTTTGAAAAACCAAAAGAACATTATATGAAATTCAAATTTTATTGCTCATATATAAAGTTTTATTGGAACACAGCCACCTGCATTTATATTTTGTCTATGGCTGTTTCATCCTGCAACAGCAGAGTTGAGGAGACCATATGGCTGCAAAAGAGACAGAGACCATATGGCCGCAGAGCTGAAAATTTACTGTCTGGCCTTTCACAGAAAAACTTTTCTGACCCCTGTTCTGAATATAAGTGCTCTGCTTTGTGGCCCAGGCTACATTTCACTTCTTTGATTCTGAGAGTAACTACCTATCACACCTGATTGTTAGGGCTATAGACTAGGAGTGATTCCAGAGTCTTCTTTTTTCCTAACCCTCCTACTTCCAATATATTAACAAGCCTTGACAGGTCCATAGCCAGATAATGTCATGAATCCAGTCACTTCCCTCTTCAACTACTACCACTAGAGAGACAATATAAAACCAGCCAATGGCTAGACAAAATAATAGAACTTTGACCCATAACCTGAAGCAACCTGCCCAAGAAACTACCCCCTTATCTACAATAAACAGCCCTGTAAGCCAGCCTGCTGCAAGTCAGACTTTCAGGAAGCCAGAATTCTATCTCTAGAAACAATCCAAGAAAATAAAAAATTACTTCTGTGACAATCAGCCCCAAATGGCTAAGACTTCATTAACAACTGACACCTTCCCTAATTTTTCTTCCTGCTTTTAATTTAAGACTAACCAGAGAAAGTCAAATATGCACCAATCACACAGGATAACTTGCTTCTCATTAACCCACCTACAGCTTCCCCAGGGCAACAGCCTCCACTCAAGGCATTCCCGAAGGCTTCCCTGTTTCCTGATACAAAGCTTTTCCCATTGCTCTGCCTGCCGTTGAATCTGCCAAAATGAAAGTGATGGTGGCAAGCTCCCTTGCTATGGCAAGCTCTGAATAAATAGGCTTTGCTTTTCTCAGTTGGTTATTTTCATTTATTTCCACAGTTCATAGAGCAACCTCTATCAACTCTTGCCTCCACAGTATAGAAGTCACTAAATGGGGCTTTTCTGCCCTTGGTCCTTCGGATTTTCTTCTTGCCAGCAGTGAAGTGGTCCTTATACTTTGCATCCAGCAGTGAAATGGTCCTTTTGGAATGTTACATCTGATTATATCAAGCCTGAATTCAAAACCCTGCCATTGTATTTATAATAAAAACCAAATACATACCTACACCTAAATGCCCTATAGGGTGTGTTTCCTGTCTACTTTAAAAAATTTTATCTTTTGACTATCAACATCTTATTCTCCTTGTTTTAGTTATACTGTCTTAGCTTTTTTCCTTTAACTCAACAAGCTCTGTTGCGCCTTAGGTCCTTTGCATTTTTCTCCCAGATCTTGTAAGACGAAGTCCTTGCATTTTGAACTCTGCAGGAGGCCTTCTCAGACCACCCAACCTAAAGTAGTTCCTCCTGTCCCAATCCCAACCCTTAAGCTTTCTATTGTTATGTTTTTTTCTCAAAGCACTCATCAACATTTGAGAGAATCTTGTTTATTTTTCACCTACTTATTATCAGTTTCTTTCCCACGTGACTACTCTACTAAAGTAGAAGCTCCATTTGATATCTTGTCAGTTATAGTTGCAGCATAAAGATGATACTTTTTTTCTCTACCTACTTCTCTTTGATCTTATCTCTCAATTTCTAATGCTCTCTGAGTAGGGAAGAGTTGGCGTTGATAGGCTCTGCTCAAAATCCCAGCAACGTGTGTAGATTTTTTTTCATCTTTGATGGGACTATATATTTTATTTGACCTTCTTTCTCTTTTCATCTTACCCTGTTTGTACGTATTGGCTCCCTTATTTTTTAATAACTCAAATATATATGATTTAATTATTACTAGTGGGATGAATATATTTAATATTTTATTATTACAGACAATAAATATTTTGTTCTTTTGTTCATTTGTACTAGTATTTTTGTAGAATAGTATTAAATGTGAATGTTGTCTCAAAGAGTATGCCTATTTTAAATTTGCTACATACTGCTGAATTGCCTTCTAAAATTTCTATAAATTTGTATACCTCTTAATAACTCGTGTTCCCCCATATCTTAACAACATTGTATATTGCCAAATTTTTCATTTGGATCAATCTGTTATGTAACACACGATATTATATTACCAGTTTCAATTTTTTCATTCAATATATGAGACTGAACATATTTACTTATATGTGTTGGTCATTTGTATTGCTTTTTCTGTAAATTTCTAGTTCATATCATTGCTCTTTAAAAAAAAATTGAATTGTCTTTCTCTTATTGATTTTTATGCACTCTTTAAAAAATTCTTATGTCGGGCTTCCCTGGTGGCACAGTGGTTGAGAGTCTGCCTGCTGATGCAGGGGACACGGGTTCGTGCCCCGGTCCGGGAAGATCCCACATGCAACGGAGCGGCTGGGCCCGTGAGCCATGGCTGCTGAGCCTGCGCGTCCGGAGCCTGTGCTCCGCAACGGGAGAGGCCATAACAGTGAGAGGCCCGAGTACCGCAAAAAAAAAAAAAATTCTGATGTTATTAATTTTTCTCCTATAAATGTTGTAAATATTTTTCATTGTCACTTATCTTTTCTTTGCTTCTGGTACCTTGTAGCTAAATCTATCAATTTTTTCTTAGACTTTGTGACTTGTCAATATAGAACTTCTTCAAAAATTATAAAAATATTTCCCTAGTTTCTTCTAGTAGTTTTATAGATTTTAATGTTCAGATCATTCATCCATCTATAACTTTATTTAACTGTAAGTGATCTAAATCAAAATTTCCCTTAGTAGATAGCTGTCTCAACATTATTTACTGAGATGTCAATTTTCTACCACTGATTTGAAATGTTAATTTTATCTAATACTAAATATCCATATATATGCATGGTTATTTCTTGATTTTTATGGTTCGTCTTTGAAGCAAAACTGAAGGATAGGGTACATACATAAAGTACACAGATTGTAAATAAAAAGTTTGATGACTTTTACAAAGCAGACATATCACATAACCATCAGTTAGGTTAAGAAATAAAATGATCACTCTTTCAGAAATCTCTTTTCTAGGTAGTCAATCATATCTCCAAGTATTGACAACCTTATCTTTTAAAAATATTATCTTTCTTTTGCTGCTACTGGATTAAGAAGGTGTCCAGAAATGTTAAAAGCAAGGACCTCCTTGTCTTATTCCTGCTTTCAATAGGGACTGCCTTTGATCTTTATTAAATATGAAGCTTGCTTCAGGTTCTTGATAGATTCTCCCCAATAAAATAACAGAATTTTTTTTTCTATTCAAGTTTATGAAGATTTGAAAAGTCATGCATTGTAATTGAATTTTTGTGAGGCAACAAGCAGAATTGTGCAAAGGAGACCTTGTTGTTCAGGTGGGCTTGCTTGGACATCAGGCTAGCTGGGGCAAGAATGCCTCCCCTACTTCAGGAGGAGAGAACTCAGCTTTCATCCCCTCACCACTGTCCCTTTGCAAGAGGGACTGCAGCATTCTACTGCCCCAAGGTCTCCAGTAAGACAGATGGCTGACCTTCCCAGGTAATTCCTATTAACTGCTTTCACCTCAGATCCAGAGAGCCTGATGCTAAGCAGCCTGTGTGTTCTCCCTACCCCAAACCTTGACTTTCATGCCTGAATTATAAGGAGGAACAATGAGGATATGGAGGTGGGTGCAGGGGTGGGGGTTAACATGCCTGCACTAGAATAGCCTACATATACTCTCGTCTAGCTGTGCCCTGGGGTGGTTGGCCTCCCTGTGACATGTTGGAAGGATTATGCCATCTCTCCCTTTGCTAACTACTGGCATACCTGTTTCCCCTTTCCTCCCAAATGTGTATTCCTTAGCCTATACGGAGTGACATTGTGGAAATCATCCTGAACATTGTGGGTATAGATGATGCCTCAGATTGCATCCACCAGCTGGGGAAATTACATAAAATGTTTTGTTACTTCAAGACAGTCATATTTTTTATAAGCCAGTCTGTTATTGATTTGAATTACATGAATAGACATTTTAATGAAGTACTTTTCTTTTTTGTAATAAACCCTAACATGATACAATCCTGGGCCTGATTGCCAATATTTATTTATCATTATTAAAATCTCTGTTCACGAGTAAGAGGAGTCTATTCTAGTCTATTTAAATAGAAATCTATTGTTTCTTTGTAAACAATAATTTTGATACAATGTTTGATAGATTTTCATCTTTATTCCTATTCTCTGAATAAGTTTAAATAATGTAGGAGTTATCTGTTCTTTCTAAATTTGGGAGAATAGACCAATAAAACTGGGCCTTGTGCA
The DNA here is from genome assembly GCF_963924675.1 of Phocoena phocoena. Lineage (NCBI taxonomy): Eukaryota > Metazoa > Chordata > Mammalia > Artiodactyla > Phocoenidae > Phocoena > Phocoena phocoena. The sequence continues at coordinate 43,177,825 of NC_089224.1, read as the reverse complement.
TTCTGGGGGAAGGGTAGATATTGACTATACTTTCAGTACATTTTTTTCAGTATTGTTTAATTTGGGTTTCCTCTCTCTTTTTAAACTCAAATTTTGTAGCTTAAGCCTTTCTGGGAAATTTTCTATAATTGTCCGTTCACCTAACTCCCCCTACCCCAAACCTTGTGGAATCAATCTCTATGTTATTGCCTTTAAAAAATATCTCACAATGTTCCTTTTCTTGTTCCTAATTTTATTTATTGATACCTTTTTTCTAAAAAGGATTTTCTAAAATTTTTGTTTCTGAAGAACTAGTTTTAAAATTATTTCTGCTTTTTTGTATTTTTTTTTTTTTTTTTTTTTTTGTGGTACGCGGGCCTCCCACTGTTGTGGCCTCTCCTGTTGCAGAGCACAGGCTCCGGACGCACAGGCTCAGGAGCCATGGCTCAGGGGCCTAGCCGCTCCGCGGCATGTGGGATCTTCCCAGACCAGGGCACGAACCTGTGTCCCCTGCATCGGCAGGTGGACTCTCAACCACTGCGCCACCAGGGAAGCCCCTGCTTTTTTGTATTTTTAACTCATTAATTTTTCTATTATCTTCATAAATACCAACTATTTATTTTAAGTTGGTTTTGTTACTATAATTTGACTTCTTGTATTAAATGCTTAGTTCATTTATTTTCAATTATTTCTTGCCAGCTAATACATGCAGTTAAGGCTATGATTTTTTTGCTGTTTCTTTGCCCATCACATAAATTTTGTCAGTAATCTAATAATCTCTAATATCATTTTCAATTTCCTCTTTAATGTAAGTAATTTAGGAGAGTATTTTTAAATTTCAAAGAGACAGGCTTTATTTTAGCTGTTTTTCATTATACGTACTGAACAATTTTTGGGGGGGTCACTCTGTGTGGCCTGTAGGATCTTAGTTCCCCTGACTAGGGATCAAACCCATGCCCCCTGCAATGGAAGTATGAAGTCTTAACCACTGGACCACCAGGGAAGTCTGGAACAATTTGTCTTTTGATGCATATTTCTACTTTTTTCCCACGTCAGTACATTCAGAAACTTCTGCCTCATTCTCCTAAAAGTTGCATTGCATTAAGTTTTATAGATGTATCATAATTTATTTAATCATTACCATATGGGTGGAAATTTAGACTCTTTAGAATTTTTGCTCTTGCAAAGAGTGCTACAAAAACATCCAGTATCTCTGTGCATATGTGCCATTATTTCTTTGAGAGCACATCCTAGAATTGGACTCACAAGCCAAAACTTACATTTGAAATTAGATCCATATCATCCAATTGGGCTTTAAAATGTTTTATTTATATATATATATAATTATATACATAATATATATACACACAGTAATATATATATTATTATATATATAATACATATATACACACACACACAGATACTCTTTTCCTTCATCCTCACCACCATTAGATGTTGTCAGTCTTTTTTTGTGTATGTTCCTATCTTGACTGTGGTAGGCAGAATAATGGCCCCCAAAGATGCCCACATCCTAGTTCTCAGAATTTAACAAATTGTACCTTGCAAACATGATTGAAGTTATGAGCTTGAGATGGGGGAGATTATCCTCATTTTCCTATCCAGGTGAGTCCCAATATAATTGCCCAAGCTTTTAGGTCACTTATCCGTTCTTCTGCCTCAGTTATTCTGCTATTGATTCCTTCTAGTGTATTTTTCATTTCAGTTATTGTACTGTTCACCTCTGTTTGCTTGTTCTTTAATTCTTCTAGTTCTTTGTTAAACATTTCTTACATCTTCTCGATCTTTGCCTCCATGCTTTGTCCGAGGTCCTGGCTCATCTTCACTATCATTATTCTGAATTCTTTTTCTGGAAGGTTGCCTACCTCTACTTCATTTAGTTGTTTTTCTGGGGTTTTATCTTGTTCCTTCATCTGGTACATAGCCCTCTGCCTTTTCATCTTGCCTATCTTTCTGTGAATGTGGTTTTTGTCCCACAGGCTGCAGGATTGTAGTTTTTCTCGCTTCTGCTCTCTGCCCTCTGGTCTGCCCAAGCTTTTAAGTGGAAGAGGGAGGCAGAAGAGAGGGTCAGAGAAATGCAGTATGAGGACTTGACCAACAGGAACTGATTTTAAAGATGGAAGTAGGTAACCGTGAGCCAGGAAATATGGTAGCTTCTAGAAGCTGGGAACTGCCCTCAGTTTATAGCCATCAAGAAAACCAGGACATCAGTCTGATAACCACAAGGAACCAAATTCTGCAAACACCCTGAATAAAGAGAAAATGTGCTTCCCTAGAGCCTCCAGAAAGGAAGGCAGCCTGCCATCACCTGGATTTTAGCCAGTTGAGATCTGTGTTAGAGTTCTGACCTACAGAATTGTAAGATAATAAATTTGTGTTGTTTTAAGCTACTAAATTTTGATAATTTGTTACAGCAGAAATAGAAAACTAATACACTGATGCTTGAATTTTCCTTCCCTGATAAGTAGTGAGATAGAATATTTTGTTTTTAGTTTATAGTTTTTTGTTTTTTTTCTTGAATTGTGGTCTAAGTTCTTATTTTTAAATTTTGTTGATATTTCCTTTGAGGCCTACTGTGACTGTGTGGGTTTTGTCTCCTGACTTAATCCTATCTGGCACTCTAGTATATGTAAATATTCCATTTCTATTTGAAAATAATGTGAATTCACTACTGGGTTCAAAATTCTATATTGCTATATGGATCTATTAAATTGAACTTAAACAGTTATTCAAATCCTTTATATCTTTAATTTTTTTCCTTACTATTTGCTTTCCATTCATTCAGCTTTATATATGCTTATTGTTTTTCTTTTTTCATTACTTTTTTCAGAGTTTGTTATAGTTCGTTTTTCTTTTTCTTTTTTTTTTTGTGGTACATGGGCCTCTCACTGTTGTGGCCTCTCCCATTGCAGAGCACAGGCTCCGGACATGCAGGCTCAGCGGCCATGGCTCAAGGCCCAGCTGCTCTGCGGCATGTGGGATCTTCCCAGACCGGGGCACGAACCCGTGTCCCCTGCATCGGCAGGCAGACTCTCAACCACTGCACCACCAGGGAAGTCCAGTTCTTTTTTCTTATTTCATTTTTTCTCTAGGGGCTTGAAGTTGTATTTTCTATTTCTATTCTTTTAATCCTTATCCCTGATATTGTCACCATGTACATTTAGGCAAAAATCTAACGTTCATATATTAACACCCTTCCTCTACATTTAAAGTACACTTGAATTCCTGAATAACACTCTAGAAAATTCAGAACTGTGTCTTTGTTTAACCTTCAAAATTAGACATTATTATTATTATCTAATACAGACTATTTTAGTTAGATTTATCTACATGTTAATCAGTTTCCTTTTCTTTGTCTTTTGTGTACTGCAGATGCATTACACCTTTCAAGGCGTGAGTTTCTTCTTATCCTATTTGGAATACATTATGTTTGTCTTTGTGGATTCATATCTCTCATCAGTTCTAGAAAACTCTGTCATTGTCTCTTCAATAGTGCCTGTCCTCTACTTTCTTCATTCTCTCCTGGGAATTTGATTTGATGCATGTTGGACCTTCTTGTTTTATCCCCTAGGTCTCTTGATTTCTCTTTCATATTTTCTATTCTCTTTATTTTCTGTGTTGTCATTAATTACGTTCATCAGTGTCTAAAATGCTGCTTTAATAATATATATATTTCAACAATTTTATTTTATATTTCCAAAATTTTATTTGCTTATTTAAAAAAATCTGCTGGTCACTCTAGATAGTCTCTTGTTGCTTGCTCAGTTTGGTAGTTCCATTAAAAAAAATTTCTTCAACTATCTTATACAAGTTCTTTTACATTGTATATCTGATATTTTTATACCTAAAGTTCTTGGGTTTTCAAATTTGTGTTTATTACTGATGCTGAGATTCATTCATAGAAACTTATTTCCTTCAGTGTTTACATTTTCTTGACTCTAGGCTCATCTAGGTTTGATCTGAATTTATGGAAATCTTAAGGACTAAATTGATGATGTTTTCCCCCTAGGATATATTTACTAATGTTTCTTCTAGAGACTAGAGGATACTAGTGACTTTAAACCAAGAATGTGGTCATCTTGGTTCACTTGGGAACCAAGGCCTGGTGCAGTCCTGGTACATCATTTATCCTTCAGGCACCTCTACCTTTCACATTTTCCTAGAATTTACTGGTGCTCTTTCAGTTATAGCTTTATTTTTCTTTTCCTCTTGGAGTTTTCCTTAATTTCCTGAAAGATTAATAATACAGTAAAAAGTTTTACCCTGGATCTAAATGTTTTGTAGTGGAAGGTCCTTCAAATATCTATTGCCCCATATTCCCTGAGACAGAAACTACCTTCTCCTATTTCTAATAGCTTTTGATTTTCATATTTTAAATATGTATAATTAAGTACATTAATATTCATTACTGTTGTAACATCTTAATGTATTGTGTCTTTTAACTGTATAAAATATCATTTTTTGTCATGTCATATTTAATGATTTTTTTCCCTTCAGTGCTATTTTTCCAATATTTATGTTATCACTTTTGCTTTCTTTTTGTTAGCATTTCCTTATCATTAGTTTCTCATTCATTAAAATTTTTGCATTTTTATGTTTTTAAACATTTATTGAGAACTCCATCTTATATACTAGACAGACTGTGTAATATACTTGTGCAGTTTCATTATGTATGGTTTCATTTCTCATTTTCAGCTTTTTAGGGGCCTATCAATCTAAAGATTTGAATTTTCAGTTAAGGGAAATAAGTAATTTAATTATTTTCTCCTTCTAGTCTCTTTTTCCTATTCAGTTCAAACTTCTAACAGATTCGGGAATTTCTGGATCTAGCTTACATTTTATTATTTTATTTTACTTATCTATTTTTGGCTGTGTTGGGTCTTCGTTGCTACGCATGGACTTTCTCTAGTTGTGGCGAGTGGGGACCACTCCTCATTGCGGTATGTGGGCCTCTCACCACGGCGGCCTCTCCTGCTGCGGAGCACGGGCTCCAGGCGCGGGGGCCTCAGCAGTTGTGGCACGTGGGCCCTGGAGCACAGGCTCAGTAGCCGTGGAGCACAGGCCCAGTTGCTCCATGGCATGTGGGATCCTCCCGGAATGGGGCCCGAACCCGTGTCCCCCACATTGGCAGATGGACTCTCATCCACTGTGCCACCAGGGAAGCCCTAGCTTACATTTTAAAAATCATTATTTCTTATGATTTCTTTCTCCATTTGCCTTAAATTATGGGATAATCCCATATTTGAATCTGTCAGTTTAGTAACTAATTTTCACCTAAATCTATTGTTATTCAGCCATTTTATTAAATTTTAACAAATATGTTTTGAAAGATTCAATTATTCTCTTTTATTGTAGCTTATCATTTATTTTCTTTTACTTTTTAAGTAGAGGCAATACTCTCAAAACTTTCTGAGAATTATTTTAAAAATTTCTACTTTTTTCTGTGTTAATTCTGACCCCTGGTGATTAGTTCTGTATCTGAGTTCTATTCCTCTCTTATATTTCTTTCTTTTACATTGTTTGTCCACTTTAATTATTGGTAATTTTTGATTGCCCATTTGTATTTATAGGTTAGGGCCTACCATAATCTTATTAGTAGCTATCCTGATAGTCTCTGACTGAGGGTCTCTAGTCTAAGAACAGTGATTGCAGGTTTCTATTAGAGCTTTTATGGTTTTGTGAAGTAGGAATTAAGTCTGATGACTGGGTGGCATTTTTGTTAGATGGATTTTTTTTTTTATGAGGAGACTCTTTGTCCCTTGTGACGGTGTAAGTTACCTGGGCCAATGTCTCATTTCACTTGTGTTAGGACTCATTCTGTTTTCTCCCTGGAGTAGAATTAAGTAATGAATGAATCACCCTCCTTTCTAAGGCCCACTTTTTCTCCCTGCACTCACTGTTTACGATCAGGGAGTTGTTTTGTGTTTCTAAGGAAAAATTCACTATTGTGGTGGAGTACTCTCTTTTGTGATTTTTGCTTCCTCCTGAGTTTTTGGTTTCTTAGCTCTACTAGGTTTTCTCCAATATTCATACACACACTACACACTACACACTACACACACACACACACACACACACACACTCACTCTCTCTCTCTCTCTCTACCTCTGGCCCAAGTGTTGTACACGGGAGGGATCTCCCTAAGCCAAAACTGGGGAGTGAACTGCATATGCTCAGGTCACAAATCTATAGCCTTCCAAGACCCTGAAGGACCCTGGGCAGCCACCCAGGCTTCTAGTATGGAACCCTGGGAACCCAATCTGACGTCTATCAAGGTCTAAGGCCGCAGCAACTTGAACGTGCCATTTTATTCTGAAATTAGAAAATTAGATGGCAGGCAGGCAGAGGACCTGAACAGGAGCCCGCCTGATAATACCCAATGCTGTCAGCTTGTGCCATATCTTTCTTCTCTTCTGGCAGACCTGGGTACGGTGCCTTCCAAAGACCACTTGCCTCTACATCCATGCAAACCACAGACGGCGTCACCCTCACCTGCCTAATGCCTCCAATAGTTGAAAGAGGGGCACCCAAGCTCTGTGATTGCCTGAACACACGCAGACCTGGGGCCTATATGGGATTGGTCATACTCTCCCCACCCTCACACCCTAGAGAAAGGCTCGTTACATCCACAGCCTACAGGGTGTCTACATTTCACTGACACACACCAACCTTCCAAAACAACAGCCTGATGCCCTGAACTATGGCAGAGGAAAGTCTCACTACTAGACCTGGGCGGCTATACCATTGAATGAAATGGCCTTTTCAGCACAAGTTGAGCCCAAAGGAATAAACGGCCTTTACTCCCTGAATCCAAGGTGTATATACTAAAGAGTACACAGCCTACAGTCCTAGGCACCTTGGGCTTATCTGGACACTCTTTTGGACAAAGAGAAAGACACTCAAATTAGTGCACTTCACGCTGCAAGGGGAGTAAAAACAGAATTAAAGGGTGTGAGGGTGGGGAAAGTACAGCCAATCCCATATGGGTCCCAGGTCTGCACACACATTCACTCTCTCACACAAAAATACAACAAAGTCCCAGACATTCACGAATATCCTCAGGGCTAGTTGTTTCTCCTGACAGCTGCGAAGCGTCTAAAATTCATCACAGGAGACTGTCCATCTCTGTCCTAGAGCACTTGCCTTGAAGAGCCGCCTCCGGGCATTGCTCTCTCTTTGCGACACAACCCATCTAACAGCAGCCGGTGATGGGGAAGCTGGCTCCTTCGCCCAAGTCCCTCCGTCGGGAGATACTCTCTTGTCTGAATCCCATGTAGGATGCTGGAGGGACGAGAGATGAGGCCAGGGCTGGGACCAAAGCCAAGTACGAGTGGGTGGAGTGTGCAGTTTCCCAGGAAGGCAAACATGGCACAGTTGGAGCTTGCGGGGTGAGGTACGTGACTTTGGGTGTGTGTGGGGCAGTAAGTGAGGGTCCTAACAGAGGGGTAGGCTGACCTGGTACGCGCTGAGCGGCGCGCAGTTCAGAGAATGGCAGAACCAGGCCCCGCCCTGCCGCGGCGCCTCCACGCTTCTGAGAGGAAACCCGATCTCGCGGGATCTCGCTTCTGAGAGGAAACCCAATCTCGCGGGATCTCGGGAGATGTACGGCGGCGCGTAAGGGAAGCCCTGCGGTGAGAGACGGGTTGGTGCCACAGGGCCGACGGTTCTTCCTCTCAGACTGGTTCGTTAGGCGTTTGGCTCACCCCACCTGTCATGCAATCCCTAATGTTCCGGGGGCTCCTCAGCCCCTTCTAGTCAGAGTCACAGAGCAGTGGCGCCTCACCCTGAAGTCCGAACAGGTAGGGGAAAGGTGCTCTGGCCAAATGCCGTGCCTGGGAGTGAACTGCATGTGAGTGGGACCCCAAACTGTGGCCTTCCAAGAGTCTGAAGTGGCGGGGTGCAGGGGCGCGGGAGGGATGACAGCTTCTGGCTCGGAACCCTGGGGCCCCAATTTGTCCTCTGCCAAGGTCTAAGGCCACAGCAACGTGAATGCATTTTATTCTTTTAAAACTAACAGATTTTTTTGGAGATATTCACATAGCATACAATTCACCCATTTAAGCTGTACAATTCAGTAGTTTTTAGTATACTTAAAAGTTGTGCAACCATCATCACTATCTAATCCCAGAAGAGTTTTCACATTTTATTACTACAAAAAAAAAATCCCATGTATTGGCAATCTCTTTCCATTCGTCCCTCCCCTCAGCCTCTGGCAAAAACTGATTTACTTTCTGCCTTGATGGATTCGTCTGTTTTGGAAATTTCATATAGAAGGAAACATACAATATGTCGTATTTTATGTTATGGCTTCTTATGTTCAGGATAAGGTGCTCAAGGTTCATTCACGTTGTACCATATGTCAGTACTTCATTCCTTTTTATGGCTGAATAATATTCTGTTACGTGGATATACTGCATTAGTTTATCCATTCAGCAGTTGATAGACATTTGGACTATTTTAACCTTTTGACTATTATGAATACTGCTGCTATAAATATTCATATACAGGTTTTTGTGTGGACATACGTTTTCAGTTCTCTTGGGAATATACCTAGGAGAGGAATTGTTGGTTCATATGGCAACTCTGTATTTAATTTTTGAGGAACTGCCAAACTGTTTTACAAAGGGGCTACACCATTTTGCATTCTCACTAGGTATCTATAGGCTTCCAGTTTCTCCATAAACTTGTCAACACTTGTTATTGTACATCTTTTTTGATTATAGCCATCCTAGTGGGCATGAAGCAGTACCTCACTGTGTTTTTAATTTGTGCTTATCTGGTAACTAATTTTATTAAGTATTTTTTCATGTGCCTGTTGGCCATTTATATATCTGAAGAAACGTCTATTTAGAATCTTGCCCATTTTTAAATTGGGAATTTATCTTTTTGTTATTGACTTGTAAGTGGTCTTTTATGTATTCTAGATACAAATCTCTTGTTATATATATGATTTGCAAATATATTTTTCTGTTCTGTGGGTTGTCTTTTCATTTTCTTGAGGTGTTCTTTTGAGCATAAACATTTTTAATATTCGTGACATCTACTTATCTGTATATATGTATATATATATTTTTTGGTTGCTTGTGCCTTTCATATCTTATCTAAGAAACTGTTGCCTGATCCAATGTCACAAAGAGTTTCTCCTATGTTTTCTTCTAAGAGTTTTATAATTTTGGTTCTTAAATTTAGGTTTATAATATATATTGGGTTAATTTTTGTATATGATGTGAGGTAGCAGCATTTTTCTAATAATTTTCTTTGATTCTTTGGATATGGTTTTTAACAATTCTTTTAATGTAGTTATATTAGCTGACTTGAAGTCTGTGTTTAGTAAGTCCATAATCTATGTTTCCCAGGAACTGTTTTTATGGATTGCTTTTTCCCCCTGTGTATTGGCCATAGTTGCCTGGTTCTTTGAGTGTCTTATACTTTTTTGTTGAAAAATGAACATTTTAAATAATACAGTGTGATAATTTTGGATATTAGATTCCCACCACCTTCAGGGTTTGTTGTTGCTCTTTGTTGACATTTGTTTGTTTGTGACTTTCCTGGAATAATTATATAAAGTCTGTGTTCTTTGTTGTGTCTGACTACTGATGTCTCCACTTGGTTAGCCTAGTGGTCAGCTCATGATTGGACAGAGATTTCGTTAAATGCTTTGTGTGGATAAATGCCCCAACCTTTGCTGAGAGGCTGTATGTGCATGTTGGGGCATATCTTGAGTGCTCTGATGGGCAGTTTATAACTTTACCTTAGCTTTAACTTTCTGCTTGTGCAGAGCCTCATGGTCAGTCAGAGGTGAGAGATTAGTATGTTCTTAGGCCTTCCTGGGCATGCACACAACCCTCAACGTGATGTGGCCTTCTAGATTCCAGTAACATGTCAGAGCTTTTCAAAGCCCCCTATGGATACTTCATTACCCAGTTTTTTCTTTTAAGTTTTTTTGGTTGTCCTCGTGTTAGTCCTAACTGAAATACCACTTCAGGCAGCTGCTGCATTAAACAATTGCCACATTAATTGACATTAAACATTGTTTATTGTTTTTGACAAATGACAAAGGTCAATTTTCATAGGGTGCCCTCTGCATCAGGTCAAATAAAGACATACCTTGAGAATGGTGCCTTTTAGGGAGCTGTTATGTCAAATAGTGCCATTCTGGGGGCTTAGGGCTTTTTGAGGGGGAGTTCCAAACCCATTCTGCCCTCTCCAGGCTCAAGGGTTTCACAGCTACCATTGCTGTGAAGCTGTTGGTTTTCAAGGCTGTTGCAAGGTTGGGAAGAGGATTAGGGCAAGTTAAAATGCTACTAAATTTGCTTTTCTTATCTATTTTCATTTGTTTTTCTTGAATAAACACTTAATGGATTGTTGCATGTCTTTAGTTAATTTCACAGTTCTGGAAGAGTTGATTTTGATGATTTTTGCCAGTGTTCTTCCTCATTGATTTTATAGAGAAGCAGGTTTTCAGAGGTCCTAAATAACTGCCATTTTGGAAGTGCTCTGATGTACTGAATGTTGATCTATTTTCTAATTTGGTGGTTTTGTTACACTAAGACAAGAGTAATACAGAAATTGCCATAAATAAACATGAGATAACAATATACCTAGCTCTCATAACCTTTTTTTTTTATCACTGCTGTAATCTTTTGGAATCTTTCAATAGTACAAAGATGTTATGGTTTATTTGCTTGTTTCTGTCCTAAGGAGTTTTCTACCTTAAGAAGCACTTGATGTCATTGACAACCTAGGATCATGGCTATGAGCACAACCTTTGTCTTCTGAAAAACTTAGGTTTAATCTTAGTTTTCTGATAAGTGCATGACTTTAGACATATTGTTAATGTCTCTGACTTTCAATCTTCTTACTTATAAAATAGAAACCATAATATATACCTCATAGGTTTATGTTGAAAATTGAATGACACAATGTATGTAAAGCTCTTTCTTCAATAAATGGTACCTATTATTATTTAAAATTGAAGCTGGTGGTTTAGATTTAATCTCAGTTGAGGAAATTAGCAGGTGGGATGGTTTATTCACTGACAGAAGTTTAACGTCCTCCCACCTCTTTCATTTGGTTACTTTGAAATTTTCCATACTAATTTTTCTTCTGTGATTTTCTTGGGTCTCATTTATGTATTTTAGTTCCAAAGCACAAGAGTGTCCTTCCTCTGATAGTGTCCCCATCAATTGCACTTATCTGCTTCCACCTGAGGGCCAGGAAACCCGCCAGAGGTTACTTTTTATCCAGACTGAGCAGTAGGTTGAACAGCAGTAGGCTTAACACTTCAGGTAACATAATAATTTTAGGTGTATAACTGGCTGATAAACACAGATGTTTCACAGAATGTTATCTGTCTTATTAGTTAAGCATATATAACCAGTCCTAGATAGTAATAGCATCCAAATGTCAAAATATTACTTGGCTTTTGTGTTTTCCAGTATCAGATTATGTCATTACCTAGTAGTACTAAATTTATCCAATAGACAAAATGAAAAGATACCACTTTTATAATTTTCAGTAGCACTTACACAAATAATGAACAAAAAATTGAATTCAGTAGTAGTCACGCACAAATAACAAAAATTTAAATTAAGTAAATGTATATGTAAACATTTATTTAAATAGTTTTCTCAATAAATAGAATAAAAGACATTTCACATGATCTTACTTTACAGTTTTATAAATTAATTAATTTTTATTTTTGGCTGCGTTGGGTCTTCGTTCCTGCCCATGGGCTTTCTCTAGTTGCGGTGAGTGGGGGCTACTCTTCATTGTGGTGTGTGGGCTTCTCATTGCGGTGGCTTCTCTTGTTGTGGAGCACGGGCTATGGGCGCGCAGGCTTCAGTAGTTGTAGCTCGTGGGCTCTAGAGTGCAGGCTAGTAGCTGTGGCACACGGGCTTAGTTGCTCTGAGGCATGTGGGATCTTCTGGGACCAAGGCTCGAACCTGTGTCCCCTGCATTGTCAGGTGGATTCTTAACAACCACACCACCAGGGAAGTCCCACATGATCTTGCTTTTGAGACTCACAATAAATAATTGTACAAGTATTTTGTTAAGGTGTATTTGAGTATGTGAGTACTTGATGAGCCAATATTTATGATAAAATTATAATTTTTGTTACGAGTCCTTAACTTTGAGTTGCCATGTACAAAGTTTGTTAGAAGTAGAATATGTAGAAAATATCAATTGCTTTAGAAAGTGTGTGAATTTTGTCAGTCCAGATGTGTTTGTTCTTCTGAAGGATCAAGGCATCTCCTTAGTCTAGTCCTGCGCCTCTTGTTGGGTTTTGGTGATGACCATCTGTGCTATTCATATGCGTGACTTGTTCACCCAGTCCATTGACCATTTTCAGAGATTATCAGATGTTCTTTCTTTACTTCCCATCTCCATTCAGTTAGAGGTTAAAGGAAATAATTTATTTCTAGCATATTTTATAGATGATTTGAAGAGTTTTGTGAAGTCCAAAATGTTACTTTTTTTTTTCAAGGCTGAATAAAATTAGAGAGTGAATGCATATTATGTGTAGAAGAAAAGGTAATTGTAATATAGTACTGAATGCAAACATTATAGGTAAGAATATTCCCATAGTCATCTACATCATTTGTCTGTCCCTTTTTTACAGGTAAAATGGATCTAGAATTATTTGACAAGTGGAATCTATAATGCATTCTTTAGGAGCCAAAGAGATTCTGCCCCAAGTAAAAACTGAAGGAAGGTTAGTATTAACGGAGATGATCCAGATGTAGTGATGAGAAGTTCTTCACACATTACTTAAAATTTACTCTGGTCCTGAGGAACAGTCATTACTATTTTTGGTTTTTTTTCTTTTCAGGTGAGGAAATGTTCGCTTAGAAAGGTTAAATATTTTGCCATAGGTCTTACCACTAATAAAGATAGAGCCAAAATACCAACTTATGTCTACCAAATACCTAATTCATGCCATTTTCAATATTCTTTCCTGAGAGTAATATAAATGCTTAGATTAAGGAGGTAAATAAAACATTTTTATGAAATGAAAAATGTTAAAGAGAACATTTATGGGACTTTTTATGTGGGATCTTCCCTGACTGGGGCATGAACCCGTGTCCCCTGCATCGGCAGGCGGACTCTCAACCACTGCGCCACCAGGGAAGCCAGAACTTTTTTTTAATGTAACTTTTAAGATAGCAGTAGGGGATTCAAGAATGGCAGCAGCAATATCTTTCCCAGCTGTTGATAGGTAAGGAAATAAAAATCAGGCAATGCTGCTTTCCCTCATTCTTCTTTCCTTGACACCCTACCCTCTTTTAAGAATTTAATTTTTAGTCATAAAACAACACAAAAATAATCCTAAATATATGTCCTATTTCTTCCATGTGGAATGGCCATATTTCCAAACGTAAAGAGCCTGTTGAACATCTGACTTAATAAGAGTTATTAATTTTTTTTGTGGTACACTGATAATTCTTGTTATTTTATATTTTATTTCCTCTGTACACTTAGAGTTGTACTTGGAGTAACTATTCGGTGATCAGGGCACATTTATCATCTTATGTTTAATAATTTCTATGGCCCATCCAAATCCACTCTTCACTCTTCTCTCTTGTTATGTGTCCTGGGAGGCTGACATTTATGGAGTGCATCTATGTGATTTACTACTCTCATCCCTCCTGTTGGGTTTTCCCCGTGGTAGTCCCCATCAGCAGATTGGAGAGTGAAAGGAAAATAAGATTGAAGTATTTTGTCTTCCTGATTCCGTAAGGTTTCTTGAATCTACCTACAAAAGACCACTGCTCCAGTAGCTATAGTTACTCTATTCAGGTTCCAGCAACTTCTTCCTCTCCATTTTTTTTCAGACCTAGGAGTAATAGCAATTGTGGCTTGCTGGTTTCCTTTACACTTGTCTACTGTTTCATGAATAATCCCTTATTATTCTCTTTGAGTGTGAAATCTGTCCTCCTGGGAGCCCAAGTGACACACAGCTAAATACTGAGCCATATACTAGCCTCTGTAGTCAAGACAGAACAGAGGGTGATTCTTAACTTAGGGGAGAGATACTACTTACAAGCAAAAAACAGACACCAGAAGATATGCAATGAAATAAACAAATACAAATTAATATAACAAAGTGCTTCAATATGAGTGTGGACATGGAAAACAAGAACCGGAGTTAGTAAGGTTTATTGAATCTTTAAAAGTGTAAGTTTGGTAGAGTACTGCTAAATATTTTAAAAAATTGTCCTCAGTATAAATTCTAAGATTTTTTGTTTTCAAGGTATACACATGATCTGATGGAATGACAGATTTGGATCATCTTTGATATAAACACACAGTGATTGATTTCAGAATATGATAAATGAGAGCTGTTCTCCCTAAGACATTGAATGGTATAGTACTCATAGAACTTGCCATTTGGGTGCCTTTATAGAATTTGACTTTTGAGTGGTACAGTCCTTTGGAAGTTGACCACTGGGTGATATAGTCTTAGTAGAAATTGACCTTTGAATGGTGCAGTTCTTAGGAAATTTGATCTTGGGTACTACAGTCCTGTCTAATTTGACCTGTAAAGTCATTGGATGAGTGTTCAAGAAGATATGTACTACAATATTCAGCAAAGCCATCTCAAAAAGGACTTAATGTTTATAAAGAACTTTTATAGTAATAAGACAAACAATCCAATTTTTTAAATGGACAAAAGTTTTCAATAGACATTTGACCGAATAGGCACATGAAAAGATGCTCAACATCATTAGTTAGTAGGGAAATGCAAGTTACATTGAGATGCCACTATAGACTCATTATAGTGACTAAAATATTGTCAGTAACAGGTGATGATGGGGTTGTGGTACAACTGGAAATCTCATACGTTGCTGTTGGGAATACAAAATGATACAGCCACGTTGGAAAATAGCTTTGGCAGTTTTTTATAAAGATAAACACACATCATATGATTTAGCAATCTCACTTCTAGGTATTTAACCGAAAGAAATATAAGCAGGTCCACACAAAGGCCCAGCTGTAGTCAAATGTTCATAGAAGCTTTATTCATAATAACTAAAAGCTGAAAACAAGCCTAATGTCCATCAAATGCTGACTGGTTAAATAAATTGTGTTATATTCATACAATGGAATGCTATTTAGCAATAAAAAGGGATGAACTACAAATACATAAGACAACATGGATGAATCCCAAAAGCATTTTGCTAAGTGAATGAAGTCAGAAACAAAAGACTGAATACTGTAGGATTCTATTTATATTACATTCTAGAAAAGGCAAAACTATTGGGATAGAAAACAAAATCAGTGGTTGCCTGGGGATGGGGGTTAGGGGTGTGATTGACCCCAAAGTGGAATAAAGGAACTTTATGGAAATGTTCTGATTCTTGATTGTGGTGGTGTTTACATGACTGTGTACATTTGTCAAAACTCATCAAACTACATTTGAAAGAGTGAGTTTTATTGTATATAATTGTATTTCAATAAAGCTGACTTTAAGAAGAAGGAAAGGGACTTCCCTGGTGGCACAGTGGTTAAGAATCCACCTGCCAATGCTGGGGACATGGGTTCAAGCCCTGGTCTCAGAAGGTCCTGCATGCTGTGGAACAGCTAAGCCCGTGCATCACAACTACTGAGCCTGCATGCCACAACTACTGAAGCCTGTGCCCCTAGAGCCTGTGCTGCACAACAAGAGAAGCCAGTGCAATGAGAAGCCCACACACCTGCAACGAATAGTAGACTCCACTCGCCGCAACTAGAGAAAGCCCACGCGCAGCAACGAAGACCCAATGCAGCCAAAAATAAATAAAGAAAGAAAAAAAAGGAGGGGAAACAGAATTCAGCAAAATCTACTTCTTCACAATAGATGGATATTCAGTTACTCTCTGAAGTAGTTGATAGCATATTTTGATGTTAGGTATATTTCAGTGTAATTCACCTTCTTTGGAATTTCCAGCTCTAAAGGATATAACATTATTTACACTTCTGAATAACATGTTATTGGAAAAGTAGAGTAAGCTAATATAATTTATTTCTTTTGAAAAAAAACTTATTTGCTCTTGTGCAACAGAAATGTGCATATTATGAATGATGGATAAGGATGAAGTAGCTGAGAAATTCTAAGAGAGGAGGAAAGACTAGAGTCAAGGGTCCTTGAAAATGATAATTTCCAATTAAGGAAAATAGGCAATTCAAAGAGCTACCTCCAACAAAAATCGGTTTTGCATAAATCTAAGCCAATCAGACTGACAGTTCTTTTTGGAGTTACCTTCTGGAAGTAACTCCAAAAGGAACTCCTTAGTTATATCTCAGTAAAACCGGGAATAAAGAGAAAGCTATTGAAATCATACATGTTAATGTCCATTTGTTTTTATATTATACTCACTTCAACAAATAGAAAAACAAGATTTTATAAAATAAGTTCTGTAGATTTCTCAGCATTTGACTAGTTTCCAAAGCTTATGCTGAATTTTAGATTTTCCTGTTGGCAATCTCTATACAAAAAGATGTTGTGGTGGTGCTTTTATTTTTTTTCTCAGATGCCTCCAATGCTTTCTAAAGGAACAACAAACATGCTTTTATGTTTGTGTATTATTGGGAGAACTACAAACATATATTTTTCTACAATCATGCCCTCACTTAAACCAGTTCAAAGTGTATCTTACAGTCTATGATAGTTATAAGCAGTCCTGAAAAGGGCTTGCAACTATTATCTACTGAGTCTAGTTCTGTACCTAGACCAAACATCTCTGTAAAAAGTAATTTATCCAGCTTTTGTTTTGGTGATTTCCACCAAACCAGAAACAGCTATTAATCAGTCAGTTTTTTTTTCTACATTATCTGGCACTATCAATTAAATTACATAAAGACAAACTGAATTTCATATCTCTGAGAAGTGGGTGTATTAAATGCTATAAACTTTTTGGATGATTCATTTAAATTAAAATGATTGAAAGTCTGTTGACAGAATCCAAAAGAAACTTGGCAGTGAGTTCATAGCATAAGACATATATTTTATCTTCTATCAAAGAGTTTTTAATTTAACAGGGAAAGTAAGACATATTAAATATAACATAAGGCAGAAAATAAATTCAGTGAAAGAGTCATATACAAATTTCTTATTCAGATCAGAAAGAAGCATAACTTATCAGGGTCAAAGATCATAGAAGGCTTTCTAGAAGGGGTGGCATTTGGACTGTGCCTAGTAGATGATAATGGCAGGACAGGGAAAGGCATCCAAGTTAGGGAAAATAGACTGGCCAAAAATATAGATAGGAACATTTTGGATGTGTATGGAGACCTGGGAGTGGTACAATTTGGCTTAAAGCAGAGTAATAAAATGGGAAAACAAAATGGGACAGGATGTGTTGAGATCCTGGATGCATAACAGGTTAAGGAATTTGGATTTTATTCCATAGACATGTGAGAATTTGTATTTGTCTTTTTCTTTCTGACTTACTTCATTCTGTATGACAGACTCTAGGTCCATCCACCTCATTACAAATAGCTCAATTTCGTTTCTTTTTATGGCTGCGTAGTATTCCATTGTATATATGTGCCACATCTTTTTTTTCTTTTTTTTTTAACATCTTTATTGGGGTATAATTGCTTTACAATGGCCCTAATGCAGCCATTGGAGTATTCAGTGTTCTGCAGAGAATTCCAGTTGTCTTGTGAGAGATGTTAAGAAGTCATTTAGCAGAATTTTTTTTTTCTGTTTTTTTACTCTTTCTCTTCCCTCTGATATGCTGTTTAAAGTGTCAAAAAGTAAACTCTCCAAGACTTCCAAGTTACATCTGATGGCAAATCAAATCAACAGTTATTTACTGAACTTCCATTATATGCAAGTCACTTTATGCCAGTTGTGAGGCACTGCTTCTCAGACTTTTCTACCCCAAATCCTAAATGCAGAGTGTAAAACCTCTTACCCTCAGGGTTCTAGCCAAAACAAGCCACCAGCACATTTAAGTGTTTTTTTTCTTTTAATTGTGATTTTTGCGGTGGACTATAAACAATATAAACACATTTTAAGATTCCTTTTAGTATTAAAAGTAATGAATGCTTAACTGGTCCCCCCAAAAGTCTGAGTAAAATTGACAAGAAAGTTGAACAATATTCATGCCATGGCTGTGTGTACCTACTGTAGACTACCTGTCTTTTCTGGGTTCATGTTACCCATTTTGGGGCATCTCAGATAAATGTCTGTTCCTTTAAGAACTTTGCAAATATATCAAGGAGATGAAAAAAAAAGGATTTTGAAGAAAGCAATATTATTTTATGCTTTAAATCCAATGTGGTTATTTAACTCTTATTAAAATTTCAATTCAGCCATTGAAGATACATCATTAGCCAGTGATTCAGTAAAAACTAGCCAGATAGAAAATAAACACATAGGAGTCTAGAAGAGAGAAAGAAAATATGACTTTAGGTGATCTCGCAGAGCTAATGTAGCGTTATACTTTCCATTTAAAAAGAAAATTGATTTTATTAATGTTCTTGAAAAAATATCTTGAAAAGTAAAATACTATCTTAAAAGGGTTTAAATTTGTCATTAGATTAAAAATTATGTTAATCAGATTAGTGATAAAAATTTAGTTTGTAAATACAAACATAAAAGCATTTTTGCCACATTTTTTTCCTAATGGATCTTTGATTTTTACCCTTCCTATCATCCATTTCTTCCTTTACACTTTCTTAAAATTCATGTAGTATTCTTTTTTTTTTACATCTTTCTTGCACTATAATTGTTTTACAATGGTGTGCTAGTTTCTGCTTTATAACAAAGTGAATCAGTTATACATATACATACGTTCCCATATCTCTTCCCTCTTGTGTCTCCCTCCCTCCCACCCTCCATATCCCACCCCTCTAGGTGGTCACAAACCACCTAGCTGATCTCCCTGTGCTATGCGGCTACTTCCCACAAGCTATCTATTTTACATTTGGTAGTGTATATATGTCCATGCCACTCTCTCACTTTGTCACAGCTTACCCTTCCCCCTCCCCATATCCTCAAGTCCATTCTCTAGTAGGTCTGTGTCTGTTTTTTTTTTTTTTTTTCGGTACATGGGCTTCTCACTGTTGTGGCCTCTCCCATCGCGGAGCACAGGCTCCGTACACGCAGGCCCAGCGGCCATGGCTCATGGGCCCAGCCGCTCCGCGGCACGTGGGATCCTCCCGGACCAGGACACGAACCTGTGTCCCCTGCATCGGCAGATGGACCATCAACCACTGCGCCACCAGGGAAGCCCAGGTCTGTGTCTTTATTCCTGTCTTACCCCTAGGTTCTTCATGACATTTTTTTCTTTCTTAAATTCCATATATATGTGTTAGCATACGGTATTTGTCTTTTTCTTTCTGACTTACTTCATTCTGTATGACAGTCTCTAGGTCCATCCACCTCATTACAAATAGCTCAATTTCGTTTCTTTTTATGGCTGCGTAGTATTCCATTGTATATATGTGCCACATCTTCTTTTTTTTCTTTTTTTTTTTAACATCTTTATTGGGGTATAATTGCTTTACAATGGTGTGTTAGTTTCTGCTTTATAACAAAATGAATCAGCTATACATATACATATGTTCCCATATGTCTTCCCTCTTGCATCTCCCTCCCTCCCACCCTCCCTATCCCACCCCTCCAGGCTGTCACAAAGCACCGAGCCAATATCCCTGTGCCATGCGGCTGCTTCCCACTAGTTATCTGCCTTACATTTGTTAGTGTGTATATGTCCATGACACTCTCTCGCCCTGTCACAGCTCACCCTTCCCCCTCCCCATATCCTCAAGTCCGTTCTCCAGTAGGTCTGCGTCTTTATTCCTATCTTATCCCTAGGTTCTTCATGACATTTTTTTTTCCTTAAATTCCATATATATGTATTAGCATATGATATTTGTCTTTTTCTTTCTGACTTACTTCACTCTGTATGACAACTCTAGGTCTATCCACCTCATTACAAATAGCTCAATTTCGTTTCTTTTTATGGCTGAGTAATATTCCATTGTATATATGTGCCACATCTTTATCCATTCATCTGATCATGGGCGCTTAGGTTGTTTCCATCTCCGGGCTATTGTAAATAGAGCTGCAATGAACATTTTGGTACATGACTCTTTTTGAATTTTGGTTTTCTCAGGGTATATATGCCCAGTAGTGGGGTTGCTGGGTCATATGATAGTTCTATTTGTAGTTTTTTAAGGAACCTCCATACTGTTCTCCATAGTGGCTGTACCAATTCATATTCCCACCAGCAGTGCAAGAGTGTTCCCTTTTCTCCACACCGTCTCCAGCATTTATTGATTCTAGATTTTTCTTTCTTTTTTTTTTTTTGGCAGTATGTGGGCCTCTCACTGTTGTGGCCTCTCCCGTTGCGGAGCACAGGCTCCAGACGCGCAGGCTCAGCGGCCATGGCTAACGTGCCCAGCTGCTCCGTGGCATGTTGGATCTTCCCGGACTGGGGCATGAACCCGTGTCCTCTGCATCAGCAGGCGGACTTTCAACCACTGCACCACCAGGGAAGCCCTGTTTCTAGATTTTTTGATTTTGGTCATTCTGACTGGTGTGAGATGATATCTCATTGTAGTTTTGATTTGCATTTCTCTAGTGATTGATGATGTTGAGCATTCTTTCATATGTTTGTTGGCAGTCTGTATATCTTATTTGGAGAAATGTCTATTTAGGTCTTCTGCCCATTTTTGGATTGGGTTGTTTGGTTTTTTTGTTATTGAGCTGCATGAGCTGCTTGTAAATTTTGGAGGTTAATCCTTTGTCAGTTTCTTCATTTGCAAATATTTTCTCCCATGCTGAGGGTTGTATTTTGGTCTTCTTTATGGTTTCCTTTGCTCTGCAAAAGCTTTGAAGTTTCATTAGGTCCCATTTGTTTATTTTTGTTTTTATTTCCATTTCTCTAGGAGGTGGGTCAAAAAGGATCTTGCTGTGATTTATGTCATAGAGTGTTCTGCTTATGTTTTCCTCTAAGAGTTTGATAGTTTCTGACCTTACATTTAGGTCTTTAATCCATTTTGAGCTTATTTTTGTGTATGGTGTTAGGGAGTGATCTAATCTCATACTTTTACATGTAGCTGTCCAGTTTTCCCAGCACCACTTATTGAAGAGGTTGTCCTTTCTGCACTGTACATTCCTGCCTCCTTTATCAAAGATAAGGTGACCATATGTGCGTGGGTTTATCTCTGGGCTTTCTATCCTGTTCCATTGATCTATATTTCTGTTTTTGTGCCAGTCCATACTCTCTTGATTACTGTAGCTTTGTAGTATAGTCTGAAGTCAGGGAGCCTGATTCCTCCAGCTCTGTTTTTCGTTCTCAAGATTGCTTTGGCTATTCGGGGTCTTTTGTGTTTCCATACAAATTGTGATTTTTTTTGTTCTAGTTCTGTGAAAAATGCCAGTGGTAGTTTGATAGGGATTGCATTGAATCTGTAGATTGCTTTGGGTAGTAGAGTCATTTTCACAACGTTGATTCTTCCAATCCAAGAACATGGTATATCTCTCCATCTATTTGTATCATCTTTAATTTCTTTCATCAGTGTCTTATAATTTTTGCATACAGGTCATTGTCTCCTTAGGTAGGTTTATTCCTAGATATTTTATTCTTTTTGTTGCAATGGTAAATGGGAGTGTTTTCTTGATTTCACTTTCGGATTTTTCATCATTAGTGTATAGGAATGCCAGAGATTTCTGTGCATTAATTTTGTATCCTGCTACTTTACCAAATTCATTGATTAGCTCTAGTAGTTTTCTGGTAGCATCTTTAGTATTCTCTATGTATAGTATCATGTCATCTGCAAACAGTGACAGCTTTACTTCTTCTTTTCTGATTTGGATTCCTTTTATTTCCTTCTTCTCTGATTGCTGTGGCTAAAAGTTCCAAAACTATGTTGGATAAGAGTGGTGAGAGTGGGCAACGTTGTCTTGTTTCTGATCTTAGTGAAAATGCTTTCAGTTTTTCACCATTGAGGACGATGTTGGCTCTGGGTTTGTCATATATGGCCTTTGTTATGTTGAGGAAAGTTCCCTCTATGCCTACTTTCTGCAGGGTTTTTATCATAAATGGGTGTTGAATTTTGTCGAAAGCTTTCTCTGCATCTCTTGAGATGATCATATGGTTTTTCTCCTTCAATTTGTTAATATGGTGTATCACGTTGATTGATTTGCTTATATTGAAGAATCCTTGCATTCCTGGAATAAACCCCACTTGATCATGGTGTATGATCCTTTTAATGTGCTGTTGGATTCTGTTTGCTAGTATTTTGTTGATTTTTGCATCTATGTTCATCAGTGATATTGGTCTGTAGTTTTCTTTCTTTGTGACATCCTTGTCTGGTTTTGGTATCAGGGTGATGGTGGCCTCGTAGAATGAGTTTGGGAGTGTTCCTCCCTCTGCTGTATTTTGGAAGAGTTTGAGAAGGAGAGGTATTAGCTCTTCTCTAAATGTTTGATAGAATTCGCCTGTGAAGCCATCTGATCCTGGGCTTTAGTTTGTTGGAAGATTTTTTTTTTTTTTTTGGTACGCGGGCCTCTCACTGCCATGGCCTCTCCCTTTGTGGAGCACAGGCTTTGGGCGCACAGCCTCAGCGGCCATGGCTCATGGGCCCAGCCGCTCCACGACACGTGGGATCCTCCTGGACCGGGGCACGGACCTGCGTCCCCTGCATTGGCAGGCAGCCTCTCAACAACTGTGCCACCAGGGAAGCCCTGTTGGAAGGTTTTTAATCGCAGTTTCAATTTCAGTGCTTGTGATTGGTCTGTTCATATTTTCTATTTCTTCCTGATTCAGTCCTGGTAGGTTGTGCTTTTCTAAGAATTTGTCCATTTCTTCCAGGTTATCCATTTTATTGGCATAGAGTTGCTTGTAGTAATGTCTCATGATCTTTTGTATTTCTGCAGTGTCAGTTGTTACTTCTTTTTCATTTCTAATTCTATTGATTTGAGTCTTCTCCCTTTTTTTCTTGATGAGACTGGCTAATGGTTTATCAATTTTGTTTATCTTCTCAAAGAACCAGCTATTAGTTTTATTGATCTTTGCTGTCGTTTCCTTTTTCATTTATTTCTGATCTGATCTTTATTTCTTTCCCTCTGCTAACTTTGGGTTTTTTCTGTTCTTCTTTCTCTAATTGCTTTAGGTGCAAGGTTAGGTTGTTTATTCGAGATGTTTCCTGTTTCTCTTTTTTTTTTTTTTTTGTGGTACGCGGGCCTCTCACTGCTTGGCCTCTCACGTTGTGCAGCACGGGCTCCGGACGCGCAGGCTCAGTGGCCATGGCTTACGGGTCCAGCGGCTCCGTGGCATGTGGGACCCTCCCAGACCCGGGCACGAACCCGTGTCCCCTGCACTGGCAGGCGAACTCCCAACCACTGGGCCACCAGGGAAGCCCAGCCTGTTTCTTAAGGTAGGATTGTATTGCTATAAACTTCCCTCTTAGAACTGCTTTTGCTGTATCCCACAGGTTTTGGGTCGTCCTGTCTCCATTGTCATTTGTTTCTAGGTATTTTTTGATTTCCTCTTTGATTTTTTCAGTGATCACTTAACTATTACGTAGTATATTGTTTAGCCTCTATGTGTGTGTATTTTTTACAGATTCTTTTCCTGTAATTGATATCTAGTCTCATAGCGTTGTGGTCGGAAAAGATACTTGATAAATTTCAACTTTCTTCAATTTACCAAGGCTTGATTTGTGACCCAAGATATGATCTATCCTGGAGAATGTTCCATGAGCACTTGAGAAAAATGTGTATTATGTTGTTTTTGGATGGAATGTCCTATAAATATCAATTAAGTCCATCTTGTTTAATGTATCATTTAAAGCTTGTGTTTCCTTATTTATTATCATTTTGGATGATCTGTCCATTGGTGAAAGTGGGGTGTTAAAGTCCCCTACTATGAATGTGTTACTGTCGATTTCCCCTTTTATGGCTGTTAGTATTTGCCTTATGTATTGAGGTGCTCGTATGTTGGGTGCATAAATATTTACAATTGTTATATCTTCTTCTTGGATCGATCCCTTGATCATTATGTAGTGTCCTTCTTTGTCTCTCCTAATAGTCTTTATTTTAAAGTCTATTTTGTCTCATATGAAAATTGCTACTCCAGCTTTCTTTTGGTTTCCATTTACATGGAATATCTTTTTCCATCCCCTTACTTTCAGTCTGTATGTGTCTCTAGGTCTGAAGTGGGTCTCTTGTAGACAGCATATATAATGGTCTTGTTTTTGTATCCATTCAGCCAATTTCTGTCTTTTGGTGGGAGCATTTAATCCATTTTCATTAAAGGTAATTATCGATATGTATGTTCCCATTCCCATTTTCTTAATTGTTTTGGGTTTGTTATTGTAGGTCTTTTCTTTCTCTTGTGTTTCTTGCCTAGAGAAGTTCCTTTAGTAGTTGTTGTAAAGCTGGTTTGGTGGTGCTGAACCCTCTCAGCTTTTGTTTGTCTGTAAAGGTTTTAATTTCTCTGTGAAATCTGAATGAGACCCTTGCTGGGTAGAGTAATCTTGGTTGTAGGTTTTTCTCCTTCTTCACTTTAAATATGTCCTGCCAGTCCTTTCTGGCTTGCAGAGTTTCTGCTGAAAGATCAGCTGTTAACCTTATGGGGATTCCCTTGTGTGTTATTTGTTGTTTTTCCCTTGCTGCTTTTAATATGTTTTCTTTGTATTTAATTTTTGACAGTTTGATTAATATGTGTCTTGGCGTGTTTCTCCTTGGATTTATCCTGTATGGGACTCTCTGTGCTTCCTGGACTTGATTAACTATTTCCTTTCCCATATTAGGGAAGTTTTCAACTATAATCTCTTCAAATATTTTCTCAGTCCCTTTCTTTTTCTCTTCTTCTTCTGGAACCCCTATAATTTGAATGTTGGTGCGTTTAATGTCCCAGAGGTCTCTCCGTTCTTTTCATTCTTTTTACTTTATTCTGCTCTGCAGTAGTTATTTCCACTATTTTATCTTCCAGGTCACTTACCTGTCTTCTGCCTCAGTTATTCTGCTATTGATCCCATCTAGAGTGTTTTTAATTTCATTTATTGTTTTGTTCATCGTTGTTTGTTTCATCTTTAGTTCTTCTAGGTCCTTGTTAAATGATTCTTGCATTTTGTCTATTCTATTTCCAAGATTTTGGATCATCGTTACTATCATTATTCTGAATTCTTCTTCAGGTAGACTGCCTATTTCCTCTTCATTTGTTAGGTCTGGTGGGTTTTTATCTTGCTCCTTCATCTGCCGTGTGTTTTTATGTCTTCTCATTTTGCTTATCTTACTGTGTTTGGGGTCTCCTTTTTGCAGGCTGCAGGTTCGTAGTTCCCATTGTTTTTGGTGTCTGTCCCCAGTGGCTAATGTTGTTTCAGTGGGTTGTGTAGGCTTCCTGATGGAGGGGACTAGTGCCTGTGTTCTGGTGGATGAAGCTGGATCTTGTCTTTCTGGTGGGCAGGTCCACATCTGGTGGTGTGTTTTGGGGTGTCTGTGCACTTACTATGATTTTTGGCAGCCTCTCTGCTAGTGGGTGGGGTTGTGTTCCTGTCTTGCTAGTTGTTTGGCATAGGGTGTCCAGCACTGTATCTTGCTGGTCGTTGAGTGAACCTGGGTGCTGGTGTTGAGATCTCTGGGAGGTTTTCACCGTTTGATATTATGTGGAGCTGGGAGGTCTCTTGTGGACCAGTGTCCTGAAGTTGGCTCTCTCACCTCAGAGGCACAGCACTGACTCCTGGCTGCAGCACCAAGAGCCTTTCATCCACACAGCTCAGAATCAAAGGGAGAAAAAGTAGAAAGAAAGAAAGAGAGAACGAGAGAAAGAGTTAAAGGGAGGAAGGTAGGAAGGAAGAAAGAAAAGAAAGAAAGAAAGAGGAAAGAGGATAAAATAAAGTAAGATAAAATAAAATAAAGTTATTAAAATAATAATTATTAAGAAGAATAATTATTAAAAAGCAAAAAAAAAAAAAACGGACGGATAGAGCCCTAGGAGAAATGGTGACAGCAAAGCTATACAGACAAAAATCTCGCACAGAAGCATACACCTACACACTCACAAAAAGAGGAAACGGGGGAAAAAATAATAAATCTTGCTCTCAAAGTCCACCTCCTCAGTTTGGGATGATTCGTTGTCTATTTAGGTATTCCACAGATGCAGGGTACATCAAGTTGATTGTGGAACTTTAATCCCCTGCTCCTGAGGCTGCTGGGAGAGATTTCCCTTTCTCTTCTTTGTTCGCACAGCTCCCGGGGCTCAGCTTTGGATTTGGCCCTGGCTCTGCGTGTAGGTTGCCGGAGGGCGTCTTCTCTTCGCTTAGACAGGACTGGGTTAAAGGAGCAGCTGCTTCGGGGGCTCTGGCTCACTGAGGCAGGGGGGAGGGAGCGGTGCGGATGCGGGGCGAGCCGTGGCGGCAGAGGCCGGCGGGACGTTGCAGCAGCCTGAGGCGCAACATGCTTTCTTTCGGGGAAGTTGTCCATGGCTCCCGGGACCCTGGCAGTGGCGGGCTGCACAGGCTCCCCCGAAGGGAGGTGTGGATAGTGACCTGTGCTCGCAAACAGGCTTCTTGGTGGCGGCAGCAGCAGCCTTAGCGTCTCATGCCCGTCTCTGGGGACCGCGCTGTTAGCCGTGGCTCGCGCCCTTCTCTGGAGCTCCTTTAAGCAGCGCTCTTAATCCCCTCTCCTCACGCACCAGGAAACAAAGAGGGATGAAAAAGTGTCTTGCCTCTTTAGCAGGTCCAGACTTTTCCCAGTACTCCCTGCTGGGTAGCCGTGGTGCACTAACCTCCTGCAGGCTGTGTTCACGCTGCCAACCCCAGTCCTCTCCTTGCGCTTGGACCGAAGCCGGAGCCTCAGCTCCCAGCCCCGCCCGCCCCAGCGGGTGAGCAGACAAGCTTCTCGGGCTTGTGAGTGCGGGTCAGCACCGATCCTCTGTGAGGGAATCTCTCCGCTTTGCCCTCTGCCCCCCTGTTGCTGTGCTCTCCTCCGCCACCCGCAGTCTCCGCACGCGAAGGGGCTCCTAGTGTGTGGAAACTTTTCCTCCTTCACAGCTCCCTCCCACTGGTGCAGGTCCTGTCCCTGTTCTTTTGTCTCTGTTTTTTCTTTTTCTCTTTTGCCCTACCCAGGTACGTGGGGAGTTTCTTGCCTTTTGGGAGGTCTGAGGTCTTCTACCAGCGTACAGTAGCTGTTCTGTAGGAGTTGTTCCACGTGTAGATGTATTTCTGGTGTATCTGTGGGGAGGAAGGTGATCTCCGCGTCTTACTCTTTGCCGTCTTCCCGATTCTCCCATGTAGTATTCTTTTTAATGTTTATGACAAATGGAACTTGTACCTGACTTTTTTTTAGTTACGACAATTTACTCCACTGATTCCCAAACTTATATTTAAAGAGATAAACCTTTTTCTGTCAGTATAAATTATGATATAAATCTCAGAATCTATATACATCTCCCAGAATATTCCAAATATTTCAGAAGGGTATGCAATAAAATATTAACAGTTGTTATCTTGGTGTATATGTATCTTTATAAATATTTATGTATTATATATATATAAATATATATGTCTTATGTATGTATCTGTATGTCTTTTCTGATATTTCAATGAACAAAATAATTTTAATAGTAGAAAAGATAAAAGTACTTAAAATAGTCCTTAAAATAATATTCTGCTAGACTTTGATATTAACATGTTTGCTTATAGGAATTTTGATTTTGTTTACTCTTGTCTTTGAAGTGGTGATTCTAGATTGAACCTCTTTTTCTTGTATTTCCTGCTTTTGACCCCCTTCTCACATGTGAAGATATACATTGTTTGGTAGTTTAGGTTATGGGAGGTTAGAACTATCGAAAGTGATAGTAAAACCAATAGAGCTCTATTCGAAAGGGGTTTCATGTTAGTGCCTTCCCTTAGTTTTATTCATATTTGCAGGAGTGTGGTTGCTCCAGGACACATATATGGGGAAATGAAAGTTGTAATGCTAGGGCTAATGTATGCTACCACATTAGGACAAATGTATGCTATCAATGGAGAGAGTTCTGATGTTCATGGCAAGTTTCTTTTGCCAAACACTTGAACTCTTGCTTTATGTCCATTTATAAGAGTTGATAGTCTGGTTTAGGTAACCTAACACTTACAAATCTGTTTTATTTCTCTGAATGTTTTCTTCCTCTTTATTCTCCTATCTTTTAAGACTCAATCCTGTGCCTCTGGAATCCTAATATAATTCCTTCTGTACTTTGTTAATTTACATTTTGTTTTGTGGTGATGTATCCACTTGAATGTCATGTTGGGTGGAGGAAGAGCAATCAAAAGCAATCATAAAATTATATGTCTTCCATCCTTTCCAGAAGGAAAGGGACTCTGGAATTCTCATAGAGGATCAATGTTGATTTTTTGGCATTTTCATCACCTAGGAATGTATAGTCTACCTTGACTGCCTGTGAGTTACAAAAGTAAAATCGATTTCTTTCTGTTATTTCCTACATATAAAATTTTATTGAATATGCTCTCTCCAATTATCAATCTCTCTACTCTCAACCCAACTCAGTTAAAATAATATAAAATTTCACACCCTATCTACCTCTAAATATCAACCTGGAAGTAAAAGAAAATAGAGAAATCACAATGTAGTGAGAAGAGTATAGTGTTTAGAATCAGACACATCTGAGTTTGAGTTCCCTATCTGCTTTTTCACTGTGTGACTACAGTCAAATCATATGACCTGTCTATGAGTTCCCTATCTGCTTTTTCACTGTGTGACTACAGTCAAATCATATGACCTGTCTATATCAGCTACAATTAGAATTGATATACTATTGTAGAGTAGCTGATATATGGTAGCTGTTAGTGAAATTTATGGATGTGAAAGTATTTTGAAATTTACAAAGTGCTGAATAAATGAAGAATTAGGGTTTTCCTTTATCTGAAAAATTTTCATGTTAATCCTCCTCAGATGCATATGGCTTTAATAATGCCCTAACTTCACCTAGATCCATAATCCTCTTTCCCTTTAGTTTATTTTGGGACTGTAGTTACTGGTTTCTTCTCTTCCTGTCTCTCTATCTTTGCTCAGGTGGAACTTCTTGTCTGAATGACTGACTGAACATTTAGTATATGCTTTCAAGCAGTGATGTATATATTTTAAGTTTATATCACGTCTCCCCAAAGAGCACTTAGCACAGTGCTTTTTTTTTTTTTTTTTTTTTTTTTAGCACAGTGCTTTGCCAGTCATGCCTTCCTCCTTAGTACATGTGACCTGGGGATTTAATGGAAAGGACATGGCATATAGGCTTTGGCTCACATACACTGGCTTTTGGTGAAAGGAATCTGGAATGAGCTGTAGAGTTAGGTCTGGTTTGAGTTCTGGCTCTGTCTCTGACCATTTCTAGATATTTGCTTAATATCTCAAATTTGTTTTTGTTTTTTTTTAACTTTAGAGGACCCAAATCAGACTATGGTTGGGAGAATTGTTAAAGATCTGCCTTGGGACAGAACCTTTTTTTTTTAAGATATGTTAATTTGGATTGCTCTCTCTAGCCTCCTACCGAGATGACTGCTCCACGGCATGTGGGATCTTCCCGGACCGGGGCACGAACCCGTGTCCCCTGCATCGACAGGCGGACTCTCAACCACTGTGCCACCAGGGAAGCTCAAGAAGTTCTTTCTTTTTATATTATATTTTAATTATCTTCCATGGTATCACAACCCTTGTCACTTGCCTCATTTTTTTCTATCCACTCAAATGTCAGAGGCTCATATAATTTAAAACTAGAGATGTTTCTGCTTTTTATTTTTGTGTTTTGGGGCAAGTGGGTGGGAATACTGACTCCTAAATTGTCACATTCCAAAGGAAGTCTTAGTAAATGTATAAAAATTATAAAATAAAACAAATGCTTTAATCTGCCTATAGTAGCCACTATTGTTTGCCTACCCTTCCTTTCATCTCACCCTTCCTTTCTGATAGGAATACCCCAAAATTTTCATGTAGCTGCCCTTCTACTATGTTGTTTAAGTGTTTCAGAGAAAGGTGACCACACCCTGACTCCAAGGAGTAAGTCCTGGTTGGTCTGAGGCTCGTCAATCTTACCCTTTTTTCACAGCCACGGTTCAGGAATATGGGCCTAAGCCAGGTGGCCTAAGTCAGTATCTTATTCAGGAAGGCCCAGGCCGATGGAACCCAATTTGAGTCAATGAAATGCAAGAAGACAAGGTTGTTTGGGGCTTCGGGGAACGAAGCTTTCTGATTCGGAAGAGATCAGATGAGATCTTCTCTCTTCCTTTGGATTTCAGGATGTGTGGATGTGAAACTGGGAATTGCCACAGCCACTTTTCTGGCATGAAGGAAGATATGCTGAACGTGAAACCAATGCAGAGAAAAGACGAGTGAAGGGGATCCCAAAGAAATAGAACTTAAATACTAGATCAAGAATTTCCTGAAGACCAGCCTACCTCTTGACTTGCACTTAGGAGAGTCCAAACCTTATTGTTTAAGTTGATCTGAGTAAGGTTTTATGTTACCTTAAAGATGTGAAAGCATCCTTAAGTGATATACCATTTTAAAATTAATATTTTCCCTAGGGATGAAAATGTGATCTAGGCCAGTACTATCCAATAGAACTTTGTGTGACGATGGAGATGTTCTGTATAAGTGCTGCCCAATAAGGTAGCCACTATCCATATGTGGCTATTGAGCAATTGAAATGTGGCTAGTACAACTCAGGAACTGAATTTTAAACTTTATTTAGTTTTAATTAATTTGAATTTAAATAGCCTCATGTGACTAGTGGCTACTATATGAGGTAGCACAAATCTAGATCAGTTAACCTTCAGATGGTTCAGAACACTCTTCAGCATCCCTCTGAAGCTTCTGTATCCAAGTGATCACTAATAACTTTTGAATTCTATTTAGAATTTATCATATAATTCTAAAACAAAACAGAGCTCATATTTGATTAAACTAAAATGTGTGTGTGTATCTATGTGTGTATTAAATGTTTTTTATTTGCTCAGATTTGTATTTCACGTAATGGGTGCTGTAAGAAGAATAAGCATGTGCCTATTTCTTGCCAAATAGCTTAAGACAAACAACCTTGAACACATAAAAACAACCTTGAACAATACAGAACAATGTGTGATTATGTATCTATATCTTTAAATTGCTAAAAGACTTGGAAGGAGAAAGATTGGGAAGGCTTCTTTGCGTAACTCTAACCAGTATGGCTTCCTAAAGAGGGTAATAGTGACACGTGTAGTGACAGCTTTCTACTAAGGGAACACTGTTTATTGCAAGGCATTTATCATCTTTTTGACTCACTGTAGGCCTCAAGTAACATTATTAAAATTTTACTGCCTTCAGCCAGGAGAGAAACAGATTAACAGATAAATGCCTTTTCTGAATTAAATATCTTTGTTGTACAAGTACTAAGTACAGCTTTTGATGATGAGTCTTATGCATTTTGATTTACTCTGTTCTGGATGGCTCTTTTCCCTCTTTGTCCTCTTTTTCTCTCCTAGGTGTACTTTCTATAGACATATGTGCAAAGCATTGTGTCTTTTTCCATTAATAAAATTTCCTAACTTGGATATGGTAGTCATAGCATGGAGGGAACACATTCTTGGTTGAATTTTTCATTCTTTAGGTCTCTGCCAATTACTGTCAAAAGCAGTGGTGACTTTTTGTAAGGTGAATGCTTGTTCATTAGAAAGTGGCCTGAAACAATGAATTCCCTTCACATAAACCACTGAACTATCATGAGATGGTAACGACTTTCTGTCACTCCCAACCTAGGTCTAATCCAAACTTCTGACCCAGAGGTGTAAAGACTTTGTAGCTCATTAGTGATTCCCCTGGAGCCATCAAGTGCCAGGTCTCTAGTCACATGGAGCCTAAAGTGAAGAAGTATTGTGCATCTTTTAGCATTAGTTGTATTTTAATGGCAAACATGATAGGATTTACTAAGCTAAAATACTTAAAATGTAAAAAATTAAACATTCTCAATATTTTCCATATGAGACTAAGGTGATCATGTTAATACATTTCAAAATACTTTATCGTAATTGCATTATGTAACTGAAACTGTTTCATGGAATCCCAATGAGGATAATAGTCCGATTCAGTTGGGCAGAAGTGGATTTTTTCATTTATTCTATTATATAAAATTTCATTTCATAAGCTGGGAACTAGATTGAGGGGAAAGGGATGGTTCTTTTTTTTTTTTTAAAGGGATGGTTCTTAATGCTGGTCTAAAGATAGTTTTTATTATGTGATCAGGACAACTGAGTTTTCTTTACTGTTTTCTGAATTCCTTAAAAAAATCATATTTTGAATTTAAATGAGAAGTGAAGAACAGACTTTTAAACCCAGTTTTCCTGTTACTAAATTAGCAAAAGTTGGTGGTCTAGGAATGCTCTTTGAGCTAAGAAGCCTGATCAGGTTTTTTCAGGCCACTGTAAACTTTGGATTTCAGGTTATGATGTAATGTCATAATCTGAAAATAATTAATGAAAGTAATTAGTTTTATTTTTATTTCTCTTAATGTTTAAGCTTGAAACAAAACTATATAAAACAATAGGTAGTTTATCCAGACTGACTATAATATCATTTTCATTTCTGGGGTCTATCAAACCAAAGCATTGTCAATTTTATGCTTCCAAATGTATCCATTATTTATGGTCCTGTATACTCTGAAATATATATTTCTTTGTGAAACAATTTGCTTTAATTTAAGAGAAAGCAGACCAATTGAACTCTTAACTAAATACAACGATACATTTAACCCAAACAATGTATGATATGTATAACTGAAGCATTAATCATCTTTTATGAAGTTAAGGATCTATTAGTGATTCTATTACAATACCCCATTTTAAGTTTTTATTTTTTAAAAATATTTCATCAGAAAAATAAGCTTGATGGCAAAATGTGATTGAATATGAATAATTTTTATCTTCTTAGTTTATTTTTACTTGAAAATTAGTTACTTTAGGCTCTAATTATTCATATGTTTATAATTATTCAATTTTAATTGAATTAAATGACAGAAAGAATATGCTCAACTTAATATTTTATAAATTTATGTTTAATAGTCAAGAAATAGCTCATGTTGACATTGCTATTCTTGCTGCAATTTAAAATTCCTATTAACTTCTGAAGACAAATCTTTTCGAAAGTGGCAGACATATTAACGATGATCTTCAGTTATCACATCTCCATCATAGCTTTGTAAGTTGATATTCTCTTTGTTAAACTGACCAAAGTCAATATGTACTCCATTTATAGCTGGATGAACCTGATAGTTTGTATCTTCTCTCTGAAGGTTGTCTGCCTTGTTGGGTAGCCTGTACAGACAAGCTGCCAGATCTTCATTAATACCTGGGTTCCTTTTTTATTGTTAAGAGAAAGTGGTGTCTGTCTGGTAGATCATCCAAAGAGCTGTGTACTGTTATGTCTAGGGTAATTTTTTTTATTTTGAGTTATATTTTTTTTTTTCTAAAATTCTAAAAATTTAGCCAATAGCCAATTTTTTTTTTTTTTTGGTATGTGGTCCTCTCACTGTTGCGGCCTCTCCCGTTGCGGAGCACAGGCTCCGGACGCGCAGGCTCAGGGGCCATGGTTCACGGGCCCAGCCGCTCCGCGGCATGTGGGATCTTCCCGGACCGGGGCACGAACCCGTGTTCCCTGCATTGGCAGGCGGACTCTCAACCACTGTGCCATCAGGGAAGCCCGCCAAGTATCTTTACTTTGTAGTTTGCTGTACCATTTCTTACTTAGTCTTAATCCCTAAAACAGTGCACTGTACTTATTTTACACAGTTAATTTCAAAAGCATTTTTAGATATGTTTATCCTTATGATAATACTTGAAGTTAAATAAAAAAGATGATATTTTTATCATCATTTAACCAATAAAACATTTGAAATGCTGTACTAAGAAATTAATGATTTGCTGTTAATTAATCCAATCCTTCTTCTAAGTCTTTTAGCGCTTACAGATGTGTAGATATACAATCCTATATTGTTCTGTGTTGTTCAGGGTTGTATTTGCATGTGTTTGTCTCAAGCTGTTTGATAAGGAATAGGCACATGCGTATTCTTCTTATAGCCTCCATTATGTGAAATACAAATCTGAGCAAATAGAAAACTTTCAACACCCCCTCACCACACATATACCCATACACCATTGACATTTTAGAATGGTTAAATCTGAACTTTGGTTTTTTGAAAGAATTATTTAATACAATTCAAAATGGAATTCAGAATAGTTATTATTAGCCATTTGGAGACAGAAGCTTTAGAGGGATGTTGCAAAGTGGTCTCAACCATCTGAAGGCTGATTGATCTAAATCTGTGCTATCTCATATGGTAGCCACTAGCCACATGAGGCTATTTAAATTCAAATTAATTAAAACTAATTAAAGTTAAAAATTCAGTTCCTCAGTTGCACTAGCCATATTTCAATTGTTTAATAGCCTCATGTGGATGGTGGCTACCTGTCATTATTGGGCAGCACTTATACAGACAGAACATTTCCATTATCGTGCAAAGTTCTATTGGATAGGACTGGTTTAGACCACATTTTAATCTCTAAGTTTAATATTTTAATATTAAAATATAGTATTATTTTTCTATAATAATAAAAATCAAAAGAAATAATTGGGAAATAGTAGTGAACTCTAAGGAAAAAAAAATCAAAGGTATTAAAGTTTTGATTGATAGCTGTTTTTCTTTGCAAAGAAGATGATAATAGCTTGGTGTTGTTTCTTATACCTTGAATTCTAGTTTATAGGAAGAGGCATAAATATCAGTTATGGGGTTCTGGGCTCCCTCAGACTTTTTTTTTTTTTTTTATAATTAACAACTGTGCAAGCCTGCACAAGCAGAAAGCCCATAACCCTATTTAGAAGACGAGGATATACAAATATGTCTCTATTATCCCAGAGGAGAAATCCACTAGCATATCAGAATATTATAACAGAAAGAGGATACTTGTACCTGTTACCAGTTTGAAATGTTGTCCTCTACATTGTTCAATTAATGATGACCTAGCTAAAGAAAAAGTTTAGGGGTTTTGGTAGATGGGAAAATGGTCACTATATAAGCTGCAACTGTTGACAGGTTTAATTTCATTTTGAGCCACTATCACAGGGAATATGTGGATACTATTTTAGTAATCTGCTATTTTCTCAGTTTATTCATAACAGTCAAAGGAAAGATGGTATCATCTATGCTTATAGTGAAAATCTTTGGAAGGCAGAAAGCAAGTTTCTTATTAAATTTTTGTCCAGGAGTTCATCTGTCAGATCTAGAAATGACTAGTTATTGTTACCATATACCCAAGAACATCTATGACTGATATGGAAAAATAAAACATTTTGAAAGAATTCAACAAGCAATGAGTCCATGTTGTTTTTGCCTGTCAAGTTTATAATTAAACAAAGTTCCTTGTTTTACTTCCTAAACAATTCTTCCAATGCAAGTCAGATCTTTTTAAACTATAATGCTTGAAGGGAAGGGTGGTGTTAGGGGAGCAGTAAGATTTTACAAAATGGTTAAAGGATGCCATTGCTATGATATTAACACCCATATTTATAGCAGTATGAAGAATGGAATTGTTCAATATATTGGTCAAAGATGAATTAGTAAAATTTCCCATTCTGATGTGCAGTTAGATTGCTGAAGTATACTGGGTATTAGAAATTTTTATAGAGTGGATCCTGCAAAGTCTTAACAAGTTAGCCTAATGATGACTTTAAAAAATGATTAAGACTGTAGCAGTTTGGGTGTCCTGTTTTAACCTCACTATCATTATTCTAGATTGTTGATAAATAATTTTTACTTCTGCATTCTCCTAGAGAATTCTGTCCTATGTTACCCATCTCACAAAGAGAAAACACAAGAATTTATTTACAATAAATACAAATTTGCCTGAAAAATATAGTTTTCCCATTAAAAAATAAACTAAAGTGAGTAAGAGAAACAATATGTTATTTCCCTTTTTCTAGGTGCCTGATACTTAGGATACCGACCATGTCAGAGAATGAGTATTTTCTATGAATAAAGGATATTGATGTTCCAGACTATCTTGGAAATGCGATCCCTTTATCCTAAGTGCCAATGCAAAATTTCAACCTTCCCTGGGTGAGGACACATGAATAAAGAATAAGAGCAGAAGGACCTTAGAGGGAAACCTTAGGGAATCCAAGGAGAATGGAGAATGGATCAAAAGAGCAGAAGTAGGTGATGTGGCTTATTTTCCCTTTCTTAACGCTCTCCCTTTTGCAAATAAGTGTTTTCTTGCCTCAGCTTTATTTTTCAAATTATAAAAAAGATTGAAACAAGTCAGACCGATGAGACTCATTTGTTTCCTTTCTGAGCTAAGGCAAATGGATCTAATTTCTTTCTGAGACCAGGCAAGTGGGCATAATAGACTGTGGGAGTGGGTGAAGAGGAGGAATGTAATGGAGGGGAGACATCAGTTGTAATTTGTCTTGACTTTGTAAGACTTTTCCTTTTTTCATGACATGCTGTCTACAAATGGAGAGATACCCTGTTAAGTAATTGCTCAGGTTATTAGAGTGCTGTGCTTAAAAAGGACTCCTAAACTGTGTTAGCTTGGGTTGACATCACCGGTGCTCATCTTCAAGAGGTCAGTCCAAGAACCAATCTATTTAACATCTTCATCAATGACCAAGATAATGGAAGAGAAATAGCAGGCCTGTTAGTTAACTTTAGGAAAAACATTAGACTGCAAGGGGTGGCTTGCACATTGTAGGGCAGGGTATGAATTTTAAATGACCTTTGCTGTGATAAAGCACTTGTCCTTTGCATTCAAAATCTCAAAGGCTATTTGTGTTTTGAACATCCCTGCAGGCATGTCTAAGAAAACGAAGTGAGCTCTTGATACTATGAATTTGTGTATTCTGTTTGCTAGATCACAGCGGATCAGGCCTGGAACAGTTTTGTTTTAAATAGAATCATCCATTTCTTATAGGTGCATCTCCACATGTTTTTCTTCTTTCTGCAGGAATTTAAACTTAAAAAAAAAAATTGCATGTGGCTTTTTCTTGGAGTTTCTAAGCAATGCTGCATTAGTGTAAGGGAGGGCCAGCTACATAATTTGCGAGGCCCGCTGCAGAAAGAAAATGTGGAGCCCCTTATTCATAAAGAAGGGGAAAAAATGTAGTTAAAGTTACTAAGATGTGAAGCTTTTTCCATTCTTCCATGGTCTCTCTCTGGACTTGTATGGTGTTTTTTATTTGCTATTTAATGTCATTTTAAGAAAAAAAAAGAAAATTTAAGTTATTAGGATAAATTTTATTGTTCATCTTTATATTGTGTAATGTCAGTTTTAAATGCAATTTGAGAACATTTAACTTGTATGTGGAATCACCAAAACTATGCAAGTTATATTTTATAGCTCATACATGCATATGTATTTCTTTCTTACCAGAAGGGTAGAAACTCTGCACAAAACTAACAGCTATTTTTAGTTCACTTCTTGATATGCACACATTCTACTAATACTCCCAGTCTTTGGCTTATTGATGAGTAAGAAAGGACTGTAAGGAAAAAAGTTATGGGTTACCCTATATTTCCCTTTCCTTCTATGTCATCATTTTTGGTATAAGAGATTGGCTAATACAGGGAAGTAACACAGGTAAGAAAGGATAAATAGGGTTCCTTGGTCATTTGTGTTTTTAAGAACACTGTTACCTTCTCTCTGTGTTTGAATCAAGTTCTGATTTGAGTAGAAAGTTTGGCTTCTCAAGGCTTTCAGTGCCTTTGCTTACTCAGTCATAGATATAATACTCTTACTTGGTACTCACTTTGAATCTTGATGAACTGTCATGCATTCTGGATCCACTAGTTTTCTGTATTCATGGGACATCTGAACTGCATATGTGAAGGGGTGGTAAGGAATGCAGACACCATATGACACCTGTGCCCTCTGTTCAGGTACATGCTTGATTGTCCCATTGGACTTCACTTACAATATACAAGTTTAAAGATAAAATTACTACAGATTTTAAGATGATAACAGAAGAGTATTAAACCAAGCTCAGGGGCCAATCAATGCTACTGCACAGGCTACACACCCATGAAGCTGGGCCTGATGTAGGGTCGTCATATACTTTCTCTGCCTGCTATGCTCTTACTCGTGGTCCCCTTTCTCTGACCTTGCCACAACAGATAGTTGATCACATCTTCCTACAAAATTCTGGGTTCGTTTTACCTCCTTAAGCCAGGAAGCAAGAGCTTCCTTGACTAGGCTGGGAGAGAAATTGCCATAATAAAGGACTACTTCTAAAACTCCAGTATTTAAATATGCAGCTATGTCAGGTTTAGGCATAAAATAAATGCTGAATTACATAATTTTTTTTTTCTTAAGTTATAGGATATCCTCTATATACTTTTTGGGTTCTTGCATCTTACATGCAAGACTTAGAAATATTTTCAGTTTTTGTCTAATTTGGGGCCGGAGGGGTTACCAGGGTTTATTATCCTGTTTTTAATTGTTTGTACCTCAGATTCTGGAGATGGCATTCAAGCCCTACTCCTCTACCCTTATCTCTCTGGCTTTGACTTCAGAGAAAAATGACAAGGGTTCTCTAACCTGTGAATTCATTGTGACCTTGGGCAAATTTAAAAATCTGTCTGTCTTAGTTTATTTCATTTGTTAAAAGGGGATAATGCCTATCTTAGTTTAAGGATTTAGTGAAATTATAAAAGTGCCTAACAGCAGTCCTATCACATGTGCTCTATTAAATCTTTTCTGATAGTAAGTTAATGTAGGAAATAAATCCCTATTTGCACCACAGTTGACACTCAGTCTCTATGCGAGTTTAAAAAGTTTAATTATCCCATTACCACTTACTCAATCTTATTTCCTTAACTTATTGTGTTCTTACTCATCCTAAAGATTGGATGTGCTAGCACACCTTAGGTGTGCTAGTGGATTTTGTATGGAAAGGTAGGTACTTGCCTACTTGCTTCACAGTAAAATGCTAATATAAAAAATAGCTTTATCCTTATCTGCCATCAATTATTTTTGCGTCAGGTGTGCAAGTTAAAATTTTACAAATCAGGCAGAAAAATATGATCCATGTGGTTTTACCCTTACATTGCTTCTTAGCTCAGTGGTTTTTTTTTTAAGATTTATTTATTCTTTATTTAATTTATTTTTGGTTCTGTCGGGTCTTAGTTGAGGCATGTGGGATCTTTTGTTGCGGCATGCAGGGTCTTCATTGTGGCGTGCAGGCTTCTCTCTAGCTGTGGTGCATGGGCTCCAGGGTGCGTGGGCTCTGTGGCTGTGGCGCTTGGGTTTCAGAGAGCATGGGCTCTGTAGTTTGCCGCCTGTGGGCTCTAGATGAGGCATGCAAGCTCAGTAGTTGTGGCGTGCGGGTTGCCCTGTGGCAAGTGAGATCTTAGTTCCCTGACCAGGGATCGAACCCGAGTCTCCCATATTGTAAGGTGGATTCTTTACCACTGGACCACCAGGGAAGCTCCAGCCCAGTGTTTTTTATTATAAAATTTATGTTTATTAGAGAAAATGTAAAATACTAACAAAAGAAAATGAAGAAAGAATTGTGTACATTGAAGATAATGTAAATAGTTTGTCTTTTCTTCTTTTGTACAACTTCTTTGTACAACTGTAAAAACACTGTTGGGATAGTACTGTATATAAAATTTTATATCCCGTTTTTTTAGATAACATTGTATTGTAAACTATTTTTTATGTTACAGTCTACATGAACATTTTCATGACTGCAGAATATACTACAACACGGATTTATTTAATGAATCCTCTATTTTCTGATACAATTTCATTCGTAGTAAATACTGTGTTGAACATCTTTCAACATAAAACTTTTTCCATTTTCGAAGCTATGCCTTTAGGATGGAGTCCCAGAAGAACACTACTGGGTTAAAACATGTTACACATTTTAAGTCTCTTGATACTTGTTGATAAATTACTTTCCAGAGGAGTTATACCAATTTTTTACTCTTATCAGAGATTTATCACAATGCCAGCCTCTGTTTTTGTAATAATCTTTGCTTTTTTTTTTTTAAGATGTTGGGGGTAGGAGTTTATTAATTAATTTATTTTTGCTGTGTTGGGTCTTCGTTTCTGTGCGAGGGCTTTCTCTAGTTGTGGCAAGCAGGGGCTACTCTTCATCGTGGTGTGCGGGCCTCTCACTATCGCGGCCTCTCTTGTTGCGGAGCACAGTCTCCAGACGCGCAGGCTCAGTAGTTGTGGCTCACCGGCCTAGTTGCTCCGTGGCTTGTGGGATCCTCCCAGACCAGGCTTGAACCCGTGTCCCCTGCATTAGCAGGCAGATTCTCAACCACTGCGTCACCAGGGAAGCCCAAACCACACACTCTTAATAGTCATGATCTCCTGGCAGGAGGATGGGAGAAGAAAACACTGAAAAATTTCTGCAGAGCTTCTTTTATTTTTGATGTTTCCATTTTTTTAACTCTCCCCCCCTTTCATAAAACTGTCAGGAAAAAACCCTGATTTCCTGTCATAGTGGTATGAGCAGGATTGGCTTATCCCTGCCCCTATCCTTTGCTTTTTCCCTTTCATAAAACCTTTATTGTCCTCCCTTCCTTACTCTCCCTGTAGTCCTCAGACGGTTGTTTTCTGCATTTAACCGTTGGCAATGTGGTTTTACATTTCTTTAACAGTTTGATTTTGAAGCCCTTCCCAGGTTTTTTTCCCCTTAATTTATTTTATTTTATTTTTTAAAGGTTTAGGTTGTTTTGCTGTATTAAGAAATGCTGGGGAGAAAAATGTTAGAGAAACATTGTATTGGGATGGCAAAATCTCTTTCTCTCCCTTAAGCTAAAACACATACAGTTTTACCCTGAGGAGCCAATTCTTTAGAAAACCAAGCTAACAGAGAATGAAATGAAAGGCAGCCTACATTAAATTTCATTTAAGCCTATTGTTTAATTTATGTTCTTTTGATGCACGATAATGTTTCTGTGTGTTTGATCACTCCTTTGTATTTTATCCTATCTTTGGGCCTTCTGGAAGTTTCTGTTCTGGAGTCTTCTTAAAT
This sequence comes from Phocoena phocoena, assembly GCF_963924675.1. Lineage (NCBI taxonomy): Eukaryota > Metazoa > Chordata > Mammalia > Artiodactyla > Phocoenidae > Phocoena > Phocoena phocoena. The sequence continues at coordinate 43,136,817 of NC_089224.1, read as the reverse complement.
CAGCCAGTTTTCACTTCTTCGGAGGGTTGATAGGTCAAGTGGGATATTTTTTAGCAGGTGTGTTGGCTTAGCTTTTTCCATTAAACCTTATTTGGCTTTCTCCTTTTTGACTTTAATAATATGTTAATACTTAACACTTCTGTTGATCAGTTTAAAAAATTTTGATTATTCACTTGTGCTTCAGTTGTTTTCCCATATTTTCATAGTATTTTGTTTATTTATTTATTTTGGGTACAGCTCTGGAACAGACACAGGGATTTCCCATGAAAGTATGATGACTACATGCTCTAAGCTGTGTTGTGGACCTCTGAAGATCAGGAGTGGTTCCATATTGGGAGCCATGTGGCTAAGCAGGATATAATTGCCTCATTTTTGACCCAGCAGTCGAAGATGCTGTGCTTTGCTGGAGGGAAGTGTTCACAGAGACTGCCTGTGTTGTATTTTTTTTTTGTTTTTGAGGATTAACAGGAGACCTGAACTTTTAGGGTTTTCCATATGGTTGCTTTCCCAGTTGCACTAACATTGACTTGAAAAAAAAAAAAAAAAAAACACCTCTTCACTTTAGGGAAAAGAAAGTCCCGAGTCACTTAGTATTCCTTACACTCTGGAGGTCTGACTATAAAGGCTTACACTTCCTGCTGCGATTGTATCCTCCTTGAAAAAAATGAAGCAGCAACATGAATTTAGTTCTCTTTATCTGCACAGTGATTCTAAGTTCCAGTTTCTGCAGTCTTCCCTCTTTTACTATTTAATACACTTAATCATTTCTCTGCCTGGCATTCCCTTATAGGAGAGATTGAATTTAACAAATGTACACTAAGAATGATAGCTGAGACTAATTCTATGAGCAGAAGGTTAAATCCAATCATAATTCCTGAGGTAATGGAGATGGGTAAGGTATGCAGAGCTCAGAAGAGTCAGAGATTAAATGAAACTACACGGTCCCTTTGACTACGTAGCCACTAGGAAACTATAATAGCATTTTAAGGTAGGGTGATACCACAGCCTAAAGATTTATTTTTTTAAAATGAACAAAGCATCACAGTCAAGCTGATGCAATAATTTTGCCTTCCCTCGAGGTGTTAGGCTCAAGTGAAGAAAGATGTTAGCTAAATACAATCTGGAATGAATACATTAATTTGCAGTCCCTTTCCCCCATCGTGCATAAAGTCTTGAACGATTTTGACTCAGATGGATTTTAGTCCATGATAAAAACTGGAAAGACTGTCTGCAAAGCTTTTAAAAATATAAGTAAGTCACATTAGGTATAGGGTGGGAAGGGGAGGGAGAGATTTGCAAACACTTAAAAAAGTAACTGCTTGATTTAATGTCTGTAGATGAAAACTGTGGACCAGCATTTCTTGTGAGACTCCATGGAGGAGTGTCGCTGGTGGCAGCTAATGGAGAGCTGACGGAAAACTTGCAGCTGGGATGCTTGCTGGATCCTCCTCTAACAGCCCTTCTCAGTGGGATGGCAGGATTAGGGTTGAGGCTGAGAAGATAATGGAATCTGCATGCCTGGTCTGATTGCTTCTCTGATCTGATCACTAGTATCAGGGTGACAGCTGCTATTCCAGTCCTCTGAGCAGCAAGTGGCAGAGCAGAATGTCAGTTGCATGTATCTCTTTAGCAGTCATATATTGACAATTAAGGAGGAAGTGATTCACATTTGTATTACCCTTACTAAAGAGTATATGAAATATTTAGTCAAAGACTTGGAGGCTTTAGAGATCCCAGCGTGAATTCTTGCATGACCGAGCAGGGTTCTTCTTTTAAAATATACCCACTATCAGTGAATAATCATCATTTTTGGGTTGGTGTGTCTGTAAATATATTGAACATTACATATGCAATTTACACACATATACCTCAGAGGAAGACTGTCAAGTTTAGGAATGCTGTAGTAGTACGTGATATTGAAATTGGGGTACATTTGTTAAAATTCAAATTGAAAGTGATAGAAGAGAAAAGAGATTACGTTTTTGTTTTGAAGGATTAAAGCTTTCTAAATTAGTGAGTTGGAACGAAGTATTATGTCATTAAAAAAATAAAATGCATAAATATATTAATTTTCATAGAAAGGAAACTGGTTAGATAAACCTGCTAATATGTATCCCAAGCATTTAAAATGTGCATAACCTTTGGTGTGATATTTTCATATCAAGGATCATGTGATATTCACATGCTTGTTTTACTTAAATAATATATCTTCTTTGCTGTTTGGTTTTTCAATTAAAAGTTACTTCCTTTTGTCCTCTATTCAAATGATGTAATGTTTGACAAATATAAAAAATTATTTGTATTTGTATTACAGATATGTAAGTAATGAAGCATAATAATAACTGAGCCTAGTAAATACACCATTCAATTAGGACCTCGACCATTACATATATGATTATGTTTCTTTCCCACCTTGTCTCATTTTCTCCTTTCAATAGATACCCAGTGGTCTGAATTTTATCATTTTCTTTCCTAAATGGTTTTTATCACACAAGTGTATATTCTTTTTATTTTGTTTTTGAAAACTGAGGTATAATTTACATATAGTAAATTACACCCATTGTGGTGTACAATTCTGTGCGTTTTGACAAACACGTACACTACTACAATCAAGATGTAGAGCAGTTCTATCACCTCTCAAAATCCTCCCACGCCCCTTTGTAGTCAGTCCCTCACCTTTCCTCAGCCCTTGGCAATCACTGAGCTATTTTTTGTCTCAAGAGCTTCGCCTTTTCCAGAGTGTCATGTAAGCAGAATCATATGTCATGTGGTCTTTTAAGTCTGTCTTCTTTCACTCTGCATAATACATTTGAGGTTCATCCATGTTTTCGTATGTATTAGACGTTAATTTCTTTTTATGACTGAGTAGTATTCTATTATACGGATATATTTACTATAGTTTATTGATTCACCAGATGAAAAATATTTTGAGTTTCCAGTTTTTGGCAATTACAAATGTATCAGCTGTAAATATTTGTATACATGTTTTTGTGTGAACATAAATTTTGATTTCACCTGAGTAAATACCTAGAAGTGAGATTTCTGGGTCGTATGGCAAGTGTATGTTTAACTTTATAAGAAACTTTACAAGATGTAACAAATATTTCCAAAGAGGCTTTATCATTTTGCATTTTCACAAGCAATTTATCAAAGTTTCAGGATGCTCTGCATCCTCCTCAGCATTTAATATTGTTAGTTGTCTTATTTTTTATTTCAAATTTAGTCATTCTTTTGTTGTGGTATCTCATTGTGTTTTAATTCACACTTACTGAATGACTAATGATTTGAGCATCTTTCATGTGCTTATTTGCTATCTATATATCTTCTTTGGTGAAATGTCCAAGTGTTTTGCCCATTTAAAAAATGGGTTGCTCATTTTCTCACTGAGCTTCGCGAATTTTTATGCACAGGCACAAGTCATTGAACAAATATGTGATTTGCAAATATTTTCTTTCAGTCTGTGACTTATTTTTTTTGTTCTTTTAATAGTCTTTCGAAGAGCAGAAGTTCTTAATTTTGTTAATGCCCAGTTTATCAATTTTTTCTTTAATGTGTCATGCTTTGGTGTTGTATCTAAGAAATTTTTGTAACCCAAAGTTACAAAGATTTTTTTCCCTACATTTTCTTCTAGGAGTTTTATTGTTGTAGATTTTATTTTAAATCAGTGATCCATTTTCAATTAATTTTAGTATATTGTGATTCATATTTTTTTGTATTTGGATAGCTGTTTCAACATCATTTTGTTGAAAAGACTGTCCTTTCTCTCTTTTTCTTTTAATAGATCTTTATTGGAGTATATTTGCTTCACAGTACTGTGTTTGATTCTGTTGTACAACAAAGTGAATCAGCCATATGCATACATATATCCCCATATGCCCTCCCTCTTTTTTTAAAAAAAAATTTTATTTATTTATTTATTTTTATTTTTGGCTGTGTTGGGTCTTCGTTTCTGTGCGAGGGCTTTCTCTATAGTTGCAGCAAGTGGGGGCCACCCTTCATTGCAGTGCATGGGCCTCTCACTATCGTGGCCTCTCTTGTTGCGGAGCACAGGCTCCAGACGCGCAGGGTCAGTAGTTGTGGCTCATGGGCCTAGTTGCTCCACACCATGTGGGATCTTCCCAAACCAGGGCTTGAAACCATGTCCCCTGCATTAGCAGGCAGATTCTCAACCACTGCGCCACCAGGGAAGCCCTGCCCTCCCTCTTGAGCCTCCCTCCCACCCTCCCTATCCTACCCCTCTAGGTCGTCTCAAAGCACCGAGCTGATCTCCCTGTGCTATGTTGCTGCTTCCCACTACTAACTGTTTTATATTTGATAGTGTACATATGTCGATGCTACACTCACTTCACCCCAACTTCCTCCTCCCCCACTGAGAGTCCACTCTCTATATTTACGTCTTTATTACTGCCCTGCCACTAGGTTCATCAGTACCATTTTTTTTTCTTTTTAGATTACATATATATATGTTAGCATACGGTTTTTGTTTTCTTATTTCTGACTTACTTCACTCTGTATGACAGACTCTAGGTCCATCCACCTCGTTACAAATAACTCAGTTTTGTTTCTTTTTATGGCTGAGTAATATTCCATTGTATATATGTGCCACATCTTCTTTATCCATTCACCTGTCGACGGACACTTAGGTTGCTTTCATGTCCTAGCTATTGTAAATAGTGCTGCAATGAACACTGTGGTACATGTCTCTCTCTCTCTTTTTTTAAATAAATTTATTTATTTTTATTTATTTATTATTTTTGGTTGTGTTGGTTCTTCGTTGCTGCATGCGGGCTTTCTCTAGTTGTGGCGAATAGGGGCTACTTTTCCTTGCAGTGCGCAGGCTTCCATTGCAGTGGCGAGGATTTCCAAAACTATGTTGAGTAAGAATGGTGAGAGTGGACATCCTTGTCTTGTTCCTGATCTTAGTGGAAATACCTTCAGTTTTTCACCATTGAGAATGATGTTTGCTGTGGGTTTGTCGTATAAGGCCTTTATTATGTTGAGGTAGGTTTCCTCTGTGCCCATTTTCTGCAGAGTTTTTATCATAAATGGGTGTTGAATTTTGTCCAAAGCATTTTCTGCATCTGTTGAGATGTTCATATGGTTTTTATTCCTTACTTTTTTAATATGGTGTATCACATTGATTGATTTGCATATATTGAAGAATCCTTGCACCCCTGGGATAAATCCCACTTGATCATGGTGTATGATCCCTTTAATATGTTGTTAGATTCTGTTTGCTAGTATTTTGTTCAGGATTTTTGCATCTATGTTTATCAGTGGTATTGGTCTATAATTTTCTTTTGTTTGTGGTATCTTTTTCTGGTTTTGGTATCAGGGTGATGGTGGCTTCATAAAATGAATTAGGGAGTGTTCCTCCCTCTGCAATTTTTTGGAAGAGTTTAAGAAGGATGGGTGTTAGCTCTTCTCTAAATATTTGGTAGAATTCACCTGTAAAGCCATTGGGTCCTTGACTTTTGTTTGTTGGAAGATTTTTAGTTACAGTTTCAATTTCATTACTTGTGATAGGTTTGTTTATATTTTCTAATTCTTCCTGGTTCAGTCTTGGAAAACTGTACCTTTTGAAGAATTTGTCCATTTCTTTGTGGTTGTCCATTTTATTGGCATATAGTTGTTTGTAGTAGTCTCTTATAATCCTTTTCATTTCTGCAGTGTCAGTTGTGATTTCTTCTTTTTCATTTCTAATTTTATTGATTTGCATCTTCTCCCTTTTTCTTTTGATGAGTCTGGCTAAGGGTTTTTCAATTTTGTTTATCTTCTCAAAGAACCAACTTTTAGTTTTATTGATCTTTGCTATTGTTTTCTTCATTTCTATTTCTTTTATTTCTGCTCTGATCTTTATGACTTCTTTCCTTCTACTGACTTTGGGTTTTCTTTGACCCTTCTCTAGTTGCTTTAGGGGAAGTGTTAGATTGTTTATTTGAGATATTCTTGTTTTTCTGAGGTGAGATTGAATTGCTATAAACGTCCCTCTTAGAACTGCTTTTGCTGCGTCCCATAGGTTTTCGGTCATCATGTTTTGTTCTCATCTGTTTCTATGTATTTTTTTATTTCTTTTTGATTTCTTCAGTGATCTCTTGGTTATTTAGTAGCACACTGTTTAGCCTCCATGTATTTGTGTTTCATTTTCAGTTTTTTTCCTGTAATTGATTTCCAGTCTCATAGCATTGTGGTCAGAAAAGATGCTTGATGTGATTTCAATTTTCTTAAATTTTCCAAGGCTTGATTTGTGACCCAAGATGTGATGTGTCCTGGAGAATGTTCCATGTGCACTTGAGAAGAAAGTGTATTCTGCCACTTTCAGGTAGAATGTTCTATAAATATCAATTAAATCTATCTGGTCTATTGTGTCATTTCAAGCTTCTGTTTCTTTATTTTCTGTTTGAATGATCTGTCCGTTGGTGTAAGTGGGGTGTTAAAGTCCCATACTTTATTATTATGTTACTGTTGATTATTATTATTGTGTTACTGTTGATTTCCCCTTTCATTGTTGTTAGCATTTGCCGTATGTATTGAGGTACTCCTATGTTGGGCGCATAAACATTTATAATTGTTATATCTTCTTCTTGGATTGATCCCTTGATTATTATGTAGTGTCTTTCCTTATCTCTCGTAACAGTCTTTATTTTAAAATCTATTTTATCTGATACAAATATTGCTACTCCAGCTTTCTTTTGATTTCCATTTGCATGGAATATCTTTTTCCATCCCTTCACTTTTAGTCTGTATGTGTCCCTAGGTCTGAAGTGGGTCTCTTGTAGACAGCATATATATGGGTCTTGTTTTTGTATCCATTCAACCAGTCTGTATCTTTTGGTTGGGACATTTAATCCATTTACATTCAAGGTTATTATCAATATGTATGTTCCTATTGCCATTTTCTTAATTGTTTTGGGTTTGTTTCTGTGGGTCTTTTTCTTCCCTTGTGTTTCCCGCTTAGAGACGTTTCTTTAGTATTTGTTGTAAAGCTGGTTTGGTGATGCTGAATTCTCTTAGCTTTTGCTTGTCTGAAAATCTTTGGATTTCTCTGTCAAATCTGAACGAGCTCCTTGCTGAGTAGAGTAATCTTGGTTGTAGATTTTTCTCTTTCATCTCTTTAAGTATATCCTGCCATTCCCTTGTGGCCTGCAGAGTTTCTGCTGCAAAATCAGCTGATAACCTTATGCGGATTCTTTTGTATGTTATTTTTTGTTTTTCCCTTGCTGCTTTTAATATTTTTTCTTTGAATTTAGTTGTTATTAGTTTGATTAATATGTGTCTTGGTGTGTTTCTCCTAGGGTTTAACCTGTATGGGACTCTGTGCTTCCTGGACTTGGGTGACTGTTACCTTTCCCATGTTAGGGAAGTTTTTCACTATAATCTCTTCAAATATTTTCTCAGACCCTTTCTTTTTCACTTCATCTTCTGGAACCCCTATAATTCGAATGTTAGTGTGTTTAGTGTTGTCCCAGAGGTCTGTGAGATTTTCTTCAATTGTTTTCATTCTTTTTTCTTTATTCTGCTCCTTGGCAGTTATTTCCACCATTTTGTCTTCCAGTTCACTTATTCGTTCTTCTGCCTCAGTTATTCTGTTATTGATTCCTTCTAGTGTATTTTTCATTTCAGTTAATGTGTTGTTCATCTCTGTTTGTTCTTTAGTTCTTCTAGATCTTTGTTAAGATCTTTGTTCTTAAGATCTAGTTCTTCTAGATCTTCTAGATCTTTGTATTTTCTCAATCTTTGCCTTCATTCTGTTTCCAGGATCTTGGATCATCTTTACTATCATTACTCTGAATTCTTTTTCAGGTAGATTGCCTATTTCCTTTTCATTTATTTGGTCTTGTAGGATTTTACCTTGCTCCTTCATCTGTGACATATTTTTTTGCCCTCTCACTTTTTTTTTTTTTTTTTTTGATGAGTGGGATTGTGTTTCTGTCTTACTGGTTGTTTGGCCTGAGGCTTCCAACACTGAAACTTGTAGGCTGTCGGGTAGGGCTGGGTCTTGGTGTCGAGATGAGGACCTCCGGGATACCTCACTCTGATGAATATTCCCTGAGGTCTGTGGTTCTTTGTTAGTCCAGTGGTTCATACTTGGAACTCCCACCACAGGAGCTTTGACCCAACCCCCAGTTCGTGAACCAAGATCCTATAAGCCTCCTGGAGTGGCAAAAAAAAAAAAGAGAGAGAACAATAACGAAGTAAAAAATAAGAGTAGGAAACGAATCAATATGTTAGAAAGTATATAAAAATATACATGAAGTAACAACTGGAAGGTAAAACAGAATCACAGTAGTAAAAAAGGGGAGGAGGAAAAAAAAAAGGTGGAAAAGGCTTTGGCTCTGGAAGGCGGTGCCTAAGCAGGGGCAGGGTTTGAGTGAGAGACAGGGCCTTTGCTTAGGACCCACAGGGCTGGAAAAGGCCCTGGGGGTGTGTGGGGTAGGTGCTTAGGCTCAGTGGAACAGAAGGAGCCCAGGTGTGTCTCCCACCTCTGGTCTTAGAGGGTGGGGGACCCCACCTGGGAACACATTAAGTTTCCTGGGCTCAGGTGGGCGGGGCCAATGCCCTCCCCTCCTCTTCCTGTGGTGTTGGAGGGCCCCTCCTGCCTGATTCTCTTGTTCTCCGCTGGTCTCCCTCCTATGCCCCCAGGAACAATGTGGACCAGAGGGGGCCTCTGAGGGTGTAGGACCTGGCCCAATAGCCGGGCAGACTTCCCCAGCCAGTTGGTCAGAGGATACAGTGGGCCTGTTCCCCCCTGAGCCGAGCTCCTGAGGGTCCCTCCAAGCATGAAAACCCCTCCCCACTCTTGGACACCTCTCAGGGGTACCGGTCCTATCTGGCCTCCACTTCTCATCCCCCCTCAGTCCTCCTATGTCCTACCAGTTTGCTTGGGGGTTCCTCCCATCTCCTTAGGCATCAAGGCCCCCCGCCAGCGTCCTGCAGGTGCCCTAGTTGTGGGGAGACATGAACTCCATGTCTTCTAACACCACCATGTTCTAAATATTTTCTGTCCATTCTCAATTGAATTACCTTTGCATCTTTGTTGAAAATCAAGTGAATACATGTGTGATCTAATTCTGGAATCTCTATTTTTGATAAAAAATGATTTATGTGTCCATTCTTTGACCAATGTGATATTGTCTTGATGGTGTATCTTTAAAGTAAGTCTTGAAATCAGGCAATGTGAATTTGAGTGGTTAATTTAAAAAAATTATCTTGGCTATTTATTTCTTTTTCTTTCCATATAAAATTTAGAATCAGCTTATCTGTTTCTATAAAAAACTTGTTGGGATTTTTGATTGAAATTAAATTGAGTCTAGAACAGTATGAGGGGAAGTGATACCTTAGCCATATTGAGTCCTCCAGTCCATTAAAAATGACGTATTTCTTCGTTTATTGACATCTTTTTGATTTCTTTCATCAGTATTATGTAGTTTTCAGCATACAGATCTTGCACATGTTTTGCTAGATTTTTGGTGCTATTATAAATGGTACTTTTGAGTTTCCAATTGTTCATTGCTGGTGTATAGAAATACTGTTGATTTTTGTATACAGACTTTGTATCTGAAACCTTGATTAAATCACTTAATAGTTTTAGTAGGTTTTTAAAAATAGATTTTTGGGTTAAAAAAAATCTACACAATCTTGTTTCCCATGAGTAGAAACACTCTCTATTGTGTTGTCTTGGATGTCTTGTATGATGATGAATAGGAAAGCAGAGGTCCTTGTCTTATTCTGATCTTAGGGAGAAAGCACTCAGTTTTTCATTAGTAAATATGATGTTAGCTATAGATATTTTTGTAGATGCCCTTCTATTCCTAGTTTGCTGAAAGTTTTTTAAAATTATGAATCAATGTTGAATTTTCCCAAATTTTCTGCATCTACTGAGATGTTGATGGGTTTTTATTCTTTATTCCATTGATATGGTGCATACATTGATTGCTTTTCAAATATTGAAGTCCAGCATTTTTTGAATACCCACTTGGTCTTGATACATTATTATTATTATTATTTACACATTTCTTGATTTAATTTGCTGGTATTTTGTTGCAGGTATTTTGTCTGTGTATTCATGAATATTGGCCTGCTGTCCACCGTCCACCCCCACACCCATGTTGTCTTTCTCTGGTTTTGATATTAGAGTATTTTTGGCCTCAGAAAATGAGTTGGGAACTGTTCCTTGTTCTTTTCTGTTCTAGAAGAGATTGTGTCAAATTTGTATTTTTTTTTTAGATTCCATATATATCTGTTAGCATACGGTATTTGTTTTTCTCTTTCTGACTTACTTCACTCTGTATGACAGACTCTAGGTCCATCCACCTCATTACAAATAACTCAATTTCGTTTCTTTTTATGGCAGAGTAATATTCCATTGTATATATGTACCACATCTTCTTTATCCATTCATCTGTTGATGGACACTTAGGTTGCTTCCATGTCCTGGCTATTGTAAATAGTGCTGCAGTGAACTTTGTGGTACATGTATCTTTTTGAATTATGGTTTTCTCAGGGTATATGCCCAGTAGTGGGATTACTGGGTTATATGGTAGTTCTATTTTTAGTTTTTTAAGGAACCTCCATACTGTTCTGCATAGTGGCTATATCAATTTATATTCCCACCAACAGTGCAAGAGGGTTACTATTTTTTAGATCAATTAAAATTATGTTTACATTCATAAATGTTATTTCCATAACTATTCTTTTATTTGTGTAGCTCCAATTTTGGTCTAGTGTTATATTCCTTCTAACTAGGGAACTTCTTTTAACATTTCTTGTAGTGCAGGTGTGCTGACAATAAATTCTCTCAACTTTTGGGTATCTAAAAAGTCTATATTTTTGCCTTTATTTTTGAAAGATCTTTCATTAGGTATAGATTTCTGAGTTTACATTTTTTTTTTTTTTGCTTCAGTAATTGTCTTCTGTCTTGCATAATTTCTGACAAGAGTCTGCTGTAGTATAATGTGTCACTTGTATTTTTCCTGTTTCCTTCAAAATTTTCTCTTTGTTTTGGTTTTTAAGCTTAAATCTAATATGATATGGGTGTGATTTTATTTAGTATTTATTCACCTTGGCATTCTCTTGCACCTGGGGCTTACCATCTTTCATTAATTGTAGAATTTTCTTTGTCATTATCTCTTCAGTTCTTTCTTCTGCCCATTTTTGTTTTCTCATTTTTCCTTCTTGTATTACAATTAAACATATGTTAGACCATTTTTTTGGTCCCACATTTCTTGAGTGATATTTTTTTTCCCCCAACCACTCTTCTTTCTTTTCTTTTCTTTTTTAATTTGATTCAGCTTGGGTAATTTCTTTTTTTTTTTTTTCCTTCTGGTATGAGGGCCTCCCACTGCTGTGGCCTCTGCCGTTGTGGAGTACAGGCTCCGGACGTGCAGGCTCAGCCACCATGGCTCATGGGCCCTGTCGCTCCGCGGCATGTGGGATCTTCCCGGACCGGGGCATGAACCCGTGTCCCCTGCATCGGCAGGTGGACTCTCAACCACTGTGCCACCAGGGAAGCCCAGTTTTGGTAATTTCTGTTGACTTTAATTCAATTTCATCAATTAATTCCTCAGCTTGTTCAAATCTATTTATGAGCTTTTCAACAAAACAAGAAAAACATTGTTCATCTCTGCTACCATCTTTTTCATTTATATCTTTTCAGTTTGATTTTTTTCTTAATGTTTTTATCTCTGTGCTGAATTTCTCCATCTGTTCATGCAAGTTGTCCACTTTTTCCACAGGGCCTTTAAAATATTAATCATAGTTATATCATATTCATTGTCTGATAGTTCCAACATCTGTCATATCTGAATCGGGTGCTGTTAAATGCTTCTACTCTTGACGCTGTATTTACTTTTTATCCTCCTTCTTTGTGTGTTTTGTAATTTTGGTTGAAAATTAGGCATATTGTTTTGGATACTAGACTGAGGTTAATAGTATTAACGTTGGTAAAAGCCTCTGCTTTTTGCTAGACCCTGAGTCAGCCTATTCAGGAGTTGAGCTAGGTTTGTGTTTTCTTTTGGCTATAATTTCCCTACTGCTTCAAAGTTTTCAAATTCTTTTAAGAATTCTTTGTGCATAGGGTGGGGATTGAGTTGATGGAGAGTTTTTCTCAATGTACTTGTTCCACACTCAACTTCTGACATTTTCTGTTGAAATTGTACCTCAGAAAGGCTGTCTTTCTGTGCTCTTGCCTCTCCTCCAGCAATAGACTACTGTTGTTTTTTATTTGGTTCTTGCTTTCCTGGTTTTGTGTGTGAGGGGGAAGGAAAGGGGATGGAATGCTTTCTCAGGTTCTGGGTGTGTGTTGTGTTCCTAGGTCTTGATTGTGGAGCGTTCGCATCGTTCCTAGGAGAGTAAGTGTCTTACTTTCCTAGGGCTGCTGTAACAAATTTCCACAATCTGGATGGCTTAAAACAATAGAAATTTATTCTCTAACAGTTTTGCAGGCTAGAAATTGGTAATCAAGGTGTTGGCAGGTTTGGTTCCTTTTGGAGACTCAGTTTCATGTCTCTCGTCTAGCTTCTGGTGATAGCCAGAAATTGTTGGCCTTCTTTAGCTTGTAGTTGAATCAGTTCAATCTGTGCATCCTTCTTCATGTGGCATACTCCTCTTTGTGTTTCTGTCTTCACATAGTCTTGTTACAAGGACACTGGGAATTGGATTTAGTACCTAGCCTAATCCAATATGACCTTATCTAAGTTGATTACATTTGCTAAGACCTTATTTCCAAATAAGGTCACATTCACAGGTACCAGGAATTAGGACCTCAGCATATCTTTTTGAGGGGGACATGTTAGTTTGCTAGGGCTGCCATAATACAATACCACAGATGGGTGGCTTAAACAACAGAAATTTTCTCACAGTTCTGGAGGCTAGAAGTCCAAGGTCAAGATGTTGGCAGGATTGATTTCTTCTGAGGCCTCTCTTCTTGGCTTGCAGGTGACTCCCCTCTGGCTGCCCCTTCACATGGCTATCCCTGTGTGTACACACATGCCTGGTGTCTTTCTGTATGTCCTAATCTCTTCCTACAAGGACACCAGCCAGATTGGATTAGGGCCCATCCTAACAGTCTTATTTTAACTTAACCACCTCTTTATAGGCCCTGTCTCTAAATAAAGTCACATTCTGAGGTGCTGGGGTTCGGGCTTCAATATTTCAATTTGGGGAAGACAAAATTCAACCTACAAGGGACACAATTTAACCCCAAATTAATTGGGTGTGGTGGGGCCTAGGATGTTTTTCTACCCTTCACCCAATTTTAGAGGAACAGGAGATGAGTAAAACTTTTATAAAATAATGTTCTACTCTCTTCTTATTCAAATCTGCCTTATTTATAATACATTTAAAAAAATTGTACACTTGTGATCTTTGTAATGTCATATAGGATTGCTTTTAATTTGTGGAAGATTTAAAGTTTGAATTTATAAGTGCTATGCTTCATAAATTGTTTGCATTTCTTTCTTTCAGAAGCCAAGAGCTACTACTAACCTGGTTTTACTTTACCCCCTTCCAGGATCTTGAGCTTAATCTAACAGTCTCTGGTTCATACCTATGACCTTCAGGTTAAGGCATTTGTCTCTTAATTGTGGTATTAATGTATGCTTGCCTTTTGTGTGTGTTTACCATTCACTAACCTGTTTTCAGCTGATAGGATTTTTTCTTCCCCTTGGAGATTTCTTACTTCTTGGGAGTCTATCAATGTAATATGTTTTATGCAGCATCTAGTTGTTTGGTAACAGTGGGACCTTTCAGAATATTTAACCCATCAAATCTCAAAGAGCATAAGTCTTCAATAATATATTTTGTAATCTTTTCAAAGCCACTTACAAAGATATACCTCCATCTTTCTAACGTTTGCATAGTATTAGATTTTAAAGATGTAGCATATTGTAAATTCATACCCCTGCTTAGAAGCATAAAGACTATTCCCAGTTTTTAGCTATTTCACAAGTTATGCAGTGAGCATCATTGTGTTTAAATGTCTATAAACTTGTATCAGCATATGCTTGTAGGATACATTTATAAAAGTGGAATCGCTGGGAGAAAGGCATTTTGAAAGTTTTCTGCAAATATTTTCTGACAAATTTAAATGTTATTAGAAAATATAAAGATTGTTTCTAGACTTTTATATTTTACTAATATTTACCTATTTAAAGTTATATTATTTCTTTTTTTAAAATTAATTAATTAATTTATTTTTGGCTATGTTGGGTCTTTGTTGCTGCACACGGGCTTACTCTGGTTGCGGCGAGCGGGGGCTACTCTTCATTGAGGTTCATGGGCTTCTCATTGCGGTGGCTTCTCTTGTTGCGGAGCATGGGCTCTAGGCACACGGACTTCAGTAGTTGCAGCATGTGGGCTCAGTAGTTGTGGCTCATGGGCTCTAGAGTGCAGGCTCAGTAGTTGTGGCACATGGGCTTAGTTGTTCTGTGGCATGTGGAATCTTCCCGGACCAGGGCTCGAACCCGTGTCCCCTCATTGGGAGTGGATTCTTAACCACTGCGCCACCAGGGAAGTCCAAAAGTTATATTATTTCTTATATGGTCAATATTTCCCCTTCAATGACAGTAAAATCTTGTCTATATGGAACATTTTGTAAAAAGGCAAGCTGTGCAGGAGTTTAGTAACTGGGTCCTAGTCTTGGCTCTGCCATGAATTTACTTTGACTTTGGATAAGTTAGTTGGCTTTCTTAGTTCCTTGTATCTTTACACATAAACAGAAGACTGTTGAACTAGAGCAGGGGTGATTAAATTTTATTTCAAAGATGAGAAGATGACCCTCCTGGGTGGTGCTTTGGAATCCCTGCCCATACTTCAGGGAAGAAAGCTGAGCATTTATCTTTTTTTATATGAGAAGTACTAGAAAAGATTTCATTTTGGGGAAAAAAATAAACGTTTGGCAATTAAAACTAGTTTAAAATCCCTTTGCCTAGGTGGATCATCTAAAGTCACTTCTAGTTCCAAAATTTTGTGACATGGTTCTGTGCATCCTTCTGAATAGCTCGATTTTCCAGTATTTGAATTACAGTTATGGCTCCTGTTTTTTTCTCTCCATTTAATGCAAAAATAAAGGCAGTTATTGAGACAAAAAAATAACATAAATGAGCTATTTCTTCCTCTACTCTTTTCTCTCAGCTTTATTTCTCTTTTGAATTGAGTATGTTTCCGTCTCAACTACATTGTTTTCAAAGTTAAATTTAATACCTTAATTTAATATCCTTCACACTTAGGCTGAATTTAAATATGTAATACCCTTCCTTATATCTTGTCTTTTTAAATTTTCTTTGGAGTATATCCATAGCCCATATATTGGTCACTTTCTAATAGAATGCTTCTGTCCTCATCGATTTCCAAGTCCCAGCATATTGTCCTATAGTTAGTATTGAATACTGTAGTCACATTTCTTTTGTCTGTACACTACTTCCACCGTAATAAGATATTTTTACATTTCTGTGGGAAACTCTAATTACCTTAGATACAAGAACAAAACTCTTGGTTTAAATCTCTTAATCAGGCTTTCTTAAAATAGCCACTGAGGCAAACTGACTCACTCTCCCCTGTGCCTGATTATCATCCATCCTCAGAATTTTTGAAATTCACTCATTGTACATCTATGTTAAGAACTTCTGTACCTCTGCAAGTTCCACTTTTCCCACTGCTAAAATGTGACTTTCTCTAAGAAGTTTTCTCCTACCAACTAGGGAGGAAATGTTCTCCTTTCTCTCATTGCAGGCAAAGTACTTGTACTTTTTCTATAATGAGAAAACAGTACAATTTTATTGACGTAGTCTCCAGTAAGGCTGAATTTGCAATAATTTTACCTGTACTGAGCTGAAGTTTGAATATGCTATATCGAAAAAGAAATTTACCGGGGAAATAAGCATAATTAAGATTGTAGGATACACACATATGCAGATACATGTGTGCGCAAACACACAGGCACACACACACACACCAAATTTTGAAAAGTCTTTAAGTTTGAAAATTCTTATTTCTACCTTAGATGAGAATCTGTTTAAAATAAAAGAATATTTCAGCATGTTTTCTGTAATTTAAAGTTATCTTCCCTTGATCTGAATAGTGCTATATTATATGAGCTTATTTACTAGTGAGAAATTTAGGTAACTTACAATAGTGGATGCTGTGGTGCACTTCCCGGATCCCCCTTTAGCGCCAGGACACTCATTTCCAAGCTGTTAGAAATGTTGGTGACTGAAAGGTCTCAGCTGAGTCCCTCTCTGAGAATTGGCTTCAACTAAAGAGTGTCATTTTTACCACAGTCACATCCCATCTCTGTGAGCAGACTGCACCTAGTACCTACTCCAGTGAAAGTATAAAAACTTGGTCCTCTTGCCTTAATTTGGAATAACTCTGATAGGCCATTCCAGCTCCAGAGCTCACCATAGAATTCTGTAAGGCCGGTATTTGTCAAATGAATAAATAATTAAATATATGAAAAGAAGAAAAGAAAGAGTCCCAGTTGAGTCTTACTAGGGAGTGAGTTCCACACTTACTCTTGGAATTGACGCAGTGGCTAGAGTAGTAAATAAATTTAGGGCTATAAGGTATCACATGAGGTATGAAACTAGGGCTTCTTCAATATCTTCCCTCTAACTTGCCTTAAGGTCTTAGAATTCCTCTTTTAGAGATTTATTCATAATGGGAATGTGGCTGAAGTGGGACTGCCAAGTTTATCTTGCCTGCTTCTGGATAAAAGAACCATGCAAGGTAAAACAAACAGCAACAACAACATGGCAAGTCAAGGAGAATGCCTCACAAAAAAAGATGTTGTGCTATACTGGTGTAATATTTTACCAGACTTAATTATTCTGTTAAATACTGATTTTCTGTGTTTTATAAAAAGATCTCTATCAATTTATTAAAGCCTTTTGGGGTTCTAAAGAATCTTCTGCCTTGAAAAGATTAAAACAGAGACCTTCCAAATCAGTGTGCAAGAGCAACCTCCTGCCACCTGCAGAAAATCTTGCTTCCAAGGTCAGAAATGACAGACCTGTAATATTTATGCCAAAGATAGCATTTCTTGGGCCCCAAATGGTATATCTGGAGACCCTATATTTACTGACTTTGTTCTTATCACTAAAGTATCTTTTATTACAAATAAAGTTCACTTTAGTTCCCCTTTGGATGGAGAAAAACCATTTAAGAAAGTTCTATGCTATCCCTTTTCCTACAGTTATTTCAGTACCAGGGTTTGGAAATTCATTTCTCTGTAAGTTCAGGAGGAATTTATCAAGAGCCTTTCTATGGTTTTTCTGACCAGCATATAAAGCATCACAGGTATTTGACTGCTTATGATGTAGTCATCTTGGGCCTCTGGATCCCAGCTGGCATTTTAGTGGATGAGGTAGAGGCATTTTTGATTTAGGTCACAAAGCTTCAAACGACATGCACTGTAAAGGGAGTAACATGTTCTATAATTTGCTTTTATCAACTAAATGCTGTTTCCCCCTAAGTGTGGTATCTTTTTGATGTGTATTGAAATGACTGTCGCAGAATCTTAAGGGAGACTTCTGGTCTGCTTTTGGCCTTTGACAACATTTTCTCATTGAAATAGGGTCTAGGAGACTGGCTAAAAGCTTTTCCCTAACAGAATCCTCTTGGAAGTAGATAATAGGGAGGGATGCCCTGAGGAACCTGAGTATTCACGGTGGACAGAAAGGAGACCAGACAACTGAGTAGGTGGGGCCTTGGTTAGTGGGATAGACTTGTTTGATAGGAATCCCTTAACAGTTCTTAGGATTTCATTATATCTTTCTCTGGTGAGTTATTTCTGACAATAGAGGCTATGTTCTTGCAATATATTCTCTTTGTTGATTGAAAAGCTTTATATTTTTTGCCACCTTAGAGTCAAAATAATTTTGGATAAAAAAACATTCTTTTTGAACTTAATGACATATAGCAGGTCATTTTTTTTTTTTTTTTTTTGCTGTACGCGGGCCTCTCACTGTTGTGGCCTCTCCCGTCGCGGAGCACAGGCTCCGGACGCGCAGGCTCAGCGGCCATGGCTCACAGGCCTAGCCACTCCACGGCATGTGGGATCTTCCTGGACCAGGGCACGAACCCGTGTCCCCTGCATCGGCAGGCGGACTCTCAACCAATGCGCCACCAGGGAAGCCCTAGCAGGTCATTTTTAAACCAAAAAATGCTGACTGAATTTGGACTTCCATTTTTTTTTCCCTTGGAAGATGCTGTAGAGATGAAAAGAAAACAAAAGAATGCATGTTTGTTGTTTGGCTTCTGTTCATAGACACAAGGTTTTGGAGTATATTTCTTTGCTTTATATGTATATAAATATATGTGTGTAAAGAAATGAATCCAGCTATTCCTTGTGATATTCCGCTTGTGATAGAAACCCTTTTCTTTACTTAAAAAGCCAAAATCATTTCTCATGGAAATTTTATTAATTTGTGTTGAGGAATAACTTTTTCTTTAAAAAAGCGGAGAGAGTCAAAAGAGATTAATTTGACATTTTAGAATGGTGATATCTTGATGATTTAACTGTGGATGAGGACTTTGGTTACTGAGGGACATCGTTTTCTCTTTTAATTAATTCCTTTTCCTGACATTTCTCCCATCATGAGGCAAATTTGTTTGTGGTGCTTAACCTTTAAGTATTATATCAGTTTTCACTGGAGTCATGCAGTGACCAAGAGTGAGTAAATGTAAGACAAGAAAAATTTTTTTTAAAAAAGGCAAAAACTCTTCAAACTAAGTTTGCAGTCAGGAAATTTTCTTCTCTGCATATACTCATAACTTCATGACCTCAGGTAGTTCTTTATCTTTGCCTTCTTTGTTCCTATCTCCAAACTTCAGAGCCCAGGAACCTTGTGTTCTGCAAGTGGCTTTTCAGACTTACTCTCTCCTCCTTACCCATCAAATGCATATATGTATAGATATTTAACTCATTCTGTTCCCTCTGCTGTTCCTTTCTTAGATCCACTTATCAAATTCTACTTATTCTTTAAGCTCACTTTTATTCTCCAAATCCCTATTTTCTCTTTATTACCTTCCTTCTCTCAATTTGAAATTATGGATTCCTTCTTTTTTCTCATACATTTAGTACACATCTGTGTTATGATATTTACTCCGTGTTATTACCATTTGTAATTTGTCTGTTTTTATTCTTCCTTTCCTTGAGGGCAGCAGGTTTTATTGACATTTCAGCACTGTGGAGGAAGGAGTTCTAGCATCTGACTTGAGATCCATTTACTCCCTTTACTGGGGGTAAGGGTAGGGTAAGAGATGCCCCCATGGGAAAGAAAAAAAGGAAGTTGTCCTGGTCTAATCTCCTTGTTAACTTGACCACCAGGTAAATAGGGTAATGATATTTGCTGGGAGGAAGAGACATTATCTGCAGATTGCTCATGGTAGGATGTTTCTGGCCAAAGATTATCTATAATAAATAGAACCCAGGAAATATGAGGCTTGGCTCCCTGGAGAATGTCACATGAGCTATACAATAATTGAGGGCAGGGGTCGATGATGAACTTTTTCTTAAAGGGTCAGATAGTAAATATTTTCGGCATATGGGTCACATGGTCTATGTTACACCTTCTCAATTCTGCTTTGTAATGGGAAAGCAGTGGTAGACAATATGTAACAGTTAGGCATGGCAGTGTTCCTGTGAAACTTTATTTTTGAAAACTGGTGGTTGTGTCTGAAGAAAATGAAAACACTAATTCAAAAGGATATCTGTACCCTCCCCCCCATGTTCACTGCAGCATTATTATTATTTTTTATGTTAATATATGATATTTATTTTTCTCTTTCTGACTTACTTCACTTTGTTTTTTTTTTTACATCTTTATTGGAGTATAATTGCTTTACAACGGTGTGTTAGTTTCTGCTTTATAACAAAGTGAATCAGTTATACATATACATATTTTCCCATATCTCTTCTCTCTTGCATATCCCTCCCTCCCACCCTCCCTATCCCACCCCTCCAGGCGGTCACAAAGCACGAGCTGATCTCCCTGTGCTATGCGGCTGCTTCCCACTAGCTATCTACCTTATGTTTGGTAGTGTATATATGTCCATGCCTCTCTCTCGCTTTGTCACAGCTTACCCTTCCCCCTCCCCATATCCTCAAGTCCATTCTCTAGTAAGTCTGTGTCTTTATTCCTGTCTTACTCCTAGGTTCTTCATGACATTTTTTTTTCTTAAATTCCATATATATGTGTTAGCATACGGTATTTGTCTTTCTCTTTCTGACTTACTTCACTCTGTATGACAGATTCTAGGTCTATCCACCTCATTACAAATAGCTCAATGTCGTTTCTTTTTATGGCTGAGTAATATTCCATTGTATATATGTGCCACATCTTCTTTATCCATTCATCTGATGATGGACACTTAGGTTGTTTCCATCTCCTGGCTATTTGCAGCATTATTTATAATAGCCAAAGCATGGAAGAATGGATAAAGAAAATATGGTATACAAACACACACACACACACACACACACACACACACACATACACACAATGGAATGTTATTTAGCTATACAAAGAAGGAAATCTTGCCATTTGTGACAACATGGATGGACCTTGAGGGCATTATGCTAAGTGAAATAAATTAGAGAACAACAAATAAAGTATGATCTCATATGTGGAATCTAAAAACAATAAAAACAACCCCCCTGAATTCATAGATACAGAGAACAGATTGGTGGTTGCCGGGGGCAGGGGGAAGGGTGTTTGAGAAATGGGTGAAGGGGGTCAAAAGGTACAAACTTTCAGTTACAAAATAAATAAGTCCTGGGGATGTAATGTACAGTGTGGTGACTATAGTTAATAATACTGTATAGTATATTTGAAAGTTGCTAAGAGAGAAGACCTTGAAAGTTCTCATCACAAGAAAGAAATTTTTTTAACTACGTGTGGTGATGGATGTTAGACTTATTGTGCTGATCATTTTGCAGTATATACATGTGTCAAGTCATTATGTTGTACATCTGAAACTAATATGTTATATGTCAATTATATCTCACTAAAAAACAAAACAAACAAAACAGATGATTGTCTTATGGGCTGTAGTTTGCTATCCTCTGATCTAGGGTCTAAAACAGAGACAGTTTGGAACTTAAATGCTCTCTGCTGTGTGGGGTAAACCTGCAAGCCTTACTTAGAGAACTCAACCATTGTTTCTGAACAAAGGCCCAAATCCAAGGAGGGAGGAAGGGCCTGAGGAACCATCCTTGAAATCCCAGATCTCCCTCTGCTGTGTCTCATCTTGATTGCCTGTATCCTTGAAGTCTTTAGTAAAGTTTGATTCCAAGTGAGATCTCTGATTTGTGTGGGCCTGATTTGACAGTCCAGTCCTGGATGTTAGCTCAGGCACCATGGTGCCTAATAGGATACTTTAGCACAAATATATGAACAATGAATTTTTGTTGAAAAGAATTGCTCTGGACCACTCACCTAAGTCTCCCATAGGGGAGTCTCCTATCCCTCCACTCTGACTTCACTTAGTGTGATAATCTCTAGGTCCATCCATGTTGCTGCAAATGGCATTATTTCATTTCTTTTTATGACTGAGTAGTATTCCATTGTATATATATGTACCACATCTTTATCCATTTATCTGTTGATGGACATATAGGTTGTTTCCATGTCCTGACTATGTGAATAATGGTGCTATGAACATAGGGGTGCATGTATCTTTTTCAATTATAATTTTGTCCAGATATATGCCCAGGAGTGGGATTGCTGGATCATATGGCAACTCTATTTTTAGTTTTTTGATGAACCTCCATGCTGTTTTCCATAGTGGTTGAACCAATTTACATTCCCACTAACAGTGTAGAGGAATCCCTTTTCTCCACACCCTCTCCAACATTGTTATTTGTAGACTTTTTAATGATGGCCTCACTGGTTTGAGGTGGTATCTCATTGTAGTTTTGATTTGCATCACTCTAATAATTAATTAGTGATGTTGAGCATCATTTCATTTGCCTGTTGGCCATCTGTATGACACACTTATTATACATTTGTTGAAGAAACATCCAAATAAACCAAAGTTGTGCTATTTTCCTAAATAGGCTTCTCTGTAATACTGGAGTATGGGATTAGTGTCCTAGTTTGGTTTGGAGAGTCCTAGTCAGGCATTTCAGTTGAGCAGATAAGTTGATAGATCCTTCCACCTTCTCTATTTCTTATATGCTTCCAAACTAACTCCAGATATGCAAAGAAAGCAGAAGAAACTCCTAAAATTATGGCCTTGCCTTCTGACATGCTCCTCTCTTAGCTTGGGTGAAAGACAGAGTTAGGCAGAGTTGGCACTAAATCTTGTTATGTCACTAACTAGCTGTGTTACTCTGACCAAAATACATAACTTCTCTGAAAGTGGAAACTTCTCTATGAAAATGAGAAGTACACCTTTATCATGTAGATTTAAAGAGGAAGCTCATTTACAGGTTGGATGATTATTCTTGTTCTTTGTTGGCCTTTAGCCAGAAGTTATATGCACATGCACATATGTCATTCAGAATTACAATCAAACATTAAAAAACCTCCCCTACAGATGCTCCTAAAAGAAAAGGGCAGATTTTCTCTTTCTAGGGTTAGGAGCAATTCTAGTTGAAGGCAGAAGAGTGAACTGGAACAATCTCTTATTATCCTTTATAGTCGTATTAACCTGTTTATTTCATTTGCTTCCCTTTGCCACAAATAGTAACTCCCTCAACATGTGGACTTTAAGGGGAAAAGCCCATCATGCTGGTACCAAATGCAAGTTAAGTGCTGACTGAGTTCTGAATGTATGTATGGCTTGACAAAAATTATTTATTCAGTCAGGGAAGAAACTAATTCACACAGCAGTGCCCTAATTGGCATCAGAGAGGCATTTCCTAACGCCCTTAGGAAAAGCAAGAAGTCGATTAAATAGAAAAAATGCACGTGGAAATAGGAGAACAAAGTGTGCATAGAAGAATAAAAATGCAGTTGTTAAATAATCGCCCTCATGATATTTTTAGAGAAGTTACCTTTGATTTAATGCAGGAGAGAGCACCTGGGAAAATTTCAAATTGGAGTCCCTCCTACTCCTCCCCTGCTTATACTAAGAATCTATGGCCCAGAATTCAAATACTAAATCTAAGAGAGGCAGGTAAAAAGAACAGTGGAAAACAGATGGCAGCAGTTACAACTAGCAAATTCCCAGTTGGTGGCTCTCACATTTAGAAGCGGGCATCTGTTCTTCTTCCCCACTGCAAAGTGGTTTTAACTCAGAGGTGTTAAAAATATCTAAGTTGCTGTTTTATTCATTTCTGCTATTTACTGACTTTAATGACTTACAGTATATCCAATGAAAAGTACAATGTTTACCCAAGTGGCAAGAGACTCAAAACAGAAATATGGGATGCTGTTAAAAAATCTTGTGGTCTACCAAACTGTATGTATGGTTTTATAGGTGTACCTTGCTTTGTGAAGTAGGTGGGTGCCTTCACCTTTGTTTGTGCAAATTAAAATATGCTTTAAAATACACCTGGAGCACTTGATATTCAAAGACTCCTGAGTGAGTCACAACCTCTCTGGGCCTCAGTTTCCTTCTCCACAAAAAGGGAAGAATAATGCCTACAGTGTTATAGTGTTGTGCAGGTCTGTTGTGAACATTAGAGATAGTGTTAGTAAACTGCATTCAAAGACTCTTAAATCTTGTAGATGCTTAATAAATGATAATACACTTTTTTATTTATGAAAATTCCCATTTTGAGATATATATCCATTCATAAAAAAATTGAAAATGTCAGGAGTGCCTATATTCATTAGTAAGAAAACTTCAAAAATGAGAGAAAAGAGGTATTCTTTATAATTATGAATAAAATATCAAATAGCCTCTCATTTTTATGTTATTGTAAAGATGACTTTCCCATAACTATTTATAATAGTTCCAGGAAGAGAGTCCTATTGAATTGAATATCATTAGTGTAGTGCCTGACATTGAGTAGATGATCAGTAGATATTTATTGACCACTGGCTAACTCATATTTCTTTCCTTTCTTTGCTTTTATACATCATAGAAAATCTGGAAACATAAAAGCATGAAGAAGAAATAAAAAATTAGCTTACACTTTCAGAACCCTTAGTCATAATTTTTAAAACTGTGTGTCTTATATCACAACACTGAGAAAGCACTGGTAATAAGATTATTTTTATTTTTTCTATGCTCATAAAACATATTGAATAATGAATCTACGTACAAAGAGTGGGTTTGTAATCCCAGATTCTAACCTCACAAACACTGAATATTCTTCAGTAAGGCAGTATTAATATTAATAATCACTAACATGTATTGAGCTATTGTTATGTACCAGGTAATATATATGTGTCTGTATTTAAACCTCAAAACAACCCTATATATGTGGCACTGTTATTTATAAATGAGGAAATCAAAGCATTCAATATTAAGGAATAGGCCCAAGAGCTCATGGTAGTGGTAGAGTTAGGATTAAGTTAAAAATTAGGGGATCTGATTCTATAAGGTGCACTGAGCTATTCTGTGTCTTTTTTTTTTTTTCTCTAGCAACTGAATATGTTTTTAACATCATTATTATTATTTTTTAAATTGAAGTATAGTTGATTTTCAATGTTATATTAGTTTCAGATTTATAGTGTAGTGATTCATTATCTTTAAAGATTATGTTACATTTAAAATTATTATAAGATATTGGTTATGTTCCCTGTGCTGTACATTATATTTTTGTTGCTTATTTATTTTATATCTAGTAGCTTTAATTCTGCATCTCTTTAATGTAGTGACAGGAGCCCAGATTTTGGAATCAGATATGTTGGGGGGGTTACACTTATTCCCCGTGCCTTGTGTGTCCTTTCACGTGGAGAGACTCTTACTTTTTTTTTTTTTTGGCTGCACCACACGGCATGTGGGATCTTAGTTCCCTGACCAGGGATTGAACCCGTGCCTCCTGCATTGGAAGCATGGAGTCTTAACCACGGACTGTCAGGGAGGTCCCGAGAGACTCTTCTGATCACTTTCTGTCCCTTCATTCTCTTCTCATGTTAAAGAGATTGACAATCTGTTTGTAAGGAGGTTTGAGCTGGTCATCATTGCCTTAACCCTTTCTTCTAGTCTCTTTATTTGGGATCTACCTATGTGGAAAGAACATGCTTTTTCAGCTGTTCCTTGGCAGTGCATGTTCTGTCTTTGTGGGTACAACCAATAGTTTTTTATGGGCAGGGGAGAGGTAAATTCAATTCAGGGATGCTTAAAGTCAGCCTGTTTCTTTGTATTTGAGTTAAGTTCTCCTGTTTAGCTCTTTGTCAGGAATCCATCTTTCTGACTCGAATGTATATCTCTCAATTTGTTACACACTTCGGCATAGAAGGAAGGATTATTTATTGACCGTCCATAATTCTTAGAAGATAGACTCAGATACTTTTCTAATCTTCAATGTCTTTGTTTGTGTGAAACCATAGGCAAGATACTTAACCACTCCATGCCTCAGAATCTTCAGTTATACATAGGACATAATTTTTCCTTCCTCATGTTTTTTTTTTTTTCCTAGGCTCAAATGAGTTAATATGTATAAAATCACTGAGAACATTTTTTTGGGAAAAGAAAGGAGGAAAAATCAAGATGTAGAAGTTTGGTTTTAGTTCAGTGGGCTAAGTTTAGAAGGGAGAGGTGACTTTGGGTACATAGTGTACTTGTCATTCCGATCACCCCCTGACCCAGCCTGCACGGACCCAGACCTGAGCATAACTTGTGTTACTTCATCTCATCCTCACAAAACACTGTAATATAGGAATGTAGGCATGATTTTCACCATTTTATGGTGTGGGCACCGAGGCTTAGAGAGGTTAAACAACCTGTGCCGGGTCACACAGCTGGCAAGAAGAAAGACTGGTGTTCCATACCAAGTCTAAAGTCCATGTTCCTTCCAGGACACAGCTCTGATGATTGTAGCAGGACCTGAGGTGGTGAGCATAGAATCAGATACTCAGGTCTCCTGTGAGTGTGGGCCACTATGAAGGAGATCACTAAATGATAGCAGAAGGATGACTTGAACCAAGTGGTAGGAGCCCTCACACAGGTTGCAGGAGTAAAGGTTTACAAGTTGACATGAGGATGCTATGGGTTTTTACAGAAAAATGATTTTTATCCATCTATCACTTTCCCCTGTTTAAAGTTCAGATTTTAAAATACTGGTTTCTTAATATAGAATCATATAGCTTGTGGTCATGTTCTCACCCTTCAGAATTCTACTACAGTGTTTTAATTTTCCACTGCAAATCCTACTTCGTCCAACTAGAGGTCATCTCTTCCTGCACCACATCAACTTTCTCAGTCCCCATTAATCCCCTCTATGCCTGTCTTCTTTCATTCTCAACCTTGAAAGCAATGTGGTTACTGCCCAAGGAAGAGTAATATGTAGAAAGGATTACACTTGGCTTAGGGGAAATTTTGGTAATGCATTTGTTCTGAGAGCCACAGAGAGGCTGCATGAAAGGTAAGGGATTTGAGGGAAAAACAAAACAAAACAAAACAAACCTGTTCAACTAGGGAATTAGACCAAAAGACATTTTATAGAACAAAGTGTATTGTGCTTATGGTTGTCTTTTTTAAGGAAAAGGCCATTTTCTCAAGGGGCAAACTTGACTTTAGTCATCATTTGAAACAGGTACAGGTTATTTTATAAAGCTAATAGAAAATGAAAGCAACATTTGTTGAGTACACTGTGCTAGGTGTTTTGACCCACATTATCTCAGTTCATCTTCATGATTATTCTGAAAGGTGGAAATTATTATCTTTGCCTTTACAAAAATGAAACTGGGGCTCAGAGTGATTGAATATTTTGCCCAGGGTCGCCCCTCTAGTAAGTGCAGGCACTCGTACTCATGCCCTAGTCTGTCTGTTTTCAAAGCCCCTGCTCATTTCACTCTTTCTTGCATGACCTATTTATTAAATATGAGTGAGGGAGACTTCACTAGAAGGCTTTTTCTTCAAAGCAAGTCTAGGAATCCCTTCTCTGCTTGTAAGTAGACACATTAGTATGATCTCCATGTCCACCTATAAATTGTCTATAGTGTGATCAATTCTGAAACTGGCAAGGACAAACTTGGGCAAATAGCTGCCCTTTACAGAAAGTTTAGAATTGGAAAGAGAATGGCTGTGGTGTGTGCCATGAATTTTTCAAGAGAAATGTTGCAGGGGATGGAAGTCTTGATAGATAAGAATTTGTTTTGAAAAGCTCCATATGAGAAAATCTTCCACAAGGGACAGCCCTTTTACCAAGTTTGCAAAGACTAAAAATGCAGAGTTTCTAGGATCAAAGTGTATTTGCATCATGAAGAACTATCCCCAGATAATCAGACTGGAAGAGGGAGGTTTCCTTTAATCTTTTTTCCTTTGTTTTATTATTATTATTTTTTTCCTGAGGGGAAAATTCCTTTTTCATTTTCTTTTGCTAACTCTTCCCTTTAATCATTTTTATCTCGTGACTCTTAGCAATTTCCCCCTTTACATTAAGAATGAATATAAAGGCAAATCTTTTTTGAGTTTCTATGTCAGGGCATTGTTCTTCTCCTGAACTGTTCATAGGTAAGGAACAGAAAGTTGAACTGAGAATAGCACCAACACTTGAACAGAATCAAGAGTGTCCCTTCTCCTCTTTTCTCTCTATGCAGTGTAGAGTCGTGGAGAAAAATGTGTCTTGTGGCAACAGGAAAGCAATTTGAATTAATCAAAGATCATTTATAATCTTTATGAACTAGAGAGAGAAATAGACTTTTGAAAGATCTTCAGAGTCCCAGGGAAGTTGTATAAAGGGAGCCAGAGGTAGTTATTAATGAAACTTAAGGTTTTTAGTAAGGGGCTTCTGTGCTAAAGATTTTACAGGCTTCATTGATGTGTCCTAATTTTTAGGAAAAATGCCAAAATAAGGAGGTGGGATTATTGCACAGAGCTCTTTGTCTCGGAGTCTAAAGTGGGTGTACACAATTGATGTCAATGTTCACTTCTGAATTGTACTTTTCAAAAAAGCTTCAATTTATCAAAAATAAAATCATCATTATTATCTCATTATAACATGGGCCCTGGATATGAAAAAATTGATTACCTGATCTTTAGTCTCTTCCTCTATTCTATCTATCTCTAGTTTTGTTGCTTGGGGATTATTGGACTATCAACACTCTTCCTGAATAATCAATCTGGTTAATTTAGCCTATAAACCGCTTTCCCCCTTGTGTCTGGTATAACATATTGTTTACTAATGTGCCCAGTAAAGCATAAAAAGTAACTCCCAGAAATGGAAAAGGAAGCAGCACTCAGATTTTGAACTTAAGCATCTTGCATTTTACCTGTCTTCTGGGCTATGTGCTATTTATTTTGCTTTGAGCCATATGACTAACCTTACCTCATTCTGCCCAGCAGCTGAACAAAATGCACAGTGCTATATTCTGAGGCACCTACTCATTCTTTATTGCTTTTATGACAAAGCTGTCCCTCCACATGTCTGCTCTGCCCTCTGACCCAAGGCGTTTGCTTCAAGTAAACATGCCAGATGGTGGAGAAAAGTGATGGGTCAAAGAACAACCCTCGAGGGTCAGGAGTCACCAAATCCTTCTTCAGAAAGCAAACTTAAAAGCAACAATTTCACCAAATGCTGGGGAGTGCTTTCACAGTGGAAACATGGGTGGGGAGGGTAGACCTTAGTTACATATTTTATTTTCAGTGCCTAATGGTTTTAGGAATAGTGTCTATTTGGCTAATTTGAATGTAAGCAATTTGTGAGAAATAATAAGACAAGTTACACAGATGGATCAATCTTATACTTAGCAGAGAACTGCAACGTGAATGGTTTATATGTGGGTGAGCATTCGCAGCTCTGGCCAGAGAATGAGCGACAGTTTAGATTCCTTTTCTGTTTTAGGGGTTATTGTTGAAAGTTGAGGCCAAGAAGATGCCATTGTCTAAATACACTGGACCCCTAAAAAGGCTCTGTTAACCCCACTGGAAGCATTCAGAAGAGACACTCCTTTTCCTTTCTTTGTTTAGAGTGGTGTTGTGTGAGTGCAGGTGGATGAGCATTTGTGGCGTTACTGTAAATACCTTAAGTGCAAGGGATGTAGAGAGTTTTTTATATTGCTGTTTTCAAAAGTAGCTTAACAAAATGTTTATTAGCCATTTTATAGGACTGTGTATTTTAGAAAGAACATTAGAGTAGTAGTTTCTCTTTGCAAATAAGCTGGCAATAGATAGGCACTATTAGCTCTGTTGCAAATAATGATGGTAGTATAATGTACCAGTGAAATGTATTAGATTTACACATAGAATCCTAAAATATTTCTTTGATAATTTAAAGCAAACTCAGTTTTTTTCTATTAAGGGTATTGAGATACACTCATGGCCTTAAAATTCTTTCTGGGCTAAGTATTGTCATGTATGGCTTTCAGGATGAAGTATGTCTTTCAATTGCCAAGACAGTGACTTTTTTCTTTGTGGTAAAATGAATTCTCTAGCTAGCTTACAGTATAAAATAGTCTTTAATTGGTATTCCAAACGTAGAGGTTATTTCTAAGGCTAAATTTGTGTCCTTAATAAGTTACCAAGCTTCTGTGATATATCATCCATGAAAAGAATGATAATAATAGTTACTCTTCAACTATTATCAAATTAACATTTATTAATATTAATAACCACCAGTTATTGAGTGGCTACTATGGGCTAGAAACTTGATGAGGTACTTTAAGTCCATGCCTAATTTAATTTTCCCAATTCTAGCAAAAGCAACAACAACTAATATTTATTTAGTGTTTACAAATTACCAGTTGCTGAGTTTATTGCCTTGTGTATGTTTTCTCATTAAATCCTCAAAGCAACTCTAGAGTGTTGGCACAATTCTTTTTGTCATTTTATAAGTGAGAAAACTGAAGTTTATAGAGATTAAATAACTTGCAAGGTCATACACCTGGTAAATGGAAGACATAGACTGGAACCCAGGGTGCTCTGACTCCAAGGCACAAGTTCTAAATAACTTTTCCAGGTAATATTATTATCCCTACTGTATTAGTAAGAATGCTGAAATTCAGAGATATTGCATCTGACCAAAGATACACTGCTATCAAGAGGCAGAGGGGACAAGCAAACTCAGGGTTTTCTGACCCTTAAGACAACACTAGATATGGTAGAAGCTCTCTCAATAGATCTACCTTCAAAGACCCTAGCAAAGTAACTGATGTTCTTCATCACTTCTGTAAAACGTACAGACTGGTACTCACTTCATCTTCAGTACTCATGATTAATGGGCTACTTTCTAGTATGCTTGCACATTTCTGCTCCCAGTTGTTCAGTAGTGTGTTTACAGTTGCATGGTTTCCAAACCTGTTTATGCCAGTTAACCATGTTATGTAGTTATATAGTTATTTTAATGCCAATATAAACTAGTGAAATATGAATGTAGAAATGTAATTATTATTTCCATAAAAACCAAACTGGATGGAAAGACTTAATAAAGGCAAGATGAAAAATTTTTTTACCTAAATTAGGTGTGAGTGATGCCATTGTAAAGAATTTCCAGTATAATAAAATACCGAAAAATTCTTCACTAACAGTTGCTTTGCAATTGTGCTTAAAATTTCAATTCACTTTAAAGAAATTCCAAGCTCTCAAAGAAAAGACCTTGGTTCTAAATCAAAAGATTGGCCAATGAGTGGATATTTATACATGTCAGATTAAAATAAAAAAGTATGTGCTCATCATTTTATGATTACATAATGATGCCCAATAGGAACATTTCTTCTCTATTATTGTCCTATTTACAGCTGAGAAAAGTTGAGGTGCAGGCTCAGTAACCTAGATCCTATAATCTAGTACAATGGCAGAGCTAAGACAAAGTTGCAAAGCTAGATGTAGGATACAACTGTGTGGTTCTCCAGGGCCTATCCTTTGTCCTTTACTGCCTTGCCAAGGATGATAAATTTGAGGGTTAGGAATCATATGACAGGAAACTCTATGGAAAATTATTGGACTGAGGCCAACCTTGAAAGGTCCCCCACTATATTCCCTGCCCTCAGAAAGATCTTCCCTTTTCTCAGATAGGTATTAACCTATTTGACTTTCAAAAACTCCAGGGAAAGATATTTCATCATATCACATAATGATTAGCATTGTTATCAGAATTTTATTTTCCTTAGAGACTCTACCAATATTCACTGCTTCTAAGATATAGAGCTTTTAAGCGGTAGGAAAGAACAGAAATGACTTATAATGACATGACAATATTGTTGAAGATGTAAGTCCCAGAACTTCTCTACTTTATGCTGGCTTCGCCAACTACTTACTTGACACTTTCTGAATTATTCATAAGTGAAAAAAAGACATTGTGTTTTAGACTTGGTTATTAAAATCATTTGAAAAATAATTCATTTAACTAGTTTCTATTTGTTGAGTTAATAGGAATACCAGCTTTCCTGGAGGATTTCCTGGAGAGTGATCTATGATCATATTGTCTGGAGAATTGAGGCAGGGTTATGATGAACAGGGGAGTAATTGCTGTATATACTCCCTTGCCTCAGGATTTTTCAGTGTAATGGTCAGGTTCCTTGTGTTAGTTACTATGGTTGCATAAAAAATCACCTCACAACTTAGTGGCTTATAATAGTAATACTTATTTACTATTCCTTATGGCTTCTGTGGGTCAAGTTTTCTGTGGCTTACCTGGGAGGTTCTAGCTCAGGGATTTTCATTAGGCTGTAGTCAGATGTTGGTTGGGGCTACAGGCCTTTGAGGGATTGACTGAGGCTGGAGGATCCACTTATAAGGTGGCTCCCTCACATGACTGGCCATTTGGTGCTGGTTGTGGGTTGGAGGCCTCAGTTCCTCTCTACATGGGCCTTTCTATGAGACTGCTTGAGTGTCCTCATGGCATTGTGGCTGACTTCTATCAGAGTGAGTGATCCAAGAAATCAAAAGACAGAAGCTGCAATACCTTGGCCTGGCCTCAGAAGTTACACCCTGTCATTTCTACCATATTCTGTTGGGGTCACATAGGGTCATAAGTGGCAAGGATCATAAGGGGTTATTTTAGGGGCTGGTTACCACATCCTCCTGCTTTATCCTCCTGGAATCATGGCAGTGATCAAAATCCGCTGTTGTAGTAATGGCTGTTTCTCTTCTCTTTCAGAATGTAAGTTCCCTTGCTGCCTATCTCCTGTCATTTATTTTCTCTTTCTTTAGTTCATAGGTTTTAAGAAGCCATTTCTTTTTGACCCCTGTCTATGGGTTCAACCTGGGTCTGAATTTGGTGGTTCTATTAATTGTTACTGCAGAACAAACCACCCCAAATCCTAGTGGTTTAAAACAACAACCATTTGTTCACTTATAATCATGTAGATCAGTAGTTTGAGCTGGGCTAAATTGGGTAGTACTATTTTTGTTTTTTTTGGTTTTTTTGTCTTGCCTGGGGTCACTCATGCAACCCTCAGCTCAACTGTCAGCTCAAATGGGGCTGAATGGTCTAAGGTCCTTACTCACACGTCTGGTGTTTGGCAGTCAAATCTTTGATTCTTCTCTATGTGGCCTCTCCAGTAGACTAGCTTGGGCTCATTCACACAGAGGTTTCAGAGTTGAAACCACAGCTAGGAGAGGGTGTAAGCACTTTCAGTTCTCTGCTTGTGATATTATGTTTGCATATATTCCCGGGGGCTAACGGAAGTCACATGGGTAAATCCAGATTCAAGTGATTGAGGAATTGATGTCACTTCCTGATGGGAGGATTGGTAAAGTCACATTATAAACGGGAGTGATACAGGATGGGAAGAGTTATTATGATCATCTGTGTGGTCTGCCAACATAGCTTTCCTTTGTCCTTTGGGATAGCCTTTCCTTATCTGTATCACCCTGTAAACTATAAGCTCCCTGAGGCAGGGACCTTGGCTGGCTTATATTTTTCTGTATCCTCAGCACCTTTCCCATCATTACATAATTATTCATTGAACTGAACTGAATGTAAAAACACTTTCAGGGAAAAGAGATCGTGGAAAGGGCAAGTGGAGAATGAAATTGAAAGACTCATGCTCTATTGACAATTTTGACTAGATTAGTTATTTAAACAACTGCTCAATCCACGCAAACAAAACCATTTGATTTTTAAAAGCTAGGTTATTAATCGTTTGTCTGAGCCGACTAACCGTTTGGTCAAAAAGGTGGGACAAATTGTGGGTGTGTAGGCAAAATAAAAGTATAGTGTGCCAGTCAATGTCCGTTTGACAATACTTCTTATTGCTGGTTCACATTAGACAATTTTTCAAAGATTACTGTTGATATGTTCCAAAAGTATATTGAGTGGTTAAAAACTTCATTTTACCCGTGAATTAGTCATTAAAATAACAAGTATTAACTTAGATTAATGAGAAAAATAAAAGCATATTGATGTGTTTATATTATAGCTTATTAAGTAGATAAACTTTCATAGTATGAGGTCCATGGAAGGAAAAAGTAGAAGGAGTCTTACGGTGAAAGTTGAAAGATTGAGGGCTGAGTTAAGTGCCTTAAAATATGGGGTAGCCAATATAGTTATAAAGAGTAGGTCTCATGAAAATCATGACAGTTATGATAGGAATGGATATATTACTTACCTATTGCTGTTTAAAAAAATTATCCCAAAATGTAGTGACTTGAAACAACAATAATTATTTTCTCTCATGAGTCAGGAATTTAGATAGGGCATAATGGGATGGCTTATCTCCGCTCTGAAATGTCGAGCCTCAGCTGGAAGAATTGGGAGTAGAGGCTGCAGTAATTTGAAGGCTTATTCACTCACATGGTTGATGCCAGGGGTCTAGTTGGGATTGTTGGTCAGAATACCCATATAGGAGGCTGGATCTTTCCTCACAAAATGGTTGTTGGATTCCAAGGATAAAGATGAAAGAAGAGGTAGAGTCAGAGAAGAGAGAGAGCGGGGAGAGAGAGAGAGAGAAAGAGAAAGCAAGCTATACTGCTGTTTATAGCCTAGCTTTGGAAGTCATGCATTATCACTTCTGCCTCTATTCGTGCTGGCATTCACAAAATGCAGCCCAGTGTGTTGGGGTGGGGAAATAGGATCCATCTCTTCAAGGGGAGTGAAAAAGTGCTTGAAGCACGTGTGGAACCAGAAATATTGCTGTGGTCAATTTTGGAAAATGTAATCTGCCTCCATGGAGCAGAAGTAGTCATATGGAACTTTTGGAACTAATATGGAACTAATATGGAACTTTTTTTTTGACTTGTGGCCTGAATAATGAATATGATTAATAGTGTTGAACAGAACCCAGAATGTTGATTCTAGGGGGAAGGCATTAATTAGAATATTTTTCAAAGAATTCAGAAAACCTGAGCTATTTTTTTTGTCATATTGGTGGTGCGTTTTTATTGCAAGTGACAAAACTGAACTCAAATTGGATTCATTAAAAAAAGGGAATTTATTAACTTATGCAACTGAAAAATTTGGGGGGATAATGCTGACTGTAAGTACAACTGGATAAAGGCCTCAAATGGTGCTGCTGGGAATCAGTGTCTCTCCATCTTGCAGGTTCGTTTTTCGATTTTTATTTCTCAGGCAGGCTTTCCTCAAGTCTAGGAAAAAGAAGTCAGCAGTAATTCTAGGCTTATATACTTTCAGTTTAGCAACTCCTTTTGAAATAGACTGTCTCTTTTGCAGTAGTCTCAGCCATAGTTCAGAGTACTGAGATCCATTGGGGTGCACTCTGAAAAAAAGACTATGAATCACCTCTCAGTGGTTATGATTCACATTAGCAAAGCATGAATCATGTACATATCCATAAAGCTAGAGGTTGTGGTTGGCCACATCCAAATCTCATGAATTGAGAGCCGTAGATCACCTTGAAGTGGCGTTTAACAGGAATAGTAGAAATACAGTACTGCTACAGACACTGTGTGCCTGTGGAGAGAACATTTTCCAGCAATGACAGAGGGGATGACTTTGGAGGTCAACAAGAAAAGAATGAAATACCCAAGGATCAATGCTGTAAGGAAGAAATCAAGAGCTGGAGCCTGTTGATTGAGTTAATGAGTTGTGTACCAATTTGACTTCATTCTTACGTATTTATTTGATACAGAGTTATTGAACATCTAATATGTTCCAGGAATGGAATTTTATGTATTTGGCTAGTAGTGCAGCTTGAGTCTAAGTAAGAATTAGACTTGCCTGGGTAGGCCTGGCAGATACGTGGGGTGAGTCTGGTAGAAAACTATTGTGTGAGGACCTCAGAGCCTTTAGAAAAGTTTCATGCTGAGAGGAGGTAAGTTTGAAGGAAAGTGAAAGCCTTTGCAATTGGAGGAGAGAGGCAAGTGTAGCATAGTGCCTCCCATTCAGATTAGTTCCCTAAGCCCACCCACCCCTGGAGTTGTATATGAACCCCAAAGAAAGCAGTGGGATTGGAGGTCAATATTGAAGTTGCTGTAAGACAAGTAGCACTGCATTGCAGCCTCCTCCAGCAAAGAGAAACCCAAGAGAAAGAGCAACATTCTCCCACTTTGCAGACGAATAACTGAGTAGCTTTCATATCTTGAGTATTGCAGTATCTCAGATATGGCAGGAGATAATTTCCTAACAATAATTCCAGCAGGCATAAGTTCAGACTGGTGGGAACATATTTATTTATGAGCTTGTGTTTGATATTCTCTGGGTACCTCCAAGAATACCTGGGAATACTTTTTAGAGCAGGAAAGTGAAGGTCAGAATCATACAAATATGAGTTCTTGCAGCTAAGGGGGCATTTGCATTACACATAGTTTGGCGTAATCAAATACTAGGAGCACGTAGTAGTAGTAAGCCATAAATAGTAGTAAGAAGTAGTAGTAAATCGATGGTTTTCAGTACTGTTGGGATATATTATTTGTTCTTCAGTACAAGGGGCTGTGGAGTAGACCAGAGTAAAGAGTGCATTTTAAAAAGTCTGAATTTTAGACTGATGTATGAAAACCTTTAGTAACATCCAGGGGCACGTTGGAATAAGCCACCATTGTTTCTCAAATATACTGATTACATAATCTGCAATTTAAAAGATGACCATAATTATCTAATGGATCTTCTGGGATGTTATGTCAGAGATGTTTGACCTTGTCTAAGATCCTACACAGAAGATGGTCAAATATACTTCTCTTTAAATTGCTCTATTCTCAGAGACATTAAAGAAACTAAGGGAGCTTAATTAGCCCTGTGCTAGGCCAGAAGAGAGAAAGAATAACATGACATAAGATTATAGAATAGTGGGCTCTAATAAAAGTATGTTTAAGTGTAATACAGGGGAAAAAAAGAAAACAAGCTCACAGACGAAGACATTTGAATTTGGCTTTGAAAGATGAGTTGAAATTCACTGGATAGCAGGGATGATGGGAAGAGACCATTGAAGGTAGAGGAAGCAGTAGTGTATACACATGAAATAACACCCTGTTTGGGAAGAGTGAGTAGTTTTGGGTCTGGAGCATAAAGTACTGGAGGTAGACATATCAGTGGGCAGAGAATCTTTCATACTTTGCTTATGAGTTTAAACTTTATCATGTGAGACATTAGGAGCCCTGGAAAGACTTAAAAGAGTGGCATAATTTTTTTTTTGTCTTAGAAAGATTACTTTGGCATCATTTTGGAGGACTGGAGATGGTCAAGATGAGGGAGAAGAAACTAGTTAAATTCTTCATAAGCCAGACTAGAAATATCTGCTACCCCATTGCATATTGTCTTGGTAGGTGGTGTCTGAATGTTTTACCAAGTATCAGCCCTTTCTGTTTGGGGTTTGCTCTGGGCCTACTTCAAATTTCATGAAGATAATGAATATGAAAAGGAATTAATAATCTGTATTTTAATATAGCATGGCTTTAATTTGAGTATGCAGAGAAGATACAGAATAATTGCCTATCTGATTAACTTTTTAAAAATAAATTTATTTATTTTTGGCTGCGTTGGGTCTTCATTGCTGCCTGCAGGCATTGTTTAGTTGTGGCAAGTGGGGGCTACTCTTTGTTGTGGTGCATGGGCTTCTCACTGTGGTGGCTTCTCTTGCTGCAGAGCATGGGCTCTAGGCATGCGGGCTTCAGTAGTTGTTGCACGTGGGCTCAGTACTAGTGGCTCGTGGGCTCTAGAGTACAGGCTCAGTAGTTGTGGTGCACGGACTTAGTTGCTCTGCGGCATGTGGGACCTTCCCAGACCAGGGCTCAAACATGTGTCCCTTGCATTGGCAGGCGGATTCTTAACGATTGTGCCACCAGGGAAGCCCCTGATTAACTTTTGAAAAGGTTGAATAAAAGGGTTCCGATAGGCTGCCTTTGACAGAATTTATGTAAATGTCAAGTTTCATTTTTTTATTTTAAAATTTTATTTAATTAATTTTTTTATACAGCAGGTTCTTATTAATTATCTATTTTATACATATTAGTGTATATATGTCAATCCCAATCTCCCAATTCAACCCACTACCACCCGCCTCCGCTGCTTTCCCCCCTTGGTGTCCATACGTTTGTTCTCTACATCTGTGTCTCTATTTCTGCCCTGCAAACCGGTTCATCTGTACCATTTTTCTAGGTTCCACATATATGCGGTAATATACGATATTTGTTTTTCTCTTTCTGACTTACTTCACTCTGTATGATAGTCTCTAGATCCATCCACGTCTCTACAAATGACCCAGTTTTGTTCCTTTTTATGGCTGAGCAATGTTCCATTGTGTATATGTACCACATCTTCCTTATGCATTCGTCTGTCGATGGGCATTTAGGTTGCTTCCATGACCTGGCTATTGTAAATAGTGCTGCAATGAACATTGGGGTGCATTTGTCTTTTTGAATTATGGTTTTGTTTGGGTATATGCCCAGGAGCGGGATTGCTGGGTCATATGGTAATTCTATTTTTAGTTTTTTAAGGAACCTCCATACTGTTCTCCATAGTGTCTGTGTCAATTTACATTCCCACCAACAGTGCAAGAGTGTTCCCTTTTCTCCACACCCTCTCCAGCATTTGTTGTTTGTAGATTTTCTGATGATGCCCATTCTAACTGTGTAAGGTGATACCTCATTGTAGTTTTGATTTGCATTTCTCTAATAATTAGTGATGTTGAACAGCTTTTCATGTGCTTCTTGGCCATCTGCATGTCTTCTTTGGAGAAATATCTATTTAGGTCTTCTGCCCATTTTTGGATTGGTTTGTTTGTTTTTTTAATATTGAGCTACATGAGCTGTTTATATATGTTGGAGATTAATCCTTTGTCCGTTGATTCGTTTGCAAATATTTCCTCCCATTCTGAGGGTTGTCTTCTCATCTTGTTTGTAGTTTCCTTTGTTTTGCAAAAGCTTTTAAGTTTCTTTAGGTCCCATTTGTTTATTTTGTTTTTATTTCCATTACTCTAGGAGGTGGATCAAAAAAGATCTTGCTGTGATTTATGTCAAAGAGTGTTCTTCCTATGTTTTCTTCTAAGAGTTTTATAATGTCCGGTCTTACATTTAGGTCTCGAATCCATTTTGAGTTTATTTTTGTGTATGGTGTTAGGGAGTGTTCTAATTTCATTCTTTTACATGTAGCTGTCCAGTTTTCCCAGCACCACTTATTGAAGAGGCTGTCTTTTCTCCATTGTATATCCTTGCCTCCTTTGTCATAGATTAGTTGACCATAGTTGCGTGGGTTTATCTCTGGGCTTTCTATCCTGTTCCGTTGATCTATATTTCTGTTTTTGTGCCAGTACATATTGTCTTGATTACTGTCGCTTTGTAGTATAGTCTGAAGTCAGGGAGTCTGATTCCTCCAGCTCTGTTTTTTTCCCTTGAGACTGCTTTGGCTATTCTGGGTCTTTTGTGTCTCCATACAAATTTTAAGATTTTTTGTTCTAGTTCTGTAAAAAATGCCACTGGTAATTTGACAGGGATTGCGTTGACTCTGTAGATTGCTTTGGGTAGCATAGTCATTTTCACAATATTGTTTCTTCCAATCCAAGAAAATGGTATATCTCTCCATCTGCTTGTGTCATCTTTGATTTCTTTCATCAGTGTCTTATAGCTTTCTGAGTACAGGTCTTTTACCTCCTTAGGTAGGTTTATTCCTAGGTATTGTATTCTTTTTGTTGCAATGGAAAATGGGATTGTTTCCTTAATTTCTCTTTCTGATCTTTTGTTGTTAGTGTATAGGAATGCAAGAGATTTCTGTGCATTAATTTTGTATCCTGCAACTTTGCCAGATTCATTGATTAGCTCTAGTAGTTTTCTGGTGGCATCCTCAGGATTCTCTATGTATAGTATCATGTCATCTGCAAACAGTGACAGTTTTACTTCTTCTTTTCCAATTTGTATTCCTTTTATTTGTTTTTCTTCTGATTGCCATGGCTAGGACTTCCAAGACTATTTTGAATAATAGTTGCGAGAGTGAACATCCTTGTCTTGTTCCTGATCTTAGAGGAAATGCTTTCAGTTTTTCAGCATTGAGAATGATGTTTGCTGTGGGTTTGTCATATATGGCCTTTATTATGTTGAGGTAAGTTCCTGTATGCCCACTCTATGGAGAGTTTTTATCATAAATGGGTGTTGAATTTTGTCAAAAGCTTTTTCTACATCTTTTGAGATTATTATACGGTTTTTATTCTTCAATTTGTTAATATGGTGTATCACATTGATTGATTGGTGTATGTTGAAGAATCCTTGCATCCCTGGGATAAACCCCACTTGATCATGGTGTATGATCCTTTTAATGTGTTGTTAGATTCTGTTTGCTAGTATTTTGTTCAGGACTTTTGCATCTATGTTCATCAGTGATATTGGTCTGTAATTTTCGTTTTTTTTAGTATCTTTGTCTGGTTTTGGTATCAGGGTGATGGTGGCCTAATAGAATGAGTTTGGGAGTGTTCCTTCCTCTGCAATTTTTGGAAGAGTTAGAGAAGGATGGGTGTTAGCTGTTCTCTGAATGTTTGATAGAATTCACCTGTGAAGCCATCTGGTACTGGACTTTTGTTTGTTGGAAGATTTTTAATCACAGTTTCAATTTCATTACTTGTGATTGGTCATATTTTCTATTTTTTCCTGGTTCAGTCTTGGAAGGTTACGCCTTTTTAAGAATTTGTCCATTTCTTCCAGGTTGTCCATTGTATTGGCATAGAGTTGCTTGTAGTAGTCTCTTATGATGCTGTGTATTTCTGCAGTATCCATTGTAACTTCTCCTTTTTCATTTCTAATTTTATTTTATTAATTACTTAATTAATTAATTTTTTTGTGGTACACGGGCCTCTCACTGCTGTGGCCTCTCCCGTTGCGGAGCACAGGCTCTGGACGCGCAGGCTCAGCAGCCATGGCTCATGGGCCTAGCCACTCCGCGGCATGTGGGATCTTTCCAGACCAGGCCACGAACCCGCGTCCCCTGCATCAACAGGCAGACTCTCAACCACTGGGCCACCAGGGAAGTGGTCTAATTTTATTGATTTGAGTCCTCTCCCTCTTTTTGTTGATGAGTCTGGCTAAAGGTTTATCAATTTTGTTTATCTTCTCAAAGAACCAGCTTTTAATTTTATTGATCTTTGCTATTGTTTTCTTTGTTTCTTTCTCATTTATTTCTGCTCTGATCTTTATGATTTCTTTCCTTCTACTAACTTTGAGTTTTGTTTGTTCTTCTTTCTCTAGTTCCTTTAGATGTAAATTTAGATTGTTTATTTGAGATGTTTCTTGTTTCTTGAGGTAGGCTTGTATTGCTATAAAATTCCCTCTTAGAACTGCTTTTGCTTCATCGCATAGGTTTTGAATCGTCGTGTTTTCGTTGTAATTTGTCTCTAGGTATTTTTAAAATTTCCCCTTTGATCAGTGATCTTTTGGTTATTTAGTAACGTATTGTTTACCCTCCATGTGTTTGTATTTTTTACGTTTTTTTCCCTGTAATTGGTTTCTAATCTCACAGCGTTGTGGTTGGAAAAGATGCTCTATATGTTTTCAGTTTTCAGTTTTCTTAAATTTACTTGATTTGTGACCCAAGATGTGATCTCTCCTGGAGAATGTTCCATGTGCACTTGAGAAGAAAGTGTAATCTGCTGTTTTTGGATGGAATGTCCTATAAATATCAATTAAATCTATCTGGTCTATTGTGTCATTTAAAGCTTCTGCTTCCTTATTTATTTTCTGTCTGGATGATCTGTCCATTGGAGTATGTGAGGTGTTAGTGTCCCCCACTATTACTGTGTTACTGTCGATTTCCTCTTTTATAGCTGTTAGCAGTTGCCTTATGTATTGAGGTGCTCCTGTGTTGGGTGCATATATATTTATAATTGTTATATCTTCTTCTTGGATTGATCCCTTGATAATTATATGTCTTTCCTTGTCTCTTGTAACATTCTTTAGTTTAAAATCTATTTTTTCTGATATGAATATTGCTACTCCAGCTTTCTTTTGCATTCCATTTGCGTGGAATATCTTTTTCCATCCCTTCACTTTCAGTCTGTATGTGTCCCCAGGTCTGAAGTGGGTCTCTTGTAGCCAGCATATATATGGGTCATGTTTTTGTATCCATTCAGCCAGTCTGTGTCTTTTGGTTGGAGCATTTAATCCATTCATTTTACCATTTAATCCATTCATTTAATTACCATTTAAGGTAATTATTGATATGTATGTTCCTATGACCATTTTCTTAATTGTTATGGGTTTGTTTTTGTAGGTCCTTGTCTTCTCTTGTGTTTCCCACTTAGAGAAGTTCCTTTAGCATTTATTGTAGAACTGGTTTGGTGGTGCTGAATTCTCTTAGCTTTTGCTTGTCTGTAAAGGTTTTGATTTCTCCATCAGATGTGAATGAGATCCTTGCCAAGAGTAATCTTGGTTGTAGGGTCTTCCCTTTCATCACTTTATGTATATCATGCCACTCCTTTCTGGCTTGTAGAGTTTCTGCTGAGAAATCAGCTGTTAACCTTAAAGGAGTTCGCTTGTATGTTATTTGTCCTTTTTCCCTTGCTGCTTTCAATAGTTTTTCTTCATCTTTAAATTTTTGCCAATTTTATTACTATGTGTCTCAGCGTGTTTCTACTTGGGTTTATCCTGTATGGGACTCTCTGCGCTTCCTGCACTTGGGTGACTATTTCCTTTCCCATGTTAGGGAATTTTTCGACTATAATCTCTTCAAATATTTTTTCGGGTCCTTTCTCTCTCTCTTCTCCTTCTGGGACCCCTATAATGCGAATGCTGTTGCATTTAATGTTGTCCCAGAGATGTCTTAGGTTGTCTTCATTTCTTTTCATTCTTTTTTCTTTATTCTGTTCTGCAGCAGTGAATTCCACCCTTCTGTCTTCCAGGTCACTTATCCATTCTTCTGCCTCAGTTATTCTGCTATTGATTCCTTCTAGGGTAGTTTTCATTTTAGGTATTGTATTGTTCATCTCTGTTTGTTTGTTCTTTAATTCTTCTAGGTCTTTGTTAAACATTTCTTGCATCTTCTCGATCTTTGACTCCATTGTTTTTCCGAGGTCCTCGATCATCTTCACTATCATTATTCTGAATTCTTTTTCTGGAAGGTTGCCTATCTCCACTTCATTTAGTTGTTTTTCTGGGGTTTTATCTTGTTCCTTTATCTGGTACATAGCCCTCTGCCTTTTCATCTTGTCTATCTTTCTGTGAATGTGGTTTTTGTTCCACAGGCTGCTGGATTGTAGTTCTTCTTGTTTTTGCTAATATCAAGGTTCTTTAGGTTTTTGTTTTATTATATAATTAGGGCTAAATTTTTAATGTCACAGTATGATTCAAAATGTAAACATTCACTCAACAGATTTTGGAACATGTGCCATATTATATGGGAAAGCCTGTGTCCCTATAGCACTTCTATGCCAGGATCATTAAATTTCCCAACTGAAAGCTTAGCTTAGCTTCAGGTTCTATAGGTAATCCTGTTTCTCTTCTGGAAAAATGAAGAAGCTTCAGGCAAATAGCTTGGGAGGATCTATATTAATGTCTTTGGGTAGATCTTACTCTGATCTGATTTCCTTCATTTATTAATTAGAATCCCAAGACTAAGCCTTACCATGTATCCCAGTTTCAGTAATGTGTTTTAATCCCTGTCCTTTGTCTTACTCCCTGCTTTGATAATTCATTCAGTATTCCTATTTCTTGAGATTTTGACTCTGCCCTTATGGCTGCCTAGAACTCAAGTCCTCTGTCTAGCCATGCTATCCGCTATGGGGCCTCTTGGACAATCCAGCTATCTCTGTAACAGCTGCCTCCAGGTATGACCATTTTCTGTACTCTGCTTCACTCCCATTTCATACAGGTAGCTGGACCTTATGCCTGGTTCTCAGCCTCTTTTGACTTGTTCTGTCCATTTGCAGACTGTTCTCTGGTTCCAAAAATAAGCAGACAATAATATTTTCTGAGTACTCTAGGATAGTGGTTTTCAAACAGTTTCCCTCAGAATCTGTGGGAGATGTTTTAAGCATTCCATGTTTAAATTTGATACAATTTTATTTTAAAATGTTTGATTATTAAATAAGCCCACCCCAAGTTTTAGCCCTATGGTTCCTCAAAATTAAGTTGAAAACCATGGATATAGCAAAAGTTTTAATTGGCTATTTAGCTTAGAAATGAGGCCCTCATTCTTAAGATATTTAGTTACTACTGAAGCTTTTTCACCATCTTAAATTGATTAAAGTGCTTTACAGATTACAGGAAAGGGTGTCTATCATTCTGGTTTTTTGTCTTTGTAATACCAAAAGGTATTTGTAACACGAGAGTGAAGAGTGGTTTACTTATCCCTGCCACTCGTTAGCCAAGTTTTCTTGGTCAAGTCCCTGAACGTCTCCAAGCCTTGGTTTCCTCTGGCAATACCTTAGGAGGTAGAGCAAGGATCAGAAGATATTGATATCCTAGTAAATACTTATTATCTCATTTCATAGTAGGGTTGACACTACGTTATGATGTGTAACACATGTAGAGATTCTGATGATGATTATTATTAGAATAAAGATAGTGGAGTCAAATTGTCCTTGTTGGTATTAGTTTTCAATAACAAACTAAATAAACAAATAAAGCCTAAACTATTGAGTCCATCATGGAAAGAGAACATCATAAAATGATTGGTCAAAAATAGTGTACAGCCCTGTCCTAGGAATTCTACAGGATTCTTGATTGCATGTGACGAATAACAAAAACAAAAAATACCTAAATTTGCTTTAGGAGAGACAAAAGGAAAAGTCAAAGTATGCATCTATGGCTCTCTGGCATGGCTAGATGCGGGCGTCAAATTATGCTTCTGTACTCTCTCTCTCTTTCTCTCTTCCAGTCCCTCTCTGGACCATCTCTTTCCATTTTTTTGCTTTGCTTTTCTCTCTGGTAGCTTCATTCCTAGCCAGGTTTTCTTCCTATGATGACATGTGGTAGGTTCAGTGTAATGTCTTATCTGTTTAGTAATTCCTGCAGGAGTCCCAGATGTCATCCTCCTTCCTTATTGCTATGGATACATGGACCTAGGTTACATTTCCATTTCGCAGAACCACTTGTTAGGTCTGCCCCAACTAAATCTCAAAGGCTGAGGATAGGGTAAGGGCTGACCTTCAGAAAGGAGGAGATAGCTTCTTTCACCAGAAATTGGCATGTTGTGAAGATGTCATTACTGTCAATTCTAAGTGCATGATCTTGAATTTTGTGAACCTTAGATTCATCACCCCTTATTGATAGAAATAGTCACTCCAGAGGTTTAGGT
Source organism: Phocoena phocoena (assembly GCF_963924675.1). Taxonomy (NCBI): domain Eukaryota; kingdom Metazoa; phylum Chordata; class Mammalia; order Artiodactyla; family Phocoenidae; genus Phocoena; species Phocoena phocoena. The sequence goes on along the minus strand of NC_089224.1, from coordinate 43,092,152 downwards.
TGAAAATTAAATGACTTAAAGTATTAACAAGCTTACCAGAGTATCTGGCATTAAGTACCCTTAGTAAATCTAATTGTTTCCCTATTTTCAGTAGCATGGAAATAAGATTTGTGAGAAAGCCAAGTGTAAAATAGGAGTCATTCTGAAATTTCTACCACAATTTGACTTTCCTTTTGATCTCATACATTTAGAAATGGAAATCATGAACATCTGTGTAACATTTTCTATAGGTCTGTACTACTTTAGGCAGCAAGCAGACATGTCCTGTGCCCAAGAGGGTAACTTCAGGTCTTATGTTCTTTTAGGGCCTTGTGACACTCAGGTAGCTCCAGTTACCTACCCAGTGGAAGCTGTCAGAGGCTAACTGCCCATGTCAAAAAGATCGTCAGAGGCAGAAATGCCTGAAAAGCTCAGCATCCGTCACCTCCTAGGGAATATTAGCCACCCTGGGCATAGGAGTGGAGAACTGTGGGACTGTCAATCAATGTGATGACTGGTACTTTGCTACTCTCATATTTTGTCCTATTAATGTGAGGACAAAAGCTGTGGTAATATTGACACAACCTGAGGAACATGCAGCAATTTGAATGTGTTGTTTGTTGGAATAAAGCTGTGGTTATGTAGCTTTAGAAGTGCTAAAAGTAATTAGTTTTAACTCATCTTGACTATCAAAGAGATGCATGGGAGGGAGGTTGTGGGGTATCCTTTTAGTTCCCGATTGATTTTTGCTGTAGGTTGTTTTTGTAATTTTTCTAATAACAAACACCATGTGACAAAGGCCTTCCTTCTAGCATGTTCTGTGATCTTCAGTCTCTTGGTCCTGACATAATCCATTAGTGGCTGCATTACAAGCCTGGTTAAAAACACAGAGCTGGGCTTCCCTGGTGGTGCCGTGGTTGAGAGTCCACCTGCCGATGCAGGGGACACGGGTTCGTGACCCGGTCCAGGAAGATTCCACATGCCGCGGAGTGGCTGGGCCCGTGAGCCATGGCCGCTGGGCCTGTGCGTCCGGAGAGGCCACAGAGGCCACAGCGGTGAGAGGCCCGTGTACCGCAAAAAAACCAAAAAAAACCCCACAGAGCTGGTCACATCCCATTACAATGAAACCTTTGTTTAAACAAAATGGTTCCCAAGTTTCCTTCTGTGGCATAATTAATTCAGGTAGCATAGAATAAAACATTTTGATATCACAGAGTATTTGGAGATTCTCTTCAAATTCCTCTTAAGGAATTGTGAAATCATTCATTGCTTATTCAACAATTTAAAAATATATACTGTGTCGATTGCTTGGCATTGAGCCTTTTAGCAGTGGACAAAACAAAATCTCTTCTCTCAGAGACATCACATTCTAGTGGATGACAAAGATAATTGTATTAGTTTGCTAGGGCTGTCATAGCAAAATACCACAGACTGGAGGCTTAAACAATGGAAATTTATTTTCTCACAGTTCTGGAGGCTTGAAATCCAAGATCAAGCTGTCAGCAAGTTTGGTTTCTCCTGAAGACCCTCTTCTTGACTTGCAGGTGGCCACCCTCTTGCTGTGTCCTCACATGATGTTTTCTCTGTGTGTGCATGCCCCTGGTGTCTCTGTGTCTAAAGTTCTTCCTCTTACAAGGACATTAGTCAGATATGATTAGGGCCCACCCCAATGGCCTCCTTTAGACTCAGTTACCTCTTTAAAGTTCTTATTTCTCAATACAGTCACATTCTGAGGTACTGGGGGTTAAGGCTTCAACATATAGTTCTGTGGGGACACAATTTAGCCCAGAACAACAATGAAAGTTAAACAAATGACTGTGTATTATTTAAGATGGTATTGCAATGCTATAAATGAAAGTTAAGCAGGGTAAATGATGGGGTGAGAAAGCTGGGGCACTGTAAACAGAAATGGATGGTCAGAGAAGTTCTCTCTGTGGAAATAGCATTTGAACAGAGAAATGAAGAGAAGGAGTGACGCCCAGGAATATCTGAGGGAGAAGTCTTTTAGGCAGAGGAGATGGTGCTTCATGTAGTAGGAAAAGTGCCAAGAGGCAATGTGGCTGGAATGGAGAATGCGAAGGGCCCAGATGAGATCAGAGGTAACTGGGGCCTGTCATGGAAGGCCCCAGAGACCTACTCAGAAGGGGTGGCCATCTGATGGCAACAATACATTACTAAACCCACAATCAAGACTCAGTGTGATCTATGCTAGTTGGTTTGTACTGCATGCTGTGGACAGCCCTGGCTACATAATTTGTGGGGCCCAGTGCAAAGTGAAAATGTGGGGCACCTTGTTCAGATGTCAAGATGGTAACAACAGGGTATTAAACTAAGGGCAGGGCCCTTCTAGTTGCAGAACCTTGAACAACTGTACAGGTCACATGCCCTGGCTGTGGAAATACATGAGAGAAGTAGCTGACTCAACACATTTTTTTTCAAAAGTAAAACGCTCAGTTGGATGTTGTATAGTCTTATGGAAAGTGTGTTTCTGGAGTTTGGATTTGAAGTCCCTAGTAAAGTCCTGGATTCTTTGTTTTCTGTTAGCCAGGGTTCTCCAGAGAAACAGAATCAGGAGAATATATATATTAGGAATTGGCTCATGCAATTATAGAGGCTGAGAAGCCCCACAATCTGCCACCTGCAAACTGGAGACCCAGGAAAGCCCATGCTGTAATTTCCTCAAGTCGGAAGGCCTGAGAACCAGCGGAGCTGATGGTGTAAATCCCAGTCTGAGGGCAAAGGAAGGTGAGATGAGATGTCCCAGTTCAAACAGTGAGGCAGAAAAAATAAAGGGGTGAATTTCTCCTTCCTCTGTCTTTTGTTCTGTCCTTGTCCTCGTTAGATTGGATGATTCTCACCAGATTGGGTTTACAGTCTGCATTACTGATCCACCCATTCAAATGATAATCTCATCTGGAAATACCATCACAGACACGCCTAGAAATAATGTTTAATCTGGGTACGCTGTGGTCACTCAAATTAACACATGAAATTAACCATCACAACCAGTGATACTTTGGGCAAGTTATGTAACCCAATTAGTCTCAGATTTCTCACCTGTAAAAGAAGGATTATAGACCCTGTCTTATAAGGTTTGGTTTTGGTCCAGTTTAGCCAAATAATGGTGACAGTGTTTGGTAAACTATAGGATTCCATAAAAAGATTATGATTGATTTAGTAATATATTTAAATTGCTTCTCCTTTATGTTCTGTTTTGACATCTCCTTCCTGTAATTCCTGAACAAGGAAAGCATTTTATGAGCTAATGGTGATAATTTACACTGGAAATAAATATTATTCACCTCTTTTTTATGCAGGAAATCAGTCTTATTATGCAATAACGTTTTATTATGGGCAAGAAGCCCAGGCATCAGACTGAATGTTATACTTTGTCCCATGACATAACTGAGACTATATATCAATGGTCTTTATTCCTCTGCAACAATTATTTGGTAAAATGAACAAATTCTAAGTGAGCCTGTTGTTCTGGCCTCTTCTCTCCTGCTTCAGTTTTTCTCCTCTAGACAGTCATTTTTCTGCCTCTCTTGTCCAGTTCTCTCCCCACAGAGCAGCTGTATTTGTATGTCTCATCCTGAGAGGGCAGGCAACTGGCTGCCCTCAAGGCCACTCTGTGGCCTGGCCAGTGGGGAACCATGAAGAGCCATCTGCTTGCCTCCGCTGCAGAAATTGAGTGTCACCTTTGTAGTAGTCCTGTTTACAGAATGATAATAGAGTTATTCTTAACTAAGTGTATTGTTTGCTGAAGAAAGGGGCATACTTTCAAACAGTAAATAAGGAGAAAGTGTAACCAATGCTGGTAAGATTACACACTTTGCTGCATGTTTTAGTTTTTCTATAATCAAGTAAGAGATGACAGTAGGCACATGGGAAACATACTTCTGATTGAATACAACTTCAAACAATGTGGCCCTCTACATGCAGAAACAAATGACAAGAATGCCTGACTTGTTGGAAGGGCAATCTGAAAAAAAAAATTGTTTATTTTTACAGGTTGTAGCAATTGTTTTAAGGCTTAGAATCTCTCTTCATAGCGTCACCTCAAGACTGTCTATTGTTCCTAAGGCTACAATTGTAGTGTGGGGTAATGAAAAAACATGAGTTTAGCACCAGAGAGGCTATGTTCAGATCCCCTCACTCATTTACTTACTGGATGAATTATATGGTCTAGTCAAAACCTTCAGATTGTTTCCTCATTTATAAAGTGGGCATCAAAATATTTTCGGAAAATTTGGGAGTATCCTAATGATCTTCATAGGAGAAACTTGAATATAGTAGATGATCAGTAATCTAGGTATTACAATTAGACAGTGTTAAGATGATTGTTTTTCATTATTCTTACCTGTACATGAATACAAGAAACTCATCCCAAGAAATACAGACATCTAATTAACCAGACAGTTTTGATGGTGGTTGAAAACTTGAATCAACTTAGATATTACATTAATATAATTCAATACACATTTATTAAGTGCTAATTATGGAAAAGTCACTAGCTCAGAGATAGAGGTCCAAAGACAAACCCTGAATTCAAAGTTGGTAGAATGGTCAAGACATGTAACTTCTAATTCCTTTTCAATTGGGCAATACCCCATTTCTCTATAAATTTTTTTTTGTTGTTATGATTTTCTTTTTGGATGTTAGATCTCTCTAGTTGAGCACTTATTTTTAAAAATATATCACATATTCTTACCTAAATTTGAGATATCTCTTTCTTGGTGCTTTATACTGTTTCTAAATGAAAGCACAAGAGTATTGAACCTTGTCTGGTGCTATATGAAAAGAAGACTCACAGCAGGTATGAGTAAAAATGAGGAAAAGACAGGAGATCAGCCAAGATGGTGGAGTAGAAAAGCCTTGAGCTCATCTCATCTCACAAGCACACCACAATCACAACTATCTGCAGGACAACCATTGATGGAAAAGACTGGAACCTACCAGAAAAGATCTTCTGCAACTAAAGACATAAAGAAGGAACCACAGTGAGATGGGTAGGAGGGGCAGACTCACAATATAATCAAGTACCATACCCCCGGGTGTGCAACTCACAAACTGGAGAATAATTACATTGCAGAAGTTCTCCCACAGGAGTGACAGTTCTGAGCACCCCGTTGGGCTTCACAACTTAGGGGTCCTGCACTGGGAAGATGAGCCCCCAGAGCATTTGGCCTTGAAGGCCAGAGGGGCTTAATTTCAGGAGACCCACAGGACTGGGGGAAACAGAGACGTCACTCTTAAAGGACACACACCAAATTCACGTGCACCGGGTCACAGGGTGAAAGAGTAATTTGTTAGGAGCCTGGGCCAGACCTGCCCGCTAGTCTTAGAGAGTCTCCCAGAGAAGCGGGGCTGGGGGATGGCTGTGGCTCACTCTGGGGACATGGAGACTGGTAGCAGTCATATTTGGGAACATTCTACAGCATGAACACTCCTGCTGGTGGCTGCCATCTTGGGACCCTCCTTCTACTCATTAGTGCCAAAACCTGGCCCTACGCAACTGCCCGTAGGCATCAATGCTGGGTAGCCTCAAGCCAAACAGCTAACTGGGTGGGGACACAGCCCCAGCCATTAGCAGACAGACTGCCTAAAGGCTTCCTGAGCCCACAGCCACCTCTAGACACGCCCCTAGACATGGAGCTGCCCACCAGAGGACCAAGACCCAGCTCCATCCACCAGTGGGCAGGCACCAGCCCTGCCCTTCAGGAAGCTTGCACTAGCCTCTAGACCAGTCTCACCTCCCAGGGGGCAGACACCAGACTCAAGAGAACCATGATCCCGCAGCCTGCATACCCAGCCCACCACAGCAGGCCAGACCCTACCCTGGGACCAGCTGGGCCCTGTCCCTGTCCACTGGCAGGCTGACACAAGCTTCGGGACACCCCAGAGCCCATACCCAACTGTGTCAGGAGCCAATCCCCCATCCCCCACCACCCAACAATCTGAAATGAGCTCTGAGATCCCTGGGCTCTGCAGCCAGACTCCAGGAACTGGCTCTGCCTGCTAGTAGTCTGGCATTAACCCCAGGACCTGGCTTCACCCATCAGTGGGCGGGCAACAGCCCTGGAGTCTTCAGGACCCTGGCTCCGCCCACCAGTGAGCCAGCACTACCCTGGGGACCCCTTGGACATAGGCAACCTACCCAAGGAAGAGTTCAGAGTAATTAATGTAAAGATGATCAAAGAACTTGGGAGAAGAGTGCGCGAACAAAGCGAGAAGTTGGAAATTTTTAACAGTTAAAATGAGTTAGAAAATATAAAGAACAACCAAACAGAGATGAAGAATACAATAACTGAAATGAAAAGTACACTAGAAGGAATCAGTGGTAGACTAAATGATATAGAGGAATGGATCAGCAAGCTGGAAGACAGAGTAGTGGAAATCATTGCTGCTGAACAGAAAAAGAATGAAAAGAAATGAGAACAGTTTAAGAAACCTCTGGGACAATATCAAGCACATTAATATTTGTATTATGGGGGTCCCAGAAGGAGAATAGTGAGAGAAAGGGCCTGAGAAAATGTTTGAAGATGTAATAGCTGAAAACTTCCCTAACCTGGGAAAGGAAACAGTTGCCCAAGTCCAGGAAGTGGAGGGAATCCCATACAGGGTTAACCCAAGGAGGAACACGCCAAGACACATAGTAATTAAAATGACAAAAATTAAAGAAAAAGAATATTAAAGCAGTAAGGGAAAAGCAACAAATAACATACAAGGGAGCTCACATAAGGCTATCAGCTGATTTTTCAGCAGAAACTGCAGGCCAGAAGGGAGTGGCCCGATATATTAAAAGTGATAAAAGAAAAAAACCTACAACCAAGAATACTCTACCTAACAAGGCTCCCATTCAGATTTGATGGAGAAATCAAAAGCTTTACAGACAAGCAAAAGCTAAAGGAGTTCAGCACCATGAAACCAGCTTTATAACAAATGTTAAAGGAACTTCTCTAGGTGAAAAAGAAAAGGCCACAACTAGAAATAAGAAAATTACAAAATGAAAAACTCACTGGTAAAGGCAAACATACAGTAAAGGTAGGAAATCTTCCACACGTAAAGCTAGTAGGGAGGTTAAAAGGCAAAAGTAGTAAAATCATCTGTATCCACAATAAACAGTTAAAGGATACACAAAACAATTATATATAAAATATAATATCAGAAACAGTAATCATGAGAGGAGGGGAGCACAAATGCAGGGTTTTAAAAAATGCATTTGAAATTAAGAGATCAGCAACTAAAAATAATCACGCATATATAGACTGCTATGCAAAAGCCTCATGGAAACCAAAAATCTATAATAAAATGAGGAAAATACAAAGAGATGAGACTTTAAGAAAAAGAGATGAGACTTTAACATGTGAAGATATGAGGAGGGAGTAAAAGAAGCAGTTTGGTAAAGATAAAATGGTGCAAAAACTGGAAAAATATAGAAGAGGAAATGGAAACAGAAAGGAATTTAAGTAAAGAGAAACACAAGAGGAAAAGGGAATTTATGTCTGAATATGTGGTCACATCCTAAGACCTTTTGTCTTACTTCTGGCTTGAAAGGGGTTTTTTCTTTCTTGGAAAGACATTTTTGATTGGTGACATTTGTCTCTATATTTTATAGAACATTTGAGAATCCTGGTCACTGATTTATACATTTATAGAATCAAATGGAAATTTTACAAAATTCTTACTACTTTTATACACCTATTGCATGTTCTCAGTTGAATGTAACATCAGCAGTAGATGCCACTGACTGAACACTGCCATTCACGGACTAGTTTTTTCTTCCGTGGGAGCAGGATTAAAATTTTCATTTCTTTAAATGAGAACACCAGGGATCACTGCCACAACAGTCAACAGATTGTGAGATTGTTCTATTGATAAAATAGTTTCTAGTTCTCTCTAGAAACAGTGGGCTCTCATTCTTGCTACTTCAAGTGCTTAGTAATATCTGAATAATAAACACAGCAGTAGTACCGGAGACAATTTTTCTCAGCATAGAAGTGTGTTCCATGTCTCACCTCAGTTCCTAAGGTGATACTTGAAGGTTTCTCCTTTGAGGCATACATTCCACCATGCAATGCAACATGTAGTAGTTTTGACCACAGTAGAGTTGCACTTTGGATCTAGTTTCTTCCTCTTCTTTAATTTTCTAAAGAACAAGATATTAGAACATTTTCTGGGAAGTATTCAAGGGAATTATCTTCCTGTCATTGGGTGGTACTTATATTTTTATAAGCCTACTATGGCTCTAGAGAGAAATCTGTAGTGAGTCAAAGCAAGGGGCTTCTCTTGGCATGAGTTTATCAATAACATGACTGCAAAATAAGTTTCCTTTCAGAGTTTTGAAATGATAGCAACATCCCATTTTTCACGAATATATCTGACTGGTTAAAAATAAAATTAAAAAATGATTTTCATGTGCCTTCAAGATATTTTTGTAGAAATCATTTTTTGCTTTCATTTTTTAATAAAAAAGTTAGAACACCAATAATTTTGATCTTCCATCATTATTTATGACTATTTTCCTCTGAAAAATTCATGATAAAGAGAAAATTTCCCTTTCTTTCCCCCAGAATATCTATTTTTCTTGATATTAATCTGACTATAAACATAGCTCTGAAACATACTAAATCTTATTTCTCAGCACCAAAGACTCAAAGAAAATAGATCCTCAAATGAAGTTTTGCTTTGCAGTACCAGGAGGAATACTAAAGTCAATCTTCAAGTCTCTAATAGTTCTTTCAAATGTCCTAAATAATTGTTTGATACTTGTTTGTTCATCACAATTGAAAAAAAAATGATAGGGAAAAAAACTCTTAAGCCAACAGGAAGCTTTTAGAAGTGAGGTACCATTGTAGCGTTGTTACCAATTTGAGTCATTGTAGTAGTGATAATTGAAGCTGTTCATAATCAGAGAGAGGCCTTTAAGGCCAAAATTAGTAAAAAGTATTTTGTTAGGGCTGTTAGTCAAGGCTTTTCACCTGGACAATGTCTATTGTATAAAATATATTATTAAAAATTGGTTTCTCATCCTTGGTAGAATATTTTTAAAAGATCTGTTGCCATATATATTATTAAAGCAATTGGCTCCTAAGAAAAGAATAGCTTCTGTTCTACTCAGTCTTTTCTTGAGTATTAATATCCTGATTAAACCCCAAATCTCCATGAATGATTCCCATGAATACTGACGTCCCTGGTCTCTTGAAAATGAGGATTCTAAAGCAATTCTTCAAATTTAAAGACCTCTCCAGATTCAAACTCTGAATGGATTGTACAGCAGAGGTTAAAACTTGGACTCCTTGACCTCCAGTCTTTCCCTTGTCTGTTCTCCGTTGTTGTATCCTACCCCTAATTCCCCCCAGAATTTAGAGAAGCTGGGGGAAATGGTATGAGCTAAAGGAACATGTGCAGGTATCTCATATGGAGTCCATAGAATGGACCCACAAATCAGTGGACACTTTCCATTTAAAATCTGTTTAGCTCCAAAAAGGAAAAGCCTAAGCTGCGAGGGGAAGGAGCATCTCATGTGAAACTCATTTGTTTGGATTTGCTGAGCCTGTTCCTTCATTTGTCCAGGTGCAGTCATTTACTTCTCACAGGCTGTTCTGCTATGGAATTGTTTCAGCCTTCATAGAAATGCTAAGGCTCCTGGCTGGGGCAGACGATTGCCTCGCCAGAAGGTCTCTTTACTGGTAGCAGCCTGTGGCTACCACAGTGATTAAAAAAAAAAAAAAAATCTTGCCATCCTTATCCTTTGATTTTGGAATACTGCTCTGGGTAGTCGATCCCCAGGTACTTCTCTCCTTGCCTGGGTGCGTGCTTCTTTATTATTATTGCTTATCTGTTTCAGTCCATAACCTTATCTTAAACTCTGATTTAGATGTGTCCTGATTTCTGGTGTGGATATTTCATACTTTGTTTTTCTCCCTGTGTATAATTTATCTAGCTCCTGAGTAGTACCTGGATCCTACCTTAACTAATAATCTCCAGGAATTATTCCACTCTGGAATCTGTCCCAAGCTCTAGCCTTCACTTTAGATTACCTGTTCTTTGTTTCTTATCTTGTCTCTCAGATCTACTTGCCTCCCACAATTTCAGAACAAATATTTACCAAAACCTATGGAAAGGGCTTCTGGATTCCATAACAACACTGCTTCCCTCCTTATCGAGAAGCCCTGAGCAAATATTTCTTTACCTTGTAGTTGGTCTAAATCTGACTGTCAATACAATGATATTTATAATTAAAAAACAGGAGTACAGAAGGGTAAACGTTTGGCTTTGATGCCAGAGTCTTCTATTCTCTCTCAGCTGATTAATACAATTTTGGTTTAGATGTGGTGGGTGTGAATTGCTCTGAATCTGAAGAAAAGTTTATAAATCTCTGAAAAAAATTGTTTTGTAATTGTGTATAGTAGTAATATTGCTGTGTGAAAACAGGTGCCAACCAAAAAGCCTAGCTTTGAAGGAAAGCTTCATAGTTGAGTTATGAGACAGCTGGAGAGCAGCAAAATAGATATGGATCCATAAGCCCTGCAGGAAAAACAACTTTAATCAGGGCCTGACACGTTGGGTGATTGTAACGAAGTCCCTTGGTATGTGTAAGCCCTGGATCAAATGGGACCAATTGACTATTGACAGGCGTTACATTAGTGCAAAACTGGATGAAAAACTGGCTATTGCCCTGCACAGACTCCAGTAATGAGAAATGAGGTTCTTGTGAAAGAAAGGGACTTGGTTTGTTTTCAAAAAACATATGTGCACTGGCCCAGGTGATACCCCTGGTGGACTGAAATTCCTCAAGGCGCAGCCTTTAGATACTGCAGTGGCATTTAGTGCTGTCTTTCCAAGCCTCTCCCTGTGACAGCCTCTTTGACTCCTTATATTGATTCCATGGTTCTGAATACCAGTAGCTAATGCTGGCAGCCTGACCCGGGAGTAGGGAGCATCATCCTGCCTTGAGAGCCCCTCAAATGGATTTTACAAGGGAATGGTGCATACTTTGCTGCTAGGTGCAGTGAAGCATGTTTCTAACACTTTTCACAGATCATAAATTAATTTGAAATGAGCCTCTCTCCTCCCACAAAATATAATACCAGAGAAGAACTGTCATCATGTTTTTTCTGAAGCATAGTGCTTGAGGGGGGAAAAGTCATTTTCTCCTGCATTTGTTGACGAGACACATGACAGGTACCAAATGCTAGACTGTCCACAAATGCGTGGCATGTGTGTCCAATTCAAAATAATTTGTAGTTTGAGGTAGATTCTCCACACCTTCAGCTCTGGACCTGAAACAGTGGAAAGAGCTGTGCATATTCCCATCCAGAGATGGGTATTACGCAAAATCACAACCAATGTCTCAGGAAGCCCAAATGTCCTGCTGTTTCTGTATTGCAAATATAAGTGATTATCCTTGATAGTTATTCTGGAAAAATGTAAGAAGGAACAAGTAGGACATGTAGCCTATTTTACTATTATGTGTGGGCATTTGGTAAACAATAAAATAATGCAATATCCTTTTTAGTAATACTGCAAGGTGGAAAGCATGAAACTAATTTTTTAGAACTCAATATTCAGAGTGTTTTGTTAACTTGTGTGGAGTACCTGCTCTCTTACATACAAAAAATTTACTAAATTGATTATATTAAAATTGGTTCATCTCATTAGTTTAGTTTTCTTATTTTCCTTTGCCTTAATATATAGCAGGGACCAAAGAAAGCCATATTTGATTAATTGTACTATGATTGAAAGTGATCGTATGTCAAAGAGAGTAAGAAAACATTGAAGTGAAAAAGAAGGGAGGAAGAAAAGCACAAAGGAGAAGATGTTCTGTTAGTAGTGAGTATCCAGGAAACTCAATATAAACTGTCTTGTCACTGGTCTTTTTTCTTGCCTAGATCCTCTCCTGATTTCCAGAACTATACATCTAACTGTCCAAAGACTACTGTTCTCCTGTGTTTCATGGGTACCTCAATTCAATGTCCAAACTGAATTGCTCATTTTTCCTCCAAATATGTTCCTCCTTCCATGGTCCCTGTCTTAGGGAATGGCACCATCATTCTACCAAAGAGAGACTCAGGAGTCATCTGAGATTATTTTGTCCATTTTCATTCTCACTTAATAGGTATAAATGGCTTGTCCAGTCTTAGCTCCCAAATTCCCTACCTTTTTATAGCCAAGTCTACTGCTTTAGCAGTTCTTGCTTGGATTACAAATTGCATGGGCTCCATGGCTTTACCCTCCATCCCACTTAAATTTAGCCTTTAGCCCATGGCCATAGCTTTTTAAATGCAAGTATGATTACATCACTTCCTTGATTAAAATTCTTTGACAGTCCTTATTGCCCACAGGATAAATTTAGCACCCCAAATTCTTCATGATCTAGTTGTGCTTGCTTCTCTAATCCTATTTCCTACCACTCTACTCTGAGGCCCTTTTACTAGATGAAGAGCAGTTTTCCATAAGTATAGTGCTGTTTCATACTCCCATGTCATTGCATGTGCTATTTTCATTGCTAGGAACACCTTTTTTTTTTTGTGGTACGTGGGCCTCTCGCTGTTGTGGCCTCTCCTGTTGCGGAGCACAGGCTCCGGACGCACAGGCTCAGTGGCCATGGCTCACAGGTCCAGCTGCTCCTTGGCATGTGGGATCTTCCCGGCCTGGGGCATGAACCCGTATCCCCTGCATCAGCAGGCGGACTCTCAACCACTGCGCCACCAGGGAAGCCCTAGGAACACCTTTTTACCTTTGGAAACCAGTTTGGAATCTGGGAAGCCCTCCATGACTTCTTAGTTTGAATTATTTTCTTTCTCTAGCCCTCCTAGTGTCATGTGCATAATCCTAATATTGTATCCATTATGTTAGTTTAATTGCTGGTTTCTCTGTCTCCCTTATTTATTCTGAGCTCTTTAGGGTCAGGAACAGTGCTTTATATATTTTTGTACACCCAGTGCAGTACAGTCCCTGGTGTACGTGTTGACTCAATGTATACGTGTTGACTCAACATATGGATCCAACGATAAAAAGCAGAACTTGGCAGGATGGTGGATGAGGAGGTACCACTTTGGAGAGACGATCTCTATTGTCTTGGGGGATTTGGCAATATGTAGACATAATAGCTGAAAGAGGATTTGATCTTAATTCAGATTTGATTTAGACTTCTGGGCATATTGATCCTAAGAAAGCCAACAGCAATTTATAATTGGAGACTACTATAACGGTGTAGAAGTAGTAACACTCATATGAAAAAACTGAAGAAAGACAAATTTTCTCTCTTTCTCTCTTTCTATCTTCCTCCCTTTCTTTCTAGCTTCTTCCAAAAGAGATGTAAAATAAATATATTAGAATATATATTTTTATTTTTAAGGTGGCTATCTTAATATATATGTATATACAGGTATAGATACATAATTTAAAAAACTTTTAAATGCAGTGTAATCCTTTTTGCTGAATAGTTCTGTGTTGATGTGGGTAATCAGAAAAAGTGAGTTTGGGGCAGGGGAAGGAGAAGGGAAGTCAAGTAATGGTAAAACCACATTATATATTTTGAGAGCTGGCCATGGGGGAGAGGAAAAAGCAGAAACAGAGCACATGGTGCTTCAGAACTTCATTCCTCTGCCTGTCAATGGGGAGAGCGGTGGATGCAAGAGTTGAAGGTGTCAGGGCTGAGTGGTGCACCGGGTTCCCACAGGCTCAGTGTGGAGATAACATGGACAGAGCTAAGGCAGCATTCCTCTGAATTAGAGAGGATACTAAGAAACTACCCTGGAGCTTCCCTGGTGGTGCAGTGGTTGAGAGTCTGCCTGCCAATGCTGGGGACACGGGTTTGTGCCCTGGCCTGGGACGATCCCACATGCTATGGAGCGGCTAGGCCTGTGAGCCATGGCCGCTGAGCCTGCGCGTCCGGAGCCAAGAAACTACCCTGGGTACAGTGGGGACATCTATTTTTGATCATACCAAACTAATTACGAATGTGAGAATTAACAAAAGCTTTTTTTCTAGTTCAGTTTTCCTCTGCTCTTACTCTGGAGCTTTAGCAGTGGTGAGAATCTGCAGTCAACATGTTAGATATCCATTCCACTCTGAGCCCAACCTCCTGGGCTCTCTCTTAAATTGGAGAGAATGCATTTAGGGAAGAAAATGTAGCCAATGACTTCTGCAATGGGGAGTTCATAAAAAGCTGGCTAATACTGCTGGGAATTTGAAGGCATATATGGACTAAGTAAAGTGATGAGTAGGTTATTCCTTGTGGGGTACTTCTCACTTTGGTGTGTAAACATAAGTTGTTATATTTATTGTTTTCACAATGTGGCAAAAAGCATTGCATGTGCTCCAAGAAGGAAAAATAACTAGTTCCTGTATTCTAAGCACTAGTCCAGACACTTTACTTCTCCTAACCACAGTCTAGTACAGGTTTATCGTCCTAACTTGACCATAGAAGAAGCTGGACTTCCCAGCTAGTAAGTGGCAGAGCTGTGTTCAACCCTGGGTCTGGCTGACTCAGATCCTGTTCACATTCTTTTCTCCCCACTGCCTTCCTTGCCAGCACATCTTGGCTGGCAGCAGGAGAGTCAAACCTGACAGGAACCATGAAAAGCTTGGAGTTCTCACCCTGCTAGGCAAGCAGCAGTGCCATAGAGGTAAGTCACTGTGAGCCCTGTCATTTATTTCTGTCTACTTTAAGTCTCTTATCTGTAGGGCAGAAAGCATTTACAAAGCTTTCAGAAAAATGCTTTGTGATTACCAGTACTAGGCGAGCAATGGCTTGCCTGTTTTCCACAGATAGCTGCAAAATATGTCTTTTAGGGAGAATTATCTGCTTTCTCCCACTTAGATTCATATATAAACACACTGACGAAAAAAATGTTTTGGAAATCCCATAGTCCTAAGTGTGAACAGATACTTTCTATTCCAGGTTGCGTTGAATCAGATGGAAAAAAAAAAAAAAACCTTGAAAAGCAAAAAGGTAAAGTACCTATTCAGTTGTAAATAGACAAACAAGAATTGTTACCTCTTGGTAACAAATGCCCGTTCTATGGTAATTCCTGTTAAATCTAGAAATTCCAAGATGTAATTCTACTGGTATGAAATATCAGGTGTTCCCTACCAAAGTGCCAGTGTTTTTTGAGGGGGAGTTTGAGAAAATAATTAGGAAAGGGCTATTAGTTCTTTCTCACTTAAAGTATACCCAGCCCTCTGGGTAGGGTCTACTTTGATGATATTTTTGTTTTTGAAGAAAGAAAGAGGATGTTAGAATTGTCATCCCCATTGGCCTGACAGGAGCTTAATCTTCATTGTCCTTTGTACTTTCTCCATGTAGACTTCAGCTATGGGAATAATTCTTAACAAATTGTACAGCTGACCTTTGTAAGCAGGCCCCTTCCGCGTGATTAGAAGATTTAGAATTGCATGAGATTGTGACAATTCATGAAGCCCTGTACACCTTAGACCCCTTGCTCTAACATATCTTGTTGGAAGCACAGACCCAAAGATCCTTGCTGATCCCCAGGTGGACCTTTGGAGCCTTCAGGCCTGGAGCCCGGGTCTTGCTGCAGCTGCTATGTTTATTCTCCTCCTGCTCAAGACAGGGAATTCCCGATGGAGGAAATCTTAGTGCTCGATAAAGAGCCAGTTTTTGTATAGTCTCACTGAAAAGAATGAACATAACCTTTAAAGGCTTGAGAATGTGTTATTCTGAGTCTTTTTTTTTTTTTAATATTCAAAGCCTACTGATTCTATTTGAGATGTCTCTTCCTTGCAAGGTACACCATCCTGGCTGGAAAGGGCTTTAATAAGCCAGACATGGTAGGGTGATTGCTTTGCTCCACTTTGCTTTGCTGTTAAAACATTAAGTGTAATCTGATGTGTCAATAGAGCCACCTCAGGTACTCAGAATCATTTTAATTCCTCTTACCGTCAAAACATAGTGTCAATACTGGCATGGATTGGCATTAAAAATATTTGCGAAATCACCTGGAGAACAGCACTTTTTACTGATAGGAGGTCTCTTTAAAAGCAGTCTCTGTCAAAGATTCAATTTGAACTCTTTCTTGGCTTTGAATTTCACAGAGCAGCTTTTTTTTTCAACTTGACCTGCTTTGCATCATTCAAACCTATCAGTGGAGGAAAGAAGGTTTTCCTTTTTATCTGATCCTATGGGAGATGTTGTACATTCCCAGTGTGTGCTCTGTAATGGATGTGCAAGATGACACACAAGTGGATGATATCACTCACGGTGGGTGATTAACTACTTCCCTGGGATTCACGAAATGCACTCAAAAGACAATGGGAAGAAGAAGTGATGATTGGAACTTTCTTATATACCTCACGTGGGTGCATGTTTTTACCACTCTAGATAGATTTTAATTTTGGGGAAATATGAACATACCAAATGGAAGAATATAAATATAAAAACCTTAGATTTGTTTTGGAGAAATATAAACATAAATATACATATATTTGTAACATATTTCATGTGCTTTATAATTTATAACATGGGATATATAATATATAAATGTATGTATGTGTGACATATAAAACATATGCGTTATGTGAGTATATTCACTTTATATCATATATGTAGTGTTCTAGATCCCCAAGCAAATAAAAAAACCAGGAAAGAAATACTTTATTTTTTTGCTAAGTGTCATATTCTTTGCTAAGTGGCAAATATAGATCATCTATGTGATTTTTATAAGTATATTGTAATATTTGGAGAGTTGAAGTGATCCTTAAGCATTATTTACCCAATAATTCATTTGTTAACACGTATTGACATTTGGCAAACACACATGTTGTTTATTTTCTTGCTTTGCAAAGTCTTTGGGGGATAAATGACCTGTTGAACTGAAAAGTGAACATCCTTGAATTTCAACCTTTGAAAGCAATAGAATCTATTGACAGGAATGACTAGATTTTCTTTGTTGTTTGAAATCTAAAAGCTGGTCATTCCTTTTCTATTTTCCTAATGTTAGCAGGGGTGTGTATGTGTGTGTGTGAGCATGCGTGTGTGTGTGTGTGTGTGTGTGTGTGTGCTGGCAGCAGATCACTCAGTTGACCTTTTTCATAATCAACTACAATAAGTAAGGTGTGCATGTATGTGTGTGTGCTTGCACTTCTGGTGTGATGGACAGTTTGCTTAAATATATGGGAAAAGTTAATCCCTTTGCCCCTGACCTTTGGCACAGGAACCTTGTGCTTCCAGTAGAAAGTGTAGTAAATGCCAAGTCCTTTGGGCAGAGGATGTTTGCATTAATGTTTTCTACACTGGAGCCTGAGCCATAGATTTTCTGTCAGGCATCCTTTCCACTGCTGATATGGAATAAGTTGAGCTGTATACAGAATATAGTGCCTGATGCCATCTGTTTGACACCCCAAATATTTTAACCCCAGCCAGTGTGTTAAAGGAGAAAGCCTCCCACTCTCTATCATGCATGTAATTACCATGTAGTATGGGAGGTAGAAAAAGTCATGCAGTTTAATATGATTGTCAAAGGGTCAGTTGTCCTGTTAATTATCAGGATCTGAGTGATTATAATATGACACGAAGAGGGAGGAGGATGTGTATAGTACATACTAACCTTGTAAATACAGTTAACTCTTGATCTTCTTGGAAATCTAGGGTTGTGATACTAGCACAGCACAGGCATACAACTCTGCATATGCCAGTCTCTCTGTCTGAAATGTTTGGGGAATACAGGTTGCAAACTGAGTGAAGCAGCTTTGGAGGAAAGACCCCGCTTTAGGAGATTAAAAAGTTGTGCAGTGTGGCAACTGGATTTAGCAGTTTAGAAGTAATCCTTGACGCCTCTGTCTCCACATTGCTTCCTCCAAAGAGATGTAAGTCCCGTTGATTCTAACACTTAAATATCATCCAAATCTATCCCTTCCTCTCTATTTGCATTTTCATTGTCTGTCTTAGGTTCCCCTCATTTCTTGCCTAGATTATTTGCCAGATTACTAGAAGCTGCCCAGCTTCCAGTTTTAGGTTCTCTAATCCATTCTTCAGTGTGATTTTTTAAAAAAATGCAAATCTATCAAGTCCCTCTGAACTGAGTGTTATTCTCAGATACCCCATGCTCCCCTGTGCCCCTTCTGTCATTCTATGTATTGCTCTCTCTACATTTCCTACGTTTGTGCCTGTAAGTCATCCTTTAAACCTCGGGATACATATCACCCCCTCACTGTAAGCCTTTACTGGTCTGATTTAAGAGTCCTTCTTTGGGCTCCCTTGGTGTCATGTGCTTGTTTTGGTTATAGTTCTTTTCCTGATTTGTTAGAGTTGTCTTTTGGTAGTTGTCTTTATAGCTCCTGCCTTCTAGAACATAAGGACTTGAGGGCAGGGACCATTATATTTTGTTTTGTATCCCAGAGCCTGGCATAGAGTAAGTGCTAAATGAGAGTTTCTTCAATAAGATAATAAAAGGACATGACTTTTAGATAATAGAATAATATATGACAAGTAATAGTCCTGGTAGATGGTCAGTTGAAGAGAGTGTTTATGTAGGAGGTGGTTGGTGACACACATTTGTTCTAACAGATCTCCTCCCTGAACCTCTCTCACTGATCACCTATACCAATCTTGACATGATCACTCTCAAATGACTAGGAATAAATAGTCTAAATCCTTGCATGCCACCTCTTGATTTAATTATAATCTTAGGTATTGGGAAGGGAAGGCTCTTCTTCCTTCCTCCTCTGGTTTCTTATACTTCCCCTTGGAGCAAGAAAGAGTTGCTGATTGATGAGTTTGGGAGTGGAATTAAGCATGCATAGTTCATCTCCTTGCCCTCCTTTTTCTTCTGGAGCATAGCTATACCAGGGGCATGCATTCTATTTTGCTACTCTTTCTCCTAAAGCCTGTGGTGGTCTGATGCTGCCTGTGACTGGATGGGCAAAAGTGTCTAAATCTGATGTCCAATAATAGGAATCCCAATTTGTTAAATATGTAAACCACATTCTTCAGTAATAGATTTATCAATATAAAAGATATGTTGCTATCCCAACTGTCAAACTCTTTTGTTCTATTTTGTATTTGTTTCACATCTCAGGTGGAGGACTTATTTATTTATTTATTTATTGGCTGCGTTGGGTCTTCGTTGCTGCGTGTGGGCTTTCTCTGGTTGTGGTGCGCGGGCTTCTCACTGCGGTGGTTTCTCCTGTTGCGGAGCTTGGGCTCTAGGCGCGCGGGCTTCAATACTTGTGGTTCGCGGGCTCTAGAGCGCAGGCTCAGTGGTTGTGGCGCACAGGCTTTATTGTTCCGCGGCATGTGGGATCTTCCCGGACCAGGGCTTGAACCCTTGCCCCCTGCACTGGCAGGTGGATTCTTAACCACTGCGCCACCAGGGAAGCCCTGGAGGACTGTTTTTATTGGGTAAACTCATAGCTCAACACATAGAATTTGAGAGCTAGAAAGAATCTTAGCTCTACTCAAAATATATATTAAACTTTGAGAAGTTCATTTCTGCTTACTAAAGAACAGTGATTCACTTAAAGTTATGTAGAGTCAGCCATCATTGTAAAAAGTAATTAGACTCATTTCTGAACAGTTATCATTTTGGGATGTCAGCCGTGGTAGCATTTAAGAGCAAGACTGAAACAAGGAAGCCACAGCCAGGTAAGCAGAAAGGTTAGTACTAGTCATGAGTGGTTGAATGCAGAAGTAAAGAATGAGGATGTCTGTGTGTGTGGGAAGGGTAAGGTGAGAACAAACATGGAGATAAAGTAGGTTGTGGAGATCAATAATCCAACAAAGAAAACTTAGCAGTTCAGAAATCCAGTGGAGGATCTTGGACAAAAGGCTGTACCAGTATCAAGAAGCATAGAACTTTAGGATTGGAAGATATTATATGTCATCGAGTCTATCCACACATTCATTATTTAAGTCATGCCCCCAGTATTATCACTCTACAATATCAGTTCCATGTAGTATCTGTCTATTTCCAGAGACAAAACCCTCACTGTGTATTAACTTATTGCATCTTCACTATGTCCATTCTGCCTTTGGATCTCTATAACTGTTATGCTTTGAGTGAAATCTATTTCTCTTAATTCATCTCTTACTGTGATATCTTATGAACTTTGTTATAACTAAGGTAGGGGATGTTATTGTTGAAAGGGACATGGAATAATCTTTTCTTCTGCCATAGTTCCTAGAAGGAGAAATACTCTTCTAAGTATAGATGGCATGGTTTTATTGTCCCATAGTAGGGGTGGCCTTAAAAGGGAATAGGTTCTGGTATCTGCCTCTTGATGGAAAAATATGGCTCCATATTTACTGGGTTAAGATCATTGTCTTTGGAAGACATTCACCAGTTTGCTTGGTCAATATCAATGAACAGGTTAAGTCTTTCAGTCACCTGGGGGTTACTTTTGCAGTTAACTCATCCTGGCAGGTGCCATGGTGTGTATTTTGTTTAGAGCCAGCTGTTCTCTTGGAGCATAATGGAGCCATTCCTGCCACAGTAGGTGACTGATAATACATATGAGAAAGTATTTCAGACCAAAATAAAAATGTCCACCTATCTCATGGTCTTGGTGGATACTCCTGAGACTGTATCAAGCACTTTTTAAATGCTTGGCTCGAACAGCCCAAAGCTGAGAAAAGTTCTTGCAAAAACATTTAACAGATATGCTCTTTCTATCTGCTATGATGGAAAACTGGAATGGCCTTTCATTCCAGAGGGAATAACTGGTTAAATGACTCTGGGCTTCCCTGGTGGCACAGTGGTTGAGAGTCCGCCTGCTGATGTAGGGGACACAGGTTCGTGCCCTGGTCTGGGAGGATCCCACATGCCACGGAGCGGTTGGGCCCGTGAGCCATGGCCGCTGGGCCTGCATGTCCGGAGCCTGTGCTCCGCAGTGGGAGAGGCCACAGCGGTGAGAGGCCCGCATACTGCAAAAAAAAAAAAAAAAAAAAGACTCAATATATATATATTTTCTTTTCACACAGAGCAAACTTTTTTTTTGTTACCCTGATAAAATTATAATCTATCAAGAAAAATTACCATCATCACAAATTCTGATCATTTGTATTACAACCAGTGATGAGAAAGTAATGGCTAAGGACAAAATTAAAAGATTTGTCTCAAATTATTAACACTACAACTGCATTTTAATATACAAATATGAAATGACAATTATTTGGCAATCATTTGTAAGTTCTAAATTGTACCAAATAGTACATGTTCTTAAATACACTGAAGAAACAGGAAAGAATTCTATTAGTAAGTGCCTCTATCTACATGCCAGCCAATATTTCTTCTTTCCCATCATGTTACAATGTATCTAGAAAATCTCCATTGTAACTTCTAGACACGTATCTCTCTATGTGATTATTTTTCATTTCTCACATATTTGTTTTATACATGGACTTGCCTTGTCAGATAACTGCATTTATGTGAAAATTATATTTGCATATACATACACATGTGTACATACACATACACACCCAAATTTTCAAAGGGTGTCAAATAATTTAGGAAACACGGATGCAGTTAGCATAGGTCAATTAAAGTAATGAGATTGAAAGTATTTGATGAGGAACAATAATTGTACCAGAAAGATGGGATAAGATATTTTAAATATTCTGATAGTCCAGCAGCCTGAGCAGAAAGGATGATGTTTTGCATCATTCTGTAGTTCTCACTGATAAAAAAGAAGTAAAATACTCCAATAAAGATGTTAAAAAAAAAAAAAAGAAAAGACAAACATGTCCTGACCCTTAGTTGATACAGGTATTCATTGAGTTGTATCTTATAGAAAGACATTGATATTGTGATTAAAAAGAGTCCTACCATCCTGAGGAGAAGATCTAAGTACAGAGTGTATAGAAACATATATCTATTTCATTTATAGTCTCTGGTAAAAGTCAAAGCACTGAGCTGGCAACATGCACGTGTTGAATACTTTCATGAGGGTAACATGAAACTTCCCTGAGAGGTCAAACAAGGAGGACCCAGTTACTTAGCGAACTAGGGAAGCACCTTCTGTTTCCATTTGCCTTAATGTGTTTTTACTCTCCTGACACCCAGTCAAATTCTCTTCCTTTCTACACGTTGAAACCTATTCCCATGAGACATTTGACAATTACCTGAGTCTGTATTTCTGGATTCTGTAGTACTTGCATTTTAAGGTTTGCCTCCAATATGAAAAGAGGATTTTGCCTTTGTTGTTCAGTCTTGGAGGAAGAGGAAGTGATTCATCTGGGGTCAGGGTGAGAAGCCTTCCTGATGGCTGCCTGTTAAGACTCAATATTTTTTTTTTTTTTTTTTTTGCGGTATACAGGCCTCTCACCGTTGTGGCCTCTCCCGCTGTGGAGCATAGGCTCCAGACGCGCAGGCTCAGCGGCCACGGCCCATGGGCCCAGCCGCTCCGCGGCATGTGGGATCCCCCCAGATCGGGACACGAACCCGTGTCGCCTGCATCGTCAGGCGGACTCCCAACCACCGCGCCACCAGGGAAGGCCAAGACTCAATATTTTTAATAGGAAGGATAGTAGCCATACTATCTTCTTATTTTAAAAGAAATGTAGATTTTGTTCATCTCATCCAATCTCTTTAAATGTATCTGCCTTACCTACTCAAACAAATGGTGGTGGCATGCAAAATTGCAGCCATGTTTTAGGTTCTACAACTTTGATGTTCATCTCTGCTATCTCCTTGTCATAATTTATGACAGATTTCTTCTTCTTGCTCTCATCCTTTCTGTATTACTGATCCATTTGGGGGCTGTGTTGGGCCTCATTCTTCTATCCCGTTTTGTACAAGTTTTTGCTTTAGCTCTCTGACTCCAGGATCATTCTGGTATTTGGCCTCTGGTTCTCTGGATTAGAATCACCACTTATAAGGCACATGTCCATTTACTGCTCTTGCCACAGAGAAGAATATGACAGATATGACCTGAATCTATTACAGAATGCCAACACTCCTGGCTTGGGAATTCTTCATTTCTTACCAAATGCATTCTTGAAAGGAGTGATATGTAGGGATGTTGTATAAGGATTGTACTATTATGTACTTCTATTATTTATTATACTACTATATATGTATTACTTTCATTTCCCTTAGATTATATTAAACCGTTAGGTGTCTATACTTGGATTAGTTATCTTAGCCTCTTACAAAGACACCTTGAAGGAGTTATGCTTTGAGGTTATACCCTCAGTTGTGACTGAGGCCAGCTATAAGAAACAAATTATTTTGGACTTGTTTTGAAAAACATTGAAGAACTTGTCCATTACATCACTTATTATCTCATGTATAAAGCTTCAGAAATACATGTCTTTCAGAATTTAACAGAGGAAAATGTCATCTCTTTCCATGAATGTTTTCCCCTTTATATAATGAGAAATTCACATTTCCAATAATGTAACTCAATATATTCTCATTTATTTGCTCAGGGCATAATGTAATGGTTAAAGATAGCATTTAATACTTTAGTTAGTACAAATACATTTTTCCTTTATCTGAGTTTTCTATTTGTATTTTATTAAGTTGTTTTGCGTATATATGTGTGTTTGTATGCCAATAATCTCATATCTATTTTTGAAAGAGTCAGTATTATATAGACTTATAATATCTTCCCTGAACAACTGTCTTTCTTACTTGGGCAAGCTGTGGTAAAGTCTTTAGGGACCTACTTCTGGAATTTTACAGCATCCTTAAGGGATTCCATGTATCAGCCCTATTCTGAATCCTTGGATACTTACAAAAACACATGGCATGCCACTAGATGCTATAAATCACGTTTAAACTAAACCAAACCAAAACCAGCCACCTTCCTCAGTTGTCTTGCCATATTGTTGAGGAAGTATCTTCTGTAAAGAGTGGGACTTTAGGACAAATAATAAGTTTACAGAGACTGTCAGAGGCTAGCAAAGGTACACATTGGGCAACCAGAGAAGGTCTGGATTCCACTTCATCTGGGATCCAAAATATGGATAGATCTGAATACATGATGTGGAGATTTGAGGGCAATGATGTGCTGATAAACTAGCTACCCCTCCCCCTTCTGTCAAGTTACGATTTGTAGTGTTTTCTGATTTCCATGGTATAAATACTTCTTCCAACATGGCCAATTTCAAGCTATTTATGATTTAACAACTGGCTTGAAAAAAATTCCTAAATATTTAAAAATTTTCTGTGATGAGCCTGTTTGAGCTAGATCTTGCATACCACATATCACTTGCATACAGCATGTGATATTATGAGCAAAGGCTCAGATTTGTGAGGTCCCGTTAAGGGACAGAAAACAGTCCCAACTGGCTGCATCAGGAGGTTCATGTCGGGAGATGATGATGACAAGATTCAAGAGATAAGTTGAGGCAGAGTTTGGAGAGTATTCAGTTGGGCATACTGTACCAACTGTGGGGAGCTCTTGAGTTTTTTGAAATAGATAAGTGACAGTATAAAATTAATATTTCAGGAGGGTTGACCTGTTATTAGTTATATGTTGGGTAGTTTTAGGGGAGTAGATGGGAGCAGAGAAGGTAGTAATGATTTTTGAAAAGCTGTAGGTGTGAAGTGATAACTAGATTTAGAGGAGAAACAGCTAGTGTGAGAAGGAAGGGATGGTGGAAGGCAGGACAGTGGAGGCAGTGAGGACAGTGTATCTCTGTTCCACATAGAATCCGCTGGGTTAGTTTGAAAGCTTGTACTGCAACCAACTCAGGGTTCATTTAGTCATTTGTTTGGGGATTGATATTAGCTGTTACTGAAACCTTCGCTAGGGCTGTGGTGAGAACACCTGTACATCATCTTTCCATGTGGTTGCTTGGCTTCATTACAGCATAATGGCTGGGTTCCAAAAGCAAGCATCCCAAGAAATGGCCAGGTAAAACCCACATTGTTTTCTATGACCAACCGTTAAAAGTCATGTGAAGGTCCTTTTGCTACATTCTGTTTGTTCAGTCAGTCACAAAAGCCCATCCAGTTTCAAAAGGAAGGGAAATAAAAGTCCATCTCCTGATGGGGAAATAGCAAATTTCTGAAAGACCATATGAAAGTGGAACAAAAGGGTTTCCCAATAGGTGATTGCTATTATTCTTATTAAATGGGTTTAAATGTCTCCAAGCAAACTAGTTTCCTTCAAAACCTGATGAATATTTTCAGTAAATGCCTGGTGTGGGTTAAGTAACAACCAGGAAATAGTAGTTTTATAGCTCTTGTCAAGTGAATGGTATGATTAATGTGTAGTACTATTGCATGAGATGGAAGATAATAGCATTCTCTGAGAAGGGAGAACAAGGTCGTACTTGTATGATGAGCTTGTTTTTGGATTAATTAACTGGGAAAAAGTAACATAATAGATTGCAAACTCTTATTGAAAGTGTATCATGCAATAGATTCAGTAAATCATCTTTATCCATTATCTCATTTAATCCTCACAAATAAATCTAAAAGGTAAGTATTATTAGCCCCATTCACAAAGGATAAAACTGAGGTTCAGAGAAGTGAGTTAATTTGCCTGGGGTCACACTGTTAAATAATGAAAGCTGGATTCAATCCCAGGCCTGTATTCTTAACTGTTACATTCTACTTCCTCTCTGTGAAGTTGGGAGAAAACTGGAATAGAAATAGAGTCTTCATTTTGACTGCAAAGAAATATGTCTAGGAGTGGGATTAATGCTGTACATGAAATGATACTTTAAATGTGGAGGTGGACTGGGATTCAGAAAGTGATGGAGTTAGGCATGTGCCCTGAAAACTTTGCAGTCCCTTGAATTAAAATGCAGGTCTCAAGATAGGATAGGAATGAGGTAAGGCCAGAGAACCTTGACACGTGCTTGCACAGGAGTATAACCATTTTCACACATTTGTTTAGCATAAACAATATTAGATGTTAAATATATGTTTATATATCTGCTTCACCCACTAGGCTCTGAGCTCTTGGCAACATGCATATAACACTTAGTAGGTAGTCAATATATGTCTGTAAAATTAAATAGAAAGGAATTGCACTTTATTCTTCTTTTGCTCTATAATTTATTTACATTTTGTTTTCTCTAATTTTTGTTTGTAAATTTTCTTCAAAATTTTAGTGTGTTTTAGTGATTCTAAGTGAACCCAAAGTATGAGATCTCTCTGTTTTATCATTCTTAGTCCAGTGCATAAAAGAAAGAAAACCATGCCTTATCATTTTAGTCCAGTGCATAAAAGAAAGAAAAGCATGTCCTTGAATGCCCCTTTCCTGGTTGCAATAATCCTGATGCAGAACGCTAAGAGGAAGGTGAATCACAGGAGAATGGAGGCAATAGTCTCTTACGGTCCCTAGAGAGAGTCATAATCCTTGTCCACAATCCTATATAGATATCCCTCTGCAATAAGAATTTGGAAAGAAGTGTTCAGTCATTCACCTGGACAGTTAGAAAGCTGTTAAAAACTTTATGACTTTGTGTTCTTTAAAGTAACCAATTTATCATCTTGTGAAATTTTATTTGTTCTGACATTTTGACATTTATGTGATTAACCTCTCTGGTAATGGTTGAAATTAAACATAGACTAAAAGGACTCAGGCCGAAAAAGGATGGGTGTCCTCTAATTTTCCTGGAGATTAATCTCTTCCTCTCAAATATATAAAAGTAAACTTTTTCTTGGTTTGATTTTGCCTCCCAAAGTCTTTTCTAAGTTATAATTAGAGATGAAAATTAAGATATCAATGAAAAAATACACTCTGATTTATCACTTCTGACAGAGGAGGTTTTTCCCCCAGGCTGCCTCCCAGTTCCTTATTTTAAAGGAATCAGCAGGTGAGGGTGACTATTTCTCAACTAGTGGCAGCTTGGGAGAGAAGAATTATATTCAGGAAAATATGTGAGATTAAAGCACATCAGAAAAGAGGCATCATATCAAATCAAGATATTACTCAAATCAGCTCACTACCCAGTTTCAAGGTTGGAGTTTTAACACCTTATGCTTCTTATAGACAGATGACATAAACCTCCTAATAAGATTTCACTTAAAGATGGCACCTTCCTTTGAGAAAACACAGTGACTAGCATTTAATGAGCATTTACAAGACAAGTGCCTGATAGACTATGTGTTTATACAACTTTTAATCCTCACAAGTCTCTTGTGTAGGTATTATTATATCTATTTTGTTGAGGAAGAAATTGAGGCTGAGAGAGGTTCAATGCCTCGCCCAGAGACATGTAAAACATAAATAGAAGAACCATAAATGTAATGTGGGTATCCTAAACTAATGCTTCTCAAACTTTTTCTTTCTTTTGTCCCAAAAGATTCTAATGCCCTCATGCCCACATCTCTTTCTCTGCTTAGTTATGAAATACTACTCTTTATTTCTATCATCCTAGAGGATTGTTTCTGGCCAGCTTTCTTCCTCCCTCCCAACTTTCCTCCCTTCCTTTCTTCCTTCCTTCCTTCCTTCTCTCCCTCCCTCCCTTCCCTCCTCCCTCAGTCCCTCCTCATTTTCTTTCTTATCAGGAGACCAATAATTTTTCTTTCAATTTTCAAAATTGAAAAATATATTTTACCCATATTTTATTAAATCTATGATGGCATTGATTGAAAGATACAAAATTGGACTATGTTCTACTAAGGAAAAAAAAATGCTATCAACTAAATTATGACATAATGCCTTAAAGATGGTCCTGCGTGGCGCATGATTCATTTACATCAGCCACTCATTGTCTTTCATCAATGTCAAGGGATTTAGCAGTTTATTTTGTTTTCAGTTCCTCTGCTTGGCAAGGGATAGCTAATCCCTTTTGTATGTATCTTAATAACAAAACCCAATACAACCTCATCTACTTCTGGGTATTTTCTTTTCTTAGGTCTATAAACGCATGGTTATTATTTGTAAGAAAATATGGGGCTCCAGTCATTCCTGATATGTTGAATATTTGCTTCACTAAATCAGATTTATTCTCCACTGCTCTATTTCTGTATATTTCTGTGTATGTAATAACTTCTGCTTCAGTGCTGAATCATCGTGTAATCCTATAGGAGACATTTTAAATGGCAGTTAAACTGAACACTTGTAGCACCAAAAATACTCAAAACTCAATGGAAACGATGACAATGTGAATAAATTTAATCAGGGCAGTGGCAACCACATCAAAACTGTCATCTGGCCAGCAGTGGCTACAACATGCCACTGAGACTCAATTTCAGAGATATTAAAAGGTGAAAAACTGTACTTAGAATCAGTGAAATAAAGAAATATTGAATATGCTTTTTGTTGGCCTCTGTTTTCTGCTTCTCAGATCCTGATCAGGTCCCAGCTCTTTTATTCTTGAGGCATCGCTTCTCCCATACTTCTCATCCTGCAGAAAAATATTGTTGTGCACTGTGCCTCTCTCCACTATGACAGATTCCTTCCTCTACTCTAGGCAGTATTTTATCATTTACTCCAAGGCCTGTTATAAATGTTCAGAAAATTAAATTTTTCTTTATCCTCTTAGGGAGGAAAAAAAACCCAACTACATTTCCAACTTGGGGCAGTGTATGTTCCCCATTTCCATTGTACCGTGGTGATATGTAACCCTTTGCTGATAGACGTGGTGAGCATAAAGGGATTTAATTCACATTTAACTCTGCACTAAACTTTTAAAAGAACTGTATAATTTGTATGTAAGAATTATTTTCCATTGTTAAATATTTTGGAAACATTTTGTATGTAACTAATGAACACTTCCTTTGTGCTATGAGAAAAGTACCTATAAAGTAGTTGATTTTTGATTTTTATTACACATTCATTTTTTTCTTTTTTCCTGTATTCTTCATAATTTTTTCAGTTTCTTGAAATGTAATTGTAATACCTGCTTACTGTACTAATCCAAACAATATATAGTCAAAAGTGAAATTGATAGTTTCTTACTTTCTCTTTCTAATCCCATTCTCTAATGTAACCACTGTAATCTATTTCCTTTATTAATAGTAACAAATATATATCTGTGTGTATATATATATATATATATATATATATATATATATGAAACATGGGTCCCTAACATGGAGCTGCTATTCTTGCTTAATAGAATATTGTGGGGCTATTTCTAAGTTAATGCATAATGATCTACATTGTTCTTTTAATAGCTGCTTAGTGTTTCGTAGTATTAATATATCATGATTTAGGCAAACATTTCCCTGCATATTGGCATTCTAGTTGCTTACGGAGATTGTTATAAACCTTTTAGAGTTATTTTTGGGTAAGGATTTGAGGATATTAGACATTGCTGATTTTTTTCTTTTTCTATTTTTTCCCCCATCAGCTAGAATCCCAGAAATGAAAATACTCAGGGTATATACATATTAAAATTTTAATATCACTATTTAAATTTGTCACAGTATAAAAATATACACTTTAACCAGTAATCAATGAGTGTGCAAATTCTTCTAGGTTTTCATTAGCATGGAATGTTATAGGATTTTTACATTGTCATCCAACAGGCAAAATTTGGTATCTTGTTTTAATTTGCATATTTCACCACTATTGAGGTGGTATATTTTCATTGTTTATTAATCATTTGAATTTCCTCTTTTGTGATTTGCCTACTCCTATCTTTGATCCATTTCATTTATTTATTTATTTAATAAGCAGCTCTTTATTGAAGACATGATCAAAATATCACCAGCATTTAGAGTAGGTGGAAACTTGTCGCATTTCTGCTTTGGGACAAGGGATGAATTAACAACTATCCAACACTAATTTCCTTGCTAAGAGTCTCTAATTAGATAGTGCCATATCATTAACTGATGGTAACGAATTGGTATTTTGACCCATTTTAGATTGTCTTTTTCTTAATAATTTGAAACAACTCTTTACATTCTTAATAACAAATGTGGAATGCTTACTATTTCAATTGACTTTGACTCTGAGTCCGTTATAAGTGTTAACACAATAATTACTTTGCACGACAACCTTATGAAGTAGGCACAATTTATAGGTAAGAAAACCAGGGCAGAGAAAGGTTAAATATGTGTTCTAGGTCACATAGCTTGTGAGTAGCAGAGCTGGTATTCAAATGAAGGCCAGTGGTATATGAAGTCATGTTCCAACCCCTGAACTATGGGATGCTCAGCCAGAAAGGTAGATCACTGTGTGCTGAGCACAGAGATATGCTATTGCCGGGTTCATAGGAGTTGGTGGCATGCATTTTTCAGAGCATTTTGGAAAACAAATATTTTTGTCTAAAGTAGGTAAGAATTATACTTCTCATCAAGAAAAATAAAAACGATACCATTTCAAAGTAGAATCTTGATGGTATATATTGTTGTTGAAAGTGAACAGTGGGAGATACTGAGAAAGCTGATAAGGCAGAAACTGAACAATGAAAGCAAAGGAGCAGAGGGGAAATTTTCTTAGTCACACCAGGCATTAAATGTCATAAATTTTTTTTTTTTTTTTTTGCGGTACGCGGGTCTCTCACTGTTGGGGCCTCTCCCATTGCGGAGCACAGGCTCCAGATGTGCAGGCCCAGGCCATGGCTCACGGGCCCAGCCACTCTGCGGCATGTGGGATCTTCCCGGACCGGGGCACGAACCCATGTCCCCTGCATTGGCAGGTGGACTCTCAACCACTGCGCCACCAGGGAAGCCCATCATAAATTCTTTAATGAAGTGGGATTAAAAAATAATATAAGGACTACTTTGTAATTTGTTTAAGTAAATTATTTGTATGTAGTTTGCATTACATTAGCCACTCTTAATTAATCCCTTTGTGGTCTTTATAAAGTTCTTGGTTTAAGAAGACTAACATATCTCCCCCACCAAGGATTGTTACAATGGATAGATTTATGACTGTTCTGATATTTTTTAACAAATTTAATTGTACCAGAATTTTAACACATTTTTTTCTAATACCTCCATTTAGCTTCATTTTTGGAGCCCTCATATTGCCTGATTGCAACAATAAAAAATAATCTTAATTCAAGATAAACCCAGGAATCTCAGTGTTAAACTCATTTAATTAAGTATTTCCCCCTCTAACTTTCTAAAAATTGGTCTGAGTTTTAGGGGCTTTGGATCATGGTATTTGGGAAGGATATTTGGTTCAGGGCCATTTTTCTTTTAAGTGGGTATATGCAAGATATTGCAATCCTGTTTGGTCCTTGGTCATGGCCAGATTTCCTCACTGGAATCTTCCAGGGCATCTCTTATAGGTTAAATTGTGTCTTCCAAAAAGATATGTTGAAGTCCTAACCCTCAGTACCTCAGTATGTGACCTGATTTGGAAATAGGGTTATTGTAGGTGTAATTAGTTAAGATGAAGTCATCCTGGAATAGGGCAAACCCCTAATCCAATATGACTAGTGAGTGTCTTCTTATACGTGATGACAGGAGAGGAGAAGGCCTTGTGCCAATGGAGGCAAGAGATTCGAGTTATGCAGCTATAAGCCAAGGAATGCTAAGGATTGCTGATGACACCAGAAGCTAAGAGAAAGGCATGGAACAGATTCTCCCATAGAGCCTTTGAGAAAAGATAGCTCTGAGACATCTTGATTTTGGACTTCTAGTTTCCAGAACTTTGAAGAAATAAATTTCTGTTGTTTTAAGCCATTAGGGCTATGGAACTTTGTTATGGTAGCCTTAGGAAACTAATACAGCATCCAAACTCATGCCACTTCTGTGTTGTCTTCTTAGCCTAATGGTCCACTTACATTCAGAGCCATATCCACTCTACTCATTTGGGAACATGTTTGGCTGTATCCCGTGCCCTGTCAAACTGCTCATCTGCCAGAGAACTTCATGTAGCTTCTCCGTACTATTACAGGGACAGGTTGTCATGAATACTCTGTAGTGCTTGACAACTTCCAGGACAACCACATAGGAAACCCCGTTGGGGTTTTGGGATTCAGAAATAGAGAGTATGTAAGTTATAATTCTCCTGTGCCTTGGAGCTCACCTAGGGGTGAGGACATGAGGCAGGATCTCATGCGTGATTCCTACCCCAGTATGTCCTTGTATTGCTCTTCTTTCTAAGCCTTCCCTATCCCTGTTTACAATCTCTACCCAACTCTTAATTTTTCTACAGTCTCAAATTCCTGGGATTTCTATCTAGTCTGGGTAAACAGATAATAATTGCCTCTACAACTTGGGTCTATCATTATCCATCCTTGAATTTTCTGTCTGACATGTAGTAGGAGTAAAAATCTAGAATTTGCCATCTTTGTTCTCTGGTTCTTTTATGACATGCTTTCTTTAGACAATGGGGAACTCTAGTCTTGTGGGTTTTTTAAATTAATTAATTAATTTATTTTTGGCTGCGTTGGGTCTTCTTTGCTGTGTGGAGGCTTTCTCTAGTTATGGTGAGCGGGGGTTACTCTTCATTGTGGTGTGTGGGCTTCTCATTACAGTGGCTTCTCTTGTTGAGGAGCACGGGCTCTAGGCACGTGGGCTCAGTAGTTGTGGCTCGTGGGCTCTAGAGTGCAGGCTCAGTAGTTGCGGCACACGGGCTTAGTTGCTCTGAGGCATAAGGAATCTTCCTGGACCAGGGCCCAAACCCATGTCCCCTGCATTGGCAGGCAGATTCTTCACCACTGCGCCACCAGGGAAGCCCTAGTCTTGTGGTTTGAATGGAAGAGAGTGACCATTAAAGGAAAAATACAGATGCATAAGACCTGAAACTATAAAACTCCTTGAAGAAAATGTATGGGGAAAGCTTCTTGACAATGATTTTGTAGAAATGACACCAAAAGCACAGGCAACAAAAACAAAAATAAACAAGTGGGCCTACATCAAAGTAAAAATCTTCTGCATAACAAAGGAAATGATTAGCAGAATGAAAGGGCAACCCATGGAATGGGAGAAAATATTGTCAAACCATATATCTGATAAAGGTTAATATCCAAAATATATAAGGAATTCCTACAACTCAATAACAAAAAAAACACTAGTTGAAAACCAAAACTGATATCTCGGTTAAAAAATGGGCTAAGGATTGAACAGATATTTCTCCAAAGTAGTTATGCAAATGGTCAACAGGTATATGAAAAAAGTCTCAATGTTACTAATCATGAGGGAAATACAAATCAAAACCACAGTGACGTTATCACTTCACACCTGTCAGGATGGTTATTATAGATATATAAAAAAACCAGAAGATAACAAATGTTGGCTACGATGTGCACTGTTGGTGGGAATGTAAATTGGTACAGCCATTATGGAAAACTGTATGAAGTTTCCTCAAACAATTAAAAATAGAACTACCATATGTTCTAGCAAAATATGTTCAAAATAAATGAAATCAGGATTTTGAAGATATTAGCACTTTCATTTTCATTGCAGCATTATTCACTATAGCCAAGATGTGGAAACAACCTAAGTGTTCACCAATGGATAAATGGATAAAGAAAATGTGATATACAATGGAATATTAATCAGCCATGAAAAGAAGGAAATTCTGTCATTTGGGACAACATGTATGGACCTTGAGGGCAGAAGCACCGGATGCTAGTGGTGATGGGAGCTGGGGAGAAGGGTAGAGAGATAGACATGTGTCAGATAGTGAAGGTACTTTTAGCTCTGTTAAGAAATTTTAACTTCATTCTATGGGTGAGAGGAAGATGTTGCAGCATTTTAAGTAGGCAAATGATTGATTAGATTGTTAATAAGATTGATTAGATTTTAAAACGTTGGGTCTGGTTTTACTGAGAGATTGCATTGAAATGATAAAAGAAGACTGAGAGAAGTTAGAATCATGCAATTGAGAGATGATAGTATTCTGAAGTCATGCAGATGATGAAGTTAACATGTCTAAGAGAGATAGAGAGTAGTGAATATCTAGTGTTAGAAATGGTTGCATTTAATAATTAATTGGAGGAGGAAAAAGACTGAAAAAAGAGTGGATAATCTTAGGTCTCTTGCTTGGGCCACGCTGTAAACAGAAATGCCATTCAATGAGAAATACAATGCAAGAGGATAAACAGGTATTTTGGGGAGTAAGATAAACTATTTTTTAGAAATGTGGGGTTTGAGAGTTCTACAGACATTCAAGCATGAAAATTTAGTAGGCAGTTTTATACTTGGATTTGGAACTCCAAGAGAGGCCAAACCAGAGGTCTGGATTTGGAGGCCTTCAGGCAGTGACAGAAATTGAAGCCATGGAAGGGATTGTGATTGCCTATGGATGGTGTATCACTTAACTGTTGCTGCATAACAAGCCACCTCAAAACTTAGTGGTTTTAAACAAGCATTCATAGTTCTCATATTTCTATAATCTGGATTGGGCTCGGTTGGGCAGCTTGTCTCTGTTTCATATGGTGTTGGCTAGGCTTATTTATGCATTTGCAGTAAGCTAATGGTGCAACTGGAACCAAGGATCTGATGTAGACTTACTCACTTGTCTGATATCTGGGTTAGGATGGTTGGAATGGATGTGAACTGGCTAGACCTTTCTCTTGTCTCATGATCTTTCATCTTCCAGGGCCTTTCTCTTTACATGACCTTTCATCTTCAAGGAGGATAGCCCCAAATTCCTTACATGGCATCTCAGGGCTACAAAAAAGGGAAAGTGGAAGCTATAAGATCTCCAGCACAGCCCTAGAACTTGCAGTGTCATTTCCACTTAATTCTATTGGTCCAAGCAAATCACAAGCCCATTCCATTGTGGGAGGGCCCTGGGATGTGAATTCAGCAATTCACTGGGGCGATTTTCCAATAATCAATCACAAAAGGTATGAGAGTGAGAAGAGTCTAGAGCTCTGAAAGGCACAACATTTAAGAGATGGGCATAGACAGAGAAGCCCATGTATGTGACTGAAGAGTGAAAAGTAAGGGAGAAGAATAGCACTGTAACAATTAGAAGAAGATTCCACTTCCAGAAGGAGGGAGTGGTCAGTTACTGTTGAAAATAATAGTAACTATTAGTTACTGTTTTCTTACTATTAGTAAGAAAATAATAGTGAAACAACTTCAGATTTAGTAATGAGCAGGTTGTTAGCACCTTTGACAGGAAGAAATTCAGTGGAACGGAGGGAGCTAAAGCCAGATTGCAGAGTTGAGGGAAGGAAAAAGAGGGATCAAGAAGGCCGTCTGTAAAAGGGCAGAGAGAACTAGGGAAAGTCTGTTTGTTTTTAAATAAGGGAGGAATTTGTGCCAGTCTGAATGCTGACATCAAGGTGGCAATTAAAAGGAAAAGATTGAATATATTTAAGAGACTAATATTAGGGAACTGAGTTCTATTTTCTTGGTTACTGCTAGAAATTTGAAGTCATTTTAGCTGCACAGAACAAAACATGGTTACCTCAAGCTATTACTTTTGAGCTCTTTTTAGTTTTTTAAAAGACAGTTTACATTGAGTCGAAAGAAGTCAAATGCATTAAAATTCATAAATATGTAATTCCTCCTTGCTTTTTGAAGTGTCCAGTTAAAAATAATTTAATCTAAAATGGATCCAAATTAGAAGTAAAAATGTTTAAATTAAAAGGAAATATTTTGAAAGTATATTGTCTTGCGAAGGTAAACACTACATTTAAAGTATGCATTCTTGGACTTGAGGATATGGGGAGGGGGAAGGGTAAACTGGGACGAAGTGAGAGAAGGCGTGGACATATATACACTACCAAACGTAAAATAGATAGCTAGTGGGAAGCGGCCGCATAGCACAGGGAGATCAGCTAGGTGCTTTGTGACCCCCTAGAGGGGTGAGATAGGGAGGGTGGGAGGGAGGGAGACGCAAGAGGGAAGAGATATGAGAACATATGTCTATGTATAACTGATTCACTTTGTTATAAAGCAGAAACTAACACACCATTGTAAAGCAATTATACTCTAATAAAGATGTTAAAAAAGTAAAGTATGCATTCTTACGCTTGATACATTTATTCATTTTCTTCATAAGGTAAATGCTTTAACAAATGTTGCAAATGTAGACAATTAAATTAACTTTACATCAGAGAGCAAACATCTTACAAATGGCAACAAGAGACCAGTTGTATTTAAGATGTCTGATATTGCTTTATGTCTGTATTAATAATAAAATATTTTTATACACTATTTCTCCTCATGGAAAACCCTGCTGTCCTTATTCATATACAAATAAAACTGAAGAGGGATCTGGATGCCTGTGTACCTCCCACAGGCTTTTTCTGGAACTAATTTGATGAGAAGAAAGTTTACGCTTTCTAACCACCCTTTTATACAGATATGCTCCTCACTATTTTACTCCTAGAGCCCTGGGTATTTCTGTCATTTTGACAGAGTAGATCAGACACACATGTTTGCTCTAGAGCATTTAAACATACATTATTGATTCTACTGTTTGAAGGTAAAAATGCTTTTAGAAGAAACTTGGAAAACAAGTCTAAATGAATTGAATTTAAAGACCAATAGAAGTCCCTAGGTATGGTTTCCACAGCAGTAATTTGAATGTTGAATGTTTCTTTGCGGGCAACAGGTAGTTGATTAATGCCTTCAACAAAAAATTTGGAACCTACTATGTGCTAGGTAGCTGAAAAGAAAAAAATTAGGCCAAACTGTGTCCTGTTCCCAGCCCCTCCTCTCCTACCGATCAGATAGGTCACAGTCTATTCAGGGTGCCAAGCAAGTAAAGAATTTCAAGAATAATGTGACATGTACCATGATAAATGTGGAAAAAATGTACTTTGAGAGCACAGAAAGAAGAAACTAAATTTGTATTTTGGAATTGGATGCAGACAAGAGGAATTTTATCACCTGCTAAAGCAACAGAGAAAAGGCATTTGATTTTTATCTTAGAGAAGGAGTACGGTTTGTAGGATGGATTGAGGGCTTGGCAGGAAGAATTACATCCTGTTCAGAGGAAATAACGTTTAAAGGCAAGGAATTGTGTTAGGACATGGTGGTTTGGAGTGCCCCTTGTGGTGTTCTGGGTAGTATGGCAGAAGCACAGGATGTGTTGAGGGAGTGGCAACTTACGCTGAAAGAGTAGGTTTAGATACAAATAAACATTTTTATGACATCATAAGGTGTTTGAACTTTACACTGTAGTTTGTGGGGAAGGTTGAATGACCAGTGATTTATATCAGACATAAACGTTAACATCAGGAAAATTGCAGCGAGGAATCATACAACTTGTGTGACTTAAGGTGATCGTTGTTTCTCCCTCTCTACCTTCAAGAAAAGCAATAATTAAATAAGGCATTGCAGGTGACTGTTTCTTGGAAGTAGAAGTGTCTGGGAGGTGCCTCCTTGTAACTTGTTATGACATTTCATAGCATTTAGTTATTTATGTGGCATTTATTTACCACCATGACATAATTCCACATGCTAACTCTCACTCACAGTTTGTAATTAAAGCTCATCCCTTTTGTTTTATCCTCTGGTGATGAAGACCTCTTTTCAGCAGCTTTTGATTCACTTGAAGGCAATCTTAAAGTTATCTCTTGGACTTTCCACATTAGACTACATAATTCTATCTCATTTACTTTTCTTTCTTGTGACTTCTATGCTACAACCCTTTAAGCCATTTAAATTGCTATTTTCTAGATCTTTTCCAGTTTCTTGACATCTTCCTTATATGTGGTAAAACAAAAAAGCAACATAGTAATTTTTAAAGACTCTAAGTGCAGCTGCATAGCACAGGAAGATCAGCTTGGTGCTTTGTGTCCATCTAGAGGGGTGGGATAGGGAGGGTGGGAGGGAGACACAAAAGGGAGGAGATATGGGGATATAAGTATATGTATAGCTGATTCACTCTGTTATACAGCAAAAAATAACACACCATTGTAAAGCAATTATACTCCAGTAAAGATATTTAAAAAAAAGTCTAAGTGATGTTAAAACCTGGTATAAAGGATTATTTTCAGCCATTTTACATTATACTGCTATTAGGATACGCCTAGTTTCATGTTAGGATTTTTTAAAGGCAGCTCTTCATTGGTGGAAGATACAGTTTTATTTAATCTTTTGATCATCCTTTCTCCTTTTCTGTTTATGCAGGTAAAAATATTTTTAAAGCAGTCTTGTTATATTCTTTTTTGTTCTTTATGAAATGACTTATCTAACAGTTTTTAAACTCTATTCATTTTTTCAAGCTTTATTGAGGTATAATTGACATACAAAATTGTGAGGTATTTGGAGTATACAGCCCAATGATTTGATATATGTATACATTATGAAAGAACTCCCCCCATTGTTTAAACTCTATTCAAGCAGCATGATGTAATGGGAAGAAGATAGTTTAGGGAGATCTGGGTTCAAACCATGTCTGTGTACCATGTGTTGGAAGAGAGCAAGTTAGGCTAAAAACGTTATCCCAGAAAAATGTTGTCCTATTTTCAAAAGTGTCCTAATTTAGAGGAAACCTGAATGGTCACCTTGGGCTCCATCAGTTACCAGTGTGTGCCTCTCTGAATCAGCTTCCTCATTGGTAAAAGGGGAAAACAACATCTAGCCAATAAAATTGTTCAGAAATTTAAATATTAAAAAATAAGTTTCTACCATGAAACCTGATGCACAGTAAATACTTTAGTTAAATAGGTCCTTTCCTTTTTCTTCTCCCCTTTTTATAAGGATTCTGTATACTTAAATTATCTAAATATCTGAGATAAAAACAAATTCCTCTAAATAATGTGCTTGTGAAGGTCATCCTTATAGATGACAGTAGGGAATTCAATGAGCATCCTTGCTTATATCTACAGTCCAAGTCATTACTAATGACATTACATAGTACAGACTTGCATGTACAATGGCTTGAGTTGTCCTTTAGCTTGATATACAACCCATAAGAATTACCCCATATTCAGTCGAGCCTCCAGTTTTCAGGTTGAATCCCATTAAAATAGGATTTCACCACATGCCTTCTGAGGAACACTATTCCCTGTGGGTAATCGATGGATATTATGGATAGGGGAGAAGTGTTTTGGTCACATAATTTGGGGAAATGGGAAATGCTGGAATAAACAGAGATTTCTGCTTTGCAGAATTTCCCAGAGCCTTTCGCATACTCATCTATGCTGTGATTCTGAAAGAGTGTACTATAGTATGCAGCATTTACAGAATAACTAATTGAACTTGAATCTTTTTTTATAAAGCACCTCAAGAACTAATGCTCAATGGAAATTATTTTGGAAAATACCACGTTACTGACAGCTCAGTTTATCACAGTGTTTTCCAGTCTTGGCAGAATGTTCATTCGTTCATTCATCATTCATTCATTCAACAAACATGTATTTGGCCCACATTATTGATTGAGTGCTTTGTGTCTAAGTAGCATTTCAAACCAGATTATATGTCACACAATTATAGTTTAGTATTTAGAAAGCAATTAAAGTAGTAATTATAAAATCTAAGTATATTATAAAAAATGCATATTAAGTTCTGTAAATATTTCTTTCATTCTCATTTGGCTGTAAGAATTCAGGGTTCTGTGGTCTTCAGACTTTTTTATTGTGCCTTCAGTTCTTCACATGTCAAATATGCTTAATTATTTATAAATTATATGCATGGATTAATGGGTTAGTACATCATGTATTATAAATCATGCATAGAATTAAAATGTTTTAAAACGATGAGATGAAAAATAAACAGAAATTCTAATATTTTCTTCCTAGATTTCAATGGCTGACCTTGCTAACCTGTGGACTGTGTCCCCCCATGCTCCTTTTTTGTGCCCCTCTCTTTGGAGAACACTGTCCTAGTGATAAAGGAGCAAAGAAGGAAGCAAATTTAATCATGCTACAGACTTGGAGGAACTTTTCTTTTTCATCCATTATATTTGTCCCCATTTATTAGGAGTAAATTTAGGTTTTACACTATTGTGAGCAGTTCACGAAAAAAGGATAAAGAAACAAATATATGTATATTTCTTTGATCTTCATAAGCTTACTCTGATTGAAGGGAATGCCCATTAACAGAGCAATATCAGTTTAGAAGGTGGAATTCTTTTTTTAAATTTAATTTTATTTATTTTTTATACAGCAGGTTCTTATTAGTTATCTATTTTATACATGTTAGTGTGTATATGTCAATCCCAATCTCCAAATTCATCCCACCACCACCACCAACCCCCTTTCCCAGAAAGTGGAATTCTTAGATCAGTTCTATTAAGATTATCAAATATTTGTGGAACATCTCTCATATGCTAAGTGCTAAGTATCAGGAATACAGAAGTAATTCTTGGGCCTATCTTTGAGGAGTTTGTATCACCAAAGGAGTGATGCCTAGTTTAACAGTATTTTCAGGACAGAAGGGATGGTTACCCTGGAAAACCACTTCTTAGTATTATGAACATTATATTTTGAGTAAGAGCTCTTTCTGTCAAAGGATTGGGGGACAGTGTCCTAATATCAAAGGATCGTGGGGTTGCCTTGCTAGGAGGGACCCCAGAGCTCTCTTGTTGCTTATGGCTCTTACTTGATGCTTGTTCTTATGAATTCTAGTTGTTTCTGGGTACTCCTTTCTACTTTACACCCATTTCAGTATGTAAGACCTCTGCTATCCTGTGAGATGCTGTTGCCTGTGATTGCTATGCTATTTCTCCTCATCACCTGCTCTTTGGTCTTCATGGATTCACCATTCAAACCTGTTTCTTTGTCAACTGCTACCATATTGTTCACTCACCAGTAGACTCCCATTTCATCCTTTGTGACGATTACCCCAGTATATTATTACTTTAGATTCATTTTATTTCACCATGATTCTTAATTCTAGCAGATGTCCACTTACATTTCAATCACATATAGTCTTCATTAGAATTATTTAAGTGCATGTGACTTTAGAATGTTTCAAAATGTATTTTATATCTTTGTTTGTTCTTGCACTGACATTTGTACACATATATAAAAGCTTAGCTATTTTTGAGGGATAGATGTAACTCGGAGAAGGGTTTCTCAGGTTTCTAGTTTTATTTTTCTGAAGCATTTCACTTCAAATAGAGTTTTAATTGTATTGGCTCTAAGTGAATGTAAACCAAGTTAGTATTGAACCAGCAGATGGAAAAATCCTTATCATTGAGCAATGAAACAACTTGAATTCTTTTTTTCCCCTTTTGCCATCTGGTATCTGTGCTCATATTTGAAACATTAACCATTCAGGAAAGAGTTATTTTCTGTATCCAATAGTCAGAAGCTTTCTCTGAAGACTGGTGCTTATCTTTTCAGAAAAAAAAAGATAAAATGCTACAAATACAAATGGAGCCCTGTACTAATATTTGACAGTCACATAAAAGCTTAAGAAAATGCAGAGTACAAAGTGAGTTTAAGGAGATGCCATTTTCAATTTATTTTCATAATCTAATTCTGCATTGCTTGTAAAGGTTAATCTAAATCCAGCAGAACAAAGCCTGTCCACTGTTTACTTGTTATAGGCACTCCTGCATTATTCTAAACCCAGCAAAATGAACATAGCCCTTGTTCACAACCTATTGCTATTTTTTTCCGAATTGCAGCAGATACGATTTTTTTCACA
This sequence comes from Phocoena phocoena, assembly GCF_963924675.1. NCBI lineage: Eukaryota > Metazoa > Chordata > Mammalia > Artiodactyla > Phocoenidae > Phocoena > Phocoena phocoena. Next base: position 43,050,831 of record NC_089224.1, on the reverse strand, counting down.
CAACCCTCAAATTATCAGTAGCCAAATGGTGTCTGTAATAGTAAAATGCTTCTAAGAAAACATCTAGAAGAGAGTTTATAATACCTTGAAAGTAATAACACAATGTATTTAACCTCCAGTTGTTCAAATAACCTTGCAGATCAACTTGTTCTGGATGTCCAGCCATATTTCCATTACCTACTTGGAGGGGGATGAAAGCCAAAGGAACTTACATAGTTTAAATATTATTTGAAATATTAGCCTAAGGAAATATCTATATAACATTAAAAACTTCAGCCCCTGTGATTCAAGCATCACAATATCTGGTAGCAATGGCTTTTAGATTTTCTGGTGTTTTCATTATATATGAATCTGTTTATCTCTATTTTTTTCATGAGTTTTCCTAGTATAAACAAAACATGAATAATTAATGTGGTAATTCTGTTGTACTTGAAATCAAAACCTTGGTCTAAGTCTAGATCTTTTAGCATGTGAGGTATTTACTGTTACTTTTCATATTGGTTTACCTTTGATAGATTTTGAAGACTATTTCTTTCCCCCTGTGGTTGTGGACCACTCGGGGACCTACTGGCAATGCCTCAGTTTGTGGCTGGGTGGTCCAATTCCAGAAATTTGGTCTGTATGGACAGCTAAGATGCTCCTATATATTATTCTTTAGTTTTCGAAATAATTTTTCACTGATGAATCAGTCCTTGACAAGTTTAAGAAGATTACAAATAACATTCACTAGGTTAAAGTTAAGTGTTTTCTTGTATGAACTTGGACCTTTATTCTTCTGCTTAATCCAACTCTGGCTTACTTGGATTTAAGACAGATGCTTTAACTTTCTCTCCTAATTGGTCTTTCAGGCGTTGAAGGGCTTTTGGGTGCAGAGATGTGCTCAGCCTAATCGTGTAATGGGCAGTGGACTGAGATTGCTCTCAGTAGCTACAGAGGAGGCCTCACAGGGAACCTGAGCTTCATTCCCTGCCCCTGGGAAGGCTGCAGTCTCCCCACAGAAACTCTGATTATTGTGAGTCTGAGGATTTTTCCCTCAGAAACGGTGTCTGGTGCTCACTGCTTTTATGCCCTGCCATGCCTGTTACCTAAATCATCTCTGTTTCTCTGATTGGTGCTGTAACAAAGTTTTCTCTGCTCACTTCTCTCCTTAATGGCCTCTGACTATTTAGCTCCTGTCACTTTATGGGTTTTTCTTTCTTAATGTGGATTTTCAACTTCTACCCTCACTGAGTTGCAATTCTCTCCATGTCTTGCATTCATCCCTGCCACGGAGTGTGTGGTTGGATCGACCCATCAGCATACAGGACGGTGTGCCTCTGTTGCCCCCAGTTCTTGTACCAGGCCCACCTTAAATGCCAGTGGTCTTTATGTGTCTTTGTGTCAAATAGTCCTCTGGATTAGAACAACAACGAAAACCAGAAACAGTACCAGGGACATTATTTACTTATTTAACTTACTCCATGTCAGGAATTCAGATTACTGCTCATCTCAGCTCTGGGAGGCAGGTTTAACCTTATCCCTGTTTTATAGATATGGAAATAAGACTTAGAGAGGTTACATACTGACAGAGCTAGGACTCAAACTCAACTCTGTCTAACTTCAAAATCGTTCCTTTAACTACTGTAGTATGGCAGAGGCCAGGTCTCAGGGTCACATTATTCAAACCCCAGAGACCTTTGCAAATGGATGCCCTCAGAAGGGCCCCAGAGGCATGGCAGATGCCCTGAGGCTTTTCAGGAGGGACGTTTTCACCAGGGTGCACCTTTTAGCACCAGTACTTCCCTGGCAGCACAATGGAGACTAGCATATCTATCCTATTAAACACAACTTCTTGGTGGATTCAAGATGTGAAGCAAAATCCTACTCTCAAGCTTCAGAGCAATCGTAATGATACAGATGGTACTGGGCATGGAAGAGTAGAACCTGGTTCTTGTACCCCAGTCCTGGAGCTTACTGACCTTTACATTTTGGACAGATCACTCAATCTATTACTTTGTTCATCTTTAAAACTGGGTCAGTCTTAATTTTCAAAGGACAAATGCTCAGACTTAATTTTTTTTAAAGATTAGATTATTTTGATAAAGGACTTGGTGTTTGATAGGATTTGAGTATGTTAATGGCTTGTTTCTTATTTCTCCAAAGAAAGATTATATCTGGTCACTTAAACAAAATGAAAGAGAACCTCTTAATTGAAGGATGACACACATACAAGAGTGCAGAAATAATAAGTGTTCAGCTGAATTATCTCAAAATGAACTGACTTGTGAAACCTCCTCCCTACTCAAGAAACAGAACACTGTCAGCACCCTAGAAGCTCCATTCATGTCCCCTCCCAATAACTGAACCCTCCCTCTTTCCCGGAAGTAACCACCATTTTGACTTCTAACACAATAGATTGGATTTGCTTACTTTTTTTTTTTTTTAAAGCTTTGTGTAAATGAAGTTATAGATAATGGATTCTTTTGTACCTGGCTTCTTTTGCTAAATTATGTTTGTAAGATTCATTATGCTATTGCATGTAGGTATAGTTTGTTTTGATGGCTGTAGTATGTTTCATTATATGAGTGTATCACAGTTCATTTATTTATTTTAAAGTTAATGGGTGTTTGTGTTGTTTCCAGTTTTCAGCAATTATGAGTAATGTTGCAAGAGTGTTCTTGCCTATGTCTTTTGGTTAATATGTGCACATGCTGAGTTGCTCGGTCACTAGGTATGATATCTTTAACCTGAGTAGATAATACCAAGCAGATATCCAAATGGTTTTCTATTTCTGCCAGTAGTGTGACTGTTTGTTGCTCCTAAGACTAGCCAACTCTTAGTGTTTTCATTCATTCGAATTGTGATGAGTTTGTAGAGGTATATTTTTACCTTTCCTTGACTGCTAATGTGGTTGAGCCTCCTTGCCTATGTTTACTGGACGTTCAGATATCCTTTCCTGTGAAATTCTTGTTCCTAATCTCTTGCCCACTTTTTCTATTGAGTTTTGACTTTTTCTTATTGATAGTTTGGATTTCTTTATTTATTCTCAGTAAGAGTCCTTTGTTGTTTATATGTGCTACAGATATTTTCTTCCAGCCTGTGGCTTGACTTTTCATTTTCTTAATAGTATTTTTTAATGAAAAGAAGTTCTTAATTTTAACGTAATCAGATTTATTGTTTTGTTTTCTTTGGTTAGTGAGTTTCGTCCTCTGTTTGGGAAATATTTCTTAACCTCAAAATCATCTAGAAGCTAGTCACTTGCATTATCCTCTGGAAGCCTTATTGTTTTTACTTTCATATTTACAACTACAGTCCTCCTGGAATGGATTTCTACGTGTGCTTTGAGATAGGAGTTTACTACCTTTTTCTATGCTTTTTTGATTCCACATCCTCTCCCCTTTATTGGAAAACAAATGATACTCTGGCTTGAGGAGGTTATGACTCTTCATACGTTTATGTTCTCTCTAACTGTCCTTTTACACATCACCACATTTTCCCCAACTTACCTGCCATTTTTCTTGAGCATATTTGAGATGTAGGATGAGTTTCTTGAGTAACTTTTTAGTACTCTAGCTTCTTAAGGAGGTTAGGACAAGAACATTCTACAACATTCTTGAAGAGAACAGAGCAGTTATAGCAGGTATATAGAGTGATTTATTCACAGAGTTGCAGGTCATGCTTTCTTTTCAATATTCCTCCCACTATTCTCTGTCATTCACTCTTCAGCTCAGTATCACTCTCAGTACCTGGACTTAATCAGCAATGACATCTCTTCCATTTGAAGGAATATGGAAGAAAGAAGGAGGCTTCCCATTTTATAGCAGAACTTTTGGCATTGTGAAAACATAACGATGCTTCTCAACTCTGTAGAAGAACATGGTCACTTCGGTGCTGGATGGAATCTTTTGTTTTGTGAAGAGTTTTCCATGGCTAGCTAAAACATAATTACAACAAAGGTCATATTGGCAGCAGATACTCCACGTGGAATAGGCATCTTTTAGATTTTTTTTTTTTTGTTGGTGTTGCTACTTTACCCTCCAAGTTAAATGCTGTTAGGAACTCAGACCTTTGGTTCAGCGATGAAAATGTGTAGAGAATGCACAAATGGTGGCTTGCCCAGAGGCCTTACACCCATTTCTCCTAGGCTGTATTGTCATTTCTGCCATCTTCTGTGCCCATGCTGTGGTGATACGGTGACTTCAGTGCTATCATTTTTGTGTTTCTATGAACAATGGCAATTTATTGTTTTTTAAAAACTGTAGGTCAAAATTACAAATATCTTTTTTTTTTTTAACTTTGCTTTCTAGAGTTGACGATAAAGGAAGAGCTCTGCAAAGAGCAAGGTGTGAGTGAATCTGCCAGAGGCTAGAGCCAGCCATGATTTACATCCCTTTCTAACTCTTTGGGAGAGCACTGTTTTCTTGTCTTTGTGTAGTTTGCAGTTTTTGAAGGGCACATTAATAAAGGTACACTCTAAGGAAGATAGGGAAAGGTCAACTAGTGCTTCTTAACTAGTTTTAAAAAACTTCTGATGTCTACAGTTGTGTGGGTATGTGCACAGACATAATTGTTAAGGGCTCATCCTACAACTCAGTCAAAAATAATGTGCTTTTTCTCTAGCACTGGCCTTTTTAAATGTCAGTAACTTTGTTAATTCCAAACCAATTATTTTCACACTTTTCAAAGCATAAATTCACACTGCTCATATGTATCTCTATATTGGGATACAATAAAAAAATATATGTATATACAGACACATATACACATGCACACATTTACTCATTACCTTCATTTCTAGGGATGATGCCATTGTTCTCATTACTTTAATGTGTGCAGGATTGGTCAGTGTTAAATGCTGGTGGTGAAAGGATAAGTGAGACAGGGATCTTGACCTTAAAGAGATTCTTATCTGGTAGAGTAAGTATGCTGATCGAAAGGTAAGCTGTGGCCTACAGTATTTTCACTTTGAATGTTTAGAAAAATACTATTTAGGATCTAAAACCTACCACCAGGCTGTTCAGAAAAATTTCCCAGTTCTGACTCTATGTGGGCACGTTCTGGATGTAAGTTTGTGGTAGAATTAAAGAGAATATCTCTGCTCTCAAAGCACTCACAAGCCAATATGCTACACTTTCTCACTTTGCATAGATTCAAAATCATGAGGCTACAAAAACAGAGGAGGTAATTTTAATTTTAATCTGCCTCTGCTTATTCTCACTGGTTTAATTTATTCTTTTCCTTCATACCTTCTCAGAGTTAAAGCACCCTTGTATCCAGGATTTGAATTATTTTCTATTCCGGTATTAAGGAACTAGACCACCTTTACTGGGATTGGGAGGAAAGTGCTCATAAACAATCACTCTTTCATGAAAAGAATGCCAGGTAAAAAGTTCCTGCTTCCATTGAGTTCTGTGTAAGTACGGCTTCCTCCAGCCAGTCAGTTGTATTAATTATCTGATACCTTTGCATACCTGATAGGGCTTTTCATGTAGGGATTTCAAATTAACTTGTCCCTTATTTTGACATGGTATAATTTTTTCCCTTTTCTTTGTTTTTTGGCTAATCAACAATCAAATGGATAGAATGTTCATGTTAATATTTTGTAGAATATGGAGATTTCAATACACTAATAAAAAGCATGGACAATGGTGGAACGTCCTTGATCATTTTTATTAAGTTTCATGGGTTATTATGTAAGGTAAAAGATGCCAATTATTCACAAATTAATTTATGGATTTGATGTAATTATCCCCAAATCTTGATACCATTATCTGGAACTTGATGAAATATTAAAATTCACCTAGAAGAGGGAAAAAGCAAGAAGAGCTAAGAACATATTGATCAAAAAAGTAGTGGTTAGAAGCCTTGACCCATGAGCTATTAAAAACTACAATAATTCAATGGTTAAAAACTGTGTTGTAAGTCAATCTAATTTATGTATAAGTATGTGAGATATTAATAAGCATATATATGGATATAATATTCAGATATCTATCTACCTTCCTACCTAGCTTATTCTACCTAAATCCTAATTCTAATATTCAAATCTATCTCTATCTATCTGTCTGTCATCTCAATGTCTATCATACTCAATGTACATTTGGAACATTTACCAAGAAGATATGCAGGAACCATATAAAAGGATCTAAGAATTTTATTGAATGGTATAAAACATGATGATATTATGTCCCTACATGGGAGAAGCCTTGTAGGACAATATAAATTTCTTTTATGTAACTTGTTGTACACTGCCTAGCACATAAAGTGAGTATCCAATGAATGTTTCTTAAAGGAATGAATATTAAAAAGTTTGTGATATTTTGTAGTCAGTTATTGGAATTTTTATATCAGCATGAGATGTAATCTAAATAAGTATTAATATATAGAAAGTAATTGTCAAGATAATTGGGGAAAAATTTGATCTTAGTTACCTGGTAAGAATGTATTTGGAGAAAGTAGGGAAATATGGATAAGAAAAAACTTTTAAGTTAGCTACGTTATGTGTTGTTGAATGGTAGGAAAAAAATCTGTAAGAAAATAGTAGCTTGGATCATCTATGTTCAGGCCCTGGATTAGATATTTTTTGTATATTCTCAGTGTTTGGTAGGTAGGGCAATATCAGCTAGGAAAAATCTGGTATATCAGGCATTACATTCAAAGCAATAGGAATTTGGGAAGAAATGCAGATTTCTAAGGAGAGAGAAACTTAGAGTGAGATTTAATGACTGTTTCCCTGATATATGATTCATCAAAAATTCTTTCCAGTATAATTACTCATGAATATGAGAAGTCAACTGCAATTTATTCCCAGGAATCAATCAGTGCTTTTCTTGCTAGATCAATCCCTCATGGGTTTCTGATCCCTATGCCTGGATTAGAACCAGTGATGTGGAGTTCATTCATTACTCATTCATGTATTCCATCAATATATATTTATGAAATGCCTACTAAGTGACATGATAGTGCTAGGTGCTGCTGGTTTAACAGGAAGCAAGACCTGGTTTCTGCTCTCTCAAGAAGAGAGAATGGGAAGTTGTGAGGGGACACATTCTGGTATGTCTAAAGAACATGGTATAAGGGCTGTATAGTAGCTGGAGAAGTTGTATGTATATCGTAAGATGTATGTAGACTACATAAAATTTAAGTTTAAGGAGTTGAGACAAAATTCTAAGAGAAACATGCCACGACTGGAGGCTTTTAAGTGATGGAAGTACATGATCATATTTGTGTTTTAGAAAGACCACTTCATCTACAATGCTAAGGAGATTGGAAGCTTTTGCAGTAACTCTGATAGCAGAGGATATAGGTTTTGTAGGGTCCACAGGTTATATATTTTGGGATTCTCTTTAAGAAAAAGAATACAAAATTTTGAATATAAAATTAGATACAAGGCTCTAGAAGGGGCTTTGAGGCTCATGAGTCTTCCTCTAGATTCATCTCTAGATCCAGAGAAGTGATTTTGGTGGTCCAAACTATGCTGGTGATAGTGGGGATGAAGAGAAATGAATGAATGAGGAAATTTGAAAGACTTGTGATTAGATGTGCAAGATGTGAAGAGGGAGCTATCCAATATGATGCTTAATTTTCTGGCATGAGCAATCAATTATGTAAATACAGGGTCTGTTCATTGAGACAGGAAACACAGGAGGAGGAGTGGGTTTTGGTGGCAACATAAATTAAGTTTTGTACCTATGTCAGGTTGAAGTGACTGAAACATTTGGGTGTGAATCTCCAAGACAGCTGAAAATATCCTGCTCTGATGTGGCTCAGTCAGTTTTGGCAACTTGTGTGTTCAGCATCCTGAGGATGAACATAATGCCCCGTCAAATGTGGTTCCTAAAGTAGCTGTAGATGTACACCTGCATAACAAATAGTTAAATGATCATTGCCTTGCAGCACTATTGGCTAGGTCTGAAAACTAATGCTGGGTTATGTAGGACTCCTACTGTTTTTCTCACCTTTAATGTGGTGCCTTTCAAGATGAGTTTTTTCCTGGTTCCTAGCACTATAATAGTGGGGCATGTGTTGCTTAGCTAGCAGGCTACCCAAAAGGCTTTCTGTTCTCTGGGGATGATGAATTCTTGGTTGTGTGTGTAGGGTTTCTCTAATGTAGGTCAGTGTCTAGGCTCCCTTTGATTGTTAATCCATAGTCTTGAACTGATATGCAACCCACTGAGGACCTGCTAAACATAATGTTTTAAAGTTTAACGGCAAATTTCCCTCCCCATTGTCCTTTAATTTGAAAATGGCTGAACAAATTTTTCTTACACTTTTCATGAAAATAAAGAAAAATATGACTTTAAAAGAAAATAAAAATCACCCTACTAGGAAAGTTTTAGACAGTTATCAAATGACTTAATACAGGAGATAATAATAGAGACTGCTTTGCAACCTAAAATACAGCGGTTTCTACTCTGAACACTGTAATTACTATTTACAGCTAGATTATAGGGAAATCTGTGGGTGTCATGGAATTCAGTTTCAGAATTATGGAAACGCTGTTTGCATAATTAAAGGGCTAGTTAGTAAATTCCCTCCTATTTTCTAACCTATTTAACTAGATCATATATGTGCCAATATTTCTTTGCTAACTATGGTGAGGGAGACAACCAACTTTAAATCTTCTATTGCTGAATAATACCCATAATAACTATGTAATATATGGTTCATAATTAGTGAATATGCCGAGGTTTTTCCAGAAGTGCATTAGATATGGCATAGATACAAATTTCTGTTTCATTAAATGACTTAATAGACTGTATTTTGCTGCTTTTGCATATGTGATTTCTTCCCCCCTGTTTGATAGCAAGATTACTTTACAGCTTCTTAATGAGAATACCTTTTTTCCTGGAACCTTTTCTGAAGTTTTATTGAAGGTTTCAGTGACCTATTTCTAATGATTTTAGAGCTCTAAAATTTTCTCTCCCTTATTTAAGTAGCTTTAACTTATGTTTGATTAGTAGCTTTGGAAGTAGTTTCACAGTCTAATTTTAGGAAGGAAATCTTTTCTTACAGGAGAAACAAATTCAGAAGTAAGTTTTCACATCACAGGATGCCTATGAAATATGGAAATGGCTCGTATTCCCACAACACTTATTAGGTGAAGAGAGGGTGAAAGTTGGAGATGACTTCTCTTAGTTACGTTTTGTTCTCAGTTGCATTTGTGCAGGCAAATTTCTCTTTAATATCCTCTTTAATAAACACTGAGGACTCAGATGAATAAGTTTACTGGTTGGTCTGAGAAGTGACTGTGATACAATGTAAAGTGCTCTAATTTCATAGTCCTGTAGAAGCACAGATGAGATGCTGGTGTTGGGTGTTTGTAGAATGGGTGGGAAGTTTGCAAGCATCCAAGTGCCACATACCCAAGATAGTTTAGAATTATTATTTGAAATTTAGAGTAGCTATGACTTAAATATCAAGGAATATACTGATGACTGAGTTGGGCCCTGAAAAGTGAATAGGATTTCACTTACCACAGAAGATGGGAGAAGGCTGTTCAACCAGAGCAAAGAGTCAGGAGCATTAATCCATATTATCATTTTTTTTCCAGTTAGAGTAAATTTTTATTTTAACTTCAAAGAAACACATACACTTTACAAAACTGAAACAGTTCAAAAATATGTAGAGTAAAAAGCGGATATCCACTCCACGTTCTTTGTTTTTCTTCCTATCCCCAGCATCTTTCCATACTTCCCTCTGCATGTTTGATGTTAATTCTCTGAAAGCTTTTCCTGTGCATTTACCATTTAAATATCTGTGTGTGTATGTGATTAGCTTCATTGTTATGTAATTACATCACTTAATATGCCTTATAGACCCTTTCATGTTACTGCACTTCAGTCTACCCTATTTATTTTAAGAGCTACCTATCAGTCTAGAATGAATTAACCATAATTTATGTAACCATTACCATATATAGGCTGTTTATAATTTTTCTACATTTCAAAAAATGCTGCAATGAATATCTATAGCCATAGTCTCCTTATTTATTCCCCTAACATCCTGTTCTCTCTCTCCCTCCTCCCTCCCTTCTTCCCTTCTATCTATCTAAACTATATCTTTGTACTCATGTGTATTTCTGTAGGATAGATCCTAGAAATGGAATTGTTACGTCAAGCTGTATGGGGGAAAATACCATGTTTCTCCCATTAAATGTAGCACCTTTTAGAAATACGTGGAACACAGTATCTAGTATGTTCTAGGCACATAAAGAATAAGGGATGGCAGAATAAATTAATATAGGTTCATTTAACAATATACTGAAGAACCTATGTTCTGAAAAAGTAAAGAATAAAGCAATATGTACTACAGGTAAGACTTTAATGATATTTACTTTAAATAGGAAAAGACAGCTTTATATTTTTAAATACCAGGACAAATAGATTTCATGTGAATAGGAAATACCAAACAAAGCATAATATTGGTCAATTTGACATTATTAAATTGATCATGCAAGAGGTTCTTATCAGGATGAAGAGGACGAAAATCTAAGGACACACGTAAATTGGATACTGTGTCCAGATACATGGGTCTCTCAAGGTGTCTGGGGATTTCCCTGAGCATCACATTTGAGAGGATTCAGATGCTAGATGTCTGGTTCAGGGCTGCTCCAAGAGTCAGAAGGGATCCTAAACTGCTCAGGGTAGGGAGTAAAAGCACTGATGCTTCTACCTTATCTGTCTAGGACATTGCTATCTCTTCCCTAACTCTTTGTTATTGGCTTATGTTTATTATCCATCTTTAAAAATTTAGCTCAGATTTATACCTCTAACAGGAAAGGTTTTTTTTTTTTTTAACATCTTTATTGGAGTATAATTGCTTTACAATGGTGTGTTAGTTTCTGCTTTATAACAAAGTGAATCAGTTATACATATACATATGTTCCCATACCTCTTCTCTCTTGCGTCTCACTCCCTCCCACCCTCCCTATCTCACCCCTCCAGGTGGTCACAAAGCACCCAGCTGATCTCCCTGTGCTATGCGGCTGCTTCCCACTAGCTATCTACCTTAAGTTTGGTAGTGTATATATGTCCATGCCTCTCTCTCGCTTTGATACAGTTTACCCTTCTCCCTCCCCATATCCTCAAGTCCATTCTCTAGTAGGTCTGTGTCTTTATTCCTGGCTTACCCCTAGGTTCTTCATGACATTTTTTTTTCTTAAATTCCATATATATGTGTTAGCATATGGTATTTGTCTTTCTCTTTCTGACTTACTTAACTCACTCTAGGTCTATCCACCTCATTACAAATAGCTCAATGTCGTTTCTTTTTATGGCTGAGTAATATTCCATTGTATATATGTGCCACATCTTCTTTATCCATTCATCCGATGATGGACACTTAGGTTGTTTCCATCTCTGGGCTATTGTAAATAGAGCTGCAATGAACATTTTGGTACATGACTCTTTTTGAATTATGGTTTTCTCAGGGTATATGCCCAGCAGTGAGATTGCTGGGTCATATGGTAGTTCTATTTGTAGTTTTTTAAGGAACCTCCATACTGTTCTCCACAGTGGCTGTGTCAATTTACATTCCCACCAACAGTGCAAGAGGGTTTTCTTTTCTCCACACCCTCTCCAGCATTTATTGTTTCTAGATTTTTTGATTATGGCCATTCTGACTGGTGTGAGATGATACCTCATTGTAGTTTTGATTTGCATTTCTCTAATGATTAATGATGTTCAGCATTCTTTCATGTGTTTGTTGGCAGTCTGCATATCTTCTTTGGAGAAATGTCTATTTAGGTCTTCTGCCTATTTTTAGATTGCATTGTTTGTTTTATTGTTATTGAGCTGCATGAGCTGCTTATAAATTTTGGAGATTAATCCTTTGTCAGTTGGTTCATTTGCAAATATTTTCTCCCATGCTGAGAGTTGTCTTTTGGTCTTGTTTATGGTCTCCTTTGCTGTGCAAAAGCTTTGAAGTTTCATTAGGTCCCATTTGTTTATTTTTGTTTTTATTTCTATTTCTCTAGGAGGTGGATCAAAAAAGATCTTGCTGTGATTTATGTCATAGAGTGTTCTGCCTATGTTTTCCTCTAAGAGTTTGAGAGTTTCTGGCCTTACATTTAGGTCTTTAATCCATTTTGAGCTTATTTTTGTGTACGGTGTTAGGGAGTGATCTAATCTCATACTTCTACATGTACCTGTCCAGTATTCCCAGCACCACTTATTGAAGAGGCTGTCCTTTCTCCACTGTACATTCCTGCCTCCTTTATCAAAGATAAGGTGACCATATGTGCGTGGGTTTATCTCTGGGCTTTCTGTCCTGTTCCATTGAGCTATCTTTCTGTTTTTGTGCCAGTACCATACTGTCTTGATTACTGTAGCTTTGTAGTATAGTCTGAAGTCAGGCAGCCTGATTCCTCCAGCTCCATTTTTCGTTCTCAAGATTGGTTTGGCTATTCGCGGTCTTTTGTGTTTCCATACAAATTGCGAAATTTTTTGTTCTAGTTCTGTGAAAAATGCCAGTGGTAGTTTGATAGGGATTGCATTGAATCTGTAGAGTGCTTTGGGTAGTAGAGTCATTTTCACAATATTGATTCTTCCAGTCCAAGAACATGGTATATCTCTACATCTATTTGTATCATCTCTAATTTCTTTCATCAGTCTCTTATAATTTTTGCATACAGGTCATTGTCTCCTTAGGTAGGTTTATTCCTAGATATTTTATTCTTTTTGTTGCAATGGTAAATGGGAGTGTTTTCTTGATTTCACTTTCAGATTTTTCATCATTAGTGTATAGGAATGCCAGAGATTTCTGTGCATTAATTTTGTATCCTGCTACTTTACCAAATTCATTGATTAGCTCTAGTAGTTTTCTGGTAGCATCTTTAGGATTCTCTATGTATAGTATCATGTCATCTGCAAACAGTGACAGCTTTACTTCTTCTTTTCCTATTTGGATTCCTTTTATTCCTTTTTCTTTTCTGATTGCTGTGGCTAAAAGTTCCAAAACTATGTTGAATAAGAGTGGTGAGAGTGGGCAACCTTGTCTTGTTCCTGATCTTAGTGGAAATGGTTTCAGTTTTTCACCATTGAGGACAATGTTGGCTGTGGGTTTGTCATATATGGCCTTTATTATGTTGAGGAAAGTTCCCTCTATGCCTACTTTCTGCAGGGTTTTTATCATAAATGGGTGTTGAATTTTTTCGAAAGCTTTCTCTGCATCTATTGAGATGATCATATGGTTTTTCTCCTTTAATTTGTTAATATGGTGTATCACGTTGATTGATTTGCGCATGTTGAAGAATCCTTGCATTCCTGGAATAAACCCCACTTGATCATGGCGTATGATCCATTTAATGTGCTGTTGGATTCTGTTTGCTAGTATTTTGTTGAGGATTTTTGCATCTATGTTCATCAGTGATATTGGCCTGTATGTAGTTTTCTTTCTTTGTGACATCCTTGTCTGGTTTTGGTATCAGGGTGATGGTGGCCTCGTAGAATGAGTTTGAGAGTGTTCCTCCCTCTGCTATATTTTGGAAGAGTTTGAGAAGGATAGGTGTTAGCTCTTCTCTAAATGTTTGATAGAATTCGCCTGTGAAGCCATCTGGTCCTGGGCTTTTGTTTGTTGGAAGATTTTTAATCACAGTTTCAATTTCAGTGTTTGTGATTGGTCTGTTCATATTTTCTATTTCTTCCTGATTCAGTCTTGGCAGGTTGTGTATTTCTAAGAATTTGTCCATTTATTCCAGGTTGTCCATTTTATTGGCATAGAGTTGCTTGTAGTAATCTCTCATGAGCTTTTGTATTTCTGCAGTGTCAGTTGTCACTTCTCCTTTTTCATTTCTAATTCTATTGATTTGAGTCTTCTCCCTTTTCTTCTTGATGAGTCTGGCTAATGGTTTACCAATTTTGTTTATCTTCTCAAAGAACCAGCTTTTAGTTTTATTTATCTTTGCTATCGTTTCCTTCATTTCTTTTTCATTTATTTCTGATCTGGTTTTTATGATTTCTTTCCTTCTGCTAACTTTGGGGTTTTTTTTCTTCTTTCTCTAATTGCTTTAGGTGCTATGTTAGGTTGTTTATTCAAGATGTTTCCTGTTTCTTAAGGTGGGATTGTATTGCTATAAACTTCCCTCTCAGAACTGCTTTTGTTGCATCCCATAGATTTTGGGTCGTCGTGTCTCCATTGTCATTTGTTTCTAGGTATTTTTTGATTTCCTCTTTGATTTCTTCAGTGATCACTTCGTTATTAAGTAGTGTATTGTTTAGCCTCCATGTGTTTGTATTTTTTACAGATCTTTTCCTGTAATTGATATCTAGCCTCATAGCATTGTGGTCGGAAAAGATACCTGATACAATTTTAATTTTCCTAAATTTACCAAGGCTTGATTTGTGACCCAAGATATGATCTATCCTGGAGAATGTTCCATGAGCACTAGAGAAAAATGTGTATTATGTTGTTTTTGGATGGAATGTCCTATAAATATCAATTAAGTCCATCTTGTTTAATGTATCATTTAAAGCTTGTGTTTCCTTATTTATTTTCATTTTGGATGATCTGTCCGTTGGTGAAAGTGAGGTGTTAAAGTCCCCTACTATGAATGTGTTACTGTCGATTTCCCCTTTTATGGCTGTTAGTATTTGCCTTATGTATTGACGTGCTCCTCTGTTGGGTGCATAAATATTTACAATTGTTATATCTTCTTCTTGGATCGATCCCTTGATCATTATGTAGTGTCCTTCTTTGTCTCTTCTAATAGTCTTTATTTTAAAGTCTATTTTGTCTGATATGAGAATTGCTACTCCAGCTTTCTTTTGGTTTCCATTTGCGTGAAATATCTTTTTCCATCCCCTTACTTTCTGTCTGTATGTGTCCCTAGGTCTGAGGTGGGTCTCTTGTAGACAGCAAATATATGGGTCTTGTTTTTGTATCCATTCAGCCAATCTCTGTCTTTTGGTGGGAGCATTTAGTCCATTTATATTTAAGGGAATTATCGGCGTGTATGTTCCCATTCCCATTTTCTTAATTGTTTTGGGTTTGTTATTGTAGGTCTTTTCCTTCTCTTGTGTTTCTTGCCTAGAGAAGTTCCTTTAGCAGTTGTTGTAAAGCTGGTTTGGTGGTGCTGAACCCTCTCAGCTTTTGCTTGTCTGTAAAGGTTTTAATTTCTCCATCAAATCTGAATGAGGTCCTTGCTGGGTAGAGTAATCTTGGTTGCAGGTTTTTCTCCTTCATCACTTTAAATATGTCCTGCCAGTCCCTTCTGGCTTGCAGAGTTTCTGGTGAAAGATCAGCTGTTAACCTTATGGGGATTCCCTTGTGTGTTATTTGTTGTTTTTCCCTTGCTGCTTTTAATATGTTTTCTTTGTATTTAATTTTTGACAGTTTGATTAATATGTGTCTTGGCGTGTTTCTCCTTGGATTTATCCTGTATGGGACTCTCTGTGCTTCCTGGACTTGATTAACTATTTCCTTTCCCATATTAGGGAAGTTTTCAACTATAATCTCTTCAAATATTTTCTCAGTCCCTTTCTTTTTCTCTTCTTCTTCTGGAACCCCTATAATTTGAATGTTGGTGCGTTTAATGTTGTCCCAGAGGTCTCTGAGACTGTCCTCAGTTCTTTTCATTCTTTTTTTTTTTATTCCACTGTGCAGTAGTTATTTCCACTATTTTATCTTCCAGGTCACTTATCTATTCTTCTGCCTCAGTTATTCTGCTATTGATCCCATCTAGAGTATTTTTATTTTATTTTATAAATTTATTTATTTATTCATTTATTTAATTTTTGGCTACTTTGGATCTTTGTTGTTGCACGTGGGCTTTGTCTAGTTGCAGTGAGCAGGGGCTACTCTTCGTTGCGGGGTGCAGGCTCCTCATTGCGGTGGCTTCTCTTGTAGCGGAGCACAGGCTCTAGGTGCGCAGGCTTCCATAGTTGTGGCACATGGGCTTCAGTAGTTGTGGCTCGCGGGCTCTAGAGCGCAGGCTCAGTAGTTGTGGCACACGAGCTTAGTTGCTTCGCGGTATGTGGGATCCTCCTGAACCAGGGCTCGAACCTGTGTCCCCTGCATTGGCAGGTGGATTCTTAACCACTGTGCCACCAGGGAAGCCCTAGAGTATTTTTAATTTCATTTATTGTGTTGTCCATCGTTGTTTGTTTCATCTTTAGTTCTTCTAGGTCCTTGTTAAATGATTCTTGCATTTTGTCTATTCTATTTCCAAGATTTTGGATCATCTTTACTATCATTATTCTGAATTCTTTTTCAGGTAGACTGCCTATTATCTCTTCATTTGTTAGGTCTGGTGGGTTTTTATCTTGCTGCTTCATCTGCTGTGTGCTTTTTCTGTCTTCTCATTTTGCTTATCTTACTTTGTTTGGGGTCTCCTTTTTGCAGGCTGCAGGATTGTAGTTCCCGTTGTTTTTGGTGTCTGTCCCCAGTGGCTAAGTTTGGTTCAGTGGGTTGTGTAGGCTTCCTGGTGGAGGGGACTAGTGCGTGTGTTCTGGTGGATGAGGCTGGATCTTGCCTTTCTGGTGGGCAGGTCCATGTCTGGTGGGGTGTTTTGGGGTGTCTGTGGACTTATTATGATTTTAGGCAGCCTCTCTGCTAGTGGGTGGGGTTGTGTTCCTGTCTTGCTAGTTGTTTGGCATAGGATGTCCAGCACTGTAGCTTCCTGGTCATTGAGTGAAGCTGGGTGCTGGTGTTGAGATGGAGATCTCTGGGAGATTTTCGCCATTTGATATTATGTGGAGCTGGGAGGTCTCTTGTGGACCAGTGTCCTGAAGTTGGCTCTCCCACGTCAGAGGCACAGCACTGACTCCTGGCTGCAGCACCAAGAGCCTTTCCTCCACATGGCTCAGAATAAAAGGGTGAAAAAGTAGAAAGAAATAATTAGTAGAAGAAGAAAGAAAGAAAGAAAGGAGGGAGGGAGGAAGGAAGGAAGGAGGGAAGGAAGGAAAAAAAGAAAGAAGATAAAGTAAAGTAAAATAAGATAAAGTATAATAAAGTTATTAAAATAAAAAAATGATTATTAAGGAAAAAAATTAAAAAAAAAAAAAGGACGGATAGAGCCCTAGGACAAATGGTGGAAGCAAAGCTATACAGACAAAATCTCACACAGAAGCATACACATACACACTCACAAAAAGAGGAAAAGCGGAAAAAATCACAAATCTTGCTCTCAAAGTCCACCTCCTAAATTTGGGATGATTTGTTGTCTATTCAGGTATTCCACAGATGCAGGGTGCATCAAGTTGATTGTGGAATTTTAATCCCCTGCTCCTGAGGCTGCTGGGAGAGATTTCCCTTTCTCTTCTATGTTCGCACAGCTCCCGGGGTTCAGCTTTGGATTTGGCCCCGCCTCTGCGTGTAGGTCGCCGGAAGGAGTCTGTTCTTCGCTCAGACAGGACGGGGTTAAAGGAGCCACTCATTCGGGGGCTCTGGCTCACTCAGGCCGTGGGGAGAGAGCCGCTTGGAGTGAGGGGCGGGCCTGCGGCGGCAGAGGCCGGCGTGACGTTGCACCAGCCTGAGGCACGCCGTGCGTTCTCCCGGGGAAGTTGTCCCTGGATCCCGGGACCCTGCCAGTGGCGGGCTGCACAGGCTCCCAGGAAGCAGGGTGTGGAGAGTAAGCTGTGCTTGCACACAGGCTTCTTGGTGGTGGCAGCAGCAGCCTTAGCGTCTCATGCCTGTCTTTGGTGTCCGCGCTTTTAGCCGCAGCTCGCGCCCTTCTCTGGAGCTCCTTTAAGCAGCGCTCTCCTCGCGCACCAGGAAACAAAGAGGGGAGAAAAAGTCTCTTGCCTCTTCGGCAGGTCCAGACTTTCCCCCGAACTCCCTCCCGGCCAGCCGTGGCGCACTAACCCCCTGCAGGATGTGTTCACGCCGCAACCCCAGTCCTCTCCTTGCGCTCCGACCGAAGCCCGAGCCTCAGCTCCCAGCCCCGCCCACCCCGGCGGGTGAGCAGACAAGCCTCTCAGGCTGGTGAGTGCTGGTCGACACTGACCCTTTGGAAGGGAATCTCTCCGCTTTGCCCTCCACACCCCTGTGGCTGCACTCTCCTCCACGGCTTCGAAGCTTTCTCACTCCGCCACCCGCAGTCTCCGCCCGTGAAGGGGCTTCCTAGTGTGTGGAGTCCTTTCTTCCTTCACAGCTCCTTCCCAGTGATGCAGGTATCATCCCTATTCTTTTGTCTCTGTTTATTCTTTTTTCTTTTGCCCTACCCAGGTACGTGTGGGGTTTCTTGCCTTTTGGGAGGTCTGTGGTCTTTTGCCAGCGTTCAGTAGGTGTTCTGTAGGAGTTGTTCCACGTGTAGATGTATTTCTGGTGTATCTGTGGGGAGGAAAGTGATCTCTGCGTCTTATTCTTCCACCATCTTCCCGGAAGCCCAGGAAAGCTTTTCTTTTAAAAATCCTTTCCTAATCTCCATTCTGTGTCCTCATTGTTCCCATATATTCTTGGGATGGTGGCATCACCCTATCATTATCATCATCATCACCATAGTTTACATCATCATCTGATGCTAATATTTATTTAAATTACTATGTGACAGAAGTTTTGCTAAATAATTTCTATGGATTAGCTCATGTAATTCTTATGATGAAATAGGTGATACAATTATAAGTATTACAAATTTAGAGAGGCACATTGTATATTATTTATAATCTTTTTGACTTGTTTTCCTCTCTAAACTGTATGTTTACTGAGAGCTTAGACAATCTCTTTTATCTTAAATCTCTGCATCCCTGGCAGTAAGTATAGTGACCAGTAAATATGGCCATGTGCTAAATATTTGAATGAATCCTGGTTGAGTCTAGGTTGATCTAATTACTAGATGTGGCTCTGATATGATCATTTTTGAATAAAATTATACTTTGATTCTTATGCAACCAGTACATTTCTGGAACAATAAGTTATTTTATTAAATTAAAAAAATATTTGTCAAATTAAAATAAAATCTCCCTTAGGTTTTATTTCTCTGTTCTATATGTGTGCCCAATTCATATTGGATGAAAGACTGGTAATCACAGATTTCTGCTATTGGAGAAAGTGGGATAAAAGGCTTCTTGGCAAAATAGTCACAGTTTTTCAGCTTGCAAATTAAATTATAGTGTAGATTTGCTATCTTGCCCCCATTAACTTCTTGCCCTCTTTGGCTTTCTGAGCCCTCTGGGGATCAGATTTCCTGTGGCCCTGTATAACAGGCTATTGATCACACTTTCTGCCTTGCACCCTTACCTCTAAGTACAAATTGGCCTGTGTCAATTGGAGGAGGAAGATAATTAATTTATACTCACATTGAAATTAGATGCATTCTAAAAGGAGACAGTCACCTGGGCTTTACCAATTTAGGGATGTGACTTCCTGAGCTAATATTCTAAAGTAGTAGAAGCGTAGGTAAATATATTTTTTGCACATCTGTGTGTACTGGGGTGGGAAAGATTGGAAGATACCCTAAAATAAATTCTAGTGGCGACAAAGTATTAATCACACTCTGTGTCAAAGTTGAAATTATTCACTCTTAAAATACGGGAAACTTTTTGAAATCTATGAAAACAATGTGTAAGATGTAAGATGACTAGACAGCAGAATGTCTTTCCTGTTACAACTATATGTTGTTCTTTCTCTTTCAGTATCTAAAATCATGTTAATAAGTCACTTTCTTCTAGTTGTAGCCTTGAGAACATCACTACTTTAGAATCAAAGATTTTATTATAAAATAAAGTGCAGGTCATGGAACTACCTATAATGTGCTTATAAACAAGTGTTTTTCACTACTACTTATTACTCTACTTTTATGCTAAATAATATATTTGAAGCACTGAATTAGTAATTTTTCCAAGCAGAGTGATAGGAGCCTCCAAGAGATAGGCCAGGCCATTCTGCTTTTCTGCTGGCCTTCCAGAATGCTTGTCACTTAATGCAACACAGGTAAATTAACATGTAATAAAATTTCCAGGAAAAGTGAGATTCATTCCCAACACTGGTACAGAAGAAGTGAATAATTGTAATTCTTCCGGTGGGTTGACTTCTTAATTCATTCTGATCATAGCAGTGAAAATATTTTTAGAGGATAATGAATGTACCATTCTCTAGAACCTGGTGGCAATCCCCTAAACATTATGCTTGTGATGAATCCCTAATATTTATAGTACTCCCTGAGAGTGATGTGGGGGAGGATTTGGGCTTATTATTGAAAAGCAATAACTTGCGCATCAAGGGTCTGCTATTGTTTTGACCTTGTCCCTAAGTTATTTTTAATCTCAGCAAATTTTTGGGTAAATGACCTTTTGTTCCTCGACTGACATGAATAGTAAGGATTATAGCATTGATCAACTCTTTCAGAAGGGAGGTAAATGAAATGGATAGATGCATTGTCTTAGATGGGTGGTTCATTAATTTAGAGTAAAAGATATGTCACAGGGCTTCCCTGGTAAGCAGTGGTTGAGAGTCTGCCTGCTGATGCAGGGGACACGGGTTCGTGCCCTGGTCCGGGAAGATCCCACATGCCGCGGAGCGGCTGGGCCCGTGAGATATGGCTGGTGAGCCTGCGCGTCTGAAGCCTGTGCTCCGCAATGGGAGAGGCCACGACAGTGAGAGGCCCGCTTACCGAAAATGATATGTCACAAACAGTTCTAGAATGTTTTCATTGCTGAGACTCATAGATTACTTAAAAGGTGCTCAAAAAACATACCTTAAACATGAAACAACTTGTATTAAGATGTGAATCAGTTCAGGTGACCTTCAGGAATCAATTACTTTAGGTCAGGTATCTCCCTAGATGTGATAAAAATCTGCATATAACAGGCAAATTCAATCACCAATACAGATATTTTTAAGCTATATAAATCAATTAAACAGTCATTGAGCACCTGCTGTGCGCCAGGCACATTGAGGGTAATTGAAATAAAGAAAACTTGGTGCTTGACCTTAGGCATTTATTAAAGTACACAAGCTGGAGAAAATTCTAGGTAAGCCCTTTGGTTTTTTAAAATAGGAGATTCAGAGACAAAATAAAGTTTATAAAGAGACTATTATTGGCTTTATGGCTGTCGGAAATGAGAAAATTAAGTGGAGATTTTGCCCTGTTTTCCTGTGATAGATGAGTTGGGTTTGAATAAGTTAGGCTGCCTGAGAAATACTGGGTCGTACATTCTGATCAACTTAATTAGCAGTAGTGTTATAAAGCAGTCCTTTGGCTTGATGTGATGGTTTCATCTTCTCTGAACCACTGTCATCTTTTCCTTTGGGCCAACATAGCCTGGCAGTGACAGGGTACAGCATACTAAATCCTGTCTAGGATTTGTGCCTAAATGTGCAGGTAAAGAAATGCTTTTTTTCAAAATACAGATGGAAAGGTGTTTGCTTTTGTAATTTCTGGAGGAAGAAGTCAACTGATAATTTGAAGCTACCTAATCTGTTTAGCTATTCTTTTGACTTGAGGTTTTCTTAATATTTTAGATAACCACATTAAATAATACAAAACATATTTAATCATCTGGATACTAAAATGAGAAAGGTCAGGATATTGGTCTTACCTTTCAGGGTCAACTAATATAGGTTGATAACAAGTGCGTCTCAAAGCTGCCTTCAGGCAGTTTGTTCATATTGATCAATTTTTTGGGTAACAGTGTATTCAAATGATAATCCTAGAAGGCTGGTCCCAAGGGAAAAAAATGTTAATCCAACAACTTTTATGTAGAAGTTTAAACTATAAAAGAACTATTAATTTTTTGGATAAAAAGAGAAATTTTAAAGTGTCACAGTCTGTAGAAATTTGTGAGTTTATGAGCCCACTATGAAATATATCAACTAAATATTTGTTTATACATTTACACAAATAATATATGTTTCTCTAGATGGTGCAGAAAGGAACTTTGTCATTTCTCTCTTGGTCTCCAGCACTGGGGAGAGTGCCTGGCCCATGAGGGTCCAGAGTAAATGTTGAATGATTAGATGAACAAATGAATGAAGTCTGGTTTGATTTAAGCCCCTCTAAATTCCATATATAAACAAGATTTGTTTTTGAATTTTATTTTATTTTTTATACACCAGGTTCTTATTAGTCATCAATTTTATACACATCAGTGTATACATGTCAATCCCAATCACCCAATTCAGCACACCACCATCCCCACCCCCTGCAGCTTTCCCCCCTTGGTGTCCATACGTTTGTTCTCTACATCTGTGTCTCAACTTCTGCCCTGCAAACCGGTTCATCTGTACCATTTTCTAGGTTCCACATACATGCGTTAATATATGATATTTGTTTTGCTCTTTCTGACTTACTTCACTCTGTATGACAGTCTCTAGATCCATCCACGTCTCAACAAATGATCCAATTTCGTTCCTTTTTATGGCTAATATTCCATTGTATATATGTACCACATCTTCTTTATCCATTCGTCTGTCGATGGGCATTTAGGATGCTTCCACGATCTGGCTATTGTAAATAGTGCTGCAATGAACATTGGGGTGGATGTGTCTTTTTGAATCATGGTTTTCTCTGGGTATATGCCCAGTAGTGGGTAATTCTAATTTTAGTTATTTAAGGACCCTCCATACTGTTCCCCATAGTGGCTGTATCAAATTACATTCCCACCAACAGTGCAAGAGGGTTCCCTTTTCTCCACACCCTCTCCAGCATTTGTTGTTTGTAGATTTTCTGATGATGCCCATTCTAACTGGTGTGAGTTGATACCTCATAGTAGTTTTGATTTGCATTTCTCTAATAATTAGTGATGTTGAGCAGCTTTTCATGTGCTTCTTGCCATCTGTATGTCTTCTTTGGAGAAATATCTATTTAGGTCTTCTGCCCATTTTTGGATTGGGTTGTTTGGTTCTTTAACATTGAGCTGCATGAGCTGTTTATATATTTTGGAGATTAATCCTTTGTCCGTTGATTCCTTTGCAAATATCTTCTCCCATTCTGAGAGTTGTCTTTTCGTCTTATTTATGGTTTCCTTTGCTGTGCAAAAGCTTTTAAGTTTCATTAGGTCCCATTTGTTTATTTTTGTTTTTATTTCCATTACTCTAGGAGGTGGATCAAAAAAGATCTTGCTGTGATTTATGTCAAAGAGTGTTCTTCCTATGTTTTCTTCTAAGAGTTTTATAGTGTCCAGTCTTACATTTAGGTCTCGAATCCATTTTGAGTTTATTTTTGTGTATGGTGTTAGGGAATGTTCTAATTTCATCCTTTTACATGTAGCTGTCCAGTTTTCCCAGCACCACTTATTGAAGAGACTGTCTTTCCTCCACTGTATATCCTTGCCTCCTTTGTCATAGATTAGTTGACCATAGGTGAGTGAGTATATCTCTGGGCTTTCTATCTTGTTCCATTGATCTATGTTTCTGTTTTCGTGCCAGTACCATATTGTCTTGATTACTGTAGCTTTGTAGTATAGTCTGAAGTCAGGGAGTCTGATTCCTCCTGCTCCGTTTTTTTTCCCTCAAGACTGCTTTGGCTGTTCGGGGTCTTTTGTGTCTCCATACAAATTTTAATATTTTTTCTTCTAGTTCTGTAAGAAATGCCATTGGTAATTTGATAGGGATTGCATTGAATCTGTAGATTGCTTTGGGTAGTATAGTCATTTTCACAATATTGATTCTTCCAATCCAAGAACATGGTATATCTCTCCATCTGTTGGTATGACCTTTAATTTCTTTCATCAGTGTCTTATAGTTTTCTGCAAACCTACCTTTGGTCTCCCTAGGTAGGTTTATTTCTAGGTATGTTGCAATGGTGAATGGGAGTGTTTCCTTAATTTCTCTTTCAGATTTTTCATCATTAGTGTATAAGAACGCAAGAGATTTCTGTGCATTAATTTTGTATCCTACAGCTTTACCAAATTCATTAATTAGCTCTAGTAGTTTTCTGGTGGCATCTTTAGGATTCTTTATGTATAGTATCATGTCATCTGTAAACAGTGACAGTTTTACTTCCTCTTTTCCAATTTGCATTCCTTTTATTTCTTTTTCTTCTCTGATTGCCATGGCTAGGACTTCCCAAACTATGTTGAAAAATAGTGGTGAGATTGGACATCCTTGTCTTGTTCCTGATCTTAGAGGAAATGCTTTCAGATTTTCCAGCATTGAGAATGATGTTTGCTGTGGGTTTCTCATATATGGCCTTTATTATGTTGAGGCAGGTTCCCTCTGTGCCCACTTTCTGGAGAGTTTTTATCATAAATGGGTGTTGAATTTTGTCAAAAACTTTTTCTGCATCTATTGAGATGATCATATGTTTTTTATTCTTCATTATGTGTTAATATGGTGTATCACATTGATTGATTTGCATATATTGGCTAATCCTTGCATCCCTGGGATAAATCCCACTTGTTCATGGTGTATGATCCTTTTAATGTGTTGTTGGATACCGTTTGCTAGTATTTTGTTGAGGATTTTTGCATCTATATTAATCAGTGATATTGGTCTGTAATTTTCTTTTTTTGTAATATCTTTGTCTGATTTTGGTATCAGGGTGATGGTAGCCTAATAGAATGAGTTTGGGAGTGTTCCTTACTCTGCAATTTTTGGAAGAGTTTGAGAAGGATGGGTGTTACCTGTTCTCTAAATGTTTGATAGAATTCACCTGTGAAACCATCTGGTCCTGGATTTTTGTTTGTTGCAAGATTTTTTTTTTTTCTTTTTTTCGGTAGGCGGGCCTCTCACTGCCGTGGCCTCTCCCTTTGCGGAGCACAGGCTCTGGACGTGCAGGCTCAGCGGCCATGGCTCACGGGCCCAGCCACTCCGCAGCATGTGGGATCTTCCTGGACCGGGGCACGAACCTGTGTCCCCTGCATCGGCAGGCGGACTCTCAACCACTGTGCCACCAGGGAAGCCCTGTTGGAAGATTTTTAATCACAGTTTCAATTTCATTACTTGTGATTGGTCTGTTCATATTTTCTATTTCTTCCTGGTTCAGTCTTGGAAGGTTATACCTTTCTAAGAATTTGTCCATTTCTTCCAGGTTGTCCATTTTATTGGCATAGAGTTGCTTGTAGTTGTCTCTTAGGATGCTTTGTATTTCTGCAGTGTCTGTTGTAACATCTCCTTTTTCATTTCTAATTTTATTGATTTGAGTCCTCTCCCTCATTTTCTTGATGAGTCTGGCTAATGGTTTATGAATTTTGTTTATCATCTCAGAGAACCAGCTTTTACTTTTATTGATCTTTGCTCTTGTTTTCTTTGTTTCTATTTCATTTATTTCTGCTCTGACCTTTATGATTTCTTTCCTTCTGCTAACTTTGGGTTGTGCTTATTCTTCTTTCTCTAGTTCCTTAGGTGTAAGGTTAGATTGTTTATTCGAGATTTTTCTTGTTTCTTGAGGTATGCTTGTATACCTGTAAACACCCCGCTTAGAACTGCTTTTGCTGCATCCCATAGGTTTTGGATTGTCGTGTTTTCATTGTCATTTGTCTCTAGTTATTTTTTAATTTCCTCTTTGATGTCTTTAGTGATCTCTTGGTTATTTAGTAACATATTGTTTACCCTCCATGTGTTCGTGTTTTTTACGTTTTTTTCCCTGTAATTCATTTCTAATCTCATAGTGTTGTGCTCAAAAAAGATGCTTGATATGATTTCACTTTTCTTAAATTTACTGAGGCTTGATTTGTGACCCAAGATGTGGTCTATCCTGGAGAATGTTCTGTGCGCACTTGAGAAGAAAGTGTAATCTGCTGTTTTTGGATGGAATGTCCTATAAATATCAATTAAATCTATCTGGTCTATTGTGTCATTTAAAGCTTTTGTTTCCTTATTAATTTTCTATCTGGATGATCTGTCCATTGGTGTAAGTGAGGTGTTAAAGTCCCCCACTATTACTGTGTTACTGTTGATTTCCTCTTTTATAGCTACTAGCAGTTGCCTTATGTGTTGAGGTGCTCCTGTGTTGGGTGCATATATATTTATAATTGTTATATCTTCTTCTTTGATTGATCATTATGTAGTGTCCTTCCTTGTCTTTTGTAACATTCTTTATTTTAAAGTCTCTTTTATCTGATATGAGTATTGCTACTCCAGCTTTCTTTTGATTTCTATTTGCATGGAATATCTTTTTCCATCCCTTCACTTTCAGTCTGTATGTGTCCCTAGGTCTGAAGTTGGTCTCTTGTAGCCAGCGTACATATGGGTCTTGTTTTCTTATCCATTCAGCGAGCCTGTGTCTTTTAGTTGAAGCATTTAATCCATTCACGTTTAAGGTAATTATTGATACGTGTGTTCCTATGACCATTTTCTTAATTGTTTTGGGTTTGTTTTTGTAGGTCCTTTTCTTCTCTTGTGTTTGCCACTTAAGTTCCTTTAGCATTTACTGTAGAGCTGGTTTGGTGGTGCTGAATTCTCTTAGCTTTTGCTTGTCTGTAAAGCTTTTGATTTCTCCATTGAATGTGAATAAGATCTTTGCTGGATAGAGTAATCTTGGTTGTAGGTTCTTCCCTTTCATCACGTTAAGTATATAGTTCCAGTCCCTTCTTGCTTATAGAGTTTGTGCTGAGAAATCATCTGTTAACCTTATGGGAGTTCCCTTGTATGTTGTCATTTTTCCCTTGCTGCTTCCAATAATTTTTCTTTGTCTTTAATTTTTGCCAATTTGATTACTGTGTGTCTCGGTGTGTTTCTCCTTGGGTTTATCCTGTATGGGATTCTCTGCATTTCCTGGACTTGGGTGGCTATTTCCGTTCCCATGTTGGGGAAGTTTTCGACTATAATCTCTTCATATATTTTCTCTGGTCCTTTCTCTCGTTCTTCTCCTTCTGGTATCCCTATAATACGATTGTTGTTGTGTTTAATGTTGTCCCAGAGGTCTCTTAGGCTGTCTTCATTTCTCTTCATTCTTTTTTCTTTATTCTGTTCCACAGCAGTGAATTCCACCATTCTGTCTTCCAGGTCACTTATCTGTTCTTCTGCCTCAGTTATTCTGCTATTGACTCCTTCTAGTGTAGTTTTCATTTCAGTTACTGTATTGTTCTTCTCTGTTTGTTCTTTAATTCTTCTAGGTCTTTGTTAAACATTTCTTGTATCTTCTTGATCTTTGCCTCCATTCTTTTACTGAGGTCCTGGATCGTCTTCACTATCATTATTCTGAATTCTTTTTCTGGAATGTTGTCTATCTCCACTTGATTTAGTTGTTTTTCTGGGGTTTTATCTTGTTCCTTCATCTGGTACATAGCCTCTGGCTTTTCATCTTGTCTATCTTTCTGTTAATGTGGTTTTTGTTCCACAGGCTGCACGACTGTAGTTCTTCTTGCTTCTTTAAATAAGATTTTGTATATATAAAATATATATGTATATATATTTTCCTGCAAGAGGAAAGACCAATGAACACACTAATTGAAGTTCTCTTTGTTTGCCAACTTTTTAATTAATTGAAATCAGCATGATTCGTTGTCTCCCCAGTACCTCGAACAATTGCTGGCATGTAATAGTGCTAATTACTTGTATGAATGAATGAATGTTCTAGTGATATGTGACATTTTTACCATTTCCATTCACTGTACTCTAAATCTTCCATTATTATCTATATTCAGGTTTCCCATTTTCTATGAAGGCATGTTTCTTCTTATTCTTTAACTCAGTGGTTCTCTTTCTTTGAATCTTGGCATGTACCAGCTTTACAACTTAGTTGGCTTTACGTTTTTTTTATACACCTAGAAATGATAGTAATTTCGTTTTGTCAGCTTCTGGGAATTTATCATGAAGGCAAATTAAAAAACATTAGGCAGACTGTTTTGGAAGATGCTCGTTGCATTGCCATTTTTAAGAGTGAAGCTGCTGCGTCCTGCTTTACCTGTTTAAGAGTACAAAATAAGGTCAAATTTCCTGTAAACATTCACATCCAATGAACCTTAGCTGCTGTGCTGCCCTCTCTTCCCAGACTTCCTCTCTCAAGTTAAGTTCAAGGTCTCCAGGAATATTTATTTAGTCCAAAATATTTGTTATTATAACTTCACTGAAAAAGACCTGTAAAAAAATCTGTTTACCTCATCAAAGGACCTGTTCTCTGTGGCTGATACTGCTGTCACTGTGATATGGAGTTACTTCTGAAAATACGAAGTCCAAAATCACGACATTGAACACTGCTGGAATCATCATGACAAACAAGGAACCCAGCTGTTGCCGATTTGGCAATTGTTTCTTCGTGTGCAGGGAGAGAAGACACTTCTTCCTATAATGTGTTTGCTTCACATCAAAGTAGATATTGGTTCCCAGACGTTACAATTCTTAGTGACCGGCTCATTCAGTGCATATATCCAGCTGTTATTCTCAAGGCACATTATAGTTGCTGTGTCAGTATCAGCCAAACACTGCAGAACCAGCCCTTCCCTACAACATTCTAGAGCCTGAGGTTGGCCTCGTTCACTAGTACAGAGTATCACATTTTTTTTCTAGGAGATTTTCTCTTGGGACATCTATACTTTCCTGTGAAGGCAGATTCCATTAACATTAAACTTCCTAGGGAATAGATTCTTCTTCTATTTTAACATCTTTATTGGAGTATAATTGCTTTACAATGGTGTGTTAGTTTCTGCTTTATAACAAGGTGAATCAGCTATATGTATACATATATCCCCATATCTCCTCCCTCTTGCATCTCCTTCCCACCCTTCCTATCCCACCCCTCTAGGTGGTCGCAAAGCACTGAGCTGATATCCCTGTGCTATGCGGCTGCTTCCTACTAGCTATCGGTTTTAGATTTGGTAGTGTATATATGTATATGCCACTCTCTTGCTTTGCCATAAAAAGAAACGCAATTGAGTTATTTGTAGTGAGGTGAATGGACCTAGAGTCTGTCATACAGAGTGAAGTAAGTCAGAAAGAGAAAAACAAATACCGTATGCTAACACATATATATGGAATCTAAAAAAAAAAAAAAAGGTCATGAAAAACCTAGAGGCAGGATGGGAATAAAGACGCAGACCTACTAGAGAATGGACTTGAGGACACGGGGAGGGGGAAGGGTAAGCTGGGACAAAGTGAGATTCTTCTTTTAAAAGGCTTGTTGCTCCTACATAAAGTTTTAGAGCACCTGGCTTTGTGGGAGAGAAGTGCTGCCTAATTTCAGCAATTACTTGTATTTTAAATCCTAGAAACTCATACATTTAAAAAAATCTGCAATATTCTTGGGTCGGTTGCTTGCTGCTTTATGTTGTAAACTGAAGTGTCACTCATTTTACCCTCCCCAAACCGAGGTTCTCTCTAAGATAACTGATATGTTCACCAAGGAAGTCCTAACAACTTTTATAGGATATTTTTCTCTCTTAAAAATTATAGACTGCCTCACTGAGTACACAGCTACAAGGTGGAAATATTCAAAGGTTTAAAAATAGAATAATGACTAAGTAAACTGGTTGGTATACTTATTCAATTGGACATTATGCAGGCATTAAAATCAAGGTTATGAAGACTATATAATTATATTAAATATGCCTATGAGTTGTTAAATGAGAAAAGCAGAGGCAAGTCACAAACTTGTATATATACTTGTATGTTTGCTATATATGTATATATCTATTCCTAGTCTCTAAGATACATTATATAACCACTCTGTCATGCCCTTAATTTTTGGAAGGGTATACAGTCCATTGCTGGAAAGTCTTAAATGATCAAATGCACACACATTGGCCAGAGAATGGTGCAATACAGTTCTTTGCTTTTTGCCTCAAGTCATTTTTAGGTTCATTATGAGTTCATTTGGATGGAGATCAAGGAGTCTATTCTGTCCCCGCTGCTCTCTTCTCCCCCTCCCTTAATGTCCCTTTGTCTTTACTCTTTGGCTGTTCCCTCATGGCTAGGCTCTTTCCTCTTGGCCCTTAGAATCCATTCAGTTTGTTTTTTCATAAAGCTGATGTGTGTGTATGTGTGTGTTTGTGTGTAAGTGACACAGGTCAGTCCTGCCTCATGGATAGGCATCCACAGACAAAGAAACCTTCTAAATAACTAAGAGGAAGGGGCTCGTAGAATGTCATTGTTCTTTTTGTCTCTCTTGTTCTTCTATTTTGCTAATCTGATCTGAGTCTCATAATGAGATGACCACTTGCTTTTCTTCAGAAATGAAGTGATGCAAGAAGGAAACTCTACCTACCTATGTTTAGGAGGATGGGACCAGAAGGGAATCTTACCAAAAGATTTATGGTGGTTTTATTAGAGTGGCATATTGCATTTAGTTTTTTCCATTTTTTTCCTAATTTCCAAAGTGCATATAATGGGTTATAATACTTTACAATATAATAAGAAATTATGAAAACAGTGGATGAAGACACTTCTTAGTTTATTGATTAGGAAGTTGAATTCCAGTTCAGGTAAGTGAGGTGTCCAAGAAAATCTAGTGAGTAGCAGAACCAGGACTAACAGCAGGGAGGAATTATATTCTTGTGGAAGGCAGATAAGCATTGATGACACACCTAAATTCTTAAAATGGGTCCACCATCTTCCAGCTGCATTACCTAGGGAAGTCTTTTCCTCTCTTGGAGCCTCAGTTTCCTCATTTATAAAATGGGGATAACTGGTTGGATTGTGATTTCCACAGGCTTTACACATGATAGCACATGTTAAGTACGTAGCACAACAAAACAGAGGAGGCCTGAAGCCACGCCAGCTTTCTTTTCCCGGTTGCCAGCTGCCCGTATCAGACCTGAGCTCCAGCCAGTGGCCCGCCTCTTTGCGTCATTAGCGCCATGGCTCTCAGCAATGCTGATGTGCAGAAGCAGATTAAGCACACAATGGCTTTTATTGAAAAAGAAGCCAATGAGGAAGCAGAAGAAATAGACGTGAAGGCAGAGGAAGAGTTCAACATTGAGAAGGGTTGTCTTGTGCAAACCCAAAGACTGAAGACTATGGAATACTATGAGAAGAAAGAAAAGCAGATTGAGCAACAGAAGAAAATTCAGGTGTCCAATTTGATAAATCAAGTGAGGCTCGAAGTCCTCAGAGCGAGAGATGGATGATCTTATCACAGACCTACTAAATGAAGCAAAACATAGACTTAGCCAAAGGGTAAAAGATACAACCAGGTACCAAGTACTGCTGGATGGAATGGTCCTCCAGGGTTTGTACCAGTTATTGGAGCCCAGAATGATTGTTCGTTGCAGGAAATAAGATTTCCCTCTGGTGAAGCCTGCAGTGCAAATCCCTATGTACAAAATCGCCACGGAAAGAGATGTTGATGTCCAGATTGATCAGAAGGCCTACCTGCCTGAGGAAGTAGCTGGTGAGGTTGAGATTTTTAATGGGGATTGCAAAATCAAGGTTTCCAATACTCTCAAAAGCTGGCTGGGCCTCATAGCCCAGTAGATGATGCCAGAAGCGCGGGGAGCCTTGTTTGGTGCAACCGCCAACAGGAAGTTTTTGGACTATGCCTGCAGGAGGTGCTGTCCACCAACTGCTGTGATGTGGACACTTCTGACATTTGAAGAAACAAGATGAGCTGTATAGCTTCCTCCTTGCTGTTCTCATATTCTGTATTTATCAGTGGATACCCTTTTTTAGCTAACGCCCCTGGCTGATTGGTAGCAATGGGAGAGCTTTGCTTAATATGATCAGGAAACCTTCCTCTAGCTTATCTGACAGTAATACAACTTCCCGCTGGTTCTGCAGCACGAAGGTGAGGGGTCAAATGGTGGGTGCATGAATGTCCTCGAGTCTCCTGCTGTCCACTGGTCCAGCGTCCAGCCTACAGAGGGGCGGTGTGTGGTGGCCTCTAGAGTCAGGTCACTGCTCTTTGGACTTCAAGTGCATGTGGGGCTGCATTCCTTCCAGCAGTAGCAGCTTCGCTGTTAGCTGTTTGGGCCTAGAAGTGTTTGTCTGTAATATGATTTAAGATCTAAGCCATGAATATGCTCTATTTATTAAAACGAAATGCATATGTGGAAAAAAAAAGTATGTAACACAGATACTGTCACATAGTGGATAATCAGTAAATGTTATTTCTCTTCCTTTCCAGTTGCTCTGTTACCTGGTGCAGAGCCTTACCAGTGTACTAGCCAGCATCTTCTCTTGAGTTACTGTAGTATATTATGTTTTATTACACTTATATACAATGCCATGTGTTGTTCACATGTTGAAGTCCTAACTGCTGGTATCTCAGAGCGTGACTATATTTGGAGACAGGGCCTTTGAAGAGGTAGTTAAGTTAAAATGAGGTCTTTAGGGTGGGCCTTAATCCAGTCTGACTGGTGTCTTTGTAAGACAGGGACATTTGGATACGTGGAGAGACACCAAGGATGCATGTGCACAGAAGAAAGACACTGTAAGGAAACAGTGAGATGGTGGCCACCCGCAAGCCAAGGAGAGAGGCCTCAAGAAAAACCCCAACCTGATGACCCCTTGATCTTGGAATTCCAGCCTCCAGAACTGTGAGAAAATAAATTTCTATTGTTTAAGCCATGCAATTTGTGATATTTTATTATGGCAGCCCTAGCAGAGTAATATACCTTCCATCTTTAAATAGAAGCTAAGCTGCTTGAGGGAAAAACTGCATTGCACTCATTTGTAATCAGAGCAGATAATCAACAATTTCTTAATGAATACTATGATTTTTGTTAAGGATAGATTTTTATTAAGGGTGTAATTTTTATTTGTTTTATATGTCTTTGATGTCTCCCATGGAGGCCCAGATATTGAGGTTACTGACAAGTATAACGTGATGATGAGGATTATGTATGATCTTTTTTTTTTCTCTTGCAAATAGTGACGAGAATTGTCCCTTTTATGAAGTCATAGGCGTAAATGCAATTAAAGCTGAAAAGATTATTCCTGGTTGCCTGTCTAGACATAGGAAGAGAGAATTAAATCTTCAAATATAATTTCTGAAATTAAGATTAATGACCAGTAGTACATGATTCCCTCATATGCTCATGACCTCATGTTGTTTGAGACTAAATGTGAGAGCTTCTCACTACCTTTGTATTAATTAATATGACTGAGTTATGGTAAATATAGTTAGGATATAACATTAACTTGTCTGTGTTGGAAGTTTGCCTTGTATTTTGCAGAGGATCAAAAACAGGTAATCATAAAAGAGAAAGTCAAAGGGTTTTTTTACTGAGTTTAAAAAATTACATTTGGGCTTCTCTGGTGGCGCAGTGGTTGAGAGTCCGCCTGCTGATGCAGGGGACACGGGTTCGTGCCCCGGGCCGGGAAGATCCCACATGCCACGGAGCGGCTGGGCCTGTGAGCCATGGCTGCTGAGGCTGTGCGTCGGAGCCTGTGCTCCACAATGGGAGAGGCCACAACAGTGAGATGCCTGCGTACCACAAAAAAAAAAAAAAAAAATTACATTTGATTCTCATTTTCTGGGTATGGAAAATATGGGAGAAAATGAATTATCTTAATTACTTTATGGAAGGGACATCAAGAGATGAAAAAATTCTGCAGGGTTTTCAATGTTTTCTAAGTCTGAGAGCTCAAAGGAGAATTTAGTGATAAATGAGAAATCCTCTGAACAGTAAGATAGCAAGTTTATTACTGAGAAAAATGCAGAAAATAGTTTTTAAGGAAATGGAGGGGGTTACTTGTTACATGGTCTTTGTTCCCTTAGCACATACATGTGTACACACATGCATACACAGAAGGAATAGTTTTCTAATGTCTTGTCATTATCATAATCTGCTGAATAATCTTTGGATGTTAATTAAAACCTCTGGCCCTCATTCACACATCTTCAGGTAAAAGGCATTAGAATACATAATCTAGAAAAACTCTAACATAGGTTTCAATTCTAGCATTCTATGATTCTTTTGTATCTGGAGGTATGGGAAAAAAGGGAGGGGATGAAAGTGATGTCACTTAAGGGGGCTACTGTTTATACTGGTTCTGCTAGTCTCCTAAAGACAGTCTCTGCCACGCATCATTGACTGGCTTTTGAGGTCAAACACCAAGCCTTATGCTTCAAGATGACAGGGTGCTATTCACTGCTGAATCTCGAGAACTAGAAGAATACCTGCAACATAGAAGACAGTCAAAATACTTGTTGGAAGAAGGATTAATGTTTCCAATGCCATTTTGAATCTGTGTGATCTATTATAGGGTTAACATGCCATATTTTTCAGGGTCATGTTGATGTATGTCTACTCAATTATTAAGGCATATGATTAGAGGACTAGAGAATTAGAGAAATGTAATCACGTGACGCTGCTAAACTAGACAAAATGATCTGAAACAGTAGCAAAATTTTAAAGAATGTTTTGTTGTTTTCTTCTCACATAGAAAACCAATAAACTTTGTTTTATCCTTCTTTTCCATCCCTTCCTTTTTTGTTTTTTGTTCTTATTTATTTTTTTATCATAATATACCGTTATTAGGAGCAAGATGTATTTTCTGAATGTAAACTCCAGAATGAGTTTACCTGAGGGCAGGGGCACTGTCTGCCTTTTTTTCGTGGACCTAGCAATGCAGACTCGCAACAGTATTTATTTATTTATTTATATTTTATTAGGACGGGGCTGCAGAAAGAACGCTGGGGCAGATCCACTACCTGTGAGCGTGGAGCTCATGGTGGGCTGTGAGCTGAGGCAGTGAGAGTGTGAGGTGCGGGGAGGGCACTGAGGTGGGGCTGGGGTCATGGTCAGGGTGGAAGCTGTGGGTCAGAGAGATGTGACTAAGCAGTGTCCCTTTGAAGGCCTGAATGAAGCTGCAGGGAGGAGTCCTGTCCTGGAGTGGCATCTCTCCTGGCCTCTACCACCTCCTGGCTCTGTGATCTTGAGCAAGTTTCATGGCCTCAGTTCCTTTACCTTGGCCTCAACTGGGGATCTTTAAAAATGCTGATGCCTGTGCCCCACCCAGAGGGTCTAATGTAACTGCCAGGGGATGTGCATGGGCATTGAGAACCCTGAAAGATCCCCAGAGGGTGCTACTGTGCAGCCAGGGCTGGGCACAAAAGTATTTGTTAAATGAATGAATAAGTTGAAATTTATAACCATAGTAAATGGTTACAGAAGTCAGGATATTTAGCTCAGTATTCATTAGTAGTGGGGAAAGGTAGCCTGGCAAGAAGGGAGGGAGGCATGCATGTATGTGTACATATATGTATGTATTTATATTTATAAAACATCAAGAGAAATACACTGATACTTCTGTTTTGACAAAACAAAAGCTCTGTATGTCTGATAATTTTCTTGGTCAAGTTCAAGGGAAGATTCTTATGAGTGAGAAAAGACAAAATTAAAAATGTTGAAACTTGTAGCCATTCTTTTGAAAAGGCTTTTTGATTTAAAAAGAGAGAATATTCTAAATATTAGCCATATGGCAAGAAAGAATGAAAGACAACAAAATTGTCTTGTAGTATGGTTTGCTTCAGACACTAGTCTTCTAGCAGGTAGCTTGGCATTGTCCTTCTCTCCTAGTTCATTATCGCCACATTTCTCTGGATGTCTGAGTTTGGTGCACACTTTCTGTGACTTAGGAGCCTGATGTCGCTGAAAAGCGATGTAAGAACAATCATCAGAATGGGAATCAGCCCAGCATTCTGTCTCAGTAGGAATAAAGAGGAAATCAGCTGCCTAATGAAGCTCCTTCTCTGCCCCCTGCCCTTGTGAAAAATAGCAGCTACAGTATTTCATTATGACTCTGTGTGCTTTGCTTCTCACCCTTCCTTGGTCTGAGAATCAAAGGCCATTTCTGTCATATCTCACCCTTGGAGTTCTCATCGTCACTCATGCCTTCAACTATCACCTCTATGCAGATATCTCCCTAAATCTGTATTGCAAGTCCCATCTCCCTCAGCCCTTGCTACAATCCTGCCTCTCAATGAAGCAAGTTTTATTTCTTAATTTTGCCTATTTTGACCTTATAGTTGCATGTTTTAAGAGAGTCAGAATCACAAACAATATTTTATTCTGCTTTTTCCTCAAAGATCAAATCCTTAAACCTTATGGACTGGACTTTTATATTTTACCTCTTAACAGATACACTGCAGGGACTAAGGCACTTTTAGGAGTAGGGAATGTCAGAGCCATTTGCTGGCTTCCTTTTTTACTTCCTGAATAAAAGCACTGAGTAAGTGTGACATGTATATCACTTTAATGTTGAGACTGCAGAGTAAAATTTAAGAGATTTATTCTCTCCTCGAATTTGACTCTGAAAATAACTTGTACTAACATCAGGAACTTTGCATCCTCATCTTTGTAATTGCATGGTTCCCCCAGTCAGATTTAAGACATAGAAGTGATTGCAATAGAAAAAAAATATTTAAAGAATGCAAAAGAGTAGCTCTGTATTAATACATTTAAAGTTTATATTCAAAGAGCATGTTTTTGATTAAGTATGTCCAGGCACTATTTATATATCTCAGAAAATCTTAAAAATTTATATATGTCTCTGAAATTCTTAAGTTTTATAAACTACAACTTAGTCATTCTAGTCTTATATCAACACTTACTGAGATATCTCCATGACTTACCCAAATCCCAGATTTGAAATAAAATTTCATCTATCCATCTATGATATATAAATTTAAAATTATGCATGATCCATGGTGCCGGAACTTTACTCCTGCAGGGAATATCTTTTTCCTGAACAGGACTTTCTCATTTACAGGGTGCTTATCTCCACCACGCCTTTTAATCCTCCATTAGCCTCATACTAATACTGACAAGCGAGGGCCATGAATTTGTCATTCTAGCCTTAAATATTCTAGAAGTGCATTTCCTCTCCTATAGCCATATAAAGGAGATCATCTCCATCACCATCTCTGTACCATAAGCATTCAGATTCTGGATTTGCCTTTGTCTAATTGTATGGTTCGTTTCTCCTTCACTATGGTTGATCACATATTCTATTTCTTTATACAATATGTCACTCTGGCATCTCTCCATGAAGTATTTGCATTGCATCTATATAGCATGAGTACCTCTTGCCATGTAGTTTGACCCTTATAACCACCAGAAACTTATAAAACTTGCCTATGGTTTAGCTTACAGACTTTACCCATCAAATATATATTTTTAAAGTCTTACATTTTGAAACAAAAATCATTAAAATGTATTAAAATTGATTTTAGAATAGTTTCATGAAGATGTTTGACAAGAGTGTTTGGCAGTCTATCCAGCGAGAGACCAAAGTGAAGACTTCCTCTACATTGCTTTCTTTAGAACCTTAGATTTTCTCTCTTGTGCTATATTTAGATGTGTGGCATGTTTAATTTTCTGCTCCTGTGCCTCACTGTGCTTCTGGTGCTTATTGTAATCCAGCTAGTGTGTCAGGCCAAAGTGTGAAGAAAACTTTAAGTTCTTACCTGAGTAAGCCAACTTACAGCAGCATGAAGACCTCCTGTGCTGGGTCCCGCTCATCCTTCTTTTCACTCATGCATTTCTGACATTGCAAACGGAAGTCAACAAATTTTTTTCTCAATAAAGTAGTTCTAAAAACTTAAAGTGTTTTGCTAATTCATCAAGAATTGAGATGGTAGTGACATAACCAGATTAATCAGATGGTAACAACTGATAGTTAACTTTAAATATATTCAAGGCAGGCCAATTCTGTTCAACTCATTTCAAACACATCTTTTGAACACCTATATAGCCAAATACTGTATTAGGTTCTGAGTACACAGGGACAAATGAAGTACACTCACTGTGTACATTCTAACAATGAGAGTAAGCATACAAACAAAATAAATTGCAATGTTTTTCAGTAAGTAGAATAATGAAATTATACACACAATGCTAAAGTAACCAGAGTATGACATAATTAATTTTGAGGTCAGGGGAGCTATGGTGAAGTGATTCTCTACAGTACTTCCTGGAAGGAGTGATACACAAACAGGATTTTGAAAGATGCCCAAGATGTCAGGGTGGGGTCAAGTTTAGACAGAGGGAAGACAACTGGGTATCCTAGTCTAATCCCTATGACCTCGGATAAGCTCTTATGCATACAACAATGATCTTGCCTGTTTTCACACAAACACTTTTTCACTTTAGCTATTTTTTAAAAGATGAATATTTTCCTACAATTGTTTTAAAAACAAATTCATAAACCAAAAGACAGATGGCTTTGACTTGGGATGCTGTACTGTAATATGAACAGTATCCTCTGGATCTGTGAAATGTGGTAAGCCTGGTTTTAACCATCATTTAAGAAGACAGCAAGGAAATCAGTGGGAAATAGTAAAAATACAAAATGAGTATGAATCAAGAGGTTAATTTCCCATTCTGGCACCAAGAAGCTTTTGATTTTGGTTATATTATTCATCCTCTGAGGGTTTAAAATTTCTCATGTGTAAACTGCGGGGGGGGGGGGTTGTTATCTAGGATATCTCTGTGGTCTCCTCTGCCTTTTAAAGCATTCTCTGATTCTACAGGATGGTCAGGACAGTGAAAATAACCCAACAGATGCAGTAGTGGAGGAGTGAGCACAGCCTTTGCAGCCAGCAAATCTCAGATTGAACCCTGGCTGAACTTCATCAGGTTGAGGGATCTAGGGAGCATGGGCATCACTTCATTAGTAATTCTCATCTGCAGAACACCTATTTTATAACACTGTGAAGATTAATACAATAACATGATCAGCATACCTGCAGAGTTCCTGGCACATAGTAGGTACTTAAATGTTAATTTCTATTTCCATCTTCTTTTGTTCTGATTAGTAGAAGCAAGTCAATCTCTTCTATAGGGAGCCTCAAATATTCAGGTGTTAAAGACCAATTATTCTCAGACTCATATACTGTCTTGTCCATACTATGGCCAAGACATGGTAGGATCAAGTGAAGCAGAGAAATGTATTAAGGCATCACATAGCCAGGATATTTGATATTTGATAACAGTGTTTTTTAAAAAGAGAAAGTCCTTTAACAAACTCTTGCCCTAGTGACCTCGCTGCTTTTCAATCTCTCCTGACCTTTCAGTTGTGCCTGATTATTAACACTGATACCATGCAACCTGACTAGTCAGCACATTTGCTGATAAAGGAGTATGTCTTACATAATAATTCTCTTGCATTTCACTTCACAGCCAAGATTTATTAACCAGGGTTTTGTTGGTAGGAGTCTTCATATGAAAACTTGGATGCTTTTATAAGGACATACTGTACTACATTTGCAGAAAGAAAGTTTCATAAATTATTATAAGAGGTAGTATAGGTCAGTTGGCTCCAAAATAAGCTGAATGCAGAGTCTCTAAGATCTAAGGTGGATGTCATTCCACCTCTGTTCTTCCTGGGGATGTTCTGTTTTTGTTTCATTCTCTTTGTCCATCAGTTCAAGGCCTACTTTCACAGAAGCTTAAATCCTCTGTTTTTTGGTGGACGATTTGAAGAAGGGCACCTCTGGCTGGAATGGGGAAGATCCTTCCATTTCTTGTCAAATACTATGATAACATATGATAACATGTTTCTAACAACCCCTTAGTAAATGTTGCTTTACTAAGGGGTTGTTAGAAACAATGACATAGCTGTCTGCTTGGTATCCTGGGAAGATCAGGGTCTTTCAGATCAGACAGATACAGGTTCAAAGATCAGCCCATCACTTAATAACTGGGACTTTCAGTGATAAGCTTATTTTCTCTGAGACTCAGTTTCCCCAGATGAGGCTAATTATAGCTTTCACATGGGATATTGTGAGGATAAATTGAGACAGTAAATGTAAAGTTCTAAGCAATATCTCTTGCATAAAGATATAGTGCTCATTAAATGGAGGCATCATAAAAATAAAACTTGAGTGCAAAGTGACAAATAAAAAGTGTTGGTCACTTCAGTGATGGTTCCAGTTCCCAAGCAAATGACTATCACATACATCCTATAAGAATAAAGTCTTTTTTCCAAACAGGTGGTATTTCAACTCTCACTCTCTTGTTTGAATAAACAGCAGCAAATAAGTAACCCCAAACTAGACTTTTTAAAAAAGAGAATCTATGAGAGAATTTTTTTTTCAGTAGAACAGAATTTGGCAAAAGTTTTCTGGTCGCCATCTGAAAAGTAACTACTGTGAGAAGGCAGGCAGATTTATAGGACATAAGTAACAATCTTTCAGCACAGTAATAGTATGTTGCGAGCAAACATAAGAGAAGCCACTATAAAAATTGAAAAGGATGTTACTTTTCACATCTAGGGTATGTTTTCAGGGGAACATGTTGGTATGTGTGGCCAGCATGAATATCTGTGATTATATGAATATGCTGTGATTACCTGACTGATAGTGAGCTTGCTAATGTGACTGACTGGGGTGGGGAGTGCTGGTTTGGAAAGGCAGGGATACATTGCCTTCACTGAGACAATAGGTTTTTGACCTGCTGTACATTTCCCACAAAGTCAAATAACTGGTGATGTTGGTCTTTGGAAAAACAGCCAGTGACTTTCTATGCTAATAATCTCAATCCCAAACCTACAAAATTCTTATACACACTCCTTAGAATGGTAGTCAAAGGCATTCCATGAAAAAATAAGAAAGGGCTTCCATCGTCAAATAAATTTGGAAATGCTGAGTATTGTGTCCCCATCGTGGATCAACACAGTATAATATAATAGCATATGAAAAACTCTGAGAAGTCCTACAGTGAAAAAAGCTAATTAATTAGGGAATGGTCCAATCGTTACCTCACTTTAAACTGATGTCCTTTATCAAGAAAACTTTATATAAACGTCCTCTTGAGTAAGTGATCTGGAAAACATGTTTTGGGAAATCCTGTCATTGGTACTCAGGGAAAAAAATTATATATGTGGTAATATGAAGGAGTGAGTTGCTTCGGGGAGATGGACATTTATAATTCCTCATCTTCTGAAACGTACTCCTTGTGCTTTCTCTGTAAAGATATTTTAGAGTCATCTGTGAAGAATCTATTGTAATCTTTTTGTTCTGGCTTATGACTAATTTTCTTGTACAGGGATACCTTGAAGACATTGTGGGTTGAGTTCCAGACTGCCACAATAAAGCAAATATCGCCATAAAGCGAGTCACATGAATCCTGTGGTTTCCCAGTACACATATAAGTTATGTTTACACTATGCTGTAGTCTCTTCAAAGTGTGAAATAGCTTTTGTCTAAAAAATCAATGTACATACTTTCATTAAGAAATACTTTACTGCTAAACAATGTTAACTATCACCTGAGGCTTCAGCGAGTCATATGCTTTTTGCTGGAGGAGGGTCTTTTCTCAGTGTTGATGGCTGATGCTGACTGATCAGGGTGGTGGTAGCTGAAGGCTGGGTGACGTGGCAACTTCTTAACATAAGACGACAGTGAAGTTTGCCACATCGACTGACTCTTCCTTTCACAAATGATTTCTCTGTAGCGTGCAGTTAATTAATAGCATATTAATTAATAGCATTTTACCCACAGTAGAACTTCTTTTAAAATAGAAGCCATACAGAGTGAAGTAATTCAGAAGGAGAAAAACTGATATCATATATTAACGCATATATGTGGAATCTAGAAAAATGGTACAGATGAACCGGTTTGTAAGGCAGAAATAGAGGAACAGATGTAGAGAACAAACGTATGGACACCAAGGGGGGACAGGGGGTGGGTGGGATGAATTGGGAGATTGGGATTGACATATATACACTAATATGTATAAAATAGATTAACTAATGAGAACCTGCTGTATAACACAGGGAACTCCACTTTGCTGTACAGTAGAAACTAACACAACATCGTAAAACAACTATACCCCCCCAAAAAAAAGAAGCCAATCCTCTCAAACCCTGCTGCTGCTTTATCAACAAAGTTTACGTAATATTAGAAATCTTCCGTTATTATTTCAACCATCTATATGGCACCTTCGCCACGAATACATTCTATCTCAAGAAACCACTTTCTTTGTTCATCCATAAGAAGCGACTCCTTATGAGATTGCAACAGTTCAGTCACATCTTCAGGCTCCACTTCGAATTCTGATTCTCTTGCTCTTTCCACCACATCTGCCTTTGTCAATGAGCAGTAATATTTTGAAAGGAATCTTCTTTTTCTGAGCAATAGTTCTCAACAGTGGGTTGAAAATATTCAGCAAACCATGCTGTAAACAGATGTGCAGTCACCAGACTTTGTTGTTCCATTTAGGGAGCACAGGCAGAGTAGATTTAGTAGATTAATTCTTAAGGGCCCTAGGATTTTCAGAATGGTAAGTGAGCATGGGCTTCAACTTAACGTTGCCAGCTACATTAGCCCCTAACAAGAAAGTCGGGCTGTCTTTTGAAGCCTTGAAGCCAGACATTGACTTTTCCTCTTTAGGTATGAGAGTCTTAGAAGGCATCTTCTTTCAATTGAAGACTGTTTTGTCTACATTGAAAATCTGTTGTTTAGTGGAGCCACCCTCATTAATGATCTTAGTTAGATCTTCTGGGTAACTTGCTGCAGCTTCTACATCAACACTTGCTGCTTCACCTTGCACTTTCATGTTCTGGAAATGGCTTCTTTCCTTAAACCTCATGACCCAACATCTGCTCATTTCATATTTTCTTCTGCAGCTTCCTCACCTCTCTCAACCTTCAGAGAATTGAAATGAGTTAGGGCCTTGCTCTGGATTAGGCTTGGGTTTAAGGGAATGTTGTGGCTGGTTTGACCTTCTAGCTAGACCACTAAAACTATCTCCCTATCAGCAGTAATACTGTTTCACTTTCATACCATTTATGTGTTTACTGGAGTAGCACTTTTCATTTCTTTAAAGAACTTCTCCTTTGCATTCATAACTTGGGTAGCTCTTTGGGGCAAGAGGCCTAGCTTTTGGCCTATGTCAGCTTTTGACGTGCCTCCCTCACTAATCTTAATCATTTCTAGCTTTGGATTTAAAATGAGAGGCGTGTGACTTCCTTTCACTTAGAGGTCATTGTATGCTGATTAATTGGCCTAATTTCAACATTGCTGTGGCTCAGGGAATAGAAAGGCCCAAGGAGAGGAAGAGAGACAGGGAACAGCCAGTCAGTGGAGCAGTCAGAACACACAGTATTTTTTTTTTTTTAATCTTTATTGCAGTATAATTGCTTTACAATGGTGTGTTAGTTTCTGCTTTATAACAAAGTGAATCAGTTATACATATACATATGTTCCCATATCTCTTCCCTCTTGCATCTCCCTCTCTCCCACCCTCCCTATCCCACCCCTCTAGGTGGTCACAAACCACCGAGCTGATCTCCCTGTGCTATGCAGCTGCTTCCCACTAG
The DNA here is from genome assembly GCF_963924675.1 of Phocoena phocoena. Classification (NCBI taxonomy): domain Eukaryota; kingdom Metazoa; phylum Chordata; class Mammalia; order Artiodactyla; family Phocoenidae; genus Phocoena; species Phocoena phocoena. The sequence goes on along the minus strand of NC_089224.1, from coordinate 43,007,832 downwards.
CTATTTTACGTTTGGTAGTGTATATATGTCCATGCCACTCTGTCACTTTGTCCTAGCTTACCCTTCCCCCTCCCCATATCCTCAAGTCCATTCTCTAGTAGGTCTGTGTCTTTATTCCCGTCTTACCCCTAGGTTCTTCATGACCTTTTTTTTTTCCCTTAGATTCCAGATATATGTGTTAGCATATGGTATTTGTTTTTCTCTTTCTGATTTACTTCACTGTGTATGACAGACTCTAGGTCCATCCACCTCATACAAATATCTCAATTTTGTTTCTTTTTATGGCTGAGTAATATTCCATTGTATATATGTGCCACATCTTCTTTATCCATTCATCCGATGATGGACACTTAGGTTGCTTCGATGTCCTGGCTATTGTAAATAGAGCTGCAATGAACATTTTGGTACATGACTCTTTGAATTATGGTTTCCTCAGGGTATATACCCAGTAGTGGGGTTGCTGGGTCATATGGTAGTTTTATTTTTAGTTTCTTAAGGAACCTCCATACTGTTCTCCATAGTGGCTGTATCAATTTACATTCCCACCGACAGTGCAAGAGTGTTCCCTTTTCTCCACACCCGCTCCAGCATTTATTGTTTCTAGATATTTTGATGAGGGCCATTCTGACCGGTGTGAGGTGATACCTCATTGTAGTTTTGATTTGCATTTCCCTAATGATTAATGATGTTGAGCATTCTTGCATGTGTTTGTTGGCAATATGTATATCTTCTTTGGAGAAATGTCTGTTTAGGTCTTCTGCGCATTTTTGGATTGGGGTGTTTGTTTTTTTGTTATTGAGCTGCATGAGCTGCTTGTAAATCCTTGAGATTAATCCTTTGTCAGTTGCTTCATTTGCAAATATTTTCTCCCATTCTGAGGGTTGTCTTTTGGTCTTGTTTATGGTTTCCTTTGCTGTGCAAAAGCTTTGAAGTTTCATTAGGTCCCATTTGTTTATTTTTGTTTTTATTTGTTTTAGGAGGTGGGTCAAAAAGGATCTTGCTGTGATTTATGTCATAGAGTGTTCTGCCTATGTTTTCCTCTAAGAGTTTGATAGTGTCCGGCCTTACATTTAGGTCTTTAATCCATTTTGAGTTTCTTTTTGTGTGTGGTGTTAGGGAGTGTTCTAATTTCATACTTTTACATGTACCTGTCCAGTTTTCCCAGCACCACTTATTGAAGAGGCTGTCTTTTCTCCACTGTATATTCTTGCCTCCTTTATCAAAGATGAGGTGACCATATGTGTGTGGGTTTATCTCTGGGCTTTCTATCCTGTTCCATTGATCTATATTTCTGTTTTTGTGCCAGTACCATCCTGTCTTGATTACTGTAGCTTTGTAGTATAGTCTGAAGTCAGGCAGCCTGATTCCTCCAGCTCCATTTTTCGTTCTCAAGATTGGTTTGGCTATTCGGGGTCTTTTGTGTTTCCATACAAATTGTGAATTTTTTTGTTCTAGTTCTGTGAAAAATGCCATTGGTAGTTTGATAGGGATTGCACTGAATCTGTAGATTGCTTTGGGTAGTAGAGTCATTTTCACAACGTTGATTCTTCCAATCCAAGAACATGGTATGTCTCTCCATCTATTTGTATCATCTTTAATTTCTTTCATCAGTCTCTTATAATTTTCTGCGTACAGGTCTTTTGTTTCCTTAGGTAGGTTTATTCCTAGATATTTTATTCTTTTTGTTGCAATGGTAAATGGGAGTGTTTTCTTGATTTCACTTTCAGATTTTTCATCATTAGTGTATAGGAATGCCAGAGATTTCTGTGCATTAATTTTGTATCCTGCTACTTTACCAAATTCATTGATTAGCTCTAGTAGTTTTCTGGTAGCATCTTTAGGATTCTCTATGTAGAGTATCATGTCATCTGCAAACAGTGATAGCTTTACTTCTTCTTTTCTGATTTGTATTCCTTTTTCTTCTCGGATTGCTGTGGCTAAAACTTCCAAAACTATGTTGAATAATAGTGGTGAGAGTGGGCAACCTTGTCTTCTTCCTGATCTTAGTGGAAATGCTTTCAGATTTTCACCATTGAGGACAATGTTGGCTGTGGGTTTGTCATATATGGCCTTTATTATGTTGAGGAAAGTTCCCTCTATGCCTACTTTCTGCAGGGTTTTTATCATAAATGGGTGTTGAATTTTTTCAAAAGCTTTCTCTGCATCTATTGAGATGATCATATGGTTTTTCTCCTTCAATTTGTTAATATGCTGTATCACATTGATTGATTTGCATATATTGAATCCTTGCATTCCTGGAATAAACCCCACTTGATCATGGTGTATGATCCATTTAATGTGCTGTTGGATTCTGTTTGCTAGTATTTTGTCGAGGATTTTTTTATCTATGTTCATCAGTGATACTGGCTTGTAGTTTTCTTTCTTTGTGACATCTTTGTCTGGTTTTGGTATCAGGGTGATGGTGGCCTCATAGAATGAGTTTGGGAGTGTTCCTCCCTCTGCTATATTTTGGAAGAGTTTGAGAAGGATAGGTGTTAGCTCTTCTCTAAATGTTTGATAGAAGTTGCTTGTGAAGCCATCTGGTCCTGGGCTTTTGTTTGTTGGAAGATTTTTAATCACAGTTTTAATTTTAGTGCTTGTGATTGGTTTGTTCATATTTTCTATTTCTTCCTGGTTCAGTCTCGGCAGGTTCTGCATTTCTAAGAATTTCTCCATTTCTTCCAGGTTGTCCATTTTATTGGCATAGCGTTGCTTGTAGTAGTCTCTCATGACCCTTTGTATTTCTGCAGTGTCAGTTGTTACTTCTCCTTTTTCATTTCTAATTCTATTGATTTGAGTCTTCTCTCTTTTTTTCTTGATGAGTCTGGCTAATGGTTTATTTGATTAAGTGTTCTCTCTTATATGGGTGGGGTTCTTGGTGCCTCAAAATAAATACAATAGTAACATCAAAGATCACTGATCACAGATCACCATAACATATACAATAATAATGAAAAAGTTTGAAATATTATGAGAATTACCAAAATGTGACACAGAGACATGAAGTGAGCACATGCTGTTGGGAAAATAGCACCGATAGACTTGCTGGACACAGGGTTGCCACAAACCTTCAATCTGTAAAAAACGCAGTATCTGTGAAGCTCAATAAAGCAAAAGCACAATGAAACAAGGCCTGTGTGTACTATTGCATTAAACAGGAATCAGTTATTTCATAATTTTATTTCGCAGATTAAGGCACCAGAGCTAGATCTCATTGTCTGATGAAATCTTTTTCAGGTTTTATTCTATACCTTTCAAGTTCTGCTACAGCTTTCTTTTTAACTAAAAGTATTTTCTTAATTTAAGCCATTCTCCAGGATGAAGAAAACTTGTAAGCACTGTTAGTGCTTATCAGGAGTAAATGGGACTCTGGAGAGTTCTTTGAAATAGGAAACATTTGAACAGAATATCATCTTTCTTTCAGCTGTTTATATAGACGCAATTTCAGCAATTCTATACCTCACAGCTCTAATTCCTCTTCGTCTGTGTCTCAGGCTTCCATCAATAATCCTTCTGCTGAAACACATTTGAAAAGAGAGGTAGAGTAGGCACCCTTGCAATATCTTCTGAATATCACTCAGCAGTGATTTGTAATCGGGTTCATAAATTTTAGGAAGAAAAACATAAAGCTAGGTAGGGGATTCGATCCATATGAATCTAGATTGGACCAGGGTATGGTTAGTAGCATTTTATAAAAATCATCTTTTGAATGGACAGTGGAGATTTTGTAAAACACTTAAAAAGTCTGTGATTATGTATTTCTGTTGTGGATATGTATCTACAAAATAAAACTCTCTTGCACTGTACCTTAATGTATGAATGAATTGGCTGTTTTTTGGACCCAATTATATTCACCTTACACACTGTGATTTCTAATACATCTTCCCATCCTGGAAACTCTACAATACAGTTGTTATCCCATCTCATAACATTTGTATTGGAGACAAGGAACTAATATGTACGTGTTAAGAAACTGAATTCCTGCTGCCTTTCTGAAATTCAGAAGAAATATGCTATTGCTTACAATTGTATTTATATCATTAAAAAATGGAGTAAGAAAAAACAATGAAAGATATTCTTTTTGGACAGTGAAAAATGTTAAATTAATTTTATTGATTTGGACCTTTCTGTGTATTTGGTGAAAGCTATTAAAAATTGTTCTAATTTTTTTGAACAAAATTAAAAAAATTAAAGGTGAAAGTCATGTAGGATATTTTTCTCTTAATTTGTACAAGAGCCCTATACTCATATTAACTTTTCATTATTTGTTTATATAGTAGCATTGGAACTTTAGGGGAAATATACTATATTTAGATATATTTATCCTGGACTTTTCCCCTCAACTCTAGTATACTTATGTGTCCTGTGTACGTTTAGTTACAAAATAAAAGAATATTGTGTATTAAGCATTATTTGGAAAAGGGAATGGTGAATTTATAATAACCTTTGTCTAAATATAAGGATTAGAGACATTGAAGCATATGACCATAGGCTATCACTTTACTTTCTCTAGAGCAAATTACACTGTTTGAAGAATTCCTTTAAGCTCACAATTATAGCAGATAAGCATTATACAACTTCACAAGAATATTTATATTGACTAATGGAAAGAGGTTACTTTAAAAGTGGTGAAAGTGATGAGGCCTAAGTGCCTATTGAGCATGAATTCTACATTTCCCTCTGTTGAATTTGTAGTAGTTCTTTTCCTCATTCAGCTCTTCAGAGATTAGAGAACTTCAGCCTGTTCTGGAAGAAGTCACTGTCGCAGTGCAAAAGGCTGCTCTGCTCTCTGTGTCCATTTAGCTTTCAGCTGCCCTGAGAGCATGCCAAGTGTCAATCAGGGCTGATTGGACCCCTGAATCGAGGGAACAGCACAGAGCAACTCACCTCACCCAGGTCATCAGACCATCTCCAGATGGCAAAGAACTTCTGAAGTTAAGAACCAACTTGCTTGTGATGCAAATTAGTGACTTGAGGCTAGATGCTTCATTAATGCTTCCTCTTCCCTGAGCCACCAAGGCGTCAGAAGTTGGACTGCTTACTCTCACGTTTTCTCTCTCTGTAATATGTGTTAATGACCATTTATTCTCATAGAAATGGTCTGATCAATCGCTTATGGCTAGTTAATAAACTATCAAAGCTGAGACGAAAATTACGTTTCTTCGAGAAGAAAATAAAAACAATATTTACCTTTTCCTGTGGAAATATGTGAAAAAAGTTTGGAAAATTCTGTTATCATATGACCTCTCTGTAGAGACTGTGATTAAAAATAATGAAAAAGGAGACATATGAGTTTCTATCCAGATCACTATTTTATCCAACAAGTGATGAGAAAAATTATGCGAACCCATGCATTTGCCCTGAGTTATGATTGTATTATATTAACCTCAGCTAACAATATTCTATACTGACTTTGGCTTACTTAAAATTCTGCCTCTTGGGTATAAACACACATCTAAAATTGACTCAACTCATTTCTTTCTTGCTGAGGTCACTTTATCAGTTACTCTCAACTACTGAACTTATTTTATGTGTTCTCTTTTTTCCAATATTACATTCTCAAATTTTTGGCACCTGGGAATTTCTCTCTGTGATGGTTTTATTACTGAATTCAAGATTTGTACTTATTATTAGCTTTTATGGCTAATAAGATGCTAAGATGAGTTAATAGGGTTTTGCCTCTTCTTTTGCTTAATATTAATGGAATGGTACTGACTACAGTGGACATTGCCCAGGCATTTGCCAGTAAAGTGGGCCCATGAAGAATGAGTTGCCTTTTTCCATAAATTATCTCAGCAGAGAAAAAATGCTTGACAGTTCCCTGTGGCTGTGATCTTTGGATTAGGGTAGCTCCTATAGTAGAATTATCTTAGCAATATCTGAGAAAGATAGTTCCAAACTTTCACTACCAAAAAGAACAGGCACTAATAATAAATATATGGGAACAGTAAATATTTGAGTATCTATTTTATGTCCATGTGGATCATTTGTTCAGTTGTTTTGCTTTTCAGTAGAATACGTTAGGTCATTTAGTGCCGAAGTGTGAAACCATGGAGTGTATTTTCTATAGGAAATGGGAAGGCTCACTTTCTGATCAAATTGACTGAATAAGCTACTTCCAGCAGATAATCAAATCCTGTGGAATTATCCTTTATTGTGTATCAGGTGGACAAAAAAGAAAGGATTCAGAGAGAAGAGGCGTGAGTCATTATGTGAGTTTTTGGGAAGTGTGAATACTGGCTTATTCTTTATCCTAGTATGAGCAGTACTTTGAAAGATTAATTTAAGACTAATCCTCTTCAAAAGTTCATGATAGCAGAGGCTTGGGGTGAATTCTATACATGAAAAATCATATTTGTGTAGTTATAAAAAGTACCAATTTACAACCTGAAAATGATGAAAATAATAGTTTAAGTAGGATACATGGATGAATTTAATATGTTACTAGATACATGTTTCTTGTTATTTTCTTGACTTACTAATCATAGGAAGGGTCCTCTCTAATTTTTAGAGATGAACTACTAAATTATGATACGGATGCAATTTCTACAATTAATTTGATAAAATGGATATACCAAGTTAAGTACAACTTCAGGTATATGGAAATATTTATTTTGTTGACAGACATTTGAAAATTGAACTATTTCCTAAATGTGACTTTAATATTTAGCTTTATAAAGTTCCTATTTAGCATGGAGGGCTATGAGGGTCAGATTCTTTTGATCCCTATACAGGTCAGTGAAAATTAGATAAAATTCTGTGTTAATTCAGTTGAAGAAAAGCTTTTACTGGGAGCATAGAAGTAATTTGTTTTTAAATTTTGAAGTAAATATGTAGTTCTTCTTAATCTTAAATCAATTTAAATATACACCCTGAGGAATTTCCACAAGTATAAATTTAAGCTAGGAAAAATTTAGCTTCACTTAAGTGAGAAAAAGTGGAGTTTTAAGAATAAAAATCGATGACACGGAAAATAACTATTACTTTAGCTGATGATGTACATTTCACAGCAAACGCTTTGTTGTAATCTTGATGCTACTGTATCAGTGTTAAAGATTCTAGCTGCTACCAATAAGAGGAGAAAAGGGTGAGGCAATTTAATACAGCAGTGTGTCTGCACAGGATGTCCTCTAAGGTAGCTCATATTTTTGAAGGATGTATTGGAAGGCAGGACAAATAACTGAGAATAAACTTGGAAGAACAGTGCCATGGCCAAGTGGTAATTAACCATGGGTGAAGATTTTAAAAAAGAACATGAAAATGATTTCTAGTTGCTTGACAAAGAAAAATTCCTTTCTAGGGAAAGTAAACATGGTTGGGGAGAGGAAAGTTGGGACTCTTATTTACAGAGTCTCTATTATGTTTAAGGGCTTTAGTCTGTTCTTTCATTTAATCCTCAGAGCAATACACAAAAGGTGAGTATTTAATAGGTAGAAGACAGAGGCTCAGAAAGATCAATAATTTGCCTCAGTTAATATAGTGAGGATGAAGTATCCAGGTTTGTTTGGCTCCAAGCTCATGTTCTTATTCATGGTGCGTAAGAGAGGTACATGATTGAAAAACTATTGTTCCTAAACTCTTAAAAGTTTTATTTTGCTTGAGTTATTTTTGCATTATTTATCTTCTCATTTAAGAATTATTTCTGAATTTTCTCTTGAGTTTACTATAATTTTAGTAGCTTTTAAAAAATAAATAAATTTATTTATTTATTTATTTTTGGCTGTGTTAGGTCTTTGTTGCTCCACGCAGGCTTTCTCCAGTTGTGGCGAGCAGGGGCTGCTCTTCGTTGCTGTGTGCGGGCTTCTCACTGTGGTGGCTTCTCTTGTTGCGGAGCACGGGCTCTAGGCATGCGGGCTTCAGTAGTTCTGGCTTGTGGGCTCAGTAATTGTGGCTCGCGGGCTGTAGAGCGCAGGCTCAGGAGTTGTGGCACATGGGCTTAGTTGCTCCGCGGCATGTGGGATCTTCCCGGACCAGGGCTCAAACCTGTGTGCCCTACATTGGCGGGCGGATTCTTAACCACTGCACCACCAGGGAAGTCCTTAGTAGCTTTTTTGACCACACCAGTTATTTAAATAGTAGCATTGCTCACTGTAGGGTCTTTTTTCCACAGATTTTTCATGATTCAATGTTACTAATCTTCCTTGATATTTACAGAAGTTTTTCCCCCTGTGTCCTTTAAATTAGAAAATGTTAGTATATGTTTGAATTTTTGTCACAATTCCACTCCCCCGCCCCCCACTCCTGGAATATGGTGACCTAGCAGGGATCAAACTGTAGATCCTGATTTTTATTTATTTTTTTAATCTATTGTTTTCTTCAATTATATTTTTAATTATCGCTTTTACCTCATTTTAGTTTTCACTCCTGTATTTTAAAAAAATCTCTATATTGTATTTGTTCTTTGAATTGCCACTAATTCTTTGAATTGCTGAAGCAAAAATACTGAAAGAGGCATCAGAAAAACTGCAAATAATTTTCAAAAAGACAAGAAAAGTTGACTAGAAATTATTAATTGATAAATTTAACGTTGATAACTTTTTGCCAATCTGATGGAGGGTGTGAAGAAACTGATTATTAAGTGAGAAACTGATTATTGCCAAAGAAACTGATTGTTAAACAGATATGCATTTAAGAAAGAATAGGCTGATGACGTCTATCTACCAGCATGAGCCCACATGAACATGTCATGCCCAAATTACCTCATTGAAAAGGTCTGTTTACTAGAAAAGTTTAGTAGATTTTAAAATAGGGATTTTAATGTACATTTTTAAGGCAAAAGAACATGCCTGTAGAAAAGTGCAAAAATTATAAATCTTTTAATTGTCATGAGTGAACACATTCATATCTAGAAACAGAAGGTTGGTGGTGGCCCCTCTTTGTCACTATCTTCATCTTCCACCCCAAAATTAATTGTTTTTCTGACTTATATAGATTAATATTGCTTGCTTTTGAGTTTCTAAAAGAAATGTCTGCATTCCTTTGTACCCAGTTTCCTTCATTCGACATTGTGTTTGTGAGATTCTTCTATGTTCTCATGTATAACAGAAGTTAATGAACTTTTGTAGCTGGGCACAGTATTCTATTGTATGACTATGACTGTTTATTTATCTGTTGATAACTATTGGGTTTCTTCCAGTTTGGGGTTATTATGAATAATGTTGACATGAACGTTGTTATACACATCTCTCGGTGCATATATTTATGTATATATACCTTCTGTTAATATGCACCTGAGTTACATACATTCAACTTTAGCAGATAATGCCAAACAGTTTTCCAAAGTGGTTTACCCATTTACATATCCTCTGGCAGTGTATGAGAGTTCCAGTTGCTCTACATCTGCTATGGTGTGAATGTTTGTGTCCCCCCCACCTCAAATTCATACACTGAAATCCTAATGCCGAATGTGATGATATTAGGTGGTAGGCTTTTGAGAGATCATGAGGGTGGAGCCCTCAAGAATGGGACCAATACTGTTATAAAGGAGACTCTTTTCATTCTTCCATCATTTGAGGATGCAGCTAGAAAGCACTGGATATGAACCAGGAGGGCCCTCATCCAAAGATGACCATTCTGGCTCCTTGATCTTGGAATGCCCAGCCTCCAGAACTGTGAGAAATAAATGTTTGTAGTTAGTCTAGTCTGTGGTATTTTACTATAGCAGCTTATAAGGACTAAGACAACCTCCTTGCAAACACTTGGTATTGTCAATCTTTTTAGTATTAATAAATCTGGTGGGTCTGCAGTACTATCTCGTGGTTTTAATTTGCAGTGCCTTAACAACTAATGAAGTTTGCAACTTTTTATATGATTTTTAGCCACTTGAATATCTTCTTTTCTAAGTGCTGAAATATTTTGATTATTTTAAAAATTGGATTGTCTAATATTTTCTTATTGATATTTAAGAGTTCTATTTGACAACTGTATAATTTTCCAAATGTTTCCTCCCACTCTGTGGCTTGTATTTTCACTCATAATGGTGTTTTGCTTCAGCAGAAGTAGCTAATTTAATGTAGTTCAATATATTCATCTTTTCCTTTATAGTTTGACCTTTTCTCCCATTTAAAAAAACTTTTTGTATTCCAATGTCATAAAAATATTATTCTGTTTTATATTACCTCCTAGAACACACTTAGATAAATGATCTACTTAGAAGTGATTTCTGTTTGGTGTGAGGAGGGTGTCACATTTCTTTCTTTCCTTCTTCCTTCCTTCCTTCCTCCCTCCCTCCCTCCCTCCCTCCCTCCCTTCCTCCCTCCCTCCCTCCCTCCCTCCCTTCCTTCCTTCCTTCCTTCCTCTCCCTCCCTTCCTTTTTCTCTTTCTTTCTTTCTTTCTCTCTCTTTCTTTCTTTCCCTTCCTTCCATCCTTCCTTCCATCCTTCCTTCCTTCCTTCCTTCCTCCCTTCCTTCCTCCCTCCCTCCCTCCCTCCCTTCTTCCCTTCCTTCCTTCCTTCCTTCCTTCCCCTAGTAAACTGAACTAGTACCATTTATTTAAACATCTTTTCTTCTCCCCACTACTCTGTAGTGCCACCTTTTCACAAATCAAGTGTCTGTATATGCCTTTATCTGGACTCTCTCTCCTGCTCTATTTTTCTAATTGTATGTCTTTTCACCTATACCAAATTTTCTTAACACTATAGCTTTATACTAACTCTTGATATACTGTGGTGTAAGTTGTCTCATGCTTTTCTTCTTCAAGATCCCTGGCTATTTTGGGTCTTTCTGTTTACATAGATTTTAGAATTAGCTAGTGAATTTCCATAAAACATCTGCCTGGGACTTTGACTGGGATTGCACTGAGTGTGTAAATCAGTTTGGGAAAATTGATATTTTTAAAACATTACACTTTCTAATTCATGTTCCTGATATATGCCTCCATTCATTTAGATCTTCTTCAATTTATTTATTTTTATTTTTAAATTAATAAACTTTATTTTTTAGAGCAGTCTTTGGTTCACAGCAAAATTGAGTGGAAATACAGAGAGTTTTCATGTATTCCCTGTCCTCCCACATACACAATCTCTCCCATTATCAGCATCCTGGACCACAGTGGTACATTTGTTACAATGCATGAACCTACACAGACACATAGAACCTAAAATCCATAGGTTACATTAGGGTTCACTCTTGGTGTTGTATGTTCTATGAATTTTAACAAATATATAATGACACGTATTCACCATTGTAGTATCATACAGAATAGTTTCTTTCACTACCTTAAAATCCTCTATGCTCCACCTGTTCATCTGTCTCTTTCCCTAGCTCTTGTCAACCACTGATCTTTTTCCATCTCCATAATTTTGCCTTTTCTGGAATGTCATATTGTTGAAATCATACAGTATGTGGCCTTTTCAGATTGGCTTCTTTCAGTTAGTAATATACATTTAAGTTTCTATCATGTCTTTTCATGGCTTGTTAGCTCATTTCTTTCTCTTTTTTTAAATTGAGGTATACTTGATGTAAAATATTGTATGTTTCAGGTGTACAACATAGTAATTCACAATTTTTAAAGATTACATTCCATTTATAGTTATTATAAAATATCAGCTATATTCCCTGTGTTGTACTATATATCCTTGTAGCTTATTTATTTTATACATAGTAGTTTGGACCTTTTAATCCCCTACTCCTATCTTGCCTCTTCCCCTTTCCTGCTCCCCACTGGTAACTACTATATACCTGTTTGTTTTCTATATCTGTGAGTCTTTTTCTTTTTTGTTGTATTCACTAGTTTGTTTTCCTTTTTTAGATTCTACATATAAGTGATATCATACAGTATTTGTCTTTCTCTGTCTGACTTACTTCACTTAGCATCTTCTCCACGTCCATCCATGTTGTTGCAAATGGCAAAATTTCGTTCTTCTTTGTGGTTGAGTAATATATTGTGTGTATTTGTGTGTATCACATCTTCTTTATCTATTCATTTGTTGATGGATACTAAGATTGCTTCCATATCTTGGCTATTGTAAGTAATAGTGCTATGGACATTGGGGCATATGTATCTTTTTGAATTAGTGTTTTTGTTTTTTTTTCAGTTAAATGCCCAGGAGTGGAATTGCTGAGTCGTATGGTAGTTCTGTTTTCAGTTTTATGAGAAATCTCTGTACCGTTTTCCATAGCGGCTGCACCAGTTTACATTGCCACCGGAATGTATGAGGGTTCCCTCTTCTCCATGTCTTTGCCAACGTTTGTTATTTGTGGTCTTTTGATATTAGCTGTTCTGACAGATTTGAGGAGATATCTCATTATGGTTTTAATTTGCATTTCTCTGATGATAAGTGATATCAAGCATGTTTTTATGTGCCTATTGGCCATCTGTATGTCTTCTTTGGAAAAATCCTATTCAGTTTGCCCATTTTTTATTTGGGGTTTGTTTTTTTGATGTTGAGTTGAATGAGCTATTTATATATTTTGGATATTAACCCCTTATTGGTCATATTATTTGCAAATATTTTCTCCTATTCAGTAGGTTGTCTTTTCATTTTGTCAATGGATTCCTTTGTTGTGCAAAAGCTTTTAAGTTTAATAGGGCCCATTTGTTTATTTATTTATTCATTTTCTGTTTCCTTTGCCCTAGGAGAGAGACCCTCAAAAAATATTGCTACAATTTATGTCAAAGAGTGTTTTGCCTATATTCTCTTCTGGTTTTATGGTTACAGGTCTTACATTTAGGTCTTTAATCCATTTTGAGTTTATTTTTGTATATGGTGTGAGAAAATGTTCTAAGTTTATTCTTTTACATGTAGCTCTCCCAGCACTAGTTGTTGAAGAGACTGTCTTTTCTCTATTGTATATTCTTGCCTCTTTTGTCATAGATTAATTGACCATAAGCGCATGGGTCTATTTCTGGGTTCTCTATTCTGTTCTATCAATGTATGTGTCTGTTTTTTGTGCCAATACCATGCTATTGTGATTACTGTAGCTTTGTAGTATAGTCTGAAGTCAGGGAGCTTTGTTCTTTCTTCTCAAGATTGCTTTGCCTATTCTTGCTCTTTTGATAAATTTTAGGATTATTTGTTCAAGTTCTATGAAAAATGTCTTGGTTATTTTGATAGGGATTGTATTAAATCTGTAGATTGCTTTGGGTAGTATGGACATTTTAACAGTATTATTTCTTTAAATTCATGAATTTGAGATATCTTTCCATTTCTTTCTCTTTTTTTTTGTTATTATTATTCTTTTGTTTTTGTGGTACGAGGGCCTCTCACCACTGCGGCCTCTCCCGTTGCAGAGCACAGGCTCTGGACACGCAGGCTCAGCAGCCATGGCTCACGGGCCCAGCCGCTCCATGGCACATGGGATCCTCCCGGACCGGGGCACGAACCCGCATCCCCTGCATCGGCAGGCAGACTCCCAACCACTGCGCCACCAGGGAAGCCCCTATTATTCTTTTTTTTTTACCTAGATCTTTACTGGAGTAAATTGCTTCACAATACGGTGTTAGCTTCTGTTGTACAACAAAGTGAATCAGCCATATGCATACATATTCCCATATCTCCTCCCTCTTTCCTTCATCAGTGTTTTATAGTTTTCAGCGTATAGATCTTTCACCTCCTTGGTTAAGTTTATTCCTATGTGTTTTATTCTTTTTGATGTGATTTTTAAATGGGATTGTTTTCTTGTTTTCTTTTTCTAATAGTTTGTTATTAGTGTCTAAAAAAAAAGCAAGATATGTGTATATTATTCTTGTATCCTGCAACTTTACTGAATTTATTAGTTCTAATAGTTTTTTGGTAGAGACTTTAGGGTCTTCTATATATAGTATCATGTCATCTGCAAATAGTGATAGTTTGATTCTTCTTTTCCAATTAATCATGAATTTTCAACCTTTATCTTTTCCTTTTGTTAATAAATTTATTTATTTTATTTATTTATTTTTGGCTGTGTTGGATCTTCATTGCTGCGCATGGACTTTTTCTAGTTGCAGTGAGGGGGCTACGCTTCGTTGCAGTGCGTAGGCTTCTCATTGTGTGGTGGCTTTTCTTGTTGACGAGCACAGGATCTAGGCACGTGGGCTTCAGTAGTTGTGGCACATGGGCTCAGAAGCTGTGGCTCATGGGCTCTAGCAGGCAGGCTTTTTAGTTGTGGAGCACAGGCGTAGTTGCTTCGTGGTACATGGGATCTTTCCGGACCAGGGATTGAAGCCGTGTCCCCTGCATTGGCGGGCAGATTCTTAACCACTGTGCCACCAGGGAAGTCCCAACCTTTTATCTTTTCTAATTTATGGATTTTTTTTTTTTTAATTTTATTTATTTATTTTTGTCTCTGTTGGGTGTTTGTTGCTGCGCACGGGCTTTCTCCAGTAGCGGCGGGCGGGGGCCACCCCTCGCTGTGGTGCACAGGCTTCTCATTACGGTGGCTTCTCTTGCTGCAGAGCACGAGCTCCAGGCGCACGGGCTTCAGCAGTTGTGGCACGCAGGCTCAGTAGTTGTGGCACGCAGGCTCAGTAGTTGTGGCACACCGGCACAGTTGCTCCGTGGCATGTGGGATCCTCCCGGACCAGGGCTCGAACCCGTGTCCCCTGCATTGGCAGGCGGACTCCCAACCACGGCGCCACCAGGGAAGCCCTAATTTATGGATTTAAAGCTATACTTTTCACTGTAATCATGGCCTTAACTGCTTATCTTATAATTTAAATCATCATATTTTAATTCTAATTAAGTTAAAATATTCTAATTTCTATTGTGATTTCTTAGTTGACCTGTGGGCTCTCTAGAAGTGTAGTTGCTTTATTTCCAACATTTGGGAGACTTTTGAGTTTCCTGTCATTATTTTTTAGATTTATTTTCACTGCATTTCGAGAATGTGCTCTGTAATTTCAAAGCTTTGAAATTTATTGATACTTTTATCATAATTTTCTTAAATGTTCATAAGCACTTAAAAAGAATGTCTGTTTTGCTGTTGTTGAATTCAGTGTTGTTTACATGTCTATCAGGTCATGATTGAAAATGATGTTGTTTAAATTGTTCATATCTCTACTGTTTTTTCATTTTCTTGTTTGCCTATTCTATCAGTTACTGAGTGAGGTGTGTTAAATCCAGCAGTGACTGTGGATTTGTCTAATTCTCCTTTTAGTTCCTCTGTATATTTTTAAACTATGTGATTAAGTGCATGTAAATTTAAATGTGTTTTATTTTCCTGGTGAATTACATTTTAATCATTATAAAATGTCCTGGTTTATCTTCAGTAACACTTTAAAAATTTTTTTTTTCCACCTCTAGGAACTTATTTTCTCCTTACAATTTGAAGTTCACTTTACTATCTACTTGCTTCCATTGTTTCTATTGAGAAATTAGTTATCAAACTTACTGCTTAGCCTGTGAAAGTAATATGTCTCTTTTTTTCCAGTTGCCTTTAAGATGCTTGTTTGTTTGTTTTCAGTAAGATTATTCTAATGTACCTAGGTGTGATTTTCTCATATTTATTCTGCTTGCACAACTTGAGTTTCTGACTTTATGTGTTTTTTTAGTTTTAGAAAGTTGTGGTTTATTTTACTTATAGGTAAGTTAGATATTTTCACCGCATTCTCACTATTTCCCATTTGTCTCTTAATAATGTTTTTAATTTTTCATCTTTGTTCCCTTTCTGGCTTTAGCTTGTGTATTTTCTTTTGACTTATTTTTCTATACACTAACATTCTCTTCAGTTATGTCTAATCTACTGTTATCCACATCTATTGAAATTTTAATTTCAGTTGTATTTTTAATTTATAGCTTTTCTTTTTATTGGTATTTTGTAATTTCAAATAATCTTTTTTCATTTTTAATGACTTTTATTGTTTTCTTTCTGATTTTACGAGCAATTTGTGTTCATTGCAGACAACTGGAAATACATAACAACATACAGTAAAAATTAACAAGTTACCTTTGCTTTAATTCTCTGTTTATTCACATCAGGAACGTGATTTGAAATAGTCTAGTCCTCCATTTTTGGAAAGAAAATGCGCCAAATAGGGTTTTTTATATAGCTAGCTAATCTTAATTTAGGCAAGTAATTTAACATTGAATCTAATAATAGACTTTTGCAAATTATATAAAAATGTGGTCTTAATACATAGTTAGATTTTTAAAAAGTTACTGAAAGAGGGCCCGTTAATAAGTCACTTTCATTCAGGTGTGAGATTTCCACTTTTGTTCCTCCCTCTTTTATTTAACAGTTTATTGATCATTTATTACCAGACATAAATGCCTCAAAATGAGAATAGCTAATTAATGAATTGTCTTACAGAATCATTATAAAGAAATAGCTAATTAATTCTGTCTTACAGAATCATTATAAAGAAATAAAACAATGGTTTGTGGTGATTGGATAAAAGTAGCAGTAGTAGTAATCCTGATTTTTAGCAGTAGCAAGCATTAGCGACATTTTATATGAAAAATTATGGAAATTTTATTAGCATACATAATTACTAGCAGTAGTAGCATACATAATTACTAGCAGTAGTAGTAATCCTGATTTTTAGCAGTAGCAAGCATTAGTGACATTTTATATGAAAAATTATGGAAATTTTATTAGCATACATAATTATTATTTAATGACAAGGGCCAATGTTGTGAACCTGTTCCTATATCTACCTAATAAAACCTTACTTTATAGTGATTAGATCAATGTATTATTAATTCAGTTATATTATCGAAGAGTTGAATTTCATTAGTCTCTTTATTCAGTTTTCTAAAACTATTAATTAAGCATGTACTAGGGACATGGCAGAGTTTTTAACTCATTGGGTGCTATAAATATATGACAAATAGCCTAACTGAAACAAAATTATATTCCAGCAGGGGATACTGTCATTCACCCAAAATAACTAAAATAATAGGCTAATAAATATGTCTATTGAAAGAGATGGAGACATAGCTAAATTACTGTTGTGTTTTATATGAGGGAGAGAGTACTCCCAGTCATGTGAGTCAGAGAAGAGTTCATCAGGGAGACAAAATTGTACCTGGTGATAAAAAATTTAAAAAATTGGAGATAAAGGGATGGGAGGCAGGACGTTCTAGGCAGCATGGTGGAATGGATAAAGGATATGCTTTAGTATCAGAAAGATCCCCATATTCAATTCTTAGTTTCACTAACTAGTTGTGAGTCATTATTTGACTCAGATTTTAAGAGCATGTTTTACATCCCCGTTTTCTAATTCTTTTACATCTCATCATTTTTTTTCACATTCAAAATCAATGAGAATCTTTAAAGGAAAGATGCATAAACTCTGAGTATAATATAGCATTTTAAGAAACCATGAAAAACCCTTCATGTCTAAGTTTGATCCTGTGATCATTTTGTTTTCCATTTAGAAAAGCTAGAGACATAACTATCTTCTTTCTATATTGCAATAATATATTCTCTGGTTAAAAAATTGCCAAGTAGTTGTCTTATTCTTGGAAAGGAATCAAGGTAATTAAAAAATTCATAAAGCTATCAATTCTTTTAGTGAGAACTTCTATATTTTCTTTATGTTTCTTATGTTAATAAAAATGAGTATATATTTTAGTAGAGATCAAAGAAATAATTATTTTCTGCCCTATTAATTCTGCATAGTTATGTTATAGTGACATAATAAATATGTTAAAGGAGGGTCTCCCAGCTTCTTTTTTATAAAGTTAGGTTTTAATTCCAAACACTTTTTGACATTTGCATTCCCATATCATCTGTTTTCCTAAACTAAGTTTTTTTGGGAAGAATGTTTAATTTCCTTTATGAAATCTCTCTGCCTTTAATGTTAGATTTCTACAATAAACAACTATCCCTTATATCCAGGTTGGCCTGGTGAAACATGAGTTACATTGATGGCAAAACATTCTAAAATATGGATCCTAGTATTTGTGTTCATTTATAAATTTGAATTTGGAATAGCTTTGGAATATATTTTCTTTGACTTAATCAGGGAGGAGGAAGAAGAGAGAGGGTAAAACTCAGTGCTGTCGATGCATGAAATTGGCTTTGGTAATTGGCTTTGGCAGTACTAAGGTACTAAGCTACATAGCTTCACAAAATGCGAGTCTGGGAAGAGAAGGATATGTAGTAATTAGTCAGTCACTTTGACTTTCAACTTGGCTTAGCATGTTACTGTTTCCCTCATTCTGTGACCTAAATCAATGACCTTTAAATTAGAATATATTTCATTGTGCCTCCTTATACCCCTCCCTCCCGTTTCCATCTCTATTGCTCCAAAAGGAAGAGTGATTCAAAGTATGGAAGATACCTACTCATCCATGGAAGAAGAGCTATATTTAACTCCACTGAAACATTGAGAAGTAGTTATCATTACAAAATATCTGCCTCATTTAACTTAAGAGGTACAAACTGGGCCATTTATGATCAAGGTGAGAAGTATAACTTCATTTCTTATAAGTTTTGTTAGATATAATTTATTCTTAAACAATTTTTTTGAGATAATTAAATCAAAAGAAAAATAGGAACTTTGAGGAGAAAGGATAAAAAGATTCTTCCAATATAAATGATCTTTTTCTCTCATTTTGCCATTAGGCATGTAGGATTGGAACAGGTCAATTTTTAAAAACCAGTCACTACATGTGAGGTTAAAGTTGTCATTTAAAAACCACTTCTAGGGCTTCCCTGGTGGCGCAGTGGTTGAGAGTCTGCCTGCCGATGCAGGGGACACGGGTTCGTGACCTGGTCTGGGAAGATCCCACATGCCGCGGAGCGGCTGGGCCCGTGAGCCATGGCCGCTGAGCCTGCGCGTCCGGAGCCTGTGCTCTGCAACGGGAGAGGCCACAACAGTGAGAGGCCCGCGTACCGAAAAAAAAAAAAAAACCACTTCTATAGGATATATCACCTGGAATACACTATTGTTCCACCCCCCTCCAATGGTTTAATACTAGACTTACAAAATCATAATCTTTGAAAATTAGGGCCCTGAATCTCACATTTTTAACATGATCCCCAGGTTATTAAAAAGCTCAGAATTTTGAAAACCACAGATTTAAATGGATTATTCTTTCTTAAGGAAAAAATTCCTGTTGGCATTATTCCACACAGAATAATGAGATCTTTTTATGCCTACAGCCAAAGGATGTAGCCATGAGTAGCTTCAATGTTATCTTGGAGAACAGGAACAGTAATTTTAAGGAAAGCAGTTGCAAAACTTTGTTTGCTAAGTACTCGAACATGAAACTAAGATGCCTACTACTTCTATTCAAGGCAATTTCCTGTAAAGTGTAGAATAATACTGTATAGAGGAAAATATACTGTAAGAGGAAAAGAAGAGACTTCTTTTCCTCTTCCTTCTTCCTACACTCTCTCTCCTTCCCTGTCTTTCTTCTCTCCTTCTTTCCTTGCTTTCCCTTTTAATTTTCTTTCTCATCTCATTCTGATCATTTCCCTTTCACAAATGTCTTGTCTTTATTTAGTCTCTTTATATGTCTTTTTCTTTCTTCTAGCTCCCTGACCCCCATTTTTTTGCTGTCTTATTTCCCTACCCAAGTGCTTTTCCTCAGAGCTCTCATACTGTCTAAGATATTTCTACAGGAACAACACTAGTTCAGTCCCCAAATACCACAAAGGTACAGTAAAAGTGGTTTATATCTTCCTTGATAATGCAAATCAGATATAATACAATTGTTGATTGGCTACCATCTTTCACTTAGTCCCCCCCCCCATCTTTTATCAAAGAGAGTAAAGTTCTTATCTTCTGGCGGTGGGGGAGAAGTGTTTGTAGGCCAAGTGGGAAAGCTGTAGGCAATCCATCTAAGGTAGTGGGAGAGCAGAGGGTGAGTCCCCCCCTCCTCAGCGTTCTTTAGGCTGATCTGCCTGGTGGAGCTAACAAAAGGGCAACAACTAACTGGGAGATTTCTGGAATAATTGTCCCTGTCCTAGAACACCTAGCCAGTTTCCAGGACCCAGAATTAACCTTAATACTATTAAAGTGAGAGGAACAGTTACCAGCAAGGGGTAAGTGGTGCCAAATGGCAGTTAGACCTGAGCAAATTTGTAAAGGGTAGCCAGATCCTGGAACTCTGAACTTTACTTAATTTAAAATTTTGGATCCTACATGTACCCTCATGACAGAATTTTACTGTATGTTTTTATATTGTCCTCCTTGCTTGTGTAATGGTTGGTGACTGAATTAACTTTAGTATTATTTGGTCATTTTTTTTTTTTTCCTATGGATGTTTCTCTCTCTGTTCTATCTAAGAAATCTTTGCCTTTTCCCAGGTTTTGACAATATACTGATGTTTTTCCTTTAGACTCTCTATAGTTTTATCCTTTACATTTAGGACTGTGATTTATCTTGAATTAATGAGGTAGAGGTCACTGTTCTTTTTTAAAAAAATTAATTAATTTATTTTTGGCTACGTTGTGTCTTCATTGCTGC
The DNA here is from genome assembly GCF_963924675.1 of Phocoena phocoena. Classification (NCBI taxonomy): domain Eukaryota; kingdom Metazoa; phylum Chordata; class Mammalia; order Artiodactyla; family Phocoenidae; genus Phocoena; species Phocoena phocoena. Next base: position 42,987,495 of record NC_089224.1, on the reverse strand, counting down.
ATGCAGGGTTTCTCTAGTTGCAGCGAACGGGGGCTGCTCTTCGTTGCAGTGTGCGGGCTTCTCATTGCGGTGGCTTCTCTTGTTGCAGAGCACCGGCTCTAGGCACGCGGGCTTCAGTAGTTGTGGCTCGCAGGCTCTAGAGCTCAGGCTCAGTAGTTGTAGCGCATGGGCTTAGTTGCTCCGCGGCATGTGGGATCTTCCTGACCAGGGCTCGAACCCGTGTTCCCTACGTTGGCAGGCGGATTCTTAACCACTGCACCACCAGGGAAGCCCTGTCATGTTCTGTCTTTGCTTATAATCTTATGTAAGTTCCTGTAGTGTTTTAAACTTTGATCTGGAGGGTCTCCAAGTATTCTCACTTTTCCCTGTAATCTTTTCTTAATCCAACTAACCTCTCTACCCCGTCAAAACCCATAATTACCACTATTTTTGTATGAAGGGTTTTAGAACTTCCTATACTTATCCAACTTATATTTTTGAGTTAACACACACATATTTTCATCTTATCCTTTTGTTTGTTTAATCATCTAAACTTATTCTACTTTTATAGCTTTTTGTCATATTTATGAAAGTTACATCTTTTTACATACTGCCCAAAGGACTGTCTATAGTTTCCAATAATAAATAAATCAGTAGTATGAGTATGCCCTTCCTCTGAGACTCTTGGGTGATGTTTCCCTTTTCTAGTTGTGCAATATTAAAAATTTTTTTTCTTTTAATTTTCTTCTGTTTATTCATCTTTGGGTGAAGAGAAAACCTATTCCAGTCCACTGTTTGCTGACAAAATGGGTATGGGATTTGCCTGTTGCTCTTGTAGCTCTACTTGGCTGCTGGAGAAATTACTTTCTCAGACCATCAGGGCCTGAGTTGATGTGATGGCTTCTATGCCAGTATTTAGCAGATTTTTATTTAGCGCATGTTCTACCTTAACTAGAATGCAAGATACAACCTCTTTGGCCCTGTTTTAATTTTTAACTTTTAAACAAAATTATTAATGTTTTAATTTTTATATTTATTTTTATTCAGATATCAAATATATGTAGTAAAGTCTCAGTTTTTAAGTGTACAGCTCATTGACTTTTTATATGTGTGTATAACAATGTAACTAACTATCTCCCACATTGAGGTATAGAACTTTTAGAGCACCATATAAAGTTTCCTTGGACATTTTCCTAATCAATAATATCCACTCCTTTGCAGAGATAACCACTATTTTGACATCTTTCACCATCAATAAATTTTGCAATTCTTGAACTTCTTAGGATCATGCTTTATGACCTCTTTTCTATCTGGCTGTTTGCATATGGTGGTTTTTCTTGTGCATGCGTGTGTGTGTGTGTGTGTGTGTGTGTGTGTGTGCGTGTGTAGTATCTCATGTCACAGTTTTGTTTTTAATCAACGTATAACTTACAATGTTGTTTTAGTTTCAAGTGTACAGCAAAGTGATTGAGTTATATATAATATATATATGTGTATATAAATATATATATGTAGTATATATACTATTTTATATGTAGTAGTGTGTATCTTAAATTCAAATCTTAAACTGCTAATTTATCTCTCCTAGCCTGGCCCCCACTCTCCCCTTTGGTAACCATAAATTTGTTTTCTATGTCTGTGGGTCTGTTTCTGTTTGGTAAATAAGTTCATTTGTATCAATTTTTTAGATTCCACATATAAGTGATATCATATGATATTTGTCTTTCTCTGTCTGACTTACTTCACTTAATATGATAATCTCTAGGTCCACCCATGTTGCTGCAAATGACATTATTTCATTCTTTTTTATGGCTGAGTAATATTCTGGTGTGTGTGTGTGTGTATATATATATATATATATATATGTATACTGCATCATTTGTTGATGGACATTTAGGTTGCTTCCATGTCCTGGCTATTGTAAATAGTGCTGCAATGAACATTGGGGTGTATGTATCTTTTTTCTCTGGGTATATGCCCAGTGGTGGGATTGCTAGATCATATGGTAATTCTACTTTTAGTTTTTTAAGGAACCTCCATACTGTTCTCCATAGTGGCTGTACCAGTTTACATTTCCACCAACATTGATGGAGGGTTCCTTTTTCTTCACACCTTCTCCAGCACTTATTATTTGTAGACATTTTGATGATGGCCATTCTGAATGGTGTGAGATGATACCTCATTGTAGTTTTGATTTGCATTTCTCTAACAATTAACGATGTGGAGAATATTTTTATGTGCCTGTTAGCCCTCTGTATGTCTTTGGAGAAATGTCAGTTAGCTCTTCTGCTCATTTTTTGATCAGGTTATTTGTTTTTTGATATTAAGCTGTATGAGCTATTTGTACATTTTGGAAATTAAACCCTTGTTGGTAGCATCATTTGCAAATATTTTCTCCCATTCTGAGGGTTGTCTTTTCGTCTTGTTTATGTTTTCCTTTGCTGTGCAAAATCTTTTAAGTTTAATTAGGTCACATTTGTTTATTTTTGTTTTTATTTCCATTACTCTAGGAGGTGGATCCAAAAAATATACCTGCAATTTGTGTCAAAGAGTGTTCTATGTTTTCCTCTAGGAGTTTTATAGTATCTGGTCTTACATTTAGGTCTTTAATCCATTTTGAGTTTACTTTTGTATATGGTGTTAGAGAATGTTCTAATTTCATTCTTTTACATGTAGTTGTCCAGTTTTCCCAGCACCACTTATTGAAGAGATTGTGTTTTCTCCATTGTATATTCTTGCCTCCTTTGTTGTAGATTAGTTGACCATAAGTGCATGAGTATGTTTCTTGGCTTTCTATCCTGTTCCATTGATATATATGTCTCTTTTTGTGCCAGTACCATACTGTTTTGATGATTGTAGCAGTAATGTCACAGTTTATGCATTCATTTTATGGCTGATAGTTATTTTGGTTGTTTCTAGCATTTGGTTATAATAAATAAAAGAATTATAACATTCTTGAGCATGTCTTCTTGTTTACAAATACATTCATTTTTATTGGATACATACCTAGGAGTGGAATTGTGGGTCGTAAGATTGCCAGTGCAAAGTTTTCCAAACTAGTTTTACCAGTTTACACTCCAGTGAGCAACATATGAGAATTTCAGTTACTCCATGTCTTTATTAACACTTGGTCTGATAAATCATTTGGAATTTTAGCCATTGTGGTTGATGTATAAAAGTATTTCACTGTTGTCTTAATTTCAGTTTCTTTGATGACCAATTGTGTACCTTTCCATATATGTACATAGCCATTTCATCTCTTTTCTTGTGGATACCACTTTAAGAATTGTGCCCATTAAAAAGAAATTGGGGTGTCTATGTCTTTCTTAATGATTCTTAGGAGTTCTTTATGTTTTCTGGTTGTGAACCCTTTTATCAATTATATTTTCTCCCCCTCTGTGTCTTGCATGTTCTCCTTTTTAATTATGCTTTTGGATAGCCAGAATATCTTAATTTTAATGAAATTCAGTTTCTCAACCTTTTTAAAAAATGGTTAATGCTTTCTGTGTTCTTTTAAGAAAGGTTTGCCTAATTCAAGGCCATGATGATGTTTTCCTGTTTTTCACTGGAAGATTTATTGTTTGACATTTAGGTCTATGATCCATATCAAATTAATTTGTGTATGGAATGAAACAGCCATGGTTGATACTTTCACATTTAGATATCCAGTGGCTCTAATACCATTTATTTGAAAGAGCATCCTTCCTATATTAGAAGGTACAGGTACCTTTAAAGTAAATCAGTTGAACATTTATGTGTGAATCTGTTCCTGGATTCTATCTAGTCTATTCCATTGGTATATTTGCATATATATCCTTTTGCCAGTACCACATTATCTTAATTTCAGTTGCTTCCTACAAGACTTCCTGTAAGTCTTAAAGTCTGGCAGCTTAATATTTCAGATTCTGTCTTGGCAATTTTAAGTCTTTTTAATTTTCATACAAATTTTCGAATCAACTTGCCATTTCTCTCTCACACAGTAAACATGTTGGTATTTTGATTAGGATTGCATTGACACTGTAGATCAATTTGAAGAGAATTAACATTGTAACAACATTCAGCCTTTTAATCCATTAATACTGCATATTTCTATATATATTTAAGCCTTTAAAAATTCCTCTCAATATGATTTATTGTTTTGCCTTGTATAGATTTTATTAGATTTATTCCTATATATTTGATGTTTTTGATACTATGTAAATGGTGTTCTTTTAAAAATTACATTTTCCAATTGTTTCTTGAAAATGTGTAAAAAACATTTTTGTAAATTGAATTCATAAACTGTTTATTCACTATGTCTAATTATTAATTTATTTACAAATCCTAATAGTGTGTGGATTCTTTTAGATTTCTGCTACACAATCATGTCTATGAATGTTGACAATATGATTTCTTCCTTTTCAATTTTAAAACCTTGTTTTCATTTTTCTTGCATTACTAAAAGCATAATGTTGAATAGAAGTGGTGATATGGATATCCTTATGAGGTTTCTTAACTAAAGAGAAAAGTGTTCAATATTTTACCATTAAGAAGGATGCTAACTGTAGGACTTTTGTAGCTAACTTTTATCAGACTTAGATAGCTCTCTTTTATTACTAGTATGCTAAGAGGCTTTATCATTAACAAGTTTTAGATTTTATCAAATAATTTTTATGTATATATTGAGATAATAATTTTTTTATTCTGTTAAAATGGTGGATTGCATGGATAGATTTTCACATGTTAACCCAACATTGCACTCCTTCTTGGTAATGATATATTTATATATTGCTGAATTCAGCTTACAAATATCTTGTTTAGGGTTTTTGCATTTATTTTTATAAGACATATTAGCTTGCAATCTTCCTTTTATGTAATGTCCTTGCTAGTTTTGGTATCAGGGATATATTGATATCAGGGACAATGGGAAGTATTTTCTCATTTTGTATTCTTTGAAAGAGTTTGCATGAAATTTATATTATATTTTTTTCTTAAATATCTGGTGGAATTCACTACTGAAGCCATCTGGCCTGGAGTATTCTTTGTGGGAATTTTTTTAAAGCATCATTTATTATAATTGACATGCAATAAACTACAAAAATTGTAAAACAATTTGACATTTTAACATATGTACACCCTAGTGAAACCATCACCACAATGTAAATAATGAACATAACTATCACCTACGAAAGTTTCCTGTGACCTTTTGAAATTCCTCCCTCCTGACTCTCCACTTCCCTGGTCCCAGACAAATATTAATATGCTTTCTGAAACTATAAGTATATTAGCTTAGATTTTCTAGAATTTTATATATAAAATTCTAGAAAATATATGTATTGAATTATATATTGTTTTATGAATTTATGTATTGGATTATGAATCCAATAAATGGATTCATACAATATATACTCTTTGTTGACTGGCTTCTTTCATTCAACATAATCATTTAGATATTTGTTCATGTTGTAGTGTGTAAAAGTGGTTTGTTCTTCTTTTATTGCTGAGTAGTATTCCATTGTATAGATACACCACATTTATCCATTTTCCACTAGTTGGATTGTTTCTTCCAACACAGTTTGTTATCCATTTACCTCTTGTTGAGTTGCCTCCAGCTTTTGCTTATTCCAGAAAACCTGTCATGAACTTTTATGTGAAAGTCTTTGTATGGTCATTGGCTTTCCTTTTTCTTGGGTAGATACCAAGGAATGGAATGACAAGACCAAATGCTAGTTTAATATATAATGTTTTAGAAAGTGCTAAGTTCTTTCCACAGGTGTTGTGTCAGTTTTATTGCTACCAGTAGTGTATGAAAGTTCCAGTTCCTCCATGTCCTCATCAACACTTGGTACCGTCAGTCTTTTTAATTTTAGCCTTTTTAATAGGTGTGTAGTAGTACTTATTCTGATTTTAAATAGCATTTTCCTAATGTCTAACAATGTTAAGCATCTTGCCATATGTTCATTCACCACCTGTATATCTTCTTTAAAAAATTATATATATATTAGGGTGCTTGAAGTTATAATGGAGCTCTCTAATGCTTTGTTTATTAAAAAAAATTCTCTTCTTTTTATGTTACGTTTTGGGTATTTTATGTTGTTATTCCTTTAAATCTTCCAGTAATTACACCTACTGAATCTTTTTAATCTTTCAAATGGTAGTTTTCATCTCTAGAAATGAAATTTGGTTCTTTCTTTACGTCTTTTGTATTTCCACTTAGCTCTCTAATACAGTTATTACTCTTTTAATGTTGTCTGTTAATCCTAATATCTGTGGAGTTCTGGTTTGGTTTCAATTGATTGTTTTTTGTTTCAATGGATTGTTTTACTCATGGGTCATATCATCGAACTTCTTTGTATAACTGATAAGCTTTGGATATTTGTGAACTTTACCTTTTCATTTCTTGATATTTTTCTTCTTCTAAATATTCTTGGCTTTTTGTCTGAGATGCAATTAAATTACTTGGAAACAGTTTGATCCTTTCAGGTGTTGCTTTTAAGACTTACTAGGTGGGACTTGAGCCATGCTCAATCTAGGGTTAAATTTTCCCCACTACTGAGATAAATTTGTTGGGGGGAAGAGGCGCTATTCCTGGACCTGTGTAGGCATCAGACATTATTATCTCTAAGGCTTTCGGCTTTCTTTCCTTGGCCTCAGGTAGTTTCCTCAGAATGCTTCTGCTGTTCAGACTCAGCTGAATACTTGAAGGGGACTCTACAGTCCTCTGAAATTATTTCCTTTTTTTCTCCCTCCTCTCTGGTACTCCTCCCAGCAAACTCTTGTTCCTGGTGCCTCTGGACTTTCAGCACTGTCTCTTTAACAGAGCCCAGGGACCCCACTGGGCTCTGTCTGGGCATCCCCTTGGTGTGTCCGTGCCTAGAAACTCTTTAAAGGCAGTAAACTGGGGTAATAATAGAGCGCATCCTCTTTCTTTTGTATTCCCAGGTAATCACTGTCCTTCAGCCTGATGTTAAGTTCTTGAAAACTGTTGTTTCATATATTTTGTTATTTTATTGGTTGATTAAAATATAAGTAGTAATGGTTGTCTGTAAGAAAGGTTTTAATTACAAATTAAATTTCTTTAATTGATAAATGACTACTATTCAGATGATTTTCTTATTTTAGCTTTGCTATTTTATGGTTTTCAATGAGTTTTTCCATTTCATCTAAATTTCAAATTTATTGGTGTAAAATTGCTTATTGTATACTGCTCCCCATTTTTTATTATGTTAATAATTTTTAGTAATGTTGCTTTTGTATCCTGATTTTGATAATATGAGATCTCTTTCTCTCTCTCTCCCTGAGCAGTCCTAGTAAGGGTTTATTAATCACAGTATTTTGGAGTCCTTCTTTATTTTCCCCATATGGGGATAATCTGTAGATCTACTTCTGGGTTTTTTTTTCCCCTCTTGATTATTGGTTATGTTTATGTACCTTTTCATAAGACTTTTAGGGAATTCTGTGTGCCTTTCAAAGCCTCTTGATGTAGTCTCCCAGCTTCCCATTCTGCTTTAAGGCTCAGCAAATGTCTCATGGGGAAAATTGGGCTTTAAGTTTTGTGCTTCACCAGTTTCTAATCTGCCATGCCAACTCCATAAGGTTGCCAAAAGTTCTGCTGTTGAGTTCTACTTGGGAAAAGGTTCATCTTCAGCCATGGTCAGAATCAGGAAGGCTCAGGGAAGAAAATGGTCAGAAGTGTTTCCTCACATAGTGTATTTGTTTCCAGGTGGTTTAAACAGTACAGATTTATTTTCTCATGGCTCTGGAAGCTAGGGCCCACCGTAATGACCTCATCTGAACTTGATTATATCTGTGAAGTCCTTATTTCCAAATAAGGTCACATTTATAGGTACTGGTGGTTATTAGGACTTCAACATGTATTTTTGAGGGACAAAATTTAACCCATAATACTTAGGAAGGACCTTTCTTCCCCTAGAATTTTAATTCATCTAGTCTTCTTTGCTTTCAAAGTTCTCCAGTATGCCTATGAAAAAATTGTTCCTGTTTATCCATTTTTTTTCTCCTTATTGCCAGCTACAACGTACTATATCCACTCAGAAGCAAAGTCCATTGATACTTAAAAATCCAGTTTCATAGCCTTTGTATTTAGTGTAAATTTATTCCAGATTTTGACAATAGTTTGATTCTTAGTTTAATTTTCAGTCTTGTGAATTTTTATATTTGTCTGTGGAACTTGTGGTAGAGATTCAGGAAGGGGCAGTGTGCTAATTTATAGTAGCTGGTATTATAGTATTCTTTACGTTTCAGATACTCTATTAAACACTTAAATTCATTATACCATTTAATTTGCACAACAAACTTAGGAAAGAGTTACATTTATCATGGGCATGTTTATAATGATACTTACAGGTTATATTGAAACATTCACTTGGTAGTCGGTATATGAAGATACCAAGCCTTGTTTTTCCCATGTTATAAAATTAAAAATGCTACATAGGAATATTAGAGCTTTGTTTATAAGTACAATGCTTATCTTATTGTGTTAGCTGTTTAGGTTTCTATTTCCTGCTAGAGTAAGGCTGTTTTTGGACAGAGACCAAATCTTACCCATTTTTATATTACCAATATCTAGCACCACGTTATTAGCTTTTGTGCTTATTGGATAGATATAAAGATAGGAAATAGTATATATTATATAATTTTTAAATTATATCATAATAGTGTATTTGTTTGACAATATAAATGACTTTTATTGAGGTAAAAAAATTGTGTGTGCAGATGGAAGATATTGAACACACTTGCCATCATCCCCATTCTTGTGTCTATGGCAGACATCGCTAATCAGTTAAGGAACTCCTTCCCTCTAAACTTGGATATAGCCAACAATCATCTCTTTAACCATGCAGTTCATGCAGCCACTACCAAATTTGTGAGTTAATCTATTCATAGAGCATTACTTAGCACTTCTGGTTATAGTAGTAAGCACACTGGACCAGGTGTCTGGAAACATGGGACAAAGCCTGGCTTTGAAGCAGCTTAGGAACATGACTTTGAGCTTATAATATAAATTTTTGTCTTTCATTGCTTTAGTTTAAAAATGAGAATAATAGTAGCTATGTGATTTAGAGGACCAAGAAAGAACAGAAGGGCATGCTGGATACTGAAGAGAGCTTAGGAGTAAGGGATTTTGGTCACTCTTGGATCAGGCTCTTATAAATTAGATAAACTTGGACAAGCAGGAAAACCCCATGACAACATTTGCATATATTTTGTTTTTCTCCCTTTCTGCAGGCAGCATAGTGCCTACTTCGAAAGTACACAAATGGTATTTACTGACTTAAATGGCATGTCAAATAAGGGTATTTTAGAAAATTATACCTGATATCTCTTTTGTTCATGTATTCTATAATTCTTGGTAATGGATGTATAAGTGCTTTGAAGGTTAAAGGGTATATTTGTAAGGGACTATTTTAAAATTCTGGCTACATTATTACTATGAAGCTGCTAAAGCAGAAGGAAGAGACTTTTATTGATATTAATGCTAGATAACTGGTGTCAGGGTTAAATTTTTCAATAGGGAGGCAAAATCTAGAGTAAGGACTACAAAATTCTGCTGGGCTAAATAATAATCATTTATGTATCAATATTACAGAGACTACCGCCACCTAATTAAAAAAATACTTCCTTAATAATTCTAAGATATATATAGCACCTTTATCTGACAGTAATTCATTGCACCTTCCCCCATCCCCTTTTCCTTTTGAAAATTAGTAAGACAGTACTTGGTTCTTTTCTAGCAAGAAACACGCCTTTGTTGCTTCTTTGTAGGAATGATTTGGCTAGAATTGGTATCCAATAGGCAATTAATTGTATGCCTCTGGATGCAGGCAATGATGATCTTAATGCGTTTTGTGTTTTTTTCCCCTAGAACATTATGGTTTAAACTTGTAAATAGATTAAATTAATTTTCAGGCTCGTTTATTTTCCCAAAAGTTAGGCCAATGAATAGAATATATTTTGACATGTACATTCTGCTGTCACTTTGAATCTTACACCTGCATCTAAAAAAATATAATAATGACACTGGTAAACTTGAGCAATTTTTAAACCTTTTCTTCTGCTAATGGAGGATGTTACCTGCTTTCTCTTTGACTGTGAAAGACTCAGGTCAGCAAAGATATAGCAGGATGCGTATTACTGCAGATTTCCTTCATTGTCACCTGTCGCTGGGGGCATCGTCAGATGTGAAAAAGAAAAGGACTGCTTCTTTTAATTTCCTTTCTCCGTCTTTTAAAATAAGATATCTGTGTGGTGTGTGTTCATGGCAAAATATCATTTATGGTGTGTGTGTGTGTGTGTGTGTGTGTATGTGTGTGTGTGTGTGTAAGAGGCACAAAGGAGGGAGAAACCTGGATAGGAGGTAGATCTAACTCTTTTCCTTTTCTTAGGCAAAACCGTTTTGCAATTTGGCCTTAGTTCTGCTCAGTATTAAAGGCAAGTTCTAAATCATGACTTTTGGAACAATACATTTTCCAACAGGATTTGTGATATAACTTCTTGTTTAGAATGTTGTGATGTTATGGACTAACATCTCTGTCTATCCTCAGGAATTTCTGGGCTTGTAGACTTGTGGACATGTGAGAATTATGTTATATTCAAAACTATAGGTGCCTTTATACATGTGTTAAATTACAATTTCTCTATATAAATATACAATAAATACACAGTATTTGTTGTTTAGAAAGAAGCAGCATTTGTTCTTTTTAAGGATGAGCTTTGGGCATCACATATTGGTAGACTGTCAGGGTTAAAACAACTTCCAAGATAATTTGTTTAACACTTCTATTTTTCAGTTAAGAGAATTGTGGATGAGAGCAAGCAAATGACTGTGTCAAAGATCTCACTGCATTAGCAGTGACAAGACCCCTATGACATACTAGATCTCGAATTTCATAGTCCGTTCTGTTTTCTGCTATATCACATATAACCACATAAACATCTCAAAAAACAGCCTTAGTCCCCCCCATCCCCTCCCCTTCCAACTCCATGGAAATAGGATTGTAGCTTGAAGCTTCCCTGAGTTTGGTAGTTTAAAATGTCTCTCTTTTCCCTCCATGATGCAGTGGAAAGAGCATTTATTTAGAGTCATTTATTGAACCAAATTGATTGAATGCCTTCTCTGTGCCAAGTATGAGACTAGGACCTGGAAATATAGAAGTAAATGAGGGACAAAATCCTGGTGTTTACAGTCTGTTTGAACTTCTAGTCTTGCCTCTTAACCAGTTATCTATCTTAAGGCAAATCATTTCATCTCTACGAAACTCCATTTTCTGATCTTTAAAATAAGGGCAAATTCTATTTTCAAAGTTGTGAAGATTCATTAAAATTTAAAAATAGTAAATCTTATGGCACATTTCTGACAAACGGTAGGCATGCACTCAACAAATGTTAATGTCCTCTTTCCTACATCTAAGAGTTACTGTGAAAATCAAATAAGATAATGGACATGCAAATGCTTTGTGAATTGGACACATAGTTATAAGCAAAGTTGGGGTTTTACACATATTACCTTTCTTCACCTTGCAAGTTCAAGTCAAATGAGAAGAGGCAAACATCTCAAGATAAAGTAGCAACTTAATTGCAAATTAAGGCTGTATTGGAGATTATAGTTTTGATGTGCTTCCCAACACTTTACTCTAGAATTAAATTTACCCACTCAGGCAGGCACAAGTCTTATCACTGGGACAGTAATTTTGCAAGACAGAATGCAAAGAGAATGAATGCTTCCTACGTGGAGACAGAGAGAATGCTGAAAGAGCAGAGCTGCCCATGGACAATTCTGTTTTCAAACTCACTAATCAGATAAGTCACTCTGCCTCACATGGGAAAGAAATGAGAAGTGGTATTTTTGGGGGAAGGCTTTCTCTATGGAAAGGAAACAAGAGGACAGAAAATACAGGTTTCTCTAACAGACACATACACATTGCTATGAAGAAAGTGAAATTCAACCCTCTTCCCCCAACCTCCCATTCTTATATAAGGTCTTGGAACTGCTATCTCATGTACTAAAATACTCTTATATTTTCTTCAAAGCTGTTTAAAGCTCTTTCCCTAGCTTATGGTATGTTCAGTGAAAAATACAGATTAGAAAATTCTGCGATTTTACATTGTATAATATATTCTGTATACACAGTATATACTATATGTATTGGGTGTATGTGTGTGTGTGTCATAAAGGAATGTATATTTATAGAGGAAATGGAGAGGGAAATTACATTAAAATGCTCAGTGTATCCACTTTCAGGTATGATTATGGGTGATTATTATGATGCTTTTTGTACTTTTCAGAATTTGTTAATAATGTATTTCTAAAAAGTTGACAATCCCCTTCCCCCCAGAACTCAACTTAAAAAAAGCACAAACATAAACAAAACCTAGCCAAATTGTTTCTTCTTCCCCAATTCTGGCAAAATTTTCTATTTTTTCCTTTTCAGTTATATTCAGTACAAGTGGTCTAACAAATTCACTTGGTGCAGTAAATAGTGATGGAAAGTCACCTGAAGACTAAACAAACATTATCAAATTGAAAATATTATAGGTGACATTGTTATTTCTAAATACCTATCTTTTAATTATTTGTGAATAATGATAAGTCCTGAAGGTAAGTTCAACAATTCTAATTCCTTTTCCTTGGTCGGCATCTTTTCACATTTTTAAGAGCCATTTGTATTTACAGCTCTGTGAAATGTATGTTCATATTCTTTGCCTATGTTTTCTATTGTTTTTAAAATTATTCTTGTTAAGAGGCAAAATACTGACAAGAATATTTTGACAAGAATATTGTATATTAGAGAAATGTTAGAATATTTGTATATTAGATAAATATTAGTCAATCCATTGTAATATGAATTACAAAAACGTTCTCATTTTGTTATCTTTATAACTATTTGTGTAAGGGTTTTTTTTTGTCATATAGATTGTATTTTTAAAAATTAGATGCAAATGGAAATAAAAACAAAAATAAAAAGATAGGACCTCATGAAACTTAAAATCTTTTGCACAGCAAAGGAGACCATAAACAAGGCGAAAAGACAACCCTCAGAATGGGAGAAAATATTTGCAAATGAAGCAACTGACAAAGGAATAATCTCCAAAATATAGAAGCAGCTCATGCAGCAGCTCATGTTTTTAATATCAAAAAAACAAACAACCCAATCCAAAAATGGGCAGAAGACCTAAATAGACATTTCTGCAAAGAAGATATACAGATTGCCAGCAAACACATGAAAGGATGCTCAACATCACTAATCATTAGAGAAATACAAATCAAAACTACAATGAGGTATCACCTCACACCAGTCAGAATGGCTGTCATCAAAAATCTAGAAACAATAAATGCTGGAGAGGGTGTGGAGAAAAGGGAACCCTCTTGCACTGTCGGTGGGAATGTAAATTTATACAGCCACTATGGAGAACAGTATGGAGGTTCCTTAAAAAACTAAAAATAGAACTACCATATGACCCAGCAATCCCACTACTGGGCATATACCCTGAGGAAACCATAATTCAAAAAGTCATGTACCACAATGTTCATTGCAGCCCTATTTACAGTAGCCAGGACATGGAAACAACCTAAATGTCCATCGACAGATGAATGGATAAAGAAGATGTGGCACATATATACAATGGAATATTACTCAGCCATATAAAGAAACGAAATTGAGTTATTTGTAGTGAGGTGGATGGATCTAGAGACTGTCATACAGAGTGAAGTAAGTCAGAAAGAGAAAAACAAATACTGTATGCTAACACATATATATGGAATCTAAAAAAAAAAAATTGGTTCTGAAGAACCTAGGGGCAGGACAGGAATAAAGATGTAGATGTAGAGAATGGACTTCAGGACACAGGGAGGGGAAAGGGTAAGCTGGGATTAAGTGAGAGAGTGGCATGGACATACATACACTCCCAAATGTAAAATAGATAGCTAGTGGGAAGCAGCTGCATAGCAGAGGGAGATCAACTCGGTGCTTTGTGTCTACCTAGAGGGGTGGGATAGGGAGAGTGGGAGTGAGATGCAAGAAGGAGGAGATATGGGGGTATATGTACACATATAGCTGATTCACTTTGTTATACAGCAGAAACTAACACACCACTGTAAAGCAATTATACTCCAGTAAAGATATTAAAAAAAAAATTAGGTCCAATTTATCCATCTTTTCTACTTTCTCTGTTTTGTCATACTTAGAAAAGCTTCCAAACCTGGGTTATGAAAGTTTTTTCCCTTATTTTCTTCAGAACTGGTTTCATTTTTCACTTAAGTATTAATATTTTGAAATGTTTACTGGAATAACGTATGGGGTATGGATGCAATTATTTTTTTCCCAAATAGCTATTCAGCTTTACAACATCATTTATGGAATAATGTCATTGCCTCATCTTTATCTTATACTTAATTTTTGTATGCATGTGTATTTATTTCTTGACTTCTACTTGTTTTCAAGTTTCTATTTTTTTTTCAAGAGAGTACCATGGTTTAAAAATAATGTTGTTGTAGTATGTATTTTAAAATATGGCTAGTTAAATCTCATCTCTTTATTCCCAGAATATTGCCTAAAAGTGAACTCAAGAGTTGGTGTTTTGCTGGAAATATCACACGTAAATCTACCATCCTTTATTCTAACGACTTCAGCAGTTTCTTTGTTTTGGTTTATAATATATATTTTGCAATCTTGTAATGTGCCATTTGAAATGATATTTAGTCAAGCCTATGATGCAACTGGTCTTTCACATATTAGCAAACTGGAATGCAGCTGGATTTCAAGTAGAAGGAAAAGTCGGGGATAGGCGACTTCCTTATGTAAAACTAGTTGTAAACGTAAGGATGCAGGCTCTGAATAAGGAATTTAGGAAAAATGTATAGTTTTGTTCTTTATCTTTTGCTAAGACAACTTTTCAGTGTCTCTTTGGATTGAGAAATATTGCCTTTTTCTCAATAAGGAAAGCTTAGTGGTTGTGCCATCTTAGACATTTGAAATAAGATGCATGTAGGGGTGTGTCATGCCACGTACTTAAAATCGATCATTCCAAATAATACAGTAGCTCAAAAATCTATTCCACTGGATAAAGAACCAACCTTTATGACTCTTCCCTTCAGATTTAAGAAATAACTCCAATCTACTTGAATATAATATTAATTTACAATATGTCATTACCTTCAGCCCATTGCTAATTTTAGCAGTACTTATGTATCTTCTTTGAGAATGTTGTAATTACAGCTAGAAGATATCTCCAAAAAGTAACTATAGTTCTCTAATTCAACGTATGTTTTCAGCCTTCATTTTATATGATTCACCATGACTTAAGAATTCATCTTTTAGAAATTTATCTTAAGGCAATGCAAACTATAGAAAACATGTATACGCATAATTTTTATTATTGCAATACTACTTAACCAAATTAGAACAACTGAAATGTTCCCATTTAGGGGGGAATGATTATGTAACTTAATGGTATTTACAGGTATGGCATATTTATCTTAAAATAACATTTACAAAGAGGTTTTCAGGACATTAGGATAAGGTCAGCAATTAAAGGTTAAGTGTTAAAAAATAGGGATATAGAAGGTAGTATCAGTTATTAACATTATAATTGTTAAAATGATACTAGTGATACTCTGAGTGTTGGGATTATGGGCTGTCAGTATTTTTAGCTCTCTAATTTTTGTGTTTTTTTCTAAATTTTTTTTTACAATGAATATAAGATGCAATACCTTTTACCCCTCCTTTTTCTGTTGAGAACACTAATGTTCTACTCTCTTAGCAAATTTCAATGATACAATACAGTGTTATCATCTGTGATTACGATGTCATACATTAGATCCTTAGACCTTATTCATCTTATAACTGAAAGTTGGTAATCTTTTACCAACCTCTCCCTATTTTCCCCAAACCCAGTTCTTAGCAGCCACATTTCTGTTCTCTGTTTCTATGAGTACACTTTTTTTTTTTTTTAAGATTCCACATATAAGTGATACCATGCAGTATTTGTCTTTCTTTGCTTGCCTGACTTATTTCACTTAGCATAATGCTTTCCAGGTTCATCCATGTTGTCACAGATGATAGAATTTTCTTCTTTTTCAAAGCTGAATGATATTCTATTTTGTATATATACCACATTTTCTTGATCCATTCATCCATTGACAAAAACTTAGGTTGTTTCCATACCTTGACTATTGTGAATAGTGCTGCATTGAATATGGGAGTACATATATCTCTTCAAGATAACATTCCCTCAAATGTATACCCAGAAGTGGAATTGTTGGATCATATGGCAGTTCTAGTTTTAATTTTTTGAGGAACCGCCATACTGTTTTCCATAGTGGGTGTACCAGTTACATCCCCAACAACAAGGCACTAGGGTTCCCTTTTTCCACATTCCCACCAGCATTTATTCCTTGTCTTTTTTTTGTTTTGTTTTGTTTTTGTTTTTCTGCGGTACGCAGGCCTCTCACTGTTGTGGCCTCTCCCATTAAGGAGCACAGGCTCCGGACGCATAGCCTCCCCGACCATGGCTCACGGGCGTAGCCGCTCCGCGGCATGTGGGATCTTCCCAGACCGGAGCACGAACCTGTGTCCCCTGCATCGGCAGGTGGACGCTCAACCACTGCGCCACTAGGGAAGCCCTATCCCTTGTCTTTTTGATGATTGCCGTTCTAACAGGCATAAGGTGATACCTCAAGGTTGTTTTGATTTGTATTCTCCTCATGATTAGCGATGTTGTGCATCCTTTTATGTCCTGTTGACCATTTGTATGTCTTCTTTCAAAAAATGTCTATTCAGGTACTCTGTCCATTTTCTAATTGTATTATTATTATTGTTGTTTTTGCTATTAATTTGTATGAATTGCTTGTATATTTTAGTTACCAACCTCTTATTAGATATATTGTTTGGAAATGTTTTCTCCCATTCTATAGGTTTCCTTTTGATTTTGTTGTTGGTTTCCTTTGCTGAGCAAAAGCTTTTTAGTTTGATGTATTCCCACGTGTTTATTTTTGCTTTTGTTGCCTTTGCTTTTGGTGTCATGTCCAAAAAATTGTTGCCCAGGCCAATGTCAAGGAGCATTTCCTCTATTTTCTTCTAGGAGTTTTATGGTTTTAGGTCTTACATTTAATTCTTTAATCCATTTCCAGTTAATTTTTTGTGAGTGATGTAAGAGAGAGGTCGAATTTCATTCTTTTGCATGTGAATATCCAGTTTTCCCAATACTGTTACCTGGAATAAATCATATTTTTTCATGCTGTATAATTCTTTTATACCTTGTTGGATTTGATTTTCTAATGTTTTGTTGATTTCTATATCTGTATTCATGAGAGTTATTGATCTGTAGTTTTTTTTTTGGTTCTTTCTGGTAATGTATTTACCTGGTTTTGGTTTTAGGGTGATGCTGTCCTCACAGAATGGGTAAAGAAGCTGCTGTTACTAAATTCTTAATCTTCACTCTTTGTTTCACCTCCTGTGTACAGTGCTGTGACACCACCCTGATACAGTCCTTTCACTATCAAGATAACATTTTTTAAGGCTTTGCATTTAGCAAATTTTACTGAAGACTTAGCATCCAAGAAGGGGATTAATTTGCAATGCAGCACAGCACAGCATATAATTCGAGTTTATTTTAGACATCCTTTCTCTTAAATACCCCTTTGCGACTTCAAATAATGTGAACTCACTAATTGTTCCACTTCATCTGTCCCTATACTTTAGCTGTACTTCAGGACTCTACCTTCTTGTCCCTCCTTAGCTCTCTTTTTAAAAAATCATCTGGTTTTATAATGTAAACAATTAAGTTTTCTTCAGTAAGTTCTGGACCTATGTTTGTGTATGAACCAGGGTAGGTTGATATCAGCTGTTTAATAAAATAAACATTTAATATTTATGTCAGAGTTAGCTGTGGGTCCACAGGGAGTCTCTTCTCCATGCAGTCACTCAGGGCACCAGGCTCCTTTTATGTGGCGACTCTACCATTTCCTTGGACAGAGGAGAGAAAGAACTAGAAGGGTAGCCCAAGAGATTTTAGGGTCAGGCATGGGAGTATTATTTATCACTTCCTCCCACATTCTGTTGTTCAGAACTCATTTACATGTTCCCACCTAATTGCAAAATGCTGTCTGGCTATGTGCTCCAGAGAAAATAAAATGTTCTTTGATGAACATATAGAATTCTTTTTGTCACACTTAAAAAAAAAAGATTAGGTTGATATGTAAGTAGAAGTCTAATCTGGGTCTCCATTCCTTTAACAGTATTTTAATGAGAATTTCTTTGTTTTACATGAGCTCACTGTCCTAAGGAGGACTTCTTGTCTGATATAATCCCAAATCCCTTAGAAAGAAGAGACTCCCATCAATATTGTTTATTTGTTTCATTGTCTGTTTATTTGTCTTTTCTTAAAAAATAAATTTATTTATTTATTTATTTTTAGCTGAGTTGGGTCTTTGTTGCTGCATGCGTGCTTTCTCTAGTTGTGGTGAGCGGGGCCTACTCTTCACTGCGGTCTGTGGGCTTCTCATTGCGGTGGTTCTCTTGTTGTGGAGCACAGGCTCTAGGCGTGCAGGCTTCAGTAGTTGTGGCGCGTGGGCTTAGTTGCTCCACAGCACGTGGGATCTTCCCGGACCAGGGCTTGAACCCATGTCTCTTGCATTGGCAGGCGTATTCTTAACCACTGCGCCACCAGGGAAGCCCTATTTAAGTGTCTTTAGCTCCCCTTTTTATTGCTCTATACTTAGCCTAGTTCATGCAGTATGCATATACAATTTGGTACCTTTACATTCTTCACTAATAATACCTGATGGATTTTTTTCTTATGGATTGATGCTATCTACTGGACTCTGAAATTATACCAGCTGCATTTAGTTCTGTTTTTAACTAATGGGCTCATTGTTAATGTCTCATGAGCTTTTTGGTTGTAGCTGAAAGTCTGTCCCTACATTTTGTTAAAGCCCACTTTCCCTCATTGTGCCCTAAGGATTCCCCAGTCACCTTTTTCAGTTTGTCAGCTGCTTTCTTTATTTTTATTTCTCATCTGTTGCCAAGTTATTCCCTTTAGCTACCTTGATTTCTTGCTCCTTTGGTTTTTTTTTAACTTTGATTGCTCCCCGTGTTCCCATAATCAACTAGGTGGTTTTTCACTGCTTATATATTCAGTCTGCCAAAGTGAAAGGAATTAAAGTGTATTTCAGTTACTTCTCTTTCCTTTCCATTCCCTGACCTTCCCATTAATTTCAGTCTACCACTGTGTTTTATACATTATAGCTGTATTTGGTGCAATTCTGTTTTTCAGAATTTTAATATGTAAATCAGTTTGACTTTGAGTTCACTTTTTATGTACCAATTTGTGATACTACTTATCAAGCATTTTTGGGATCAACGGATGATATGCTAATAAAGATTGTTTAAACTGAGCTCAGGAAAGGTTTTCTGTGGACGTGGTATGGGTAGAAGAGATTATAATTCCAATTATCTAAAAGAAGCAACTAGACGTTTTGTTAATATTTGGATTTTTAAAATAAAAATAGCTCTTAATTGTAGCCATTTTAATGCATACATCAGTTTAGAATCTGGCTAATAGCCTGCTGCTTTTGTGGTGAGATTGTCCCTTTTTTTAAACTAATGGGTTAAATATCATGGGTGTGTTTAGTAGAGTTACCAATACAAGAAAATGATTCAAACTAAGGTTTTTAAAGAAATCTTTTTTGCTGGTGGTGATCATTTTATGAGGGTAATTTCTTTTAATGATAGGATAAAGAACTGTTTCTTGCCCAGTGAGTTTATGGAGGAGCTAACAATTTTGTTTCCTTAATAGTGGTAGCTATGTGGTTTATTGGCACTCTTCCCTTTCCCCAGTTTTCTAGGCTCCATCCCCCTACCACAGGGATGAGCTATGAGCACATCAGGCAAGGCCAATGAATATGACCATTTTGATTGGTTTAGAGATGGATGTGTGACCCAAGCATGGCCAATGAGAGCTCCACCAAAAGTGTTTGCCTGACCTTTAAGGAAAAAGTACTTTCCTGCCCCTTAGTCGCTAGGATGTAAGTTGGAGTACCTGGGAGCTCTTGTTGCCATCACATGGAGAGAGCTCTGCCTAAGGATAAAACAGAATGAGGAAAGCAGAACTTAGGGAGAGAGAGAGAGAAAGGGGTCGGGGAGAGAGAGAGAGAGAATACTTCTTGATGGCATTTTTGACACCCTAGATCGAATTGTGTCTGCAGTCAGTCACCTCTTAGATTTCTCAGGAATGTAAGTCATTAAGTTACCTTTTAACTTAAGCTAGTTTTGATTGTGTTTCTTTCACTGACAACTAAAAGTGTAACAACAAAATCACTGACCACCTAGAATTAGTTTATAAATATAATGTCACCAAATTAGAATATTCATTTTAGGAGGGTAAGGAAGACCCTTACCTACATTGTTGACCATTCTATCTCTATCATATATTATATCATAGTAACTGGCACAGAGACATGCTTAATAGATATTTATGGAATGAATAAATGATTCATCTAATTAATTTAATAATTTAATTCAAGTTGTTGAACTATTTTGTCCAGGTCTTATCTTGGGAAATAGTAAGAGGATAAAAGGAATAAAAGAGACAGAGACTCTGTCCTTTATTTTCTGAATTTGTGCAGGCAGTGAGGTATTACAATAACTTAAGGCAGAGTAAGAGAAGGGGCCAAAGGGAGTGAAAGTTATATGTTAAAGAGTAGCTAAGTCATCAAAAGGCTCTCGAGTTAGACTACTTGGATTTGAATCCATGCTCTATACTTGTTAACTGAATAAATTTGGGTATATTACTTAAACTCAGTTTTCTTATCTGTAAAATGGGGGTAATATTTGTATATCCTTTATAGATCTGTCATGAGGATAAATCAAGATGTTCGGTTTAAAATATAAGACTGGATACTATAAAACTCTTACAGGAAAACATAGGTAGAACACTCTTTGACATGAATCACAGCAAGATCTTTTTTGATCCACCTCCTAGAGTAATGAAAATAAAACCTAAAATAAACAAATGGGATCTAATTCAACTTGAAAGCTTTTGCATAGCAAAGGAAACCATAAACAAAACAAAAAGACGACCTTCAGAATGGGAGAAAATATTTGCAAACTAAGCAGCCAACAAGGGATTAGTCTCCAAAATATACAAACAGCTCATGCAGCTCAATATCAACAAAACAAATAACAATCGAAAAATGGGTGGAAGATCTAAATAGACATTTCTCCAGAGAAGACATACAGATGGCAAAAAAGAACATGAAAAGTTGCTCAACATCACTAATTATTAGAGAAATGCAAAACAAAACTACAATGAGGTATCACCTCACACTGGTCAGAGTGGCCATCATCAAAAATCTACAAACAGATTTTTGATATTGGAGAGGGGGTGGAGAAAAGGAAACCCTCCTATGCTGTTGGTGGGAATGTAAATTGGTACAACCATTATGGAGAACACTATGAAGGTTTCTTAAAAAACTAAAAATAGGACTACCATGTGACCCAGCAATCCCACTACTGGGCATATACCCTGAGGAAACCATAATTCAAAAAGATATATGCACCCCAATGTTCATTGCAGCAGTATTTACAATAGCCAGGACATGGAAGCAACCTAAATGTCCATCAACAGAGGAATGGATAAAGAAGATATGGTATGTGTATATATATTCCATTATAATATATTATAATACAATAATTATATATATAATTATAATATAATTATATTATTATAATATAATATAATATTCCATTATATATATAATGTAATATTGCGCAGCCATAAAAATAAAAACTAATGCCATTCGCAGCAACATGGATGGACCTAGAGATTGTCATACTGGGTGACGTAAGTCAGACACATAAAGACAAATATCATATGATATCGCTTATATGTGGAATCTAAAAAAAGAGTACAAATGAACTTATTTACAAAACAGAAGCAGAGTCACGGATATAGAAAACAAACTTATGGTTTACCAGGGGATAAGTGGGGGGCTGGGTAGATAAATTGGGAGATTGGGATTGACATATACATGCTACTGTTGAATATATATCAAATAGATAACTACTAAGAACCTGCTGTATAGCACAGGGAACTCTACTCAATACTCTGTAATGACCTATATGGGAAAAGAATCTAAAAAAAAGAGTGGATATATGTATATGTGTAACTGAGTCACTTTGCTGTACACCTGAAACTAACACAACATTGTAAATCAACTATACTCCAATAAAAATTAAAAAAAAGAAAAGCAAATTGAAAAAATAAAATGATTAAAATACCTAGGATATATTAAGTACTCAGTAATTTTTAACTCTTTTTGTTTCAGTAAGCAGAGATGGCTGGTACAGGATTTAAATATGGAAGAAGATAAAACTGGAATGAAGTCACCCTTGGGAAGCTGAATATTTATTATACTGCAAGTAAGTATCAGCCATTAATAAAACTCTGCATACAGGGTTTGTAATACAAAATGATCTAGCAAAATCTTACTTTAGTGTTATGTTAGATTTGTGATCTTCTAATCTTACTTTAATGTTAGGTTAGATTTATACAGTGGTAGATTTATTTTAGAGAAGATGAGTTAAGATATGCATCCTTGGTAAATGGGAGAAAAAAGGGACCTCTATATTATATTTTTAAGAATTTTAATAGGAAATCATTTAGCATTTTAAACTCAGTGATAACAATGTCAAATTTTTACTCGATATTCTGCAAAAGGAAAGAAAAAAAGATTTTCAAAAATAAGTATGTTTGTCTGCTATAAGGTAGATAAGCAGAAGATTAAGTATTATATGTTAGATAACCTTCCAGATTCATTAACATATAATGCTTAAAGCTCATAAAATTTGATGAAATTTTGTCAAGTCTCATTCAGAAATGAACGTCCTCCTATGTCATGAAATGCTTTTTATGATTACTTTTTTATTTTACTTTAATCTGCAACTCATGGTAAAGTAGTAGTTTCCCAAGGGTGTCTGGGTACAAAGGAAAATGGAGTCACATAAATGGAAAACTGTAGCTTCAAATATGCTTAATATTGCTGGCCTACATGTTTCAGAAACATCGGGGCATTTCCACTTGATTCAGGGGTCTTTGGAGAGAATGAAATAGCATAGTGTAGTAGAGGAAAGAACACAGGCTTTGGAAATCTTGACAAAAATAGATTAAAATTGTGTAACCTTGGACAAAATAACCTTATTGAGCCCAAGCTTCCCCATGAGAAGAAAGAAGATAGCAACATTAGCTTCATAGTGTTTTTGTGGTGATTAAGGATAATATTTATAGGGTGACACTCGTTTTTTGGCATGTAGAAGGTGATCAATGTATGATAACTATTCTTATTATAAATTATCATTTCCAGTTATTAATAACAAAATTATCAATGAGATTCTATTTCAGATTTTATGTAGTAGTGGGAAATATAAATCTATCAAAATAAAAATAAAAGAGCGGATATTTGCTGGAAATCCTAAGGCAGAAATAATGAATAAATAAAACTATAGAGACAAATGTTAAGTAGCAACTTCCAAGATTTTGGTAGATGTTGATTGAGTCTTAGCTGGTATCATAGCTGATGAATAGCCAAGTTCAGCACTGTAGTTTAACTTCATTGCTCCAGCCTACTCCAAAGATAAAATGGATGGAGGTGTTCTAGACAGAGATTATGATGATGAAACAGCTGTTCTCCACTTTCTCTTCTTCTCAGGTTGTATGCCTTTATCATTTAGCCTATAAAATAAGTGTAATTCTAGTTTTTATCAGGAACCAGAGTTCCTGTCTTAGCATTTTCTATCCAACTTTCCTGTCCTTGTCCTTACAGTTTTTTCTGGACTCCTCTCCTGACCTTCCACTCTGTCCAGCTTCCCTTTCTTGTTTGCTTAATGAAAAGTCCACTTATCTTCTCCAAATTAGGTTCCTCAGGGCATTCTCAATCTACTTCACACTGTGGAAGGACACAGTCCTCCTTAAGAGTTATAAAATACACACTGGGATGTTAAAAGCAGTCACTTTCTGGCCCTAAGGACTCTTCATTGTGTTAGATTTAAACTGATCAAATCCCCAGATTTACATTTTAATATATATAGCTTTATCCATTGGCCTGGGGTTATCTTTGAAAAGTCATAATTTCTTCTTCTTTTTTTTTTTTTTTGTGGTACGCGGTCTTCTCGCTGTTGTGGCCTCTCGCGTTGCGGAGCACAGACTCGGGACGCGCAGGCTCAGCGGCCATGGCTCAGGGGTGCAGCCGCTCCGCGGCATGTGGGATCTTCCTGGACCGGGGCACAAGCCCGTGTTCCCTGCATCGGCAGGCGGACTCTCAACCACTGCGCCACCAGGGAAGCCCAATTTCTTCTTTTGTTTTTAATGGAACACTTTATGATTTTATATGTCATCCTTGTGTAAGGACCATGCTAATCTTCTCTGTATCATTGCAATTTTAGCATGTGTGTTGCTGAAGCAAGCACTTTCCTCCCTCTTTCCTTCCTTCCCTCCCTCCTTCCTTCCCTCCTTCCTTCCTTCCCTCCCTCCCTCCCTCCCTCCCTCCCTTCCTTCCTTCCTTCCTTCCTTCCTTCCCTCCCTCCCTCGCTCCTTCCCTCCCTCCTTCCTCTCTCTCTCTCTCTTTCTGAGAAGGTGATCTCTTGTTTTATATATACATACACATGGTCTATTTGAAACAGTTTAAAACTTATTTTTACTTTTGGCAAGTAGACAATTTTTCCTCTGTTTTATTCTTTTTTCCCTAGAGAAAAACTTGCAATGCAGTCCAACATTTTTTTTTTTTTTTTTTGCGGTACGCAGGCCTCTCACTGTTGTGGCCTCTCCCGTTGTGGAGCACAGGCTCCGGACGCGCAGGCTCAGCGGCCATGGCTCACGGGCCCAGCCACTCCGCGGCATGTGGGATTTTCCTGGACTGGGGCACAAACCCGCATCCCTGCATCAGCAGGCGGACTCTCAACCACTGCGCCACCAGGGAAGCCTTCAGTCCAACATTTAAAACAGAGAAATTAAAGCTTTTCTTGTTAGGGGGTAATTGAGATAAGACCTCTGCTCTTTCAACTCTGTTGTTTCCATTGCCCCTGAAGTATCTCCGAGGAACCCTAGGCCCAGAGAAACGCAAATGAAAACCCTTGAGTTAGTGAAAAGAGTTATTAACTGGAATTTTGAAAACTTGAGTTTTAGCATTAGTTCTAACATCAAATTTATATGCGTCACTGATAGGGTTAATTGTTTCATCTGTAAAACAGGGGTTTAGCACAGTGGTTCTCAATTTTGGCTGTGTATCAGAATCACCTGGGGAGCTTTTAAAAATACTGATGCTTAGGCCTCAGCTATACCAATTAAATTAGAATCTCTAGGGCGTGACCCAGGCAGCAGCATTTTTTAGAGCTCCCCAGGTGATTCCAATGTGCAACCGAGTTTCAAAACTGCCAAAGAATTTTTGAGCAATTATGTTCCACAAATCCATGGTTCTGTGCAGCTTGTTTTGGCAGATGTAGTTAAAATGTGCAGAGTATATTCATTTATAGACAGTATTCAGTGAGGAGCGGGGATGAAGTTAAGTTATAAAGATTGGAATGTAGGAAAAAAAGTTTTTTGATTATCTTAATAGCTCAGTGTGCTGGGCAAAACACTTAACTTTGTTATATCCCTGATGGGAGTGATTTTAACTTCCTGCAAAATGAGGCTCTCAACAGAGAAATCATATTTAAATGCAGTGTTATTTTTATACCCATAATGACACCATTTGTTAATATGACCACCAAGAATTATACCTAGCTGTTTCATTCACAAAATAAATAGAATAGGCAGATTGACTACTGACATGTAAAATATGGTTAATATTCCTCAGCTGGTGGTATAGATTGAAGACAGGTTGAATCAACATGTTAACAGTGGCAATCTCTGCTACTGAGATGCTGCATTAAAAGTACCTCCATCAAAAATGCAAAGGGAGGGAAAAAACCAGGATTACTGCTATGTGCTTCTTGTCAATTATGAAAAACTATTGTTTCAGCTGAGTTTTCAAAGTAGGAAAAAAATTCATAGTATTGGTGAGCAGTTGACCCTGAAAAATATACAAATTGTATGACAATTTTCAGTTTACGATCTCCATATGTCAAATGAATTTATTATGATTGGATAAATTACAATGAATACCAAATAGTTTAAAAATGATAGCAGAATTAGAGCATAAATGATTGATATTAGGTATGTTAGATGTATCACTAAACAGAAATGCCTTTTCATTTTCTTATTACCAAGGCCATTTACACATATTCTCTCATATTTGGGTAGCTAATAGGTATTCAAGATTCACGTGCTTTAATCTCCCCTTTTAGCAAGGTAGTTCTTTTCTGGAAGTTGGTAACAATTAAATAAAAGAAAAAGTGCAGTTATCACTTGTGGCAGGACAATGTATTGATAATTTTATTACCTTGTTCTTAGGCTTTTTGCTGGAGTAGATTTACCAACAACAGAATAAAAAAGAAATTATACACTTTCTGGACAGAAAGGTCAGCTTTGTGTTTTCACATGTTCTAGATCTCCTTACCCCAGAGGAAAGTTTATACTAGCTTTCTTTGTGAAAGTGCCCAGGAAGTTGGGCAGTAAGCCCAACTTTGACTTGACAGACTAGTAGAAAGTCCATAGAGACAGTTTTGACAACATGGAATTGAGCCCATAGCAGCATTGTCCACCTCTGAGTGAACTATGTTAACAAGGACAGTGAGTGCTGTAAAATGGCCAAGAGTAACCACTGGTTAAGAACTTCCTCTATTTTTCTTGGCCTTTGTAAGATCTGATATCTTGGTACAATAAATGAGTGAGAAGAATGGAGGGTGTGGGGGGGAGAGAGAGAGAGAGAGAGAAGTGTGCAGGGGAGTGAAATATAGTAGTAAAACACAAAAAATTATTGATGTTGTTCTTTACACCAAACTTGGCCAAGGGACACTGGGAGCTAAATATAGCTTGACTTGGATAAACTTAAAGGCATAGAACATTTCCTATACTTTATTTGTTATGTGGAAATTCTTAATTTTTACATACCTTTGAAAATATATAATTGGTACAAATAAATCTCAGTATCTGGTCCTTAGTTATCTCTTTTTAGAGGACAAGTCTCTAGAACACCTCCATGAAGTCTTCTTAGTTTGCCTAGTTCCACAGTGATCCTTTGTAGTCTGAAATTAAATTATTTACTATGCATACCATTTATTTCATGACTCATTTATACACTGCTTAGTGACTTTTAGTTCTTTGGATGTCTGTTATTTCACTCACATTTTATTAACACATGTAGATTTTAAGCTTCTGTGACAGGATTGCTTAAAAAAGGAAGCTGAACAAGTATGAAAATTGCTGTAGACTGAGTTGTCTAAGAGTAGGAACTAACCATACCATCTATCAATGTGTTCTCAGCAAACAGGACAGTACAAGAACATAGGAAGTACTCATTACTTGTTTGTTGAAGGACTGTATGAGTAGATGGATAGACTAACACTGAATGAGGGCACAAATGCATATATCCACTTGGTGAGTTGATTCATTGGTATCTTATGAAGGATTAGTCTGTTACCCCAGATATGAATTTCTAATTCAGGGCAATGTGTGCTCTTTACTAATACATTGTGGTAACCATTCTGATTAATGCCAGTAATACAGGAAACTTCGATTGGATCTTACATATTATAAGGTCTCTTCTTCGCTTTTCAATCAAGCCTCATAGTTTGTATTTGTTTATTTTTCTCTTTTCTGCAAAAATGAAGAGAGCAACCCCCTCACTAATACTCAATTTTCTCTCACGCTTCAACTCTCGAGCTCTGTTGTTTTTCTCTGAGAGTTTATATTCCAAGTTGCCCCAAATCATCCTATCATACCACTTCACTTTATCTCAGGTGGTTCCAAGAGAGGAAATCTAGAAGTTCTTTTGCTGGAGAAAATGTTAGAAGCTTTTTGTAAAGTATTTCTGTGGCAGCTTAAATTAGTTCTTTAACAGGTATTTCATTGAGATACGGGATCTATGTCCGCTCCCCTTGTATCTGGGTGAGATCGTGACTGCTGAAACCAAGAATATATGGCTGAAGTGACACTTTGAGACTTCTGAGACCAGATCATAAAAGGCTTTGTGTGTTCTGACTTCTTTTTTGATACAGTGGGCTGCAATGTGAGAAGTCTGACTATGCTGTTGCCCCCAGGCTAGAAAGCCCATGTGTAGATGTGCTCAGCTAATCATCTCACCTGACCCCAGCTTTCCAGCCATCCTTTCCAAGGTGCCACACATGTATGTAAAGAAACCATCTTGGAAGTGGGTCCCCAGCCTTAGCTGTCCTAGTTCCAGTTATTTGAGTCTCTCCCAGCTGAGGCCCAAAATATCAAAGAGCAGCAACAAACTGTACTCAACATGAATTCATGACCCACAGTTTCTGTGGTCATTCTAAAAATGCTCGTTTTACGCCACTAAGTTTTGCAGTGATTTTAATGCAATAATAGTGACTAGAACAATTTCACGATCAGGTTTTGTATACTTAAGGATATATTTTATTTCAAAAATTATAATCAAATGATTTTTGTAAATAATGTAGGTCTGTTATTATTAACTGGCATCCTGTTCCCCACCTCCATGCCTCCTACTTTGTTCCAGGGTTTTTTCCAGAATGTCCAGCAGAAGCACAAAAAATATTGTTTGAAATAGGTGTGTTTAACATTATGATTATTTAAAGTTGCTTTTAATTGTATCATTTAACTCTCTTGATATTTCAAATAATAATAGAGGAGGTTGTAAGCATAGGGGTGCTACAGGTCTGAGTAGAGCAGTAAAGTGACAACTTTGGACAGTGAAGTAACACCTTGGTATCTCAGGCTAGTTGGGGAATGGTATATTCTGGTCAACCAAGTCTCCAATTGACAGAGAAACTTCATTTTGACAGAGAAACTGATATTAGAGAATAGGTGAGAGGGTTGAAATGTAGAACTCTCTGGACTGATTTTTCAAGTCATGTATGCATTTTTAGAAAAGAAGCACTTTAACAACTACAAATCTTTAATAGAGTTGCTAGACCATCAACTGACATGTCAACACACCTTGAAAGACTCTTCATAAAATGCAAAGGTATGTTCTGTCAGACGTGGTTAGAAAAGCAAAATAAATGTATAGGAAGAAGGAAATATTTCTTCTCAATACCCTAGTATTATAAAATATAATTCTTCAAAAGTACTTGAGAGTCTGGATGAAATGTAAGACATTGAAAAAGCAATTCAGTAAATGAAAGGACTTCTCTCAAGATTTAAATAGGAAGTGATAAAAATGTCAAAGTGAAGCTTCATTTGATAATGGGGAAAAAACCCTCAAAAACTCTAGAGTTACTTTAAGCTGAATCAACTGTGGATTCTATAGGGCGAAAGCGAAAAGAAAGAAAATACTTCACAGGCTTGGGGACATAAAAGATACATTGTTAATACTAACTTAAATTAGCCCAGAACTGCTTTATTTAGATAATTTCTGACACAAAGGGTTCTATGGAAGTTTAGGAAAGTTGTGTCAAAAAAAGTTAGAGATCTTTTTACTTCAAGATTTCTGGGGCTTTAATATACTAATGTGTATTGTGAATCATTCTGATGTGCATCGGTTATACACTTGACTGTAGAATTTTTTTTGAGATAACCTCTTTGGGGACTTGGTTTCTAAGGGGGTGAACTTTGGAAAACAGTGATTTAGTCCTTCTGTTCGACAAAGATCTTATTAACCTTATTATGAAAATAGAAGATGTGGTCTGTGGGTTTCTCATGGTTCCCACTCTCTGTACTTATAGCTGTAATTATCACATGTAGTTTAGGTAGAGTTTGTGCCTTTCCCTGGCTTCCTTTGTACTTCCCTTCCTTCCTTCTTCCATGAAGAAGCAGTTCTGTACTTGTTGGAGTGCTGGCAATGCCCTATTCTTGACCTGTGTGATGAATACATGAGTTTTTAATTTTACTAGCAATTATAAACTGTAATAACTTTGTGTTCTATGTATTGTTCTGCATATATATTTCATTAAAAGTAAAATATTAAAAGCAAAGTCATATATTTTATATGCTTTTAGTCGACAGTGGCTTTCAATTTGTTATTGGGAACATTTGTATACATTTTTTATTTCCAATTCTTAGAAATCTGTGAAAGTTTCAGGATGTGGAATTTTCTATTTCTGTTCCTCTTTATTTATGAATGGGCCTCTAATAGACAGTGCTCATTAAGTGATTTATGCTACTTAAAATATATTGTGATGTATTGAATTATAAAAAGAACATAAAGAGTAAAACCTGCTTTTTTATTTTATTTTTTATTTTTTATTTTTCTGGCATAAGTAACCAAGTAAGTTTTTGTAAAATTTCTGAAGCGCAAGGCAACTTAAAGGTTTTCAAGTGCTTTGCTTCCAATGTCTGTAGTTTATACATAGAAACATACAATTAAGAACTTCATATAGTTCTTGATGGATGAAACACATCTTTGATAAACTCTTGTTCCTTTACTCCTTTGAATAAATATATTTATTACATATATATCAACAGACTGTAATTTTGTTTAGGTCCTTTTGTCAACAGAAGAGAAAAAGCATGGATTTTTTTGGTCCACAAATATAATTGCAGAATTATTGCTTTCTATGTATTCATGGGTTCCAAATCCAAACATGAAGAGTTTATCTTCTCCAGAAAAAACTAATAGTTTAAATGAAGAAATTAAAAAAAAAACTTAATATGATATTATTATATCATATATCATTGATAATATCCAATGCTAAGACGATATGCCATATTCACTTATATAATTTTATTTCCTATACAAAAGGATATTTTGCACAAATATAACCCTACAGACAAATAAAATATTGAGTTCTGATCATTGTAACTTGAGATTATAGAAAGATTTCCCCAAGATTTAAAAAAAATAATTTTCCTTGGGAAAAAGAAAGTGAATATTATGAAAAAGTTAAAAAATATATGGTGCAGAATGTAATCTTTTGATCATATATACAATAGTAGATGTTGCTTCTTTGTTGGGAAATAATTAAACTTTGGCTTGAAACAAACAAACAAAACAAACAAACAAACCCAAAAGGCAGGATACAGTGTCTGATGAGATAATCCTGGGAGTAAGTCAGCCAGTTGGGAACAAACTCCCGCTTTTGAAAATGCAAACTGGAGGAACATACTCATTCTGATTCTTGATGACAGAAGCAAGAGGATAAAACTTACGTAAAGAATGAAGTCTGATTGTATTGTTGGAACTGCATTTGTGCATGTTGCTTTGACACTCACAGCAACTCTTTGTCTTTCTCTTTTATAAGTAAGTATTGAAATTGGGAGCTGCTAACAGTGCTGCAAGTGTTCCTTCCACTCCACCAAATTTTCTTTCATTGTTCTATTACTTGGGCTCTGCATATGGATTGGCACAGATATTTAACTTTAGAAAAAAGACAAGGAGGGCATTTTAATTAACAACTGCTGATAAATTTATTCTTTAAATTGCCTGATATTTAATTGGCTTCCTAAAATCTGCAAAGCTACCTACCAGGAGGTTAGAGATACAAACAAATGTAAAGATCACATGTCCTGAGGATAGTACGTAGCACATTTTTAATTTTTTTTTTCTGTATGTGGGCCCCTCACTGCTGTGGCCCCTCCCGCTGCGGAGCACAGGCTCCGGACGCGCAGGCCCAGCGGTCATGGCTCACGGGCCCAGCCGCTCCGCGGTATGCGGAATCCTCCCGTACCGGGGCACGAACCCGTGTCCCCTGCCTCGGCAGGGGGACTCTCAACCACTGCGCCACCAGGGAAGCCCCCGTAGTACATTCTTAATTGTTGATGGCATAAATGTTGAGTAAAAAGAAAGGAAGGAAGGAAGGACAAAGAATTTTTAAAAATCTAGAAACGATTACAAACTGAAGTTGAGTGCTGTGAGAGTAAGCCGAACCTACTTTTGTGGAAGGTTAAGAAGAGAGAGTGGTAAGTACAGTTGGGCGTTACCCAGGAGGGTTTATGGAGTAGTAGACCAAATGCATGGCTAATTTTGAAGGATTACACTCAGGACATATTTCTTGGTGGAGTTGGCAGTTGAGGTAAGTGAAATAAAAGTTTAAAATTATATTGGATTTATTTTTTATTTTTTAAATTTCTTTTTCCAATTTGAATGGGAACAGTGAATCTTCCTTAATTTGGATACCCTTTATTTGGAAACTGGGGTATTTTAACTAAAATCACCCTTCCGTAGTAAGGGTAGGGTTTTTGCTTGTCAATCATGTCTTCATTATTAATCCAATTTAGTATTATAAGACTTTGGCACTTTACTTAAAATAGTGCCTGGCATTTAGTAGGTACTCAGTGTTCATTACTCAACTAATTCTATATCAAATTGTAGGCACAGACGCTATGAACCAAGAGATCCCCCTTTTCTGGTTCCTGTCTTCACCACCTTTACTGGTTTATCCTAAGACTCAATTCTTGGACTTCTTCCATCCTGTGCCTGAACTGACTGTTCTGGTGGTTCAGTCCCATGGCTTTAAACACCATCTATTTCCTGATTTACCAAATGTACAGCTCTAGCCCAGAATTCTCCCATGAACTCTGAGCTCTTACATGTACTACTTATATAGCTTCTGTTGGATGTATAATAGTCATTTCAAACATAACATGTCCAAAACTGAATTCCTCAGTCTTCTCCTCCCAAAGGTTCCCCATCTCATCTGATTCCACCCGAATCCCTCCAGTTGCTCAACTTTAAGACCTTAGAGTCATCATTGATTCTTTTCTTTCTTTTATGCCCCACACCTGGTTCATTGGCAAATCTGGTGCCTTTATATTCAAAACACATTCAGAATCTGACCATTTCTCTTGAATTCCATTGCTATCACTCTGGCTCAGTCTACTACCATCTCTCACCTGGGTTGTGGTAATATCTTCTCACACAGCCTCCCTGTTTACATACTTCATTCAGTTTGCATGGGAACAATCCATTCTCTACACATGAGCCAGAGTGATCCTATTAAAATTATATCAAGTCATGTCACTCCTTTTCTTAAAACACCCCATTGGCTCCCATCTCAATGTAAAAAGACTCAAAGCTCTACATGATCTGCTCTCGCCATTCTCTCATGTCATCTCATTGCTGTGCCTTGAGAACTTTAAGTACCTTCCTGTCTCAGGACCTTTGTACTTGCTGTTGCCTCTCCATGAAAAATTCTTTCCTCAGTTCCTTCAGACCTGTGCTCAGATGTCTGCTTGTCAGTGAGATTCTCTCTGACCATACTATTTAAAATTAAGAACCTACATATTCATCTCCTTTAATTTTTCTCCATAGCACCTATCACCATCTTTACTGACCTGTTATGCCTGTGGTCTGCCCTTTATAATGGAAGCACCATGAGGATGTGAGTTTTTGTTTATTTGGCTCACTGTTCTATCATAGTGCCTATAAGTACCTGATAGCTAGTAGATACCCAATACATTTTTGTTGAAAAATGAATGGTATACATTAACTATGTTAACTTCTCAAATTTGCTATAGTTTCATATTTTTATTTTAATAGTTCTACCTTTAAAAATCGGGTGGATTGGGTCATAGGGATTATTTGGACTACTATGAGCTTCTGGCAGTGGTGTGCTGTGGCTGGCTTACACAGGTTCTCCAGAGCTGATTATACACATCTCTTTACAACTCTGTGTTTGGTGACATTATGTTGGTAGCCAGAGTGGGAATATTTACATCTCAGAAATTGGCAAACACTATAGATCAGGGCTTCTTTTCCTCAGAGTCAGGGATGGAATACTATCTGTAGCGTAGTGTCTTGGGAAGACTAATAATTTAACACCCATTATTTTTGTTCATTACCCTTCAATTTTTATTCAACCATTAGCGCAATGTCTCTGAAGTTGGAGAATGTATCTACATCACCTGGAAGACTTGTTAAAACATAGATTTCTGGGTTCCACCCTAGAGGTTTTGATTTAGTAGGTCTGGGGAAAGGCCTGACAATATGCATGTCTAACAAGATTTTAGGAGCCACTGATACTGTAGCTCTGGAAATCTCACCTTGAGAACAACTGATTGAAAGGAAAAGCCAGGGGCAGGCAGGGAATATAGAGCCTAAGAAATAATGGTGGCAGCGCCCAGTCATCCTAATGTGTTTCTGAGCAAGACAACCATAGTTCCAAACTTATTCACCTCAGAAGTCCTGCAGCTGTGGGGGAAGGGTGGGGGAGGGCTAGATTGGGAGTTTGGGATTGACATGTACATACTGTTATATATATATTTTTAAACACCTTTATTGGAGTATAATTGCTTTACAATGGTGTGTTAATTTCTGCTTTATAACAAAGTGAATCAGCACACTGTTATATTTAAAATAGATAACCAACAAGGACCTACTGTATAGCACAGGGAACTCTGCTCAATATCCTGTAATAACCTAAATGGGAAAATAATTTGAAAAAGAATAAATACTGAATCACTTTGCTGTACACCCAAAAGTAACACAACATTGTTAATCAACTATACTCCAAAATAAAATAAAATAACATAAAAAAGTCCAGCAGTTAGCAAGACCTTACTCTTTGGAAGGCAGTTTAGCTTCCTTGATAGTCTTATTTCTCCTTCCTTCTAAGGTGGCTCGTTCCTACCAATGGAATATAGTATTCTTCTTGAGAAGAGTTCTGATTATCCATTTTCTCATTATATTTCCAGTAATAATAACGATTCTTATAATATTTTATTGTCCCTGGCTGGCAAATCTCTCATTCTAGCTCTGAGTTTAGTCACATGATAATGAGACAGTATAGTGTCAGCCATGATTAAGATGCTCGTTCTCATCCCCAGCCTAGTGGATATCAGGTATATGGGAAACAAGACTAATTCTAGGCTTTGCTAGTTAGGGAGTAGAGCTGATGATATGTCTACCTTTTCAAAGATTGTGTGATTTTGTGTGTGTGTGTGTGTGTGTGTGTGTGTGTGTGTGTGTGTGTGTTAGAACAACAGTGAGAGAGGAAGTTGGAATGAGAAATGAGACATGGGGTTAATGTGACCAAGCCTACAAGTAGAAGGAAGTATCAGAAACTGTAGTTTGGAAGAATTAGGAAAAGTAGGGGCTACTGCAAATGTTATGTTTGTCCCTTATTGCAAGGTCACATAATCTAATCATTAATGAAAATGTATTAACATCTTCTAAGCATATGATATACTGATATAACCTACTTTATAATTATATTAAAAATATTCATTGAAAGAAGTATCTTAAGGACTTCTACAAGTCTTTTTTTTTTTTTTTTTTTTGCTGTACGCGGGCCTCTCACTGTTGCGGCCTCTCCCACTGTGGAGCACAGGCTCTGGACGCACAGGCCCAGCAGCCATGGCCCACGGGCCCAGCCGCTCCGCGGCATGTGGGATCATCCCGGACCGCAGACTCCCAACCACTGCGCCACCAGGGAAGCCCCTACAAGTCTTAATGAATGAAAGGTTGGTTGAACTTGTAAGCCTTTATTTGGAAAAAGATGGTATTTTGAGGCAGAAAATTATGTTTCTTTCAAAAATATTCTAATGTGTTGGATTTCCATTAATTTAGATCGAATTTTCCAATTAGTCCAAATTGTGGAAGTTTTTCTCTCTTCACTAATCCTTTGGTCTTCCAAGCTCTATTAGGTGAGATAATAATTAGAAGTTTAGTGGAAAACTAAACTTGCACATAGGAAGAAGTGTAAATGTTAGGAAGATGTTTGCATCACAGCCTAGAGCATTCCTAGCTTTCATTTGTTAACTCTTGGCTTTCCAGTTTATTATTATGTAAGCAGATTGGTACTCCATTAGTGG
Organism: Phocoena phocoena; assembly: GCF_963924675.1. Lineage (NCBI taxonomy): Eukaryota > Metazoa > Chordata > Mammalia > Artiodactyla > Phocoenidae > Phocoena > Phocoena phocoena. The sequence goes on along the minus strand of NC_089224.1, from coordinate 42,951,687 downwards.
TTCTCTACTCTAACCACACATTAGAATCACCCTTTGAGAATAGTGATTTCTCAGTTCCTTCTTAGGTCTTCTAGTTTAATTGGGCTAGGATGGGACTGGGAATTGGAAATTTTTAAAAGCTCCCTAGATGATTTTAATGTGTAGCCAGGTTGAGGACCACTGCATTTGAGAACAGCAAAAATCACGATAGCTTAGAGTAACTGAACAAATACCTTTTGACAAGTTTTCAAGACCAGTGGCCAAATCTGATGATTCTATATTGATTTACTATTCACTTCAGCTCTTTAACATAAATAATGTATTTCAACCCATCATGATCTTGTGACATGAGTAAGGGAGATGATGCTATACTCATTTTACAGAAGAAAATGCTGAGACTTTATACTAATTTTGTAAATGTCATTAGGTACTTAAGTAATTTTAAGAAGATTTGTGTTGGGTTATATGTTGCCAAACACTGAAATGGAAATTTTCAGTTTCATAGCGTGAAGATGCTACATTTGATTTCATAGTATGAGGATGGTACATCTGCATTTTTAAAAAATGCTTTCCTTTTCATACACAAATTTGACCCTTGGTAAATACAACCTTAGCTTATATTTTCCCCTTTTTTGTAGCCAGTATTAGCTGTAAAGAATTTCAGGCACAGTTTGTTTTTTATCATTCTTGTTTATTTTGACTTACTCATCACATTCAGGTTGTTTACAGTGCATTCCTAACTTTGGGGCCATTATTAAGCTTAGAAGTGACATTAACCTTCCCACAGAGAATTGTCGACACAGGAAGGCTGACAGCCTGATCCTTTAATATGAAATCACAAGTTTGAAAGGTGAGGAAATTGACCTTGAAATCTTCCTTTTGCCACCTGCCGGACTCTGAGCAGTCAAAGTCATTCTGACTGAAGGGCAAGCTGGGCCACTTGCTCTTTGCCTTTCACTATGCTTTTTGTGGCAGACCAAACCTCCATTAGAAGACTATTGAAAAATGCCATAAGCACAGCTGCAAGAAAGATTTCTTTGTGTTAGCACATAGGCACAGTAGTTTCCAGGCTTGTTCGAATGCCATGGTGAGTGCGTTCATAGGACAGCTCACATCTTCAGAACAAACGTGTGCAGAGTCGGAATTTGAACTCAAAGTTACTGACTCCCAGACTTGTGCTCAGACCAGCAGGTCCTGCTGCTACTTAGATGTTTGCTATTGTAGCAAAGAAAAAGAGAGCATAGCCTATGAATGACACGGTTGGTTTACCAGGTGCAAATATGTGGATCAGGAGCTTGATGCTTCTGGTAATGATAGATGAATGTTAAATGATAAATGAATTAAAGGAGAATCATCTGTGGCCATGGTAATAAGTTCATTGATGAAAGAATGGAAGTGTGGAAAGAATGCAGTAGAATATTTACTGAAGCAGATTTTCTCCAGACTTTCAAATGACAGGACAAGAAATATTTTTCAGAAGCCACAGTTGGGAACTTTAGATCCTGGAGTGGGAACACTACATGGAGAGAAACTAAAACTATTTATCAAGGGAGAATTCTTGTGGGCCATTCTGTGGAAATACCCGTGTTCTGTTCATTCCCACCAGCACGAATGGATACTTGGCAGAAAGGGAAGAGGCTTTCATTTTATGTGGGTCTGATTAATCTCTGTATCAACTGCAAGTATAACCAGGGGTATCCTTAGTTAAAAATGAGTCCCAGTTCAACCAATTCAAGTATAATGTGTGTTCCACCTTTCAATGCATAATCCTCTCCCATTATATCAGTGTTGAAAACCATTTAGGCAATTGTTGCTAACCCTACTCTCATAAAAACATAAAGTTAATAATCAAAAAACTTTATGAGGGCATTTGAAAAAACAACTGTGTATTAAAGTTTTCTGTAATTAACCCTACAAATTCAATGGATCCAGGTCTCTACGATGCCTTTTTAAAGAAGATATAGTTTTGTGCAGGATCACTTTCCCAGGTGGAGGATACCTATACAGTATACAAATTTGTTCTTGGGTTAAAGCTTCACTCCACTTGTGAAGCTTTCCCAATTTCTAGATGAGGGATTTCCCTCAGGCTAATATGTTTTCCACATGTAGGGACATAGATACTTTCTATTAATTTTTTTCACTTATAGATGCAACTAGGTTAAATTTAAACAAAAAGTTAATGAAATATTAGGGGAAACAATAAAACTATTATTTACAGCTTACATATAATATGTACTTGCATGTGTATGAATATATGTTGTTAGTTGATGTGTATACGTACATACTTAATATCTCCTCCATGACTTTAATTCTAGCTCCTTTATGACATTTATTCACCCAGGGACTGACTCTGAGGGAATTTCTATTGGTAATGAGGGTAACAGTTTGAAGGGGAGAAGAGGGAGGAGCAGATGATTACAGAATAAGCGTGCTGCACTATTTAAGAGCAGCTCTGCCACAAAACCAGCATCTACTTAAAGTACATAGACACTTTACTGTTTGAAAGAGAGCAGTTTCCTCCATGGCAGATGAATATACTGTTTGGATAGAGATGTGTGATTGTAACATGATTTGGCATATGTTGGTAAGATGCCACTTAGAATCATGGAATACTATTGCTGGAAACCACAGAGAGCTTATAGTGCAAACCTCCTCCATATAAGTGAGAGGACAGAGGCCCAGAGCTAATTGCCTTCTCCTGGAGCATTGAGCTAATTAGTAGCCCAGAGAGGACTAGTGACCAGAGAACCCCTAAGCCAGGGCTATTTATGCCTTGCTTACCTTCTCTAAATGTGTAGGCAAATTACGAAATTGTTGATGTATTGTAAAATGGCACCCCAAAGTAAATCTATTGGTAAATTGCATACAAAATCCAGGGACATCCATAAAAGAAATAATATTCTTCCACTTTCCTTTCATTCCTCCTCCTTCCCTCCTTTCCTAGTTCATCCCAATCCCCAGATGAGGAGCTCGTGCTTGCTTTTAGACCTTGGTACTATAGATTGTCTTAGACTCAGGCTTAATTACCATTTTGGCTGTATCCCAAGATTCATAACTTTTCTGTTACTCTTTTTTTTTTTTAAATGTTGAGCCTTCTTTTAATTTATTTATTTTTATTTTTGGCTGTGTTGGGTCTTCGTTTCTGTGCGAGGGCTTTCTCCAGTTGCGGCAAGCGGGGGCCACTCTTCATCGCAGTGCGCGGGCCTCTCACTATCACGGTCTCTCGTTGCGGAGCACAGGCTCCAGACGCGCAGGCTCAGTAGTTGTGGCTCATGGGCCTAGTTGCTCCATGGCATGTGGGATCTTCCCAGACCAGGGCTCGAACCCGTGTCCCCTGCATTAGCAGGCAGAGTCTCAACCACTGCGCTACCAGGGAAACCCTCTGTTACTCTTGATTCACAAATACTGAATTTGTTTTTTGTAAGTTATTCTGGAACTCTCTCCTCCTCTCAGGATAGTGTGGAAATGTTCTAAGTATTAATGACAAAGAACCCTTTGTGAATCCCAGGGGAATATATGTATAATATATAATACACCTATATACAAACATATGTAAATATCTCAAAATTTAACATGCATGTAGGTCACCCAAAGACCTTATTAAAATGCAGATCTCAGGGTGAGGCCTGAGATTCTATATTTCTAAATTTTCCCTCAGGTGGTGCTGATGCTGCTAGTCCATTGGCTACACTCTGAGCAACAAGGCAATTGCTGTAATAGTTAAAATCTTTGCATTTTAACAATTTAAAACAATTTTTTAACAACAAAAAGCGTTTTAACAAAAACATCAATATTTTAACCTAAAAAATGACTCAACATGGGAATTTCAAGCAGGTATATTTTTGACAATCCTTATATTATAACATATAGTCAGGTGGTGTTTGCCTCTGTCTATTTCAGGTCTATTCTGGTAAGCCTCTCTGAGCTCGTTATATAAAAGAGTCCAGAAGATCAAACAAATTATCCTTTACTGGTCACAAATTTCAACCATGAGAAGATGCCTTCCTCTTCCTCTTGGATTCCTTCCCTGTCTTCCTCCCTCCCTCAGAAATACATGTTAAGAACTTCTCCTGTACAAGATGCTGGTTTTGTTGGATCTGTCTTTGAAATAAAACAACAACAGGTACACTTATTGAATGTTCTTTATTTCTTAGTTGATAGGAGCAGTGGGAGGAGGTTCGTTTTCTTTATCTTCTTCTCTCTGGTCCCCATTGCAATCTGTTTCTCTAGCACATATCTTTTACTCTGCTTTTATTTTTTCCCCTTTGTAATTGTCTTTTCAAAACCAGAGTTTGAATTTTTCTTCCTCCCTCAATATTATGGAGTGTGCCTAGCAGTATGACTTAATTTTGCCTCAGCCTCTATTATGGTGCTTTGTATATTAATATGACCAATAAAGTCTCCATGAATAAATACACACTTAATAAGTGTTCATGGTATTTAATTGTCCTGGTTCTTTGAGATAACTCTTCTCCATGCTGGTTTACAGTGACATAAGGACAGTATTTGTGGATTTTTGTTTTTCTCCTTGACTCTGGTGATCAGTTATTCTCTGTTCTTTATGTATTTATATACTTTTCAATTAGAACAGCAACACTATTTTTTCAAATAATATTTCTAATACTACCACTTCTACCTGTGAAGTTGACAATATGCCCTCTTTGGCATGCCTGATGTAGAATAATCTTATATACATGCTCCCATGTATTGCTGTGTTCTGATGCAACTGGGAAAGGAAAGTAGGTGTTTCTGATGGATCATTCTTCCTAAATTTGAGACTCTCTTGTTTGAATGGCCTCGTGGAGAGAATGTAGATAATAAAATTACCAGGCCAGAATGAAGGTCTTTTGTGTGCTTGTAATCCAAGTTACAGTACTCATTCTTTGTGCATCATTCATTTGCTTACTTAATCCTCATTGAGCACTATTATGTACTGGGCATAATTAGCAATAACTTCCCTGCCTTCTTAGAGTCAAATTCTGTTTGTGTGTGTATACATGTGTATGTTTTATAAAGTTAAAAAATAAACAAATTTAGAACATAATTTCTATTAGTGATAAGACTAGTAAAAGTATATAAAGCAGGCTAAGAGGATAAAGAAGAGTGGGAATAACATAGTCCTTAATTTGGGTTTTTATAAAAGGTTTGTATGAGAAGACATTTGAGCAGAGACCTGAGGTGAAGTGCAGAGTGAGACATGTGGGTGTTGGGGAAAAGGGTTTCAGGTTGGGTGAACAGCAGGTGCAAAGGCCTGAGTTGAGAACAATCTGGCATGCTGGATGAAGAGTAAGGCTTCCGTGGCTGATGGAGAGAGTGAGGTGAGTGGGGAGATGAGCGTGGACAGATAGGTTGGCCCATTATGGTGGGTGTGGTAGCTGCTCAGTAAATGGAGACTGTGCTGCTCTTATGCTTGAAACGTTCAGTGGCTTTTATTGCTCTTAGGAAGAAGATGCAAAAGCTTGAATGAAAGCTTTATCCTCTGTTCTCATCAGACATGCCATACTCTCCTAAATTCCCTCTGCCAGGACCCTCCCCCTACCTCCATACCGTGCCTTCTTTTGGTCCTTCTCTCTCACTGTTCTTCTCACCACAGTGCCTTTGTATGTGCCAGTCCCACTGCCTAGACGACTCTCCACCTACACCCACAAGCTTTTGCCCCTTCGCATCTCAGCTTTGTTATCAGTTCTTTAGAGAAGATTCCCTGGCCCTCTGATAATCCCTGTTATTGTGCACTCAGAGTATCATGTACCCGTTCTTCATGACACTTATCAGCATTTCAACTTTACATTTGGGTGGTTCTTTGTCGTTTTATGCTACCAAATTATAAGCTCCATGAGGCTGGGAACTGGGCTGTTTTTATTTTCACCACTTTGCCTCTGACACCTCGTGCAGTATCTGTCACAGAGTAGTGGCTTAGTAAGTACTTGAATAGTTGATTTAAAACAAAAAAAATTCTCCCATCTTTTTTTTTTCTTTCACCTTTTATTTCTCTTCTTTTTAAAACTCCTATTCCTCCTTTTAACCTTTGTTCTCCTTCTTTATCTCTCATCTTGCCTGGTAAAGACTCACTGCTGAGTTCAAGATTCTGTATGTACGTGAACATTTTCTAAAGACTAAAGAACAATGGTAGAAAAGAGTTGGTGGCATTTAATAGCATGCTGCCATTCTATGTGAAATCAGAGATGCCCCTTCATAAGAGAACATGGCTATTATATCTTCCTTAAAATGAAGACCTACATCAAACACTGCAGCAAGGGTGTTTTTCCATTTCATTTCTTTTGTTCTGCTTGTGGCTTTGTTGAATCCATCTATCATTAACATTTATAATTTAGCACTGTCTTCTGGCACAGTGTGATGTTATCTGTATTGCTGACAGATTTGTCTCAGTCTTGGTCTTAGGTCTCTCAGCTGTCTGGTTTCCCGAATTTTGCTTATCCAAGCATTTCATTTGTCACACTACCTGCCATTGTCACCACGTTTGTCTTTATCCTCAGTCATTAGTTTCCTATGCTCTGTCTTAATCCCATTACAGGGCTTGTTCTTGCTATTTTTATTTGTTACGGTATCTATTTTAGTAACAGATGTAGTTGTCAGAACATCTCCTTACTCCCAATACTGGTGTCACTTGTGCATTTGGTGTTAAGAGTTTGTCTTGTGTGCTATTCTGGGTCTTTGTATGTACACGTGTTAGTCCACTTCGTTGTTTTAATTGTACCAGATCTTTTCTTCTCCCAGTGATACATAACTGTGGTTCATTTATTTTTTCTTGCCATTCTGAATATTGTTGAGTTGCTTTGTCTCTAAGGAAGGCATTTTTTGGAAGACCAGATCAGTGGCGCAACAAATGAGAATGCAAATTTATGAGTGTTTGCTCTGAATATGTGTGCATTCAATCAGAGAGCTGAGCTACAGTGTGTGCTTTTGATCATGTTAGGATAGCGTGTTCATTGATTGAATTTGATTTTCACTATATGGTCTTCACATCCGGTTTGATATCATATTCTACAAGATGTGCTTTTTTTTTAAAGTTTGAAGTTACTGTATTTCTATGGTAAACAAAATTTTGAAGGCAAATACACTTTATCTCTCCTACTCTTGGGTGATGAGTTAACAAAGCAAAGCAAAACAGACTTATTCTAAAGTGAATTGATTACTTGAAGAAAAGCTTACTAAGCAATGTTTAGCCAAAAAAATATAAGATGAGGAGAAACATGAGAAGTGCAGATAATAAAAATAAATAGAATTTGTCTTGAGGATGGGTACAAATAGTATTAGCTTCTCTGAAGTAGCCATCTAACATTTACAATTGATTCTCAAATAATTTAAAATAATTAAGGGTATGTGGGGGAACTTCAGCTTACTAAAAGATAGAAGAAAAACACATTGCTCAGGGTTGTGGGTATTCTCTCAGTGAAATTAGCTACAGCTTTTCTAAGGTTTAGGTCTAATCCATAATTTGTGAAAGAAAGAATGTATAAACAATTCTAACCCTAGAAATCCTGCAAGTGTATAAAATATTTTATGCCCAGTCAACTGACTTGGAACCAAACCATGCTGAGATTCACATTCTTCCTCTGCCCCATGATTTTATGTTTGCTTTTTGGTTGGTATTTGAACTGTTTTATTAGCTTGATTCCTCTAAACTGAGAAAATTAGAATATCGGTCACTTGTAAGAAAAATTCAATTTCATTGTGGAGTCTCTGGAATCAAGGAATTCAAGAGACAGTGGATACTTGAAGGTTATGAAACACGACAGTGTAGTCCCCACTTGTCAGTATCTGCCTCCTATTTCTAATTTTTACAAGATTTAAACTAGCAGGGAAGCTCTCTCACCATTAAATGTAGGAAACTGGGTTTTTTTGTAGGGGAGAGGGATATGTTCATGGGAGTCTGGGTTTTCTATGACTAAAAGACACTTAGCATTTATGAATTTGATAGACCTATATAATGCTCTTCAAGTGAAGAGAACAGCCTCCATATTTTTCCTGTGAAGGAATAAAACACCTAATATCAGTTTAGTACAGGAGAATGTTTCATGTATACATTTAAATATCCTTACAAAAATCTGCTTGCCTGTATTTTATGGCCTTTTCTCCACTTTGTACCTCTGTGGTATTTGGTGTTCAGCTCTCTCATAAGAATTTTCATTGCATCCTGATTGCACATCTTCTACCACCCTGGTTATGAGCTCCTTGTGTGTGAAGCTTACTTATCCACTATTTGTTATTAATAAGTCAATGCTTTGTGAATAATTGCTTTTCAATATATGATTGGTAATGAAGGGTTATTATTTTATAAGTTATGCCAGGTAAGTAAGTGTTATGGATACATGCTATAAAGCATTTGCCTGATTAAAGATTTTATAATCTTAGAGTAGGGCAGTGAAAAAAAAATCTACGTTGAAATATTTGAGGGCAGGCTTCTAATCTTTGTTTTTGTGTGTAAAATACTTGAAAAGGTAACCTAAAACAAAAGAAGACATTTGAAGTGTCAAATATATAGTCCAGACTGGGCAGAACACCGTTCTGTAAGTATGACTTCTGATGTACTCCTTGTAACAATCCAGTGAAGTAGGGATTTGTAGTAGATACTTCTTAGTGGGCTGCTGACTCGAACTAATCCTTTTTCTAGGAAAATTATATGAACTCTCAGCGATCACATTTCTACCCTTAACACAAAACTGTAGTTTGTTGATCCAGGATTTGGCTATAATCCAAGCAGGGATAGTCAGATTTTATCTTCCGGGAACTAGAAATGTAAGACAGAGAGAGACTGGGAATTGTTGGAGCTGAGTCATATAACTGGCAATCAACAGAGAAGTTTCCTTCATTTATTCATTCAACAGATATATATTGAATGCTTTAAGTATTCCGGACACCAAGCAGAGGTTGGGGATTAAATGACAGCAAAATCAGACACAATCTCTGCTCTTAAAGATTTATGGATTACTGAGAGAAAGACTGTAATCCAATACTCATAAAATTAATTAAAACTATAAACTGATGTAAATGAAGAAATGGAATGTATTTCTCTGATAGCAAATAACAGTGGATCCTGAGGTAGACAAAGACTGAGAAGGCTTCTACAAAGAAGTAAAAGCCATTTAATCTACAAAGAATGTCAAACAGGTGAAAATGGTGTATGTGGTTGAGAATGAGACATTTCATGGAGAGGCAGTAGCATGTTAGAGGCTCTAGGATACAAGAAGGGAGCATGGTAGAGTATGCCAGTGTGCCTGGACACAGAGCTGGGAAAGAGTGGAAGGTAAGGATTGAGGGCCTTTCCTGCCTTGTTAAAGATTTTTGTCATCATTATAAGGACAATGGCATTCAATTGAAGGTTTTTCATCAGGCATCTAACATGATCATATTTATGATCAGATTTACTCCAGGGAAGAGTTGATGTTAGCTTGCTATGGTAAGGGCGATAGAGTGGGAAGAGAAATGGATGGGCTTGAGAAATATTTAGGAAATAAAGTCAAAAGAATTTGGTGATAGAATTTATGTAGTAGGTAGGAGAGAGGTGTCAAGTATGATTTCTAGATACTTAGCATGGAGAATTAGAGATAGAAAAATTCATTGAGTTAGAGGGCTTTAAATGATATTTAAAATATTCAACGGTATTTCAGTATTGAACAATGTAGGATTTTTGTATGCCCATTTGAGATGGTTATGATGGTCATGGATTCCTATTTCTAGTACATATAAAGGATTAGTTATGTCAATTTCGATGTTCAGTGTTTGATAGTAAAGAGCTTGAGTAGCAAAAGATGGTGGTTGAGATTTCATAATTTTCTAGATATTTTCCAGAAGAAATTCATGAATAGTGTTCACTTGGAGTGAACCAGAATGCCATCTGGTGACTGTTTATATAAATAGCAGACACATGTTCCCTGAGGACAAACTTATAATAGCTAACATTTCCTGAGGAACTATGATGTGCCTGGAATCTGTGCTAAGCAATTATATATGGCATCACATTTATTGACACTCTAAAGCATACTGGAATTTAAATGACAATATAAGATAATAACATTAGATATAAAGACATTATATAGTTGAATGGCACATGAATAATTTAAATTAAAAAGTTTTAAGATTTTAATAGGTTGATGAACTGTACCCTTCCTTTCCCCCAAAGATACATGCACACTTATATCACCTATTCATCCAGGAGAAAATTTGGAATTAATTCTGTTGTGGCATTTGTTGTCTTCTCTCCTAAAGAAAAAAAGAGTTATTTGTAGCCCTATAATTACTCCTTTCAATGTAAACCAGACTTTGAAAAAAGTCAGATGTTCTTTTGCACGACTCATCGTTCATTTATTTACTCAACAATTATGGTTATATATTCAGCACCTATTATGGTGGGGTGCTATTCTACATCACTGAAGATGCAACAGTGGAAAAAATATGCAAGAACTCCTATCCTTATGGCATTTTCCATGAGGGGAGACAGAAAATGACTACTAGAATATATAATATGCCAGATAGGGTTAAGTGCTGAGGAAAAAAAAAAAGCAGAGAAACAGGGTAAGTAGTGATGGTGGAGGTGCAAGTGTGTTGCTGTTTTAAGTAGATGCCAGACCTCATGGAACAAAAAATTCAAAGGGGTAAAGAAATAGACCATATGGACATTTTGAGGTAGAAAGTGCAAATTCCCAGAGGTAGAAACATGCCTCGTTTATCTAATAAAGCCAAGGAGGCCACTGTGGCTGGAGTAAGATAACTCAGAGAATGAGTTAGGAAGCGTTCCTTCTGCTGCTTTTTTCTGGAAGAGATTGTGGAAATTTGACATCATTTCTTTCTTAAATGTTTGGTAGGGCTTCCCTGGTGGCACAGTGGTTTAGAGTCCGCCTGCCAATGCAGGGAACACGGGTTCGTGCCCCGGTCCAGGGAGATCCCACATGCCGCGGAGCAGCTGGGCCCGTGAGCCATGGCTGCTGAGGCTGTGCGTCTGGAGCCTGTGCTCCGCAATGGGAGAGGCCACAACAGTGAGAGGCCCGTGTACAGCAAAAAAAAAAAAAAAAAAAAAAAAAAATGTTTGGTAGAATTCACAAGGAAAACCATCTGGGCTTGTTCCTTTCTTTATGGCACATTGCTAATTACTGGTTCAAATTTTAAAACTGATATGGGCTCATTCAGATTATCTATTTCTCTTTATGTAAGTTTTGGTAGATTGTGTCTCTCAAGGAATTGGTTCCTTTTATCTATGTTATCAAAGTTTTGGGCTATAATGTTGTTTATAGTGCTTTTTTATTATACTTTCAGTGTTCATGTGATTAGTAGTGATGACCCCTCTTTCATTTCTTACATTGACCATTTGTGTCTTCTTTCTTTTTTTTCTTGGCTAGCCTGGCTAGAGGTTTAGCAATTTGATTGGTATTTTCAAATAACAACCTTTTGGTTTTGTTGATTTTCTCCACTGTTTTCCTGTTTTTAATTTCATTGATTTATGCTCTAATTTTTATTATTTCTTTTCTTCTGCTAGCTTTAGGCTTAAATTACTTTTTCTCCTTTAGTTTTCCAGGATGAAAATTCAGAGTACTGATTTTAGATCATTATTTTTTCCTAATATATGCATTTAATGCTATAAATTTCCCTCTAAGCAATACTTTCACTGTATTCCACAAATTTTCATAGATTATATTTTTACTTTCATTTAGTTCAATAAAAAAAAAATTTCTCTGGAGACTTCTTTGACCATGTATTTTTAGAACTATGCTATTTAATCCCCAAATATTTTGGAGTTTTCACCTGTCTTTCCTAATTCTAGTTAAATTCCATGATGTTCCGTGAACATACTTTGTATGATTTCTATTCTTTTAAATTTGTTAAGGTGTTTTATGGCCTAGAGTGTGGTCTATATTGGTGACTGTTCAACGTGAGAAGAATGTGTATTCTTCTTGTTGGATGGACTATTTTATAAATGTAAATTAGATCAAATTGATTGTGCTATCAAATTGATAGTGCTATTCAGGTCAGCTATGTCCTTACTGGTTTTCTGCCTGCTTGACCTACCAATTATTTGAAAGAGAGGTGTTGAGTTACAACAGTAATAGTGCATTTGTCTGTTTCTCATTGTAGTTCTGTCAGATTTTGACTCACATATTTTGCTGTTGTAATGTTAGGTGCACATACATTATTGAGGATTATTATGTTTTCTTAGATAAATGACCCCTTTATCTTATATAATGCCACTCTTTATCCCTGATAATTTTTCTTGTTTTGAAATATGCTTTGTTTAGTTAATCCAGCTTTCTTTTGTTTCATGTTAGCATGCTACAACTTTCTCTTATCTCATTACTTTTAACCTCTCTGAGTCTTTAATTTAAAGTAGGCTTCTTGTATACAACAAATAGTTGGGTCTTGTCTTTTATTTCTAAGCATTCTGAGAATTTCTGTCTTTTAATTAGTATATTTAGACCTTTCACATTTAAAATGATTATTGATACAGTTGGATAATATATCTTATATTTGAAACTGTTTTCTATTAATGGCTTTTGTTTCTTTTATTTTTCCTCTTTTTATGCCTTCTCTCATTTTAATTGGGTATTTTACATCATTCCATTTTGTCTGCTCTCTTTACATATCAATTAAACTTTAAAAAAAAAGATTTTTAGTGCTTGCCCTAGAATTTGAAATATACATTTTTATCTAATCTAAGTTCATACTCAAATAATATTAAATTGCTTCATGTAGTGCCAGTAACTTATAAGAGAGTATTTCTGATTCCTTCCTCCCATCCCTCATGATATCGCTGTCATTCATTTATTTTTAGTTTGTTCAGCTTTACTTATTACATAGATAAAAGTCATGCCTTCCAAGCTCTTCACATGTTGAAGCTGAAAACTGGAAGTGGATCATCTCTTTTTAGAAAAATTAGCTGCTGAAAAAGCTGTCCATGATTTTTTTGAGCTATGGGTCAGAACTATTTCCTTTTGCTTTCAATGCCCTTTTACTAGGACAAGTAGCATAGTGGAGAACATGTGTCCTGGAAATGCAAAAGGGAAAATAGCGAGCTTTTAAATCTATCTACCTATCTATCTATCTATCTATCTATCTACCTATCTACCTATATATCTGTTACCTACCTATCTATCTCATTTTAAACAGGACTTGTGGACCACTGTACATGAAAAAGTTGGGCTATGAACAAAACAATACAGTTCAAAAGACATAATAATAAGATTTGTATATTTATTAAATATGATTGTTCTACTTTTCCAGTAATTTTAGCTTCAGTTATATTGTTCTATTTCTAAGCACTGTAAGTATATTAAAAACCAATAATTAAAAACCCTAGTAAATATAAGTAACTTAAAAGTTATAGGTAAAAATAACCAAAATAGAGTTGCACTTAGAACTGGCGATCAACCATTTAATATGGGTAAATATTCACATTTCATGTTTTAAAAAATATATGATAGTTCTCTATTTACAATATTCTAGAAATAGAAAATTCTAGAAAACCATAATTCAAAGGGAGTCATGTACCAAAATGTTCATTGCAGTTCTATTTGCAATAGCCAGGACATGGAAGCGAGCTAAGTGTCCAACAACAGATGAATGGATAAAAATGATGTGGCACATATATGCAATGGAATATTACTCAGCCATAATAAAAAGAAACGAAACTGAGTTATTTGTAGTGAGGTGGATGGACCTAGAGTCTGTCATACAGAGTGAAGTAAGTCAGAGAAAAAGAAATACTGTATGCTAACACATATATATGTAATCTAAAAAAAAAAAAAAAGAAAGAAATGGTTCTGAAGAACCTAGGGGCAGGACAGGAATAAAGATGCAGATGTAGGGAATGGACTTGAGGACACGGGGAGGGGGAAGGGTAAGCTGGGACAAAGTGAGAGAGTGGCATGGACATATATACACTACCAAATGTAAAATAGATAGCTAGTGGCAAGCAGCTGCATAGCACAGGGAGATCAGCTCAGTGCTTTGTGACCACCTAGAGGGGTGGGGTAGGGAGGATGGGAGGGAGGGAGATGCAAGAGGGAAGAGCTATGGGGACATATGTATATGTATAACTGATTCACTTTGTTATAAAGCAGAAACTAACACACCATTGTAAAGCAATTTTACTCCAATAAAGATGTTAAAAAGAAAAAAGAAAAAGAAGTTAGGGCTCTAAAAGCCACCTTTTCAAAGCTGCAAGCAGTTTTGATCTTTCAGAATGTAACCCTTCAATTCATCCTGAGTGGAAAGTACCACTACGAATACCTCTGTTTCAGACTAAGAGGTTAAGTGTACTGGTGTGCTATTCGTGAGTCTGCTCCCTCAGGATTTCTTTTCTTTCTTTTTTTTCTTTTTTTGGTGGAGAGAAAAGTTTGTTGGCTTTATACGTATTTAGAATGCACTGTGCCATATGCAAACTATGACTTGTCGAAGCAGAGTTTTGGATGTTTTTCATTTGTCCCAATTTAGTGAAAGATGGTGAGTGCAGATGGAGAGAATTGTAAGCTCCACTCACTCATGCTGGATTAAAAACTAAGAAGGGAACTGGGATGTTAATATCCTACACACTGTGTTAGTAAAGAATGGGTAATCCAGAACAGAGTGATGGTGGACTGTTGGTTTGGATATAATTATCCACAGACCTAAGCCATGACTAAGTGGGTAGGTAGAAGGTGATAGGTAGCTTATAATACCTTTATCTTTAATCGTATACTTCGGAGAAGTCAGAGGACTCATGTCCTAGTCTCTAAACTTGGGACTCAATTCACAACTAATGAAAGGGTTTAGAGTTTGCCAGCTGGGATCTCTGTCTTCAGCAGCCTTCTTGGTGCTCATTGATGGCAGTTAGCTGCCCTGAAGAGAAAGGGCAGTTCTGAATGGTGTGGCGGTTGAGGGGTGGATAAGAAGGTCTTCCTCTCTTTGAGCATTTGTGGGTAAATGTGTTCAGAACACGCTTAGTGGTGGGAGATTAGATGGTTCCTTTGTGAGAAACACACGGGAGCTTGGCAGGATGACTCCCAGGAAGAGAATCAGAGAACTGTGTAATGCTACATATAATTGTCCTAAATTATTCTTGAGCTGCTTTTATTTTAAACTTGCAAACTTTCAATGATGCTTCTTTAAAAATTATGTCTTAGTTTCAGTTGTTCTGTGGAGAATTAAGGACAAGGCTTGTCCTACACCTGGTAGAAAAATGGAAGGAACTACTTTTTAACAGTTTAGAGTAGTGATTCTCAGCTGGGAGTAATTTTGCCCTCCATGGGATGTTTGGCAATGATGAGACATTTTTGGTTGTCACAGCTTGGGGTGGGGGAAGGAGGGCTACTGGTATCTAATGGTAGTGGCTAGGGGTGTTGCTCAACCTCTTACAATACACTGGACAGCCTTTCACAACTAAGGATTATCTGGTCTAAAATGTCAGTAGTGCTGAGACTGAGAAACACTGAATTTTAGATATTTTGAGGGGATTCCTGTGTGGGCATGGGAAAGCTTGAAGTCTTTTGTGATTTGTATGTGTAAAAGAGTATATTTTACATTTAGTCTGCATGTTGCAGTTACACAATAGAGCCTCTGAACATGCATACTTGTGTGTGCACACACACACATACCAGAAATAAACTCTCCTGTAATTATCTTCTCTATCATAAACATGGCAAAGACCTTTGTAAATTATGTCATGTCTAACAGTCCATCATCACTACATGAAGAGAAATGAGCAGAGCTCAAGTTTGTGGTCACAAAGAAAAGGACTGTTTTTTCTTAGGATCTTGTCTGAAGTTAATGCTTTGCTCTGAAGCTTTCTTTTTAAAAAATATTGATCAAGTTTTGGCTTTATATTTGCATTGTACCTGGATACTTTGTGTTATTATTATACATATTGATTTTTAGTGATTGACTGCAGAATACAATGAAGCCATCTCTGGACCTTCTGTAAATTGGTGATAGATATTCCTGGAACAGTTTCAGAATTCAAGATAAAACATTCCTCAGAATAGGACCTTCTAATGAAACCCATCCCGTTCTTTCGCTGATTGGCAGCACAAGTAAAGTTTTACTTGCCGTAGGTGGTGACTGGAATGGTAGATGTCAGTCTGGTGCTAATAGTCCTTTGATCAATTTGACCTATCAGTAAATCAGTTCACTTTATAGTCTAATGTTAAGAATATTAGAATAGAAATGCAACCTTATGTTCTGCCTTAATTTCTGTGGTTATAGCAATGTTAATATTAGAGAAGGCATTTTATAATTATTTCAAAATCAAAAAGAAATACAAGAAATTCTAGAACTAATACAGTCTTTTTTTTAGCCTCTCTGGACTGAGATAGCCTTTTCAGAAAGAGTAGCCCTAAATGCTATGACAGTTAAGGTAGTTTGGGAGGCCATACTGTGACTCTCCTGGTGGTAAAGAAGCGGTTGTCATGTGACAGGTCTCCCATGGATAACCATTACCTCCTGTCAGTGAGAAATGTGAAGATTAAAAACAGTGTCACCAAACACCGACACCATCCTGTATTTTTTATTTAAGAGCTGCTGAAAGATTTCCCACTGGCTGATCAAATATGTTAACAGCTGGCTCCGGACCATAATCTGTCACTTGCAGCACATTTCAGACTGCCCATTTAAGAGCTACATATCATCTCTGGGATCTTCAAGCTAGTCAAAGGGGCAAGAGAACTTATAAGGAGGCACAAAGCTAGCCAAAGCCATGGGTTGCCCAAAGACCATTAAATGGTTTGTTAGTATCAAGTATGACAAGTGAAGGCAGAGGCTACCAGCATGGATTCTAGCATGGATTATAAATCCTGGGATTGGGATTGAGTCTTTGGGAATTTAAATTCTTTTGGAGGATTAAAAGAGCATTAAATGATAACTTGTTATCACCTGAATAGCACAAACAGTGATCTGGAATTTTAAAGAGTATCCTAGATATGCTTGCTTATTTATCTGTCTAAGGACCTACCATCTCTTTAAGAGGTTTATAAATAAAAAAGGGAATTGTTGTTTCATTCTTTTCTTATGACCCCAAATTAATCCTATTCTCATCTATCAATCAGAGATTGGAGTGCCAGTTTGGCTGATATCCCGGTAATAGAAAGTCTCATTTGAATTGATTGATCAGCTGGATAACTTAGATAAAATGCAGTCTGCTTTAGTCATCTTTCTGTTTAGTAATGAGCTCTCTGGAATTTCTACTCCTTTGGTACATGTTGTATTCTAATAAAAAGCAATTGGCTACAGAATTTGCTCAGTTCTGTGCTCTTGATTCCTTGATAACACCTAAGCTTTCTTGCATATTATTGCGATGTTAAAATGCTCTCTTTTGAATCAAGTATAGATATAAGCCATTTTAAAATAAATTTCCAAAATATTGGGAGTCCATTCTCATCCAAAATAGGAGTGACCCTCTTTGGCTGCTTTCTCAAAGACAACCTGGAAAATTGCCATCTTCCTCCGTCCAAAATGAGACTGGAAAGGTAGATAAGAGCTCATTTGTGAAAGGCCTTATTTTGCCAAGATAGAATGCTTGGATCCTGTCCTATGTGAAAGTGAGCCAAGTGAAGTTTTTAAGAAGGGACTGATACGATGCACTTCTGGTGGAGTAAAAATTTATAACGGTAAAACCAGCTGTTTGAAGTAGCCAGCTAAGGGTTCCTCAGTGATTGAAAATACACTGTATCTGAATTCCCATTCTCAAATTTGTCAGTAAAATATATTAGCACTTTAAACATATGATACCCTTTCTTCCATCAATAAAAGAAATTTGAATGTAGAGCAAGAAAAATACTTGGGAACACAAATTTTATTGAAGACCTATATTAATTAGATAGGTCTTCTAATATTAAATAGTACCTTTTCTATCTTCCACTTTATTCCATACCCATTTAAGTCAATCTTACTGAAGGGAAAGACCATCTGCTTTTCAGAAGGACATGAAGGGGTACAGAAAGGATGAATGAGAAATAAAAGTGTGATATGATAAACTCAAAGGAAGAAGTGAAGACCCTTAAAGACCCATATTACATGTATGATTATGTTTAGGATTAAAACTTATCTTACATTTAAAACACCTGAACATTTGAAATATTAATATCGTTGTCTTTCCAACAAGGTTATATGATTTTTAAGGCAAGGTTCTTATCATGTATATTTTTATTCTTCATAGAGCAAAAGCATCATGCATGATGCACAGAAGATTTTCAGTAATTACTTGGTGATTGACAAATTCTTTATTTGCAAAATTTTTTGAGCACTAACTCTGAACTAGGTACTATGGGAGATTGAAAAAGGCATAAGGCAGAGTAACTGTTTCATATGTGTTACACTGAACTCAAACCAAATAGA
Organism: Phocoena phocoena; assembly: GCF_963924675.1. Taxonomy (NCBI): domain Eukaryota; kingdom Metazoa; phylum Chordata; class Mammalia; order Artiodactyla; family Phocoenidae; genus Phocoena; species Phocoena phocoena. The sequence goes on along the minus strand of NC_089224.1, from coordinate 42,933,393 downwards.
ACTGAGAGACACATATGCACTTTAAGGTCATGTAGCATAATAGTAACATCTGTCTCTCTTTTTCTGTCTCTCTAAAGAAAATACGAGGCATATTCACAACAGCACAAATTTTTAGGAGAGATTGTTGTGAATCTAGTGAAATTGTATTTGTGTCTTATGCAGTGCATTCAAAATTTCATTAAAAAAATACATCAGTGTGCCCAGTTAATATCTGAGGAAAACATTTGCAACAACATATGCACAAAATTTGAATTAGTATAAGAACTGGAATCCCTTAAAAATAAACAGAACTTATTTTCATGTTGGTAGGTCATCATTAAACCTTCCTCCTGTATCAAGTCAACACAAGACACTGAAATATACCCAAAGAACAGTCAAGAAGAAGCTTCTAGGTGATTGGATGTAGTTTTCCTATAGCAGAAGTTTCTCCATTTACCATCCATCAAGGAAAAACAAGAATTCTTTGGGCTTCTCTGGTGGCGCAGTGGTTGAGAGTCCGCCTGCCAATGCAGGGGACGTGGGTTCGTGCCCCGGTCCGGGAGCATCCCACATGCCGTGGTGCGGCTAGGCCTGTGAGCCATGGCCGCTGAGCCTGCGCTTCCGGAGCCTGTGCTCTGCAACGGGAGTGGCCACAACAGTGAGAGGCCCGCGTACCGCAAAAAAAAAAAAAAAAAAAAAATTCTTTGGGTGGTGGTTCTCTGTTGTCGATGCAGAGCTAGGATGCACTTTGTTAAGTAAATCTTGGGAGAATTTCAGATCCTTTTTCAAACCATGCTGGAAGTTTTGCTCCCTTTTCTGACCATATTGGGTTGTGTAGTGATAACTTTTACATGAATCATTATAATACAGAGACATGTCCTACAAATTTAATAATGGCCACCATGAACAGCAGTATGCAATAAGGTTTCCTCAGCAGGGACATATTCTTTCTGGAAGGGAAATTTAATTATCTAGCTTGACTACTGTGTAATTCAAACGTTAGCTATTGCAGCTCTTTTATACTACACAGTGGTGTTAGTGGCAGACCGAAGACTGATGGTTACCTCCCCATAGGCAAACTCAGAGAACCAAACTGCCCAGTGCTTTGCTTCTACTCAATTTTTGAATTAATATCCAGCTCTTTAGGCATTCCTCCCTGATAAACCATGTATGATAGAAGAAAACGGTGGGGATTTTAATTATGTGATGATCGTATGCCACCTTCTTTTTTCTTGCATTTCACCTTCTACCTTTTGTAGAGGCACGTGGTCAGAAAGGGAAATTACCGTGGAGTCACACAACTTAGCATAGAGGGAAAGACGGGCTCACCACAAAACCTCCCTACCCCTTAAGCAATTTAAAAAGTACTTTGAGTTTCTGAAAACAGAATGAGACAAAACACAACTATATAAATCCAAGGTTGTTGCTATTACTGTGCTGGAACTCTGAAGGGTATAATTAGCCTGTTGAAGGAATGGTATTGGGCGGGGAGGGGGAGGTGCTGACCGACCTCAGCTCAGGTTCCCTGTCCCCCTCCTGCTGAGAATCTGCCTTCGCTTCCTGCCCTCAGGTGTGTGAGAGGAGCATGTTTCATTCCAATAAATACCAATACATCAAAAAAAAAAAAAAAAAAAAAAAAAGAAGGTATTCCATGGGAGATGATGGGGTAGAAAGGGGAAGGTTGGGGAAAAAAGTGCTACTGAGATCATAGGGAGTGCCCCTTGGATTTGTCTTTGTCATGTCCTACTTTACCTGACTTTCCTCAGTTGCTGAGTGCAAGAACGGATGGAGAATTTAGGATGAGCTTCCCCAAGACATTAGAAATTAGTTAGCTTAGCTTTCTGGGATCCTTAGTTATTATAGCAAAAAAATGTGTGCAAATCTATTATTTTCTACATATGTAGTATTGAATATAGTAGAAAAAGTAATAAATCCAATGCTGTAGGATTTGGATTCTGGAAGTAATACTTGGCTTCTGCTCCTTCCTAGCAGCATGACGTTAGTTTTGATACATATAAAAAGGGGAGAGAAAAGGGTAGGTCCTGCTTAGCTCTCTAGCCCCTTACAGTGATGTTGTGTTGATTATATGAAATATTAAATTTGAAAATAATTTATAATATATAAAGATCTAAGAAACATGTGATATTATTGTTATTAATTAAGGAGAGAACGGTGCCTAGTGTAAAATTAGTCTCTTGACTTTCTATCCCTTTAGAGTGAATATATATTCTGTGATTTCCTGCTGAGAGGAAGAGATAGTGCTACTTTATTTACCCTGGCATTTCCTTGTGCACAAATGTCACCCCTCTCCATCCAAAAAAATATGCTTGCTGGCATTTCTTGTAAATTGCTTCTTTCTCTAGCTGCTGAAGTGAGGAGACCAAAGGACGTGTGTAAGTAAGTCTAGACTATTTTTGATATTATAAGTGATATACAATCATTGTACTTTTCTGTGTAAAGTAGATGGCAAGGCAAAGAGTTGTTTAACACAGTTGGCCCTAAGTTCTGAGAAGCTGTTCCCTGAGCCTGATGATTGAGACAATCTTCACGGTCAGTCTACAAACCTAATCAGATCATGCCCTTCCCTGTCTAGAACTTTTCATTGGAAGTCATCACCTTTAGAGAATAAAATCCAGTACTATTTGCATTGCATACAGCTCACACTTGGAGTCCTTACCTACTAGACTCATCATCTGCTTCTTATACCTTAGGCTTCATTAATTTTTTAATGAAATATAACAATTCCATTTATGCCTTTGCATATGCTATTTCCTTTGCCAAATGTACTCTTGCTTCTTTGCCCTCACGGAGAACATCTACTTACTCTTCAAGAGCAAGTTGAGTCACCTATTCCATGAAGTGTTCCCTGCTTCTCCCGTGCAGAGACGTTCCCTGCCTCCTCTCCACCATGATGTACTTTGTGCGTGCTTCTGTTATGGCACTACCATTTTGATCTGGTTGAAGAAGAATTTCCTAAGTCTGAAGATGAAACTAAGAACAGGTCTTTTCCTCCAACTGAGGAGACAAAGAACAGAGACTCACACCATAAGAGCTAAAGAAAGAGCAAGCAACTCCCACCTCTCATCTCAGAGGGGAGGAGGGCTTAGCTTGCCACCATTCCAGGCAGGTACATGTTGATATTAGACAGAATGTTGTCCAGGCAAGGTGGGGACAGCCCTTCTGTTAGCACATTCCTGCAGATTCAACAGCAATAGCAAGAAACGTGTCATGCTGTGTTCAGTTGCTCCAGGGAGAGGGCCAGGTGCTTTTTCCATTCTGAAGCTGAATATAATTGTTGCTCGTATAGAGAGCAGAGAGGGATTTCAGAGATGGCCCACAGATGCATGTTGGTAAGTCAGGGGTCCTCTTAACATTATATCCGTCAAAAACATCGTTCTCTTTTGAATCAGACATAGCATTTGGGCCTAAATTCAAATTATTTCATTCTAATTAAGTAATATTTATTTTAGTAATGTAGAACCTCAAATAGACTTCAATTATTGTGGATTAGGAGACCATCTCCTAACTAAAGGAAAAAGTCACTTGAAGTAGCATTTTCTAGGAGGTCCTGGACTTTGCAGGGGAAGTTTGCCCCTTGCAGAGGAATTGTAGATATCTTTAACTCCAATTGGACTGTGTGTATCTTTTAGTTCCTGAACTGCATTCTTATAATGCTACCCCTGATGATAATGCTAATTTTCTGGAAAAGGATGTTTCATTTCACTCAAGAGTTGGGTTTCTTTCATATCCCAGAGGACTATGGAATACTTTTGGGAAATTACTTCAATACATCTAAAGCCTCACACTGCACTGTTGTGAAGGCCAGGTTGCTTTTATACTTCATCTTGGCAACAAAGAGTTTTACTGAGAATGAATATATAGTTACACGCCTCCTGAGTTTCTATGGTAAAAGTGAAGAACTAAGTGTATCCAATTGTTTAAAATAATGATGGGTTTCTACATTAAGCAATGACAAGCCCCAAATGGTTTTATTTTCATGTGAATTAATCAGGTTAAATCTCCCAATCTCACCTTCTCAAGAAGGTACAATGGAGAAAGCCCTCCATCATTTAACCTTGAGAGCTGAGAGCAACTTGAGACGTCTCCTTTTTACAACCGGTTAACTCTCTGGTTGCAAGCACTATAGCTATTTGCTACTGCTTCTCAAGCTGTCTATGGATGTGCACAAAGGATTTCTCTAAGTCACGTAAAACCCTGGTTAAATGACCCTTACCTCAGTAGTACACACATAAGGCCACACATGGTGGCAAGACAATGAGATCATTTCTATAATTCTATTTTTGGAAAATCAGAAAAATGATTCTTCTATCCCCAAGCAGAAATTAAGTTGGTTCAATTCTGCTTTGTGGATTTTCTTATTTTTGTGTTTTCATTGGTGTTTCTCATGACTTTCTTGGGCTCTTTTCTATCTGCAAGCATACTTTTGGAGTAAGGTCATCCATTTTCATGATTTTAAGTACCACCCAAATGAAGATGACCCCCAAGTAATGTCGGCAGCCCAGATGGCTCATTAGGGTCAGACTCAACATCTATTTTCTTTTCTTTTTTTTTTTGTGGTATGCGGGCCTCTCACTGTTGTGGCCTCTCCCGTTGCGGAGCACAGGCTCTGGATGCGCAGGCTCAGCGGCCATGGCTCACGGGCCCAGCCGCTCCGCAGCACGTGGGATCCTCCCGGACCGTGGCACGAACCCGCGTCCCCTGCATCGCCAGGCGGACCCTCAACCACTGCGCCACCAAGGAAGCCCAACATCTATTTTCTTGACATCTCCATTTGGATATCTCACAGGAACCCAAATCTCAGTGTGTCCAGTAATGGCCTTTCCATCTTTACCTGATCCTCTTCCAGTGAACTCTTTCTGCTGGATTTTCTCTGTCAGTGAATGGGGGCAGCAGCCAACTATTGGCCTAGCAAGTGGTGAAGGAGAGTCATCCTTCTTCCACATGCTCTACATCATTATCAATCCTTGTCCAGCCTACCTCTTACTTCCCTTAACCAGTCATTATTTTTTTCATCCATTTGCTTGACTTTGTTCAGGTCACTACTGTACAGAAGGTGCTCAGTGAATAAATGAGTCCAAACATATTTCCATTGGTAGAGGCTTCAAGCTAATTGGTGATTTGTAGGTACTGGGTTTTCTTTTTTTGATTTTTCCTCAAGCCCTGATATTGTTTCCAGGACCGGTTTATGTGCCTTTCTATTTTGGTATTTCTCAGTACATGATTGGGGGGTTTCTTAGGAAAAATAAACTGCCCTTCTAGTTGAATTCTACAGTTTTTTGCAGGGCTTTTAAGAAAGTCAGTCATGAGATCGATGCCATGACTTCTAAATCTGGATTATTATTACTTTTTTTTTTAGCATCTTTAATGGAGTATAATTGCCTTACAATAGTGTGTTAGTTTCTGCTTTATAACGAAGTGAATCAGCTATACATATACATATATCCCCATATCTCTTCCCTCTTGCATCTCCCTCCCACCCTCCCTATCCCACCCCTCTAGGTGGCCACAAAGCACCGAGCTGATCTCCCTGTGCTATGTGGCTGCTTCCCACTAGCTATCTGTTTTACATTTGGTAGTGTATATATGTCCATGCCACTCTCTCACTTCATCCCAGCTTACCCTTCCCCCTCCCCGTGTCCTCAAGTCCATTCTCTATGTCTGCATCTTTATTCCTGTCCTGCTCCTAGGTTTTCCAAAACCATTTTTTTCTTTTTAGATTTATGATTTTTTTTTGGTTTGTGATTTATGTCATAGAGTGTTCTGCCTATGTTTTCCTCTAAGAGTTTTATAATGTCTGGTCTTACATTTAGGTCTTTAATCCATTTTGAGTTTATTTTTGTGTAGTTTTGTGTTAGGGAGTGTTCTAATTTCATGCTTTTACATGTAGCTCTCCAGTTTTCACAGCACCACTTATTGAAGAGGCTGACTTTTCTCCATTGTATGTTCTTGCCTCCTTTATCAAAAATAAGGTGACCAGATGTGCATGGGTTTATCTCTGGGCTTTCTGTCTGTTCCATTGATCTATATTTCTGTTTTTGTGCTAGTACCATCCTGCCTTGATTACTGTAGCTTTGTAGTATAGTCTGAAATCTGGGAGCCTGATTCCTCCAGCTCCGTATTTCTTTCTCAAGATTGCTTTTGCTATTTGAGGTCTTTTGCGTTTCCATACAAATTGTGAAATTTTTTGTTCTGTGAAAAATGCCAGGTAGTTTGATAGGGATTGCATTGAACCTGTAGATTGCTTTGGGTAGTAGAGTCATTTTCACAATGTTGATTCTTCCAATGGAAGAACATGGTATATCTCTCCATCTATTTGTATCATCTTTTTTTTTTTTTTTTGCGGTACATGGGCCTCTCACTGTTGTGGCCTCTTCCGTTGCAGAGCACAGGCTCCGGATGCGCAGGCTCAGCGGCCATGGCTTACGGGCCCAGCCGCTCCGCGGCATGTGGGATCCTCCTAGACCGGGGCACGAACCCACGTCCCCTGCATCGGCAGGCGGACTCTCAACCACTACGCCACCAGCGAAGCCATGTATCATCTTTAATTTCTTTCATCAGTGGCTTATAGTTTTCTGCATACAGGTCTTTTGTCTCCTTAGGTAGGTTTATTCCTAGGTATTTTATTCTTTCTGTTGCAATGCTAAATGGTAGTGTTTCTTTAATTTCTCTTTCAGAGTTTTCATCAATAGTGTATAGGAATGCCAGAGATTTCTGTGCATTTTTGTATCCTGCTACTTTACCAAATTCATTGATTAGCGCTAGTAGTTTTCTGGTAGCATCTTTAGGATTCTCTATGTAGAGTATCATGTCATCTGCAAACAGTGACAGCTTTACTTCTTCTTTTCTGATTTGGATTCCTTTTATTTCTTTTTCTTCTCTGATTGCTGTGGCTAAAACTTCCCAAACTATGCTGAATAATAGTGGTGAGAGTGGGCAACCTTGTTTTCTTCCTGATCTTAGTGGAAATGGTTTCAGTTTTTCACCATTGAGGATGATGTTGGCTGTGTGTTTGTCATATATGGCCTTTATTATGTTGAGGAAAGTTCCCTCTCTGCCCACTTTCTGGAGAGTTTTTATCATAAATGGGTGTTGAATTTTGTCAAAAGCTTTCTCTGCATCTGTTGAGATGATCATATGGTTCTTCTCCTTCAATTTGTTAATATAGTGTATCACATCGATTGATTTGCATATGTTGAAGAATCCTTGCATTCCTGGGATAAACCCCACTTGATCATGGTGTATGATCCTTTTAATGTGCTGTTGGATTCTGTTTGCTAGTATTTTTGCATCTATGTTCATCAGTGATATTGGCCTGTAGTTTTCTTTCTTTGTGACATCCTTGTCTGGTTTTGGTATCAAGGTGATGGTGGCCTCAGTAGAATGAGTTTGGGAGTGTTCCTCCCTCTGCTGTATTTTGGAAGAGTTTGAGAAGGATAGGTGTTAGCTCTTCTCTAAATGTTTGATAGAATTTGCCTGTGAAGCCATCTGGTCCTGGGCTTTTGTTTGTTTGAAGATTTTTAGTCACAGGCTCAATTTCAGTGCTTGTGATTGATCTGTTTATATTTTCTGTTTCTTCCCGGTTCAGTCTTGGGAGGTTTTGCTTTTCTAAGAATTTGTCCATTTCTTCCAGGTTGTCCATTTTATTGGCATAGAGTTGCTTGTAGTAATCTCTCATGATCCTTTGTATTTCTGCAGTGTCCGTTGTTACTTCTCCTTTTTTGTTTCTAATTCTATTGATTTGAGTCTTCCCCCTTTTTTTCTTGATGAGTCTGGCTAATGGTTTATCAATTTTGTTTATCTTCTCAAAGAACCAGCTTTAGTTTTATTGATCTTTGCCCTTGTTTCCTTCATTTCTTTTTCATTTATTTCTCATCTTATCTTTATGATTTCTTTCCTTCTGCTAACTTTGGGGTTTTTTTTTTCTTCTTTCTCTAATTGCTTTAGGTGTAAGGTTAGGTTGTTTATTTGAGATGTTTCTTGTTTCTTGAGGTAGGAATGTATTGCTATATATTGCTATCTCTGGGCTTTGCTATAAACTTCCCTCTTAGAAATGCTTTTGTTGCATCCCATAGGTTTTGGGTTGTTGGGTTTTCATTGTCATTTGTTTCTGGTATTTTTTGATTTGCTCTTTGATTTCTTTAGTGGTTTCTTGGTTATTTAGTAGTGTATTGTTCAGCCTCCACGTGTTTGTATTTCTTACAGATTTTTTCCTGTAATTGATATCTAGTCTCATAGGATTGTGATCAGAAGAGGTACTTGATACGATTTCAATTTTCTTAAATTTACCAAGGCTTGATTTGTGACCCAAGATATGATCTATCCTGGAGAGTGTTCCATGAGCACTTGAGAAGGAAGTGTTTTCTGTTGTGTTTGGATGGAATGTCCTATAAATATCAATGAAGTCCATCTTGTTTAATGTATCATTTAAAGCTTGTGTTTCCTTATTTATTTTCATTTTGGATGATCTGTCCGTTGGTGAAACTGGGGTATTAAAGTCCCCTGCTATGATTGTGTTACTGTCAATTTCCCCTTTTATGGCTGTTAGAATTTGCCTTATGTATTGAGGTGCTCCTATGTTGGGTACATAAGTATTTACAATTGTTATATCTTCTTCTTGGATTGATCCCCTGATCATCATGTAGTGTCCTTCTTTGTCTCCTGTAATAACCTTTATTTTAACTTCTCTTTTGTCTGATATGAGAATTGCTACTCCGGATTTCTTTTGAATTCCATTTGCATGGAATATCTTTTTCCATCCCCTCCCTTTCAGTCTGTATGTGTCCCTAGGTCTGAAGTGGGTCTCTTGTAGACAGCATATATATGGGTCTTGTTTTTGTATCCATTCACACCATCTGTGTTGGAGCATTTTGATTGGAGCATTTAATCCATTTACATTTAAGGTAGTTATTGATATGTATGTTCCTGTTAATATTTTCTTAATTGTTTTGGGTTTGTTATTGTAGGTCTTTTCCTTCTCTTGTGTTTCCTGCCTAGAGAAGTTCCTTTAGGATTTGTTGTAGAGTTGGTTTGGTTGTGCTGAATTCTCTTAGATTTTGTTTGTTTGTAAAGGTGTTAATTTCTTTGTTGAATCTGAATGAGATCCTTGCTGGGTAGAGTAATCTTGGTTGCAGGTTTTCCCCTTTCATCACTTCAAATATGTCCTCCACTCCCTTCTGGCTTACAGAGTTTCTGCTGAAAGATCAGCTGTTAACCTTATGGGGATTCCGTTGTATGTTATTTGTTGTTTTTCCCTTGCTGCTTTTAATATTCTCTGTTTGTATTTAATTTTTGATAGTTTGATTGAAATGTGTCTTATTGTGTTTCTCCGTGAATTTATCCTGTATGGGACTCTCTGCACTTCCTGATTGATTGACTGTTTCCTTTCCCACATTAGGGAAGTTTTCAATATAATCTCTTTAAATAATTTCTTAGTCCCTTTCTTTTTCTCTTCTTCTTCTGGACCCCCTGTAATTAGAATGTTGGTGCATTTAATGTTGTCCCAGACGTCTCTGAGACTGTCCTTAATTCTTTTCATTCTTTTTTCTTTATTCTGCTCTGTGGTAGTTATTTCCACTATTTTATCTTCCAGGTCACTTATCCTTTCTTCTGCCTCAGTTATTCTGCTATTGATTCCTTCTAGAGAATTTTTAATTTGATTTATTGTGTTGTTCATCATTGTTTTTTGCTCTTTAGTTCTGTTAGGTCCTTATTAAATGTTTCTTGTATTTTCTCCATTCTGTTTCCAAGATTTTGGATCATCTTTACTGTCATTACTCTGAATTCTTTTTCAGCTAGACTGCCTATTTCCTCTTCATTTGTTTGGTCTGGTGGGTCTTTATTTTGCTCCTTCATCTGTTGCATGTTTCTCTGTCTTCTCATTTTGCTTATCTTACTGTGTTTGGGGTCTCCTTTTCACAGGCTGCAGGTTTGTAGTTCCCATTGTTTTTGGTGTCTGCCCGCAGTGGCTAAGGCTGGTTCAGTGGATTGTGTAAGCTTGCTAGTGGAGGGGACTGGTGCCTGTGTTCCGGTGGATGAGGCTGGATCTTGTCTTTTTGGTGGGCAGGACCGTGTCCAGATGTGTGTTTTGGGGTGTCTGTGACCTTATTATGATTTTAGACAGCCTCTCTGCTAATGGGTGGTGTTGTGTTCCTGTCTTGCTAGTTGCTTGGCCTAGGGTGTCCAGTACTGTAGCTTGCTGGTAGTTGAGTGGAGCTGGGTCTTAGTATTGAGATGGAGATCTCTGGGAGAACTTTCACTGTTTGATATTACGTGGAGCTGGGAGGTCTCTGGTGGACCAATGTCCTGAACTCGGCTCTCCCTCCTCAGAGGCACAGGACTGACATGTGGCAGGAGCACCAAGACCCTGTCAGCCACATGGCTCAGAAGAAAAGGGAGAAAAAAGAAAGAAAAATAAATAAATAAAATAAATTATTAAAAAAGATAAAAAGTAATAAATGTAATCAGGGCTTCACTGGTGGCGCAGTGGTTGAGAGTCCGCCTGCCGATGTAGGGGTGATGGGTTTGTGCCCCCGTCCAGGAGGATCCCACATGCTGCGGAGGACCCGTGAGCCATGGCCGCTTAGCCTGCGCGTCTGGAGCCTGTACTCCGTGACTGGAGAGGCCACAGCAGTGAGAGGCCTGCGTACAGCAAAAAAAAAAAAAGAAAAAAAAAAAGTAATTAATAAGAAAAAGAATGAAAGAAGAGAGCAACCAAACCAAAAACCAAATCCACCAATGATAGCAACTGCTAAAAACTGTACCAAAAAACCCACAAAAATCCAACAGACAGAACCCTAAGACAAATGGTAAAAACAAAGCTATACAGAGAAAATCACACAAAGAAGCATACACATACACACTCACAAAAAAAGAAAAAGGAAAAATATATATATAAAAAAAGGAAGAATCAATAAACAAATCAATAAACAAAACCAATAAACAAATCTACCAATGTTAATAAACTCTAAATACTAAACTAAGATAAACATAAAACCAGAAACAAATTAGATTCAGAAAGCAAACCCCAAGTCTACAGTTGCTCCCAAAATCCACCACCTCAATTTTGGAGTGATTCGTTCAGGTGTTCCAGAGATGCAGGGTACATCAAATTGCTTGTGGAGGTTTAATCCACTGCTCCTGAGGCTTCTGGGAGAAATTTCCCTTTCTCTTCTTTGTTCGCACAGCTCCTGGGGTTCAGCTTTGGATTTGGCCCTGCCTCTGGGTGTAGGTCGCCTGAGGGCATCTGTTTTTCTCTCAGACAGGACGGGGTTAAAGTAGCATCTGATTAGGGGGCTCTGGCTCACTCAGGCCTGGGGGAGGGAGAGGTACGGAATGTGGGGAGACCCTGTGGTGGGAGAGGTCGGCATGACGTTGCAACAGCCTGAGGTGCGCCATGTGTTCTCCTGGTGAAGTTGTCCCTGGATCACGGGACCCTGGCAATGGCGGGCTGCACAGGCTCCCTGGACGGGAGGTGTGGATAGTGACCTGTGGTTGCACACAGGCTTCTTGGTGGCTGCAGCAGCAGCCTTGTGTTTCATGCCCATCTCTGGGGTCCACGTTGATACCTGTGGCTCGCGCCCCTCCCTGGAGCTCGTTTAGGTGGTGCTCTGAATCCCCTCTCCTCACGCACCCTGAAACAATGGTCTCTTGCCTCTTCGGCAGCTCCAGACTTTTTCCCGGACTCCCTCCCGGCTAGCTGTGGCGCACTAGCCCCCTTCAGGCCGTGTTCACGCAGCCAACCGCAGTCCTCTCCCTAAGACCTGAACTCCGAAGCCCGAGCCTCAGCTCCCAGCCCCCACCTGCCCCCGGCGGGTGAGCAGCTAAGCCTCTCAGGCTGGTGAGTGCTGGTCTGAACCGATCCTCCGTGCGGGAATCTGTCTGCTTTGCCCTCTGCACGCCTGTTGCTGCGCTCTCCTCCGTAGCTCCGAAGCTTCCCCCCTCCGGCATTCCGTGTGTCTTCCAGTGAAGGGTCTTCCTAGTGTGTGGAAATTTTTCCTCCTTCACAGCTCCCTCCCACTGGTGCAGGTCCTGTCCCTATTCTTTTGACTCTGTTTTTTCTATTTTCTTTTGCCCTACCCAGGTATATGCGGAGTTTCTTGCCTTTTGGGAGGTCTGAGGTCTTCTGCCAGCGTTCAGTATGTGTTCTGTAGGAGTTGTTCTGCATGTAGGTTTATTTCTGATTTATCTGTGGGGAGGAAAGTGATCTCCATGACTTACTCCTCTGCCATCTTGAAGCACACAAAGTTACTTTTGTTTGTTTTTCTGGATTATTTTTGTAACATAGTTCTGTTTTCATTTTTGGCAAATGCAGACACTTAGGTTCATCTTTTCTTTTTTAAAATTAATACTCTTAATTTTGTAACAAGAGTGTGGCAAATAGTAGTTGCTTTTTTTTAGAGTAGTAATGTAGTAGTTTAATATAATAGTAAACCTTGCCCTATATAGTTTAACACGCTATATAGTAAACCACATAGTTGTAAATCATACCCTATCCTAAGATTTTAGCTTAAGTCAAGGTCTTTTCTATTAAGTACTGTCTAGGCTTTAAATGGAAAGTTTTTCTAAAGCAACGGTCAACCCCCCTGGTGGCAGAAAGAGTTCATTTTCTAGCCTAGTTATACAGCTACTACCTATGTAGGTATAGAATAGAATGATTGCATACTGTGTTTATATTTAGCATCAGGTTAAGATTTCTGTCCAGAGCAAGAAAACTTTTGTGTCTTCCATTAAACTAAATGGAGAATGGAGAGTGAAAAGTCTCTTTTATTTCCAATCAACAAACAAGACCTTTTCATTCAAGGCAAATGAAAATTATCAGTGTTAATGGAAACACATCCAGGACAGGTTAAGCTCAGGATAAGCACTAAAGCAAGACCTTTATCACCTCACATGTCTAGTATCTTAAACTGATGACATCATTTGGAAAGAACATAAAGTCCTAAGTTGTCCTTGATAATGTACTAACCTACCTGCAAATTCTATACCTATGTATGTCTAATTTTGAAAATAGCAGATTTTCATGAACTGACAAATATACACACCTATTTTCTCTAATTTTACATTCTAAATAGCAAATTTATTAAAATGTGTCACTAAATATTTGTCACTAAATAACTTTAATGAAAAGTAAAGAAAAATTTAGAGTACTTCCTAGAAATTTGTAATTCTAGGTGTCTGTTATCTGTATTTTCCCCCTACATTTCTTCTTAAAGTATTTTTTTTTGTATAATTTCAAACTTTTTGGGAATATATTCATCACGTTTCTTGATTACCCAATTTTGTAAAATACTCCCTTTCCCATCTTTAATATCTTTAGTAATTCCGCACTCTTTCCTCTTCAATTGGTTGAGTACTTTATTTGCAATCTGTCAGCACATTCACAATTTGTAATTTCCTTTTCTACTTACCATAATTAATTTCAGTATTTCTGTAGGCACATATCTGTCTTTTCAACCATTAACACAGTTTTAGCACTTACATAAAAAATATATGTATATTTAAATATACATGATATATTTATGTCTATATACATTATCTATGTTTATATTGTTATAGAATAATGTGCTATTAATGTGTTTGTTATATGTATATTTATTTATAGTTTTAGAGGGAGCAGATATGTAAAAGGGGAATATAGTGTGCGGTATTTTCCAAATTTATTTCACCACAAGCCTGTCCTACTCCGTTTTTTATCAGAGCATCTCACAGGGATAGCGTTCCATGGAATATGTTTTAGAAAATGTAGTTTATTTATCCATGCTATCAACAAATATTTATGTGCCAGTTACTAGGAATACAACAGAAGTTAAAACAGTAGAAAAAAAATCCCTACCCTCATGGAAATTACATTTTGGTGGAGACAGTCAATAAACACAGTAAACAAGAAAATTATAAAATATATTAGAAAGTGATAGGAGCTGTGCTGTGAAATAAACCAGGGAGGAGACATGGAGCACCAGGAACAGGGCTAGAGTTTGAAATAGGTGGTCTTGGAAAGATTTGTGGAAAGAGTGATGTTTGAACAGAGATTTAAAGAAGGTGATGGAGAAAACCACTCAGATACTTGGGTGCTGGGAGGTGCTTCCAGCAGAAGAAAGAGCAAGTGCAAGTGTCTTAAGGTTGGAGAGTTTTTAAGACTGGCAAAGAGGCCAGGATGGCTAGAGCGTATTAAGGGAAGGGTAGATTGCAGAGTGGAAGTTGAAGGGATAATTGAGTCAAATTATGTAGATGATTGTAAGCTCTGGGTTTTTTTTTTCTGCACCATTAGCGGTTTTGGGACATGGGAGTAGCACATTATCTGACATATTTAAGATGGATAACTGGCTACTGAGTAGAGAAAAGATAGTAGGGGGCGTGGATAAAAGCAAGGAGACTTCTTAAAAGTCTATTAAAGTAATTCAGGCAAGAGTGGGTGGTGACTGGGACCAGAGGAGTAACTAGTGATGAGCTCGTGAGAAAAGGTTAGATTCTGTGTATATTTTGACTATAGAGAAAACAGCATTTGCTAATGGATTGGATATAGAACAGGGAGAGGAGAGGAGAGAAAAGAAAAGGAAAGGAGAGAAAGGGAAATGAAAAGAGAGAAAAGCTATGCCTGAGCCACTGGAAGAATGGAGCTGCCCTTAATGGACATGAGGAGGACTATGAGTGGAATAGGTTCAGGTGGGCGTGGGCGGAGAAGATGAGTTTTGGAAATGTTGTGTCTGAGATGTGTATTTCACGTCCATGTTGAGATGTTGATGAGGTGGTTGGATGTGCCAATCTTGATTTGAGGGGTGAGATGTAGGCTAGAGATAAAATTTCTGCATTCAAAATTATATTGTTTAACTTTGGGTCATTTTATTCGCTGGTAGTGCAGAATAAATCCTGCTCTGGTGAGATACCTTCATCAACTTTACTCACTTATCTGCTGCCTTCCACACCATACCAGAGAACTGAGGGTTGCATGACATTGAACAATTGGACTGATATAGATACTTATAATAGCAATCATGGAACAAAATCACATGAATATATTCTAAATGGAATGTGCATGGCAGAGGTAATAAAGTTTAAGGGACAGAGGGAACTTGATTCAAATCCCAGATCCTCACTTACTTGCATTGTCAACTTCAATTTCCTCATCCAAAATCATAGGTCATGTTACCTTCCTTGTAGGATTATTGTGAGTATTAAATTTTACACGTGCATCTAAGCATACTGTTCAGCACAAAGTGGGCCCTCCATAAATATAAACAATTACAGAAATTTTGACCTGTTTCAGAATAATAAAAAAGTAGTAATAGTAATGCTTTTAACATTACTTAATAGCACATGTTGGCAATAGCGACGAGTAATGGTATAAAAATATATCCAGATGCTTCCTTTTGGTGACTGGTTACAGGTGAGAATGTGTTTAAGGAGATGGAATTCTGGTTGATAGCAAACTTCTAAATGTTTGTCAGTATAGTAAACTTTTCTTTCTTTATAGATTTACTTATTTAAACTAATTTATTTTAAATAAATAATACACGCACATGAAATAAATAAAAGTATAGAAAAATGTAGTGAAAATTAATTCAGTCACAATGACCTAACTCTCCTACTACCCAGTTATCTTTCCTTAAAGCAGCCATTATTGCCAGTACAATCTGTAATCATTTATCATTGCACATGTTTGTGAGTATATCCGATAAATTCCTGGAAATGTAATTATATCTAAGAGTATATGTGTATTAAAAATCATTGATAAATATTGACAAATTACTCTCCCTTGATGTTGCACCAATTCACAATTTCACTAACGGTATTTGAAACTGCCTCTTTCTCTATAACCTCATCAACAAGAATACAGTTTTTAATCTGATCTTTCTGTACTAATTGTCAGATCAGCTAATATTTCACTTATTTTTATTACTATTTTTACAGCAGAACAACTTGAAGGACTATTTCAAATAAATGGCAACATATCAGGGAAATTTGAAGTATCAAAACTGTTTCTCTTGAAATGTAGGCTGATTATTTGCAGTTATAGAAAGGTCAGTGCAACAGTTGCTGGTAATCAACAAAGAAATTTATATAGTTTTCGCTCTCAGATATACGTTGTTTGCTGGACATATTTGCAAATGCCAAATTATGCTTAGTTTTTATCATATCACTAAGAACATTTTAAGATGTCTTATTTCCTTCCCATATATATGTGTGGAGAGAGGAAAGGTACATTTCTGGATAAACAGTAATGATGAACATAAGCTGATGATTCCCGCTGGTTTAAATAAGTATTTGGTAGATATATATGTGACACATGTTTTTCCCTCTAAATCAAGTATATAAAAACATTTTGAACTTCAAAAAAAAATTGAAGATCATATGAAAGGAGATAGGGGTCAGATATAAGAAATGACATTCAGCGTAAATATTGCACAAAAGTTATTTCATTGCTTTGTGGCATTTATGGCTTCTCAGCGTCAGGTCAGAAGGATTTATTTCTGTTAAGTTGAGGTTCCCACTATCTCTCAAAATTTACTTCTCTGATATGGTTAGCAGTTTGATTTGGGAGCAAAATTTCAGAGAGAATGTCATTTATTTGAAAATTTAAAAATATCCCTATTCCTCAGTTACTAATGAGGGCAGGGGCAGGTGGTCTGCAGAGGAACAGATTATCTAGTTTAGGCAGATAATTCCTTAAAAACTGTTAAAAATATCCACAGCACCGCAAGGCCTGATATTTACTAGGTGGTCAATAAATATTTGTTGAATAAATGAAATAATTATATAAAGGAAAAAATAAAGACATATGGAATGCTTTGGGCAAGCTACTTAACTGCTCTGATCTTCAGCTTCCTCATGTATAAAATGGAGACAATATTAGTACTTACCTTATGAGAATTGCTGTGAGGATTACATTGTAAAATGTAGGCAAAGTATGCTATACCTTGCCAAGCACATAGTAAAAGCTCTATAAATATTAACTGTTACGATGATAGTTTTTTTTATAGTGAAGGAGAGAATTTCATAACTTTCATTCATAGCATAAAGGGGGAATAACATTTTATTGAATAAGTCAGGGCTTTGTAACAAAGATTTTCTTCAAAGAGGACCAGAAAATTTTCATTTGCTTTGCCAGATTTCTTCAGTATCTTAGTTAATATTGGTTGCCCAAAATGGCACCTTGAGTCTTAAGTCATTTAGTCACCAGCTACCACTTTATCTAGACCCATATCATTAGTGTTGGAAGAAGCTGCATTGTTGGGTGGATCTCATTCAAAACTGACTTGAAGGTTATACATATCTTACCCATGTCAGTGCACTCTTAGATTTCCTCAATACTTTTTTCATGGACTTTGACCATTTTAACCTAGCTCACCCTTCTAGAAAACTGTGCATATATAAAATAAAATTTGAGCATACTAAGCCAGATAACTATCTGATTAGAAACTTACTAATAATTAAAAAAAGCATATGACAAACATAAAATAGGTCTTTTCATAAGGAAGTCTAAATTCTATATGCCTCCAAAATTCTAATCTGTTGAAACCCAGCAATGTATTTCAACAAGCAGGACTATTTCACTGGTCAATTCTTGAATCTCAGCTAGCATGATTATCTCTATATTCAAGGCCTTACCTCTCATATAGTCAATGATGGTTGTTCCAAAACCAAAATGATAGCCCAAAGATGAGAGTCTGACAAGCTTTTCTGGTCAGCCAAGAAATTAGAAAAATAAAAGCAATGTGGTGTGTTCTCCATAAGGTTAAATTTAGTTAGTTTTTATAAAAAATTTGAGATTCTCATTTGATGTTTAAACATCCATTAGAAAAGGAAATAGTGGTGATAGTGGATAACAGTAACCATTGTGTATCAGCCAAAAAAAGTTGATTACTCCATGTGTGTCCCCTAGCATTTTTTTCTTAGCTGGGTATAGGGTAAGTTCTAATCTCTCTTAGGGTTACACTTCCCATTCAGCTAATGACCATCCCTGTCTATGGTATGATATTCTATTAGAACCATGCTACATTTATATTCCTATATTATTATTATTATTATTTTTTTGTGTGTGTGGTATGCGGGCCCCTCACTGCTGTGGCCTCCCCCGCTGCGGAGCAGGCCCAGCGGCCACGGCTCACGGGCCCAGCTGCTCCGCGGCACGCGGGATCCCCCCGGACCGGGACATGAACCCGTGCCCCCTGCACCGGCAGGCGGTCTCTCAACCACTGTGCCACCAGGGAAGCCCCCTATATTATTATTTGAATTCCATTAAATCCACTACTCCTTCAATGAACATGTACTGCGCTCTCTCTTTCTCCCTCTGTCTTTCTTTCTCTATATGTATATATGTATGTGTATATATATATATACACAAATACACACACACACACACACACACACATACACTCACAGAAATACAATGTATATAGATAGCATATCACTACTGTGATGTATAATCACTGGGTATTTGATTACTTCTGCCTAGCACTACATCTAATTTGACATGTTTTCTTAATTTAAACTCTTTTGACTATCACCTTTTTACTTCTTTTCTATTTCCTGCTATCTTGTTCAAATAAAACAAAGAAATGTTTTTACAAATATACAGTTGAAGGGTACTTAGAAAGCTAAGAAAAAAATGTCACCATCAGAATTTCAACAGTATGTTTCATATTCACCTAGAAATAAAACAAAACAGAAGAATAAAACGTACCCAAATTAGAAATATATCTTAACTGAACCCTGCAAAAGTACTATAGAGTTTGAATTATTTTTCTTAAGAAGAATGAGGCCTACACATCATTGAGCTCCAGATTTGGGGGAAAGGTTCTAGCCCACTGCTTTTCGGCACTTGAATCGGCTTAAAGGGAATTGTCTGCCGTGCTTGATGATTTGGCAGATTCCGGAAACTGCTGGATGTTCTGGGCTCAATGGAATAGAACACCAGAGGCTGAAACTGATTCATGATCCACTTAGTGGAGAAGGAAAATGTTTTTACCTGGAGGAGTTATCTTTTCCTCTAACATTTTGTCCTGGGTTGTGGTTTGGAATAATCTCACAGCATTCCCAAGTAGAAATATTTTTTCAGTGCTTTCAGTATAGTGATTGATGCCTTTGGGTGAAAAGCTAGTGCTGTACATAAACTGTTAATTTTTGGCTTGCCTTCACAACTTATTTTGTTTTTGTTGTTGTTTAGTATTCTTATTTAAAATATTCTGAAATAAGACTTACAACTCTAGAAAAGTCTTTTTTTCCAAGTTGTAAACTAAAAGTGAATTCAAGAAATCTATAAAAATGCCATTGGCTTTTGTAGAATAGAAGAGTTGGAAAATGCTTTCATGTACACAATCTTATTTGATGGACGGTGGTCCCATGAAAGAGACCTAAGAGGTAACTTGTCTACACTGGCTCAACTCTTAAGTGTCCCAAGATGTTCTCTCTGATTCCAAGTTTTGGATCTTTCTATGAGAACTCACTGCCTCTAATATTCTGTATTATTTCTGTCATCTAAAATATTTTTCTGCCTGTATGTATTTTACCTACCCATTCTAACTTGATGATCGAGTTGAGAAAATTATAAGGAAGTCAAATCTCCTTAATTATTTGCTGTTTGTGTTGAAGCTATCGCATATATTCATTTCCTTAGATATTCATTATCTTTCACCATTTTAATTCCTTTTCTGTGTTTAGAGAAAAATCATGGTTTATGAAAGTCACTGAGAGATAATTACCTGCCTGTAATTGATGGTAACTGCTTGGAATTTTCCAAGGACTATGTGGATTATGGCTGGTCATCACATTAGAATCTGTCTCATGGGGTTCCATTGTGCTGTTTGAAAAACTATGAGGAATAGTAGGAAACTACTAAGAATTTCAACCTAAAGTGACCCAAGTGGCTTACTCTGGATCCTGTGTGATATTTTTCATTTTTAGTATGAAGACTGGGATTTGTGATTTAAATTTTATTTGGTGAAAATCTTCCCGCTGTAAACTTGAGCTTTATTTTGTCCATTCTTTATTTCCATGCTTTTTTCCATTTTATTATTAGAGAATTAGAATAATTAGAATGCAAAGCACCACCTCCCACAGAAAACCTTTTTGATAAGTGCCAGAAATTTCATTTTTCTGTCCTTGTTCACTAGTTTGCATGATCACGAATTATCTTTTGTTTTCTAGTTAACATATTTATACTTGGTTCATCTTCTCCCCTTCTCCACCCCAAGTCCAGTTCTCCATCTAGGTTCTCAGGGACGTGACCCCTACTTTGTTTCCCTAATAGTTATTGTGACAAAATTTTCTGAATTCTTGCTCTGGAAAAATTCAGAATATATAAAATGGGAATAGTAAAATTTAAAAATTTATCAGATGTGCCACAGGACCATGCATTATAAGAGAACAGAATATCAGAGAGGTATATGGAATTCTCAGATATTCCCCAAATTTCCTTAGCTTAGGGATTCCATTTTTGCCCAGGCAGAATTTTTTAAATTCTATTTTATTGTGAATATAATGGACATATGTAAAAGTGCATAAAGTAAATAATACTGATGCAAAAATTATATCCATATCGCTGCCACCTAGGTTAAGAAACAGAACATTGCCAGAATCCCAGAAAAACTCTGCATTGTCCATCCCAACTCTGCTGATTTTTATGCTATCCACTTCCTAACTTTCCTTTAAATTTTATATCAATCATGCAGTCTGTATGGATGCTGTTAGTTCTCCACCCTACCTCTCACATCTCCTTTATCAGATGCTATGAGTTTTGCATGGCAAAAATTCACAGCTGCCCAGTTATCTGGAGAACTGCCCTTGGCCAAATGGGAATTGCTACCTGGGAAGCTGTGTCTCCTCTCTCTGTAGCCCCAGTACCGACTGGCAGTGTGGCCCAAAAGGCCAGTCCTGGAACTCAGAGTTGAACTATGTGATGCTCTGGGGTTTCAACTTGGGATCAGACTGAGCTATTCTCTAGCTGAGACCTCATTTTTGCAGGCTTTATCCTGCTTCCTTTACTCCTCTTCTCCTGACAGCAGTCTTCCCATAAATGAGTCCCTTGAACCAGAATCTCTGTCTCAGGCTCTGATCCTAGGGAGCTAGAGCTAAGACACCTCCAGTATTAGTTTCCTATTGTCTTATAACATACTACAACAGCCTTCATGTCTTAAACAACATTCATTTTTGATCTCACAGTTTCTGTGGGTAAAGAACTTCCAGGTATGGCTTAACTAGGTCCTGTGCAAAGCTGCAATCAAAATTTTGACTGAGGTGGGGGTCTCATCTGAAGGTTTGACTCCAGAAGGATCTGTTTCCAAGCTCACTCAGGTTGTGAGCAGAATTAATTTCCTTCCAGTAGGAATGAGGGCTTCATCTTATTGCTTGCTGTCAGTCAGCTAGAAACACTTGCAGGAATTCAACAGTAAATCCTTGCCATGTGGGTCCCCCAGCATGGTCACCTGCTTCATCAAAACCCAAAAGGAAAAGAAAGAGAGACTCCAGCAGGACAGATGTTATAGTCTTATGTAATGTAATCATATATACATAATTGTGTACAGCCCATCGCTTTTTGCTGTATCCTTTTGGTTAAAAGAGAGTCACAAGTTCCTCCCACATTACAGAGGAGGGGATCACACAAGAGTGTGAACCTCAGGAGCTGGGAATTATGAGGGCTACATTAGGAATCTGCCTGCCACACATCCATAGCCAATTTAGACTATTTTTGTCTGGTTTTGAATTTATGTATTTGGGATCATGCACCATGTACGTGTTGTGTCTATTTTATTTTTTCCCCTCTTTTTTTTTATATGCATACCCACTCTTCTCAAATCATTTACTATATTTTTAAGATTTATCTGTGTTTTGCATGTGGTTATAGTCCACTCATGTTTATTTATGTGTAATATTCTATTTAATGAAAACCAGTAAATTATTTTTTCATTCTGCTATTGTTAGACATACTGTTGAATTGAATTGTTTCCATTTTGTTTTTGCTATAGCAAAATATGCAATTATGAAGATAATTGTGCATGTTTTCTGATGCATATAGTCTCACTTCTCTGTGAAACTGTGCTTCTCAAATTTTAACACACTTAAGAATTATCTGATGGACTTGTTAAAACCCAGATTCTGGGACCCAACCACAGAGTTTCTGTTTCAGAGGACCTTGATGGGGATTCGAATCCTAACATCTTCCCAGGTAACGCTGATGCTGGCGATCTGGGGGTCCACACTTGAGGAAGCACTGCTATAGAATGCATTCTTAGGTGTGGAATTGCAAGGTCAAGAGTATTAGTATTTGTTAATACATATATCTGGTGAATTTAATATTTTTTACTCATGCAGACCATTTCTCTAATAATTCTCCTTGCCTTAAAATTTGTTTTCTTTAATATTACTATAGTTACATTAGATTTTTGAGAGGAGTTTGTTTGATTGATTTTTTAAAAAATCATTTTACATTCAAGATTTTTGTAAACACTAACTTCAAATGTGTATATTATAAAGGGCTTATACCTAGTTATTATTTTTAAAAACCAGTACAATCATTGCTTTTTAACTTAAGTGTGTGGTTAATTTACATTTAATGCAATTGCCAAAATATTTGGTTTTAAATTGGTTATATTCTTATGTGATTAGTAACTGTTTTGCCTGTTCTATATTCCCTTTTTTTCTTTGTTGCTACACACACACACACACACACACACATACACACACACAAACAAATATTTAAGAGTTTGGAAGTTATAAATTTTTAACTTCCAAATTTTTAAATAGATCTATTCGTGGGTATAGCCCAGAGATAATACTATGCACCAATAATTTATCAAAGATTAGTAATTATCTTTACCTGAACTGTTCTTTCAGAAAATGTGAGGATCTTAGCATACTTTATATTCAATTACTTCCTCCCAATTTATATGCTATTATTTTATGTTTTAATTCTCTTTCTATATATTAAGCCCCACAAGATGCCTTTAATTTTATTTTCTATAATCAATGTTTATTTAAATTTACCACATATGTACCATTTTCCTTGCTCATCATACTTTCCAGCATTTCTGAGGTTGTCTCCATGAATGTAGTAAGAATTGTTGTTTTACTGTCTATACCTGCTAATTCCAGCATCTGGATTCTCAATGTATCTCTTTCTGTCTTCTGTTGTTCCTCCTGATTTGGCTCTTCTTATGTGTCTCATTATCTTTCTTTTTGGACATTGTATTCAAAAATCACTTTTGAAATAAGTTGAGGCCGAAAATGGCGTTTGTTTGTTTTCCAGAGAAGATAGAATAGTCAGAGCCATGGCAAAAACAGAATTCACTTGAAAGGATTAAGGGACCATTTACAGAGTTTTGTGGGCTAGAAAACTGACAAAGGATGTTGAGTTGCCTAGTCTGAGTTTGCAGGGACACAGGGCAGTAGCAGTGAAAGGCCACCTAAGGGCCTTTACTTGTAGATAGATGCAGCCAGTGCCAGAAATGCAGCACCGAAGCACGAATGGGGGTGGGAAAGGCAATGTCCTGATTTCTCTGTCCTCCTACCATCTGATCTCCTGCCCCTGCTTTCCTTTGTCTAAAACCAAACAGAAGCCAGGGGACAAGGGAGCCTGGATGATGTAGTCAATGATGGGTAGTGGCACTGCAGCAAAGAGCAGGGAAGAGAAGGGCAGAAAGTAGATTTGGAGAGCAAATGTGGAATAACAAGTATAGTGGATGTAGTTTTTTCTTCTCTTAGGCTCCTTGCTGGGGCCAAGGCTTGAGTCTTTCTGGGACACCAGAAATATAGTCCAGTCACTCTCTGTCAGGACAGAACCTCCAGACCTGAACCCAGAGGAGTGGTGACTCACCCAAGTCCCCTGTCATGGTGGGTACTATATGCCACCCTCTGCTCAGTGAGTCCACTCAAAGCAAAATTCTACCTTTCAGCTTTTGTCAGTCAATCTGTAAAATCTCCAGGGCAGAATCAAGGCTCAGCTCTAATGTTCTTTGACTTCCATCTGGCAGTTACCCACTCCCTTTAATGTTTTTGCTAGAAATTTTGAAGGGAGATAGGGACGACCTAACTATTTGGTTTGTTTCCAGTAGGCGAGTTGGACAGGGATTGACAAACTATGGCATATGGGACAAATCCCACCCAATGCTTGTTTTTCGTAAATTAAGTTTTATTGGAAAAAAACCCATGCTTATTATTAACATATTGTTGATGGCTGTATTCATGCTGCAGTGGCAGAGTTGAGTAATTGTGATAGAGACAGTAGGACCCACAAAACCTTAACACTTATATTTAGCCCTTTGCAGAAAAACTTGGTTGAATTCTGCTATACATGCCCACCATTTTCAGAAACCAACCATCCTTCCCACAAGAATATTTAAAACATATATAATTCATAGTGTGAAGCATCTTCATGTATACCATCTAATTAAATTTTAGTGGCAAACTCGAGTTGAGCTTCTTTTCCTTATTATTACAGATCTATCTAATAATGGTGATATTAATGAGATGTTCAGTGCTCAAATTGAAGTTAATTGGAAGGAAAATAAGTGGAAAGAAGTGGTCTAGATTATTGGAAAAAGCTAATCAAACTGCCACTGATAGAGATAAATAGAAAACTATAACTTTAACATGATTAAAATCTGATTAAGAGATTTAATTAAATGTGCACACATAATATAGGCATATAATCATATAAATCACATTTTGATAATTGCTAGCACCTACTATGTGGCTGTATTGTGCTAGAATTTTTATGTGCACTATCCCAATCAAGTTCCTATCTCTGAATCTCTGTTGAGTTAAATTATAATTCTTCTCATTTTACAGATGGGTAGACTGAGTTCCAGAAAGTTTAAGCAAGGTTGATCATGATCTCAAGCTTGCAGGTAACAGCCATGGGATTTGGATCCACTGTAGAGTAAAAGCATCAGAAGGACCAGCCAGGGCCATTTCATGTATCCCCTTTAGACAACAGTTCAGCCCCAGTAGGTTTTGTTTATGTTAAACACAATAACAATCCCATCTCTGACTTTTTTTTTTAAATACATCTCTTTCATCTGTATACTGGAAAAAAGTCAAATGGCCCAGGCAGAAATATTTCCTTCTAAGAAACAGTAGGACAAATCTGATTGATTTGGGCTGAGAGGTACTGACAATTCAACAGCAGCCAGCTGAAATTGCCTTTCCAACTGAAGTGGTTAAGCCTGGCCTAGAGCACTGCAGTCAGCTTGCACCTGCTGTCTGAAACCTTTGCAGCTCTTCAGAGGCACCACGGGTCTTTGAGGTATCTTTTTTTTTTTTATAGAGCAAAATGCATAAATCATAGATTTTTATTATTTTTACATATTATGAAAAACTATTACCATTAAAATAAAATTTAGATACTGATCTCTTAAAATTTATATTTGACATATTAACAGTTCTTTGAGGTATCTTATGGCTCTGTCCTGTATTTATTATGTTGATGAATATCAAAGAAGTGGAGGGCAAGTTTGGAAGCTTTAAATAAACTACAGATATACTCTGGGAACTTCTAATTGCATTTTAAGTTGTATTTTATGTGTACTCTTTAGAAAACATTCTTTTCCCCTGTAAATTCCTAAGAGACTATTCCTTAGCCTGAACTGAAAAACTGGAAAGTTTTTGTCTCTTAAATCCAATTGAGTTTTAGGTTTCTGTAACTTCCTAAAGTCCTCGATTTTTTTCCAAGCAAGATATTTGTACTTAGAGGACTTAGTTTTGCTTTAACTGTGCCAAAGATTTGCCCCAAGTCTGAGGCCAACATGAAACTAATTGAGCCGCTAGAAGAACTTTATCTTGACTGATAAGTAATAGAAAATGGGGTTATTGTTGCACAAGACTTATAGGCTTAACTTTAGCAGCTGTGAATATTGCAATAGATTTAAAATGTTTTTGTTTTTAAGATAATTAAGTAAAAAATGCCCAATTAAATTCTAAATAATGTTATACCAGTAGGCGTGTTTACATATTGTAGTTGGTCTGAGGTGAAAAATGAGCTAAGTAGGTGACCGAACCACTAGAATATTTCCAGTGTTAGAGTGTTTCATCACTTCCTTCCCTATTTTCTGCTCCAACATCCCTATTTTTTTTTTTTTTAGATTTTATTCCAACCACTTTAATAATAACATTAATTAAAAACAATCTATAGGACTTTCTTGGTGGCGCAGTGGTTGAGAGTCCTCCTGCCAATGCAGGGGACAAAGGTTCGTGCCCCGGTCCGGGAGGATCCCACATGCCATGGAGCGGCTGGGCCTGTGAGCCATGGCTGCTGAGCCTACGTGTCCGGAGCCTGTGCTCCGCAACGGGAGAGGCCACAGCAGTGAGAGGCCTGCGTACTGCAAAAAAAACCACAATAAAACAAAAAAAAAGCAATCTGTACAAGCCAGTTACAACACAGATATCAGGTTACTTGAAAAAGCAAAATTCAAATACATGTTGTCTACAAAAATGCACACTAAATATAAAGACATAGGTTCAGTAAGTCAGAAAGAGAAAAACAAATACCATATGCTAACACATATATATGGAATCTAAAAAAAAAAAAAAGTCATGAAGAACCTAGGGGCAAGATGGGAATAAAGACACAGACCTACTAGAGAATGGGCTTGAGGACACAGGGAGGGCGAAGGGTAAGCTGGGACAAAGTGAGAGGGTGGCATGGACATATATACACTGCCAAATATAAAACAGATAGCTAGTGGGAAGCAGCTGCATAGCACAGGGAGGTCAGCTGGGTGCTTTGTGACCACCTAGAGGGGTGGGATAGGGAGGGTGGGAGGGAGACACAAGAGGGAGGAGATATGGGAACATATGTATATGTATAACTGATTCACTTTGTGATACAGCAGAAACTATCACACCATTGTAAAGCAATTATACTCCAATAAAGATGTTAAAAAAATAAAAAGACAGGTTCAAAGCAAAAGGATGAAAAAATTCACACTGTGAAAACACTAATCAAAATAAAGTTGTAAAAGCAATAATAAATTTTTTATAGAAAGGAGGAAAGCTATACAAGAGATTAACCATTTTTACAATAGTAGTATCTTATAGTTTGGTCGATTACATGTGTAGGTAATTTATTAATTATATCCCTGCTTTTAAATTTGCAATATATTAGTCATGAAGAGAGAAAAATGTAGGGGAGGATAGTATAGAAAGGCAGAAAGGTTAGTACTTAAATTGTTTTGTTTTATTGAGCTATAGTTGATTTACAATATTGCATTAGTTTCAGGTATACAGCAAAGTGATTCAGTTACACATTTTTTTTCAGATTCTTTTCCATTATAGGTTATTACAAGATACTGAATATAGTTCCCTGTGCTATACAGTAAATCCTTGTTGTTTATCTCTTTTATATACAGTGGTATGTATCTGTTAATCCCCAAATTCTAATTTATCCCTCCCCACACCCCTTTCCCCTTTGGTAACCTTAAGTTTTTCTTTCTATGTCTCTGAGTCTGTTTCTGTTTTGTAAATAAGTTCATTTGTATTATTTTTTTTAGATTCCACATATAAGTGATATCATATAATATTTGTCTTTGTCTGACTTACTTCACTTAGTATGATAATCTCTAGGCCCACCCATGTTGCTGCAAATGGCATTATTTCATTCTTTTTAATGGCTGAGTAATATTCCATTGTGTATATATACCATATCTTCTTTATCCATTCATCTGTTGATGGATACTTAGGTTGCTGCCGTGTCTTGGCTATTATAAGTAGTGCTTCTATGAACATTGGTATGCATGTATCTATTCAAATTACTGTTTTTGTCTTTTCTGGATATGTGCCCAGGAGTGGGATTGTTGGATCATATGGTAACTCTATTTTTCATTTGTTAAGGAACCTCCGTACTGTTTGCCATGGTGGCTGCACCAATATACATTTCCATCAGCATTCTAGGAGGGTTCGGAAAGGCTAGTACTTTATCACAAGGCAAGCTGTCAAATCATAGACCATCACTGGAGAATCGATTCACTTGTAGATTCAAATATGTGATCTCAACATAATGTAGCATGAGAGATTGCAGAAGGTTGATCTCTGTGTTTCTCATAATGTATCTTTTAACAAACATACAGTGCATAAAGTCTTGTCTCACACAACTTGAAAACATTCAAAACTATTTTTGTGAGTTACCTTTATATGTCTTCTGTCAGACAAAAATAAAATAAGGAGATGGCCTAGAATATTTTTTATGAAACAATGAAATGGCCTCATAAAGGTTGGGAAAAGAATATCAGTCCATTCAACTTTGCTTGCAATAATTTTTTCAGTTTTAAACCCTTTTCTAGTTAATAACTACTCTGACACACACACACACACACACACACACACACACACACACACACACACACACACACACACACACACCCATACCCGAGGGTTAATACTATCCTAACAGTTCCACCGTCATACATTAGTTTTGCATGCATTGGAAACTTATACATGTAGAATCATACAATATATATTCTTTTATGTCTTTTTTCATCCATGAGATTCACCTATGTCATTGAATTTAGTTTTAGTACATTCATTCTCACTGAGGAAGGAAGGAAGGAAGGAAGATTGTGTGACTGTACTAAACATTATTTATTAATTTTACTTTTGAAGATATTTGGTTTCTGGGGCCACGCTTAAGGGTTGAAGAATCCTGGACAAATGTTTGTTTGTGTTTTGCAAGGTCTTGCCTTTATAAGTGATATTAAAAATTAATTACAAATTTATGGGCCCATATGAATATAGTGATTTACAAATAAACATTTAGAATCATAAGTAGAGAAGAGGTACCTACATACTTGTTTATTGGTCATCCAGTAGACAAAAAGATTCCTCATAATGTTCAGGTATCTTTTCATTCAGGTCCAGGAACTGTGTCTTCATGTTCTTTATTATCAAATGGCTTATCTTGTTCATACCACAAGGAAAAAAGGTAGCAACACTTACTGTCCATAATGTCATGGCTCTTCACAACCTGTTGGTATTGAAACAATATAGGTCTTTTTTGCCTTTTAATTTCCCTAATAGCTTTTATTAAATGCTGGCTACCTCATTACCCATGATATTGCATCATCCATTGTGCCACCTGTGAATACTGGCTTCCAATGACTCTCTCAAAAATGTTACTTCACTTCATTGATTATGACCACAAATGTAAGTCTTATCCATAATATGTAGGAAAGAATCAACAATAATTCGTTTTTTAGTCATGTTAAATTTACCATTCATAATTTTATAGGATAAACATAAAATAACACATAACTGTGTCTTACCTTGAACTCTTTTGACCATGATCGCTACAATTCTAGAATGTGATATCTTTCAATGCCTTCTACATCCTCTTACCATTGGGGATGACAGGCTAGGAGTCTGTCAGCAGGGCAAACAGTGTGGTCTTGCTTACATAAGGAATGTCCCTGCCTTGTGCAGTACATCCATCTTAAGACCAATGAAGGGAAGCATTATGTTTTCCCACTTGTTGGAAGCAAGAAAAGACACAGATCAAGAGGACCCATGGGCATTATAGAGCATCAGTCGGATAGCCTGTGGAAGAGGTAGGCATGACAAACCCTGGAGGACTGGCTGATATGTGATATGCATTCTGTGGAGAGGATAGGGGATTGTACTATGTACCTGGGGTGGGATGTGTGCTGCAAGCCCCACCATTGCCAAGTGCAATAGCCTAGAGGTGACACTTAGGTAAGAGTTGATGCATGGGCATACACAGATGGCTCATGTTCAAGGGTTGGCAGTGGACTGTTGGTAGCCCAGAGCTTGTATCTATCACGTGTCACCCAAAATCAGTATATTAGCACCATTCTGGTGACTCAATCTCATATGATACAATAAAGCTACAACAACAAACCAAACATTTGCCAGCCAAGGAGTCCTGGATCTCCTTGGAGCAACTGGTTAATCCCATGAGTGGCGTTGAGAGTTGGAAAGTACCCAGAGGAATGAAATAGGGACCAGGACCCATGTGGGACCTAGTCTGGGCTCAGACATACCACATGGATAGCATTGCTAACTCCAGCTGATCCTACCCACTAGAAAGAGACTGAAAATTTCAAGGATGACACTCCAATGCATGGGACTCCTTGAGGCATTGCTAGGTAGGGCACTACTTGTTTAGGGACAATATATTGGGTTGTTTCTAGTTTCAACCATTGCAAATAAAGCTACTATGAACATTCTCAGTGCACATATGAACTGATTTCTGCTAACCTTATACCTAGGGTGGGATTCCTTGATTATAATGAATTATAATCGAACATAACATGCATGTTAACTTTAGTAGACCCTGACAGTTTTCTAGAGCATTTATATCAAGTCACACTCCCAGTAGCATGATAATACCAGAGCTTCACATTCCTCTCAGTATTTCGTGAGGTCATTATCATTACTTAAAAAAAAAAAAGTAGCTCTTCTAGTGGATTCAGTGGTACTTCATAGTGGTTTTCATTCAGATATTCCTGATGAATAATGATGTAGAGAACCTTTTCATATGCTTTTTGGCCATGTTGATATCCTTGTTGAATTACCTGTTCATCGTTTTATTGCTTTGTGGAAGTCTTTTTGTTATCAATTTATTAGAGTTCTCAATGTACATCTTTAATACTAGTCTTTTATTGGTATCTGTATTGCATATATCTTTATCCTATATAAGGTTTGCATTTTCATTCTCTTAATGGTGTCTTTGAGTGACAGAACATTTTAATTTTAATGCAATTTAATTTATCAACATTTCTTTTATTGTTAGAGTACTTCTTCCTCCTTGAGAAATCTTTGTTTAAACCAAGGGTATGATATACTGTCTTTTGTTTTCTTCTAGGTACTTTATTATTTTATTTTTCTCATTATTCCAGTTGTTCTAGCATCAGTTATTGAAATGAACATTATTTCCCCCACAGCACTGCACTAGCATATTTATGGAAAAGCAAGTGATGTATAAGTGTGAGTAGGATTCTGGGATCTCTTTTCTGTAACAATGGATCTTTTACTTTTAACCTTGTACCAATACCACAATGTTTTAATTACTATAGCTACACAAGAAATCTTAATATCTTGGAGTGTATTCCCTTTAAATTTACCCTTTTTCTTAAAAATTTCTTCACTACTCTTGGTCTTTCTGACATCATTCATACCTTTGTGCATTATCAGAATTCCATCTAGGATAATTTTTCTTGTACCTGAAAAACTTCCTTTAGTTTTTAATTTCAGTGTATGTACCCTGGAAATAAATAATCTCAGATTTATTTGTCTAAAATATCTTTATTTTGCCTTCATTTGTGAAGCATATATTTGCTATGTATTGAATTCTAGATTGGCAGGTTTCTTTTTTTTTAAGGTTTCAAATTGTTTCAAGAAGTGTTTTTGTTTTTTTATTGTTTGCTCTCATTGTTTCTGATGAAAAGTTAGCTGTAGTTAGGCCTTATTATTGGTCCTTTGAAGATAATTTTATTTTTTGTTCCATTGTATTTCCCCTTCTGGCTGCCATTTTCTTTAAAAAATTATTTTAGAACAGGTTTAGATTAACAGAGAAATTAGAAAATTAATTCTGAGAGTTTCCATATTCCCTGTACCCAGTTTTCCATATTATTAACATCTTATATTAGTGTAGTACATTGGTTACAATTCCTGAACCAATATTGATACATTATTAACTAAAGTCCATACTTCATGTAGATTTCCTTATTAAATCCATCTATTAAATTTTTAATCTCAGTTATTGTCGTCGTTTCAGTTCTAGACCTTCTATATTATTCCTTTTACTGAGTCTCATTCTCTGGTGAAATTTTTCATTTTTACCTTAATTTTCTTGACATTTTAATCATATTGATTTTAAAGTCTCTGTCTAACATCTCCAGTATCTGTTTTACCAATGGCTCTGTTTCTGTTTTCTTTTGGTTTTTGATCATGTGGTCTTCAATCCTTGCACACCTTTTGATTGTTTGCTGGACATTGTGTATGACCATTTAGGTGATGTTATCTTTCTTCAGGAAGGATTCAGTTTTCTTCTCACAGACAAGTAAGGGAAGGACCAGTCATTGTACTATAGTCAAGTCTTGGTTTCACTCATTCTTAGGGCAGTTTTTCCTTTTTTGCTATGGGGTAGCCCTTTAGAGTCTCATGTGAAATTTTGGGTGTTTACCAGGAATCTTTATATGTATGTATATATTAAAATTTTTTTTGAATAAATAAATAAAAAATATATATTTAAAAAATTTTCAAGTTGACTTCTAAATGAAGCATTGATACTATGAATATTGCCCTTTTAAGCCTAAGATCCCCTTCCATTTTATTTGTTAGGCTAATGCTCTGGATTCACATAGATAACATAATTTAAGCAGATTCTCAATGTATATATGTTGTTCATTCATTCAACAAATATCTATTGAATGCTAACTCAGTGCCAGATTCTATGCTAAGTGCTAGTCATACAGTGGTGAGGAAAACACATGGTTTCTGTCCCCATGGAGCCTACAGTTCGGTGGGGAGGAACAGATATTAATAAAATGACATAAAAATACAAACTACAAACTGTGAAAATTGTTGAAAAGTAAATGTGCAGCCTCTGTGAGAGCATAGAGGGATCAGATACCGTCTGGGAGTTGTCAAACAAAACCTTGTTATGTTGAAATTTTACCTAAGGTAACATATAATTTCTGTCATTACCCTGAATAATCAGCAAGGAATGATTTTCAGTTGGAACTGGAGTTACAGCTTTTTTTCTGAATGTAGCACAAAGTTTCTAATTATCACAAGATCATCACATTAATAAAATTCCAGTGTGTAGGAGATATCCCACAAGCCTATATAACGTGTGGATAGGATGTCCTTTATTTTAAGAATTACTCTATTTAATGGCATAGGTGGGTGGCATAGGGATAGAGAAGAAGAGAGTTCTTTGTTATATACTACTAAGTAAAATTAGATATTCAGTGTATTATTTTAAAATTTCGTTTATGCTCCAAGTTGGTGCTGATAGATGGAAAGAAGGATGTACTAATATTTTTTCAGGGCAAATCACATTTACTCCTGGTCCTTGAGCATAAACTTCCACGCATATGCAAAAATGATGAAAGTTGACTACCTCGGAAGAGAATACCTGCCGAACACAATTGTCACTTGAAATGCTACTGATTTCTTGCAGCTTTGCCAAGGGAACACTATGAGCAAAGGAATGGAGGCATGAATGTGTGTAGTGTTCTCAGGGAATGGCAAGCACAACCAGGGAGTGCAAGAGAAAGGCAGAATGGAGTGGAAAAAATAGATTGTACCAGATTATGGGTTGAGGGTTATCTTGCTAAGAATTGGTAGGTAGTGGGGGAGCCACTGAAATGGTTTTGTGTGTGTGTCAGGGAAAATATCTGTTATTTGGTAAAATTGCTCTGAGAAAGTAGATTGAAAGAGGAAAGCTCTGGACTGTGAGAGTGGTTGAAGCCATTGTAAGTCTGATAAGGGGTGATGCTCAAGTGTTTCAGAAATATAACCTATGATTAAAAATAATCTCTTTGTTTTTGTTTTTTGCTTTTGGAGGAAGTCCAACAACAGGGGAATTTTAATGAATCTGATAGGATTGAGAGAAACTGATTTTTAAAAAACCCTCACTTTATGGAGAATTGATCTGTATTGAATAATTTAGGGTTCTTTAGGTGATTTTCACATTACTTAAAGCATTCTATGTTTGGACCTTTTGCTTTTTGACTCCCTCAAACCATGCTGTCCCCAAATTTAAGAATACATTAATGTAAATATATAAGGAAATCCTCATCTTTATCATTTGCTACTGAGCCCTAGACAGTTCTGATGTAAATCATTTTAGAAGCTTCCCTAATTACAATGGAAACCCATAGTGTCAGTTTGTCTGGCAGCACAGCACATTTGAATGTTTGTTTGAATATAGCTTTTAGCCTATTGACAGAAATTTGAGACTGAGGCCAAGCTTAGCAGCGTGGGCCCAGAGAAAGACCAAAGCCAGGCATGAATATTTACTGACAGTTGGTTAAGCAAAACAGCCACTCTGCTGTTTGTCTTTTCACTGTCCTGGATATTTGCTTCTTATTAATCTTTTAGATGTATGCTTCTTTTGCTGAATCCATTATTAAACAGAGAACAGACTGTGTTCGCATTGTTTGTTCTTGCTCAGGTTGATGGAGAAAAAATGTGTTAGATATAGTTAGAAGAAGTTGTATTACTTTTCTAATTACGTGCATTTACAAATAGAACAAGGTTTCTGTAAGACACTGTATTTTGGGTTGTTTTAGGTGAGAAAAATGTATATCTTAACACTAGATTATGAAGAATGATCTCACAAATTCTCTAAAATTTTTCCCCTGTTCCCTGTGAATTTTAATAGACTTATAAAAGCAATTATGCTGATAGGTTTTTGTGATATACAAAATACACTGGATTTTGTGCTTCACAGGCCGACTAAGGATTGTTATTTAGGATGATTTTGCCATATTTATCCGCAGTTTTAATTATTGCCTTATAATAATGAAAAGTAATATTATATTGTTTTATTAATATTATGGATCTATGTATCTACAATTCTCTTTCTTTTAACAACCTTGCAATTTAGAGATAAAGTGACTGAGGCCCAGAGAGTTTAAGTAACTTGCCTGATATCTACTAACTATAAATAAAGACATTGATATTCAAATTTAAGTCTGTCTCCAAAGAGCTTGTTTTTTTCTAATACACCCTGCTGCTTTTTTATAGAGATGAATGTCACACCAAATTATTTTTCTTCTACTCAGGGGAGTAGGATGAGGCATGGGGGAGTTGTGCCTTGACAACATGAAGCAGTAAGACCTCATTGTAATAAAAAATGGCAGCCAGTCTTCTGGTGGCCTGCTTATTAGTGTCTCAAAATAAAGAATTCATTTCTGGTGATGGCGAATTTTTGGCAACTAACAGAAAGAAGCAAAATACAAACACTTTGAACTAGGCTTCTAGAACTGTTACTTCTATGTGAGGGAATTATACTTTTGTCTTTTTATTTTCCCGAAGTGTTAGTTTCAGGAAAACCGAATCTCCACTTCAGTTTGACCTGAATGGGATGTGTCAAGCCTTATAACTTACTGCCTGATGGATGATGTCATGGTGAGTGGCATGTACAAGGAGGGAGTCAGTGATCCCAGACTTTCCAAAACTTGATTTGTATTTTAAGAATGTGTATGTCTAGCCTAAAGGAAAGATAACGTTCAGTGGTGAGGAAGCAGATTTCGGTATTTTAAAAGTCCATATTGTTAAATTGTGCAATTGGAATTTTATCAGGGATTAACAAACTACAGCCCTTAGGACCAAATCTCCATCATCTGAGATCTGTTTTTGTATGGTCCCCCCAAATTAAGAATGGTTTTTATATTTTTAAAGGGTTGTAAATCAAACAAACAAACAAAAAAACCCAAAAGCAAAGAAGAATATGTGAGAGAACTTACGCGGCCCTCAAAGCCCCCAAATGTTTGCTATCTGCCTGTTTACAGAAAGTTTGTCTATTCCTGAACTAAGCAATGGAGGTTAAGATATCTAAACATATACCAGTTCTACTCCATGCAGCTTGCCTTAGAGAAACAATAGATTTGTGCTTGAATCCTATTTACTGCTTGTGTGAACTTGGGCAGAGTACACAATGTTCTTGAGGAACCCTTAGTCATCCTTGAAATAGGTATAATATTACCTGTGGCATAGTATAGTCTGGAGGATTCTATATGTAAAGAGAGTTTTAAGTGCGAAAAGCAGATTGCAAAGTAGAAAGTAGAGTATAATCTCATCTTTGTAAAAATATGTTTGTTTTTATGATTGTAATCACATGAAAAATGCCTGGGAACATAGCCACTGGATTGTTAACAGTGGCAAATCCTGGAGAATGAGAATAAAATAAAAGACGTTTACTCTTTATTTTATATAGTTCTGTACGAAAACTTTTATAAGGCACTGTTTTGTTAATTGTCAACTAAAAGTAATTTAAAAGTTTTTGGTGTACAATAGGGACAGGCTAAGTATTGATCCCTCCTTGCTCCTTAAAGAAGGGAGAAAGATCCTCCCGATAGCTGATTCTAATTTGTGGATTGGAACAGCATTGTGGAAAGGCTTAAGTTTAAACCTGGGAGAACAGAGCTCAGACTTTTTAGGAGAATAAACATGCCGTCTTTTAAAATGTATTTTATAGTTAACAATTTTTAACATCTTGACTTCTAAAAGGAAGAGCAGATTCACTACTTCATTTCAGGTTTAGCTTCTAACTATGTGGCAGGATGGGGTGTCCTCACAATAGGATGCCATTTTCTCCATGTCTCACGTGGGGAAGATTCCACCACTTGTATGTCCTTTGTCCCTGAAGTCAAATTCATAGATAGCTCAGCCTAACCTCAGTGGACCCAACACTTCTGTTATTATAGGCAATTTCTGTAATTAATAAGAAATTACAGAAATAATTTGTCACCTACTCCTTACATTATAGATCAGCTGGGGCTCCACGGGTCTGTAAAAATTTAGGATTCCCTTAGATCAGTAGGCAGGGTTGTCATGGTTTGGCTGTGGATAAGCTTTATCCAGATATATAATGTAACTTGAAAGAATCCAGTTTCACTTGAAGTTGAGGAAACAGGTCCATTAGTATTATTTCTAAATTTCATGACTTCTTACTAACGCTGCTGTAACTGCTGGAGTCCCAAGACTTTCAAAATCCCCTCATTAAATATCTCAAAATAACCCAGACTTCCTCTAGGCCCCGCAAGCCATAGGATCCTCAGTAAGGTCGCTTGAGCAGCTTCTCACCAGGACTGATGGCTACTCTTGTTCTCTGTCATTGCAATGCTCTTTTGTCCTTTGCACAGACCCTGTATATCGTTTCCCATAACTCCCACTCTCTGGGATCAGATTGCCTGCCTCAGATTCCTTTCAGACCTGAGATTCTGACTCGCCCTCAAACTCTGTCTTCCTGAGGTGTGTGTCATCCATTTTCACCATCACTTTTGCCTGGCACTCTCTCTAGAATCACCATTATTCGTCTATCCTTTTGACCTTTATGGAAAAGCCTTTCTCTTCCTGGAAATATTTCTTTTATGGGATGTAAGACAGTTGATTTAATTTGATTATTCAGCTCTCTTGAATAGGATTATATCAATGGAGTGACTCTCTCCTGTTGACTCTGACTCTCCTGTCAAAGGTACATAAGCAGTGGGGAGGGGAGATAGGTTGGTTATGTAAGTTCAAGTTCAATTTTACTTTGCGTCCATCTAAACCCCCGGTAAGGCCTGGTGAATCTCATTTCTCACCTCTCAGTGATTATCCCTTAGAGTGCTGTCTTGCCTCCCTGAATCTGACTGAGCACCATTGCTGTCCTTTCTCAGCCAGGCCATCAGCCATGTCTCCATTTGGTCTGCAATTGTGAACAGGGCTTGGGTCTTTCCTGTAGGAACTGTTTCTCAGGAAAACATTGGGAGATATCTAGTATCTCCCTGTATTCTGTGATTCCTTTTTTGTTTTAATTTTTTTATTTTAGAGTAGTTTGAAATTTATTGAAAGTTGCAAAAGATGGTACAGAGTTCTCATATACACCTCACACAATTTTCTCTATTGTTAACATCTTACATCACTATAGTACATTTGTCACAGCTAAGGAACCAGTGTGGGTATGTTACTATTAACAAAATTCAATACTTAGATTTCAATAGTTCTGTGATTCTTAAAGAGATGTTTTTGTCAAGAGCACAATGGATATATGGGAGAGTGTTGTCTTATATTTTGCAGACAACTTGTGACAATTAGTTACTTGGTTGACAATTAATTACACTATTTTCTAGGTGTGTCCTGATCAAATGATTTGAAAGGGTGCCATTAGGGACAAACATTGTTTTTTCATATATCAGCTCTTTGCATTTTTTTTTTTTTTGCGATACGCGGGCCTCTCACTGCTGTGGCCTCTCCCGCTGTGGAGCACAGGCTCCAGATGCGCAGGCTCAGCGGCCATGGCTCACAGGCCCAGCCGCTCCGGGGCATGTGGTACCTTCCCAGACCGGGGTGCAAACCCGTGTCCCCTGCATCGGCAGGCGGACTCTCAACCACTGTGCCACCAGGGAAGCCCTCTTTGCATTTTTGAAACTCCATAGTAAGAGGACAAATTAGGGTAGACAAAACTAAAAAACTGGGCAGTAGAGGTTTAGGTGAGTCTTTCAAATAGGAAAGAAATAAAAATCTTTTTGGATAAGGCAGAATGAAATAAAACAACAAAGATCAACTTAAAAACATGAAAAACCATTAATGTGCCCAAAGAAATTTGGGTTGGTGGTCATAAAGTCTTACATATATACTGTACCTTCTTAAAATATAAAATTCATCTTTGTAAATGTTTTGAAGGTGCCGTGTGTGTGTGTGTATGTGTGTGTGTGTGTGTGTGTGTGTGTGTGTGTTTGAGCTGACAGGATAACATTCATTAAGCAAATAAATAGTGAGCATCTACCTAGGGACCAGACACTGTGTTAAATACTGGGGATACTGAATAAAGAAGACCATGTTCTTGCCTCCAAGAAGCTTATGGCCTGGGTGGTGATGATCTTACATATGTGTAATCCAGCCAGTTTTTCTTAACTGTTTCTCTTCCTCCAATTTCTACAGTATTTTATCTGGCATGGCAGGAGATGTCCAGCTATGGGCAATATGACCATCATTATAAATTTGTCATTATCTGCTAAGAAAGAGACAAACACAAAGTAACTATCACCTTCATTAACAAATATTTAAGTACTTGCTCTCTGTAGCACATTCGCCAGCCATTAGGCAAAGAAAAACAATATAAGACGCTACCCCTTTGAAAGCGTGTTATTCAGGGTATTTTCCTGAAAAGAAAAACAATGATACAAGGTAGTCTCAGTTAGTTCTAAAGAATATTGCAGATCTAAATTCTCTAGGAGATTAGAAACAGAGGCAATCACTCCTAGCTGGGACTAGCAGGTGAGGAGGCTTCATGGAGGAAAGCTTCTGGTTATGCCCAGAAATAAAACCCTACATGTGCACAGTGTTTTCAAGGGTTGAACTAGGCCAGCCACGTTTATTAAATTGCCTTCCCCTCCTTTTTTTGGTGCTGGTCTTTTTCTCTTACTTCTTGCCTTCTGTGTATCAAGGTGACTGCATTGAGGTGACCCATTGTTCATTTCTTGTTAGCTGAATTAGGAGAAATGCTTAAGATGGATTAAGATGGGCAGCAGCAGCAATCATGCCACCCTGAGAATAATTAAATGTAACAGAGCAAGTATGGTGATTATCCTGGTTGCTTCACTTCCCTGAGTTCCAATTCAGGCCTTGAAATCCCCTTATGCCAGTGATTAACTAACTGGTTATTTGGATGTTGTGCCACAATGTAGACTTTTGGCCTGGCGTCCTAGTTCATGGTAGAAATGAACGCTCATTCTGTACTTTGCCTTGATGTCTTCAAATGGTGTTTTACCCATAGGATGTAATTGGAGAATTTCTGTCATAATATTCCAAGTTCAGTTTTCTAATAGTCTTTGTCACATGCATTTTTATTTTAAAAATATAAATGGCACATGGTAAAATAGATAGCTAGTGGGAAGCAGCCACATAGCACAGGTAGATCAGCTCGGTGCTTTGTGACCACCTGGAGGGGTGAGATAGGGAGGGTGGGATAGGGAGGGTGGGAGGGAGACGCAAGAGGGAAGAGATATGGGGATGTATGTATATGTATAGCTGATTCACTTTGTTATAAAGCAGAAACTAACACACCATTGTAAAGCAATTATACTCCAATAAAGATGTTTAAGAAAAAAAAACAACTCTAAAAAGCTATTAAAAAAAATGGCACATGGTTTATTGTGCTACAGTCATATGTATGTGTGTGTATATGTGTGTGTGTGTGTGTGTGTGTGTGTGTGTGTGTGTGTGTGTGTATATATATGTGAATTCTTTAAAGGAAATGAAAATAAAAATTTCATAGGGTGTAGGGCAGAGCAAATGCTCATCACAGACTTATCTGACAAGTCTCTTTAAAGAACCTGTCCACAGATTGAAGATTCACTCTTTGCTCAATTTGCATCCTTGGCCCAATAAATGTTTTATGACCTCCCTGTATGAGCACTCACAGCCAGAAGGAGGTAATGCAAAATTGATCTGTATATTAAAACTGCTGAGCCAAGCGGGCTTGCTCCTGGAATTACACTGATTATGTCTATGTGTGATCCACAGGCCCTACTGAAACACCATAGTATTTGAAAAGACACCCATCAGCTGCATTTTTTATACATATAGTTTCCTCTTTCCCTCCTCTTCTTAACCGTATGGTCCAACTCCCCTTTGGACTCATGAATAGCAATAAATGTTTTCAGAAAAGAAGATGCTTCACCATTATGCTCCACAGTCTATTATTTCTAGAATACAAAGAAAGACATGGACCTTGGAATCAAACACACAGGGGCTGGAATCCCAGCTTCACCATTTATTTGCTATGTGGATTTGGGCCAATCGTTATATCTTTCTGGACCTCATATTGCTGTTTTAAAGTGGAGATAATAGCATCCACCTGCTCAAATTATTGCAAGTATAACCAGTATAGTTAGGCTTTCACTGTCTATGAATATAAAATAAGGTCCATTTCCTTTACTATCCTTGTTACAATGGTGTGAGTTAATACTAGCCTGATGGATCTCCTTAAAACATGCCCTATTTATTTCTGGTTCTCTCTTACATGGGCTAAGAACAGGTTCATTCAGGTTCTTCATTCTGGTGGCTTTAAAAAAAATTTTTTTTTGATGCGCTGCCAAGATATTCATTTATATGACAATTGTTTTTTATTGAGTACGTATTTTGTGCCAGGAACTTCTCTAGCCCATGGGTTATGTCATGAACAGGACAGACAAGATCCCTGATTTCATGAAACTTATAGATTATGGCAGTTAGGGGGTGAGGAAATTAGACAAGATAGATAAATAGTTACAGATAAAGACAAATACTCTGAAGTATATAAAGCAGCTACTCTGTAGAAATTGAGTGGAAATGTGGGATAAGGGAGCAACATTAGAGATGGTGGTCAGGAAAGTTCTTCTCTGATGAGCTGACGTTTGACCTAAAACCTTGATGGTGAGATGGATCTCACTACCTGAAGATCAAAGGTGAATGGAGAACATTCTAGACTGAAGGAGCAAAGAGAAAGAACCACCAAAATAGAGGAAGTGAGGGAAGGGGGCTAAGATTCTGGTCACCCATTCCAATGTGTGTTTTTTCCCCACGCCATCAAACAATTCTCCAACACTAGCTGGGTGTCCTACAACAACTCAGTTCGGACACTATCTACCCAGAGAAAGCATCAGATTCCACAGGTTAAGGGCTTAGTCCCACAAGACTGTTCCCCACTTCAGATGCCAATAGATTGTTACCTGTGCTTCTGACCCACTGGCTGTAAATCAGAGGTTCCTATTACCCTGTCTTTGCATTTGATTAATTTGCTAGAGGGTCTCACAGAACTCAGGAAACTAGTTTATTCGCTAGATTGCCAGTTTATTACAAAGAATACATAGGGCAAGTTACAGGGAAAGGATGCAGAGCTTCTATATCTTCTCTGAGCATGTCACTTTCCACAAATCTCCAAGTGTTCACCAACCCAGAAGCTCTCCAAATCCTGTCCTTTTGGGTTTTTATAGAGACTTCATTACATAAGCAAAATTAATTAAATCATCAGCCATTGGCAATTGATTCAGCCTCCAGCCCCTCTTCCCTCCCAGGAGGTCAGGGGAGTGGGACTGAAAGTTACAACCCTCTAATCCTCTGGTTCCTCTGGTGACCAGCCCTTATCCTTAGGTGACCTAGGGACTTTCCAAAAGTCACCTCATTAACATAACAAAGGACAGGTTTTATTGCTCTTATTAATTAGGAAATTCCAAGGTGTTTAAGAGCTCTGTGCCAGAAAAAGAGAGGAAGACCAAATATATGTGTTTTATATTATAAATTACAATATCACAGGGAGAAAAAGTGAGAAAGAGATCTGGTCATACAAGATGAGCCTGAGAGTTGTGCAGGGACCTGATCATGTATGACAATAGGCAATTAGAAAGACTGGAAGATATTGACATGTTTTAAGCAGATAAGCTGCGTGATCTGATTTACTTTTTTAAAAGATAATTCTGGCTCCTGGGTGAGTGAGAATAGGGGTACAATAGTGGAAATAAGGAAAATATTTGGCTATCATTGTAGTGCAGGTAAGAGAAGATGGTAGCTGGGTTTTTTTAAGGAGGTAGACGTGGGGAAAGAGAGGCAGAGAAGTGAAGGAGTTCATATTGTCAGGGAGGAAGAAATTTCCCTCGACTCTTCTAGGTTCTTCTAGCTGGTTTAAGGATTACATTGACATGAGGCAGATTAACAGGAGAAAATCAAGCAGAAGTTTAATGATATGTGTTCATGGAGAGGCCTAGGATAACTGAGTAACCCACTAAAATGGCTGAAACCTTCACCTTAAATACCGTTTTCAGCTAAAGACAAAAGGGATGTTGGGTGTGGTAGTTTAGGACTTCACAGGGGGAGGAAGGCAATTCACATGGAGATTAAAAAGCAAGTGTTTGGAAAAAAAAATTTTCTGGGCCGTGCATAGGCAGTGGGACATAGAGTGGACACTGATGCCCCACCACACCTAGCCCATATTCTTTGCAGATATCTCTATCTGGGGAACAGGCCCTTCCTCTAAATTTTTTTAGGCAGTTAGGGGGAAGGTCTAAATTTCTTTCCAAGTCTTGTGGGCCTTGATTATTTTTAGCTCTAAATAATCCACATACCAGAGCCATTTTGGGGTGTCAAATTTTGTGCCCCTCCAATACCTACTTCAATATAGAGCCCACGAGACTCGTTGGGCTGATTGGATAGAGGATTCAGATGTGATGCCTAGGTTTAGTTATTTAGCAGTATTTACTGACGTGGGGTAAGGATAAAATTTCTTCTTTTTCTTTTGGTGGTTGGGTGGTACAGTACAGAGCGTGAGTTCTGCTTTTTTATATGCTGTGCTTACACTTACTATTGACGATGACAGCTAAACATTGGCACTCACCATCTGCCTCTACAAGGATTAGGTCACTAGCCACTGCCGTCGCTGTCCTCCAGCACACCCTGAAAGTAGCTCAGGGTTGAGATCAGGAATGAGGCACTCTATGCTCTGGGAAAAACTGGCAGAACATGCCTTTAAATAGTTAGATATTTTCAGGAGAAGATTTTATAAAACCACTTTCTTGAATCTTCTCTTAACTAGAAAAGCACTAACATGATAAATGGAGACATCTACTCCTTGTGGCTAGAAGCAACCTTCTGCCAAAATGTGTGCTTGATTGCATGTTTCGTCCTGCACCAAAATCACATATATACTGACCTCCCCCCCTTACCTCTTCAGAGAGTTCCTCAGAGCTATCTGAGAAACTGTCTCCTGGGCTACAGTCCTCATTTTGCCCCAAATAAAACTTACCTCACAACTCTCATGTTATGCTTTTTTTTCTTTCTTCCAGTCAACAAAGATGTCAAGAGGTTAGATATATAGTCTGAAATTCAGAGTCAGGAGGGGGTGGGAGATCTAAATTTGAGAGTTATGAATATATATGGCATTTAAAATAATGTTTTTGGATGAATCGTTGGGGAATATGAATGGGAAATAAAAGAAGAGTTTATAGAATCAATCTTTAGGATAAATCTGTTATTTAGAAGTTGTCTAAAGAGGAGGAGAAAGTAAACATTGAGAGAGAGAGAGAGAGAGAGAGAATCAATGAAGTTGGGAAAAAAGTGAGATAGTGCTTGATGTTCTGGAATTTAAGGAAAAAACCTGTTTCAGAAAGTCAAGAGTGTTTGACTATATAACATACTGCTGAGAAGTGAGCAGGAAGAGACGGAAAAGGGATTATAAAATATGGCCCATGGAGGTCATTGACAGGATATTGACAAATGCTGTTTCATTGGAGTATAGAGAATGAAAACCCAATTGAAGTGATTTGAAGATGGGATAGGAGTTACAGAAATGAATTTTGAGAGCTATTTTGAGACATTTGACTGTTGAGGAAAGTAAAGATAGGAGACACTCTTTGGAAGGGCATGACAGGTCCAGGAGGTTGTTCATTTATTTTCCAAATGACAGATATAGAGCCTGTGTATTTGCCAATGTTGATAACACTGGAGAAGAATAAATTCATGGCTCTGGAGAGAGAGGGAGTCATTGCCAGAGTGAAAAATTTTGAGAGGGCAAGAGATGATGTCTATAAAACAAGTGCTTTGCATGGCATTTGATGGATAGGGACTTGTCTTCCACTGTAGAAGAAGAGAAAGCAGCGGGTGTAGGTTTGTTTTGGGGGGAAACTGAGGACAGTTCTGTCTGATTACTTCCATTATCTCAGTGGAGTACAAGGTAACGTTATTTAAGAGTGAGCAGGGAGGAAGAGGGGTTTTGGAGGGTTTGTGAAATATTGACTGAGGGGAGAGGGAATGTCACCTTATAAGGA
This sequence comes from Phocoena phocoena, assembly GCF_963924675.1. Taxonomy (NCBI): domain Eukaryota; kingdom Metazoa; phylum Chordata; class Mammalia; order Artiodactyla; family Phocoenidae; genus Phocoena; species Phocoena phocoena. The sequence continues at coordinate 42,888,937 of NC_089224.1, read as the reverse complement.
AATGTACGAGTCTTGCCAGACAGGCTTGAGTACCCTCTAAGCAGGAAATGAATTTAAAGTGAGACCTGTTAGTAAGGAGGGGTGCCTCTGCCTCTGTGTCTTGCTCAGTGGCTTGAATGAAGTAATAATATCAGTGCCTTTGGATTATTCTCTCTAAATGACATCATGTGTAGATGATGTGGTCTGTTTCAGTCACATACTTTTTAAGTCAACTTAACAGTACTTGAGAGGAAAACCATATCTGTATGTCCTTTCTATAGTTCTCTCCATCTCAGCTCCTCTCATCCTATTTCAGTTGCTCAAGAACACACACAATTCCAACGAACGGTAGTATTTTCTTTATCTGCACACTGTCCAGGAATACACTTTGCAGAAACACAATTTATATTGCCAAATAGATCATGGCAGTGAATATTTTACATGTTTCCCTAAAGAAAATATGTGTGTCCTGGTTTTACACTTGCAGAATTATAGCTCATTCAAGAGGTTGTCCCCAACCCGCAAACAAATGGTTTCCATCCCTTTCCACAAAGGAGAACTGAGATCTCTTTTCTACAATGACAGATAACCATTGTGACTTTTAAATAGCAGTTTTCATAGGTATCAAAAAAAGTTTAGGGCTGGGTTACAGTCTAAGGACCTTGCTAAATGAACTTTAAAGATTGCATATTTAATGTGCCTGGAACATACCTGCAAAATAATAGAGGCCCAAACTTGTTGATTTTAAATTTTATCCCAAGGAGATCTAGGCTTTCTTTAATAAGTTAATCATATAATGATATGATATCTAGATCATAATTAGGAACATGTAGATTCTTCTACCTGTGATAATCATTATTATTTTCAAAATACAAAATGAATTACATAGTGTATATTACTATTAGTACAAGAGCCTAAATTTGCATTAGATACTGCATTTCTGCTACTCTATTGGCTACTCTTCAGAAGCTTATTACCCCAATTTATTTTTAAAAATTGGCATTTGGTATAAGATGGACTCATCTTGAAACTTTCCCAAAGGATTTATTTATCAAGTTGGCTTGATTTGGCTTCTGGCACATGTTCAAAATAATTGTAACAGTACATTTTTAATATGCCTCTTTATTAAAAATATATTGTTTGCCACAATGAGAATCTAATTTAATTAAATATTTACAATGTGGGGTGATTACAGTAGAGCCAGGGAAAGAGAGAGTGAGAAAAAAAGAGAAGGAAAGATTTACAGTAAATGGTAGAAAATAAAATACTAGAGTATGGTCATTTGGGTTAGTGACTATAATCATAGAAATAAAAAAAAAAGATGTTTTAATGATTGGAAACAAGAAGTACTTGTAAATAATGCACTAAAACTCAAGGCTACAGTGTAAAGAATGTTGACCATGAAACAGAAAATGTTGGGCTGTTGTAAGAACCATCAGTCTTTTTGATATTCATTTATTCTTCCTTTATTCGTTCGTTGAATCATATATCCATCAATCTTTTCATCATACTTGAATAGTAATTACAACTAATTCTATCACCTTAAAAAAGATGAGGCTTGTAAAACTATAAAACTTCAAGAAGATAACAGAAGAAAATCTAGATCCCTTTTTAGATACAACACCAAAGACCTAATCCATGAAAGAAATATTCGATGTTATATTTCATTAAAATTAAAAACTTCTCCTCTGCAAAATACCAAGATATTTAGAAAACAAGCCACAGATTGGGAGAAAATATTTGCAAAAAGTATCTGATAAAGGACTGTTATCCAAAATACACAAAGAACTTTTAGAATTCAACAATAAGAAACAAACAACACAAATAAAAATGAGCCAAAGACCTTAACAGACACCTCACCAAAGAAGATACACAGATGGCAAATAAGCATATGAAAAGATGCTCAATATCATCTGTCATCAGGGAAATGCAAATTAAAACAACAACGAGATACCACACCTGCTGGAGTGGTCATAATCCAGAACACTGGCAATATCAAACGCTGTTGAGGGTGTGGAGCAACAGGAACTCTCGTTCGTTGTTGTTGGTAATCCGAAATATAGACACTTTAGAAGATGGTTTGATGGTTTCTTACAAAGGTAAACATACTCTTAACATAGGGTACAGCAATCACACTCCTTGGTATTTACCCAAAGGAGTTGAGAACTTATGTTTACATATAAACCTGCACACAGGTGTTTATGGCAGTTTTATTTGTAATTGTAAGTCTCAGAAGCAACCAAGATGTCCCTCAGTAAGTCAATGAATGAACTGTGGTACATCCAGACAATGGAATATTATTTTAGTGCTAAAAAGAACTGAGCTATCAAGGTATGAAAAGACATACAGGAAACTTATATACATATTATTAAGTGAAAGAAGCCAATCTGAAAAGGCTACACACTGTATGATTCCAACTATATGACATGTTGGAAAAGGTAAAAACTAAGAAGACAATGAAAAGATCATTGGTTGCCAGGGGTTTGGGGTGGGGGTGGGGGGAAGGGATGAATAGGCAGAGCACAGAGGATTTTCAGGGCAGGGAAAATACTCTATATGATAGTATAGGGATGGATATACATCGTTATATTTTGTCCAAACTCACAGAATATACAAAGAGAGTGAACCCTAAGGTAAATGGAATTTGGGTGAGTATGATGTGTCAGTGGTTCATCCTTGTTCAAAAATGTTCCGATGAGTGATATTGATAATGGGGGAGGCTATGCATGTTTAGGGGCAGGGTTAATGAGCAGTCTCTATACCTTCCTTTCAATTTTGTTGTAAACCTAAAACTACTCTAAAAAACAAAGTTAAAAAAAAATCGAACCCTTGACACTTTGTTCTACTTGATATGTTGTTAATAGGCTACTGTGAAATTGAGATGTGCTGACTCTAAGTGAAAAACACATGCTGGATTTGAAGTCAATAATAAAATAAAAATATTAAATATCTCATTAACAATTTTTTGCTGATTATATATTGAAATGGTATTATTTTAGTTATTTGGGGTTAAATAAAATACATTATTAAGTACAATTTCACTGGTTTCTTTTGCTTTCTTTTGATGTAGCTACTAGAAATTTAAAATTACAAATGCAACTTAAATTATATCTCTATTGGACAGTACTGCTCTAGGCCATTCTGCCCCCAAATAAGGATAATTGTTTGAAATAATGTAGGAAATATTGATATTAGTGATATAGAAAAAACACACATACATAGCTATTTAAGAGAGATTATATGACTTAAAGGGCAAGCCATACTTCTTAGATTAGGTGAATTTATAGATTTATTCTGATTCTGACTTAGAATCTTGTTTCTTACAAATGTTTTCATACTGTTTGTTTTGACATTTTCTTCTCTTTCCTAGTAAACGATTGGGTTTATAGAATTTTTCTTTGATTTTCAGTACATTTCTTCTTCCTTTCATTTTATTATCTACCTCTCTGACCAGTTTCAAGGCTTTGAGAATGACCCATCTATGACACTTCACGTGGTAAATTCTGAGGATCCATTGAGAAGCTATCATTCTAGAGTTGGATCTCTGTTTCTCTCTGCTGATGTATTTATAGCTTTCCATTTATAGCCATCCCCTGGGCATTGCAATTCTGTCTCTCTCACCACCCACCTCATCTCCCTCCCTCCCTTCACCCTCTATGTTGTGTGTGCATGTGTACTTTGGATTCTGAGAATGTATGCTGTTTAAGAATGGAAACTAATCTAATATAAAACTTTAATAAGGAAGAAATTATCAGACAAATACTAGAAGATTTTGTTGAATATCAGTCAGGAACCCTGTTATATTTGAAGTGAAGTAGCATCTAGCACTATTGACATGAATGAAGCTGACATTCAGATACAGAAAATTCATTGAATATAAATTTAAATATTAAAGAATAATGAGGTTATATGTGTCTGAAAAATTGCTTTTGCCCATGCCCATTAGAAATTTGCATAAGCTTGGAATTATGCAGCTGTTTCTATGTCTCTGAAACCATTACAAAAGTTTAATTAAAAGTTGTATAATTGAGTGGACATTATTTATTTATTTATTTATTTATTTTTGCGGTACGCGGGCCCCTCAATGCTGCGGCCTCTCCCGCTGCGGAGCACAGACGACGGACGCGCAGGCTCAGCGGCCATGGCTCACGGGCCCAGCCGCTCCGCGGCATGTGGGGTCCTCCCGGAGCGGGGCACGAACCCACGTCCCGTGCATCGGCAGGCGGACTCTCAACCACTGCGCCACCAGGGAAGCCCTTGAGTGGACATTTTTTGATGGTTTGTATACTTTTTCTATAGCTTGCAGTCTTACTACAAAATATTTTTATATATTTATACAAAAACATACAAAATGAAAATAACCCAATAATTGTAAGATATTAGTTAATGTATGAATGTGGAAAGGTCCTTTGAATGTCCCAGAATGATAAGGTTCTTACTTTCTACTTATGTTCTTTAGACAAAAATATAGTCACAATTTATAATCACTTATATTTAGACATCTTATCTATATATTATATTTGCTTCTATATGTATATAGTGGTCCATAAAATAAATGGCAACATGTTATGTCATTACTGTCAGATCTTCTACATCTTTTTATTATGAAAATAGAAGTTAATTTTGAGGTTTAATGGATGAAATATTTACCTGCAGGTTTACTACATAGGCTTCCCATTTATTAATGTTCCTGTTTAAGTGAACAACTCTTTGTGAGGTATTCTTTTACAGTTGTTATTAGTATAATCACTCATTATACCTAAGCTTGGGGATGGATATATTTACATTTTACCTATTTTTGTTCAGATGAAATTTGGAAATATGAACTGAATGTCTACTGTGTGCAGGTGCTTCTTTCCATTTGCCTAATGTAGCCACTGGTTTTGATGGTTGTATCGTGGTTATGTATAAAAACATTCCTGTTTTAAAGCATTTGGGTGTGGTGGGACATCAGGTCAGCAACTCTCAAATCGTTCAGGAAGGAAACAGTTCTTTGTACTATATGTATAATTTTTCTGTAAATTTGAAATTTTTTTTTAATAGAAGAAAAGACTGTCACTTTTAGCTGTTTGAGCTTGGGAAAGTCACTTCAACATTCTGAGTTCAGTTTCCCTTTGTGTAAAATGGAGGTACTAATATCTTAAAAAGTTGCTTTAAGGATTAAGGTTGCAAGTCACATATAGACTTGTGGTTTCCTTTTTTATTCAGTGGTCTATAATTTGTTTCTCTCATTATTTACTTAGATGTTCAAATTGTCCCATATTTGCTAGTGGGAGAATGAAAGACCCTTCTAAATGAAAGCCCATTTTCTTCACATCCTTGTAATAATACAATACCATTTTATGATTTAAAAAACTTTAGGTTGTTATCAGTATATCACATCAAAGAAAAGTATACATTAGGTAAGGGCATTTTCAGACACCTCAGAATAGAGATCCAGACTGTGGCTTGCAATAACACAAAACTATTATAAAATCCCTGAAGAACCACCTCATTACGGAGGATGCAACAGCTGTGGGAGGTGTCTGTGATACCAAGCACTGGAGCAATAACCTTAAGTGTTGTTTGCTCTATTCATAGGTGGTAGGCAGGGGTAACCCTCTGATGTTTTTTTTTAAATGAAGTTTTCTTACTTGTTTCAAAAACTATTAACCCCATAATGAAGGAAGAGCATGGTTAAGAAAATAGAACTCTGATATTTATAAAAATTGAAGTATAGTTGATTTACAATGTTGTGTTAGTTTCTGGTGTACAGCAAAGTGATTCAGCTTTATATGTATATGTGTATATATATATATATACTTTTTCATATTCTTTTCCATTATGACTTTATTGCAGGATATTGAATATAGTTCCTTGCGCTATGCAGTAGGACCTTGTTGTTTATCTATTTTATATATAGTAGTTTGTATGTGCTAATCCCAAACTCCTAATTTATCCCTCCCCCACTCCCTTTCCCCTTTGGTAACCATAAGTTTGTTTTCTATGTCTGTGAGTCTGTTTCTGTTTCATAAATAAGTTCATTTGCGTCGTATTTTAGATTCCACAAATAAATGATATCATATGGTATTTTCTTTCTTTTTCTGACTTAGTTCACTTAGTTTGATAATCTCTAGGTCCATTCATGTTTCTGCAAATGGCATTGTTTTATTCTTTTTGATGACTGAGTAGTATTCCATTGTATATTTATATACCACATCTTCTTTATCCATTTACCTGTCAGTGGACATTTAGGTTCCTTCCATGTCTTGGCTATTGTGCATAGTGTTGCGTGAACATTGGCGTGCATGTATTTTTTCTAATTAGAGTTTTCTCTGGGTATATGCCCAGGAGTGGGATTGCTGGGTCTTATGGCAACTCTATTTTAGTTTTTTGAGGAACCTCCATACTGTTTTCCATACTGGCTGCACCAATTTACATTCCCATCAACAATGTAGGAGGGTTTCCTATTCTCCACACCCCCTCCAGCATTTGTAATTTGTAGACTTTAATGATGGCTGTTCTGACTGGTCTGAGGTGGTACCTCATTGTAGTTTTGATTTGCATTTCTCTAATAATTAGTGATGTTGAGCATCTTTTCATGTGCCTATTGGTCATCTATATGTCTTCTTTGGAAAAATGTCCATTTAGGTATTATGCCCATTTTTTGATTGGGTTGTTTGTTCTTGTGTTCTTGAGTTGTATGAGTTGTTTGTATATTTTGGAAGTTAAGCCCTTGTGGGTCGCCTCATTTGCAAATATTCTCTCCCATTCCATAGGTTGTCTTTTTGTTTTGTTTATGGTTTCCTTTGCTGTGCAAAAGCTTATAAGTTTGACTAGGTCCCATTTGTTTATTTTTCCTTTTATTTCTACTGCCTTGGGGGACTGACTTAAGAAAGCATTGATACTATTTATGTCAGAGAATGTTTTGCCTGTGTTCTCTTCTAGGAGTTTATGGTGTCATGTCTTATATTTAAGTCTTTAAGGCATTTTTGGGTTCATTTTTGTGTATAGTGTGAGGTGTGTTCTAACTTCATTGATTTACCTGTGGCTGTCCAGCTTTCCCAACACCACTCCCTGAAGAGACTGTCTTTTCTCCATTCTATAGAATTCTAATATTTTTGCTCAGATTCTCTGGAAGCTGAAACAATGAAATTATCAGAAGGAAATATGGGGCGGTGGGTTGTAATTTACTTCTCTTTCCTACCCTTAGGCAAAATTTGATTCAAGCTATTCCAGACACATGGTATTATTTCTTAGTTTAAAGACCTCCTGAAATAGGAGATTCCATAACCTTCTCAGTAATCCATTTCAATATCTCCTGATACTTACAGCCTGAAATTCTGTGTCTCCAAACTAAGTACTACTTTAAGATTAAACCCTCTATTCTTGTTCTGTACTCAAAGAAAATAAAAACTCTGGTCATCATTCTCTTCAAAGTGTCTGTAAGAGAGTAGTTTTCACATTTATGGTCACCATGTTTATTCTCCACTTCCAAGGGGAAGGGACCTAACATTTCCTGAATTTCTACTCTCTGCTGGAGAGGCAATTTCACTAACATTTATTGAGTACTTACTACATGGAAAGGACTGTTATAGGTACTTGATATGTTTGAACTTTTTCAGTTTCCAGAACTACCCTCTGTCTTTAGTCTCCTAATAAACATAACAGAGGCTGGATTATTTCTCTAAGTTTGCACAATTAGAGTGACAGTTAATTTTATGTGTCAACTTGATGGTCATGGGCCAGATATTTGGTTAAATATTATTTCTAGGTGTTTCGGTGAGGGTGTTGCTAGATGAGATTAACATTTGAATCAGTAGACTGAATGCTATGAACTGAATGTTTTTGTCTCCCCCAAAATTCATATGTTAAATCCTAATGCCCAATGTGACGGTATTTAGAGATGAGGCTTTTGGGAAGTGATTAGGTCATGAGTGTGGAGCTCTCATGAATGGGATTATTGCCTTTATAAAAGACATCCCAGAGAGCTCCCTTGCCCCTTCCACCATATGGGGGTACAGCAAAAAGATGGCCATCTATTAACTAAGAATTTGGCTTTCACCAGACACCAGAATCTTCTAATACCTTGATCTTGGTCTCCCCAGCCTCCAGAAATAAACTTCTGTGGTTTATAAGCTAACCAGTCCATAGTATTTTTGTTAAAGCAGCCTGAATGGACTAATACACTGAGTAAAGCAGATTGCCTTCTCCATTGTGGATGGGCCTTATCCAATCTGTTGAAGGCCTGAATAGAATAAAGAGCTAAAAAATAAAGAATTCTCTCTCTGCCTGACTGTCTTTGAGCTGGGACATCAGTCCTCTTCTGCTTTCAGACCTGGACTCTGACTGGAAGCTCCACCATCTGCTCTCCTGGATCTGGACTTCTCAGCCTCCATAATTGTGTGAGCCAATTCTTTATAACAAATCTCTATCTATCTATCTATCTATCTGTCATCTGTCTTATCTATCTAGCTGTCATCTGTCTATCTCCAGTTGATTTTGTTTCTCTGGAGAACCCTGACTAACACAAGAAGCAGAGCTTGGAGTCCAGGCATTCTTTTTTTTTTTTTTTTTTTTTTTTTTTGCGGTACGCGGGCCTCTCGCTGTTGTGGCCCCTCCCGTTGCGGAGCACAGGCTCCGGACGCGCAGGCTCAGCGGCCATGGCTCACGGGCCCAGACGCTCCGCGGCATGTGGGATCTTCCCAGACCAGGGAACGAACCCGTGTCCCCTGCATCGGCAGGCGGACTCTCAACCACTGCGCCACCAGAGAAGCCCCAGGCATTCTTATTTCAGCATCCTTGCTCTTAACTAATACACTAAGCTGTCTCTAATTCAATAAACATTGTATAATCTTCACAATTCAGCAAAGTCGATGGGATTTTTTTTCTCCATGTTACAGATGAGGAAACCAAGACTTAGAGAGGTTAAGCAATTTACCTGTTGATCAAATAGCTAAGCTAGTAAATGGCGCCTATACATTCAAAATTCAGACAAACGCGTCTCCAAAGCCAGTGGTATTTTATTTTCTAGATTTGCTTCACTCCTTCCATGTAGTTTATGGAGGGGAGAATGTTACCTACAGCAAGGGACTGCTCAGAAATGACCAGAACTATTCGTTTTTTTGGAGGATGACTGCATTTTTAGGTATATACTATCATAAGGGCCCCAAATTAGATCTATAAAAGGCTGCCAAAGTGAGAAGATTTTCAGCTCCCTTCCTGAAGTAATGATAGTAGTAATAGTAGTAATTTAGGGAGGACCTGTTATATGCTCAGCACCATTCCTAGGTACAATAATATTTCATTTGCTCTTCAACACAAACCTTTGGGGTAGTTTCTTTTCTTAGCATGGGTTTCTCAGAATCAGAGATGTAAAAATCTATAATGTAAGAATTCAGGTGCAAATGCTTTATTAAGGTAATACTCCCAGGAGAAACAATAAAGGTGTGGGGAAAGCAAGACCGGGCAGGGGAAGAAGTGAAGCAAGGCTGCAAATTTGGGCAAGAGCTCACAGAAAGCGACTTCAGCTTGATCCCACAGGGGACATCTGGGGTATAAGGCATGCCTCAGGGTTTATCTGAGTCTGAGGCATGGAAGCTGCACTTTCCTCCACCACCCACTCTCCACCCTTGGTAAGGGCTGCCCCAGGGTTTGGAGACGGTGGGATATAAACTTCCAGGCATTTTCTGAAGCCCTGTGCTTGGGGGCCTCCAGTAACCCGAGGGCAGCCTAAGGAAGAAAAGTCAATGTGTGGGCAGGTTGGAGACAAAACCAGCGTCACAGCTGAAGAGTGCAGAGGAACAGTAGAGGGGATCTGGGGGAATTTGGGTGAAGCCATGATGTTCTGAAGGGCAGCTTTTGGAGAGAGACCCCTCTGATGCCAACACCTGGGGACTTTGTCCACCATCCCATTAGGCCTCTCTTTGTCCCCTTACATTAGTCCTTCCTCTGCTGAATCCTGGCTCAGTTAGCAGCACCAGACCTCGGGGCTGAGGTGCCCTGCAGTTTGGGAGCCAATTACATCTAAGGCACTGAGAGAACTGATAGACTCAATTCCATTTCCTGGAAGGTTTAGTAGATTAGAACCTCAGCACCAGGAGTTTAGGAAAGTGATTTCATATGTTATAAATTGATGAAACTTTACAACATTGTTGTAACTTTATTAAAAAAAAACATTTAAAATAAACATTTAAAAATAAAACGGAGCCTCTTAGAAGCTGGCCAGATGTCTATCCTTCAGAGCATTGATGCCTTCTGTGTGCACTTTGGGCACCCTCCTTTTTCTGGATTTCATGGCACTGAAGTTCCTCCCTAGGTTACTTGTGCTCCCTGGTGGGAGCAGGTTCTAGACAAAGATAAGTCACCTACTGCCATATGAACCAGATACCATGTGGATTTCTGACATATGAATGCACAGAAAACAATAGATGGGATCTCTGAATTTGGGGTTTTTTTCCTTAAGTCTCCTTTATTTTTCTCTGACAAATCAGATTTATATTTCTCTAAGCTTGAATTATGTAAAGCTTTGTGGTCTTGTGTAGGCTGTGACTTGACAGAGACAATAGCACTAAGTAAAGGTGTGAAGAACAATTTTACATTTTTTTTTGCCCCAATTTTACATTTTGTAGCATTTATCACAACCGTTGTATCTTGAGGCACTTAGCAGGAAGTAGCAACAACAACTTCTCCTGTAGATCCTATTGGGGTGTGAATTCTGAAACCCAATTCTGACCTTCTATGGTTCATTTGATGGTGTGGAAGACTCTAAAAATGGCACTCTCTGGCCTTTTTTTTTTTGGTTTCCTTTATATTTTTAAATATTCCTTTGAATTTTTTTCTTTGATATTTTTATACATCTCTCCTTTAAACAAATGTTTATTCAATATCCAGCAATATACTAAGCAATGGGGATAAAACGGCAATCGAGATAATTTTGAATTCCACTTTTGCTACTTACTAACTTTGTGTCTAGGTTTCGTTATCTGTAAAATGAAAATTATCTATCTCCTGTGGGGCATGAAATGCAATGCCGCATATAAAGGCTTTAGAAAAATATGTAGCAGCTAGTCAATAATTAGACATTGGGAACTGATTGTGTGGGCGTCAGGCACTGCTCTAGGGAGTTTGAAACTAATATAATGCTACTGTCCTCACAGAGCTTACTTCTAGTAGCAGCATATAGACAATGCAGAAACATACAAAAATCTTAAATACTGATAAGTGCAATGAATAAAATACAGTAGAATGATAATCAGTTGGAAGTGGGGCAGTTTTAATTAAGGTGATCAAGAAGAGCATCTCTGATGAGGTGACCTTTTGAGTTGGGATCTGAATGATGAAGAGGCAGCCATTCCAAGATCTGGGATTAAGTCCTTCCAAGCCAACAGTGCAAATGCTCTGAGGTAAGAATGAGTTTACCCATTTAAGACCCAAAGAAGGCATGTGGCTGAAGGAGGATAGTGACTGAGGGTGAGTGCAGGAAGAGAAGTAAGCAGGGGCCAGATCATCTATAGCCCCTCTACTCCATGGGAAGGAGTTTGAATTGTATTGTGTTTTCTGTGAAGACAGAATAATTTTAAGCAAGCTGGGGCTGGGGAGTGGGTATTGATTGGATTTATAATGGATTGCACTGACTTGTTCTCACTTCTGAATGGAGGGAAGACCATAACAGGGTCAAGAATGGAGTAGGGGGGCTTCCCTGGTGGCTCACTGGTTGAGAGTCCACCTGCCAATGCAGGGGACGCGGGTTCGTGCCCCGGTTCAGGAAGATCCCACGTGCCGCAGAGCGGCTAGGCCCGTGAGCCATGGCCGCTGAGCCTGGGCGTCCGGAGCCTGTGCTCCGCAACGGGAGAGGCCACAACAGTGAGAGGCCCGCGTACTGCAAAAAAAAAAAAAAAAGAATGGAGTAAAGGAGAACAGCTGAGTATCTGTGATGGTGGTCCAGGTGAGAGAAGATGTTGCTTACAGAGTGGAATTAGGGAGTATTGGTCAAATCTGGGATGCCTTTTTGAAGCAGAACTTATCAAGCTGGTTGTGGGAGGAAAGAATCAAGTAAATCAAGGGTGATGGGTTTTGGCTTGAGCATTGGATGTGGGGAAGACTAAGACTGAGCTGATAGTTATGCTTAGGTCACGTGAAGATTAAGATACCTGTCACACATCTAAAAATAAAGCAGCCAAATGAACAGTTGGTTATGTAAGTCTTGAGTTTAGGGAGAGTTCCGGGTTGAATACAGACATTTTGAGATCATCAACAGTTAGGTGACTTTTAAAATCGTAAGATTAATTTTAATTCTCTAGAAAATAATGGCTACTATTTATTCAATACCTACCATATACCAAGTATTGTTCTAAGTGATGTACATGCATTTATTCATTTATTTAATACTCATAACAACTTTAAGATAAGAAACATTACTGCATTAATTTTACTGATGGGGAGCAGAGGCACAGAGAAGTTAAATAACATGCTTAGTTATATACCTAGTCAATATTGGAATTTGAGCCTAGGTAATCTGGTCACAGTTTCCAGACAATAGAGTGTAGAGAAAACAGAGGGAATAGGACTCAGTTCTAATGCAGTGTAACATTTTGAGATCAAATGGGAGAGCTGGAGTCTGCAAGAGAACTGAGATGCAGTCACTGAGGAGGGAGGGGATCTGAGGGTGGGTTGTGGAGCCCTAGATAAGTAAGTGAATAAATAAGCAAGAGGTTAATGCGTCAAATGTTGCAAGAGCACCTGCCTTGACACTATATATGTTAACATTGGAACAATGCAAAGATGATGAGCCCTATGCCTGAGGAAAGATGATATATAGGTTTGTGAAGTGCTCCATGTATTTTTGTGGGCCCATGTCTCATACTCTACGGAACTATAAACATTTTTTGTGTTAAAGATTTAAATCTGAAATTCAAACTTTAAATCATCTGGAAGAAAACATAAGAGAATATATTATGATCTGGGAGTAGGAAAGAATTTCTTGAATAAAAATAGCCAGTACTTAAGTGCTTAAAATGTTAAGTGCGGTTACAATAAGTTATACAATATATATATATAATATAATAAATATAATAAATAAATATAATATATATAATATATTAACACATTTAATCATCACAGCAAACCTGTAAGATTATCCCTCCTTTACAGATGAGGCAACTGAAGCATATAAGGCAAAAGTACCCAAGGTTGTACAGCAGGTAAGACGTGGATCCAGGACCCAACCCCAGTGGCCCAGCTCTATAAACCATGCTCTTAACCAGCATCCCTTCCTTAGTCTAAGCTATAATGCAAATACACATTCCACAAAGCAAAATATTAATTGACTTGAGTACATTTAATTAAAAAATTTCATCAAAAGTTATCTAGATAAAAGGACAAACCACATACTAGGAGTAGATCTATATATAAAACACATGAAACCAATCAAGTGATTAGTATCTAGAATATATAGACAGCTCTTAAAAAGATCAATAAGAAAAACACAAAGAATTGCACAGAAAAAAAAGGGCCAAGGACCTAAACAGCCATATATCACAGAGAGAAAAACACAAGTTATCTATAAACTTACCAAAAGTTACTCAATCTCTTTAATCATTATGGAAATGCCGATTACAATCATAATAAGAAACCATTTGATACTCAGTAAATTGGCAAACATTTAAAAATCTGACAACAGTAAGCTCTGGGGAGAATGTGGAACTATTTATACTGTTCATAGGATGCGAACTGGTACAATTGCTTAGCAAAATATTTTGGTGTTACCTAGTAAAATTAAATATGTGTACAGTCTAGGCTTCAGCAATATCACTACAAAGTATTTGATCTAGGAAAACTCTGATGCATGTTTACCAGAAGACATATCTGAAATGTTTATAGCAGGTTAAAAAATGAAAAAAAAACCAATCAAAACCAAAAAAACCAAAATCTGGAAATAGCCCAGATATTCACTGATATGGGAAAGATGAAATGAATTGTAATATATTTATACAGTGGAAAGCTTCTCACTGTCACTGCTGTTGTTGCTATTGTTGCACTGTTATTGTTTGGTTTTGCCTTGTTTTTTAAGATAAGAGGGTATAAGAAAATGCTAGTATGCCAGCATAAATACTTGAAAAGAAAGTGCTGAATTGATACAGAGTAGAGAGAAAATAAGAGTAGAAATAAAGCAAGAGGAAATGAGATCAAAAGTTCATGTACTCAAGTTGGTCTTAGGAGCAGACAGATGGGATACAGGTGGTTGTGTACCTCTTCAAGTTGTGCATGAGGTGGTGGGAGGGTGAAGTACTTCCTTGTTTGCTTTTACTTTTTTCTATGTTGTTTGAAGTCATTGGCTGGGGACAGAGTGGGGAGACAGATTGCTGGAAAATTGAGGAAGGAGGGAAAAGCATTAAAAAAATTCCCAGAGTATGGGAGAATGGGTAAAACAATTGTCAAGATAATGACACCCCCATAAAGAAAAGAAACACAATGCTCAAAAGGATTAAATAAATTTGATACAGTTCCATAGCTAGGCAGTGACAAAGCTAGGCTTCCCACACAGGACTTCCATCCATCTCAGCTCTGGTAGTTTTTTCCTGTGTCTCAGTTTCTGAGAGGCAAAAATTTTCTTCTCTTTATGGATCTTACTGATGTCTGGAAATTCTGGGTGAATTGGAATTGTTTCAAAGGTCTGCTTGCTCCTCTCAGGCACTATCAAGCTGGTCTGATACCTGTAGCAGCACTGTGTTCTTATTTGGCTTATCTTAGGAGTGAAAACACAGGTAACGAATGAGTGCTTGTTACCAAGTTCAAGCTTGTACCACGTGCTGCATGGCAGGCCAGTGAGTCAAGAGACAAGGTGTTGGGACAAGGAAAAGTGACTTTATACGGAAGGCCAGCAAACTGAGAAGATGGTAGATCAATGTCCTAAAGAACCATCGTAATTCAAGGTAGAATTCAAGCTGCTTTTATGTCAGGGAAGGGGGGAAGCAGGAGGGTAGGTTAGGAAGTGACGGACGAACACAGACATCAGGGTGCCATCAAGGGCCCAAGGTGGGTTGTGAAAACTCTTTGTTCTTGGTCAGTCGACCTTGGTTGAGGTGAGTCTGGTCACGATATTCCTGCAGAACTCAACAAGACAAATGTCAGTTTTTCTTGTTCACGTTTCCTTATCGCTGCAGGGGAGGTAGAGTTTCTTTGAAGGAAGGCTATCATGTACACCCCAAGCTGGGGGCAAAATTCCTATAGTGGCTAACATGTCTTTGTGCAGGGCTAAGCAGGGGCTTATGACCCAGAGGTTAAAGCAGCAGAAAAGATAGATACAATATGGAGTCAGAGATGCCAAGCTTCTTCTACAAACAAGAGGCCGGTGGGGGCGGCGGACATGGTGGTGGTGGTGGGGTCTTAGTTCATGAAGAACAACTCAAAGATATCCAACAGGTTGTTATGTATATTCCTTGAGAAGGAACTGGAACTGTTTTATTGTGGAACTATTGTCATTACTTTTCTTGTTTAACTGTTTTTCCTTTTTTTCTGCATTCCTTCACTTACTTTCCTCATTAGTAATTGCCTGTGCCTACTCTTTGGAACCCAGGGAAGGCCTAGGAGACAAAAGCCTTTCCAACAAACAAGAAATGGGGGACAGGGAGGGGCTTTTGTACCCCAAAGGGCTACAGGATCCTGCTCAGACTCATGTTTGTTCAAGGATTTTTATTTTTATTCACTTATTTGAACCATTGAGCACCTACCATGTGCTCTAAAGTAACTATGTGCTCTAATATATTCATGAGCACCTCCATGTACTTTCTATATTTATTCATTTATTCATTGAACACACTGAGCATCAACCACATGTATTAAATTCTAGAGGGGTGGCAAAAAATAAATATGTCAGATGGTGATAATTTATATGGAGATAAATTAAGCACAGTAAGGGGGTTGAGGGAGAGTTTGGCATTTTACTGGTCTGCTGAATGGACAGGCTTTAGAGGAGAAAAACATGGTGGATATGCACAGATCTTCTGAGAAATTTTGCTATCAAAGAGGGTAAGATGGAAAAGTAGTTGGAGAGGATGTGGAGGTCAAGGGAGAGTTGTTGTGTTTTTTGTTTGTTTGTTTAGTTTCATGTGGGAGATCATGATGGTTAATTTTATGTGTCAACTTGACTGTGCCATGGGTTCCAGACACTTGATTAAACATTATTCTGGGTGTGTCTGTGAAGGTGTTTCTGGATGAGGTTAACTTTTGAATCTGTAGCCTGAGTAAAGCAGACTGCCATCCCAGTTTGGATGGGCCTCAGCCAATCCACTGAAGGCCTGGGTAGAGCAAAAAGGCTGAGTAAGTGAGAACCATTCTCTTTGTGCCTGACTGTCTTTGAGCCAGGACATCAGTCTGCTTTTGCCCTCAGACTTGGACTCGGACTAGAACTTACACCACTGGGTCTCCTGGGTCTCATCTTTTTCAGTGCAGGTCTTTTGGACTTCTCAGCCTCCATAATCATGTGAGCCAATTCCCTATAATGAATCTCTTTATATATATTATATATATATATATATATATAAATTGGAACACTCTAGTAGGAAGGAAAATTGATGATTCTGGAAAGGTGCCATATTCTTAACAGAGAGGGAGTGGTAACTAATGTACAAATGGAGAGGCTATATATAGTTTATATAGAAAAAGCAAGTAAGGAAGAACAGGTGCAGGTACAGGTATGTATATATTTGTGGATGTGGTGGTGAGCACTTGTGGAAGTTCTTTTTTGATTGCCTCCATCCTCTCAGTGAAATAGAAGGGAAGTTCTACAGGTGAGAGAGAGTGAGAAGGATATACAGGTGTTAAGAATTTGATAACATATTTAGTTGAAAAGTAAATGATTTTAAAGGAAAAATATACTAGTAAATAATGCTTTGGATGAAATGAATTCCTGTACAACTCTAAAGTCTAATTTTTGTTTCTTAGTTCCAACATCCTCAAACAATGTAATATTCTATCAAAATCTTATAGTAACTGAGAAAATTGTACTTCACCCTCTGTGTAGATTGGATAATAAGCAATAAGTATTGAAAAGGTTAGTGGAGACAGTGAAAAAAAAATCAAGGGCCTTGAGTTATCCACAAAGAGATCCCTCTCTCCTGAATACTGTCCTTTCCAATAGAGATTGATTTTGTACTCTGAAATTGGACTATGGCACTTGATATATGTTCAACTTTTTTTAAAAGAAGCTCAAACATTTTGCCTTGTGCTTTCCATTTTTCTCTAAAGTAGGAGAACTGTTCAACATTTATCTATGTGCAAACATTACTCTTGTAATCCTAGAGTGTTATGGAGACCTTGACTTATCCATCTCCTCACTTTTATTTGCCCATGGGTGGCTTCACCTTGTGTATACTCAAAACTCTTAAGTAGCCCTGCTACTTCTAGACAGATAATAACCCATTTTTATAGATCTCTAATCTTCACCCATGTATCTGTCTCCCTGACAAAAGGCTGTGCCTTTTGTGTACAATAAAGTATTCATGTTGAAGCACATAATTCTGAATTTTGACATGTTAAAACACTACAACTGTAACTTCTGTGGTGCTAAGGTATGGGGAGAGTAGGATGCGGAGTCATAACTAGGTAGAAACAAGTAGGAGTGGGTAAATCTAGGTGGAGAAATCAAACCACCCATGGGAATTGCCAGAAACAGATTGAGGAGTTTTTTTCCCTTCCACTTCTGCCTTTCTCTCAGCTTTGTCTGTAAGATTAAGATTTGAAATTTGAGCATGAAGAGCTGTTACAGTTTTATTGTGAGTTTTGCTCATTCAGGTCAATCTTCTAGTCTAAAATAAACTTTCTGGCTTTTATTAATTTCTAGCAGCATCATTCTGAAAGCCAAGCGTGCTGACTTACTGTTGAAAAACATTAGCTTAATTTGAAAAGTGCTTTGCCATAAGTAGAGTTTGTTCCAATGATGTATTCATTGATTTTTTTAAACTTGTTTCTTTTTCAGCTGTGTGTGTGTGTGTGCATGATTAGCAATTGTAATGTTATTTTTGGTTTAGTGGAGGCTTCTCTTTGGTTTATGAACTGTTTTGTTTTTTGGTATGTCATTGTGCATGTTTTTGTGGTGCATTTATATAAAAAAGGAGACATATAAGCACCCAGGAAATCAGTAGCATAGCACCTCAGAATTATTTGTTGTTGTTGCTGATGGTGTTTAATTTTATTTTGCATATATATTATTTATGAAAACTTTATAAATCCTGCCAAAACACATTTCAGCAGAATTGGGAATGGTATCACAAGAAAAATTGCCTGGTGTGGATCAACAGGGTTTGTGGCCCATTTTATAAATGTGCCTTTTTGTTGTTTAATTTATAAATTATGTACGTAGAAAGAAGCAAAAGAATGATTGATTAAATGTTTATGAGAAACTGTAGTACGCCCTAGTACTAGAAACTCTAGTATGTTTTTAAAGTGCAAGGAACAGACAATTAGCTAAGGGATTTGTCATTGAGGTTATTGATCACAATAGGAGTCTAAATGAAGGAAAACTGTGAATTCCTCTTCAAGTCAGCAACAGGTTATTATGAAATAACCCTAATTTTGAATTCCCTTTCCTTCTCAAAAGTTTATTATCACTCAACTTACAGCTTTGAGACCTTTAGCCTTTGACCGAAAGAGATAAGAATCACTGAAGAGGACTATATTTATCCTCTTTTATCAGTTTCTATGAGGAAGGAAGACGTGTTTTTGTCTCTTTTCTTACTTATGAAAAAGGCGGGCATACTTATAGACCTTGTTTGCTGTGAAAGAAGAATAACTACATCAATTTGATTGAAGGTGTCAGAAATGTTTTGGGAAACAGCAGAAACGGAGCTCTGAGGTGGGAAAGGTTTGACATATAGCAACGGCAGAGCCTGGTTTGTTTGGATTTTGATTTAATACACCCACTGTATTTTTAAGCAGAAAAAAGCCAACTGCTATTTGCAAAGCTGGCTGGAGTGTGTTTTGTGGACATTTGTCCTTGTTTTACCTGTGCGTTTAAATAAATAAATAAATAAATGTAAGTTTTTGATTTCTGTGAGGATTCTGGTAGACTTTTTCCCCTTGATTGAAAGTCTTAGGCATTTTATAGGCTTCTCGGTTGGATGGAAAGGAGGGGAAGGGGTGTCCTAGGTAACAGATTGTTTTAATAAAAGGTGTCCCTTACCCACAGAGATTCTCTGTCGCACTCATGGCTGCCGCTGGAAGTATTTACGTTTTAATGGAAATAAATAGCTAAAACTCGGGGCTGATACTAAAGAAAGTGAATCACACCCATAATTATCCTTATATTCTTGATCTTTTTTCATTTGTTTACTTTTGTGCATTTTGATGAAGCACTTCACTTCCCAGTGCCTTAGTTTTCATATTCACATAGTGGGGTCCATAATGTGGTTTTATAACCCTGCTGAGAGGATCAATGAGGTCCGTGTACATGAAGGGGCTTAATAAATAGTATGTGATTTGAGCTTTCTGGATGAAAGTTGCTACGTGAGTACAAAGTAGAGCAGCCTCCCACAGGTAATGACTTTGCCTGGATAACTCTGATTATAGGCTTTCTTTATCTCTTCAAAGCAGAGATTTTTCTCCTTGATTCCTTCCTGTATCTTCATTGCAGAAGCTAAAATGCCAATTTACTCAGTACCATTTCCTTTTGAGCATCCATACACCAGTCAAGGAACATACTCGCAAAAAGATTTGTTAGTGCACACATGGTCAATCTCGTAAATGCAAATAGGAAAAAGGAACAGTATGAAAGAAGTGTTCACATCACATCAAACCCCCAGATGGCTCTCAGAACCTCTGCCATCTCAGGTGGAACTGAATTTTAGAATATGTATTTTCAAGTGAAGAGACTGTACCCCAGGAACGTTGAACAGTGTTTGTTAGAGTTATTTAAATTTGACTTCATTATGTTCCCATTTCCTGTGCAGCTCCAGATAAAAGTGATAACAAGAAATAATTTTTTTAATAGATCTTTATTGGAGTATAACTGCTTCACAATACTGTGTTAGTTTCTGTTATATAGCAAAGTGAATCAGCCATATGCATACATATATCCCCATATCCCCTCCCTCTTGAGCCTCCCTCCCCCCTCCCTCCCTCCCCCACCCCTCTACGTCATCGCAAAGCACCGAGCTGATCTCCCTGTGCTATGCTGTTGCTTCCCACTAGCTATCTATTTTACATTTGGTAGTGTATATATGTCCAGGCCACTCTCTCACTTCGTCCCAGCTTCCCCCTCCCCACCCCCATGTCCTCAAGTCCATTCTGTATATCTACGTCTTTATTTCAGCCTTGCCACTAGGTTCATCAGTACCATTTTCTTTTTTTTTTTTAGATTCCATATATATGCATTAGCATACGGTATTTGTTTTTCTCTTTCTGACTTACTTCACTCTGTATGACAGACTCTAGGTCCATCCACCTCACTACAAATAACTCAGTTTCGTTTCTTTTTATGGTTGAGTAATATTCCATTGTATATATGTGCCACATCTTCTTTATCCATTCATCTGTTGATGGACATTTAGGTTGCTTCCATGTCCTGGCTATTGTAATAGTGCTGCAATGAACATTGTGGTACATATCTCTTTTTGAATTATGGTTTTCTCAGGGTATATGCCCAGTAGTGGGATTGCTGGGTCATATGGTAGTTCTATTTGTAGTTTTTTAATGAACCTCCATACTGTTCTCCATAGTGGTTGTATCAGTTTACATTCCCACCAACAGTGCAGGAGGGTTCCCTTTTCACCACACCCTTTCCAGCATTTATTGTTTGTAGATTTTTTGATGATGGCCATTCTGACTGGTGTGAGGTGATACCTCATTGTAGTTTTGATTTGCATTTCTCTAATAATTAGTGATGTTAAGCATCTTTTCATGTGCCTCTTGGCCGTGTGTATGTCTTCTTTGGTGAATTAATCTCCAAAATATACAAACATCTCATGGAGCTCAATATCAGAAAAACAAACAACCCAATTAAAAAATGCGTGGAAGACCTAAATAGACATTTCACCAAAAAAAAATTCTATACAACACTTTAAAGTGTTTAGAAAACATTTTTACGAACATTATTTCATTTTTTCCTCACAACAACCCTGTGAGATAGGAAGGACCTATGTGCTCAGAAAAGTTACGCAACTTGTCAAAAAATACCCCTCTGTTTAGCGGTAATATGTAATTTAGAATAAACATCTTCAGTACTTTTCCACATTTCCAAGGATGGTAAGTGAGTTTTATCACACATTCCATAATATGATTAATAAGTAGTGGCTGTCTGTAGTGCTGTGCTCAGAATTTTCAGGCTATATCCAGTGTCTGAGGGAAAGAGTGCAGTAATCGATTAGCGATGTCTGCTCTTTATGTGGGCAGAGCCCTGGATTACGAGTAATGCATATCTGCCAACCCAGAAATGCACCATAATGTGGGTGTTATGGACTAAAAGTTTGTGTGCCCTCTCTCCCCCAATCAAATTTATATGTTAAAATCTAGTCCTTAATATAATGGTATTTAGAGGTGAGGCATTTGGGAGGTAATTAGGTCATGAGGGTAGAGCCCTCATAAATGAGACTAGTGCCCTTAAAAGAAGAGACTAGAGAACCACCTGTTCTTTGCACCATATGAGGACAGAGCAAGAAGATGACCCTCTGTAGAAGGGAAGAGATCACTCACTAGAACCCAAACATACTTGATAACTTGATCTTGGACTTCCAGCCTGCTGCAGAACTGTGAGAAATAAATTTCTGTTGATTATAAGCAACGAAGTCGATGATGCTTTGTTATAGCAGCCTGAATTGACTAAGACAGTGGGTTTTTAAAAAAGTGTTTTTTGAATAATAAATTTGTCTCTGTAGTACTCAAGTAAAATAGGTATCTCTGAACAATTTGTAGCAGGGGTGTGGACTGAGCCTGTTAGTTAGCCATGGTATTCAAACACAGCTTTTTGATCTGGAAGAATTTAATTGAACTACTGTTTAATCTGGATTTATGATTTTGAAATGTGGCAGATGATTATGACATAGGTGTATATTTTGATCTTTCAGTCTTATTTTTTTGTTTGTTTGTTTGTTTACTTATGGTCACAAAGGCTCCTACTTATCCTTTAGAAACTCATGCAGTGCTTGGATTAGGTGAAATCCATCTAGAAAAGCTGATGCATGAGGATGTAAGGACAGTGATGAACAAACTTCTTTCTAAATATTTGTTGTTAAAATGAAGGAGAAAGTTGGGGAGATATTTTGAAATAGAAGTAATGTAGGAGAGCATCTTAGTTTCCTGGTATTATATCAGGTAGATGACAGTCTATTCTTGGTATTGGCAAAGTTAGCATTGATTGCTGGAGTAAGTTATTTTGGGATGGCATTAATATTATGGTAAATAATTTAGTCCTATCAACCACAGGAAATATCCTATCTTAAAGGACACATCAGAAGACATGTATTTTGGCCTTTAAGAAAATGATATAAGACTCATATAGTTAAAATTATTTTTGAAGCTGACTATCCCTGGGAGCATAACTGTACTGATATTTTCCTTTCAGTTTGCAGACAATTGGCCCACTTTGGTGATGAGTCATTCAGTTCTACTTTCAATTTTGGCATTGAAAAATACATAGATAACTCCAGTGTGAAAAAAGGTATTTCCATATTCTTGCCTTAAAATTAGATTTAGAACTATATGACCTGTTATTTTGTTTCTTTAACCAGAAGGTTTTAGCAATGAAATTTTTATAAAAATAGCTCTAATACACTTTTATAGTTGGGAAGGACCATTTTAAAATATGAACTGGAATTCATCATTGTATGATCAGCTTTGAAATTTGTATCTTCTGCCAGACATGTCCTTTGAATTCCAGAGCATACAATACTAATACAAAAGGAGATTTGAAGTGGAGTAAGCAAGAAAGGTAGACATCATCTTTGATACTTGCTTATCCCTGGCGCTCCTATAACAACCCATCACTACGTTCCATGACTTTACTTCCTAACTGTTGCTAAAATCTGACCATATTACTCTGGTTTTACTATTAGCAAATTTAGGCTTAAGCTTAGGCCAAGCTACCAATCTCTCCCTAGACTTTTAATGCAGTCATAACAGTTTTTCCTTCACTTAATCTTTCCTCTTTCCTGTTCATTCTTCAGAATGAGCTTTTTCAATGAAGCTGGTGTAGATTCTTCTCCCCAACACCAGAGTATGAGGACTTTTATTTCTATAAACAAATTGAATCTTCTTCAGGACCCAGCTACCTTGGGCCTTGGGACATTCAGCGTCAGACAGTATAGTGGATTTAGATTGGGGAGGCCAGAGTCAGACTGTCTGAGCTCAAATACTGAATTTATAAGACATGTGATGTTGACCAAATTACTTATTCCTTTGAGTCTCATGCTCTTTCCTCATGTGTAAAATAGGGATAACAATAGTCTTTAACTTGCAGGTAGTTATAATGGTACTGGTAATCCCAAGAAAGCTTTTAACACAGTGCTGCCATGAGGTAAGTGAGGATGTCAAGGCTGCCATGGGCAGCCCTCATTTTCTGCCCCCAACCTCCATACCCTCAGTGTTTGGCCACACCAACAGGAACTCTCACTGTGGTTCTCCTGGTCCTGGTTCATACTGTCTACCTCCTGTAGACAAAAACAGCCTACAGTGAAAAATCGAGACCTGGGACTCTTCTATCATCCAAGGCCCTCAACCTCCACCCCTAACTTCATGCATTCTCTAGTCTAACACCACATAATGGACCTGATGGTGGCGTGGAGAAGTAGGGAAGGGGCAAGGAGGTGGAGATAAAATGACTACCTAGCCTTTTAGATAAATAATTCTGGCCCCTCTTTCCTTATGTCAGGATGGGAAAGGAGAAGCTGTTTTATTTTTTTCCTTAATAACCTCTCTTGTTATCTCAAACTCAATTCTCACTATGTCACTTACCTTGATGGAGCGTCTGTTAAGGATGAGTTCCATCCAGGCACAAAGCCTGTGCCTGTACTGTTCCCATGCTTTTCCTCTCTTTCTTTGCCTGGTGAATTTCTATTGGTCTTTTATGTCTCAGATAAAGTTACTCAGAGAAGCCTTTTCTGAGGTACCAGGTGAGGACAATCCACCTGTAACATATTTTATATTTCTGTGTGTCCTTCCACCCAGTACCCATCATAGTTTGTAATGATTTTTAATGTATATATCATACCTGTCTCCCATCAGACTGAAAGTTCTAGGTGGGTAGGGATCACATCTGTAAAGACAGAAATTTGTGGAATTAACAGAGTGCTTGGCAGGAACTCTGTTAAATATTTGTTAGCTGATGGAATAGGTAATTTTTCATAAGCACTGAGAATTCATATTGTCTGTAGTACCTCATGCCTTTTAACATTTGATTTTACTTTTAAGGTTTTTAAATCTGCAAAAGACAGCAAATATGCAGTAAGCTATTCTTAATTATGTTATAGCTGAACAACAATTTTCAAGTTTGGATTTCCTGTTGCCTTCATTGACCAAGCATAGGAATTAGTCATTACTGCTTTCTGTTTCTGCATTGTTTACTGCAAACTACTGGTATTTAGAATTAATCTTTTGATAAAACATTATAAGGTTACATATTTATTTACAACTGTGCACGCATGTGCACACGCACACACACACACACACACACAAAGATAGGTAAGAAATTCCTTTATTTCTTTAGGAGGATATTAACCATGGATGCTACAAATCTTCCTTCTCCTCTTTCCTTCTTTCTCTATCGTTCCTCTTTCCCTCCTCTCTTTCCCCTTCTCCCCTCTCCATCTCTCTCTCTCTCTCTGTCTCTTGTCTCTATCTCTGTGTGCCTCTCTCTCTCTCTCTCTCTCTCTCTCACACACACACACACACACACACACTTCCTGGTCTGAACTTATAACTGTAAGAAGTCATGGAAACATTCATCCATAGATGACCTGGTTAGCTTCCAGATACACATAATATTGAAACATTCTCTTCAAACTTATAGCTCTCCATTGTGATTTAAAAATTTGCATTATCATTTTAAAGGATTAATTTTATTTGGCAGTCCTTCCAGGATTCTGCTCTTAAAATCACTTTGGGAATTAACAAATGCATTTGGTTTCCAAATCTGCTCAGCTCTGCACCTTCAGTTCCAAAGTGCTCTGAGCTCAATTCCCCCACTCTCTTCTTGCCGCCCCAGTTAACTCAGAGGAAGAATACATCTTCAATAGACTGTAAAAGAGGCTGTTCAGAGATCTCTCCTTTTCTCTTTTGAGGGGAGAATTTTATTTGACAAATTTGGCATGCATGTCATCGGTCAATTAATAGTTAATAGAATGTGGACCAGAATAAAATTAATCTTCAGAATACTGGCAGATCAGTTGCACTTCTGCTAATAAGGATTCAGTGTGCATGAGAATCTTATTGGAGACTGAATACATCTGTTCCTTGTGTAGTTAACCTGATTGTTAACTACAGCCTACCCTGCTCACTGGCATCAGTTTAACCTACAGAGCCAAGTCTGGGTAATGGGTTGGTCTTATCTTCCATAGATGCTAAGAAGAAGATCACAATAACTATAGATGAGGTGATGTTGGAGATAAATTCCATCCTCCTCAGCCTCTCAAATGTCCAGAAGAGTCCTTAGCCCTCTTAGAGGTTGCCAAATTTTAATGTTAGGACAATAATGTGCAGGTGCTACTTTATAAATATCAATTTTATTGTCTTAAGTGTAGAAGTACCTGAGAGACATTATGGAATAGCAAAAAAAAGAGGAAAAATGAAATTACTGTTACACTGCTGTTCTAACACATCTGGTATTGTTTTGATGTGAACTCTTCTAAATTATTTTTTACATGTATTTTTAATTAGTTGCATTCATAATTTCATGTACTGATTTTTCCTTGATACTATTTCATAAATACTTCTGCAATTTAGAGTTTTCAAAATATCAATATTATATTATCTAGCTAATAGGTATGGAATAATTTGCCTAAACATGTCCTGTTGGGCATTTGGGTTGCTTGCAACTCCTCGACATTTTAAATAACATTGTAATGAATAGTTTTGTGCATAGGTGTTTTGATTTATTTTTCTTAAAAGAGATCCACAAAGTGATATTATTACTGCTTGACTTTTGGAAAGTTGAGCTTAATAACATTATTATTCTTCTTGAATTGCCATAGAGTCTCAATAGGAGAGAACTGTGCATTTACATAATAATTCTATAAGAGCTTTATTCAGTTGGATAGTTTCAAATGCCCTTTCAATGGTCTTTCTTAGTTTCCCTTTCTTGGAATAAGGTGAATCAACTTCATTTGTAGAAATACCAACAACAGCAGCAACTCCATACTGAGTATGTATGCCAAGGTGCCAAGCCATTCATTTACATTATGCTAATTGATAATCACAACAATCCCAGGAAGTAGATATTATTATTGCACCAACTTTTTAGGTGAAGAAAGGTTCAAGATTGTTAGGTACCTTGCCTAAGGTCACACAAGGTAAATGGTAGAAACTGGGATTTGAGCTCTACTCTGGTGACGTACTTCATGGCTTCATTATATGGATGCTTCAAACCATGGACATAGTTTTTTCAAAGTGTCCCAAAGAAGAAGCAAAGCTTCATGCTATGCACATTTTAATGCCACTCCCACTGTTTGTTCAAGTTAATAAATACTATTTTATCAGGTGAATAAGAACTCTGCAGAAGTGGTAGTCACTTAAGGAGAAACATTGGATGCAATTAAGCAATAAGTCATATAGTGCTGGGTATCTGAATGGATAGATTGAAAACTTCATAACCAAAAATCCATGTCTCAGTGTTCACTGCTACATTTCTAATCTTAAGCCCAGTATTCAGAATGCACACTCACTGTATGTTGAATGATAAGTACTAAACTCCAAATGCTAACCAATTCTTTCAAAGCCATTTACTACCCACTGCATCTGAGCCGGTCACTGGGCCTTGACCAAGTGTATCTGTAAGTTGCTCAGAGTCCTTTTTTATACATTAAATCCCTCTCCTCATATAAAACTAAAATACATCTTTGGGGATTGCAAAAGTCTGCCACTTAGAAAAGCAAAACAAATCAAAAAAACAAACAGCATCACCAGGCCTAGGGCATACACTGGTACTTGCAATGAGGGGAAAAATACACAGCTGAAAATAATTGTAAACCTACAGAATCAAAATTAATGAATATTTAAATAGATATATAAAATGTAACAGTGCTATGTAGTCAAATGCAATTCCACTCGTTTCTTAAAGTGTTATAAATTTTATTTTTGGTGATATATGGGTGTGTTTTATCACGTTTAAAATGATGTGGGGTAGAGCCTCCAATATTAAGAGTTCCCAGAGCTGCTAAAGTTACAACACTGTATACCACTGCTACTTGGTTTGAATAAAAGACAGCTGGTTAGTCCCATACTCATTCTGCAGGCTGCTGATGGCCAGATTCCCGAAGAGCAGGTGTAAGTCTTTCTTGCTGCTAGTGGTTGGGGGTCAGGAGTTGGTGAGCCTCATTGAATAGCAGACCTTCCCTCTTCGGTCAAAACCTAATATAGCCTAGTATACTCTTTTCCTTTTTTATTTTATTTGGTCAAATATATGCATGCATTTATATTTCATGAAGTTGTTTTCTGCTTAGGGATTATCTTTTAGATACTATATCAGATACTGCATGAACTTCATGGAGACTATCCTGTTGCATTTTGATCCTTACCCTTACCTTTGGGAAAAATTTACCCTAGTGTGGAAACTGTTAGACTTTCTGGATCCAGAAGCCATAGATTCAGCCTTGAGTCAATTCTGCTTCAGTGTTTGGTCCCGGATCTCTTAGCTGGGCTTTGCTACTCATCTTTGGTTGCTGTGGTTGGGTTTCCACCCTGAGTGGCTAGATCCCCAGATGCTGTCTATCTGATTGATTGAATCTCTGCTTATTACCGGCCATCAGAGTCGCTAATGATAAATTCTTTTCACCTGCAGCTGTTGTTTACTTCTCGACCTCCTTAATGCTTAACAGCTGCCTGCCTGAACTTCCTTTCCTGTCCCGGCAGTCTTCCTGTTAGTTTGCTTCTAGGCTTTTCCCAACAGCCTTTCCATTTGTTGGGTTTGGCCCTGGGGGGACAGCCTAGCGTCTTTGTCCAGGCTCCACCAGATTGGCCATTTGTGCCGCTGACGAAATCCCTTGTCCTGAAGCAAGAAAGAATGATATACAGTTGAAGTACATAAGAAGCAGAAAACAGTGAGTAATAATATTTAAGTAAAAGCAAATGCCTTCTTCTATTTTATGTTATTTAAAGCCATCTGAAACAGAAGTTTTTTTCAAGACAATCCTCACCTCAACTTTTTCATTTATGTTCTATATAGAAATTTTTGGTTTTAGGCAAATGGAGTCTTAATGAAAGTGAATTCTTTTTTCTTTTTTGGACTGTGGGCGGGAGTGTACTGCCTTATTACCAAAATATATAACTTACGATTGGAAGAGAATCATACAGATTTCAGCATGGGAACTTTTTTTTCAGAAATATTTTCTATCTTAGCTTGAATGTTAACAAAGTTCCTTCAGTGCTTTTTTCCCTCTGTATTGCTACTCTTGACCACAATGCCTGTCTTGCTTCCTCTCTCTTGTAAGAGAAGTTGCTTCCTCCTTTGCTCAATATCTAGTTAGCCAGTTACTAACGTTGGTTATGGCAGTTTGCTTTTTTTCTGGAATTGAGGACTTCTGTCTTGACCCTGGCCAGTCATCCTATAAATATGTGTAGTGTATTTCAATGGGAACAGGCTAGAGAGTAGGGCTGGATTTGAATGAAATACACACGTGAATAGTGCTTCTGATGGAAGGTCAGTAATATCACCTTGGTATCAAGGAAAGCTTTATTAATGAATGAAACCACTTTCATGGCTTTTTTTCCTCCTTTATTTATTTTTTGACATCCTCTCATGGTAGATTTATCAGTTGGTTGATACGTTTGTGGGAGTGGAATTTTCTTTGCTCCTATTCTTATTTGGTTGTTTGGCTTCATCTGAAAAGAGATAATGATTTTTCTCTTGGATTTATACGTGCATCTTCCTCATTTCCAGTGCTCATATGAAGGAAGAAAGCACAACCATGGTACTGTACAATATATGGTGAGCTACTTAGCTACTTGTGGAGCCTTTTCTGCTATCTAATAACCTTCACTATACTGTTGAGAATAGAGCCGACATTGTGGGTCTAACTAGCTACCTCTTTTTTTTTTTTTTTTTTTTTTTTTTTTTTTGCGGTACGCGGGCCCCTCACTGCTATGGCCTCTCCTGCTGCGGAGCACAGGCTCCGGACGCGCAGGCTCAGCGGCCATGGCTCACGGGCCTAGCCGCTCCACGGCACGCGGGATCCTCCCGGACCGGGGCACGGACCCGCGCCCCCTGCCTCGGCAGGCGGACTCTCAACCACTGCACCACCAGGGAAGCCCTAGCTACCTCTTTAAAGAAAAAGATTGGTAATGGAATGAGGCCAAGTAAGCTGAAACAGAAAAATTATGCCTTTTAATCATAATCGCCTAAAACTATGGTTGCCCTTACCTTCTGGTGTCCGGGTGGTTACCTGGCGTTCTGTTATCCAAACATCAATTACGCAGCCCGAAGTGATTTAGATTTAAAGCCGAAGTCGTACCCTTCTGTAATTATGGCTATTTGATCAATGATCTTGACATTTTTACATTTTCAGTATTGTGAGGGAGAAAATCCAGTTTTAAGATTTCCCTTTAAGAAATTAGAAAATTAAAAATTAATCAGATTGAATGTTGCACGTCTGTAAAAAGAATTCCAGATATCATTCCAGCCATTAAAGGACAGGTGTTTCCTTTTTAAGACCTGACATATGCAGTGAGTACCAGCTTTAATATTTTGATAACACCTTGGATTGAAAAGTTAAATTTTTTGTCAAATATTTCCAAATAATCTCACATAGCTAATGGGGTTGAAAAACAAAACAACCTTTGATGAATGGGTATTGCCAATTAAAAAGCTTTCCCCAAAGTGCTCTATGCTTCATGAAACTTTCATTGGCAAGTTATATATTAGACAGTGAATCCTAATTTTCTAATACTGTATTTGAATTATAATTTTTACATATGGAATGGTATGTAATTTATAGTCTTTTTTTTTTTTTTTTTGCGGTACGTGGGCCTCTCACTGTTGTGGCCTCTCCCGTTGCGGAGCGCAGGCTCAGCGGCCGTGGCTCACGGGCCCAGGCGCTCCGTGGCATGTGGGATCTTCCCGGACAGGGGCACGAACCCGTGTCTCCTGCATCAGCAGGCGGACTCTCAACCGCTGCGCCGCCAGGGAAGCCCTATAGTCTATTTTATAAATGGCATTCAAGCTCAGATTTAGAACAAAACAATCTTCTAATTAAATGGTAATTTAGGACTCATTTCTGGACTCCTGTGATCTCATTTTCCTATTCATTATTTTGGTTCCCTTCCCCCCCCCAAAGACATTACAGTCATTCCTCTACATTGAGAGGTGAAACATAGAATGTTAGAAAATGGACAGACTTTGGAATTATAAAGATATGAGATTGAATTTTATCTTTGATTCTTACTAGTAACGTGACTGTGGGCAATTTAACAACTCTTTCAGAATAAAATTTTTCTCACAATAGTACTCTAATTTAATAGCAATAGATAATATTGCAATTAGCAGTAGCTAGATAGTATATGCTAATTCCTTTAAGGCAAGTTATAAACATTATCTAGTTTAATTTTCACAGTACCACCACAGGATAGCTATTATTATCTACATATTACATATGAGAAAATCAAGTCTTAGAGAGGCTAAGTAAATTCTTCTAATTTCATACAGTAAGTGCCAAAGTCAATATTCAAACTCAGACCTCTATTTCCCTTTGTGAGAAATGGTATTATATTCTCTTGCAAGGTTGTTGTGAGAATTTAATGAGATAATGTAGTATATTTCCAGGCACTATGCAAATGGTCTGTAAATTTTGGAATCATATTTGGCCGCCTTCTTTATTTTCTGCTTCTAGTCATTTTCTAATTCTTGCTTTTTATATCTCTTTTAGCTTTCTTTTCCTCAGTGTTACTGTCCCTAATTTATGATATGATTTTTTCTTTGCATTGTTTTCCCTGGCCCTGCTTTTTAGCATTTCATCTCCTTTCCCTTAACAACATATCCTAAGAAATATCGTAGGATAGAGTTTTGGTCATATGACAACCTCTATACCCTTCTTCTTGTAAACCTTCTCAGAAACCTAGATTAACTCCTCATGACTTACAAAGCAGGTTTAATTTCTTGGCATGACTTTTAGGGCCCTTCCCAAAGTGGGCACGTGCTACTTCTCCAAGCTTTCTTACACTTCACGGTTGCAAACGTAACTAGTCTCACTTTCCCCGAGTAGGGCGTATGTGTGTGTATGTCTACTTTTTTGCCTCTCTAGCATTGCACATAGTATGATTTCCATCTGATAGGTCTTCCCTTCCTTCCCCTCCCTGCTCCCACTGCTGCCTACCATTTCTACCCACAAGTCTTACACAGCCAGTTGAAAAACCACCTCTTGCATAATGCCTTTCCTGCCCTTAACCAGAATCTTCTGTCTTTCATTCCTAGAACCTCAAAATTCTACTGTATCACTTATAATATTTTCCTTTTACTAAAATTGTATCCACACCTTCCTCCAGTGTTTATCCTCTTTGAAAAGAGACCCCATGCCTACTTCGTCTTTTTATGTTCTAAGTAGCACCACATACTACTTAGATCCAGTAGAACTTGGATAAATTGCATTTAATTAAACAGAAGCTTGAAAGGGAGACACTATGGAGTAGGGCAAAGAGCAAAAAGCTTTGGAAACAGGCAGAACCAATTTAAATAATACATCTGCCAATTGAGAGCTTAATTAGGCCTCCGCTTTCATATCTGTAAAGTGGGCTAATAGTGTCTGTCTCAGATGATCGTTGGAAAGATTGAAGTAGCATGTACCAATAACTAACACTTCAACATGTGCTATGTGTCAGGCCTTGTTCTTAGCAGTTTACATATATTGATTCATTTAATCCTTATAATAGCCCTATGAAGTGAGTGCTATTATTATCTTGTTTTTAGAATGAGCAAACAGGCACAGAGGTATTAAGTATCTTGCCCACAGTTCCCCAGCTAGTAAGTGGAGGAGGTGGGATTTGAATCCAGGCAGTCAGGCTATAGAAAGCACGTGTTGCCCTCTACGTTAGTTTATTTTCCTTCTCTATGAGTTGAAAGAGGGATTATTATATTCAGTGTTCCAGCAAGTGCTTGTACTAGATGTCGGTGTTCCAGGCAGGATGTGGTCTCTGCTCTTAAGGTACTCCCAGTGTCACAGGGGAGGTGGACAGCAGGTAAACAGTTTGACAAGTCCTGTGGTAGCAGTATTCACAGCATGCTGTGGGAGAACAAACACATTTCCTGTTCGTTCAGGATTTTCTTTTATAAGAGTGTTCTTTTCAAGGGAAATTTCTCTTTTCTATTTATGATGTCATAATAATTAAGTGGCTTAGAGAAACCCTAATGCGAGGTTTAGAGTTCTAGGCCCCAAATAGCCTATGATTCCCAAAGCCTCATATTTATACCCTTTTCTCTGTTACTTAGCTCTTTGACTTTTGAAAATCAGATGGACTGCTTCATGGGCTGTGGTCTGTAAATCAAACAAAACCTTAGGAAAGATGGTTTTGATACTCTTCCATTCAGACCCTAGTAAATAAGTTTATGCTTGAAGCAAAATGTGGGTGAGTAAAACTTACTCTTTGTTCTTGTGTTCTAAGTTGAATATTCTCAAACAAGGTGAGAGAAATAGCTATATAGCTATGAGACTCTGTGCTACAGAACTTAATGTCTTCAATGGTTCATATTAAGATTTTCTCGGGGGTGGGTGGGATAGGGGAAAAAAAAAAAAAAAAAAGATTTTCTCACTGCTCTATCCCCAATACCTATCCCCAAAGTAACAAGAAGTGAATACCCACAAAAAGAAATATATTCAAATAGCACTTATCCAGTCTAATTTAAAGTAAAATCTTCCATACACACATGCACAATATTTCCTGGCAACTAGCCAGCTACCAAGTACCTGTTTGGCAGCATAGCTCATTTCCTTTCAGAATATGATATGTACAGAAATAAACTTTGAAGGAGGAGGTGAGAGATGGGAAAAAGACTAAAGAAAACAGGTCTCATTTAGTGTAGCTACATCCCTTGATGCTTGTCATATGTGCTTTTCCTTTTTATACCATTAGTTTGCATATTTATCATGGCTATAGGTATATTGATTTACAATTTTCACACTCGGTCTTTTACTTTTTTCCTGTCCATAGATATTCTTGTCAGAGAGAGGGGAATTCTACCTGTTGTTTAATAGGTTTCTGAGAAATGGCAACAGACTGAGCACTTGGTGATATCCTAGGAGTAGAATTTAGACTACCCAGAATTACTGAGAAGTCAGAATTACTCCAAAAGCTACCCCAGGAAGGATGGAAATCCTTCCCAAGCAAGTAGGACCTATGTTTAAAAATGTGGTCATCATATCTAAGACATAAAAAGAATATCAAGTAACAAAAAGGAAAAGAAAAATACATCTTTTTTTCCCTGTTAGTATGATGGCTTTTGCTCCTCATTTCCCTAATTCCAAGTTCAAGTGTTAGATATGATTAGATGAGGTGAGAGGAAGGGCAGCATCACGTGTCTCAGTAGAATGGTGGGATCTAAACTAAGATGAATATTAGAATTATTTTAGGTGCTTCTGAAAAAACATTTCCAGGGACCCACCCCAAATACACTGATTTTGATGGTCAGTGTGGAATATGTAGTTTTGAAGAACTTACCTGGTGACTTTAATGATCAGCCATTTTTTAAAACGATTATAATCATGAATTTGGTATTTTTGAAGTTTCACATGATTCTACTGTGCAGTCAGGAAGGAGAACTACTGTTACATCAATTGGGAAGTTAGATATAGGGGTAAAGTTTAGATGAGTATAGAGTATTGAAATAAACTAGAGATACTTAAAGACAGTA
Organism: Phocoena phocoena; assembly: GCF_963924675.1. Classification (NCBI taxonomy): domain Eukaryota; kingdom Metazoa; phylum Chordata; class Mammalia; order Artiodactyla; family Phocoenidae; genus Phocoena; species Phocoena phocoena. The sequence goes on along the minus strand of NC_089224.1, from coordinate 42,854,943 downwards.
GAAAGAAGGTAATATATTTGGAACCAGCGATGTCTAAAGCCCTTTCCGTCTTTAAAATTCTAAGACACCTAAGCACTGAGATCAGTAACCCTACAATACTTTATTTATCACCTGTCTCCAATCTATGATGTACATTTGCATTCTGGTATAACTATACTAGTGTGGTTATCAGAGATGAGAAATGTGCCAGGCACTGTGCAGCTGGAAGAGAAGGCCAAGGGGTGACCATATTTGTCTAAAAATGAGGGAGAGAGGTGATGAGAAAGAAGGATGGAACTCCCTTTTACTGAGTAACTACTATGTGACAAATATTTTGCTGCCTCATATAGTGCTACTATTAGCAAAAATCATAGTAGTAGCTAACAGTTTTATGGTCTTTTTTTATGTGCCAGGCACTGTTCTTAAGTATTTTACATGTATTAACCCTTTGAGTCCTTAAAAAAAACTTAAAAGTTGAGACTATTATGTTCCCCATTTATAGATGAAGCAACTGAGGCCCAGATAGGCTGTGCAACTTGCTCCACCTTCACAGAATTAGATAGTGGCCAAGTTTAGATTCAGCCTAGAAATGTACTTTTCCTGAGTCCCTGCTTTCAGCAGCTTTCCCTCAAAAATTGACTGAAGTAAAGGCTCTAGAACTTGTGTATAGATGGATGAAAGAAAGATTGAACTGCTTTCTGAGGAAAACATGGAGTTCTGGACATTGATGATCACGTGACTCCTTAGTGTGCCTCTCAACTAAGTATTTTAAAGCAAGGGCGTGGGCAAAGAATATTTGTAGTGGATAGAATTGCAAGAATCTTATTTAATTGTGATGTCAGTGCTTTAAATTTATTAGCTGCTGAATTTATTTTCCTGTAGCCTTCATTCTTACTCTATATACAAATCTCCTTTTAGACATTTGACTTTCTTGTTGAACTTCCCCCTTCCACGGGTTATTTTTCTACCTATCACCTCCGGCAAAAAATACAAAAAGGTCAAACAAACAAAAATTAAACAAGCACTCTGTGACATCCAGTCAGAAAAATGTAACAGATGAGATCCATCTTTATTTATTCTTTTGTGGCACATAATATATTCACTTTTAGTATCTCTAATTTGCTTATCAGTCTTATGTCATTGTGAGCTTGCTGTGATTATCAGAGTAAGGGATAAACCTGTTTTATGTGCATTACCCAAGTATCTGCTGGCTGGATATCCTATGCCCTTCAATATTAAAAAACAAGCAAGCAAACCAAACCAACAAACAGAAATCCTGCCACCACCATCACACACTGACTGACGTGCCATTTTTGGTGGAAATCCCATCCTTCACTCTACCCCTGAGAATTCCTGGATAGGTTAAGTTTTTCCTAGTCACCTTTGCCTTGATATCTTATTTTCCTCTGAATTTTAAAATCTCTCCTGTGTATCTCATTTCCTGCAACTTTTCTTTTTATCTGGATCAAGCCTATCTTTGCACTTTTGCCAAAATAACATCGGCAAAGGCATTTCTATACTTTAAGATTCTGTTGAGGGTTTGGGTGCATCAGAAGTTTGTTGTGTTGCTCCCAGCACTGCCAACAAACTACATTTGCATTTTAAATGTCCCTGTTTTTAAAATCCCCAGGCAATACTGCCACAGGTATTATTTCTCAACGATTAACTTTATCTCAGGGTCTTCAACCTTCTGCTTGATGGACAGGCAATGTCCATTCTTAGATTATGCCACAGCTACCTAAATTCTCAGTTCTTCCTCCAATTTTTTCCATGTCCTATTTGTGGATTTTGAAAAACAGACTGTGAGTTTACAATATGGCAACGTTTCTTTCATTTACAAACAGATAGACTTGATCTACTATTAATGCTCCTAGAACTAGGATGGTTCCATTTCCAAAAGATAAGCTTGAATAAGTTCCAACTGAGGAGAGAGTGAAAGCACGAAGTGTCCTGGAAAATGTTTACATCTTCCTCTAGGTTATGAGAAATTATGTAGGCTTGCTGTTTTGGATTACTTTTTTAGGAAATAGAGGACGCAAGTCTCCAAGTGGCCCACATGAGAAATGAAAAGCTATAATTGAAAGATACTCCAAATAATTATCCTGGTTATAAAACAAAGTATTGAATCACTTCACCACCAGGGAAGGTTATTGTTTATGGACCTTGACTATGGAGGACCTCTGTTTGCTCATCTTAATTCAGAAGGCAGGGGTTGTCTCTATTCAGACTTTTGTAAACAAAAGGAAGAAATATTCCTGGTGTATTACTGGGACAGCTGTATAGGTAATACATGATTTTTTTTTTTTTTTTTTTTTTTTTGCGGTACACGGGCCTCTCACTGCTGTGGCCTCTCCTGGCGCGGAGCACAGGCTCCAGACGCGCAGGCCCAGCGGCCATGGCCCACGGGCCCAGTCGCTCCGCGGCATGTGGGATACTCCCAGACTGGGGCACGAACCTGCATCCCCTGCATTGGCAGGCGGACTCCCAACCACTGCGCCACCAGGGAAGCCCCATGATTATTCTTTAATATTCCTCTGAGTAGAAGATTAAAAATATTTTAATGAAAAATGTTTTTGACTGGTATCTGTGTCTTAGAATTCTAAGTCTCTTACTCAATGCCTTACAAGAGGAACCAACTAATTATATGGGGTATTGGCAAGGAGAAATATCTGATATTTGGCTAAGTATCCCTGAAACTTCCCCTTAAGCCTCAAACTCCAAGTCCAGCTTATTTTTATCTGCAAAGTAATTCGGATCTCCCTCATTTCTTCTTTACGTCCCAGTCCTTTCCCTGGGCTAATTTTTCCGCGTCAAAACCACCCATCAAGATGTTTTGCGAAACTAAAATAAATTCTCACCACTTGATTCATTATGTGGCTTTCTGTAAATAAGTTTTACCCCTCAATGCTACAAGATCATGCTACACTGCAATGCATGCTTACATTGGAAATGGCAGTCTGCTGTGACCCACTTTTTGTTACATTGGTTGTAAACCTCCTCTTCCTTCTCCTCCTCATTCTCCTTTTGATTATTCACTTTTTAGCACTTTCCTATACTGTTTAAGTATGCTCATCTGTAAGGTCTGAAGTCCTCATTAAAAAACATTTGCTGAACCACCCTCCCTCCCCCCAAAATGCAAACATAGGAAATGTAGCTTCAATACTTGGGCTTCCAAAATGGAGTTGAGAATAGCAATGCTGCCTATTCAGTGTTTCTTGGCCAACATAATTCATTTTGTGAAATGCATTAAGTGACTTGATCTCATAACGTTGTTGGGACAGCATGAACGATGAGGAGTCTTAAATAATGAAACATTCGCATTATAAATTTTGTTGAGGTGCATGAGGCTTATGATTTTGAAAAGCACTTTATTTTAATCATAGTAGGTGAAAAGCATACTCTTGATATAACCATTGTGTGAACATTTCTCTTAGCATTTGGTTAATAGGAAGTATTCCTTCAAATGAAAGGAGAAGTTTTATTATTTTATTTCTTTATTTTACCATAAAAAAGACAAACAGAATGCTCTGAAACCTCTGTTATCCTCCTGGCTCTTTGTCATGAAAGTATTAAACTTGTTTATATTTATCAGAATCATAACTGCAATACATTTTTCTCCACACTGCCTTGTTGATTACACACAGTACATACATATCCAAAACCCATATTCAAAGCCATCCAACTTGTTGCTGGACTGTTGACATTGGCCTGGTTAAAAAAATTTTGTTTTTCCATTTAGGGGTTTATATCTTTTTTTTTTTTTTTCCACTCTTTTTTTTCCCACCAGCTGGTTCTAAGTGGGAAAAAAAATACAAAGAAGTGTATAAGTAGAAAATAGTGGGGGAAGATTCCTTAAAGCCAATATACCAATCTTAATCCTAAATCTGTCCTAAAGAAATGCTAAAGATTTTACTGAATCTCCAAAATAAAGTGACAGTAGAGGAAAAGAGAGGTTTAAAATAACAGAAGGATTTGTGAAAGACACGGAAACCTGGAGAAAGGAAAGGAAATTGTGGTTAGTGAGAGGAAATAATAGCTCTATTAAGTAGGGATAAATAACTTTAGCAATTACTCATTACACATATAGGATACACACACACACACACACACACACACACACACACACACACACACATAAAATCAGTGTATTCCATTTGCCACTTCTCTAAAGTACTCTGGAAAATAGCTTTCCAAGGTATCACTCAATGAATTATAGTTTCCGTCCTTTAAATATTTGCTTAATAGTATAAAAAAAAGTAATGATCATAATGGTGGTTTTAATGATGAGAATTACTACTGGAACTCATTTAATAAATCTTTTCTCCAAATTGATGCCAGTTAAAGGTCCAGATTAAAAAAAAAATTTAAGGGCTAACACAAATCTCTTCAAAGGAATCGCTTGTCTTGTTGCAAATAAAAGCAAGTTTAAAATTCTCTGTGTTCAAAAGTCAGTTATTGACAGTTCCATGGGCTTCTCAAACATGGGATTTTCATTTAGCAGATCCAACTTTACCTGCCAAAAGCCCATAAAATGGCCCCTTTCCATCTGGTAAATATTCCACAGTGAAATTAGAACTGTTGGAAAATAATGGAAATCTATGGACATAGGTACACTGTGACTGAAATGTGAAAATTTGTTAGTAATATCTGGTGTAAATTACTTAGTTAAGGACCAGTGTTAACTCTTGTAGACCAGGAAAGCTTGATTTTCTGTGTTACAGCTGATGTAATTTCCTACCTCCAGGCAGAGGTAATTCAAACCCTTCTAGTGAAATAAGAGCCCCCAAGCTGCCAAACAGTGGTTCTTAAATATTTTTTGTGAGTGTCATGACCCTTTGGAAGATCCAATGAAAATTATAGACACTCAACTCAGAAAAAAGATGCTATGCAAAAATTCAGAAGTAATTTGAGCAGTTAAAAAAAAAAAAACCCTATTCCAAATAGTTTTTGAAAGAGGAGTTCTTCAGGGTCCCTTAATGCATTTAGCATTTCTCAGAAGGAAGCTTTCTTTTTTTTTATAAATTTATTTATTTTTTTATTTTTGGCTGTGTTGGGTCTTCGTTACTGCACGTGGGCTTTCTCTGGTTGTGGCGAGCGGGGGCTACTCTTCGTTGCGGTGCACGAGCTTCTCGTTGTGGTGGCTTCTCGTTGTAGAGCATGGGCTCTAGGTGCACAGGCTTCAGTAGCTGTGGCACATGGGCTCAGTAGCTGTGGCACATGGGCTCAGTAGTTGTGGCACACGGGCTCAGTAGTTGTGGCTCGCGGGCTCTAGAGCGCAGGCTCAGTAGTTGTGGTGCACGGGCTTAGTTGCTCCGTGGCATGTAGGATCTTCCCGGACCAGGGCTCGAACCCCCGTCCCCTGCATTGGCAGGCGGATTCTTAACCACTGTGCCACCAGGGAAGCCCCAGAAGGAAGCTTTCTTAAGTCCAATGTATAAATTTAAATAATTTCCCATAGGTTTATTTACCCAGCTCTGTTTATATTACTGACTTTTCCCCCTTTGAAGATTTAAATGAATTTCTCATATAATTTTCTTTTACTCTGTGAATGGGCCACAAAGGTGATAGCTCAACTAGTGGAAAACAGTTTGCCTTGTCCAATGTACCAAGAGAAGAATATATATAACTTAATGTTTGTATGTGCCCCTGTGCACACCTATGTGTAATTCAGAGAAGGTGACCTGGCATATGCATAAGTATGTAGATAAGACCCCAAAAAGACTGTGTGAATTGTTCATTTATGTGATGTAACATATATGGGTATGCCAGCTCCCTGCCTCCTACCTCCTTCTGGAAACAGTAACAACAAAGCTCTTTAACCTCTGACTCATGACAACTTTTATTATTTTATCAAATGTTCTTAATAGAAGTAAAATGACCTCCGAGGGCAGAAAGAACTTTCTGAGGCTCACAGAGGAGGAAAAAATTCTGATAGGGAAGAAAGGGGCCAATAGGATGATCCTTGGCAGAATTAAGCTGTACTATTGTAAAACGATTAGTAACTCTTCCTAGAACAGGAAATAGGCTTTTCCAGAAGATGCTTCCGGAGATTTCAATTTAGTTTATGTTTAGTTTCTCAATTCATTCCTAAGATCAGTGAATCATTTCTTAAATGACTCTGTAGTATGTTATTTTCTAACCATATGGAGAGCATTGTCAACCAAGTGGTTTCTTTTCCTCTTCGAGGCACCGTTTTTACATGGTGACAGCAGAAGTCCTTTCAGACTCAGGGAAACCACAAGTTTATCTGCACTGGCAGTTGTGCACGAGATCGTGCTTAGCAGTAGATGGCCAACATCATTTCTCTTGATCCACAGCATAGGGAATTCCAGCTCACTTTGAAGCCTGTTCAAAATATTCTTGTCCATCTATGTTACCCCCAAGCCAACTCATTTTTTAGACCTGCCCTTGGTTAGCTTTGATTGACAGAAAGGCTTTGGAAGCCATTGACATCTTATTTTAGAAAGGATTGAAATCTTACCTCTCTGAGGTCTTCAATCTCTGGAGACCAAAGGCACTATGTCAAAAGACTTGTAGAAACCTGTACTTGCAACTGGGGCTTCTGTGACAGATTTACGACCCTTGGATTATTTGAGGTTTCCAAGTTAAGACCTGATGGAGTGAGGGATGTGGAGAGGCAGCTATAATATGGACAATGCACCTATAAATTTTTCCTAGAAATAAGAATAGCCTCTTGATCTGTCATAGTTAATACAAAAATAGAGTAATATAAATGAAGACTTAAATTGATGAAGCACATGTGTAAATTGATAAAGGAAGTTTGATGCATCATAACATTGAAATTTATCTAAATTCAATATTGTTAAACATTCTTAAAGATCAGATGAATTATACATGAAGTATATGGATTATTTGTCCCTGGCAAACAATGGTGACATTTCTGTCTGTCACTTAGTATGACAAGGTTAGCATGTTTTATTCAAAACTTTTAAATAGTAAAATGATTTGTATGCATTACTCTTTCTTTGGACTGTCAGGGAAAGCAGAAAGCAACACAGTTATTCTATGACATTGAGTCAGCTTGTGCATAAAAAAACGACAGAACAGAATTGCCTCTGACATCTATAAAGCTCCTATTTTTGCTTTCTAATCATTTGGTAGAAAAACAATAAAACCATAAAGACAGAAGTATTTCCCTTTCACCCCCAGAAGAAACAAGCTATTCTATATTGAAATATAAATATAATATTTGTGATATAATAAATATAGAATATTCATGAGTGGGAATAGTTTCCTGGAAATAGAATGATTCGGGTTTTAAGGAAATTTAATGACAGAATATTTATTTTTTTCAATGAAGAAGAGTCAGGCTATGTTGTTCCTTTCAATGTTAAAATGCTCTGCAGTGATGGGATGGGACAGTAATTTATGAGATGTTTGGATTTTGTGCTCTCTGTGTATGTAGGATGGGCATATAGAAAGAAATGAATAGCAGAATAGAAGGTGTTATTCGACACCTGAGTAGAGACAGAGGACTTTAGTGACTTGTCTCTAGTTTCTGTCACAGCAGTCTGACACTGGAGGGTATGGAAGTTAAGTCCTGATAGAGTAGGTCATAGAGGAGAGGCAACTCCTGAGGCAGCTCTAAGATTGCCCCCCACCCCAGTGCCCCTAATCCGGACACTAGAGGAGCTTGCACTTCACTGTTGCTGTGCTCTTCCTCTCATGAGGTTCTAAAGCAGAAATGAGTTTTCGGGAGATTATGCTAGGTTGGAATAAGGTAGGACCTAGGGATCTGGTGCAGTATAAAAACCCAGGGACAGAGAATACTTGAGGCTTTTAATTAAGCCCTTTCCATTCACAGGTGGCTTAGGGACCTTGATGGTGCTGCAGTCATTCCACAAAGAACATTCCACTGACACCTCCTGAGAAGATACTATGAACCAGTGACTCTCTTGGGAATAAAATGATGACTGAGGTAAGCTCCTGTCTTTCACGTGTTTACAATAAAGGAAGAAAGACACATTAGCAAAAAAGCACAATGGTGATACAGGTGCTGTTGCAGCTAATTGCACAGGGTGAGTGGATAGGGAAGAAGATGGGTGCAAACAGGGGAAGGGGTCAGCACACCATACCAGTTTCCTGTTCCTCTACTCCATACCCTGATATTTTCTTTCATTGCATTCAGCAGTATGTTCACTACATCTTCAAAACCACTAAATTCCCTGCATCATGCATGCATTTTGTGTTTCCTCCATACCTGCCCAGGGCCTGGAGAAAAGGTGGCTCTTTAGAGTATATATTAAGCTTTTTTGATTATTGTGACAGCTGCTAATGGCTATAATTGATTATAACCTGTCTAAGGCAAAAGATTGAAGTATGCATTTTGGTGGGGGTGATTCTTTCAAAGAGACTGTTGAATGAAAGAAAAAAGAAATTTTACTGTATACTCCATTTTTCTGGATATAACACTTAACTCACGTTGACCCTGAGACTCATCAGTGTTAATACATACCACATCAGCTACAAGGTAGATACTCGTTGCAAAGGTAATTATCACTATTTCACTTTAGTTAATGCACAAAAATTATACCCAGCCTTTTTTAATCCTTTACCTCAATCCACCTGCCTCCTGCCAACCTCCAGGACATTTAGCATCAATCTAAATTGTTAGATTGTATTGTATTGTTTTCAGAAAGGTTTATCCTGACTCAGTAAGCAATTTATAGAGATAGTTCACAAGCAAATTATAACAACCTATTGCCGAAAAGAGACTTCCAGGTGCCACCAGACTTTTGGGATGCTATGCAGCCTTTCTGGGCTGTCATTTTTAAGAAATGTTGTCTCCATAGAGGAAAATGTTTTCAGAAATACTCTGACCTTTCCATTTTTTAGCATGAAAGTGAGGTGATCTAAGAGGAGCCATCTTCCAAGTAAACGTGGTGGGCTGTTAGTTTGAAGTATTCATTGTGTTTCTGTTGTGAATAGCCAAACCAATGCTAAAATTCAGTTTGCTGATCTATTCAGCTTATTCATTTCATGCAAATCCCAATGTGCATGAACTGAACAAAGGAGATCCTTTCTCTTCATAATGCATTGTTAGTTTTCTATTCCATTTTTATTCCCAAACTTGTTTTTCTCTCTTTCAGTATTAGTACTTTATTCATTCTTTCAACAAATGTTTGTAGCATCCTTAGGCATGATGAGACCCCAAAATGAATGGTATTGTCCCAGCATGGTAGTCAGCATGACCCACAGGTTTCATTTTTTATGCCTTTTTAGTTACACCATTAGAGGTTGCTTGGAGATTTTCTTAAGACCACATCTGTGATGAAGGGAAAGAATGGTATGCTCAATTATGTGTCTGCTCTGAGCATGGTTTGGGGGCTCATTTCCTTAGTGACTCGGATTTGGAAGAGTGTGTACTTGGGAGTCTGACTGATAGGGATTGCCTTTGTTGCTCTGCTCCTTGTAAGCTCTAACCTGGGATGTTAGCTCTCACTCTGAGGGAGTTTCCTTATCTGTAAAAGGAGAATACCTGCCTTATACTGTTGTTAAATGAGTTACCAGAGTGTCTGCACCTAATAGGACTCCCTCAGTAAGTGATCATTCTCAGTGCCTTTCCTAAAATCTATAATCTAGTGCACATGTAAATGAGTAAAAACTTTAATAATAATGTAAGAGAGGCTCAAATAAGTCCTATTAACGCAGATACAAACGCGAAGTGTTCTGGTATTTCTTGGAGGATTTGGTAAATTGTAGACTGTCTGATTCCTCTTCTCTTTCCAGTTTTTATCTTAGATGTAATGGGTTCCTATCATGGGAATTTTTAACTTAAATAAATTCAACTATAAATACACAATAGGGAGTGAGAGAGAAAGGGAATGAATATGAGTTTAAAAAGTTTAAATTGCATAGCTGATTACACATGCCTTTCCATTCCAGGAGTACTTCTATCTGACTCATCTTGGGAGCATCTCCCCACACTGAGTGTGCTCCTAGTGTTTTGAAGATATATGTTTTTTATATTATATGATCCCAAATTCAAGCTCACTCAAATAAATATTGATTGGTTCCAATGCTGGAGGAAAAAACTGATTTTGTAAGACTTCTTGAGAGATGGCTTGTTTCTCTCTGATATGGTACCTTTCTAAGGCATTAGCCAGGGCATTTTCGATTATTCATGATTATTAACTTATTGGCAGCATAACTTTTAACCTCACTGTACTTCTTGGCTTTTATTCTTTGTAATTCCTTTCATCTTTTACTTGCATGTCTCGATTTTCTTTCTCCTTTTTTCCCGCATAATCTCTGTTGGAAAATTGACCTGTTTCTTGCGTGGGTTACTTACTGGATATTTTATTATTTAATTTTTCAAAAAACGTGGGGCTGTGTCTAGTACTCAAATCCCTGTGTGTAATGTCTTCAGTGGGTCATGGAGCTTAAGGCATTGTTTCCTTAGGAACACCTGAAAAAATTTTTATGTTCGCAGAGTGGTAGGTGACAGTTTTGCAGGTTAGAGTGAGCTCAGCAGTGTTTTTATAATGTTATCATAATATTATCATAATGTACTCTTTGCTGCCTGCTGCTTGTCTGATTTTATTCTGCCAGCACAAAGGATCTTTAGATTGTTAGCACAGGGATCCAAAGCTCTGGTCCACAATAAAATGCAAAGACCACAGGGCAGGTAGATCCTTTATCAATTATTTACATCTCTGTGTGAATCCAGTGTGATAAGGGATAGAAGAAAAGGACTAAGGGCTCTAAGCAGGTTAGGAAGAAACAGGTCTATCTAAAAAGGCCTGGGATGGGCTATAAGGCCAACTTTCCTACATTACACCTTTGCTACGTGCCGTTATTAACACTGTCAGGCATTCTTCCTCCACCTCTGCCCCCATTTTTATGTCTGCCTTTCTTTCTTTTATTCTGTCATACATGATTTCAGTTTTTAGTTACCTTTCTTTCAGGGAAGTTGTTTTAGGCTCTTCATGAAAGTAAACATTAATACTGAATATTCTTTATTAAGAATAATAACACCAATGTTTAAGTACATAAGATTCATTAAGTATGAGGATAGAAAGTTTGTAAGCGTCTCTAATTTTCACAATAATTCTGTAAGGAAAGTACTTTCATGGTAAAATTGGGAAAAAAAAAAAACAACCCTGAAAGACAGAGAGAAAGTAACTTACCATGTTTAAATGATAGAGGCGGATGAGAATCCATGTCTTTATTGCCTGTGCCCTCTCCACTATCAAGTTCTGAGTAAGAGAGAGAAAGAGAGACAGACAGAGGGTGGGCTTATCATCTTTCTATGTATACATGCATTTTTTAAAACCATGGCTGCCTTCTAGAGACTTTTGCAGTGGAAAACCAGTGTTGCCCGGACTTTGAATCCAAATATGCCTCCCCACCTCTGCCAAAGTGAGCTGAAATTTTACAAGTTGCAATTTATGCAATTGATGAATTGTTTTCTCTGATATAGTTTCTGCAAATGAAACAGAACTTTATACAATTTTATGTTTCAAATAAAGCATTTCCTGGGCTGGCAATTGCTTTACTTCTCACCGGCTGGTCTTTGAAGGCATAACACTATTTTCTTTAACATTATTTGCTCCTTCCTATAAGGAGCAACACCCCTCTCACATTGTGTCCAGTGAAGCAGTTTCTCATTTCTGAAATTTTAATGCCTGTAAGATGGAAAATAAAAGAGGGAAGGAAAGACCCTGGGGTGATTTAAGGTGATGATTCTGGATTGAAGCATCTTGCTACTTAGAGGAACACCATATTTCATAGTGTATTTGCAGAAATGCTTCATGGCACAAACTCCTATTTCATGTCCTTGAAGGCCAATGGAGTAACAGAGTTTCTGTTTCAGTGCCTATCTGATCAATAATCCTGTGACTTTTTGGAATTGCCATCTGTCTTGTGATACATTTTTACAGTGTTGATGTGCAGTGACTAACACCTACATGCATATATTTTTGTCTCTTGCAGCTGTAAATTATTTAAAAAATATTTCTACAAGTTCTTAAATTTATTTATATAGAACATCTTTTCCTTAATTTCATTGGAGACATACATAAATCAATTTTATTTGAAAATATATTTGGAATTTAGTATAACTTCCCTTGGGCTTGGCCTTTAATTCAACATACAGTAATAGGGCATTAACTATGTGGCAGGAAATATGCTAGGCCTTGATGAGTAGGACATGGACCCTGCCTTTCCAGAGTTCACAGGCTTTAGGCTTGAAATGGTAGTTAAGAGCATGGATTTTATCACCACTCTGCCTTAGTTTGAATTTTTTCCTTACAACTTGTTAGATGTTAGACAAATTATTTCACTTTCTATGTCTTAATGATCTCATCTGTAAAATGGTAGTGATAAATGTTACCTTAAGACTTATGTGAGTATTAAATGAGCTAATACCTGTAAGGTGCTTAGAGTGGTGCCAGGCACATACATCTCAAAAAATTATGGGTATTTTTGTCAGTTATTATTGACATTACTGCTATTATTACATGAGTTACAAACAGTTAAATATTATCCTACTCTACAATAAGTATAAAATAGAAATACGTTTAAGAGGAGGGAATACAGAATTCCATCATGAGCTGCCAAGAAGTTTTCATGGGAGAAATGAGACTTACATGTATATATTTTTTGTCTCTTGCAACTTGAGACTTGAACAAGGTCTTGAGGAAGAGGTAGTATTTCACTAGACATATAAGGAAAGTCATAACACCTCAGGCAGCAGAAATAGCATTTGAAAAGGTAGGAAGGCTTGAGAAAGTATGCCCCACTCAGCAAACTATTGGTTGGGCCATGTATGTAATTAGGAGTGGAGTGTAAGGTAAAGGGTAAGGTCACAAAGAGCCCTGGGTGATAAAATTAGTATTTAGACTTAATCATGTTGGTGTTGGAAAGCATGAAAGGATTTTAAAAAAGAAAACTAATGTGATTAGATTTATATTTTAGAAATATTATCCTACTCAATGTAGAGGATAGATTAGAATGCTAGTTAGAGGAAGGTAAGATGCGAGGCTAGGTTTTTGTAATTGGTAATATGAGAACTTGATCAGATCCTTAAGACTGTGGCTACGGAAATGGAAAAGAAGGAACACATTTGAGATGATACATTTAAGAGAGTGACTTGATGGTGCTGTAGGATCATTTGTCTGGAAAGGAGAACTAGAGGGGTCCAGGGTGATGCTCAAGTTGAAGTTTTGGACATTTGGGTGGATGACAGTGCTATCAGTAGAGATAAGGAGCAGATTTGAAGGGCAGAACAGAGGCAGTCTGGTGGGTGGGGATGAAATTTGGGGCAGTCATCACCTTCTCATGGGCTGGTGGAGAAAGAAAAACTGGAAAAGAAGATATAAGAAATATACAAGAAGTAGGAGAGGAACCAGATATTACAGAATCTAGGGAAGAAATAAATGTCAAGAAAGAGGTTTGTTAATTACAATTAGTAATTTATTTATGATCTTAATGAATATATTCCAAAGTTATAAAGAATGAAATGAAGGGAAGTGACGACAAGTAAAGATTATTGTTAAGTAGTTCAGCTAAGAAGAGACGTAGTAAACGAAGAGGATTTTTTCCCCCTTAGGCAATTAGACTTGAGAATTTTTGTATACAATGGGGGAAGAGTCACCAGAAGAAGACAGAGATAAAATAAATGGGGAAATAATTAAAGAATTCCTTTGAGAGAAAATTATTTGGAACCAGAACATAAAAGGATTAATTTTCAACAAGAGGAGGAAGTCCGATTCATATATATGGGAGGCAAGAATGGAGTGCATGAGGATAGGTTGTTTGTGTCTGTAATAGGAATTTAAGGTGATTCATTGCTATTTGTAAAATAGAAGGTGAGGTCATCTTCATGAGTAGTCAAAGTTAGCTCTCTTCTTTTCCTCATGATTATTTTCTTTTGTCTAACTCCTTCCAGAAACCAAGTAGTAAAATAAATAACATGTATTTTAAGGAATCTCTAAGTTCTGTGGGCTTCTTGGTATTTCCTAGACTTAATGTATGTGGCTCTTTTCTGATGAAGCTTTATCAAATGAAATTTAACAGTAAGACAGTTTTCACTGTTTTGACCCTATGCCTCTTTGATCACTTTTTTTTTAATTGAGGGGGCTTTATAGATCTCTGTAAGGGCTAACCATCATGTCATTGTTTTGGTTAAGGTCACCTGTGTGCTCTCTGAGCATATTAGTGCAGAAAAAAATGACCTTTGATATTTGGGATTAGCAGAATCTCCAATCTAGATGCTTTATTTAGAGTCCTGGGAGGGCAAGTCTGGTACCCATCACTAAGCACTCTTCATACCTACTGGATGTTTGCTAAAGGACCACCCAAGGAACATCTCTACTTATTTAAAGTTCATGTAAAAGAATTGTATTATATCAGAGGAATCCACTGAGGATTAAAGATACGTACGTTTCTCAGCGTTATGTGGGGCTGTATTTCAAACTGGATTTTTCTTACTCTAAAGTTTCAAGTTTTAAACCCTATGGTATTAACCTAACTCCCCTGACCAGTCCCAAGCTTTATGCTATTTGACTCTACTTCTGTCTTTGGCAATAAAACGAAAATAATTCTACTTTTTCTTCCACAGAACATCACTACAAATCACTTAATATTACTGTAATTATCTTTCTACTATCTTTAACTCATTTAATTTTTCCTCACAGGTAATGTTTTGAAAACCCTTCCAATATCCAAGTAGTCTCTGTAAATAAGCTTTAGTTCCCACTTTATGAGGGAACTGCTCATATAGTGGAAGTAGCATTAGACTTGAACACAGAGGTTGAGTTCTGTTTTAGCAAATTCTAGAATTTGAAGTTTGGACAATTATCTTGTCTCCATTTTATTAATTTGTAAATGAGAATGGCACCTTAGTTAGCAACAAGTTTTCTTCTTTTTAAACAGTTTTGCCTATGTATATTTTACATACATACCCCAAAGTTCACCCATTTAAAGTACACAAGTGAATGGTTTTTAGTATATCTATAGTACTGGGCAAGGATGACTCTAATCAAATTTTAGGACATTTTCATTACCCCAAAGAAACACCTAGCTATTAGCAGTCGCTACTCAACACCCCCATCTTTTCTCTCCTCACCCCCAACCATAGGTAAACACTAATCTGCTATCTTTTAACACAGATTTGCCTATTATGTAAATTTCATATAAATGGAATCATAGAACTTGTGGTCTTTTGTGACTGGTTTCTTTTACTTAGCCTAATGTTTTCAAGGTTCATCTTTGTTGTAACATCACCGATACTTCATCGCTTTTTATAGCCAAATAATATTCCACTGTACAGATAAACTACATTTTGTTTATACATTCATCAGTTGATGGACATTTGTATTGTTTCCACTTTATAACTATTATGAATAATTCTGTGAACATTTGTGTACCAGTTTTTATGTGGACATATGTTTTCATTTCTCTTGAGTAGAATCCTAGGAGTGGAATTGCTTCATATGGAAATTTTGCACTCATATGGTAACTCCACTTAACATTTTGAGAAAGTGCCAAACTGTGTTCCAAAGTGGCTGTACTATTTTAAATTCCCACTTCATTTTGATGATGACTAAAAGATTAAGTTAATAGGGGAAAAAGTAAATGCTAAAGTACTACCCATGACTACTTTTATTATTCTGTTTTGTCTAACTCCTCCCCAAAACCAAGCAGTAAAGAAGTATTTAGCACACATTTAAAAAATTCCCTGGTCATCTGCGGGTTTCCTTAGGTATTTCCTACGCTTAAGGTTCGTGACTTATGAGCTCACATTTTGCTAGTAAGGCCCTAGTGAGGCCAAGAACAGGTGTGAGTCTGGCATATTCAAGTCAACTCTGTAGTTAGCTATTTGTCCCTTTTTTTTTTTAAACCACAGTTATTATTTACATTTTATTTAAAGGTTTTAGAGGATGAGCTCACAAGAGTTACCTGAATCATTAAAAACCACAAAGTGGGAGAATTTTAAAAAATAAGAGTAGATACCAAAATAGCTTTTAGGAAGATGACACCTTATTAGTTTCTAAAATTGTTGAAGAGAGCAAAAGAAAGCTTAAAATCTTCAAGATAAGAGATATATTTATAATCATGCTAAAGAATACATTAAATCAAACAAGAATGAGGAAAAATACATTGTGTCCTATAGGTTATATCCTATTTCTATGGGACTCTTTTTCTTAAACCTTTTAATGTGGTTATTCTAAAATTTGAGGGGACATTTGAGTTTCCCTCTGAAGATATGGAAAAAAAGTGTTGGGTGTCTCATCCCCACTTCCTCTTCCCTCCAGGCCAAATAAGTCTGTGCTGAAAGGGCATTTCTGTTGTATGTGTAGTTTTGAAATAGATATCAAAAGAAACGGCATCAAGTGTTCACGCTGAACGATGGCACAGAGTGGCCTGGAGAAACCTGTCAGGCGGAGCATCACAGCGTCTGCACAGTCACACGAGGTGTCGGGAGGGGAACACGGGGGCTCGGGGCTGTGGTCAGTCACCGGCTGGACGCCGGTGCTGCGGAAAGCCGCTTGCTTTCTGACCTGGAAGTTGTCCTGGGCTGGGATGCTGGCCTTCAGACCTTTGCGTTTGCGCATTGTCGCCAAGACGTAGCTGCGGCTGTAGAAGGGGTCTGCGGGCAGGGCCCGCCAGTGATCAGACACGCACCAGGCGGGGGAAGGCCTAGCTCCCCGCATGGCTGTCGGGTTGGCGGTGAAGCCAAAGACTCGTTGATGTGTCTTCATGACGAACATATGGCCACTTGGGAGTCCTCTAAGACGTGGCCCGCTTCCTGTTCAGGGCTCTGTAGATGCCGCCAACCTCTTGTTGCGGGCCCTGGATCTAGGAGCTGGGCTCTGGGAGAGGGGCGGGCGGTCAGCAGCGGCGTGGAGGCAGTGCCAGGAGTGGGGACGCTCTGCATGGTGTCCACGCGCAGCGTCACATCTGAACGTCGAAGCGAGCGCGGCCCGCAGTCCTCTCGCGTGGTGCCCCCTCTTTGGTGGTGCACTGGAAGCCAGCCACCTAGCTGTCCTTGATCTCATTAAGGTACTGCACGCCCTTGGTGACTTGGGATGATGGGGTCGGTGCTGGCGGGCCCAAAGCACCACATCTTGTGGGCCTCGGCCATGTCCCCCTCGTACTTCTCTTGGCCAGGGAGCGGGCCCGCTGCTCGAGCTCCTGGTGGGCAGACACCTCACCCTTGCCGGTGTCCACCACCCGGCCATCTGGGAAGCGCTGTGCCCTCAGGTACAGACGATTGTGCTTGTTAGGGAACTTGGACAGGTAGAGCATGTTCGCCTCCTTCCTGATGGTCTCACCTTGCAAGACCATTGTTGGATTTCTTGATGGAATGTGGGCATGGTCCCCACTCCTCGAAGATGCAGGGTGCTGTGGGGTGTGACTTGGCCAGTGCTTCAGCCCTATCTCCACCAGCTTGGTTGCGCAGGTAGGCCAGGTTGTTGGCCTCTACTACTGTCCTGACAACCCGACCCAGCTCATGCGGAATTTCATCACCTTCATGTTGTGGACGTGCTCCAAGGAGGTGATGGTTCCCGTCTTCGTGAGAAAGCAGTGAATGCCCACCAGACCCACGATGATGTTTCAGTGAGTCACATCCTCCTTAGGCTTCACATAACAACCCATTAAAACGGGTGTTTTCTGAATTGGCTTCAGGTACCTGATCTCCTTCCTGGACCTGTGGTTGGGGGTGTGTATTGTGGTGATCATTTTGCAATCTTGGACAGATGTCTGTCTTGGACAGACATCTCCGAGGGTCACACCAATGATTTCATAGATGTGTGGATCAGACAGCAGTGTTGATCAGTCTCACCCCAAAAATGACTGGGAAAGTAAATTGTTATGGTTGTTCCAGTGATTGAAGGTGATTAGTGCTGTTTTACAGGTAGTATTAATTAAAATGTCAAAATTGAGGACTTCTGAGGAGTTTGTGAGAACATGACTGAGAAGGGGACAGTCTTAATATAGTATTTCATTTTACATGAGACTGCATTCTTTGGGGACAAGAATCACATCATAGCCATTTTTGTTTCTACAATGGCTGTTACTTAACATATGGTCATAGTATTAAGTAACCAAAACAGGAAATTCTATATCTGCTAGAAACTTATATTTCAGCCATATTTCTATAACTAAATTGTGAGAAGTGTTTTTTTTTTTTTTTTTACAGATTAATAAACTGAGACTCAAATCACTTGTCTAGTACGGATAGGCACTCAATTTTGAACAGTTAAAACCAAAGAACCAATCAAGAATACATAGTCACTTCAATAACAAAAATAGTTCCACTTTAATACTTTATCTAGTAGGAAATTATTCTCAGTGACAAATTTTGTTAATTATCCAAGATGGTAGTGTTACTTAGAATCATTTGACTGGATAGAATTTGAGTTTCTCTTAGGTTATTAGGGTAAAGAGTTTTTGAGATTAGATATGGAAAAGTGGTTTTCTGTAAAGGGTGACTTGAGATGCTGCTCTAAATTAAGCTGGGGGAGCAGTAAGTATTTTGGATGATAGAGATGAAAAAAAAGGAAAAAAAAAAGACCTCAGTAAAATGATCAAGGCTAAGCCTGAACATTTTTGCAGATAAACTGTAATCTAACACCTGAGCTTAAAGAGTCAACTATCTAAGCAATGTTGGATAAAACCTAGTCAGTAGGAATTCATATGAAAAAATCAGATCCTATTGTTCACTGAACAGGAATTTACAGTGTGGCATGGTTGTCACCATATCTGTGATAGGAATATAGTGGCCTGAACAAATGAAGTAATAGTTCTATTGAGATTTATTTATCACTGCTTGTTTTAGTTCTGTTGCTGCACTAGTTTAGCAATACTCAGAGCACCTCCTTGTCAGAGGTGTGTGTCCTAGTCTCATAAGTTCTCTCTTTCAAGCTCCCGAGGCATCAGTACCAGCAAAGACCGTAGTGTTCCCTTTTGCCTTTTCAGTTTTCTAATGCCTGGGTAACCATTCTTTTAATTAAATTCTATTAAAGTACCTTGTGTAGTTTTTATCTTCCGACTGGACCCTGATGATTACAACCAGAGATGAGTAGATGATGAAGTATGTGTGATTAATAGAACTTTTCAAATAACGAAAAACTTGTATGTGAAAAGAAAATATATTAGCTGTACTTCACAGTGCTGGTTTCTTTATATTTCCTTCTTGGAGATTGTCTCACCCTATACTCTACCACTATAAATAGTCATGTTCTGGAGCACATGACCTAATTCCGTGGCCACAGCTGATTGGACCAGGGTGGGTCCTTAGGGACAACAGATTCTAGGCTGCTCAGTTGGCTATGACAAGGTTTGGCCTAAAGTGTTCTGCCCAAAGATAGATGAACTGAGACAAATGGATTCTTTCTTTTATGATTTTTAATCAGAAGTCTCAGTTCAAAGCTGCACCAAAAGAAGCATGTGACACAGTTGAATCGATTAATAGAAGAGCCTAAGTGGCTCATGAACTCCTGCCATGGAGTTTTCCAGAGACATTTAACCTATGAATCACTTTCTTCTGCCCTCAGCAAAAACATTTCCATAATTAAGACTGGGTTTACTTTGTGAGGTAGCTATATCCCTATCAAGTGAATGTTCAAGCAGAGAATAGATAACTGTCGTATTTGTTTTAGAGGGGATTTCTTCAAAGAAAGCCTTTTCATGTTAGACTAAGATGTGCTTGTATTTCTAGACTCTGTTCTAGACCCATTGAATAAGAATATCTGAAGAATGGAGGCAAATCATACACATTAAAAATAGCAGCAGTAACAATGGGAACAACTCCCTCTGCCATGTTATGCTGAAGTAGCTGGTCTGTAGTTCAGTCAGATATGGGAAGAAAAGGGCTGTATGGTTGTTCTGGCTATTGCTGAATGACAAACTATCCCAACAGTTACTGGCTGACCATTTTTATTATCTCTCATGACTTTGTGGGTCAAGAATTCAAGCAGTCTCTGCTGGGCATTCTTTTGCACCATCTAGATTGATGAGGGCTACCTAGTGATACTTAACTGGAGACTAGTTTCATCTGTAGTATAGAAGATGGCTTCATTCATGCCTGGCATCTTGGTGGGGACAATTAAACCCCTCTCTTTCTTCATATAGTTTCAGGACTTTTCCCTGTAGTCTTTCCAGCAAGGCAGTTGAACATCTCACATGGTGGCTCATTGTCATGTGGAGGCTCAGGGCTCTCACACTCAAGGCAGAAACTGACAGTCCTTTTAAATGGTAGGCCTGGATCTGGCATATGCTACTTCCATTGTTCTCTATTGGTTAAAGTAGACACAAGGCAGCACAAATTCCAGGGGAGGGATATATAAACCTTCTCTGTACGTGAGAGAAGAGTTAAAGGATTTGTGGCCATATTTTTGGATTGGAAATACATAATATTTGCTGAATTCTCATGAGAAGTATGCCAGTAAATGCTATCAATTACCGGTAATAATGATAGTAACTATTATTTTACTGAATTCAATTTGCTTTTTAAGTTAATATGAATATATGCATTCTTTCCATTGAAACAGTCTTTGTCTTTTTACTGAGAGGGAGAGAGAGGGAAGAAATGTTTAGTTAGGATTCCTTTAGATTTTTAGAAGATATCATGAAACATAATAAATAGGAGCTGAACTGATTTCATATGCTGTTGGTGTTATTTACACTTGAGAGCAGATTAACATTTTTTATATTAATTATGAAACAGGAATTTGGGATTACTATTTGGTTTTGTTTTTCTTTCTTTTTATTTATTTAACTTTTCCTCTTGGTAGGGGTTGGTTATTACTTTGCTCAAGCTGCTGGGTGACTCAGAAATGAAATTGACATAGACTGTTCAATATCGAGTATGTGGATTTAAATTAAGAGCACAAAAGAGAGTTTCAATGAAAATGGAATGTCATTTAATAAATTAACATGTGGGACCAACTGAGGCTGAAGGTTGGTTTAATAAAGTTGCTTAAAGTTTTCTTTTGTTGAGTTAAAGACTAGGGAACTAAATTTATTTTACTGATGTTCTCCCAAAATGGTAATGCTAAAATTCCAAGAGCTAAGGGTTATGTCTTAACATGCACCCCCGACCCCCAGACAACCTCCTCAGTTACAGAACTCTCCAAACATAACACTCTGACTTGACAGATTGAAAAAGTAATTCTCTTATGGGAAAGTCATGTATTTCCTCTATGGAAGATGATTAATATGGATGCCTTTCATGCATCATTTTAAATCCTCTGGCCATACTTTCCATTCCAACCACTGCTGTAGTAATCAGTTTGTAGGCTTTTAACGTCTTCATGCAGGTGAACCTAATAGCACCTTGCCAGGATATCTCAGAGCCTGTGACCTGAACTGAATGTCTCTAACTTCCTGGTGCAGATCTTCTCTGATACCACATCATTGGAGACCTATGGGAACTCCTTTGTACTCATGTGTGCACAACCTAGAAGTAGGAGGGGTAGAAGCAGATAGGTAAATGCATCCTTTCCCCCACGCCGCCACTGGACAGGTGGCTCCTAGGCACACTTCTTAATCTTCTCAGATGACCATTGAGAGGTGGAGTTGTTTTCCATAATAGTGAACAACTATATACTTGTATCGTCTCTCTTTCTTTTCTTCCCTGTTTCATTCCCCCTTTCCCTCACTCTTGTTACTTGTGATCACATTCCCAAATAAATTGCTCACACATAAACCTTTGTGGTAGATCTGCTTTTTTGGGGGAAACCAGAGCTAAGACAGGCCCTATAAAATGTGTTTCTTCCACTTAAATGATCAGTAATGTGTTGGGATTTAATTAGGGTACGTTTCCTCAAAATTGAAAGCAAGAATATCCCAGTTTATGAGACTCTGTGTTCAGCACACTGTACTATCCATCTTTATCTTGTTTCAGTATTTTCTCTGCTGTTACATCTATGACCTTTGTTCTCTTGGCACACAGACAAGAACTTTGGGACAAGCACTGTCTGCTTATGAAGTTAAATGTTGGAAAAGGATATTTTGAATTTCAGAGGTCTGGAAGTTTTCATGAATATTTTAATTAATTTTAATTTCCTCTCCCAAACAGTATAATGGCATCAAGTCTGGTAAAAGTCATACCATGATTTCTCCTCTATTTAATCCTAAATATTATATAGAGGGGAAATAAACTTTAATTGAGCCACAGTTTAAGTTGGAGATTGCCCAGTTCCCAACTTTGTAAATCACCACAAATTCCTTCTCAGACCCAGTCTTTGATTTGTTGAGATTAGATCTATGTTTTATAATTTCATTTTTTTCTCAAGTGTTTTATAGAAGGTCTCATTCTAAGATTAAAAATAGTTCTGGGTGTATAAACTAGAAGACATACATGCATTTCACTGAAATAAAGCTTTTTAGCCTCCTAAACTATACTATTTAAAAACTATATAGTCTTTTGAAACTATGTAGTGGTCACTGTAATGAAATCTGAGTAGTATAGCATTTTATTTTACTTATTCATTTTTGCAATATCATATTCATGTTGGTGGATATATTTTAGAAGACTTGAAAGATGGTTTAAGGTAATTATACATTTTCTAATTAAAAGATATAAAGGATTTCAAAGTTTAGGGCTAAAATCCAACATTTCATTTACCTAGAACATCTCAGTTTATTGGTTGGAAGTTTTGTGGCTGTTTTAGAAACTTAAAGCATTATAGAATCCATAAAAAAATAGCATAGTTGGTAGTTTATGTTTGAAGTTAAGTATTAAAATTATTGGGAATATTAGACATTTTATGAACTAGGCACTGAGATAACTGTCTTACATATATTTGACTCAGTCTTAAAAATAGCCTTATGGGATATGTGTTATTATTAATCCCTTTTTTAAACATGAAGAAAAATGAAACATTAAAGAAGTTAATCAATTTGATTAATTTTATCTAGCTATTAAGTTACAGAACTGAAGTGACTATTTCTTTTCTAATTCCAATTCTGGTGTTCTGAATGGTTGCTTCCCTTTTCGGGAAGACTAAACCTGATAACCACTCCCAGAAAAACCTGATTGGTTTCCTGACCAAATTGACTATTGCTGGCTGTGAAATCACTCACTTGAAACAAAAGTATGGGACTATAAGAGAAAAGTTAGAGAATGAAAAGGTGTTATAGGATCTAGGGTTCAAAAGGGGAAGAAATTTAGAAGAAAAGTAGAAAGAAAATGGAAGAAAGAATAGTAGAAAGAAGATAAGTGTCTGGCCAATAGTATAAATGGTAGCAGAGTGACCACAGCATTGGTGATTGAAAAATGATCATCACATCTGTTGTACTGAGCAGTGGTAAATGGACCTATTATTATCTTACTGACTAATAGATGCAAATTAGTAATGGGTTCTAAATTCCATACATTGCCCTCTATTTAAGAAAGCAGAGAGTAATATAGTATGTATTAGTCGTATTCCAATGCCTGTTATCATTAAAACAGAAAATTTTGTTATGTGGAGAGTTATCTTTCAGGTATCTGGAAATTTGAAATTTGTATCACAAAGAAAAGCACTTCAGTGATTCTGATCTTTGAGTGTCATGATTATTTATAGTTCTTGGCATAGAAAAGATCAGGAAAAGTTTGATTCGTGTCATACTTCAAGACATTTATTTCCTGTTTATTATCATTTACTTCTTAAATGACTGTGACTCCTAGATGTAATTTGACTTTCCATTAAAGTTTTTCTTTAAAATAGGAAACTTTATATTTTAGACACAGTAAATGTTGCTTGAATACTGAAATTTTGTTTATTTATTTTTCTATTCAGTGAATTGATCAAGAGATTTCAGATGATTATTTCAAGGCACAGAATCATATATGTCTAGGCAAGAATACTCTATACAGTTTTACCATTGTTTCCTTTCATATTTTGTCACCACGCCTATTCCTCTTGTCTTTCTTCTGTATATCTTATCCCTCATTTATTTAATGTATGCTCTTTTAGTTTTCTATTCCATATATTTATATATGTCTATCTGTGAAATATGGATAAAACTGTTCCTTGTATATGTTTAATCTTCATAAGGATTAAACTTCATTCTCTCAAAAAGATATTCCTAAAATATTAGTTACTATATGCAGATCTAGTTCATTCCCTTTGATTATTTCATTGCTTTCTATTTTATGCATATTGCACATATTATTTATTAATACCTTCACATTATTTCCTTCCTCCTTGGGCATCTGTGTGTTTCTCTGGTACATAACCCAAAGACAAGATTGCTGTGTAATAGGTTATATGCATGCTCTATTTTACTAAGTACTAATAGATTATGTGTACTGCAACATGTCTGCACACGTGTGTACTCCCATTGACAAGGTTTCATAGATACTCACAAAATTAAGATGCTATTTTATGTGCTATTTCTACCTATTTAGGGATGTAAAATTATACCACAATGTTATCTTTAATTTACATTGCTCTTAATAGTGAGATGGAATATTGCTTTTTGTAATTATTATTGGCCACTAGCCTGTACTTCTGTTTCCTTGAATGCCTCCTTAGCATCTCCCTGAATTGTAAATATTGGTGTGTCAGAAGGCTGAGTATTTGAACATCTTCTCTTCTCACTCTTTTGGTTTTTAAAACCATCAGTCTGGATGAGATCACCATCTATGTCCTGATGACTTCCAAATTTAAACCTTCAGACAGGACTTCTTTATATCTAACTGTCTGCTTAATGTGTCCTCTTGGATATTCAGTAAGTATCTTAAAATTTACATATCCAAAAGTGCACTTTTGATTGCTACCCTTTCTCTCCAAAAACGCCCTACTCCTGACTAGTCTTCCCTCATTTCACTAAATGCACTAAAAAATCTTGGAGTTTTCCTTGAATGGTAGCATTCTCTCACATCTTATCACCTACCCATCAGTCAGTCTTCTGGGCTTTATTGTCATGTATATCCAGAATCTGGATGCCTTCTTTATACTTCAGCCATTATTCCTCTGGTCCAAGCCACCATCATCTCTAGCTTGGATTACTGCAGTAGCCTCTTAACACACCCATCTGCTTTGACACTGTTTCTTCATCTGGCTTAAAAGATTCATGTCCTTTCATCTCATTCACAGTTAAAACCCCAGTTCTTGTAATGACAAAAAAATGTCCTATATGGTTGTTCTAATCTCACTTAACCATCTGTACTTGCCAGTTGCATTCCAGCCACACTGACCTATTTGATGTTGCTGAATATGTGTCACTCTTCCATCCCAGGGTGTTTGTAATTACCATCTCTTCTCTGGAATCCTACTCCCTTGGATAGCTTCATGTTTGTTTACCTCTCTTCCTCTGGGTCCTGCTCAAATGCCACCTTGCTTAAAAATTCCTAGTATCTCAATTTACTTTTCTTGTGATATCATGTGATAATGAGTATTTTATCTGTTTTCTTTTATAGTGTGTGATTTTCCTTAATTTGTATCCTTTTAGAATGTAAACTGCATAAGGGCAAGAAAAATTTTGATTTGTCCCTTGCTCTAGCCCCACTGTTTAGAATAGTGCTTGACATTGAATAAATATTAGTAGAATGAATAAATGATTTTGCTTTTATCTAAAGTTATATTTTGGTTTATATTAAAATTAATTTCTAGCTTTCTTTTGGTTCATATTCTTTTGGTTCAAAAGGTATATGTATATTCTTTTAAATCTTGCTTTTCCCCCAATAATTCTATGCCCTTGCCCTTTTAAAAAATGTGTCACTTCTGGAGAACATTGTGTGTGTGTGTGTGTGTTAAGGGCAGTTTTAGGTTCACAGCAAAGTTGAGAGGAAGGTAGAGATTTCCTGTGTACCCCCTACCCCTACACATGCATAGCCTCCCCCAAAATCAACATCACTCAACAGAAGGGTACTGTTTTTCTTACCAAGAATGAATCTACATTGACACATAATAATCAACCAAAGTCCTTAATTTACCTTAGAGTTCACTTTTGGTGTTATACAGTCTGTGGGTTTGGACAAATGTGTAATGACATGTATCCACCATTATAGTATCATCCAGAGTATTTTCACTACCCTAAAAATCCTGTGTTCTGCCTATTCATCCCTCTCCCCAGTCTAACCCCTGGAAATATAACTGATCTTTTTTACCCTCCATAGTGAGTTTTGCCTTTTCCAGAACGTCATATATTTGTCATAATTATGCAGTATGTAGCCTTTTCAGATTGACTTCTTTCACTTAGGAATGCTCATTTAAGTTTCCTCCATGTCTTTCCAGAGTTGATTTGTTTATGTTTTTTAAAAACTCAAACTGAAAAAAAAAAAAAACCTCAAACTGAGAATCTTCATCTTCTATTGTTTGTTTAGCTTATTTACTGTAATTTCAGTTTTGCTATGACTTGTTTCTGTAATTTTTGATGACTTTTATTTACCATGCTTCTGGTTTTTAAATTTTTCTACCATTAACTAAAACAAATATCTGTCCCAGCCAGAAAGTTACCTGTTATTTTTGAGACCTGTAATTATGTTTTTCTCTACCATAGCTGTTATTTCACCCAAAGGAATTCCTTTGCCCATGTTGATATTGTAAGGAGTTTTAGGATTGTACTGTCATCCCTTTTTTAGTTACAATGTAAATTATTTTTATTTGCAATATAACTTTTTTTTTCTACTTGTTTTTATTCTTGTGGGATTATATCTTTAAAAAAAAAACTTTTGGGGCTTCCCTGGTGGCACAGTGGTTGAGAGTCTGCCTGCTGATGCAGGGGACACGGGTTCGTGCCCCGGTCCAGGAAGATCCCACATGCCGCAGAGCGGCTGGGCCTGTAAGCCATGGCTGCTGGGCCTGCGCGTCCAGAGCCTGTGCTCCGCAACAGGAGAGGCCACAACAGTGAGAGGCCCGCGTACCACCAAAAAAAAAAAAAAAAATCTTTCAAAGAGGATACATGTATGATAAAAATTTCTGAGAATTTTTTATGTTGAAACCTTATTTTACTAATATATGTATTTATTAACTCAGATAAATATTAAAATAATGGTTCAATTTTATTTTCCTTCAATATTTGCATATTGTGCTATTGAAGAGATATGTTACTATGACTTTTTCAAAATTCCTTTGTTCATGATCTGATTTTGGCATTTTCTTTGTGTCTAGGTGTGATTTTTGATTCTGTATCCCAGTACACTATGACTCTGAGTCAGACTAGGCTAACAGCTATAAAAAACAACTCCAAAATCTAGGCATTTAAAAATCAGTAAAGGTATGTTTTTCACTCTCACCACAGTCCAGCTAACTGTTTGGCAGGTAGTTGTTCAACATGGTCATTTGTACCCTGGCTCCTTTGATCTGGAATTAGTCATTTAGCTCCACCTAGATACAAGGGGACAGAAGGAAAATGTATTCTTCTTGTGTGCCCAGGAGGTCAGTGAAACAATTTGGTACAAACAGAGATTTGTCTCTGCTATAGAATGCTATCAAACTGAAGCTTAATATAAAGCCTTTTTTAGTTTTGGAAAGATTCTTGGTTATAATTTTTTATCACTATTTTATCCCCTGCCTGCAGTCTTTATTTTCTCTTTCGGTTTTCCAACCCACTGGACTTTGACACCTCTATTTCTGTTCTCCAATATTCTTGTCTTTTTTTCTCATTTTTTTCCCCTCCTATTTCTCTGTCTTTTTCTCATGCCTTTTGGGAGAGTTTTGTGACCCAGTCTTCCAGTTAAGTAATGCAATTTTGAATGTATTCATTCTGCTACTTCACAGGATTATTTATTTCACATATCTTATCTTTCATGTCCAATATTTCTATTTTAGTAATATCTGATTGTCTTGCCACCTGTTGCAAATATGTTCCTTTTTCTGTTTGAGTATATTCTATCTTTTTAAACTTGTTTTCAGTCTCTGTCTGTCCCTTCCCTTTAGTTCATTTTCCTCCACTAAATTTTTCTCTTTGTTGTCTTCTAAGATAGTTCTCCTGTTCCTTAAATGTCTCTTAATTTTTCTTTCTATGGCAATCTTTATTTCCTGAAAAGAAAGGAAACAACAGGTGGCTGGCCTGCTATCTGTTGGGTGGGTTAAATTGACAATACTAGTGAGTTTCGGGCTTATGCCCACCACTCCCTTTTTTCCTTTGTCATGGAGTGCTTTCTAATCTCTGTACTCAGCCTCAGCTCTTGTCCTCAGATAGCAACCTTCTTTTCTAATTCACCAGTCCTAGGAAATGTGAGGAGGACTCTAAGGGGGCATTGGCTGCTCCAATCCTTGTTCTGGCTCTCTATACCAGGAAGACATTGTTGATATCCTTGATGTTATCCTATAGCCTGTAGTCGGAGATCTAGCCTTCCTGCCCTGTGTTATTACAGGGTGGGCAATGAGTGGGGAATAAGGATTTCAAGGTGATAGGTAGAGTGAGATTGCCATTTTTGTTTTTTAATTTTCATTTTTTTGGTCTTTTAAAAAAATTAATTTTTATTGGAGTATAGTTGATCTACAATGTGTTAGTTTCAGGTGTACAGTAAAGTGAAGAAGTTATACATATATATACATATACATATATATATATCCACTCTTTTTTAGATTATTTTCTCATATAGGTCATTACAGAGTATTGAGTAGAGTTCCCTGTGCTATACAATAGGTCCTTATTTTATATATAGTAGTGTCTTTGAAATTATGAAGCAGTATGAAATAATAAAAAACCCTGGGATTGAAGGAAAGAGGAATCTGTGTCGGTTTGCCCATATTTTTCATTCATCAAACATTCTTCATGCACCTATTTTTTATTTAATGAATATTATCAGGGACCTATGATGGGCCAAAAATTGTTAAATGAACTATAAATTCAGTAGTAAACAAAATAGAAAAAAATATTGCTCTAACAGTCTGGGAATGGAGGAGACAAACCTATGTTTGATTTGTTAGAAGATAAATGCTGTAAATGAAAACAACACTGTTCCTGGTTAGAGAATGTCAGAGGCTAGGAGGGCAAGATTTGAGCAGAGACCTGAATGAAGGGAGAATGCGAGTGGAATGCGTTCACTTAGTCTCTACCACTTATAAGCCATGTGATTGTGGGCAGGGTTTGTTGTGGAGATTGAGTGGGGCAGTGACCCATTACATGTCATTGAGTAGGGACTCAAGAATGGGAACTCCTACTACTAATAATGCACATTATTAATAAACCTCAATTAATAATTAAAATTCTGATTTAATGTATCTGACTTTACTGTTACTAGAATTGCCTTTAATTTGTTGAAAATTCCTGTGGGATTGGCAGCAAAGTCATATAGCAAATTTTAATCACTTTGTTTTTACATCTGAGAGTCATTAGTCATGGTCTTGACCACAATACAGTGAAGTTAAAAGATTCCATTGGCAGGAAGCAGTGGATTTTAAGGACCATTCAAGGAAGAGTATGAATTAGTGAGGGGATAGCTAACAAACATTTGCTAAATTCTTTCTGGTTCTTTAGAAGGAAATAGGAACATCCTTCCTTCTTCATCTCTCTCTCTCTCTTCATACACACAGGCGCATAAACGTTAAGCCAGCAGAAGATTTAGAATAATTTGCTCATGTAAACGTTATAACTAAACTCTCCCATCCAGGATTTTCATCTGCATAAATATATGAGCAATGCTGAATGACACCCTTTCCATCTTCCAGCACCTCTCTGGCCCTCATCCACATGGGAACTGAACATCTCATTGCTTTATAGTCACATTTGATCAAACATGATATTAATTATCCAGCTTAAACTCTTACCTTGAACATCAGAACTGGTCTGAATAAATTGCCTGCTTTGTAAGACTGTCAGCATTT
Organism: Phocoena phocoena; assembly: GCF_963924675.1. NCBI lineage: Eukaryota > Metazoa > Chordata > Mammalia > Artiodactyla > Phocoenidae > Phocoena > Phocoena phocoena. Next base: position 42,825,226 of record NC_089224.1, on the reverse strand, counting down.
AAGAGTTGAATATTTTCCATCAAAGAAGAAGCTAAAAGGTTTGGACCGTCTTGTCTAAAGGCACTTTCCAGAGAAGTGTCCAAAATGTTTTGAATGGCTGTAACACTGCAATAAATGTATAATTGTTCAATTTCACTACCTTAAAGGAAACAGAACTCATTTAGATAAGTGATCTCCAACTTTTAGTACCCCATTTTTTGTTCCAAAGATCATTTTATTTAGATTGTTACGTATAAAATATGAAAACCACATTTTTTTTCTTGTTGAAATTTGATGGAGGGGATGGTAATGGTGAGAAGCCCAGATGCCGTTTAACCTGACAGCCCCCCAAGGGTCCATGGAACACTGGAAACTGCTGATTTAGAAGTCTTAGTTGTCCAACTCTTATTTGCAGGTAAATAAGAAAAGATGGATGTGTACTGCCCTGACTCTTTCTCCATAACATGGACTTAAAACTTGCTATTTCCTATTATGTATTTTGATTTGGGGAGAAAAAAGACAATATTACTCGGCCATTATAATGAAATATTTCACTAACACGTCCAGGTTCCTTAGGCATTCAGAAATCTCTTATTGAGGAGTGGGTGGGAATTAAGAAACAATCATCCCATCTCTGCACTAGATGCTGACCCAAGCATAACAGTTTTGCAATGTTTAAGTATTTTAACTTTGCATAATCAGTTGCGTCTATCGTGTTATTTCTACCTTTATTCATTTATTCAACAAATAATTTTTAAAACCTATTTATACTCAAGGACTAGAGTGAGGGCTTGAAGACAAAAAAAAAAGAAAAGGCAGGGTCTAGGTTTTTGGCACTCACAGAAACTGTACAACTTATTTTACACTGAGATATTTACAGTTATAAAGGACAAGTACCTTTTGGCAGTGAACATCATTCTCATTTTCAAGTTTGCTAGAATTATCAGAAAAAAATGCTGTGTTACAATATGACTGATTTTAATAATCCTCATTGCTTTAATGATGTATATTTTTAAACATGTGGTAGTTCCTACTTAGAGATTTTCAGGGACTGATTGTTGGTAAGAAAATAATTTGTTCCCCCCCAAAACAAATACTCTATATTATTTATTGGTGTCCTTCATCTGTCTCACTTAATACTGGCTAGTGGTCTTAAATACAAAAAGAAAATTAGGTTAAATTCGGAGAAGCCTATGTGAGAGATGTTTTATGGGTACTTCTCAAGGAAATGCTGGACATTTTATTCACTAGTCACACTAAGTGAAATTCAGCCTACCCAGTTACATATTGGAAAACTTTTGATGATTAGGATGAGCTGTTTGTGGAAAGTAATCATGTCCTTTACTTTGCCAGTGACACCAGTACCATGGTAAATAATTGGTATTCAGTAGTTTATGCACTGGCTAATGTGTTGAAACCTGAAACTATTGGCCATGAAGATCCTACTAAGAGGGTATTATTCTAAGAAGCATAGCCTGAGGGTCATTAAGTTGTACAGCTTTCTCTGTTGCTTTAAAAACCAGATATTATGCAACTACATTTTGTACAATTTTATTTCCTGAACTTTTGCCAAAAAACTGATTTTTAAAAAATCAAACACTATCAGTTCCAGTAAATGACAGTTCACTGCTACTTTTTCAGCCCCACTTGCACCCAGGTTTTCAGGAGGGCACACAATTACCTTTAGACTTGCTTCTAAGTTTTGTTAGGCATGTTGTGATTTGTTAGCTGCGATGACTCAGATGAAACCCCCTTTTAAAGAGATGACTCAGTGGTATTGAAATAAATTCTGTTATGTAAACTGGAAAAAACCTTTCTAGGCAATAATATCCTTTCTTTGAACTGTTTTATGACATCCGTTGACAGTATTGCTATCTGTGACCCATTCTTATATCTGTTCTGGTGCTGTTGGTGCTTTAAGTGATGGTTGCAAATGCAGTAATGTTTCATTAGCTCAGACTTGCTGATTTGTGATTTGGGATAATTTCCAAAGGGAACTGGCTGAAGTTTAGTTACTCTTGTCACCCAGGAAATAGCTGACTAAGAAAAGTAAGTCTTAATAAGATTTCTGGAGTGATTTTGATTGAGAAAGAAAATATGTTATACAGGCTGTTTAAACATTTGTTAGACTGAACATCATTATTATCATATCATATCTGTCTCTTTTCAGTTATTGGCTGTGTGATCTTAATTTCCTTGTCTGTAAAACAGTGAGGATAATAGTATCTACTTTGTGGTGTTCCACCTCCTTCATCCATTAAGTGGTGGTACTGATGGGTCCTACATCATGGACTTGTGAATGATAATGGGTTAATACACAAAGTGATTAAGCAATACCTGGCATATGCAATTCTTCCAATGTTTTAGCTGTTTTTGAAAATTATTATTGGCAGGATGCCCACAACTGTTTGTTAGTAATACTGCATTAAACATTATTTCTGGGCCACATTTAACCATCAGATGAGAAAATTAGTCTAAATCTCTATTAATTATGATTATTTGAATCAATTTTATACATTTAACAGTAACATATGCTAAAACAGACATTTCATTAAGGTAGACTTTCCTGGAATAATGAAGCTTCTCACTGTTGTTCTAGTTCTTTTTTAACATCTTTATTGGAGTATAATTGCTTTACAATGGTGTGTTAGTTTCTACTTTATAACAAAGTGAATCAGCTATACATATACATATATCCCCATATCTTCTCCCTCTTGCGTCTCCCTCCCACCCTCCCTATCCTACCCCTCTAGGTGGTCACAAAGCACCGAGCTGATCTCCCTGTGCTATGCGGCTGCTTCCCACTAGCTATCTGTTTTACATTTGGTAGTGTATATATGTCCATGCCACTCTCTTACTTCGTCCCAGCTTACCCTTCCCCCTCCCCGTGTCCTCAAGTCCATTCTCTACATCTGCATCTTTATTCCTGTCCTGCCCCTAGGTTCTTCAGAACCATTTCTTTCTTTTCTTTTTTTTTTTTTAGATTCCATATATTTGTGTTAGGATACAGTATTTGTTTTTCTCTTTCTGACTTACTTTACTATGTATGACAGACTCTAGGTCCAACCACCTCACTACAAATAACTCAATTTTGTTTCTTTTTATGGCTGAGTAATATTCCGTTGTATATATGTGCCACATCTTCTTTATCCATTCATCTGTCGATGGATACTTAGGTTGCTTCCTTGTCCTGACTATTGAAAATAGGGGTGCAATGAACATTGTGGTACATGACTCTTTTTGAATTATGTTTTTTTCAGGGTATATGCTCAGTAGTGGGATTGCTGGGTCGTATGGTAGTTCCATTTGTTGTTCTAATTCTTATGCTAAGAATCTGAATTGCACTCACAATGTGTACAAAGCAGTATTACAATATACGGAAGCACCTGTTTTTGCTGAGAATCACATCAAAATGAAAATTGCCATAACTCTGTTTTATTCCTGATTTTCTATTTCTTAACTCCTTTCCCCTCAGTGTCCTTACCCTTAACTTTAGTAATAACTATCTTGAGTACTCTATGGAGGTGGTGTGAGATGAATTGTTATGCTTGATTTAGACAAATGTTCTTTTAACTGAAGCAGCATACATTCCTCCTTCTTCTGGTATGAGCACCTGTTTTCTTCATTTGGTCCTAACATCTTTATTGTGAGATACAGTTGTGATGCCAATTGTAAAAAGATGTGCCCCACACATTTTTAAAAGCAAATTTCAAGAAATGGATCCCTGGGATTATAAACTTGAACACAAGTGCAAAGACTAAATCTGATGGGGATCTTTCATCACCAGGCAAGCATCTGAAGAGATACTGTTATTAGGTTCTATTACCCAGTCACTGGCACTACTTTTGTTTCTTCCCTTTATTTACCTAGTCCTTTGGCTCTTCCTTTGTTGCTTTGTTTCTGCCAGCTATGCCATATTCTTCCAATAAACTCATTTGTTTAAGTTAGCCAAGGCTGGGTTTTGTTTTTTGCAGTTAAAAATCCCTAAATGATGTAGTGTCCCAAAATAAACTGTGAGAAAGGTGTGGTTCCAGGAATTTGTTGAATTAGCCTTGTAAAAGTCACTGAGCTGGTCACAGCTGAGTTTCTTCTGAAAATGGAAATGTTTGGCCTTCTTGGTTTTGGAATTTAATTTTACCTCTAATACCACAAAAACATTTCTGGGATAAAATAGAATATTAAAGATGGAAACCCTCTGAGCAAGCTACAGGTATTTACATATAGGGGACACCCTACCAGGTCCATGTCAATGATTAAAATACTCTCTTGTGCTATCTTGTTAGATCAAGACAACACAGAGGAAATATGTTTGAGGAAATGGCTTGAAACAAATGAAAGCATGGCCAAATTAGATTGAATGGAGAAGATGGGTAACTTTCCCTCTTGAGGGGGAAAATGCATCAGGAAATATTACTGGAAGAACAAATAAAACTTCACTGCTTCTGAGATTTTTTCCTCTTTCTCTAACCTCCAACTTAAGCAGTAAAAGAGTAATGAGGACTCCTACTCATGAGCTGTCAATTCAGAGCAAGTACAAAGATAGGAAACCACCCCTGAGCTGTACGTAACATTGGCCCCCAAATCTTATTATTCCATCAAATTGTTTTTTGTTTTCATATCTTTTAAAGTGCTAACCTATTTTATTTCATTTTTATTTTTAAACCATTTTTGAGGTATGATTAACAGATAAAAAGCTTTACATATTTAACGTATAAATGATGAGTTTGGGGATAAGTGTAAACCTGGGAAACTATCAACATCAAACCAAAGTTTCCTCCTGCCTCTTTTATTACTCTGTGTGTGTGTGTGTGAATAATATAAAATCACTTAATATAAGATCTACATTCTTAGCAAATTTTAAGTGTATGATACAGTATTGTTAGCTCTAGAGATGATGCTGTATTGTAGAACTTCCAGAAAGTCTTTATTTTACATAACTGAAACTTTGTATCCTTTAAGAATCAGCTCTTCATTTTCCTCTCCCCCCAACCCCTAGCAACTACCATTCTAATTTCTACTTCTGTGAGTGACTGCTTAGAGTCCACATATAAGTGAAATCACGCGTATTTGTCTTTCTGTGTATGGCTTATTTGAAGTTAGCATAATGACCATACCTGTTGCCACAAATGCAAGATTTTCTTCTTTTTAAAGGTTGACTAATATTCCATTGTAGGTATATACCACATATTTTTATCTACTTATCCAATGATGGACATTTAGGTTGTTGCCATATCTTGGCTATGGATAATGCTGAATACTGTAAATCATACTTCAGTGAACATGGGAATGCAGATATCCCCTTGAGGTACTGATTACAATTCCTTTGGGTGAGTATCCAGAAGTGGGATTGCTAGTTAATAATGTTTTATTTTTAATTTTTTTGGGAACCTCCGTACAATTTTCTGTAATGGCTATACCAATTTATATTCCTACCAACATGTATTGATATACCAGGGTTCTCTTTTCTCCTCCTCCTCACCAAGATTTGTTCTTTTTTTTCTTTTTAAATGATAGACGTCCTCATGTTAGTGAGAGAGGATATCTCATTGTGGGTTTTTTGGGGTTTTTTTTTGCGGTACGCAGGCCTCTCACTGTTGTGGCCTCTCCCGTTGCGGAGCACAGACTCCAGACGCGCAGGCTCAGTGGCCATGGCTCACAGGCCCAGCCGCTCCGTGGCATGTGGGATCTTCCCGGACCGGGGCACGAACCCGTGTCCCCTGCATCGGCAGGCGGACTCTCAACCACTGTGCCACCAGGCAAGGCCCTCATTGTGGTTTTGATTTGCATTTCTGTGATGATTAGTGATGTTGAGTACTTTTTCATGGCACTTGTTGGAAAAATGTCTGTTCAAGTCCCTTTGCCCATTTTTTAATCAGGTTATTTTTAATTTTTATTTTATTTTCACTATTGAGTTGTATGAGTTCCTTATGTATTTTGGATATTAACCTCTTATCAGCTATATGGTTTGCCATATGCATGTATCAATTGGCGTATAAATATATTTTCTACCATTGTGTAGCGTGCCTTTCTATTTTGTTCATGAATTTCTTTGCTGCATAAAAGATACTTAGTTTGATGTAATCCCACTTGTTTGTTTTTCCTTTTGTTGCCTAGGCTTTTGGTGTCATATCTAAAAAATTGTTGCCCAGATCAGTGTCAAGGAATTTTCCCATATCTTTTCTTCTAGGAGCTTTATAACTTCAGGTCCAAAATTTAAGCCTTTATTTTGAGTTGATTCTGTGTGTGGTGTAAGATAAGGGTCCAGTTTTATTCTTTCACATGTGGATATCCAGTTTTCCCAAGACCATTTATTTAAGAAAATATGCTTGTCTGAAGGAGGTTGCCAAAATCAGTGTTGCTACATGGTGGTAAGGGCTGGAACCTTTTATTCCAACATCTTGCTGATATCACTCCTCAAGTTGCTGATAAAAGCCTATTGTCAGTCTTGGATTTGATAGTTATTGATATCTATTATGAGAGAAGAAATTGTTCCTTTTTAGGGACTGATTTATTACTTAAAGTTTTTAAATGAGACTCATTTATAGATTACTACTCTCTTCTACCACTGTTTCAGAAATAATTGTTCCAAACATGGAGGTAGGGTGGGAAGGCATAAACATGTACCATATGTCCTTTTCCTAAGATTCACTTAAAAAGGTATTTTAAAGGATGTTAAAAGGAAAGTTTTAAAAGGATCTTAAGATTGGAGATTGTGTGTGTGTGTGTGTGTGTGTATACACACACACACACACACATATATATATATATTTTTTTACCATGGCTGTTATTGATGTACATCTAAAAATCAGTCATGTCTTAGGAAATGTCCAGCAAATATGGGACAGAAATATATACATATAAAGGTATAGCTATAAAATATATATAAATATATGTACCAGTATGCACAGAGCAAACTACTGAGTTAACACATGCTTTTAGAAATGGGAAATTAGAACTTTTATGAAGTAGAACATAACTTCTAAAAATATTCAGAGCTAATGGAAGTTCTATGTCAATGAATCCTATTGAGTTTATTTGAGGCAGTATCTTAAAAGTGAAGTCATAGTTTGTGGAACTCATGATATCTTGAATGATATCAAGGGCTCAGTAGGTGTTTAGTCATCTAAGTTGATGATGATCCAGCCACATCGGTACTCAGTCACATTACCTATAGTTTGGAAATGATGATACCATTATTTTTCATTTTCATTTTGCTGAGATATGCTAAATTGTTTCTAAAGCAGTATTCATCTTATACTGTAATTAATCTGAAACAGATGCATCTTATACCTTATTTATGTTTTGTAAGTAAAATAAGAAGAGGACTTAATTTTAAGTCTGTCTTTTCTATAGGTAAGTCCCATAGTGAAAGCATGGAGGGCAAAATTTTAATAAGGAATCAGTATTTAAAATAAGTGTATTCATGCTTATTTTAAATACTATTTATTGACTAAATTATATATTTTGAGAAATTTTTTTCCCCATGGTTCTAATATCATCCAGTTTGAAGAAGTGGCAGATCAATGATGAATGATTTGAGGATATGAAAGATTTAGTCAGTGTTCTGATGATCCAAGACCAGCATCAATAAAGGGCATCAGGAAGCCTCCCAAGGGTTTACTGAGGGGAGGAAAAGTGCTTTCCTCTTCTTCTGCACAGAAAAGTTTGCACAGTTTTTGGAGAGCATAGTTTTGGAATTCTTCACAGTTTATCAAGTCTTATATTCTGCCCTGCTCTATATACTATTTTATCCTGTCCTACCCAACCTGACTCTCCGTAACTATGAGTGGAGTTAGGGAAGAGAAGTTATTTCTGAATCTGCATCCCTTGAAGCTACCAGCCTAGGTATTTCCACAACTGGTTCACTAAGAAGCACAGGAAATGATGGGCATGTGTGCAAGAATAATTGTTCCACTTCTAGAAGAATGCTGAAATGTTCCCACAACTGGCTTCATTTTGAGGCAGGCAGAGCAGAAGGGCTATGTGCTTTTCTGTGCAAAAGAAGAGGAAAGCTCTTTTCCTCCCCTCAATAAACCCTTGGGAGGCTTCCTGATGCCCTTTATTGATGCTGGTCTTGGATCATCAGGTCAGAGAGAACAGTGACTAAATCTTTCATATCTTCAAATCATTCATCATTGATCTGTCACTTCCTCAAACTGGACGATATTAGAACCACGGAAAAATCAAAATAAAAGTACATAAAAAATCCCAATCAGAATTATTTTCTGTGCTTGACATCTTATTTAACACAAAGATGGACATCTAAAGAAAAGAGCTCATATCTTTCTTTTAGAAGCAAAATAACTACATGAACATAAAACTGATCAACTTAGCATTGTCCAAGAAATGATCTAGGGGCAATAATAAAAAATCCAGCTTAACTTTATAAACTCAAAATCTAGTCACAGAACCATTTTACGAAGGTGTCAAGATCTTCCAGATCAAAAATAATCCAGAATTCATTAAGTAGTATTCAGTCGAATCTTTTCAATAAGGCAAGGAAGGAAACAAATATATTTTAGGAAGATTTGGTAGTTAAAATTGAAACAGAAAAGATATTCTGATTAACTTTCAGTTAACCAAATTGCCTTAATCTATCTGCATTTAGTTTTTAGATTGAAATTTGAGAATTTACTTAAGTGTTAGTGTAAAGGGCAAATCTGAAGTAGGAAAAAAGTAGAAATTTCAGTTAGACAACTTAAAATCTCAGCTCTGTTTCCTAGTTATTGAGTGATCCTGGGTTTCATATCTCAGAGTTTCCATTTTCTTATCTGTGAAACAAGGGGTTTAGACTAGTAGTCACTTCCAAGTTTAAAAATTATATGATTTTAGAGTACCTCTGACATTCTTTTGCTTTCTGTGTTACAAAACCTCTCTGCTTTATAGACTGGATCCTTTTTAAGAACAGACATGAGGGAGTCTTCAGTATTTAGTGTAGAGAGCAATGCTAACGTACCAAAAATGTAGAGTAGTTCTTTTTGTCATTAATTTAAAGTAGCAAGACTATAGATAAGATTTTTGATTTTATACACTCTGGACATATTAAGCTTTTTACTTTCTTTTACCCAAAATTCAGAACTTTGTAAATAAAATGTTATTAAAACCACTGAAAATATTCATGGTCCATTTAGCCAACAGAAGAAATCAGTTTAGTATGTACAAGAATAGCTTTTCTCTTGCTCGTGCAATTAAGCCTTCTTACTTTCATATGTTATTTGTAAGCGTAATCAATCACAATCAATCTAAATATCCAAAAGACAAAATATTTTACACAGGGAAATTGCAATACTATTAATATAGAAACTCAACATGAGACAAAATACTACCTTTAGTCAGGTTTGTATAAAAGATAGTGAAGTCAGCTTAGAAAAGTCGAGTGGGAGAAATGAGAGTGAGAAGAGAAAATGCCAAGTGTGAACAATCTATCCAAGAGAAGAGAGTGACGTTGTTGGTTACCACTTATCTCCCTCTGTCCTTGTTGGCAGAGCTTGAGTTTAGAATGCACTTAGGGTATGGACATGTGACCTACCCTTGAATAATGAAACTTGAGGAAAAGTCTTTTGGAGGGCTTCTGGGAAATGTTTATCTCCCAAAAAGGGAGAAGGAGAAGTAGAAGAGAGAAATTTCCCGTAAGCTGTATTTTATCTACATGAGATCTCTGAAATTGTGGCAACTGTCTTTCAACATGAGTAGGGAAGTCAAAGGATGAAGGCAGTAATCCAGTGGGATGGCAGAGTAGGAAAATAGAAGTCCTGGGTGCCTTTGGATTTGTGTTGAGGGAGATAATTTTACTTATTGTTTAAAGTATTCTGGTTGACTCCTTTGGTGCTTGTGGCAGAAAGGGTTGTATCTCTTCTATCCCTAGCTACCCTCTCACCTTTGGCATTGTTTTATTTTTGTCCTAGAGACCCCTCCAAGATGCTTGCAATTGCTTATGTAAGGTTGTTTTGGGTTGAGGGACCTGGGTGGTGGGTATGGGCGGGTACCTTTTAGTTCCAAGTTTTATTTTCTGTTACAGATTGGAGCAGTAGTTCTGTCTACTCAGAATATGCATTAATGCAGATCACTTAATTGAATATGCTGTAAAAGAAACAGGAAACTGAAGAAGTACAATGACTGTAATCATAGCACTAGAGTTATTATCTCTAATGTTTTGTAGAGGAGAAAAGGAGAGTGGGATGACACTCACTGTGGTGGTTAGTAACCAGTGCTTTAAAGAAAGTGACTAAAAATGATTTACTGAGGACTCACCATTAATTCATAATATAGTATCATGAATGAGTAATTTATATTGTTGCTTTCACATGGCACTGTTTTGCCCTTGTCGATGCTAATTTTGTTTGTTGTCACGTTAGTCACTTGTTCAGTTATTTTTGGCTCTCTTGTATTTTCTAATAATCCTTAATAGAGTTTAGTGAGCTAAATACTTTTGTTGGATAATATATGCATGAATGCATCTAAGGGTTGGACAGAGGATTTTTATTTCTGCTAATTAGTGTGAAACTATACTTCAGTTTTTCCCAGATCAGTTAATATTTATTTTTGCATTTCAGTTGATTCTTTCCCCAGAATCCATCATCTCCATTTTGCAGATAGTATAATGGAAATATCAGATAATTTTAGCTTTTGCCTCAGGTACTCTATTCATTAATCCATCCATTCATTCACTCAAAAATGTATTTTGAGTGTCTAATTTGTGCCAGTCATAATGTTTATTACAAAGATGGAGAAGCTAAATTCATTTCATGCCCTCATAGAGCTTATATTTATAAAGTCACATCAGGATTTCAGCATGGCTTGGCATGTCTAACTGATGACAAATGTACATTTTTTGGAGAAATAATTACTTAGTGCCTAAGCCCATGATCACTCCTTTTAAGTTGGTTGTAGAATAGGCATTACTAAAAACCCAATTTTAATTGGTAGAAAGTAAGACCTCTACTAAGGAAGAGGAAGCATGCAAATAATCCACTTGAAGTTAAAAACAACAACAACAAATTTTTCTGACTAGAAAGGGCATAGGTATAGATTTCAAGGTATGAGAAGAGAGGGAGTGTTATGTGTTAGGCTAAGCAAACAGAGACTCCTCAGTGTCTTTTCATTTGACCTTCCAGCAGTACATGGCACAACTGAACACTCTGTCCTTGATAAACTTTCCTTGGCTTCCTCTCTACCACATTCTCGAATTTTCTTCCCTCTCTGGCTACTCCTTCTTAATTATTTTGAGGGTCCTCTTCCTTGGTTTGTTTTGTTTCTATCATACATCATTTACAAACTAAAACTGGGCAGTATTGTTAACTTCCATGACTTCCATTACTATCTATAGGTTAATGTTTCCCAAACCTATATCTGCAGCTTGTTCTCCCTCCTGAACTTCAGTCTAGATCCACACATCCCACTACTGATAACATACCTGATTTGGATGTCTGCCTGGTCACTGAAAAGTCAAAATATCCAAAATATTTTCTCTAACCTCTTCTTCCTCTTAAGTTTTTATCTAAAACCATCACCTTGCCCTGTTTTTACACTCAAATCCAAAACATCACCAAGTCCCTTCTGTGCTACCTCTTTAACCTCTTGCTCAGTTTCAACCACTTTATTACATTTTCCTATTCATTATCCAAGCCATACCCTTCATCATGTCACTTGAATTATTTGATTGGCTTCCTAACTGATCGGATTCCCTAGTGCTAGTCTTGATTCTCTCTAAACTTGATTCTTTCTCAACTGGAAGGCTGAGTGAACTTACTGAAAGACAAACCTGATTTAGAGTCTTCATGGTTAAAATCTTCTTGGTGCTTCTTATTAAGATATAATCCACATTCTTAACATGACTGCACAATTTAAAGTCTGGCCCTTCTAGTTTGCACATCTCTCCGTAAGGTACTTTGCTATGAACTATTTGGCAGTTGCCCGAATGTATCATATTACCTTACCTTCAAAACTGTGTATGCACTTTTCTGAGAGAATTTGTTGTTTATTTTCCAACTGGATAGCTCCTATATGTATTTCAGGCCTTACTTTGGCTGCTAAATTCCAGAAATTCTCTGCTGACTGCCACCCTCATGAAGCTGGCTTTGTGTGTCCTTGTAATGATCCTATTTTCTGCTTCTATCAGGTTATGATGTAATTTCCATGGTGGTCTTTATCCGTTACTGGAAAGTGTTATCCAAGAGAGCAAGGACTTGGCCTGCAATATTTTATCCCCAGCAAAATACCTGGCACATGGTTAATACTTATTCATTATTTGTTTAATGAAGGAATGAAAATGAAATCAAATATTAAATACAGAGTGATTAATATAATCATGCTAGCATTGAGATATCTCTTCCTCTTTTTGTAATGCTCAATATTCAGTATAGAGAGATGCTTATAGAGAGATGCTCAAAAATATTTGTTGAATTATTGAATTTTTTAAAAATCTAGAACTCATGGATGATGTTGCTGATTTTTTCCCCTTAATCAGTTAACCAGTCCCTCTCTCTCCCTCCACCTGCCTCACTTGTTTAATGCTTAATAAGTCCATGTTTTTCCAAGTGAAGTTAGTGGAAGGTACAGAATAATCTCTCTCTCTATTTTTTTCCCCAGTGAATTTCTATAGTCAGTGTTTTCACCTGAGGGCGATTTCTTAGTGTATCAGAAATAATGTTAACCTGTATGGCCATTCTGTTCCTTTAATTCTAGATGAAGTGGGGCTCTCAGATCTCCCACAGGAGAAGAGAAGACAAATAGAAGAGGCGCAGAAGGTGGACCAGAAGCAGTAGGGAGAGAGTTGAGTGAGAGAATTTAGATGATGATGTGCAAAGATATCCTTTCTTTCCCTGTGATTCCTGATCCTCTCTAACCCCAAAACCAGTCCCTCTTCTAGTAGTGACTCTTGGCTCTTGGCAAAATTTAGATGTTCCCTATGGCCTAGGCCAGTGGTTTGCAAAGTGGTTCACAGAGTGACTATAACAAGAGCCAGGTATCTGTAATTTTTTAAAGTTTCCTAAACAGCTCTGATTTGCAGCCACATTTGGGAACCATTGACTGTACAGTCTTCCCTGCATACTGCAGACTGAGTTCTTAGGCAGTGACAGAGATACTCCTGAGATTTTGCACTCAGATCATTTAGCCTACACAATTTATGAATTATTGTAAGTTTATGCCTCTATAAATTTATCGAAGAGAGAATTATATCTTTATCAATCCATATAGAAAATTCAATTAAATAAAACAAACATTATGTGGGAAGTCCTTTAGATTTGCAGTCTTTCTAGTTGCATAGTAGTGTGTATATCTTCTACCTGTCTCCGTTTTCTGTTACACAGTAAGTGGATTGATATTAGGGGTAATATCTCATTCCTTTTTATCCTCATATCTAGCGGAATGCATGGCACATAGTAGGTTTCCAACTAAAGTGATTTTTAAATGAATGGATTGATAGTTTTTCTCCTTATGATCTTTTCCTTCTTTTATACAAGGACTTTAACATGTGTTAGGCTATTTGGACCTTCAGGGAATTGGCAAGTATATAGGAAGGGCTTTTCTGAATTAATTGCTCACTCTTCCGAACTTCCACAATGTTCCCTTAACTGAAGTTATTTAAGAATATGGTCCTATCCTCCACTCTGTTTTAAATTTTCAAGGGCAGAAATACATCTTTGTACCCCCCAAAGCACAATGCCTCCTTAATAGGAGAGACTCTGTTGAATTGATTCATAATTATTAAAAAATAAGGCAAAAGTGTTTTTGGTGTCAGTCCATACAGTATAATTGTAATCGTTGGTCTCCTATAGACCTGCCATTAGAACAGTTCTTTGTACTCATTATATGCCCTTCCCCCATATTCATGATTATACAGCATTAGTCCTTGGATGGATCACTGAATGCTATAATCATAAATTGGCAATGCATTTTGCACTCAGTTCTTCATTATGCTTTGATATTGGAAAGAGAGTTTCTTTTAAGTCTGAATGAATTATAGCTGGTGTTTCTCTTTTGCCAAGTCCCACCAACACTCAATTACCCAGGAACTGATTCTATAGTTTTCAGGTTATACAGGCCATTACCTCTTCCCTTCTTACTTCTTGATGTCTATCTTTGCACCATTTCACTGCTCATTAGAATGTCTGGAAGAAAAAAAAAAGTACCTTGAGAAGGCAACGAAGGTGAAACTCAGGTTGGTCATTTTGTACTTGTTAGTAGTCCTGATAGAAAGTTTCATGGGAAATGTGATAAGTAAAAACTAATGGGGTAGAGTCTGGGCTATGCTCTCTATATGTGGGTTTTACTACTTGTTTCTTCTATCATATATCTTGCAACATTTAGAGTTTTCTCAGAGATAAAGTTGTTCAAGGAAACAAAATCTGTCTTCTATTTTTCTCTCATAAAAATAATTTAAAAACATAGATGTGCTTTCTTTAGTATCAGGCACAGCTGAGTTCATGCTCTTTGCTAAGTTACAAAGTACTGTATTTGTGGTAGGAACTACCTGGTTGGTGAGGAGGGGAAGGGCATGGTGAGATAAACAGAGCTGCCATTCTTGAAATTTTTATCCGAATATCTGTCTTTTGCTTCAAGAAATTTTATTCCACCTTTGGCTGTCCCTATTGTAACTTAGTCTTTATGTCCCGTTGAAATTACTGTACATAAAATATGTTCTGAAATTTGATTTTGTATACACATAAACAGTATGCTTAAATCGTATTTTAAAAAATCTATGTACCTTTGTTTTTGTGTTCTGATTCGGGGGAAGGACTTCCTGTATCTCTTTCTCATATTCTGATGTAAATGATCGGCGAGGTGGTAAATTTCTACATATAGTGAAAATGGGAATTGAACACTGATGGAAGGTATAATTTATGATTCATGGGATGATTTAAGAAGAAATAGTGTGGAAAGTAGTACCTACATTTTTTCTACATAAGATGTGGGAAACAAAAACATGGGGCAAATATTTTTCTTGGTGTTTAGATGCTGAATCACGAAATTGGCTGCTTATGCTATGAAGAAGATTTTCTTTGAATTGTCTTTGCTGTTTAAGTTCATTTTTTCATAATTATACATTATGGTATAAAATTCTTATCGAAAAAGGGAAGTGATCAGAGAATGTCCTAGAAGGCCATCCAACTCATTACTCTAGCAGGGCCAGTGGAATTTTACAAGGCCCATACTTCTTGTTAAAAGTCCATGTACATTTTTGTTGTCGCAGATATGCAGGATTGAAAACACAAAATTCTCAAATTATTTTTCAACAACATTTTGGTAATGTACTGCTTAAGTAAAAAGTGGTTTTGCTCTTCTTATCTTTTCCTTTCAAATATTTCAAAACAAGGTCCTCCCAAGACCAAGTTTCTTTTTTATTTTCCTGTTTCTAATTCTGTATTATAATTTGCTATTTGCAGTGCTTATCCTCTTTAAAGACGTGTATTGCATTGCTATTCCTGTTTAAAAAAAATGTATGCTTGTGTTCCAGTTAGTTTGGGATAATCTGGGTGTGGTCAAACTAGTTATAAGGTAATGAACATGAGGGCTAGAAATTATACAAATGGGTAAGTCATAAAACCAAGTGTCAAACTATTTAAGCCAGGAAACAAAACTCTTGACTTTCTTTTCCTGAGTACCAGGTACTTAGGTGGTACTTGGAGATCTCTTTTAACTCTCCTCCCCTTCCATCATTGGGTCAATGATTTTGCACATCTTAAGCTCCTCCATATCATCCAGTTCTACTCCCATTTGCCTTACCTTGTTTCTGTCCAACAAAATTTCCTTCACTACATAATTCACATGAGATTCCCCCACTTAATACCCACAGAGCAATTCAAGCTCTGTTTGATATATTCTCTTGACTACTTCAACCCCAGCTTCTTCAGACCTCCATTTTCTCCTTAAATGATTAGGGCAGTATTCCCAAAGCTGTCCTATAGAGCAGTTGTTCTATGATGCACTCTGATAACGAAAAGGTTCAAGGCTCAGTAAGTTTGTAAATTGCTACATACTTTATATGTCTGACATTTATAACAAATATTAGCATGTTATAAGTTCTGAGATACCCCACAACAATCCCATTAACGTTGTAAACCTTTGTATAATGTTTTTCGAACCATTTTCTCTCTTTTTTCAAAGCATCTGATGATGTCTTTTGTAGACTTTGGAATCAACTAGTTTTCACTTTTGTGAAGAAATTTGGTCAATCATCAAATTGAAGACTTCACATATATATTTTCAAAGATAACGTTTTCCCCTTCTATTAACATAAAAAACGATATCCTTACTACATAGTTAAAAACATAGCAGCTTCAGTTTTCTCCCACTGTTCCTGTTTGGAGAGATAGAAGAACTAGAGCACACGTAGGTTGGTACTTCTTGTTAAGGAGTGTGGTAATTATTTTGAGAGGAATAAAAAAAACAATATAATTTATCAGCAAGGGCATGATTCAATCATTTAAACAAAATTCCAAACAAATTTATTAGATGGAGTGAGGAGAATGGACTAGGGTGCAAGTGAAGGAATATGATAGTGATTAACAACAAGGCTATTTTAATAATCCAGGAGAAATATTTAGGTAGCATGGACTAGGTGATAAGTTGATGTAAATTGAAATAAGTGGACATTTACTAGAGATAAAAGGAACAGGGCAAGGCACGTAAAGGGGTGATTGAATAAGAGTAAGAGAGATAAAGGTAGGAGAACTACTATATTTCTGGCTTGAAAAATTAGTTATTATAATTAGAGAAGGACCAGAGTTGGAGGAGGTAAGGGATGCAGAAAACCATGGATTAAGTTTTGTCCAGGTTGAATCAGAGTTACCTTGGAGAATTTAGGAGTGGAGTTGTCAAACAGGCAATCGAGTATACTGACCAAAAGAGTGATCTTTGGTAGAGAAAACAGTGAAAACAAGTTGAATTCATGAGACTGTAGATAGGCAAATGAAATCAGGGCCAAGTGTGAGGTTATTTAATATTTAGAAGTAAACAAATCTGTTAGTTTTTTCATTTTGTATTTTCATTTCAACAACATAAATTATTGAGCTACACTAACAAACATTTCTCGCTATTAGTGAATAACCTGTGAAGATTTGTATTCAGCTAAGTAGTAATTATCTCCTAAAATATACCAAAATTTTTCTAACTCGGTGATTTTAATGTTCTATTTTAATATTTGTTATCAGTACACTCAGCAGAGATGATTGTCATTTCCTGGAAATAAGTTTTCATAAACCCAGACACCTTTGTTCTGTTCTAAATGTATAATGCCCTCTAGCCTACTCAAGGACATAGCTATAGATCTACTCCTCTCGGTTGCCTACATCATCAGTTTTTTCCCTCTCTACTGGATCAGCGTATGTGTAATTTTGCCCTGGGTCAGTTTGGCTAAGCTGTAGCTGAGTTTCCCAGAAAACTCAGCTCCAGGTTAGAGTTGGCCAAAAGAGAAATTTACTGGGGATTTGGAAGGTTCCCCAAACCTTTTTTCTCTGAAGCAGACCTTTTTCTCTGAAGGTCATTGGGAACAGATGCGGTGTACTACAGGTGCATAGGTACCAATAGGTTCTAGGTTTTCTTTGATCTCTCTTGTGGTGTGAAACAGACGAAGAGGTTCTAGCAGATTCCAGCTTTCTTCCCTCTCTTCTTGGCGTGTTTTCCTGGCTGTCATCCCTACAGACCAATAGTAACGTCAGGCCCAAAATTATTGCATAAGCTGCAAATTTCATGGTGTCCTCCATTAGCTTTATAATGGTCCCACTCTGATACCTGATCCTGCTTGGTTTTCCAGATGTCCTCTCAAGCTTCAAATATCTAACCACCTCAGTGTTTGAGGACATCTGGTTAGTAATTTAATTTCATTTATCTGACCTTCCAACTCTGCCTTGTGGTTTTTATAGTTACTTCCTGAGCTTCTTCCACAAACGTGTAAAGTTGTATCAGGTTTCTCCAGAGAAACAGAACCAATATAATAGGATATATATTATACATATATATAATATATATATAATGTATATTAAAATATTATCTATCCTATTAGTTACATTATATGTAAATATGATATTTATATATAATATATAATATGTACATGCGAGTATAATTATACATAGATAAATACGTATCCTATTAGTTTTGCTTCTCTGCCACACATACACGTATATATACACACACACACATATTATATATATAAATTACTGGAATTGGCTCACATGATTATGGAGGATGAGAAGTCCCATGATCTGCCTTCTGCAAGCTGGAGAACCAGGAAAGTCAGTGGTGTAGTTCAGCCTGAGTTCCAAGGCCTGGCAGCCAGGAGCACTGATGTCTGAGAGCAGGAGAATATGGATGTCTCAGCTGAAGCAAAGAGAGCAAATTCATTCTTCCTCCACCTTATTGTTCTACTCAGGCGTTCAGCAGATTGGATGATGCCCACCTGCATTGGTGAGGGCAATCTTCTTTACTTAGTCTATCAATCCAAATGCCAATCTCTTGTGGAAGTACTCTCATAGACACACCCAGAAATGTTTTACCAGCTCTCTAGGTATCCCTTAGCTCAGTCAAATTGACACATAAATGGTCGGTGGTCTTATTCTTAAAATCACTTATTCTATAATACTCTTAATGGTTTTGCTTCCCTGTTTGAATCTTGACCGATGCAACATATGATTATTTTGCTCTAGTATTAAGGTGGAAAAAACCTCATTCTATCAGTTACCACCACATATCAGTGCTTTCCTTTGGATCACAATTCCTTGAAAGACTTGTCTGTAATTGCTTTCTCCAAAATCTTGTTTCTTAACCCACTCCAAACTTTCATCTGTATCTCCACAGAATAACTGAGTAAAGGTACAAAATGGTATCCACATTTATATATCAAATGGTCAATTTGCAGCCCTAGTATTGCTTGAACTATCAGCAGCATTTGGTAAAGTTGATTACACCCTCCTCCTTGGGACCCTTTCTTCACTTTTTTGCTAAGATATCACACTTTATTTTTTTCTCTTACCTTACTGGTTGCTACCTATGTCTCCTTTGCTGGGTTCTTCTCTTCTCTATACCCTCTTAATATTTGGTATCTTAAGGCTCAATCTTTGGTCCTCTTCTCTGTGGACAGTCATTCCTTTAGTGATCTAATCTTGTCTCATTACTATCTACTTATTGATATGCCCAAATTTGTATATCCAACCAAGAATATCTTAAAATCCAGACTATTATATCTAAGTGCATATTTAACATATTCACTGAGATATTTAATAATATTTTCAAAATCAACATATCCTAAGCTCCTGTTTGTAACTTATTTGTAACCTTTCCCCAAATTCAGCTTTATCTACAGCCTTCCCCATTTCATGTGATGGCATCACCATCCTTCCTGTCATTCTGTCCAAAAACTTGTAGTCCTCCTCATTGATCTCTTTCTCTTACATTCCAAATTACTAGCAAATTGTGTTGACTAAACCATCAAAATATGTGTGGAATCTGAACACAAACTACATAGGTACTGTCTCTCTGAACCATTATCCATTCACACAAGATCACCAGTACTCCTTCACCTTCTTCAAATATTTACTCAAGTCCAATTTTTTCTCAATAAAACATATTTTGACAAACATATCTAATATTGTAACCTACCCCTGCCTCCACCCTGACACTCTAAACCTCCCCCGACAACTACTCTACTTTTTCTTTTTATGTAGCATTTATCACTGCTAATACAAAATATAATTTACCTAGTTATTATACTTATTAAGTTCCATTTAAGCAAACTTCATCTTTTTTGGTCATTGGTGTATGATGCCAAGTGCCTAGGATGGTGCCTGGCTTCTGGTAGGCATTCAACAAAAGTGTGCCATGAGATTTTGTTAAAGCCATTCTCAATTACAGCAGCCTATGGATACTAGCCCAAATATTATTTTCCTGGTATGTAAGAGATAGAATACAATCTTTTATCTAGGATCTTTTGCTTTATGAGTCATCATAAAGCAATCTTCTGTGTAATTTCTGAATGCTTTGATACTGCTTGTTTGCCACTATTATTTATCTTCACCCCAGAAAAATATAGGAGAGTTGAAAATCCCCTTTGAATATGAGAGAGAGCAATTTAGAATGTACAGAGTGTTGAGTTACAGTTTTTCAATGTCACTCATCTTTCATGCTAATGTCTGTTGCAGGTAACCATCATAATTTTTTCTTTAGTTTTTATTCCTTACATTTTTAAGCTAAAGTACTTTACCATTCCACTCTTCATTGTCAAATTGTGTCTCTCTGGCATTGTAAATACTTTCGATATATAATACACTTTCTTGCCATTCTCTTGCTTGACATTCCAGTAATGGGATGAACCCTCTAGGTTCTGGTTAGCCCATTAGGTTATGACCTCCTCTCAGTGTAAGCACTCTTAATTTTCTTAACCGTATGCCATATACCACATATTTGTGCTTTACCACTTCAGTCAACACATAACATGTCTCCCAATGTAGAGAAAATTGTGATCTGTGCTATATTAGATCTAGAAAATATATAGCTATATATTTGAGTTAAATATCTGTGACCTATTTTACCTAAAGCAAAACTAGCTAGGCCATTTTAATGTTTCTAGATTTTTGTATGGTAAGAGAAGGGCAATGTAAAAGAGGGAATTGTAGTCATTCAAACTGAAATGACAAACTGGGAATATTTAGAATGTTTCATAAACATGATTTACATGGCAAGTACTGCCTAAATGATAATTATAAAAATGGGGGTAGAAACTATTACAACAGACCAATCTTGGAGGGTAAGTGTAAAAAAAAAAAAAACTAATTGTACTAGATACAGGCCATAATAATTATATATTGGGCTTTTCTTATAGTTTCACGTTTTTAGTGGACCACTTTTTTTCTTTTTTGTCTTAACAGTGGCTGGGTTTTTCCACACATTGTATAATTCAGCCATGCCAAGTTACTCTTGGTTCATCCAGTATACCAGGCAGTTTCATGCCAGACATTGTTCTTACTCCCTGAAATATCCTCTCTGACTCTGACCACAGTTGCCCCCACTGTGATATTTTTAAGCACTTATTACTCTTTTTAAACTTAGCTCAAGTGTTGCCTCTCTTTCCTAAATCTTACCTGGATAAATTGACTGCTTTTTCTTTTGAAAATCCAGCGCAATGAATTATACCATAACAGCCACACAAGAGCATGCAACTTATTTATATACACGTTCTTTCCTCCTACTAGACTAAGTCTTTTTAAAAAAATGATACTTTCTTAGCCATCCTAATATGTCTAGAATATCACATACTGAGGATATGTGGTAGTTATGTAATTACTTTTTCAGGCTACTGTAATAATGGCTAAATGGGGAAACTGTGAAATAATAAGATAAGGAATTAATTGAACAATTCTGGGTGGCATAGAGCAGACTAGATGTGATCAATATAATTATCTCTGACTTTCATTAAATTATATAAATAAGCAAAAAACAGTAGCAGCAAATTAAACTAAATCAAATGATCTATTTAAAAAGAAGATAGGGGAACCATGTTGTTTCATCACTATGTTCTGAGGTCTGGAAAAACCCAAGGTGCAGAGGAACTATACCTGATAAACTAGGCAAACTTTTAATTCAATGGAAACTAACTTTGGTTAGAACCAAGATTTCTAGTCCATTATCATTATCATCGTCAGCTCATTTCTTGCTGTATCCATTCAGAGACTAACTTTCCAGAACAAAAAGTATAGAAAAGGGCATAGGTGAAAGCTTGTTGGGCATTTGGATGCTTAATCACATGTGGAAAAGCTTCAGAAACAGAGATGGGACAGAAGAGGCCTGGGATTACGTGTGCCCCGAAAGGTCTTCGTGCTTTCTACTGCTGAGAAATGAAGCAACTGCACATTACTCTTTAACTTAGTCAGAGAAACTGCCATTTTGAGCAAGAAAAGATCTTATTTTAGTCCTGTGGACCCAGAGGTGATGAATGTTTGTTAGGTTTCACAAACTGCAATAAATTCAGTGTAGAACACCCTGATGTCCCGATGAGAAATGAGATGGGGAAGCTGTTGGAATGTCTCCCACATGGAGAATAAAGTGGACAAATGACACTTCGTGCACGCTGTTGCTATCAGACCTTAGACTGATACAGATTTTGCCCATTCAGAAGGGTGGGGTCAGAGCCCAGGAAAGGAATAGGAAAAAAAAAAATGCAGTAACAAGGGAAAGAGAACATTTCCCTGAAGACATAGAGGAAAAAAAAAAGCAAATATCTGAAAATGACTTTTTATGAGAAGCAGATGGAGACTTTAGGAGACATCTGCCTGGTGACATCTAAAATATGGAGTAGACAGGAATCATGGATGAGAAGTGACTTGAGCATCAGTATATAAATCTTCACTCTCTTTTCCAGATCACAATCAAATGAACAGAAGAATATAAAAACAGAAGGAAAATTTAGCATTTTTGATGGAAAATATGGGAGGATGCCATCCATATGCCAGAAAAATCAAGGATAGAACATTAAATGAAGGCAGTGGGGAATTCCTTACAAACGTCTTCCAGAGAAAGTAGTATGGGTTTATAAGAACTAAACAAAGATGATCAAGAAAGAAACAAATACTTCCTTAGTCTGTTATATCAAGGCTATAATTGAAGACATATTTGGAGAGAAACATGTAAGAAATTATTTACTGATATAGATCAATTGAATTCAGAATCAGGTTGCTTAGGAAAATCAAGAGTAGCCATGTCTGTTTTAAACAGAATGATTGCAGGGTATTTTCATATTTGGAAGGAGTAGTAGTGGGAGACAGCAGTCCCAGAAAGATGGATGGTAACACCATGTGGAATATGGAAAATAGACCCCAGAAAAATAATTTTAAAAGTTAGTTTCTCTCACAGGAGATTCAATAGTGACAATATGACTATTATGGCTCTAAATTAGGCAGGCAGTTAGATTGCAAAAGAGATAATATAAACTTTCATGAAACCAGTTTTCAGCCTGAGATCTAAAAGAGTTTTAAATAGTTTCCAAGAAAACTCTAAGATGATAAAAGTAAAAGTAGTTTGTAACTACTGGTCTAGAATGTGCCTTCTTTTCAATTATGTGTAAATATAAAACAAACCCTGAAAAGAATCTTCCATATAAAAGAAGATAAATGTAACACCGAAGGTAGGGAAAGACAGTAATTTTAAGAAAAGAAATACTGGAGTGAAATATTTTTAAAAATTCATGTAAAACCCTTATAAAAGTCAAAGGAATATGGGCTCTGAAGAACTCAGACCCAGTAGTTCATTCTGCTATTGTGGGAAAAACACAGTAGCAGAATGAACTACTGAAATAGAAACAATAAAGAACAGAAATTCTGATGAGTTTCATGTGGAAAAGCTTAAGAAGCTTTGATAAGATGCTTATGGAAAGGAAGAATGGAATGAAATAAACAGAGGAGAGATTGGAAAAGGACAGTCAATAAAGACCCAAAATATGAATTATTATTTTGAAGAGCAGGCCAAAACAAAATTAACAGAAATAATATAGAAAGATGTACTAAAAGAAAACTTTTCAGAGATTAAAACAAACAAAGCATAAAACCCCTGGCCCTGAATTTGAAAGCAGTCATCATAGGGCAAGCAATATTAATTTTTAAAAAGATACTTAAATTTTGACCTATTTTGCTGAAAAGGGTAGTTTCCTGGCAATAAAAAAATCATATTCATCCAGGCAGGAAAAAAAAAAAAAATCAAGGAAGGAAAATCAGAGTTGCAGATTTGGTCTAATAACAATTTTGAGCTGTGAGTGGTAACAATAATATGTAAATAACTAAAGGAATAGGACTATCAACAGCAACAAAAATATATAATTAAATTGTTATTTACATGTTAAAACATAAGGACATTTATAAACCATCTAAGCCACTTTCTTTAAATGTTTATAGGTACATCATTACCTACTGAAAAACTAAATGAAGATAAAGAATTAGGTTGAATTGTTGCAATTATGGTTTATCTAACCTGTTGCCCATATTACAAATAATTATAATGGAAGAGGAAGATATTATAAAAATAAAATAATACTAATAGTAAATGGTTTAAAAATTCAGTTTATATTCTCTGTTTCTTCCAAAAAAGGAAGGCATAAAAGTAGAGAGTAGGGTGGGCAGAATTTAAATATGTGCCCTTCATCTTTTGGTTATATTCTGGTAAATCTGAAGTGGGTGCTTTATTGTTGATGGTGACAATTGGAAATGTACACAGTCAAGTATTTTAAAATATTGTTGGTAGATACTTTTAGAATTAAGGATAAGATGTATACATTTTATATTAGTAGAGTGAAATGTGGGGCACCCTCCGTAATCCTGTGTAGCAGATACTGTATGCCCCGTATTCCCCTGCCTTACTGCTGGGTTCACCATGTCTGCAGTGGGTAGTCCCCACACATGCTGACAGCTTTCCACCCCAATTACCCCTGTGGTGTCTCTTCAGTGGAACAATTCTGAGGTCCTTCTGTATGTTCCTCAGAGGATTTTCAGTGGCACTGAGCCTCATTTGCTCACACAGGTACTGCCTGAATTCATGTAACTCTTATTGCCTTAAAAAAAAAATTGTCCCCAGTCTCACTTTCTTACTTGTACTTCCTTTGATCACCTCTCAAATAAGCTCAACTCAGGGATACCTAGGAGGAATCTAAACTAAAACACGGGAAATAAAAGATATAAATCAAGAATGCACTAAAAGAAAAGAAAAGAAAATATGATGAAAGAAAAATACATGTACCTACCTTGACAAAGAATATGAATATGTTAAATTCTCCAACTGAAAATAAAACTTTCAGATTGGATCGAATTGTATACTGTCTGTGAGATACAGAACTAAAACCAATTGACCAAGTTACCTTAAGGATAAAAGAATGGGAAAATTATTGGTCAAATACAAGGCAAAATAAAAAATATGATAATATCAACAATAAGGTGTTCAGGTAAAACATAAAATGGATCATCTTATATAAAGGTTATCTTTTAAATGTAAAAGTTTTATATCAAACACTAATTCATCACTTTTAACAGTTTACTACTATCATGAGAAAAACAACTATTAATTATATTAATCAACACTGTGAAGGAGAGAATAATTAGTATAAGAGCAGGACAAAAAAATTAAAAAGGCAAACAATAGAAATTTAACCTAAGGGTGAGTTTTTGGGAAGAAAAGAAACTCTCCCTAATCATTTCAAGAATATAGATAAAACACATATATGTAATATTAGGGAAGAGGAAAAGAAAAGGAATTTTACTAGAGATACAGGGGTGATTTAAAAAAATATATAAGGTCATTAGCACACAATTCAAAAATCTTGCTATAATAGGCTATAATTTTATAGGAAATACAAGTAACCAAACTTCTCTCAAAAAGAAGGTGTGAAGCCTTAGCAGAATAATAAGGTCAATAAAAAATTAAGAAATTATCAGGAAAATATCTCCAAACAAGTTCTGGGTCAGATATTTTTTTTTTTTTGCTGATATTTTTTTTTTGCTGATATTTTTTATTTAACTGCCTGGATGAGTACCATATTCTTTTAAATCTAGATATTTTAAAAACATGAAGTTGTTTCAAATTTAACAGTAACTGGCAATGCCTCACTCTATCTGAACTGTTTGACAGGAAAGTAAAAAATCATGTAAAGCTTTAAAGTTAATTGAAAGAAATTACCATGATCATAATCCCAAAATTTGACAAGAGAAATTAAAAGTAAAAATTACCGACTCATCTGACACATTTTGTAACACGTTGATCAACAGCATTTTGACCTTTGAATGTTTTAAGAATATAATAATAGTCTTATATCCATCAATCTATTAAGCTTTAATAACATTAAAAGGCAAAAGGAGAAATATTTATCATTACTTAAGAGTCCAAAGGACATTTAGTAAAATTCAATATTTATCTCACTAAACATAAAATCTCTTAAAAAACTAGGGATACAAGGATATTTTCTCAATATGACACATCATCTCTTTGTCAGACCTTCAGCCAAGAGATATTTAATAATGAAACACTAAGAAAAGCCCACTAAATCAAGTTAATGACAAAGATTCCTGCTATTACAATTATTGTATAATATTGTTTAACTTAATAAAATAGGAAAAGCATGAGTAAATATTGGGAAAATGAAGGTAAAATTACCATTATTAGAAGATAATTTGATTATTATCTGGAAACTGAAAAAAATTGAACAGTTAGTACAAAAAAGGTTTTTAGAGTTTCCTGAGAATAAAATGAATATATAAGAATTCATAACTTTTCCACATAGCGTACTGGGATCCGACAAATAAGAATTTGAACTTCAGTTCTAGGATAATTTGTGAACAGTAACTTCATTCTTTAAACTTGTATTTTTTCCCTGCTAAAAATTATAGCAATGATGCTTAGCAAGGATTGTGAGATGAATAAATTAGTGTCTGTTATGCACGTAGCAAAATGTAAATGCTCAATTAATAGTACCTATATTTTATTTTAGATTGAGTAATATAATTTTAGGTATATATCCGATAAAGGATATGTGGGAGTAGGACAAAAGCATGATTTATCTCATCTAAATCACTGTAGATCACTAAAACAAAAAAGTACAGAATTTAATCATAGCAGAAAAAAAGCAGATAGACTAAAAATCAACAATAAAAATACAACCAAGATACTAACAAATGTGTTTAATTGTCCCAAGATAAGTCTGTGTACTTATGGCACTTACCTTCTAGTCCCCCTTCAAAAGACAGTATTACCTGAATTGTGAAACATTACAGTATTTGCCATTAACGTCAGAAACAAGTTAAACATTCTTACCCATATACCCTTTGTTAAATGTTACTCTGGAAATTCTAGCAATCCATATGGAAATACGACATAAACTTAGGATGGTACCACATGTTGCTTAATGTGTATGGTATAATTGCTTACTATAAAATAAAAGAAAATAAACAGGGACTATTAGAACAAAAGTAACTAGAAGGAATAAATTTATAAACACTCTAAAAATACAATAATAATAAACTCCTATTCATAATATAAAGATAGATTTATTTGTTACTTATGTGAGGAAAATTACAAACTAAAATCATAAATGAAGGACTGCAAACAAGACTTGAGTACGTAGAAAAAACGTCATCTTTTGAATAGAAAGACTGAGTTGAACAATGTGAGCACTTCCTAAATTAATTAAGAGGTTAACATATTCAAATAAAAATCCAAACGTAATTTATTTTGGAACCTGATAAAGGTTCCTATTGTTTATTTAGAAGTACAGAAAGTTGAAAACAGCTAAAAAGTTTGGGGAGAAGTAGCATAATAGATAAATTTTGCTAATAATTTAAAGTATAATAATTAAAGACAGGATAGTACAATTCTAAGAAAAAACTCAGACTGTTTAATATATGAATATAAATGCCATCAAAGTAATGAGAATATCTGAAAATATGTAGTTAGGTCATCACCTTAGAATATAAACAAGAGTATATTTCAGATAAAGAGAGAAAAACATGAAAAAAGAATACAAGGGCCCCAGATGGTGGTACTCTTTGGTACCAGGAAGGGTGGTACTATGAACCAGTGGTATGTGGTTGCCTGCAAACTTGTCTTCACCTTCCCAGAGCTCTTGGTAGCCAGTGGGGCCAAGGCCCAGAAGACCTAGAAGGGAGGGCATTAGGAAGAATTCACTTGGGTTTCACGTGCATTGGCTGTCCATCAGCGCAAAGTCAGGCATGTTGTATTGATAGTACCGAGTGGTAGACATCTCAATCTTTTAGGCAGGTGGGAAATGTGGAGTTCTTGTGTGTTGGAGCTTATTGCTTCTTCTCAACAGGGTGAGCCATGGACAGAGTGGGAATTCATTTTCCAGCATTGTGTACATAAAGATTTGGCTTAGAATAAAATGTAGTCAAACTAATGATAAAGATTGCATTAAATCCCAAATAAAAACATAAGCTAAAACAAAAATAGAAAACACTTCCCAGAACTGAAGGGCATCCATGCATTTCTAGGACTTTAAGGGCCAGCCAAATGCCTAGCACAGTGAAGATCCAAACAAGTTTCATCGTGAATTCTTAGAAAACCAGAAATAAAGAGAAGGTCCCAAAAGATTCTAGAGAAAAATCTATCTAGCAATCAGACAAACAAAATAGAGTTTCATATAAAGGATTAAAGTCACGGTGGCATTGGGCTTCTCAATGGTAAAATTGGAAACTGGAAGACGATGAACGAATGTCTTTAAAAACTGAAAATTTTAATGTGAATTCCCTGGAACTGGCCCAAGAAATAGGGGTCTAACAAAGGAGAAAGGAAGGGAATTTGTAATATCCTGAGGGCGACTCCCAGGATAATGGCTGGAAAGAAAGCAGTTCTGACTGGATGTGGGAAGACTCCAGGGTGGATGCTTCAAGAAGGGAAAAATACTCTCAAGGTATGTGACTAAATGTAAATAAATCTCAGTGTTCTGTTTGAGAGTTTGGGGATAAATTGGAGACAAGTACATAGAAGACTAAGGAAACAGAAAACAAGACAGGTATTTCCAAGAGAAATAGGAACTTTATAAGAAGATGAATATGCACCTAGTGTACCTTGTAGCTCACCAATAAATTTTATTCCTGTATTTATATTAGTGTGGATATCAAATACTGATTTAAAAAAAAACACATGAAAAAGCCATATAACTCTCCTGGGAAGGTGGGGATGGGAAGTGTGTATGTTAGGGGAGGTATAAGAGAGTTGGGAATATCTTTTTCAATCCGTCTCCCAGAGTAATGGAAAGAAAAACAAAAATTTAGAAATGGGAGCTTATTAAACTCAAAAGCTTTTGCACAGCAAAGGAAACCATAAATAAAATGAAAAGACAATCCATAGATTGGGAGAAAATATTTGCAAATGATGTGTCCGACAAGGGATTAGTCTCCAAAATTTACAAACAGCTCATGCGGCTTAATATCTTCAAAACAAACAACCCAGTGAAGAAATGGACAGGAGACCTAACTAGACATTTCTCCAAAGAAGACATACAGATGGCCAAGAGGCACATGAGAAGATGCTCAACATCACTAATTATTAGAGAAGTGCAAATCAAAACTACCATGAGATATCATCTCACACCAGTCAAAATAGCTATCATCAAAAAATACACAAACAATAAAATGCTGGAGAGGCTGTGGAGAGAAGGGAGTCCTTCTACACTCTTGGTGGGAATGTAAATTGGTATAGCCACTATGGAGAACAGTATGGAGCTTCCTTAAAAAACTAAAAATAGAGCTACCATATGACCCTGCAATCCCACTCCTGGGCATATATCTGGAGAAAATCATGGTCCGAAAGGATATATGTATCCCAATGTTCATTGCAGCACTGTTTACAATAGGCAAGACATGGAAGCAGCCTAAATGTCCATCGACAGAGGAATGGATAAAGAAGATGTGGTACATATATATACAATGGAATATTACTCAGCCATTAAAAAGAATGAAATAATGCCATTTGCAGCCACGTGGATGGACCTAGAGATTGTCATACTGAGTAAAGTATGAGTGAAGTAAGTCAGAGAAAGACAAATATCATATGATATCGCTTATGTTCAGAATCTAAAAAGGATTGATAAAAATGAACTTATTTACAAAATAGAAACGGACTCACAGACTTAGAGAATGAACTTATGGTTACCAGGCGGGAAGGGTGGGGGGAAGGGATAGTTAGGGAGTTTGGGATTGACATGTACACACTGCTATATTTAAAGTGGATAACCAACAGGGACCTACTGTGTAGCACAGGGAACTATGCTCGATGTTATGTGGCAGCCTGGATGGGAGCGGGGGTTTGGGGGAGAATGGATACATGTATATGTATGGTTTAGTCGCTTTGCTGTGCGCCTGAAACTGTTACAACTTTGTTAATTGGCTATACTCCAATGTAAAATAAAAAGTTAAAAAATAAAACAGCAAAAACAAAAAAAAATCCTAATGTGTGAGTTAGTACACAGTATTTAAAAAATATTCTCAAAAAGGGAATGGCTCCTTTCTCTTCTCTTCTTTTTTCCCTTCTTTTATCTCTCTCTCCTCTCTGCCTCTGTTTTTCTTACTCTCTCCCTAGGAAGCAACAGATGAAAGACCTCATCCTTTGAGATTGGGTGATACAGAGATAGGGTATAAAATGCAAAGCAATAGTGATAGATACAGGGTAATTTATGGAATGCAGCCTTTTGGAGAATAGTAGTGATAATCTTGTTTATTCAGGGAGAAGCAACAGCAACTCAGAAATGTCTGAGGCAAGAATAAGTTTTTCCAAATTTAAGGAGCAGCCGGAAGGCTAGAGGTACGCTAAGGACCCCGTTGCTGTAGGAGAATTAGCTGGGAGAGGTAGAATCAGACTTGATCACATAGGGCTTTATAGAACATAGTAATGTTTGGCTCCTGTATGTGTGGAGAAAAGACTGTGAGAGACAAAACAGAATCTGGAAAGCACACTGGCCCAAGAAGGAGATCCTGAAGGCTTGGGTAGGGCTGGCAACCATGGAGGTGGTCAAAATGTAGATCTATTGGCATGACATTAACAGTTTCTCAGCCAGCTGAGAGGAATCCAGTGTTCTTAGCTCTTGTGGGTATCCTAAGAATGGTTCTTTATCTAGAAATGCCATCCGCTACGTGCCTGAAGGTTCTGGAAGAATGGTCCTGGAGCTCTGAGGTTGGAGAGAAGATTAGAGAAGGAACCCTGGGGAGGCTGTGTCAGAGAATACAGTCTGAGCATCCTTGCACTCAGCCCCTTTCAAAGAAAAGCGTATTGAACTAAGGGATAACATCATCAACAACAAATTAGTATATTAGAATTACCTGAAACAACTTCTCAACATTTCAGTACATGGGTCAATATCGTGGATAATCACCAATTAGGAACACTGCTTCTAGAATGCCAATTCCTTCAAGGAATGTCTCGCATTCGTGCTATGCATTATGATGGGATGTTTTGTAGAAGTGCTATGTAAACAAGTTGTACCACTACTGAACAGGGAACTTCTTAACAAACATGTACTGCTTTAAGTGCATGCTAATGCCACTTTTTGTTTTCATTATACCAATGCAATATTTAATGCACCAGTATAGGCTGTTGAAACTGAAACAGTTTTCCTGTAGTGTCCCAGAAGTCTAATTACAAGCCAGCTAATTCTGTTTATCTATGTTCTGTTAGCTTCTTTATTAGAATAAAGA
This sequence comes from Phocoena phocoena, assembly GCF_963924675.1. Taxonomy (NCBI): domain Eukaryota; kingdom Metazoa; phylum Chordata; class Mammalia; order Artiodactyla; family Phocoenidae; genus Phocoena; species Phocoena phocoena. The sequence goes on along the minus strand of NC_089224.1, from coordinate 42,794,075 downwards.
AGCTCTGTAATAGAGTGACTTTTGACTGTATGTTTCGGTGTTAATAAGATGTGGTTTAACTGCTTCTACAAGCTTGTCTCCTAACTCTAGTTGAAAGACAGGACAAACCAGTTTTGCTAAATCTCATATAACCTTTCAGTACTACCTGCCACCCAAGGGTAGTGAGCAATTATTATTGTTTTCCCTTTTTTTCTTTTTTTTTTAAACAACAAGTATTTGGTGAGCACCTACCATGTTCTAAGCAGTAAACAGAGTAGAACAAATTCCCTTCTCCTATGCTATGCTCTTATTCAAATGGAGAAATAGAGACTACAAAAAGCATTAAATAAGATATATAGTACATCAAATGGTGATAAGTATTATGGAGGAAAATAAAACAGGAAGAATAATTAGCTGGCTTGTAATTCAATGGAATATATGACAGGGAGGTGAAATATATTTAGAAGACTTGCTGACTACTTGATGATGTCTAAGTTCCCATCATTAATGATTTAATACTTATATGGTCTTTACTTGGGTCTTGAAATAAGTTTCCCTTCCAAGAACTTAGTAGAAAGCACACTGAGAAGTCTAGACTTCAGTTTTACTTCTGTTGCTCTTCACTTTTATGCTTTTCCCTCTCTCTGGACCAGGTTATTTACTTCCCTGGCTTTTAATCGTATCTGAGAGGTAATGACTCCCAGTGTACTTCTCCAGACCTGATTTGTATTCTAGCTTCCAGAGTATGTTGGATTTTCCCCCTTGAATGTCCCACAGGCATCTCAAAATCAGCATATCATAATATGAACTCACCACCCTACCATTTACTTCTCCACACACATGATCATTTTCCTGAACTCCCAATCTTATTTAAGGGCATCATAATTAAACTTACTTACATAATCCCAAAGTGCGATCATCCTTTGTACAACTTTCCCTTATCTTTCACATCCACATATTGTTCCCAAGGGTAACTCAATGTATTGCTTCATTTTGCTTTCAAAGCACTTGTTTTAAATCAGCGCAGCTAACACACACACACACACACACACACACATACATACATACATACATACATACATACATACATACATATCAGACACCATGTTAGGTTTTGGGAACATGGAGTGGAATGAAGGTAATTCTTGCTGAGCCTAAAACATAACCAGACTTCTTTGGCTGGACCAGAAAGGGACTAATGGTGTTAATTTGTATGGTGGCTTCTGTTACAGGGGCCTCAGGGAGGTAATCTAAAAAGGTTGAGGACCTAAGGGCAGTGGAAAAGATATGATGAAGGTTGGTCTCTGTACTCGTGAGGCAGTTTTGTAGTTTTTAATCCAGTATGGAAAGAATGGTTAGAGGGGATAGGTTTTCATGGAGAGCTCTGTAAGACATCAGGCTATGGAATAAGAGTAGAGTGATAGCATTGATTAAAGCCTCTGGTAATCAACTGTGGCACAGGTGGAGGAATGGGATTCCCTGCTTCATGGCTGTGCACAGTACTGCTCTGGCATCCCAAGGTTGGTAACCTTCTCTACAGAGTGTAAGTAAGAAGAAAGAGGATTGCACTAGGGCCGCTTTGAGCACAGAACAGTGACAAATAGAGCAGAAGAGATAGAACAGGAATCGATTTCTTACCATACTGATCAAAATTTGGAGTCCTGTATTCTAATGCAAACTTTAGTTTTAACGAATTTAGGATTGTCAATGGGAAAAGCAAGCATTCTCTTTGAAATCAGGCAGTTCTAGGTCCATATCGCCTATCTTCTAGTTACTGCTGTACAATTGAGGAAGCCGCACATCTTTTCTGAGTATTAGTTACTTGAAGTGTTTAATGGCAATAAGTTATTAAGGTTATTGTGAAGATACATTAGACAAGTGTATGAAGCAGACCTACAACAGTTCCCAGATTACTGTATATTCCCATCATATGGCCTTAATAATAATCACAAGAGCAAAAAACTGAGGTGCTTCTTTGACACCCAGTCCTGTAGGGGGAGTGAGGGATACCATTTTTGACATCATTCATGGAAACTATTTGGAAAAGGCATTTAAAAGAAAATATATTTATTTGCCTATTATCCTTTTCAGAGAAATTAAGATAACAAGAAAGGAAAGGAAGCAAGAGAAAAATGTTCACCATCCATAACACTGCCATTGCTCTTGGGTAGCTAGTGCATGAATATCAAATCCAGCGGGCTCTCGAGCCTACAAGGTAAATTCCATGTTCTGTCCACAGTGTGCCAGAGTTACTAACAGTCCTGTTTGTGTTCTCCGTGAAGCTGGCAGAGAATTCCAGAGTACATCATTGATAGCTAGTAAGAGTGAATCCACAGTGTCACCTACTTTTAATCCCAAGAAACAGTAGCATGTGTTTGTGTTTATTTTCCAGTGAAGTAAAAGTTAATGTGAAGAAGAGTCAGAATATCATGTTTACACATGAATTTACATGTTGAATATTTTTCAGCAGAAGGGGGAATTTGTGACAGGAAATAGTTCTTTGGCTTTAATTTCTGCTGAAATTGAAAAGTAATCCAAAGGACCAAAGTAAAGTAAAAAAGTGTGAATTCTGGAAGAAGTTTCCTGAGATTTTCCATTTTGTTTCTTAACAGATAGTCACAGTGATAGTATGGAGTTTTCATGGTTGGAGGACTTGGTTGCACAGAACTAAAGGCTCCATAGTTCTCTTGGCAGATGATGATCTGGCAATGGGTGAACTTGAAAATGAGAAGTACAGCCATAGTGTTTATGATATTTAATACCTGAGGAAATTTTGCTGGTGCTCCACACTCAAATTTCTTTATAGCTGCCTCCTTTGTAAATAATGCAGAGGTTTTAGTCCCCAGGAACAATAATACCATAAATGAGAATAATGGAGTAATGATGGTTCATATTTATTAAAGTTCCTAATATGTGCCAGTTCTTTACATGCATCATCTCATGTAATCTTTAAGCTGATACTGTTATTTAGGTACTGTTATTATCCACACTATAAGGAATATGAGACTTATTGTATGTTTAAAAAGTTGACCAGGATGGAATACAGATTTGCGGCAATGAGAGTGGAGAATTGAGCACATTTTCTGCACATTTACAAATGTTTAACCCTTGCCTTGAGAACGATTTAACATAATGGTTAAGAATATAGATGCTGGCATTTTCCATTTTGTTTGTTAACATATAGTCACAATGATGCTATGGAGTTCTCATGGTTGCAGGACTTGGGTGCACAGAACTAAAGGCTCCATAGTACATGGCAAACAAGATTTTAAAAATCACACCTGTCTTCTGTCACTTATATTCACAATTAGGTCCATGAATTCATGCTGGAACCTACCTACCTGGCATTAAATCTTACATCTTTCATGTCATTTGGCCAAGCTTTTTACCTATCTGTGCTTCATTTTCTTTCTTTTAAATGAGGATGATTTTAATAGTTCCTATTGCATAAATTAGTTGCAATGATTAGATGAATTAATTACATATAAAAGATTTAGGACTATGCTTGGCACATAGTAAATTCTTAAAAAGTGTTTGCTTTTGTATCTAGGCATTTATCATGAAATTTAAAAAAATTATAGGAAAAAAATTAAGGTGCTAATGACTGGGCAAATCAGATTAGGCATTGAAAATGGAACCCTCTTCACAAGTTAAATCCACAGACGAAGTTTAGAATGAGCTTGGTCTTAAGGGAACTTGCCTCAACCATCTGGTTAAAAACTCAAAGTCCATTGCTTCCAGAAAGATGCATGCTGGCCCATCTGAATTGACATCTGTGTGCACACTGAAGTCCCGGAGGGTAATTAACAGAGAAAACTCCAGCAGCAATACTGACATAAGCCTGGGGAACTAAGCCATAAAATTCTCTATATAAACAAGTAGCCTATATAACCACAGAATTATAAATTTTGGTTTTGCCCCAGGGGCACCTGAGATAGCCAGATGCTCAAATAAAAATAAATTTATTTCTGAAGTACATGGCAAATACGATTTAAAGAATTACACTTCTATCATTAGGCCCATGAATTCATGCTACATTGTTTCATGACAGCTTTGAATAACATCTCATGACCAAAGCATGAAATGTACTTCTCTGGTTTACCACAGAGTTTAAAAAAGTAAACTTTTATAAATTTATTTATTTTGTTTATTTTATTTTTGGCTGCATTGGGTCTTTGTTGCGGCAAGTGAGGGCTACTCTTTGTTGCGGTGCGCGGGCTTCTCACTGCGGTGGCTTCTCTTGTTGTGGAGCACGGGCTCCAGGTGCGTGGGCTCAGTAGTTATGGCTCACGGGCTTAGTTGTTCCACGGCATGTGGGATCTTCCTGGGCCAAGGCTCGAACCCGTGTCCCCTGCATTGGCAGGTGGGTTCTTAACCACTGCACCACCAGGGAAGCCCTAAAAAAGTAAACATTTAAAACTGAAGTATAACGTACATAAAAAGGTTGAAGCATCATTGTATAGCTCAAAGAATTTTTACGAGTAAATGTATTTATGTAACTAAAACCCTGATGAAGAAATAGAATATTGCTAGCTTCAGGAGGCACCCTTTTGGCCTTCCTAGTCACTAATCTCCGAACATAACCACCTTTGAGTCCTAACACTAGGCATTAATTTTGTCGATTTTTGAAATGGAATCATAAAACTTTTACTCTTTTTAGTTGTCTTTCACTCAACATTGTGAGATCCATCCACAACAGAGGCATACCTCGTTTTATTGTGCTTTGCTTTTAATGCATTTTTTACAAATTGAAGGTTTGTGGCAACCCTGTGTAGAACAAGTCTATTGGTCCCATTTTTCCAATAGCATTTTGTGTCCCTGCGTCATATTTTGGTGATTCTCACTATATTTCAAACTTTTTCTTTATTATATTTCTAATGGAGATCTATGATCAGTGATCTTTGATGTTATTGCTGTGATTTACTGAAGGCTCAGATAATGATTAGCATTCTTAGCAATAAAGTATTTTTAAATTAAGGTATCTACATTGTTTTTTAGACATAATGCTATTACACATTTAATATATTACAGTATAGTGTAAATATAACTTATATGCACCGGGAAAAAATTTGTGTGTCTCACTTTTTATGATATTTGCTTATTGTGGTGGTCTGGAACCAAACCTGCAATGTCTCTGAGGTATGCCTGTAGTTTATTTACTCTCGTTGATGCTTCGATTAGTGTTATATAAATAAACCACACTTTATTTATCCATTCTATTGTTGATGGACATACAGATTGTTTTTAGTTTGGAGTATTGTGAATAATGTTCTGAAAATTTCATACATGTGTTTGGTGAACATCTTGAGTCAATTCTGTGGGCAGTATACCTGGGAGTAGAATTGTCAGATCTACGTACACGAGGACATTCAGCTTCAATACAGAATACCAAATGATCTTTCAGAGCCCTTATAGCAATTCTCAGTTCATTGAGTAAGTGTATCAGAATCAGGCTAATAATTTTCTCATGAAATTAAAAAAAATTATTGTGAGGAAATGTATACAATTCAAAGAGTGTGATAAATATATATGTTTGTATTACCACTGTTCCAATCAAGATGTAACACTCTTCTATCACCTTAGAGAGTTTTAGTGTGCCCCCTTCTAGTTATACTCCACCACAGACAACCATTGTTCTGATTCCTGTCACCATAGGTTGGTTTTGACTATTCTTGAATCTTCATATAAACGGAATGCTACTCTTGTGTCTGCCTTCTTTTGTTGAATATAATGTTTTTGACATTCATCTGTGTTGTTGCTTTTATAAGTATAGCATTCTTTTTTTTTTCCATCGTAATATTGCAATTTCCTTTCCCATTCCACTATTGATAGATTTTTGTGTTGTTTCAAGTTTGGGACTACTATGAATCAAGTTGCTATGAAAATTCTTATACAAGTCTTTTTGAGGACATATCTTTTGGTTTCTCTTGGGTGAATATTTGGGGAAGTAGTTTCTTGGTCATAAGGTAGGTATATGTTTAACCTTATAAGAAAGTTCCAAAGTAGTTGAACCATTTTCAAACCTCATTAGCAATATCAAAAAGTTCTAGTTGCTACATGTCTTTGCCAATATTTGGTTATAATCAAAAAGGCAAGCAAGACTATTCTCATGGGTATAAAATACTATCATATTGAAGTTTTAATTGGGTTTCCCACTGGTGTAAATGACACTGAATGCCTTTTAATGAGTTTATTGCCCAGTCGTTTGGTAACATGTCTGTTCAAGCCTTAGTCAAGGTTCTTTTTTTTTTTAAATTGGATTGTGCATTTTGATTTGTATGAATTTATATATCTTGGATTCAAATCTTTTGTCAGATATATTTGTTACAGATATTTTCATCCAATCTGTGGCTTGCCTTTACATTTTATTAATGGTATCTTTTGATTACCAGAAAGTTTTAGTTTTAAGAGGTTCCAATTTGACAGTTTTATTTTTTATGCTTGTTGAGGTTTTTTTTGGATATCTGAAGAAATCCCTGCCTATCACAAAGTTGCAGTAATAATCTTCTGTGTTTTCTTTTAGAAAATTTATAGTTTTATCTTGTGTGTTTAGATCCATCTTGAGTTAATATTTATATATGATCTGAGGTAGGAGTCAAGGTTCATTTTTCTTCTTTGTATTTATCATGTTATTCTAGTACCATTAAAAAAGACTTTTTCCCCCCTTTCAATAGCCTGAGAGCATTTGTTGAAAATTAGTTCAATATTTTTGCCAGTTTTTTCCATGAACTCTCTATTTTATTAATCTCTATGTGTATTTTTATGTCAATAACACATTATCTTGATTACTGTAACTTTATAGAAAATTTTTACAGTTGGTTTTTGTGTATTGACCTTGTATCTTGTGGCAGTGCATAAACTGATATGATCAGTTTATGCACTGACACGATCGTAAGGTTTTTGTACTTTATTCTGTTGCTGTGGTGAATTATTCTGACTGAGTTTTTTGAATGTTAAACCAACCTTGCATTCTTGGGTAAATGCCACTTGGTGAAGTTGTGTTACACTTTGCTCAATTCAGTTTAATGTTTAGTAAGTATCATTAGGTCTATGTGCATGATGGGTATTGGTCTGTAATTTTCTTTTCCTGTAATATATTTGTCAGGTTTTTGTGTCAGATTTTCTCTGGTTTTATAAAATTATTCTGGGAATATTTTCTTCTCTTTAATTTCTGGATTTGTATAGAGTTTGTATTATTTCTTTTTTGAGTGTTTGACTTCATTAGTGAAACAATGTGTGTCTGGTGTTTTGGGATTTTTTTTGTAAAAGATTTTCAATGATGAATCTAATTCTTTAATGATCTATGTTTTTGAGTTATTGCATAAATTTATTGATAACATTGCCTGATTATCCTTTTAAATATCTGTAGGTTTTGTAATGTTATCTCCTCTAACATTCCTGATGTGGTCATTTGTGTCTCTTCTTGCCTGCTTTCCTATGAGTTATTTGATCTTGCTAATCTTTGCAAAGAACCAATGTGTGGCTTTCTTAATTTTCTGTCATTTTTTTGGTCAGTTTTATGGTCTTTCCACTTACTTTGGATTGTTTTATTTTTTGTGATTTCCATTTGCACATTGGATTTTACTTCTCCAATATAAGGAATGCAAAGAGGACACAGTAGAGAAAGAGAGAGGCTTCTTTGCCTACCTTATGAGTCTAATGGGATTTTTTTTGAAAAGGCCATACTGGTATATGTGCAAACTCAGTCATCCACTCTATACAATGTCTGATGTAAAGCCATTAATCATCAACACAGTTGTATCCCTACTTGTAGGGGAGTGTAGTGAAGTGTCCCAAGAGGACAATAGTATGCTGCTTCTAAGTAAAGGAAGGGTCCGTCCATGAGTGCTGAAGGAATGAATAAAAATAATAGCAATACTACTAAAAATACTACTCAAAAACCTTTTATCAGGTATTATGTCTGGCTTGTTTCTCTAAATATTTGTGAGATTCATCCATGTTTTTATAGTCATTTTCATTACTGGGTTATATCTCACTGTATATATGTATCAGGATTTATTTATTCAACTGTTGAAAGCCATTTGGTTAGTTTATAACTTGGGCTTATTGCAAATACTGTTGCAGTGAATATATTCTTATGTTTATATTGTAGTGCGTATGTCTATATTTTTTTGTTGGGTGTATACCTAGGAATAGAATTACTAGGTCATAATATGCTCGTACTTACGTTCAGGTTTAGTAAATAACATATTCCAAAATTATTAATCAAGGAGAAATTTCTTTTAAAAGGAAACTGAAATACTTTTATTAAAGGAAAACTAATATCACTGACCATAATTAGAAAATTAACCATAAGATTAAAACATAAATAAAAACTTTGTTTATGTTCGTGCCACTAGCATGAGTTTTACTGCCACAGCATGTGTGGGCACTACACTTTGGGTGATGCAGGTCTATGCCACTTATTAATAACTTTATGCTGTCTAGTCTTATTATATTGCATTGGGAGCTATTTACATTTTTGAAATAGGATGTAATTTTTATCTGTCTTAATCTTTTCTTGAAAATGACAGAAACATTATACTATAGTTTTGCATATCATTTGTGCCATTAAAAATGCCATTTAGTAAAAAGTCAAGCAATTTTTAAACTGGTTGTTTGCCACAAATTTTTTTTAACCTTTGAGCCAGTGATGGTGTTATATAGTAAGCACATGTATGCTTGTGAATTTTTGTGTATTTGGTGCTTATTGATTATTAAGAATTTGTATGTTGGAGTATACCTGAAACTTACATGTAATGTTTTATTTACCTCAAAAAAAAAAGTTGGTATGTTAGAGTGAAGAAAGCTTTGGTATTGGAGTCAACAGACTGGATTTGAATACTTTTATTTCCCCTTACTGTGTTAACTTTAATCAATTAATTTAATCATCCTGAGTCTTAGTTTTCTTTTTTGTTAAATAAGGATTTTAATGCATTATAGCATAAAGCTACACAAATATTAAATAAGATAATGACTGTTAAGATCCTGGTACATAATAGGTCTTCAATAGCTGATAATTTTCATCTGTAGACTTTCTCCTTGACCTTGATTGAGAATTAAGTGAATTAATAGATCTTTTTTTCAAAAAGTAAATTTGTTTCTATATATGATTTGCTTAAGTATATATTACTATATATTTCAATATGCATAATTCTGTATTTAAAAATATGTTTTAATTCTCAAAGTTTATACCACTTCTAAGAGTGTCTTTCTTACTCCTCCTTTGGAGTAATTTAAACAGAGAGAGAATCCGATTTAATGAGCCATGCAACAGCTTGATAATGGCCAATCTTGTATAATGGTCAGTATAACATGGGCTTTGAAATCAAAGTATGTGGAGTTAAATCTTGGCTCCACCACTTACTTGCTATTATGACAGGTATGTAACCTACTTGAATTTCAATTTCCAAGTCTACAAAATAGGGATAATATTGATACCTCAGTGTCTAAACACAACACAGTCACGCATTAAATAACGACTTTTTATTGAAACTCTCTTTCTACTTTTTTAGAGGATTGGGAATTAAGTCTGTTCTTTATCTTCTGTTTTATTAGCAAATTCATGTCTATGTGTCATGTATTTGTGTGTAAATGAAACAAACAAAAAAAGACACTGCTCATATACCTGATTACATGGTCTTTGTAGGCTGTCACACCTAGGATGTGATGAGTCCTCTGCTTAGTGAACTTGCCCTTGATCTAAAGATTTTGTTTCAGAAATAGATAGCACATTGATCTAATGTTTTTAATTGCTTGGAACAGCACAAGGTGACTATCTGATCTTTCTTTGATCTTTTAAAACATCAATTTGATCTTGCACATTTAATAAATGCAAAAAATAAAAAAATGAATGTAATCATTTTTAATGCAATCTAAGAAACTTGCTTATATCATTTTTTTCAGAGATCTATGATTCTGAGAAAATTAGGGACACTAGTTTTAGTTAGCTCACTAGTAAGTTCAAGTTAAGTAAGCATTCTAGATGCACAAATCTGGAATAAAATTGTAATAGATAGAAGTTATTTAGGAAGTCTGATTGAGTTGATTACATAGCATTGAGCATGGGACTGCAGAAGCAGTGAGAAAGGGTATATATTATAAGGGAAGGAAAACAGATAGTGCAAATATATTTGGATCTGGAAACCATCTGGTTGCTGACACCTCCAATGCCCTTCTCTGGTGGCTCAATGAACATTAGTTGCAATAGTGTTTTAAGTCAGGGACTGTCAAATTCCAGCTTCACTCTTTTTTTTTTTTTTTTTTGCGGTATGCGGGCCTCTCACTGTTGTGGCCTCTCCCGTTGCGGAGCACAGGCTCTGGACACGCAGGCTCAGCGGCCATGGCTCACGGGCCAAGCCGCTCCGCGGTGTGTGGGCTCTTCCCGGACCGGGGAACGAACCCGTGTCCCCTGCATCGGCAGGCGGACTCTCAACCACTGCGCCACCAGGGAAGACCCCAGCTTCACTCTTTAAAGCTTTTATCTGATTTAATTGGAGTGGCAAACACCAAAGCTGACTTCTTCATGTGCAAAGAGCAACAAATTATCCAGGTTACTTGTGAACTCTGCGTAACCCTTGGTAACCACCACTTGACTATCTGCCAGCATGTAATGCTTTTCTCTGTGGCTGACAGGAGGGAATTCCTGATTTTGGAAGCAATGGATAAAACAGTAGTTGTATATGCTCCCAGCAGAAATAATCACTCTTGAATGAACTGGTCAGGAACAAGCCCTACTATTTTCTGTAGTGCCTATAAATGATTATATTTATCACTTAATAAATGAATAATTCCAAATATAGATGTCCCCGAAGTGTCCAGTAAGACAAGCATGTCAGTTTGATTTCAGTGTTTGGGAGAACCCCATTCTATGTGAGAACTTCTGGTATTAGAAGAGGTAGTTTTGGTTTTTCTTTCTACCCTTATTCAGAGAACATTGCTTTATCTGATGGGTGAAGTGAGGGTCTAACAACGATTGTTCAAGTTTTGCATTTGAGCATGAGGCAACTAGCGGGGTGAGTGTGCTGCAGACCAGATGTTATTGGAGGGTAGAGTCCAAGGGACTGGAGAAGGGACAGGGAGCCTACAGGTTTAGGTTACCAGCAATAAAGCTGCTACTTTGATTGCCATTATCCCAATTCCTCTATCTTTTCCTGAATTGGGTCTGAACTTAGAGGGAGAGAATTGAATGATTTATTGGTTCCCCTATCTCTCAACCTGAATGTTATAAAGATATTACTCCAGTGGACATATTGAGAGATTATCAGAGAACTCTGCTGGCTGAGAAAGCTGAGCTGCTCCTAGGAATGGAACCAGTCATTTGCACACTGCAGGAATTGGGGGTGTAGTGATCAACACTGCTGGCTTTACTTGATTCAGAATCAGTGGGGAGAGCTCAGTAAATCTCTCCTCCTCACAGGAGAGTGCGAGCTACTGATCGCCAGGGCTCCATTAGCTCTGTATGACTTCACTGAAATTAAAATCTGCAGGGCTTGAACCTCCCCTCAGATAGCTATGTGTACACAAGGCCTAATCTAACCTTGTACAAAGTGGTGGGACTTTTTTTCTTCTTTCCCCTCACCCACCATCTAAGTATTTGGGATGAGCTGGCTCCATCCTTCAGAATTTCAATAGGCCCCTGTTCAAAGCAGTGTCTTTGATCTTTATGAAATTAAGGAGTAGGGAAAGCATTGCCAGTAAGACTTAACAGATCATTTCTGTCTGCTGGCCAATATCCATTTGTGCATGTCTGCTCTTTTCCTAAGGAAAAAGAGCCTTTCACAAAACCACCTAAATATGCAGTTGAAATGTTGAAATCAGGTAAATCAGCTGTTATTAATTTGATAGACTGAGGCAGAAAGATACTGGACTACTTTCATGTTAGAGGTTTTATCACTCTTGGAGTATACATTGTGGGCTTGTTATATTAATGGCCAGTCCTAAAATGTTTGTTTTGCTCTTCTCTTGATTCTTGAATTCATCAATAGATACAAACTAAAATTGTTTCCTTGATATTATCAGAGGGATAGTACTGTGCGTTTGCTATTGAAAATTCAAAAGCCTCTCACTCAACCAAAAAAAAAAAAAAAAAAAAGCAATGTCTGTTTTTCTAATGTAGCATTATGTTCCTGTTACCTGAAACCCAGAGATAGACAGATATTGAGACAGCCATTTCTTATGGGAAATAATACTTACTCATCTAATGGGACCACTTAAAAGCATGTACATGGTGTCTGAGATTTGGAATAAGGCTTTCTGCCAAAAGAACAACAGCATTGCTTGGGTTGTTTGATGGGAAATCACAAAGCCATATATTTGTGGAAACCGTTCAGTAAGATAATGTAATATATCACAACAACTGTTGGTTGAATTTTAAAAATATAAACCACAAATGCATGTTGTGAAATATATTGACCTATATACTGTCTAGACATATTAAAGAACTATTTCCTTTTACAGAGATTATTAAGGTGATTATAGGATATCTGTTGTGAGATTAAAATTTATACTAGGCCAGCGATAAGCTAAAGGTAATAAAATTCCTCTGTATACTGCCTTAATCAAGTCAGATAGGCTAGATGACCTCTGAATTTCCTTTAAACTCACAATTCCAAAGAATTTTTTTTTCAAACAAAGTAAACAGCTAGAAATTTGTATTTGCCAAAATGTATCAGGTCAGATAAAAATCACCATGTATGGTGACCTTAATTCTGAGTTTGAACCTATCTATTAGGCAATGACATTATTTAAGGACTATTGAAAGGGAAGCACTAAACTAAGTCCTCAGAATAACTTGAAATTGGAAATTTTTATTTATTTACATATTCATAATATGCCTTCTAAAAAAGGATATAATGTGAATTAGAAGTATAATTCCTGCCTTTTCTACTTGTATAATCTTATGGGAGAGTTAAAAGCAAAAGGACTCCTCTCCTCACCTCCTCCCTGCGAAGAATAGATAACATGTGCACACACACACGTGCAAGTATATTCATGGTAATTATCAAATGTGAGGGTGTTTGGGTTCTGAAGCAATTTGGTATAATTGGTATTATTCAGTTACAACTTAGTAAAGTAAGGGCTGAAAGGAGAATACTGTGCCTTGCAGAGAAGGCATGAGTGATAGGTTTGCAGGGACTGGAGACAAACTTTGCTTTTAGAAACAGGTCTGATCTAAACCTGCAGGTGACTCTGTGGCAGATTTGAAAGCATTACTGCTCTACTCAGGCTGAGATAAAAGGAGATATCTTGAAAAGGTGGAAAGGATAAGCTAAGATTTAATGATTTAATTCTCCCTTTGAGACAAGGCATTGAAAAAGTGAACTGAGTCCCTCCTCATATGTTCAAGAAGTGAGTCTTCTGTTTACAGTTTAATAGATGGAGTTTTACAGTCCAGTCCTCAGCTCTGTTTCTTGCCCAGCACTGAATGGTTGTTTCATGATGGGTAAGTCACTTAACCTTTGTATGTTGTATTCTTTTCATCTGCAAATAGAGATGATAACACTCACTGGTGATGTGTTGCTAAGATTAGGCAGTATATGATTGTGAAGAGCAATATATATGCTAAATAACAATGATAATGCTGTCTATCAGAGCGAATATTTGGATAAGAGAGCCTAGGCAGTTTTGTGAATAGCATCTCCTGCAGAGAGAGGCTTTAGCAAATGATTACCTGGTCTGTGGGACTCATGTTTTGTAATAGAGTAAGATTATCCCTCCCAACCCTCCCCCCTCATACGCCTCTTAAATTTTTGGAAATTAAATACCAAGTCATTTTATCCAAGGGGAGGAAATGAATGTCCTGTGAGGGTCCTTTCTGCAAGGTCCTCTAATTGTGTAAGTTAGAATTTTCTTTCAGGAATTCTGCATTTAGACATTGGGCCTATTGCAGATGTTCAGTGGGGAGGCCCAAGCCTGTACAGCCAGCCCATATCTGAAGGTTATCAATTTATTGAACCTATAATCTCAAGATCTCTTTTCTCTTTCCAGAGAATGTACTTCCTTTGCAACCTTTTCTGCTATCTCCGTTTCTGTCACCTAAACCCACCTCACTTGCTCAGATCTTTAACGGGGTTAAAAATGGTACAGCCAGAAGGAAGAACCTCTAATCACCACCTCTGTGACAGAGACAAGAATTTTGTTAAGGGCCAAAAGACTGCTACCACCTCTTACTTTCTTGAGATGTTCCAAATGGCATGTTGCTATGTTCTGAAGTGAGTATAATGGCATAAGGTCACAGCAAGAAAAATGCACCTTCCCCCCCAAAGCATAGATCTCACTAGAAAATAAAAAAAGAAAGGTCTTCAGTTGGGTTTTTAGAAAACCACACTTTACAGAAAGGTGAGGGTGAGAGCCAGAGGCATGACTGTTTAATTTCAAACTTGAATTTTCACTTCTTCCTTAAACGAGGCACTATGGTAATTGCATTTCATATGTACTTAGTGTTTAATCTATTTCAGTATCTACTCCCATGAATTCTCTCTGAGCATTACCACACGACCTTATAAAGTAATTAGGATGGGTATTTTTCTTTTTCTTTTTTTTTTTTTTTTTTTTTAATAAATTTATTTATTTATTTATTTTTGGCTGCGTTGGGTTTTTGTTGCTGCGCAGGGGCTTTTCTCTAGTTGCTGCGAGCGGGGGCTACTTTTCGTTGCGGTGCGCGGGCTTCTCATTATGGTGGCTTCTCTTGTTGTGGAGCACGGGCTTTAGGTACACAGGCTTCAGCAGGTGTGGTTCGCGGGCTCTAGAGCACAGGCTCAGTAGTTGTGGCTCATGGGCTTAGTTGCTCTGCCGCATGTGGGATCTTCCCAGACCAGGGCCTGAACCCAGGTCTACTGCATTGGCAGGTGGACTCTCAACCACTGCGCCACCAGGGAAGCCCTAGGATGGGTATTTTTCTTCCCATTTTATAAGTGAGTAAACTGGGACCCCAGAAAGAGACAACTGCATATTCAAACCCTTCCAGTTCTTTTGCAGCCCCCCAAACAATTTTTTTCATTATTTAATATAACTGTTTCAAGAAATTTGTGAATCTTATCCTGGAGAAAAATGGAGTCTCTGAGAGCCTTTTAAACTTCAATCTTAAAAGGAATAAATTCTGCAATAAAATTTAGAACTTATTCTGACCAGCTTAGACAGAATAATATTTCAGGAGTATCAGAAAAATTCCTTCTATTACTCATTAAATAATCCTGCCATATGTTCTTGGAGGAATTTTCCCTTCTTTCGTTTCACGTTAGAGAAAGGACTTAAAAACAATGACTTCTGATAGAGATGACACAACAGCTGAGATTTCTGCTAAGGCCTGATTTCAGATCTTTTTCTGTAAGCATGTTAATGGAAGAGGGAAACAGGTTGTGCTGGCTGAGAGGTTTTACTTCTTGAAAGGAAGGCTAAGAGTGAAGAATAGTGACTCGGGTGATACGGAAAATGTACTTCGCTTAGATTGAAGTTTAGCTCAGGGGTATCCTATGGACACGTTGTCTGTATGGATTGGAGCCCATGCTGTGTCAATGGAATGCCTTTCCTTGGATATACCAATCGCTGCATATGCTGGAACATTTGGCAACCCTTGGGGGCCCCCACACTGTTACACAGTCAGTGACAGCACAGGCAGCACAGATGGGCAAAACTTGAAAGCAAAGAATGCAAACAGTTCCCCCTTATCTGGAATCCTCATGCAAGGTTTTCAGGTGTCCACTGAAAATGGCTGACCTATTATTTCCCCAACTGGTCTTGTGTATTCCTTAAGGCAAGCTTAGGTGGCATTGGTATTCAGGAACTGTTTATACTGTATCAGGCTGCTTCCGCTTGTACATTAATTCTTAATTGTGGTATGCAGTCTGTGACCGCCATCTGCTTAAGCAGCCATGTTTCTCTCTCATTCAGACTTAGTGAAATTAAAATATTGATAAGACTAATTTCACAAGGTGAGGAAGTTAATAGAGGAATTGGAATTGGCGTGTTTTCTGAATTTGAGTGTCCAGTTTTGTCCACAAGCGTTTGCTGTATGCTATTGAGTATGGGTAATTTTTAAATAAATACTTCTGTCCCTCAGGAGGAAGAGCCTTTCATTATCCTGAGAGATGGTGCAGGATGTGGCTCTGCAGGTTTAGCGAAATTTTTACAGTTTCATATGAGTTTCCTAGGTTTTGGTGAGGGAGAGCATATGTAAATTCAGAAGAGTTCTACTTATGAGAAGAATTCATTTGGTTGACAAATATTTTTTGAGACCCTACCACAATTTCCTACTAAGGAACTCTTCAGAAAATTTAGTTATGAGTACATGTTACAATCACATCATTGCAGTCTTGCTGAAGGGATAAAGGCCTCTAGTGGGTCAGTTCAAAGATTCATCCTTAGTAGAAATGTTTTCTAAGAAAATAGAATGACTACATAGTAACATTTAAGCTAAATACAAACATAAGATTATGTTTGGTCAAAGATGGTTAGAGTTTTGGCTGACAGTCAGTTGATAGTTAACTGGTCAGGTGAGATAATTCATCTCCTAGAACAAGTCTTTATAAGACTTGTTTAATGGAATTACATTCCATTAAAGTTCATCATGAAATTGTTTCTCCCTTAAAAGAGGTTTGGGATAATTTTTCTTTTATATGTGTGACACATACCATGTATGTGCTAGGGCTACACATATGAGTGAATCAAGGTCTGAGTCCCTCGAAGAACTCAGAGTATGGTCTGAATTAACAGAAAAGCAGATATGTGAGAGCAGTAAGGAACAACCCAAAATGGTTTCTAAAGTGATTCCAGAGGAGGGAGTGTGAAATTGTACAGAGGGGTCTGGGCAGTTGGTCAGCTACATGAAAGGACTCTTCTTGGAGCTGAGTTTTGACAGAGAATTTTTGTAAGTTTTTTCAGGGAGATAGGAGGAAAATTGGGGGAATTGGGAGGAAGTAGAGAGATGACCTTACCTTACAGAGGGGGTAGAGAGCAGAAAAGTAAGTTTTCTGCATTGCAGAACTTTGGGGACTCTGGGTTCTATAAGCATTTGCAGGACTTCCCTGGCGGTCCAGTGGTTAAGACTTTGCCTTCCAATGCAGGGGGTGTGGGTTCGATCCCTTTTCGGGGAGCTAAGATCCCACATGCCTCGGGAGCCAAAAAATCAAAACATAAAGACAGAAGCGATATTGTAACAAATTCAATGAAGACTTGTAAAATGGTCCACATTAAAAAAAAAAAAAAAACCTTTATGAGCATTTGCACCCTGAAGTAGAGTGTGGTGTTAAGGCTGGGAAATGAGAAGACTGTATTGTTGCAAGAGATGAGGCTAGAAGGATTGTCAGACTGGCCTTCTTTGCCACGCTAAGGAATTTTTTGTTGTTGTTATTGGTTAAAGACTTTATTTTTTAGAGCAGTTTTAGATTCACAGCAAAATTAAGAGGAAGGTACAGAGATTTCTCATACACCCTCTCCCCACACATGTATCCTCTCCCTCATTATGAACATCACTCACCAGAATGGTGCATTTGTCACCACTGATGAACCTACATTGCCACATAGCAATCACCCAAAGTCCTTAGTTTACGTTAGGGTTTCCTCTTGGTGTTGTACGTTCTACGGGTTTGGACAAATGATGTACTCATCATTATAGTGTCGTACAGCCCTAAAATTTCACTGTCCTAAAATTGACTCCTTTCACTTAGTAATATGCATTTAGGGTTCCTCCATGTCTTTTCATGGCTTGGTAGATTTATTTTTTAGCACTGAATAATATTCCATTGAATGTGTATACCACATTTTATGTATCCATCCATCTACTGAAGGACATTCTTCTTTGCTTCAAAGTTTGACAATTAAAAATAAAGCTTCTATAAACATTCATATGCAGGTTTTTGTGGGGCATGCATTTTCAACTCCTTTGAGTAAATACCAAGGAGCACAATTGCAGGATTATATGATAAGAGTATGTTTAGGTTTATAAGAAAGCAACAAACTGTCTTCCAAAGAGGCTGTAGCATTTTGAATTCCCACCAGCAATGAATAAGAGTTCTTGTTGCTCCACATCCTTGCCAGCATGTTGTATTGTCAATATTCTGGATTTTGGCCATTCTAATAGGTGTAGTGGTATTTCATTGTTGTTTCAATTCACACTAAGGTACTTAAATACGTTATTGTGTAAGGAATTCAAGGTAGTGGGAGATTGTAAGTGGAAAACTGTTGATATATATGATTTTAGAACAGATTCATTCTGAAAGCAGTTTATTTTTCATTCTGTAAATATTTATTGTCTGTTTTCCTAAGCATTATACTAGTCACTGGACACACAGTGGTTAAGAAAATAAGTATGGCTCCTGCCATCATGGAGCTTAAAGTCTAGTAGGGAAAAAGGTATTAGACAATAAGTTATTGATGTATACACACACAAAAATGGAATGAATGTTACGCTGCCCTCTCTAACTAGGTAACATTCAAATCAAAACCTTAAGAATGGGTATTCAGGGTTAATTAGGTAAAAGGTTAGGGGAAGGATATTCCATTACAGAGAACAGTTAGTGTCTGTGAGTGACAGCCAGGATCAGGAAAAAACTAGCTATGTTTGAGAAATAAAAGAGGCCAGCATCTTTGTAGTAGAGTGAATGAGGGAGAAGCTCAACTAACCCAAGAAAGTTTAATTGAAATTATTTAGCAGCCAATCAGTGCATCATTCACATGTAACTTATTTACGTTTTCAGCAAGTTTAGGTAATTATCTAGATCAGGGTGGGCAAAATGTGGCCTGCAGGTTAAATCTGGCCCATTGCCTGGTTTTGTAAATAACTTTTTATCAGAAGACAGCCGTGCTCATTCATTTACTGTTTTCTATGCTTGATTTTGTGCTACAACATCAGAGTTAAGTCATGAAAGAGACTCCATAGCCCCAGAGCCTGATATATTTACTGTCTGGCTTTTTACAGAAAAACTTGGGCTCTGATCTAGATCCTTGTAGTTTAATATACAGTAAACTCGCACACACAGACCCATGTACACATGAATATGCACATACACACAAACACAAAAATCTTGCTTCAGTAATGTCTATATATGAATATAGACATGAATGTCGAAATCCTGATTGGTGTGAGTGCATCCTCCATTATCACTGAATTCCTCTTTGTTGAAAGAGTTCTGTAGGCTATGTGAGCACCAAGTAAAGGGAAGTTGTTATTCTTCCAGGATTATGGTCAAGGAAAACGTTCTTCCCATAAGGGAAGAATTCAGGATTGCTAGTTAAATATGCCTTAGGATATGTGTGATTCTAAAATAAGTTTTACAAAGAAATCCTCCTCATATTTAGCTTCAAAAACAAAAATATATTCTGCTTTTTTGTAATTAGAAGAGTATATGGTGCATTACTATGTGTAATAAACAAAATTTTAGAGTTGGAAATGTAAAATTACATGTATTAGGGCATACTTCATCATTAATAATGCAGTATAGCTCAAGGTGCAATAACATTTCAAGCAGTATGTATTTTAAATGCTTTATAAAATAGTGCTATAGAAATGCTAATTTTATATAGCTAAATGCTATACAAAATTTTATAAATTCCACTTGAATTTAAGTGGAAATGCATAATGGCAATATATTTGAGAAGTAATATAAAATGTGTCTGTTTTTAGATGCTGCATAATGATTTGCAGTCCCCAAATAGGAAGGAATAAAAGAGACATGGGCAACTCAAAACAAGTATTATGGTTTTTAAATATTATTTTAGAATAATATATGTGTATAAATTATATATAATGTATACATTTTAATGTTTAATAATAAACATCTATATACCTCTTACCCAGCTTAAGATATAAAACAATATGAAAAAATTTGATATTCCTGTGAACTTCCTGATTATATTTTCCCTCTTCCCTAGTAGAAACAATAACTTCCTTTACTTTATAATAATGATTTGGTTATTTTTCTTTGTAAATTAACCATATATACATGTATCCTTAAGCAATATGTTGTTTAGGTTTCTGTTTTTAAAATTTGACATAAAAAATATCATAGTACTTGTATTTTCCTGCAATTTGCTTCTTTTATTCAATGTAATATGTTTGAGACTTATCCATATGGATTCCTGTTGCTGCAGCAATTCATTTTCATTGCCTCTATAGTATTCCTCTATTATATATATATATATATATATATATATATACACACACACACACACACACACACACACACACACACACACACACATATACCAAGCTGTATGTGGTAGAATATTTAGGTTGTTTCTAGATTTTCCTATTATGGCCAATGCTGCTCTGAATGTTTTTGCACATATTTCTGAATGCACATGTATAAACATTTCTCTAAGAATATATATAGGGGTAAAATTGCTGAGTCTGGCTTATTCCCAACATTACTAGATAATGCAAAACTATGATTGAACCATTTGGCACCTTCATCAGCAATGTTGAGGATTCCTTTTGCTCTACAATCTCTCCAAAAGAGTATATAAACTTTTTTTTTTTTTTGGACTGCTAAAGTAAAATAGTGGTGAGTTACATTTTATTTCTTTTGGAATATCCTTGGTTCCTAAATGGGTTGAGTATTTCTCCATATGCTTATAGATCTTTTGTATTTTCTCTTCTGTGAAATACTTTTGTGCCCACTTTTCTATTGGACTGTCCGTGTCTTACTGAATTGAAGAAGTTCTTTACATAATGAGGATAATAGACCTATATTCATTAGATAAATTGTAAACTTTTTTGCCTCTGTGGCTTGTCTTAAATGGAGTGTTTTGAAGAACAGAAGTTCTTAATTTAAATGTCTTTGAATATTTAAAATCTTTTCTTTTATGTTTAGTGAATTTTATATTTTCTTTAATGTGTACATCTCTACCCTTTGGTAAATGATAGCCTCTTATATTGTGTTTTTAATATTTTAAAGTTTTGCCTATTACATTTAAGTCTTGTATTTATCTGAAACTGATTTTGTATATGGTGTGAGATAGGGATCAAATTTCACTTTTCCCCATATGAATTACAAATAACTCTGGCACAGTTGTTTACATCCTCTATTCCATATATGGGTGGGTCTGTTTCTGAGGTGTCATTTCTGTCCCATTTTTCTAATTTTCTATCTCTGTGCTAGTACCACACTCTTTAATTATTGGGCTTACTTGTAAGTTTTGATATCTGGTAGAGCAAATTGTCCCACCTATTTCTGCTTTGGTAGAATCTTGAAATTGTTTAATTTTTGCTTATCTTTAGAAATTGTTAATTAGACCTTAGTATTGGAAAACAATGTCACTGGATATAAAAATTTCTCCAGTATTTTGAAGATACTATTTCATTGTCATTCCATTATTTCTGTTGAGAAGCCAGTATCAGTCAAGCTGTCATTCCTTTGTAGTAGGCAGTCTTCTTTTTTTTCTCCTTCTGGCTACTTTATCTGTCTATCTATCTATCTATCTATCAGGTAGACAGACAGACAGATAGATCTATCTATCTGTGTTTAACTGTGATATATACAGATTTTGCTTTTTCAATTGTGTCCTGATTGAAATTTGCTGGTCTTCCTGAATCAAAGGATTGGTTTCTTTCAACAATTTTGGAAACTTCTCATTCATATTACATATTTACATATTCTTTTTCTTTTCAAACTCCAGTTAGATGTTATTGGACCTCATCACGCTTGTCTTTCGTGTATTCTAACCTTTCAGATTTTCTGTCTTTTTGCCCCTATGCCCTACATTCTCCCTTCTGAGTAACTTCTTCAGATCTAACTTTCAGGTCACTAATTCTCTTTTCAATTGTGTCTAATCTCCATTTTAACTCATAGATTAAGATTTTATTTTTAGTTACTACATTTTTCACTGCTATTTATTTTTCCCAATCTGCCTGATCAATTTTTATAGCCATTTATTCCTCCATAATAACTTATTTTAATAAGTTTAACAATATTTATTTTATATCTGATATTTTCAGTATTTATTATCTTCATAGGTCTAATTTTGCAATTAGTTTCCATTAATTCTTGCTTATAGAGGAGTTGTTTAGTGATTTTAAAAACAAAAAGTGAAATTTCATTGTTTGGAAATAATCTGTGGGAGATTTTCAGGCCTCTATTTAAGAGTGTTTTCACTGTGCAAGGAAATGTGTTTACTTCTGATGGGTACCTGGGTGCATTATCAACCTAAGAGTAATTTAAACTAAAATCTCACCCTAGAGCTTTTTACTTAAAAAAGAAGTAGGATTTCTGATTCAAATACCATCATTCGTATGCACCTGTGGTCAGGAATTCTCATGTAAGACTAGTTTAGCTTTTTGCCAAAGCCATGAGAGGAATTTTTCTCTCTACTTTACATGATTTATGTATGTGTGTTTCTCCTATTTTACACACTACCAGTAAAGACTCATACTTTGTCTCTTAACTGTATGCCTGTGGCCAGTTAAAGTCAAGTTGTAGATCACAAGAAGTTTCTACATGCCGTTAGGGCAAATACTATCTCCAGTGATTGCTTATTCATATAAAGTCAAACTTTTTCATAATTTGGGGCCATATGCTTTTCCTTTGTTTATCCTTAGTGTATCCATACTTTAGAAAAATGGTTTCCATGTTTAACCAGAATTATTTGCTGTGTGCTGGGGGAGATGTTTTCTTTCCATAACTGGTCTACAATATTGCCAGAAACATTACTGGATTTTATTCTTCACCACACCCTGTAATTGTATTTATCTAAGGAAAAAGTTTATCTTCGACTATAGTTATGTAGACATATTTATGCACATATTTCTGAAATGCCTTTATCAGTTAGAAAGTAAATAGTTACTCGTTACCTGTCATATAAAAATGCTCTGAGGATTGACAGATTACCTCTGTCTTAATTTTTTTTTTGATAAAGTAAACTAATAAAGAGGTTTGATTGTAAACTTGACTGAGAATTATTTGTAAGTCTTTTCAGATGAAATAAAATAGATATTCTGAACCTCTGTAGATATACAGTTTATCTTGGTAAGATGGATTAATATGCATTGGAAGCAAGTATTATATTTACAAGCCATTTTCTTTCATATCCTAGATTATGTAATTAGAAATACTAGTGGACAAATTGAAGTTTTCCTAATCTTTATTAAAGACTGCCTTTCAGGAATATATTCATAAACAATTATAAGCCTTTATCAAATTTGTAGAGTGTTAAGTAATTTAGATAATGGATTAAGCTAGAATTTTTAATAATTAACATTGATTTAATTCATATCTTTCTTAGAGATGGCAATAGTTTTCTTTGTATTGGGCATGATAAAACTGTGCTTTTAGTATGAAAAAATCAATTTCATTATATGTCTACTCTTTGAAAGGCTGATCATCTCACAGATAAAATGAAAGTTAGACTGCATGTAGACAATAGATTTGAGTTTTTCACAGTTATGAGTAGATGCACATTAATTTTCTGAGCCTTGCCAAATGATGTATGATTTCAACTTTTAATTTTGAAATGTGGTAAGATAAATATTGAAATAAAGTTGCTAGTAACTAAAGTTTTATGTCTTGTGTTTTTCATCTTACTCAAGATATATGGAAACTTTTTAAATTAGTTAAAACTGTCTATTGTGATGGTTACTTATTTGAACTATCTTCTGGAGTTCTATTTGTTTAAGTATTATGAGGAAGAATCTGAGCAATAAACAAGGTGTTTTCTATTTCATCTATTCACATGTACCTAGATGGCAAGTCATCTGGGTGATGTTGACAGCTAGGACGTAAGCTTGGAGGGAATTCCTTGATAATACTTTCAGGACCAAATGCTACTGAAAAGAAAAGAATGTTTTTGAAAACAGATGTTCTAGCTATATCAGGAAAGAAAAATAAGGCAAATATATTTTGAGCATGTCTGTGCCTGCATTTGTAACTAGAAGTCAATAGGCAATTTTTGGGGGAATTGGAAATGAGTCTTTCACCTCTCAGGGACCTGTGTTGCATGACACTAGATATTGCCTAACAGAGAATGTAACCATAGAGCCTCAGTAGGCACATTACCAAATTGGAGCACACTGATTGCTTATGAAAAATTTCTACGCCAGCTAGACTGTTGGAGTTGAATGGAAACCTGCTGTTTGCCAGCTCTGGTTCCTATTACCAATAGTGGAGGGGAATTGGTCCAAATAAACTATGCCTTTGAGTGAGTGGGCCTGCTAGGGCCCACTTCTGTGACTATTGGATAGTACATGAGCAGCCCTTCATGTAGGGGACACACACAGACACCTCTGAGTATCCTCTTTTTTTCTAACAGATCAAGAGGGTAAAAGAAAAAATCTATAGAAGAAAAAGCAAGGAGTACCAGCTATCACCCACAGTAAACATGACCCGTTCAAAAACTAAGTTTTCTAAATTGAATAGAACCTAACTAAATGATTTTGAATTTTTGGCATAGTTGTGGCATAGACTAGATGTGGCGTTTGCTTAGCTTTCTCATAGTGAAAAGCTTGGATGAAAACCTTGTGGGGAAGATTGAATTGGCCCATCCAATTCTGCAGCTGCTGGAGAATCAACACTTCTTGCCCCAATGCCTCTATTATATCATTTGTTTCTGGATCTAAAAATTCAAATCTGTGATATTAAATGGACAGGCAGACTTTAAGCTGCAATATCACTGTATTATCTGGTTATTTTCCAGAGGCAGGTCATTCTTGCAGAGAGTTCTGAGTTCATAGCACGGGGTAAATGATCTGTGCCAGATTTTTAGGCAGAAAGAATAGTAAGGGCAGAGTTGGCATATACTTGCTTTGGCTGCAATGTGGTTGGGTTCAAGATATTCCAGATTGCTTTAAATCTGAGTAAAATTTAAGGAACAATGTTGTGAAAATGAGCCTAATTTAGCCACACCCCTTAAAGGTTTTTACTCACCTAGTCAGCCAGGTCTAGGAACCAGAATCTTGACCACAAATACAATTTTGCATTTTATATACCTATAACCCCCCTCACATGACTCTCACTGCTTTGGCATTTTGAACAGTATATGCTTTAAACATTTGTAAATCTACAAACCTGTAAATATCACTGTGGAATGTAACTCCTAAAACATTACTAAAATATAACTAACTAAAAGCTCTTGCATAAATGATAGCAGTATGTTAGATTCATAATTGTGTCTAGAAGAAATGACACATTTCTAGGAACCTTGGACCTTTGCATCTACCTGTTAACACACAGTAATATGTAACTTAGTTTCAAAATAGTTTTAAATATTTCAACTTCAACCAAATGGGACTAAGAATTTGCAAAGGTATTTGCTTATATAAGAGGAAAACCCTTTCATCATCCTTATAGATTTCCTGCAAATAAATCAGAGACCCATGAGTCACAGTTCTCCCCAACAGACTTGCAGTGACTTAGTGTTTGAAAATCTTGACAGTGGACCTGAGATATTTCCTTTCTAAACTAGTCTCTTGGATGTATCTTTATACTTGCATATGTGCATACTAAACGGATTAAAATTCATATGTAAATATGTTAACAGTGTGATACTCATTATTTTCGTGTCCTAGGAGTTGGTAAAATTCTTAATCTAGAAGTAACAGAAATGTGTCTGGCTAGAGTTAGTTCAGTATTTTTATCATAATTCTCTGTTTTTAGCAGTCTAGTTTTGGGGTTTGCCTATTGATTCCCTTCTGTGTGTCAAACTTTTCAATGTTTTTTGGTAATCCATGTTGAAACAGTTTCTTGAATCAGAGCCAGGAGAACTTTCAAGTAATCTCCTTGTAGTATTTCAAATTTAAGAGATTTTTGTCTACTCTATTTTTAGAGCTTTAGTTATTTCTTTTCAGATTGCTTAGAGCCTAGATTTATGCAGTGCTGGAAGTTAAATAGATGATTCTAAAGAGGTGAATTCTTTGACATTTTTCTGTAGAATATTTGGCAAATATCTAGGGAAAGGACTCTTTCTGCCTGTACTGTTGGAATCAGTAAAGTTTTGTCAATAACTTGAAATTGGCAAGGATACTTCAACCTCAGCTTTTGACTTCAGCTTTGAATGTTCAAAGTTATTTTCCATTACCAAACATATCAAAACAAAAACATAAACATGGAAAGCCATGACTCACTTCTGAGAAGCATTCTGTAGCATCTATTCCTGGCTGCTGTGGCCTGGAACTGGATTGTGTAATTTAACTATCTCATGACAACTTCTGGGAAGAATATCCTGTACTTAAAAAGAAAAAAAATTGTGTATTAGCTTTTAGATTAGATAATGGGAATGATTCTCTTAAAACCATTTTTATTTTTGAAATGTATGTAAAAGTTATTAGGGAGTTTGCAAAGCAAAGCAGTGGTCTCAGTTCCATTATCTTAAACTTTTTTTTTTTTAACCTATCCTGTCAACATCTGTGGATGTTTCTAAACTATGATTAAGAATATTGTTGCTATGTAGTATTTATTCTTCTTCACTGTATATCATTACACATTTTGATTTATGTAGGAAAAACCTCTCCCTAAAAATTCTCCCATTTCTTCCCAGTCCATTCTTCATTATATCATCATATGTAAGACTGTTCTTTTTTCAGGCATATCACATCACAGCTTCTGGCTTTTGAGTATTAGCTCAAATAGGTTTTTCTGGTAATAATTCCTCCTGAATTTTTTTAATGATGTTTTCATTCTATAAATATTGTCACCTCCACTGTATTCTAAAATATAGACGAAGTGAGCGAGTGGCATGGACATATATACACTACCAAATGTAAAATAGCTAGCTAGTGGGAAGCAGCCGCATAGCACGGGGAGATCAGCTCGGTGCTTTGTGACCACCTAGAGGGGTGGGATAGGGAGGGTGGGAGGGAGATGCAAGAGGGAGGGGATATAGGGATATATGTATACATATAGCTGATTCACTTTGTTATAAAGCAGAAACTAACACACCATTGTAAAGCAATTATACTCCAATAAAGATGTTAAAAATAAATAAATAAATAAAAGTATATTGTGAATCTCATTGTAAAAGGTGGTAGATAACAAGTACTATCCATGGGAACAATTTTGCATTTTCTAAATAAATTGCTTCAATTTATTTTTCATCATTTTTCCAAGTGCCTCAGGCATCAATGAAAATAGGCTCATTAATTGCTAAGTAAGTAATTTTTCCACAAGTATAGTCTCGTTCCAAACACTCATTTGTGCATTTACCATGCGTGACCAAAGAATCACCAAACGCAAACCTAGTTATTAAGTGAAATATACATTTCCTTGAAAAACGGGCATCAGGGTCAAATTAAAATCCCACACAAACAATTGCATCACTCATGATCGTTGCTTGAAAAGTAAAATGCCAACTTACTTACTTGGATGGGAAAGCTTAGAGTCATCCACATTGTTAGGGAAAGAGTGTAGTGTGGATATAAAAGCTTCTCTCTATTTCTTGACCCAGGTTGAATGTTTTCTGCTCCAAACAATCTTTCTTCATTTCCTCCGTTAAATTAAATATGATCTCTCTGATTTGTCATCACATCTTAACTGTGATTTTTCTCCATATTGTATTCCTTGTCTTAGATTTATTTAAGCACATGCCTTATCTACCCATTAAAATGCAAGTTTTTTTTGATTGCATGGAGTTCATTTGATCCATCCTTACAGTACTTCACTCAGTACCTTGGACAGAGTAGATGCTTCACTAAGTGCTTGGTGAAAGCATGAATAATGTGATAATTATATAAAAGTATTTATTATAGAGAGATGGGTAGGAATAAAACTGAATTAAAAGAAACTTTATGTTGGTTTATTTCTTCCCAATTCTGCTTTTATGCAAAGCACGAGTCTCTCCATTGGTTATTTGGATCTTCATTTATTGAACAGGAGTGATGCATCAGACACAGAAGGACGTGTTCTGCCAGTTTTGAGCTGCTTGTAATTCGTGTGTGCAGAATTATGAAACAGACTCAAAAATGTTGGCTTATCTTAGGCAAAACACAATTTCCAAGTTTTTAGGAAAATAAATTTGGAAAACTATGAGAGATTTGTAAAAGACCCGGCAGTCTGTTGGTTCCTGAGTGTTGTTACTTTGATTGCTATTGTTACTACCATACTTCTCGTCGGCATTTATAGAGAATTTTTATTTGTCTTGTGTTTCAAAGTAATATGTGTAGTATAGTGGGTGTATTTTGTGGCTTGGGGCTTTGTGGTATGAACAAATGAATGCAATTCAATTAACAATTGTTGATTGCTTTTTATATGAAAGATTCTTTAAAGTCTCTGTGTTGGATGGGGGAAAGAGATGAAAAAGAAAGAGTTAAGATCCAGTAGAGAAAAAGGGTATATTTATAGATAACATTGTGAGAGAAATCAAAAACTGTTTACCTTAAGTGATATAGATATTTGTCTACTCAAAGACAAGGAAATGGGCCTGGGAACTTGAGGTCTGTTTAGATTCTATATGGCTCTGACTTTATAAATCATGAGTAGAGGAAGACAAAAGGATTTTGAATTCCAATTTTTAAAAAAAACCACAGCATAGGGTGGCAAAAGGCAACATTATGGTAGCTTGTTGGTTTCAGCCAATGTCATAATGTTTTTAGGTAGCAATATCAGAATGCTTTTGGAATGATTTTTGTGTTCCTGGTACTATACCAAGCTTGACTATTTTAATTAATAATAACCCTTTTATGCTATATTAATATTATTCAGGTGAGAAAACTGAGGTTTAGAAAGGCAAAGAAATGTGTTGACCATCACAAAGATAGAAAAAAGCAGGGACTGGTCAAACAGCATTAGACCCTCAAATGTGTACTTCTAAGCACTAGGATTTATTTCTTTATCATAGTGATTGCCTGTATAAATGAATACACTAATTTGCTAATCCTAAATTTATCTTTTTATTCATACTCATTAAAAATAGCATATGATTTAAACTCCACTAAAGAGACTAACAACGTGAAGTAAGAATATAAAACAACTTCATGAACTTTTGTGGGAGTGTAAATTGGTACACCAATTTTGGAAGACTGGCATCATCTACCAAAGTTGGAAAAAACAGTTATCCCATTGCCTAACAGTTTTGCTTACTTGTGTATATGTATGTATATATATATATATATATATATATATACCTTAAGTGAGTGTTTTTGTGTACCAAAGACATGTACAATAACATTTATATCAACATTTTTGATAATATCCCCAAACTTGGAACCACTCAAATTTTCAATCAGCATTAGAATGTGTAAGGAGATTTTGGTATATTCATGGAAGTGAAATAACATATGGCAATAAAAATGCAACACCACATTGTTATCCCACCATATTAAGCCAAAGGAGACAGACATAGCAAATAAATATGTCTTATATGACCCCATTTATATAAAATTTATATAAAATTTTAAAAATAAGCAAATATATGAGTTAGTAGCTTTGGAGGTGGCTCTGGAGTGTTAGTGGTGTACTATTTCTTGACTTCTTGCGGTAGTTACATGGCCATATTCCTTTTGTGGTTATTCATTTAGCTGTGACCTATGAATTGTACACTTTTCTAGGTGTATTTTTACTTCATTAAAAAGTTAAACATAATAGCCATTATTTGTGGGAAAGGAGATGTTTTGGTTAAAGAGGGAGTTAATAACTGCCACAAGAAAAAATTTCTGCATAGCTCTTGTAATTGGCTTGATAACCTTTTCCAAGAGAGGTTGTTTTGCCTTTAAGTACAAAATACACAAATAATATAGCATTACTTTAAATATTTGAAAGTTTTATTTGATAAGGATTATAGAAGTAGAAGATAAAGAAGGTATGGAGCATTGAGGCAAACATGTATCTCTAATATTCATTGGATTCCTTACCATTGTTTTCTTTTAGAGTAGGAGGGATTATCAAATCACTCTGGTAATTTGGTTTGATTTTGTTTTGAGATTTTACACAAGTGTCAAGTGAGAAATTAGAATATTGTTGAAGTTCCAAGTGCTTCATAATCTGTGCTAAGACCAGACATTTTGGGGACCACTCACCAAATCCCTGAATATAATCTCATCTTTGGCACTTGCTCTAGTTGCTGGAACAATAAGCATTCTAATTTTTTTTTGAAGTAAGTAGTTGGTCATTGAAAACAGATATATACCCTCACTGTAAATATTGTTGGCCTCCTTTGGAGCAGGGGGTGCCCTCAGTGAACTTTGTCTGACTGACATGAAGCTGGCTTTAGTCACTTTGGTGCTTGGGTCCAGTCAGCTCAAAGTGCAGTCTCTTCTCATGATTCAGGTGAGTTTTTGTCTTGATAAGAGCATAGAGAGGGTAATTTAAGAACACAGGCTCTAGAATCAAACAAATCTAGGTTCAAATACCATCTTTACCTTTGCCTATATGCTGACCTTGGAAAATTAAGCTTTCTACGTGAGGTAATAATATACTATTGATGTGCAGATTTCTTGAGATAATGCATGTAAAATTCCTAGCACAGTATCTGCCGCAAAATAAGCTTTCAAGGAACGTTAGCTGTCATTTGTTAATAGCTATTATTATGACTTGAATACATGATGCTTTCATGTGTAACAAAGTACCACATTAACTCAACTGACCCAAGCACACAAATGAAGGGAAATAAAGCAGATCCAACAAATTGCTTTAAGTAATATATTACTAATTATTCATGTAAATAAAACCAATACACTTTTGTGTAATAAGAAACTTTACTCATCTAGAAAATATAATTTTTGTAAGAGCTACATACAATGAATATTTGCCTCAGCATATATTTCTAGATACTCAGATCTAATACAAGTAAAACCAGTTTGAAAATCGATGACTTCTAGTTAGTTCTTTATACCATAAATGCGTGTTTAAAGTGCTTTTAGTTGGAAAAAAAAAAGGTCACCTATGTACTTGAAAGATTGAAGCCAAAGATTGAAGGAGATATTTTACCATTCTTCATTTTATGTTTAAGCTTTGCTGAGATCAATGAATTCCAAATCATTATGCATCAGTTAGTAGGTGCAGAGGGAATGCTTTAATGTCTGGAAATTTCATCAACCTCATTCCTCTGGCAATAAAGGAATTGCTTAGGTGAGTGTTCTCAAGACCAACACACTATACACATCAGACAGCTAAATATATGTAAACACGAAAAAGTTTGCATTTTCAGCAACACAGTCTGGTTTTCAGAGACTTAGTTTTGAACTATAGCTGCTGGTTTCTCAAAATATATTTCACCATCATCAGCCAGTGCATGACAGAGGAGGTACCACGGGATAACAAGGTGCTCTTGTTATAGGATGGTAAACACAGTACATGCTTCCTGCTGCTTTATCGGTAGGCACTTTCTTTCCCAAATAGTTTAGCAAACGTTTGCCTCCCATACCCAAACTGTAAGAATGCCAGCTCTCTCAGGAGACAACTGAAATCCACAGCTACACAATTTCCCTTTTTCTTAAGGGGAAAAGTTTAAAAATAACCAACTTTTCTCAGCCGTGTTAAGCGTATCTTTTCCCTGGGAATCACTTTGTTTTTATATTTTCTGCCTCTCTGTTAAAATTGAAAACGTGAATGCTTCATTGCCTAAGAAACTGAGTACACTTGCTTTCTGAAATGTACCTTTTAATGTCTTTTATGATTTTGTTTTTCTTCCCTTATTTGCACTTTCAGCTGTGGATGAATTTCCATGCAATGCATCATTTCTTTAAGAGTTTACACACCAGAAGAAATCAAAATGGAAAATGGTATCTATTAAGCGAGAACAGCTTTCTCAAGTCCCCAGCAGATGCTGTTAGTGAGCAGCCCTCTGTTTGCTCAGCACAGCAGATCAGTTTAACCCTCCGTAGGGCTGCCCGGAAGAAAGTGACATATTTCTGGTTGTTGAACAAATGAAGCCATTCTTTACTTGACTTTACCCTCTTGTTGTTTCAGAATACAGTGTAGACCTGGGGGTTTGTAAATTTGTGTCACACATCCCTCCACCTTGTCTAAGATGATTTCTGTTATTATAACCCACTGACTTCCATATGGCTGGTTCCCTGTGGTCAATTCTGTTTTTGTGCTTCCTCCCTCACCATTCCACACATCGTATCACCTAGCACCTGCACACAAACGTTCCTTTTGTTTTTGTTTTTTTATAAATTTATTCTAGTTGACTGAAAGCTGTGGTCTCCATCCCCCATTTCTCTTCATAGCTTGGGACAGCATCAATGAATCTTTCTCTGTTGGAGGCAGCCAGTTGGTTTGTGCATGAAGTCTTTGCCCTGCCTTCATTTGGGGAGCAGCATGGTAGCTGAGCATCTCTTTGAGTAGACCTGTACTGTGAAGGATGAGTAGTGCTAAGTCTTGGACTAAACAGAGCATGACTCATATAAACAGTATCAGAAGGGATAAAGCCTGAGGAGGGATAGTAGGACAGAATATCTGCTTTGCAATCCATATTCTTCACACTGGCAGGGGAGGTGTGTGATGAAGTGGATATGTTGAGTGGCAGCATAGTGCTCCATATTTCTGACAACTTTCCTGCTATTCATGGCTTGTCCCGTCCCTGTCAACTGTGTGTGTAACTTGAAGACTTGCGTGCTTATGTGTAGGCTAAGTTCCCTACACTGGGTGCCTCTCAGTGCTGTAAACTCCTCTGTAAACCAAGAACCAGGGTTTCCCACTTCAAGTGGCTCTGGGGATGAAAGTTATATCGTACACAAGAGGAGTAAGGGAGTTTCAAAATCATCTATTTGGACCTTGAAATAGAAAAGTTGTTCACAATTAAGGAATTGAAAAGGAGTTGCAGCAGAAGACATTCAAATTTTCCTTCCTAGTTATTTACTGTGAAACCTAACTCCATTCCTGGAGCAAAATTGATGGCATTTTAGGACTTTAGTGTTTTTCAGGTATCAATAAATTTCTGCTAGTGTCTCTTAGCCTCTCTAATAGCCAGGAGGACCAGTAATAAAACATAGCAAAAGGTTTTAGTAGAAGAAACTAATATTTCCCTATATGATTTAGATACTTTTTAGGCATTCTTTTGACATTCGACTTGAATAATCCATATTTTTCTGCAATTAATTTTTAGCCATTTTATTGTCAAATATAGCAAAATTAAACAAATGTTTAACTTGTTTGTCACAAAGTCACAAAGTCATCTCCCTTTATACAAGCAATGTTAAGTAATTGAGCACTGCCAAGGTAGCAGAAGGCCCCCTCACAACTCTTCCCAATCATTAGCGTGTCTCCTCCTAATATTAATCATTTCTTTACTTTTTTTTTTTTTTTTTTTTTTTTTTGCGGGACGCGGGCCTCTCACTGTTGTGGCCTCTCCCGTTGTGGAGCACAGGCTCCGGACGCGCAGGCTCAGTGGCCATGGCTCACGGGCCCAGCCGCTCTGCGGCATGTGGGATCTTCCCAGGCCGGGGCACGAACCCGTGTCCCTTGCATCGGCAGGCGGACTCTCAACCACTGTGCCACCAGGGAAGCCCTAGTTTTACCTATTTTTTAAACTTATTTAAATGGAATTATGCAGTATGTATTCTTTTATGTCTGGCTTATTTTCCGGTATGTTACCTTTGTGAGGTTGACCTTGATGTCACATATGACTGTTTATTATCATTGATGTATGCTATTCCTTCGTGTGATTATACATATTTTAAAAATCGTTTATACTGTTGGTTAACGTTTGGCATGTTTCTTGTTTTAGACTCTTACAAACAGTGTGGCAATGAACATTCTTATTTGCGTCCTGTGGTATACAATTGCACAAATTTCTGTTGGGTATATAATCAGGTGTGTAATTGCTAGGTAATAGAGTCTGCATATCTTCAACTTTATTAGGTGAGACCAAACCATTTTCCAAAGTGGTTGTACCAATTTTCATTCTCATCAGCAGAGGATAGCAGTATTTTCATGGGTTTGTTTCTGGGCTCTCTACTCTGTTTTTCTATATCTCTTCCCAAATACCATACTTTTAAAATTGCTGTAGCTTTAAAATAAGTTGCAACATTCGGTACAATAAGTCTATCAAATTTCTTAAAGATTATATTGGTTGTTCTGGACATTGGTATTTCCAAATACATTATGGAATCTACATGTCAATATATAAATACCCACACACAACCTGTTGAGATTTTGATTGGGATAGAATCTATAAATTAGCAGGAGAATTTATATCTTTACAGTATTGAATCTTCTATCAGTAAACATAGTTCATCATTCTGTTTATTAGGTCTTATTTCTCAATGTTTCATAATTCTCTGTGTAGAGGTATCATATATCTTTTTTTTTTTTTTTTTTTTTTTTTTTTTTTGCGGTACGCGGGCTTCTCACTGTTGTGGCCTCTCTTGCTGCGGAGCACAGGCTCCGGACGCACAGGCTCAGCGGCCACGGCTCACGGGCGCAGCCGCTCCACGGCATGTGGGATCCTCCCGGACCGGGGCACGAACCCGTGTCCCCTGCATCGGCAGGCGGACTCTCAACCACTGCGCCACCAGGGAAGCCCTATCATATATCTTTTGATGAATTAATTCCTAGTTATTTGAATTTTTGTGACGTTATCAATGACATCTTTTTATGTTTTATTTCTTAATACTTGATGTTGCTACATAGAAATGCAATCAGTGTTTACATATTTGCATTATATCATGCAACTTTTGTAAACTCATTAATTTATGCTAATAATTTAGTTGTAGAATTTGCATATTTTTCTGTAAACACAGTTAAGTCATATGAACAATGTTTTATTTTTCCTATTTCAACTCAAACAATAGGTTTGATTTATTTTACTTTGTGAATCTTTCAACATTTCACTGTTAAATATAATGTTTTTGTAGGTTTTTTTGTATACCCTTTATCAATAAGGTGAATTCTTTGCAGTTTGCTAAGCATTTTTTTTCATTCATTTAAAAATTAAAAAAAACATTGTGGTGAAATACAACTTAAAATTTACTATCATAACTTTTTAAAGTATACAGTTAAGTACATTCACATTGTTGTAGAACTATCACCACTATCCGTCTCCAGAGCTCTTTTCATCTTTAAAACTAAAACTCTGTACCAGTTAAACAGTAACTCCCCATACTCTCATTCCCCCAAACCTGTGGCAGCCATTTTCTACTTTCTGTCTCTCTGAATCTGACTACTCTAGGTTCCTCATAGAAGTGGAATGACAGAAAACTTGTCCTTTTATGTCTGGTTCATCTCACTTAGCATCATGTCCTCAAGGTTCATCCGTGTTGTAGCATGAGTCAGAATTTCCTTCCTTTTTAAGGCTGAATAATATTCCATCATAGGTATATACCACATTTTGTTTATCCATTCATGTATGGACAGTTGGATTGCTTCCACCTTTTGGCTATTGTGAATAATGCTGCTATGAATGTGGATGTATAAATATCTGTGTTCCTGCTTTAAATTCTTCTGTGTATATATATCCAGAGGTGGGGCTACTGAGAAAACCTTGTGTCTGTGCCATGGGTGTAATTTGAAGACCCTAAAGCAGAGCACTCAGGCCAGCCAGGGACACTTAGAACAAGCATCAAAGTGGATTTAGGTACAAATTCTGATTTCCAAAGTTGGTCAAAGGGTACACACTTTCAGCTATAAGGTGAATAAGTTCTCAGGATCTAATATACAGCGTGGTGACTATAGTTAATAATACTGTACTGTATACTTGCAATTTGCTAGTAGAGTAGATCTTAAGTTCTTACCATACACATAAAAAGGTAATAATAACCATGTGAGGTAATGGATGTATTAATTAGCTTGATTTTGGTAGTCATTTCACACATACATAAATCATCACATTGTACACATTAAATATATACAATTTTATTTGTCAGTTATACCTCAATAAATCTGAGGGAAGAAAACCCCAAAAGCTGTTTTGTTTTGTCACTTGACCTGGTAGATCCAGTTTTTCTCTGGGTTCACTCCAGGTCCTTTGTCTCTATCTCATGTCCAAATATCACTCACAGAAATGTCCATATTTGGAGGTTGGGGAAGGGTTTAGTTCTTCAAATAGACTGTGGGCTAGTGGTAGTGGGGAAAAGGAAGGTTGGATCAAATGGCAGGTGAGTATCTTACTTAGCATTGGAAAATGATAAATATAAGCCAGATATAGCTCTGATAATGTCTGTGTTTCTTTTACTCAATTGCCATGGTTGAATCTTATAAGGATATTCTCCTTCCCAGTGAAAAATTGTACTGCCTGGATGAAGGGAAGTAAGCAGTGCCTGGGCTAGGGAGGAGATGAGTGGCATCCTTGGATTGCGTTTGGAGTCCACAGGTATTGCCAAGGGACAGTCAGACAGAGCTTATCAACTACATTAAAAAAAAAATGAATCTAACCTTTCATTCATCAAACAGAAGCCTATATAAATGTCACTGAGCATCAACATTCAATTAACATTGTGGCTTATTCATCAGTTAGGGATATATAGTGTAAGGACTCCTGTGGCTCCTGAAAAATAATTGTAAACACCTTCCTTCAGCTGTCTTTAGGTGAGGATGCCTCACCTGCTATATGTCAAGCACCTTTCATTCAATCTTTACTTTAGACATTTATCACATAGTCCCTGGGTAACACGCTGGTAGGGTCTCACACTGGGTCATTGTGCATCAATATTCCAACAAAGAGTCAACCCCTGGGAACCTAGCACTGACCACCCATACCCTCATGCCCCGCAAAAAAAACAAGGATAAATAGAGTTGTTCTGTGCTTCTTAGTCTGTATAGTATATTGTTTACAAATAAACGTTTGTTAGAGGGGAAAAAGTAGTTATAGTTTTCTGATGTGTCTGCATTCAGCCCTTCCTCAGGGTGTACTTTTAATTCTGCAGCCAGGGTATTAGCAATATTAAACTGAAAATGTCACAGAATGTCAAATCTGAAAATGTCACTGGGAAAGGGGAAAAAAAAGATGGTGACCCTGTACCATCCACAGATGAAATAAATATGCCTCCCTGGTATTGTACAGTAGTTTTTTTTAGTGGGTATAATTTTATACGTTTTGCATCCTATTAATTTTCATGGCATCAATGGAGAAATATTAGAACAGCGAGATTGCTGAAGACAAATTAACTCATCAATTACATGTATGGGACAGTGGAGACTGAGTTTATTTCACCATTTCGAATTGCAATAAAACTGTAATTACTAACTCATGGAATCTTCATGGAAATCTGCATTCATTACCACTTTATGTGAAGTCAGTGACTGCTGTATACTTAACTTTCCTCTATTATCTACTACGAAGTAGAAATAGTAGAAGGCAGTTTAGAATTAAAGCAGCTGTCTTACTCATTCCCCACAGAAACATTTTTGTAATCATCCAAACTAAATTTTGCCCATGAAACCAGTGCGATTAGTTTGTATTTAAATAGTGCAGAAAATGGAAAATGAATATATTGTTTGTTCAAGGACACAATTCTCCATTTCTAACTCTCTGCTACTCTTCCCTCTTCCATCTTTTCTGTACATACTCAAGTACAGCACGAAGAGAGTTGTTTCTTTCAGGAAGAATGGCAAAGGGGAAAAATGAAGCCAGAAGATTTAGGTTCAAATTCTGTCCATGCCATTTTCTGGCTTTATGGTTTTGAGCAAGTTATTTTACTTCTTTGAAATTCACTCTCTTCATTTGTAAAATGAGGATTATAATGCCAGCCTTCTAAGGTTTATGTGAGCATTAAGTGAACTAATATATGCAAATGCCCCTAGTGTAGCACCCAGCATTTTAATGTTAGTTTCCCTTCTTTTAAAGAAAACTAGAAATTATAGGCATTACATACTGTGTCATGATTTATGGAGCAAATTGAATTTCCTTGATGGTTTTGTATCTAGAAGGATCAAAGCTGCATTTATTATGCATAGACCATTTATTTTTGTTTTTGTATCTATAAAATGGTTGAAAAGTGAAGTTCTATATAAAATGAAACTGATCTTTTAACCATATATTTTTTATTTGCCACTATGAATTAATTAAGTCTGAAAGCCATCATTTAAATGTTATTTTTATTTCTTCAGTCAGTAACTGACACCTGGGAAATGATAGATTACAGATGTAAGGAAGGGGTCATATAGGGGCCGAAATCACCTGCATTTTATTTTGGGATCAGTGATGCTCCTCAAAAGTCTGTTTCTGTCAACTGAAGTTTTTTGATGTATGTGCATAAAGAAGCAAAGGAAACAAGCGTCAGTGGTGTAGGCGCTATCTGATTGAGGAACAGAGGATATAAAGCTTGCTCTCTGATCTTAGCGAAAAAAGGAACACAAAGACTTGGGATAGGGACTAGTTAAAAACATAAAATGTAAGCAGAATAAATCTTTTAAACAATTTAAAAGTAGTGAGGGAGCTTAGTTGGTAGTTCTAAAATTCCAGCCACAAGCAGCATTAAGTATGTTTAATCTCAGCTCTGCCTGTCAGACTAACTTTACATTGTGCTGATTTCTGAAGCTATCAGTACTCAGTTAAACAGTTAAGTAAGCACAGGTAGGAATAAAACTAAATTCTGTGCATTTGCTACCATTTACTTGGTTGTTTCTGGGCATCTTTCCATACCCCTTAAAGGTGTAGATGTTGCCCCTGAATCATGTCAGCCTGGGAAAATGAACTGATTACTTCTTAAGCTGATCTGGCCAATTACACATGTGCTCCATGGGCTTGAATTGATCAACGTATATGCAGCTCAACATTTGTGTTGTTGGCCAGAACCCATTGAGCAAAAGCCATGCCTCCGATGTCAGCTGCTTAGGCTGAGTCTACTGACCAGTGCCAATATATGGCAATATAGCATGGAAAAGAAACATCGAAACATTTGGGGGACTTGATGATCTTTAAGACACCTTCCAGGTAATAATTACACTCTGCAAAACTGATACGATTTAAATGAGTGAATACATGTAGGGCTCTTCTAAGAGCTCCTGCCACATAATAAGTCCTTAATCAACATAAGCTATTATTATTATTACTCTTTTTACTGTTTGTATAGTAAAACTAGGATAGTTGCCAATTAGAGAGTGATGTTATATCTGCATGCAGAAAACAAAGGAAAGGTGAATGCAGCTGTTGATGATATCCAATTGAAAATCTCAAGCGAGAAAACCCATGCTCTCACCTTACTTAGTATTGATTAGTCACAGCTTACCTGTTGATATGTACAATCCGTTATGATGCTAAGAATAAAAGTGTTTAGTGAAAATAATGGTTACATCATTTATAAATTGATATCAGTTAGCTCTCTTGATTAAAATACACATTTTCAATATAAACTCAAAATAGATACAGCAAAGATCATTTTTATTCTAATTCTTTTTAATTCCAAGAACCTGTTGCATATTGTAAACCTGTTGGTGCAAGACATTGGAATGAATTCATAGAAGTTTATTCAGCAATGTTTATAGTTTATACCTAAGCTGATCTAAGATGTTCTGTTCCTGCCATTATCTGTCATACCATCTCTGGCCCTTGCTCAACTTTCCTTCTCTGAATATTCTGAATTGTATTGATAAGATTCAAGGAAAATAGGAGGAT
Organism: Phocoena phocoena; assembly: GCF_963924675.1. NCBI lineage: Eukaryota > Metazoa > Chordata > Mammalia > Artiodactyla > Phocoenidae > Phocoena > Phocoena phocoena. The sequence goes on along the minus strand of NC_089224.1, from coordinate 42,754,682 downwards.
AGTTAATGGTAAGGGTTTGTTTAAAAAAAAAAAAAGTCAGTGCATTGTGAGCAACTGAAAGAGAATTTGATTTTTTCAGAAATGTAAAGCCATGCTGTCTGGCTCCTGCTTTGGTCAACCTTGGCGATACAGTGTTAGAATATTGACTGCTGTGTCAGCATATAGGAAAACCTTGTTGACAGCACTTATTTTTCAGTGTTTTAAACGTAAATAAGAACCTTAGCATCTCAAATTATCTGCTATATTTATTTTCCCCTTTCTTCTTGAATTTACTCTGTTGGCGTGTGCATTCCTGAACTATTTCTACTTTCCTGCTTTCTCTATCATCTCCTTCTAAATGCAGGCCTTTCCCAAGGTTCTTTCTTTAAGCTTCCTTTGCTTCCCCCTCCCAAACTCATAGATCTGGCTCAGTAGGTATTCTCTTTTTTACACGGATAATTTCCAGCTCACTTTGACATATGTCCCTTGACCTAGCATCAAATTGCCTCCAAGATATCTTTCCTTAGATAAAATATCAGCCAATTATACTCAACATGTAAAACATGAGTGTTTTTATCCAGTACCACCATTTTCTTTGGGTAATCCAGTCCTTGGCAATGGTACTCCTTTTCTTCCAGGTGCTAAAAAAGAATGTTGACTCCCTGCATCCAGTAATTTTGACTTAACCCTACATCTGATCAGATTCTTTGACCTATGGGATTTCTCCTTTATTCTCACTTTTACGTTTTCACTACCATCACTCTAATTCAGGCCACAATACTTATAGCCGAAGTGGCTACAGTGACATTCAAGCTGCACCCCATTTCTAGTTTCTGTCCATCTTAACTGCTGCAAAATTAGACTGAGACTTTGGTCACACTCCTTTAAAAGCTGTGTGGTCCATGCAGCCACAGATATTTACTTTCTGGCCTTCTACAGATAAAGCTTTCTGACCCCTTCTCTAGACCAGTGCTTTTAAAAGTTTAATAATTTAGTATGTCTTAGGTTAGGCCTATGATTCTGAATTTCTAACAAGCTCCCATGATGCAAATGCTCTTAGACTACAGATCATACTTTGAGAAGCAAAGCTCTAGAGCAAATTTACCTCATAAAATATTCACAGAGAGAAAGTATCTATGGTTTCATGACCAAATCAGATTGTAAGTTCACCTCGGAGCTTCATGGTACATGTACATATTAATATACTAAGTTTAAGAATCTCTGACATAAAAACAAACAGAAAAATAAAGCAAAATGAAACAAAACACAAAACATGAACAGTTGGTCACCTTATGAGTTCTGTCCCTTCTAAAACTGGCAAAATCTGTCCTTCCTTTGGTTCGTTTCTAATGTTCCCTCTTTAACAAGGGTAATAACAGTTCAACCTTCCTCATATTTTTAGGTATTCTTCCTCTTTTACACTACAACTGGCCATATTAAATGGTCAATAAATTTATATATATTTAGAATTAAATTGAGTCTGTAAAAAATAGACTCAAAACAGATATGATACTTAATAGTTGGTAGTAAGGTATATGTACCCAAAAAGATTTTAAAGTAATTTACTTGAGGGAACAGTCTTAGGTATGACTTGATAAATTTAACTTAAAAATATTTTGTGTGTAGTTCCGACATTTATCTGGTATCATGCTTCTCTCTTGGTCGTTGTATTCTGAGTCTACATGGCAACTTCAAAATATTGTGAAGAGAGAGAGATTTGGAGACAGAGGTGATTTATTTTTAGGGTGTGTATTTTATTATTTATTTTATTATTAAGTAATCAAAACCATTATTTCTCACTTGAAGTCAGAGATCTGGCTCCTCCTAGTCTTCAGGTTACTCCCCTCCCCTCTGGGGCTGTGCTCCAGCTCTCCTGAGCTAACTGCTTGCTCTTTCTCACTCCCAGGTCTCTGCACATGCTGCTCTCTCTGCCTGGAATACTCTTCTCTCTGCTTCAGTTGTCTTGTCTGCTTAACTCTTCAACCTTTTGCTTCCAGCCTAGGTGTTTTTACACAAGAAAAACCTTTCCTGATCCTCATATCTGGGTTTAGAACTCTGCCTCTGTGCATTCCAAACAGTATGTGATCACCTATGTCATGGGTCCTGTCATATGGTATTGAGGATTCTTCACTGTGTCTCCATTTCCTTCACAAGACTAGAACTAAGCTATGGACAACAATTGTCTGGTTCACCATTGTATTTTAAGTGAAACACAGGTTTAACAAGCGTTTGTTAAACGGATTCTGATTGTTTGCATTTGAAGTGAGTTGGGCTGGGAGGCTTTTTTCTTCTCTGGATTCAGGTATGTTGTAGAAACCTGAAGCCTGCTAATATTTTCCTGTGTCCTGTGCTGGAATCTAGATTTAGGGATCCTTAATTTAACAGGTAAAGTTCTGAATTAGTAGTGATTTGTGAGGCATGTCTCTCAGGGCCTCTCACTAGAATCTAGAGTTCCAGAAAGGATGCTGTAATTTCCGGGGTCTTTGTGACTGTAGGAGAACATTGGAATTCATACTGTAGGCTGAATGGCCCTTGTTTTCTAGACTACTGTTCATCTTGGGCATTTAAAAAAATGCAAGTAATGGTTATGAACCCACCTTTGGATAAGCACTTGAGGTCATGGAGAGTATCTGTAATGCAGAGAGAATAGTGGCAACCGAATATCTATAATGAGCTTCAGTATTCTGATGTTTTTATCAGTGGCATTCCATAATCATTTAAGGATGGTGCCGTATAAAAAGTATGTATCTCCATCTATTGACACTGTGAACAGTGGAAGCCTATAACCGTGCATCTGTATCTGCCACAGGTATGCTGATATTTATATCCTATTTTTTATTTTTATTTATTTATTATTATTATTTTTTTGTGGTACACGGGCCTCTCACTGTTTTGGCCTCTCCCATTGCGGAGCACAGGCTCCGGACGCACAGGCTCAGCGGCCGTGGCTCATGGGCCCAGCCGCTCTGCGGCATGTGGGACCTTCCCGGACCAGGGCACAAACCCGTGCATCGGCAGGCGGACTCTCAACCACTGTGCCACCAGGGAAGCCCCCACCCATTTTTATTGGATTACTAATCACATTGCTAAATATTATTCTCATATATCTCCCACAAACCGCCTTACCCTTTTAGTGTGTTCTACTAATTCTATAGAAGAGACTAGGCACTCAGCCATTTTCCTTTTATTGCACAGATTTGGATCTCACATATCATTGTGATGGATATAACCGTTTGTCTTTTCAATAAATTCCCCACAAATATTTTATGGTCTGAATTCAATATTGTTAAGAGCTTTCAGTTTCTGAAGTCCTGCCCTGCTCTTTCTTTCTTTCTTTTTTTTTTTGCGGTTCGCGGGCCTCTCACTGCTGTGGCCTCTCCCGTTGCAGAGCACAGGCTCTGGACGCGCAGGCTCAGCGGCCGTGGCTCACGGGCCTAGCCGCTCCGCGGCATGTGGGATCTTCCCGGACTGGGGCACGAACCTGTGTCCCCTGCATCGACAAGCAGACTCTCAACCACTGCACCACCAGGGAAGCCCCCTGCTCTTTCTTAAACACAGTAATCAATAGGCCTTGTGTCACTGAGTCATCTTCTTTCTTAATTTATAGAACTGAGTTGGTAACTGTTGCCAAAGTCTTCTGTTAAGACCTAAATTCTGTGATAAGTCCATTTGTACCAATAATAGTCACATTCTTTGAGTGCCGTCTTTCTTTAGTCACTCTATGCTTGTATTGCCACTTATTTATACCACACCTTTCAAAAACTGTTTGATCTAAAGTTTTAATTTATGTTTCTACTTGTCACAATTTGCAATATTTTGATAATCATTTGTTTAATCCCTTGCTAGGATTAGACTCCCATGAAGGTAGAGAGGTGTTTCTTCATTGTATTCCCAGTTAACAACAGGAAATTTCAGGTACTCAGTGTTTCAGGGAAAAAAAAATCGGTGAATGGATGAAGCCTGATTTAATGTTTGCAGGTATGAGGTGAGCAATGAGGTAGCATTCTATGGGCATGAGGTAGTTCAGGTTATTTTGATAAACTGGTACATTTAAAAAAAATTGGTCTGCTCTTGGTGGAATTTCAGAAGTGATACTTAAAGGATCCTTGACACTGTTTGGTTACTTCAGCATTGTTTGTATCTCTTATCAAGACAATGCTAAATCTTCATCCCCCAGTCCAATCATTTTTTCTGACTTTAATGTTAATTTTTCTCTTTAACACATTGATTTCAGAAAGTCCCTTTTCCTTCACATTCCATATCTGTTGCTTTTTTTATAAAAGGAAGTTGATAGGTTGGCTTCATTTTTCTCTTTCTCACAAATTAATTGCCATATGATTTATATAAGATAAGAAACCTTATTACTACTACTAGTAGTACATAGGTGATGAATTATTTTTAGTTAACTGGTATTAGCACTCTGCTAAATATTTTACACACATACTCATTTAATTCACCCTATACCTAATTTACAGAGAAGAAAAATAAGGTTACATTGCTCAGAACTCAAGGCAAAACTGGAACTCAAGTCCACTGAAACAAAATGGTATCAAATACTATGCTCAAATAGATAAGAATGACATCATGATGATATACGGAAGAACGATGCTAAAATAAATTCCTGTTGTATGGTTAAGATTGAATACTGCTCTGGTTCCACAACCAGGAATTTGATCCTATTGTCTACTACTTCCTTTATCAGTTGTACCTCCATGCTAGTATAAACAAAACTTGGAACTAAATTCATTTTTAAAACCATTTTATTTGTATTTTGGCTGAGCCAGCATTTCTGTATCATAATTTGGGAGGAGTCTGTAAGTTTAAAAAAAGGGTCTCAGGTATAGATTGCCCCTGCTATAAGGCACTGTTCTTCAAACTTATTCCCCATTCTTCCTTCTTTGTAAAGAGCAAATTCCTAGACCCCATCACAGTCAAGCTGAATCAAAATTTCTAGTCCACCGGATGGTGACTGTCTGCAGGTCTACCCATTTAGATGGCCCCTCTTAGCATTAACTGAAAGAATATTTTTAACTTGGGCATTTTTAAAGATGACAAGAAAATTTATTTAAAAAAAGGGAACTCAAACCATAGAACAAGTAAATTATTTATATAGTTAAGCCTAAGTATGTGGCAGCAACTGTAAATAATGTGGGTTTAATGTTACGGTAACAATTTAGAGAAAACTGGCTTTGGTAGTTCCTGTAATTTTTTATGTTTTTGGATTTGCATGATTCCTTGATGTGCTTCTTTATTTCACAGTGATCCACACAGATTTCTATTGCATTGGTATTTAATTCATTAATTCACCCAACAAATATTTGATCCAGGCATTCAGTGGGCTAGGTCATGGTCACTTTTTTTTTTTTTTTTTTTTTTTTTCCATGGTCACTTTTTTGTATCAGAAATAAAGTACTAATTATACAGAGTCATCCTGTCTGTTTGCAGTTGTCAGATATTCCATTTTTGAAGCCCAGAACTTTTTGGTCTGACATACGCTGTTTCATCTCGAGTTTGTTTTTCTCTGGCTGTTTCTCTACCAGTTTGCTATTGTATAAACCTGTGTCTTTGCAGGAGCTGCTAAATTCACGGCTCTTTTCAAATGCAGAAGTGCCTAGTATATGCATTTTGAAAATGTTTTCAAAGGATTCCTGCAAGATACCTCTTTAAAAGGTGTCTATACAGTTGTACTATAGGGAGTTTTATAGCAATACCTGATTGTTAGGTACAAGAAATGTTATATTCCAAGTTGTATGTTTTCTTGAAAATAACTTTTCATTTCATAGAATACCTTGCTCTTGTGGGTTTTTTTCCTACTATCAAAATTATGGTGAGTTCTTTTGAAACTTTTCTGTTAATGTTTTAATCCCTATGTGCCTAGCACATAGTAGGCACTCAGAAATATTAGTTTTGTGATAGAATGAATGAATTAGTAAATAAAACAATCCCAAATCTATGACAGTAGCTATCTTTTGTAAGAAAATTCTGCTTTTCCAAAGCTTTGTTGATTATTACCTATGTTCCCAGAGAAAGGGACTACATAAAATATTTTATGCTTCCATCTAGAGTTTTCAAAATTGAGAATGTTTTGTAATGCAAAATAAGGGAAAATACAATGAAAATAAGCATATGGAACTCTTGCAAATGCAGACCCTTGGAGTGTTGTTAAATCTCCTTCTCACTAGCTGTTTAGATTCTAGAATAAAAAAAATATTCTTTGACTTTCTCTTGAAAATTGAATGGCCACCTCTGTAACCTTTGGGTTTTAACATAGTTAGAATTGATTGTTCCTGATCTTTATTGATGCCTCCTTTAGTTTTGTTTGTTTTCATTTTCCAGAGTCCCAGTGTCCTGCCACAACTATTTCTGTATACCATCTCTGCTCCTGCCCTGTTCATTGCTATTATTTTCTTTAGTCAGATCATACATTTCCTGTGCTCTTGAATCTTCCTTTGTCCTTGAACCTGGGCTGGAGAGAACACTGTAAATGCTAATGCATTCAAAGTTGTCGTCTTGGCTTTCCTTGAATCTTTCCCCTTGCTTTCTCATTGCTGGCACTGTCTCTGTGAGAGTAGCTTACATTCCTGGAGGTCAAAGTTCTTTGACTTTGGCTGCTCCTTTCTCAGAGGTAGGAAAACAGTGATCATTTCTATAGATTTTCCCTTTCTGTCCACAACTAAAATCACTACTCAAGCTCTCACTACATACAAGGTTGTCTTACCTCTGAGATTTATATTTTGGCATCTGAAAGTCTGTAGACATTATCTTTCTTCATCATTTCACAGTTGAACAAACAGAGTTAAAGTCTGGTTAAATTTGGTGCATTGAAAGCATGCACTACCTTCTGAAACCCAACTAAGATAACAGAAAAGAATAAGAGGGGTAAAAATCTACAGGAGTGAAAACAACAGTCGCTGATATATGACATCAACATTCAGGTGGAAAGCAGATGGATGAGAAATGAATGATTTGGCAGAGCAGACATGGAACCCTAGGTATCTATAGAGAAGGATACCAGAGAGGAGAAGGTCACTTTGTCCCCACTGGATCTTGGAAAGTCCCACAGATTCTAAGGGATTAGAGGCACCGGGTTCTGTGAAAGGTGAAATTTGGGGGAGACAAAATCAAGCACATCATTTTTTTTTTGTAAAAGAAGCATTTGGAAACATCAGATGACCTCTCATTTCTAACAGTCAGGCAGGTACTTCTTTCCCAGCTGTGAAGGACCAATTATGTCTTATTTTCCAGAGAAACTGACTTGGAAGGGATTTGTGAATCAGGGATCCTAGGCAAAGTAGAGGTGGGATGAACTTCCTTCCTGAAAACAGGGGACTTAAATAAATATCTGTATGTCTAACGATGAGAATGTCCATCTCTTTCCTTGGAGACTCCTATAGTAGAAGCATTGTGATTGCCAGAATCAAACATTTGAGAATCTCTTTATAATAATTTGGCTTGAAACTCTACTAACTTATAGGGTAGCCCATGAATTCATGAGCCCAGCCCATATGCAGAGTTTTAGATTAGTTTTTAAATTTCTCACTCTATCGTGAACAGTTGAGGACCACTAGAAATTTGGGTAAAAATGTCAACGTGAGAGAAGGAGACACAAACAAATAAAAATCAGTGAAAACAGAGTCCTTGCAGAGAATGGAAGAATGCATCATAAAACTGTAATATTCTCAGTGAGATAAGAGAAAGTGGTGTAATCATCAAACAGAAACAGTATTATATAAATCAAAGAAACAATCAGGGAATGAGTAAGAGTTCTTTAAAATTAAAAATATAATAGTTAAAAATTGAAGCATTAAAAGAAAACGATGTAATTTTGACAGTAGAAAACAAAAGAGATAAAGTTCAATATTCAGTTAATAGGAGGTTCATAAAAAAGAAAAAAGAGCAAGGAATCAGATGATGATAAATATCAAAGAAATAAGAGAGGACTTTTTTAGGAAGGGAAGGATATGAGTTCCTAGAATGAAAGGGCCCATGAAGCACTCAGCGAAGTGGTTGAGAAAACACTCCAAGGCAATACCACATGTCCAAATGTCAGAAATAAAGAGAAGGATCTAGATCTCTTAGAAAAATGGCTTGTGCGTGATGGCTCATAATTAGACTGTCATAGGAGTTCTCAATAGCAAGACTGGAAGCTGGAAGATGATTCTTTAAAACTTTGGAATAAAGCATTTTCCATGCATAGTTCTGTATGCAGCCAAGCTTTCAATCAATCTGAGGATAGAAGAAAGACATTTCCAGACATACATGATTATCAAAATTTACTTTCCATGTATCTTTTATTAGAAAACTTCTGAAGATAAGATCTCCCACAGGTGGTGAGCGAGCAATAACAACAGATCAGATTGAGAAAAAAGGAATTTTTGATGCATATATGAATGAGGAAATCCCAGGAAGAGAGGTATGCAGCTCACACAGAGAGGAATCAGTCCAGTATACCAGATAGAGTGTATTGGGAAGGAGAACTCCTAGGAAACAAAAGAATTGAAAGGATTTATGTTGGTGGAATATAATATTGTGGAGAGCTTTTACAGTTCTGTTAAAGGAATTGGGAATGATTATTGATAGATACATGGAAAAATGAAGGACTTAAATAAACCAGCCACCTTTAATGTCACCCTCTCTTGCTCTCTCCATTCATTCCTACAGTGAAAATTGGTATCAGCCTATATGACTCAGTTCAGTGTCCAGCAGGGGATCTTGATTCATGCATCTGGTTATAATCGCTTTTTTTCCTTCTGAAGACTTCGTCTCTGTTTGGTATTTAGCCCATATTTTTGCATCTACCAAATTGTTACACTGTTTTTATTGCATAAAGCATTCATTCATTTTATTAAGTAGTCATTTGCTTAGACTATCACAAAGCAGTAGTGCTGTAACATCATTTCCTCTACCCCACATCCCTCACATTTGAAGGATACGTGCTTACTGAAAACAGGGAGTTGGTCTTTAGAGTATCTGTTTTTAAAAATGCAGGATACCTCATGTTTAAAAAATATTAGGTGCTTATAGTTCTGAGTTACTTGTCAGTTTTGCTAAAGCAAATTAATTAGTCAGCAAGACCCTGAGAATTCATCCTCTTACCTTCTGGCAGGATTGTACTTAGACATTCTAGACGAATTAAAATCTGCTTTTGCAAGAAAATTTATTCTTTCCTACCTGACCCATCCTAACACTTAACAATTCTCTACTGCTAAGAATTTCTTCTTTTATGTCTCAGTTAAATCTCTTGAATTGCTATTTAAGTCCTTTTTTTTTGGTGCTTTGTTACACCAGCTGGCCAGTGGGATTGGGCTCGCTCTCTCTCTCTCTCTTTCTGGTCTAGGTTGGTTCAAATTGAGGGTGAAAACAAACTTGTCTTAACATAGCATGGTATCTTGAAAACAAAGTAAGGGACTATAGTTTGAAAGCTAACTTCAGGTAACTTACAAATTTAGTCAGTTATTGTCTTCTGATGTGGAAATTCTGCAGCATAATAGCCCATTGAATCTTGTAAACATGAAGAGAATTTGATTATTTACTGACCTTGAAAGTCTTACTAATTTAGCCTTCTACCTTTTGGAATAGACTGCTTTCCTAGAAATTTCTGTTTTGGCTCATTGCCATGGCTGTGGGACTATATTATTAACCATCCAAACTATAAGTTTAATGCTACCTGATTTTTTTTTTTGCAGTACGCGGGCCTCTCACTGTTGTGGCCTCTCGCGTTGCGGAGCACAGGCTACAGACGCGCAGGCTCAGTGGCCATGGCTCACGGGCCCAGCCGCTCTGTGGCATGTGGGGTCTTCCCGGACTGGGGCACGAACCCATGTCCCCTGCATTGGCAGGCGGACTCTCAACCACTGCGCCACCAGGGAAGCCCCTACATGATTTTTTAAATAACTGATGTTTACTGTTGATTTCTTTCCTATCTTATGTAATGATAAACAATAACATATTTAGGGACCCTTATAAAATCTTACTTATTAGAAACAAATGGTTAGATCTTAAACCTAGGTTCTTGTAGAAAATATATCGTAAAATACTTCTATTACACAAATATTAAATACCTCTGTGTACAAGAAATTTATGAAATGTAGATAATACATATTTACCCTATATATTAAATAATAGTACACTTTTGTTAATATGTTAGTATCCAGGCATAAGTTCGCTGCTCCTAGCAGCTGATACTAGTAGAAGGCTGCTGAGAAGAAATCGTCCAAGAGAGATATATACGCCAGGTGTCTCATAATCAAGCCAATGCATAAGATTTAAATATGCTGTGTGTTGTATTATTAATGTTGTCTGCTTTTCTGTAGACCATTTATGTGACTACCCTTAAAGTCCTTCACAGTGTGTGGGTGGTCAAAGAATTTCTGAGCTACTCCCTATTGCTTTCAGATTATTGAGCCAATTTGGCTCTAGTTAATAACTCTATTAACTGGGTAATGGTTACTGTCCTTTTATCAGCTCAGTAACACTACATCCCCATTATAAACAACTGGTCAGTGACAGAAATCTCTTTATATAGTAATACACAAAATACTTTGTCTCTTAAGGGCAGTCTCACACAAACAGTAACCAGTACTGCATTTTTCACTGGGAAAAGCTGCCTCAGGCTCTGTGGGGCTGCAACTAGGTAGCATCTTCTAAATCTCTTCTCTGGAGTTGAGCAGATGGCAGCTTTCAGATTGGAAACTTGATTCACTGCTGCATTTAGTGTGGTTAAAACAAATGATGAGCCTGGAGCTGGGTCTTATATAGCCCCACAAAACAGTTGGCAAAATGGATAACGAAGGTAACCAGTTTATTTGTCTACACAACACCAAAGAAATGGCTTGATGAATTTTCCCCTATAGACTGACTGATTTTTTTTTTCCCTCATCAAATGAATTGAATTGACCAACTGTATTGGTGTCCTGTAGACACAGTCTGAAAAGTCTCCTGCTCTAACAGGCTTCAAACCAGTGGGGGTCTGTAGTGACACAGCAGGTGCTGAGATCTAAGCCCTTAAATGCAATGTATACACAGAGCTCTGCAGACAGCCCCGTGGAGCTACCACATAAGATGGTTTTTCATGTGTAAATGAGAAGGTCTTTCATTTTTCAAGCTATTGCATTATATCCCCTTCTGTTGAAAGACAAACACAGGAAATCAACCAACACTGAGTTAATTACAGAAGGGTGGCCAGTCCCAGAGTCAGGATTGCAGGCTTCATGGTACTCAGAGTTCAAGCCACATTGGGGATTCATGGCTTTCGTGAGATTGCTCCCTGGGAAATGAGTTCTGGGCGTATATTGATTTTGAATGAAATGCTTACCAGGATGGGGGTCGAGAAGGGAAAAAGTTTTAGGACAAAGAGTTATGAAGAGCTAAATGGCTGATTTACAAAGTGAGAAATTACCTGGCAGGGTGATTTAGTAGAGACTCCCCCCACCCAAAAGTTGCTGCTAGAAAGCAAATTTGAAGTCACCTAGGATTAATAGAAATAAATGTGGATAAAAATTATATTCAGTGATACCACGTGATCTTCTTAGTCATGGAATGAAAAACTTTATTTCAAATTACCATAAAAGATGTTTAATTTTTAAAAATTTTCAATATTTAGTTTTTGAAAGAATCAGTTTGAGGTTTTTATATATTTATGACTTCATATTTTATTTAATAATTTTGGTCCTATAAATATAATGGGACCTTAAAATATTTTAAAAACGAGTTTTTCATGCTACGTGCTTATGTATGTACTTCTATTACATGTGCACAGACACACATATCTTTGTGTTTCATAGATGTAGGTATTTATGCACAAACACATCATTTGTTTATGTACTATTCTCTCTAAAACACTTAAATTTTATTTATAATGCCTTTAGTGATAAGCAAGTAATGAATGCTAAAATTTCTCATGGTATGGAGTGTCGTCTCTGACAGACATTGAAACTTGAAGTTTTGATATTGCCGTCATCTCTGTTTAATTAGTGAGAAAGCTGATTCAGAGAGGTTAGGTAATTTTCCGAAGTTACAAAGCTTGTAAATGACAGAGCCAAGAATTTTAACCTAGGTCATAAGTCTTTGAGTACTGCCATTCATCTCCTCTTGTGGAATATATATTTCAAGGTAAATGCTTGAAGTATATTTCAGTATGTTCTACAAAATGAATATTATGTATACATATGCTCAGAATGTCTATGCTGAACATTTCTTTAATGAATTAATATTGTACAGCAGATTTCTAATATAGGCCATGCTAACATCTGGTTTTCTTGGCCAAAGTAGAGATCAGACATATCCTTGTTTTCTTTAGTAGTATTCATCTCTTGGAGTTGGTCTCTTTTATATGGTTTATATTCATGTTTTATTTTAAGTTTAGCCTCAAAAGATTGATATTAGAAACATAATTTTAAGGCCACATTTTGGTTTCTTTGCTATTGTTAGTAACTAGTGGAGAAAAGGATTTGGGTCTTTTCCATATAGCATCTCCATATGACATTGCTCTCCTGAGTGGCAGGTGGCATTCTTTGTTTGTTTCTTTAAAGAAAGGAACTGAGGTAAAATCTGCAGTGGAAATACTTAATATTTATAAAACCAAAGAGGACATCAAAGACAAGTCTGGGTCTTAGAGACTCCTTTGAAAAAGTCTATTATTAAGCTCCATGTAGCCTAATACTTATGTGATTTGGAAATATATTGTTTATAAAAGTACTAACAGAGCTCTCCCAAATGCTCTAGAAGAAGTATCTTGGGAGAGGTCAGATGGGCTTAGATCCCACTGTTCTATGTTTGTTGCAGTGAGGCTGTATTGTAACCATTGACTTTCTGAGCACAAAAGGGAAAAATGAAAGGATACCAGTCATGCCGTAGAGGACAACTTTGGCGCAATCCTCTCAGCCGTTCAATGAGTATCTTCTATTGGGTCTGCTCTGTTATTGACAGCCAGGGGATTGATGTGTGCGGGACGAGCTGTAATGCTAATGGTGCTGTATGTGTTCAGTCCTGCCGCAATGACAAAGGACAGATTCAAGTGTTGAGTGTGAGACTTCTGTGAAAAGCAAGTTGGGATTGATTTTGCTAAAATTACTGTTCTTTTTGCCAATCCAGGGCCTTTCACAAGACAAATTGGCCTTTTTTTCCCCTGGATGTTTGTTGGGCAAGGAACAATGCAGAAAAAATGTAGGTGCTATTCTTGGTGGTGACTTACAAAATTAATTTAGAAAAAGGTATTTTTCAAATTACAAAAAATACTGTTGTCCTAGTTGTTGTCTCTGCATGATCTCATTTATTCAGGTAAAAAGATTTAATAAACTCTCCAGAAGTTTCTAAATATCTGGGTATTTCAGTTCTTATAAGAAAGCAAACAAGATGATTAGAGCTTTTCAATCTTTTCTTTAAAATTTTAAATTAATTCCATTTACAAGTGATTTGAGTGATAATACTGGTAGGGAGCCCTGCACCGTAGTTTAGCATTTTTGATTATTTAAAAACTTTTCCTAAGTGTTTTCATTACTTTTGGCTTTATTCTACCGTATACTAAAATGGTTCTTTGGCAGAACTAGCAGCATAAGAATTGTTTCCTTATGGAGACAAAGATTGAAGTAATTTCCTCCTGCTTCCTGAAATTATTAATCCATGGTTATATGTCTACTGAATGCCTGCTCTGTACCAGGTATACTTCTAGGGGCTGGAAGGGGGACAGGGAACAAAACAGATAAAGTCATGCTCTTATGAAGACTATCTTTTAGTGTGAGTAGGTAGAAAATAACCACAACCAAATTATTACATAATATGTCTGGTAGTAGTAAGTGCCATGAAGGTGGTGGAGGTTGGGGCTTCTGTTTTTTACGTGGTGATGAGAACTCAGGTGGCATTAGGGGTAAAGGGCTTGAGGCTAAATGTTTACAATCTGCCTTTGTGGAGGATTAGACCTTGAGGAATATGGAAATAGGTGACGTCTGTTCCTTTTTAAAGAATAGAATGACATTTCACAAAGTGACATGATGTGACTGACCTCTTTCTCTCATCTATCCAATACGGGATGACTTTGAGAGATGGAGCCTTGAACATGGAATCCTGTCGCCAGTTCGTTTTCACATCGGACAAAGGAAGTATTTGGGAAGACTGAGCTTCAGAATAATTCACATGATTGAAGAAAGGCAGGAAGGATTTTGCTACCACCCCACTGAGCTCAGGAACAGTGTTGCCTTTGAGATGTTTGAGAGGTTTTAACATCTCCTCCTTTGCCCATTCCCTATGCTTTCTACTCCCTTCTTCCCTAGGTGGATGCCGCCATCATTCTTTTTTTTTTTTTTTTTTTTTGCGGTACGCGGGCCTCTCATTGTTGTGGCCTCTCTCGTTGCGGAGCACAGGCTCCGGACGCGCAGGCCCAGCCGCTCCGCGGCATGTGGGATCCTCCCGGACTGGGGCACGAACCCGTGTACCCTGCATTGGCAGGCAGACTCTCAACCACTGTGCCACCAGGGAAGCCCTGCCATCATTCTTTATAGGATTCAGTATGGCATGTCCTTCCTCAGAGGCGTCTCCCCTGACCAGTCCTGTCATTCCCTGATCACTCTCTGGCTTTGCTCACCTGCTTTCTTCAAACTTGAGAGTGAGAGGGAAGGAAAAAGAAAATGATATCCTTTAGATGCAGGCATTTCAAGAAAGGCATTAACAAATAAACTTCACACCACTGATATACCTTTAACATGCGGTCACATTATTCCATTTTTAAATTATAGGTTTGCTGATCAAGATTATCAGAAAACTGCCAGCAATCAGAGTTGGGCAGTTAATGCATACATTTATCACTGCATTTTTCTTATTGTTTACTCAGCCTGTAGAAAAAATAAATTATTACCTTTCATACATTTAAAATTTGATGACAACAATATCTAATGTTTATTGAGCACACACAGTTGCCAATCATTATGCTAAGAGGTTCACATGCATTACCTCATTTTACGCTAATGGCAATTCTATGAAGGAGATATTGTTATCATTCTTATTTTAGAGGTGAGAGAACTAAGGCTTGGAAATATTAAGTAAGTTGCCTACAGTTACAGGTCTAGTAAGTGTCAGATATGGAATGAAGACTGAGGCAGTCTAAATCCAAAGTCTACATATAGTCACAGCATTCAGATACTGTTTCCAGAGATTAGGGAAGAGAAAATGCAATCCCAATTCCAAAGCCTATAGTTAACCACTGCTAGTTCCAGAGCTTACTGACTTTAAGTTTTAGAAAGCTTAAGTATCTTTTTACAAAGCATTTAAAAATGACACTAATGAAAAGCTTACTTGGTATTAAACCAGTATAATGTGGAACTTCCGAGTGTCCTGTCTATAGGCAACATTCAGAAGTAGATCAGTTGTGGAGCTCCTGCCATGAGTTTGAGGTTTGCCCAGAGAAAAGGGGCTGCAGCCAGGATTAAGACTTGATGAAATCTAGGAGCAAATGCATGTTTCTCTTGGAAAGAGCATCCCAGAGATCAGCATTGTATAAAGTGCCAGAATTTGGGTTTTCTTTTTCAATTAGCAGCCAGACACAGAGAGCTGTGAGTGAGCACAAATCTAGCCTCATTGCTCTTTCCTCAGCTCTCTCAGACTCACCCACAGTATCATGATTCATTGCTAGTTCAGCATTCACTGAGGAGCTTCCACTTGTCAGGAATTGTTGTAGGTGTTAGGAAACCAATAGTGAACAAAGCATGAAATCCAGGCCTTCAGTAGAGCTCACATTTTAGTAGGAGTAGACAGATAATAACCTAAAAAATAAAATTGATAATTATATGGTTGAAAATATATCAGGAAGGGAAGAGAAGTGTAATTTTAGATAGGATGTCAAAGAGGGCCTCATTGAGAAGGTAACTTCTGATTAAAGATGATATTCCTGTTAGGAAGGACTATACCTGAGGAAATTTCTCAGGTATAGAAACTTCTCAGAAACAGAAGTTTCTCTTTCATTCTGACTCACAGTGTCTCACTCCCTCTGTCTTCTGATTGGCCCACCGACTATTTCAGCAAGGTCAGGCATGTCATGGCATTGATTGTTTTGAATTCAGTGCCAAGTTGTGGAGTTACCAGACTAGTATTCTCCCCCCTTTTTTTTTCCAAGAGTTTTTGTCTCGTTTCCCTGCAATTAAAACATAAGATCATTTTCTTTATCCATGTATATAAGAAATACATAATCTCCTGCACAAATCATTACAAGTTTTGTAGGAATTTGTTCTTTGGTCAGGAATGTGCGAGAGCATGTTTCACCAGTTGCTTTTATTTGATGAGCAGGCAGGCATGGAGCCAGAGCCTTCAGAATAGTTTGGAATGTGGAGTCTAGGGGCATGTGCTATAAGACATGTACCTGACATAAAACCCTCAATGTAGGTAATATTATTCTTATCTTACTAATGAAGTGATTGAGGCTGAGTTGACCAGCCTTCCTCCAAAAGCAGCATTCTGAAGGATTGTCTGATTTATTCAGTTTCAGACATCAGGCACCTAATTTTATTTTTCTGGGCTTTCATTTTGTGTATGTGTGTGTGTGTGTGTGTGTGTGTGTGTGTGTGTGTGTGTGTGTATGTATCTGTATGTCCATATGGCATAGTTACATCACAGGTGACACAGGCTTTTAGGGGCTACAATGATAGCGCCTTTCTTAATATACTACAATATATCTCAACTTTTATTTTTAAAGTTCTCATTGACATGCTTGAATTTGCTATTCAAATATTCTGGTATCGATGGAATGCTGAATAACTTATCACAGAAAATAAGCTGTATGCAACATAAAATAAAATTTTATTTCATGCTATCTATTAATCTTTATTCTGTAGTAAATTTATTACATGTTCACATGATCCTATTTTAAAATCTCATGCTTGCTAACTGAGGTCACCAGAAAGATAGACCATAATCATAATTGGACAGCTAATGAATGCACTTATCATTGCATTTTTCTAATCTCTGACTCAGGGTTTACAAAATAATTATTGCTGTCCATACATTTAAAATATGTTAGTAAAAATCTAATAATTACTGGGCACAAGCTATGATAAAATTTTATGATAAGAGCTTTGAGTACATCACCTCACTTCATCCTCATGACATTCCAGTGAGGAAGGTACTATTACTCTGCCTATTTAAAGATGGTAAAGACATGCCTTGATCAGGTAAGAAAACTTGCTTAAAGTTACGTACATGAGGGTGGGTTTAAGATTTAGGCAGGCCAACTCCAGGACTTAAATTACACTTAACTCTTGCACCATCTATATACTTTCAGAGATTAGTAGAAAAAACATGAAATTCAGAATTGTAAGTTCATCATTTTAATGGCTGTGTGGTTTTATATTTTGTTAAAATATAAAAAATACTGTTTGACTCATAACACAGGGATATTCTGTGGAGAAAATTGTACAATATATGTGAAAATGCTTTGAAAATTTTGATACTACCCAAATAAATATAACTTATTCTTTCCTTAAACACAATCTTTTAATTGCTAGTTGCTAGTAAGGCAAAACTTGGAGACAGTACAAAGATCAGTGGTCATCAGAGGTTAGGGTACGTGTGAACCAGGAGATACATACGATAAATAGGCAAGTAGAGAGGATTCATAGGGCAGCAGAACTCCTCTTTATGATGCTATAAAGATAGATACCTGTCATCATACATTCTGTGGAATGTAGAACGTCAAGAGTGAACCTTAACGTACACTGAGGACTGTGGATAATGTTGTCAAGGTAGGTTCATCAGTTGTTAACAAATGTACCGCTCTGGTGGGGGGTGTTGATAATGGAGAGGTTGTGCCTGTGTTGGGGGAGGGGGCAGATGGGAAATCTCTGTACCTTCCACTCAGTTTGCTGTGTCCTAAGACTCTAAACTATAGTCTATTAAAACAAAGTCTAACCAAACGTTTTGTTTTGACAGTGTGATTTAATCTAAAACGTAAATGAAAAATTACTTAAAATTTCTTTAAAAAAATACATAGCTCCTAAAAACAGCATTGCAAATTTCACAGCTTTTATGCAACGGAGATGTTTATGTTATAAATCCATTTAACAGAGAGGTTTGTAAGGAGAACCAATACATTTGGTCTTAAAAATAGTACACAGTGGCATAGATACTTATCATTTGGGGCAAATTATTTTCTTCTGATGGCTTATCTATAGGAATATAACTATGGTAAAATATATGGCAAAGGGTTTTTGGTCAAAGTTTGGCAATACAGCAATGACAGACATACCTCTTTCCATATTTCAATGAAAATACCGATCAAACTATATTAGAAGGTAAAAATTCCAAATAGATTGCCCTGAAAACCAACAGAGTCAACTGAAAAGCTATGTGAATTTATGTAAATTTCCAGGAAAATTGCAAAGTTAAAAATAAACACACACGTCAGTGATACATGTAATACATAAATCAGATAAAAATATCTTTAGAAAAATATTATAATCAATTAGCAAAATATATGAAAGAGCACCTAGAAGTAAACTGAATACGCCAGATCTTTTACAAGATATGAATCTTGACAGTCTGGATCAATGGAGAGACAGACCAAGTGCCTGATGTGAAATATTATAAATACAATGATCATAAAGCAGTATGAGAAGACTTTAGTGAAAGCACAATAGTATTTTGATACCTTTTGGTGGGTCCCCACTCTTGTTTAAATATTTTATAAACAGCCTTATTGAGGTGTAAATTAACATATAGTAAGCTAAACACATTAAAAGTGTACACTTTTATGTTTCCCAGTATGTATACACAAATAAAACCATTGCCACAGTCAAGGTTGTAAACACGTTCGTCACACACAAAAGTTTCCCAGGCCGTTTTTTTTTTTTTTAACAGCTTTATTGGAGTATAATTGCTTTACAATGGTGTGTTAGTTTCTGCTTTATAACAAAATGAGTTAGCTATACATACATATATCCCCATATCTCCTCCCTCTTGCGTCTCCCTCCCACCCTCCCTATCCCACCCCTCTAGGTGGACACAAAGCCCCAAGCTGATCTCCCTGTGCTATGTGGTTGCTTCCCACTAGCTATCTAGTTTACATTTGGTAGTATATATATGTCCATGCCACTCTCTCACTTCATCCCAGCTTACCCTTCCCCCTCCCCGTGTCCTCAATTCCATTCTCTACGTCTGCATCTTTATTCCTGTCCTGCCCGTAGGTTCTTTAGAACAATTTTTTTTTTTTTAGATTCCATATATATGTGTTACCATAAAGTATTTGTTTTACTCTTTCTGACTTACTTCACTCTGTATGACAGACTCTAGGTCCATCCACCTCACTACAAATAACTCAATTTCGTTTCTTTTTATGGCTGAGTAATATTCAATTGGATATATGTGCCACATCTTCTTTATCTATTCATCTGTTGATGGACACTTAGGTTGCCTCCATGTCCTGGCTATTGTAAATAGGGCTGCAAAGAACATTGTGGTGCATGCCTCTTTTTGAATTATGGTTTTCACAGGGTATATGCCCAGTAGTGGGATTGCTGGGTCATATGGTAGTTCTATTTTTAGTTTTTTAAGGAACCTCCATACTGTTCTCCATAGTAGCTGTATCAATTTGCATTCCCACCAGCACTGCAAGAGGATTTCCTTTATTCCACACCCTCTCCAGCATTTATTGCTTGTAGATTTTTTGATGATGGCCATTCTGATCAGTGTGAGATGATGCCTCATTGTCGGTTTGATTTGCGTTTCTCTAATGATTAGTCATGTTGAGCATCCTTTCATGTGTTTGTTGGAAATCTGTATATCTTCCTTGGAGAAACGTCTATTTAGGTCTTCTGCCCATTTTTGGACTGGGTTGTTTGTTTTTTTGATATTGAGCTGCATGAGCTGCCTATGTATTTTGGAGATTAATCCTTTGTCAGTTGCTTCATTTGCAAGTATTTTCTCCCATTCTGAGGGTTGTCTTTTCGTTTTGTTTATGGTTCCCTTTGCTTTGCAAAAGTTTTAAGTTTCATTAGGTCCCGTTCGTTTATTCTTGTTTTTACTTCCATTTCTCTAGGAGGTGGGTCAAAAAGGATCTTGCTGTGATGTATGTCTTAGAATGTTCTGCCTATGTTTTCCTCTAAGAGATTTATAGTGTCTGGCCTTATGTTTAGGTCTTTAATCCATTTTGAGTTTATTTTTGTTTATGGTGTTAGGGAGTGTTCTAATTTCATTCTTTTACATGTAACTGTCCAGTTTTCCCAGCACCAGTTATTGAAGAGGCTGTCTTTTCTCTATTGTATATTCTTGCCTCCTTTATCAAAGGTATGGTGACCATATGTGTGTGGGTTTATCTCTGGGCTTTCTATCCTCTTCCATTGATCTGTATTTCTGTTTTTGTGCCAGTACCATGCTATCTTGATTACTGTAGCCTTGTAGTATAGTCTGAAGTCCGGGAGCCTGATTCCTCCAGCTCCATTTTTCGTTCTCAAGATTGCTTTGGCTATTCGGGGTCTTTTGTGTTCCCATACAAATTGTGAAATTTTTTACTCTAGTTCTGTGAAAAATGCCAGTGGTAGTTTGATAGGGATTGCATTGAATCTGTAGATTGCTTTGGGTAGTATAGTCATTTTCACAGTGTTGATTCTTCCAATCCAAGAACATGGTATATCTCTCCATCTGTTTGTATCATCATTAATTTCTTTCGTCAGTGTCATAGTTTTCTGCATACAGGTCTTTTGTCTCTCTAAGTAAGTTTATTCCTAGGTATTTTATTCTTTTTGTTGCAGTGGTAAATGGGAGTGTTTCTTTAATTTCACTTTCAGATTTTTCATCATTAGTGTATAGGAATGCTAGAGATTTCTGTGCATTAATTTTATTTCCTGCTACTTTACCAAATTCATTGATTAGCTCCAGTAGTTTTCTGGTAGCAACTTTGGGATTCTCTATGTATAGTATCACGCCCTCTGCAAACAGTAACAGTTTTACTTCTTTTTTTCCGATTTGGATTCCTTTTATTTCATTTTCTTCTCTGATTGCTGTGGCGACAACTTCCAAAACCATGTTGAATAATAGTGGTGAGAGTGGGCAGCCTTGTCTTATTCCTGATCTTTGTGGAAATGGTTTCAGTTTTTCATCATTGAGAATGATGTTTTCTGTGGGTTTCTCATATATGGCCTTTATTATGTTGAGGTAAGTTCCTTCTGTGCCTACTTTCTGGAGGGTTTTTATCATAGATGGGTGTTGAACTTTGTCAAAAGCTTTTTCTGCATCTATTGAGATGATCATATGGTTTTTCTCCTTCAGTTTGTTAACATGGTTTATCACATTGATTGATTTGCGTACATTGAAGAATCCTTGCATTCCTGGGATAAACCCCACTTGATCATGCTGTATGATCCTTTTAATGTGCTGTTGGATTCTGTTTGCTAGTATTTTGTTGAGGATTTTTGCATCTATGTTCATCAGTGATATTGGCCTGTAGTTTTCTTTCTTTGTGACATCTTTGTCTGGTTTTGGTATCAGGGTGATGGTGGCCTCTTAGAATGAGTTTGGGAGTGTTCCTCTCTCTGCTATATTTTGGAAGAGTTTGAGAAGGATAGGTGTTAGCTCTTCTCTAAATGTTTGATAGAATTCGCCTGTGAAGCCATCTGGTCCTGGGCTTTTGTCTGTTGGAAGATTTTTAATCACAGTTTCAATGTCAGTGCTTGTGATTGTTCTGTTTATATTTTCTATTTCTTCCTAGTTCAGTCTTGGGAGGTTGTGCTTTTCTAAGAATTTGTCCATTTCTTCCAGGTTGTCCATTTTATTGGCATATAGTTGCTTGTAGTAATCTCTCATGATTCTTTGTACTTCTGCAGTGTCAGTTGTTACTTCTCCTTTTTCATTTCTAATTCTATTGATTTGAGTCTTCTTCCTTTTTTTCTTGATGAGTCTGGCTAGTGGTTTATCAATTTTGTTTATCTTGTCAAAGAACCAGCTTTTAGTTTTATTGATCTTAGCTATTCTTTCCTTCATTTCTTTTTCATTTATTTCTGATTGCAGGACTTTTGTAATACTTATCACCCTTCCTTCTCTGCCATCGCCCACCTCCTCAAGCATCAGCTGATCTGTTTTCTGAATACTTTTCATTTTCTAGAATATTATATAAATGTGTTGATACACTATGGACTCTTTTTTGAATATGTGTTCTGTTGCTCATCATAATTATTTTAAGATTCATCTATGTTGTTGTTTGTATCTGTAGTTCATTCTGTTATTGCTGAGTAGTATCATATTTTAGGAATATGCCACAATTTGTTCATCCAGTTACCTGTTAATTAACATCTGGATTGTTTCCAGTTCTTGGCTGTGATAAATAAAGCTACTATAAACATTTGAAAATAAGTGAACAGTTAAGAATTGTTGAGTAGAATACACTTCTTCCTTGATGATAAATGTTATTTTGATGGTGGTGATAGTAATAATGGCAGCTACCATTAAGTAAGCATATGTTATGTATCAGATATTGTGTCATATTCTATATGTCAGATATGTTTTACATTTGTAACTGTAACAAGATAAGATTAAAGTTCAGCTCAGGCATGAAAACAACAAAATTGTCAGATCCTCTGGTAAGTGTGAAACCACCTTAGAGAAATTGTGAAATTAGATATACAAGGATTGTTTCCATGGCCCTGAGGTGAATATTTCTTCCTACAGTGAAGGGTTGAGAGCACATCATCTCTGTACCTTGAAAGGTATAGAGCTTCATCTGGACTTCTTAGAGGGCTTGATATTCATTCTGTGCAGCCGAAGGACCCTGGGTGATGGTGATTGACCACACCAGGGAGAGATAAAGCCTAATTTGGCTGAGCAAAGTGTGAAAGTAGGAGGCTGTTGTCAGAAAGTAGCCATGCTTTTACTGAGTACAATAGAGAGT
This sequence comes from Phocoena phocoena, assembly GCF_963924675.1. Lineage (NCBI taxonomy): Eukaryota > Metazoa > Chordata > Mammalia > Artiodactyla > Phocoenidae > Phocoena > Phocoena phocoena. Next base: position 42,731,845 of record NC_089224.1, on the reverse strand, counting down.
GATGTCAGCTGAAGTTTAGTCTTGTCCAGGGGGCTGTCCTGGGAGGGTCAGAGTGCTCCAACAGCAAGTGTAGGTTGTGGACAACCAGAGAACCAGAGCTGAGCATGGAGGAGTGGCCAGAGAGAGGGAGCAGGAGACACTGAGGAGCCCCCTGACGGCATGTGTGTGCTCTGCCATCTGCCTGGCCCCGAGAACAAGCAAGAAAGGATTTTCCTATCATAAATGGGTGTTGAATTTTGTCGAAAGCTTTCTCTGCATCTATTGTGATGATCATGTGGTTTTTCTCCTTCAATTTGTTAATATGGTGTATCACATTGATTGATTTGCGTATATTGAAGAATCCTTGCATTCCTGGAATAAACCCCACTTGATCATGGTGTATGATCCTTTTAATGTGCTGTTGGATTCTGTTTGCTAGTATTTTGTTGAGGATTTTTGTATCTATGTTCATCAGTGATATTGGCCTGTAGTTTTCTTTCTTTGTGACATCCTTGTGTCCATCATCGGATGAATGGATAAAGAAGATGTGGCACATATATAGAATGGAATATTACTCAGCCATAAAAAGAAATGAAATTGAGCTATTTGTAATGAGGTGGGTGGACTTAGAGTCTGTCATACAGAGTGAATCAAGTCAGAAAGAGAAAGACAAATACCGTATGCTAACACATATATATGGAATTTAAGGGAAAAAAATGTCATGAAGAACCTAGGGGTAAGACAGGAATAAAGACGCAGACCTACTAGAGAATGGACTTGAGGATATGGGGAGGGGGAAGGGTAAGCTGGGACAATGTGAGAGAGTGGCATGGACATATATACACTACCAAACGTAAAATTGGTAGCTAGTGGGAAGCAGCCACATAGCACAGGGAGATCAGCTTGGTGCTTTGTGTCCACCTAGAGGGGTGGGATAGGGAGGGTGGGAGGGAGGGAGACGCAAGAGGGAAGAGATACGGGAACATATGTATATGTATAAATGATTCACTTTGTTGTAAAGCAGAAACTAACACACCATTGTAAAGCAATTATACCCCAATAAAGATGTAAAAAAAAAATTAAGGATTTTCCTGCCCTGACTTCCCTTGGCCTGCACTCTTTGACCTTAGTGAGCTTTAAAAAGCAGCAGTGTATTTGAGGAAGAGATGGAAAGCAGAGCAGAGAAAGAGAGCAGGGGCAGTCAACTATACCCTCACCCTGAAGGCAAGCAGGCTACCAACTATAGGCCTTAGCTCCAGAGAAAGAAAATAAATAAAAAATGATTAAAGTGTTGATAACTTGAATTGGACATATTTAATTACTGAAGCAAGACATGGCTTTGTAAGTTAAAGTTTTTGTAGAATTATCTGTTTTTAAGATGTATAGGGAGCTGCTTTCTCCACTGGATAGATTTTAAACGGACAGGGGGAGGCAAAAATAAAGTTACAATTTGACTACATCCTATGTGTCATTCCTTTTCAATGTCTTGGTTACATGTGAATTATTAGCTTATATAATGCATGGCTCTGAAATTATACTTGCTGAATATAAAAATCTTAAGCACAAATATTCATGTGAGAGGCAAGAAATTTAGCTATTAGGTCAGAAATTCAGAAGAAAAAATTCTTGCACCCCAAATTGCCATGAAAGCAGTATTGCAAACAGCTTAGTGCTGACTCGCCTTGGGAGATAAAAACTAGTTCGTATCTGAAAGAGCGAGATTTTAGAAATCTCTTTGCAGATAAAAATTTAAGTTATGAATCCTTTGAGAATTGTTCATTTCATTTCTGAAAATGCCACTGTCCTAGTTTAAGTTCATATCAGTTAACTGCATGTCTTTTTCTGGAGCTTGCTGTTTGTTTTTAAGCAGGAGACATGAAAAATGAGGGTTCTGTATTGAGATGTAACTTGGTCACAGTAGAATGATCTCCATCTAGTTATATCACAGAGCTAGCAGAGCCGTAAGAAACTAGAGACAGAGCTTTGAAATGACAATTGTAAGTATAATGAAATAGTCACTCTACCCAAAGCTTATGAGTAAAGACTTTTTTCCTGGCAGTTTTATCTTTTCTTTATATTAACCACCAGCCAAACACACACCCTACGTATGCACCCATACCCACACTGTCTGTCTGTCTGTCTGTCTGTCTCTCTCTCCTAGTCACAATTCTGAGGCATATATATGATATATGTGTGTGGTACATTTAGCAGTTGGGGAGGATGTATCTTTAAATAGAAGTTAATCTTGGCTAGGTTTACCGTAAACTTTGTAATAGGATTTTGTATTGTCTTTTCTGAAAATGAAAATGAAAGAGTAATTCTAGACATGCTAGAATTACTTTCATTTTCATGAATGGCAATCCAAATCAAATTCCAGAAAATTGACTTATTTACATTTAAAATGTGTTCAGTATTTTTTTATCCTGTATGTATTCTGACTAAGAAAATTCCCAGGAAACATTATCCACTCCAGCTCCCAGTATCAGATTATCACAAAGCAAATTTTAAGAAATCTTCTGTATAAAGTAGTTATGATTATAATTATTTAGGAAAAAAATTGTGTGAGCATGCACTCATGTTTCCTAAGACACTTGGATAGGAAATACTTCAACATATTTATCTTGAATATTTTTCTGGAAAAAATCTTATACTGCCCCTGTTTCTAGTTTTAGTTGATTTCTTTAAGTTTTTAATGAGTTTTCATTAATTTTAAAATAAAAGTAACTATATGATTGCTTGCAGAAATAAATATTTTCAGGAAACGTCACAACCAGTCAACACGTTTGATTGTGATAACTACAACATTTAACTAGCCAAGAGCTAACAAATTTATGTTTTTAATCTGAGAAGTATTTGAAATTTGGGGAAAATAATTACAAGATAAATTGGATACTCCAAACTCATCATTTTCCAAATGGGTGAATTGAGGTCCAGAGCAATAGAATAGTAGAGCCTACAATTCTTTTGTGTAAAGGTATTGGTCATTCCCCTAAGCCAGGTTAATTATACTATTTATTGTTTTATTATTGAAGCACAGCTTTCAAATCAATATGGAGGAGCTTATATGGTAGATTTTGATAAGCATTTGTTCATATGCATAATCCTTTGATATTCGTGATGTTCTATAGGGTGAGAGCACAATTCCAAAGTAGAGTTACTTATCTTTTAGCAGGAAACATTTTCTTAAATTTTCCCCATACTTCAGCACTTAGCACTATCTTGTGTAAAATTGATTCTCAATGTAGATTTGAGTCAAATTAATTTGAACCTAGGAAATGTTTGTTATGAATGGTATGGGATGGACATCAGTGCTGTGAGTGATACAGGTTGAAGACATGGGACCAAACTAAACCCAATTTTTTTAAGATGTATAGGGAGCTGCTTTAGCAGGTGATAGTTAATGACGAAATAGCTGACAGGTGCAGTAACTATTTTAAACCCACTGATATGACTTAGCTTTAATGATTTAGGATTATATTAAATCAAGTCATTTGGAGTTTGTGGACCTAAGGTTATTTTTGTGTGGTGTTTACAGAGGATATGTACGCAAGGGAAATAGAAGGGCATGTGCACACACACATGCATATATAATAATACTTACATATTCAGTAAGTATTATATACTTATTTATATATACTTATTGAATACTTTCTGTGCATTATCTCATTTGAACCAAAAATAATGCTATGAGGTAGGGAATATTATCAACATGTTACCATTAAGGAAACTGAAGCTCAGTGAGATTAAACAACCTGCATGATTTCACACAATTAGTAAGATTCAGGATTTTAACTGATGTCTACGTATTTCCGAAGTTCTGTGCTCCTTTTCATTGACTTTCTGCTTAAGAAATCAAGCAACTCAGGAGAATTCTAGCACATTAATAATCAACTGGCAAATGTCACCAGTTTCAAGATATATATGAGCTTAATTTATTTATTAGAAAATCGTGATCAGTCTTAGTCCATGGTAGAATCTGAGCTTTAATCATTAAGAACCAGCTTGTCTGTACCTGATTGTCAGGAAAAAGGTATCATAAAAGGTCAACCTGCTTGAAGGAATTATCAGAGTATGGTGGCGAATTTTGATAAGGATTTTTACCCTTACTAATTGTAATATTTAAATCCGTAGCTCATGCCCTGTAGGTATGAAGCACACAAAAATTACTGTACTCTGAGTATTATTGTGGTGAGCAAATAGCAGACAGATTTCCTTGAGACAGAATTTTTTCCTGTGTACAAACAGTATCCTCCTTTATTTGAATGAGAACAGGTAGATGAAGCCTCAATATAAATACTTATTGCCCATGGTAATGGATGATTTTATGAGACATTAAAATTTGGCTTAAACAAGGGTATGAGTTAGTAGATCTGCTTAGCTTGATATTTTTATTCTGACAATAAGAATTTCTATAAGAAAGGGTGAAGCTGAAAGGGCAACTGAGACCCCTTTGAGTGAATTAGTATTCCTATTGAATTACCCGTGTGGATAATATTCTTTACCTCTGATGTGACCCTTACAAATTTAATTAAGTATGATGGCTGGCCAGCATGTAGATTATTTCTGCTACAGACAAAACTTGAATGTTTTCTGGCTATGGACAAAATATTTATGGAAGTTCCTGTTAATTTATGTCACCTAACTTTTCTAACTTTAGGTGCTGGAGTTGAGGAACAAATTATCTTTGTGGCCTTGCTGTTATGTGATTCATGTCTATTAGGGTTTAATCAGAAAGATGTAATAGTAATGTATGGTCAAGTTACTGGAGATATTTTATAAAATTTCCTTTAAAAAATGTTTGATTTCAAACAAACTTGATATATAAAACTTAGATGGAAGTTTTATTTTTTTAGTGGAATTTATTTCTCTCTCTCTCTGTGTATATATGTGTACGAAATTAGGAATCATATTCCCTAAGGTAAACTTAAAAAAAAGAACCATATCCAATCCATTTAATGAGCTACATTTTTACTAAGGCATCACACTTTACTATTTTATATTGAAAACCTAGCTCTAGTAAATAGTTGATTTTCTCTTCTGAGCAAATCCTATTCTTAGCATCTTGATACATAATATTTCGCATGTTACATTTAAGTGCATTTCATGATTTTGAGATATTACCTCTTTCTGAATCAAGCCTTCCTACTGTCACAGAAGACTCTAAATGGAGCTTTTATTCTAGGAGCATACTGAGAAGTAGAATGGTGGGATAGAGGTACAATGGGATTGGCATTTCAAAATTAAGCATATTGCTTTATGAAGTTACGGCTCTGGAGAAACCAGCCAAGGCTTCAGTGTCTCCATTCCCTCACCTGTGAATTGTGATTGACAACATCTTTGCGGTGATGACTGACAAGCAGTGTATTTGGAGAAGCCTTGTAATCTTCAAATTTTACATCATTGTTGTTGGAGCAATGACAAAGCCTACTAATTAATGGTAGGGTTAAAGAAAAGAGGAGTACTAGAAAAGAGTTCCAGTGCCACAGTAAAAATTACACTGATTCACTGAAGAGCAAGATGCAGTGTGATAAGAGCCAAGGACGATAGGGCGCTTAAAGTATCTGCTCTCTGCTCCGACTACTCTTTTTGTTTTTAATTTTTATTATTTTTTGGCCCTGCCATGTGGCATGCAGGATCTTAGTTCCCCAGCCAGGGATCAAACCCATGCCCCTGCATTGGGAGCACGGAGTCTTAACCAGTGGACCACCGGGGAAGTCCCACTGCTCAGGCAATTCTGGTCTCATCTTTATACCTCACCCTGCTCTAGACCCATTGGCTGCCTTGCTGTCTCTAGAACACACCACTCATCCTTGGGATGACCTTCCAGATACCTACATGCCTCACTCTCTTACTTCCTTCAGATCTCTGCTCAAATAGGATTTCATCAAAGTGGCTTATTCCCAAGATCCAACATAAAATGAACCATCATTGTCAATTCCATCAATTTTCATCCCTTTAGTCTGCTTTATTTTGCTTTACTATCACATGACATATTGATTGTTTATTTTCTTCTCATTGAAACACAAGCTCCTTGAGAGTTAGAATTTTGTCCATTTTATTTATTGCTACATTCCCCAGAATCTATAAAATATGGATATAAATAAATGAATAAATTAGGCTAGGTGCAGAATGCCTGGGTTCCAGTCCTTACTCATTGTATTAACGTGGAAAATCTCTCAGTTATTTTTGCATTTCATTTTTCTCATTTGTAAGTAAGGGCTGATATCAATTTTACTTTTCACTCAAGCGTTATGATGTTTAGTGGAAGAAACCTTACTTATGAAACCTACCATTGGGCATACATTACTACAAGTAATTTGCATAAATTATCTAAACCCCATATCAACTTGATAGCTATTAATATTATTATTTTACAGATTAAGAAACCAAGGCTGAAAGAGTTTGTGACTCTTGTAGAATCCAATGCAGTGAAAGTGTGTGAAATAGATGTTAAAGATATAAAAGGCTTTTTAATACAAGATATTTATACTCATCAAACTAGCAAAGAAATGAATGAATAGCTGTCTATTTTTTGGCCATGCCACGCAGCTTGTGGGATGTTCCCTGACCAGGGATTGAACCCGGGCCACAGCAGGGAAAGCCTGGAATCCTAACCACTAGGCTACCAAGGGAACTCCCATGAATACCTGTTTTTAATGAAATCATCATATAATTTCTTGATGGAAATAATTTATGGTCAGGTTAGTTTCTCCCTTTTTATGTTTCTCCTTTTTATAATAACTTTAAGCACAGACAAGGAATAAGTAGAACAAATGATTCTTTTGGATATATTACCATTGGCACTTTTTGCTGAAAGGTTATGGTTTCTACTTTTTATAGAGATCTGTTACAGCTTGAGAGCAGTTATTTCCTAAACATTTCAGACTTTTTGTAATAGAAATTTTTTCAGACCCACTTAATTTTTTTCAGCAAAGGAGAAATTAGGACCAAATACCACTGTTAATTTGATAGCGCTTTGAAATTAGTTTCCATTTCGTACACTACTGCATAATTTAAAAATTTTAGAATGTATATGTGTAGGACATATACTATATTCAGGGTGCAGACAAACTTTGATAAACATATTGATGTAAAGGCCTCTTGTAATAACTTAAAGGCCTTCTAATATCTATAGCACAAGGTTTGGCAAATGTTCAAGAAACTAGATGGAGAAAGCTTTTTTGGCCAATTCAGGTACATAAATAAGAGGTCTCAATCCTTTTACCCAAGAAGAGGTCACAGAAAGCTCTTTGGAAGAAAAATTTCAAATGTAAAGTGGGAGAGAAAACACGAAAAAAGATTTCTGCATACAAAGCCATTTAAATAACAAGCTATCTGAATTAGTCTCTCCCAAAGGCTTATTGGGTAGAAAAGGGAAAGGAAAAGGAAAAAAGGAATTATTTATCATCCTAAGTGCTTTATACTTCACATCTCCTTATTAAAATTTGGAAGAAATAATCTTAACTGGGCTTAGAGCCATTTAGGAAAACTGAATAATTAATTCCTGATATTGTTTGCTTTTCTATACCAGGCCAAAATATTTTACTCTATTCACCTACATGGCTTTAGGCCAAGTAAGCAATATGCTAAATGAAAAGTTTGTCATGTGGAAAGATCTTTAAAAATTAAGTAATTTTCTCATCTTAATAATTTTAAGACACCCAGGGAAGATCTTGTTTTAGGTAGATTGGTAAAATTGAATTACCTTTTAGTTTTCATTCTCTACTCTTAAAATGTATGGAAAGGTTCATTAGAAATGCACATATGATTTCCATTGATTAAATTGAGGAAGGTATTCAGATGCTTTTTAGTTTCTGTTACTGGTCCGAGGTCTGTGGCCTTAGACATGCTGTTTCAGATCCTCTGGGGGGCAGTTTAAATGACTGGCCAAGTGAAAATGACAAGAAGAAATGTTTCTTACTCTCCTCCAGAGCTAAAAAAAAAAAAAAAAAAAAAAAAAAGTGATGGAGACATGAGATGAATGAGGGAAATGAGTATCAAGCATCAGGCAAAGGATGGGTACAAGTACATTGTGTGCTTTTTCTGATGGAACAGATCAGTCATAAAAGGAACTTTTGACATCAGTCTATTATTTTACTTAGTTATTCACTTGACAAGGACAGTGTGAAATAATATTTAATAAAGATGAAAAAATCCTATAGTTTGTGAAGTGAAGAGGAAAGTCGAGATTTGCCAAATTGTTTTGTATTTATTGAAATACTTGTTCTCATGTTTATTAGAAATACATAGCTACATGTACTGAATGTTAATAAGTGGCATGAAGCATAGAATGAGGGCAACGTAGGATAGGAGTGTGTGTGTGTGTGTGTGTGTGTGTGTGTGTGTGTGTAGGTGTAGGGGAAAGTGATTTAAACTGTAGTTGTAGAGGATAAAAAAGGGAACTATATCCAGGTACATATGTACCTGTTTTCTATACAGTGATAATGTATCAAAAGCTTAAACATATGAAAAATATATTCTGGAGAGAACATTTTATGTAGACCCACCAGCTTCATCTGATCTGTGGACTAATCAATGTTACAATTATGATTTGAAAGAAAAATATGCTTGGTCTGCAAGGATGCTTTAGAAAACAAAACTAAAGAAAAATTAAAGGAAAGTTCAGATTTTTTTCCTATCATACATTGCTTTTTGCATGAGTAGCAGTATCCTAGCAGTTTTTATCTGAACCATTAGCCTGGCCCAGTAGGTGTCAGATTAGATATACATTACTCCATTATCTTGGTATACTACTCCACATCAAAGGATCTATGGACTTGGAAACTGAAAGGGAAAGAGAATAAATAAAGGATATCTCTTTTCAGTTTTAGAGTAGCACTTTTAACATTAAGAAAAATCAATAACTGGATTGACTGCATTCAGTAGGGAGCATTATTGTTTCCCATAATGTATCTAATGCATATCATTACCAGAGTAATCACATTATTATCTGCCTCTGCCTTGCTGCTTGCTTGGCTAGATATGAAGCCAGAGCTATTTGTAAAGTAAGGATTTTTTTCTCTTTTGCCAAAACGCTGCAAATTGTATTCTTCCCATTTTCTTTATTCATTGTTTGAACTAGTCAGAACCTCTGAATTCAGATTAAGTGGCTTGGTTTGTTGTGATGGTGGTTAATTTTTCCCCTTCAGGATTTCTTTTTGTTTCACCTTCAAATTGATCTCACCTTTAGAAAATGGGACAAATCATGTGTGGGTCATTGTATTCTCTGGCATGGAAGATGGGGTAGAATAAACTATTTGGGAGTGGGTTTTTTGTTTCTGAGATATCTTTTAAAGTCAGCAGTTGCAGAGTGATTCTGGAACGTGTTTCAAAGAGTGTTACATCCCAACACTCCAGTGCAAGGGGCTCAGTCTAAAACAACAAAGTGCATCTAAAATCTAGAATAGTCCATTCCTTTTCTGTTTGTGATTATACAGGGGGGTAAAAGATGTGTCTGTTAACATTTAAAGGCACATTTAACTTAAGTTTAAGTCTTTCACTCATGAGCTTCATGATATTTAACTAGCTAAACAGTGTGAGCCTTTCTTTGTTCTCACTTGTATAAGTAGAGTCATACTAAATTCCTTGGTACAGATTTGCAGTGGAGATTCAAGACAGTGCGTGTAAGATAGCTAGCCAAGAACACTGTAGTGGTGCTCTTCCAAGTGACAGTATAATAAAAGAGGGTCAGTGGAGCAGAAAAACTGCCCAGAAGATAACTGAAATGAATATATGTGGAACCTGTTTCTCCCAAGAACTCTTTATACTTCAATGCTGAAGTTGCTGATGATGTCCAATTAAAGGGACAAACAGTGGGAAAGAAAAATAAATAGAAGTTTTTAAAATATGAAACTCTGAATGTACAGGAAACAATTAGAGCTTCTCAAGTGCTGAGCAATGCAGTCAAACTAAGATCATTTTGCATTAGATAAGGAATAAGGGGGATGTGCAGCTGGACTAATTCATGGGCCTGGCTGAAAGGCTTCAGAGGATAAGATGGCATTTTTGGTAAAATAATTGTTCTCAGGAACAATTTTTGCTTTTGCTTTTCCCGTGGACCTTTAATCCTCAATCTGTCATTTCACTTGCATACTAAAGATGTCATTACTGAAAGGGAGATTTCAGAGTTTTCTAATCAAAAATAAAAATCACACATATTTTTCCTTTCTTCTTTTTTGTAGGCCTGTTCAATCAAGAGAGTGGGTAATAATCTAAGAGCCCCATTTGACAGAAAATTTGAACTTTGGCAAGTAATCTACTTTATGCTCACTTGGAAATACTTGGTTACAACCACTTGTCCATTCAGTTTGTGGAAGCAGATTAAGCCACAAAGCTGCCAATATGTTTCCATATTCAACTCTTTGTCTACAGGATGGAAAGGAAATTAGAGTACTTGGGAATTAAAAACCTCTTTGATTCCAGACTTCAAGTGTATTGCTCAATTTGGAACTGGCAAGGGACACAGAGGGACAACAAAGTGAATGTGGAAAACAGATGTTCTAATTTCCCTTCTAGTCCAGATGTAGGCATTTAAAAGAGTCATGCTTCTAGGATCTCTAGAATAGCCAGGGCAATATGATGACCAGGCATTAGCGGGAAATGTAGGGAATGCTTCTGCTCTGACCCTTAAGTTTTTTTTTTATTGGAGTAGGGTTGCTTTACAATGTTATATTAATTTCAGTTGTACAACATAGTGATTTGAAATTTTTATAGATTATATTCCATTTAAAGTTATTATGAAATATTGGCTAGATTCCTTGTACTGTAGAATGTATCCTTGTAGCTTATTTATTTTATACATAGTAGTTTTTATCTTTTAATCCCCTACCCTTGTCTTCCCTCTACTACCCCTATCCTGCTTCTCCTCCCTTCCATTTCCCCAGTGGTAACCACTGGTTTGTTCTCTATATCTGTGAGCCTGTTTCTGTTTTGTTATATTCACTCATTTGTTTTATATTTTAGATTTTACATATAAGTGATCACATACCGTATTTGTCATTCTCTGACTTATTTAACTCAGCATGATACCCTCCAGGTCCATCTGTGTTGTCACAAATGACCAAATTTCACTCTATTTTATGGCTGAGTAATATTCCATTGTATGTGTATGTATATCCCATATATATACACACACCACTTCTTTATCCATTAGTCTGTTGATGGACACGTAGGTTGCTTCCATATTTTGTAAATAATGTTTATTTACACTGTAAGTAATGCTGCTGTGAATGTGGGGGTGCATGTATCTTTTCCAATTAGTATTTCAATATTCTTTGGATATATACCCAGAAGTGGAATTACTGGATCATGTGGCATGTGGTAGTTCTATTTTTAGTTTTTGAGGAAACTCCATACTGTTTTCCATAGTGACTTCACCAATTTACATTCCCACAGTCTACAAGGGTTCCCGTTTCTCCACAGCCTTGCCAATATTTATTATTTGTGGTCTTTTCAGTTAGCCATTCTGACAGGTGTGAGGTGAAATCTCATTGTGGTCTTGATTTGTATTTTCCTCATGATTAGCAATGTTGAGCATCTTTTCATGTGCCTGTTGGCCATCTGTGTTTCTCTTTGGAAAAATATCTATTCAGGTCTTCTGCCCATTTTTTAATTGGGGTGTTTGTTTTTCAATGCTGAGTTGTATGAGGTATTTATATATTTTGGATATTAACCCATTGTTGGTCACATCATTTGCAAATATTTCTCCCATTCAGCAGGTTGTCTTTTCATTTTGTTGATGATTTTCTTTGCTGTGAAAAAGCTTTTAAGTTTAGTTAGGTTCCATTTGTTTATTTTTGCTTTTATTTCCTTTGCTTTAGGAGGCAGATCCCCAAAAATGTTGCTACAATTTATATCAAAGTGTGTTCTGCCTATGTTTTCCTCTAGGAGTTTTGTAGTATCCGGTCTTACATTTAGGTTCTTAATCCATTTTAAATTTATTTTTGTATATGGTGTGAGAAAGTGTTCTGATTTCATTCTTTTACATGTAGCTGTCCAGTTTTCCTAGCACCGCTTATTGAAGAGACTGTCTTTTCTCCATTGTATATTCTCATCTCCTTTGTCATAGATTAATTGACCATAAGTGCGTGGGTTTATTTCTGAGCTCTCTTTTCTGTTCCATTGATCTATGCGTCTGTTTTTGTGCCACTACTATACTGTTCTGATTACTGTAGCTTTGTAGTGTAGTCTTAAGTCAGGGAGCATGATTCTTTCACCTCTGTTCTTCTTTCTTAAGATTGTTTTGGCTATTTGGGGTCTTTTGTGTTTCCATACAAATTTTAGAATTATTTGTTCTAGCTCTGTGAAAAATGCTATAGATATTGTGTAGGGATTGCATTGAATCTGCAGATTGCTTTGGGTAATGTGGTCATCTTAACAGTGTTAATACTTTCAGTCCATGAACATGGTATATTTTTCCATCTGTTTGTGTCATCTTCAATACAGGGCTTTTACCTCTTTAGTTAGATTCATTCCTAGGTATTTTATTCTTTTTGAAGCAATGGTAAATGGGATTGGTTCTAGTGTATAGAAATTCAACAGATTCCTGTATATTACTTTTGTGTTCTGAAAATTTACTAATTCATTGATGAGCTCTAGTAGTTTTTTGGTGGTGTTTTGAGGATTTTCTGTGTATGAGCTGTTTATATATCATGTCATCAGCAAACAGTGCCAGTTTTACTTCTTTCTTTCCAATTTCAGTTCCTTTGATTTCTTTTCCTTGTCTGATTGCTGGGGCTAGGATTTCCAATACTATGTAAAATAGAAGTGGTGAGAGTGGGCATTCTTGTCTTCTTCCTGATCTTGGGGGAAGTGCCTTCAGCTTTTCTCCATTGAGTATGATGTTAACTGTGGGTATGTTATACATGGCATTTATTATATTGAGGTAGGTTCCCTCTATACCCACTTTACTTAGAGTTTTTAATCATAAATCGATGTTGAATTTTGTCAGAAGCCTTTTCTGTATCTATTGAGATAACCATATGGTTTTTATTCTTTAATTTGTTAATGTGGTGTATCACATTGATTGATGTGCAGATATTGAACCATCCTTACATCCCTGGGATAAATTTCACTTGATCACAGTGTATGATCCTTCTAATGTATTGTTGAATTCGGTTTGCTAACAATTTGATGCTAATTTTTTACATCTTTGATCATTAGTGATATTGGCCTGTAATTTCTTGTTTTGTGATATCTTTATCTGGTTTTGGTGTCAGGGTGATGCTAGCCTTGTAGAATGAGTTCAGAAGGGTGCCTTCTGCTGCAACTTTTGTGAATAATTTGAGAAGAATAGATACTAATTCTTCTCTAAATGTTTGGTAGAATTCATCTGTGAAGCCATCTGGCTCTGGACTTTTGTTTGTTGGGATTTTTTTTTTATTACTATTTCAAACTCATTACAGGTAATTAGTCTATTCATATTTTCTAGTCCTTTCTGGTTCAGTCTTGGGAGATTGTCCATTTCTATGAATTTGTCCATTTTTTTTTCAGGTTCATTTTGAGTACAAAGTTCATAGTAATCTCTTATGATCCTTTGTATTTCTGTGGTGTTGGTTGTTCCTTTTCCTTTTTCATTCCTGATTTTATTGATTTTGGCCCTCTCTCTTCTCTTTCTTTCTTAATGAGTCTGGCTAAAGGATTATCAATTTTAATTACCTTTTCAAAGAACCAGATCTTAGTTTCTTTGATCTTTTCTGTTGTTTATTTTATTCTCTACTTCATTAATTTCTTCTCTGATTTTTGTGATTTCATTCTTTTAACTAACTTTGGGTTTTATTTGTTCTTTGTCTAGTTGCTTCAGGTATAAAGTGAGTTTTTTTGTTGTTGAGATTTTCTTGTTTCCTTAGGTAAGGTAAGCTTGTAGCACTCTAAACTTTTTTCTTAGAACTGATTTTGCTCCAATCCCATAGATTTTGGATAATTGTGTTTTCATTTTTAGTTGTCTCCATGTATTTTTTGACTTCTCTGATTTCTTCATTGGTCCATTGGTTGTTTAGTGGCATATTGTTTAGCTTCCATGTGTTTGTGTTTTATGTAGTTTTTTTTCTTATAGTTTGTTTCTAATCTCATAGTGTTGTGGTCAGAAAAGATGTTTGATATAATTTCAATTTTCGGGAGGGTGGGAGGGAGGGAGACACAAGAGGGAAGAGATATGGGGATATATGTGTATGTATAACTGATTCACTTTTTTATGAAGCAGAAATGAACACACCATTGTAAAGCAATTATACTCCAATAAAGATGTTAAAAAATAAAAAATAGGGCTTCCCTGGTGACGCAGTAGTTGAGAGTCCGCCTGCCAATGCAGGGGACACGGGTTCGTGCCCCGGTCTGGGAAGATCCCACATGCCGCGGAGCGGCTGGGCCCGTGAGCCATGGCCGCTGAGCCTGCGCATCCAGAGCCTGTGCTCCACAACGGGAGAGGCCACAACAGTGAGAGGCCTACGTACCACAAAAAAAATAATAATAATTAAAAAAAATAATTTCAATTTTCTTAAATTTACTGAGACTTTTTTTGTGGCTAGCATGTGATATATCCTGGATAATGTTATGTGTGCAATTGAAAAGACCGTGTATTCTGCTGCTTTTTTCCTGTCTGGATAATCTGTCCATTGATATAAGTGGGGTATTAAAGTACCCTACTAGTATTGTGTTACTGTCAATTTCTCCCTTTATGTCTATTAATATTTGCTTTACGTGTTTAGGTGCTCCTATGTTGGGTGCACACGTACTTTCAATAGTTATGTCTTCCTTTTGGATTGATCCCTTTATCACTATGTAATATCCTTTGTTTTAAAGTCTATTACATCCTTTGTTTTAAAGTCTATTTTGTCTGATATAAGTATTGCTACCCTAGCTTTCTTTTCATCTCCATTTGCATGGAATACCTGTTTCCGTCCCCTCTCTTTCCTTCTGTGTGTGTCTTTAGATCTGAAGTGAGTCTCTTATAGGCAGTATGTAGATGGGTCATGTTTTTTGTATCCATTCAGCTACTGTACTTCTTTTGATTGGAGCATTTGGTCCATTTACATTTAAGGTAATTATTGATAATATGTAATTATTGTCATTTTGTTAATTGTCTTTGGCTTATTTTTGTAGTTCTTTGTTTCTTCTCTTGTGATTTGATGACTATCTTTAGTGTTCTGTTTGTATTCCTTTCTCTTTTGTATTTGTGTATCTATTATAAATTTCTAGTTTGTGGTTGCTATGAGGTTTATATAGCAATCTCACTCTCTGTGTATATACATATAAATATATATATATATATATATATATATATATATATATATGCTATGAGGTTTATATAGCAATCTCTCTCTCTCTCTCTGGATCTAGTATTGGCCTCCTCTTAGTGGGTAGGGCCATTTTCTGACACAGCGGGCTTTGGGTTTTGGGGTGTGCTAAAGCTGGTACTGGCCCACTGGTGAGTGGGATTGGATCCCAGTGTGGCTGAGGGGTCCAAGGGGTCTTGGATCTGATGTTGGCATCTGGTAGTGGGAATAGATCCTGAGGTTGATGGCTTTGAAGCCCAAGTTGTCCCAGAACTGGTGTCTGCCTGTTGGAGGGCAGAATTGGGGCCCAGGGGATCCCAGGGCTGGGCCTACCCACTGGTGGGCAGAGCCAGGTCCTGGGGTCTATGACTGCAGGGCCCAGGATGCTCAGAGCTGGTGTCAGACTGATCATGGGTAGGGCTGGATCCAGGGCATATTGGGGCTGGTGCCAGCCTGCTGGTGGGTGCACTATGTTCTTCTATGACAGGTTGCGGGGCTACAGTGATCTTGGGGCTGGTGTCTACCTGTGGTCAGTAGGGCCATGGCCTAAGGGGTCCTGGGGTTGGTGTCTGCCCACTGGTGTGTGAAGTTAGTCCCAGAGCTGGTGCTGGCCCTCTGGTCAGCGGAGCCGGGTCCCAGAGTTGGTATGTCTGCATGCTGGTGGGTGGGGCTAGAGTGCAGCGGGTCTTGGGGCAGGTGCCTGCTCACCAGTGGGCAGAGATGAGTCTCAGAGTGTCTGGCTGCAGGGCCATGTGTGTCTCGGGGCGAGTGTGGTGTACTGGTATGTGGGGCCTGGTCCTGGGCCCTCTGGTGGACAGGGGTGTGTCCTGGGGTGGCTGTTGGCTCAGAGGGTCTTAAGGCAACCTGCCTGCTGGTGGGTGGGGCTTTGTCCCCACCTGGCTAGTTGGTTGGCCTGAGGCATGCTGTTCCTTGTGCCGACAAGCTGGTAGGTGGAAGTGGGTCCCAGTGGTGAGGAACTAGATGGAGCACTCCAAAATGGCTCTTGCCAGCAACAGTGTCCACGGTAGAACAAGCTCCTTCAAATGGCTGCAATTAGTGTCTGTGTCCCAAGGGTGATCTCCTGTAGTCTCCTGCCTCTTCAGGAAGCTCTCAAAGATCAGCAAGTAGATCTGATCCAGGGTCTTTCAAATTACTGCATCTGCCATGGCTGCTGGAGCATGTGAGATTTTGTGTGTGCCCTGTAAGAGTGGAGTTTCTGTTTCCCACAGCCCTCTGGCTCTCTGGAAAGTAAGCCCCACTGGCCTTCAAAGCCAGATGTTCTGGGGGCCCTTCTTCCCAATGTAGGACGCCTGGGCTGGGGAGCCCGATGTGAAGCTTGGACCCATTGCTCCCTGTGGAGAACCTCAGTTGTAATTATCTTCCTGTTTGTGGATCACCCACCCAGAGGTATGGGGTCTTGACTCTGCCCCTCCTACCCATCTCATTATTGTTTTTTCTTTATATCTTTAGTTGTAGATCTTTTCTGCTAGTCTTCCAGTCTTTCTCATCAATAGTTGCTCTGTAAATAGCTGTAATTTTGGTGTGCCCTTGGGAGGAGGTAAGCTCAGGGTCTTTCTACTCTGCCATCTTGGCTCAGTCTCCTTTCTTACCTTTTAATCTATGTTCTTATGTAGTTTTGTGGTATGGGTATATTGTTTATATTATTATTACCTAGTAAATATATAAAAGTATATTTAGTGTATGCACACACACTTATATATATATAAACTAAAAATGCAACTGTAGCAAAAGGAGGCCATTCTGCACTTTCTCAAGGAAACAAGTTTGAGAAACATGTTAAAATGAAGGTATAGGAGAATTACTCTGTGTGTGTGTTTGTGTATTCTTACTTGTTTTTTTTTTTTAAATTTGCTTGTTTCCCTCAGGAACATGTTTTAACAGATGTTGTAGCAGGTTGATAGTAAATGATCTTTCAACCCAGAACAAAAATGAAACAGGTACCTCTAATCAAATAAACTCTTAATAGCCTCTGGTCAGTGAGAAAATTCAATTATCTAATTAAGTTTAAAAATCAATAGTGGCTACTCCAAATTTGACTATAGTTATAAACCAACAAACTTGAACGCATTCTCAAGATCAGAAATTCTTTCAATCTAACATAACTATGTCAGAATCTGGGGAAAAAAATGAATCAAAACCTCAAAGAGAATTAGGATGTTTTATGGTAGGTACATAAAGCTTACTCAGAAAAAATAATGACAAAGTTACCAAATACCAGTAACAAAAGATTACAGCTATTCAGGAATTTGGATTCAATATTCTTATACTTATGAATGATATATTTGTTTTGTATTTGCCTGTTGTATCTAATGCATGTCGTTCAGTGGAATCATCCCCAGTATTAGCAACTCCATTGTTTAAAGGCCTTGCCATCTAAGATTCTCAAAGCCAGATGCCTCAAGAGGCCGTGCAGTTGTTCAGTGATTAAAAACTCCAATTTTGCCATCAGACACATGTATGTCCAAACTCTGACTCAGCACCCTTTTCTTTCAGAACCTCAGTTTTATTGTTTTTGCAATGGGGCTAGTATACTTCATATTAGTATTTAATTATCCTTGTATGATAATTATCCTTATAGGATACTTAAAAGATTATAGGATAACTAAAACATTGCAGCTAATGTATGTAATGCCAAAACAGAGCAACCGTTGAATATTCCTATTATAGTATAATATATAATAGCTAAATAATATAGCTACTGTGATTCCACGGACTGCATGGTTTGGACTGCTTAAGTCATTTGTTAGACTAACACTGAGGTCATAGCTTTATAATGATTCATATATAAAGTCCACAAATTTTTTTGATGCATCTATAATATGTAAGTTACTCTGCTGGCTTTTAAAAAATAGGAAAATAAATATAATATCACTTTTCTTAAGTTGCTTATAGTCAAGCAGGGAATACAGTGGCTGCTCACAGGTAACTGTAAATTTGTGATGGACAAAATTATGTAAGAAAACAATTCTCTGGTAGTAAGAAGAAAAGGGAGATACCTCAAGTGATCAATAAACTATAGTTATTATATTTAAAATAGTTATTGCTAACTCTAAATACAAAGCACTCTTGCAGAGCCAAATAAATAGGTCTTTAAAAATATAGAGGTATCACAAAATAAATTATTAAGTCTATTAGCAGCATTCACATGAAATTTTTGTTAAAATAGAAAGGAAAGTAGGAGGAAAACTATTATACAAAGTTAAGACTGAATGACTATAATGTGTGTAAGGCAAGTAGACCTCATTGAGAAGAAATCTATGGCTGATTAAAATATGAGCTATCCCATTAATCACACAATACATTAGATAATAAATTTTGGTTGTTAACTTGATATGCACCATTGAACATGGAGAAAAATATCACATAGGCAGACAAGTGCACTAATGTATGACAGTGTAATAGCTTATGGATATTTCTTTTTGTAAATATGTCTACAGTCTTTCTAGTGTCTTACTGAACTGTGCTGTAAAATAAGGTTATTCTTTAAGTCACAGAGATTAATGCTGCAGATTTTTCAACACTGGAAAAAAATTATACATTTGAATAGAAGAAAGGGTGAGATAGAAATTAACATTTTTCACTCAGAATGTGTCATTCCAATATTTCATTCAATTTTTTAAGGGAGCTCTGAAGATGTTTGATTAAAAAAAATATTTTGAAAAAAGAAAAACCAGTGACATATTCTACTGACAGGTAATTATGTGAACTAATTTCAAGACCAGTTTAAACCATGATCAAGGTTATTTAACTGTCTGTGCTGTAGGGATCTAGTGAGCCTACCCTGAAATTTTGCTAATAGCACAAATAGGAAAGAATAGAAAACGTGCTACGTTCTATAGGCCAAGTAATAGTTTTTACAGAAAATCACAACAGATTTCTTTTAACTTTGCTTTAGTAATAGGAAGATTTAACACTTAACTGACTGTTAAACATAATTTTGAATAGGTCTCTTATTTCCATCTTGCTTGATAAAGTAGCATATATTCAGCAACTTATACCAAAGTTTCACTACGATTATTATATTTGCCTCTGCTGTTCAGTAATGTCAGCCACTAGCCACGTGTGGCTATTAAGTACTTGAAACGCAGCTAGTCTGAATTGATAGAGACTATAAGTATCAAATACATACCAGATTTCAATGCTTTAAATAAAAAATAAAAGATGGTACAATATCTCATTGGGATATTTAAGGTTTAATAAAAGTGTATCAATTATACTTGTTTTTTACTCTTTTAATATGGAGGCAAGACAATTTAAAATTACATATGTGATTTGCATTTATGGATTGCATTGTATGTCTGTTGGTTAGTGCTGTTCTATGGGACCCATGAAGCAAACCACTGATAAAGGAAATAAAATTTGAACAAAGAATCTTGACTTCTTCGGAACTATATTAAAATGGCTCACATTCTGATCATAAAACTTGTTTTAAGTTGTATGTAAATGGTTGTATATAAACCATGTAATTCAAAATACATTATGCATTAGAAAAAGGCACAAGAAAAGTAGACTACAATTATATATGTGTGGAAAGATAACATTGCAAAATATAAAACACAAAACACCCATTTTATTATACATTTCTTATCTGGAGAGTAGATCCTGCCTGTGGTCTCTGTAACCATACTCGTATAGATATTGTAATTACAGAGGAAACTCTTCCCCTTGATAGTCTGAAAGTTTCTGGAAAGTTTATTTTCTCACTGAAGATTTTTAATTGGCATCAGTCCAAATCAATTATACAAGAATCTTTGCCCAAGCCCTTCTATTCACCCCTGCAAAAACAAGACAAAACAAAACAGTCCTCCCTCTCCCACAAAAAGGCCATATAAACCATCTGCTTGATTTCTTTTTTTAAGGTATGTATTTGTCAACAACAGGATCAGTAAGAGGGGGAAAAAGCCCCAAATGCACTTATAAGCAAGAGCAACATAATAGGTGACTCTCAGGATTTATTGCTTTGGGGTATGACAGTAGTCTGCCTTTGAGCTGATAAGTTAATAAATCAATCTTTATTGCCTGAAAGAATTTATGTGTATTCCAGAGTAAGCCATTTATGTTTTCATTTGCATTTTCTAAGATTAGTCCTTCATTTATATTTTTAAAATACTGTGCCACTTCCAGGAATTATCTCCAAGTAAACTCAGAATGCAGTACTTATTCCCCAAGGCAGGGAGCCATCATATACCAGGGGTCACCATCAGATGGGGATATATTCCAAAGTGTTTCTTCTGTATGTGTGTGTACGTTGGGAGTGCTTGTTACTTGAAAATGTCTGTGAAAGGTGTCTGTAAGGGCCACCATTGGACTTTTGTGTGTGGGTCAGATCTGAGGTTTGATCCTTAAAGACCTGGAAAATATATCCAACTTTCGAAAGTCTTAAGCAGAAACAGTTGTGGATTCTAAACCTGTGCTCTCCAACATGGTTGCCACTTGCCACGTGTGGATTGTAACTAACGTGACTTGGAATATAACTAATGTGACTGAGAAACCGAACTTTTAATTTTATTAACTTTACGGTAAATTTAAAATCTGACACTAGATTGAGTGATTGGAAAACTTTTAAGCATGCTTGGAACAACTTTGGGTTTACTTTTTCAGCTGTAAACTTTATGATATATAAATGCAAATCAGGCATTTCCAATTAAAAAATTTCAAATTGAGATGTGCTGAAGGTATAAAATACCAGCCAGATTTTGAAGGCTTAGTTTCTAAATGAATAATTAAAAAAGCTCAGGAATAATTTTATACAGGTTACACATTGAAGTGATATCAGTTTGGATATTTGGGTTGGAATGTATTATTAAAGTTAATTTCACCTGTTTTTAAACTTTTTCTTAATGTGGCTACTAGAAAATTTTAAATTATGTATGTGCTTTGCATTATATTTCTATTAGACAGTGCTTTCAAAAAAAAAAGAGTAAAACACATGGGAATACACTTGAGATACTGAGATCATAAACGGGATAGGGCAACAAAAGTGAAAAACTAATGACAAGATAGTAAGGGCAGTGGCAAATAAAAGAGAAGCGTGTCCTTAGCTGACCTTAGTGTTAGCAGATGAGTAGTGTGTAATGCCTGACCTGGCTCGTGGCTTAGGATTGAAAACATGACTCTTCAGATTTTTGTACCTTATAATCAATGATAAGTAGGGTGTTTCTTTAATAATAATAATTATAATACCAGTTTTATTTTTTTAAAATTTCACTGCATTCCAACTCCTTTTAGTCTCCCTTATGGTACTGAGTACATTACATAGAGTCATTGAAAGGATTTTGCCCCAGTAAGCCTTTGAAACAAAATATACCAGGATTACAGGACAAGAAAAAAGAATGTTAAACCAAATTTCATTTCCAAGGGAAGAAATTTAAGGAAATACTCACTCGGGCTACTTTGTTATGTAAAATCTATCTCATAAACTAAATACTGGATTAAATTAATTCATTGGACAGTTTGGAACAAATTGTAATATACCGTGTTTACTTTGGAAGTCCTACTGCCCTCAAATTTAAGTCAAGTAGCCCTTCTCCCTACATAAGTAAGATGCAAGGTCACTGTAGAATAATGAGAAACACCAACAAGCAAAAATGAGAAAATAATAATCACTGGTAACCTACACCACCCAGAGATAATGACTGTAAATTTCCCTTGCCTTTTCTTTCAAGGAAATGCTGTCGGTTTTTATACAAGGTTCTGTATGTCTTAATAAGCATTGCACCACAAACTCTGTGTTTAATATTTTTCAACCTTTTCTTTGAACTCTCTTTGGACTGTTTTCATAGCCCAGACTGAGGTTATCAGTTATAGAAACAACAACTTAATAAATGATGTCTTATTGGCTTGAAAGTATTATTCACATAGATTTCCAAAGTGCCAAAGATAAAACCAGGATGTGTTTTATTCACTAGAAAATCTTGTTGAACATTTTCTGACACTGTTAGTAAGATAAAGAGAATGTGGATGAAAGAGAAAACGTGAATTCTGAACCTGAAGAGCCTGTGCTTATTAGTACTTTCAGCAGAAATTGTGAAGGGCCACCTCATCAGGCAGATTGATGAAGCCTCGTTAGGCAGGGGCTTGAGAGGAATGCCTCACGGAAAGCCCTGTAATGGTCCAGTGGATGCTTGACAAACATGCATACCTGCCAGTGCTGCCCTTTAATTGGAAGGTGTTTGTATTTGTTTCCTATTTTAGAGGAAGATGTGCAAGCACATGTAATATTACATGGCAGTTTTAGTAGTGCTAGATCTGGGAATGCAAACCGGAGAACCTGAAGTTAGGCAAGTTCTTTGAGATGAGGTGGAGTGCAAAGTGTCCTTCTTCCATTCCTCAGATATTTACTTCCATTCTCCAACTTTACTCTCACTACTGTCCTTTTACTTAATCTTGCTATTCAATCTATTTTTAGGTGAGTTGAAAAATAAAAACATGCATCTTGAAGTTAGGAAAATGCTCAGGGTAATGTTCCAGAACCTTCTGTGTTTATTAATATTAATACCATTAGGTACTTAAATACTGACATCTCTACTGCGCCTTACCCATCTCCCACCTTATCCCTGTTATCAGGGTGACTCGGGAATATGCGGCAGTTTCCTGATCTTTGAGATAATTTCTCAATTTAGATCAATGCCAAAAGTCATGAGAACTATTAGAAGGTTTGAGGTTTCTTCAGATCTGGTCCAGTTGGCAGTTAAGACAGGCTGGTGGGGCAAAGCCAACCCAGCTCCCCTGAGGTGTAAGTGGAGCTGCTGAGAACTTCCCATAGATGCCCTTGAGCTAGGTTTCACACTAGGAACCTGTGCACTTGATTTGGGAACTTGGTACTTACTCTAACTCTGACTTACGCTGCATGGAATGTGTTAGCTCCAAACAATGTTAAGGTAGCCCTTATTCCATGGCAGTGTCGGTCATCCAGCTGCAAGGGATTTTAAAGATGAACTGAGGCTACAGTGGACAATATGACAAAGTATATGTGGGAGTGTTAAGAATACCTAGGGTATACTTGATTCCAAATAACAGCGTTCATCAATGCTCTCATTTACATATTTATATTTTCATTTAACTACTATTTATTTTTTAGTACCAGGTATTGCAGTGATCTCTGCGGACAAACAGACATGATTTCTGACCTCTTGGAATCAGGCATTAATTCATAGTTATATAAAATCCCTTGATTAAGTGACATTTAAGCTGATGCAGTTTTGTGGTACATTGCTAGATGTTGGGAATATGAAGATAAGCATAGCATAGTCGCTGTCCCTGAGGATTTCATGTCTAGGAAAGAGACATGCAAACCTATAATAACAGTCCTCAGTGAAAAGTGCTTTATAGAAGCAAATGAATTGTAATGGATCCTGAAGGTTGTGGGTGATTAATGCTGTCTGACCATCTCAGGAAAGGCTTTATGAGATGACTTTAGATGTGGGTTTTGAAGGCTGAGGAAGACTACCAGGCAATCAAGAAAACATAGCAAGTAATGACTAGGAGGAAGAAAAGGCCAAGTATGTTTGGCAAACCCTAAGTAAAGAAGGAGGCCTAGGAAGGCATTTGGCCAAAGGTGAGATTACATAGTGTGGAATGGTAAAAGTTAAGCAATGTAAAATGTATTGTATGAAAGAGTTTACACTTCACTTTTAGGAGTGGAGGAGCCATTGGAGTGCTTTACTTAGGAGGTAGAAATCAATTTGTGTTTTTAGACTGATCATTCTGAGTGCAAAAGGAGGGATGGCTTTGGCTTCTGGAGAGGCTGGGCTCAGGGAGGCTGATAAGAAGGCCACTGCAATCAGCCCTGAGACAGGAGAGAAGGACCTTCAACTGCTGCAGTAGCCATGGAGATTTAAGAGATATTTAGGAGTGAAAATCAATGCTAATTGAAGAGACTGGCTAGGATAGATGAAGGAGAGAGAGGATTCCAGAATACATTGAGACTTCTACCTTCTGGGTAATTTATGGTATCCGTGGAGCCAGTGCTAGCTAGTGGGCTTTGAATCCTGGCTCCACCACTTACCAAGTAACCACTTGGAAGAAGTTACTTAAACTTGCTGAGCTTCATCTATACAAAAATGATTTAAAATAATTTTGTGGAATCTATGGGAAGATAAATATGAAAATGCTCAGTAAAGTGCCTTATCTGTAATCTACATTCAACATATATTTTCTTCATATATGAGGACTGAAAGACACTCTGGATAAGGATGAATTGTATAAAATCAGAAATGGTTCAAGATAATGAGTTCAGTTTTAGGCATGCCGAGTTTAAAATTGGTATTTTATGTCTAGATGGATATATCCAGTATGTATTCAGAAACAGAGGTGGAGGACTTGGGGTGTGCAAATAAAAGTCTAAGAATTTGGAAATACAATTAATAGGTGATAGTTAAAATCTCCTGAGTGGATGAGATTCCACCAGCTATGGAGTAACTAGCAGAAAAAATTTGAAGTCTGTTCTCTGGTGTTCAATTTCTAAGCAAGTAGGCAGAGGAGGAAGAGCCCCCCCAAAAGCAGCTAAAACATGGTATAAAAATTCGAACAAAACCTTGAAAATAACAAAACCTGCCAAGTACAAGAGGGGTACTTTAAGAAGTACACTCTGATAAGTCTTAGAACTGACAAGTAACTTGAGGAATAAAGAGAACTCTTTGAATGTAACAACTAAGAGATCATTGACAACCTTAGAGCAATTTCCAATTGGTGGTGAGGAGCAGAATGCAGATTGTGGTGAATTGAGGGGAGAACAGGAATGAAGAAATAGTCATGAGATATAGAGTGCTTTTTAAAGAAGTTTGGCAGGGAGGTCTGGGGTGGTAGTTCGAAGTGGGTAAAGGATGAACAAGGGCTTCCCTGGTGGCGCAGTGGTTAAGAATCTGCCTGCCAATGCAGGGGACATGGGTTCGAGCCCTGGTCTGGGAGGATCCCACATGCCGTGGAGCAACTGGGCCCATGAGCCACAATCACTGAGCCTGCACGTCTGGAACCTGTGCTCTGCAACAAGAGAGGCCGCAATAGTGAGAGGACCGTGCACCGCGATGAAGAGTGGCCCCCGCTTGCCACAGCTAGAGAAAACCCTCGCACAGAAACGAAGACCCAACACAGCCATAAATAAATAAATTAATTAAATTAAAAGGATGAAGAAAAGAGGCTTTAATTTATAGTAATGGACACTAAGAGTAAAGACCTAGTATTGAGGAAGAGAAAGGAGACAAATGATGGGAGATAAATAATGAAGGAATGTTCTAGAGGAGGCTACAGGTCAGGAAGTATAAATCATAAAGCATTTGCCTTAGGTGCAAGAAGGTACAACCTCCGTTTGAGTCAGGATGTAGGGGAATGAAGTTAGAAAGACTATTAATAATTGGAAATTAAGAAGCTTCCAGTATTAAACCAGCTGTTGTTTTATCTTGTTAGTTAGCTTTTATTTTTTATGTTTTGAGCACCTTAATTAGATTGACTAGCACCTTCTAATGTTACCTCTAGATAAAGTAAATTATTAAATTTTTATTCAGTAAAAGCTAAGTGGAACCTCACCTCTGACCTCTTTTTCCTGAAAAAAAAAAAAACCTTAGAAAATACTGATTCTTAATAAAGTAACCCCAAGAATGATGGGGGGGGTCAGAAATTGCACCAACTATGCCAGGTTCACAGACTCAGAGAAATATGTTCCCCTAATGTTTGATTTGTATATCCTAGGGAAATGCTAGAAATAAACTCATGCAGGGTTGACATCGGGACATTGGAGTATATGTTAGTTCTTAAAATATAATTGTTCCAGTAATAAAATTATTTGTATTGTTTCACTAAGCTATAAATGAGGTTTGGGTTGAGGATTTGCTTGTTGGAAAGGTGTTTTTACATATCTTTTTAAAAAAAATATTAACTGTTAGCTCAAGCTTAAATTAGGATTGTAAGCAATTAATTTTGTATTTGACATTTGAAAATATAAGTACCACATGACCTTTCCTAGTAGATGAACATATAGTTTAATTAGGTAATCTTCATGTTATTGTACTGTAAACACATAGAAACACAAAACAACCAGCTGCTCCTTGTGTTGGTGATTCTAGAAATGATAACGATCAAACTCTGGATTTATATTATAAAGCAATTTCAGTAAATTGTGCAGATGGAAGGGTCACAAATTTGAAACACATAGTCAAAGCTGATGGGAGTTCAGCCCAAAGGCAGCATCTCAAATAAAGGTTTTCCAAGGAGTAAGACTATACAAAACAGGTTGGATTTTTAGGTGTCTTAATATTGTAAGTATCTTAATATTATAGGTATCTTAATAACATAATATTGCTGGCTGTTCCTCTCAGCCCACTTAGAATTATATTTTAATTTTACTATCATATGGGGATCTTTAGTATCCTATCGTTGGTCTTCATCACTTCTTTACCTTTTCACCTGGATGATCTTCTTAGTCATATTTTCAGGTTCACTATTCTGTTCAAGTGTTGTTTTAAAATATGTTTCATTAGCTTTGATCTTCTTGCTATATATTCATATATATAAATTCAAACACTGAATGGATGTCTGTTTTTGACACCCAACAAAATTGATACTTAGTATTTTCAAAACTGAAATTGGGCTCTTTCCATCACAACCGCTTGTTCTCCTGTATTCCTTGCTTTAGTGAAGGAAACAAGCAAGCACCATGCGCTTAAGGTGGGAAGAAATCAGAGTTTCACCATTCAGGTAAAAATCAAAGTCAGCATGTTGTGTCTCATTTCAGGTTTTTCCTTAAGCATGGCATTTTTTCTCAGTAGTGCTCATACCATTTTTAAATTTCTTTAAAGAACATTGGCAATGTGGGTTATTTTTTCTTCCTATGTCAGTATTGGTAATTTGTACTTTTAATAAAAATATCCTTTCATCCAAGTTTTAAATGTTATAGTTGTTTAAAAGAGTCTCTTAAGATAAAAATAAATTCTATCTATAGTTTTGATCCTTTTATTTCTACCTTTTTAATGTATCTTTAAAATTTTTTGTTCTGTGTGGATGAAGACTTTTATTAGCATCTGGTGTTATCTCTTTATTTTCTGCTTTGCATTTCATTAAGATACAATCTAATTTTCCTTCTTTGTGCGTGTTTTGAGTTTACTTTGTTCTTTTCCTAGCTACTTTGAATGCCCTATTCATTATTATTATACTTTTTCATCTTTATGATATTTGATGAATAGAAGGTTATAGTCTCAAATGCGTATAATTAGCTACTCTTCACAACACTTGATAGGTGATGTTTTGTAATTGTTATTTTTATGTGTTCAACTTGACTGGGCTAAGGGAAGCCCAGAGAGCTGGCAAAATATTGTTTCTGGGTTTGCCTGTAAGGGTAATTTTGGAAGAGATTAACATTTGAATTAGTAGACTGAGTAAAAAATATCTGCCCTCACCAGTGTGCGTGGGCATCATCCAATCCATTGAGGGCCCCGATAGAACAAAAAGGTGGAGGAAAAGCACATATTCTCTCCCTCCGTCTTTCTGCTTCCCTCCCTCCCTCTCTCTCTCTCTCTCTCTCTCTCTCTCTCTCTCTCATGGTCAACAGACCGTGACCTCTGTTTTCTCCTACCCTCAGCCATGGGATCTCCTGGTTCTTGGGCTTTCCGACTCTAGGGCTCATACCAGGTAGATCACCCTGATTCTCAGGCCTTCAGACTCTAAGTGAATTATATCACTGGCTTTCCTGGTTCTCCAACTTGCAGGCTGCATATGATGTAATATTTTAGTCTCCATAATGGTGTGAGCCAGTTCCTGTAATAAATCTCCTCTTACATATCTATCTATATCTATCTTATTAGTTCTGTTCCTCTGAAGAACCCAGACTAATACAGATTTTGGAGTTGAGAGTAGTTCTAGAGGAATATAATTTTAAGGATGAGTTTTCAGAATTGCTTTTGGGCTTTTTGAATTAGCTCTCTAGTCCTATTACATTTAAAGTTGCTGATGACTTACTGCCAGTAGTAAAGAGAGCACTGACAGTCCTCAGCATGAACTGTTTATAGAGTTATGTAAAACATCTCCACTTGATACTCCTAATCAACGACTTATAAGAAGCAAGTTAGGTGATTCTGTATATGATACTTTCCATCATTTTTCAAAAATTAAGTAATGTGATGATGTTGATTGGTTGCTCCTCTTTTTCTGGACAAAATGCTAAAAGGATGAGCTCTGGGATTCAAATTCTCAGCTCAAACCCTATATATGTGACCTATGAGCTCCTAGGTGTGCTCTGAGGAAGAGCCTTATCTCCTATAGCTCCTATAGTTGAAATTGCTGAAAATAAAACACAGGACCTTATCCTGCTATTGGCTGAATTACAATTCAAGTAGAATCCCAGCCTTGTAAGGTGTCTATTGGTAAAGTGAGGGGATTGATTAGGAAAGAATGGGATCCTGTAAGTTGGGATGGGGGTATGTGGGCAGACTCTGATGAAGCACATATAATAATTCTCACTTCAGATATTCCAGTTCTGAACACTATCTCTTACACATGGGAGAATCAATAAGTAGATATTTATTGCACAGATGGTTATTGCAGCATTATTTATACTGACTAAAAAAAGCTAATGAAGAGAATACCCAAAATAGAGGAATGTTAGAATAATTATGGTATGATGCTATTGTGTGCAACTGCCAAAAAGAGTGAATAGATGTTGATACCAGTTAGCTGAATTTCCACAAAGTATTTAAGCGTGAAATCAACATGCATTAGTGTGCATAATTTTTAATAGCAAAGCAATTACATGTGTAAATGTATTTGTATGTATGTATGTGTATCTGTTTACTTATAACCATTTAGGTTTGGATAAAATAATGAAAGACATATCCTTGTCAACCTAGGTTTTCTAGAAGAGAGTGATGAGAATGAAATACAAGAGGAGTGGGGAGGGGACAATAAGCCAATATGACAAGAAATTTAAAAGGCTGCACTAAAGCAAAGAGACACAAAAACACAAAATCTAGCAAGTATGTTATCGTATTTGTATAATTATCTATAATGAAAGATAAGTATAAAAACCATAATTTATAAAGACCATGAAAGGAGTTAGTCTCAAGAATTATTTGGTAAGGTGAGCCTTAAATCGTTGGAAAATGATAGGTGCCAACAACACGATTATTTTTAACATGAAGTTCAAATCTAGCAACTGAGAGATATTAATGTTCAGGTCCTCCTCAAGTATATTCTGATTCATTCAATATTTCATTAATATAGCAGCAACAACAAGTAAGTACTCAAAGATCTACAGTGGGTGAAAGATTTGCAAACACTTCTACCCACCACTAAAGCAGGACCTATTCTCCTACTGCTAAACTGTGGTGTTTTTCTTTTGAAATAAGCTTCCAGAATAAAAGGACACAAAATAGAGTGGAAAGTTCATGTATTTTAGGGTTAGCCAGGCCTCAGTTTTATTCCAGGTTTTGCCACCACTGTCTGTAATCAAGTTGATGTTGACAGTAAACCCACACTTATTATCTTTCCATTAATCTGTCTTTCATAACTGCATGTCTATAGCTGTGAGTTCCAGTCAGATGGTGTGAGTAAGCACAGGTTAGCCACAAGGGGAGTTTATCATAGCCTAGATTAGTCGCTGTGGGACCTCGAGTTAGATATTTTCCTGTTTCCTCATCCATAATGCGGAGGTAAATAGCAATATTACTCAAAAGATTATTGTAAGGGCTTCTCTGGTGGCGCAGTGGTTGGGAGTCCGCCTGCCGATGCAGGGGACACGGGTTCGTGCCCCGGTCCAGGAGGATCCCACATGCCGCAGAGCGGCTGGGCCCGTGAACCATGGCCGCTGAGCCTGTGCTCCACAACGGGAGAGGCCACAACAGTGAGAGGCCCGCGTACCACAAAAAAAAGAAAGAAAGAAAGAAAAAGATCATTGCAAGAGTTCAATTAGATAGTAGATGTAAAGCACTGATTAGGGTAGTATACACATTAAAAAGTGTTCAATAAGAACAACTAGACTAAGACAGTAATATCTAATTCAGTCATAGACCATAGATTTAGGGAAAAATGACTGGGACAAATCTCAACTCAGGACTAATATTTTGGACTTTGTGTGTGTGCATGTGTGTGTGTATGTGTGTGTCATATCATGATGAAGATTGAGTGTTATGAATTGCCAAGGAATTTTCCACATTGAACCTAATAAATATGGAAACATAGATAAATATAGAAAGGTGGAAATAAAAGCAAACTTAGAAATTTAAAAATTTTCCTGATTAAAGACATTAATGAGTTTCCAACCATGAATTCTTTTTTTTAGGGTGATTACAAGGAACTTTATTCTTATTTATAATAAGTTGAACATTGATTTACATCATAGAAAAAGACAGGTTTAGGAAAAAGATAATGTTCTGTTCTGCAAGTATAAATTTTCCATCTATGTCATCATTATCCTAAATGTAGTCTACACTATTAAGAAATTGATTCCACTTCTCTTATTTTGCCTTTTTTTTTAAACAGAAGAACCAAAACCATACTTTAAATCTTGTTGGTAATAGTTATACACATTAAGATGTGGAAATATTGTATTTAGTATACACTTCAAAATGCCATTTTATTGATAACTACTTTTGAAAAAATATGTTTGATTTCTTAATAAGTTGACCAATCAATGGAATGATTTTAGAGTAAACTTCTTGAATAAAAATAAAACTTTTTTCCAAGCTGATAGGATGCTTAGACTGATAGGATGAGAAAAAAAGCTGAGTCTTTGTTACGTTTTCTGTAGAATCTTAGACAACCATGCATTCTTTACTGTCATGCAGCGTATCATCTTTTATGTGCATTGTAGCATACCAGCATTACTTTCTGTACAACTTCCAGTAAATCATTTGCTTCCATTGCTTCAGGTTATCAGAAAGGGTCTTTACTAGAGAAACTCTTAAGTTCAGTTTTAGAATACTCTGACTTTATGACTGCAAAAGAGCTTAATTCCCAATTTTCTACTCTGAGTCAACACGTAAGAGAATTATGAAAGACCTTCTGGCTGTGTCTCTGTATTTATTTTCTGCCTCCAAAATCTTTCTCCTTCTCATCCATTATCCCTATTCTTCAAGTTTCTTCTCCAAGTATTTCTTTAATGACCTTCGTATTGCCTTCATTTTCCTCCGATGAGAGATGCAAAAATGGAATCTAGACTAGAGAAATAAGATAATCCCAACTTCAGTACTAGTAGCCCAACTCTTTAAAAAATTGTAACAGTTGTTTTTTCTTCCTTTTTTGAATTCCTCTACAAAAGTTTTTCTCATACTTCATTGTACCTCCTCCATTTCCTATGTTCTCATGCTTCATTGTACCTCCTCCATTTCCTATGTTCCAACTTTTATCCCATCAAACTTTATCTCATTCCTGTTAGTATGAGATCCCAGATTTTGAAATGACTTCTTTCCCATTATTTCCATTGGAAGGAAGGGGAAGATTGGGCAGTCTCTTTGCCAAAGAAATGCTTGACCCAGTGTTTGTTTGGAGGAAGGAAAACTCACAGTAACAAAGCACCTCCCAATATTACACCTTCTGCTAGTAATATCAGAAATAGTGTGAACTCTTGATTCTCAGCCTTCTTTGGATCATCTTCTGAAAGAAGAAAGGGCAAAAAAGAAAGTGAATTTTGGAGAAGGAAATTAGTAACTTGAGAACTTTATCCATGAGAAGACTCTTTTTAACCTTAAAAATTGCCCTGTTCACCACTTACATCACTGTTCCCTGGTTATTCTGATCTTTATTAATTACTTAGACTCCTAGGCTCTACAAAACTTTTTCTCTTACTGCCCCTAGCCTAATTTCTCCACCTTTAGTACAGCTTTTTCATTTCTAAGCTCTTCAGTTATCCAGTGCCTGGTAATTCATACTGGTACAAATTTTGTCCAGCATCTTAGCTCTTATTTGTGGCATTAGTATGACCTACAGAGAAGGTGATCAACAAATATTTGTGGAGTAAATCAGTGAAGAACTCCTTGATCCTTGGCCTTTCAAAATGCCACACTGCAATCTTTGTTACCTGCACAATATTCTCCTTTGAAGCACCGAGTGGTGATGCGAAGACAGGTCCAACAATCCAGGATAGGGCCTTCAGTCACGACTGATAGAGAGAAGAAAGATAGTTGGAAGGGAGCCATGGCATGGAGTTTCCTTAGCTCAGACACCAAGTATGGGTTAGATCTCAGGCATTTCCATTGGTTACATTGCTGTGACTTTCTTCTTCCCCTAGCAATCAATTTTTTTGATGGGTCAAAACCCTAAATAATTTAAGTCAGATCTCTGGGAAGAAGTAGGAAAATGATGGCTCAGCTTATATTGGTGCTTTGGGTTATAAACTATACTATAGAAGGCCTCTTAGCACCTCTAAAATCTCTGGGGTGTCTGAGATTTTATAAACTATATTTTGTTGTCAGAGATCGTTGATATTCCCCCTTGTAGCCAATAGCTCTAGGAATTGTGTTCTCAACGTGACAAGTAGAAGAGATAGGGTCATATAGAGCACAGGAGATGGGAAAATATGGCTGAAACCTCAAGACATCACATATACTGTACGTACCATAATCTTCAGAACAAGCTAAAAGAGAATCAGAAAGATCTAATGAGCTTAGAATCAACTTAGTGTTTGCCATATTTATACCCAAGTCATCATTATTTAGTTACCCATTAAGTTCCAGCCACCCCTCCACCCATTCTAAATTATTCTAATGTGAAATCACATTCCTCCTCTCACCCCTCCTTTCCTCTTCTTCTCACATAATTTCAGTGTTGTTAGATAGACATCTTATATTACCAACTTCAGAGAAGTTCTTTAATAGTTCTTTCAGTTTGGATTCCAGGTTTTGGCGGACATCGAGAAGCTTGACTTGAAGGATAAGGGCACCTAAAGAGGGGTGGAAGGGACATCAGAAAATAGGGGTGGCCTATCCCTTCATAATTTAATCCTAATTGTTTTGCCTTGTTTTCCCCAGTGAATTTTTCTCATACTTTCTTGGGTAGTCCAGTCTCTTAACATTGAAACAGTACCTCACCTTTCCATGTTTCATTGCTCAGTTTATAAAGTTCATTCTTCAGCCACGTTCTCAAATTGACAACCTTTTGAACAGCTAGAGAGGAGGGGTGAAGGAACATGTGGGAGAATAATTACATTTATGGAGGAAATTATGTGGGCCCAGGTGCTCTCTTCCCTACCTCCCTTCTCCCTTCCACCCCCCAAACTCTCAGGGACTTGAGCTTCCCTCACCCAGCACCCGAAGCATCTTGTCACTGTGGGAGACCTTGAAGCTTAAACGGATCATCTTCTTAATCTGCCGTTCAAGCAGATGAGTTCGGCCAGGGACTTCTGAGGGTACCAGCTTTACCAGCAAGGACTTAGTATCCTCGATGAATTTGGGGGTCACATTCCAAACAGCATTTGACCCCGTGGAAGGCTGCCAGGGACAGGGGCAGGAGCAAGAGCAGCCGCAGGTCCCCCATTTCCTTGCCCCGACCACCCTTGCCTCAAGATCAGGTTGTCCTGGCAACTAGTTCCCCAAGTTCCCTTTCCTTCAAAACTCCAGGAATGAGAGCCTCGTCCTGGATAGTCTGACTCCACCTTCCCCTCTGTTTCCATCCCACTTCTAGGCAATCTCATTTCTCTAAGGATCTTCAGTTTTCTGACTTTTATCCTTCATTCCAGAGAGGGAACTTCCAGCGGGGGAGCAGATACCTGAGTTCTGAGTGTGGAACAGAGAGAGAGAGAGAAGTCTTGTGCTCACACAAGCAGAGTTCCGTGCATGGAGATATCTCAGAAAAAGTCTTTAACTCTTTGCCTTACTGTGTTCTTAGTAAATTCGCACACTCCTGCTGATCACTGAAGTAGTATCTCAATAGCAGTGGGTGTTGGAAGAGATCTCTTAGGACTTCAGATTGCTTAACCCAAGCTCTGCTTTTATAGAAGAGGTAAGAAAAACTTGGAATATTGAGCTTCTTGGGGTCCCAGTCCCTGACGTTAGCAGTATTGTTGAAAATTAGCAATGGGGGTCTGCATATAATTCATAATCATTGATAATAATGATTTTGATACAATTGATAATTCCTCAGAAATTTAGGCTACCTTTGTTTGTAGGAATATTTCTCCAGCTATGCTCTATAACCTTTTTATATATCATTCTTCTTTTAGAGAATCTGGAGCCAGGAGACTAGAAACAACAGTTGAGGAATACATAGTGATGAGTGAAACTCCAGTAGTGTTCAGGGTTCTTTAACAGGCACCTCTTGAAAGTGCTGATGACACACTTTGTGTAACATATAAGAAAATAACTACAGTTATCATGGGCTGTGTTCTCAGGACACTTCCATGGAATGTGGACAAATAAACATGTTTTTCCTTCAGTTTAAGGCTCTTTGAATAAGAATTTTCTTTGTTATATGAAGAAATTAAGGCTGCTTTGCAGACTTTCCAGAGTACTAGTTACCTCTTTTATAATATATTGCATGTATGGCTGTGACCCCTGGAAACTAGGAAACCCTGGGATCTTCAAAGGTTGGTGGTAGATTTTAGACGTAAGGTATGGGAGAGTCCTGGGGTAGAAGGTTGTGAGGGAAGTTAAAAGAACTACCACTAATTATATGCCTTCCATGTGCCTGATTTTGTCTTAAAAACACTGTAGATGGAATGTCCCAAGTCCTCATGGATGGCACAACAATACTTGGAGAGATTATTTCCATTTTATAGATAAGAAACTGAGGCTTAAAATAATTCAGCGGTTAGGGATCTGGATTCAAACTCATGTCTGTTTAACTCTAAACTCTATATACTTTATCTACTGCCTCAATATTTTCTGGGATAAAACAGAAAACAATCTCTTGGAATTTGATAAATTAGAAGATGGTGGCGGGGAGGGAGTATAATTCAAATCCTTTGATGTTCCAGAACTGGCACTTCTCCACTCTGGTTTTATGTTCCCTTGGCTAGATGATCTCATCTTTAGATGACCCCCAAAGGATTTTCACAGGCTGAGGTCTGAAGGTATGTGTGGCAATGGTATTAAAGTAACTCCGGAAACCAAAGTTGGAGACTAAGAGGGTTAAGAAACTTGGCAGGCAGGTGGCCAAGTATGAGGAAAGACTATTCTTCAAGAGAAAACACATGTTATAGATGAGATATTTTCCAGTTAACAATACGTGCCTTTACTTTTGGATTAGACAGCTTAAAGGGAACACTTTATCATACTACGGAATAATTCTACCTCATTCCATGGCACATTTTCTTGACCTTGACCTAGTGACCCATCTACCAT
Organism: Phocoena phocoena; assembly: GCF_963924675.1. NCBI lineage: Eukaryota > Metazoa > Chordata > Mammalia > Artiodactyla > Phocoenidae > Phocoena > Phocoena phocoena. The sequence continues at coordinate 42,696,312 of NC_089224.1, read as the reverse complement.
TTTTGTTCTTGCTTTACCCTCCCAGCTTAATTTGCAACCCAAGATTTTTAGGATGAGAGAAAAAATAATTTGAGTTTTGTATAGTCTTGGGAAGACTGGAAATAACAAACCATTTCCTAAACAGACAGGTAGAGCTTGAAATTGAAAGGTGCATGTAAAAGGGGAAACAGTGGAGGAACTATCATTTTCATGGAGTAAACAGTAGACAGAAAACAACAATGTGTGCTAAGGTAAAGAAAGAGATACACACAGAGGTCTGGGGAAGACAGAACAGCACTAAGTCTGGAGGAATTCTTTATAGAGAGGCCAGGTCCAGGAGACTAGAAACAATTAATGAATATATGGTTATGAGTGGGACCCAGTAATGTTCAGGAGCCTTTAGGGGAAGCATCGTGAAATTACTGATGATGGTGTATATAACATGTAAGAAAATAACCACAGTTAACATGGGATAGTTCTTTGGATTTCGTATATGAAAAGTATTTTAGCTTTGGAAAAGAAGAGCTGTCTGGAAATTGATTAATAATATAATGATCACATTACCTAATTAAAATAATAGTACTTGTGTCAGGGAGGCAAAAGGCTAACACCCAAATCCTAGAGTGGTAATGCTAGTGTTTGGTTTGGATCAGCATCAAGGGGGTATGATTTATGGTCAGTGTGAATCTGTAGAATAGCTACCTGAGCTCCGTATTTGCCTCAAATAGTAGAAAAGATACATAACAGCACATGCATTCGTAATATTGTACCAAATATATATTTGCTTGTTTGTTGTTCTTACAGAGATAAGGTATTCATGGGCAGCGTTGTGGGGTTTTTTTTGTTTTTTTTTTTTGTCATACAGCACTATCAATTAGAGAGTCCCTCTTTTAAGGGCTAGAACCAGATGTGTTGTAACATTTGGCCTTTTTTACAAGTCATATAATGCACTGAGGTTTAAAATCTGAAGAACAAGTTTCATAAAGAAGAGCGAGAAGCTTCTCACGGTAATTTGCCCACGTTCCATGGTGGATCCCAGATCCATATAAAAAATAAAAATAATGAATCTCTGTCCCTAAAGCTTCTTACATCATCTTTTCTCCTGGGTTATCTGTCCCAGCTGAGCCCTGCTGCATTGCTTTTCTTATCGCTTCACTTGATTATCTACAAGTTTGTCAAATGATCTGGATATTTCTTATAGTCAGGTGATGTTAACTTCTTTCCTGATTGTAAACTGAGACTAGGAAGCCATTATTTGATATTTGGCTATGTTATAAATTATCTTTCTAGGCAGTATAATAATCATAGGTTTAAATATTTAAATAATTACTATGTGCCAGATATTTCACATGTAAAATAATTTCAATATTTTCTGTATTCCTGTTCATTTACATTCCATTGTCATTAAGCCAATCTCTCCATATTCTACTCATCTTTTAGGAAAAGTCATAAGGTTTGAGCCTGGAAAACTTTGAAGAAATCTCTACCTGATAGGAAATCAAACTAAAAGTTGATCCAATCAGTAGGGATTGTGGGAAGAATGAGGGGGAGAGAAGTAAAGGAAGCAGAAGATGTGTGTCACAACCTCTTCTCTCTGGGAAAGTCCCAGGAGGGAAGATATATTAGGTTAAAGGAAATAGTGAGGGGAGAGAAGCTTTTGCCTTGCATCCTTTAGCAGCTCTGAAAACTACACCATTACCCACACGCAGATAATAGTACCTAAGGAAAAGCCTGTAGGACTGGATAATAGAAGACACTCCTGAGGCAGTGCCAGTTCCCACATGGCATGGAAAAACAAATATGTTCCCACTGGCTGCTAGGCAAGTGAACTCAGGATCTGACTGGGGAACTTGCCAGTGTGTATCATTAAAGCTTTAGGTAAAGGGTCCTTTGTCTGAGATCTGGATAGCAAACCACCAGGCCAAGAAAGGAAAAGGAGTCTGCAGCAATCCCCAGGGCCTCGATGGGACCAAATTGTTAGGAAAGGCCACTAGACCCCAAGGAAAGAGAGAACAGATTCGAAGTGTTCCACTTGCAGAGCTTCTCAGCAAACACTGCAAGAATAGTGAGAGGTAGGGTGGTACCAACTTTACCTTAAAGATACCAACACATTGTCAAAGAATGAAGCAGATATCCTCAAAGTTAAAAAAAAAAATGCTGTCATGCCAGGGAACACACATCAGTGAAGAAATTCACTGCAAAGTTCACTGAGGAAGAAAACGCAGGGGTTTTAAATACTAGAAAGAGAGTTCATTTTTAACATACTTGGTAAGATGGATTGAGTCCATAGTTAGGTAAAACAAGCTTGATTTTTCAGTGATTAGGAAGATATTTTAATTAGGCCCAAGAAAGGTCTAGCATCCCAGAGTTTCTCAGTGTTCATGGTTTCTTATCAGTTTCAGGAGGTTGAGCTAGCTAGGGTGGAAAATATAACAGTTTTATATGTCCTAAGTAGGTGCTGTTATAAATGGACAACTTTCCTCAACATGCTATGCACCCATGGGCCCCCTTCAACCATGGGGGTGGTTCATGAATTAACATAGGACCCCCACTTCCCCATTCTTAGTTTCCATTTTACATAGAAGCAGGGAAAGGGGGAAATATGAAAAAATGATTCCTCCAAAGGAAATTTAGTTACCTTAAGAAAATGTTCAAATTTTGGGGTGGGATCAAATTTATCATATTGTTCTAATATTTCTTTTTTTTCCTCTCCCCAGTGAGGTAAGAAGTAAGGTTTCCAGAGAAAGTTCAGACCAACTATAGACTATGAAGAGGCTATGTATCCTTTGTATATCGGAGAATAGTGTAAATAGGTGAGCTTGCAGCATAAACGCCACAGTATTTAGTACTCACCACAAGTGTGCATTACTGTTTCCTCTACATAAAATATGAGCCTGATGTTCAGAGACGCTAAGGGGAGTGTTGAAGGTCACACACCTAGTAAGGGAAAAATTTGGGGTTGTAACAGACATTTGTCTGCCTTCTAAGTCCATGTGTTTCCAAAATACCAAAATGTCCCTTGAAGAGTTAATTCAAGGTAAAAATCATCACTGCCTCTAATTAGCAAGAAGAGAGACCCTCAGGAAATTATTTTTGTGAGAAAAGAAAAATTATTTTAAACAATAAATGGAGTCTGTAACCCCAATAATCTTTTAATATTTCTTCTCACATCCAATTCTTTTTCTTCCTTTTAAGTTACTTGTACAGAGAATATGAAGAACATTTATGTTCAACTGTAGCTTCTTTGCTTGTCAATTGCAGTACTCAATTTTCTTTAATACTGTATATAAAAGGCATAGGTTTTAATCTAGTTTACCTTAAGTAAATACTAGGCAAATGTAGTACTACTCCTTTTCTCCCTTCAAATGAAATTAAAATACAATAATATAAACAGCTATAAGAACACAATATCCAATAACAAGAAGTAACATCGTTGAACACATAATCTGTGTCAAATAGTGTATATTCTTTACACGCATGATTTTATAAAATCCTCATGCTAAGAGATTAGTACTATCAGCCCCACTTAGAGATGGGAGAACTGAGAGGGAGTAAAGTACTTTACACTAGAGCACAGAGCTCTGAGGTGGTATAGCTTGCATTCTTTTCTTTTATCTGTTTCACTTAAGTTTATACACCTATTATTGCATGTGTGACAGTAAAGAGCCACTTTTCCTTTCTACAAAAGAACAGTTACATAGAAAGCCATTTATACCTAAGGTCCTGATTTTATAGGCTAAGGATATACAGTAGTTCATATTCTTCTTGGTTCTGTTTCCAAACCATAGTCTGAAATTGTCCACTTCTTTCCTTCTCAGATTCCACCATCACAGTGCAAACCACTATCGCCTCTTACCTGGAGAGTATTACAATATCCTCTCCTAACTGGCCTCCCAGTCTCACTTCTTGCCCCACATGTCCATTCTTCCCACAGCAACCAGAGTGGGCTTATAAAAATGTAAATCAGGTCATTCCCATCTTCTGTTTCTGTAACTTTCCACTGCACTGAGAACAAACAAGCTGGCCTGCAGGGCCTTCTATGATATGATGTGGCACATGTTCAGATAGCTGTGTCCATCCTGGGCCACTCTCCCTCACACCTCTTAGGCTCCAGGCTGGCCTCCTCTCACGGCTGAGCACTCGCTATTCCATGAGCCGGGAGCTCTGTTATCTCACATCCCCATGGCTGGCTTCTGCTCATCCTTTAGACTCCAGCTAAGTATCACATCCTCAGAATGTCCTCTCTGACTACCCTTTCTACAAATACCTCTGCCTTCCCTCATTCCAATTCTGCTATTTTCTTTTTTGAAGTATAGTTGATGTACAATATTATATAAATTACGGGTCTGCAATATAGTGATTCATAATTTTGAAAGGTTATACTCCATTTATAGTTATTATAAAATATTGTCTATATACCCTGTGTTGTATAGTGTATCCTTGTAGCTCACTTTATACAAAATAGTTTGTACTTCTTAATCCCCTACCCCTGTATTGCCCCTCCCCCATTCCCTCTCCCCACTGGTAATGACCAGCTTATTCTCTGTATCTATGAGTTTGCTTCTTTTTTGTGTTATTCCATAGTTTGTTGTGTCTTTTGGATTCCACATGTAAGTGATATCATACAGTATTTGTCTTTGTCTAAATTATTTCACTTAGCATAACATCCTCGAAGTCCATGTTGTCTCTAATTTCATTTTTTATGGCTCAGTAATATTCCATTGTATATATATGTACCACATCTTTATCCATTCATCTGTTGATGGGCACTTAGGTTGCTTCCATATCTTGGCTATTGTAAATAATGCTACTATGAACGTTGGTATGCGTGTATCTTTTCGAATTAGTGTTTTTGATTTTTTCAGGTATATACCCAGGAGTAGAATTGCAAGGTCATATGGTAGTTCTATTTTTAGTTTTATTGAGAAACCTCCATACTGTTTTTCACAGTGGCTTCACCAATTTACATTCCCACCAACAGAGTACAAGGGTTCCCTTTCCTACACATCCTCTCTAATATTTATTTGTGGTCATTTTGATGATAGCCAGGTGTGAGGTGATATCTCATTGTGGTTTTGATTTTCATTTCCCTGATGATTAGCAGTGTTGAGCGTCTTTTCATATGCCTGTTGGCCATATGCATGTCCTCTTTAGGAAAATGTCCTTTCAGATCTTCTGCCTATATTTCAATCAGGTTGTTTGTTTCTTTGATGTTGAGTTGTATGACCTGTTTATATATATATTGGATATTAACCCATTATAGATCATATCATTTGCAAACATTTTCTCCCATTCAATAGGTTTTTTCATTTTGTCAGTGCTTTCCATTGCTGTGCAAAAGCTTTTAAGTTAAATTAGGTCCTATTTGTTTATTTTTGCTTTTATTTCCTTTGCTTTAGGAGACAAATACAAAAAAAATTGCTACGATTTATGTCAAAAAGTGTTCTGCCTATGTTTTCTCCTACGAATTTTATGGTTTATGGTCTTAGATCTTTAATCCATTTTGAGTTTATTTTTGTGTATGGTGTGAGAAAATGTTCTAATTTTATTCTTTGACATGCAGCTGTCCAGTTTTCTCAGTACCACTTATTGAAGGGGCTATCTTTTCTCCATTGTATAGTCTTGCCTCCATTATTGTAGATTAATTGAAAATAAGTGTGTGCATTGTTCCATGTGCACTTGAAAAGAATGTGTATTCTGTGGCTTTCAGGCAGAATGCTCTCTATATATAAATTAAGTCCCTCTGGTCTAATGTGTCATTTAAGGCCAGTGTTTCCATATTGATTTTCTGTCTGGATGATCTGTCCATTGATGTAAGGGGGTGTTAAGGTCCCCCATTATTATTGTGTTACTGCCAATTTCTCCTTTTATGTCTGTCAATATTTACATTATATACAGTAAGTCCCCTACATATAAACCTTCAAGTTGTGAACTTTCGAAGATGTGAACATGCGTTCCATCAACATCAGGAGTGAGTGAAATTGCAGCTTGCCCTTCATCTCCTAGTGCTGAAGATCCTTCAGCTCTACCATGTCCCACCTCCTCTCCCTCCTCCAGTCAGTAACCCTTCTTGCCTGTTCACTTGATGACAGCCCTTGTATGCCTCCTCTTTTGCTGTACTACTGTACTACTGCACTTTTCAAGGTACTGTACTGTAAGTTTAAAAATTGTTTTCTTCTTGTGTGTGTTTTTTTTATGTATTATTTGTGTGAAGAGTATTATAAACCTATTACAGTACAGTGCTATATAGCCAATTGTCTTAGTTGGATACCGAGGCTAACTTTGTTGGACTTATGAACAAATTGGACATATGAACACGCTCTTGGAATGGAACTCATTCGTATGTAGGGACTTACTGTATTTAGTTGCTCTTGTGTTGGGTGCATATATATTAACAATTGTTATACCTTCTTCTTGGATTGATCCCTTGATCATTATGTATTGTCCTTCTTTGACTCTTTTAAGTCTTTATTTTAGTATTTATTTTATTTGATGTAAGTATTGCTACTCCAACTTTCTTTTGATTTCCATTTGCATGGAATACATTTTTCCATCCCCTCACTTTCAGTCTGTTTATGTCTTTAGATCTGAAGTGAGTCTCTTGTAGGCAGTGTATATATGGGTCTTGTTCTTGTATCCATTTAGCCACTCTTTTCCCTTTCTTCTCTTGTTCTCTTCCCTTGTGATTTGATGACTATCCTTAGTGTTATGTTTTCCTTTTTTGTGAGTATATCTATTATAGATTTTGGTTTGTGGTTACCATGAGGTTTTTATATAGCAATCTTGCTATATATATGATTGTTTTAAGTTGCTGATCTCCTAATTTCAAATGCATTTTAAAAACCCTCCATTTGTACTATCCTTCTCTCATGATTGCTGTTTTTTCTATCATATCTTATGCCTAATTGTTTTGTGTATCCCTTAACTGCTTATCGTAGATATAGATGATTTTACTACTTTTGTCTTTAAACTTTCTATTAGTTTTGTGTGTAGATGATTTCCTACCTTAACTGTATGTTTGCCTTTACCTATGAGTGTGTTCATTTCATAATTTTCTTGTTCTTGTTGTGACCTTTTCTTTTTCATCTCGAGAAGTTCCTTTAACATTTGTTGTAAAGCTGGTTTGGTAGTGATGAACTGTTTTAGCTTTTGCTTTTCTGTAAAGCGTTTCATCTGTCCATCAGAATGAATGAGAACCTTGCTGAGTAGGGTATTCTTGGTTGTAGGTTTTTCCCTTTCATCATTTTAAATATATAGTGCCAGTCCCTTCTGGCCTGCAGGATTTCTGCTGAAAAATCAGCTGATAGCCTTATGGGAGTTTCCTTGTATTTGTTGCTTTTCCATTGCCGCTTTGAATAGTTTATCTTTAATTTTCATTTTAATTACAATGTGTCTTGGTGTGTTCCTCTTTGGGTTAATCCTGTATGGGACTCTCTGTTGCTTCCTGGACTTGGGGTGACTGTTTCCCTTCCCAGGCTAGGGACGTTTTTAGCTTTTATGTCTTCAAATATGTTCTCAGGCCCTTTCTCTCTCTCTTCTGGCTTCTGGGACCCCTGTAAAGTGAATATTAGTGTGCTTGATGTTGTCCCAGAGGTCTCTTAAACTGTCTTCATTTCTTTTCATTTTTTTTTTTATTCTGTTCAGCTTCAGTGATTTTCACTACTCTGCCTTTTACCTCATTGATCATTTGTATCATTTACCCTACTCTTTATTTTTTATAGTGTATTTTTCCTTCCATTTAGTGTATTCTTTATCTCTGCTTGGTTCTTTATATTTTCTGATTCTTGATTAAAAACTTCTAACTTCTTGCTCTGTACATATATTCTTCTCCCAAGTTCTTTGATTATCTTAACAATCATTACCCTGAACTTTTTCTCAGATAGATTGTCTATCTACACTTCACTTAGTTGTTCTTTGGGGTTTTATCTTGTTCCTTCATCTGGAACATGTTTCTCTGCTGCCTCATTTTGTCTAAGTTGTTTTGTATTTTTCTGTATTTGGTAGGTTAGTTGCATTTCCCAACCTTGGAAAGGTGGTTTTCTCTAGGAGTCATCCTATGCATCCCTGAAGTGGACTCCCATCTGGTCACCAGAGCTATATGCTCTAGGGGGTCTACTAATGAGGGATGTATGGGTCCTTTAGTTGTAGCGAATTGGCTATGTGGACAGCCTGGTAGGCTTGATTGGCTCCTAGTCTGGTTGGTTGCCAGACCCTGCCATGTGTGGAGGCTGTTGGCTGTTGTTTGGTAGGGCCTGGTTATGAGGTGGCTGAAGCGGAACCGCATGGAGTCTTGGGGCTAGTGCTGGCTCACTGGTGGGCAGAGTCAGGGTCCAGTGTGCCTGCTCACTGGTGGATGAAGCCAGGTCTTGGGATTAATGCCAGACTACTGGCAGGCAGAGCTGAGTCCTGCAGTCTGGCTTCCAGGCCCAGGAATCCCAAAGCTGGTGTCAGATGATCGCTGGTGTGGAGGGGGCGTTTCCTGATGCAGTTGGGTACAGGGTCCTGGGTGTCCCAAAGCTTGTGTTGGCCATGCTTGGTCCCAGTTCATCCCAGGGCAGGGTCTGACCTGCTGTGGGCCGGCGGGTTCTGCAGGCTGGGATATTTTAGTTTTTGTGGATCTGGTGTCTGCCCCCTGGTGGGTGAATCTGCTCCAGAGGCTAGAGGAGGCTTCCCGGAGGATAGGACCAGTGCCTGTCTGCTGGTGTGTGGCACCAGGTCCTGTCCTGTGGTGAGCAGGACTGTGTCTAGAGGCATGTCTAGAGGTGGCTCTGGGCTCAGGAAGTTTTTAGGTGGCCTGTCTGGTGATGGTTGGGGCTGTGTCCCTGTCTAGGTAATTGCTTGGCCTGAGGCCTACTACCACTGGTTCCTACAGGCTGTTGGGTAGGGCCAGGTCTTGGTGCTAAAAAGCTAGAGGGAGAATTCCACAATGGCGCCTGCCTGCATCAGTGTCCATGCTGTAGAAGAATCTCCCGTGAATGGCTGCCACCAGTGTCTGTCTCCAGGATAAGCCATAGCTGCCCCCCACCTCTCTGGGGGACACTCCAAGACCAGCAGGCAGGCCTGGACCAGGCTCCTATCAAATTACGGCTTTTGTGCTGGGTCTTGGAAGCTGTGAGAGACTTTGTGTGCTCCCTTTAAGAGTGAAGTCTTTATTTCCCCCAGTCCTTTGGAACTCCTAAAATAAACCCCCACTGGCCTTCGAAGCCAAGTGCTTTGGAGGCTTGTCTTCCCGGTGTAGGACCCCTGGGCTGGGGAACTGGACATGGGGCTCAGAACTCTCACTCCTGTGGGAGAACCTCTACAACATAATTATCCTTTAGTTTGTGAGTCACCCATCCGGGAGTATGGGACTTGATTATATTGTGAGTCCGCCCCTCCCACCCATCTCGTGTGGTTTCTTCTTTATGTCTTAAGTTGTATAAGGTCTTTTCTGTTAGGTTTCAGACTTTTTTGTTGATGGTTGTTCTGCAAATAGTTGTGATTTTTGGTGTGCTCATGAGAGGAGGTGAGCTCAGGGCATTTCTACTCTGCCATCTTGACCCTGGCTCTAGAGCTTGCATTCTTAACCCCATTTGAATGATTCTCTATTTATATTCTTTTAGTCACTAAACTCCCTCTTACCCTTTATTAGTCAATTTTTTTTTAAAGTCCCCTACTCCTGTGCCTAATGAATTATCATATTTCTGAAAAACTGACACTTAGTGGGTGAGGCATTGTGGCCTAACATATGGCGTTGCACTCAGTTCTAATTCTGGTCCTTGTAGAAACAGATTTCTCTTCAAAGTATAGAGTTAAGGGGGAACCTCTTAGTTGAATTTACCTATGTTGTCACTACCCTTTAACAATTAATCTTATTGTTGATGATTCCTTTGCATTAAACTTCCTTTCATTAATATAAAAATTACATTTGGACCTTTCTCTGTATGCAGAATTTTATTTGTTATCTTGTCTTGAAATGATTGAGTTTCCTCTTAATTTTTTCTAATATGCTAAGTAAATATTTTCCGCTTAAATATACCCTCATTTCAGTACTACAGCTGTATTGGGTTATCGATCCATTCACCAGGAATTTAATAAATTGTTATATCTTGCAGGGTCTTCTGAAAAATGGTCTGACGAAAATTTACTATATACCTATTTACTACCTAATGACCTAAGAGGAAGCTGAATGGGTCAACCCTGAGGCAGGAAGGTTTCAATTCAATGAAAGAAAGAGCACTTGGTGAAAGCGTTACTGACTTTAACTATTGGAATGAGCTACTAAAGAAGGTGTGGAATCTCCTTTCCTAGAGGAGATTAGTGTTCACCTCTGTCAGTGTTGGCACTCTTGCCTAGGGATTTGGGCTTAACTGAATGGGTTCCTCCTAGCTGACACAGCTGCTGTCATATACAGAGAATGAAAACTTGAAAAGTATATTTCATATTAATTTTTCCTTAAATTTAGTACAAGTTTAACAGCAGATATGTGTTCAATTTCTTTTTCAAAGAATGGTAATTATGGTATTATGTACAGTGAATGGGAAAACAGTTTGTCAATTTCCATATTCTGTAAATTATTATTTTTTGGCATAAATATATTCACCAAGAGGGATTCTAGAAACCAACCCAAATTGGTTTTTAACTGGTAAGGGAAATAATTGAGAGAAATATAAAATGTTTTTCAATTGCAGCTATTTGAGAATTTTACCATTTCATTTTCTTTCTCTGGTGCAGTAAGAGAAGACCTTGACAAAATGTGCATTGAGCACTTTTCATTTATGCCAGGTTTAGCTCTATGTCTGAAGGGCATATGTGACAAATTGGTCATACATTATCTCATTTACAGTCTGAGTTTTATGAGCTCCTGTAAAAACAATTACCATATATACATTTTACAATAAATGGGCAAAGTGGCTGCAAACAATATGGAAAAGTCAATAATTAATTTCAGATTTCCAAATGTAGCAGAGACGCTGGAGCTTTCTCTTCTTTTCAAAAGAGATGGTTTCTTTGTTAGGAATATGCAAGCATGTTAATTCATTACTCTGTGGTTTCTCTTTTTCCAAAGCTTGTCGAATGCCTAATTTATGTGCAAGGCCGAAAGCTGTTTAAACGGATAATATGCCTCCTTCATGAGAAATACCACCGCTTTATGCTCCATTAAATGCAGACGTTGACTCTAAGATACATACCAATTATTTCTTTCCAGAAACAGCAGCATAGTTTTTTTTCAACACAGGACAACAGATTATTGCAGGCTGCTATTAATCTCTACATAGTCCACAGAATACAGAGGACACTATGGAGAAAACAATTGAGTAGCTATTTTAACATTTGCAAAAGTACTATATGGAGAGAAAATAAAAGGAAGATGCTTCTCTGTTTGCTGCCCATAAAATATTTCAATTCTCCTCAGAAAGATAAAAAAAGACACTTAAATTAATCAATAATGACCTGCTGTTGTTGAAGCAGTGCCTGTGGATGAGCACAGATGAGTCTTTATCTGGCAGATCTTTATTTTCCCCAACATCATGTATGGCTGACCACTCTACAGTCCTTCTACATGCTCTATTAGTTGGGTGGTGCAGTTAGTGAAATGCCTATTAACATCCTTAAATGGGTTCTTTTATGATAGCAGCATTGTTTGGTGTATGATAATGGACCAATTTTCATAGTTAAAGCCAGAAAAATACACTAGTACCTCAGCATAACCCGTCGTAGGCTAGAATTTAATATAATGACTGTGGATCATTTTGGAGAGTATGAATCACTATAATTTACAGGACTGTTTACAAAACTAGTGACACTGATACTGGTCCATGTATCAAAGTTCAAGTATTTTAATAGTGAAAAGCCAGTAACCAAGTTATTTGTGTAAAAATTTTAACTTTTCTCATTCATCTAGTCAAAAATATTTTGGTGCCTCCTGTTTAAATTTTATTCAACAAGTATTTATTGGACACTTACCAGTAGTATCAACAAAAATAAAGTGGAGACAGAAATGCCTCTGCCTTTACAGAGCTTGGACTCAAGTATAGTGCTAATATTTTAATCTAAATGGATTTTCTTTTTTGTGCTCTAGTGGCATATTTTTGGTTTCCTTCCTCCTTCCTTCCCTCCCCCTTCCCTCCTTCTCTCCCTCCCTTCCTTCCATCTATCTTCCCATCTATTTTTTTTTTTAATTAGCGATCCCCTTGTTTCTGAATAGGGATTTCACTCTGCTCTGTCCAAATGGAGAAACATTTGGGCAGCATGGTTCACAGATCAGTGAGCCCCAGATTAGCTTAAGCTAATTAGTTTATTTCATTCCCCCAGAAATTTCACAGATAAGTAAACCATTCAGAGTTCATGAGATACTGGCAAACTAGTGGAAGGCTTTGGGGAAAAGACATTTCCTACTTCTTCCTCAGGAACTACCAGAAGAAACTTTGTCCTCCAACACTTAGTGATACAAAAATATGAACACTGAGCTGCAACTAACAGAGGTAATTTTGGAACTGGCCCTTAACTGCTTCATGAGAGCTGATTTGTATAACCCATCCTGGATTCAGTTATATACATTGATAGCTTCAAATGGCCGTGGCTGTGTTGGGAGTATTTACACCACAGAAATCACAGATGCTACAAATGAAGGCTTTTTTTCTTTTCCTTTAACTTTTTCCTTTCCCCCTCCCCTCCCCTCCCCTCCCCTCCCCTCCCCTCCCCTCCCCTCTCCTCCCCTCTCCTCTCCTTCCCTCCCTCCCTTTCTTTTTATCTCTTTTTTCTTTTTAGAGGTAGCTACAGAGAGTCCATAGTGTGGAGACAAGGAGACAGCATGAGGCCAGTGGAGAGCTTGAGAGAAAATGGGTCTTGTTAATATAATTTGAACTATTAGAACAAGCTTTACTGGAAACCTGCCGTACTTTTGGAGTTTTTAGTGATGTAAGCATATAACGTGCCCACAAAATAACAAAAGTTTCATGGTCAGTGTACATTATTTTTTGAAGGTAGAACATTCTAAATTAACATTATTCAAAGTGTGTTCTTAGATGCTAATTGAGATTCCATAAAAAAATGGAATATGCATACTGGGACTCATCAGAGAGGGGTTGAAAAATTTGAATATGTAACTGCTTCTCAAGATACATCTAGTAAACTCAGGAGGTTGATAATTTGGAAGAGACAGTTTAATTGTTGAAGACTTGTTGCCTGCAGAGGTAAAGGTTAAGTAATTAAGCAAAATGTATTATTGACCTAATAAGCACTTATTTCAATGATCAGATCTACTCCACTACAAGTTGTAAATTATATTTGCTAGGTATTACTCCAGTGAAAATTTCAAAGCCACATCTGTAATTCTGTACTAGGTACTATCCATCTAGGCAGTGAGTTGAAGAGCTGAGACTAAAGGAAAAGAAAAATCTAAAATAGCAGTGTGGTCAAATTGAAATTTCTGTTTTAATATGACCAGGAAGCAGTGGAGTCACTTGATTCTACTCAGGCTAAAATAAAATACTTAGTGAGTCTCAACAATCAACAAATAACTTCACATTATTACTAATTGATTAAATGTCAAAAATAAGAAACTATACCTAAAATATGATACAACAAATTATTAATAAGGAAACACTTGTATACTTTCTAAAGCTAATTTTTTATGAGTTTTTGGTGAATTTATTGACAATATTAGCAGTGGAGTTAGATCTTAAGTATTTAATGAAGTCCTGATATGTGTGAGGCACTTTCATTTTCATGACAACCTGATGGGCAAATGTCTGATGTTCTCCATTTATTAAGTGAAGAAATTGAACCTCCAAAAGGAAAAATATCTTGTCAAAGCTTATGTGTCCTGTGAGAGCAAGAGTTTGGGTCTAATTCCAGTGTCCATACATAGCTGAATTAGATTACATCGACTAAATATCTTGATGCGTATTTAATCTTAGCCCAATCAAAAGGATAAATGGATGCAGGAGGGATGAAAAGTAGAGGGGAAAGTATTTTTAGTTTCATTTAGATGATGGAGAATATGAAACAGAGGGCAAACCACTGAGATGGTTGAACTAATTCTCACACGTATCCGAGTTGAATTATAAAACATTTTATGACAATGCTTATAGGAATCTGGAAGTTTGTTCTTTAGTGTAGATTGGTACTTGGAAAATAAGGATAGGGTAGAGGAAAAGCTCAAACATGTGGTGATACTTACCTGACCTTTAATGTGTGGATTAAATAAGGAGTTTTTTGTTAGGATGAAATAATCAAGTACTGCAATGTCACAGTATCAAACAGATGACTCAGAGGAATTTAGAAAACCAGAATTATTTCATCAAAATAGCCTTTCAAGTACTATTATATGACCTTGGACAAGTCATTTTATCCTTAGTGGCCTAATAAGATTTTGCATCTGTGACATGAGAATAATAAAACATACCTCATAAGGTCATTGTGAGGATTAAATGGGATGATAATGAACTAAAAATAGTACCTGGTGCTTATTAAATGTAAATGATGATTTAGTGTTGTTGTTATTGTTATTACAAATAATACAAAGTGTTTTTCCTGGCTTTCTCATTTAGTAGCTGTAAGATCCTACACAAATAACTGGATCTCAGTCTTAGTTTTTTTCATTTGTACAAATTCTAATATACTATCATGTTGATCTTTCAGTGTTGTGCTTTGAGTATTAAACTGAACAATGCATATAAAAGCACTTCATAAAATATAAATTGGGGAGTGATATCTTCATGATGCCCTCACTACAAAATCCTATGGATCTTCTAAGTCCACATCGTTGTGGCTTCTGTAGCATTTGGCAGAGAAGGATGCAATCTTTTACTTAAAAGCATAATTTACTTTTTTCTCAATTTTCTACTCATCTCCTCCATTCCTGTCTGAACAACTCTTTTCATTTTCCTCTGCAGAATGCAGTTTTGTTCTTGACCTCTGAATTGGGTGTTCCACAGGGTTCCCCTCAACCCCCTAATATTCTATACTTAATCTGTACCACTTCTATGACTTTTGACATCCCTATCTATACCCACATATCTGCATCCTGAAATGAAATTTACCAAATGAGGCTTGTCAAAGACTAAATTTTTAGTGATTTTCAAAATATATCGAATAAGCTTTATAAAGCTATATCCAACCCCGTTATTCCATTAGATATTGATATAGAAGTAGCTAAGCTGTAGTATCAGGCACCACTAAAATGACATATTTATCACAATTCATGGCTGTAGGCTTTTGGGAGAAATAAGTAGCCTCAGAGGACAAACTAAGCAAACCCAGCCTAATTCAGTTTCGGCAGAGATCATTTTGGCATCTAATTTATAGCATCTTCCTCTTCCTCATCCACTTTTTTATTTATAAAATGTTTATTTAGCATTTATTGTGTGTAGAATACTGAGTTTTCTGAAGGAACAGAGAGATGGTCCTAGGGTGTGAGGAGGATTATTTTTAGTTTCAAGTTGTTGCATATTTTATGTCCTATTCTTACTCCTTGCACTAGTTTTAACTTTTGGGTATCATAAATACGTGTTACACTGAGGAATAAGGATCCTTTTGTAAATATTCAGTCAGACAAATAATCTGCTTCTGATTTGAAGTCAGTCTGAAAGAAGAAAAACATTAACTCCAAGTGAAAATTAATATGCAAGTCTGAATTGAGAAAGTAATTTTCTTCTAATTTGGAGGATAACTCTTCTTAGGAAGATTGTTACTTACCATTTGGAAACTGCTGATTTTATGCAAGGTCATAATAAAAAAATAAATCAAAGTTAAATTGGCATATAAGTAGCTGACCTGTCTAGTATACTAGATACGCATATTACTTTATATATGTGAAGCATGGAAGCCAGTTTTCAAATAGTTTCCTCATTTCAAGCTGCAAAACTCCTCAGACAGAAAGGACAGTAAAATTTCCTCACAGAAGCCAACTGATTTATTTAAATTTTGAATTCCAAACGAGTGAGGATGTCTAGGATTGCTTGAGCAAATACAAAATATTATTCTCTCTTTTGGTGAGACTACTGTATATAAGATATTTGTAATTTATGTTAGCGACTGGTAGTGTATCACAAAGAGAGATAAAGATAAGATTATTTTAAAAAAGGAAGCAGTGACCCAAAACTCTTTGGGAATTGTTTGCTAGAAAATAAAGGTTTGTTGTTGCAGGTGTAACTCGAAAATTACCAGTATGGGAAAAGCTGAAGGGTTGAGATAAAACCAAGGTCACAGCTAATCGTTAGTTGAGTCCAGATTACTAAATCTATGTATAATTTCTTGGTTTCTGGAAAATTCAGTTATAACATAAGGTCTTATATCTCATTTAATCTTTACAATTCCATGAAGAAAGTATTTATAATTTCCATTTTTACAGAGAAAATATTAGGTTTATGAATGTTAAGATGATTTTTCATGGCTGTATAGTTGGCCCATGGCAGAGACAAGATTCAAATCCAGACCTGTCTGATCCCTGGGCCCATTTTCTTTCCACTGTCCTATACTGTCATTATATTACCACTCTTTGCAAGGTGAAGCAACATTATTATAATATTCTATATAATGTGATATGATTTGACACTGACCAGTGATTTTTCAAGTTAAAGAAATTAATTTTGTGCTAGTTCATTTAAAGTAAATCACTCTGTCTTCCCTATGGTCTAGGCCATGTGTTTGTGGGACAGATGGCATGATCTGAGGTAATGGAAGAATGACACTGACTGATTCATATAGGGATTATTAAGATGTAATGACCTAAAAGAGTCAACCCATCCTTAGCAAAGTTTATAAGCATGAAAAGAATATTTTGCATATTTATGTTTTTTGTAAATATATTTATGGAAATATGTAATGATTTTAATATTTCTGATTAATTCAGTTCTGAAATATTGAGTACTAGGATCATTTTAAGGACAGGTTTTTATAAATAGAATGTGTCTTACTAAAAGTCTTTATAGCTTAAAAAGCATAACTTAATTTACCATAGATAATTTACTCACTGAACTAATATATTCATTTACTCTTTATAATATAGCAGGTATTAAGCTAGGTGCTGGGGATATATCAGTGAGTGAAATAGAAAAAGCCCCCATCACAGTCTAATTATACAAGGAAATGAATGATTAAAACTGATGGAAAGGCCCAAAAGGACAAGACCCTTGTTTTAGGAGCACACAGGAACCTGCCTTATAATGGGTGCTAAAGGGATTTTGCTTGTGATAGAAATAAATTTGAGCTGAGGTTTGAAAGATGAGTAAGAGTTTACTAAAGTAAACATTGTTTTGAGGGAATGTTCCAGCTGAAGAAGGAGTATGTGCAAAGGCCCTAAAGCAAGAAGAGTATAACTATTTCAAGGAACTGAAAAGAAGTTTGATTGAATCAAGGCAAAGAGTAATGTGATGAACTTGCAGAAAGATAAGGTCCAGACTTCACAGAGCCCTACAAGACAGGTTAAAGATTTTGGTTTTGGCCTCAGAGTATGGAATATCCATTAAAATGGTTTAAGCAGCAGCTGATCTGATCTGTTTGAAAAGATCATTCAAACTGCCATTTAGGAAACATTTAAGGGTGTCAGAGTGTATGGAGGGAAAGTAGTAAGCTATTGAACAATAGTCAAGGTGAAAAAAAATGTTAGATTGGACCCGGGGTGTTGAAGTGGAGGCCATGAAAGTGGATGCGTGGATTTTGGATTTTGTAACTATTACATGGGCCTTGGTATTTTAACTAGCAAAATTAGATTGTTTTCTGTGTCTTGAGTGAGCAAATAAGTTATGGAGTACACTGGAGATTTTTCCAAAGGAGCAAGGGAAAAACTGTCTCTATAGAACATAGTTGAACTGCCAGTCAACTGAGGTGGAGGAAGAATGCAGTTGTTTCTCATTGTATTCTGTGATAGGTTACCAGTAGAGGACCATTTACAGAGATGTATAATAGTGAAAGAAGACCAGGTTTAGACAGGAAGATTCGGAAGCTGTATAGTATGGTGGTTAAGAAATTAATCTCTGTACCTGGGAGGCCTGGATTCAACTCTTAGGTCTGAGACTTGTTACCTGTATGTACTTGGGCAGTTTACTTATATTCTTTATGCCCCATTTTCCTCATTTATGAAATGAGGATTATGACGGTAATATTACCTAACTTACTGAGAGCATTATGTGGAACAGGGCAAGAGCTTAATAAGCTACTATTATTACTTTGAGTCATTTTGGATATGTTGAATTTTAGGTCCTTTTAAATATCTAGAGATATTGAGCAAGCTTATATATATATATATGTTTGGAGTTCAGAGGAAAGGTCTGGACTACAGGTAAATTTAGGAGTCAGTAGTGGTGATTGAAATCATGGGAGTGGATGAGATTGCTCTCTGAGAAAATATGGAGTGAAAACAGAAAAGGAAGTGAGACTTACCTTTGAGTAACACTATCATTTAATGGCTTGTTGGAAAATGGGCATTTTAAAGAGACAAAGGAAAATTATCCAGACAGGAAGAAAACCAAACAGTCTTGTATCCTGTAAATTGAGGGAGGAAAAAGCATGTGAAAAATAAGGGGATAGTTATTATTATCCAATGTAAGGTTATATGAGACAGAAATTTAAAGGTGTTTGTTGATTTTAATTACATGCAGATAATCATGTAAGGTCAAGGATGATCTTAGCAAAGATTCTTTTTATGAAATTCAAGGGTCAGAAGCTAGAGTGTAGTGAATTGTAAAATAATTTGGAAGCAAATAAAAGTGAAAAGAGATAACTCTTTCAAAAGTTTAATTGAAAGGAGATGAGAGAAATAGAATTGTTATTTAGAGGTTTGTGGAAAGGAAAAAAACCTAAGGATTTTTAAAGATAATGTGAAAAACCTCAAGTCAGTTCTACTAGGAAATGGGCTACTATTGTAATTCCAATTAGGAATTCACAATTACGAAAAAGTAAAGTCATTAGAATGTCCATGCTGAAAAGACAGAACTCAAATATTGGTCTTATATTATGAACTTGGGCAGCTGCTGATCCCTTCAGATAACTTGCAGTGGGACCAGACACATACATGTCTGTGATGTTTAAACATCCACCTAGGACAAGGTGCTGTTCACCAGAAATATACTACCCTGATTGCCTGCTCAGGAATATACGACTGATTCCTTGTTTTTTCCTTGGGTTCCTATTTTCTTCTACCAGTTTCTCTTTTATTAGGTCCTGGTTTTGGAACCAGTCTTAACACTGACTCTGGCCTTTATCCTGGTAGCTCCTATCCTTTAGCTGATAATTTGTTCGTTTCATACCTTCACATTCCCTGACAGGCAGGCAGTCGATTGTCATGTATTTATAGAGTGCCTACTGTGTTCCATTGTCCCTGCACTAGGATAAAGCAGAGATCAAAAAACACAATCCAAGCCCTCAAGAAGCTTATTTTCTAGAGAGAGAGAAAGGTAAATATATGCATACAAGTCGATGTGCATAAATGAGTGAAGTAACTTATCCGAGATCACACAGTAAGTGAAATTTTTGGGCTCTCGTGTGTGATTCCACTTTGTTCTGCTTAGGAACTTTAGAAGAATTTCCCAACAATTTTTCAGCAGCAATTCTGCCTAAATTTTATGAAATTCTAAGAATTACATAGAAAAATTATGTAGAAAATCATCCAATTTTTACATTTGAGTGATTCTTGTATAATTTTTGTGGTGTGATTGAGACATCTTGCATGATTGTTGGAAGATATTTATGGTTGCTTTGCATCAGTTGCTGTATTTCTAGGGCTGTGTAACTCAGAGACCACCTAGGTAGTCTGATCTCCTACTAGTTCTGGATTAATTTGCTTTAAGATGGTCACAGAAGAATGGTAAATTCTGGAAGTTGCTCTTTTGCTAGGTATTTTCCTGCTGCTACTCATTTCATGAGTCTGGGTAAACTGTTTTAAGTCATGTAGTGGCTTGCAGCCAGTGTACGCTATTGTCCATTGCATCCCAGTAGGTCTGATAATGTTTTGTTTGTTTATTTAAAGTAATTTTACTGGGTCATCTTTTGTTATGTGTTACTATCACCATATTTTCTATTTTTTCTAAAAGTTATGTGGGAAATTTAAAAATCAAATTATTTTAAACTCTAATCTAGAGAGAATTTAGGGGAAAAAACCTAGAATTAAAATTAGAAGTCATTGTTAAATGTTGCTAAATACTATGCACAGTACCATGGTCATTTATGTACAGAGTATCTCAAGTATATTGATTGAATATTTAGAATGCTTTGCTGTATCTTTTGGGTTTCATGTTTCTATTCTTATTTTTTTATTGTGGTATATAGTTGATATACAATATTATATTAGTTTCAGGTATCGAATATAATGATTCAGTATTTTTATATTTTCCATTTAAAGTTATTATAAAATATTGGCTATATTCCCTGTGCTGTACAATATATCCTTGTAGCTTATTTATTTTATACACAGTAGTTTGTACCTCTTCATCCCTTACCCTTGTCTTACTCTTCTCTTTTCCCTCTTCCCACGGGTAACCACTAGTTTGTTCTCTTTATCTGTGAATCTGTTTCTGTTTTGTTATATTCACTCTTTTGTTTTATTTTTTAGATTTCACATATAAGTGATACAATACAGCATTTGTTTTTTGTCTGACTTGTATCACTGAGCATAATACCCTCTAGGTCAATTCACATTGTTGCAAAATGCAGGATTTCATTCTTTTTTGTTGTGGCTGAGTAATATTCATACACACCCACACACACACACATCTTCTTGTTCATTCATCTGCTGATGGTCACTTAGGTTGCTTCCTTATCTTGGCTATTGTAAATAATGCTGCTATGAACATTGGGGTGCATATATCTTTCTTGAATTCGTGTTTTTGTTTTCTTCAGAAATATACCCAGGAGTAGAATTTCTGGGTCACATGGTAGTTTGCTTTTTAGTTTTTTGAGGAACCTTCATAGTGTTTTCCATAGTGGATGCACCAGTTTACATTCCTACCAATGGTGTACAAGAGTTCCCTTTTCTCCACATCGTCACCAATATTTGTTATTTGTAGACTTTTTGATGATAGCCATTTTGACAAGTTGTGAGGTGATATTTCATTGTGGTTTTGATTTGCATTTCTCTGGTGATTAGTGATGTTGAGCATCTTTTCATGTACCTGTGGGCCATTTGTGTATTTTCTTTGGAAAAATGTCTATTTAGGTCTTGTGCCCATTTTTTAAATTGGGTTGTTTGCTTTTTCGATATTGATTTGTATGAGCTGTTTATATATTTTTGGTTATTAACACCTTATTTGTTGTATTATTTGCAAATATTTTCTCCCATTCAGTAGGTTGCCTTTTCATTTTGTCAGTGGTTTTCCCTTGCTGTGCAAAAGCTTTTAAATTTAATTAGGACCCATTTGTTTATTTTTGCTTTTGTTTCCTTTGCCTTGGGAGACAGATCCCAAAAATATTGCTACAATTTACGGCAAAGAGTGTTCTACCTGTGTTTTGTTCCAGGAGTTGTACAGTGTCTGGTCTTACATTTAGGTCTTTAATCCATTTTGAGTTTATTTTTGTATATGGTATTAGAGAATATTCTAATTTCATTCTCTTACATGTAGCTGTCCAGTTTTCCCAGCACAGTTTATTGAGGAGACTGTTTTCCCCATTGTATATTCTTGTCTCCTTTGTCATAGATTAACTGACCATAAGTGCAAGGGCTTATTTCTGGGCTCTCTATTCTGTTCCATTGAACTATGTGGCTATTTTTGTGCCAATATTGTACTGTATTGATGACTGTCATTTTGTAGTACAGTCTGAGGTCTGGGAGGTTTATACCTCCATCTTTCTTCTTTGTTCTCAGGATTGCTTAGGCATTTTTTTTTTTTTTTTTTTTGTGGTTCCATGTAAATTTTAGGATTATTTATTCTAGTTCTGTGAAAAATGTTGTGGATATTTTGATAGGGATTGCATTAAATCTGTAGATCGCTTTGGGACCATTTTAACAATGTTGATTCTTCCAACCCATGAACATGGGATATCTTTCTATTTCTTTGTGTCATCTTCAGTTTCCTTCACCAGTGTTTCATAGTTTTCAGAATATAAGTCTTTCAACTTCTGGGATAAGTCTACTCCTAGGTGTTTTATTCTTTTTGATGCTATTTTAAGTGGGATTGTTTTCTTGCTTTCTCTTTCTGATAGTTCATTTTTAGTGTGTAGAAAAGCAACAGATTTCTGTATATTAATCTTTAATCCTGCAACTTTTCTAAATTCATTTTTTTAGTTCTAATAGCTGTTTGGTGGAGACTTTAGGGTTTTCCATATATAATATGATGCCATCTGTGAACAGTTACAAGTTTTACTTTTTTTCTTCCCATTTGGGTGCCTTTTATTTCTTTTTCTTGTCTGATTGCTGTGGCAAGGACTTCCACTACTATGTTAAATAAAGGTTGTGAGAGTGGACATCCTTGTCTTGTTCCTGATTTTAGAGGAAAAGCTTTCAGCATTTCAACTTTGAGTATGACCTTAGCTGTGGGTTTGTCATACATGGCTTTTATTATGTTGAGATATGTAGACATGTTCCCTGTATATCAACTTTGATGAGAGTTTTTATCATGAATGGATGCAGAATTTTGTCAAATGCCTTTTCTCCATCTATTGTGTTGATCATGTGATTTTTATCCTTTTGTTAATGTGGTGTATCACAGTGATCAATTTGTAGATGATGAATTATCCTTGCATCCTGGAATAAATCCAACTTGGTCATATTGTATTATCCTTTTTATATATTGTTAAATTTGTTTTGCTGATATTTTGTTGAGGATTTTTCTATCTATATTCATCAGAGATATTGATCTGTAGGCTTTTGTTGTAATGTCCTTTTCTGGTTTTGGTATCAGGGTAAAATAGTGGCCTCATAGAATGATTTTGGTAGTGTACACTCCTCTTCAAGTTTTTGGAATAGTTTGAGAAAAATAGGTAATAGCTCTTTTTTATATGTTTGGTAGAATTCCCCTGTGCAACCATTTGCTCCTGGACTTATGTTTGCTGGGAGTTTGTTGATTACTGATTCAATTTCACTACTAGTGATCAGTCTGTTCAGATTGTCTATTTTTTCCTGATTCAATATTGGAAGATTATATGTTTCTAGGACTGTAGTCTCTTATGATTTTTTTTTTGTATTTCTGTGATATCAGTTGTAATTTCTCCACTTTCACTTCTTATTTTGTTTATTTGGGTCCTCTCTTTTTCTTAATAAGCCTGACTAAAGGCTTATCAACTTTGTTTATCTTTTCAAAAAAGTGGCAGGGACAGTGGTGGTGGTGTGATGAATTGGGAGATTGGGATTGACATATATATACTAATATGTATAAAATGGACAACTAATAAGAACCTGCTGTATAAAAAAATAAAAAAAAGTCTAATATTCATATAGCCTGGGAACATTTAGTAATATTAAAAAATAGGAAACACTACATTTTAAAAATGTGGCCAACTTTTTAAAATCTTTTTTCTTTAACAAAAAATAGTACTAAAACAAATGAATTGGTTAAGGGAACCCTCATTTTCTTTAAAAATCTCATTTTAAAATCCTTATATCCCTACAATCCTGCTTATACATGAATTTTGTGTCTCTCTGTATTTGTATACTAACTGGAAACAGGCATGAAAAAAATAAAGAGATTTAAGGAGGAAAAAAAACCCCACATCTTTGTTTTGCTAATCTTTTCTATTGTGTTTTTAGGCTCTATTTTCCTCTTTGATCTTTACTGTTTCCTTTCTTTTGCTGACCTTAGGCTTTGTTTGTTCTTCTTTTTCTAATTCTTTTAGATGGTAGGTTAGGTTGTTTATTTGAATTTTTCTTGTTTCTTGAGGTAGGCCTGTATCACTATAAACTTCTGTCTTAGAACTGCTTTTGCTAAGTCCCATAGATTTTGGAAAGTTGTATTTTTATTTTCATTTGTATCAAAGTGTTTTCAGATTTCCTCTTTGTTTTCTTCATTGTCCCTTTGGTTTTTTTAGTTGCAAATCATTTGGCCTCCATGTGTTTGTGATTTTCCTGTTTTTCTTCCTGTTACTGATTTCTTATTTTATACTGTTTTGGTCAGAAAAAATGCTTTATATAATTCACGTTCCCTTAAATTTGTTCATACTTGTTGTGTGGCCTAGCATGTTATGTATTTTGGAGAATGTTCCACGTGCACTTGGAAAGAATATGTATTCTCCTGTTTTTGGATGGAATGTCCTGTAGACAACTATTAAGTCCAGCTGATCTCATGTATCATTTAAGGCCACTGTTGCTTTATTGATTTTCTGTCTGGATGATCTGTCCATTGATGTAAGCGGGGTGTTAAGGAGTGCTACTATTATTGTCATTTTCTCCCTTTATATTCATTAATATTTGCTTTATATATTTAGATGCTCCTATATTAGGTTAATATATGTTAACAAACATTGTATCCTCTTCTTGTATTGATCCCTTCATCATTATATAATGCCCTTCTTTGTCTTATTTGTTTTAAAATCTACTTTGTCTGATATGAGTATCTCTACCCCCATTTTCTCATCATTTACGTTTGTGTGAAATATGTTTTCCCATTCTTTCCCTTTCAGTCTATGTGTGTCTTTAAGTCTGAAGTGAGTCCCTTGTAGGCAGCATATAGATGGGTCTTCTTTTTTATCTAATCATCTACCCTGTGTCTTTTGTTTGGAGCATTTCTTCCATTGACATTTAAAGTGATTATTAATAGGTATGTACTTATTGCCATTTTGTTACTTGTTTTCTCATTGTTTTTCGTATTTCTTCCCTGTTCTTTACTCTTTTGGTTTCTTCCCTGTGGTTTGATGATTTTATTTAGTGGTATACTTGTGTTTCTTTCTCTCCATTTCTTGTGTATCCATTGTAGATCTTTGATTTGTGGTTACCATGGGCTTCATATATGTTGTCCTATATCTATATGTACTTGTTTTAAACTGATAGTCATTTAAGTTTGAACACATTCTAAAAGATCTACATTTTCCCCCATCTCCATTGAGTTTATATGAAAAGCACAAACCCACCATTAAATAACAAAATCTGCACATTGCCCAGGAAGGTTATATTTTCAGTATAAGATTACTTATTCATGATGAAAAAATTCCGTTCTCAGTTCTTTCTTCTCATTTTTTCTTGAGGCAGTTTTTCTTCAGGGAGACATTGATATCTTTAGTAAAAACAGATTACAACAAAAGCACAGCCTGGGGTCAGTGAAGATAATCATTTTTTGAGTAGATTTCTTTTTATTGAGGGATTTTCTATGGAGGTGATTACATTGGAAGTGAGGAATAGGAAATACTGAACTTGTTCCACATTGTTTCGAAATTTGGGAACTTCACTTTTTCTCAGGTTTTGATTCTCTCTTTGTAAGAGAGTGAAGTTATCCTTGAAGTGAATGTTAACAATCTTACTTGAGGCTAATGAAAATGATAGGCTACTTTAAAACAAGATCTTACCACTTTGGGCATAACACCAAGTTAGCAGAATCAGTGATTCTTTTGTGGTCTGCATTCTCCAGAGTTCACTGAAACTGAGTAATTCTATGAGTCTTTGTGCTTGCTCCTATTCTTTGTTGTTAAAAATTTCCTTCAGTGAATCACTTGATAGCTCTTTTCTCACATCAATGTATGCTCAGAATGTTTTCTCTTTAATTGAATAAAATAATAAACTTAGGCTTGGGTGGATATGGTTCTCCCAAAGCTCTCTTTAAGGATAAAAAGACAAATAAAATAAAAATGAACTAAAAAGTTGGCTTAGGGGGATTAGGAACCAAGATGGCAGAGTAGAAGGATGTGTTCTCACTCCCTCTTGTGAGAACACCAGAATCACAACTAGCTGCTGGACAGTCATCGACAGGAAGGCACTGAACTCACCAAAAAAGATACCCCACATCCCAAGGCAAAGGAGAAGCCACAGTGAGACAGTAGGAGGGGCTCTATCACAGTAAAATCAAATCCCATAACTGCTGGGTGGGTGACTCACAGACTGGAGAGCACTTGTACCACAGAAGTCCACCCACTGGAGTGAAGGTTCTGAGCCCCACATCAGGTTCCCAACCTGGGGGTCTGGTAACGGGAGGAGGAATTCCTAGAGAATCAGACTTTGAAGGCTAGTGAGATTTGACTGCAGGACTTCGACAGGACTGGGGGAAACAGACTCCACTCTTGGAGGGCACACACAAAGTAGTGTGTGCATTGGGACCCAGGGGAAGGAGCAGTGACTCCAGGGGAGACTGAACCAGACCAACCTGCTAGTGTTGGAGGGTCTGCTGCAGAGGCAGGGGGTGGCTGTGGCTCACTGTGGGGACAAGGACACTGACAGCAGAAGTTCTGGGAAGTACTCCTTGGCGTGAGCCCTCCCAGAGTCTGCCATTATCCCCACCAAAGAGCCCAGGTAGGCTCCAGTGTTGGGTTGCCTCAGGCCAAACAACCAACAGGGAGGGAACCCAGCCCCACCCATCAGCAGTCAAGCAGATTAAAGTTTTACTGAGCTCTGCTCACCAGAGCAACAGTCAGCTCTACCCACCACCAGTCCCTCCCATCAGGAAACTTGCACAAGCCTCTTAGATAGCCTCATCCACCAGAGGGCAGACAGCAGAACAAGAAGGACTACAATCCTGCAGCCTGTGGAACAAAAATCACATTCACAGAGAGATAGACAAGAGGAAAAGGCATAGGGCTATGTACCAGATTAAGGAACAAGATAAAACCCCAGAAAAACAACTAAATGAAGTGGAGATAGGCAACCTTACAGAAAAAGAATTCAGAATAATGACAGTGAAGATGATCCAGGAACTAGGAAAAAGAATGGAGGCAAAGATGGAGAAGATGCAAGAAATGTTTAACAAAGACCTAGAAGAATTGAAGAACAAACAAACAGGGATGAACAATAAAATAACTGAAATGAAAACTACACTAGAAGGAATCAATAGCAGAATAACTGAGGCAGAAGAACAGATAAGTGACCCGGAAGACAGAATGATGGAATTCACTGCTGCAGAGCAGAATAAAAAAAAAGAATGAAAAGAAATGAAGACACCCTAAGAGACCTCTGGGACAACATTAAACGCAACAACATTTGCATTATAGGGGTCCCAGAAGGAGAAGAGAGAGAGAAAGGACCCAAGAAAATATTTGCAGAGATTATAGTCGAAAATTTCCCTAACATGGGAAAGGAAATAGCCACCCAAGTCCAGGAAGCGCAGAGAGTCCCATACAGGATAAACCCAAGGAGAAAGATGCTGAGACACATAGTTATCAAACTGGCAAAAATTAAAGACAAAGAAAAATTATTGAAAGCAACAAGGGAAAAACGACAAATAACATACAAGGGAACTCCCATAAGGTTAACAGCTGATTTCTCAGCAGAAACTCTATAAGCCAGGAGGGAGTGGCATGATACACTTAAAGTGATGAAAGGGAGGAACTTACAACCAAGATTACTCTACCCAGCAAGCATCTCATTCAGATTTGATGGAGAAATCAAAAGCTTTACAGACAAGCAAAAGCTAAGAGAATTTGGGCTTCCCTGGTGGCGCAGTGGATGAGAGTCTGCCTGCCGATGCAGGGGACGCAGGTTCGTGCCCCGGTCCGGGAAGCCCACATGCCACAGAGCGGCTGGGCCCATGAGCCATGGCCGCTGAGCCTGCGCGGCCAGAGCCTGTGCTCCACAATGGGAGAGACCACAACAGTGAGAGGCCCACGTACTGCAAAAAAAAAAA
The DNA here is from genome assembly GCF_963924675.1 of Phocoena phocoena. Classification (NCBI taxonomy): domain Eukaryota; kingdom Metazoa; phylum Chordata; class Mammalia; order Artiodactyla; family Phocoenidae; genus Phocoena; species Phocoena phocoena. The sequence goes on along the minus strand of NC_089224.1, from coordinate 42,668,659 downwards.
AAAAAAAAAAAATCTAAGAGAATTTATCACTACCAAACCAGCTCTACAACAAATGCTAAAGGAACTTCTCTAAATGGGAAATACAAGAGAAGAAAAAGACCTACAAAAACAAACCCAAAACATGTTTAATTACCTTAATCGTGAATGGATTAAATGCTACAACCAAAAGATACAGGCTTGCTGAATGGATACAAAAACAAGACCCATCTATATGTTGTCTACAGGAGACCCACTTCAGACCTAGGCACACATACAGACTGAAAGTGAGGGGATGGAAAAAGATATTCCATGCAAATAGAAATCAAAAGAAAGCTGCAGTAGCAATACTTAGATAAAATAGACTTTAAAATAAAGAATGTTACAAGAGACAAGGAAGGACACTACGTAATGATCAAGGGATCAATCCAAGAAGAAGATATAACAATAATAAATATATATGCACCCAACATAGGAGCACCTCAATGCATAAGTCAACTGCCAACAGCTCTAAAAGAGGAAATCGACAGTAACACAATAATAGTGGGGGACGTTAACACCTCACTTAAATAAGGAAACACAAGGTTTAAATGACACAATAGACCAGATAGATTTAATTGATATCTACAGGACATTCCATCCAGAAACAGCAGATTACACTTTCTTCTCAAGTGTGCACAGAACATTCTCCAGGATAGATCACATCTTGGGTCACAAATCAAGCCACAGTAAATTTAAGAAAATTGAAATCATATCAAGCATCTTTTCTGACCACAATGCTATGAGATTAGAAATGAATTACAGGGAAAAAAACCGCAAAAAACACAAACACATGGAGGGTAAACAATATGTTACTAAATAACCAAGAGATCACTGAAGAAATCAAAGAGGGAATCAGAAAATACCTAGAGACAAATGACAATGAAAACACGATGATCCAAAATCTGTGGGATGCAGCAAAAGCAATTCTAAGAGGGAAGTTTATAGCTATACAAGCCTACTTCAAGAAACAAGAAAAATCTCAAGTAAGCAATCTAACTTTACACCTAAAGGAACTAGAGAAAGAAGAACAAACAAAACCCAAAGTTAGCAGAAGGAAAGAAATTATAAAGATCAGAACAGAAATAAATGAAATAGAAACAAAGAAAACAGTAGCAAAGATCAATAAAGCTGAATGCTGGTTCTTTGAGAAGATAAACAAAATTGATAAACCATTAGCCAGACTCATCAAGAAAAAGAGGGAGAGGACTCAAATCAATAAAATTAGAAATGAAAAAGGAGAGGTTACAATAGACATGGGAGAAATACAAAGCATCCTAAGAGACTACTACAAGCAACTCAATGCCAATAAATTGGACAACCTGGAAGAAATGGACAAATTCTTAGAAAGGTATAACCTTCCAAGACTGAACCAGGAAGAAACAGAAAATATGAACAGACCAATCACAAGTAATGAAATTGAAACTATCCCTAAAAATCTTCCAACAAACAAAAGTCCAGGACCAGATGGCTTCACAGGTGAATTCTATCAAACATTTAGAGAACAGGTAACACCCATCCTTCTCAAACTCTTCCAAAAACTTGCAGAGGAAGGAACACTCCCAAACTCATTCTATTAGGCCACCATCACCCTGATACCAAAATCAGACAAAGATACTACAAAAAAAGAAAATTACAGACCAATAACACTGATGAATATAGATGCAAAAATCCTCAACAAAATACTAGCAAACAGAATCCAACAACTCATTAAAAGGATCATACACCATGATCAAGTGGGATTTATCCCAGGGATGCAAGGACTCTTCAGTATGCATAAATCGATCAATGTGTTAAACCATATTAACAAATTAAAGAATTAAAAACCATATGATCACCTCAATAGATGCAGAAAAAGCTTTTGACAAAATTCAATACCCATTTATGATAAAAACTCTCCAGAAGGTGGACATAGAGGGAACCTACCTCAACATAATAAAGGCCATATACGACAAACCCACAGCAAACATCATTCTCAATGGTGAAAAACTGAAAACATTTCCTCTAAGATCAGGAACAAGACAAGGATGTCCATTCTCACCACTATTATTCAACATAGCTTTGGAAGTCCTAGCCACGGCAATCAGAGAAGAAAAATAAAAGGAATTCAAATTGGAAAAGTAGAAGTAAAACTTTCACTGTTTGCAGATGACATGAAACTATACATAGAGAATCCTAAATATGATATCAGAAAACTCCTAGAGCTAGTCATTGAATTTGGTAGAGTAGCAGGATACAAAATTAATGCACAGAAATCTCTTGCATTCCTATACACTAATGATGAAAAATCTGAAAGAGAAATTAAGTAAATAGTCCCATTTATCATTGCAACAAAAAGAATCAAATACCTAGGAATAAACCTACCTAGGTAGACAAAAGACCTGTATGCAGAAAACTATAAGACACTGATGAAAGAAGTTAAAAATGATACCAACAGATGGAGAGATATACCATATTCTTGGATTGGAAGAATCAATATTGTGAAAATGACTGTACTACCCAAAGCAATCTACATATTCAATGCAATCCCTATCAAATTACCAATGGCATTTTTTTTATGGAACTAGAACAAAAAATCTTAAAATTTGTATAGAGACACATAAGATCCCGAATAGCCAAAGCAGTCTTGAGGGAAAAAACGGAGCTGGAGGAATCAGACTCCCTGACTTCAGACTATACTATAAAACTATAGTCATCAAGACAATATGGTACTGGCACAAAAACAGAAACATAGATCAATGGAACAAGATAGAAAGCCCAGAGATATACCCATGCACCTATGGTCAACTAATCTATAGCAAAGGAGGCAAGGATATAAAATGGAGAAAAGACAGTAAATGGTGCTGGGAAAACTGGACAGCTACATGTAAAAGAATGAAATTAGAACACTCCCTAACACCATACACAAAAATAAACTCAAAATGGACTTGAGACCTAAATGTAAGACTGGACACTATAAAACTCTTAGAGGAAACCATAGGAAGGACACTCTGACATAAATCACAGCAAGATCTTTTTTGATCCACCTCTTAGAGTAATGGAAATAAAAACAAAAATAAACAAATGGGATCTAATGAAACTTCAAAGCTTTTGAACAACAAAGGAAACCAGAAACAAGACAAAAAAACGAGCCCTCAGAATGGGAGAAAATATTTACAAACGAATCAATGGACAAAGGATTAATCTCCAAAAAATATAAAGAGCTCATGCAGCTCAATAGTAAGAAAACAAACAACCCAATCCAAAAATGGGCAGAGGACCTAAATAGACATTTCTCCAAAGACATACAGATGGCCAAGAAGCACATGATAAGCTGCTCAGCATCACTAATTATTAGAGAAATGCAAATCAAAAGTACAATGACGTATCACCTCACACCAGTTAGAATGGGCATCATGAGAAAATTTATAAAAAACAAATGCTGGAGAGGGTGTGGAGAAAAGGGAACCCTCTTGCACTGTTGGTGGGAATGTAAATTGACACAACCACTATGGAGAACAATATGGAGGTTCATTAAAAAACTAAAAAGAGAATCACCATATGATCCAGCAGTCCCACTGCTGGGCATATACCCAGAGAAAACCATAATTCATAAAGACACATGTACCCCAGTGTTCCTTGCAGCACCGTTTACAATAGCCAGGTCATGGAAGCAACCTAAATGCCCATTCACAGATGAATGGATAAAGAAGTTGTGGTACATATATACAATGGAATATTACTCAGCCATAAAAAGGAACGAAATTGGGTCATTTGTTGAGGCGTGGGTGGATCTAGAGACTGTCATATAGAGTGAAGTAAGCCAGAAAGAGAAAAACAAATATCGTATGCTAACGCATATATGTGGAACCTAGAAAAATGGTACAGATGAACTGGTTTGCAGGGCAGAAATTGAGACAGAGATGTAGAGAACCAACGTATGGACACCAAGGGTGGAGAGTGGTGGGGGATGGGGGTGGTGGTGTGATGAATTGGGCGATTGGGATTGATATGTATACACTGATGTTTATAAAATCGATGACTAATAAGGACCTGCTGTATAGAAAAGTAAGTAAAATAAAATTTTTAAAAAAAGTTAGCTTAAAGCTCCTTTTAGACAATAACTATCACCTATACTGAAGATTTATGTGTCCATCTTCTGATAGACCTGAAAAGTGAAAGCCAGAGTCAGTTGCGTTCTGTACATCTGCACCAGGCTTATCCTGCCTACATCTCAAAGTCAGCAGGAAGAAATTTAGTCCCTTATCAATGACCAAACTTCTTCCTTCTGTAGTTACTGACCTGTTGGAGAATAGAACATTAACTCCATCTTCCATATAAGAAATCTGTTTTTTCTTGTTTATTCATGTATTCCACTAATACTTATTGTATACCTACAGTGTATTAGATATGGTCTAGATGCTGGCATTATTATAGTGAACGGTTTGCCAGAGATTCTGCCTTAATTATAATAGGGTGACAGCAATAAAATGAGCAAATACATGATATTATGTCAGGTAATGGTAGGTGTGCTATGAAGAAAATTACCAAATAGAATTAGCTCCTTTGGACATATAGTTAATGACATTTGATAACTTTATTCTGCCAACATTGTTTTATTCTTTTGAAATTCATCTTTTACTGGGTCTTCAGTGGTATCTTTATGAATTTAGAAAGACAACAGCGAGCCAAAGTCATTGAACTGGAATTCCCTGTTCATCCCCTTTCTGTCAGTGATGATATGCTTCTTCCAATTATATTGGATATCTTGTTCTGTCTCTTATCTTTGGTTTTCTTTGAGTATCTCCTTTATTTCTCTTCTCTCACTTGCTACAGATAGGATTTCTTTTGCTCAGTCCATATGATGGCTGGATACCAATAGTCTCAGACATTTTATTTGTTACAACATCAATCACTTTGAAAGGAAGCGATCTTGGCAATGGTTTGTTGAGGAAAAGAAGCCTTGATTTGTGGAATTTCCTGATTTGCATGTATAAGTACTTCCACCATGTCTAATTTCACGCTACCAAAATGGCATCACTGAACACGGAGGTGGAAAAGCATCAGATCTTAAGTGTATATTTTTTAAGTGTACATGTCTACACAAATCTATCTGTACTTCATTCAAGATATAGAATATTTGCATTTCTTTAGAAAGTTCCTTTGTGTCCTTTTCTAGTCAGTACCTCACTCCCATGCCAAGGCATCCACTGGTCTGATTTGCATCACCATAGGTTAGTTTCGCCTGTTACTGAACTTCATCTAAACACAAGCAGAAATTACAGGCTTTTTTGTTTCTAGTTTCTTTTGCTGAACATGTTTTCGAAATTAATGCATATTGTTATATATTTTTGTAGTTCATTTTTTTTGTCCAAGTAGTATTTGTGTAGGTATATTACATGCTGAGTCTCCATTCTGTTGGTGGACATTTGGATTGTTTCTAGATTGTGGCAATTATGAATGAAGCTGGTATGAATATTTTTTGATATGTATTTTTATGGACATATGTTTTTATTTCTCTTGGATAAATATCAAAAGAGTAAATTGCTGGGTTGTGGGTTAGGTGCATGACAACAGCTGTAAACTGGTGTCAGAAATTTTTGTATAGTTTTATATCTCATCCTGGATATATGCCATTTTTTCCAGATCTTTAGCAACTCTGGTATTGGTATTGACAGTCTTTTGAATTTTAGCCTTTCTAGTGTGAAGTGGTATCTACTGTGGTTTTATTTTGCATTTCCCTGAAATTAATATTGCTGAATACCTCTTCTTGTATTTGTTGGCCTTTCATATATCTTCTTTTGTGAAGATATACAAATCATTTGATTACTTCTTCTGTTATTCATGTTAATCTGTTTTCTTATTGAGTTGTTTCTCTTTTTATTATTGAGTTGTAAGATTTTTTTATATACTCAAGATAAAACCCTTTGTCAGATGTACACATCACATATATTTTCTCCGAGTCTGTATACCACCTTCTCTATTTTCTAAGTGCTCAATAAGTTTTTAATATTAATTAAATTCCAGTTAATCCTTTTCATATATTTTTTGTAACCCTTTTAAGAAATATTTGCCTACTTCATGGTCATCAAAATATTCTCCTAGTTTTCTTCTAGTAACTGTAAATTTAGCTTTATGTTATTTTTCTGATCTCAAATAAATTCTGGTGTTTGCTGTTTGGTAGGGGTCAAAATACATTTCTCTCCATTTATTTATTCTGGTGTTCTAGCGTTATTTGTTTAAAAGACTTTCCTTTCTCTCATGACTTATCGTAAGAGTGAGGAATATTGTTTGACCACATGTATATGGGTGTATCTCTGGATTTTCTGTTATATTCCATTGATCTGTTTGTCTGTTTTGAAACCAGTACAATGCTTTTTTGGTAAATGTTGCTTTGCACTGAGTTTTGAAACATGATAATGTGACTTCTCCATCTTTGTTCATTTTCATGTATCTTGGCTCTCTTAGTTTCTTTGCATTTCCATATTGATTTGTCTATTTCTATAAAACATCTCTTGTAAGTTTAATTTGGAGTGCATTGAATCTTTAAATGGATTTTGGGAGAATTAAAATTTTAATAATGTGGTCTTCTAATCAATCAAAAGGCCATGTCTCTTCATTTATTTATTTAGATTTGTAGTTTTTACATAAAGGTTCTGTTAATTTATCCCTAAACAGTTCAAGTTTTTTTTTTAGATTAATATTTGAAATGACATTTAAAATTTTATTATCCAACTGTTTGCTGATAATATGTTATAATATATTTTTAAAATGTCAACTTTATGTAGTATACTCCTGCTAAATTTACTTGTTTTGATGTTTGTTTTGTAAATTCCTTAGGATATTCCGTGTAGATAATCATGTTATCTGCTAATAGTATTTCAATTCTTTCATATTTGTTTGTCTTTTATTTCTTTATCTTACTTTATTTACCTGGTTAGGACTTCTGATTCAGTATTGATTGGAAGTGTCAAGAGCAGAAAATCTTGCCTTGTTCCAATCTTAGGGGGAAGCATTCAGATTCTTATCATTAAGTATAATGTTAGCTGTAGACACCTTTTTCAATGATCATGTGGGGTTTTTTCTCTTTTATTCTATTAAAGTGGAGAAATAAATTGATTTTGAATGTTACTCTAAACTTACTTATATACCTGGGATAAACCTCATTTCATATGTTAATAGATCTCATTTATATATTACTGGATATGATTTCTTAATAATTTTACGATTTTTATATCTGTGTTCAAGAGTGAGGTTAATCTGTAATTCCTTTTTCTGATATTTTATTTTTAGTTTTTGATATCAAAATTATGATTAGTTCATAAAAGCAGTTGAAGACTATACTCTTGCCTCTAATTTTTAATTGTTGGTAAAAATTACTATTTCTTAATTTTTTAAATTTTGAGAAGAACTCACTTATGAAAATATTTAGGTTTAGGTTTTTCCTTCTGGGGAGGATTTGATTAGAAATTAAATTTAAAAAATAGTTATAGGTCATTAACGTTTTTCATTTCTTCTTTGTCAGTTTTGGTCCTGTTTTTCAAAGAATTGTCCATTTCATCTAAATTTTCAAATTTATTGGTGTAAAGTTGTTAATAATATTGTCTTATACTTTTAATGTCTTTAGGCTCTGTAGTAGTAATCTCTGTTTCATTCCCCAATTTGTAATATGTGTTTTCTTTTTGTTTTATTTGATCACTGTTATGGTTTATCTATTCAGTTAATCTTTTCAAATAAACAACCTCACTATTGTTGATTTATCTCTATGCTTTTTGTATTTTATTGATCACTGATCCATATTTTATTATTTCTTTCTTCTTAATTCAGGTTTGATTTGCTTTCCTTTTTCAAGCATATCAATCTGGAAAATTAGATCATTCAAGTCTCTTTTTACTAACATAAAAATTTTAAATTATAATGCAATTTTCTCTAAGTCTTGTTTTAACTATCCCAGTTTGAAATATTTAAAATTGTGCTTTCTCTTTACCATATTGTATATTTAGAAATGTGTTGCTTAATTTCCAAATATTTGAGAATTTCCTTTACGTCTCTTTATTGTTTTATAATTACTTCCATGGGATTAGAGGTTCAGAGAACATAAATATAAGAACTCAGTTCTTTTAAATTTATTTAGACTTGTTTATAGTCTAGGATATGGTCTATCTTGATGAATGTTCATTGTGCACTTGAAGCTAATATGTGTTTGGTAGTTATTGAGGGTGTTGTTCTATAAATGTCTGTTAGTTCAAATTAATTGACAGTATTGTTCAAATATTCTACATCCTTTCCATCCTTTCTGTACTTTTTTCTAGTTTTCCTATCAATTACTGAGAGAGAATTGCTAAAACCTCTTCTTATGATTAAAGATTTGTCTATTTCTCCATTTAATTCTTTCAGGTTTTGTTTCATTTATTTTGAAACGCTGTTTATGGTGCATTCACATTTATCATTGTCTTCCTGAATAATTGACCCTTTTAGCATTATGAAATTTCCTTCTCCATCTCTTGAAATGTCTACTTTGTCAGCTATTATTGTAGTCTTTCCAGATTTCTTATACTTCATGTCTGCATGGCATAAGTTTTCCATCCCTTTATATTCAAACTACCTGTGTCTTTATACTTAAAATAAATCTCTTGTACTCAGCATAAAGCTAGCTATCGCTTTTTAGTCTAATCTTATAATTTAGCTTTTCATTGAGAATTTGGGCAATTTAAATGTATGATAATTATTGCTATATTTGTGTTTATATCAATCATCTGGCTATTGCTTTCTACTTGTTCTATTATATGTCTCTTCTTTTCTGCTCTCTTTCAGATTAATGGAATATTTTTCTTTTTTTAGTACTCCATTTTGATTATTCTGCTTTTTTTAAACTTACAACTCTGTGTGTGTGTGTGTGTGTTGTTGATGCCTCTTGGCATTATAATATGGAACCGTATCACATTCTACTTATAATTTGTATTGTGATACTTCTTGTAAAATTTAAGAACCTTACAACTGTTTAATTCCTTTAGCCACTTATCCTTTCTGTTATTGTTGTTTATGTTATTACACATGTTATAAATTTCAAAATATGTGTTGATATTTTTGTTTTAACTAATTAGGAGAATAAATGTCCCCTTATTTACAGTTTATTTTTCTTTGTAGGTTCACATTTTTATCTGGGTTTTATTTTATTTCAGCCCGAAGAACTAACTATTGTTCTTTTTACAGTGCAAACCCACTGGCATTGACTGTCTCAACTCACACTTATTAATAAATATATAAGCATAAAATATATTAAAAGAACCAGTTGTATGGGTTTGTACATAATGAGTTTTGTTTACGCCCTTGAACAGATTTACATTGTGTTCTAAATTTCTTTTCTGTGGTTTCTTTGTATTGATTGCTTTCTTTTTTGACTTTGGGTTTCTTTTCTCTGCTTCTTCACATATGCAGTACTTATTATATAATGGCTGTTGCTAACGGTTTGATGTAGGTAGTCTGAATTATGTCATCTTCCTTCAGAAGATACTGAATTTTGTTTTGAAAAGAAATTAACATCCTGTGAGGTTTTTTTTTTTCCTTTTTTTATCCTGGCAGGTTTGGTTTTACTCTGTATGAGAGTGAGTATATTTCACTTTTGTCTTTAGTACTGGTGCATCCCTTACTCTAGGACGTGGTCCTTACTTCTAGGTTCTCACATGCTGAGGTCAACTGAATGCACAGGGTGCTCAAGGGATCAATATACTTTTGCAAAGCTGGGGTTTCAATGTCTCAGCACTGTGAGACTTCTGGAATCTTTTTTCAGTTTCCATCTCTGAAAGAGTGTTCCTTTGTTAGTTTTTGTAGAGTTTTCACTTATACATTTGAGACCCAGACATTGACAAATGACATGTCATTAACCCCGGAAGTTTTCCATGCTCCTCACCCCTGCCAACTTTCCCTTCTCTAATATTTGGCCCACAAATTCCAGCAGATTCAATGATTTTTTCCTTAGCTTAATAAGACTGAATTCCTTGGGCTCCACCTCCCTTCTGCAGAGAAGGTACTCCCAGTTAGAAAAGTTTGATAAATGTTTGTTTGTTTCTTTTCTGTCTCAAGCATCATCATTTTGTTTTGTTTGATGTACAGTGCCTGAAAAGAGTTGTCTCATATATTGTGTTCATTTTTACAGTTGGTAGGAGTACATATCCAATACAAATTATTTCATAGTAGCCAGAATTGGAACTCATTGTTTTCTTATAGATTCATCTTGACTTACCTTTGGCTTCATGCTTCTAATACAGACATTTAAGCAAATAGACATACATTATTGCTCTTTAAAAATGTTTCCCACACACTTGGTGCTTAATATTAATAAATCAGTATTGGTTGTTTATTAATAATGATAAGTTGAAAATCTGAAATGAATATTTGAAAAGCCCAGCCTACTAGATAAAATCCAACCTACTTTTGTTGTTCTTTGACTAAGAGACATCTCAGATCCCTGTGCTTTAGCACCTCAATACAGAATTTTTCAACCATATTAAGAATCTTGGCTACTGTGAAACATTTCTTTGTTTTTATCCTTTTGCCTTAGTACCTTGACAATTTCTAGCATTATATTTTCTTACTTAACTCTTCAGTCCACACATTCTGTCCTCAGGGAAGGAACAGCTATTCACTTGTTACACCAAAGAATTACTACAGTGTATATGTTTTCAAGGTGAGTGGGTTTGAGTATGGATTGAGGAAGAGAAGAAAGATATTAACATGTGTCATTTGCATTTTAAAAAATGTAGTCCTGTAACAATCTTTAGAGTCATATAGTATTGTCCCTCTTTTGCAAAGACAACCATAATAAATAATTTTCCTGAGCTGTTAATATCTTCCTTCTCAGTTCCCTGAACTGAATTTATTAAACTTTATTTGAACCTTAGTAGTGTATTGTTAAAATTTTAATAGTACTAACAGCCTCACAAGGTATTTTAGAGCATTAAACGTTGTAATAGAAGCAAAGTTGCAGTCATTTATCGGATTAGTTTTTCCTCCAGGAAATTATGAATGGTCAAGTAGATTTTGCCTCAGTACCTCAGCAGTGCCTCTTACCTTATAGTCTGTACTGTTTTCAGAGAACCATGATATTTTTCCAAATGATTTTTAAGGGTAGGCATAGGATGAATTTTTTGACTATACATCTCTGAGTCATTCAAAATATTCTCTGGTAGTTATGCCTATTAAGTTATAGATTTTTCAGTATCATTGGATGAAATCTCTACCACTTCCAAACATCATTATTAACAGATACTTTAAAGACTCTATCAACTTTCTTACTGAGTCTAATGCCATTATAGAAAAAGAATCAGCTTTAAGTTTAGCAGACTCTGACTATTTTCCATCTTATATTCAGGGACATAATAAGAGGCAACCAGATTAAATGGAGAACTCATTATAGGGTCACCATCATCATATACATACATCTCTTTGTGGAACCTATGACAGCTGTTTGTGTTCACCACCTCTGACTGCTTTAAGAAACCTATGACAACTGTTTTTTGTGTTCACCACCTCTGACTGCTATGATATTGTTATGGAGTAAAATAGCACTTACACTTTAAATAATGTCTAACTTTGCAACTGATTATTTTCTAGAACTTCACATCCTTTTTATTATTCTGATATTAGAGCCCTATTTGTTGAATAAATAAATGAATACATTTGTGATCTTCTCATTGCAAAAGTATGATCCATTCTAATTGTAGTGAGGCCGTTTGTTTTATCACCTTTGAATTCAGACAGATCTGAATTTTAAAACCTGGCTTTGCCAGTTTCAAAATTATATGAGCATAATTCCCAGAAATTATATGAAACATATAAAGAAAAAAATTGCAACCAAATCTTAATGTGAAATGATAGGTAATAGTATTTTGGTGTAAAAATTAACATTTTTATCCCAAAAGAGAATGTAAATAAAATAAAAGAATCAGTTAACTATTACATTTAAAACATCGTGTTTAAGGAAGTGGTCTCATATATTTACAACGAAGATATTTTCGTGAAAGGTTAGAAAATTTCCACAGTTTTTCAACAGTGTTATTTTAGAAAATCAACAGACATGAAGAACATTTATAAAAGAGGGGGCAGCAAAATTAGAAATAAATTCAAAAGAACACTGTACTTGGGAATCTGGAAGCATGTATTCTATACCTGACTGTGCCATTAACTAGCTGTGTTCTTCATGAAAATGAGTTTATTTTCTGTAATCTCAAGTACTTATGCTATATAATATCCATATTCTGTTTCATTCTAAAAATTCCATTACTTAAAAACATATCCTTTAAGATTGTTAGCTACTTTAGGATTGCACAACTAACCAAATGGAGTTCTAGGTTATAATGAATTAAGTTTTCTCATTTAATGCTATTCCTTCTAAAATTAGCCCCTATCACTTTCTATCCAATAACCCTTTTACCTGCGCCCATACATCATTTCCTAAGCCTCTAAAAGAAGGAGGCTCACGTGAAAATTCATCTTTTAGCCTACCAAATTATTCCTTAAATAGCATACATAGTTCTTGAGTTAAATTTCTTGGATATTTCTTTGTAAAACAGAGCCTAGAATTTAACCCTTCATGATTTATCGTAAGTCTAGGTCATTCCACTGCTAAGTCTTACCTCTAAAGCATCAGCGCCTTTTGCTATTCACTTGTTGGGATTCATTTATCAAGAGGCAGAGATGTGAACATCTGCCCAGGTTCTGACTGAACAAATCATTCCAAGTAACCTTTCTAACCCAAAGTTCAGTGGATGAGCCAGACCATGATTTATATTTGAGGGGTTTTGTTTTGTTTTTGCAACAAAAGCCATTCTCTTACTGTACTCTCAACAACTGCCTGTACTGCATTAATCAGACCTTAATTAACAAGGAAGAAAGGTGATAATTTACATTTATTTCAAATTGACACAGTGTACTTTATTTAGCAAATGAGACCTGTCAGGCACTGCCAGTGATGCTTAGATTGAAGACAGAGTGTCGAAAATATGTCTTCCACCTGCCTGTGCCTTTGTAGGAGGGAGCTTTCAGTGTGTTTACACAGAGATCATTAGACATACCTCATGCTAAGCTTCCATGAATCTTTGAATAAGAAATGCTCAAAGGTCATCAGGTATGAAATATTTTATAATGACACATTGTCATAAGGCATGAGAAACTGTGATTTATCCTCCAAAGTAAACTCAAAGAGGATAAGGGAAAGAGAAACACACAGGCCTCTAAACCATTTCAGGTCTATGAGGATGGAGGCTGGAGAAAGTTTATTCACCCTGTGTAACTGAGCAATTCAAAGTCAGAGGTGCAGGTCTGAAGTAAACAGATGAGCCCTCTAACTGGTCACCAGCTTTTGAGCAAGAACAGTAAGTTGCTATCAAATGTCAGGAAGGAAAGAGAATTGAGGAATCATGAACACCAATCTGCTAATTCTATGAGATGAAATCAGAAATTAGATGATTGATTTCCCCATTCTTGCCTTTTATTGGGTTATATGGGTAAAGGTCGAATTAGAAATTTATGTTTAAGAAAGTTGAAGTAAGTGAGATTTATAGTTTAAAGTAGATCCGTGTTTTCCTCCTGCCCTCATAAGCCTATTTTCATGTTTTTTTATATTACCATATGTTTCAACCTATAGTTTAAAGCAGGCAATAAGGTAGTCCTGCAAGCGTCCCTTTTATGTGTTTGATGGGCCTGGGTGAGCACTGCTCCCTGCCCTGAGCATGCTGTGCTCACGCAGGCATCTCCACCTTTGCTCATGTAGTCTTCTCCGTTGAGATGACCACTGCTCTACCCCCTCCATATGGTAAACCTGTTGTCAGCTTTAAAGTGTGGCTCAAATCTTCTCTTCTCTCTGAAGCTTTTGTTCTTCCCAGTACTTTTCTGCCCCCAGAGCACTTTAAGTCACACTTATCACATTGCCTAAATGCCTTCCTCTCTGCCTACATGTAAATTCTTACCAATCTTTATTTCTCCATTGCTTAGTGGAGTGTCTGGAACATGGAACATCTTACAGTAGATGCTAGTTCACTTAGATTAAATTTTGAATAAACATTCATAGTTTTCTAGCTAATAAATGTTACTTTTTATGGTGACATTTTTGTATTTGCTCTTTGAACTGTACTATTCAGCTGATTCAGGATATGTATGTTACTATAGAGTGTACATTATGCCACTATATATAAAATTTATGTGATATATACTATATATGTACGTGAATATGAAACATTAATTCATATAAATAGCATATTCAATTTTCAAAATTTTGTCAATTATACAGTTTTTGAAATTTGTAGTCTCTTCTCTTTTTATCAGTTTATGTTTTTATTAACACAAATCATTAGAGGAGCTTGGGCTTTTTAATCATTTAGATCATGATTTGAATGATAATTCTCCTCCCTACCATAATATATAAACTTAAGCATGTTACTTGATCCCTTTTGGTAAAGTTTCTAAAGTTTTATTTTTTTTATCTAGAGATAAAAATGTTAAGCACGGCTACCTCATTTTAGTATTTTAAAAGATGAAATAAATTAGATGTACAAAGCTCGCAGCAAACCTTAATTGTTTGATTAATGTTTACTGTCCTTTCACCACCCTTATGTTGATACTGTAGAAAGTACATAAACTTACAAAACAAGAGGATGAAATTTTCATCAATTGATGACATTGAACAAGTCTCTTAACCACTGTAAAAGTCAGTTACCTCATTTAAAAATAGAATTTTGTTGGAATAGTAGCTGCCATTCTATGAAAAAGAGATAGGAGCTTTTGGAGGAGAGAGAAATTTCTTGTTTTATATATGCTGTTGTTAAGCTCTAAAGCCAAATGTAGATGGAAAAGAGATTATAAGACATGATAGGATCTATGATGCCAAATCTACATAGTTTTACAACACAACACTGAATTAATGACATGGTTTGAAGTAGAAATGTTTCCTGTTACTCATGATCTGTACAATAGGAATATTGATTTTTATTGGCTCTGGTGTGCTAAGGAAAGCATATTACTTGTGGGTTAAAGTTGCAAATTCTGCTTTATAGATGAGTTAATAGGAATTAGAATAATAGAATCCACTTTTCTTATGAATTTAATTATTGTGGATAACTTGTTCTATGGTTGTTCAGAGGCAGAGCTGGAACTAAAACTAGGTTATTGTCTACTTCCATGGCTTTAACTTTTGCATCTAAGGTAACAATTTCCAGATCTAAGAATCCAGTTCCAAATGCTCTTTCAAATTTTAAATTATCTTTTCCAATTACTGGCTGACATAGTACAGAGACTCTTACAGTAGTATTATAAACATAATATATTAAAAATATAGTTATTTTTAATAAACATTAAGATGTCAGTGCCCCACAGGCTTATTAGTTATTCACCCTGATTTCCCATTCTCTTGGTCACAAAAATTCAAAATTTGTTTAATTTCATTCCATCTGTTTCCAAAATCTATAGGGTCTCCTTCTGGAGTGTTAATTTTGGTCCTGTCTTTTATACTTACCACCTAAACCATTTGATGATGTTAAAATACAGTTGCTGCCCTGATCCTTTTCTGAAACCATTTTTGTACATACTTTATCCAAAAAATTACAGGCCATATGTGGCTACTCAATGCCTAGAGGATTAATTTTAATTTCCTCAGCCTGGTATATAAGACCCTTGAAAACTGGTTTAATTATTTCTGTTTCTGAAAAATCAGAAGATTCCTTTCACAGAGGATAGCTGGAAAGTCTGGACACCACATAAAGTACAGATGTTTGAGGATATCACAGATTTAACCATGTATTGAAGAATTTGAGAACTAAGATATGTGAGAAGACAGAAGTCTGGGAAGATGGGCCTGGAATCTGTCCTGGTAATGCATTCATATTTTGGCAAGAGGTCATGCTTTTTGAGAGTCTGAAAAGCACCTGTTTTTTTTACTAGGCAATAGGAAACCGTGCACTTGCTCCTACCTCCCTGAGTTTTTTTCCCCAAAAAACACTGTTTTAGGACTATTCTTTATATTGCCTACAGCACCAACATTGTTTGTTTAACTGATAGTGATAAGAATGATATACTTCAGGAATGGATTGGAAATCCATTTTATTTTATTTCACAGTTTTTAATTGAAATATAGTTGATTTATAATTTGTTAGTTTCAGGGGTACAGCAAAGTGATTCAATATGAATACATATATATGTATGTATATGTATTCTTTTTCAGATTCTTTTCCATTGTAGGTTATTACAAGATACTGAATATAATTACCTGTGCTATACAGTAGGTCCTTGTTGTTTATCTATTTTATACATAGTAGGGTATATCTATTAATCCCAAACTCATAATTTATCCCTACCCATGCATCCCTCTTTGGTAACCATGTTTGTTTTCTATGTCTGTGACTCTTTTCCTGTTTTGTAAATAAGTTAATTTGTATAATTTTTAAGGTTCCAAATATAAGTGATATCATATAATATTTTTGAGAGACTTCTGAGTATATAGGCACAAAGTTGGAATTTGGGGCCTGGCATAATACCCCTTTGCTTTGAGGTGGAATTCCAAAGAGCTTCACCACAGAAGTAAATCTCGGTGATATATAGCAAGCCCTCACAGAGTCTGAAGTCTAGCATTGAATGGTTTGAATGGTTTCTTTGCTTGAAATTCTACGGAGGTGATCTCAGATTATTATTGTCCCCAGGAGCCTGGCAATTACAAATGCGAGTCCTCTCTGGAGGAAGATAACATCATCTTAGTCTTTATGTTATTACAGCAAGTAAGTTTTCAAATGTAATGTCTGAGATGCAACAAAAAAATGACAAGACAGATAGGTAGACAAAACAATCTGAAAGATAACAAGCAGTAGCAAAGAAGAAGGACCTGCAGATATTGGATATATTTGACACAGACTATACTATATTCAAGAAAAATAAGTAAATAATAAACTTTTGGGCAAATAACTAAAAACTATTAAAAAAGACATGAAAATATGAAACAATGAAAAAGTGTAGTTAATATGTAGAAGTTGAATTTATCAACCAATAGACATAGCTGATATAAGAATAAATGAATTATTCAAAATGAAGTCAAAAGTTTAAAAAGATGAAAAATATAAAAATATGACAAAAAGAGAATATAGTATAAAGTTCTCTTATCTTTCTATCTGGATGAGTGTGTGTGTGTGTGTGTGTGTATGTGTGTGTGTGTGTGTGTATGTGTAATTGGAGTCTCAAAAGAAGAAGAGAAAAGGAAGGTGTCTAAACTTATATTTGCGGAAATAATGCTTGGAAACTTTGATTCTCTTGAAACCGTTATATCTTATAAACCCAAAGCTTTATGGCCCATAGGTCAAATAATGAATCTCAATAGAAATTAGAAGATATATTTTACTAAAAGATGATAAAAATACTAGAAATCAAAACTTGTATAATGAAGGAAAAGTCATGCTTAGAGTATCCTTTATAGACTTATATGTATATATTAAGGGGGAAAAAAAGGCTGAAAAATCTATAGCTGAGTATCTTAAAGAATTTAGAAAATCAATAGTAAACTACAGTATATCTAAAGAAAGTCAAATGGAGGACATAATAAAGGAAAGGGTAGAAATTAAAAGAATGATATAATAAACAGTGGAGAGGATTAGCAAATTAGAGTATTTTAAAAAATAGAATTGGTAAACTCCTGGCAAGATAAATTAAGAAAAAGCAGAGATACATGCCCAGGAGTGGAACTGCTGGGTCATATCATAGTTCTATTTTTAGTTTTTTGAGGAACCTTCATACTGTTTTCCTCAGTCGCTGCACTGATTTACATTCCTACCAACAGTATACAAGGATTCCCTTTTTTCCACATACCCAGCAACATTTGTTGTTTATGGTCTTTTTGATGATAGCTGTTCTGACAGGTGTGAGGTGATGTCTCATTGTGATTTGATTTGCATTTCCCCAATGGTTAGTGATGTTGAGCTTCTTTTTATGTGCCTGTTGGCCATCTGCATGTCCTCTTTGGAAAAACGTCTATTCAGGTCTTCTGCCCATTTTTAAATCAGGTTGTTGTTTTTTGATGTTGAGTTGTATGAGCTGTTTATATATTTTGGATATTAATCCTTTATCAGTCATATCACTTGCAAATATCTTCTCCCATTCAGTAGGTTTTGTTGATGGCTTCCTTTGCTGTGCAAAAGCTTTTAAGTTTAGTTAGGTCCCATTTGTTTATTTTTGCTTTTATTTTCTTTGCTTTAGGAGACAGATCCAAAAAACTACTGCTATGATTTATGTTAAAGAGTGTTCTGCCTATGTTTTCCTCTAGGAGTTTTATGGTTTCCTGTCTTACACTTAGGTCTTTAATCCATTTTGAGTTTCTTTTTGTATATGGTGTTAGAGAATGTTCTAATTT
Organism: Phocoena phocoena; assembly: GCF_963924675.1. Classification (NCBI taxonomy): domain Eukaryota; kingdom Metazoa; phylum Chordata; class Mammalia; order Artiodactyla; family Phocoenidae; genus Phocoena; species Phocoena phocoena. The sequence continues at coordinate 42,650,283 of NC_089224.1, read as the reverse complement.
CATTGTTTTACATGTAGCTGTCCAGTGTTCCCAGCACTACTTATACATGCACCCGAATGTTCATCGCAGCATTATTTACAATTGCCAAGATATGGAAGCAACCTAAGTGTCCATCAACAGATGAATGGATAAAGAAGATATGGTATAAATGTACACACACACACACACACACACACACACACACACACACACACACAGTGGAATACTACTTAGCCATAAAGAAGAATGAAATTTTGTTGTTTGCATGGATGGACTTGGAGTGTATTATGCTAAGTGAAATAACTCAGAGAAAGGCCCATATTATATGGTACCGTTTATATGTGGAATCTAAAAATACAACAAACTAGTATATATAACCAAAAAAGAAACAGACTCAAGGATACAGAGAACAAACTAGTGGTTACCACTGGGGAGAGGGAAGGGGGAGGGGCAATATAGGAGTAGGGGATTAATAGGTACAAAGTATTACATATAAAATAATCTACAAGGATATATTGTACAGCAAAGGGAATATAGGCAATATTTTATAATAACTATAAATGGAATATAACCTTTAAAAGTTGTGAACCATTATATTGTACACCTGTAACTTAAAAAAATATATATCAACTATACTTCAATTAAAAATAATATGGACATGGTTAAATTAAAAAAAAAAAAACACAAATAGCCTAAATATAAAAAGGGAACATTACTACAGATCAGGAGACTCTAAAAAGGTAACAAGAGGATATTATGAACAACTTTATGAATATGTATTGGGAAATGTTGAGGAAATAAGCAAATTCTTAGTAAACTAAAACTGCTAAAACTAACATAGAAGTAGAAAATCTGAATAATTACTAATGAAATTGAGTATACGATTACCTTTCTTTATATACTTAAACACATACTCAAACCTTTCAGTCTCAAATGGGTGAGTTTTGCTAAAAACTGGAATACTCTCCAACTTGTTTCATGAAACCAGAATAAATTTGACAGTAAAATTTGATAACATCTTAAGTACAGATCAATCTCAAATCTTGAAACAAAAATTCTAAATGAGATTGGAATTCACCACATTAATAGAATAAATGAGAAAAATCACATGATCTCAGTAGAGGGAAAAAAAAGCTTTCAATAGAATTTAAATTCATTCATTAAAATAAAACTACTAGTTAACTAGGAATAAAAGGAAATTTTCTTAATCTCATAAGCAGTATCTCCAAAGACCTTCAGCAGATAACAGGGTAAAGAAGAAATATTAGAAGCTTTTCTTTTTAGATCTGATCAAGTGTTTTCTATTTTCCCTTCTAGTCAACATTATTTTGGAAGTCTCTATACTATATTAAGGTGAGACAAAGAAATAAAATGTAGATATTGAGAAGGAAACTATGAAATTATGATTATTTGCATTTAATATGATTGTGTACATAGAAAACCCCAGAGAATCTAAATATAAACAATTAGAATTAACAAATGAGTTTAAGCCACTGTTTTTCCACATAACAACAATAAGAATTTGGAAAATGAAATAAAAGGTTATATTTTAACAACATAAATAATGCAAAATATATTGGAACATGTGTAAGATTTGTATATAGAAAACTAAAAGCAGTGTTGAGAAAAAGTAAAAAAGGAGTAAACTAAAAAATAGAGGAAAATCTAGTTCATGGGTTAGAGGATTCAGTATTGAAAAAAATCTAAGTTATCACAGTCCAAATCCTAACTTCTTTTGTTGGGGTAGAGATTGATTATAAAATTTATGTAGAAATAAAAGGTCCCAAAATGACAAAGGCACTTGAGGAACAGATAGGAAGGACTTGCTCTGTCGGCTGTCAAGATACTGCTATTTCTACTGCAGTAAGACTGATATTATTACAAGAATTGGAAAATAGATCAAAAGAAGTAAAAGAGCAGAAAAAACATGTTTTTGTGGACATTTGGTTACAAAGTTGGCACTGCAGAACAACAGGGAAATGTTGATCTTTTTTAATGAATTATGTTAGGATAATGGCATTTCCATATGAAAACAGGGAAATCTAATACCAAGCATAGGAATCCAGGTAGTTTTTAGATTTAAATTTTTTAGGAGATAATACATGATAATATGGGATAGGGATAATATGGGATATTCCTTGGGATAGGGAAAGCCAGCACTCTGCACATGCAAGTCATTTACCTGCTATACTGAATTCTTCACTGGATTAACCTGTCTTGTCATATCTTGGCCATTGCTTGTTGACGGGGCAAACTTACACAAAGAACACCTACCAGATAAACCACAGGCTGGTGAGGGGCTTTTAGGGACTGCTGGTAAATAGAAGAGAATGGTCAATTATATATTTTCTCTCTCTTTTGAAATAAAAGCATAAGAGTGTATCATGCAACAAGTGGTTTGCTCCTAATTATACTCCATTAATTAACTTCCAGAAAGAAAATTTAATCAGGTTCTATTTAAAAGTTGTTTTCCTGTTCATATTCCATATGTAGGTGCCTCAGAATTTCTACAGTGCAAATTGACCTAATGTTTTAATTCCTTTGGTAAGATTTATATCAACAATTTTTAGTCTTTATCTTAATTACATTTGAATACCAAAATTTATATTTTTCCTCTAAGTGTAGCAGAAGCGTTTACCTAATTTACACATGTATCTGATTATTAAAAAATATGTGAAATTCAGATGGAGATTTTAAATTTTAATTGCTTTTGTGTTTCTTTAAAATATAAACATTATGAATGGAAAATAATAACATGGTCCAAATTTTCAAAGAACAAAATCATTAAAAATGAAGCCTTTTGTCACTCGTAATTGACTCATTCCCATTTCTGCCTCCATATTGAAATCTGCAATAAATTTTATTAATTCGGAATGTATCTTGTATCCAATAATCAACTTCAGGAAACCGAGTGTGATCTTTGCAATATCCTACCAACTCTTCTCTCAACTCCATCACTTAGTTCTTAAGTTCCAAAAATTAAGGTGCCAAGTTATTTTTCTCTTATAAATGCACTCATTATCTATTATTTAGTAAACAAACATTTATTTACTATTCCAAAGTATTAGAACTTCAGTGAGATTTAAATATTCAATCTTAATTGATTCAAAAGTTTCTAGCCATTCCCCCCCCACTCCTATCCACATCTGTTTCTTTATGCCAGTTACAGGTGGATCTTATCGCACTTTAATTCCTGTCCCTAAAGTTTCTAATTAGCAAAGTATTGCATGGTGTTTGAATGTTGCTGATTAACACCTAAGAGAATATCCCCAATAACATTCCCATTGTGTATTAAGTCAATCCAATTTTTGATGGATTAATTTTTTTTCTTATTTTACTGAAACCAGCCATTTTTCCATGTTAGTTTGGTCTCAGAGAGGATAACATAATTGTCATTCATCTCCCTTTAGAAGCTACTAATTTCTAAAGTGGTTCAAATCTGCTGAAAGCCAACTCAGTACTAGGAATTAAAACTGACAAACAGCTACATAACATTAAAGTTTCTGGGGAAGAGTTAGACCATTGAGCTATAAAATGAAATGTCTATGTTTCCAAAATCAAAACCTCTCCCCTCCAAAATATTGTCCTTTCATTCCCATTGTGCCACAGTTATGGTGTAGAAAAGCAAGCTGATAGAACTTACTTTGTCTTGCACTTTTATACCCACAGAGCTTCAGTTTCCTCCTTGTCAAAAGTCATCAGCTTGGTAACATTTTCATCTTTCTCTGCTGTAGGATTATTAAATTAGTGGAAGTCTCAGGTGGTGATCACCTTAGCAATCTCTGGAGGCCTATTTTCTACATGAAATAACTGCGGTTCATTTAGGGATTGCTTTGAGGTCACCTGTCTAGTTACTTCAAAAGCAGGAATAGTACAAAGGTTTATTCTTCTAGTTTGTGTGTGCTGTTTATAATCAATTCTGTTTCTCTTTATGTTTGCTTTTATTTGTTTGCTTTTCTCACACATAGGTAGAGTGATTGCTTTTTTTTGGTGATATAGCAGACATCCTATGACTGCATTATCCATATCCATTTTGCCACTACTTCTGTGGGGTGGACAGCCAAAAGAGTGAGGCTGCCCTTGGCTCCAGTTTAATGGAATAGAGATGAGCAGCTGACTCAATGAATCAATCATAATCTTTATTCTGTAAGTTTGAAAGTGTGAGATGGGGGCTTATAATACATACCAATTCATCAGGCCCTCCTAGAGATCAATTAAAGCAGAAATATTGGGGTAAGACCCATAATTTTTAACTCCTAAATTATTTCTAATGGTCAGAATTGAGAACCACTGATTCTGATCTTAGTTTTTTAATACTTATTTTCATAGGCTATCTAATTTCTGGGTACACATATGTGAATTTGTATATATATTTGTATTATGTACATGTATATGTATGGCTATATTCATATGCATTATTCCAGAAACATAATCTTTGACCTTTATAATTGTCATATTTTTCACTAACCTGAGTATACAATTTTGATTTAGTGTTCATGTTCCTCCTGTCTTCAGTGATCATCTTTCTACCATATTACTCCATGTAATATTTAGTTGCTGTCAACTAAATATTAATTACAAAAATATCAGTTTCTCTATTGCATAAAATATGATTAAAACTTAAGGAATTAGCCCTTAAAATAATGCAAAAGTAATTTATCCTGTATAACACTTTTCTGATAAAAACATATCTATATAAAATGATAAATTCTATTTTGATTAATAGGTTAAATTGACCTTTTCTTTTAATTCATTTTTTTCTATATTACACTTATTAAAAATACTACAGAATTTAATTAATGTTTAACATGGAAAATTGTGTTTGGTAATTGGCTTAATTTTTTAAATAATTGGTTACATATTAAATCCTCATTTTCATAGAACACTGCTCATTACTAAGAAAAATAATTCTAGTCAATAAAATATTCATCACTTTGTTGGAGGTTTTCTTCCTAACTTAATAAGAAAAAAGTTAACTTTTATTGAATTACTTCCAGTTAGGGATATCAACTTAAAAAAGACAAATTTCTTACTATCTCTAGCTTACAGTTTATATGTATATATGTAGTTACCCAAGTATTTATGTATGTATGTGTGTATGTATAAATATATAGTTACTCAAGTGTTGTGTTTACTTAAACAGAAATAGTTATCATCCATAAATTCTTGTTGGTTAATTGCTTACTAATTGCATTTACTAGCTCAAAGTAAAACATTGTTGTGCATTGTGTCTTTCATACTAAAGTATAGGTTGTAACCAAATCCTATGGTGATGAGGAATACATTCCTTGATGAGTCAGAATATTAATTCAAACACCAATAATTCATATTTCATATAGGCATTTGCTTACTCATAACCTAGCTAAAAATCAATCTGAAATTTCATATTTTTAGAGGAATATTCATCCAAAGGGGACAGTTTTATAATTTACATATATACAAATGATGCAGTTTAGTCTGTTATAAAGTATTGTCAGTCTCATATCAGTTGACTTAAATAATGAAACTATAATATTTTAAATATAATAAATTCAGGTTCTTCAATGACAAACTATACATTTCCCAAGTTTGCATTTATTTGTGAGGCTTCTTATATTTTGATTAAAAAAAGTGTTACAAACCTATTACATCTTTTAAAACATGGTTAAAATACTTTGAGAAATCTAGAAATAGCTCAAAAATAATTAACATATTCTATAAATAGTGAATATATTTGAAAATTTTGAAAATGTCTTCCTTTGGAATTTAGAAATAATTGTTAAGAAATTGGCAGAGACTGTCTCACATAACCACATAGAAGTAACCAAAGATTGTATTCCACTGGCTATTTTGATACAAATAGAGTTCCTCAGGCATTTTCGTTAAGAATCATAAATAAATCTTATCCTTATTCAACTCTTTTTAATCTTTATATGAAAAATAAGGAAAAAGAATAAATGGAACCATGTTTGAAAGCTTTTCTTGGGTTGTGAAATATAACACATTTATAGAAAAATGCTCCCCCTATAGTACAGTTTAATGAGTTGTCACTAAATGAACAGCCAGATAAACTCTAGGTCAGGAAATAAAAACATTTTCAGAGTCTATAAGCCTCCATTGTGCCTCTTCTCATCTCTATCTATTGCTGCCTTGAAGACACTCTCTATACTGACTTTTGTGCCAATAAGTTACTTGCTTTCCTTCAAAGTTTTACCACCAAAGTATATATCTATAAACACTATTTATTATGGATTTGTCTAGTTTGAAGAACATATAAATGGAAACATAATGTATTTTCTTGGCCTGGTTTCTTTCACACAACAATATTTTTGATATTCCTATACGTTGTTTTAAGTTACTGCAATTCACATTTATTATAATACTATTCCATGGTACGAGTATGCTATAATGTCTTTATTTTAATATTGATGGACATTAGGTTGTTTGTATTTTGGAACTATCACAAATAATGCTGCTAAGAACATTTTTATTATGTCTCTTGGTATACACATGCATATATTTTTCTCGGGTACTATATTTGGGGGACTAGAATTGGTAGGTCAGAAAGTGTGTGTTTATCCAACTTAAGTAGTTTGATGCTAAACTGTCTTTTTAAACCAAGTTAAGAAACCTGACTTTCAGAATGATTGTACGAATTCAAACATTCCATACTTTAGCTGAAACAAATAATACAAAGTCCTCAGTTCCAAAGTTGTCCTGCCTAACATGACTAAGACACACACACATTCACTTCATTCCCAAAAGGAGGCATTTGAGAGTAACTCCCAGAAATTACTTCCACATTTGCTATCATAGGATGACTTTTCTCAGAGTCCATGATTTCCAAGTGATATGATTATTCCTCCAGTTCTTCCAAAATATACTCCACACAGAGGTCCCACCATCTCAAATGTAATATGCTGATTAGTTATAGTTATGCTATGTAGTTGTTAAATGATAGGAGGAAAAAAATAAATTCATCTTTTTGTTTTGCTTAGCATGTCCTGTAAAATTCTATCTAGTCTTGTAAATTGGGCTCCTTGATTGTCACTTCATTACCAGCCAATTGTGGCAGAGATTTGAACTATTTTCATCATCAAAGAATATGGTGCCACAGGAACTAAAGGAATACGTAGTCATTTCAATAAGAAGTATGTGGTCAAAGTAAAATAGGCAATTTGGGAGGTGTAGTAGGATAAGAATTAAAAGTGTCCATTTTATTTGGTAGGTTGAAGGATATTTTTGAATTTATGGCAAACAATTTTAAGAATGCAGGAATAGAAGACAGATTGTAGTAGAGTGAGGAGTAGGGGGTGCAGGACTCAGTAAGGAAATGGAGATAGGATATCACTGCTTAGGGAGTTAACTTGGGCCTTTGTCGGCCCACTGACCTATGTGGCTAGAAATGTCATTCAGAATACTACGTTAAAGGAATAAACTGGTGTGACAGCTCTGAATCGTTAAGACTAAAGTCAAGTGGAGCTGGTCATAGGCAGTGTTGAAAAGAGCAAGGTTGTTGAAGTTAGGGGATTGGCAACGTACTTAAATAGAGACACAGCTTACTTTGATGCTTCTAAAGTTCTTTGCACTTGTTTTATAATCTTAACTCTTCAATATTAAAAATAAAGATTTGTCTAATTCTATCTAAATACTCAGTTAAAATCATTATCAAAATCTCTTAAATGGGGGCGTCCCTGGTGGCGCAGTGGTTGAGAGTCCGCCTGCCGATGCAGGGAACACGGGTTTGTGCCCCAGTCCGGGAAGATCCCACATGCCGCGGAGCGGCTAGGCTCGTGAGCCGTGGCCGCTGAGCCTGCGCGTCCGGAGCCTGTGCTCCACAACGGGAGAGGCCACAACAGTGAGAGGCCCACGTACCGCAAAAAAAGAAAGAAAGGAAAAAAATCTCTTAAATGTATCATAATCCAGAGTAGAATAGCTAGAATCTCTTGCCCCAGGAATGGAGTTTTTAACTAAGGCACAGTTGTCTCATCACCCTTAGGGAAGATATGAACTAGAGAGCACAGCTGGATATCCAGTAGACAGCTTTACCTAAACTGAGGTTTCTTGGGGTAAGAAACCCAAAATGTCACTTGATATCTTGAGCTTGATCTTCCTAGTGTAGTGAGTGTGTTTCTTTGTAATGTTGTGAATTTCAAAGTCAGTAAATCAAGTATATGTCTGAAATTGCTTTCAAAAGTTTGAATGACTTACCCTCAGAGTTTTTAAACACTTCCTTTTCTCCTAATTCCTGTTGTGGTCAGTTCAGTTTGACACTGGAAGCCAAATAAAGTGTTTAGTGTAGGATTGCCTGGATTCTCTGTATGACAGACTCTAGGTCCATCCACCTCACTACAAATAACTCAGTTTCGTTTCTTTTTATGGCTGAGTAATATTCCATTGTATATATGTGCCACATTTTTTATCCATTCATCTGTTGATGGACACTTAAATTGCTTCCATGTCCTGGCTATTGTAAATAGTGCTGCAGTGAACATTGTGGTACATGACTCATTTTGAATTATGATTTTCTCAGGGTGTATGCCCAGTAGTGGGATTGCTGGGTCACATGGTAGTTCTATTTTTAGTTTTTTAAGGAAGCTACATACTGTTCTCCATAGTGGCTGTATCAATTTACATTCCCACCAACAGTGCAAGAGGGTTCCCTTTTCTCCACACCCTCTCCAGCATTTATTGTTTGTAGATTTTTTGATGATGGCCATTCTGACTGGTGTGAGATGATATCTCATTGTAGTTTTGATTTGCATTTCTCTAATGATTAATGATGTTGAGCATCCTTTCACGTGTTTGTTTATCTCTGGAACATTTTCTTGACTTTATCTTCTAAGCATGCCACTAATATTTTTAAAAATTGTCAGTTTTATCTTTAATTTTTCCAGTACTCCTTCTTATTTGACTGTTTCTTATAAATCAAGTCATGTTTTTATTTTATAGTTTCATTTTCATCTCTTCTTCTGAGGACAATGAGGATCTATCTGTGAATTTTTATTCTTTGTGTTATGGGTTTTTTATTCAGTTTGTTGTTTATTTGGGGGCCTTTTCTTTCATGTTGGGTATTTTACTGATGGAAGCTCTGTTTGGATGAGATGGGTCTTTGTGATGGTGGAGCTTTTCGGTAGAATGGCAAAGTGTTGTATCATCTTTTTTATTGAGGACACTCAAATTCTGTGTAAGTCTGTTTTAATTTTTTGTTTCCCATGTGCCATTTAGTTTCATGTCAAATAATCTTTCAGTCCACTTTCTGAGTGTGTGTTGGTTAGATTGGTGAGATTGATCAGGTGTACGGAGGGGGAATTATGCCTGGCTGCCAGGATTCTGATAGGTTAGGGAAAGAGAAACTAGCATTCTGCAGTTCACAATGCAGCTGTACAGTTTATCCCTGTTTTCGGCCCTGCTCCTGAAATCTGTCCTTAACTGGGCCGATGACCACAAGTCCAGAGACTCCAGCTCATTTCCTCCAAGAGGAGAGGCAGGCCCTTGGATTCTCTTGTCCCATAGACGTTTATATTATTATTTCTTTTACTTTTTAAAAGCCAGTTATCACTTCTCCTCTTGCTTTCTGCTGTCTAACAAGTAGATATAGATTGTATGCTGTTTTCTATTCTCTTATTTTCTGTCTTCACGTTTATAATCATTTACCATCACTTTGGTGGAGCCTGGGACAAACGAGATAAAATTCATGTAGACATTCAACCATGTTTTACTAAGTATAATTTGTTAAGTAGAGTGTAACATCCAGGAAAGGAGAATGTATGGCTGTCTTAATCACAGTTCCATACCCATGGTGTAGCACAGTGCCAGGCACATAATTAGTACTCATTAAATACGTGTTGACTAAATCTATGAATGAGTTCTTCAAAATGAAATACCCATGCAGTATTTAGATGTCTGTTTGAGTCCCTGTGTTTCTAGCCTAAAAGATAGAAAATGTAGAGGTATTAGTGGGAAGCAGGCCAGGCTCTTCTGTTTATCTGGCAAAGTGGCACAGGCAGATGGACAGTTGTTATTTACCAATTTAGTTCCATTAGCCTTACCCTGAATCGACTTACCAGATTTGGCAGGCTGTTTACACTGAAGTCTTTCCAAGGAATTCTTCTTTATCTACTTCTAGGGTATATAGATCACATTTCTGTGCTGCTAGTTAAGTATTTTGGAGTAATTATTTTTCTCTATCCTGAAGCTATGCAAAGTCAAAAAAGTATTTTTATTTCTTTGACTCTTAAATGTGTTGTGGTGAATTAAGAAGTCACCCTGCATATACCCTAGTAGAAGATAGCCATCTTTTGTTTGAACAGATCTGCCATCAGGTAACTCTGTATACTTACATTCTTGAAAAACACACAGATGATTGTGAAATACTTCATAAAGAATGCAGAAAGCAGAACAGGTCTGAATATTCCTTTTGTCTTTCTTGTGAGATTAGAATTTCTCAGCATCCATAACCTGGCACTTTTATGAGAACATTGGCATGATGAATGTGTGCTTCTCAGAAAAGTTAAGTTAGATTACTTTATTCTCTATTTTTTAAGAACTTCTGAATCCTGATTTGATTTAGGTCTTTTGACTAATGTCTATATAACCCAGCATGACTTATAAAATCTGCCTTTATAGGTATGTGCTTATTAGTATACGTTCGATACGTCAAAACAGTTATAAGAGCAGGCAAATATTCTAAGTATTTCCCTCCAGGGAAGATTACCAGTTTGGGAGTAAAAGTAAATAAACATATATAACTATTATACATGTTACAAATGAAAATACTTCAGGAGTAGAAAATTTATTGGCATGTGTGTAATAAATTGGTATACTGTTAAATAAACCTACGTTTTCTTATTGCCTGAAAAATCCCAAAGTTCCCTTTCTCTTACCATCTTTGTACTCCAATTTGAAATCGAATCCTTATAAAGGAAACAGAATAAAGCAGTGCCAAAGCTACAATGTGTCTGTTTTACTTCTAAATATTCAACTTAGGTACACAGATGTAGGTGACGTACTCTATAGATAGCCCATTAGCTTTTGCTGTATTCTTGGGACCAAATTAGTATTGCTACCATCCTGTGACTATGACCATTCTTAATGACTCTTGCAATGCTTATGGATGAAACCAATTCTCAATTATCACTCTGGTAATTGAGGCTGCATTTTTAGCATAAGTGAAAACCATGGGAGGCCCAAAACTTCATTGTGGCAGAGAACCCCAAAGCCTCCTCACTCTGTCCTTTCTATTATAACTTCACCTTCATTTTATTCCAAAACCTTGTTCTGATTTGAGTAGATTGCTCTGTGCCTGGAATAGATCCATGAATATACACTAATTTACCACCATCTTCCATCCTATTTTTTTCTTTTTTTTCATTCTGAGCTATCAGCCCCTTTCATCCTTTTTGCTTCCCAGTATACAAGCTTTGTTCACACTCCTTCTACTTCTGCTTTTTCTTATATTATTCCTAACAGAGACCCGTTCAGAATGGTAGATATCAGGGATCCATTTGTGTTTAATTTGTACTCAGTATATAGACTAAGTCCTGTAAAGGCAGGATGTTTGTCCTAATAAATGGTGTATCTCCAGAGCCTAGCACAGTATATAGCACATAGTAGGCACTTGGTACATATTTGTCATGTGAATAAATGTAACTGTTTATGATTTAATTACATTTTGAACTTCCAAATAACAAGGGCTATTTCTTGAATCCAGCCCCTAAGGGGTGTGTTTGAGAATTGCACCAGGAACTGACTCTTGGTGCGTCATGAGAGGAAATAATTTGCTATGATTGTTGTTGCCTTTAACAGCAATAACCACAAAAATGCTTGTTAATGCTTAATTGCCCATGGAGATATATGTGGTATTGTATGAAGAGATGAAAAAGCACAAAATTTAATGGGCTTGACAAACCCCTGTGTTGTAGACTCAGACATACTAGACCAGACAAAAGGCAGCATTTCAGCCATTTTGATGTAAAAATTAAGAAAAATTAAAATTTCCATATTTGTACCATGAAATGCTTTCACTTTTAAAAATATTTTACTTAAAAGTTTAGAACAATTTTTATGTAGTTGTCCAACTACTAACAAAAGGATAGAAAAACCCAGTATATACACAAATGGTTTAGCAAATTTTATGCCAATGAAATTATTCTTGCTATAGTGCTATAATTTTTAGAAATCTCTATACATAAGTAATAACCATTAGTAAATTAGTAATTGAAAGCCTCTTGATTATCAAAGATGATTAATAGTTTAAGAAAGTCTCTTCTTACTGATTGAGGGAAAGAAATGTTATACATGTCATTACCATGTATTTGGGAAATTCAAGCCTTTAAACTCTAAGTGACAATAATGCCCTTAATAAAACAAGGAGAGACATCTGTGTTTTCTTTTTTAAAAGATTATTGTAATTGACAATATGTGTGCTGACATCATCCTAATTATTTTAATTTGCTAATAATTGTCCTCCACAAAATAGTAGCACAAGTTCAGCCTTAAGATGAGTATGTTTTGCTAATGTTAAGATTAGCTGATTAATATTGATGGCAGCTAAGGCCAGTGGCTAATGTCTGACATCTGTTTGGGAAGTCAGTGTTCCAATTCAGGAAGCTGGCATTTCTGTCGGGGTTAGAATGAAGGGTTATTGTGTAAGGAATTATGATGAGGGTTTTGTGTATGGTTAAGGTTAGGAGTAGGGACATGATCTATTTTATTTCTGTTCTTCTCAGTGTATTTCTGGTGTCAAGCTGCTTGCTCTATTCTGTGTTAACAGAGAGGTCTTCCCCTCTGTTCCCTTGTGGTACATTCACTGTGGCACATTATTTCACTTGCTTCTTCTATGTTAATGGACTGATGTATCTCTTTTTCTTTTCCTCTGTTTGTCCTTACCTTGTCCTTAAATGATGTTTTCATTTGGGACAGAGGCATTTCTTTTTGTTCCAGTTTTTTTTTTTTTTTTTTTAGTTTTGGGAGGAAAAGGTTAAAATATACAGATTTGTCCCAAAACTGTCTGGAATTTTTATGAATCAAACCTAAAAACAAAGCAAAACAAAATGTCATAAAGTTTTTGACATTATTCTGACATAGAGATTATTTATTTCTTTCTCTAGTGGACTTCAGTTGGCTTCAAGTTTTAACTAGTATGTAGAAGAAGTGAAAAGTAGAGTTTGCACACAGTTTATACAAAGGGAGGAATGAAAGCTTCGTAACCTACTTACTGTAACAAAAGGGGCAATAGTGAAGTAGCCACAAAGATTCAGAAAGTGGATCAACTGGAAAAGCAAAGGATACTGAGACCTTTCAGTGTGTTGAACAAAAGCACAATCAAAATCCCTTTTCTTTTTATTTCCACTTTGCTTCAACTGAAAAATCAAGTAGAAAGTAACCAAAATCTTGAAAATTCAGGAAAAATTTTCAAAAAAGTTTGAGGGTCTTAATATATTATATACTTTGCTTACTTGATGTTTGTAATGAAGTCTCTGAAGCCACTGTGTCAATGCGATCATGACATTCCATGCAGTAAAGCAGGAAAATGGAACTTTAACACAGTCTTAGAAGATTGTTTTCAAAAATGATTTTTTTTAACAATATGGTTTTGTGCTTTAAGATATTACTTAACACCAAAAAATATTTATTTACTGAACATCTTCTGTGGGGGAAAGCAAAACTAAATCAGAAGAAAATTGAAATTAGGTAATGAGCATTCCATATTAATTGTAGGCTGGGGCTAGGAGAACTGGTGTTTTCTATTATAATCTATTCAGATCTTTATGTATTAATTTTGACCCAAGGATTTTTTTTTTCATTTCAAAAAAATTTCCTAGTTTCCAAACTTCTAGCTTGGGCAAGGTGCTACTTAAACTTTTTGTGCTTAAGAGTCCACATCTTTAATATTATGTTCAGTATTTTCGTTGGAAGCATCTTTGCCATAGAAATTTTTGCCACAAACATTTTTGCCACATAACTAATCAATCTTAGGGCGATTTTGCTGTTAAAACATGATGGAGGTCTTCCCTGGTGGCGCAGTGGTTGGGAGTCCGCCTGCCAATGCAGGGGACGTGGGTTCGTGTCCCGGTCCTGAAGGATTCCACATGCCGCGGAGCGGCTGGGCCCGTGAGCCATGGCTGCTGGGCCTGCGCGTCCGGAGCCTGTGCTCCGCGGCGGGAGAGGCCACAACAGTGAGAGGCCTGCGTACCACAAAAATAATAATAATAATAAAATAATGGAAAATGAAAGAGAGACATTAAAAAGACATAATTAAGCATGGAAAATGAATAAAAACTATATTGTGAAACACAAAATATTTGAATACATTGAAAATGTTACAGATTCATGGCAGTACTGTGCAAATAACTGATTTTATTGCTCTTTCATGGGTTGTACCTAAGTACTTGTCTTCTAGGTCTTTTGTTCATAACATCCTATAACTTTATGTATTTTTTTGCTTGTTGATTCATCTTCTTGTTCAGCATTGTACTTTTCCTATTTCACTAAATTTACTTCCTTCATTAAGAGAGGTATCAGTTTCCAAATACTAAGACGCATGTTTGTAACTGAGCTTTGTATTGTGTCGTGAAAACCTCTACGTTGTTGTTTGTTTTTGGCATATTGTCACATGTCACATGTTCCAAAGTTCCGTAGGAAATGTGAGTTCAACTGTGTACCTTCAAGACCCTGGAGACCTCTTCCTCCTCCAGTGTAGTGTTTTTCAGAATGAGAAACTAACTCTTGGAGCAAATCATCACCGCTTGTCAGTTCAATAAAGCCATTAATACTGTTGCTAACTGGAGGAAATGCTAACTCATTTCAACCGGTTGAAATCAAACTGTCAATCAGTTATTTTATCTTTCACAGCAAATTGCCTTACACTCAATTAGTTATATGGCAAACATGTTTGTGGCAAAAACCCTGTGTCAAAGATGCCTACAGCAAAGATGCTTATGGCTAAAGTACCTAGAACCTTTTACAATGGGTATGGTAATAGGGATATTGTGATAATTAATGAAGTAATTCATGTAACACATTTAGACATACCTGATAGTAAGTGCACAATAAATGTTGTTTAATATTGGTAGAATCATAATATTTTCTAACATGACACCCACCTAGCATTGGGCTTTTTCTTAGAATATGCTCAGTAAGTTAACTAATGAATAAAGAAACTGTCCATAGCATTTCATAAGAATAAGATTCAAGGAAATTATAGAAATTTAGAATTAGAAGTTAATTAGTGTACCTAATAAGGCAGTTCTTTAACTTGTACAGATGGATTAATATTCTTTTACTGCAAAATATTTTCCTTAAAATAAGAGGAAATGTGAATACATTTAACTTTTGCTCCTTGGTACTAAGCTCTGAAGCTTCACAGAGTTGGTCTACACTTTCTGTCATACAATAACACTAAACATTAGCTTTCAGGAATTATAAGAGTCTTATATAGACTACTTTCTGGGTAAAACATTCATTTGTTCTCAATTGACTTGATTTTCTCAAGAACTCATTATTCAGTCATTCTGATTTGTAAATATATCCCTGTATATATTACGGGCAGAACAAAATAAAGATTCCAGAAAGATCTGACTTGTGCCTAGTAGGATTATTAATAGCTGTTCTTACATTACTATCACCTCAGCTAACAAGGATTTATCACTTGTTATGTGCTAGGCACTGTAGTAAGGCTATAGATGATTTATTTCTCCTTTTGTCCAGAACCCTCAGAAGGCAGATTTCATTACCATCATCAACTTAGAAACCGGAGTCCGGCCTGGTCATATCACCAGCCTAAGGACTTGCATATAGTCACCAAGACTGACATATCTCAAACACTGGTCTTCTCTGACAGGAAAAATTGAGCTTTCACCTCTCCACTTTGTTGCTCTGTTTTCTGCCTTTTTCTGGACACCATGCTATAAACCATATCTTTTTGAAAGATATGGCTAAAACCTTAGGAATTTACCAACAGTTAAAAAAAAAAAACACCCTAAGAATTAGAATTTGCCTGGTTGATTAGGCTCCTGTATACAAATAAGATTCCAATCCAGAGTGGGGGCTTTAAATATATTTCATTTAACTCTTAATTATAATGGAGGTGTTGTTATGGCCATTTACATTAATATATATCATGTACCTCTCTGGTCACACATGAATTGCTAATGCAAGGATATTGAATTTGTGTTATGTCAAAGGTCTGCACCACCTTTGTGAGTATGTACTATTTAAGATTGCATTAGCATTTTTGGCATGGCATATTATTATCTCATATTAAGCTCTGCTGACTAAAACCCATCTTTTTCAGATGAACTATTCAGTGGACATTCTAAGATCTGGTACCTCGGTGACTAAGAACCTAAAGGCTGGGTTCTTAAGAGAACAACTTATCAGATCATTACTCTAATGAGAATCTTCCCCCTAGGAAAGATTCATACTCAGTCCATACTAATCCACTTCTGGGACCCTAAAGTTACTTGCTTGGCTCTGCTGTCAGTTAAAAGTAGCACCAAGCAACAGGATACAAACATGAAAGCAAAGAAAAGGAAAGGAAGGACTTTCAGTGGTTTGATATTTTCATTGACAGTTGCAGGGTTCATGCCAATAAAAATCATTATTTAGACAGCATTAATGTAGTTACTGACTCAAGCAGTTTGTTCATGCATGCAATATTTTGATATTCTTTTTAAAAAATAATGATAAGGGATGGATGTACTCTGAAAGAAAGACAATAAAAATATTAAAAAAGATTGGGCATATGCAGTTCAATTAAATATATCTAAGGTACAGGTTAAGAGAATGGGAACTTTACATCTATCATATTCATTGGGAGATGGTTATTCTAGATCTTTGAATTAATTTAGTAGTATAACCATAAAATCACATACTTTAAATTAAAAAATTGAAATACATGACGGGAATTACAGCAGCAAATGGATATTTTTTAAACTGAAGGCAAAGTGAAGCATATCTCAAAGGAACCAACAAATGAGAGAAGATAATCAATATGCCCAAATAGAAAAGTATGCTTAGTACACAAAAGTGAGTGGTTTCTGAGGATGCTGGTGTAAGAGAATTACCTCTTGCAATAAAATGAATCAATTGTAACCACATTTCAAAATAATCTTTACTATTTGATTTTTTTTGATACATGAAATTAATTTTACTACAAATTTTTCATATAACAATATGTTACAGGCATAGAGCACTTTCCTAATTTAGTATTTGAAACCTTGTGTAGAGAAAATGTTTTCCTGTTTTTATATTCTTGAATTAGCCATAACTTATGACACTCTTTTGAGGAAGGTTTTATTTTCCCTTGACAAGTTTTAGTAAATTGAATTTAGTTGAATTTGATACAACTAGATGCATAAGATGAGGTAGATAATTTAACTGTCAAGCAAACTGTAGGTAGTTAGGCTACATAACACTTTTTTAAACCAGGAAAGTATCAGTTAAATAGCATTCATTCCTTTCAAAATACTTCCTTAGCTCAGGCCTTCAAAAGAATCTCAATGCTGTTGTTAAAAATATTTTGAATTACTGGTCATAAAGGAGTTTTAAAACATTCCTGTGAAGTGCTTTAGAGCTTCACCCTGTAGCATCGGGAGTATTCATTACTGTTCAAACAAGAGAACAGAATACAAGACTGACCGCAGCAGTTGCCTGCTTCAGAGATTCAGGTCGAGTGGAAATCAGAGAAAAGAACAGGCAGCACAAATGGTTAAAAGTAAGTTAGTGTTTCTGAAATTAGTTGAAATTGTTTTAATAGATATTTGTATTTTAATAGCATCCTTTAATTCATACTTTGAAATGAAAATACGTGCCAAATTGAGAAGGCATTTGCAAAGTTATAGGAATACTAATTTTCAGAACTGGATTCTTAAGACTGATATGAATCACCCCAAATGCCAAAATCTAAAAATAACCTCCCAGTCAATTTTTATTATCTTTGTTTTTTGATTTATTAAAAAAGTCTATTTAAACATCTGAATCTTCACTAAGCCATATAGAGGATCGTTATAGTTCTAGGAGAATGTTCCAATTATTCATTTTCATTTATGTAGTATATTATGTTGCCTGAAAAGCTATCAATGTAGCAGAGTACAATGACAGAGAAACAGTCCCAGTAACTGAGAATGCTATTGCATCAGGATCCATTATATATTTTTCAACACAGGGTGGGCAGATTTTAGAGATCTGACCTATCCTTTTTTCTTTGTTTAAGTATTTTAAAATTCTGGTCATTTGCAGTGAGAATTTGCAGGTGTTTCTCAGAGAACTTTGTCCCCTCTAGCTGGATGTGGAAAGGACAATGCAATTAATAACAGATGGCACGGGATGACCACGTCCTTGAGAGAACGCCTTATTGGCACCTCCTGCTAATTGTATCACATATAACACAACTAAAAGCATAATAAATCTGAACTGGGGGACATTTTATGCAAGAGCTCTTCTCCTTTTCCAGACGGTAAATTGCTCAGCTCTTGAAATATCTATAACCTTGTGACACCCAACTTGCATTAGCTTAATTGCCTTTCTTTCCCCTCTCCCTCCCCCTTCTACCCTCCCTTCCTTTCTCTCTCTCCTTCCTCTCTCTCTCTCTCTCTCTCTCTCTCTCTCTCTCTCTCTCTCTCTCGTTCTTTCATGTTGTTTTCCTTCTTGGGTGTAAAGGAACAGTTTTTCTCCCTAGTTTAGTGCTGTGTCTGAAACAGCTATATTTCCTGACTTGTATAGAATTTGGTCAGAGTTTGATCTGCTGGTTTAATGGGAAATTATTCTTTTAGAGGGCTTTAAAACACTTTGCTTAACATTAATGTTGGGAAAGAAAATGTGTGTCTAACTGCTGATGCAATTTAATAAACCTGCAGAAGAGAGTTTTAATTAAATGGAAAAATGCGTAAGCTTCAGATGGACACACACACACACATGCACAGGGCTTTCTTCTTTTTTGCACAATGGTAACAACTCACAATATCCTGTAGCAGTAAAAAGAATTGAGTTTTCACTCACTTCGTAACTTGGTTTGGTGTTATTAACAATTTGTAAAGTAAAAGTTTTATAGTATGTGAGAATGTAACCTCCTAGCATTTTTTTCTCTTTCTCTAAGAAAATGCTGTAGGGAATAGCCTGAATTTCATGTTCATTTCCTACACCTCTATTTCCAGTTTTGGAGGTTTGCCTATAGCCAAACAGAACAAACAACTAACCAACAAGCAATTTAAATTGTATTTGGAGAGGGTTAAAACAAATACATCAAAATCATGGAATATGTGTTGATATTGTGTCTTGGCTGGCTAGCTGTGTGTATGTTGTGTGTCCTTTCCTTAGCTATATATAAATGTCTATTCCTCTGTAGTGATTTATCCTCACTGGTGAGAGAGTAACCCTAATATTTGTGTCAGTTGGGTAAACCAACCCTAAAATAATAAGACAAATAATAGCCCACACAAGAAATGATATAAAGTAAAGGGAAGAAACCATATTCTGAGACCTTTGTGGTATTAATCCTATCCCTGGATCCGTTATTGAGTATTTACACTTTGAAGAAACAACTTTTAGGCCAGTTCTGGACCTGAGACGCTCTTGGAATTCCATATAAAGGAGAATGGAAGATTCTCATGATTTTGATCGTTCTCGTTTGGTCTCTGGTGAGATATAAAGCATTCTGATGTGTTGTCTGGTAGGCACATAATCCCCAGTAACATGCTAATAACCTCAGCGTCATGCCGTTCATGCTTCTGGTGACGATGATGATAATGATGAGACGATGACGATGATAATGAGGATGATGATGTTCAAGACAAGTTGATATGTCATGGTCTGCATATAGCTAATGAATGACCTTGGGTAAGTCCCACCACTTTTCTGAGCATCACTGTGTGTTCCCTTACAAAGTGAGAGGTCAGGACTAAAATCAGTGGTATTCAAACAGTGTTCCCTTGAAGATTAGGGGTTCTGCAGACCCCCTACTGTAAATGGGGGCAGGATGGAGGGAGGAGAATGTAGAACAGGTGGCCACTATTCTCAGAGCAATTTTGATATTGTTTTTGTATTTGTTTATGTTTCACTTAGGATTTCCTTTGAGCAGTTCTTTTGAATATGTGTCCACATGGTTAAAATTATTCAAAACATTTAGACTAAATAATTGCTAAGGTTTCTTTCAGTGAGAAATCTATGATATATGTATTAGCATGCCTCTTATTTAATATGAACTAGTGTTGATGTTCTGAATATACGAAACATGGCATTTAGAAACAATCTGCTTTTTCTCCACTTGTTCTGCAGTTGATTTGAATAATAGACAGTATAGGAATGAGCATCAGTAAATTCCTTTGCATTGAAGGGGTATGTGTGTGTGTGTCTGTGTTCGTGTGTGTAATGTTTAAAATGTATGTCATTTTGTGCCTCTATGTTTTGAAAAAGTAGAATCATTTATAAAGCAGGCAGAATCTCTAAAGCTCATGTGAGTAATGGGTCTTATGTTTTTCTTTGATTTCATGTTTGCCATCTTCATCCCTGTATATTTATAATTCACAATCTTCAGGTCAATGCAGATGGAGAGTTGCTCAGTGGAAATGTGAACATAGTTTTATCACACTTAGAAAAAAGAGTAAAATCATAGTGTTAATGATAGTGACATTTGGTCTTTGTCTCATCTGTGTCCCTGTTGATATCAGACATTCTCTAGAAGCAGATCCTTATTTCTGGTTCAGTAGTCAAATAAAAATGTTTCCTGTATACAATGCAAATAGAGGCTAGTGTGATAGGAAGGATACTCATTACCATATATCTCTGAACAATAATTCATCCCATTCCTGACTTTCTCACTTTTGCTGTGAGGACTAGAGCACTTATACAGTAAAAACTTCTGAAAAATACAAAGTCTTGAATGAATACAGTAGCCTCCTTATGAGTGGGAAATTGTCTTAGTTTTCTTTGTAGTCTGATCACTTAATATGTTTCATAACTCATAGTTAATGCCCAGTTAATCTTTGATGAATACATAAATAAATGAATGAATAGATAATAATATATATACTTCTGTATTTGGACTGATACATAAGATAAGGTGAATGCTACGTAGAGATGATATTCTATACACTGAATTATTTATAACAAACATAATAAAAAACAATGAACAAATGTGCATATGCTGCTTACCTATATATTATTGCATGTGCTTGCAACAACTAAAGAAAAGGCTGTCTCTTAAAAAGGTGGCTGACTTTTTCCTGTATACAAATATCAATCAAATATTGTCATTTATTGGGGATGTAGGGAAGAGTCAAAGGGAAGAGCAGTCAGAAATCGAATGTTCCTTTCCTTAGTTGCAATAACCTTTCTCCTCTGCAACTCATTACAGGTTTTGACGCTCATTTTTGAACCTAAATTTATCTGTGGTCCACACACACCAGGTGATATCTCACTTATATTATTGTAAATTATTTACATCACAAATTCCGGGTCATGAAGCTGAGGTGATGGAATATTTTTACATAAAAATGTTGGGATTGTGTTTTATTTTAAGCCTCTTACACTGATCATTTTATTTGCAGTGTAAGTATGTCCTACATTAGCTTCTGGATTTGGGTATTAGTGCAGTAAATGGGATCAGTTAAATAGCTAGCACTGTATCCCCCCTGATTAATGTTATACCTCATATCTTTGGGTAATTGGTGGTATATTCGGATATAATCAGGATGAAGTGTTACACTTTAAATATGGCTTTGGATAAGTCATTTAAAATTGTTTAGATCCTTGTGTGTGTGTGTGTGTTTGTTTGTTTTTCAACATGACAGTGACAGTACCGGCTACTGACTTGTCATTTAGAGTTGGGGGTCATCATAATGTTTGGTGCTAGGGGATTGATAAGCATCAACTATTAAAAAGTAGGCAGTGGAAAAATACTGGCTTTGGAATCTATCTGACCTGGATTCAAGTCTTAGCTTTTCCAGTTGCCATATGATATTGGAGCACTGTCTCATACTCTAGATTGCTTGACTATAAAATAGCATAAAGACTTCACATCAAATTGCATAATGGATTAGAGACAATAAGAGCTATTATTACTTCCCTATCATGTTTATTCAAGACACTGTCTCCTTTATTACTGTTAATATATTTCTTGTTGTTAATATAAGTGAAAATACTGGTTTAGATAGTGGTTCTCAACCAGGGTTTTTTTTTTTTTGCTACACCACCCCCCTTCAGAGACATTTGTCAGTATCTGGAGATGTTTTTGGTTGTCACAAGTTGGGTGAAGGTGCTATTGGAATTTACTATGTAGAGTCCAGAGATGCTGTTAATATCCTGCAATACACAGGACAGTCCCCCACAACAAAGAAGTATTTGGCCCAAATTTTCAATAATGCTTAGGTTGAGAAACCCTGACTTAGATTATTACTTTCAAACCACTCTCTTGAAAAAATAAAAGTTGTCATTTAACTGCTTCATATTCCAAGAATGCAAGCTACAACGTATCTCTACCAAATGGCCTCGATAGCCTTTCCATTATATTTACCTTGGTCTTAGGCTAAAAGAAATGACCTCCACACTTAATATAACATAGTAGAAAAACCTCAAAATTTCCAGTTTTTAAGGCATATAGTGTCTGGATGATAATTGCCTCCTGATCAAATCGACCAAGTAGTTAAGAATTGAGGCTCCTATTGACCTGAATTAGTTATTCTGTGGTCTGTGTGTCACACCACCTTTAGACTTAGCTATTTTCAGGAAATGAGAGGGATTATGGAGAATCAATGCTGCAGTGGATGACTAAAAGCATAATTACTTCAGCTTAGCGCAACTTTCTTTGCTAGCATTACTTTTGAATTTATTTTATTTATTATATAATCTCATATATTTTAGTCATATCAATTCAATTTGGAATGTAGTCAAGGGCATTATAAATGATTGATTTAGGTTGGGACACAGATGAGACAAGGACCTGATGCCATCTTAATTGACATTAGGGCTTTTTTTTTTTTTTCTTTTAAGGCAGATAAAAACTGTCTTCATGTTGTCACTGAATATCCACACACTTCGGCATGCCCCAAAGATTAAAGACTTTAAATACAAGAGGACAGAGATAATAGACATGAAAATCAAAGAAAAACAGATGATTCTGTGAAAATCATTCATTTATTTACCTTTATTCAAAATTCAACACTTCCCAAGATATTCATATATTATAGCAACGTGACTTTTTATCCTCATAAAGAAAAAATAACAATTTGCATTTGAAATTTGTCTGCTGTGGGTGTGGGTGGGACATGTAGCAAATAAGGAGAGAAGGTCCTGTTGCCCTGCGAGCTTATGCTCTTTTATTCCCTTCATCCTTAAAATGGACCCAGACAAACATTTCTTGATTTGTGTCTTTTTTATTTTTTCCTAAGTAGGCATTAGTATACTTAGAAACAAGGAGTGGCACAAACTTCCTTCAACCAGCATTGTCCATCCCCCTGAACTCTCAGTGCCTTTACTGTGTACAATCTCCCTTCTCTCACAATCTCATTTCATTATCTATTGGATCCTTGAATGCTGTGGGTGGAGTAGAAATAATAAGCCCCAACAAAAGACACAGTAGTTGCATCAAATGGGTAAACTCTGAAGGAGGCATGAGGGATAAGCAATGTTATATTGACAAGCTGCACTAGAGGGCAAGAGAGAGAAGAATTCTAGCTTCAGCTACAGTTCTATAGCAAATACAGAAGGTAAACTTGTACAATCCATTCACCCTTGGGAGGTTCGTAAATGAAATTTGTTTAAAAGTATATATACATATATATTTACTTTCACATATACAGCACTTACTGGGAATAAAAATTACTCTGCAAAGTAGGTTAAAAAAATCTTTTCATATCTATCCCGGAAGAGAATTTATTGGTTTGTATGAAGAAAGCTTTAATTACACACACATAGACAAACACACACACACACACACGCACACAGGAGCACACAAAGACACACAGACACAAACTGGAAAATTAAAAAAAAATCCTCCTTTTTGGAACAAATGCACGAGGAAAATATTATAAAGCTTTAATAAGGAAAGGAATCTTGCAAAAATCTATAAGCTAGAAAATTCCTTAACCTTCTTCTTTCTGCAATCTGTTAGTCAGTTGGGTGTCTCTACCTTTTCCTGATGCGATTTTGGGTTGGGAAATCAATGTGGTGACTGTGTCTTTGAACAAAGTACTGTCATGTGCTGGTAACCATATCTTTTATTACAACAAATATGAATTCAATTGAATAGCAAGGAGACATCCCAGTGGAAATGGTAACAGTTGGTTATTTATCTGTCATCAATCCACTGAACCAGCAAGGAGGAGGAGGTGAACCATCACCTGCTAGATCCTTAATTCATCTGCTTTTTTGAAACTGCATTTCTACCCCATGTGGCTAGAAATCGACAGGAAAACCTCTTCCTTAAAATGGCATGAACTAAAAGCCAGTTTCTGCTCCTCTCTGTGTTTCTTTTTAACAAGGACTGTCTGTAAAGTAGTCTTGTTTTTGTGACTGGATTTGGGAACTGAGTTTTGAACAGGCTCTAATGGGTTACCTAAATTGGGATGCATTGTAAATTCTAAAATCCAGGAATATTCGAGACCCTGAATTGACTTGTAGATGCAAAACCTATTATAATTAAAAATGGTTAATTTCAATATAAAATGTGTACAAATAAAGAATATTGAAATTTAGGAATTATTCCTTAACAATATATATAATTACTATTCCTTAGGAATGCTCCAAAAGAAATAAACTTTTTTGGTAGCATGTAAAACCAGAAATAATTACAATAAGAGGGATTATTAAACATTTGGAAATTCTAGAATTTCCACTTCTACAGTTGGAACTTTAGAGAAGACACATTAGCTTTCTAAAATATATTCTTAATGTATTGTTACATTTGTTTGTGGAGGAAAACTGATTTAGACAGCTATTTAATATTATTTTGATTTTCTGAGCGTTTTTTCCCTTCCACTTGGTATTGCATAAAATAGGAAAAAAATTGCAAAAAGAATTTGAGACTTCAGATTACAGTATTTGAACCAACTGGACATGAAAAGAAGAGTGAAGCATATTGAACACTTTCCTAAACATTGCTAACCTAGGCCTGATGATTCTACAAAACAGAGCTGACTTCTTGAAACGTTGAATGAATGAAACTCACCATAATAAGGGAGGGTATAACAGTTGCCCAAGGAAATGGAAAATCCAAGTTGTCTCTCTCTGTTTAAAAGGAGCCCCCTTTCTCTTCTGTAAATGTCACCCTGTAGTAATGAAAACTTGAGAAAATCCTGAGGGGGACCTGGTGCTTTTAGTAAATGATGCAAGCCCCACTGACTTACGATGAAAATTAGTTTGTGGGTCTATGTACTGCTCCCTTTGGCAGTGATATAGTGCGCCTCCCTCAGGCCTGAAGACAGAGTTAGATTCCACATGCACAAGGAATATCAAACCGGCAGTCAGTCGTTATTTCTGGCCCAGAAAGGTTAAGTATTGAACTTAACCAACTGGGTAAAAACGAACCTTTGTCAAGTCTGTCCGAGGGACAGAGGGTCAGATTCTTATTTTTGTATCTCCATTGCAGCAGTGTCTTGGATGTGGGATGCCGGAATAACAGAATTGAAATACTAGTTCAAAACTAAGACTTTGAGTAGTAAAATGGATTTGGGGAGTGTGTGAGAAATCAGTGAAGTATGAAGAGTATTATTTTCAAGTTTTCCTTGAAATATTGAGGGGTATAGTTCATATATATATATTTTGTATAGTAACTAGGTGACTCTCATCTACCAAGCATCTACCAAGCTTTCTACATCACCTCATTTAATTCTCACATACACAACAAAACATGAAGTTAACTGATCATCTACAATTTATAACTGAGAAAGCTGAAGTTCAAAAGGCTGATGAATTTGGTTCAGCTCTCATAGCTAGTATACGGTACAATCAGAAATTAGACCAGTTCTCTCTAGAGTTAAAAAATCATGTTCTTTCCATCAAACCAATATGAACTTCATTGTTTTATGTTTTTAAAGCCAACTGTTCTCTGTTGTTTTGCCCTTAATTATTTAATATGTTTGAATGTTTGATTTTTCACTAATGTTAATCAGTTAAATATTAATTATGTGAAACTAGACTTTTTTTTTTTTACTTTGATCAGAAAAAACAACAACAGACTTTAGTTCAATTGACGCTCTGATACTGTTGGTTTTAAGAACGAAGAAAAAAATTTTTTCTCCTTTATAAAATCAGACAAATACAGTGTTTCCTTTGTAATCAACATTATGGCATACATGTAATACTTTCAAAGATAAGTTCTTTTTCTTCAAGTTTAGACTTGTAGAATTAATGTTATACTCAAGACACAAATATGATCGCTGTCCTATAAAGAGACTAATAATTAAAGAGGAGTGTGTTGGTTATTACTTTTATGAAAAAATTGAGAATGGCTTTAAAAAATGTCCAGCACTAAGCAAGAGACTAACTTGATTGTGAGTGGTGTGAAATTAAGAAAAGTTATGAGATATGTGTTGTCTGAGTGTCTTATTCTGTGCCCTCTGCTCTTTAAGTGGTCAGGTAGAAATATGAGAAGATTGAGAGAAAGAACACTTTGAGCCTCTGTTATGTGCCAATGACTGTGCTGGGGTGTTTCTCATTCATTGCCTTGTTTAAGCTCAGGTAAAATTAGTATTACTTCTCCTTAGTACTAAGGAAAACTGAACTTAGAGGTCCACTGATTTGAGAAATGGCACAACAGGTATTTAAACCTACATCTCTGTGGCCATAGAGGCTTGGCATTTTCCCATTACTGCAGAGTCTTTGTGGAGTTGCTAGTGGATCACAGACTTCATCGACTTTCCATTTTAGTGCTCACAAAATAGATGTTTCAATAACATGAGGGGGAAACTTAAGAAAAGCTGGGGAAATCTTTGTGATTTACATTTTAGACAGCCTCACTTAATACTTGAAATCAATTGCTAACATGCTATACATAGATCACATACTTGTAAATTGAATTCAATTCTCTTTTTCACATTGACTGCCACTTTAGTATCAGTAGGGTGACATTTTTCATATTCATTTTTGTTGATCTTCAGTAGACAGTGGTTCTTAATCATTTAAGTTTTACATTTCCCATTTAGTTTTTCAAGTGAGATCTGTAAAAGAAAAATTTTTTTTTCTTAAAAAAAATTTTTCCCTCATCTATTTCATTTATGCCCTCACCCTCCTCCCCTCTGACAGCCACCTTCTGTTTCTCAGTATTTATGACTGTGTTTCTGTTTTCTGTGTCTGGTTTACGTTTATGTGTTTTATATGTTTATATTTTTAAGTATACTTATATTTTAAGAGAATATTTCTATAATTTCTTTTTAGATACCAATATTCTTTATTTAAATCCTCCCCCCATGATTCAGGTGAGATTAATTTAATTTTTCCTTTTGCTTCTAAGGAAGGTCACTTTCTTAGAACTTTAGAAAGAGAAACCCTGTGCAGGCCTTACTCTCAGCCTAAGGATTGAAAAGCCAATTTAGGAATAACATGTTACAATGAAGAGATGAAGGCAAAAAATAAAAACTCCATGTCAGAGCCAACATGATATATAATTAGTATGGTCTAAGGCTATATTTTTCAAAAATTTCAAAAGTATGTTTCATTGAGTATTAAGCTTGTGAATCTGCCATCCCCAAACTACACACGTGTGCGTGCGCACACACACACACACACACACACACACACACACACACACACAAGCTATAGGCTTCCCTGGTGGCGCAGTTGTTAAGAATCCGCCTGCCAATGCAGGGGACATGGGTTCAAGCCCTGTTCAGGGAAGATCCCACGTGCCACGGAGCAGTTAAGCCCATGTGCCACAACTGCTGAGCCTGCGTTCTAGAGCCCGTGAGCCACAACTACTGAAGCCCACGTGCCCTGGAGCTTGTGCACTGCAACTACTGAGCCCGCGTGCCTAGAGCCCATGCTCCGCAACAAGAGAAGCCACTGCAGTGAGAAGCCCAGCACCGCAACAAAGAGTAGCCCCCACTCGCCTCAGCTAGAGGAAGCCCATGCGCAGCAATGAAGACCCAATGCAGCCAAAAATAAATAAATTAAAATAAAATTAAAATTACCTGAAGATTCACATCAGCCTGTTAAATGCCATGGCAAACCTAACAATACAGAAGCCCCTTTTTAAAATTAAAAAAAAAAGTATTGAAGTATAGTTAATTTACAATATTGTGTTAGCTTCAAGTGTACAGCAAAGTGATTCAGTTATATATATTTCAGATTCTTTTACATTATAGATTATTACAAGATATTGAGTACGGGTCCCTGTGCTAAACAGTAGGTTCTTGTTGCTTACCTGTTTTTTATATAGTAGTGTGTATATGTTAATCCCAAATTCCTCATTGATCTCCCCTCCTTGTCCTCCCATCCCCTTTGGTAACCATAAGTTTCTTTTCTACGTTTGAGCCTATTTCTTTTTTGTAAATAATTCATTTGAATCATTATTTTTAGATTCCATATATGTGATATCATATGATATTTGTCTTTCTCTGACTTCATTTAGTATGATAACCTCTGGGTCCATACATGTTGCTACAAATGGCATTATTTCCTTCTTTTTTTTTTTTTTATGTGTTACGCGGGCCTCTCACTGCTGTGGCCTCTCCCGCTGCGGAGGACAGGCTCCGGACGCGCAGGCTCAGCGGCCATGGCCCACGGGCCCAGCCGCTCCGCGGCATGCGGGATCCTCCCAGACCGGGGCACGAACCCGTGTCCCCTGCATCGGCAGGCGGACTCTCAACCACTGCGCCACCAGGGAAGCCCTCCTTCTTTTTTTATGGTTGAGTAGCATTCCATTTTCTATATATACCACATCTTCTTTATCCATTCATCTGTCCATGGACATTTAGGTTGCTTCCATGTCTTGGCTATTGTAAATAGTGCTGCTATGAACATTGGGGTGTATGTATCTTTTCAAATTAGAGTTTTCTCCAGATATATGCCCAGGAGTGGGATTGCAGGATCATATGGTAACTCTAGTTTTTGTGAGGAACCTCCATACTATTTTCCATAGTGGCTGCACCAATTTACATTCCCACCAACAGTGTAGGAGGGTTCCTTTTTCTCCACACCCTCTCCACCATTTTTTAATTGTAGACTTGTTAATGATGGCTATTCTGACTGGTGAGAGGTGATACTTCATTGTAGATTTGAATTGCATTTCTTTAATAATTAGCAATATTGAGCATCTTTTCATGTGCTTGTTGGCTATCTCTGTGTCTTCTTTGGAGAAATGTCTATTTAGGTCTTCTGCCCATTTTTTTATAGGATTGTTTGTTTTTTTGATATTAAGCTGTATGAGCTGTTTGTGTATTTTGGAAAGGGTCTTTCTAAATTTATCTGGCCACAAAACTTGCCTTTCATGTGAGACTCATTAGTAACATCTAGAACTAGAACTCAAAATTCACGTTGGGAAACACTGTTCTAAGTATGTATTCAGAGCCACAGTAGAGAGATATTTATTGTACCCAATTTGAAACGATGATTAGAAGAAAGACAGATTAAATTAGAGGAACTTGAAATAATTTAGGTAAGAGATATTTAGGGCCTGCTCTAAGGCCAAAGAATGGGATAGATTCTGGGTATATTAACAGATACCCATGATAGGATATAGAAATGATCTGATACAGTGACTATTAGATGAAGAGGAAAGAGTCACACATAGCAGGTCTGACTAGAGTGATTGGTTAAACAGTGGTATTATTACTTGACAAAGAAAAGTCAGAAAGAGGAATTGTTAGGGTAAATGCAAGGAGTTAACTTTTGGACATTTGGCTGGAAATACTTGGAATTCATCCTGGTTGATTTTTTCCATTGGAAGCTGGAAATAGGTTTGGAGCATACCAAAAAAAAAAAAGTCTCAGGAAAGATAAAGATGTTAGAGTCACCATGCTGTATGAAGCTTCTGCGAGATGGATGAGACGTGAATGACTTCATCTTTAACTGGTAGGGACCCAGTTACTTCATTAAATGCATTAAGTGAAGCAAGATGCTGAAAATGCAACCTCGTTTTGCTACCGTAAATCCTGTTTCTGAAAAATATAGGAGATATAAATGAATAAAAAATAAAATTACCTACATATTAAATATTTTAGATGTTACATGTGGCAAGGGATACATGATGCTGAAACTTCAGTTGTCTCACAGAGAACCAGGCAAAATTTAAGAACGTTTAAATTTAAATTTAAGAACGTTAAATGAAGATGTTTAAACTTCTCTATGGGCTCATGCCAACAACTACTGCATTGAACTTATAAATAAATACATTAATCAAGATAAGAGGTGTTGAATAATGACTCATCCAGAAGTTAAATAATTCTGTGATCTATTTGAAGCAGGCTGACATTATAGGAAATAGTAGATGTATTTCCTGTTAAGCACTTGCTTGGTTCATTTACAGTAATTCCCTGTTCCTGCTCAACTATTCACTAGTGTCTGAAACTTGTATATTTATATTCAATTCAATTATCAGTGATGCCCATGGTAAATGGCATGACTGAGAAGAATTTGGGTGCTTTCAGGTTAAGTGAACCTTGAGTTGCTATCACTTCCCGTTTCAAGAGGATAATAATAAGAGTAATGGCTATTGTATGCTAAGTGCTTACTTAGTGTTGTACTTTAGCAAGACCTTTGCACATATTCTTCAAATCAACTTTGTAAGGTGAGTTTGATTATTGTCCTTTAAAAATCTAGAAACGGAAGCTCTAAGAGTTAATATTCAGTTACAAAATCAGTAAGAGGTAGAGCTCAATTTTGATTATTGGGTTGAATGATTCCACAATCTGTTTGCAGTCTTTCCATTGCCTGGTGCTTCCTATACATGGAAGGTTAAAAAAAACAAAAAGGGTGGGCTGGAAGCAAAATGATCCATTTCCACATCAGTTAATTCTCTCCCTTAGAGTGACATTTATTTGCAAACCTTCATACTGTATTTCCTTAACTTTTTAATAGCAATTAATGGAAACTAATACACGTGAGCAAGATTTTCAGTTTTTGAGCTTTGCTTTGTTGTAGAAAAACCAGTCAAGCAATGGTGAGCAATGATTTTAAATATTGTGGAAGGTAAGGAATGAATTGATTAAAAAATATATACACGTGTAAGGAGTGCCAGATAATTGTCTCAATTTAGGAACTGATTTGATCTCTATAAAGAAACACTTCCATTGCCTTTTCCAGAAATATCCTATTAAAGCTTTTTTTTTTTAAAGAAGGAAAGTAGACAATACATTTAATATTCCACAAAAACTGCTCTGCCTTTTAGAAGTAGTCAGAGGTGGAGGATATCAGTCAGCAAACCATTTATTCAAAATCTATTAAACAAATTAACTCACCATTGATTAGTTTCTCAAATAGCATGTTGAGTTGGTGGACTAAACCGAAGATTCTGACATCAGAGAAATGCAGAACTCTTCTTTGCCCAAGAAAGTTCTTGATTCTAGTTTAATTTACTGTATTCGATGAAATTCATTATGCCTTCCATATCAGTTATGTATGGGATTAGATTTTTATACTTTATATTTGAAATTATTGAATATTCTTTTAGAGCCCTAATATTAATAAAACTTTACCTCAAAATTTGCCATTGTAAATATCTGACAGCCACTAACATTGATCTCTTTTTCTTCTTATACATGTTTAAAATGAATTCTCACAGATAAGTAAGGCATGTAGATTTGAAAACAAATTTAGCCAAAGGAAAGAAGAAATGTGGAAATATTTATATAGAATTGCCTTAACTGGTAACAACATGCATTAAGAAATGTGTTACATAAAAGCAGCTTTCCTTATCTCTAGGTGAAATATCTGCAGTCATGCTAAATGTTTTTTGATAAGTTTTGACATTTTAAAATGAAAGCTATTTTAACAAAACCACATTCAAGAAAAATACAAACATTTTAAACGCCACCTAATGTGGTAAATATATTTTCTGTTTCTCTTGCAGATAGGGATTTTGTCAAGTGACATTTTTGGTATATTATGAACAAATTAATACTGAGAATAATAATATGAATGAAATGTTTGCATGTTGGAAGTGGAGAAGAATGATGAAACAAATAACATGCAAATACATCCTTTGACAATATAAAACTGTCATCTATAATATTTTATCATATCAAATGTTTTTCCTTTTACTGTATTTGATCAAACCACAGAGATCACTACTTAAAATCTTTAAGGACAAATCTGAAATGCGTGTATCTGTAGAGTGAATTGTTTTCAGAAATGTTCTACTGACCATGATTGCCTTTTAACTCAAAACTCATCTTAAAGGGAAATGATAACAAAGCCTAGCACTTTTATAATGCTTTTTACCTCTAAATAACTCACCTAATTAATTCAAATTAATTTTTAAAACACCCCTATGAGGTTGCAAATTGGCTAGAACTGTTCCCCCATACTGATATAATCATATACATATATATTGAAAGCACAGTTGTATCTTATTTCTTAAATTTGTTTCTAGCTACCAATAATGTAAATTGTATCACATTCATTTGGTGAAAAAATGATGCTGTAAAATAAGAACAGATTTGAAATCATATTTGTTGATACTTTAGGAGAAAATCAGACTTGGGCTTTCGTTTTCCCATTTGTGTACGGAAAATATATGAAACAGTAGATTATGATGGGGAGCGTCCTGGCCCAGGACCTGAGGGACCCTAGATCGCAGCCTTAGTTTTTTCATTAACTACATGTCTGACCTTGAAACTTATTTTTCTCAGCTATAAGGTAGTGATAATGTTATGTGCCTGGCCTTTATCACAGGGGTGTTTGAGGGTTAAATGTGACAATATATGGGAAAATACTTTATTACTTTAAAGTATTTTTCTAATATCAATTAAATAACTTTATGAAATCAAACAACTAATATTATAAAAACATTATTCCTACGACACAAATAGTTCAGTGGACTTGCTCTTTAATTAATTTATTTAATATTAAAAATGTATTTATTGAGTGTCTATTACTACAGAGAGCACACATGGTTGACCCATGATGAAGGACGTGTAAAAAGGGGGCAGGGTACATATGGTGAATCTGCATAAGTAGATATCAGTGATGAGCCCATTGGGCCTGGTGTATTCTACCATTAAATTCTTAATTAGTACATTAAAAGGAGGATGCCTTGGACTGGAAGTCCTTCTGAATGGATGATCTAATTTATGAACAGTGGAGAAATGTGTCTCATCTTCTTCCTCATGTTTAAATATAACATCTAAAACGTTATCAAAACAAAGCATAGTGCTGACTGTAGTCATGCAGTGACCTATGTGATAATCACTTCAGGACCTCTGTCCTATGGCCTGAGCCTCAGACCTCTTCATCTGCAATGCACAGTCTGAGAAACATTGCCTTGGTCAAAAACCTTTTGTACTTTTCAGAGTGGAACAACTCCCAGTTTAGGCACTATCATCCTCATTTATCTTTCTTGGTTTCTCCTAATTTGTAGATTGCTCCTTCTGAGCCGCCTTTGCCTGGTTGCTCCGTATCTCCCAGACCTCTAAAATTGGGCCTTTTTTCTTTTTGCATCAACTACCTAGGTCATCTCATTCATTTTCATGGCTATAATGCCATCAACTCCCAAATAAAATTGTCAGTTTCATATCTCTTGCCTACGCTTGTCCCCTGACCTCTAGAATTGTATCTCCTGTACCTGCTCATCATCTCAACTTGCATATGACTGTATGTATCTCAAACTTAAGAGGTCCAGACCACATTCCTGACTCTCTCCTGGCGTGGATCCATTCCATCTTCATCTTTTTAGTCTGTAAGTGGCAACTCCACTGTTCCAATTATTGAAACAATAGTCTTAGAGTCACCCTTAATTTCTTTCAGTCTCTTGTACTCCACCTATCCTATTGGCTGTACCTTCAAAATATATCCACATTTCAAATTCTTCTGATTACATCCACCAAACATCCTGGCTCAGGCTACTATTGTCTCATCCTATCCCAATAGTTCCCGATTGTTCTCCTTGCTTCCACCCTTGCTACCCTATAGTGTATTCATAATCTATCATTTTTAATATATCATTGAATTGTGGCTCTCAAACTTCACTATGAATCAGAATCACCTGAAAGTCTTGTTAAAATATAGATTTAGGGACTCCACTTCTAGAGCTTGTGATTCAGTAAGTAGAGCCACAGAATTTTTACTTCTAACAAGTTCCTGGGTGATGTGTCTGCGGATGGTTTGGGGACCATCCCTTGAGAGCCTGTGATGTAGATCTTTGCTATGCAAGGTATGGTCTACTTACCAGCAATATCAGTATGACTGGGGAGCCTGTCAGAAATGCAGAAGTTCAGGCTCCACTCAGACCCACTGAATCAGAATCAGAATCCTTATATTAACATGATACCAGGGTGGTTCTTCTATATATGACAGTCATAGAAACACTGATGAAGAGTATTCTTTGTACATTTCAAGTCACATATTATTCCTTTACTAAAAATGGATTTCTATCTCAATATGGATAAAACCGTAAATCCTAACAAGGTTTAGAAAATTCTGCAGCATCTGACTTCCTGTTAAACCCTCTGACTCTACTGCCACACATCTGCTGGATCATTGCTCTCCTACTGCATTGGTCTCCTTACTCCTCCTTGAACCCCAGCTATGCTCTGACTCACGGCCTTGCTACTTGCTTTTCTCCCAGCCTGGAATGCTCTTTCCTCAGTGAACATGTGGCTTATTCCCTCAGTTCCTTGGCACCCTGCTCAAATGCCTCCATATCAGTGAAGACCCTTTCACCAAATATCTGATAACAGTTCCCCTCCGTAACCTAACGCTCCATTTACTTCTTAACCTGCTTTAGTTTTCTACATAGCACTTATCAAGATCTGATATATTATATATTTATCTATTTACCAGTTAATTTTATTTCTAGAGCATAAGTTCTTTTGCTATAGGTATTTTGACCCTTGATCATTTTTGTATGTCCAGTGCCTATAACAGTGCTAGGCACATTTTAAAAGGTGTAAAATTTGTTGAATGACTAAATAAGTTTTCAAAATCTTTTCCCAGGGCTGAATTTTGAGAGGGAAAATATGAGGGCATGCTAGTACCAGGGTACTGAGGAGAGAGGAAAAACAAGTTTCAGTTTAAGATTTTACAAATAAGGAGAGGATGACTAGGAGAGAGACTTTTTCCCGTATTTTTTTTTAGGTTTCTATTAATGAGACTATTGATTTGTAATTTATGTATAGTTCTTAAATACAAGACATATTTTCTCCAGTTTCATACTTCATTGTAGGATGATAGAACAAAATGATGGAAATTTACTGATGCGTTTACTGTGTGCTTAAGTAAATGCACACCAGTGGGCCCAGCTGTGACTACTTTTGGCTAAAGAATTTTAAATTAATGGTGATAATGTACAGCAGTGTGTACTGTTGGGAGGAGGCCACCAGAGAGAAGATGCAGGGATAGATGTTAGGGTGGTTTCTATTTAATGCCTTTGTTAATGATCTGGAAGGAAGAGTGAGAAGATCATTAATTAAATTCACTGGTTTACTAAACTGGGAGGTGCCAGTGACACCAGGGAAGAGAAGAAAAAAAAATGCAGAAGGCCTTAGAGGAGTCAGACAGAATAGAGAGACATGAGTTGAGTTTCATCTGTAAGACAAGGAATTCAGATTTAAATACGTGGGGCATATGCAAACGATTCTCTATGATGTTAATATTTCTTTGATGATGTTAGCATTGATAATGTTGTGGAGAATAATATCTTATGTCTGAATTCTGACTTCTTCATCGAGTGGCTTAACCACTGCCATGATGTGCAATAACCCATCACAGATATCCTATGTGTAGCAAAAGACAAAGCTTTTTCATTTTTTTATCGGAGTAAAATTGCTTTACAATGTTATGTTAGTTTCTGCTGTACAGTGAAGTGAATCAGCTCTGTATATACCTATATCCCCTCCCTCATGGACCTCCCTCCCACCCCTGCCCCATCCCACCAATCTAGGTAGTCACAGAGCACCGAGCTGAGCTCCCTGTGTTATACAGCAGGTTCCCACTAGCTATCTATTTTACACATGGTAGTGTATTTATGTCAAACCTAATCTCCCAATTCATCCCATCCTCCCCATCCCCCACTGTTTCTACTTGTCCGTTCTCTACATCTATGTCTCTATTCCTGCCCTACAAATAGGTTCATCTGTACCATTTTTCTAGATTCCACATATATGCGTTAGCATACGGTATTTGTTTTTCTCTTTCTGGCATACTTCACTCTGTATGACAGACTCTAGGTCCATCCACATCTCTACAAATGACCCAGTTTCATTCCTATCTTATTTCTAAACTGTTATTAGATTTGTATTTAAGTACGTGCAAGGATATTGCATAGGGGTGGCCCATATGAGGAAGCATGCAGTGTTCTGGGAAAGAATCATTCCTAAGGGAAGGGACTGAAGGCAGTTTAGACAATGGGTCAGAATTGGAGGGAGATGTGATTTCTGAGCTCAGATCTTCACTCAGAATGTATTTTGGCCCAACCTCCATGTACTCATTTCTGAATACCAGAGAGAAATCACAGTAAGGAGCCAGTAAAGCTATTAGGTCAAACTGTAATTGGACATAAATGGTCAGGAATTGCTAATTTCATTTATTTCAACTAATGAACTGTTTGGTATAAGAATCTTGAAGTCATAAGATACCAGCTATCCTGCTTTTTGGGGTGCGGGCACTTGTACTCACAAGAGACCCTGCTAGCTTCAGTGCAGACTGGTGTTCCTGAACACTAGTTCAGGAACTGCTGGTGGGCAGTGGATGTAACACTTAATTCTGCTGAGTGCTAGCAGTGGAAGTGGAGCTTCTAGTAAAAGTTAGCAGCTTCAGGAAGAGAGAAGGAAAATGAATTTTAAGAAGCACCCTGGAAGATTAATCCATAGGTGAGACTTAAGGTTTCTCTAAAATATTTGGGGGTTTCCACTTGGGGTCAGAAATACTATTTTGCAGTTATTTTCACGTTTAGATTTTGCCTTAGACTGTTGTGACACAGGGAATATAGTTATACCTGGTGCAGTAGGGACATAAGCAGGGCAAAATTAGGATCTGAAGGACTTCAGGAATTCTGTGTTTTGGTTCGAGACTGCAATTGCTCTTCTACTGGACCTATGGCAGCAGATTGTGTTCCCAGACATTAAGAACAGCCAGTTTGGAGAGTTCAGAATGAAGGTAGAACCATGGTGCCGTTGGTGTTGTTTACCATGGGTAAATGAGGGAATGTTTAGGAAAACACATTGTTGGCGCTTCCTCAAACTAGAGCGCTCAGAAAACCAAGTATTCTCTCTCTGGAGAGCCAGTAAAACTTTCAGACTCTAGCATTCTGCAGGCTTAGGTAGAATAAAGCAAAAGATGAATGTATGCATACTTGCACATTAGCCTTCCATTTAGAGTGTCCTGTTTGGAACTATTTTGATCTATGTGTGAAGGATGTTAGTCAACACACTAAATCACTCTGATTCTTAGCTGCCTTAGGTATAAAATGACAGAATTATACCAGATGCTCTTGAATGCTTTTTTCCTAATGTACATTGTATTACGCTACTATATTGATGCTTTTAGTGGAATATTAGGTATTGTTTACATATTTCACTTCAGCAGAGAGTGATTTTGTAACTGAAATAATAAAAACATCAGCAATTCAAATTAACAATAAGTAGCTACCATTTAATGATAATATTGTGGACCAAACATTGTGCTAAGGGTTTTTCATGAATTATCTGATATAAATTTTAAATAAGGTTAAGGTTCATTTAGTGCCCATAATAAAGCATACAATGACAGGGCCAGGAAGGCTAGAATTGGACACTTTTTAAGTTTTTATCATCACCACCAGTACCATCAATTGTACCCGGTGGATTTTTCTGCTATAGAGAAATGTTTTCCTACCTTTATTTTTCAATTGATAAAAGATGCAATGAGTAAAATGGAAATAAAGAAGACATATATAAGTACAGTACACAAATACAGTGTGATTTTTTGGGTTTTTTTTAGCAGAAGCATAATTTGGGCAGTAAGGTAGGTGGGCTTTTTCATGCAACCAAGAAAGTACCATCATGATAATTCTCCTTTTAGACACAACCAAAAAAGAAATAGAGTGTAGATGAGCTTTATCAAGATCCCTATTGCCACTCTATCTAGAAACATATCTCAAAAGGCCAGTTCCCTTGCTATCTCCCTGGCTTTGCATCATGTTTAAATTTATGATGAACAGCTAAGAGAAGCATGCTAGATTAAAGCATTTTTCCCAGTCTTCTAAAAAACCAAAAGATAGTATAGGGGCCACTGATTTTTGTCCATGTGTCCTCTCTCTAGTATTTCTGAAACTTTATTCAAAGTAATTGGTAGTTCTAGACTCCTTATCAGCACAGCTGCCAAGGTTCCCTAATCTGGAGTAGATAGTTAACCATCCTTAATAGATGATTTATAGCAGGGCAAAAAGAGCTCTTGGACACCTGCAGAGGGGCATAAATGTGCTGTATTGAGCAGCTGAGGACGTTTCTTGACAGATTTTGTTTTAGGTAAAAATGCAAGACATTTTCTTCTACAGATTTCTTAAAACATATATTGTACGGGAAAGAAAATCCATATGGTATTGATTTATTTAAATGTTTTAAAAATTAGATATTGGAAAAGCCTCTCATATTTGTATTTTTCTTAGAGAACAATTTATTTCACCAAGAATCAAGAGAAGGGGAAAAAAAGGCCTGAAAATTCATGTTTAGTTCCAAATTTAAAGTCAGATTTGACATGGTTTTTAAAACATGACCAAACAAAAATAAGTCTGTGGTTTCAAAGAGTAAAGTAAGCTTTAGGAGGAGGCAGGCAAGCTGTTTCTCTGGAAGAGTCCTTATTCCCTTAGTCAAAACAGAACAGCAAACAAATAAATAGAACCCTCAAGTAGTAGCACCAAATGGTAGCTTGGTACATAATTCTACAGAATTTATAGCTTTAAGCAAACAGGACTGAGTACCAATTCATGGTTTCTTTTTCTTTTATGCTACAAAACAAAAGGACTCTGTTAAGAGTAATGAATTGTATGGGCTGTAATTGCTATTCTGTCGGTAACTGTTACTGGCTTACAGTGCTTCAGAGTGAGCTGGAAGTAGGTTGTACTGTGTAGTCTGCTAATCCATACTTGTTAGTAAACATATGGGAAAAGGAGAAATCACTATCTTTGAGAGCTGATTTTAAACAGTACCTTTACTCCGAATACATGGACTAAAAGTTTACCTAGTTTTACCCAGTTTTAAGTAATTTTTACAATGACAGAAATATACTTAAATCCCATGATGTGAGGTATAGGGTGATGTTATGAGGAATAATACAGGAGAACTTTTTCTTCTTTTTTTCCTCCCTCCCTTCCTCCATCTCCTATGTATCTCTGTATACATCTACTTACTTAGACATGTTTTTATTTATTTTTTATATTTATTTAGAGTTTGTTACATCCTAGTTAGATGTGGCCCTGAGAACACAGAAAGGCTGATTTCTCTTCCTTGACCCTTTCCCTCAAAACTTCTTTCTACTCAAAACTTCTTTCTACTCAAAACCTGATTATTTCATGCTATACTATAAATACATATATATGTTTACAGATATAAAATTAGCTTGAACTAACATAGGTAAAAATATTGGTTGAGATGAATAGAATGACATCAATATAAGTCTGTTGGTAGACTAGCATTATTTTTAATTAATGATGCCCACATTTATTATATGTTAAAAATAATACAGATCTTTATTAATTACTTTGAATAATTTTCTATTTTTTCCAGCTAATTGATTGAATAGAAATCACCCTCTTTTTTCATTTCCAGCATAAAATCTTTGAGAGTGGATCAGATGCCTGTTATTAAAATACATACTCAAAGAGTCAAATACTGTGGAAAGAATATTAGGCGTCTTTAGTATCTCAGCTAATAAATGTTGACTGATTAACAAGGCATAAAAAGAACACTTTTAGAAAGTATTTTATTTTTATAAATATTAATTTACATTCACTTCTTTTATATTTTTTTTCTGAACATATGTATGTAGGTGTCAACAATAGAGTTAAGGCAAGGAGTGAAAGTAGGGATATAATTAACATTTACTGATGAACTATGTGTGAAGGATGTCTGTGCTTTACATTCACTAATTTAATTTTCATGAAACATTAGGGATTAATATCCCCATGCTACATTTGAAGAAGACTTTTACAGATGAAGAAGGTTATTAAATGTTGAAAATGATCCTAGATCTACTTTGCTCCAAAAAGTCCTTTCCAATACTTTCTTTGCTAAAGAAGAAGAATAAAACACACACTTTCTTTCAATGAATAATCTATACTCTTCAGGAGAAAGTATTGATATAATATAATTGCCCCTGTATGTCTGAGGACATACCCAAATAAAATCTAGAAAAATATATATATAACCTTATACATTGTGATCATCTTCTATCTGTTATCATGCCATGTATGTTCTTGAACAAATCCATCTATCAGTTTCCTATTGAAATTTACTTATCTCTTAAAAAAATTCTTTTAAGAGTTATAAAACTCTTATTTTCATATTGTAAATAATAAGCACATAAGTTTTGTCTTTTAATCTGGTGAACCCAAATGTAATATATTATGAAGAGCAAATATATGTATTCAAGTACATATACAGATATAATAAATTGAATGAATATGTCATAAAATTTTATTATTTGGCTTTAATTTTTATCTCCCCTGGAACAGGTTTTAGAAGAGAGTGGGTATGGGCAAAAAACCAAAAAATTAATAGCAGGCTGTAAAGCAAGTACAAAAAAGTAGTTTTTAACTCTCAGAAAAGTTTCAAATCCAAATTTAGCTCCAAAATTAATCTGAGATTCCTAGGCTAAAATATCAGTTCATGGCTAATTTTTAAGTTTGGGTTATTTTCTTATTATTGAGTTTTGAAAAGTCTTTAGATACTCTAGATATAAGCCTTTTATTCATTTCATCAGATATATGATTTATAAATATTTTCACTCTGTGTCTTCTTATTCTTTCAGTAATGTCCTTGGAAGAGCAGAAATTACTAAATTTTCTGAGGTTTGGTATATAATTTTTTAAGGGAGCATGGTTGAGGAGTCATGTTTAAGAAATCTTTGACTAACTCAAGGTTACAAAGATTTTCTCCTATGTTTTCTTCTAGAATTTTTTAGAAATTTAGGATTCACATTTTGGACTGTGATCCACTTTGAGGTAGATTTTCTGTATTTTGTGAGTTATCTATCAAAGCAGTTATTTTACAAGATAGATATCTGGTTGTTCCTGTGGCATTTGTTGAAGAAACATTTCAATCTTCGCACCTTACACTTTGGCAAAAAATCAATTGACCATTTGGATCTATTTCTAGACTCTTTTATGTTTCATTGATCTATTTGCCTGTCTTAATGCCAACCACATTATTTGAACTTTGTAACTTTAAAATAAATCTTGAAATCAGTCAGTTTATGTCTTCTACCTTAGTTCTGTTTTCAAAGTTGTTTTGGCTGTTCTAGATCTTTTGCATTTCCATATAAATTTTATAATAAGCTCTCCAGTTTCTACAAAAAATCACTGGTGTTTGGTTGAGATTGTATTGAAGCTATATATCAGTTTCGGGAGAAATGCATGATATTACATTTATTTAGCTCTTTAAAAAAATTTTTCTAAGCATTATTTTGTAATTTTCAGGTCTGGCAGATTTATTCCTAAATATTTTATATTTGTATACTATTGTAAATTATATTTAAAAAATATTAGTTTTAATTTTCATTACTAGTAACACATATAATTGACTTTGTAACTGATTCATTCTAGTGGCCTTTTTGTAGATTCCATTGAATTTTCTATATAGACAGTTATGCTGTCTGTGAATAATGGCAGTTTTAATTCTTCCTTTACTATTTGACTGCTTTTTATTTCTTTTTCTTGCCTTATTGTACTGACTAGGATGTTCAGTGTGTTGTTTAGGGAGGGGAGAGGGACATCCTTGTTTTTGTTCCTGATCTAAAAGGGAAAGGAATTCAATTTTCGCCATTAATTACAATATTAGGTCTGCATTTTCATAGTGTCCTTTCTTTTCTACTCATTTCCTGATTGTTTTCATCAGTAATGGATGTTGGATAATGTGACATTTTTTTTCATTTATTGACACGATTATATGATTTTTCTTTTCTAGTTTGACATGATGAATTGCAACTTATGTATTGCTGGTTTCTGTTTGCTAAATTTTATTTAGAATATTTGCATCTTTGTTCATAGATATTGGTCAGTAATTTTCTTCATTGGTAATATCTTTGTTTGCTTTTGGTATCAGGATAAGTTTTACCTCATAGAATGAGTTGGAAATTACTCCATTATCTTCATTTTTCAGAAAGAGTTTGTACAGAATTGATGGTATTTTTTAAATGTTTGTTAAAATTTACTAGTGAAGCCACATAGACCTCAAATATTCTTTGTGAAATTTTTAAGTACAAAGTCAAAATTTTAAAATAGACTTGGGTTATTCAGTTAATCTATTCCTTCTTGAGTAAGCTTAGGTAATTTTAGTATTAAAATTTATTCGCTCATTTCATCTATGGTGTCAAAATTATTGGCATGAAGTTGTTTATAATATTCTCTTATTATCCTTTCAGTAACTATAGAGTCTCCAATAGTATCACCTCTTTCATTACAGGTGTTTATAATTTATGTCTTTTTAATTTTCTGATCATTCTAGCTAGAGGTTTTTGATTTTTGATATGCTCACACAACTGGCTTTTGATTTAATATCTTTTCTTTGTTATTTTTTCTTATCTATTTTACTAGTTTTGCATTCTGATCTTTATCATTTCTTTCTTATGGTTACTTTGGATTTAATTTGCTATAATTT
Source organism: Phocoena phocoena (assembly GCF_963924675.1). Classification (NCBI taxonomy): domain Eukaryota; kingdom Metazoa; phylum Chordata; class Mammalia; order Artiodactyla; family Phocoenidae; genus Phocoena; species Phocoena phocoena. Next base: position 42,607,384 of record NC_089224.1, on the reverse strand, counting down.
TTATAGTTTTTCCACATCTTCATAAACACTCATTGTTATCAATTATTACCATTTGTTATCTTTTTGACTATAGAAACCCTAGCAGGTGTGAAGTGGTTGAAACCTCATGTGGTTTTGTTTTGCATTTCAGTTATGGCAAAAGATACACTTTCATAGGGGTCTAATTCCTTCTCAAAATATCTGCAATCAGTGTGTCTATAAGCATTCAAACCCTTCAAATAGTAATAAATACATTGTTCTTTCCTAACTGCCTCTATTACTTCTAGATATCCTAATAATAAAATTGCCATCAGTAATAGCCAACAATTTTTAAGCACCTACTGGGGTCTAGGCTTTTTATATATCTTATTCAATTCTCACATAGTCCCATAGATGAAGGAAATTATGTTGTGAGCTTCATTCAATGCCATTTTTTTCTAAATAATACTTGCCAATTGAAACACATGTCCTCTCCTGCTTAGAGATCAAATCTGTCCCACTCCCTACTTTCATAATGACTGTGCTAAGAATATTTGTTACATTTTAAAGTATTGTTAAAGGAAACAAAGGAGAATACGAGACAGAGACCTATGTGACTGGAAAGCTTAAAATACTTAAATATATGACCCTTTATGAAGAAAGTTTGCTGATCTCTGACTCATAACCAGCTGGTTTTGACCTGGTTCAAAACCAGCTTCACCTATTCTGGAATGTGGGTTTTACAACTGAAAATAAAATTGTAGGCATATAAGGCCTCTGGTTTATCTGACCTAGTAAAAGAGAGCAGGGGAAACCACAGAAAACACACAAGCCTATGTTTTTTAAAAAGATAAATTGTGTTGGATATTTTGTGCTTAATATAAAACCTTTGACTTGATGTGGAAGATAGAAGGAAGGTTAGAATATGATTCATTGAACATACATGAGGAGAGAGAAAACTAACTATAGTTGTACAAGGCCCAAGTACAATGTGTACCATAGGAAGTATTCTGGGGATTGGTGCATTCCTTTACTCCTCCATGGTGCCTAAGGAGCTTCATTACTGTAGATTGGATGGCACTCGCCCAGAAGGATAAAGGAGAGTCACTAGACTGTACATGATATAGGAAGACAGACTGGCCTAGTGTAAGAATTTATATTAGAAAACAAAATCACCAATCTGGGAGAATGGATTATTTGAGTAGAAAATAGTAGACTTTGATAAACTGTATAACGGTTAACACCCACACCAACATTGCAGACCAAGTGCCAACTCTCAATATTGACTGAGTACTTTTACATATCAAGCTAACTCAATTAGCTTTTGCTTGTCTCATTTTATGTGTCATCTATGCCACCCAAAGCGCTGAGTTAATTATCATGGGGGTCTTGTTGTAACAGTAAACTTTCTCCTTTGTTGATCAGCATTGGACAGTGCTTTGTATTCCCCACCTTACCTCCCCTTCCTGTCTATCTCTTCTACCCTTTATTAAAGAATCAAGTAATGGTTCTATCAAGCCCTCAATGATAAATAAGCACATAGGCTTGTACACATGTTTATCTCTTAATTTTTCTCCCCTGTTATTCAGTGCCAATTTTTTTCTAAAAAATGTTTGCCAATTGGAACTCACATCAAAAAATAAAAATTCTGAATTCTCTGAGCAACGTTATTTACTTTTTATTGTAAAACAATCATTTTAAATAACTTTCACACGAAACTGAAACCACGACCCATCTTTAAAGAAGGCTTTAGTTTGTTGTAAATTTGTCAGGAGGCTTGACATTTTATCGTTAGTAACTAGAATTTTTTTAATGTTTAAAAGAAATTAAATCAGTTTTTCCATCAAAATGAAACACCCTCAAATATAAACAGTTAAAAAAGTCAGACTATCTTTGATCAGGTTGAAATATGAGTGCTTACTTAAGAATCACAATCTTCTGTATTGCCTGTCATTGATGACTATGCTAACACAATTACAATAGTTTATATTTCAGAATGGCAATGTAACAGGTCCCAAAGGACACGTGAAACCTTTTTATCCACCTCCTTTTGTGCACTGCTCGGTCATATCAGTTCCTTTCTAGAATATCCTCTAATTTAATTTTCCTTTGAATAATTGTTTACTAGATCAAATCTTTTTTCCCCCTAGAAATCCTCTGACCTTTAGAGAGGACTGGAATTATAAATGAACATTATGCTAATGGAAATGATAAGATTTGTTCTAAGACTTTAGAAGTTTTTTTTTTTTTTTTTTTTTTGCGGTACGCGGGCCTCTCACTGTCGTGGCCTCTCCCGTTGTGGAGCACAGGCTCCAGGCGCGCAGGCTCAGCAGCTATGGCTCACGGGCCTCGCCGCTCCGCGGCATGTGGGATCCTCCCGGACCAGGGCACGAACCCGTGTCCCCTGCATCGGCAGGCGGACTCTCAACCACTGTGCCACCAGGGAAGGCCTAGAAGTTTGTTTGAAGATAGTAGTGTGTTAGTAAATATTCAAAAGTTCTTTTCTTATACAGAAATATTTTTAGCCAAATGAATAATGTTCTGTAAGCATTGTTTGTAAGATTTTTTAAAAGTAAATTATTTTTGTTAACCCTCAGTACAATTTCTTCTTTAATTTTTCTCCCTGGCTAGCAAATATATAACAACTTGTTTAATCTTTTTATTACCTTAGGCATTCACTATAATTCCTGGATTGAGATTTAGATAAAATAGTGTATAGTGAATAGTCAAACTTCTGTTATTTTTTTAAGTGGGGACAAATTGTAACAGGTATGATGAATAATTTGATCAGGAATGTTGTCACAATCATGGTTTAAATCACCCATTTCATCTTTGCATATTAAAATTATAAATACCCTTTGGTCATGTTGAAAATATAATAATACTAAAAAAAATTATGTTTGGCTATCCCGTGCTTTCTCCATTCTTTTATTCAAGGACTTTTATAATTTGTAGCTTTTTTACTTCTCCAGATTACCTTATATTTTTGCTTTATTTTATTTAAAGTTTTTTTATTCCTTTTTAAATGGCCTACATATCTTATCTGAAAATGCTTGCCATAATATACCACTTTCTAACTGATATTTGTGAATTTATTTCTTTTATTAAAATGCCTTCCCAACTCTTCATTCATGAAAGTCTCATCATCTGCCTAAAGCTTATATTGTATGCCCTATGAAATCAACACAAATTTCCTGATGTATTTTTATCCTAAACTATCCTGACACACATATTCTTAAAAATCATTCATGCTTTTACTGTTATATACACTCTCATTGTTTTGTACTTGTCTTGAGGTTCCAACTAGATTAAGAGACTTCAAGGGCAAGAAAAAGGATTTGTGTCTGCTTAAATCTCTATTACCTATCATAAAGTAGATGTGAATATATGTTACTGCATTTTTAAATCAATCATTTACTCTTAGTTATAATTAATGTTTGTGTAAAGATTAAACCGTAGGCAGCTGAACATAGGATAAAACTGAAAAGAAAACATCCCAAGAGAGAAAAGAAAGTAAACTGGTAGAAACAATGTGGGTGCTAAAGTAAGATAGGTGCCTCACTTCACCTCTGCTTTGATTAAAATGATGTTTGTGCTACCCCACCTCATACAAGCACAAATTTTGTCAATAGTATCTATTTTTATCTAGAGTGTCTACCCTTGCCCAAGTCTTGCAGCCTGTTCTCAACAAAGTAGATGGGAGTGATCTTGTCTAAAAAAAAGTCAAATCGGGGCTTCCCTGGTGGCACAGTGGTTGAGAGTCCACCTGCCGATGCAAGGGACATGGGTTCGTGCCCCGGTCCAGGAAGATCCCACATGCCGCGGAGCGGCTGGGCCCATGAGCCATGGCCGCTGAGCCTGCGCATCCGGAGCCTGTGCTCTGCAACAGGAGAGGCCACAGCAGTGAAAGGCCTGCGTACCGCAAAAAAAAAAAAAAAAAAAAAAAAGTCAAATCATTTCACACCTGTCTTAAAAATTTCCACTAGTTTCCCATTTTACTCAGAGTGAAAGCAGAAGTCCTTAGTATGAGCTATGTATTAATCAGGATATTTTATAAGCAGTGACAGACAGCTGAAAATCTTAATGATTTAAACAGCCACAGTTCATTTCTGCCTTCTGTGTTTTCATTGTGCAGACTCTGAGTTCTGCCCTGCATGGGCATCCAGAGACAAACACTGATGGAGCAGACAGTCACCTCAAGTATGCTTATCACCATGCTGAGGCAATTATATGCTCTGTCTACAAGAATTGCACCTCACAATTTGATCACAACTCTGTCCAGAACTCTTTTAGTGGTTGACATATATACACTACCAAATGTAAAATGGATGGCTAGTGTGGGAAGCAGCTGCATAGCACAGCAAGATAACCTTGATGCTTTGTGATGACCTAGAGGCGTGGGATAGGGGTGTGGGAGGGAGGCTCAAGAGGGAGGGGATATGGGGATATATGTATACATATAGCTGATTCACTTTGTTGTACAGCAGAAACTAACACAACGTTGTAAAGCAATTATACTCCAATGAAGATATTTAAAAAAAAAGTGTGCTTATGGTTACACAGGAATAGAAATTTGCTTTAAAGTACCTAAAATTTTTGCTTGACGTTCATTTTAACTAAAGAATTCTCACCAAGTACCTATGATACAATTATAAGAAGGGCATGGTTTGTACTAGTGATAAAACAAAGTAGGGAAACTCAGTTAACATCAATGATTTTCAAGGAATAAAAGTACTGCAGAGAAACTCACATTCACCTTGCAGCATCTTTGCATAGGAGCAGTAGTCCTGAATCTTAACTGTACATTGAATCATGCAGGGACCTTTAAAACATGCTGAGGGTGAGTTCCCATCCCCAGAAATTCTGATTCAAGCTCCCGTAGGTAACTCTAATATGCAGCCAATGTTGAGAATCACTGAGTTAGAGGATTAACTTAATCACTGAGTTCTGGTGGTGGTGAGGCGAAGATTTGTAAATAGTATTTGTCAGAAATGAGGAGTGTTTACTGCTGGGTTCAGATTAGGTTAGATACAATCGCCCATTTGTTGCACTGACCAAAGAAAACAATGATGCTAGCAATAACTTTATGAAAATATTGTACACACTTTCACACATACATCTTTCTCATCAGTCTTCTTGGATGTTTATTTTCCTTCACATTTTCTGATTTTGGTAAAAATAAACTGAAAAAGTTGTTGGAGAACAGAGAAAAATTATATCAACTACTCTCCAGTTTCCTTTCTGTGTCATCAGATCATTATGGTTGGCAGAGCCCAAAAGTTTCAAAAAGTCACTGTTTTATCTGGGATTTTTCACATCTCTCTTCACATATGCAGTTTTGGTCCTGTATACTAAAGAAGTCTAATTCTATTCTGGGGAAATGTTCTAAACATATTTTTGTTATTGAATTGATGGAATTCTGGTCATATAGGTACAGATGCTTTTCCCCTGGTGGCGTCTCCACAAAATTGAGTTGCTTTAACTTTATTCAGACATTAAAATACTCATGATCCTGGTGGTGAAGAATGGCCCATTTTTTCAGTCCAGCTCATGCATTAATTTGATAGCTAGGCTTAGTAACCTGAAAGATGTTGGCTTCTATTTCAGATAAATTATTGTGAGGAAAGAATACAAAAGATTTATTACAAATCATATGAATGATAGAGCACCTTTATGGCATGCAGCTTGTACAGTTAAAAAATAGCAGTTCTCTACCTCAGTTAATGCAATGTATATGCTGATCAGTGTTTCTAAGGTTGCAAAATGCTTGCAGAACTGTCCCCAAAGAGATTTACTCTTAGGATTCAATTCTAGAATATATGGGCAGAGGTGGGTAATTCTCATTTCCTATTATTTATGAACTGGCCTTGGCTTATCATTCAAGTTCTCCACTTTGCCTCAAACTCCTCACACTTTATGTCCCAAATGCACACCTCAAAACAGTATACATCACACACACCATGCTTTATCAAAACAAATCAGAACTTTTTTGAAAGGCTTGTTTTATTTGAACTCTATTATCTTTCTGGGATTACCATTTCTTTCTCCTAATGCTGTTTTAAAAACATACAGCACAGCCTAATTTAACAGTCCCTACTATTTTGATTCCCATTGATCTGTTAATTTTGCTTTCTTTCTTTAGGCAGTGTAACTTCTTTTGAATCAAAGAGCTCTCTAAACCTTTTAAGAGGTTGTACAAGAAGATAACTAGAATTCTCATTATGTGTAAACAGAGGGCTTGTTTTCTGGTCCTGTAAATTTTTTCAATTACTTCTCATTAACACAGCAAAATGTGGATTTTAACATTCCACTGCAGCTCCTGTTATTTCTTTGTGGAAGGGTCTCATTAGATTTCTTGCTGTATTCTTTACTATGTGCGCCAGCTTGGGCTTCACTAATGGGTCTCTTAAAAGATTGACACAGAACTCCCTATGCATCTGTATGATCCTTCTTAGGCCACTGAAAAAATGAGCATGACTAGTGAAGTTTTATTAGAACTCCATATCTCCATTACATACTCCAGTTATACATTAACATTTTCAAGACCCAGCATGGAAGAAGAGACAGACTTACAAAACATCTCTCTAAGCTCTTTAGATTCCCTTACATCTAGATTTTTCCAGGTACCCTGAAAAATACTGGGTATGAAATTAGAAGACAGTTTAATTAGTGACTCTATTACCCATATAAATGGAGAATGTTGAGAAACTCTAAAGATCTTCAATTTTTAAAATCTCTACTTGTCTTTCAAAGTGGTTTGAGTTAAATGTGTTTGTGTGAATGGTTGTTGAAAATCTAAAAGCACTATAAATTTGTGCTGTGCATTCTGCTTTTGCCCCTCCAGATTCATAATCTGCTGTTCTCCACGCTGCTTTGTGCTTGAGGACCTGAGCCACATGCACTGCTTCAACCAGGCTCCGTCGCCCTGTGATTTCCAGCCGGCCGGTGGGAAGCATCAGTCAAAAGGTAGGAGAGAGGGAGGATGGAGATGTCAAGGAGTCTTTCCCCCTGGCTCCCTCCTTGCCAGTCTGCAGTTTGCCATTCACTCTGTTTTCTTCTCTTTCTCTACAAATATCTACAACTCCTTTGGATGTTCCTTTTCCTACAGATGTAGGTCCTAATGAGTCCTGGTGTCTGCTCCTCCCTGGCCCCTTCAGGCCCAGGAGTGGCGGTGGCTTCCTGCTGCTCTTAGCTCCAACAAAAAGATCTGTTTTTTTCTCCCCAGATCTTCGTAAATAGTCCCTTTAGCACATCACCTATTTTGAGTGTGTCATATTTCTTGCTGGAACCTTAACTTAGACAAATAATTGCATTTATTATGGCTAATTTATTAAGAGATACTCTATACCCCGATATAAAAATCCACATATAGAAATTTATATTTTCCTAAATTTTCTAAATAAATACATAGGCATGCACGCACACACTTTCCTAAATCTATGGTCTTCCCCTTTTCCAGAGTGGATTTGAGAGCTAGATTAAATTTCAAGGCCATTTTATGAATTTCTACTCAATTTTCCTTAAAATTGTAATCTTATTTCTGCTAGTTTTGATTTTTAAATTTTAACTACTGTTAGATTTACTTCAGTCTTATCAAATTTATACATACTTGTGTCAACAGTATTTTTGATCTACAGTTTTAATAATTAGTATATATATATTATATCATTTCAAATATAAATCACTTAACCTAAAACAATGAAACAGCTAGTTATGTTACCTTATGTTACCAGTAAAACAGGTGTATTTGGGGGCAGTGAAGGATTGCAATTCAGGATGTGTGACTGTGGTGAATGACAGCAAGTATGGGTAAAGCAAGGGAGAGAAGGACGATGGGAAATTGAGAGAGGCTGTTTACAGAGGAGGATGGGAAATTGGGAGAGGCTGTTGTGAACAAAAGGCCCATTGGAGGAAACTGGGAGTTTGAAGTATAGAGTTTTTTCATTGGCTGAGTTGTGATGGTCTTTCGTTGACTGAGCTGTTGCTGAGCAAGGAGAAAATCTTTCTTTCTCATGATGGTGGGAGTAACATAGTGTCACTTTCTGCCAGAGATGCCAAGTCCATCTCGTCCTCTTTGGATCTATATTGACCTCAAGTGTTATGTGCGTGAGAGCTCCCCCTGCTGGCTTCCTGACTGTTTTAGTGAGGTTTTCCTTTATTAGTTTTCACAAGCTAGAGCAGATATATTCATAATCCAAAAAGTTCCTTGCAAGAGAAGCTTCACTGTTATGAAGAAATTCTTTTCCTACTACAATGTGAGAAACTGTGGGATATTTTAGCTTCTGGGTTATTCTACCTGAGAAAGTATTAGCTATGAAAGTTTGAGGACACTTGTCCTTGAGGTTAGGTGCATTACACTAATGGGTGCACCATGCCCATATACAACTCAGCTCACCAGTTGGAAATCTACTTTTGTCAGTCAAGAAAGATCTTTGTGTACTTGCATTATTCAAATAACTTGAGTCTAATCATTTTTTAATAATGAGATAGTTAGCACACATCATTATTGGTAGCCAGTGATTAGAGCTATATATTATTGAAACAATGATGTCACCCAGCTGAATACTGCTTCTCTTAAATCTCAGCCTGTGGTCATTCAGGCATAGTGCAAGTGGGAGTCACTGTGTTACAGAAATTTGTCCGAGCATCAGAGCTATCCTGAGTTCCATGAGTAAGTTAATTCTTCACTTCATCTCATGTCTATCTCCTTAGCTCCATTCTGAGGTGGGATAAAGACTGACTTCTCCATTGCAGTTTTACATTGATCCAAAGTTGTCCTGTTGTTCATTGTTCTCCCCTTGGTAAACATTAAAAACAGCAGTCACTCCAGTCATTCTTCTCCCTGGCCAGTCTTTGACATAGCTACACTGGGAACATGGTAACAAGATATGTATGTCTATATCCCTCTCTGATATTTTCTCCGCATTTTATTTCATTGCAAATGTTATCACAGTTGTCTGTGTCTTTCTTACCCATAATGTTACATGTACTTATCTTGAGACGAAACCAGTCTTCTCTGAGAAGACTCTACTTTTAAACCTATCATCTCAGGTATTGTCAAATACTAAAGTGAAGGTTTGAATCCGTGATGATCTATTTCCTGCTCTTGGTGTGGGATATATTTTTATTAGGATGAACTGAATTAAATTGCTAACCTGGAAAATAAAGGAAGGCTGCTTATATGTCTAAACTCTTGATAGATTTTAACTTTATGATATTTATAATTAGTGTCAGTAAAACCAGTGCTATTTGATGTTCATTGAATTTTCAACTAGGTATTATGCATTATTTTCTTTTTGGGCATGCACTCAGTATAAACCTTTGTTGGCCTGATAGAATTGCATTCGGTGTGATATTTTGAAAAGTAGTCTAGCATAAGAAAGAACTCACTCCTCCCAGAACTGTGTTTATGTATCAGTTCTAACACTTAGTACTGTTACATAGATTGGACAAGTGTTATTAACTTTATATCTAAAAATGAGAGGCTAATAATACTTAACCATATTGAGTTGTGAATAGTCAACAAATGTTGATTTAATTTTCCATGTTCTATTCTCCTGCTTCACTTTGCCTTATTTGTTACTCTTCTTTTTTCTTTTTAAGGAAATCTTATTGGCAGGGCATTATTTTATTTTATTTTATTTTTTTTACTTTTGGCTGTGTTGGATCTTCGTTGCTGCACGCGGGCTTTCTCTAGTTGTGGCGAGCAGGGGGCTACTCTTCGTTGTGGTGCACAGGCTTCTCATTGCGGTGGCTTCTCTTGTTGCAGAGCATGGGCTCTAGGTGCGCAGGCTTCAGTAGTTGCAGCACGCAGGCTCAGTAGTTGCAGTGCACAGGCTCCAGGGTACGTGGGCTTCAGTAGTTGTGGCTCACGGGCTCTAGAGTGCAGGCTCAGTAGTTGTGGCGCATGGGCTTAGCTGCTTTGCGGCATGTGGGATCTTCCCGGACTAGGGATCGAACCTGTGTTCCCTGCGTTGGCAGGCGGATTCTTAACCACTGCGCCATCGGGGAAGTCCCTTATTTATTACTCTTGAAAGTTGGGAGAAGGTAGCTCTTACTAGCAATGCAGGTAAAAGACAACTTTTTTCTTTCAGATATATATTTTTTTAATTGTGGTAAAATACACATATAAAATTTACCATCTTAATCTTAAGTGCACAGTTCAGTAGTGTTAAGTGATTCACACTGTTGTGCCACCAATGTCCAGAGCTCTTTTCGTCTTGCAAAACTGAAATTCTATACTCGTTAAACAGCACCCACTCCACCCTCTCCCTCCAGATTTCCTTTTATGGTGTTGCTTTTAATGATCACAGCAAATTTAGTAAAAACTGAAGGTTTATTCCAAATTATTGTTTCATTAACATGATTTATAATCACATTGACTATACAATCTCCTTTTTCTGAACTTTTTTTTAAAGAGGTTTTATTCTTTTATGTAAAGTTGATCCCTTAAGTGAATAATTTGGTGATATTTACTATTATTCATTGAATATAGAGAAGCTAACAAATCAGAAAAGGAAATTATTTGTCCTACCAGTTTCCTCAACCTTTGGTTTTAGAAAACGGGGTGAATATGTCTTTAAGTTGTAGTCACTAAGTAGGATCAGTGGGTTAGGGTCTTCGCTTCCAGATAAGGTCATATTTGATAACTGGTGACTAGGGAAGCACTGGATCTTTCACTTTTTGCCAGCCAGCTCTGTCCTGACTCTAGTCTTGGATAAAAGCAATTTTACTTACATTTTAAGCTATATAAAAGTAGTTTAATATTAATTTCTAAAGTTTTAAATGTATATCTAAGTTTATTTTCATATCTACTTTGAATTCCTAATTACTTTCTAGCTTTCAATATATATATGGGCTTTGGGCTGAGAAAATAAGTAGATAATTTGACTCAGGAGTGTGGAAACAATTATTCTTAAATATTATTTATGTGCATTTTTAAACTCCTCAGAAATATTTCTAGATTATTTCGATAAGACAGAATATGCTTTGCTATCTAATAGCCTGTAATTTAAAGTATTTTAAGCATGCTAATAAATGTAAAACACTTAAAACAGTGCTTGACACATAGAAAGTGGTCAGATTTTAGCCATTATTATTATTGCTGTTTTTATTATTATTATTTGGAGAATTAAGCTGAAGGGACAACAAATATATTAACCAAATTTATAGTATTAAGCTACTATAAATCTCAGAGGAACCCTTCACCCAGGGTACCTACTCTGTAAAATATTTGCCCCAAACCTATCTTACAGAGGGTAATTCTATGGATAATCTAGGTTCTTTAATTCTGCACATGCAAGGTACTTTCACATCTAAAACATTTTCTGTACCTAGTCCTGGATTTCTGGGACTTCTTTCAAAAAACAGCAACCAGTCTGTTAGTTTTTCAGATTTGAAAGATCTTTTTTACTTAGTTATGCTTCCTAAAATAAATTATTATATATGCAGCTACAAGAGTAAACCTCCACTTTGCTTTCTGGAGACTTATTGTCTATATTCATTACTCAAGTAGAAGTACTAGCTATTTTTTTTCTTTTTTTTCTTTTTTTTAGTAGAGAAAAGAGGAAATGTGTTCCTTATTACTGTAAAAGTGCATTTGAGTGTAAGAGGAAAGATGCAGAGTATATTTTAAAATTCTCCTACTCTGGTTGGTTTGCTGTATCATAGACTGGGTGTCTTAAACAACACACATTTATTTGTCAAAGTTTTCTTGGCTGGGAATTTCAAGATCAACACTCTGGCAGATCCAGTGTCTGCTGGGGTCACTCTTCCTGCTTTGCAGATGGCTTAAAAAATTTAATGTTACAGGAAAGAAACTAAAATTTTAGAAGCTAATATTGGAGATTTATTCCTTTTATCTGATGGTATAAGTGCTTTTTAAAATTTTCTTTTAAAACAAGAACACCAAATACAAACCATACAGGAAACATTTGATAAGTTTGATGACCTTAAAATCAAGGATGTCTCTGCATACAGGAAAATCAGAAAGAAAGAATAAAAAAGTAAGTTAGAATCTAAAAAAGTATAGCAACTTATAGTTTTAGTATCCAGAATATATGAAGGACTTGTTCAAAACTGTAAGCAAAAGGGAAACTTCATACCAAAATAGTGGTAAAAGTCGGGAGAAGGAAGCTCACAAAAGAGAGAATATAGATATTGTATAAACTTATGAGGAAGTGTCTAACCTTATTAATAATCAGGTAAATAGAAATAAAAACTGTATTAGAGAATACTTAATTGACAAAAATTAGAAGATAGAATGACACCAAGTTTGCCAAAGATGGAGAACAAAGGGAACTCTCATACAGTGCTAGGGCAGTGGGGTTCAAATGTGATAAAAATCTCTATAAAAAACTTTTATTATGTCATACATTTGAACATGTACATACTCTAGATCCCTGCTTTAGAAGGTGTCCTTGTATGTAATAACAACATTGCAAACAACCCAATCACCTTTCAATAATCAATTGAATAGATAAATTGTGGTATGTCATACAATAGATTATATACAATAAACATAAGTAGATCTCAAAACCATAAAGTTGAATGAAAATAGCAGGTTATGTATATATGTATATAGTTTGATTTCATTGAATAATATGTTGGTTATGTGTGTATTTACAGTTGATAGAAAGAAAATCAAATACATGATTAAATCAGTAATTAGGAGAGTGGTTATTTTCTCTTGGTGGCATAAAGGAGAAACATTACCAGGAAGGGAAATCCAGGCAGTTTCTAAGACACAGATAAAGTTCATTTAAGTTGTTTGGTAGGTATATACATGGTTTGTTTTTTTATTATTCCTTAAACTTCTCATGAACATTATTGTGTCTTTAATACTTTTGGAACATTTTATTTAAAGAGTATAAAAGAAAAACATAGAAAAGTTTTCAAAAATATATATGTGCCAGTGAGCTTTATTGAACTAAAGAAATTAATTTTAAATTGAGTTTCCAACATCTAACTAATACTCTTTTGGGGGGCAACTGTAATAAGATAGTTAGATGATTACATCTAGGCTTTCTCCCTCACCTTCCAATATCCTGCTCATCCTGATGGATTGCCTGCTGCATGCACCTCCCTTCTTGTGGAAACTGGAATAATCAGTTAATCTCCTTTGAATAGCAGTTCATCATTTTCATTGATTTTCTTTCTTCAGGTGAAATATTATTTGATTTCTTAAGTCACTTCACTTTTCTCTTCAAGCTATCCATTTCTTTTCAGGCCTTATAACCGCTGGGGGCTCACATTCTCCCTCTGCTTGTCTGACTAAGGGTAGATTTCCTTCTAAAACTGCTGAAGCATTTTTTTTTATCACCCCAACTATATGTGTGTATTCTACACTGTCAGTATCTGCCATAATCTGATGTAGTTGAAACTCCCTTTCTTCCTTGTTCCCATCTGTCATGGCAAGCAACATACACAAAGGATATATGCAATAAGCAGCTTTCTTGCTGGACTACCATGGGCAGCGACTAGGACTTTTATAGCATGCACTTACGCTGTTAGTGCCAGGAAGATTTAGGAGAGCATTATTCTGAGAACACCAAGCCCTGTATTGCACTTCTATTTCTGAGGGAATAATTGGACAGTAACATGGAAATGTTACTGGTGAAAAGACCACCCTATTTCCCACCAACCAGTTTGAACAATGCTAATGATGCTTATAATTAGTTTGTATAAAAACTTTCCTATGTGCCAGCTACTGTGCTGTGCTAATTATATCAATTTATCAATGTAGAAGCTTTTATCTGATAATGATCGACAAAAGTCCAAATTCAAGTTGAAGAAAAAAAAAGATTAAAGGGAGAAGAAAAGATGAGAACAAGAGAAAGTTTATGAAAAGAGAGAAATGTGTCCCTTTTGGTATTTATTTTCTTACCTGTGACTTATACAACTCAATTTGGAAATAAAATTAAGGATGAAGACAGTAGAAACAACATTTTAATTTATTGTTCTCTCTAAGGATAATGCATTTATACATGCTTTGATTTTTTTCTTCTACTCCATCAAGGCTAGGAAATTATCTCACATAAAAAAATGTAGGGATAAACTTACAAATCGATCACTTAGATCAAGAGGTCTAGAACCAAATACTGACCCAAAGTTTGTTATCATTTTTTTAAATAAAATATCTTTATTCCTAATTTTCATTTAAAAAGTCAGGAAATGTATAAAATGTAAAGAAGAACACGTAAACCTGAAATCATACTATAAATGATATTATAATATGTATAAAATATAATTGTTTTCTGTGTTACATTTGGGTTCATAATACATCCAAATATGTATCGCCAGTTACTTAAGATATTTATGAGATTTAAATTAACATTTAAATACACATACATCATGTAACTGTGTAATTCTTGCTACATAATATAAGCATATGGATATAACAAAACTTTAATTTTTTTCTATAGAATTCTAATCTATTGTTATTATGAACAATGCTGATATGAAAAATTGCATATATAATATCTGTACCCTTACTCATAATTTCCTGTACATATCCCTAAAAGAAGAGCTGCTAGGATCAATGTGTATATACTTGAAATAGATGTATTTTTCTAAATGGCCCCCTAGAAATTTAATATCAATTTAAACTCTCCTTGGCAGTTTCTGAATGGCTGTTTTCACATCCTTTACAATACTAAGTCATACTAATCTTTTAACCTTGCTAGTCTGATAAATACAAACAATAGTGCTTTTGTATTTTAGTGAATTTGTTCAAATAATATCCAAGTTTAACATCTGTCTTAAGTGGGGTTCTTTGGGAAACAGACTCTGAGATGTATACTTGCACGTAGGAGGTTTATTGGGGAGTGCCTAGAGAAGACAGTGGGTAGATGTGGACAGAGGGAGTTGAATTTGAAGCAGTTGAACGATGAGGTTATGAGATGATTCCCCAGGATTAGGAACTGGGATGGCCTTACTGATTTTTCTTGAATGAAAGTATGCACTCAGTCACTCCAAACATCTATGTATTCCCTTTTTGCCATAAAATGTAACTTGTATATTTAACCAAGTAAATGGTCTTAGGTCCTTTGGGAAAGAAATGGGGGAGTCCCTATTATGTACATCTGCTGAGGTTTTGCAGGGTTGTTCCTTCTGTGGACTGTCTTCTTCAGTCAGTAGTTGCTAGCTTGGGTCTAGAAACTGTTCAGGGATTGTGTTTGTATTGGGATTGCTACCTTACCTCCTTGACTGTCCTTGATTTCTTTTGATTTTATAGAATGAGCAGTACCCTGTTGGCTGTCCATCTCTCTTTCCCTTAAGGATACTGAGTTCTTTTAATTATTTCCATAGGTAGGTCAGGCTCCCATGGATATCATTCAAAACTTGCTGTTCCTTTATAATATCTGAGCCCACCTTGTTCTAAGAGCTCGGCAACACTGCCTGACCTATATTTGCTGGATTCTACCATCCCCATCTGTCAGTGAGCCAAAATTTCTACATTCAAGTTTATTTTATTCATTTAGGAATTTTGCTCAACCAAGTCCTTTAACCTCTCTTAAGTGACAGATTTCTACTCGGTAAAATACAAATAAAATGAATTGCTCTCTTCCAACCTCATACTCTTGTTTCCAGGGTAAAATGAAAAAATTAAAATGTGTGAATATATTTTATAAAACTGTAGTTCTAAATAAATGTAGTGTTTTTATTTTCTCATTACAAAATCATGGAACCCTTATGTCATAGTGGTAGTATCTCAAAATATCCTGTCTTAATATGTTGGAAAATCATTACATCTTCTACCATAACTGAATTTTTACAAGAGTTAACTGTTATAAACTTGCATCCATAAAAAACAAGATTTTCCTTTTAGCCACAGATAAAGAATATAATCCTAAAGACACCGTGGGTCAGGATACCTAACATGTGAGAAGGAATCGAGGAAAAAGACAGGACCCAAAATTTTGGGATGGAAAAGACAGTTTGAAAGAGCATTTCTGGGACTTTAGGGATGGCTACTTTACTTACAGGACCATGTTAAGAGATGACCATACTCCATGTCTGTGTCTAGGGTGGAGTCTACTTCTGTATTTTGTGACTCAGAGGTCTAATGGAAAAAGCACTCCTCTCTTCCTTTGCCTCAACTATTGCAGACCTTCTCCTATAGAGTAGAACCTAATCTGGCAATTATGTTGCTGCTCTTGAACTTTTGATTATTTTTAATTGGTAGTTTAATTATCACAAGACCAGATGATTAATATTCCACATACCATAATATAAGAAGAGTTTTATTGAAGCAAAGTTAAATTTTCAAAAGCAAAACCTTCAGTCTAAAAAGGCCGAGAGCTTTATAATGAGAATACTTTTTAGATTCCTATTAATAATTTTCCTTTTCACAAAACAAGGTATTTCTGTTTTTATATGTTATATTATTAAATATTTCAAACTTTAAGCAAAAGTTCAGAGAACTATATAATGGATATATAAATATACAAATATATACACATATCACTGAGATTTAATAGATGTACAATTTTTGCCACACTTTCTGTAGTATTTTATTTGGGGTCTTGCTGTTATGTCTTTTTCTTTAATAAGTGTTATGTTAATTGATAATATGCAATTTATGTAGTTCAAAGTTTTAACATTTTCTAACAGAGGCTTGGCTTCTAACTATAGAGAATATTTTGACCATCTTAATTTATTGATATTTATGAATAAACCTTTATAGGAGGTTATAAACATTGTCTAGGAGGTATTTTCTTATGAAATCTGAAGCTTTTTTGAAGTCCTCAAAGCTACAACTGTAGCTTGAATTGAGATTTCACTTTTCTGGAGTTAAAATTCGTATTATATTGTAGCCTTTTAAGAAATGAAATGTATATCTGGAAAGCTGACAACAAATCTTTGTCACAGTTTTTTGAAAATAAGTGGTTTATCCCATATTATGTTCTTGATCCAGACGTGCTAATGATTTATTTCAGAGTTATTGAGAATCTGGCAGGAGACATCAAAATAAATGAATGGAAAAGCTGTATTAACCAACCCATTAAGACAATTAAAATGAGAGCATATGGATGAATTTTTCTCTTTTCAGTTTGAATACATATCAACTTTAGAAAAACTATTGGATAAAATTGAATATTAAATCTGGAGATGTGAACCATCTGGCAATTTGAAAATAACAGCGTAAAATTTGGGGTCAAGCTATTGAAACTTGGAAACAAATGGAAATATGAATTTTTATTAAAATAATAATATGCAAGAAATTATGATTTCAGGAAGCAAAAAATGAAGAGCTATACTTTAATAATTAGAAGTTATCTGAGTTTCTTTAATGTGTTTACCACATGGTCAGTCAAACCTGCCATACCTATAGGTAGCTAGGTCTACTTTTCCCCCTGTTGTTTTATATTGAAAAGCCACAATAAAGCCAACCTTTTCCTATTTAAATGTCTTTTAAGAATAACTATTTAAACATAAAATAACAGCAACCTATTGTGGATTTATTATATATACATGTTATGTAATGAATGATAGAGCATAAAGGTTGGGGGAGGATTGAAGTATACTATTGTAAGTTCCACATACTATATGTGAAGTGGTATAATATTGCTTAAAGATAGTAATAAGTAAAAAATGTACCCCAACAACAACTAAAAACAAAACAAATAGAGCAAGCAGTAAAAAGCAAAGAGTTATAGCTAATTAGCTAACAAAGGTAATACGATAGAATCATAAAAATAATCAGAAAGAAGACAGAGGGAAAAGGGAACAAAAGGGGGACAAATATAAAACATGTAAGATAACAGAAATAAACCAAAATAGATCAATAGTCACATTAAATGTAAAATCAAGTTAAAGTCAGATTTTGTGAGAGTGGTTAAAAAGTGAGATAACTATATGGTGCCTATAAGAAATAGTCTTTAAATGAAGACTCAAGTGGATTAAAAGTAAAGTGATGGAAAAAGATATATAAGACTAACAGTCATTTTTTGAAAAATGGAGCATGATACAAAGTACATTTTGAAACAAAGAAAATTACTAAGGATAAAGAAGGCTATTAAATAATGACGACAAAGTTATTTCATCAGTTGGACATAATCATAAACATTTATGAACTAAATAACAGGGCTTCAAGTACATGAGTCAAAAACGTAAAATTTCAAGGGGAAGTAGACAAATTAAGAATTTCAACTGAAAATCTCAATGCTCTGTTCTCAGTATTTGAGAAAACAAATAGGAAGAAAATCAGTAGTCATACAGAATATTTGAAGAACACTAGCAACTAACTTGACCTAATTTGGCATCTATGGAACACTTCAGCCAAATACGACAGAATACACATTCTTTTCAAGAGTACATGGAACATTTGCCAAGGCAGAATACATTCTGGGCTGTAAAACAAGAATCACGGATTTCAAAAGGATTCAATTCATATGAAGTATGTTCTTTGACCACAGTGTAATTAAAATAGAAGTCGATAAGAGAAAGAACACA
This sequence comes from Phocoena phocoena, assembly GCF_963924675.1. Lineage (NCBI taxonomy): Eukaryota > Metazoa > Chordata > Mammalia > Artiodactyla > Phocoenidae > Phocoena > Phocoena phocoena. The sequence goes on along the minus strand of NC_089224.1, from coordinate 42,588,970 downwards.
GGGAAATCTTCCAAATATTTGGGAACAGAATCCTAAATAATATATGGGTCAATGAAGGAAACACTAGGATGCCTTAGGTACTAGAAATACAAAACAAATTTATTTAAGAACAACTGGGCACCTCTGTCACTGAGGATCCTGCACTTAGGATAACAAAACTCCACCCATAATCCTACATTTTCTACTATTGCAGGTAACAGTATTCAGGTACCCATAGAATGCTGCTCCACCTCATTTGTTCCGTGACCTCAAAACAAAAGACAACTGAACTAGAATACCACATTAGGTTTTTAGTTTGCTACAGTTTATGTTGGAGAAGAATACTTCAAAGTGTACCTTCCTTAAGACTGCATTATGAAGTATCATTTTCTGGTATTGCTGTGTGTCCATTTTCCTGCTTTCTGTATTTCGATTCATGGTTCTGGAGCTACATATGAATTAACACAATATTTGCAGTAGTTTATCTTGAGGGTTAAAGAACATTTTGCAATATTAAAAAGTCCATATTATTAATTTGTATATGTTTAGGGATAGAGGTAATGTGTAAAGTATAATACTAATTCTTTACTTGCACAGAAAAAAGGACTCATGCAATTATAGGATCTGAAGAAAGACTGAATAAATATTTAAAAATAAACAATAAAATAATGATATGGGACTTTGGCATGACTTTCTTAAAGGAACAATATTGTCTGCTCAATATTTCACCAAACATGTTTTTATATTCATGTTATTAACAGCAAGGTGTTTCAAATTTAAGGATAAAGTAGACATCATTGAGTAATTTGACTTGTAAATAGAAATAAGAAAATAATCACTATCAAAGGGGACAAATTCCAAATAAACATTAATTTGTTAGATCATAAGGTGTGAAAAGAAATTATACATAAAATAAAAAGTAAGTAATTCTTGTTCAACTAGATTATATCAAAGATTCTTTTAACTATGGTGTGCTGCGGATAAAAATCATGTTGGAAAAAAATGTATTACCCTATACTTGAATAAACAGGAAACAAGGACATCAAAATTAACAAATATTTCGTTGGTTTTACACTTGTTTTTTAAAGTACAAGTTTAGACTAATGTGAACAGTGAAAATATTTTTCAGTTTTAAGCATTGATTTTAAACCATTATCAAGGACAAGTCTGTGAAAATGGAGGTAACAAGGTTGGTGAAGAAAAAATTGTATAAGACAGAATTTTGCCCAAAAGGTCATGAGTTTTATGTCTCATATGGAGCATTAATCGACTTTTTACTAAGTGACGTGATGGTTTCAACTATGGCTATAGCAATTGCATCCTTTGGACAAGTGAAAGATAATATTCAGTAATTCCTAGATCTTCCCGAAGATGAAGGTTCTTGATGAAACTTATATCGAATTTGACCTTACAGCTACTCTTGGGTACTCTACAGCAATTCTAAATGAATACTGGCAAAGCAATTAGATTTATATTGGACTTTATGAAATAAAATAGAAGAATCGAGGAAAATAACAGCAAATTCTCAGAAAAAGAAGCAAATCATGTTCTTTGACAGAAAATCAGAATTTTTAAGTTGCACTATCCATACTTATTTGGTATGAATTGTTACTTATAATTGATGCTGTTAGTAAAACCTTATAACAGTAAAAAAAATTGTTTTATTTTACTTTTTACAGGATTAAATGATTACACACATAAAATTTTTCAGATTTTGTTAAATCTAAACAAATTTTATATGAAATATAAAATGTGACATTTAATTTATATAAGAAAATCATAACAAGGAAACAAAACTGTATAATTAAGAAGGAGAACATTGAAGTAAAAATACTAAAATAATTCTATAATATAATTCTGTTTTTGTTCATTATAGATTGCAGATATAGTTTAAATTGAGAGGACTTTTTAAATAAACTGAGCAATATACTGCTATTTTTTAGTTTTCTTTAAAAAAAAATAAATTTATTTATTTATTTTTGGCTGTGTTGGGCCTCCGTTGCTGCACGCAGGCTTTCTCTAGTTGCGGCGAGTGGGGGCTACTCTTCGTTGCGGTGCGCGGGCTTCCCATTGCGGTGGCTTCTCTTGTGGTGGAGCACAGGCTCTATGCGTGTGGGCTTCAGTAATTGTGGCATGTGGGCCTGATAGTTGTGGCACGTGGGCTCAGTAGTTGTGGTGCATGGGCTTAGTTGCTCTGCAGCATTTGGGACCTTCCCGGACCAGGGCTCGAACCCGTGTCCCCTACATTGGCAAGCGGATTCTTAACCACTGAGCCACCAGTGAAGTCCCTAGTTTTCTTTATAATATTCCAGCATTGAAAAATGGGAGAGAAAATTGAAACTAAGAAATACTGTTTGCACATGGCAGAATTTTCTTCAAGGGTCAGTAAGCCATAATATAATTGATAGTGATTTTATACTGATAACATTAAAATATTTTATGGAAATGATAATTTATCATATGTGATTCTTCTATAATGCTTGAACATTATGTATAAATTTCTTGATTTATTCTGAAATTGCTTTATATCTTTTAATGTTTCAAGTTGCTACTGACTCCACTGGGTAAATTTTCTTTAAACTGAAATTAAATAAGAAATTAATACTGACATTTTATTTAATTAGGTAAAAATGTGTCAAATTATATGAAAAGCCTGATTATAATATCAGTATTAGTCATTTTGCTAAAATGTAAGCATTTTTAAGTAGTACATATATGACTTTATTGTATTTATATTTCGTTGTATTATACAAACATCACAGGCCCATCAGCACATCCCCCAGAGAAGCGTGATGGCAAATTTATTCTTAGGAATTTAGCCCAGCTTCATCAAAAAAACAAAAAATCCATACATTTACCCATACTTCTCTGTTTTCTTGTTATGAAGTTAACTTGTCAAAATAGGAGGAAAGCATAGTCAGCTCTTTATTATCTTGATTTATATAGTTGAATATTCACCTATAACATATATGAGCCTTCATTTATACTCTTGCCCTGGGTTCTGCAAATGATAGGAACCGGCTGCTCTAGTGATGCATGTTGGACTTGCTCCATGCGGGAGAAAACAGTAACACAAGAAACTCAGCCTGTGAGATTTGGAGGCTGATTTTACTGTCCATTCTTATTGAATGGGACCAATAGTTAGCTGTTCTTTATTTTAATTAATTTCATGAATATCTTTACAAGGTGAGCATGACTGTGCCTACCAGGCATGTAATGTCTCCCTTCAGCACTTCCTGGAAGGGACTGTTTCAAATTTAGGATTTTGGGACACCTTTACATTCCAGCTAGTACTGGGTAGCAACTACCTCTGGTCTGCAGCCCACCTTGCTTTTTTTTTTTTTTTTTTTTTTTGCTATGCCCTGGTTCTCTCACATGTCTAGGGGCACCTTGGACACCACTGGGACCTAGGATCACCCACACCAACTGTGCAGTTCTCTCTGGAGAGAAGGACCAAGAGATGGGCTCACTTAGCCCTTGGATGGGGTTTCTGTGCCATTTTTGCATGGAATGTGGGGTTCAGGAAACCCTCAGCTACAGCTGGAAGATGTGGGCTTCTAGTCAGCAAGTGCTGTGGATCCTTCTTCCCATGGAGAGAAGGAAGTGCAGCTGGGGAGGTGAGGAAGATCAGAGTCAGTTCCTGTAAGCTCTAGGCTCAGGGTCAGGTCTCCCCTTGCCTGGGTCCCAGGGTGGCTCTGGTGCCAGGCACTGCGTTGGAAAAGAGATGCAGAGCTAAAATACACATTTCCAGGTGTCAAGGGAACTGACATTTAGTATGGTTACTATCTGGAACGTTCACATGTTCTTCCCTACTTAATCGTTTATGAACTAATAAGTAACCATTAGAAATGAAATCATCAAAATGAAAACATTTTAGTAAAAAAGATGGTCATTATGTAAGTGCAAATAATTCCTTTTTTGCTGTTCTTAGGCAATTGGTTTGTGTCATTAATTTTTATCTCTGAAATTATTCCCTGAATGAAAATTTCAGAAAAAATGTGCTTAAAAGAATACCAGGTATGGTATGCTTTAAGCTGCTTGATGGAACTTAGCGTGTAGAATTTCTTAGATCAAAGCAGATCTTAAATGAAGGTAGGTTTTGGAGTAGATAGAAGTTAGAAATTATCTATTCTTCCATTTAAAATGTAAATTTAAGTGGAAAGAATCTGTTCCCTGTAGAACGAAAGACCTCAGCATTTTCCAGATAAACCCTGTATGCAAGGAACACTGTCCTTTTCTGCTTTGTTAGTTATCTCTTCTCTATTCTTTTATACTTATCTTTCTACCACCTTGCACTCATCTCAGTTTGTTTTTCCATATCCAGATAATTACTTAGTTTCATAATTCTGCTTATTTACATTAATGTGTTCCTTTAGAGTTGTACATTTGGTTGAATATACATTTACTCTTGTATTTAAGATTTTGAGGTAACAAGCTTTAGGGAAGCCCAACTGAGATATACAGCCCACTCTGTGTGGTATTTGCATTTTATTTTAGGCATATCTATAATAATCCCTTCAGAAAGTAGAATCTGTACTCCCACATGAGCAGAGAGTACTCAGTTTTTAATAACTTCCTTAGGGTTTTGCTTTTTACTGTGATGCTTTCAAAGATTACAGTATAATTTAGGAATGAGAAAATATTAATGTTTTCACCAATAAGTGTTAAACTATCATTACATTCCTCTGTCAGTCTTCCATATTTTGATATCCATACTTAAACACAGGTAAGCTTCTAAAACTACATGAAAGGCAAGATATCGAAACCTTGGTTTCCTCATTTACATAATAAAGGATAATGATAGTACTTACATTGCAGTTTTATGGTGAGGATTAAATGGAATTCCAGCTCTGGTCATGTAGTAGAGTTCCTGGCTCAAAGCAAATATTCAAAAGAATTCAACACATTTTAGTTATGATTATTAGACAGTGACTCTAAGCAGAGACAATGATCTATATTGTCTGTTAGATTGACTAGTTGGAGGTTGATCACCAATTAGTATGTCTGATCCCCTTCCAAATAAATAGGTCATTACAGCGAAGTATGCCAGAAAAGCAGTTGGTTGAGACTGAAATTTAATAAATAGTACTACTGATAAATTGTTCAATAACTGGTTCTTCTTATGAATCAAAAATAGACTCTAGCCATTTTATTTTAGTTAATTTAGTCCCTACTACCCATGTGCAAAGCAATTTTATAAAGTGAATAGCATAGAAAAATAAAACATCTCACCTTAAAATATTACAACTCAAATATTGCTCATTGTTTACCAATTTTTTTTTACTTACCATTTTAATACTTTTTAAAATTTTATACCAATCTTATTTTTATTTATTTTTCTGGTGGATGATTTTCCATTTGTCTCATTTCTGAGCCAAATCTTTCAAGGCTGCATGTGTATCAATCTTGGTTTCTATAAGGTCTTAATTATTTCTTGGGTAACATTTTATTATTTCACTTACACAAGCATATTAGAATTTCAAAAGAATCTACTCATATGGTATGTATGGAAAGGTTTTATGGGGGTTTGGGGGTTTCATGAAAATGATTTTTTATTTATTTTGAAGATTAACAAATATACCCAAAAGTAAAGGGAATAAAATAATCAACTTTATGTACCCAACACACAGCTATAACAATCAATTGCCATTTTGTTGGTTTTTTCAAGAAATACATTTTAAAAATTGTATATGTCATATAAATATAAATAAATATAAATATGGCTCAGGAAAGATACTAAAAAGATTTCTCATTAGTGTGTCATTCTCATTTCTGTTAAGAGTTCTGTAAAAATTAACTAGTGATGAGCTGACCATTGAAAGAAAATAACACAAACTAATAATTGTCCTATGACCTTGTCCAGCTATGAATTATATAGTGATCTTCTAAAACTGTTACGCATGTGGTTTTAGGAGTCTTGAGTTAGAGTCTAATTTTCAGACCACTTTCTTCCTTGAGCTTGTAAAGAAAAAGAGAAAGTTTGTGTGCAATCAAATGAAAAGGAAAACTAAATTTCCCCATCTCTTAATTGAAGTTATACTGTTTTTCCCTTCTGAATATAAAAAGTCTTCAATGGGAAAAATACAATTTTCTTCCACTAGATCATTAATGGTGTATACCCAATCTAAATACTCATACAAAATAACATCGTTCTCACTCTCTTTCAATTTCCATATCTGATCAGATATCAAAAGAAGTATCTCTTAGATGTGGCTTTTCATATCCATTCCAGTGTAGTCCTATAATCAATAGGTATGGGTCAAATTTGTCATAGTTCTTCCTGGTGTCTTTCAATGGCTCTTTTGTTTCAATTACTGGAATCAAACAGTTAATGTTCATGTATGTTAATCAACTTAGATAACTGGCTCTGACCCTTGCTAATTTTGGTCTGCCATAGCAGTAAACAGCAGTACAATTTCCACAAGATACCATGTCTTTTCCCTTCTAGCATTTGCCAGGGACTAAAAGTTTTTAACTTGGGTCCACATAATCTCTGGGAGTAATCTTGCTGTCTAATGATAACAGACAGATAAATTCATTCAATTTTCTAAAGAAAGGGGGTTCATGTGAAAAGTCAGAGCAATTATCACCCCATAAACAACTTCAAGGTAAATGGAACTACAGAAAACTGAGGGAAGTGAAACGGCTTAAAATCATATATATGTGAAGTTTTTCCCATAAGATTGGAAATAAGGCAAGAATATCCATTCTTACCACTCCTTTACTGGACATTTTAGCCAGTGCAATGAGGGAAGAAAAAACTGTATGTATTTTTGAAGGCATACATATTGCTTATTCTCAGATAACAAAATGTCTGTAGAAAACCTCAAGGAATCTAAAGGCAAAACCCCCAAACCCCCAAAACTCTAAGAACTAATAAAAATGAGTTTAGCAAAATTATAGGGTACAGGCCAGTATACAATCATATTTCTATAGTAGCGGTGAATAACTGAAAAATCAATTAAAAATACAATACCATAACAATAATACCAACAAATACTTAAATATAAAATTAATGAAATTTCAGGAAATCATTGCTGAAAACTACAGAATGCTGATAAAAGATATAAAAGAAGACCTCAAGAAATGGAAAGACATATTTTCCCAGATTGGAAGACTCAACATAAAAAAGACATTAATTCTCCCCCAATTGATCTATAGATTTAGTGCAATATCAATAAAAAACCCAACAGGTGTTTATTTGTATAAAAAACAATAATTTATATTTTTTACAGATTTTTTTCCTGTAATTGATATCTAGTCTCATAGTATTGTGGTCGGAAAAGATACTTGATACGATTTCAATTTTCTTAAATTTACCAAGGCTTGATTTGTGACCCAAGATATGATCTCTCCTGGAGAACGTTCCATGAGCACTTGAGAAGAATGTGTATTCTGTTGTTTTGGGATGGAATGTCCTATAAATATCAATTAAGTCCATCTTGTTTAATGTATCATTTAAAGCTTGTGTTTCCTTATTTTCATTTTGGATGATCTGTCCATTGGTGAAAGTGGGGTGTTAAAGTCCCCTACTATGATTGTGCTCCTGTCGATTTCCCCTTTTATGGCTGTTAGTATTTGCTTTATGTATTGAGGTGCTCCTATGTTGTGTGCATAAATATTTACAATTGTTATATCTTCTTTTTGGATTGATCTCTTGATCATTATGTAGTGTCCTTCTTTGTCTCTTGTAATAGTTTTGTTTTAAAGTCTATTTTGTCTGATATGAGAATTGCTACTCCAGCTTTCTTTTGATTTCCATTTGCATGGAATATCTTTTTCCATCCCCTCACTTTCAGTCTGTATGTGTCCTTAGGTGTGAAGTGGGTCTCTGGTAGACAGCATATGTACGGGTCTTGTTTTTGTATCCATTCAGCTGGTCTGTGTCTTTTGGTTGGAGCATTTAATCCATTTACATTTAAGGTAATTATCGATATGTATGTTCCTATTACCATTTTCTTAATTGTTTTGGGTTTGTTATTGTAGGTCTTTTCCTTTTCTGTGTTTCCTGCATAGAGAAGTTCCTTCAGCATTTGTTGTAAAGCTGGTTTGGTGGTACTGAATTCTCTTAGCTTTTGCTTGTCTGTAAAGGTTTTAATTTCTCCATCAAATCTGAATGAGATCCTTGTGTAGAATAATCTTGGTTGCAGGTTTTTCTCCTTCATCACTTTAAACATCTCCTGCCACTCCCTTCTGGCTTGCAGAGTTTCTGCTGAAAGATCAGCTTTTAACCTTATGGGGATTCCCTTGTATGTTATTTGTTGTTTTTCCCTTGCTGCTTTTTATATATTTTTTTGTACTTAATTTTTGATAGTCTGATTAATATGTGTCTTGGCGTGTTTCTCCTTGAATTTATCCTGTATGCGACTCTCTGTGCTTCCTGGACTTGATTGACTATTTCCTTTCCCATATTAGGGAAGTTTTCAACTATAATCTCTTCAAATATTTTCTCAGACCCTTTCTTTTTCTCTTCTTCTTCTGGGACCCCTATAATTTGAATGTTGGTGCATTTAATGTTGTCCTAGAGGTCTCTGAGACTGTCCTCAATTCTTTTCATTCTTTTTTTCTTTATTCTGCTCTTCAGTAGTTATTTCCACTATTTTATCTTCTAGGTCACTTATCCGTTCTTCTGCCTCAGTTATTCTGTTATTGTTCCCTTCTAGAGAATTTTTAATTTCATTTATTTTGTTGTTCATCACTGTTCGTTTGCTCTTTAGTTCTTCTAGGTACTTGTTAAACACTTGTTGTATTTTCTCCATTCTGTTTCCAAGATTTTGGATCATCTTTACTATCATTATTCTGAATTTTTTTCAGGTAGACTGACTATTTCCTCTTCATATTTTAGATCTGGTGGGGTTTTGCCTTGCTCCTTCATCTGCTGTGTGTTTCTCTGTCTTCTCATTTTGCTTACCTTACTGTGTTTGGCGTCCCCCTTTAGCAGGCTGCATGTTCATAGTTTCCGTTGTTTTTGGTGTCTGTCCCCAGTGACTAAGGTTGTTTCAGTGTGTTGTGTAGGCTTCCTGGTGGAGGGGACTAGTGCCTGTGTTCTGGTGGATGAGGCTGGATCTTGTCTTTCTAGTGGGCAGGTCCACATCTCATGGTGTGTTTTGGGTGGTCCGTGGCCTTATTATGATTTTAGGCAGCCTCTCTGCTAATGGATGAGGTTGTTTTCCTGTCTTGCTAGTTGTTTGGCATAGGGTGCCCAGCACTGTAGCCTGCTGGTCGTTGAGTGGAGCTGAGTCTTGGCGTTGAGATGGAGATCTCTGGGAGATTTTCACCATTTGATATTACATGGAGCTGTGAGGTCTCTTGTGGACCAGTGTCCTGAACTTGGCTCTCCCATCTGGGAGGCAGAAGCCCTGTCGCCTGGCTGGAGGACCAAGAGCCTGTCATCCACACGGCTCAGAATAATATGAAGAGGAAAAAAAGAAAGAAAGAAAGAAGAAGATAAAATAAAATAAAATAAAGTAAAATAAAGTTATTAAAATAAAATATAATTATTTAAAAAATTTTAATGTAATAAAAAAAAGAAAATAAGAAGAGAGCAACCAAAGCGAAAAATCCACCAGTGATAACAAGTGCTAAAAACTATACTAAAACAAACAAACAAACAAACAAAAAAACGGAGAGAACCCTAGGACAAATGGTTAATGCAAAGCTATACACACAAAATCACACACAGGAGCATACACATACACACTCACAAAAAGAGAAAAAGGGAAAAATAAATATATACCATTGCTCCCAAAGTCTACCTCCTCAGTTTGGGATGATTCATTGTCTATTCAGGTATTCCAGAGATGCAGGGTACATCAAGTTGATTGTGGGGATTTAATCTGCTGCTCCTGAGGCTGCTGGGAGAAATTTCCCTTTCCCTTCTTTGTTCGCACAGCTCCTGGGGTTCAGCTTTGGGTTTGGACCTGCCTCTGTGTGTAGGTCGCCTGAGAGCATCTCTTCTTCTTTCAGAGAGGACGGGGTTAAAGGAGCAGCTGATTCGGGGGCTCTGGCTCACTCAGGCTTGGGAGAGGGAGGGGTATGGAGTGCAGGGTGAGCCTGTGGCGGCAGAGGCCAGCATGACTTTGCACCAACCTGAGGCATGCCGTGTGTTCTCCCAGGGAAGCTGTCCGTGGATCACGGGACCCTGGCAGTGGCGGGCTGCACAGGCTCCCGGGAGGGGAGGTGTGAAGAGTGACCTGTGCTTGCACACAAGCTTCTTGGTGGCGGCAGCAGCAGCCTTAGCTTCTCATGCCCGTCTCTGGGGTCCGTGATGATAGCCGCCGCTCACGCTCATCTCTGGAGCTCCCTTAAACAGCGCTGTTAATCCCCTCTCCTCGTGCACCAGGAAACAAAAAGGCAAGAAAAAGTCTCTTCGGTAGACTTTTTCTCTTTGGCAGCTCCAGGCTTTTTCCCGGACTCCCTCCCGGCTAGCCGTGGCGCACTAGCCCCCTTCAGGCTGTGTTCACGCAGCCAACCACAGCCCTCTCCCTGAGACCTGAACTCCGAAGCCCGAGCCTCAGCTCCCAACCCCCGCCTACCCCGACGAATGAGCAGAAGAGCCTCTCTGGCTGGTGAGTGCCGGTCGGCACCGATCCCTGTGTGAGAATCTCTCCACTTTGCCCTCTGCACCCCTGTTTCTGTGCTCTCCTCCATGGTGCCAAAGCTTCCCCCCTCCGCCACCCACAGTCTCCACCCGCGAAGGGCCTTTCTTGTGTGTGGAAACCTTTCCTTCTTCACAGCTCCCTCCCCGAGGTGCAGGTCCCGTCCCTATTCTTTTGTCTCTGTTTTTTTTCTTTTTTTCTTTTGCCCTACCCAGGTACGTGGGGAGTTTCTTGCCTTTTGGGAGGTCTGAGGTCTTCTGCCAGCATTCAGTGGGTGTTCTGTAGGAGTTGTTCCACATGTAGATGTATTTCTGATGTATTTGTGGGGAGGAAAGTGATCTCCACGTCTTACTCTTCTGCCATGTTGAAGCTCCTCCACTGATGTTTTTTTAATCTATTCTTTGGATTCATCTTCATACCTTATTCTCATTATTTATTGTTGATTAAAATTGATATTTGAAATAAGTGAGAAGGCTATGTAGCTATTAGTAAAATTTTACTTAGAATTGATTTAAATACATTATTTTTATAAATGTTCAGAATCTGAAATAAAAGGGCATGTTTATATTCCTAGAAAGATAATTCAAAAAATGAATTCCAAATGAAATTTTATATAGGTAAGATATAAAGAAGATACCTTATTTGTGGTTAGGTGTAAGATTTTTTTTTATTGCCGGTATTCCTACCAATTTAATTTATATTTTAGAGAGTAAAATTACTTTTTTTTAAAAAAGAATAACATTTATAATTTCCTGTTGAAAAGTAACACATAGTATTGTGGACAGTTGGTGAAACAAAAAAAGCCATATTAAAGAAAAACATTAAAAATTGTTCATTCATTCAGTTACAGAAAACATCAGTTCAAATTTTAGCTGATATTCTTAGAGTTTTTTAGAAGCAAATTAATTTCTTAATTGGCAATATGCCTGCATGCACAAAAAACAACCAGTAGCCAAAAGAGTGGGTTCATCATTTATTTAGAAGCTCAATTCAAAACTATTCGATTTGGTTTAGTCAGAATGGTTGAAATGACATTAATGATAGCTTAGAGAAAGCAGGAGCCATGTCTTTTAAAACTTGTTCATTAGTAGATGATCATTCCTTTTAAGAGTACATATTTTTTATGTCATGTATGTTCGTATATGTATGCATAATTTACTTAGGGGATATGAGTTTCTATTAATTAATTGTTCAATGGCAATAATGACTAGATTCCATGAAAATGTACATGGCTGGACTGTTTCCTTTGTGATAGAACCTAAATGCTTTGTATCTTAGCTAGTTAGCTTTTGTGATTTGCCAGCAATCTTGGAAGTTAACAAGGTGGATCCAGAACAAACCATTTGGTTGACTAGTTATATTAATGAGAGAATGATAGCTCATTTTATGTAATTGTGTATATTTGCGAATGTAGAACTATTAACTTCAAAGGAGCTCAGTTTGCTGGAAGGAAAGCTTTTGGAATAATGCAATTTGTTGTTGACTTTGTGCATGGTTGGGTATTCCTATTACAGTAGCTATTTTTCATATTGGCTTTACAAATCTATTCTCTTAGGAATTTCATTTGACTATTTGGAGTGAGAAATGAGGGTTATAACTTCTGAAGAGAAAGTGTATTTTGGAAAGTTATTTTTATTTTGTTTCATTTTCTTAAAGAATATATAACCTAAAAAATTTAGTTTACCACTTCCACCACAATAGTTTGTAAAAACTATACGAATAGGAAGATTTGCACAATGGAGGAAGTTCAGTGGAGTCTTTTGGGATTAAGCTTAATGAATATTAATGCCAAATAATGCATGTGGGACAGTAAAGGAAGCAATGGATACAACATTAGTCTATATAAAATGAATAGAAGAGAGAAAATAGTTAGTGAATTGCAACGTAAGAGACATGATTACAGGAAGGAAAGAAAATCAAATAACACTATTCAAAGCTGCTTTCCTTGGCAGGTTTCTTATTTAAAGGGTGAGAATTAGTTCTATTTTCTACAGTCCATATCATAGTAAAAACGTGAGGACTGTTTTAATTCTAGGTTCTACATACTGTTAAGTATTATTGAAAATCTGTTATATTAAATTTTGAAGAAAAAATTAACAGAATCCAGGAGCATCTTCTAAAAATCACTGGGTCTCAACTTTACTTGCCCATTAGAATCACCTGGGGAAATTTTGAAACTCTAATGCCCAAGTCACACTCCAGTCTTTTAAAATAAGAACCCCACATTTGGAGCCAGGCTTCACATAGAGCAAATTAGGGCACTAAAGCAGTATATATATATATATATATATATATATATACACTTAGGCAAAGAAAATGATGACAAAATGAACTGGATAAATTCAGTAAATTGAATCTTCTTCTTAAATAAGTTGACTTTTTTTTTCCTGAAGAAAATATTACAAACTTTTCTTAGTATGATAAGAAATGTTCTGTTTCACTAGAACCCTCTCTCCAAAAATGTAACTAACATGTATTTACATTATTTTATTTTCACAAACCTTCTGTAAGATAGGCCCAAGCACCAATTAAGTCCAGAGAAATAACTATCATGTACAGAACTGCAGAGCTAGATTGTATTAGTGGGACCAAGACCTGAATTTGTGTCTTTAAATCTGAATCCTGTGATTTATTCCATCAGATGATTCTCCCAAGCTTCCCTTTCTGGTCACCATATCTTAGCATCTTCTCTTTTTCATCCCTACAGTCTACTTTTACTGTTCTTAGTGTGAATCATTTGCCTTGTCAGCATCCCAGTGCCTTCCTTTCAGTCTTATAACTTACTATCTGTAATAATATTGCCATCCATTTTGTTATCTCTGGTAGCCACCTGAGTTCAGAGTAGAGGTTAAAGAGAAACAGAGCTATGAAAGATCTCAAACATCCTGTTTCCCCAGCCACTGAATTTACAGAAATTTAATTTCAATGACTTTAATCATCATTTAACTTACAATCATGGTTAAAAGTTAGGCTTTATCATTATTGAAAATTCAGTGTTCATTGTCTTTCCCATCCTCACAGCACACAGTCTTTGAATGAAAAACTATAGTCAGTCTTTTATATTATTGTTTTATAATAGCTAGAATAATACCTGTTTTGTAGGACATGAAAATAACTATTGGGCGATGCCCAGATCTGTTTTGTTTTGTTTTTTTTAACTTCCATCCCTAAAAGATTTCTTATTCCATTCCTTCTGATTTTAAGTAATTTTCTGTTGTGGTTTCTTGTTACTCTACAATCACATCCCATTCTCTTACTTCATGATTCTGGTTCTGGCTTCAGTTGATTCTCTAATCTGCCTAGACTTCCTGGTTTCTTTATTCAACATTTTTCACCAGCACTACTTTATTCACTCCTTGATTTGCCATCATTCTTTCAGTAACAACCACTAGCATATGTAAACTCAACTGCCAGATTTCCTCAGTTCTGGTCTAAAGCTCTCAGACATGGCCAGAGTCAGATAGCTTCACAAAATTTTTTCTCAGCTGGGATGCTCAAAAGCCTTTATTTTTTATTGACAATGTAAAAGTATTCTCCTTTGAAATCAGCCTTACTTTTTAATTACCATAGTATTTCAGTATCTTTTCAAATCCCTTCAATTCTTCCATTTCTCTGAAGTTTTCTATAATGATTCCAGCTAATCTTAAACTCTCCTTCTCCTTGTACACTTACTTTTTCGTTTATCTGGAGCCACTTCCTCTTTTATTTTCTTGTGTACCTCTTGTATTTGTGTAAGTTCTTGTGTAAGTTCTCCCAAAGTAATGATCATTTCTATTCCTCCTTAGTACTTCTAGCATGCAAATCCTATTGCTTTTTTCCACAGATGATAATTCAAAACAAATCGTTGAATGAATGGGTTAAAGCCAGAAGTTGAAAAGCTGAGAACTCTAAGTCTTTCACATGGACTCTGATTTCCCATATTCTTCCTTAATTGGTCAATATTCAACTTGTTACAAGCCAATTAGGTCAAAATATTTGTATAGACACAAATTCCTGAATGGCAGCCTGAGGAGCTTTATGGACCCTCTCTCCAAAACAACCATACTAGTGAAAATTACTAAAACAACAACAATGTAAAGTCTCTAGAAATTGTCTGAAGCTCATACAGTAAATAAGAAACATTCATTTAAGAAAAAATTAATAAATATTGATAAGAATGCTGAGAAGTGCTTTTGAGCCAAGACCCACTCCCCTAGTCCCTCCTGATTTCTCTCCTGCCCAACTCAGCATGAAAGTAGCTCATTCTGGGTGGATGCAGCCAAGAAAACAGTGCTCCCTCTTTTCCCAGTTCCAAGTTGAGGGCTATGGTATCTCTCCATGAAGGGTAGATTTCTTATTTCTCCCAGTTCCATGTTGCAGAGGCTCTATTCCAGAGAGAAAGCGGTGAGAAATCTGGGGCTCTCTTCCTTCACTAAGCTTCTGCTTGTGGGGTGAAAGTTCTACCTCAGGGGCCACATTCCCAAAATACTAGAGCTCCAGTTATCCACTCCCAGGCTCATTTGTAGGGAGTAAGTTCCATGACTGGAGAGTCAAGCTGACAGGACAAAGGCTACTGCTCCCATTCAGTGCCATGCTCATAAAACAGAGGTGTTGCTCCAAGAGAAGTGGACCGCTCTTCCTGCCCCTACGTCAGAAACAGTGGCAGAGCTTTTGCCAGAGGGGGAGAGACAGCCTTAAGAACAGAGATCTTTGAAGCTTTTCCTATTGGAGCTAAATTTATTTAGAACAGAGAGTAAGGAAATTCAAGTTTAAGAGTTTTCACGAAAAAAATGGAGATTTTGGTGTTAGGCAAAGGAAGCGGAAAGTGGTAGGCAATTAAGAGGAGAGTTTTTCCGTGAGAGCGATAAGTTAGTCATTAGTTGAGCAGAAGTTTACCCGCGGGAACCAGAGAGAGAAGAGTCCTCCTGGCATGAGTACAAACCTCTACGACTGGTCTCAGACAGATTTAATAGGGATACAAATTTAATAGGATCAGATTGTGGAACGATTTGTGCCCCCCAAAATAGAGGGATCAGCCTGCACTTAGTGGAGGCTAAGAGCGCCCCGTAATAACAACAGAGGCAGATAGCTTAACAAAGAAATCAGGGAGAGAGGTAGTAAAAGAGACACTTACTAAAACCACTTTTATCAAGGCATTGGACATAATCCTAGAGTTCCAAAAAAAATTGATTTTTATAATTTTTGCACTGCTTTTTTAGAAGGATAGAGTTTTGGAGCTTTCCACTCCACCATTTTTTTTTCTGTCAGAGCCTTTCAGTCAATTGATTTTTGACAAGGATATCAAAACCCTTCAATGGAGCAAACAATAGTCTTTTCAAGAAATGATACTGAGACAACTGAATATCTACATGCCAAACAATGAAGTTGGATCCCTTCCTCACACCATACAAAAAGTAAATAAAAATGGGCCATAAACCTTAATGTAAACTGTAAAATCATATAAAACTATATAAACTAAAGGTATAAAACTATATAAACTAAAGGTATAAAACCTTGGATTAGGCAAAGCCTTCTTAGGCTTAGAAAAAAATCAATAAATAGAATGTTATCGAATTGAAAACATTTATGCATCGTAGTATGCCATAAAGAAAGTGAAAAGGCAACCCACAGAATGGGAGAAAATATTTGCAAGTCATATATCTGATAAAGGACCTGTATCCAGAATATATCAAGAACACTTCCAGTTCAGTAACAAAAAGACAGCTCGCCTATGTAATAGACAAATGTCCTGAATAGACTTTTCATATCTATAGAAGATATAAAAATGTCCAATAAGCTCATGAAAAGAGGCTCAATGTCATTAACTATCAGGGAAATGCAAATCAAAACCACAGTGAGATATAACTTCACATGTTAAAGTAGCTGTAATCGAAAAGGTAAATAGTAACAAGTGTTGGCAAGAGTGTGATAATGTTGGAAGCCTCATACATTTCTGATTTCTGATGGGCATGCAAAATGATTCAGCCACTGGATAAACAGTCCAGCTGTTCCTCAAAGAGTTAAACACTGAATTACTGTTAGATACAGAAATTCCACTCCTAGGTATATACCCAGAAGAAATGAAACGTATATCCACACAAAAACTTGTACGTGAATGTTCATTGCAGCATTACTGATGGTAGCCAAAACTTGCCTTCTCAGTGACTCTGTGCTATATTTTGGAGTTTGGAAAAAATATTAACAGTGGTGCCTTGGCTTTTATAGGTGTAAAAAGAGAAAATGAGTTTTTTTTTTAATTTCTTCTTTTCCTTTTCTCCTTCTCTTGCTCCCTCTTTTTCTCAGAATTCACTAAGAACCCCAAATATGTAGTTAATGAAGAATTATTGTAAATATTATTAAAGTGAAATGACTTAGGGATCAATTACAAGGCAACCTATAGACAAAAGCATGGTAGTAAATTCTTTTCCTTTACAGAGCAGTGCTGAGAAAGCAAAGTAGATCAGAGTGGGATGCAATTGGTCATTGCGTGCTTCCTCTAAGATATATTAATCCATCTTTTTAAAAGTATAAAGAAGTAATATAGCTTAATAGTGAGAGAATATAATAGTGTATAGGGTTAGAAGCATGGGGCAAGTCATGATATGTAGAATTTTGCCAAGAATTTTCTGGGGGAATCATAAAGAGAGTAGCATGATTAGAACTGAATTGGGGATTACCTAATGACAAATTGGGAAGATTTTAAAAGACCATTTGAAGACATTCTTTGAACATCTGATTTAAAAATATAAGGATTGATTTGATAGGCTTTGTACATGTATGTTTGGGAAATTGTTGCATATTCCTAGTAAAAGGTAGCATTGTGATTTTCACTTTATTGGGAATTTGTGAAAATCCTATCATGTTAAGAAGTCTGTATTTAGCAGCAATTTTACTCTGTGGACAAACAGCCTATGTGTGCTGGAGGGAGAATAAAGCAAGTGTCATATTAGCAAGTGTTTTAGCCAATATTAGTCTGCCTCAACATCTGGTGGATAATAAAAATGATCCTGGTTTACAGTTCTTTCCTATATTATGTTTTTCAAATTTAAGATGAGAGATTGATGTGGGGAGAGTGTATAATGCATATCCACGGGAAATTCAAATTATCTCTGTGAAAATAAAAGGATACAGAGAACATGAGTTGGCATTTAAAGCACTCAACAATCAACACATGCAGTTTTTCATGCACTATCAGCATGATTAGACTTTGATTAGCAGTTTATCAGGTTTCCAGTTTCTGATTTCCTTCCACTACTACTTAGGAGGCTTAGTGACGCTGGGATCTGGCTAGTTTTAGATTTGGCAGTAACAACCACAAGCACTAATGGCCCTCAGGCAACAGTCTATGCAGCATTTACGGTCCAGCCTCACTGGCCTGCTCTGCATTTTTGTTCTCTCACTATAAATCCTCAGGCCCAGTCATTTCGACTGTAAAGGCCAGAGGGAGCTTCTGAGAAGATGCATACAGCTCTTACATCCCTAGACACTACCAAACATTGGGAAAAAATCAAAATTTGGCCCTAATCATAGAGACACTTGACTATGATCCATACCATTAAAAAACATATTAGATCAACCACTTCCCTGTGGGCCAGCATCTTCCATTTGTCCAGTTTTATACTCACATTTCTATTTAGAATGTTTGGAGGGAGAAAGATAGCACTTTTCTATGGTTTCTGGATATCAAAACTGCTGGTTTTGCTGTTCCTTTCTCTCACTCCTGGTACACTAATGTTACGTATGTTACTCCTAACATTATGCTAATGCTACCTGTTTGATGTAAAGGTAATGAACCCTGTTTTATTCCGCAGTGGTCACAAGATTGCTAACTGTGTGCCACCTCCTCCACGGGGGGCCACGGTTCTCTCTGCTCCCAAAGAAAAGGAAACTATTTCCTCCAGCGCTTTCTGCCATTCTAGACAATCTTACCTCTGATGACACACTTTTAATCCACTTTCTCATAAGCTTCCCAAATTATATTCTTTTCAGTGGTTTCTTTTTTGAGAAAATTGCTTCTGATTTTTCACAGCCTAAGATGTGGGGGAATTTGGTGGAAACTTGTAACAGGGCTTATTCTTTGATAACCATCCCAAACTCAATATAAGATTACCCTGCTTTGGTTCTTCTTTACCTCAGAGGAGGTTTTCTGTTTTCTTGGTGGCACCTTTCCCTACAGTTGACTAATCTTTTTGGAATAGTATTGTACTCACCAATTTAGATTAAGAGTGTTATTCCCAGTTTGCAGGAAATGTAACACCTCTGCACTTTATTTCCTAAGGGCTCAAGGTGTCCAAATACAAAGAGGATTTCTTAGACTTTGTCCATTTGGCCTGCACTGTACCCCAACCACTGTCACTGTAGCAGCCATGTGGCATCAAAAAACAAAGCAGGCACGCTCAAAACCACCATCTGTGCTTTCATTGTAGATCCTTCTAGAAGAGGTTTCCATATTTCTCAGGCAGTTATTTAAATCATGCCCTATTACTCTTTTAATTACAGAGAAAAAGGGAACAAAGTTGGAGACAGTAACCTAGAGACACATGCTGATAACAGATAGGTGTATGATCTATGGAAGATAAAGCTCAAATACTTCTGTGTGAGAGAGAAATTTTGGTTCTGGTATAAAGTACAGTTTTTCTTATCTGAAAAATTTTAGTGTTTTACTTAAATTCGTGAGAAATAATACTTGAGGCTCTCAGGATAAATTGTGGAGGAAACGGGCAAAGGAGACTACAGGACATACTGATTCTTTGAATGACTTTCTATTGTCCAGTTCATTTTAAGCTATTTAGGAGTAGAGGGTAAGTTGTGGAAAACTGAAGGCAATGCAAATGATTCCTGACCATAGCAAGGAAAATGAATTTTGTCCAGTACAGAATATTAATCCCTGCAAGTCAAATTCTCATTTGAACCAGTCTTAACAGCCTATTAGTTCTCTTATTAATTAATTCATTGAAGAAAATCTTTGACATGGTTCATTTTATATTTGTATGAGAGTCATGATTTTACTTTTTCAGAATCATAGATTGCTAGACCTATACATGAAGGTTGATTCTTATATGTTTTGGCCCTTTAGACTGCTTTGAAACTACTGTACTTCATAAAAAAAGACTATGGCTACTCACAGTGATGAACAACCATATGAAGACTAAAGAAAAAATCAATCACTGGAAAAATTAATTTAAAAGTTCAGATAGTTTGTTCTTGAAGCATTAAATGTTAACTCTTTATAAAACTCATAGACAGCACAGGTACATGAGATGCACCTAAGGTTAAGGAGATTTTAAGTAGGTCTCCAAAACTGTCTTCATTTTTCAAACCATTTTTCTAGTTATGGCACTCACAGTCTGCATAATTGATCACTTTTCAAAAAGGCCTTTGGAAACTTTAATAAATATTTGATTTAATGACATGTGATCAGTAAAGTGTTGTACACTCTAATCAACTCACATGATGTTTATTTTTAATATTGTTTTTGATTACAAAGAAGCATATTTTCATTATGACATATAACATACTAAAATCTTTAAAGAAGAGAATAAAAGTTTCTCAACCAGATATAAACAAAGTAACTATTTTAGAAATAGTGATTTCCATACTACTCCCATAAGATACACATGTTTGTATCTGACATTTTCATGTAAAATTTTAGTGTATATATTTCTTTATATGCAATTAAAACTTTGAAAACATAATTTTTTTAAATAAATGTATTTATTTTATTTATTTGTTTTGGCTGCATTGGGTCTTCGTTGCTGTGCCCAGGCTTTCTCTAGTTGCAGCAAGTGGGGGCTACTCTCCGTTGCGGTGCACAAGCTTCTCATTGTGGTGGCTTCTCTTGTTGCGGAGCACACTCTCTAGGCACGCAGGCTTCAGTAGTTGTGGCACGTGGGCTCAGTAGTTGTGGCTCACGGGCTCTAGAGTGCAGGCTCAGTAGTTGTGGCGCACGGACTTAGTTGCTCCACAGCATGTGGGATCTACCCCGACCAGGGCTCGAACCCATGTCCCCTGCAGTGGCAGGTGGATTCTTAACCACTGCGCCACCAGGGAAGCCTGAAAATATAATTTTTAATGATAACATGATACTCTATTCTATGAACGTGTCAAAATGTAATCATTCCTCCCTTGTTAAATATTTTGAATATTTCCATTATTATTCTAATTATAAATTAGTCTGTGATGAACATCTTACTCTAAAGACCATTGAAGATTTTTCAGGATATTTTCTTGGACTTTGTAGAATTTCCATTTCAAAGAATTTTTGCATCTTTAAGGCTCTTCATATGTACTTTCAAACTATTTTGAGAAAGAGTGTACCAATTTATAATCCTAGCAGAGACTGTCTGTCTCATAAGCATAAGCCAGATTTTTAAGGATAATTAGTGTTTTCTGTATACACAGAAACCCACATGCATGCATACACATTAACAGTTACCTTGGTGATTAACAGGTTACTATTTGGAATAAAATTCGAATAAATATTCTTATATTGTGTTGATTTATGTGTGTTCCCTGACATTGTACTGTTTTTAAAAACCTTTAAGCACAGAAGAAATTGGCAAAGCTAGGCTAGTATAAAACAAAATTTGCAAAGTGCACATAACTGACACTAACTTTAAATAATTCTTATCTTCTTAACTCATCTTAAGTAAACACTTCTAAGTTCTGGGTAAAGCCTTGTCTTTCCCGTAAATGTCACTTAATACATAAAAGGTTTTTGGTCTTGGCCAGATTTAAGATGAAGTATGCTACATATAATTCTTAAAGTGCTGGCTGTTTCATATCTACATGCCTAAATCATTTTATTATCCGCTTAATAGCAGAACAAATTAGTCATCCTCTCTGATCCTGGTGCACATTATGCCGAGACATGCCCACCCTAATATGCTTTCTGATAAAGTAAATGCTCACTCTGTCAGAGCACAAATCTTATTTGGGCACGAGCAAAGTCAAGGGAGAGAGAGCTGAGTCTGCAGTAGGATTGCTTATTCGAGGAGAACTGAGATTTATTAGCCGACTTCATTAAATATATGGAAGACCCCAGCACTCAAGGTTAGAAAATTAGAATGCAAACATGAAACCTCTGTATGAAATGAAACAGGTAGCAAAAACAAGAAAGATAGATCTTTGCACTTTACAAAGTGAGAGAGGTAGGCTTATATTAAAGTAAATGTCTAGCTAGCTAAATGAAAAGGTATGCTTTTCAGTTACTTGCTTGGTTCAGTAATCTGTGACTATAAGATAAATAACACTAATTAAATATCAGAGAGATAAATGATTGACGATAAACATAAATGAAGTCTCAGCCCAAGTTGCATATTGCTTTATTTATAAATAAATGTAATTATTTAGAGGTTGTATTTTAAAGTAAAATTTAACATCCCTGATTTTTCTATGTAAAGCATTTATCTACCAATGCTAATAAATAAGTTTCAATTTGGAATAAAGTTATGCATGCTACATTTCAGTGTAATGTTAATGAAAGGGAAAAGAGTACTTCAAAGAAAAGTAATCCCTGATTAAGGAATCTGGCAAAAATAAAGTATATTCCTCAAACTCTCTAATGTGTGACATATCTTTTTCAGTTTTTTCTACTCAAGTAGAGGGCTATCAATATACCAGCTTGTGTCCTGCCTCTGTTTCTCTTTCAATAGAGTGATCTTATGAAAACAGTTTTGCTTCCATCACATAAATATGTTTTACCTTCTTCTCGGAAAATCTGACAAGTATTGTTCTAGTTAAAAAAAAAAAAAAGTTCCTTGAGCTTAAGCTTAACTGAGGACTGGCTTAGTGTTCTCTTATCATTTGTTTTAGTGATAGTCTGAGCACCTGCACTAATCTAGCACCAGTCCATTCCTGTTCCCTCCTCTTTGAGATTCCCATCAGTTGCAGACTCCCACACATTCCTTTACTATAAATGGGCTTCATTCTAAAATAAAACTGCCCTTAGGAAGTACAAAGGATGGTACACTTTTGGATATATCAAAACAATTTGCCTTAGAAAACTAAAATACATTCTTAAAATGATTGCTAGCTATTCAAGGTGAAATCTCATGGCTAGTGTATTTATAGTAACGTTGAGACTCCCCAATTCCCTGATTCTACTCCCCTTCTTCTTGCTGTTCCACCTGGGAAAAAACCATAGCATCATAACTACTACATGCGGGGTCAATAACACAAAGGCAGAGCTCTAGCAGAAGTTATGCAGACAGTAGCAGAGAAGCGGTTTGCTCACTGGAGGATTTTGTCTCTTGCTGGATTCTACTCTTCTGACTTCAGCTGGAGCCAAGTTAAGTTGAAGGAAATTCACACAGAAAAGACCTGGTTCATTAACCCTAGTTTCTGTGCTTTCTTTAGAAACTGTATTGTAGAGACATTAAAGTCTCCAAATAGTTTCTAATACTGACCCTGTTACTTAGCAGTATTTATAAGTCCCTCTGGGACTTAGATTGTTCATCAGTAAAAATGGAGATAATAGTTCATGTTTCATAGGGTTGTTATATTACAAAGTGTCTGACACATAATCTTTGCTTCATAAATGCTAGCAATTATTATTGCCTTATTCTTGTTACCAACATGATAGCTCAAATATGTGTCCTTGAGTGACTACATGCTTGCTTACCAGTTATGCTTAGAAAATGATGTAGGCTGGGTAAATAAATGAACTTTAAATGGGCTTCATTCTAAAATAAACAAGTAAAGGATGTGAATAGTCAATACCCTCTTTACCTTTAACTTCATCAAATTTAAGGCGTTCCTGAAGATGAGAGGCAAAGTCTGGGTGCACTAGAACAGGTTATGTTGTGTTGCAGAGGCCTCTCCTTTCACCTGTGGGAGGATCAGAATCTATGGCACAAGCCAGTGTTTTGCTCAGTTAAGAATGTCACAATATCAGTTTTTAGGTGGGATTTAACATTATAATGTCATGGAATATTAGAACTGAGAAGGGCCTTGGTGATCACCTCACCAATGTCTGAATTTTATAGATGAAAGAACTGAGACCAGGGTCATAGTATGATTTGTTCAGGGTCAATCAACTGGTCAGTGGCAGAGATAAAAAAGAATTCTGGTAGTCTCATTGCTAGTGTAGATATGAAAGTTTTATATCTGCAGACTTTACAAACAGAGTTTCAATTAGAAGCAGCTGGAGGCACGCGTGCATTTTATTATATTCTGCAAGAAAAATGAATCCGCAGATAGTTTTATTCCAAGAGAACAATATTCCACCCAAATTAGGTTCAAAAGCTGTCAACAATAAAATAATTCTATCAGCTATTTAAAGTACAATCATTACTGTGAAATACTTGGTAGTCTAAGGATTTTTATGTATCACACCAAAACATCTGGATACTTCAATCAACCGGACGTATTTGCATTTTATAGACAAGAGCCCAAGTAATATAGCAAATTTAGAAATTTTGTTTTTTTAACCACAAGATTAAGTGCCATAAATGTCTGAAACCAGCCTAGTTTTAACATAGAGAGTACTCAGTTAATAATGGATTGGCTTATCACTATTCTGGTCTATTATGTGTTTGTTTTACGTTTTAATTCCTAGAAGCCAAGCTTATTTCCCTCATCTGGAAGTTCTGTACGGGGAGGGATAAGGAAGAATGGAATATATAGATGTAATCTTTATATTTTGTCAGTAAAGATAACTTACTTAAATTTGCCAGAGAAGCATAACTTGTTATTGTTCTACTAATATTGTGCTTGGTTTTAGGATGTATTTCTAGAGAAATAGCCCTTTTCTAAAGAAACAGTCATCTTTCAAGAAATGAAGCCAGAAATTCCTTCCTTTCCTTTCTCTTCCAGTTCAATTCTCACACATTCTTTAGCAGATAAAGGTGATGTCCTCTAGTAGTCAACTTTTCTGAATTTCACCATTCAGTAACTTTAATTTATTCAGTAAATATTTATTATGCTTGAACTGTTTACCAGGCAGCCTGCTAGTTGTTGGGTATATAACAGTGCACAAGTTAGATGGTCCTTAGCTTCAGAGATCTTGGCAATTGACATGAGTTGGCAATTGACATGGGATACAGAGAGGTAATTACACCATATGTGATACACCATGACAGAAGAGCATACAGGATGCTGGGGGACAAGAGAAGAGGCATCTCACACAGCTTTGGGTGTCTTGGATAAAAGTCATGTCAAAAGAGAAGGAGGGGAAAGAAGAGAAGAAGGAAAGGAAGAGAGAGAGAGAGAGAGAGAGAGAGAGAGGGAAGGAGGAAAGATGGAAGCTGAAAAATCATTTTTGAAAGCCCAAAGGCAATGTTGAGGTGCCAAATGGAGTTGATAATATTAGAATTAAAATAGTAAGGCAATATACTGCAGAAATAAAAGTTGAAAATTAAGTATAGTAGGTGTGGCTGAAAAGTTGCACCTTTTTCCTAATGACACTGGAAAGGGGCTGAAAGGTTTTAGGCAGCAAAATGGCCATCTCATTTCACAATAGACTAGATATTCACACTAACTCATTTCCTCAGTGTCATATTCTTCCTTTCATTATTAATTGATTTTTCAAATATATATCTCAGTTAACCAAGAATAATTCAGGATACCATAGGCCAAGAACTATGCCTTATATTTCTTATTATTTAGATGTGGTGTAATACCTTTAAAATCATGATGGAATGTATTTTTATAATTTTAAATATTTAAAATTCACCACACATTATATTCTTTACACATATTAAATAGATGATAAAATTATAAAAGTCACCTTTAAGATGTGTAAGGGGCCCATGATTATTTGGAAAATTCTTTGATCATTTACCCAAGCAAAATGTTCAAAGACCACTATTTTGCCTGACATTTGGTTTAGTTTTACTGGATATGTGAGAATCCATTTGTAATGCTGAAATAAGTAGAAAGATAAAAAGAAGTTCAAATAGAAACAGAAACTCAAGGAGGGATAAACAATGGGCAGAATGAGAGAGCTAAGTAAAAATTATTTTCAGAGCAGTGGGCATCGAGAGAGAGGCAGGATATGAATGGCTGGGAAGTTGGCAAGCTCTCATATTCAGATAATTCTAGACTGCATGGTCTCATAATATAAAAATACCCCTTTGCTACTTAGAGTGTACACTGTGCTACAGCATCCATGTATCCCTTTGAGGGTGGAGACATTCATTCCTTCACCTGGAGTTGTCCTGCCTGAAGTCATACCCTCCCTCTTGCCTGGGTTGACCTGCATCTGAGGACTGATTGATGCAATGATACAAATCATGGACTCCCCTTTCCTTAATTTAACCATGTCCAGGGTGTCTTTCCAGCTTCAGAACTCCCACTGGGATCAGTTGAGGCCTCTGTTGCATCTACATGGCAAATTCTCTCTTTGCCCAATCCTGCTTATTTAACTCTTTCGCAGATGTCCTAATTAAGGGCCCTCCCTGATAAAATCTGTGCGTGCATATCTCAATTTCAGAGTCTGTTTCCTGGGAAACCCAGCCTAAAACATTTTGTTGGAAATTTGGTCACAGAGGCAATTAGAGGATCTAATTCTCATGATCCTAAATTAGTATTAAATACTAATTGATAAATAAGAATTTAAAATAAAATCCTGCATTTAAGCATGCTAATTGTGATTTCATTTTGACAGATAACATTACCATCTTCATGGGAACCATTTGTCCAGTAAGTGTTACACTATGGAAAAAAATGATAAAAATAAAATTACTGCTAGCCTTAAAATGATGGGACAATTTCAAATGTTTATTGGTAGTGTGACTTTGAAGACATTTTTTTATCTGAAAAAAAGGGATGCTTGTTGGAATGGGATATTCAAAGCAAAAGTTTTCTCAAGAACTCCTTCTTCCTTGATATTCCTTAGAAAATTCCAGTCTACCTGAATTTGCTTAGTATTTTACTGGAGACTAGAGACTTAAAAATTGACATCAAGTACTTTAAAAATGCAATAGAAAAAGTAGAGTAAAATCAATAATAGTGTGAGGAATGACTTGAACAGCTTGTATTTTCACAGTGGTCATCAAAAAGTAATTTTATATCCAATAATTTGTATTGATTGTTTGTGAAACTGTAATGCATTATGCCATAAGCCTGGTTGTGCAGTTATAAATATATGTATCATTTTGTTGGTCTTGGTTTTCTTTTTTTTTTTTTTTACTGAGTTTCATTTTCTCTAAGAAGTATCATATTTTGTAGTATTTATATGTGGAGGCAAGATTCAGAACCATGACTGTTAATGCAAAATAGCTTCAGCAACACACTGGGCATTCTCCTCTTTGGGTAGTGAAAAACAAGGGCAAAATATGTGTAATATTATATTATTCAAGAGAAAGTACTTCTGAAATTGTCTACAGTGTAAGCATCAGTTACTATGACTTTTCCAGGGGCCCATGCGAAAGATTTCATTTAAAAGCCTGATTGTGCCATTTAAGCCAAAAAGATGCATACCCTAGGGCATGTTCAGCATAAAATCCCACAATATATCTAGAATTTTATCCTGGATAGAGAAGATAGTACCTCACCGAAATGTGTATTGCCCTTGGCTTCTGTATTATGGGCCATGGACTTGAACTGGGAGAAGTCCTAATTCTATGAGGGCTGTTTCCTGATTGCTACAGTGGATATTTGTAGGGAGAAGTTGAAAGGCCTGAATTACTGTGAAGAAGAAAAGAAGAAGGAGAATGAGGGAGAGGGGAGGGCTGAGAGAAGAAGGAGTAGGGGAGGAGGGGGGAGAGAGAGGGAGGAGGAAAAAAGAAGGGGCAGAAGAGGAAGAAGGAGAAATTGCATCAAATGAAGAAGGGAGACAGTAGTCTATGATGATTTTCTTTTTATTGGAGTATAATTGCTTCACAGTGTTTTGTTAGTTTCTGCTGGACAATGAAGTGAATCAGCTAAATGTATACATATATCCCCTCCCTCTTGGACCTCCCTCCCACCCCACTCCCATCCCACTCTTTTAATTAGTTTGCTGCAGGATGAGTGAGAGAAAGTCTCTCCTCTATTTAGCCTTCAGTTGAGTACATTCCTCAGTACTGATAAGAGATGAAAATAGATTCTTTCTGGACAACAAGAAGAGAAGCTGAGTTCTGATTTACAGAAGGAGGGACAATTTTGAAATCATAGAAGTTACCTCTACAACCTCTAGAGCTTAATCAGATGTGGCTTTTAATTACAGCTCTAGCATTTTCTGTTTATGGGGCCTTGAGCAATTTACTTAACATCTTTGAACCTAACTTTCCTCATCTAAAAATAAAGAATATTAATACCTGTTTGAAGGTTGTTGTTAGGATTTAATAAAAATGCTTATTCATTTATTCAACAAATATGTGTTAGGAATTGTCGTATGTCCCAGTTACATAGCAGTGCACAAAACAGAAGTTCTCTGACCTTAAGAAGAAAGTTAATAAATAAGTCAACAAATACATAAATAAGATAATTACAGAATGAAATGATGAAGATATGAGTGATAGACCAAAGGTGATATGATAATTTTTCATTGCTTTAGAGAAATGCTTTAGAGAATTGCTTGAGAAGATGGGTTCATCCTCACATGAGCCTTTTCTGAGGAGATGACATTTCAGTTGAAAAGTGACTAGTGGAAGCCAGCCACTGAACAGCCTGGAGAAAAGCATCTGAGGCAGAATGAATAGCAAATGCAAAGGCCCTAGAATGCAAACAAGCTGGATGAAGAGGAATAAAATGGCTAGAACATATTGAGAGAGGCCCAAAGTGGTCTGAGCTGAAGCTTTTAGTCAGCACATGCTAACAGTAACTACTGAGATGTTGTACTACTCATTGAGGTTCTTAAACTGTTTCTATTACAACTGTACTGGAGAATTGAACTAATTTTGGCAGGATATTATTGTATCTAGTAGTGCGCGGTTTAATGAATAAATTGCTAAGCTAGCAGACAGTGTATCCAGTTTTAATTCACAGAATTACTACTGTCTTGGGCAACACAACCGATTTGTTGGGTGAACGTTATTGATAAATTTAACTTCAGTCTCTTGGTCAAATAAGTACGTTGAGAGAGAACAGTAATTAAGAAATGGATCTTCTGACTAACAGGAGTTTACAACTTTGAAGATGGAGCCCTGGCATATATATATATTCTATTAGATAAAATTATTACTGATCAGTTTCAAGGATTTCAAGGAGTCAGTTGAAATTCATAAGACTTCTTTCCTTGTCCCGCCCCTCCAAGCATAGTTTTCCCAGAAATAGATTAAATATATTGATTCACTCCTTCTCCTGAGCATGTTCTACACTTATTTTATACACAAGGACTTTTTAAAATCAAATAATACCCCTTCCCTTATATTTGATTTTGAAATGCTTCCGATCAAAAGTCAAATCTATTATATAAAATGATTTTTTTTAATCCTAAATAAATGGCAAAAGGCTTTAATATCACACTTTCTAGAGTTCTAAGATACCTCACCCTTAAATGCATTGTTACTCTGAGTCTCCCAGTGAGCTTTATTGTTGTGGTAATTCTGAGATCCTGCTTTCAGGAAAGATCTGGGCCATAGTTTGAACTTTGGAAATAACATTTGTTCGCTTCAGAAGTCTGCAGCAGATTTGTGCTGTCTCACTGAAGAAGTATGGTAATCTCAGGACCATTCATTTCAACATTAAATAGGAGACAGAACTGGGCTATACCATTCAATATCCTCACACCATTGTTATGTTTATTTAAGCAACAAATCTGTTAGCAATCAAATTTCAGCAAGAACAGAGAAGAAAAGCCCCTTCTAAGTACGCATTGGCACCTTGCTTCTAACTTAACTTTTAAACTTTTATTTGTACTTAAAATCTCTCTTTTTTCCCCCTTACTTCCCCTTAGATTTAGCCACAAATCACTTTCAGCTCTCATGAAATTCATTATTTAGGCTAAGATAAAAATTTAACTTCTGCTATTATTGTCCACTAATTCTTTGAATGTTCTTAGTCTATCAGTGTACAACATTTCTAAGTATCGTGAGGCCTCAGACTTCCCTGGGATTCTACTATTTTCTCTGAGAAAGATCTTAGGCATTATTTATTAAGCTCTTTTAATACTACTTGTGCCTATTTCAATTAATCAGTCTAGTAATCAAATATTATCTTAAAACAGTGAGTATCATCTGAACAGGTTAAATATCAAACAGATAAAGGCCAACTTTAACCAAAGAGAAAAACTTCCTTCAGAGTCATTAATACTCTATCACTTCAAAAAGAACAGGTATTAAGGAAATCATCCTTAGTAATTAACATAACATGACAGTTATATTTAGAGCCAGCTACATGGGTGTGCAAGCTGTGTAATCACACAGTGTCCTGCACTTAGAGGGGTCCCATGGTTGGTTTAATATTTGGCTGTTGCCATCTTGAAATTTGTAAGTTTTGAATAGGAAGCTTCATGTTTTAATTTTGTACTGGACCTTTCAAATTATGCAGGCAGCCCTGGTTATATTTTATGATGTATTTATAATTTTGTTTTCATTTTAATTTGTCTTTCAAGTAGCTAGCATGTCCCAGATTACACAGCTACAGGTGCAGGCGTGTGAAGTTTTTTTGGTTTTGTTTTTTGGTTTTTTTTAGTGTAGATGATAAGGGTATTCTTCCATATTCCCCAGGTTTATATTCAAGTATCTAGAGTGGGAACTGAATCGATATTTGGATTAAAGGTCACAAATGAAGTTTTTTAATTAATCGTGGAAAAAATTATAAAATTCTGAACTGGATTGTTAAGATGTGTATAGCAAAGATAGGATTTGTGTAATTCTTCTTATAAATAAGAATTGCAACGTATAAAAGAGAAAAAGCTAAGTAAAATGAATGTATATGCTAAAATGCCTAAAATGCATTGTCACAGTTTGATACAAACTCGCATAAATTAGAGAAATCAATTAGAAGTAAATATCCAGGAAATGCAGATAAAGACTAGACAGGGAAATGACCTTGCAATGCAATATGAGATTTTGATTAGGCATGCAGCTGATGTCCATACACCGATGGTATTTGAAAGAGAATATTGTATTTATTTCTGTTGTGCTCTCGCTCTGTTTTTTAAATGTGGAAACTAGAATACTCTTGTAGACCGTGGCTTTTCTAGTAGGCCTGAAGCATGCTGCTCTTCCCAAGGTAAAGGGCGGCTGCTGAACTGCCAAGCCCCTATCACAACATTTCATGTTTCTTTATACTGTTCTGTACATCTCTAAATTAGCTCAACCCATCGCTTTAGCATTCTGCCACACTCAGCATCCACAAAAAAATCAAACTGAAAGGAACTAAAGTAAAGAGTTAGAGATGATTAAAGTTTAACATCTACTGCTTAATTCTCATTAGTCCTGTCCGGAATTTATTAAGGCATCAGCACATGGGCCAGTACTTGTTTATGTAACGGTTAAGATATTCTCCTATTTGAAGATTCAAGACTAGATCAAGAAGAGCCCCCAGGGCTCCTTCGAGGCCTACTGTAGTATTTGCTATTGAATTCCTAAAACGGTCTCCTTCAAGGTAAAAATCACCTCCTAGCAGAGAGAGAAGATGAAACATTTTTTTAAGACGTGTAAGACGGCACAAAGTCAGGTAGCAGCATACATTAAAATATGTGGAATTTTTAGATGTGTCAGAAGGATACTCCCCTCCTCTTTAAGGGTAATAGTAGATTATAGGAAAGAAGATTGCAAAGATAAAACTTTCAGACATTTAGGACTTTAATGAATAAAAATCTTCTTTTGCATTGGATAAAAATTAGACAGTATTAAAAGTATCTTTACCACTAGCTTGTATGCACACTTTAAGGTGGAATGTTGCTACACCTCATTTTATTATCAACAATATAGACATTTGGGAGGTATGTTACTTGGGGCACTCCTTAAAAGTGAAGTCCTTTTGAATAATTGAGGGTATTATGCACATAGTGTTTATGACAAGAATTAATAAATCCTTTCATAGTAAAATCTTAAATTCTTAAATCACAAACTTGTATCAATGCATAGGACAATGTGCAGAGAATCTTTGCCACTAGCCATTTGTATAAACTTTCTAGGCCTCAGTTTCCCAACATGTAGAATTATAGGTTGGCCAAGAGGTATCACTTTCATGTGAGCTGTTATGTTAATCTACCTTTGTAAGGTCTGTAGAAAGACTTAATTGTTCATTATCCATCTTTGAGGTTCACAGTTTCATTGCTTTACTTATTCATTCATTTGTTCATTGATCCAACAAATTTTCCCTGACTGCTGTTCAGCACTGTCCTTATTTCTGGAGACTCAGTGACAAGGGAGGGTGAGGTAGGAGGAGGTGGGGGAGATGTTTTCTGACTCTCATTCACCTCACTGTCTAGTGAGTGAGGCAAACAATAAAAAAAGAATGACAAGTAAACTTCACTTTGGAACTGTGGTGAGTATCATGATGGAGGATTACATGGAGCTAGGAGTTGCATGCTATTTAGTCAAGAAGAACAAGGGAAGCTCCACTGGAGCTTCTCAAGATTAGAGTCGAGATCTGAGATAAGAGGCAGAGTTAATGATGTGAGAGGTTAGAGTCAGGCCTGGAATAGGGAAGAGCAAAATCCTGAATTATAATAATATGATTTAGTAAAAGACAAAATTAGCTAATGTCTTCTCTGAACAATGGAATACTTGTCATCTTACTGGCTCAAACATAATTTATGGAATATTTCATTGTGCCTGTAAGTTAAAAAGTAGTTCTCACATTTGTTTCCTTTCATCTGTTTATTATTTTTTAGCATTTTGAAGGGTTGATACTCACTGAAACACCACTTATTTTAGCACTAGACAAGGATGAACTAATGCTGCTATTTTAAATTGATGATCATTCCATAAATCATATAACATGTTGCACGGTGCTTGTGTTTCATGCAAAGGAAAAAGAAAAGAAGCTGGTTCACTGATCTCCCTGTTTGTAGACATACTGACAGAACAGGCTTATACCTGATATGGTAGTCAACACTATGAATACGTAGTTGGAGGTACATTAATTGGAACTCTTCTTAAAGAATGAAATTTCTAAGTTGATTGAAGGTATATGAGTATGTAGTATTTATCATATGAATCAATGAATGCTTTCATAGTAAATGCTCACTGTCTAATAGCATCACAGAGAGAGAGAGCTTGTTATGAATTTGCCTATCCCATTTTCATTTGGAGGCTGACCTAATGATTTAGAGTCACAGCTCTGTCCTTATAAAAGTTAACGGATTTTGCATTATATTCTTAAATAAGTTTTAGCAACAGCAGATTTCCAGTTTCAATATTTAAATTCAGAGTTGAATGGTAATCATAGTACTTAATAACTTCAGTGAAAAATAAATACACAGGGAACTTTTCTTTATGAAAATTAAGACCACATATCAAGTTTTATGTATTAAAAAAAAAACACTTATAAAACAAACTGGGAGATTCTGATTGTGTGGGGAGATAATGACGGTGCAATAATGCATTTCCCAGAATGACAGCTAGTGATATCTGTAAATGGCCTTCAGTAGAAGAAAGAAAACACACTGCTCCAATCAATACACAGATAGTCTGTAATGTAAAGATTAGGATCAGAATATTTAAAAATTTAATACTTTGCCACTCCCTGTAGCACTTTGGAAGTCAATATCTTTGGAAACCTGGTCCATTTCCCTTCTTTGAAAGCATTATATATTTAAGGTTTCTAAATTATTTATCTAGTCCATGTGATTAAAAATGAAAAAAGTTAGTCCATCCATTATGTTCTGCAGCTGCTGTCTGGATATTAATTCCCCCACCTCCTTTAAATCCTTGATTTTTTTTCTTCCTACCTTGTAAAGAAAACTCAGTAGATAGATTAAGAGAGCAAAATAAAACCTCAACCACTCACTAACATCAGAGCATGTTGCCGCTTAAACAGTGTGCAAAGGTGCCTGTGTATGAACAATATACTCAAATATTTTTACTGAGATGTATTACTTTCAGGTCTGATAGTCAAAAATACGCTGAGTTAAATGGCAAGAAAGCATATTGTGTCTTTTTTTTCTGACCAATTATAGTTGGGGGCTTTATTTAAAAAAAATATTCTCAAAGTTACTTCAAAGTTTACTTTTGTGAATGAGAACATTTTAAATTAAATTATTTTAGTCTTTCCAAGAATTGCTGTCATAAAAGGGAAGGCTTATATTTAAATAAAGTGAGGAATTGTTTTAAAAATAGTCATCAAATTTAATGTAATTTCTTACCAGCTTAATTTTATGGTTATCAATTTTCTTTTAAAGGTTTTTATTTTCTTATGTATTTTCTTTAGATTTTACTGATATCAGAATCGTTGGTTTTCCAAATGTGCTATTTATTTTGGATTACAAAATAGATAACTTGTTATTTCCTTTGACAGTTTCTACTACTAAGAGTGAAATACGTGTTTTACTATTTTACCACATCTTTTTTTTTCACTGTACCTCAATAAGGTGAAACTTATTTGGAATTAATTCTTTTAATTCCCATTTTAACATAGAAATATTTAAAACATCTGAGAAGAGAATACTGTAAAATATGATGTGTTTAAAATATCAAGGAAACCGAGCAATATTCAAAGATGAGAAAGAGAAAGGGGAACACTACGTATTTCTCTATTTAATACTAAAAGACCTCAGAAAGAAATCCCATAGATCATTCATAGAAATTCTTTCGTTCTGTGGAGATCCCATTATGCCACTTGTCTTTCAGGAACATTTATTATTATATATTCAATGCATTGGCCACAATGCATAGCAGTACTTCTTTCTTTAAGGCCCAAATGACATCAAGATTAACATGTTTTGTTCTAGTTTATCTGAAGCAAAATAAGCAAGAGATTGGAAAGAGGATCCAAGCTAAGATTCTTGGTGTTTCCATTGGTTGGGAACACAATATTGAAGAGTGACAGTGAGTTATGTTTTTTACTTCTTTGGATCACTGTGCTCAAATATGTATATTTTGTGGAGCTGAATTTTTGACACAATGTAATGACAAAATCCTAATGATGTCAGGCCAATAGGAAGAATTTTCAGAAAATTTTACTGTTTCTTTTATCCTAAATTTCATTGAGTTAGAAGTGAACAGTTGATCTCCTTCTGTTGTTCTTGAGATCAGATTTTGGCTGAGATTAGAGGGATAAACGGGTGCTTCCAACATTGCTATTTTATGATTTATAAAAAGATGGAATATATGGTGAGAACAGAAATTTATATTCTGCAGTGTTTACTACTTCTCATTCCTTTCTGTAATGGGTTCTTTTCACTAGTCTGTCTACTGTGATAGCTGGTTATGTTCAGAGTGGTATTTTTTGAATATCAAGAATTAGAAATAAATGACTGAACTTATAATGGCATGATAGGATGAAATATATTCTCTCTATATGGTGAACATAAGCACAATTGTAGGCTAAAATTTTAAAATAATAATTAAAAGGATTTAGATATAGGCTTATAATTTATTAGGGGTAGAATAAATATCCTTAGTCAACCTGAATGCTTCACTTCTGGCCTTGTTCAGTTTTACTTCTTTTTTGCTTGGCTAGATTTTTCTCGATCTGTTCTAATATGTCTCATCCTATTCTTGTCTAATCTGGATTGCATTATAGTATTGCAATCTTGTATCTGGATCATAATTACTCTTTGTTACTTTGCCTTTTACTCAGGGCAGACTTAGCACCCAGCATCTGTATCTGTCTTAGCTTCAGTGCAACCTAGTTATCCCCAGAATCCACCAGCCTCTGCAGACAATAAGATCACAATATTAATATTCTAAGTCTGATGGCTTCTTATCTTCAATGCACTGCAGATTATATATCACCTTTCAAAATCTTCCCAAGTCATTAAAAGTAATAAGGGCTAGCATTTATCAAGTTACTTTAGTATGTGTGTGACACTGTGCTAAGTGCTTTATGTACATTTTCAAATTTAATATTCATCTCAGTTAGGTAGTGTCATTATTCTCTGTTTGGAAATAAGAAAGCACAGGCACAGAGCATTTAAATAACTAGCCTAAATTTTGTTTAAAAAATCTGGTAAATGAGACAATAGGATTTGAACCCAATTCTCTATAACCTGGGAGCCTGTGCTCTTGCCCTAAGACACTGGATTTCCTTATTTCCTCTTTGTTTAATTCTGTAGCTTTTTTACTTGCTGTCTAATCTGAGTATTTTCTATTTGTCTGCCAGCTTATTCTGTGTTTCTGTGATCAGCCTTTTATTCCTACTGTCATCACTCCAGGGCTATTTTATTAGTTGAAGACTTTTGTTACAGTGCTAAAGTATAATTTTCAAGAAGTTAAAAATATGACTCTCATAACAATATAAGATGAACATGTCAAAGTTTTTATTAACTCTAATGAAAGAAGCAGTAAGATATTAAGCCTGGTTGGAAGAATATGAGGAATTGGGATTTTTCTACTTTGTCAGTTAAAAAATGCAGAAGTAAATTTTCTAACGGATACATGACTGGTTAATGGTTAATGCCTGCTAAACAAGAAAGTCATTTTTGGGTTTTTTTTTTTCCTGACCAGAAATCATTTGAATTGCTATTGTTGAAGAATCATTTGCAGCACTCTTAGACAAGGATTATTTGCAATGCTTTTAGACAAGAGTTGTATGTATGGCTATCAGTTTTCTAAAAATTAATCTCTAATATTACAGAATGGTAAAATATCTCAATAAATAATGCATTTGCCATCAAACCATGGTACACACTCTAGAAAACCAGATAATCCTCAAGAAGGATGGGCTACTCCCAACACTATACTGAAAATATCCTCAATAGTCTCTTTGCCTGTTTGCCAAAAAATGTTTTGGATAGATTTTCATGGCAAATTTAATTGGCAGAGTGAAATGTGGCTGAAAATGGATCCTTTATTGTGTAGAAACACAGATGTCATATCGAATCCTTTGTAAACTTAAATCTAGTAAGTATTCTGCTGTCTAACACAGGTCAGGCTTTGTTTGTTTGTTTTGCCATTTCATGTTCACTGGTCTATAGTCTACAGTGGTGCTCTTGTATAAAATGTAAGCTAAGTGTTAACTAAGATAAGAACATTTTTCCACCATTTGGGGTGGCAGGGGACCTTCCTTTGACCAAACTTCATAAGCAAATGACTAAGATGGATAACACCTGGACTGAATTCTGAGTCCTTTATTTAAGAATTTTTTCTTTACATAAGCTCTCCAGAACTAAAAAGAGTCAACTTTGGGGAAAAATGAAGTCCAAATGACCCTCAACATCAAACCAATTGAAAAAATATATTCAGAATAAAGGATAACAAACTGAGATTCTTAAATGAAATGAACAAAGCTTTGATTATAATGTATGTTGAACCAAAGAAAAGGTCATATTTTATTTAATTCCAACTTTCTAGCCAAGAATTACATGCACATTTTCCTAAGCAGAAATATTTGACTAATTTTAATGCTAGTAAATGCCAAAAACTTATTAGGAGATAACATTCTTTATTTTCAATCAAAACTGTCTCAACTATATTGGTTTTTTTTTTACAGAAGTTATGTTTAAATGTTATGTCAAATGATTGTCTAGTCTTATATTTGCTTTTGCTGTTTTTTCCCCCTCTTCCATTGAATGCTACCATATTGGAATATAATACCCTTAAGATCCTATTGAATTTGACCAAAAGTTCTGAGCTACAAGATAAGCAAATTTAACAATGAGAAAAGCAAAAAACAGTTAAATATTATGGACTTGATTAATTGATATTTATGTAGCCAAAGTATTTATCACATATAAGTTGTAAAAAATTAAAAGTTTTCCAAAATCTTTATTGATGTGTGCTATCCAATACCAATGTTGGAAATAATAATCAAGATTTCTATCTTCATTGCTGTTAACAAATTTCTTCCTGGTACCACCTGGAGAAAATTCACATATTTTGTTTTCTTCTACACATATAAGCTATCATGGATTTTATTTGAAATGCCTATTTAGATGTTTTTTCCTTCAGATCATCTTCTGGGGTGTGGAGGAAGAAACTGGAAAACTTGGACATTATCAACTTTAAGTGAGCCACATAATTTATTTTCTCTCTAGTGGCATGCACACTATGGGGTCATTCTACTTGGCCAATTACACATACATTTTTTTTCTCTCAAACCTCTTGAGGGACCCTGTTATCCTAACAGGGTCTGATGAATACTTTCATCAAAAAAGAAAAGGTGTGTATGACAGGATTTTAGTATTTTCAGCTAGCTGAGGAAAATAAGTAAGAAAGAAAAAGCTTTCCTTTTCCAATCAGTGGTTGAGAGGATAACATATAGTGGCATGTGGGGAATGTTGAAGAAATCAAAATGTAACCCAGCTCTGGACTAGAACTTGGGGGAACCAGGAAGATGGCAGAGTAGGGGGAGGTGAGTTTTGCTATCAGATATTCTAATGTAATTAGTAAGCCCTAAATTTCTGTAAAACTACTAAGATTCAAAAGGAGGAGTAGTCCCCATGATGAGAGGTGATATCTTTGAGAGATATTCTATTTTTCAGTAATTTCTCATATTTCCTCATTTTTTACATGTGGAACATTGTGGTTTCTGTGGCTTGCATTCTAAGGTTAGTCAAATAGAGGGAACAGTGAAGAATTGAAAACAAATGTTTTAAATATTTTGATATCTTGAATATAGCTGTGATAGAAGTTTCTGAATAGAAGATATGATTTTCTCACAGATACACACACCTGATGTCCCCCCTTCCCTCTACACATTTGGCATCTTCCTGATGACTTGAAGATAGAAGCATTTTATGAAATATTTGATGTGAAGGATTTATTGTAAACTTTGGTAAATGACTATGAACAGAAATATATATTAATAGTAAAAACTAATAAGACAGTATTAAGCTGAAAGTTTGACACACACCCAGTAGTTACTCCTCCTACAGTTCAAGTGTGAAGAGTAGAGCACACTGGAGGCAACTGCATTTTCAGAATGAAAGGAATTATAATTCTTGATCCTTGGGCTCGTTCACATTAAGTCTTGCTCAATGCAAACTGTAACCAGAGATTTAATAAGTTAGTGTTACCCTGAGAGGATGCTTTAGGGATAAATTTAGATTAAAAAATATACATTCACATCCTCTGCATAACTGGCAGATTTCTCTTTCTCGCTCAGGAGAGGACTGACAACTTACTCACTTTTCTGTACTCCATGGGCACTTGCACATTTGCATCTTAGAACTTTCAGCCATGACCTAAAATAGCTCTTCTCCAGACCACCTTTTTTTTACAAGCTATTACTGAGTTATCTTGGTGTCAGGGATTTGATAAATGCATGTGTAGAAAACTCAGAAATGGGTGTACAAGACACGGAGGACTCAGAACCTGATTTCAGAGGAGGGAAATTAAAAGTGATATTTAATTTGAAAATATATGGATGTTCCCAAAGTTAAGTACGAAGAGATGAGACAAAAGATATGTTTTGAATTTAGTGTGAACTTTATGAAGTCATTGTTTATCAATATATCAGTAAAATTATATAAATAGTATTTAATTTAGTTCTGATCCCCAAGTCATCACCATCATC
Source organism: Phocoena phocoena (assembly GCF_963924675.1). Lineage (NCBI taxonomy): Eukaryota > Metazoa > Chordata > Mammalia > Artiodactyla > Phocoenidae > Phocoena > Phocoena phocoena. Next base: position 42,549,917 of record NC_089224.1, on the reverse strand, counting down.
TTTTTCTTCTCCTCCTTCTCCTCTTCCTCCCCCTTCTTCTTGTTCTTTTTTTTTTTTGTATAGATTAAATTTAACTCCTTTCCAGGCTTGAAAATGAGCTGAACGCACTCAGTGCATGCATCCTGAAATGCTCCCTTCCCATCATACTCCTGAGAGACTGGTGACGTGTTTTTGCCTAATGAACGTGAATCCATAGTTTAGCACTGGTACTATTACTTCTCTGCCACTTTGTTCTTACTGTAATTTGCTTTAAAACTCTTTTGCATTATTAGATATTATTTGCAATTATAAATGCAAAAAGAAACATTTCAAGTATTACCAATGAGACTAAATTGTTGCCATATTTGTTTTCAGATCTCTTTTTTGTTGCAGATGTAAAATATTACAGATTGACCTCTTTGAAATTACCACATCTTCTTCCTCAAAATTCTTTTGGATCCACAGCAACATTTCATATTGTTTCTACCCCATCCTGGTTAGCTGTTCCTTTTCAGTCTCACTTATGAAGTCCTCTGGCTCTGCTTCTGTTTTACTCATTTTAAAAATAAATATTTGTTTTTGGAATAGATAATGTTTCCATATACTATAAAAAAAAGAATCAAAAGAATAAATGGGTGAAATAAGTCTCCATTCTTTGCCACTAATAATCTAACTTTTTTTTGCAATTCATTATAGACAGCCTCTTTACATTGGAAAGAATTTGAATATCATTTTTTTCTACTAATAGTAGCATATTCTATATATTATTCTGCTCCTTGATTTTTTTTTATTTAAAAAATACATTTTGGATATTATTGCCTACCAGTTCCATTAGAACTATCTCATCCTTTGTAGTGACTTCACAGCATAATTTATTTAATATATGTTCTATGGATTCATATTTAGTCTGTTTCCATTTTTTCTACAAAAGTGCTGCATTAAATATCTTTCTGCAAACTTCATTATGTACTTGTGTAATTATGTTCACAGAATAAATTCTTAGAAGTAGAACTTCTGACCCAAAGAATATATACATTTTTAATTTCAATGGATAAAAACATTTCCAAATTGCGCCCCCCCCCCAGAGGCTATAGTAACAGCAACTTCCACCAACAATAAATGAGTTTGTTGTATTAATCTGTAGTTTTTTGGGTTTTTAAAAATTTTATTTATTTATTTTTGGCTGTGTTGGACCTTCGTTTCTGCGCAAGGGCTTTCTCTAGTTGCGGCGAGCGGGGGCCACTCTTCATCACGGTGCGCGGACCTCTCACTGTCTCGGCCTCTCGTGTTGCGGAGCACAGGCTCCAGACGTGCAGGCTCAGTAGTTCTGGCGCACGGGCTTAGTTGCTCCGCGGCGTGTGGGATCTTCCCAGACCAGGGCTCGAACCCATGTCCCCTGCACTGGCAGGCAGATTCTCAACCACTGCGCCACCAGGGAAGCCCTAATCTGTAGGTTTTGATAATATTGATTAACTTTCCCTATATCTGCAACTTTCCCCTTCCTGTCACTTACTTCTACCACCATATTATATTATCTTTTCTAGAGTCACATCTATATCTTCCAATATACTTATACTTCTATTACTCGATTAACTTTAAATTTTAATTCTATCCCTTGTACTGAAAATACACATAAATTAACACAAATAAACTATCTCTTCTCTTCTCCTTCTGACTTTGTTTATTCTGTTATTGCCAGAATTCAAAATATTCACTTTCTGTTCAATAGCCTAAACCTTAGCCAAGTTTTTGCTTATATCAGTTTCAATTAAACAACAAAAATGAATTTATTGACTAGTTGTAGCTTCAAGTCCAGGTGCTTCTAGATGCAGGCATTACTAGCAGGCACCAGCTTTCTCCTTCTCTGGGCTTAACATTCCTTTGTGGTAGCTTCATTTTCTGATTGCTTCTTTTCTTGTAGTGGCAGAATTTCCAGGCTTAGGTTGTAGGAGTTTAGCGGTTGTATGAATTCATATTTGAATCTTGTTGGATCCATTGGATTAGGTCCCTATCCCTGAACTGAATATTGTATTGTGGGGAATGGAATGCCCTCGTTTGTCATGGCTGGGTCACATGTATTACCTTATGCACGGGGAGAGCATCAGCCACACCAAAACCATGTGGACTAAGTGTAGGGGAGGAATGGTAGTTTTGAAGCAAAATTAGAATTACTACCTCATAAAGGAGAGGATGGTTGGTACATACTCAGCAAATGTCTAGAACACTGCTTTTCTCAGACTTAAAATTTTTCTTTAGCTCCCTGTTGTCTGTTCATTTTGCTTCAAATCTGTATCCCGATACCTAAGTTCCTTTACTTGTTGACCATAATCAAGTCTAATCATGCATCTTCTCCTGATTCTCCTGTCTTTACACATAAAACTTGTGTTCCTGGCATACTAACTGTATAGTATTCCCCAAACACATTGTTTCTTGCATTCATCTGTGTCTTATTTTTAATATAAAACACAATATTTTGAAATATTTAAAATATATAAAAAAAGTCATAATACACACCTGTCTACCCACCAACGAGACTAAATAGTTGATAACATTTTGCCATATTTGTTTTCAGATCTCTGTTTTGTTGCAGATGTAAAATATTACAGATTGAGCTGAATGTTGTATATATCAATTCCATTCATGTGTTTTAGACTCTGTTTACATATTTAAGTATTTGTGAACAATGCTAACTGTACTTTATGGAGAAGCCCAAATACCAATGTATATTTTAAAGGGGCTTCTCACCACAAAGGAGTTGTGGTGGCCGCCAGAATTTACCACTCATATCTCCTGCCACAGAGAACGTAATTGACTGATGGCCACAGCTGCTTCCCTCTGGATCCACCTCTGAGTTGAGGCCATTCTTTCCAAGACTGCCCCGGCCAGTAACTGAGCACTGCAGTCCTCATTCATGTACTAATACAACTGTTTCATGTACAATATGGAATTTCTTCAATGGACCACTTTGGTTCAAGGACTCGCCACTGGCCTGGGCAAAACTTTCTTAGAACTACAGTGCGGTCTGAGACTCTTCCTCACCAATCCTGCTTTCCCCTTCTCCCTCATCTACATGTGGGCTGAAGGCTCCCCTGCTTACTCCTCCTTTCTCCCCTCTAGTCCTTGTCATGCTTTCCCCATTAAATCACCTGCACATCTAATCCTGTCTTGGCCTTTACTTCTCTGAGGACCTGAACACAGCAATATTCCAATTACCCACCTGGATAGCATAAACCTGACAACCTTACTCTAGGAGAGGTGCTGGCAATCTCATAGACGTTCATTTTATCCCCCTTCTCGTTTCTTCTCACATCTGCCCTTACCATCACTCTCAGTACTGCCTTGTGTCTGTAAACGTGGACGTCTTTGGTTCTACTCTTCAGAGAATAAAACCTCCAGTTTTCCATGGGAGTGGGGGAAGGACAGTGGCTTCCCTGTGTAAGTCAAGGAGGGGACCAGGAGCCTATGAGTGTCTAATTCGGAGATTCTACTGATTTCTCTACCCCACATACTGGCTTATGTATTGAGATTCAGCTTGGTTCTTATTACTCATTTCCATCCCCATTCTACCACATGTACTTAACTCATAAACATACATGAACACTTATGTGTATGTGTGCACACACTCACACACACATTTACGGGGTCAGTTAGGTTTTAGCATGTTCATTCTACTAAATCTCTTGCCACCAATCCACTCAGTCTCTCTATGAAAATTTTATTTATTTCATTTTCCTTTTAGTAATCTATACAATTTTTTATTCAACAAACATTTTCTGATCATCCACTGTGAACTAAGATTTGAGCTTAGTGCTGAGGATACATAAGCAAAGACAAAACCAATCTGTCTTCCCCGTGGAGTTTATAATCTAAATGGATAGGCAGATGGTTATTGAGTAAATGTAAAATCACAATGGCTTATGTGTTTTACAAGTTGTGGATGCAGAAATCAATGGTATTTTGAGACTATATAACATGAAATTTGACCTAGGAGGTCAGGCAAACAGTGAATGCTTTGTTATTTGAAGGAAGACTAGGAATTAAGAGTGTATTCCAATAGGAAAAGGCAGGTGCCAAAGTCCTTTAGCGGTGATCTGCTGATTGCGGCTCCAGGGAGGAGGTGAGAATTAAGGAGGAGATGAGAAGTGAGGAGGAGGGATAGGGTTGAACATGGGACACCTACCATGATATCAGAAAAGATGAAGCGTTTACGTGATGACTGGTGTTGAAGGTATCCAGACCATCCTCATAGCCTTCTGTGTGGAAGGGTTTCAAAGGAAAGGTTATTGGTGCTTACAAGTGTCCCTTTCATTTCAGTGTTGTATGTCCTTAAACCATATCTGGAATTTCGGCTAATTTTGAATATGGACACTTTTTTGTAAGGTCAACTGCGTATGTTCTATCCTAAGTGTTTTGGAGTCATTTAGCATTTATATGTGGGATGTTCGGTATAATAAAAGTTTTGGGACTTAAAGAAATGCTTGCCATTTTTAAATAATTGAAAGATTATGTGTAGAGTAATCTGTTGGCTACAGGGCTGAGAAGCAGAGTTTACTGAGTAGAAGCTTCATGGAGTATGGTTTAGTCATAATTAACAATAACAACAACAATAGCAAAACAAATAAAAGCACCTTGCCATTAACTTTAAGACTCTTAGAATGGAATTGACTGACTCAGGATAAAATTCCCATCAATGGAAGGAAATACCAGGGTAGACAGTCATTTCCTGGGATACATTTTATGTGGTTTTTTTTTTTTTTTTTTTTTTTTGCGGTACGCGGGCCTCTCGCTGCCGTGGCCTCTCCCGCTGCGGTGCACAGGCTCCGGACGTGCAGGCTCAGCGGCCATGGCTCACGGGCCCAGCTGCTCTGCAGCATGTGGGATCTTCCTGGACGGGGGCACGAACCCGTGTCCCTGCATCGGCAGGCAGACTCTCAACCACTGCGCCACCAGGGAAGCCCACATTTTATGTGTTTTTATATGTGGTCATGAAGGGGGAAATATTCATACAACAGATTAAAGTTGAACCAGATAAACTTGAAGGATACCTGCTTTTTTGATTCTGTGAATCTACCCTCTTGTGCTGCCCTAGTACAGCTCTTGACCACTTAAACATCACCACTTTTCTTTGCTGGAAGCCTAAGCAATGCTTTTGCCTGAGGCTTGAGATCTGAATGAGCTGGATGTTGTTCTTTTGCTTTTTTTTTTTTAATGTAAAATATGGTTTTGGTTTGTAAATGCACTCAGAGGCACAGCAATGGGCACTGAAATTATTATTTTTTAAGTGAAATAAAAATAGAGATGACAGCTAAAGAACTTTCACAGCAGTTATTATTATGTGTTATTATTAGCAGCAGCATGTGGTGACATTTTAAGCTCTAAATCCACAGAAATATATCCTGGATCATGGATATTCCAGATGCTAAGGGGAAGAAAACAGAAATGCTGCTGTCTGGCTTCACATGAGAGTATTTAAAAACAAAATGAAATAAGAAGTCTGATAATTTTGTACTAGATAGTAGAGACTGATTTATCTCTATCTCTGGGGGTTGAAGGGTTAATCCTGGGACTTTTCTATAGATGTAGATATCTGCCACCAAAAATACTGCTCAGAATATGCCGAGGAATATATTTGACTCTTTAAGCTGTGTGAAATCTGTCATGTTATTAGTGACTTAACAGCAGACTATGTCATATTTCATGGATTTAGCATAGGCTCTCTAAAACACAGCTGAGTAGAGAGAAAATCTAATGTGACGTGGCCTCATCTCCAACCAGAGAAGGCTTCTGTGTGCCTATAAACTTCTAGACTCTCTTGAAGAGGGTTTCTGCTTTTAGTACTCAAATTTCTCATAGCAGAAATTGGGCATTGACATTATGTATGTGGAATCAAGACAGCATAGTGTAGTCATTAGAAGTATGGATTTGGAATCAAATTGAGCTGCATACGTGGCTCTGCTCCTCACTCGATGTGTGCTCCTAGGAAGTTGATTCATCTCTTTAAGCCTTGATTTCCTCATAGCTAATATGTAATAATACTAGTCCCTACCTCTTGGGAGTGTTGTAAGGATTTGATTATGTAATGTCAAATCAAGCCCTTCGATCTGTGTCTGGCAATGTCACACAGCTGGCAAATCATGAAACCAAAACTCATACTATACTGGACCCCAAATCACGGAGAAGAGCTCATAGTCTTGGTCTGATGGTATACCTCCTGAACTTGAACTCTGGCTCCACCAGTAGCTAATTTTGTTCCTTAGGCGTGTTCTTATTCTTAGTATAGTAGCTGACCCAGAACGCTTCACCATGTTGTTTATTTTTATTTTAGAAATGTTCATCTAGCAGTGCTATTCAGGATGGATTATGAAACCCTTTAAAGAAACTGAATAAAAGGAAATTAGTTATATCAGACGGGAATTTTGTTTGGCTCTTACAGAAATTCTTCCAAGAAGTGACTTAAACAATTGGGATCTTTACTTTTTGTCACAAAATGAAGATTTGAATATAGGGGGTTGAGGGGTAGTGCAGTGGCTTCATGATGTAATTAGGCGCTTAAGATTTTTCTATCACGTCTGTTCAACCTGTAGTTGTGCCCTCTTGTGGTAACAAGTTGGCTGCTTCACCTTGCTTTAGGTACCAGGCAAGATGTGGAAGGGCAAAGGAAAAAAGACACATGCTGTTTCTGACATCCATTTAAATCCTGCAAAACAACTTGCTTTTATCTCTCATTCATCAAAACAGTATTGATTATCCCCTATATATCAGGAGTCTGGGAAACAGACTTTTAGTGAATACGGTGTCACCACTATCAAATCAGATTTTTGTTGTTGATATGGGTAATATCAACAAGAGACAAGATGGACATTGGAAAGGTAACTAGTAATCTCAGACAAGGTATAGAAAAGTGGATTTGATGCTAAACTGCCTACTTGCACACACATTGTCATGTTTAATTCTTAAAACAGCTCTTTAGTAGCCATAAATAATAGCCCTGTTTTCAGATGTGGCCATGAAGTTTAGTATGTCCCAGGGCTGGGAATAGATAGAGTCTTTATTTGCCTGGCTCCGAGATCTATGATCTTTGCACTATACCACATCGTTTTCCTTGCAGTGCTATCTCTGATTTGGTAGCAGATCATTATATTACTGGGCTTAATCCTCATCGTTTTCTGTCTTCTTAGAAATGGTAGATAAATGGTTAAATGTGGTTCTGCTGCTGAACTTAAATATAAGTACATGTACATCATAAAAGGTGGTTATGTCATGGGGCAGGGTTATCCAGTGAGCAGAGCAATTAACTCAGATGTAGGGTCTTATACTTTGTTCCATCTCTGCCGACAATGCTAGTTAACTTTTCTGGTCCTGAACTATCCTCATTTGTGAAACGAAAAAGTTGATCTGACCCTCATATCTGACCCTGTTCTTATAAAGATAAAATTAGACAACAGATGGGAAAGGACTTTGTGGAATTGGAAGTGCTTGCTATACAAATACAAGGAATTATTATTATCAATCCAGTAGCCCAAAGTGGCAATCTACTTGATACTCTCTCAGAGACTTAACTGAGCAGTTTCAGTGCAACCCTATAAGCTGACAGCAGCTGAAGACTGATTCTCCTCTTTGACAAAGCCCAACATCTAGACAAACGCATTCTCTCCTCTCTGGTGCATGCCTGTGAGGGTGGGTTTTCAGCATCCTCTAGAAAATAAATGTAAAAATTAGTCTTAAAAAGGAAATGAGATATTAACTCTTCACAGACCTTACTCATTGAAGATAACTTGTGTGAAGAGTGTTTGGGGCATATTTCACCTAAATAAAATAAAGCATCATTTAATTTATTGCATCAACAACAATTTATTAAGTGGTTACTACATCTCAGACATTGTACTTGTGTATGGGGACACAGCAGGAAACAAGAAAAATATGGTTCCTACAGTCATGGATTTTCTAATCTATGATGGAAGAACAATATTAAACAGTTAATTAAACATGTCATATTTCATTAGGTAACTCAGTTTGTCACAAATCAGTGCAAAATGATGTAAGGAGGTAGAATGAAGAAACACAGTAGAAACATTTTTTGTGGAATGAATACATACATACACATACACACACATGACGGTTCACAATTGGAGGAATGTGCCCTAAGAATGCTTAAATTTATAAATCTGTAAATTTTAACACATGTAATTTTACCCAAATCCAGAAAAGTATGCATGAAAAATTTAACTGACCAATTCAGAACCTTACTGATTTTAGAAAAACAACACTGAAAAAATTCATAAAACTGTTACAATACCATAAAATAACCTCTGTTATGTTGTATCATTATATTTTTCCTTATTAACTTTAATCAAACCTTCATGATATCTGAAGATCTAAAGGTATTACCCAAGTGTGATACATGCTTAAGTATGTAGGCATGTATCACACTTAGGTAATATATGAAGAAAGGGAACATAAAGTTAGCTCATCAGAGAGAAACAGGAACCTTCTGGCCTTCTTCTTGAGGTTGGCTCCCTTTGACATGAACACTTACTTTGGCTGGTTACTCTTTGCATCTACAGAGTATTTCAGCTCTGAAGGTGAAGCTTCTGAACCAGTATCATCAAATGAACCTGCCTCTCTTATTTGACAAAAATAATCACTAAAAATTCTCAAATTAATTTTTAATACAGTTAATATTATTTTAGTAGCCATACATGATGTGTCTTGTAAAGATCAATCCATATATGTATTATGCATCTCTTTCTTAGCACAGACCTAATGTAATCATGATACTTATTATTCTACTTTGATATTTTAAAATACAGAAGTTTTATTTCAAGATATCATACTATAGTATGTAAGAAAACATGGCTATACTAATATAGAGAAGGCCTTATAATGATTCCCAGACCGCCCTCAGATATACTGAGGGTCGCTTATGTCCACTGACCCCATCCATGCCAAGAGTGTGGTTTTCTGACTTGTTTGAGGGCTAATTCTACAAATGGCATTGAGGACTTCATGCTGGCCCCTTATATTGGTCATATTTATATGATTTTATGAATGAAAACTCTTATGTGATTTATGTATGTGATGTTCTGGGTGAAAGCTTATATAATGTTCTGGATGAAAACTCTATTGTATGAAATAATTTTTGCTTGATTATTTATCAAGCTGAACATTTCATGAAATGATATGAGAAAAGGTTCATAAAACTATATCCCATAGGCCAAATCTGGCTCATTGCTTATTTTTGTAAATAAAGTTTTATGGGAACACAGCCATGTTCATTTGTTTATGGCTGCTTTCATGCTGTAACAGCAGTTTTAATAGTTGTAACAGAGACTATCTGTACCACAAAGCTGAAGATATTTACCCTACATCCCTTTACAGAGAAAAGTTTGTTTACTCACAATGTAAGGCATATACCTTGGGCCCAGTAAAACAGGTGAGTTGCATTGTTGTCTTTGATCTCTAGTAGATACAGCATGGGACCTTGGAGTCATACAGTTCCATGTTTGGATTCAGGCCCTGCTGTTTAAAATTTGTAGGATATTTATTAAGTTATTTAACATCTCTGAGCTTTTATTTCCTCCTGTGGTAAGTGTGCTAATGATACCTGTCTCACAAGGATGTTGTGAAGATTATATAAAACCATGTAAGCACAGAGCTTGGCATACGCAAGAACATAATTTTTCACATTATTTTGCAGTGTAAAGGGAACTAATATCAGGGTATTGAGCACGTGAGTATGAAAACAGAGCTTAAAACTGAGGTCAGAATTAGGTGAGTGTTTAGGTGGGTCACCAGAATTTAGGATGGGTGGAGAGAAAACAGAGCTGCTGAGCCACTGACATCATGGTTTAGTCTCAGCATCTCTGAGAATGGCTCACCTTGCTTCAGATGAGAACTAGAGAAAGTTATAATTAATAATTTCTTGATAAAGTAGAGGAATATGTATTCTTCTCTTTGAAAGACTGAAATATAAATGCTATGTCCAGAGTAGTGGGGATATGAGGAGTCTTCCCTCTCTTGTTAGGGTGCATAATCAATCTGATTATGTTTGCTCTATTAACAACAAGTATAGAAACATTCAAAACTGATTAGGCTGTGGCCTCAGTATTGATTTAAAAACATGACTATAAGAGCAGTAAAGCCCAGTTTACTGATACATAGATACTGCTTCTATCAGCTCTCCCATTTATATGTCCATATTCCATGGTGGATTTTGGTCACTTTTATATACAACAATTCCTGTTTTTCTCAAATAAAAGAGAACTTCAGGTTTCCCTGAAATCTTCCTTCATTTAAATAATCTTGGAGAAATTTCTTGATGATGTATCAGATCTTCTAGAATAAGCAATAATGGTACCAATTCTTTCTTCCTTTGCCAGTTATAGTATATGGAATTTATATCTACAATCCTACCGTCTGAGTCTAATGCCATGAAATGTGTTTTGATAATGATTAATTCCATGGCTTGCTCTTTAGACATCACTGTTTGACCTTGCAGTCAGTAACATAGCAATTCTTCTGAATCGTGTCAAGGTTTTGTTGGCTGATCCTATAAACGGGAACATTTGTTTCATAATAATATTGCCGAAATATGTTAACAGTCATCTGTTACCTCATGGTAAATGAATTAATTTATATCACCTCTGATAAATGTGTATGAAAGGAGATTAAGATGAATATGGACGCTGGTATTAACATTCACTGAATTTTTTTGTTCACACGGCATTTTATGTCTGTTTTCACCATTTCCTATTTTTCTAGACTCAAGGACACCTAGAACATTCTCATAACCTCACAATGATCCTTTGTAGCAGATGCCTAGTGCTAATAAACACGATCACTGTTTCCTTTGCCATTTATAAATGGGGAGGATGATGAATATGCAGGGCCATTTGCACTGAGCTTTGGATCTGCTTCAGTCTATCCATGATGCAAAGAAGCATCTGCTTCCCTTAGTCACCCAGACAAATTCCAAAAATGAAAGGTGAAAAATCCAAAAGCTGTTGGATTTTACTTTTCTAAAATTTACTAGTGTCGCATGTCAAGGAGATTTAACAGCAATTACTTGTGAGGGAAATGATAGAAGAAAACTGAAAACAATGGCAAAAAATTACGTAAAGAGATTTGCTTATCTGAAAATAACTTGTTTTTCCTGTTCCTAAGAGAAGCAAACAGTTTCTTGTACCTGGTTTCTGTGTAGCTATTTATTTAATTTCTCAAGGAAAATTTCTGAATCCTTAATTTTATAGGCCATAATGTTTTTTAATTGTGGTGATTAAAACAAATAATACCCCAGACTGTTTTCTTCACACATAGGTATTTTAACCCTCTCATTCAAAAAGTGTCTAACTCTCTTGTTTTAGCCCCCGCTGCCCTCACCTCTCCTTCTTCTTTTTCCAGAACAACTAGATTTTTTTATATGCAATATGAAGACACATATTTGCAAGAGTGAAATTGATGATGTTTTGGAAACTTCAGTATGTGTGTGTGTGTGTGTGTGTGTGTGTATGTATACTGAATGAATGGAGTATCATAAGAAGAATTAAACTTGGGCCATACAGCCTTTTTTTTTTTAAAACATCTTTATTGGAGTATAATTGCTTTACAATGGTGTGCTAGTTTCTGCTATACAACAAAATGAATCAGTTATATATATACATATGTTCCCATATTTCTTCCCTCTTGCGTCTCCCTCCCTCCCTATCCCACCCCTCCAGGCGATCACAAAGCACCGAGCTGATCTCCCTGTGCTATGCGGCTGCTTCCCACTAGCTATATACCTTACGTTTGGTAGTGTATATATGTCCATGCCTCTCTCTCGCTTTGTCACAGCTTACCCTTCCCCCTCCCCATATGCTCAAGTGCATTCTCTAGTAGGTCTGTGTCTTTATTCCTGTCTTACCCCTAGGTTCTTCATGACATTTTTTTTTTCTTAAATTCCATATATATGTGTTAGCATTCGGTATTTGTCTCTCTCTTTCTGACCTACTTCACTCTGTATGACAGACTCTGGGTCTATCCACCTCATTACAAATAGCTCAATTTCGTTTCTTTTTATGGCTGAGTAATATTCCATTGTATATATGTGCCACATCTTCTTTATCCATTCATCCGATGGTGGACACTTAGGTTGTTTCCATCTCTGGGCTATTGTAAATAGAGCTGCAATGAACATTTTGGTACATGACTCTTTGAATTATGGTTTTCTCAGGGTATATGCCCAGTAGTGGGATTGCTGGGTCATATGGTAGTTCTATTTGTAGTTTTTTAAGGAACCTCCATACTGTTCTCCACGGTGGCTGGATCAATTTATATTCCCACCAACAGTGCAAAAGGGTTCCCTTTTCTCCACACCCTCTCCAGCATTTATTGTTTCTAGATTTTTTGATGATGGCCATTCTGACTGGTGTGAGATGATATCTCATTGTAGTTTTGATTTGCATTTCTCTAATGATTAGTGATGTTGAGCATTCTTTCACGTGTTTGTTGGCAGTCTGTATATCTTCTTTGGAGAAATGTCTATTAAGGTCTTCTGCCCATTTCTGGATTGGGTTTTTTTTTGTTATTAGGCTGCATGAGCTGCTTATAAATTTTGGAGATTTATCCTTTGTCAGTTGCTTCATTTGCAAATATTTTATCCCATTCTGAGGGTTGTCTTTTGGTCTTGTTTATGGTTTCCTTTGCTGTGCAAAAGCTTTGACGTTTCATTAGGTCCCATTTGTTTATTTTTATTTCCATTTCTCTAGGAGATGGGTCAAAAAGGATCTTGCTGTGATTTATGTCATAGATTGTTGTGCCTATGTTTTCCCCTAAGAGTTGGATAGTATCTGGCCTTACATTTAGGTCTTTAATCCATTTTGAGCTTATTTTTGTGTATGGTGTTAGTGAGTGATCTAATCTCATACTTTTACATGTACCTCTCCAGTTTTCCCAGCACCACTTATTGAAGAGGCTGTCCTTTCTCCACTGTACATTCCTGCCTCCTTTATCAAAGATAAGGTGACCATATGTGCGTGGGTTTATCTCTGGGCTTTCTGTCCTGTTCCATTGATCTTTCTGTTTTTCTGCCAGTACCATACTGTCTTGATTATTTGTAGGATAGTCTGAAGCCAGGGAGCCTGATTCCTCCAGCTCTGTTTTTCGTTCTCAAGATTGCTTTGGCTATTCGGGGTCTTCTGTGTTTCCATACAGATTGTGAAATTTTTGTTCTAGTTCTGTGAAAAATGCCAGTGGTAGTTTGATAGGGATTGCATTGAATCTGTAGATTGCTTTGGGTAGTAGAGTCATTTTCACAGTGTTGATTCTTCTAATCCAAGAACATGGTATATCTCTCCATCTATTTGTATCATCTTTAATTACTTTCATCAGTGTCTTATAATTTTCTGCGTACAGGTCTTTCGTCTCCTTAGGTAGGTTTATTCCTAGATATTTTATTCTTTTTGTTGCAATGGTAAATGGGAGTGCTTTCTTAATTTCACTTTCAGATTTTTCATCATTAGTGTATAGGAATGCCAGAGATTTCTGTGCATCAATTTTGTATCCTGCAACTTTACCAAATTCATTGATTAGCTCTAGTAGTTTTCTGGTAGCATGTTTAGGATTCTCTGTGTAGAGTATCATGTCATCTGCAAACAGTGACAGCTTTACTTCTTCTTTTCCGATTTGGATTCCTTTTATTTCCTTTTCTTCTCTGATTACTGTGGCTAAAACTTCCAAAACTATGTTGAATAAGAGTGGTGAAAGTGGGCAACCTTGTCTTGTTCCTGATCTTAGTGGAAATGCTTTCAGTTTTTCACCATTGAGGACAATGTTGGCTGTGGGTTTGTCATATATGGCTTTTATTATGTTGAGGAAAGTTCCCTCTATGCCTACTTTCTGGAGGGTTTTTATCATAAATCGGTGTTGAATTTTGTCGAAAGCTTTCTCTGCATCTATTGAGATGATCATATGGTTTTTCTCCTTCAATTTGTTAATATGGTGTATCACGTTGATTGATTTGCATATATTGAAGAATCCTTGCATTCCTGGAATAAGCCCCACTTGATCATGGTGTATGATCCTTTTAATGTGCTGTTGGATTCTGTTTGCTAGTATTTTGTTGAGGATTTTTGCATCTATGTTCATCAGTGATATTGGCCTGTAGTTTTCTTTGTGACATCCTTGTCTGGTTTTGGTATCAGGGTGATGGTGGCCTAGTAGAATGAGTTTAGGAGTGTTCCTCCCTCTGCTATATTTTGGAAGAGTTTGAGAAGGATAAGTGTTAGCTCTTCTCTAATTGTTTGATAGAATTCGCCTGTGAAGCCATCTGGTCCTGGGCTTTTGTCTGTTGGAAGATTTTTAATCACAGTTTCAATTTCAGTGCTTGTGATTGGTCTGTTTATATTTTCAATTTTTCCTGATTCAGTCTTGGCAGGTTGTGCATTTCTAAGAATTTGTCCATTTCTTCCAGGTTGTCCATTTTATTGGCATAGAGTTGCTTGTTGGAATCTCTCATGATCTTTTGTATTTATGCAGTGTCAGTTGTTACTTCTCCGTTTTCGTTTCTAATTCTATTGATTTAAGTCTTCTCCCTTTTTTTCTTGATGAGTCTGGCTAATGGTTTATCAATTTTGTTTATCTTCTCAAAGAACCAGCTTTTAGTTTTATTGATCTTTGCTATCGTTTCCTTCGTTTCTTTTTCATTTATTTCTGGTCTGATTTTTATGATTTCTTTCCTTCTGCTAACTTTGGGTTTTTTTTGTTCTTTCTCTAATTGCTTTAGGTGCAAGGTTAGGTTGTTTATTCGAAATGTTTCCTGTTTGTTAAGGTGGGCTTATGTTGCTATAAACTTCCCTCTTAGAACTGCTTTTGCTGCATCCCATAGATTTTGGGTCGTCATGTCTCCATTGTCATTTGTTTCTAGGTATTTTTTTATTTCCTCTTTGATTTCTTCAGTGATCACTTTGTTATTAAGTAGTGTATTGTTTAGCCTCCATGTGTTTGTATTTTTTACAGATCTTTTCCTGTAATTGATATCTAGCCTCATAGCGTTGTGGTCGGAAAAGATACTTGATACAATTTCAATTTTCTTAAATTTACCAAGGCTTGATTTGTGACCCAAGATATGATCTATCCTGGAGAATATTCCATGAGCACTAGAGAAAAATGTGTATTCTGTTGTTTTTGGTTGGAATGTCCTATAAATATCAAGTCCATCTTGTGTAATGTATCATTTAAAGCTTGTGTTTCCTTATTTATGTTCATTTTGGATGATCTGTCCATTGGTGAAAGTGGGGTGTTAAAGTCCCCTACTATGGTTGTGTTACTGTCGATTTCCCCTTTTATGGCTGTTAGTATTTGCCTCATGTATTGAGGTGCTCCTATGTTGGGTGCATAAATATTTACAATTGTTATATCTTCTTCTTGGATTGATCCCTTGATCATTGTGTAGTGTCCTTCTTTGTCTCTTCTAATAGTCTTTATTTTATAGTTTATTTTGTCTCATATGAGAATTGCTACTCCAGCTTTCTTTTGGTTTCCATTTGCATGAAATATCTTTTTCCATCCCCTCGCTTTCAGTCTGTATGTGTCTCTAGGTCTGAAGTGGGTCTCTTATAGACAGAAAATATATGGGCCTTGTTTTTGTATACATTCACCTGATCTGTGTCTTTTGGTGGGAGCATTTAGTCCATTTACATTTAAGGTAATTATCGATATGTATGTTCCTCTTCCCATTTTCTAAATTGTTTTGGGTTTGTTATTGTAGGTCTTTTCCTTCTCTTGTGTTTCTTGCCTAGAGAAATTCCTTTAGCAGTTGTTGTAGAGCTGGTTTGGTGGTGCTGAACTCTCTCAGCTTTTGCTTGTCTGTAAAGGTTTTAATTTCTCCATCAAATCTGAATGAGATCCTTGCTGGGTAGAGTAATCTTGGTTGCAGGTTTTTCTCCTTCATCACTTTAAATATGTCCTGCCAGTCCCTTCTGGCTTGCAGAGTTTCTGGTGAAAGATCAGCTGTTAACCTTATGGGGATTCCTTTGTGTGTTATTTGTTGTTTTTCCCTTGCTGCTTTTAATATGTTTTCTTTGTATTTAATTTTTGACAGTTTGATTACTATGTGTCTTGGCATATTTCTCCTTGGATTTATCCAGTATGGGACTCTCTGTGCTTCCTGGAGTTGATTAACTATTTCCTTTCCCATATTAGGGAAGTTTTCAACTATAATCTCTTCAAATATCTTCTCAGTTCCTTTCTTTTTCTCTTCTTCTTCTGGAACCCCTATAATTCGAATGTTGGTGCGTTTAATGTTGTCCCAGAGGTCTCTGAGGCTGTCCTCAGTTCTTTTCATTCTTTTTTCTTCTCTGCAGTAGTTATTTCCACTATTTTATCTTCCCGGTCACTTATCCGTTCTTCTGCCTCAGTTATTCTGCTATTGATCCCATCTAGAGTATTTTTCATTTCACTTATTGTGTTGTTCATTGTTGTTTGTTTCATCTTTCGTTCTTCTAGGTCCTTGTTGAATGTTTCTTGCATTTTGTCTATTCTATTTCCGAGATTTTGGATCATCTTTACTTTCATTATTCTGAATTCTTTTTTAGGTAGACTGCCTATTTCCTCTTCATTTGTTAGGTCTGGTGGGTTTTTTACCTTGCTCCTTCATCTGCTGTGTGTTTGTCTGTCTTCTCATTTTGCATATCTTACTGTGTTTGGGGTCTGCTTTTTGCAGGCTGCTGGTTCATAGTTCCTGTTGTTTTTGGTGTCTGTCCCCAGTGGCTAAGGTTGGTTCAGTGGGTTGTGTAGGCTTCCTGGTGGAGGGGACTAGTGCCTGTGTTCTGGTGGATGAGGCTCGATCTTGTCTTTCTGGTGGGCAGGTCCACATCTGGTGGTGTGTTTTGGGGTGTCTGTGGACTTATTATGATTTTAGGCAGCCTCTCTGCTAATGGGTGGGGTTGTGTTCCTGTCTTGCTAGTTGTTTGGCATAGGATGTCCAGCACTGTAGCTTGCTGGTGGTTGAGTGAAGCTGGGTGATAGTGTTGAGATGGAGATCTCTGGGAGATTTTCGCCGTTTGATATTATGTGGAGCTGTGAGGTCTCTTGTGGACCAGTGTCCTGAAGTTGGCTCTCCCACCTCAGAGGCATAGCACTGACTTCTGGCTGCAGCACCAAGAGCCTTTCATCCACATGGCTCAGAATAAAAGGGAGAAAAAGTAGAAAGAAAGAATTAGTAGAAGAAGAAAGAGAGAAAGAAAGAAAGAAAGAAAGAAAGGAGGGAGGAAGGAAGGAGGGAATGAAGGAAAACAGAAAGAAGATAAAGTAAAATAAAATAAAGTCAGAAATATAATAAAGTTATTAAAATAAAATAATTATTAAGAGAAAAACAAACAACCAAAAAAAACGGACGGATAGAGCCCTAGGACAAATGGTGGAAGCAAAGGTATACAGACAAAATCTCACACAGAAGCATACACATACACACTCACAAAAAGAGGAAAAGGGGAAAAAATCATACATCTTGCTCTCAAAGTCCACCTCCTTAATTTGGGATGATTCGTTGTCGATTCATGTATTCCACAGATGCAGAGTATATCAAGTTGATTGTGGAGCTTTAATCCGCTGCTTCTGAGGCTGCTGGGAGAGATTTCCCTTTCTCTTCTTTGTTCTCACAGCTCCCAGGGGCTCAGCTTTGGATTTGGCCCCACCTGTGCGTGTAGGTCACAGGAGGGCGTCTGTTCTTCGCTCAGACAGGACGGGGTTAAAGGAGCAGCTGCTTCGGGGACTCTGGCTCACTCAGGCCAGGGGGAGGGAGGGGCACGGAGTGCGGGGCGGGCCTGCGGCGGCAGAGGCCGGCATGACGTTGCACCAGCCCGAGGCGCGCGTTCTCCCGGGAGAGTTGTTCCTGGATCCCGGGACCCTGGCAGTGGCGGGCTGCACAGGCTCCCAGGAAGCGGGGTGTGGAGAGTGAGCTGTGCTTGCACACAGGCTTCTTGGTGGCGGCAGCAGCAGCCTTCGCGTCTCATGCCTGACTCTGGGGTCTGCGCTTTTAGCCGCGGCTCGCGCCGTTCTCCGGAGTTCCTTTAAGCAGCGCTCAGAATCCCCTCCAGGTACGTTGGGGGTTTCTTGCCTTTTGGGAGGTCTGAGGTCTTCTGCCAGCGTTCAGTAGGTGTTCTGTAGGAGTTGTTCCACGTGTAGTTGTATTTCTGGTGTCTCTGTGGGGAGGAAGGTGATCTCCGCGTCTTTCTCTTCCGCCATCTTCCCGGAAGCCTCCACTTATGCTCGGGCCATACAGCCTTTAATGAATAGAACTAATTTAAAACTATTGTGAGAGAAATGTTGACTTGATATATAATTGATATTTCTATTTCAGAAATATGTAATATTGGAATGAATTGTCATAGTGAAGTATTGAACTTTCAGGGATTAGAGATACGAAAGCATAAATGCACAACCACTTAGAAGGCTTAAGAATAGATGAGACTTTTTGAGACTTAAGAATAGATCTGAGTGTCTTTTGAGATTCCTTTCAGCTTTGAAATTCTATGATATCTATAATATGTATTCACAGCACACATGCACTTATAAAGGGAGTGTACCTGTGCAGTAGGTGACTGTGGATACCCATGATTTACCCAATTGTGTGAAATGTTCTAATGTTGTACTGTTTAGTGATTACCTTGTTAAAACCAAATGATGAGGCTTACTTTGCAGTAGTCTCCACTAAAAGAAATGATCATTACTGTTCTGAATTGTCTTGCAAAGAAGTTAATTCCAGGCAGGAAGAAACAGGGAGAAGTGACTATAAAAACAAATATCTCCATCCTTCTAATAAAGAAGGAGAATTGAGCCTACAATCTGAAGCATGAATAAACCTTGATTGGTTCTGGGTTTAGGGTTGAGCTGCCCCTGGAAGACTTACATAGAAATATGGTCTACTATAAATATATGTAATAGGATATCTATATGAAGATGGAAAGATGGGTCAAAAAATCTTCCCAGAGGAAGTGATATCTAAACTGGTATATAACTGTTTTAAAGCTGGCGTGTGTAAAGGAAATTCCAGGAAGAAGGATAATCATGCATAAGTGGAGAATAAAATATAGTCTTTTGTTTTCCATGGAAAACAATGAGATATAAGACTAGAAAGATATACTGGAGTCAGATAGTAAGTTGTTAGAATATGTAAGTCATGTTAAAGAGTTTGGAGTTTATCTAAGAAATAGGAAGTCTTTTTAGGATTTCAAGCAGGGCACTGAAATAATCAGATAGACATTTTAAAAGCTCCTTCAGGCTGTGTTTTAGAGAAGGGATTAGAACAGGGCAAAACTTGAAATAGACTATTTAGAAGGCTGTGTTAGTAACCTGTGCAGTCCATGTAAGATCTCCTTGTCACCATTTTTTCAATCATGTTCATTCACAGTTCCTGAGCATCCAGCCTAACCTTAGCCACCAGCTATAAATCACTGCAGATCTGTGCCTTTTGTCGTCTTTGTTTTCAGGTTAGAAATGAACAACGGTGTACCCTGCTTAAAGTTCTGTCCTTTGGGAGCAGTTCCCTTTTCTGTTGTCCTCTTGGGTCACCCAAGACTGAGGCTGTTGTGCTGCAGTTGTGCAGAATTCCAGCATATCATGCAGTTTCATCTGTAAACCTGAGTCCCAAATGTTTCTTCCCTAAGTCAACTGGACATAAAAAAACTCCCATGAGGCCATAGGTGGAAGTTGAGGGAGAAGAAGCAGTACAGCAGGGGTAGGTACTATGAAATCTGATTCATCGATTCCTGCAATTTGCTTGTGTCTTCAGGACTCACTTGAGCCTGATCTCTTACATACCCTTCCCACTTGATGTTGGAGTGATCCTTTACTCACCTAAATTCATGGCTTAGGGTGGGGGGATGTTCAGAAGGCACTCTTCCAGCCTCTACCCATTACCCGTGCTAAAGCCACATCCACATTTTTAGGTATTTGATACAGCAGCATCTCTACTTCTTGGTCTCATTTGTTGTCTTGGTGATCTCAGGCTGCTATAACAGTATACCATATCCTAGGTAGTTTAAACAACAGACATTTATTTCTAACAGCTTGGGAAACTAGGAAGTCCAATATCAAGGGCCAGCAGATTTGGTTACTGGTAAGAGCCCTCTTCCTGGCTGGAAGACGGCCACCTTCTCTCTGTGTCCCCACAAGGTAGAGAGAGGCGAAGCTTTGGTGTTTCTTCTTCTTTTAAGGGCACTATCTTATCTTGGGGGCTCTTCCTTTTGACTTCACCTAAACCTAATTACCTCCCAAAGGACCTACCTCTTAATTCTATCACGTTGGGGGTTAGGACTTCATCATATGAATTTGAGGGAGACACAAACATCAAGTCCATAATGATGTTACTATTGAGGAGTTTGGATATTATCTAAGGGAAATGTAGACCTATTTTACCATTTCAAGCAGGCCAGTGATATAGTCATATTTGTATTTTTTAAAACTCACAAAGGCTATATTTTATAAAAAAAAATGGACAGAACTGGGGACAGGAAGACCTCTTAGTGGTTAAGATAATATTTTAACTAAGAAATGCAATTGATATAGACTAGGATAATGGCCATGAAGAGAAAAATTGTATTGGTTTTAGAGATACCAAGAGGTCAACCCAACAGCACTTTGTTATAGTTCCAGTTTGGAGAAGTTGAGAGCTATTAGTATCTTTTATTGAAATTTGGATCACATGGGTGGGAGCTATATTGTCCCCCCACCTGCCCCCCGAAGTGAAATCTGTATGTTCTTTTTCGTTCATATTGTGGTTGAAGTTCTTTCAGGGTATCTGCATGGAGATGCTGAGTATGTGATTGGATATTTAGTTAGGAGAATCTAGAGAGAAACTAATTCATCACTCAATTTTCATAATGTCCATGCTTGAAACACAGAAATAAACAATAGGGTTTTTAAATTTATAGTGTAGTCAGTTGCTTATTTAAGACAAATTATATTAAAATGACACAGAGGAGTAGGCTATTTAATATTTGTTAGCCTCACAGTTTTTCTTCATTTTTCATCATTTTATAAGTGAAGGAAAACTGAAGCTAATAGATATAATATAGCCTACCAACATCTAACAGAATTTAGTGGAGACAGAACTTAAACTCACTTCTTCACGTTGCGCTAACAAAGTCCTAGCAGAAGTACCTTGTTGTTTTAGGACCTCAGGTTTATTGTATATCAAAGGAAGGCAGTCTCTCCCTTCTAATTCAAGAGTCTATAAATTGATGGCTAGATAACCACTGTTCCTGTACAGCCTAAACTTCATAAAACCATGGCAGCAATATGTATAGGCCATTTAATTTCAACTCTAGGCCCAGCCTATAGGACAAATTTGACATTGTTTTTATTTGTTTTACTTAGGAATGTTTGAAGGAGAGAGATGACCAATATTTGTGCAGTCTCAGGACAATATCAGACTACTTGAGGGAAGTGAAGGCCACTACACAATTAGAATAAGATCCCCTCATTTTACTCTCCATAGTAAACAAAGAAATGTTTACAATTAAAAATGGAAGTCTGAACTTTTTAAAATGATCATAGATTTTCCTTGAAAGGATGAACATTTATTTATACGCATTATATTCAGCAACACAAATGACAAGTGCTTTTTAAGGACTATTATTTGGTTCTCTAATGGTTGTCTCCTCCCTTAGGAAATCTAGGGTTACATAATGCGAGGAAGTAAATTGACCTGAAAATGAAGGTTCTAAAAACAAAATAACCACCAACATATATGTTTTGCTCTTTGGTGCCTACCTCTCATTCCCAAAGGATGCTTTAGCAGTATCTAATATTCCTAAAATTTAATAATTTTATGCCCAATTTAGGATGAATCTGCTTTTATGACCTGGTTTTGAATGGCTTGGTGATTTTGACTGGCCTGTACTTTGGCTCAGTAGTCAGTGGGGGTAGAATGTATATTTCACTCTGTTAAATGAAGGAGCAAACTACCTCTTGCATCACAGCTTGATGTTTGCACTAATGAGTTCATCTGCCCAGTCAGATCAGTGGAAGTGATTTTATAAAATATTTACCTTTTGGAGACAGGACCTTAAGAAATTTATTGCCTCTTTGTGGAAGATATTTTCCCACCAGTCTAATAGAGGCAGTGTTAAACATAATGCTGGAAAGGGATCTGAATTTGCCCCACTCCTTTTGGAAAAATACACAGATTATTTCATTTGTTTATTATTTCCATGTGGCCTCAACTTGAAAACTTCAGCTGAATCTAAACTAGCATTAGATTATAGAATATCAGTGGATAGGTCCAGCAGTGTTTTGGACTGTTTGTGGTAGATAATATGTGGAGATGGGCAGAAGGACCTCTTCACAAATTGACCCGAGGTAATTCACTGAGAGGATCAGAACATTATGGAAAATGTATTGGAGAGTTGATGATTTTCAATAGCATGTAGGAATGGAATGAAATGAGCAAAAATCTTTGCTAGTGGTATCATGACTTTATGTCCATAGAGGTGAGGTTACCTAATGCACAAGACTCACAAACTACCAACTCAGTTTTTACATGTTATACTAAGGCTGTTTAAAATAGTACTTTACTCTTTGGGCTTCCCTGGTGGCGCAGTGGTTGAGAGTCTGCCTGCCGATGCAGGGGATGTGGGTTCGTGCCCCAGTCCGGGAAGATCCCACATGCCGTGGAGTGGCTAGGCCTGTGAGCCATGGCCGCTGAGCCTGCGCATCCGGAGCCTGTGCTCTGCAACGGAAGAGGCCACAACAGTGAGAGGCCCGCGTACTGCAAAAAAAAAAAAAAAAAAAAGATTAAAATAGTACTTTACTCTTAGAACTAAGTGAAAATACAAAGTAATAATAAACATTAAAAATCTTCTACTGAAAAAAGAGATCATTTTTAATTGCTGATCTAGTTCTAGTTCTGGGAATATATATCATTAAGATAAAACAAAATATGAGCGAACAGCTAGAAGAATGAGATGAACTCCATGTGGAAGGAAATAAAAAACGTTTAATTGAATGTCTAACTCTTTTAAAAACATCCACAGAGGAATAAGGTGAAATAAAGCCAGAAATACCAGGAGAACAATAAGAGAATGCAAAACAACTAAACAGAGACTTGGCAGGATGCAAAACGAAGAAGAACTCATAACTACACACAGTGGACTTCATCATTCTCTGGACCTCAGATTGCTTTTGACACTCCTGTAGAATAGCAAATATAAAGCCAGGCAGATGGGGCACTTTTAATGGATACTAATAGAAAAATCCTATAATGAGAAATTCTTCCAGGTGGCTAAAAGGAAATGGTACAATAATTTGATCAAATGAAGAAGCAGTACAGAAATATTTAGCAACAGATTTTATAATGGGAATGACTCCTAAACAAACACATGCCCATTGCTTTCACTGGTCCAAAATATTCTGGGTAAGTTGGAAGAGTTTGCTAGTGGTCCTCATACTTTCTAAAAGTGTATACAATATTATGGGGAAAATGAAATATTATCTCAAAATCAGTAAATACCACTTTCTACTAAAAGTACCCTGTGATAAACACTAAGGTATAATTTAAATAGCCAAGTCTCAACATCATAGCTCTCTTTTTGAATGACACTTTTGAACAAAATGCAGCTTTTTGCCTAAACTGTCTTATCAACTATTTGTTCAACAGAAATCTCCCATGTGAAAAACAAAATTTGGCTTGCAGTGTTTTATGCTTCATCTCACATGAATGATAAAGTAATTGGCTATAGTAGAAAACATTAAAAAGTGATGTAGTTTTTTTCTGATCTATATCTATTAAAATGCATCCATGTCCTCCACTTTCTCTATTAGCTCTGACATATTGTCCAGAAGTGAAGCTTTATGCTATTAAAATATTTACAACTATTCCTTTTGTCTAAAGTCACCAAAAATATGCTCATTGTTTCGACTGGGCATACATATAATTTTATACTGAAGAACTATCATAAGATCACAGTTTTAGGAAAAGTCAAGATGAATAAGTAAAATAAAAGAACCGTGAGTCCAATTATTAGTCCAGTGTCAGACCTGAATGGAGGTTAAGAAGACTAAATCCTCTTAGTTTGAGTCAGGAAGAGGGACATCTCATGTGCACATTTGAAGATCAACGACAAGTGTGATCAGAAAAAAGAGTTACTGAGGTCAACTTCACTGTTTAGAAATTAGTCAGTTATTACCCTTAGAGGATAATTTCTGTGGAGGTTTAGTAATTATTTTTTTCTTCTACTTCTTCCTAACAAACTCAGCTAATACATGGTTTAATCTCTTAATATTTATTTTAACTATTTAAACATGGTACTATGAAAGTTTGGAGGAATGCTTAAGGTGGACCTTTGGATACATTCCCTGAAATGATTTGGAAGGAATCTTGGTATCATTCATCCGGATTAATGAGATACATGACTTGGTTGGGAAGCTATGACTTTTTTTTTTAACATCTTTATTGGAGCATAATTGCTTTACAATGTTGTGTTAGTTTCTGCTGTATAACAAAGTGAATCAGCTATACATATACATATACCCCCATATCTCCTCCCTCTCATGCCTCCCTCCCACCCTCCCTATCCCATCCCTCTAGGTAGTCACGCAGCACAGAGCTGATCTCCCTGTGCTATGTGGCTGCTTCCCACTAGCTATCTATTTTACATTTGGTAGTGCATATTAATGTCAGCACATTCTAAGTGTTGAATTTTTACTCATGCTTTACTACATATACAATAGAAACATTACAAGATGGCATGTAAAGAGGAGAGATGATTGGAATCCAGCTTCTCACTTGTGGCTCTTCCCATCTCTTCTTTGAGTTTGATCTCAACTCTAGTATATTTTACTGGCTTCCCATTTTCTTTTTTTTCAAGTAATGCCTTCACTTTCCTGTTTCTCCATACTCCATAATCCAGTTCATCTTCAGCTTATTGATGTACTCTTATGTGTGTTCAGTTCTGTAACAACGAACTATTAATTAAAGCTTCTTATTTTACTCTCAGATTGCTTCTCATGAATTCTGTTGGAGGTGGCCTGGTATTTCTGGAAACAAGAATTACCTCCCTGGCACCTTGGGAAGTCGGATGTTGATAAATTTCTAGAATTCTTTGGAGACGATTTCACTCTTGTGTCAGAGATGAATTTTCTATGCAATCCATTGAATGTATGATAGAGAAAACCTGATTATGGGTTGGAAAATGGTGGAAAGGGAGAAGCAAAAGATGACAGTGGATAGAGGAACTTGGTAGGTCACAGAGAACTTTCAAAATGAAATAAAAATGAAAGAGAGAGATTTTGTGGGCAGGAAATTAGATTTCTACATATAGTTATCAAAGCACCTTTGGTTCAGTGAGTACTAATTACAGCTAGTTGGCATCTCTTAGATAATGTAACCATGCCAAAAAAGCAGTCTTGATAGCAAAGAGTCTCTAATAAAGGACCTCCAATCTCTTTCACTTGTAGGTAAAAGTTTTAATGATAAAAATGTTCAAAAAAAAGTAATTCACATTTCTTTTTGGGAGAGTGTGACCATTATTGCCACATTCTTATGCCAAATTTGGTTTTTACAGTGAATTTCCACTGTGGATTCTGAAGACAGGATATTAAGATATATGGCCTTCATAGGAGTTCATTTAGCTCTCTCTATTGTGGACCTAATATAAATGCTTTTAAATGACTCTGTGTGTGTGTGTGCGTGCGTGTGTGTGTAGCAAAAATGTTATGAAATGTTATGGATTCTAAGAGAGTTACTACCTGAAAACTGTAGTTGGGTATCTCTATGAATGTATTTTTAAATATGCAGCTATACCATGGCCTGGCACTCTTCAATAAATAAGTATGGGGAAAAAAATCTCTTCAAACAGCACCTCTCATAAGGGCTATGAAATACCTGACAAGACAACAGTTTGGACTTCCATGCTGTGTTCACAGTCTATTCATTATTCTGTAGTGCTTTCTGCTAATCACTTATTATTGTGCAAGGTGAGCACAGTTAACCTCTTTAAAGAACTCTGATCCAATATTGAATCACTTTCATAAAGATTCTTGGAGCACAGGATCAGTTTGGCTCAATCACACAAAACCCTGGTACAGTTATTGTCAAAATAGTCACTACTTTTAATCAGATAAATTGATTAAGACTCAGTTTAGGTATGTAAAAAGGCAGTTAGGATCTGGGAAATCTCTGCAGATGAGTTAGATTTTTGCCTGAAAGGGGGATTAGGGCTCAATTTCTTGGTGGAAAGGGCTTTGGGGAGCTTCAGTAGTAGAAAGCCAAAGCTTGCAAACAGTTTATTAAGACTACACTCAAGCAGAAGGGAACAAAGTAGAAATCCATTTACTGGAAATGAAGTGAAAAGGTAGAGCCTTAGACACAGCATCGTGGGAGAAAATATTCTGCCTTCAGATCTGAAACACCTGTTTCCTGTGGTATTATCAGAAAATGATGTAGTTTCCAAATCTCCTGTGCATTGAATTGAGGGCCTTGGATTCCTCCTAAAAACAAATGGGTTCCATGTTGTAGGGTAATGCTTAGTCCAAAGGTCAGAGTCTGGAATTCCAACTCAAGGAAAGGAAGGATTTGGGGAAAAGGTCCCTGGCAGATTTTGAGAACTTTGAGTGTTATCTGACCCGCTGGACAAGATTTCTTAACTTATAAAGTCAAGGTTGTATAATTTGTTTCCGTTCTGTTTTGATGTCTATTAAATTCTATTAATGAATGCCAAAACTGAATAATTAATGACAGAAAATACTTTTTTTGACTATTTCTATTTTCTAATAGTTTTCTAGATAATTATCCTGTTTTTAAAAGGCTGGACTAGATTTTGAAATATGAGCCACATTTAAAAATATATAACAGGAGTGGAAATAGGTACACTAGAATTATTATACAACATGTTGAAAGTTAGGCCTCTTTATATGTAGTTTTCAGTGAAGATAAAAACCCTAATTAAGCCAGTGTATGAATTGACTATTGATATTTCTTGAGGGACCAGAAATGGAAGACAACCATTGTATTAGAAATTACTTCAAATGCTTCCTGTCTGTGCAATCTGAAAGAAAAATACGTGAAGTAGATAAATCAGATTTACTTCAGGTCTAGTCACACATTGTTTCAACGGTTTCAATATCCACTCCTTAAATTATTAAGTTCATTTCTATGCTGAAAAATGTTTACCACAATTACATCCTGCTGGTGTGTTTCCCAGGTCATTATTTTAACACTATATAATACTTCTCAGATGTACTTCTTAACAAAACCATGAAAAAAAAAAAACATGAATTAGTCACTTGTAGGCTCGTAGCAAGTGGATTAATGTAAAGGCATCCTGCTTTGACTTACAACCTCTTCTCAGTACAGTGGTTATAACTGTTGAACACCGTGAGACAGGACAAAGAGCAATCCTAATTGAAAGTAGGCAACAGGATACACATTTTTGTCTTTTTAAAAATAGTGTCTATTTTAAATTATATCTAACTGCAACTGCCTCCTGTAATAGAGATGTTGGATAGCCAATTTGATATATACATTTAGAGTTCAGAGGAGAGGTTTGGGATACAAGTAAACATGCGTGGGTTACCAGAATTTAGACAACATTTAAAGACCTTGGGTTGGATGAACTCTCCGGTGGAGTTAAAGTAATGTAAACAGATGTTAGAGTATATCAGAAGACTAAACCCTGAGACTTTCAATTAACTCAGAATTCAGGATGGTGGGGAGTAATCACAAAAAGAACCCAAGAAGCGGGAGCCAGGGAGGTAAGACGAGAACCAAGAGAACAGTTGTCCCAAAATCAAGAAAAAGGAAAGTTTAACAAGTATCACAGAAAGGTCAAATAAATGACTAAGAATTTACATTCTAAAGAGCAATTTTGGTTGGAGTGGTAATAACAAATCCTGAACCCTGAGTGGGTTCAAGAGAGGAGGAGACATGGGAAGGGAGGAGATATGGAGTACAGACAACTCTATTTAAGGCTTTATCTGTAAAGAAGAGAGGGAAGTGAGGTAGACCAGTGGGGTCAAGGGAACGCTATATTTCTTACAGAAAAGATTGCTTGCAGTGTGTTTGTCATTCAAAGCCTTTTTTACATGAGTTATATATTAAACTGAATTAGGACTAATAAAAGCCAGGAGTATTATATGTGTTCTTTCCTTTGAAGTAAAAAAGATGACCATTAGACCTCTCTCTAGGAAAGGAACGCACTGTATAGGTTGTTAATTGTTAACGTTTTCAATAGAGTTTTTATTTATTTATTTTATTCTTTAAACAGCTTTATTGGAGTATAATTGCTTTACAATGGTGTGTTAGTTTCTGCTTTATAACAAAGTGAATCAGCTATACATATACATATATCCCCATATCTCCTCCCTCTTGCGTCTCCTTCCCACACTCCCTACCCCACCCCTCTAGGTGGTCACAAAGCACCAAGCTGATCTCCCTGTGTTATGCGGCTGCTTCCCACTAGCTAGCTATTTTACTTTTGGTAGTGTATATATGTCAATGCCACTCTCTCACTTCGTCCCAGCTTCCCCTTCCCCCTCCCCGCGTCCTCAAGTCCATTCTCCATTCTCTACGTCTGCGTCTTTATTCCTGTCCTGCCCCTAGGTTCTTCAGAACCATTTCTTTTTTTTTTTTTTTTAGATTCCATATATATGTGTTAGCGTACGGTATTTGTTTTTCTCTTTCTGACTTACTTCACTCTGTATCACAGACTTTAGGTCCATCCACCTTACTACAAATATTATTGCAGCAAAAGTAAGGATTTTGGAGTTAGGCAGACCCAAGCTCAAATCTGTACACTGCTTTGGTGTGTGTTCAAGGTTTACACTTTTGAGTTGTTTCTATACAGTGCTGGTTACAAGTACAGACATGGAGTCGTTGCTTACAACCTGTGAGGTGGTAGTAATTGATGGGTTTTTTTTCCCTTCATTGTTTGATGTTTATTCTTAAGGAAATAACATTTTTAAAAGTTCTGAGCTTTAACAGTTCATTCAAAAAAGTTCTACGTGTCTGATAAGCACTCAGCAAATGTTAATTACCATCATGCTGAGAGCCACTTATCGCTTCCAACCAGACAAATGAACTCAGGCTAGCCACAATAGTTTCTCGGAAGCTGCTTACTGTCATAGAGCCCAGTCTAAGGATATTCAAGAAATTCATTGCAACAGGGAAACAGCCTTAAAGATCATCTTATATGAATATGTTAGTATTCAGTGTATGCAAGAAAGAACAATCCTCCTGTAGACATTATATTCTAGAGATGTAGTGAATGCTAGTCTGTTTTTGGCCAACCAGCATGAACAGTTCCTGCTTATGTTAGGGATTTTTGTGAGTCTGAGTCTTGATGAGGTGATTCTGCCTCTACCCATGAAAATTGTCAAAGACCAGATATTTGTTCTCTCAGATTCATAGAAGCTGAGGCATGTCACAGAAAAATTGCATCAGAGAAGTTCAACAGACCAGGAAGATTTTATTCAAGACTATAGAAATAGGGGAGAGAGATTAAACTCAAGACCCCTGAAACAAAAGGTGGGGACATTTTTGAATGCTGGGGTGAGCTAGTGGAAACTTACTGGAGAATGTTATGGGGGACTGGGCCAATTAGCAAACATAATTAGACCATTTGTGTTTGCTAATTGGCACTTATCAAAATTAGACCTCTACCTTTCCACAAAGACTGGGAGATAGGGGTGCTATCTTCTGTGATGATTATATTTCAAATGGATGGCTCTCAAGTCCTTGAAAAAGACATTTCTGAGTTGTAAAACTGGCAGGAGGCTGAGAGAAGATTTACATCTCAAAGAGGCAGAGAAAGAATTTACAATTGTAATTTTTATAGTAAATTCTTTAAGCAAAGGGATGTCAGGAAGAAACCAGTCGAAAGTTTAGTCAAGCTGAAGGAAATGTTAAGGCTATGCTTCTTGATCTGAAGAAGGCAGGTAATAAATGCTTGGTCAATTGGCTGCTACTCTGGGGACCTTTAGAATTTATCCTGGTCTTAGCATCCAGAGTCTAGTGCCCACTGGGAAGTGCGGAGGTAGTGTTGGAGTTGAAGGTCCTGCAGACCTATTAGACAATGATGTCTGATGGTGGCAGCACCCATAACCTCTTTCCCATAACTAAACTCTCCCCATGACTATATTCATGGCTTCTTAGACTTAGTTCCCGTCCGAATTATGAGCCTGGTTTACCAGCATATTTTTGATTTACTGAACACTCCAATAGCTTGACAAAAGTAGTCTTGCTGCTCAGTTAACCAGAATTTATTTTTTCTTTTGTTTTCAGTGAAGCACACTGATTGCTCTTTAATGTTTCTCTGGATACATTTTGCACATTTTTACACTGGATCATATTTCTTTTATGCCTCTAGGAGGAGTTTTATTTACTCCTGTTTGGCACTCCTCTGTCATCATCATCACCAGGCATTCATTCTTACATTGCCTGCAAAAGTAGCAACAGTTCCACATACCATAGCTTTCCCTCAAAAGAGTATCCTTTTCCAGAACAAAAGATGAAAACTAATTAAAACTCTAGTTGTAACTAAAACAACTGGGAACACCACATTCAGCATAACTAAGGATGTAGGATATCTGCCAAAAATGTGAATTCAGTTTTTTTATTGATTCATGTATAGACATAAAAATGTGAAGGGTACAAATGTACTTGTTCAGTACATTATCCTCTTAGTTCTTTATGTGATTATTTATTGTGCATTATTATAATATTCTCCAGTATTCTATTTTTCCTCTTTCCTTCCTCCTCCTTTCTTTCCTTTGAAACAAGTATTTCTTCAACATCATTTAGGTTACCAGTATAGTGTGAGATACTCTGAGGAATATTTGAAATGTAGAAAAAATTAGTTCCTAACTGGCCTATGGTGAGGAGTACTTTGTGGTCATTACAGCAGTGAAAACTTACAGAAACGTAGGGGATCTACTCCATGGTATAAACTAGGGAATGTCCTGAGTACAAGGAGGTTCAACTGCCCGTATACATGGAGCATTATGGTATAATGAAAATGGGCTAGTCTAGAAATTAGAGGATCTGTTATTTGTTATCTTCATGATGTGAATTACTCTTCTTGAGTCTGGAGTCTTGTTGAGTCATTTGGAAAATAGGGATAATAATAATAAGTGGCTACGTTACAAATTGTGATGAAAGTCAAATAGTGTAATAATATATGTGCAACCTATGAATCAATAATGAAGGCCTGTGTACATGTAGATCATTATTAATTTTAATTAATAATGATATAATGTATATAAATAAGTTAGCATAGGAACTAACTCATTTTAAGTAGTGAACAAATATTATTTATATTACTATTATTATTATTACACATATTTCTACCCTTCCTTGCTTCACGGCTTGATAACATTACCCAACAACATTATCTCTCTAAAGAGTTCTTTACTCTTGAGGCATATCAAAAGAGCAACATTGGGGCTTCCCTGGTGGCACAGTGGTTGAGAGTCCTCCTGCCGATGCAGGGGACACGGGTTTGTGCCCTGGTCCGGGAAGATCCCACATGCCGCAGAGCGGCTGGGCCTGTGAGCCATGGCCGCTGAGCCTGCGCGAACGGAGCCTGTGCTCCGCAATGGGAGAGGCCACGGCAGTGAGAGGCCCGCGTACCGCAAAAAAAAAAAAAGAGCAACATTGTTAGTTTGTGGTCTCCAAACTTTTCAATAGCTGCTCCTCTTCTCCAGTTGCTCCAATCAAAAACCTTGGCATTATCCTTCACTACTCTTCCTGTCATACATCATATCCCATCCCTCAGCAAGTCTTATAGGTTATATCTTTGAAATGCATGATAAATTTGCACACTTCTCACACAGTGACAGTTATCATTTGTGAAGGATACCCATCCACCATCATCTCTTTAACTGAACTACTGCAGTAGCTTTGTAGTGGCCTTCCTGCTTCCACACTTGGTGCTCAACACGGAAGACGTAGCGATTCTTTAACATGTAAAACTGATCATGTCATTCCTCTGCTTAAGGTTTTTCCTTGGGTTTCTGTCATCACACAAGGCCCAACGTGAATGTCTCTGCTACATCTTTCCCTTCATCTCTTTTATTAGTCACCTTTTTCAGTGGCCTGTTTCTTTCACTCTGGAAAGCCAAAATTATTCTTGCCTCGGTTACTTTGTAGTCGCCAATCCCTCTGCTTGCCACTTTCTTTCAAATACCGCTCTGTTCAAATACCGCTCTTCACAGAATCCTTCACTGACCATTCTATCCAAATCACAATCTGTGTTCCTCTCTAGCACTTGTCCTGCTTATTTTTTCCTCATAGCACTTAAGCCTACTTTACATTATATACAGTGTTTTGTATTTGTTTATCACAAGCTCCATGAAAGCACAGATTTTGTCTCCACTGCTTTGTTGTCAGAGACTAGACCAGTGCATAGCATGTGGATGGAACTCAATACATTTTTGTGGAAAGAATGAATGAATTAGTTAAAAATGAGGTATCTATTATTTCTCTAGAGATCAAATTTTCTGGATTTTTCTTCTGTAAGCTTGGTTATGGTGGAAGATAGATGTTTCACATCTAAAACAATGAAAAGATTAAGGCGAGATTGCTTCCAACTTTTATTAATCAAAGAAATATAAAAATAAAGACACAAGAAAGTATTAGCAAGTCCCATTATTATTTTTGATCACCATGAGTGCAACAGTATTGTTATATGTGTTAATCAAAGTGCCACTGAATATAAAATTTGGCATTTTAGTCTATGAAACTTTGATTTGGATAAAAGTGTACTTTGAGGCTTTGTAAAATATAGAGAATTTCTTCCAAAGCCCAGTGCACGTTAGTGGACCTTTACAGGTGTGAATCCTTAGGTTGGACCTATGCTTTTTACGGGCCATGGTTATGGAGGTAGAACCTTGATAATTTGACCTGATGGAGGAATAGGTTATATATATATATATATATATATATATATATATATATATATGCCTGCAGATGTTTCTGGACCATACTTCTAAAAATGTCAGTTAAGTGAGGATAATATAGCAAAGTTGAAGAACTGAGCTTTTGAATTCAGACTTAAATTCATCCTGGTTCTGCTATTTATTAGTTATATGAGCTATGACGTTATTGAACCTATTTCCTTAACTATCAAAAGAAGATAATAGTATATACTAATTGAATAATATCGTAAGTGAATAGTTGAAAGAATTGAAGAAGTTATCACAATGTCCCTGGTATAAAGTTATAAATGATGGTAGTGACAGTATGATGTTGATGATGTCACCAGGATTTCCACCTTCGCCTCTTACGTCTTTCTGTTACACTGTAGCACTGGAATACCTCCCCATCACCAGCAGGTTCCATAAGAGACACAAAAACATAAACAGTTCTTTCCACAATTGAAAAAAATGCATTCTCATATTTTTTTCACTGTTGTGTTTCTAGTAGTGACGTGCAACTTCCAGACCTGACTGGTCATCTAGATTCAGGGCTCTTCTTTCCACCTGAACACTATTTGCTCCATGAACCCTGACCCTTAATCTTCTTTTATATCTGTTGTGAAGTAATATTATTTGACTTGCTAGACTTTTCATTCTGGCCTATACTTCATTTTCCCTTCCCTGCTTCCATGTTGACTTGAACAAAAATCAAGAAACAAGCAAAGATTCTAATATTTTTGCTTATAGTGTTTCAAAGGATTTCTTTTGTTCATTTGTATTTTTACTCATTCTCTAATTTGTATGTGTTAAGGATGAGAGAAAAAAGAAAAAAATTGGGAAGCAATGATATATAATCCCAGAGGTCATTTTTGAAAAATTAAATTGTCATTCGAAGAACTACAGCTTTTTTCCACCTATTAGGGAAGGTTTTTCACTTTGTTATTTATTTTTTCTCGAAAAAAAACAAATAATTTTCACAAAGAAACAAGGATATTAATATTTGGGTAGAATACTTGCAGCCTGAATGACTTATTTCACAGCTCTGTGATGACTAGAACAAGATATAATTTTGGAACAGGGAAGATGCTGTATTTCTCTGCATGTTCCCCTAATTAATATGTCAGCTATAATGTTCAGTAATCAGATGCTTGGGATATAATAAGTGCAGAAGATAAATTTGTTGACTGGAAGCTAAAGTAGTTAATTTCTAACTTTGGGCAACTAAATGACTGATGTTCAATTCTAAATAAATCAGAAGAAATGAATAAAGGTGCAATTACTTATTTTACCCATTGTTATTTGATTCTTAACTTCAAATGTGCATATCTTTAAAAAGAGAAATGGGCCTTTAATTTGTCTTGGATTGAAATTTATATGGTATTTTGGCAGATTTCTCAATTTAGTAGTAGCCATGACCGTCTCTGAACTTGTTCATTACACACGCACATACATACATTTATGTTCATATATATCTCCCCAATAATTAAGAAGATGCTTTTATTCAGGCTATTGCCATAAGGTTGTGTTCATTCATGAGGAATGTGTCAAAGAAGAGAGAGAAAATCTGAGGTTTTTATAGAGGCAGGTAAATGAGAGAGTCATTAGGAAAGGTGGACAGAGGATCTCCATTAGAAGGGTGGGAGGTTTATTTGGGGATATACAAGGGCAGAGTGGTCTATTATAGTTAGCTATTTCTTGGAACACAAAAATGTATGCAGAGGTAGGGGTAGATTTCTTAACCTTTGCTACTTTCTGGGAACTCAGGGCTTAGATAAAGTTCAGCATTGTCAGTTGCTTTCAAAATTACACCAGGAAAGAAGGGATTCAGTTTTAGAGAGGGGAATATTTGGTTTTTAATTTCTCATTTTGAGAAGATTTTTATTGGTTTTATGTTTTCCTGGTATCTTGAGAGGAAGTGCTACCCCAAAACTGGGTTTGCCTCTTGGTGGGTGTCGAGCCAGAAGACATAACCAAGCCAAAGTTTGGAAGAGGGAAGTATTTATTACTTGCTGCAAGTATGGAAGACACCAGGGATCTCTCCCAAAGCAGTGTCTCCCCAAGGGCAAAACTGGGGAAGTTTGAAGTTAAGGCTATGTGCATATTCATGAAGGGGCTGGGCAGAGTCTAAGCTTTAATTGATTGAAGTCACAGGGGTCGGAAAAGGTCAACATCATCATCTCTTAAGTTCCAGTTGATCTCCTGGCTGAGTGCCCAGGGTGGAGGGCAGGGGGAGTTTAAATTCTGCACAACAGCTCAAGAAAGTGTTTCAGGCTAGTCCTTACCATTGAAACAGAACTAGGAGTTCTTACAACTGATTTGTTATCTTTGCTATTGTTACTTCTCTTGCTTGATAACAGTTTGTTCTTTTGTTTCCTTAAGATTATTACTGAGACCTGTTTTATGGCAAGCATTGTGGCCAGGCTTAGATCTCAAAATGGCTTAGGCCCAAAAATGGCTTCTCTTCTGTCGAGAAAGCCATGCCTGGTTCTCTTTCTTTGGGGAGCCCCCTACTCTATCTGATTACAAAATGTGAAAGGAAATTGTATCTGAGGACTTCGTATTTCTGTTTTGGGATAAGAGGTCAATTTGATAATAACAGAATATCATAGTTATTATTTTTTAGTTTGGAGATTTGGATATGGGTGATTTTGTTCTCTGGGCTGTGTTTGCACTTGAGACTAACTGTCCTCCTTTCTTCATGACTCCTTTGTTTACTTGCCTCTATAAAGTCCCAGGTTTTGTCCCAGTTTTTCATACATTCCTCTTTAATAAGCATTCCTCCTATTTCAGGAGCCGGAATAAAATTGTTTCCTAAATTGTCTGGGACATTTTGCCTTTCACAAAATCAATTAAAAGTCTATGATGAGTTTGGATCACATTAACAGTACTTGGGCATAATTTGTTATGGGAGCTAAATAGGGGTGATTTTTTGACAATGCGTTTTAAAATTCAGTTAAATAATGTATTG
Organism: Phocoena phocoena; assembly: GCF_963924675.1. Lineage (NCBI taxonomy): Eukaryota > Metazoa > Chordata > Mammalia > Artiodactyla > Phocoenidae > Phocoena > Phocoena phocoena. Next base: position 42,514,081 of record NC_089224.1, on the reverse strand, counting down.
TCATAACCAAGTTTTAAAGAATTTAGGAACAACATAATAGATGTTCTCCTCAAAAGGCTATCATTTGGGGAAAGGTAGGCACTATGGAAAATAGTGAACATGGTCAAATGGAAGCAAGGTTGGGATGGTCCTAATATTCCTAGTTTCTCCCCTTGGGGTATTCAATCTGGTTATGTTACCAGGCCCTTTCTAGATTCTTGGGCAACAATATCGTGGAAATGAATATCGCTTCCATAAAACTCTTAGGCAATCAAAGCTTTTTATTAAGAGAGATAGCTTGTGTACAAGGTGATGCAGAAATTTGGCCTCTGTGCACTGGTACTGAATTGAATTTCAGAGACAGTTTTGGGTGAAGTGGAAAGAATAGCTTTATAGCGGCCTAATGCCCTCAAAACTGTACGTCCTGACCTGGAGGGGATAGTGAGGAGTTTTATCGTAATGGTTCAAAGAGGAGGGCATGATCAGCTTGTGGACATCTTCTGATAGGTTGGTGGTGAGGTAATTGGGAATCAGCACCATCAACCTTTGGATCCACCCGGTCTGGGGTCTACATGCTTGTGAGCAGCATACTGTTAACTTCTTTCACCTGGTGGTGGTTTCTTCTCTTTTCTTATACTCAAATAAACAGACCCAGAATCTGCTTCTTAGGCCAGTCCAGGCCACTTTTTTCCTAGAGTCTGCTTTTTTTCTTTAGCTCTTCCTTCCAAGTAGATTTCTGGGCTATGGAAGGTATTAAGATTCAGATTCGGGCAGGGAAGGGAATGTGGGTAGGTGTGTTCATGAGGGTGACAAAACAAGAAGGCTCTTTAGATTACAATCTGAGGCTGCAGACTTCATTCATACTTCTCTGGGTTTACCTGGTATTTTTGTATCCTAGGGCTGCCATAAAGAAAAGTATCACAAACTGAGTGGCTTTAAAGCGAAGAAATTTATTTTCTCAGTTCTGGAGGCTACAAGTCCAAAATCAAGGTGTTGGCAGGCTCATGCTCCCTTTAAAGGCTGTAAGCAAGAATCCTACCTTGCCTCTTTCTAACTTCCTCACTTCCGGTGGCTCCTTGGAATCCTTGGTGTTCCTTGGCTGTAGCTTCATTACTCCAAGCTTTGCCTCCCTTGTTTCATGGCTTTTCTTTACTGCGTGTCTTCAGGTGTGTGTCTTTTTACAAAGCCACCAGTCTTTGGATTTAGGGCCCATCCTAATCTAGCATGACCTCATTTTAACTAATTACATCTGCAAAGAAACTTCTTCCCAAAGAAGGTCATATTCTGAGGTTCCAGGCAGACATGGATTTGGAGGGAACACTATTCAATACAGTACACTGGCTAATAACTAATTGCTACTTTGCTTTTTTCTTCAATTTCTCCTGTGCATATATCTTGTTCAAGAATATCATTATCAAGCACTACTTCCAGATACATTGTTTTCCTGGCATTTCTGGCTTGCCTCGCTATTAGGCCTCCTATGAGCTGGTGGCAAAAAGCCTTCAAGCAGAGAGTTTTAGACACTCACAGTAAGTGGCCTTTGTAGGGTAGAGGTGAATGCAGAAGAAATGTGGGTAGGTCATGGGTAATGACTGCTGCAGGAATCTTCTTTTAAATTCTGTTTTTCTGAATGACATGATACTACATTTTAAAAAGAAGATGTGTTCCTTCTTCCCTTTTAGTTTGGAAAACATACTATTTATATGCATATTACATATTTTTATAATCTGAATAGTCAACAGATTATACAAAGTAGTTAAAGCCTCAAAGAAGAACTAAAGCTAAACCATTCCAAAGTTGGTGTTGTGATTTTTGGTAGACTTACCACCTCCTTCTGTTATTGGATGATATTTAAAGTAATGATTTTTTAAAAACATGATACCTCACCTAATAACATGATTTTCCTCTTAATAAATAATACATACCTTACAGTACAGCTGGAAGCAACATACCTCAGAGCTGTGCAATGCTATGAGTACTTTATTAAAATTTTAATCTAGTCAAAGTATGTGTATAATTATATTTGCCTTATTTTTTCCTCCAAACTTTAACTCGGTCAGCCATTCTATATAGCACAGAATTTTAGTGTGTTGATTATGCATTTATCTGTGCTCGAAGCAGATCCAAAACAATCATCAGAAGAGAATCCTGTTCCCTCCAGGCACAACTCAGAGAGAGGTGGAATGGCATTGTAATTGGTTAAAACTCCTCATTAGGCTCTTCTGCTTTCAAAAAAAGATTCCAACTTTACCTACAGTGCATTTGCTTATTAGGATGTATGGCTTTTTTAGGGTAAGCTGGGACGAAGTGAGAGAGTAGCATTGACATATATATACCACTAAATGTAAAACAGATAGCTAGTGGGGAAGCAGCCGCATAGCACAGGGAGATGAGCTCGGTGCTTTGTGTCCACCTAGAGGGTGGGGATAGGGAAGGTGGGAGGGAGACGCAAGAGGGAGGGGATATGGGGATATATGTATATGTATAGCTGATTCATTTTGTTATACAGCAGAAACTAACACAATAATGTAAAGCAGTTATACTCCAATAAAGATGTTAAAAAAATAAAGTAAAATAAAAATAAAATTTTAAAAAGGCAGAATATAGTCATAATTCAGAGACAAAAATTTTGAATGCACGGTTACTCAATATTTATTGAAAGCTTATTTGAGATAGTATCAATCAAGGAAGTCTGCTTAAAGGATGTGGAGTCTATCCCTTTTTTTCCTGATATTCAAAACTAATTCTCTGTATTAATTCAGATCACTAAAGAACTGGATTCTTAGACTACCTTATATTTCTCTGACACACGTCTTCAAACAATTGTCTTTACCGTGGTTTCCTTTTTTATGATTTTATAAAAGAAAATTATGAAACTTATCAATGCATCCACTGTAGCAATAGGGAAAATTGTACAGTCCCTTTTATCATATACTATTGTCTTTATGTATACCCACCAGAAAAATTCCCCTCTGAAACTCATCATTTATACGTGCTAATCTCAGCAACAAATATAGTTTTCTATTTGAATTGTCTGTGGAACAAGAGTATACCCAGTGTAGAACTGACCAGTGTGATTTTGATGAAAATGAGAGTTTACATTGCTGTTTTCAAAATAGGGTTATTATCAAAGGGATTGTGTTATGAACGCATTTTTAGTTATTCAAAGGCTGTTGTTAAACCAAGTTCTGTTTTTTTCTTCTGAAAACACTGTAATTCATTTTATACCTTCCTGAATTAAAGCATACCTTCCCTAATGCCTAAAAATGGCATTGCATTGGGTGAATTTCCCTCTGAGAAGTCCAGTCTGTGAAAGTCAGATATGAATAGAATGATCTGCCCTAAGCAGAATTACACAATACATTTCTGCCTCCACTGCAGAAAGGTTCTTATTCAAATTAGATAGGGTTCCTTTTGTTTTTTGTTTTTTTTTTTTACCCTGGGATAGCTACTGCATTCGCGTGCATTAAAAACATCAAGAAGATGTTCATAAACATTACATTCCCACTTGCAAAATGTATTTCTTTTTCAACTTGTAGATTGGGACATATGTACTATCTAAGGAGACATCTTTTTCAAAGATTTTGATTAAAAATCATGATATATTATAATGACAAATTCTTTTTAGGTCATTCAATATGACATATATATGAGAGTATCAAAAACGGTAGCTGCTTTCATCCAGTCTCCATTTGTTGCAAACTCTATTTATGTTTAATTAGATTCTGATTAAAGTAATGAATATACACCAAGGTAACTCAGGAAAGGGTGATTATGTCTTAATATGTCTTTGCCTTTTAATTTCTTTATTAATTTTTAAAAAACATTTTCTTCTCAGATCTGGGGGTGGTTTACACAAAGCCTGCTGAGCCATTGTGAACTCAATATCAGTCTTTCAAGGGCCAATCATTTGCTAATAGTTTTTTGTACAGTAATTCATTAGAATAAAACTTTGCAAATTCATAGCAAATAATCACTTGTAAACTTAAATAAGATGTCTGCCTTATTGATAAACTCAATTTATGAAAATATTGCCTGCTTTCGGTCCTTTCTTCATAAAATGTAACATTAGCTAATATCTGACATTTCATATTTTAGAAATATAAGCATAAGACTTCTTGCTGAGAGGAATAATAACTGACTATAATAACTAAGAAGAACTTATTTAAAATAAATGATTGTATTTGACAATAAAACAGGGGTCATAATTACTATTTAATAGCTATTTCCCAGTTGTAGATATAAATTCACATCTGTTTTTTCCTCAGGGACAAATAACGTTAGTTAAGTAAGTCTTGGCTTGTAAGTGTGAAAAAAAAAAATACATATAGAGAAAGTAACTATCACCAGTCTTCAGTTTTCTGTAGTGGGAACTCTTCTTTTGAAAGAACTTCACATTGCTGACTTTGATTTTAATGGTTTGCTCTACTCAAATATATATTTCAGATAAAGTGAAATTAGTGAGAATACACACCCATAATATCTGTAGTCTACTTAAAAGAGGCAGAAGGGCACTTTCTCTGACATAGTTAATTTTTTTTAATCCACCAAATTCCTATTTTATTGAAATCTCTCTGATCATAGAATATGTAGTTTTAATAAGCTTTGTTTTTTTTAAAATAATAGGCTATGATTATAATATGGAACTCTATGACTTTAGAAACTCAAGTCAAATATTTTTAGAAGAGTTATTATATTATACGGTAAAAGTTGGCGTTTGACTTTCCATGATTTTCATGTTAGATGGTCTAATACCATTTGGAACCTATTTCTTTTTCCACCCCCCTCTCCTTGCTATAACTACAGTTTTGCCCAAATGATCCTTCAATGATTGTATCCAAAATGTACTGTCCAGGAAACTATGATAAGTCTAGGTGTTCTTATGAAATAAATATTGCATGGTCCAATGCAAAAAGCACAACTATGAAGTCACAGAAAACCTGAGTTCACATTCAGATCCATCATTTACTAATTATACAATCCTGGGCAAGAATATTTAACCTTTTTGTATCTGCTGTCTCATCTTTAAAATAGAAAAATAATACTTAACTCGTTCATCTTTTGCTGAACATTAACTAAGACAGTGTAAGCAAAGGTCTAGATATACTACCTTGTCCAACCCAATCATTCTGTAAAGTTTGGTGTATTGGTCAGGGTTGTCCAGAGAAACAGCACAAATAGGAGATATATAGATATATTATAGATATAGTTAAATAGATCTCCATATATATATTATTTATTTATTATAAGAATTGGTTAATGTCAATGGTTAATGCCAATGGTTAATGCCAATGCCAATGGTTAATAACCATTATGGTTCACATAATGGTCAATGTGAAGTCCTGTGATCTGTTACCTGCGAGCTGGAAAACCAGGAAAGCCCGTGGTGTGATTCAGTCCTAAGGCCTGGGAACTAGGGGAGCTGATTGTGTCCGAGTTCTAGTCCAAAGACTTAGAAATCAGGGCCAGAAAGGGTGATGGTGTAGGTTCAGGTCTGAATCCAAAGGCTTAAGAACCAAGAACACTGATGTACAAAGGAAGGAGAATATGGAAGTCCTGGGTCAAGAAAAGAGTAAATTCTCCCTTCCTCTACCTTTTTGTTTTACCCAGGCCCTTAAGGGATTGGATGAAGACCACTCTTGTTGGTGAGGGAGATCTTTTTTACTCAGTCTACTGTTCAAATGCTAGTCTCTTCCAGAAACATCATCACAGACACTCAGAAATCATGTTTCATCAGCTATCTGGGCGTCCGTTAGCCCACTCAAGTTGACTGACACCTAAAAGTAATCATATGAACCATCACATTTGGTTTCTTCCCTTCTTCCACGTTTACCTTGCGTCACAGCACAGATGTTTTTTGTTTGTTTTGTTTTATGTTTTATATGGGGTTTTTTGTTAGATTTGTTTCTGTTTTAGGTTCTTTGTAGCTTGTAATAAAACCCTTAGATTATTTCCCAAAGATACGTTTATTCAGGGTCAAATATGTTTGAAACTGTTCAACAGTATTTCAAGGACAGATGAAAATCTTAGTTGGACATAAAGAAGGGTGACTAAAGAAAAAGTGAGCAGGAAGAAAAGAATAATACGTAGACCAGGTGTTGTAAAGTAAAAATAAAACTAGGCTGGACTCTGGTAGCTGAGGTGACAACCATTAAACTTGAAAAACAGTCTGCAATTTAAGAGGGAGTGAAGCCAGAATCCAATATGACGTTTTAGGATATAGTTTACAGAAGAAATCAAGCAAAGAATATAGGAGAGTTAGATCTGTAAATGAAGCCAGGAGAGAGGTTAGTAGCAAGGTGACAGAAAATGATGGAAATGGGTACATTCTGATGCAAGTTTGATAACAAGCCTCATTGCCTTCAGGACTCTTTTTTAAAACATAAAGTGAATATCCTTTCTTTTGTTATGAGCTCATCTGTCCTCTATAAGAAGAAGCCTCTGAAAGAGAAGACTGTATTTGAAAGGGACCTCTCCTTGTGCCCCGGACAAGAGCAAGATAACCCAGCATTTTTACCATCTGTATCATACACTACTTAGTTCAGGCTTTGGTAGCCCCGTCAGTGTCTTGAGATTAGGTTCGGAGAGCAAGCTGCAATTTCACTCACGCCTGACATTGATGGCATAGGTTATGGTTCCTTTCTGGATTCAAGTCTATCTACCCTATTGAAAACATTATCCAGTGATGTCTGGGTAATACCTCTTTTTTTCTCATCATAGTTGACACGGTAGCACTGGATTTCATTCTCAACAGTTGCTACAACCTTCACGTACCGTTCTACGTTTAGGTCCTGTGCCTCAAAAACTAACAGTGCCTCCTTAAATAAAGAAAATCCCCTTGCCATTTCCTGTGTCATGAATCTCTTCGGTTCTTCAGTTACTTCTTCTTGTCTTTCATCCTTTCTCTGGGTCTTGAGTTCCATCAGGTTTTCATTAGTAAACTACACAAAGTAAGTACACAAAAGCATAACCACTTGTAGAGGGTGCACGCACGTGACAGTGTACACCAGACACATGAACTAACTTACGTGACTGGACATGCAAACACACGTTCACATCTTTGAAAGTTCGCAACTTGAAGATTCGTATGTAGGGGACTTACTGTATATATGATAATTAAATGAGAAGTTCCAACATAGGTTGAACAGAATTTTCACTAGAGAATATTTAGACTTGAGGAGAAGCAATATTTGAAGAGTTTGTGGCTAATAATGTATCATAATAAAAGAAATGCATGTACATTCACATTGAAGAAGCAAAATGAGATGTGTGTTAGATTTATAACAATAGATACACATCTAGACACAAGCAGTGCAACTGAACAGAGAAGGTCTAGGGAAAATAAAAAGAAATGAGTTATGACCCACAAAGGTAAATGACTTTTCAGTGGCAACAATGGAGGCTGGAAGAATTCAGAATAAAAGCTGCAAAGTGATGATGGAAAATAATTGTTAGCTTAGATATCTACATTCAACAAAATTACCTTTCAGAGACTCACATTTAAAGGAAGAAGAAAAACCTAGAGGAAAATAGGGGAATGCATGTAGCAATTGGTAGACACGTGGCTAATCCAAAGAAGACTTGATTATATTAAGTAATAAATGTAACAAAGACTAATTTGAGGATTGTAACAATTGACTGGAACAAAAATATGGGTTAACAATTATATTTTAGATGCAGGTGTCATTGAAATTCAAATTCTAATGATCTTGTATGATAAGGATAGGGAAAGAGAGTAGCATAGTGAAAGAAAAAGATTTGGTGTCAGAAACATACACATTATTACCCCTGATCTGTCACAAATGAACTTACCTCATCTCTGTTTTAATGCCTTCTATAGATTCTAAAACTGGTAGGGAGTCAATAGGTTTTAATAAGTGTGGACTTCAATTTACTTAACATTTGCATTTCAATAACATTTCAATCTGTTAAAGGAGGAAAACAACCAAAAGAAAGAAACAGCAAGGACAACAACAAAGAAACATAACTATGGCCTTCATTACCAGGGTCCCTCAGTTTCCAGGAGAATTCCTCTGCGTTCTGTTGTTTAGGCAGTAGAGTAGACTGGAAAATCCAAACTGTGATCAAGAAAGGTTATAACTGGAATGGCAGGACTAAGCATCAAGGCTTTGGCAACATTGATAAGAACAGCATTAGTAATGAGATAAAATACTTAGAGGATTGGAGCTCATCAGCATGAGGACCATAATAAGGATAAGGACAAACAATCCAAGAGAGTATGTTGGGATCCCATTTTAGACAGTGCTGGCTGTATATTGGAGGGTCTAAGCATAAAGTCTGAGGAACACTTAGACACCCTGATCTCAGTCCCTCTGAAGTGTCAAGATATGCCTCATCGTCTGCTTCCAATCACCCTTTCCAAGTACCTGGGCCTAATTACTGCCCAAACATAAGTAAATTCTTTCCCTATCCTTCCTCCATTAACTTCTGGAATGTCTTACCTTAACCCAAACAAGGTTTCCAAACATAACTTTTTCTCAAGTTTAGAAATGAGGAAAAGATTCTTTTAACATGCCTCTCATAGCCCATTGTTCATCGTTGAAAGGTTTTCATCTGGTGAGGTTCTGCTGGTCTAAATTATACTCACCTCCTACCCAGAATTTGTTGATTTTTAGGGACTTATATCTGTTCTTTTGTTTAAAAACGCCAATCCTCAGAACGCACAGTCTGTAGCCACTTAGTGATTTTGGGGACACCATCTCCAGGGGGTCAGTGTACTTCTCCAGGAACCTTTCCTGAAATTCTTGCTAAATTTCTGGGTGTTTAATTCTTCAGACTAGGGAGGGAAGTTTGAGGAATGAAGAGAGTTGAATATGGATAAGTGGAGTCGGCACAAACTGACTGTATAAAACAGCACACAAGAGGCAGAGGAAAGTTTTCTTTTCTTTTTTTTTTTTTTTTTTTTGGTGCAGATATTATATCTCTCACTTAAAGAGCAGATAACTGCTGAAGGATATAAAGACTTTTAATCTGATAGCCAGACTGCTATTACTTCATTAGGACTGGGCTATTAAACATACTTTCCTTGCAAGTTCCATTAATTTCTCAAGAGGTTCAGAGTCCAGTTAGGAAAATAATGAGCAGTTATACTATTCCAGCTTAGCAAGAGAAGATTTCTCAAATGGTATTTAGGAATATTATCGGAAGCTAGAAGCCAGTGTGAGGTCAAGAGAGGGCTTCGTGGAGGAGGTGACAGCCAAGATGAGAAAGCATGCTGAGAATTGATTGCAATTGTCCAGGCTAAGAAAGATTATAAGGGAATCCAGGCAAGTCTGTAAGTAAACACACAAGAGAAAGACATGCATAAAAGTAAAGGGACAAGATAAATGAGTTAGTATTGAAAGCAGTTAAAAAGGCAGGTAGGTAGGGTAAGAGATTTGATTCAAGATATAAACCACAGAGAGGTAAAGAGAAAAGAAGACGAAAGATTTAATGGTTGTTTTTTGGGGGATTTTTTTTTTTTTTTTTGCCAAGTTACTTGAACTGCTGGCTTTAAAATTAGGATCTAACCAATTGCTTTATTAAATTGACAGAAGTGGCTGTTTGGTATCTGTATTAGCACAATCCACATCTTTTGGACAGTTATGATTCTGCTGCAGTTGAACGTGGGCTAATTAAAACCAATAGCTGCCTGCAAATTCGTTAATCCTGATCTTGTTTATAGATCTTTCGTGAGGAATGATCATTTATTATCTTAAGGCCCTGTGCCTTCTTGATAACTATTATTATGTAAAAATATGGACAGAGGGTGCCCATTGGCAAGAACTGTTAATCTTACCTGTTCACACTTAGAGTACTTGTAAAACCCAGACACATTATCCCTCATTGAGAGGCAACGATGACAAGTTGGTTTAAACCAAGGAGACCTCTGTATAAATTAACAGATGTTTTAGTTGAAAATAGAAGTGTCAACATGACCTTAATTAATGAATTTACTAATACTTGTTCCCAGAATGAGACAATATGCCAAGTTTTAACCTAGGTATAGTGGAATAAATAGAGGCTTTAAAATTAGACTATGAATGTATTCTTAGCTTGGACCTTATCTACATCTCATTTTCATCTCATCTTCAGCTTGGATGAAGATGTTCTTCATCATCTTGAGTAATTATCAGGTTAATCAAAAGTGAGACTCATACCCCATATAAAGTACAGTTAACTAGTATTTGGTTATCTAGCAGGTGCTCAACGAAAATATGCCTTTATGCTCTTTTGTGGAAGGTAAATCTGGAATATTGAGATTATTCTCTGAAATCTCTATTTTTGATCAAGCTGTCATTCTACTTACAAATGTTAAATCTGTTTTAACCAACATCTTCGTGTCTGTCAAGTGCATTCTCTTGAATTAAGGGTGGTGTGTGTGTGTGTCAGTGTGTGTGTCGGTGTGTGTGTCAGTGTGTGTGTCGGTGTGTGTGTGTGTTTAATGCTTGTGCATATATACATGCTTGGATTTGTGAATAGAGTGCCAGATGTGTTATTTATTGACTTATTAGGTGAATCTCATTTGTGTTGATTATTGAGGTGTTTCTGTTCATGCTATCTAACTATTGCCAGAAAGAAGAATTTTAAACCTATTCTCAAATTAAAATCAATCACTTGGGGTATACATCCCACAACTTTTAAGTGAACTATATCTAATAAACCCATCCAGTGAGGTCCTCATTTAGTTATCTTAGCATAGATTTTGTAACTAGTTTATTTTCACAACCATTCCAGGAGTTCCATCACTATGCTTTATTGAGACTTACCTATTCAACACTTTTTATAGATAAGATGGACTTTTATTATCACTTATGTAAAAAACAAAACAAAACAGGCTAAAAGTATTGCAGCCATACAATATGGCTCAGAACTTTGAGGCCTTTATTATTCTATTATTGTTATCCTCAAATTTATGAAGAAAACATCAGACCTCATGGACACTTTTTCCTCTCCTGTGACTTCGTTTCTCCTTCAGTTTTTACAGGAAGATTTTAGTCCTAGTCCCTAGTTGTTTACAAGTCTTCTTGGGAAATAGAATCTCACTCACAGCTGTTCTCAACATCTTCTAGACCTTGTAGACATCACTTATGGGATATGGTCATCATTAGTATTGTTTGCCAACATTTTTGGTTTTCTTCTTCAGGATAGGACTGATTTTGCCTATTCCCTTGAAGTTATTTATAGTCACGTTACTTGCTTTGGTCAGAGAATTGTGTGACATGCATTCTTTCAAGACAACAGCATTTAAGAGCCAATATATGATTTGCTGTGTTCCCTTCTTTCTGCCATGGTAATCATCCAGGTGGTAGAGTATATCACACTGAGCATGCCTGGTATGTAGTGTGTGTAAATGAATCATTATTGTTCTAAGCTATTAAATTGTGGCGACTATTTGTTACTACATTGTAACCTGGCCTATCCTGACTAAAACATAGATGACTGGCTGAAGGTTATGCCAACCATCAGTTTCATGACTGACATGCATTGGTTAAAATAGAGCATTAGAAAAGTATGCACAGACACCACATTCTTTTTGTACCAGGCGAGGCTTGCTTCTATTGAAATGTGTTCTGGTATGATGCCTTTGACCTAAACCAGGTACATTTATACCTTTATAAGCAAAAGACTCTGAAATTCATCAGACTAACGGTGTGCTCCAGTAGTAAACCGGTGCTTCCCCAACACAGTACTTTTCTAAAGTGAACTGAAATTTGTTTTATGACATTCCTAGTTGGAATAAAAATCTAGTGAGTGAAGAACTTTTTGTTTTGCTCACTTTTTAAAATACCTACCACCCTGTAGGTTGCCTAGCACAGAATAATTAATAAATATTTAATTAATTCAAGTGTGTCATATTCACTGCAGGTATTGTTCATTGTTTGACAATGCCCTGTGATAACCCATAGGAGGAACTTTTCTGTACTAAGTATCATATATATTATTACTTCTTCTAAATATCTGATACAATTTTTGACACTTTTGAATCATGTGATGTGATTTTCCTTTTCTTATTGGCTAAGAAATTAAATCCATTTTGATGTCCTCTTCTAACAACTCATGTACATATGTGGTTTAATCATAGGTCATATTTATGTTCCTTTATTTTGAACATTTTTCCCTTTGCCTAATTTTTATTACCTCTTTTAATTGTATTTTATTCTGCTTTATTGTATTATAGATTTTAAATGTACACCACATATATATCTTCATTTATATACACAGAACCATATTTTGGTATTTTTCTTTATAGATATATGTCTTTTTATAATGACTGGTTATATCACTGTACTTTAAAGCACAAATACTTTAAAACATACAAAAACCTGCATAGTTCAATTGTAAAAGTGTTAGGGTTGTTAGACCATATCATCTGGCTATAAGGCTTTAAGTAGCAAGGACAATTTAGTCTTAGTGAAATCGCTCACTGCTTCAAGACACCTAATTAGAAATTAAAATACCTAGGTGTTTTTTTCTTTTAATTTCTCTCCAGCTCCATTTCAACATATTTTAATCTGAACTGTATTTCTCTGTTAAATATGATTACTGAGCAATGACAGAACTCATGGTCATTCATTACCAGTTTTCATTTATAGTTGAAATGAATATTTTCTTCAATTATATTTTTTAATCATTCCCAATCATCCTTTCTCTTTTATATAAGAGATATTAAGCCTTGAGAAAATTTCTGCAGAGTAATAAAATCTGTTAGATTAGATTAATATACATGGGCTGCTCAACTGTTATTAATTTAGACAGACTTTAATTTTTCCTTCTTTGATTACACAGGACATTGATTTATGGTACATGAAATAACCAAATTGCACTTTTGAAATTTAAAATTCTGAAGTCCTTCTGACATTATTGGCCTTGAACTCAGCTATTTTGTCCTTTAAATTATAAAATATATGCCCTTTTTAATTGAAGGATATATATTGCATAGTGTAGCAAATATATTAGCTAAATATCTGAGATTAATAGATCATTTTTTATGTTATTACTCTGCTATTGAGTCACCACAGAACACAGCAAGTCATAACAACTTTTATAATTTCTTTATTAGCTTCATTGTAGTATGCTTACGATGCCTAGAATACCATTTTCTTAGTTTTGTTGTTTATGTCTTTTTGAGTGAGAAAAAAGTTTTTGTTCCAAGACTAAAAAGAAAAGATATTGGTAAGACCACTGCTCCCTCCCACTCTGATAGATGCCAAGAATCTTAGTAGAAATAGTTGGTTATATATCTTTTTTTTTTTTTTTTTTGCGGTACACGGACCTCTCACTGTTGTGGCCTCTCCCGTTGCGGAGTACAGGCTCCGGATGCGCGGGCTCAGTGGCCATGGCTCACAGGCCCAGCCGCTCCATGGCATGTGGGATCTTCCCGTGTACCCTGCATCGGCAGGCGGACTCTCAACCACTGCACCACCAGGAAAGCCCTAGTTGATTATATATCTTTAGGAACCTAAGCTCAGAGCTATTCATCAGTGTCCATTTATATGCATGACCCTGGGCCCCACAGTGAACATGAAAGGAAGAATTTTGGCACGTCTTCTGTATGCCTAAATGTGAGTACTGCTAGAAAGTGTATAGGCTTGCAGTTTACATTGCCTTGGTGGAGTGTGAACGCTCAGCTTATTCAAGAAGGAGAAATTATTAGGAAGAACCCGTTCCGTAGAAGTGCCTGAATGGAGGTAACACATGGGGAAATGGCAGGACAACACCAGGCCGACTGATATTCATTCACCTTTTCTCCCAGGTAGATGAGGACAACCTGAAGTCTGAAGATAGAAATTTTCTGGGCTTACTCAATCAGGAGAACATTTCTCTTTCCTTCCTCAGACAAAAAAAGACAAAATAAAAGAGAGATGTTAGTCTCTCCCAAAATATGATGGGGGACTGATAGTCCATCAGAGGTCACATATATTGGCTTCTACAACCCTGTCAGATTAATGCACAAATTCCTTAGTTGGCATATGCAAAGGACTTGGCAGTGGCATCCCCAAATTTATCAACCAATGTATACTGAGTGCATTTGGAGAGCTATTGTCTAGTCACTGGGAAAAGTGTAAAGAACTGTAGAGGCTTATTAATTTCATGAAACCTGCATGTCAGTGGGTTGGGACAGAGATCAACGGTATTAAGCATTAATCGGATAATTAAATAAATATAACTGTGAAAAGTGCTACAAAGGAAAAGTACAAGATGCTATAATAACTAGTAAATGAGGAATGGAGGGTAGCAGAGACTTCCTTGTGTCAGAATGTAAATCACAGATAAGATGAAGAAGAAAGATCCTTAAGTCAGAAGAAAAGTCTGACCAGTTTGAAGAACTGTGGTGGAGCTCCTGTGGGCATGTTTCCATTAAAAGGGAAGAGGGTGAAAAGCATAAGAAGTTGCTCTTGAACTAGGCAGAGCCCAGATCCTACAAGATTTTAGAGGCCATGTTATAGATGTTGATTTTATCTTAATTTTGATGAAACCCAACATCTGTAGATTCCTTAGGTCCCCACTCAACATGATGAATGGCAGGTAGGGCATAAAGGGATACTGGTTCTTACCTATTAGGCTTTGTTGTGAAGGTTATAAGTACTCTGAGCCTTCTTTATGAAGAGTAGATTATTTGAGTCCAGATCACCCAAGGTCAAACTCAAAGTACATACAAGTCTCTTTAAGAGACTCTTTAATCCACCATTATAGTCGACCCTTATCACCATAAACATTAGTCTGAATTCATTGTATAAAAATCCAATTTTGGAGCAATGTACAAACTAGGGAAAAGTGCTTTGGAAATATCATCAGCATGCAGTGTCCTGGGTTGCAAGTTTCTCTATTTCTTTGTAGCATCAATAAAGCAGTCTGGCTTGTAAAGCTTCCTTTGGCTTTTCACTGTCTTGCTATTGCTCTAATGTGGAAGGTCATAATGGTCACAAATATAAAAGCCTCTTTTACATTAAATTACACAGAATAAATTTCCCTGCTCAGAAGATGATAGCAGCTGATTTCTTCAATTTAGACGCAGAAGATTCTAACATTAAATCTGAAGCTACCACAGAGTGATCCAACTTTGAAGATTACAGTGATGATAATGGGGCTTCTAGTGAACTGAATTAATGTTTATGGCTTTTTCTTTCCTGCTTTCATTGTTGTTGATGCTGCTACTCCTGCTGATGCTTGGTTTTGGTGTGTGTGGTTTTCTCAGCAGAGTTGGCTCTTGAGATTGGCTTAAAAACAGAAATAGAATAATGTACATGCAAATGAAAAAATTCCACGAAGCCTTATAATTCAATAGGACTGACAATGATTTTAAATAGACTACTTACTTTCATATTTGTACTTTTTACACCTAAGTTTTAGTTTTTCTACCATGCATAAACTTCACTTTAGAATTCCTTGAATTTGAGATACTAGTCATAGGTACTTAGATTCTCTTTAAAAAGACTCTGTATCTCCTTAATTGGTACACATATTTTATATAATATTAATTTTTATTATTCTCACTGTTTTTTTCTGTCGAGTTTAATCCTATATTTTTAATGTTGTGTTCCTTATTTAGAAGCAAATCATTATGATTTCTGTAAAACTTAAATGTATACCATATTCCCATATCTATCATATTTTATAAGCTATTTTAAAAGATACAATTCCAAATTATTTTCCTTGTCAAAATTTAAATTCTCAGTAAGAAACATTTTTAATGGTTTTATAGTTTTCCACCAAATGGATATAACTTAACTTATTTAAACTATTACCCAATTGGAGATTGATTCTGATGTTACCCTTATTAAACAGTATTCACAAAATATCCTCTTGCAGAGCAATAAGAAGTATTGTAGGGTGACTGGCCCCAGAATATCAAGTTGCCTTTTAATGGAGTGAACAGGAGAGAGGGCTCCCTCTTCCTGAATGAACTTAATTTCCTAGAGGACCAAATTGTGCCACCTTCTCAGAAGCTTGAATCTGAATTTAATAAAGATCTGGAATGCTAACTTGAGAATTCAAGAAAATTCCCCTTGAACTGTGTGACATTATGGTATTTGCCTTCGTTCACCTCACTACAATCCTGGGACATAAATTTTTGCAAGCATGTCTGATTGCTTCTTTAAACAAATAAAATAAATAACAAAATATTCACCGCATTTTAGAATACTTGAAATGCTGGGAAATTTGCTAAGCATTCATGTGTATTATTTTATTTAATTTGATGGAGGTTTAATAACCCCATTTTACAAATGAGAAGACTGAAAATTTAAGAACCTAAATATCTTGCCTGGGGTCACAAAGTAATTAAGATAGAGCTGATATGCAGGTCCAGATCTGAGAAGGATAAAAGCACATTTATTTCTTTTCTGAAACTGGGGGAAAGGGGGTGATAAAGATCACATTGAAGGGGTAGGAAGCCTGTGTGCTAGGATTAAGGAAGTAAGGCAGAGGGAAGAATGAGAAGCTCTGCATAAAGATTAGAGTTTTAAGATTTTTGTACTTGAAAATTCCATTTTGTCGATCTCAGGTCCACTTCAAGTCCATTTTGGACTTGAAAGCTGATAGCTGAGGAAGAGAGGAGGTGAAGCTTATTTTCATACAATAGGAGGGGAAGCTTTCTGACTAGGGCATTGTTTGAGTTGTTCAGAAACGTGTCTTAATTTCAGAATGAAGGCTAAAAGTGGGAAGTGTAACTTTTCCTATTAGGTAGGTAGTCAGACATTAGCAGCAAGGAGGTGACAATGGCAAAAAAGACAAGAGGGGAATAATCAAGTCACACCCCAACCATCTGGGGACCCCTCCCCTGACTCCACCCAGGACGGGTGAAACTAGGGTCGTGTGGTGGGCAATTTATCCTGATAAAGAGGGAGCACAGTAACACGAGGGAACGTCCCCGGGGCTGCGCATGCCCAGAGCAGACAGGTGTATAACCTATAGTAAACCCGAACTCATTATACCATTATTATAATAAAATCTACATGTGGTTTGCCCCCCACCCACCCTGAGTGGGCCCTTCTTAGCGAATCAAGGGTAAGGGCATGCGCAGTAATGAACTTGTTACATAGCTCAGGACTGTCAATCAAATAATGATCCCCTGTCTTTCACCCATGATTGCACCCCGTCTCCTCACAGAACACTCCTTATAAACACCCTTAAGACTATACAGGAGGGCTGGTTTTATTTTGCAGAAACAGCCCACTCTCCCTCTGAGAGTGTAACTATGCTTTAAATAAACTTTGCTTTGCACTTAAGCCCAAAGTGGTAGTCAGCACTTCTTGCTTGCTATCGCAAGGACCGAGATAGGTCTGGGTCTTCCGTTGACCTCCTCGACTGAAGTCATTTGAGACAACGCACGCCAACCTGGTAATATTCACACTTACCAATATACTCTGTGAATTGAGAAACTTGGCTAAGGTATCGATATAAGAAGTCACGAACAGAAATACAAGTTAAGGTGGTTGCTATGAAATTTAAAATGAGGCATAAGGGCACATTGGTGCCAAAATGATGACCTGAAATAGGCAATGAGGAGACAAGTGAATATTCACATGACATCTGGGCCCTGAGATAAAGGGAGGATGGAAGAATTTAAAGATTGCCTAAAAGACAGAAGCTGAATGAGAGCCAGGACTCAGTTATGCCACGAGCTAAGAAAAACTTTCTGTGAAAAGATGGAAGATGTACATGTTCTTAACAGTATGATGGAAAGTGTATTCCGATTAGAAGTAAGAGAGAGACTCAGGGAAGAAAAGTCAAGTCCCAGGGAGGATATTGAGAGGACAGAAAATATCTTGATGCTAAATCTAAAGAGGACAATTATGAGTGAAATTGTCACTGGCAAAACAGCGATTTCCTCAGTCCTTATGCCCCAAAGGAAAGAATTCAAATAAGAAATATAGAGCAGTTTTAAGTAGCAAGAGTTTTATTAAGCAAAGCAAAAGTGTGTGTGGGCTTGGGTGGGGGAAGAGGAGCGGGCTGTCTGGAAACCAGAAGCAGCTCTGCAATGAAGGTAGAGTTGGTTTTTCAAAGCGGTCGACGGCCCCTCCCTGTGTCCTGCGTCATTTGACTGATAAGCTGATTGACGGCTTTAGGTTGTATAACTTTTCTCCTTGTGTGCAGGCGCTTAAGCACAAGCACCCAAGCGAAACCCATGGCGGGGAGTGGGGCAAAAGCCGTAATGGTAATTTATTACAAATATGGCATGATGAACCCCAGGTTACTCTGAGTCACGTTGTAGGTCTTGGTGTGCCTGCACCAAACTGTGCTGGCGGGTTTTATCTTGTTTGGTTGAGATAAGACTGGAAACTTAGTGGTCCTTGACCACAGAAAGGGAGCGTCTCTGGGTGTGTTCTGATTACCAGGGTCCAGGTTGGGGAGGAGAGAGCATGAGGAACACCACGGCACCTCACCCCCGTCTAGGATGGGGCGGGACCCACTCATGTCTGACTAGGTACCTAACAAAATTCATAGGTTCTATATAGGTGAGAGTCCCTGCCTAACTTTCTAATATTTCCTTAGAACAGATTTCTACAGTCACTATCAAACTCAGTTCTACAGTAAATAAATATGAAAAACTATCACAAGTAATTTTTTTGATCCTGAATCAAAATATAATCTTCTTGGCTATGATACATCAAAAAAGTACCAGATTATAATCAACCAAATCAGTGTTAACCACAATGGATTAATCTTTTGTTTTCATTCAGACTTCTGTTACTTATTGAAAGAATTTCCATGCTATGTTACCTATATTTTAGGTCATGTATTTTTCATCCCTAGGAAAGTATTTTTTTTAATTCAGCTACATCTCAAGAAGTCACAGTAGGAATTGTGACTAACTGTATATATATATATATTTTTTTTTTAATTTTACATCTTTATTGGAGTATAATTGCTTTACAATGGTGTGTCAGTTTCTGCTTTATAACAAAGTGAATCAGTTATACATACACATATGTTCCCTCTTGCATCTCCCTCCCTCCCACCCTCCCTATCCCACCCCTCTAGGTGGTCACAAACCACCTGATCTCCCTGTGCTATGCGACTGACTAGCTGTGTATTGAGTGCACTAATTTTGCTTGCTTTTGATGTGATATCTGAATTGACTATAAAACATAAAGAATTAATGTGGCTGGGCAACAGAAGCTCTCTGGAATGATGGTGTTGGAGGACCACATGTATCTTACTTGCATGGGTTTATTGCAGTCTATGATAGCATTCTTTTTTGAGGTTCATTTTAACTAAAAGGGGGGACCTATAGTAACATCGAATAAAACAAACAAACAAAAAGCAATATTGTAAAAAAAAAAAAAAAAAAAGCCAGTTCAAAAGGTAGCAGTGATTGTGCCCAGACCGTTAACAGACTAATACAAAGAGTGATGGCCTTGTGGAGTTTGTTGGTGATGAGGTCATAAAATGTGACAAAAAGAGATTGCAGTTTTTATTGTTCCATTGATTTCACCTTTTCCCTTTTCAATATGAAGTTGGCTAAAAGACTTTATTTTGTTACTCACTGAGTCTAGGGAGTGTGCAGAGAATGATGTTACCTTCTGTTAGGTGCTAACTATGTTTAAAGGTGGTCAAGCAAGTTTATGTCAAGTGAGAACTAAGCTGGAACTTGCATTTTGCAATAAATCCAGAGTGTGTGATGAAAATTATAATGGTCAATTCATTAGAGGATATATAAACATCAAGAGCAGATGGGCTTTCAGAAATCAAAGATCCTATTTTCAGGAAATTATCTTGACTATATAAACAAAGAAGAAAGCAAATACAGAACATTATTAGTGACATAGAAGTGATATTGTTTTGCGTATTTTTTCTTTTACGTATTTCTTTTACGTATTTTGTTCCATCTGCTCAGGTTTTCTGATCTTAATCTGTGCTCAGCTCATGACACGGACTTGGTATAATAAACACTAAGATAAAAAGGTAACTAGAGATCATTTTAAGCTTAATTTTTTACTTTTACAAACTTTCTACCAAATGATGAATATTTTGTGTGATACAGTATGACCTTTGAGTTTCAAGAGCCCATCATTTGGGAGAGAGTCCAAATCTTCAAATATTTTTTTTGTGTGTGTGTGTGTGTGTGTGTTTTCCTTATAGTTAACTTGCAATCAGTCAGTAAGACTGATTTGAGTAAAACTGTAGAAACTGAGTTAAAATGCAATGGCTGTGTAGAGTACTTTATATACTCTCTTGGGGTGGAATCACTGAGGAAATATTACAACTATTTAATCTTGAGCAAGTCATTTAATTTTTCTGACTGTTTACTCACATGTAAAATGAAAGAAATAGACTGGCTTTCCAGGTCAAACATACTGTTTCTATGATATGTGATTCACTGATGAGATAAATTCTTTCTCAAAACCAATCTACATAGGTGAAGTTAAGTAAACTATAATACAAAGAAAAATATGATCCGCCAGCCTTATCTTCAGCTTCTGACAAAAAGAAAAAAAAAAAAAAAAAGGGAAATGGCAAAGCCAGTAAAGATTGAGGACAATGCTTCAAAAGCAAATAGACATGGAGAATGCATGTATTTATTATTAGCCACATTATGTGGAGAAAAGAAATGAGGCTCATCAAGTTTAAGTAACATGTTCAAGGTCACAAGAGTGTTAAGACTGAGGATCAAACTCTGGTACCTGATATAAAAAGTAAATCCTTTCCGCATTATTTCTGTAGTCTGTCCTTTCTCAACAGTTCAGACTGGAAATTGTTTAAATGATAAGGGTAATTGGTTTTGTTATTAGAAACTTCACAGTAAATTGATTTACCTTCTCAATGTGTTGTCTAGACATGGCTATATTGTATTAATATTAACCTGCACATGAAAAATTTTCCTTAAACTAAAATTTTAGAATTTAAAGTATTCCATTTGGAAGTGTCCTCAGAGGATATCTAATCCAAACTATCCAATTTATAAGTGTACACAATAAACTTTAACTGAGAGCTTAAGCAATAATTTTAAGGTCACACTGCTAATTATAAAAATTATAGTGTAAAGCAGACTGTAACCATAATTCTAGCTTTAAGCTAAAAGCTCTTAACTTGAAAAGCTTAAACATAGAAAAAATGCTTTGATATTTTATTATAGAAAGGTTTAATAACATTATTACAAATTCTCATGGCCATATTCATTAAAATTTGATCTCTTTGTCCATTATATTGGTTGTCCTAAAAACTCAGTATGGGATATGATCTAATCAAGTGTGGCATGATTACCTAAAAGAAATAATAAATACAAGAAAACGAACTAGTAATGCAAGGTGAGTACTTCATTGCTTGGAAGCAAAATTTTAAAATCATAAAAATCTGAGTTTTGAATTCCCTATAATTTGGCCACAAACTCTCTTTCCTCACATAGTTTATTACCTCTTCCTATCTCTGAGCTCTCTATTGTAGCTAAAACCAGGCATCTTCCCCTGCTATGTTCATGCCCCATGTTTCACCAGCTAGGATCACTAGTCAGTCCATTCCATTGGAATGCCTTTTCTGTTACCATTTCTTTAAGCCTTACCTCTCCTTCAAACATCTTTTCATAAGCATGTTCAACCTCCTCTATGAAGTTTTACTGATCACTCCTTCTAGTTGTGATTTCTATATCCTCTGAGCCCTTAGGCAGTCTTCACCATTTATACCACTCTTTTGATTTTTATCAACCATTGCCCATGGTATTTGTTCTGAGTTCAATTGTTAGCAGTCACCCAATATTTCAAGTACTTCCTCATCCAGCTTCAATTGCGCTGAAGTCCCAGTAGTTCTGACTTCCTTTATGGTCAGGTCAGTTAATTTCCTTGAGATAAAATTTCATCCTAGATAGGAAGGAAATAAATAAGACAATAAATAAATTTAACTCGATACAGAAGTGACATGTCCATAACAACTGCAAGTCACAAAGCTAGCATTTGAATTAAGTTTTTTCTTATGTCTAATCCTGTGTCCTTTCTCACACACTTCATTGGAAATCCACACCACGCTCCTACATGATTTTATGCTATTGATTACCAATTATAATTCTGTAGTACCTTGATTGCTTCTAGTTGATAGCATATGATTCTTGGAAATCTCAAAAAAAAGAAAAAAACCACAAAACTTGAATTCTTTTCAGTTTCAAGATAAAGACTGTCAAATCTCTAGAAAAGTAGACACTTTTGTGAAATTGAACCAACAATAACAGTTACAAATGCTCAAAAACATGGGAATATACAGGCAGAAGAATAATATACCTTCTAATTTTATGTAAATGGAAAATGATCCTTTGGATCACATATAGAGTTAGTGACAATTATTGTTCCAAGAAGCCACCCATTTGCTCACTGGTTGATCATTTATCACCATCATGATTAGCATTGTTCGTAGTAGAATCAGTGATACTAATAAGATACAGGTTTTATAGCTTGATGGTGTATTAGATTGCTCTTCATTGTAACTTTTCCCCCGTGTTTTCATTACAATTCCCCCAGTAGAGGACAGACTCTTTTAATACATCTGAACCATTCTTATATTGCAGGTGAC
The DNA here is from genome assembly GCF_963924675.1 of Phocoena phocoena. Taxonomy (NCBI): domain Eukaryota; kingdom Metazoa; phylum Chordata; class Mammalia; order Artiodactyla; family Phocoenidae; genus Phocoena; species Phocoena phocoena. Next base: position 42,491,599 of record NC_089224.1, on the reverse strand, counting down.
CCACAGAGAATGTAACACCTAATATACGTTGAATATATCTTTGTTGGCTTTCATAATAAATGAGTAAATTGATAATTTGGTTATTGAAAACTCTTATTTTGAAAGAAAAATTAGTCTACAAACTAAATAAATCAAAATAAATAAAATGCATCATACTTACCAGGCTGAAGAATATCTCTCACTATAGTGATATAGTTTACCTACACTCATTGTCAAACTAAATACCAGTAAGGATCCCAGAAACAAATCACTATTGAGGAATTTTGCCAAAATGACAGATCATGTCACTCTTCTGTTATAACCCCTCCAATGGTTTCCCAGTTCTCTCAGAGGATAAAAGCATTTCCTTTTTACAGTGGCTTTCAAGGCACCATCTTATAGGGCAATCTTCCCTTTCCTCCCTTTCCTGTGGTCAGCCTCAGTCATGTGGCCTCTGTGCAGTTTCTCCCTGACATCTCTCTCTCATCTTCCAGCCTTAGAGACTTTTCATTTACCTCCTCCTAGAATATGCTTTCCCCAGATGACTGCAGAGCAAGATTTTTTACCTCTTTCAGCCTCTTATCAATGAGACCTTTCCTAGCTACCTTACATAAAATTGCAATTGCCATGTCCCATATAACACACACACATACACATACACACAGAGAGAATTGCTCAGTATCTTCCTTTCCTGCTTGCTTATTTTTCAGAGTACTTAATAGCACTCATTACCCTTTAATGCACCATATTGTCTACTGCCTATATCCTCCATCAAAATGTATGTTTTAAAATGGCGGGGCTGTTTGTTTGTTTCATTGATGTATCCTCTGGACCTAGAGTAGTGTCTGGCACATAGTAAGTGCACAATAAATGCTACTTTAATAAATGGATAACCAAGTTATTATTAGCTTTGTTGTATCTAGAAATGAATACTTCAGTCTCAGTGTTTCTGCCATTTACCAGGACATATTTTGGTTTTGAACAGCAAAGAAAACTTTTCTGGCATATTTTTCTCCATACGTTTTTTCACTCATTTCCCTGTCATGAATTTTTCCCACGGAGGTTTGTGCACTTCCTGTCTTAGGATTTGTTGGATGATGGTAGTATGAGACAATTGAGGCTCGCTCCGTAGGACATAATTTTATTCTAAGGCATAATAACAGGACTGATAGATGCAATTCCCAGGTCATTCCTCATTTTAGCTAAGACTACTTTTTTTTTTTTTTTTTTACCATAATAGCTGGAAATGGGCTGAATTGTTTTACTTCTTTTTCCCAATTTTAATCTTCTAGTTCAGGGGTGGGCAACAGTGGCTGGTGGCCCTGACTTGCTTCACCTTCTACTTTTTGTTTTGCTTTGTTTTTGTAGTTTTACTAGCCAGTGAGCTAAAAATAGATTTTACTTTTTAAAAATGGTTATATTTTAAATGATTAAGTAAATATCTTCATAATATCATTGAATTCTTATCTTAACCTACAAAACCTAAAATATTTACTTGCTCTTTCAGAAAATTTTGCCAACCCCTGTTCTAGTTATTTGATGTTAAATAAGCATCTAAAACTTATTAATAAGATAGTAATATGAGTAGCTGCCATTAATTGAGAACCTACTATGCACTTAACACTGTGATAAGCACCTTTTATATATTTCAAGTCCTTAATATTCATTCAAGTAAGATATTTTTAACAATAGTTTTACATGTGAGCGAATAAAGGCTCATAAAGATAAATCATGTGGTGATTATCATATTAGCGGTTTCCCCAACAGATTAGTAATGAACTATTTTGGGATTAAAACCTTGGCCTACTAAACCTCCCCAAATCTATTTCCCCTCAACCTTGCTACCAAACAACAATAAAAATAGCAGCAGCAACAATAACAATAAAATGAGACCACTTAAGGGTAGAAATTAAGACTCAACTAATAAAATATCAATTCCTTAGAGTCTGAGACTTCCTGTGGGCAGTCTACTGTCTTAGTTTTCAGGACTGTCTTATATTTTCTGCTCTGTTTCAGTAATGTATGAAGAAAGATGGAGTTTGTCAGCTTGTGGCCAGGAAAATAAAGAATTCTTGCTGATACTCAAATATCCCGCTTGGTGGTTGGTCATGACTTTGTGCTTCCCACATGTTACCACAACTGGGGGTGCATCTTGATCTCTGAATGGTAGGCTGTGAGCAGAAACTGTGCTTACTAAAACAGAATAAAATGTTCCCAAGGCAGAGCCAACAAGAGTTGAATGTCACACCATAAATATTTTGCAATATACTGATCATATAAATGGTATTTCCTGAAAACTGTACTGAAATTTTTGAATATTTATGTTCTTGAGAGATACTGTCTTGAAAGAATAGATTATATGCTTATTTCTTTTATGGGTAAAGATTGAATGAAGTAGCTCTAAGGTGTGAATCATCACTTAATGGTTTCATAGAAAAGCATGTCCATAAAATTTTTTATTTGACCTATACGAAATTGGAAGTACATGGTAAGTGACATGGTATACTTGAAAGAGAGAGTCAATGAGAAAAGGGTCCAATCCATGCTTTCCACATTACCTCTTGTGAAATCTACAGTTAAGTTTTAAAACAAGCTAATCCTCAGTTAATTTTCCATGCATAAATTTCTAAAAATATATGAGTGTCTCCTTGGTTGCAAAATCTTATGTATGTATATATACACACACACAAAAATATACATTTATACAACATATATATGTGTTTATTCACACACATGCAAGCATATGCATATACATATATGCACATATCTTTACCTTTCTGTAACATATAGACAAAATATATTTTTTTCAAGTTTAGACAGCCATTAAGTCCATTTCCCAGGGAACTATAGCATAGCCAGTTTTTAGTATGTTGTGTTTGTCATTCCTGCTAATTTCCTGATGGCATTGCTTGCTGTTATTTAGCGCTTGCTTCGATGAATAGGCAGGGAGTCAGCTCAGGACATAACATTACATACGAATCAATGTCTAATGATACAGACAGTGCTAGTCTGGTGTACCATCTAAAACAAAGTGAAAAAACCTGGAAAAAAATCAGAGACCATTTGAATGTAAGGGATATTGGTAAGATGGCAGTTGAAAATCCTGATAAGTGATTCCTGTAGTATTTCCACAATTAAATAATGCAAAATGATGAAAACATATTTTCACCTATTTATCTTGCCATTTTATGTTGCATTTACACAAATATTGCAAAGGGAATTACCAGCCTATATATTCCTGGTGGATAGAATTTCTCTCTAAGTCCTAGTTTAAGTGCCGTATAGATACTGAATTTGTAGGAAAGTAAATATTAGTTGAATTAATATTGAATTAATAAAGTGAAATGAGCTGAATTAATATTGAATTAGTAAGGGAATTAATAATAAAAATGGCAACATTCTGGAGAATTCCTGGCAAAGATGGTAGAAAGCTAGGACTTCCATGACAGAAAGTTAAGGAAATATTTCACCAAGTCCAGTCAAATAGCTCTTTCACTGAAAGTCAATTTATCAGCTTTAAACTGTCTTTAACAAGTATCCCTATTTAAGGGTAGTCCTAAAGGTATTTTGTTTTAGAATTGGCAGTTGAATATCTATTTGACCTTTTATGACCTTTAGCCATAAAAAGGTCCAGCAAAAGAAGGGTAACCAACCACCTATACACCAAAAACTGTGCTCTGACATTTACAGTGTTCTGCTAGACTGCATAAGCCCCAGGAAACCCTGAAAGTCACTTTATCCTTCTTTAAGATTAAAGACACATTTTGGTAGTGAATTCCCTACTTTTTTCCTTAGGCCCATTGCTAGCTGGCAGCAAGGGCAATTTTCACATTAGACTTTGTAGTGTGGGGAGGAGGGCGTCTGTGTTTTTTTTGTAGTACATATCATTAAAACTTTGTTGATTGTATGACTTCAACAACCTGCCATACTGTTTAAAAGTATTATAGTAGCTACCAAGGCAGCGATTTTGCTTCCTTCTTACATGCATGATTGAAAAGGAGGGGAAAATTTTGTCTAGCTTCCAATTAGAAATCGGGCCCTAATGTTGGTGGTGACTTTGGAGACCATCTTATGTATTAAGGTTTACTCCTTTTTATATAATGAGAAAATCGAGACTCAAGTATAGAAGATGACAAGTGTCCTACAATAGAGCACAGACTCGAATCTGAGTAATTTGACACCTGCTCATTTCTGTTTCTATGTCAATCACTCGGCCACTGGGTTGTGATCTGTGGGATGCTTGGGAGAATAAGGAATGATTAAATTCCATGTTCTTAGATCCAGGATTGTTTGTGAAAAAGCAGTTTCCCTTGTTTTGCTGGCATGCAGTGGTAAGAGCCATTTACCTGAAAAATATTTTTCCTTCATCGTTAGCAAATAAAATTTGCATTTTATTATACCTATTCTGTCGTCTTATTATTGGAATGCATACATTGCTTAGATATTGAGTGCTAAAAAGATGATAAACACAAGATTAGTTCTCAATGTTACTACTAATATGAGGAAACAGTAATGTAGATAATATAAAGATAATACAAATCATAAATATGTAATACATCTTAAGATTTTGGTTGCTCAAAAATCTGTCTTCTCAATTATGTATTACTTAGGGTGACAGTGGCATTGACTTTTGTTTTTTGGTCTACATATAAACTGATGAATATAAAGATATCCCAGAAGGGTATTCTGGGCCACTAAGAAGTTATTCTGCAATTCAGTCTATGATACCACAGTCCACTGAGTGTATAGGCCACCCAGAGATAATGTGGAGCTTATTGCTTATTAAAGTATATTGCCATTTACTTTGACCCTTGACAAACTCTGTTCTTCAAGGTTTTTCCTCCGCCTTTCTTTTCCCCTCTTGACAGGTAATGATTTCGAAAGATCTATTAGATATTATATGCATAATGAAAGTGCAACGCTTGCTGTCAGGTACAATAGACTGCAGTTTTTATTTGAGGCCTCAAAGTTATACTGTGTCATAGGTACCTGGAAGGTCAGCGAAGACTGTGCCTGTGTCCCATCTCATTTCTTTGGCAGATATTAGCAAAGTTACTTGGTTAATGCATAAGTTTGCTTTTCTTTTCCCCCCCTTTATCTTGAAGGTCATTTTATTCTTTCATAAGCAGAAGGTCAATGATGTTCTCTATTCTAATGGCTTCTATCCTATTCATCATTATGTCCTTTGTAAGTTTTCAGTAATATAGAATAATAAAAATTTGTTCATTAACTTTCTTCTTATAAATAGGCATTTTAGTATTAAAGACAAATTCTCAAAGAATAACAACTTTAAAACATCAGCCATAATTCTATCACTGTTTTTATTTGTGTATATTCTCTTTCACGTGCATAAATACTTTTTTTACATAATCCCAATCATAGTATGATACTGTTATATATTTCTTTTCATACTTAAAATTTTACTCTTAATGATTATGAATGGTGGTCTTAATTAGTCTTCTACTGGGTATGGATTAATTTTTTAAAAAATAAATTTATTTATTTATGGCTGTGTTGGTTCTTCGTTGCTGTGTGCGGGCTTTCTCTAGTTGCGGTGAGGGGGGGCTACTCTTCGTTGCAGTGTGTGGGCTTGTCATTGTCGTGGCTTCTTTTGTTGCGGAGCATGGGCTCTAGGCGTGCAGGCTTCAGTAGTTGTGGCACATGGGCTCAGTAGTTGTGTCTCGCGGGCTCTAGAGCTCAGGCTCAGTAGTTGTGGCACATGGGCTTAGTTGCTCCACGGCCTGTGGGATCTTCCCGGGCCAGGGCTCGAACCCGTGTCCCCTGCATTGACAGGTGGATTCTTAACCACTGCGCCACCAGGGAAGCCCAGGTATGGATTAATTTTACCATTTTGACACACCAGGCTTTCTTTAAGTGTCCTCAAAGTTTGGACATATTTTTAGTATTACCAATAATGATGCAACTAGTGTTTTCATGCATACCTGTTTGGAATCCTATTGAATTATTTCCTTAGGGTAAAATCCTAGAATCGGAGTGATTTAGAAAAGGAATGTATAATTATAAGACATTTGTCATAACTTCTTATCATAATTTCTAAAAGGTATGCATAAAATTCAGTGCCATCAGCTCTGGATAAAGTAGCTAATTTCATGGTGACTATGTCCATTCACTGTGATCATTTGTATTTTGTCTGTTATAAAAATTTTGCTGCTTATTCCAGGTCCTTTTATTGGCGATTCTTCTATACTTTGCAAGAAGGAATATTGGCATAAGTTATACTCTAGTAATTGTATTTATTTTTGGAAAAATTCCTCATAACCTTTCATATACTTGTATTGGAACCCTCATTTTATCCTGATAAATGTCTGAACTGCTATATCTAAATTATTATCAATTTTTACTTTCATAAGAAAACAGTTTAAGTTTATATGTTTAAATTTCTCAGTGTTTTTGTGATCTCTTCTGTGATTTCAAAGTTAGGAAATTTATTTTTCCTCCACATGGCTAACAAATATTCCTTATATTTTAAGAATATTTTTAAGTAGATCTAACAAGTGTTTGATTTTAAGTGGAGTTCATCTTGGTGAATTATGTTATGGTATGTAATCCACCTTGTCCATTTCACTTTTCCTAAGATCATTTTCCACTATTTAAGTAATGCTTTTGAACATGTGGTTTTAGAATTCTCATTATATCTTAATAAAAATTTGTGACATCCCAACTTTTAACCTTGTTTTTTAGTTTCGACTGACTTATAATCTGAGTGTTACCAAAAAAGTAGTCTTTTATTTATGTTTAACTTATTTCATCAACAAAAGGTTTGAGAGGACTGTCCATGCTATTGCATGTAGCTATAATTCAATAAAATTAGCTTAATTATGTCCTTATTTATTGATTGTTCTGCTGATGAACATTTGAGTTGTTGCTATTATGAATAAAATATACATGAACGTTCTTAGACATGTCATTTGGTGTATGAATTTCTGTTGTATAAATACTTAGGAATAGAATTGCTAGGTCAGAATGTCAGCATATAATTCCACTTAGTAGATAATAACAAAGAATTTTACAAAATTATTTAACCAACCTATACTCCAGCAGCAGTGTTTGTGAAATCCAGTTGATCCACAACCTTTGAAAAACATGGCATTTTAAGTTATTTTAATTTTAGCCATAGCCGTGGGGGAATTCACATGTATTGATTCCTAGAATTTGGCTCCTTTTTCAAAGTTTTATGAGGCATTTGGTTAGTTTCTTCTATTTATTCTATTGTACCTTTTTTCTATTCAATTTTCAGTATTCTTCTTATCAATTCAAAGAGTTCTTTTATATTATTCTGCATATGAGCACTTTGTTGCATGTATTGCAAATATCTTATTCCACTGGGTGGCTTGCCATTTCAGTGTCACAGTTGTGATTCCGATCAGTTTATCACTCTTGCTCTTATGGTCAGTGCTTCCGTCTCTAATTTACGAAATCTTTCCCTTACCCAGAGTCACAAAAGTAGTCTCTGTATGGACTTCTAGAATCTTTGTTGAAATAGTGTTCATAATTAGATCTAGAGTTAAAAAGGTGTTGATTTATGTGTGAATTCTGAAGCTAAGGATTGGTATCCTTTCTCTATATTGATATTGAATTGACCAAATACTCACCTTTTATTGTTATTAACAATTTTAATTTATTTTACATTTATCTATTATTAATGACTGTCCTTTACCCATTTATAATAAAGCAAGTCTCCATGTTTACATGGATCTATTTTTGGTCCTTTGGTCTTGTAGTTCAATTCTGGGCCAATACTATACTATATTAGTTACTGTAGCTTTATATAAGTTTGATATTCTGTGGAGCAAACTTCCTACTTTGTTCATAGTGAGTCTTAGTTATTCTTGGCTGGTTGCACTGCCATATCAATTTTAGAATCACGTAATCAATTTCTGCACTCCCATCCCACAGAAAACAAAGCAAAACAAAAAACTTGGTAATTTAAAAATGTTATTGTGATTTAATTGAAGCTATATCACAGTTTTGGAAATTTTACATATTTACAATATTGAACGTTTTAATTAAATGGCATTTAAAATTCTTATTTTCTTATTCTTGACATTTAGGAATAAAATTGATTTTTATATAGTGTCTAGTGACTTTACTCAAATTACTTATGGTTTCTAAAATTAACAAATGTTTGTAGTCAATTATGTAATCTAAATATAATGAGAAGTTTTTCTTTGTTTTTCAATCCTCATATATCTTATTTCTCTATCTTTATTTTATTTTCTAGAAGCTCCCATTCAGCATTTCATTGGAATGATGTTATCAGGCATCTTTATCTAGTAACCAGTATCAGAAGGAAAACATTTAATATTCCATCATTAACTGTGATTGGGATGTGTTTTCTTTCTCTACTCTGCAAAAAGTCGGGTTTCTGGGGTGTTGGTATTATTTATTCCTTAAATAATATTTGTAAGATGAAACCCCTAAAGCTGAAATTTTCTTTGTGGGAGTGTTTTTGATTATAGATTTAAATTATTTAGTAAATATAAATTATTTTGAATTTTGTTTTTTCTCATATCAATTTTGGTGTGCTTTCCTAGGAATTTGTATATTTTATTTACACTTTCAAATTTACTGGTGTAAAGTCACTTATGATATGGTGTGATCACGTTCAGTGTCTACTGAATTTGTAGTGAAGTCCTTTTTTTAATATTCACAAAATTATCCCTTTGGATTTCTCCTTTCTCTCCCCTCCCTTTTTTCTATTTCTCTTGGTTTCTCTCTCTCATTTTTCGAGATCAATCTTGACAGAATTTACCTATTTTATTATGTTTTAGAAACCTTTTGATTTTGTCAAGCCCTTTATTATTTGTTTAATTTAATTTAATTGTTCATTTTTTTTTTTTTTTTTTTTAAACATCTTTATTGGGGTATAATTGCTTTACAGTGGTGTGTTAGTTTCTGCTTTACAACAAAGTGAATCAGCTATACATATACATATGTTCCCATATGTCTTCCCTCTTGCATCTCCCTCCCTCCCACTCTCCCCATCCCACCCTTCCAGGCTGTCACAAAGCACCGAGCTAATATCCCTGTGCCTTGCGGCTGCTTCCCCCCAGCTATCTACCTTACTACGTTTGTTAGTGTGTATATGTCCATGACTCTCTCTCGCCCTGTCAAAACTCACCCTTCCCCCTCCCCATATCCTTAAGTCCGTTCTCCAGTAGGTCTGCGTCTTTATTCCTATCTTACCCCTAGGTTCTTCATGACATTTTTTTCCCTTAAATTCCATATATATGTGTTAGCATACGGTATTTGTCTTTGTCTTTCTGACTTACTTCACTCTGTATGACAGATTCTAGGTCTATCCATCTCATTACAAATAGCTCAATTTCATTTCTTTTTAAGGCTGAGTAATATTCCATTGTGTATATGTGCCACATCTTCTTTATCCATTCATCCGATGATGGGCGCTTAGGTTGTTTCCATGTCCTGGCTATTGTAAATAGAGCTGCAATGAACATTTTGGTACATGACTCTCTTTGAATTTTGGTTTTCTCAGGGTATATGCCAAGTAGTGGGATTGCTGGGTCATATGGTAATTCTATTTGTAGTTTTTTAAGGAACCTCCATACTGTTCTCCACAGTGGCTGAACCAATTCACATTCCCACCAGCAGTGCAAGAGTGTCCCCTTTTCTCCACACCCTCTCCAGCATTTATTGTTTCTAGATTTTTTGATGATGGCCATTCTGACTGGTGTGAGATGATATCTCATTGTAGTTTTGATTTGCATTTCTCTAATGATTAATGATGTTGAGCATTCTTTCATGTGTTTGTTGGCATTCTGTATATCTTCTTTGGAGAAATGTCTATTTAGGTCTTCTGCCCATTTTTGGATGGGGTTGTTTGTTTTTTTGTTATTGAGCTGCATGAGCTGCTTGTAAATTTTGGAGATTAATCCTTTGTCAGTTGCTTCATTTGCAAATGTTTTCTCCCATTCTGAGGGTTGTCTTTTGGTCTTGGTTATCGTTTCCTTTGCTGTGCAAAAGCTTTGAAGTTTCATTAGGTCCCATTTGTTTATTTTTGTTTTTATTTCCATTACTCTAGGAGGTGGGTCAGAAAGGATCTTGCTGTGATTTATGTCATAGAGTGTTCTTCCTATGTTTTCTTCTAAGAGTTTGATAGTTTCTGGCCTTACATTTAGGTCTTTAATCCATTTTGAGCTTATTTTTGTGTATGGTGTTAGGGAGTGATCTAATCTCATACTTTTACATGTACCTGTCCAGTTTTCCCAACACCATTTATTGAAGAGGCTGTCCTTTCTCCACTGTACATTCCTGCCTCCTTTATCAAAGATAAGGTGTCCATATGTGCGTGGGTTTATCTCTGGGCTTTCTATCCTGTTCCACTGATCTATCTTTCTGTTTTTGTGCCAGTACCATACTGTCTTGATTACTGTTGTTTTGTAATATAGTCTGAAGTCAGGGAGCCTTATTCCTCCAGCTCCTTTTTTCGTTCTAAAGATTGCTTTGGCTATTTGGGGTCTTTTGTGTTTCCATACAAATTGCGAAATTTTTTGTTCTAGTTCTGTGAAAAATGCCAGTGGTAGTTTGATAGGGATTGCATTGAATCTGTAGATTGCTTTGGGTAGTAGAGTCATTTTCACAATGTTGATTCTTCCCATCCAAGAACATGGTATATCTCTCCATCTATTTGTATCATCTTTAATTTCTTTCATCAGTGTCTTATAATTTTCTGCATACAGGTCTTTCGTATCCTTAGGTAGGTTTATTCCTAGATATTTTATTCTTTTTGTTGCAATGGTAAATGGGAGTGTTTTCTTGATTTCACTTTCAGATTTTTCATCATTAGTATATAGGAATGCCAGAGATTTCTGTGCATTAATTTTGTATCCTGCTACTTTACCAAATTCATTGATTAGCTCTAGTAGTTTTCTGGTAGCATCTTTAGGATTCTCTATGTATAGTATCATGTCATCTGCAAACAGTGACAGCTTTACTTCTTCTTTTCCGATTTGGATTGCTTTTATTTCCTTTTCTTCTCTGATTGCTGTGGCTAAAACTTCCAAAACTATGTTGAATAAGAGTGGTGAGAGTGGGCAACCTTGTCTTGTTCCTGATCTTAGTGGAAATGCTTTCAGTTTTTCACCATTGAGGATGATGTTTGCTGTGGGCTTGTCATATATGGCTTTTATTATGTTTAGGAAAGTTCCCTCTATGCCTACTTTCTGGAGGGTTTTTATCATAAATGGGTGTTGAATTTTGTCGAAAGCTTTCTCTGCATCTATTGAGATGATCATATGGTTTTTCTCCTTCAATTTGTTAATATGGTTTATCACATTGATAGATTTGCGTATATTGAAGAATCCTTGCATTCCTGGAATAAACCCCACTTGATCATGGTGTATGATCCTTTTAATGTGCTGTTGGATTCTGTTTGCTAGTATTTTGTTGAGGATTTTTGCATCTATGTTCATCAGTGATATTGGCCTGTAGTTTTCTTTCTTTGTGACATCCTTGTCTGGTTTTGGTATCAAGGTGATGGTGGCTTCGTAGAAGGAATTTGGGAGTGTTCTTCCCTCTGCTATATTTTGGAAGAGTTTGAGAAGGATAGGTGTTAGCTCTTCTCTAAACGTTTGATTGAATTCACCTGTGAAGCCATCTGGTCCTGGGCTTTTGTTTGTTGGAAGGTTTTTAATCACAGTTTCAATTTCAGTGCTTGTGATTGGTCTGTTCATATTTTCTATTTCTTCCTGATTCAGTCTTGGCAGGTTGTGCATTTCTAAGAATTTGTCCATTTCTTCCAGATTGTCCATTTTATTGGCATAGAGTTGCTTGTAGTAATCTCTCATGATTTTTTTTATTTCTGCAGTGTCAGTTGTTACTTCTCCTTTTTCATTTCTAATTCTATTGATTTGAGTCTTCTCCCTTTTTTTCTTGATGAGTCTGGCTAGTGGTTTATCTATTTTGTTTATCTTCTCAAAGAACCAGCTTTTAGTTTTATTGATCTTTGCTATTGTTTCCTTCATTTCTTTTTCATTTATTTCTGATCTGATTTTTATGATTTCTTTCCTTCTGCTAGCTTTGGGGTTTTTTTGTTCTTCTTTCTCTAATTGCTTGAGGTGCAAGGTTAGGTTGTTTATTCGAGATGTTTCCTGCTTCTTAAGGTGGGCTTGTATTGCTATAAACTTCCCCCTTAGGACTGCTTTTGCTGCATCCCATAGGTTTTGGGTCGTTGTGTCTCCATTGTCATTTGTTTCTAGGTATTTTTTTATTTCCTCTTTGATTTCTTCAGTGATCACTTCATTATTAAGTAGTGTATTGTTTAGCCTCCATGTGTTTGTATTTTTTACAGATCTTTTCCTGTAATTGATATCTAGTCTCATGGCGTTGTGGTCGGAAAAGATACTTGATACAATTTCAGTTTTCTTAAATTTACCAAGGCTTGATTTGTGACCCAAGATATGATCTATCCTGGAGAATGTTCCATGAGCACTTGAGAAAAATGTGTATTCTGTTGTTTTTGGATGGAGTGTCCTATAAATATCAATTAAGTCCATCTTGTTTAATGTATCATTTAAAGCTTGTGTTTCCTTATTTATTTTCATTTTGGATGATCTGTCCATGGGTGAAAGTGGGGTGTTAAAGTCCCCTACTATGAATGTGTTACTGTTGATCTCCCCTTTTATGGTTGTTAGTATTTGCCTTATGTATTGAGGTGCTCCTATGTTGGGTGCATAAATATTTACAATTGTTATATCTTCTTCTTGGATCGATCCCTTGATCATTATGTAGTGTCCTTCTTTGTCCCTTTTAATAGTCCTTATTTTAAAGTCTATTTTGTCTGATATGAGAATTGCTACTCCAGCTTTCTTTTGGTTTCCATTTGCATGGAATATCTTTTTCCATCCCCTTACTTTCAGTCTGTATGTGTCTCTAGTTCTGAAGTGGGTCTCTTGTAGACAGCATATATAAGGGTCTTGTTTTTGTATCCATTCAGCCAATCTGTGTCTTTTGGTGGGAGCATTTAGTCCATTTACATTTAAGGTAATTATCGATATGTATGTTCCTATTTCCATTTTATATATTGTTTTGGGTTCGCTACTATAGGTCATTTCCTTCTCTTGTGTTTCGTGTCTAGAGAAGTTCCTTTAGCATTTGTTGTAAAGCTGGTTTGGTGGTGCTGAACTCTCTCAGCTTTTGCTTGTCTGTAAAGGTTTTATTTTCTCCATCAAATGTGAATGAGATCCTTGCTGGGTAGAGTAGTCTTGGTTTCAGGCTATTCTCCTTCATCACTTTCAGTATGTCCTGCCACTCCCTTCTGGCTTGTAGGGTTTCTGCTGAGAGATCAGCTGTTAACCTTATGGGGATTCCCTTGTGTGTTATTTGTTGTTTTTCCCTTGCTGCTTTTAATATGCTTTCTTTGTATTTAATTTTTGACAGTTTGATTAATATGTGTCTTGGCGTGTTTCTCCTTGTATTTATCCTGTATGGGACCCTCTGTGCTTCCTGGACTTGATTAACTATTTCCTTTCCCATATTAGGGAAGTTTTCAACTATAATCTCTTCAAATATTTTCTCAGTCCCTTTCTTTCTTTCTTCTTCTTCTGGAACCCCTATAATTCGAATGTTGGTGCGTTTCATGTTGTCCCAGAGGTCTCTGAGACTGTCCTCAGTTCTTTTCATTCTTTTTTCTTTATTCTGCTCTGCAGTAGTTATTTCCACTACTTTATCTTCCAGGTCACTTATCCGTTCTTCTGCCTCAGTTATTCTGCTATTGATCCTATCTAGAGTGATTTTAATTTCATTTATTGCATTGTTCATCGTTGCTTGTTTCATCTTTAGTTCTTGTAGGTCCTTGTTAACTGTTTCTTGCATTTTGTCCATTCTACTTCCAAGATTTTGGATCATCCTTACTATCATTATTCTGAATTCTTTTTCAGGTAGATTGCCTATTTCCTCTTCATTTGTTAGGTCTGGTGGGTTTTTATCTTGCTCCTTCATCTGCTGTGTGTTTTTCTGTCTTCTCATTTTGCTTATCTTACTGTGTTTGGGGTCTCCTTTTTGCAGGCTGCAGGTTCGTAGTTCCCGTTGTTTTTGATGTCTGTCTCCAGTGGCTAAGGTTGTTTCAGTGGGTTGTGTAGGCTTCCTGGTGGAGGGGACTAGTGCCTGTGTTGTGCTGGATGAGGCTGGATCTTGTCTCTCTAGTGGGCAGGTTCACGTCTGGTGGTGTGTTTTGGGGTGTCTGTGGCCTTATTATGATTTTAGGCAGCCTCTCTGCTAATGGGTGGGGTTGTGTTCCTGTTTTGCTAGTTGTTTGGCATAGGTTGTCCAGCACTGTGGCTTGCTGGTCGTTGAGTGAAGCTGGGTGCTGGTGTTAAGATGGAGGTCTCTGGGATATTTCCATCGTTTAATATTATGTGGAGCTGGGAGGTCTCTTGTTGACCAGTGTCCTGAAGTTGGCTCTCCTACCTCAGAGGCAGAGCCCTGACTCCTGGCTGGAGCACCAAGAGCCTTTCATCCACACAGCTCAGAATAAAAGGGAGAAAAAGTAGGGAGAATTAGTAGAAGTATGAGTAAAGAAAGAGGGAAAGGAGGAAAGGAAGGAAGGAAGAAAGAAGCAAAGAAGGAAAGAACGGAGGGAGGGAGGGAGGGAGGAAGGAAGGAAGGAGGGAAAGAAGGAAAAAAAAGACAGAAAGAAAGATGATACAGTAAAAATAAAATAAAGTATAATATAGTTATTGAATTAAAAAATATTTAGAAAAAAAAAAAAGGGATGGATAGAACCTTAGGACAAATGTTGGAAGCAAAGCTATACAGAGAAAATCTTACACAGAAGCATACACATACACCTTCACAAAAAGAGGTAAAGGGGGAAAAATCATAAATCCTGCTCCCTGAGACCACCTCCTCAATTTGGGGTGATTCGTTGTCTAAAGGAGGGAGGGAAGGAAGGAAAGAAAGAAAGAACGAAGGTAAAGTATAATAAAGTTATTACAATTAAACTTAATTATTAAGAAAAGGAATTTTTAAAAAAAAGTCATGGACGGATAGAGCCCTAGGACAAATGGTGGAAGCTAGAGTATACAGACTAGATGTCACACAGAAGCATACACGTACACATTCACCAAAAGAGGAAAAGGGAAAAAAATCATAGATCTCGCTCCTAAATTCCACCTCTTCAATTTGGGATCATTCCTTGTCTATTCAGGTATTCCACAGATGCAGGGTATATCAAGTTGATTGTGGAGCTTTAATCCGCTGCTTCTGTGGCTGCTGGGAGAGATTTCCCTTTCTCTTCTTTGTTCTCACAGCTCACAGGAGCTCAGCTTTGGATTTGGCCCTGCCTCTGCATGTAGGTCGCTGGAGGGCGTCTGTTTTTTCGCTCAGACAGGACGGGGTTAAAGGAGCCGCTGATTCGGGGCCTCCGGCTCACTCAGGCCGGGGGTTGGGGGATGGCGGAAGGAGGGGCACTGCGTGCGGGGCCGGCCTGCGGCGGCAGAGGCAGCGTGACGTTGCGGCAGAGGCCGGCGTGACGTTGCACCAGCCTGAGGCCCGCCGTGCGCTGTCCCGGGGAAGTTGTCCCTGGATCCCGGGAACCTGGCAGTGGCGGGCTGCACAGGCTCCGCGGAAGAGGGGTGTGGAGAGTGACCTGTGCTCGCACACAGGCCCCTTGGTGGCGGCAGCAGCAGCCTTAGCGTCTCCCGCCCGTCTCTGGGGTTTGCGCTTTTAGCCGCGGCTCGCGCCCGTCTCTGGAGTTCCTTTAAGCAGCGCTCTTAAACCCCTCTCCTCGCGCACCAGGAAACAAAGAGGGAAGAAAAAGTCTCTTGCCTCTTCGGCCGGTGCAGGCTTTTCCCCGAACTCCCTCCCGGCTAGTCGTGGTGCACTAACCCCTTCAGGCTATGTTCAAGCCGCCAACCCCAGTCCTCTCCCTGAGCTCCGTCCAAAACCAAAACCCGAGCCTCAGCTCGCAGACCCGCCCGCCCCGGTGGGTGAGCAGCAAGCCTCTCGGGTTGGTGAGTGCTGGTCGGCACCGATCGTCTGTGCAGGAATCTCCCCGCTTTGCCCTCCGCACCCGTCGCTGTGCACCACTCCGCGGTCCCGAAACTCCCCCCCTCTGCCTCCCGCAGTCTCCGCCCGCGGAGGGGCTTCCTAGTGTGTGGAAACTTTTCCTCCTTCACAGCTCCCTCCCACTGGTGCAGGTGCCATCCTTATTCTTTTGTCTCTGTTTTTTCTTTTGCCCTACCCAGTTACGTGGGGAGTTTCTTGCCTTTTGGGAGGTCTGAGGTCTTCTGCCAGCCTTCAGTAGGAGTTCTGTAGGAGTTGTTCCACGTGTGGATGTATTTCTGGTGTATCCGTGGGGAGGAAGGCGATCTCCGCGTCTTACTCTTCCGCCATCTTCAAGGTCCCCCCTTAATTGTTCATTTTTATGTGCTTTCTTATATTTTATTTGGGTTACATTTGCTGTGTTTCTTTTAGTTTCATGGGATGATTTCTAGATAACTTTTCAACGTGTTCAGTTCTCTAAGATATGAATTTAAGGCTATAAATTTCCCTCTAAACATGTCTTAAGCTACATTCTACACATTTTATATATCATATTTTTATTATGTTCAATTCAACTGTTTTCTCATTTCCTTAGTGATTTCTTCCTTGATGTATGAGATATTTAGATATTTATTGTTTACTTTCCAAAAGTCAGGGATTTCTTCTTGCTATCTTTTACTCTTTATCTATCTTAATTCCACTTTTGTCAGAAAACATGTGTTCAAGCTTTTGAAATTTGGGGGGATTTTTTTAAAAGCCCACAGAAGCTGAAAGGCAGTAAATGTTCCATGTGCATTTGAAAAGGATGTGTATGCTGCATTTGTTTAGTGCATTGATTCATATATTTTACTTAGGTCAATTCTATTAATCTTACTGTTTAAATAGTTTTTGTCCTTCCTGATTTTTTTGGTCTCTGTTCTATTATTTACTGAGAAATTTTGTTTTAGGAGAACTTTATGACTTGTCTTTTTTTACTTTTAGTCGGTTTTTGCTTCATCATTTTTGAACTATGTTATTAGGTATATACATATTTTAAAATGTATGTCTTTCTGATGTTGTCAATCCTAATGATGGACGTTGTGTTATTGTAACATAACTCTTTACCTCTAGTAATGCTTTTTGCTGTAGTCCATTTTTGTTGGATAGTAATTGTGTTAGAAAGTCTGAGTCTTTCCTCCTGTGTGTCTACTTTACTCTCATGCTATTGCCACACTCACATTACTTCGGACACCAGGTATGTAGGGTTCCCTCCACCCCGACCAAGCAGTTCTGTGACACCAGCTGGGTGTCCTACGATTTAACTCAATTCTGACACTACCTACCTGGGGCTAGCATCAGGTCCCACGTATTAAGGGCTCAGTCACACCTTGAAGCTGAAGTGGGCTAAGTCCCACTCCAGTTGCCAATCACAAGTCCAGGTTGTCACCTGTGCTTCTGACCAATTGGCTGTGATTCTGAAGTTCCCATTACCCCGTCCTTGGAGTCAATGAATTTGCTAGAGCAGATCACAGAACTCAGGAAAACAGTTTACATACTGTTTACCAGTTTATTATTAAAGGATATGGATGAACATCCAGATGCAAGAGATGTGTTAAAAAAAAAAAAAAAAGTATGTGGGAAGGGGCACAAAAATTCCATGCCCTCTCCAGGCGCACCCCACTCCCAGCACCGACCCAGAAGTTTCATCAGGTAGGTATGATGATGGATCATTAACACCACCCTGAGCCTTGCTTCCCTCTCAAGAGATGGGGGGCAGGCTGCAGACTCCAAGCTTTTAATCATGGCTTGGTCTTTCAGATACCTAGCCTCATCCAGGAGCCCAACAAGAGTTGCCTCATTAAGAAAAAAGAATCCTCCTATTCTGCAGGAAAATCTAAGTGTTTCAGGAGCCCTGTATGAGGAACGAGGGTCAAGGAGCAAATATTAGAAAAAAAAGATGCTCCTAATGCTCTTATCATTTAGGAAATTACAGTGATTTCAGGAGCTCTGTGCCAGGAACGAGGGGTAGATCACAATACATTTTGTTCTATGTCTCACAATAATACAGCTGTATAAGCTTTGTTGTAGTTAGAACACCCATGAAAAATGTTTTTCCATTTTTTTTTCTTTCAAGTGTTCTATATGCCTGTTTCATTAGTCTTTGCAAGCAGCATGTAATTGGGTTTTATCCAGTCGTATAATTATTGTCTTTTAGTTAGAACTTACTCTAATATCATTTAATATAATTACTGACATGTTTCAGTTTAAATCTACTATAATATTGCTTACTTTTCCATTTCTTCCTTCTAGTCTATATCCATGTTTCTCTTCTTTCTTACCTTCTTTTTGATTATTTTATTATTCCACTTTATCCGTTTATTCGCTTGGGCATTATAGACTATTTTACTTATCCTTTCAGTTATCCTAGAAACTAGAACCTGCAAACCTGACTTCTCAAGCCTTTCTATAATATATTTTAATCTTTTTCCCAACAATGCAAAGATCTTAGACACTTTTGCACCATTTAGCCTCTTTCTATCTAGGTGCTATTGTTTACAATTATTTCAATTCTATGAATATCTTAGACCTACAGGAAACATTGTTTATTTTTTTATTTTATTTTTATTTATTTACTTTTTGTGTGTGGTACGCGGGCTTCTCACTCTTGTGGCCTCTTTCATTGCGGAGCCCAGGCTCCAGACATGCAGGCTCAGCGGCCATGGCTCACGGGCCCAGCACTCTGTGGCATGTGGGATCTTCCCAGACCGGGGCATGAACCTGTGTCCCCTGCATTGGCAGGTGGACTCTCAACCACTGCGCCACCAGGGAAGCCCACATTGTTTATTTTTTACAAACCATATTTACTTAGATTTAGCCACATTTTAAACAATTCCGCTGCTCTCATTCTTTCCTCATTCTCTGACCTTGTTTCTGGGATCCTTTTTCTTCTGCCTGAGTAACTAACATTCCCGTGCTATCTCCTTCAGTGAAAATCTGTTGGAGGCAAAATCTCAATTTTTTTCTTGTATTTTTTTCTGGGTTATTACATTTCCTTCTAACAACCAATGTTTCCAAAATCAGCTGTAGGTTTAAATTTGCTCCCTCTTAGGTACTCAGTCTTTTTTCTAGCTGATTTTAAAATTTGCTCGGTCCTTCACTTTTCTGCTCTATTAAGTAATGTTTCCACGTGTGGTGGTCTTTATAGTCACAGTTGCAAAAAATTCTCAGTCATTATCTCCTCAAAATTGCTTCTTCCCTATTATCTTACTTGTTTCTCTCTGGGTCCAAACATAAGTTTGGTTGGCTTTATTTTTCTGTTCTACATGTCAGTAAACGTTTTCTGTAAATGGCCGGAGAATACATTTTCAACCCTATGAGCCACATATGGTGTCTGTCACAAAAACAAGCTGCAGGTCAGATTTGGGTTGTGGGCTATAATTTGCCAGATTTCCACTTTCTGCTGCAGGCTGTTGTTTCTTGTTCTCAGTTGATAATTTGCATTTCATCATCTCTCCATGTTTCACTGTGTATATTTTCTTTTTATATTGCTTTCACTTCACTAAGTCTTTATTCAGCTATTCCAGTCTGAACATATACCACCTATTAATTTTCAATTTAAAATTTTGTATATATTTTTTTGTTGTAGAATTTTTATGTGGCTCTTTTTTTTGGTGGTACTCAATTTTTTTCTCCTGGAGGATTCTAAGTGTAGTCATATGAAAGGTTGTAGCTGATGACACCATTATCAGGAGCCTCAATGGGTCTGTTTCTACTCTCTGGTTTTGTTCCTAGTTTTTATTTATGTGGTCTTATTTATTCATGTGCTTGGCAGTTGGGGGGTTAAGGGACAGACATTATTTATAGAAAAAAATCTGTGAACTAAGATAATAATATATTCCTACAGAGAGAATATGTTTGTTTTTGGTAGGATGCTAGGGGCATTAGCAATATGTCAATCCAATTTTAGAGATTAAGATTCAAAATTGTGCTTTTGTTCCTATAAGATATACTTGTAATTTATCATATTCAAACCAAAATGTGCTTCCCTGATAATGGGCTGTCAACAGTGCTGCCCAGCTTCTCATTTTCTCTTTAGAATTGTCTTTAGAAGAAAATTGACCTAAAAGTTTTGCTTCTCACACTAATTCCTTTTGCTCTGAACTCTTGACTTCATAACTGTTGACTGTAGTATCAAATCTACAAAGCTTTAACACAGAAAAAAAAATGTTTAATGCTTTTTTTTGGCTGTTTTAGTTGACCTCTGTTTGGAAGTTAATTCAGATTATCTAGCCTATCGTTATCAGTAGTGGATGTCTCCAGTTTTTTAAAAGTGTTTTCATATTTCTTTATTTAAAAAAAATACACTTTACTTTTCAGATCAGTTTTAGGTTCACAGGAAAATTGAGCAGAAAGTACAGAGATTTCCCGTATACCACTTGCCCCACATATGCACAGCCTCTCACACTGTCAAAATTCTGCACTAGAATCAATGAACCTACACTGAGGTATCATAATCACCCAAAGTCCATAGTTTACATTAGGGTTTGCTCTTGGTGTTGTACAGTCTATGGGTTTTGACAAATGTATAATGACATAATACCACCATTATAATGTCAAACAAAATTGTTTCACTGCCCTAAGAATCCTCTCTGCTCCACCTATTCCTCCTTCCCTCCCCTCAGCCATGGCGACCACTAATCTTTTTACTGTCTCCATAGTTTTGCCTTTTCCAGAATGTCATATAGTTAGAATCATACAGTGCATAACCTTTTCAGATTAGTTTCTTTCACTTAGTAATATGCATTTACCTTTCCTTCATGCGTTTTCATGATTTGATAGCTTATTTTTTTTAGCACTGAAAAATATTCCATTGTCTGGATATATCAGTTTATCTATCCACTTATCTACTGAAAGTTATCTTGGTTGCTTCTAAGTTTTAGCTATTATGGATAAAGCTGCTATAAACATACTTTTAGCAGGTTTTCGTATGGATACAAGTTTTTAACTCATTTGGATAAATACCAAGGGGTATGATTGCTGGGTTGTATGGCCAGAGTGTATTTCACTTTGTAAGAAACTGCCAGACTATCTTCCAAACTGACTATACCATTTTGCATACCCACCAATAGTAAATGAGAGTTTCCATTGCTCCACATCATCACCAGCATTTGGTGTTGTTAGTTTTCCAGATTTTGGCCATTCTAATAGATGTGTAATTGTATTTTGTTGTTTCAATTTGCAATTCCCTGAAGACATATAATGCTGAATTTTTATGCTAGTTTTCCACCTGTATTTCTTTTTTGTGTGTGTGAGTTATCTCTTCAGATATTTTGCCACTTTTAAATCAGGTTGTTTGTTTATTTGTTGTTGAGTTTTAAGAGTTCTTTTTATATTTTGGATCATATTCCTTTATCAAATGCCTTTTGCAAATATTTTCTCTAAGTTGTGGCTTGTCTTCTCATTCTCTTAACACTACCTTTCATGGAACAGATTTTTACAAAAATTTTAATGAAATCCAGATTATTATTTCTTTTATAGACTGTGCCTTTGGATTGTATCTAAAAAGTAATTGCCATACTCAAGGTCATCTAGGTTTACTCCTATGGTATTTTTCAGGAGTTTTAGAGTTTTGTGTTTTACAATGAGGGCTTTGATTCATTTGAGTTAATTTTTGTAAAAAGTGTAAGGTCTGTGCCTAGATTCATGTAGTTTTTTTTTTTGTTGTTTGTTTGATTGGCATATGGATGTCTAGTTGTTCCAGCACCATTTGTTGAAAGGATGTTCTGTGCTCCATTGCATTGTCTTTACTCCTTTGTCAAAGATTAGTTGTCACTAGATCATGTACATGTATCTATTTCTGGGCTCTCTGTTCTATTCCATTGATCTATTTGTCTAGTCTTTTAAAAAATACCACACTGTTTTGATGATTGTAGTTTTATAGTGAGTCTTGAAATCAGGCAGTATTGGTCCTTCAGTTTTGTTCTTCTCCTTCAATACTGTGTTGGCTCAGTTTCTTAAATGTATGTAATAAAAATGTTTATCAAGAGTTCAAGCCCTTCGTTTTCCAGGAACTCTCATATAGGCCTTTACCTTATTTAAATATTATAAAGCTTTTATGAGGTAGATGTTAAAACTTCTCAAAGACTATGGAATTCATATTCATAATTCATAGGAGTCAAGAAAACTTATAGTATGCAAGACAGCTGAAGTTTTTAAACTTTGTAATCTGATTCCAGATCCCATACTTCAAGGTTTTTCTTTTCTTTTTTCCTTTTTTTCCCTCCCTCCCTCCCTCCCTCCCTTCTTCCTTCCTTCCTTCCTTTCTTCCTTCTTTCCTCACTCAGTTAGCTATAGGCCAGACATTATTATAGACACTAGAGGGAAGCTGTGAGAAAACAAAAAAAATCAATTCAACCTTTTTACAGCTTATGGTCAGGTGTGTGGTGGTAGTTGGGAAGCTGGGAGAGAACAAGTAATAAAGAGAATAAATCAGAAAACAATATAGTATATTAGATTGTAATAATTCCTCTGGAGAAAAATTAAGCAAGTAGAGAGGATAATAAATACAGGAATGTCATTGCAGTTTTAAATATGGTCATGAGAGAATGCTTCTGCTAAGAAGGTGTCATTTGAGCAGAGACTTAAGGAAGGAAAGGGCTGAGGAGGCATAGTCATAACCGAGGGAAAAAGGTTTTCGGCAGAGCAAGAGTCTATGAAAATGTCCTAAGACAGTAGCACACTTAGGTTGTTTGAGAAATAGGGAAAAAATGCTGGTGTGGCAGCAACAAAATGAATGAAGACAAGAATAGTAGGAATAATCAGGTGGTAGACTTTGTACAGTATTTTTCAGGGCTAGATCTGCAAGACGGTTCTTAATGGATGAGTTTCCTCTACTAGGAGTTGTTCAAGCTTCTTATGAGACTCAGTTCCAATTTCAGCAATATTCCATAGAGTTTTTGTTTATTCTCTCACTGATTGCTTTAAAAGCACATACTACTTTTCTTAATATAACTTTGGAAAGTCTTCTCATACTGCTAAGACCAGCTTGACTCTGATTATACTGTAGTCTCTACTTATGCAGTTTAACTATGAATATATTAACATATTAATACAGATTTGTCAGTTTATTGAATTATTGGAAGAAACATATTGACCAATCTTTAATATTGACATTTAAATCTAATACTTCCATTCCCAATAGAACTGAATCTATGGAAGGGATCCTTTTAAGTTTACCTGCATAAAACATTAAATTTAGAGGCCAGGCTAGATACCAAATTGTCAGGGGGTGATATACATATGTACATTCCCAAGCATACAGCTGTTCACTGAACATCTCTATCATCAATGGTGAGCAAAAATCCATGAAGGCAGACTTTAGCATCTAATGAGAATGTGGAAAGTTGCAAGAGATATCACTCTTGCCTGAACAAAACCATCTGGATGACTATGGAAATTTTAGTTGTTGTTATTGTTGTTCTATGAAAATGTTTTAGCTTTAACCCATCTGAGAAAAGATGATGAAAACAAAAGGTGATGAATGGAATTCCAGAAAGTAATGAGCCCTTTCTTGGAGCACAGAGAGCTTTGATTACTTCTTATACCTGGCGAAGTAGTAGGAAGAGGAGAAATATACCACAGCCTGGGGTAATGA
This sequence comes from Phocoena phocoena, assembly GCF_963924675.1. Lineage (NCBI taxonomy): Eukaryota > Metazoa > Chordata > Mammalia > Artiodactyla > Phocoenidae > Phocoena > Phocoena phocoena. The sequence goes on along the minus strand of NC_089224.1, from coordinate 42,467,964 downwards.
GAAACTAGTTGAACCTTTAAGAAACTTAGTCTGAAGAGCCCAGTCACAGCATAGGTCTGCATCCACCTGTTTACTCTTTCCCATAAGTTGACATCTAGTATAATGCAGTATTATGCTAAAATCTGGAGGAGAAAGGGAAATTTGGGTGATATTTCTGCTGAGTACATGGGCCCTTCTACGAGAGCAAGGCAGGGCCCTCCAAATATGAGACATGACAGGAGAGATGTAAGAAGTCCTCTGTGACATTCCAGGCCTTTGCAGACAGTAAGATAGCTATTTTCTAAAGGCTCAGAAAGCTGGGGCAAGCCTGGAGAGCAGAGGGACCTCCTCAGGTTCCTCCCTAAAAGCTAATACTTAGGCATTAAAGCAGTTTGAAATGCTGGGGAGTTGACTATAAAACAAAAGTGATGTCAGTTCTATTTTCTATTGGCTTAAAACAAATCACCACGCAGGACCCAATTAAATGGTCGGGGAAGGGTACTCCTCCTCTTGATGAGAGTTGCTGCAAAATGACATTACAGTGTGGTGTGGAGAGTGATTTGTTGGCAGGAGAACCAGGATATTTTGATAAACCAGAGAAAGAAAAAGAGTTCTGAACTAAGGAAGTGACCCTGTTTAGTGAAGAAAGAAGACAGATGTCAGATGGGAGAGACATTTTAAAAACTTAACCAACTGGACTTTGTGACCAATTGTTAGAGTTGTGGGAAACATATAAATGTAAGTTTATTAACTTGTATTAGTAGAGCTATACATTTGAATTCTGCATTTCACTTGGCATCACTTTTTGATTTTGTTTTCATATAATCTTCGTAATTACCTCTTTCGAAGGCAGTATAAGGCTTCATACACTTCATACCAACATTATCATTCTTCCTTTCTCTATCATTGAACATTTAGGTATCAAACATCATTACCCTTTATATGTTGAATACCTGTGGAACACATGTACGTGCAACGTGTTTTTTTAAATTAATTTTATTGGAGTATAATTGCTTTACAATATTGTGTTAGTTTCTGCTGTTCAGCAAAGTGAATGAGCTATACGTATACATATCTCCCCTCTTTTTTGAATTTTCTTCCCATTTTGTTCACCACAGAGCATTGAGTAGAGTTCGCTGAGCTATACGGTAGGTTCTCATTAGTTATCTACTTTATACATAGTATCAATAGTGTATATATGTCAATCCCAATCTCCCAATTCATCCCACCCCCCTTTTCCCCCTTGGTGTCCATATGTTTTTCTCCACACCTCTGTAACTGCTCCCATATTGATTCCTTTTAAAAATTGCTAAAATCATACAATACATGGCTGCTACTAATGAATTATGTTTAGAAATATGTACTCTGGTTAAGCATCACTAGGCATTCAATAGGAAGAATTTACTCTTCTTGTATTTGGGGTTAGATTTCAGCAGTACAAAACTTTATGAATTTTTCTCAGAACCCAGTGCCATTAGTAAACAACCAAAAAGAAAGCTTCTACCCTCACAAGCTAAATGTTCTGTGTTACAGTGTAATCTGTGGTGTTCTGTCTTTATTTTGATATTATATAGCTCAAAAAATTAAAATATTTTCTGAAAGGTTTCACTACTGTAGGAGATTATTTGATTACACTTGAAGCAATCATTTTCTCTATCCATATGCATATTATAGATGATAGATATATTGACATTTTTAGCATTTTATTTCTTATATTTCTGCTAGAATTTCTGTATATTTGAGTGAAATGTAAATCAATTAGAAATTTGATTTTATGTAAAAAAGTCAACAAGTAACACAGGAACTCCAGAATCTGGTTTCAGTGATGATATAACAGTAAAGCAAAGTACATTTTAGAACATAAAGCAGTACCAGTGCTAACATACTCCAAATGCGACTGAGAGAACTGCCACCTGAATTTCTCTCAGAAGTCATGATGTGTTAAATGAAATTCCTTGTCATCAGTAGATGAATCAGGTAAGCTTGTTCTGAAGCAAAATCTTGTATTTCTTCTTCTCTTAACAGGCAACCTTAGGAAATATTGAATCTTGAAAATATTCAATATTGAATATTGAATCTTAAAATAAGCATGTAATTTCTCACTGTTTTGAATTGAGACTGTCATTTTAATGTGACTCTGACATTTTAATGGCCTTATGTCATTTCTATTGCTCGTTTGAAAAGAGTATTTATCTAAAATGATTTCATGTCAATGAATAAAATATTTTTAAAATAATGCAGCACACACGTTTAAATGGGGGATTGACATCACTATGAACTGAATGTTTATGTCCCCCTATAATTCATATGTTGAAGCCCTCATCTCCAGGGTGATGGTATTTGGAGGTGGAGCCTGGGAAGTAATTAGGTCATGAGAGTAGAACCCTCATGAATGGAATTAGTGCCCTTAAAAGAGACACAAGAGAGATATTCTCTCTCTCTGCCATGTGGGGATAAAGCAAGAAGGTGACCATCTGCAAAACCAGGAAAAGGGTCCTCACCATTGAATGTGTGGGCATAAGGCATTAATATAAATATTATACCTTGATCTTGTACTTCCTAACCTCCTCAAATTGGAGAAATTAATGTTTGTTGTTTAAGCCAACTAGTCTATGGTATTTTGTTATAGCAGCCCAAACTGACTAAGGCAGACATGTAATTAAAGGTGTATCTCAAAGGATTTCTGTCTCATTTCTTTTCTGAATGTTGCCCCTTTGATAGAGGACTCATTAATTTCATGTCACTTGGAATGAATAGGTGATTAGAAAGGGCTAGTAGCAAGAAGAAATATTTTTCTATTTTTTTTTCATTTTTCAAAATTCTAACAAGCTTGGGCTGAGATCGATGAGAACTGCCCACTGCTAAGGTCAGTGTGGCCTAATTAGTTTTGCTACATTGCCACTGTAATTTTGCTTGACATGACATTGAGGGGAGGCTCAGAAGGCAATCAGCATCTAACAGCCATGATGAGCATTAGTTACACCTAGTGACAAAGTAATTAGCAGCTGTATGTGCTGCTTAATATGAAAGAGAAGACAAACCGTGATGCCCAGTCCCCTTGTAAAAATATCAATGACTGACTCCTCCCTACTAACAACTTTTAACTCATGAACACCTCTCAATAAAAAAAAAATAAAAGCCATGTGCCATACTGATTATATACATTTTGGGTTGACTGCAACTTTGAGAGATGATGTGATTTAGTAATTTATCAAATTCTCTGGTATTAAACTTTTTTCTGGTTCTGTACCACAGACCCATCTTATTTTGGAGATTTGTAAAAGCTACTTGCATGATGAAGTGATATTTAACATCTCTTTAGTGACCATATTTTCTTCCAAGGGTTTATTTAGAGAAGTAATCTGGGACATTGAATTTTCTTTGAGCATATATTGGAAAGACTTTAGTCATATCTTTTTCTCAAAGCTGAAGTGAAGACAAACTGTTCTAGTTTCTTAGGGATCTATTTTTTCTTGAAGATATCAGAAATAATTTACCTAAATTCCAAGATTTGTTCTTATTTTTCACAGTCTTTTATTGATTTATTCACCTCATTAGGTTGACCTGTTGAAGTTTGTGATTCATAATATTTTAATTTCTTGAATATTTACTTGCTCTTGAAGATAAGAGAACAGGATTTATTCAAATTCTGAAATGTTTCCTATTTTTTTCACAAACTCTTCTACTGTGATTTTTTTTTAATTGAGTGATTCCTTCTGTTGAACTTTAAATTATTTCTCTTGATTCATTGCTCAGACTTTATAGTCTTTTCACTGTCCTTTGTGATAATCCTTTGTACATTTGACAACAGTCTTGTCTCTGCCCATTTTTTTTCTCCATAGGAATAACAAAAAATTTCCACTCGTTGGTTTTCCTCAAGGCATCCATATCCTCATTTGTGCAAAGCTTAGTCATAGAACTGTAAAGTTGAAATCTTCCCTTTGAATATGTCAAATACCTGCAGACTCATAATGATGGGAAATAAAATAATAATTATTAAATAAGTCCATTTATGTTACTGCATGGAAATGTACAGGCTTTCCCTGGCTTCATTAAACGTGGTCACTTTGTGATACTCTGTAGGAAAACCTGATTTCTTCCATGAGCTGAGACTACAGAGATGACCAAAGCCACTGATTGATTAACATTCTCCTAAAATTAGTAATTGTAATTAACTACCATTTTGATTGACTGCCAAACATCTATTTACTTTTTACAATGCTGTAGAATGCTGCCTTTTTAGTCTCTAATACCACTTGGGAAAAATTTGAGATTCAGTCATACTGTTATGTGAGTCTCCAGTTTATTCCTGCATAGTATTCCATGGTGTCTGGATACACCACAATTTATTTTCAGCCTATAAGGAGATTTAGAGTGTTTCCAGTTTAGGGCTATTACAAATAAAGCTGTTATGAACACTTATCTGTAAGTCTCTTTCTGGACACATATCTTAAGTTCTCTTGTGTGGATACCTAGGAGTGAAATTGACTAGTCTTAGATAAGTAAACATGAACTTTTTAATAATCTGTCAATATGTCATCTAAAGTTGTTATACAATAGATTTTATATTCTCATCACTGGTATATGAGAAGTCCAGCTGCTCTTTATCAATACTTGTTCCTGACATTATTTATAAGTTTAGTCATTGTATGGATATGTAATAATATGTCACTTTGGTTTTAATTTGCACTTCCATGGTAACTAATGATGATAAGTACATTTTAAGTGTTTTTTGGCCTTTTGTATATCTGCTTTTAAAAAGTTTTCAAATTATTTACTCATTTTAAAGTTGTCTTATTTTTGAGTTGTAGCAGTTTGCTTTATAATATATTCTATATATTTTATATATGTAATATATATAACACATATATATATATAATTTCTGAAGTCTCTGTTTGCTATTCATTTTCTTCAGAGAATCTCTTTAAAAATGGAAAGCTTTAATTTCGATGAAGTCCAATTTACAATTTTTTCTTTGTGAATTTTTTCAATCCTAACCATGGAATCTTGGCCACTGAAAGGTCACAGACATTTTCTTCTATGATCCATTTTGAGTTAATTTTTTTTTGCAAGTAAAAATAATGATTAATTTTTAAAAATGTATATCTGGGTGTTCCAGCCCCATTTCTCCATTGAAATACCCTGTTACCTTGTCAAAATCAATTTTCCTTATCTGTGTGAATTTATTTCTGTACTCTCTTTTCTGTTTCATTGATCTGCATGTCAGTTAGTTAGAGTTCTTTAATTTTATTTTTTTCCCTAGAATTACTTTGGCTATTTCAGATCCCTGGCACTTCCATATTCATTTTAGCATCAGCTTATCAAATTCTGTGAAATGGCTTTGTGGATTTGTTTAGAATTACCTTAATTCTATAGCAAATTTTGAGAGAAAATAACATCTTAACAATAGTGAGTCTTCTAATTCAAGTACGTGGTACATCTCCCTGTTTATTTAGACTATCTTTCATTTCTATTGGAACTATCTTATAGTTGTCAATGTTTGCTCATACATACTTTGTCAAATCTATCCTCAAGACCTTCAGATATTTTATGATATTTTAGAATAAAATAATTATTTTCCATTTTTTTGCCAGCATATACAAGTGCAATTGAATTTTCTATATGACTTTGGTGCTATTTTTTAATAAATATGATTAAATAAGCCCTGGGTACTCTCTTTTCTTCTTGTGGATTCATCAACCTTTAAAAAAGATTATTTGTAAGTCAGTATCTGAATTATTGATGTTACCTTTCATGAGGCTCTTTATACTAATGCAGAAAATTTTCTGAAATTTTTTTTTGGAATTTTCCTTATTGTGTTCTGATATAATCTTCTTCTGATTTGTCCACTCTTACATTTCAGTGCTCAGGATATATTTCATCAGTTAGATTAGTTTATGTCATGGATTCTAATCGCTGTGTCAGAATGAGGCATGTTTTTGTTCATTTGTTTGTTTTTTTGAGTCCTTTGTTTCACTGATCTTAACTTCTTTCTCCTGAGGCACACAACCACTTTGACCTTACAAAGTGATTTGGCCACTCTGCACCTCGATTTCTCTATCTGTTTGTGGGATAAAATGAGATGGTAAGTCCACAGGTTTTTATTTAACCATGTTAGAAGGAGAATAAAAATGGAAATATGTTCATTAAGTGAGTGAAACAGGAAGAACCACATTCCAGAATTAGTATTTTTTGCAATAGTTTATTCCATTCTCTTCATACAAGGTGTAATATAAAAATAAGTTTGTGGATAAAATAATACAAAATTATTTGTAAGTTTAGCTTTTCCAGGAATATATTTATATGTATATTTAAAGCATTTAATGACTAATATAGTGTGAATGCACTTATGTTTCTTACATATCTTTCGATCTAGACAGACCCTACAAGTTAAAAAGTTTCAAGAGTGGGAGTGGGAACATGAGTCTATGTGAGGATATTCAGCTTATGCGGCATTTAAAACACTATAGAAAGCAAATCAACATGCTGATGTTTGTGAAATATGGGCCAAACTCATATCGAAAGAGGTTTGATCAGCCTTGGTTATGTAAGGGGTATGTTTTGTCAAGCCTGTCTACTGTGGGTGTTAGATTTTTCACTGAAATTGCCAACTAAGGTTAACCCGGCCTAATTCTATCCACAGTAATAAGAAAAAATGATGTCACTCAGCCAGCACTAATTATACCAAAAAGGTAAGCTGGCTTGGCTGTAACCACACAGTCCAAAGAACAATATAAAATTTACCATGCGGGTAAAAAGCAGAAAAAAATCTATAGCGAAATACATCGTGCAACTGATGTGTGTCGCCAGCCCCATTTTCCTAAGGAATTGGGAAATCCTTACCCAGTTGAGGTTAAAGAAAAATGTGCTCTACTTATGCTTCTCTGAAACTTTTCGTTTCTTGCCCTCATTGTTGTTAGAAGTTAAGCTCATTTGCAACGGAGATCCTGGCTCTCTTGCTGACAACGAAACTGCGAGCCCCTCACAGAATGCTTTATCCAGTATCCAGACCATTTTGAGTACTTAACAAATGCTTGTTAAATCAATACATATGTTTTCCTTGGTCTCTATCACTTGGAGATATACTCCAGTATCTTTCCACTAAACTCTGTTTTATTCTTTCCTATATTTTCTTTATTTGTATATGAAATAAAGATTTATCGAATATTCACAGATAACGGGATCTGTACTAGGTTCCAAGAAAACGAAGATGCAAGACAAATCAAACCACATAGAACAGATGTTGTCCTAACTGCAGAAACTCTTCACTCTGTAATTGGTTAACAATAACTCTTTAACGAAAGACTTCACCTGCCTTCCTTCTTCTATAGTTAACTGCTATAGCAGCTATTGCTACAGCAGCAGATCCAGAAACTTCCAGTCCTAAACATGCAGTTTCTTATCTCCAAGGCTTTGGTTATATTAATTTCTTCCCTGTCTGTTGTCGTACTTCCATTACTTTGCGTAATAATTCCTACTTTGGGTACATTACAAATTTGACTTCTCTTTGAAACACATTTCTCAGATCCTGGACCATGCTTCTCTGTGCTGCAGTAATTCCTGTCCTCTGATTTCTTTCCTTTGGGTGATTAGCATTTTGACTCTGTCTTTAGAGTATAAACTCTTGGAGTACACGACTGTATCTCATCAATCTATATTATACAATAAGGTAGAGCTCACTGTCACACTGAAAATTGAGATTTCTCTCCATTTGCTGCACAGTGTATTTACCGTAGGTAGAGTGATTTTTCTGTATGCTACTCTATTAGGTTTCTCCAGAGAAAAAGAACCACTAGGACATCTGTCTGTTTAATTACCTACGCATCTATCTGTCTATCTGTCTATCTATCTATCTATTGAGATTTATTTTAAGGAATTGGCTCACGCAGTTTTGGGGACTGGTGAGTCCAGAATCTATAGAGCGGGCTGGTAGGCTGGAAATTCAGGGAAGAGTTGTTGTTACAGACTTGAGTATAAAATCTGCAGGCTGGAAACTCAGGCAGAGTTTTAATGTTGCAGTTTTGAGGCATAACTAGTGCTTTGAGAAACCTTTGGGCTTGCTCTTAAGGCTTTCAACTATTTGGATAAGGCCCACCCACATTATGAAGGGACATCGACTTTACTCAAAGTCTACTGATTTAAATGTGAATCATATCTAAAACTACCTTCACAACAACATCTAGACTGATGCTTGACCAAACAGCTGAGCACCATAGTCTGTCAAAGTTGACGCATATAATTACAACACAGCTACTGTACCCTATGTTTTTCTGTTCTTCCAGCTATATGATTTTTACTGATTCATGTAATAAGGGCATCTTACAAGTAACCCTAGAAATTGATGGGACCAAAAAACCTTTCACATTGTGCACACCCCTGTGCAGAAGCTTCTAATCTTAAACTACTTACTGTACCTTCCTTTCAAACATTACCCCTGGTGGACCTACATGTTTGAAAGTCATTCTGTTTACATACATACCTAAAACACATGTCAATAACATGTTTGTTATGTTGACGGCTATTCCCTTGTGAACCCAATCAGAGATCTATTCTCTAACTAGAAAATATCCAAATTGGAGGAACACGAACTTCCTGTGCTAAATGATTTTTCAGAGAATAGAGACACAGGCACTAAATGATGGAATCACATAGCAACATAAAAATACAGGAATTGAGGTCTATTAACAACAACAAAACAATAAGAGGTAACATTTTTGTAGTGCTTCCTTCGTGCCAGCATGTATAAAGCATCCTAAGTGCTTTAGAAATATTGACTCATGAATTCTCACAAAAATCCCACAAAAAGATAATATTAACATCTCTGAACAGAAGAATAATTAAAGATTATAAAGTTTAAGTTATTTTTAAGGCTACATAGGCAACACTTTGAAGCTGTAGTATCAATTAGCTATTGCCATATCCTTGCTGCTTGCTGCATAACACAGACTCCCAATTTATAGTGGATTAACTCAAGAGCTGACAACAATTGTTTCTTCTCCATTGTACTCCAGTGTGGTTTGACTAGGTGGATCTGCTTCAGGCTATAGCTCCTCACTGAAGGTAGGGCTTAGGTCTACTCCACATGTGGAGCCCAGTCTGAGAGGTCAGTGGTGGCTCTTCTCACGGAGATGGCAAGCTCAGCTGCATATGCATATTTTATACCTCTGATTCAGCCCTATATGGTAACATCCCATAGGCTGAAGCAAGCAACATGGTCAAGCTCAAAGTCAACGGCAGACCTGTCTCTTTTCACCCTAACTTGTGTGGAAGACAAAGGTTGTTCCAGTTACCATTACTGTGTTACAAACCAACTTGAAACTAACTGGTGTAAGATGAATATTTTATTTTGTTTATGGATTGTGTGGGTTTCAAATTCGAACACGGCACAGTGGGGCTGACTTGCCTCTGTTCTAGGTTGTCTAGGGTCTTAGCTAGGAATACTTGAAGGCCGAGGGTGACTTCACTAATGGCTAGAGGCTGAAATCACTGTGGCTTTTCACTCACAGGTGTAGTACCTGGGCTGAGATGACTGAAATTCTGGGCTTAGCTGGGGCACAGCCTGGAACACTTACACTCCCACTCTCCATGTCTCTTGGGCTTCTTAAAGCTTTTTACTGTGTTGTGAGTGTGGTGTCCCAGGAGACAGGCGGAGAATGAGTGTTACAAGAAAAGCAGGCAGAAAATACATGGCTTCTGCGTGTCACAGTTCTTTATTGGTTGCAGTCATGATTCCTTTCAGAGGAGTGTCAAAGAATTTGAAGATATGTTTTAAAAATGTCTTGAGGGCTTCCCTGGTGGCGCAGTGGTTGAGAGTCCGCCTGTCGATGCAGGGGACGCGGGTTCATGTCCTGGTCCGGGAAGATCCCACATGCTGTGGAGCGGCTGGGCCTGTGGGCCATGGCCGCTGAGCCTGCGCGTCCGGAGCCTGTGCTCCGCAACGGGAGAGGCCACAACAGTGAGAGGCCCGTGTACTGCAAAAAAAAAAAAAAAAAAAAAAAATGTCTTGAAATGGAATTACTGTATTCCTGGGATATGAAAGAGAGGTGGAGGAGAGAGTTCAGTTGAAAAGAGAGCCCAAGGAAGAAAGGGCAAAAATAAGAGGGAAAGAGGAAAGAGTGTCTTGAATAGTTGATTGTTCCTGGCAAATGAGTCTCCATCTAAAGTGCTTATTGCTTAAACTTTGGTTAGTTTTGAATTTTACCTTCCCTCTCAGTTGATTGTTAAAACTGACTTCACTACAAACCCTTCAAAACTCATTCTGCAAGGACTGGTTTCTATTGATATCCACAGTGTTCATAATCATCTCTGACTCTATCTCTTCCTTGTTCCCTGGGGCCAGCTTCCTGGGACTGTGGCAGTCGCATAAGGCCCTGTGGTGAGAAGGGCCCCGTATTTGGTTTAATTTTCTGCTCTCCTCATCTAGATATTCTTAATTTTATTTTGAACTTACGTTTTTTAAGTGAAGTCTGGTGGGACAGTGAACAGGTACATGAACAGAGTTGAAAGCCAGGCAGCAGGTCACTGGCCCAACAGCAGCTGTGGGCACAGAAGGTGGTACAAATAGCGGTTGTCCTGGATGGCACACTTCTTCCTCGGAGAAGTCTTTGGGTCCTGAGGTCCTGAGAGGGAGGCTCGGTGGAACTTGGCCCAGATTGGAGGTGATGATGCTGATAGCAACAGTGGAAGTGACCATGCTGTGGGAGAGAGAAGAGGGTCCACGTGGGGGCAGCACCAGGCCCCGCGGGGGGAAGCCTGTTTGCCTGTCTGTCTTGGAGCCTGTCCCTGTAGTGTCTGTGCAAATATTAATTCTCCAGCTGGAGTGCTGGGAAAGGAACTACTAGTATTCAGGAATTAAACTCTCAATGAATATTACAAAGTACATGTGTATACATGGACATTGAAATAAAGCATATCAAGGAGTTATTAGAATTCTTCAAGAATTTGGAATCTCTGGTTTTGAGCAGTGGTGTGACATTGCGAAGCAAGTATCCAGAGGCTTTGAAGTAGAAATTAAATTTAAAGATCATCACATTCAGTGGAAAAGAACGTATTTACAGTAAAACTTCAAAGAACCAATTATTAACAAGGGACAATTTTAAAACTGTTCTCTTTATAATTGAAAGTGTAGTGATAAAATCCATTAACAGGTGTTTTGAATTATATCAATTTTCAGTTTTTTGAATGACCTGAAGTTACAGAAATAGTTGGAGGAAATATTAAAATGCCAGTGTATAATTTTACACTTAAAAATAAATTCAGAATCACACACACACACACACACATACACACATACACACATACACATACTCTCGCATGCAAACGGCAGATCTGCAAAGACACATAGCAAACAGTGTGGGTGCAGAAAGGGGTAAAGAATTTTAGTTAAAGTATGCTTCCAGTGACTGCCTCTGTGGACTAAGAAATATGCCAGAGACTTTACACATGTAATTCCTTCATTCACCACTATAATCTACAATGTAGATAGTATAACTTTCATTTTATAAATGATAAAACTGAGATTCACAAAGGCAGTTTTCTTAGGGCTACTCAGCTAATAAATATTACACTTCCATAAACTATTCTGAAAACATGGTTGTGAGGTACAGTAATCTATATCCAAACTTCTTTGAAAGATCTTATCATACATGTGAATTTCAGCTGATCTTATTACAATATTTAGTATTTTTAAATTTTAGTTCTCTGTATTCAAAAAACATAAATGAGATTGCACTTAAGAAATGGCTCAATATGTTGGAAAGAAATTGCTCCTCTCCTAAGCAAAATTCAAAGCTAGATAGTAGGAAAAGATAACAGAGAAAGAAGCTTGAATTTAGGAGATCCCTTAAATAATTACAATTTGAAAAATGTTTAATTTGTAAAATAGTGAAAAGTTTATTAATTAGTATATAAGTGATTTTGTTAACAAGAATTTTCCAATGGCAGATAATTAACTCTATTGAAATCCTGATTTAGATATTATTCTGGGTAACTAATTTGCTTCTGGGACCCTTAAATTATAAAGGTGTTAGGATTGTTTATATAAAATTGTATTACGTATCTTATCAATAAAGCCGCCTTGATTTTTGTACTCTTTTCAGGGCTTCTATTTATTAGCGATCTGCCCTACCGCACATAGACCACTCTTATCTTCAATTTCAGGATAATGAAAGCATAAATAGACTTTCAGAATCTTGAAGAGCAGCAGATCATTCAAAAACACTTCCAGGGAATTACTTGGCTTTTTCTCCAGCCAGAATCTCATGCGTCCCAACAGGGGAATCTCTAAGAATAAAGAGAAATTCATAAGTGCAAGCTGGACTAAACCTAACTATAGGAGAATAAACAGCAATTTTGATTCTCTTCACTTTCACCCATTTTACTGCCTCAGTCCTCTGGTGATCTGCAAGGGACAGAGATAGCATGAGTGCCTTCCTTTTCCCCTTTCAGAACCTGGCATGAGAAGGAATGGATTCTGAACCAAGGGAACACTCTGCCCACATAAGTAATGCATGTTTTTTCATCCTTCGTAAAGGTAGCAGTTGACAAGTAGAAAAACTATTGTGTTTTTGAGTGACAAATATAACAGAAAAATAACTTCCATTGAGCATTCACTAGTATCTTAAGTGCTTTACTTGTATTTCAGTTAAAACTCACCATTGCCCTGAAGTAGATCTGTTTTACCCTCATTTTACAGTTTATCTGAAAATTTAGTAAATATATCAAACAGATAGAAGAGAAAGGATTATCTTCCAGGCAGTCTGCCTTCTGGGTCCATGCCCTCAACCTTTATGCTCTGTCACTATGATGGATATATCCGCTGTTATGGGAGCCTACAGGAAAAATCCTAATCCAGCAAGATGGAGCCTGCAGGAAGCAGCTGGAGGAGGGTCTTATGCAGCAGATGAAGTGCTTAGATTTAGTGAGGGGGCAGCATGGTGTGGTTAAGTTTAACATCTCTGGAGGCAGGCTAGCTATCTTCTGCCCTGGCTTCACCATTTACTCACAACAGCACCATGGACACATTTCTGCCTCTCGGTGCCTTAAATGCTCAATTTCCCCATCTACAGAATAGATATAAAGGTACTTATCTCACATTATTTCTGTGAGGGCTAAATGAGAAAGTTAATGTAAAGTATTTGGTACATAATTCAGTGCTCACTAAATGGTAGCAAAATTATTGGAGGTTAACCATGAGTTGGCTACTTGAAACATAAGAAGTGGAGGGAGACGGTAGGGAGAGTGTTACTCCTACCATCAGGCAGGACTGGTGTGCCCTTTCTCTTTCTCTGTCCCTTAATATTGTATGTTTGTCTGTAAAAAGGAGAAGATAACTTGGGCTTAATTTAAAGAATAAATAGTTGAAAATTTGTCTAAGGTGAAAGAGACATGAGTTTATTTGTATGTTGGGAAAAGAGAAAGTAGAGATGGAGATATTAAGTACGATGTCTGCCCTCTGAGGGTCCACACGATGTGGTTTCCAGCCATGGGTAGAAAGTAAATGTAATTTATAAAGGAGCAGGTTGGTTCCTTTATAAATGACTGAGACATACAATCAAAGTGAAGACTGCTGTTGAAGACATCAACGATTATGCAGATTTATGGGGAAAATGATTCATTGATAATTTGTGAAGAAAGACACAAGTTTTGGAATCAGGTCACATAACATTTTAATTTCATCATTCCTTATCAACTGTGTGACATTGAATAAGTTATTCATCTTTTATGAGTTTTACTTTGTTTTATTGACTATTAATTATATGAAATATACTCACAAATAGGAATGTAAAACATGTATTTACATTTTGAAAGGGAAAATAACCAAGCACTGGCATGTGTTTATTAACCTTTTAGAAAACATTTGTACGTATATCCACCTCCTTCACTTTGCAGCTCCCTCCTTCCAACCCTTCCCCCCCAGAAGTAATGTTGTATTTTTGTGTTAATTCCCCTGTTATTTTTCTTTATAGTTCTAGCCTATATGTATGATTCCTTAACAGTACAGTATAGTTTTGCTTTGGTTCAGTGAAAATCATGTTGACTTCTTGTTCTGTGGCTTACTTCTTTTGCTTAATATTATGTTTTTCAGATTGCTGTGTCGAGTATATAACTTTAGTTCATTTATTTTCTATGTTGTATGGGCTCAATGGAATGAATATACCACAATTTATTTATTATTTGTGCATTCTACTGTCGATGGGCAGTTCCACCACCCACACCTTATGTGTGTCTCTTAGAAAAAAATCTGCTTTGTACATTCCTGCATTAGCAGGTAGATATGTACCTAGGAGTAGATTCGCTAGATGATATGATGTGTGTGTCCATAACTTCATTAGTTAATCAGTACCTGACTCTTTACAAAATAGATATACCAATTTATACTCCCACTAACAGTGGGAATTCCCATTTCTTTTATTTGATCGTTTTTATTGCCAGTCATTATATTTTTACCAATCTGGTAGGTTTGTAATCTTATCACATTATGGTTGTCATTTGCATTTTCTTAATTATTAAAGTGGTTGACTATCTTATCATGTGGCTGTTGGCCATATGAGCCTTGCCTTTGTGAAAATTCTATTCAAGACTCCCAGCAGTTGTTATTTTAATTGGTTCTGGGTACTAGATCTTAATTGATTGTATGTGTTGCACATATCTTAGCTCAGTACGTAGCATGTTATTTCACTCATTTACAGTATCTACTGAGGAACAGACATTCTTATTTTTAATATATTCAAATTTATCAGTGTTTTCTTGTATGGTTAGTATTTTGTGGGCCTTATTTAAGAAAATTTTTTCTGCTCCAAAGTAAGATATTTTTCTATATTGTCTTCTAAAATTTTTTGTTTTTCCTTTATTGTTATTTTCTCAATCTACCATGAACTGATTTCCACGTATGGTGTGAGGTCCAGGGTTTTTGGTAACAATGAAAATGTGTTGCTTGGATCACTTGCGTTGGGGAGTATAATTAAGGGAGGACACACTGAACCTACTGCGTTTGTGCTGAGGACACACTTCCTAATGAATTAGCATGGCAGGGATACTAGGACATACCCATTCCAATGAGATAGTGAACACCTCTTATTTGTGACTTTGGCTCAAGGGCACCTCATTGACTTGGCCAAACTTCTAAAAAAATTGAACTGCAGGCTGGGACTCTTCCTACCAGATCTACCTTCCTTTCTCTGCCCTCCCAGGAGTCAGACCTTCATCACAGCCTGGTGTCTCTCTCTATTTTCCCAACCAGTTTCCCTTTTTCATTCCTAGTGTTTCTCCCTATAAATCTCTTACATGCCAAATCTTTATTTGATTTTTAGAGAATCTATTTTTATTTTGTTGTAACTTTTTCATATATGTAACCAGTTGTCTCTATATTTGAGCTTCAGTTTTCTTATCTGCTAAATGGGATTAAAATCTACCCAAATGATTGCTCTGAGGATCAGAGAGTTAAGAACATCTGTCACAGTGCTTCAAAATGTTAGCCACTATTAATTTGTTTCCATTCCTCATGATGTTTTTTTCAGAATGTGGATGAATTGTAGTTTGATTGTCATGAACTAGGTCTGCTCTTAGGTGAGCAATACCCTAGAGTAATTTCTGTGAATTTGGATAAGCCACTTGACCATCCTGAGTCTCTCCTTCACCACTTAGACAGCTAAAAGAAGATTATCTGCTTTGCCTAGCTGATTATTTTAGGTAATTAGTTATCACATTAGACATTTTTTGGTAATTTGTAACTAATTTAATTGGTTAATGTACATGAAGATATTTTTAAGACTGTGAAGAGTTATATAAAACTAAGGGACAATCAGGCATTAATAATTTGAAACTAACAATTACAAGCCAGTACTATGTACAGTGTCATTTGCTTACATCCTTCACACCTACTTCATGGCTCCATAATGCCAAGCTTAAGTAAACTGTATGCAAGTGGATTTTTCTCAATGATAGGTAAAGGTGGGCAGGTAGATACATAGAGATATTAGTATAATAAATATTTCTTAACTCCATAATGGAAGCTTTACTTGATTATAAGCCTGTGATATGTAGCTATACCTTTATGAATTGTATGGTGATCAGAAGCAAAGCTCAGATGTGCAGAATATAGTTTTATTTTTCTTGATTTCTATTCTGATAGTCTGTTTAGATAGTATACCATAATATCTGATAGTTGCAAACTTTGAAAAATGACATCAAGTACTCAAACTGAATATAACCACATTTCCAATATGTAGGCCTTGCTTAGACTAGAAATAAGAAATATGGAGGAGGACTTTGTTTTCCGACAATTACAGATATTGCATCAACCTTCAGAGATGTGATTCAAAAATTGTTTGTGATTTAAGTTTAACTTCTCTATTACATTTAATGTTATGTTTATCTTTGATATTTATATGTGTCTCAATATCTTTCTTTATTGAATTCCATTTCTGCAAATATTGCTTCTTAAAAACTTCTCCACGTGAATACAGAGGCAAAGATTTTTCAATATCTGGTTACTGTGTTCAGTGCACCAATCACCTCTCTCAAGAAATATTTGACACAAGATTCTAGTTTAGCCAAATAATATAGTGAGTTCCAAAATAATTAGTACAGTGGAATTCTACCAAATTATGATTGCATGTGCATATATATGTCACTGATTCTAAGGTAATTCCTGATTTGGATTTATACAGGCCTGATGAATGATGACCAAGTAGATCATCCAATTCAACAATAATTTTTAGAACCTAATATTACCATAGTGATGGTATTTCTAAAAAGTTGTAAGCCTCACCTCCTCTTCAATAAAATGAATTTTTAATACAGCCTAATTTATGGTGTACAGATACGATTTGAAAATGGTATATAAATCACTTAGTTTCCTGTTTGAAATTTTAATTTTTTAGTGTGATATTTGCCTCTGAGAAGAAAATTTGTAAGGAAGATGAGGAAATCATAAAACATTTATAATTTCAAAATATACACAAAGCATTGTGATTCCCTGGTAAGATTAAAGATACTGGGCAATGTTCTCAGAGTGTATCCCCTAGAAACATAGATATATGTCATTAGATATATTCCAAAAAGGTGCTCCTCAAAGAAAAGGTTCTGTGGCTGAACAAGTTAGGCAGGTGTTTGCTTTAGCAAAGTTAATCAGTTTTTTTTTTTTAATTACACAGCTTTTTAGAACTCTATGGTAATGCACATTGTTAAACAGGAAGCTCAAGTTTGCAATGATTTCTATACTTGTTTGACTCCAGAACTTTAGTTTCCCTCAGAGATTTTTATGGTACATGGATTGTCAATTATTGGTATAGGCTTTAAATGCAGTTTGAATTTGGAGAAGGGACAGGTGACTCTTGGTAAGAAAGTGGGCAAATGATTTTAAGAATTAGTAATTAAATTATGGATTGAATTTGGGAATGGGAGAGAAGGAAGAAAGCATTCTAGGAAATAGTTCAGGAAGCGTTATGGGATTGATGGACTCATCAAACCATGAGTAAAGATTTCCTATTGAGGAAAAGTGGGCAATATATTTGTATCCAAAGTAAATGGACTGTTTGTGGAGCGCTTAACAAGTAGAAAAGAGGATTGGGTTTTATTTTTAATTTTGACTTTCCTGTTTAAGTCTTTAATCCATCTGGAATTTCATGCATAATGTTAGGTAAGGATACAGTTTCATTTCTACCATAAGGGGAAGCAGTTCTTTCAACAATACCATGCACTGAAATGACCATCTATTCCCCAATTTCGGGTAATACCATTTGTATCGTAAAGCATGTTTTCATACATGTATTTCTGTGCTAGTTTGTTCTATTAGTCTGTTTGTCCATCCCTATGCCAATACCTCATAATCTTAATTTCAGTGGTAAGTACATCCATCTTGATCTTCTTCAGGAGTATCTTGGAATACTTTGTACTTTTATCAAGTTCTACAAAAACAAACAATTAAACAAATTTTGATTGAGATTACATTGAATCTATTGATTAATTTTGCAATACTGAGCATCATTATGATATTGAATCTCCCATTCATTTACATGGATTCATTACATGGATTGTAATTTGTAACCCTATTTAGGTCTTCTTTAATATCTTTCTATAAAATTTCAGTTTAAATGTTATAATATTCTTCATAATAATCTTATGATTTATTTGATTTTTTCCAATGTATTAAATATTTTGATTCCTATTTAAAATAATATATTTTAAATATACATTTTTTAATGTCCCTGTTAGTGTAGAGACAAATGATTTTATATGCTAATTTACTATTCAGCAAATTTATAACAATCTATTACTTAAAATAATCAGTACTTTATTTTGAATTTTCTTTGTAGAGAAACATATCATCTGTTAAAATCATAACGTAGTTTTTCTTTACCAATCCAATATTTTCTGTGATGGTTATGATCATTGTTTAACCTATAAGTATCAAGTTTGCTTTTATTAGATTAAAAATATGCCTTTCCGTTCTCAGTTTGCTAAGTGCTTTTGTAATGGATAATAACTTATTTTCTAAAGTTACAGGAAATGTGTTCTAGAATGAATCAATCTGTCATGATGTAGACATTTTTAAAACTTTCTTGGTTCAGTTTACTATAGTCTAAGATTTTTGTATTTATGATTATAAGGTGGATTGATTTTTAATTTCTACTTCTTACACAGTTCCTCTAAATGTTTTCATTGGCTACTTCTTAAAATGAGTTGAGAACCACTACTTCTTTTTCTGTAACCTAGAAGAATTTGTATATGATCAGAAGCTTAATGGAACTTACCAATAATGTACTTGAGGCTTAGATTTTTTCATTATGAGTTCATTGATTGGTTTCTTTAATGGTCATTCAAGTCTCTATATTTTTCTGAGTAAATTTTTTTTTTGTTATAATCCTTTTCAGGATGTTCCACATCAAAGTTCCCAAATATATTGGCAAAAAAATTACTTATGTTATCTTTTTGTTATCTCTTTAATGCTTTCAGAATTTGTAGGTATGTCTCTGATTTCATTACTAATCTTTTTATGCCTTTTTGTTGTTGTTACTTGATCAAGTTTGTTTGGGTTTTGTCAACATTGTTGTTCTCAGAGGGCTACTTTTGGCTTTGCTCATCTAGTCTGTTGATTGTTTTTTCCTAACAGCATTCCCTAAATTTTGATATATTTTATTATCTAGTTCTCATTAATTTTTGTCATTTCATCTTGTTACCATCTGATTCTATCTTCAATGAGATATCTTCTTTGACCCATCAATTATTCGTTTTTAAATTAATCATTTTGTTGTCAGTATTTTCTGTATGATTTCACACCTTGCAAATTTTAAATTTGTTTATTATGTGAAAGTACAGTAAATTTTCACCTTTATTGATTGTTTGATTTGTACTTAAAATGATATATATGGTCTACTTGTTGGATCGAATTTCTAGTTTATTGTGTATTAGGTTAAGACTTCTATTTTTCAAGCCTTTAATATCCTATAATAAGTTTTGTCATCCTAAGTGCTCAGTTACAACCTCTGATTATATTAGTATATGTTTTCTATTTGTTTTTACAATTTTGTAAATTTTCCTTTATATATTTGAGTATGTGCTATTGGGTGCATGAAAGTTTAACCATGTAAAACTTCCTGAAAAAATTGAACCTTTCATCATTTTATATAGACTCTAGTAATGCTTTCACTTTCAAGATTATTTTCTCTAATATTAATAAAGGTACGTAAGTTTGCTATTGCTTTGTATTTGCTTGGTACATCTTTTTTCACCTTTTTATAGGGGCTCTGCTGATTTCCAGGATTGTCTCTCTATGCATCTCTCTTCTCCAGTATTCTATCCTGAGAACTCTATCCTCCTTTATCCCTCTGAACCCAAAATGACTTTTTAACTCAGGGAGTTTGCCAGGATCCTCCTGACTTTCCTTTTTGTGCATCATGGCTTGGAAACTCTTTCAAGGCAGCAAGCTGGAGTAATTGTAGGGCTCACCTTGTTTGTTTCTCATCTCTCAAGGATCAGTGTCTGTTATCATTGATGTCCCATGCCTGGCTAACAGTTGTTTCATGCATGTTTTATGTTTTTTTGTTGATTCAGGTGAGAGGGTAAATCTAGTCTCTGTTTATTCCATTCTTGTCAGAAGCCAAGTCCTTAGGCTTCTAATTTTCATTTTTATTGTTTTTATAATTGGAAATATTTGGTTCATTTTCAAATTTTCCTAGTAATTTATCTTATTCTTTTGTTTCATATCCTCTTTTATTTTTAAATATATTAAATACATTGTTTCTATATTCAGGCTATAAATATTCTCTCTTCATTTTCTGGGCCCCTGCTTATGTCTTTTGTCCTTGTGTTTGACAGTTTTACTGAAAACCACATTTCTTTGAACTTAAACTATAAATTTGGATATTTTATATTTGGGAGGAGGTTCACTTTCTCTGGGAAGAATTTTTATAGTAGGTTTTGTAGGTTTCTTTTTTTTTCTTTTTACCAGTGTTATATTAATGACCCACTATATGCCCTTGGCTTAAGTTCATATGCAGCTGTAGGTTTCCAGCAGCTAGATGCTTCCCCAAAAAAGTGACTGGGTCCCGCTTGTTCTCTGACTGTAGGCTTTCTCCAGCACTGTAGGAGCTGGCTAGGCCTCAGGGAAACAAAACTCAGTAATGTGAGAGAGTTAATATCCCAGAAAAATCTTCAAACGATAGGGGTGGGAATCAATGGATTGATTCCACATTGTTCCTTCCCTCAACTGAGGTCATACTGAGACATATTTCAAAGAGTTTCTTAGGTAACTAGTGTAATAGAGCCTTATTTGGTCAGAATTACTTATTAATGGCATCTTCATTGGCTTTCTCTCTTCTCTGCATTGCTTTTTTCATTTTATCAATTGTCCTTCCTGGAATCAGCTCCAAATTAAACTACTTGCACCTAATTTTTAAAAATTTTAAGTCTTCATTTTTGCACATGGTGATGTGTTAATCAGCATTCTCCAGAGAAATAGGACTAATAGAATTATATGTGTATGGAGAGAGAGAGATAAAGAGAGAGAGATTCTATATGTAGGATACATATCCACACCTATATGTCTCTCTATCTACCTATCTATATATAAAGATTTATTATAATGATTGGCTCATGTGATTATGGAGTCTGAGAAATCCCATGATCTGCCATCTGTCTGCTAGCTGGAGACCAAGCAGAGCCAGTGGTGTAGTTACAGTCTGAGTCTGAAGTATTGAGAACCAGAAGAACTGATGGTGTAAGTTCTAGTCCATGTCCAAAGGCCTAAAAACCAAGAGATCTGATAAGTAAGTTCTACTCCAAGTGCAGAAGACCAATACTTGAAAACAGTCAGACAGAGAGGGCAAAAGTTCCCTTACCCCACCTTTTTTTCTGTTCAGGGTTCCAAGAGATTAGATGAGACCCACCCTTATTGGAGAAAACAATCAATTGATTCAAATGTAAATCTCCTTCAGAAACACCCTCACATCACACCTAGAATAATGTTTAACCAAATATTTGGGCACCCTACAGCCCAGTTAAATTGACACATAAAATTAACTATCAGAGGTAAGAACCTACTCTATGGGTTTTGTTTTTTTTCTATTTAGAATGGTGGAAAGAGTCTTATTGCACCTTTACAATAAGAGGTAAACTGTAGATACCCTATTAAACTGCTCAGCTTGAATGAACCTGAGTCTTGTTTATCTCTCAAGTTCTATAAGGAACTGAAAAGTGAAGATCGTATTTATGAGGTTTAGCTATGATCTCAAGACAAGGGCTAACTTTAGCACACAGCTTTCTTTCTGGGTTCCCTTCTTGGCTTAGTTTGTTTGTTAAATAATCTTTTGTTCTTGGCAACTTAGAAATTCATTTTAGAACACATATGTGTGTGTGTTTGCAATATGTGTGAATTTGTGTGTGTGTGTGTGTGTATGTGTGTGTGTGTCTAGTGTGGTCAGTAATGTACCTAGTGTGGCATACTAATGGACATGGCAAATCACAGCTTTTTCGTATTAAATCAAATGATGTTCTTCTCCTTTAAAATTATTTTTGTATACACCAGCTTCAATTTTTATTTAAATTCACCTAAAATACACTCTGTTGAATTTTTAAACATTAAATTGTAGAAAGCAGCCAACTCTCTCTAGAACTGATAGTAATGTTTTCTCAAGGATTTACATATATATGATCTTTATGGTAGATATCCTGTAGAGATTGTATTAGTCTTTGGTTCCTTTTGTTACTTTATCATGCAGAAAAGTTCCTTTAGGAATTTACTGGGGTAGTGAGTTGAAATTCACCGTGCAGCAATTTTTAGAGAACTAGAAATGTGCAAAATTAGCCAATTTTCATATTTAAATATATGCTAATGTGTAGTTTATTTGGACTTTATTCATTTTGTTGAACATGTTTTATACCTTAGGATTCATTTTATGAAATGTAAAATGCATGCAAATGTATGCCTCATCAAAATGCTGGTCAGATTTTTGCTTGATTTTATCTGTTGCTTTAGATGCCAGTTTTCCCTAATGTATATAGGATATCAGTAGTGTGGCTTATGACTATTTGAAAATTCAAAATAAATTATCCTGACCTCAAAGTGAAATCCATCCTGCTCAATAATGAAATAATTGTTCAATATCATCCAGTGACATCATGGGGTTTTATTAATTAATTTATTTATTCAGCAAATATGTATTGATCACCTATTATCTCAAGGCACAAAGGATATAATAGCGACACGTTAAAGAGAGATAGTGTCCACTTTCAGGAATTTTACAGTACAGTAAATGAGGCTTTTAGCTCAGTAAATAGAATTAACAGTAAGCAATTGCACATGTTGATAAATTCAGTGAAGAAAAATCAAGGTCATCCCAAGAAACTGCATCAGAAATACCTGGCTTGGATGCAGGATCAGGGTGTTCTCTCTTGCAGTGATGCTAAGACATGAAGGACAGGACGTATCAGTAAAAATTCAGGGCAAGAGTGGTGCTATAGGAGGGAAGAATAGGAGACAAAGAAGAGCTTTGTTGAAAGAGGGCGAGGTGGCATTCGCGAGAGTGACCTAGAGTGAAACTCATGTGGGCAGAGACCAGATCAATTCAATTCTTTAGGTCATGTTAAATATTTGAGATTTATCCAAAGTAAAGTGGAAAGCAAGCTGTTTTAGGGTTTTAAACTTGGAAATTGCATGATAAAATTTTTGCTTCTAAAATTTATTTTGGTTGCTTTGTGGAGAATGGATTAAAGGAGATAACAGTGGAAAAAGGGCACCAGTTAGAAATGTAAGAAAAGCAGACCCAGCAGGCTAATGGACTCAATACCTAATCTTACCATCCTACAGAGTCAGTTTAATCCACTGTTTCTATGCTGTTAAATTTTAACTATATTCCTAATATCTGTAATGTTCTCCAAGTTATAACAATATATAAAACATGTTACTTACATACAAACCACTTTGTAAAGAAGGGAAAGTTGATGGCAAATACAAAGGTTGTCCTTTGGAGTGCCACTGTGGGGAGAGTGAGAAGATGACCCAGGAAGCCAGAGTAAATGGAAACTTAGAACATGGGGGTTGGAGGGAAGTTGATGGAAAAGAAGTCTATGTACCATGGTAAAGACAAATTAATTTATTTCCAAGTCCCCCTTTCTTTTTCTAAGTATGTAAATATGGAAAAATAATGGAGACATCTCATTTCCCTCAATTTTTGGTCAACTCTATAAAATATCTTAATAAACATATACTTTATTGTTCTGCTTTCTGTCCTGCCTGATCAAGTTACTGCTACAAGAAGTGAGAGGGGAACCCTTAATTCTATTAACATACTACTTAACATACTGCCATCTCAGATTATCTAAGGTAATATGAAAACATGATTTTGGGGAACCTGAAAATGGAGAATTTATAGATTTTAAATCCTTCATCTTTGTGAGTTGTAAGCTTCTACTCCTTCCCAATAATCCTTTTGTTTGACTTAAAGTAATCAAATCAACTGACTTTTATACTTGGTAAAGCTCATTAAACTTTTAAATATCTGCTTCCTCAACTAAACTCAATAATTGTTTGCCTTGAAAAAATGTGGAAAACTAAGTATACTCTTACCATACAATCTAGCAATTGCACTCCTTGGTATTTACCCAAAGGAGTTGAAAACTTATTTCTATACAAAGTCTGCACAGGGATATTTATAGCAGTTTTATTCATAATTGCCAAAACTTGGAAGCAGCCAAGATGTCCTTCGGTAGGTGAATGGATAAATAAACTGTGGTACATCCAGATAATGGAATATTATTCAGTGCTGAAAAGAAGCTATCAAGCCAAGAAAATATATGGAAGAAACTTAGATGCGTATTAGTAAGTAAAAGAAGCTAATGTGAAAAGGCTACATACTTCATGATTTTAACTATCTGGCATTCTGGAAAAGGCAAAACTATGGAGATAGTAAAAAGATCAATGGTTGCCGGGGGTTGGGTGGAGGAAGGATAAATAGGTGAAGCACAGAGGATTTTTAGGACAGTGAAAATACTCTATATGATACCGTATTGGTGGATACATGTCATACATTTGTCCAAACCCATAGAATGTGCAACACCAAGGGTGAACCATAATGTAAACTATAGACTTTGGGTGATTATGATGTGTCACTCTAGGTTTATCAATTGTAACAGATATACCACTGTGGTGGGGATGTTGGTAAATGGCGTGCTATGCTTGTGTGGAGACAGGGTGTATATCGGAAATATCTATTCCTCTCCCTCAATTTTGCTGTGAATCTTAAGCTGATCTAACAAAATGAAGTCTTAATTTAAAAAAAAATGTGGACAGATGAAACATGCTCTGGAAAAAATTTATTCTAAAAGGAAATTAAGATAATTTTAATTAGTCTGGTTATTGATATATTATTTTAATTTCTGATATGCAACTAGCTTTTAAAATTCTTATATAAAATGTTACTTTCTGATTTAAAATTCAAGGACTTTCATAGACAGCCCTCTTGTGAAGGATGCAGCTCTTTGGGCCACATGCCTTTTATTTTTAGATATTTATTCATTAATTCAGTAGCTATTTATTATGAACCTACTACAGAGATGGTTCAAGGTTCTGGATACATCAGTGAACAAAGCAGATAAAAACCCCTTGACCTCATAGGGAGATATGATAAAAGTGGTTTTTGTTTATTTCTTTTTAAAATTAATTTGAGATTCCATATAAATAGTGTCACCACACTATTTTCTAAACCAAGATATTGAATAATTTGGATAGTTCAAAGGAATATCATTAATAATTACTCTGAGACAATGGGTAAAAACAGGGATGGATGGTAGCCCTATTATAAAGAATATTGGTTCATAATATTGGAAGGAAGACTGTCCAAAGATTATGAACCAGTTACAAAAATATACATACTGAAAAAAAAAGATCATCTGAGGATTCTTACAGCTTTCTGAAGAACTTGATGCATGTACCATTTATATTTGATTTCCAACGCAAGGAAACATTTTTATAAGGGATGCTTCAATTCAAACAACCAGTAGAATGTGGCTTAGCCAGGGCTAGGGGCTATAATACAATACTGTCCCCTGAGGTTCTTCTTCAGAAATGGGAAACTATTGTTCAGAATCACTGTGTTGCTTAATATCCCCAAACAGCCTTCACTTTTTTTTACCTCTGAGAAGTGTTAGGGATTTTTTGAAAATTGGTTTATATGATCAAAGTCTATCCACTCTCAAAGGTGTCTTCAATAAATTATCAAAGATCTTCCCTGCAGTTTCTTTAGGAGATATTGGGTTTTTCCCACCACAATTACTTTAGTTGAGTTTTCTGTTTCAAAGAGAGCAAGTAAGAAGGAGACAGTGAAAATGTGTAAGTTATTTGGGTTTCTTCCAATATATGATTGCATTTTATTTAGGCAGACTAGGCATGTAACAACTTGGGATGTGTTTTGTTGTTGTTTTGCGTTTGGTGGGTGGCAGGGAGATAGGGTTGTTTATTTAATTGGAAAGGAAAATTCATCTTATTTTAATTGAAAAACCTAATTAAATTTCTTTGGAATCATAATTTACACTGCAGTAGCAGTGTAACACAGTAGTGTTTCTTACTGCCATATTTTAGCCCTTGTATTCCTTTCTGCAATTTGATAATTTATTATAGAAATTGATCTGGAAGAGAGAACAGGGCAAAACCTTGCACCATTAGACTCACTAGTTAAAATTTTAATTTAGTGCTGATGTTCAAAATACCAGTGAGTTATCTCCCTGACACCATCAAGGAGTGTCATTTGAGTGATGCGCTTTATTGGTCTAGTTTACTATATTCCACTAGTTTAGATTTTCTTCCTTCTCACTGATTTATTTAAAGCCATAGGATCATAATTAATAGAAGCAGCAAAATGAGCCTTCAGCAAATTAATTATAATTATGCCATGCATATAAATAATAATCTGGCTGATAAATTTAAAATGGTAGAAACTATTATGTGGATTAAAATGATAAAGGCGGTTTTAGCAGGGAATTGGGAAGGATATATAACTTAAAGATTCTCGTAAGCTGTGCTTTAGTCTAATTGGGTTCCCAGCTGTGATTCAAGTTTTGATTTTGAGTTCAATTGTCATAAACACTAAGTTACAGATGTTATGTGGTGCCATTGTGTAATATTTGATCAGTGAACTGTTCCAAAATATGGTGCTTTTTGAATTATTCATTTTAGCAAAATTTGCCAATAATATTAAACTAGACTTTCAAAAATCTTTTATATATGAAGCACTGTTTGTAATAAAGTGAGCAGACATTATTTATTTTATACACTATATTTAATGATAAGATAGTAGTATAAGTGCATGGGGGAATACCTTTAGTATTTCTTGGTAGCAGTCTTTAGTCCATGATTGAATTAATAAGTTAATCCATTTTTATGACACATTTTGCATAATGTTATTGTAAGAAAATATTCTGGGGAGTTGATTGTCTTTCGTCCTTCTCATCAACATGGTAGTTATAGTTTTGTAAAGACAGTCATGGCCACGTATATTCAGTGCTCCAGTCATGGCCACGTATATTCAGTGCTCTAAATTACCTTCTTACATCCTCACCACATTGGGTTCCAAAGCTGGCCATATCTCCAATGGGGATGATTAAATTCCAACTTAGGTTTGAGCAGGGAATTCCTATCTGAGACAACAGGGGAAAGTCAGTACTAGAGAAGTAAGCTATAGCAGAGTCCACTAATGAGAACTGAGATTTACTTGGGAGAGATTTAAAATGCATGCTAAATTTCAAGAATTCAGAGTCATAGAGGTTAAAGAAACAGGAATCAAGAGCTAAGAAGGAATCAATGCTATCAAATAATTTTAGGGAGATGTGAGTATGTGTGTGTGTGTGTGTGTGTGTGTGTGTGTGTGTGAGTGTGAGTGTATGGGGATTGAATGGGTATAGGGAGTTAATTGTTTATTAATCACATACAAACTGTCTTATCATAAATGTTTTTTGAACTTGGCTTCACATTGGAATCACCTGGAGAGCTTTTAAAAAATTACTAATGCTGGAATCCCATGCAAGATAAATTTTATCATGGTCTCTGGATATGAGCATAGGTATGAATAATTCTTAAAAAGCAGATATTTTTATTTTGAAGCCAAAATAAAAAGATCCTCCTTCATGATGGTTATATGCAGAGAGATTTGAAGAATACTGCTTCCTTAATGTTTTACTCTTATAATTTATGTTAACATGAGCCAAAGGAAGTGAAGGGCTGATAGCAGTATCTAGATGAATACTACATAAAGGAAACTACATGCTGCTGTTATAACTATTTCTAGAAATAGTTATTTTTCACCTGGTACATCACATATTTTTCCTGTCTTGTTTCCTTCCATAACCTGTATAACCTACCAAGTGGTCTACCAAGTAGACCACTTGGTAGGTTATACAGGTTATGGAAGGAAACCAGTTTTTTGGATGAGTGAAAAGGCTAGTGTGTTTATGTTTTCAGATGCAGTCAACTAATTTTGAAAAAGCTGTGGCAGTCACAAACCAGAATGATTGTATGCACGTGTGGGTATGTCCTGAGTGGTTTGCTCAAATGATCTCCATCATGGTCCTGTCTTTGAACTAATTTTTTATCTTTTCTTCATGTTTATATTTATTGGTATATGTGCTTTAGAGGAACAGGCATAAATTTTGTAATGTGTCTGGGTTAAGGCTACAGAAGAACACAGTGTACACACTTAAGTGACTATTGGTAATTAGCTTAATATTTATACCCATATTTTTTACAATCTGTAAAGTATAGGTTATGAGCTTTACTGAAAATATTACAGTGATTAAGTACTATATGTAACTCATTTAACACAGTACTTCACAAACCAGGGGATTAAAAAATGTGAGTGTTCTCCCTTGCCTCCCATACTCTTTCCATTTTCCAGAAAGTTTTAAGTTTATTATGGAAATCTACCTACTGTAAGATGGACAAATAGGAATTCAAATGAAATATATGAGGCAAATATACTAGCTATAAGAATTTATTTAGTTACGTGAGTTAGTATTACATACAACTCTGAGCTTCCTGGCATCCAGGACAAAAATAGAAACGGATTTTGATTTTATTAACAGTAAAAGGATGCAAATCAGTTCTACAGAAAACGTTTTCTCCCCTGATATGATGTTCTAAAAAGATATCATTCAAGGTCTTTGTTCACAGGGAACATTGAATAATGTAAATGGATAATGCCTTCAAAAATGATTTTATAGCTGATGCAGAAGCCATCTGCATATGGCTGTTCCTTGCATCAACCCTCAATAAAACCCAAGGGCATGACTTTAAAGGGTAGCAGCTTGATCATTATTACATTTTTATGGATGACTCAAACATCCTTCTCTATTGTTGTACAAAAGAAAAGTCAAGTGAAAGATCATCTGGCTTAGGGTATAATTCAAAATATTCCTCAATTATAGAATTCATCCCATGCTTATAATTTTTTATGGAACTCTGTACATAAGTTTGTATACTTTATCTCTCATGTATTTCAGAAAATTAAAATGGAATACTCTGTAATATATCTGTGCTCCAGGGCCCATGCTATTATAACAGAAACAATGATGACATTGGTCTACAAAGATAACCAGTTATACAATATACTAAATTACAGATATGTTAAAATTGTATTTAAGAAAAGACCCGAAGACTAGCAAAGTAAACAAAGTCACAACTTAATGTTTATTTTGACTGTCAAATTGCATGAAATGCATCTGTAAATATGTAGACCTTCAGAAAATTTAAGTCATTGATAGATAGTTGTCACTGGGAGAAGGCAGTGAGGTAAGATACATTTCCCTTTACTTGCTTGATAAAAAGTTTTTATTTTTGTATGTTTGTAACGTATTTCTTCCTGAATGCAATTTCCAGTTGCAGAATTTATGGTATTTATAAATGTGACACCGTAAACTGTAAGAAGGGCATTTCAGATCTGTGCTCATCCATATAGAATGGCACATATTGAAACACCTGTTACTTATAATATTCAGATGTAGCATCAGGGCAGTGTAAAACATTTAGATTATTCTGAATTATCAAGACAATGATTCAGATGTTCCATGACTTTAATTCATAGTAAAACTGAAAGAAAAAGAGGTGAATCACTCAAATTATGAATGAATTATGAATTTCTCAAGTCATTAAATTCTTGGAATAATTTATATAATTTCTCTGAGGCCACATAACAAGCTAGTGGCAGAATCAAGAATTCAATTTTTTTCTCCTTGTTTATTACCCCAGAAGGCCTCCATTTGATGGATTGGTATCATATGGACATGTTTCTAAAATGTTGCTTTCAGACCTGAAGATTTGATTTCTTTTTTAAAAAAATGTATGTGTAGTTAAATTACAATGTTAGTTTCAGGTGTACAGCATAGTGATTCAGTATTTTTATAGTTTATACTCCATTAAAGGTTATAACACAATAATGGATGTAATTCCCTGTACTATACAATATATGCTTGTTTTTCGTATATTTTATACATAGTAGTTTGTACCTCTTAATCCCATACCCTTAATGTGCCTTTTCTCCCTACCCTGTCTCCACTGGTAACCTCTAGTTTGTTTTCTATATCTGTGAGTCTGTTTTTCTTTTGCCGTCTATGTTCATTTGTATTATTTTGTAGATTCCACATTTAAGTGATATCATACAATATTTGCCTTTCTCTGGCTTATTTCACTAAGCATAGTATTCTCTAGGTCTATCCACATTGCTGAATTTAGAAGAAAGGCTTTCAGTTTTTCACCATTGAGCATGATGTTAGCTGTGGGTTTGTCATAAATGGCCTTTATTATGTTGAGACATGAGAGTTTTTATCATGACTGGTTATTGAATTTTGTCAAATGCTTTTTCTATATCTATTGAGATGATCATGTAATTTTTATCCTTCCTTTTGTAAATGTAGTGTATTACATTGATTGATTTGTAAATACTGAGCCATCCTTGTGTCCCTGGAATATATCAAACTTGATCATTGTGTATGATCCTTTTCATATATTGTTGCATTCACTTTACTAATATTTTGTTGAGAATTTTTGATATAAATTCATCAAAGATATTGGCGTGTAATTTTCTTTTTTCGTGTTCTCTTTGTCTGGTTTTGGTATCAAGGTAATGCTGGTATCATAGAATGAATTTGGGAGTATTTCGTTCTCTTCAATTATTTTATGTTTGATAGAATTCCCTTGGTCAAGTTGTCCAGTCCTGGACTTTTGTTTGCTGGGAGTTTTTTCTTTTTTCTTTTTTTTTTTGTATTTGATTTCTACTTGTTTTAAACTGGTAGTCATTTAAGTTCAAACACATTCTAAAAGATCTACATTTTTACTCTTTCCCCGCACATTTTGTGTTTTTGATGTCATATTTTAAATTTTCATACCTGTTCCTTAACAGTTTATTGTAGTTATAATTGCATTTACAATTTTTTGGTTTTTAATCTTCGTACTGGCTTATTTAAGTGGTTGATTGTCAGTCCTTACTATAATTTGCCTTTACTAGTGGGGTTTTTCCCTTTCCTACAGATTCTTTCTTCTTTCCACTTAGAGAAAACCCTTTAACATTTCTCTTAAGGTACATATACTATTGAGGAACATTTTTAGTTTTTGCTTGTCTGAGAAGTTCTCTCTCTCTCCTTTTATTTTAAATGATAATATTGCTGGGTAGAGTATCCTAGGTTGCAGGTTTTCCCCTTTTACCACTTTGACTATGTCATGCCACTCCTTTCCAGCCTGCAAATTCTCTGCAAATAAATCAGCTCATAGCCTTATGGGGATTCCCTTGTATATGACTCTTTGTTTTTCTCTTGCTACTTCTAGAATTATCTTTTTATCTTTAACATTTGCCATTTCAGTTATGATGTGTCTTGGTATGGGTCAGTTTGAGTTCATCTTGTTTTGGACTCTCTGTACTTCCTATACCTGGAAATTTGGTTTTTTTCTTCAGGTTTGGAAAGATTTAAGCTATGATTTCATCAAATATATTTTCGATCCCCCTCTCTCTCCCTCTCTCTTCTCTTTCTGGGACCCCTATAATGTGATGTTGGTACCCTTAATGTTATCCATTAGATCTCTTAAATTGTTTTCATTTTTAAAATTTGTTTTTCTTTTTGCTGTTCTGATTAGGTGATTTCCATTGTTCTATCTTCCAGATCACTCATGCCTTCTTCTGTATCACTTAGTCTGCTATTCATTCTTTCTAGTGTGTTTTATTTCAGTTATTTCTGATTGGGCCTTTTAAAAATTATTTTCTAGTCCCTGGTTAAAGTGTCTACTATGTACATCTGTTCTTCAGTTAACATTTTTATCACCAGTGCTTTGAATTCTTTATCTGGTAATTTATTTATTGTTTCATTATCTATTTTTTCAGGGTTTTTCTCTTGCTCTTTCAAGTGAGAGTAGTTTCCCTGCCTTTTCATTTTGCTTAATTTTCTCTGCCTCTATGAATTTAGGTGAAACAGTTATTTATTGTGATCTTGAAAGGGTGATCTTATGTGGGAGCGTCCTTATACAGACTGTGTGTGCCCAATGCCTTTGTTGAGAGAGGTGGATTTGATGTGGACTCAAGTCACATCTTTCCTCAGTGTCTGCTGACAGCTCTCTCTTTGGTAGGGGATGGAGCTGGAGATAGAAGGGCTAGAGCTGACCCCAGGTGTGAGGCAGGACTTCCCTTCTGCTCAGTGGCTGTCACTGTTCTGTTGGGGGTTGGGGTCTGATCCTAAGTTGGCTGGAGCAGAAGCCCTGAGGGTTGAGCCCAAGCTGGCTCTGTTCCCTTTAAATGTATGCTTTTCCCTCTTCCTATACTGGGACTCTGGCCCCAGAGGAGGGACTACTGAAGCAATATTTTTTGGCCATTCAGAAAAAAAATTAATAATAATGTACATAAAATATCAACTGCTAATGATTAAGGTTATCTGATTTCAATCTAAGAAATCATGTTTAAATAGTATGCAAATATGTCTAGAGTTTCAGGTGTGAAGATGGTATTGTAGGCAGCAGTTTCCCTACTTTTTGAAGTCTTCATGTATACAATTGTTTAATCACATTGTCAGGATATTTTGTTGGGTATTAAAATTTCAAATGACAGTTGGACTGGTACAGTTCTGGGCTACATTTTAACTGTTAGAATCCAGTTGCTGAAGTGGGCTGTCGGCCTGTGTCAGCCACGGATCGCGTTCTGATGCGCTGCCTGTGCATGTGCCAATGGCTGCGCTTGCTCAAAGCCTCGGGTGCAAGTCCCCCTTGTTTCTTACAAGCTGATTGCTGCCCCCAGCCTCCACTGCCCTCATCCTGTTGTAAAATCACTCTTCAAGGCATGCAGGGACTGCATTATTCTCAGTGTTCGTCTGCGGGTAAGCGGTGGTGGAGTGACCGCCATCAGAAACCTAGGCTCCTTCCGAGGTGCTGCTTGAGGAAATGCCAACAGTGGCCACCACTGCCTCACTCAGGCTCCACTCCAGGACCAGGTCGCCTCTACTTCCCACGGTCGGGTCTCTTTACTGGTCTTAGCTTCCCCAGATCCAGTGCCACACTGTGACTTGGAGTAAGTGAAGCTGGAGTGTTCATTTGGCTCCAGGTGGGGCACAGGACAAGGCGGTCATGGAAACCACGAATGCAGACATCTCTCCAACCTGCCTTGGGGGTAAGCCTGCACAGGTGAACGCCCACTTCTCCTGAGTAAAGTCCAGGCTTCCCATGGCCCTTTTATTAGTCCCAGAGGTCTTCCAGCTAAGCAAGGGGGCTTGTCTCTCCCACATAGGACACCAGGACTGGGACATCCAGTCTGGCTTGAACTGCTCACTCCCTTGGGTGGGTGTCCTCGCATGTAATCTAGGCTTATGGATTCTAAGAGGGAAAATATACCTTAAAATTCTTCTAGTCCTTCAGAAAGAAAAAGACAAATGCCGTATGATATCACTTAATATGTGGAACCTAAAATATGACACAAATGAACTTATCTATGAAACAGAAAAAGACTCACAGATGTAGAGAACAGACTTGTAGTTGCTAAGGGGGAAGGGGGTGGGGGAGTGATGTATAGGGAGTTTGGGATTAGCAGATGCAAACTATTATATATAGAATGGATAAACAATAAGGTCCTATTTATAGCACAGGGAAGTATATTCAATATCCTATAATAAACCATAATGGAAAAGAATATGAAAAAGAATATATAGATGCATAACAGAATCACTTTGCTATACAGCAGAAATTAGCACAACATTGTAAATCAACTATACTTCAATAAAATAAATTTTTAAAAAACTCAAAAATTGTTCTAGTCCAACTGTTAACACAATTTCAACACTCAACAAAATATCCTTACAATGTAATTAAACAGTCGTATGCATGAAGACTTCAAAAAGTGGGGAAACTTCTACCTACAGTAGCATCTTCACACCTGAAACTCTAGACATATTTGAATACTAGTTAAACATGCTTTCTTATTTTGAAACTGAAATCAAATAGCACTGATCATTAGTGGTTGATATACTGTGTTCATTTTTATTAATTTTTTTCTGAATATCCAAGAAAAATATGCACATTTTAGAAAAGTACATTTATAATCCTATCTTCTGAAGAAAACCATTGTTAATATTTTGGCATGTTTCATTCCATTATTTTTTCTATGTACCTTTTCATTGTTTATATATTATATAATCTTAGAATCATTATTTTTTTAGTTAACATGAATTGTGTTAAGGATTTCATTATGTAAAACATAATTTTTCATTGTTTGAATTTGTTCTGTTGCTGTACAGTGAATTGTTTATTTGTTATCGTAAATTCACTAGGAATATATTATGTGCATAAATATTTATCTATCATACAAGTTATAATTTTAAAATAGCCCCTGAGTTTACTAATTAGCAGACCAAGACTGAGTATTTTTAGGGCTCTTGATTTATATTTACAAATTGCTTTCCATGGAGGTTGTAGCAACTTGTTACCGCCTCATCAGTATGTCTGAGTGAGTGTGCCACTGCCATCTAGCCATGGCTTACCTTTAACTTTGTCAAAAAATAATAATTGCTTAATGAAGAACATTTAATTCCAAATGACAGTTTTTCTTAAAAATTAACTTGTGTCTTATTTTTTTATACAATTAGAAAAATAATTCAGTGGCAGAAATAGCCAGATCCACTGCGCTAATTTTAACAGATAAATAACTAGAAATATAAAGAGGTTAAATAGTTTACTATCTGTCATAAAGCTGGCAAGGGACAGAACTAGGATTAAAATTTAGACCTGTTTATTCCTAGGCCCTTGCAACTAAAGAAAAAATGTCCTCAATTTCAATTCTATTTATGAACCAATATTTGTAAACCTGCACATTGAATAAATTTTATCTGAACTGGATATAGTAAAAAGGTTTGGATGGGCTAGCATTATTAAAACAAAAAGAACATGGAGACGCGTATGGAAAAATTGCTGTAATGACAATGTGTATATTAAGTATTAACAGAGCCATTTAAATATGCATACAATATTGGAATGATGGCAACGATTGGGAGGAAGTGAATATTTTGTATACACGGGGGAAAACAAATATCAGTGGCCTAAAGAATCTATAGCCTCAGGTGAAGCAGTCTGTTTTTTGGTAAGATAATTTGCAAAATATAAATATGTTGTTATAGAAGTATATAAATTATCATAATAGTACCTACATGAATAAATATATTACAAAATTATTTTTGTACTTAGTGACTTTTAATTTGTAATAAACTTGTAAAGTTATCGTATTTTTATATATATATATGTATATTTTCTCACTTGATTCTTCCAGACAACCCTCCTATGTACCTGTTATATAGATCAGATGACTATATCAGAAACTCAGGGAGGATAGATGGCTACATAGCACAGTATCTTTTCAATTAGTGAGATATTAAAAAATGGAGTAATCTTTTACTCCTTTGGAATATCGGTCTTATTTTTTCTATTTTCGGAAATACTTCCTGCTGTTCTTGGCTTCAGTGGTTTAGCATACAGTGTTGCTATTAGCTGTCATTTTACTCAAAAGTTTCCAAGTCTGAGACATCCCATCCATTTAGATATGTTAAGGTATCAGGATGAAGGTTTGTTTTATAATTTATGCATCACAAATATATTGAGTGCCTACTCTTTGTATGACACTCCAGCACTTTTTAAGAAAATGACAAATGATGTTCAAAATATAGCTCCTACTCAAATAACTGATCAGCATATAACAGTAGATCAGAGCATTCAATTTGTAAATAGGAATTTGGGGCTGTGTGCCTAACTTTGTGTATAAATATTTAAGTGAGTCTATATAAGATACTGTCCCTCTCTGAGCCTTTATAGTTGTAATATATATCTTCCATTCTATACTATATATGCTATATCTATCTGTACTAAATATGGTATCTATTATATATTACATTAGTATATAATTAAATATATTTTATATAATGTTTATGCATTTATTTATCTCTATATGTAAGATATATATAAAAATATCTGTAGATATTTATATCTCTATAAATATATTCTATATCTAAATATTGGGTATATCTATATATGCATTTATGTATATGTGCATTTATCACATTATAAATATTATATTTCACACTGAACATATAGCAGTTGTATATATTATGCAGCATATATATTATATATGATTTATACATACAGTGGCTATAGCTATATTTTCTACTTATAATTACTGTATATGGAATGGCTAATATAGTAACAACAATGAACATTAGATACTTTATTAAGTTCTCCTTCTATGGAACAGATAGTAGGAATTTCAGGACCAGCGTTAAGGAGAAGAGAGGGCATGCATTTCAATATTAGGCAGTGTCAGGTTGGTTATTAATACATTACCTAATTAACACATTCCACAAACATTTATTGGTCACGAATTATGCACAGACACTGGATCTGTAAAATTTAGTTCCTCAGTTTAAGAAATTAATCATCCATCGGGAGTGGCAGATACTATAATATGTAACACTGACGTTTCATTCTAATAATCATATTAAAATAGAGCAAATTCCTCTGAGACAGACATCCAGGTGAACTTGAAGAGATGAATATGAGTCTAGAGCTTGGGTGGAGGTAGACAGGCTAAACTTTATTAACATATCATAGGTATGATGGGAGGTATGATGGTGTGGTGAGAATGGCCAGGAAATTGAAAAGAATTACTACCATAGAGGGGCTGGGGAAAATCACTTAAGAAGTGCAAGGCAAACATAGTTCACCAGAAAAAGACAGAAGAAACATCCTGAAAAGAATAGAAAAGGACAAAGTAGGTTCACTTGACTCTAGGCAGAAGATGGTTTCACTGGTAGTCTAAGCACTCAGTGCAGCAGATAGGCCAAGATGATCTGAAAATTTGCACTGAATTTGACCAAAAGCTAGTCATAGTTGAATTTAGAAAAGCACAGCTTAATTTCAAGTGATTTAAAGCTCAGTTCTACGACTAACAAGTCACGTCACCTTGAGCAAAATAATTAAAACTAACTGTAGTTCTTGCCATCTTTCCTCATCTATAAATTAAAAGTGTGAGTGTGTGAGGGGTGTGTGTGTGTTTGTGTGAGAGAGAGAGAGAGGGAGAGAGAGAGAGAGAGAGAGGTGGCTGGTGCTCAGTTAAGGTTTTATGAATCTTCCCTCTTACATGTAGACACTAATACATCTTTTTGAATTCCAGAAGTTCCAGATCTGGAATTTCTAGACTGGTGTTAGGAGTATCCTCCATATGGATCTGAAGAGTTTGCATTCCTAGTTAGCAGTGAATGGTGGGAATCATCTTTGGATTCCTGTTTTTTCTCTGTTGTCCTTCAGCATTGGGATCATTGATAGGCTTCTATCATCCTGCATTCTGCCTTTGAGCACATGTGCTTCATTTTGGCCTTATCTAAGCTGACATGCAATAATTATATACTTTTGGGGTTTCATCCAGTGTGTGGAAACTGAAACAGCGATTAGTCGAAGTGCTGTCATTGATGTTATTGAGAGAAACTCATTTCTATGCAGAAACCAACTTTTTAGTGCTGAGTGAGTGCTGAGAACTTGGTAGTGGAAAATTATTTGATATTTCACAGGCCAAAACTGGGCTTAAATATGACTTTTCCTGTCTCTCTTGGTATAGTTCTCTGCCTTTGTTATTGGTTGCATGTTTCAGTGAAGAAGATAATGGGAGGGATGGGTATTAAAACCGGAAGAGAGGGCTTCCCTGGTGGCGCAGTGGTTGAGAGTCCGCCTGCCGATGCAGAGGACATGGGTTCGTGCCCCGGTCCGGGAAGATCCCACATGCCGTGGAACGGCTGGGCCCATGAGCCATGGCCGCTGAGCCTGCGCATCCAGAGCCTGTGTTCCGCAGTGGGAGAGGCCACAACAGTGAGAGGCCCACATACCGCAAAAAAAAAAAAAAAAGGAGGAGAATTGAGAAATACTCAAACAATAAGAAAAGAGATTTTGATGATACGTAAGTCCTGTTTACAGTGTATGTTCCATTGCACTAAGTAGGAGATGCTTATGAGTGGCTCATATTATAGTTCAGGCAAACCAATATGAAAAATACCAATAAAATTTCCCAACATTCTGAGTGAAACTGGTCCTAAATGTCTCTGGGATCCCATAAGGCCATGGTTGTTTACAGAGTATATTTTAGGGTTGTAATAAAGACGACCTCTTGCCTGCATCACCCATTGTATATGATGAGAAGGGTGACAAAAGTGAACAAATAAGGAGAATGGAGCTTCTTTTGCTGAAGATGAGAATTTAAACCTAACTAATGTGATGTGGCCACGTGTCCCTCAAACTGTAAAGAGCAAGTTTTTGTTAATCTCCCCAACCCCTAGATTTCCTTGGGGAGGAAACAGAATCACTATATTTCAATTTTCTATTTGATTTTTCTTCTGTAATAGAGAGATACATCCTGAGTGATTTACTAGGTTTTTTTTTTCTCCTCTTATTTCCAGAACTGTCTGACAGGTGAAGGAGAGAGTCTGTCAAAGCATAACATTCGAAAGGTCAGATTGAGACAGAGGAGAATTCATTCTTCTGACAAAGGTATAACAAGACAAAATGGATTTTTAGTTGTCCCTAGCAGATATCTCTATAATGCAACATATTAGACACTTATGAAAGAAGTGTGGAAAAGAAATCAGAGATGTGGATAGGAAACCCATACCATAAAAATTATCACCCAATTATGAAATTTAGGAAGAGATGACATGAAGCATGTATTTAAAGAAAAATTATTTTTCATACTGTGTCTTATCTCTGTTGACATAAATGTATATGATTAAGGAAAAGGAAATATAATTTAAAGTATATGGATTGAAAAAACTAGATAAAAGGACCCTGAGGATAAGAGTGGTTATGTGGAACCAGGATATAGATCACAGGCTCTAGGGCTTGATCTCAGTCCAAATACCCCTCTAAGCGTTCTTGAGGTCATTGCAAAGATGCGTGCATGGTCACTTATAAAATTCAAAGAATTCATTACATAAGATCAAACTAACTATTCAAAAGAAGCACAGCCATTTCTAATATTGGTATAAAATTTTCCTTCAAAGATGAGTCTACATTAAAGGGACACAGGTAAGGTTATGAACATCTTCCTTAGCATAGATACCGGCGTACAGCAACACATTTGGTCAGAATATTCCATAAAACGTCTCACAAAGGCCAATTACAGGATGCCAGCCTATAATATGGTAGATGCAGCCCTGGTTTTGGATTTGGAGAGAAAAAGCCTCAGGTATTTGTCTTGCAAAAGGTACTTTGATCCTTTTGAGTCTTTGTTTCTCATCTGTTAAAATAAGAGAAAGGATAATTATGTCTCCTGGTACATAGATAGTCTAAGCTCATTCCACTCATGTAGAATGTGCTGAGTAAAGTTCAGTTTTTTTCCCCTCATGAAGTTCTCTATAAAATTCAGGTACACTATAGCATTGCAATAGCATTCTCATATATTATCAAAAATGATTTTTATAACCTATTTGCCTTAACAGAGTTACAAGATTATTCGTATATATGGACTGCCTTTTGCAGTGAATACCTCCTCCTTCTGCATTTCCAGCACTCAATCATGCTCAACTCCAGGGCTGAGGGACCCTCTAAGGCCTCTTACTTTTGTTCCACGCAAAGAGCTTGGCAACCATGGAAACAGTCCTGACTGCTCATTTTGCACATTTCTTTCCCAGTGTGTTACTCAGCCACAGCAATAAGGTGGCATCAAATACGCTCTGTATACTCATTTTGAAAAGAAAACTAAGCTCTAGCTTCTTCCTACTGCCTTCACAGTGATCTTAAAGAGAGAAAGGTGACAAAACGTGATGTATTTTATGCTGATTCAACCTGCCTCAGAGAGAAGGTACTGAAATTCAGAGAGACTGTTTGAAAATTCTAGCTGAAGTGGTGGGTGTGTTGTTTATTTCATCTAAACGTGCTATTTGGTGTGATCTTACACAGCGGGTTGCAGCATTACTCTTCATTCCCTGGCAGGTGAATTAGGCAATGGACTGTGTGTAATAATACAGAAAAAAGAAGTTATTAGTATTGAGCAGAAGGTAAATACTACTAAGTAGTTTTATCAGTTGAATATGGTTCATAGTGGGAAATAGGAACCAAAGATAGGGCTGCAAGTAGCTAAAGGAAAAGAACGAAAAAGCTCTTAAAATAAAAGTAGGTGAAACCAAATAGTGAACAATAGATTGTTCTCCTTTGGTGTAATCATATCCTGTGTTTTGTGATAATAACTTTCTTGTTTTATTACTATATGCATTCTAATTGAAGTATAGTTGATTTTTAATCGAAAATATATGCATTTTTAAACAAATGATGAGTTTTGCCTGAGGTTCAACCTTATGAGAATAGAATTATACCATGTGTGTTGTTTCTCTATTTCTTTTGCTTAATATTAAGTTTTGGAAATTAATTTGTTATGTTTTAGTAGTGGTTTGTTCCCCTTCATTATTGTATAGTATTCCATTATATGACTGTATTACAATTGATTTATTTATTTTAATGATAACTATTTGAGTAGTTTCCAGGCTGGGGCTATCATAAACAATACTGCTATGAGCACTTTTGCACATGTGCAGGAATAACTAATTTCTTTAGGGTATACATTGAGGAGTAGAATTGCCAGGACATAAGATATGTGAACCTTCAAATTAACTAGCTAATGCCAGATTATTTTCCAAAGTGATTTACTAATTTGCACTCACTCCAGCAATATATGAGAATTCTCATTGCTTCATATACTCACTAACAGTATTGTGGGAAAATTAACATTATTTGGGGGAAGGGTGTCCACAGTGGACCCACTCAACTGGAATCTCCAAGGAGTGGGTCATATAAACACAGTAGTTTTAAAAGCTTTTGAGGTGTACTAATCATAAGTCTATGCAGATAAAATCTAAAAACATAATCTTTAGTCTTAAATTGTAACGCCTGCTTCCTCATGCCAATGGGGAAAAAACCCTTTATATATATTTGAAAGCTTTATTTGTTTAGTGTTTTTGAAGTATATCGGGAATTATTCAACATAAACATTTAAAGAACATCAAAATTAATTCCATTCTTCCTAGAGGAAGGAAGTGTGTAGACCCTTAGCAGAAACATATCCTTTAAATAATTTGCAATCAAAGGGTTGAATGTGAAATTTTACTATTTAATTTATAATAAAAACTGGGGAGAAAAATCAGGGTTATTTCCATTTTACTTTTTTTATAAAGCAATAAATAAAGTAACAATAAATAACAAAGGTGTGCAATTTAAAATCCACAACTTGGATTATTTACTGACCATATTTTCTTTCTTAGCTTCAGGAATAGGACAAATATAATGAGGAAGAAAATTTGCTAACATCTCTTACAGAATTCATGCCTGGACACAGGCACTTCCAGACACCAACCCCACATTGATTAGCTAAACTTTGCCAGTAGCAGAACATGGCTGACTGCTGCTGTTCTGCCTTTATTCATAGCATCTGCTGTCATCCTGCACAACAAGTCTGATTATTTTCCTTTTCTTATTTTGTTTTCTGTGAGGTCAGCAAAATCATCCTGTTGTCACAATCTCTATTGGAACTCCAGGATACAAAATAGTGAAATAGACTTCTTTGAACATGAGGGCTGTGCTGTTTGGGGTACCACTACTTTTTTCACTGACTGGTTGATTTACTATATTGTAAGGGAAAGTGCTGTACAGGCAACTGCAATTTGAAAGGAAGCCTTTTAACCATCGGTAAGACCGGAGTATACTTACTTATGCACCTTCACACAGCACACTCTGGGCTCAGAAAATTCAGGGAGAAGTTTCCAGATTCACATAAATTTTGTTGTCTTTAGCCTCTAGAGTCCCCATCTAAGAAACAAATGGCCAGAATTGTTGGTGTGCTGTATAGGACTACAGAATTTTATTTTTCTGGTCAGACACACAGCCTTTCACATGGGGCTTCCTGAAACAGAACAATACTCCCTGCCCCCTGCCTTTGTGAATGCCTACACTTCAGACTTTAGCCCAGTCTAAGGTCCATAAAAATACTTGAATTAACCAGTATTCCATATATGAGAACACTTTATAACGAGTATTTTTTTTTTCTAAGATATATAAGCAGGTTGATTTCTGTAACCAGGATTTTTTAAAATCACTTTCACCAATTTTGTAAGATGAGGAACATGCAAAGACATATGTTGATATCAGTTATCTTTTAAAAATAAGTTCTCTTCATAGACTGAGGTCAGTTCTGTCTCTTATACTTCTTGCAACTTCTACTCCTGTCAAGCAGCTCCGAGACCAATGAATGATGACTTTCTAAATACCATGTTTAATTGAATATAGAAAATGAATAAATGGAGGTTATTTGGCCTGGAAAACATCTGCTTTCACACCACTGTTCATTCAACATTCAAAATCTATACTTTTAGGGCCTACTACTATACTGGAGAGTAAACATCTAGGATTGTCCTTAAAATGAGGAATAGGGTCAAAGGTTAGGAATTATACAAAGAAATATCTTGACTCAATGTAAAAAAGAAATGTTTAATGTCAAAGTGGAAAGAATACTTGACATTGAACCTAAAAATGTTTTTGTTTTACCTATCAGCTGAGTGGTATTTC
This sequence comes from Phocoena phocoena, assembly GCF_963924675.1. Taxonomy (NCBI): domain Eukaryota; kingdom Metazoa; phylum Chordata; class Mammalia; order Artiodactyla; family Phocoenidae; genus Phocoena; species Phocoena phocoena. The sequence continues at coordinate 42,425,393 of NC_089224.1, read as the reverse complement.
TTAAGGTATTTGAGCTCTCCAAGCTTGAGTTTTTTCATTATTTTACCTCAAAATGCTTTTGGGAGAACTAATTAACTTTGGTGCTTTTTAAATGTCAGCTTCATATTTAATAAAAATTAATATTATTATGTTATATAATAATGAACTATTATATAATATTAACCTTACATAATATTATAATATAAAATAAATTATATACTGCATAATTGATAGTATATAATAATTGTAAGCATATGTGTGATTGTATACATATATATATAATATATATGCAGTCAGCCCTCCGTATCCATGGGTTCTCTACTTGTGGATTCAACTAACCATGGATCAGAAATATTTGAAAAAAAATTTCAGAAAGTTCCAAAAAGCAAAACTTGATTTTGTTATGTATCTGCCACTGTTTACATAGCATTTACATTATATTTACAACTATTTATATGGCATTTACATTGTTTGAGGTATTATAAGTAATTGAGATGATTTAAAATATACAGGAGGATGTGCATAAGTTATATTCAAATACTATGCCAACTCATGTAAGGGACTTGATCATCTGTGGATTTTGGTGTTGGGAGGAATCCTGGAAACAATCCCCCATGGATACAAAGGGACAAATTGGTGTGATATATTATATATACAATATATACATAATATATATATAATAGAATTAAATCATATAGTATAATAATATTACTTATATTCTATATTGTATTTATTTATATAAATATAAATATTATTTACACACACACACATACTCAGATCAGACACTCCAGGAGCAAAAAAACAATATGTCACTGGAAATGCTCAGAGACTGGATTCACATTTGTCAAATATTCTGTTAGGAACTAAGGTCAATTTATTATGCGGCCACTGCCCATGATAATTCAATAGTTGTAGGAAATTGAGTGCAGAGGTAAAAAATGGGATGTATGTGTAATGGAGAGGTTTAATCTAAGCTTTTAGGTCAGGAGACTCATGATAATATACACGTTCTGCATGTCATGATTGTGGACCTTGGACATAATACTTCACATCTCTAATCCTCAATTGCCTCATCTGTAAAATGGGGACCCAGAAAAATCCATTTAACGTGATGTGTAATGATTAAAGCTAAAATTAACTTTGATCAGTCAGGATTCTCAGTTGCTAACAATTGTTAGATAACTCATGAAATTTGCAGGAATGTTACGGGACCAATTTTGAATGCTATATAACCAGTAACAGTGAAGCCAGGAGCAGTGTAGCCAGGGGAAAAGCAAGACACCACACTTTTGTTGTCATGTAACAATAATTTCTATGTATGATGCCATGGACTGGGTACTAAAAACTCCACTCTAGAGAAATCCTATTTTGTTTAAATCCGTAGTAGTTGTCAAATACTTTCAACCTCTGATACTTTTTAATTCCCAAAATAGTTTCTTCAAGGTAGATATTATTATTCCTATTTGAACAATAAGGAAAAGGAGGCTCAGATTGGAAGAGCATTTCAGGTGAGCTTCCAGATATACCAATGAAAAGATATTAAATGGAAATATAAGTCATCATAGCTTTCACAATTAAGTGTGAATACATCATTAATTTCATTACTCAATGTTTATCTAGGTCATGGTATATATTAAGCACTTTGAAAAGTGGTAGAAATAGAACCATATATAAGTATCTCCCCATTTTCTAAAACTAGTATGAAAATTAAATATATATTCTGAATTACTGTCACCTCTTCAGAGAAACCCTCCCTTTCAAAAGAAGATTCTCTGCCCACTTACCTTCCCCCTTTTTTGGTATCATATCATTCACTAACTTTGTATTATTTTATATATGTTTTTTTAACTTTCTTGTTTAAAGTGCATCAAGCTGCACAAGGGTAAGAGCTCTGTGTTCTTTTCATCTATATTCCCAGTAACCTTCACATTCAATAATATTTGCCAGATAAATGGCAATACAAGATCATGACTGTTATAAAAGCTTAAGAGGCAAGGATAAGATAGTGTCTGTCTTGTTGTTTCTAAGAGATTTTCCCCAGAAGAGGTGATATTTAAGCTGGATTTTGTACGATAATAATAAATAGGAATTGCCCAAGTGAAAATGGCTGAGCAAGAAGAATCTACTAGGTTTCTTCCTGATATTAGGGATTACAGAAGATCCTTGACACAAGATGAAGAAGTTAATGAGAAGGAGGAGGGTGTAAAAAACAACCCACAAGTCAGAGCATTATTTTTCCTTCCATCAGAATTTAGCCAACTGCTGATCCTTTAGAAAGCAGTCTTGGAAATGGAGGCATGAAGTTGATAGGGTTAGTTGTTTCTGCTTGCCCAGACTGCTGACTGCCAAACGTAAGGTCCTGCATGAAAGAGTAATACATAGGCAGAGGACAGAGCTTGATCCTGCTATCTTACTGCCAGGGGCATTGATTTTACTCATTCTGAAGAAAAAGTTACACTTTGCTTGGAGCAAAGTGCTTAATACATAGTAATTTCTATTAGCCTTCTGTTATTCAGTTTGGTTGCCCCTCTACAAAACAACATTAGATAAACTTCTTTAAGTATGCAAATATAGTCATTCTTTTTTTTTAAAAAAAATTCTTTTATAAATGGAACATGCGAAAAATGAATTTGCTATATCCAACTGCAACATGCTAGAGAAATAAACTGTAGTGGGATCTGGATAAAAGTGAAGATAAATCAGTATACTGTTACTTATTTTGCTTTTCAGAAATCATTACATTCAAGAAGGCAAAAAGGAATCTTCCTTTTTTAAAGCCTTGGTTTTCCTTTTTATCCTTTTCTTTTCTAGAATTGAACTTTAAATTTGCATTACAAAGTCTGTAATTGGAAGTCTAACTTGCAAATATGAGCTGCTTTCCATTTTAATTTCCATGAAAACGAAGAATCAATCTGTGGAAATACAGTCTGTGGAGATTTCTGAAAATGTATATATGATAATTTAGGCTTATAAAACTTTTGTGCATAGTTTGTAAGATACTCATAAAAAGAAAATCAAACATGTTAAACAGATTTTTCAAAAAGTTATAGGCACATTCCCCATTGATTAATGGACTGTTCTAACGGGAAGGAACATGAAATATCATGAAACCCCATTTCTTCAGATAACAGGAAAGGACTTGGGGACCAGCAAGGCCAAGTAAGCTTGAGTAGGTAGGGTTGAAGTGAGGGGTTTCAGGTAAAACTCATGGTTCCAGTGCATGTTGACCTCATAGGTTATATCCACTAGTATAGTTTGAAGAAGGTGCCAGTACAAATTGCTTTGCTAAGTGATACTTAAGAGTCCAGACTTTTTACCTGCTGATCTTCTACTTATAATCATTTTACCTCATTTCTGCATAAAATAATAAGGATACCTATTTCTCATAGGTCTGTTTTGAGAATTTAGTGATATAATAATGTAGGTAAAGTGTTCGTCCCAGGGCATGGCAGATGGTAAGAGATCAGTACGTGCATCTGTTACTTAAAAAATAATACAACTTCTGTGTTGACCTTTAACATCAAAATATCAAATTAACTTATATGTTATTTCATAGTTAACAAAGCTACTATATGTGTGTATTATATATGCTTATGCTTCCTAGTCCAAAAGAATATTCAAGTGAAGTACCAACCACAAAATTAATCCCTAACCAAGGGAGGGAATTACAGAACAAGAATGTGAAGGAGAACAATACCTTAGAGGTTGTGATCAAGTTTCTCAGTGATTGTGAAGAATATGAAGTAGATGATTAGACAGGCAAAATGGTAAGGCTCAGGAGATTTCTTCTTATACTGTCAGAATAAATGACTGAATGGCTTTGTTGAGGATTTTTAAGGATACCCAACACATTGATGTTCAAGTGGAATTTCACAACCATTTTCCTTTTTACTATTCTCAATTGCTGTGATGATTTTATTCATTTTTGTTTATTGTCTGTTCTCCTCCAAAGCCTTAAAAAAATCCTCAAAGTAAACATAATCCTCTAAATCACTATGCAAAGTATGTTAAGTTGCAATTATTTCATTAAAATTCTAATTAAATTAAAAAGAAAATCAACAAGAAACTTAAACATTCTGTGACTACTGATGGGAAAAGTGACTGTACTTGTTAAGCCCTTAATGCTGTATTGAGAGAAGGGAAGGAGGAGATGATGCGAAGCAGACAAAAAAAGACTAGAATCAAAAAGTATGCCACAAAGAACAAAACAAAACAACGAAATCTCTTTTGCCTAGCAGTCATGCTTTGCATTTGGATAATGTTTGCAACATTTTCAAAGCATTTTTTCATGTCATTTCATTTAATCTATACTGCTGTGGACCTCTGGCTTTAGTATCATCATATTTTCTAGCTAAAGGAGTTTAAAAGTCAAGTATAAAGTTGTTTGGGGCATTGTGGGAAAAATCAGCTTGATGACTCAGGTTTCTGAACTCATTACTATTTTTTTTCTTTTAAATTTGCAGTATATAATCATTCCATAGCATAAATTCGGAGTATATAGTTGAGTCTAGAGATACTAGGCTTCTCATGTTGTTATTAAGAAAATTAAAGAGAGAAAGAGACAGAGATTTCTCTAGAAAAAGGACAAATTAGAAAAAGTCTCCCCTTCTAGACAATTGTGGTCCTAGGGAGCAAGGTTAGGAGAATGAAGCATGCCTTTATGTGAGGAGGAAAAAGCCATCTTTTCCTCCAGGTAGACATGACCCAGATTCGGGAATCAAGGCTTGGATAGTGGCTTTCAGCTGCTACTCAACTCTTGGCTGACTTTTTGTGCATTGCACAATACATTTAATGGGTTCATTCCTTCTACTTTACCTTTCCTGTCCTTTCGATCCCCCCACCTTTTAAAATAATATCCAGTTAGACTTCAGGGAAAATAAAACAAATGAAAAACTCCAAGGCTGGCACAAGAATAAGATGATCACAGAAAAGTAAGTGTTGTCTAATTGTCTTGAAACTAAAGCATTTCAGTAAATCAAAGATTTAGAGCTCCATTATCCTAGATTGGGATCATGCTTTTGTGATCTTTGGCTAACAGGGCCCACCAGTAGACTATAGCTTGCTGCTGGCTCTTTTTCAAGGGTTAGACCTCCAGTCAACATATCAGGGAAGATGTCATGAAGTGGTGAAAAAAGGAAAGCCTGATCATCCTTAAATAGTTCACCAGAGTTTCCTAGGGTGTCACATTTAAAGTCACCCTTCTAAGAAATGAAGATGCCTTATCTGGGAAGCAGGTGACCCATATGATTTTCTGCCCATGAATAGTGGTTCAGAAAATGCAACTTTTGTGGTATAAAGGTTAGAGGTAACTCAAGAGCATAGGTAGGTTTCAATCAAACCTATTTTGCTTTGTTTGATCTCCCTCTTAATATCCTAGTTTCATGAAAAAATCAAGTATAAAGAGAACCATATTGTAAAAATAATTACATTAATTTTGAATCACAATTACTAATCGATCCAAGCCTGGTAGTTTGAAACCTAGTAGCCATTGATATTCTGGAATATAAAGTAAAAGAAAAAATTGCACTGGGTACTTGTTAAAGATGTGAAGGAAAACTTTATTCAAGACTATTGCCATAGGGAAAAAAGGTTGAACTCAACTCCATGGAACAAAAGGCTGGAGACTTTTGGAGCTCTCAGTGAGCTAATGGGAAAGAACTAGGTGACCTTAGGGAGTAAGTTGGTCAATGTGATTAGGCCTTCAGGGTTTGCTAATTTGAGTTTATCAAAGTTAGGTTCCTACTCTCCCACAGAGACTGGGAGATAGAGGCACTGTCTTTTTTGATGATTACATTTCAAAGAGATTAGCTGGCTCCCAGGTCCTTGAGAAAGACATTCCTGAATGGTAGAAGATTTACATCTCAAAGGCTCAGAGAAAGAAATTACAGTTGCAAGTTTTCTAATATAACTATTCTAAGAAAAAGGAGGTCAATGGCCTATAGTGAGTAAGAAACTTGTCTAAAGTTCTGCCAGTCTGGGGGGAATATGGAGGCCTTTGGTGTTGGTCAGAATTAGATGCTCTTAATCTTCTCATGTATAAGTGATTAATAATAAGTAAGTGAAATTCTTGGAGGCAGCATTCCTTCAAGCTATGTGGTGGGCACGCAGAGTATTATGAAATTTAAAGAGAGGATGAGCAAACTATGGCCCAGTACAAACGTGGCCCACCACTTTTCCCTCTCTCCTTCCCTCCTTCCTTCCTCCCTCCCTCCCTCCCTCCCTTCCTCCCTTCCTCCCTTACTCCCTCCCTCCCTCACTTCCTTCCTTCCTTCCTTTCTTTTTCTCTTTCCTTCTTTCTTTCTTCCCTTCTCTTTCTTTTCCATTTCTTTTCTCCCCCACCCCTCAATACTTCAGTCTGTATCTCCAAGGAAAAATAACATTTTTCTACAGTTATAACACCATTCTACCCAAGAACTTTAACACCAATATAGTACTATTATATCTTATACAGTCCATATTCAGATATCTTCCAATAGTCCATAAATTGTACTTTATAAGTAATTTTAAAAATTCATTCATCAAGAATTTAATCAAGGATTACACATTGCTTTCAGTTATCATGTCTGTTTAGTTTCCTTTAATTTGGAACATTCTTTGTGCCCAATACACCTTTTCTTGGAAGAGTTCAAGTCAGTTATTCTGTAGAATATTTTGCAACCTGAATTTGTCTTCTTGTTTCCTCATAAATAGGTCAGGTAAAACCTCACATCATTTTTTTTTGTAAATAAAGTTTTATTGGACACAACTATACTCATTAGATTATGTATTGTATATTGTTGTTTTCATGCTATGATACAGAACTGAATGGTTTCAACAGCGACTGTGTGGCCCACGAAATTTAATTATCACTTTTCAGATAAATTTGCTGGCCCCTGATTTAGGATTTTATCTTTGACAGGGCAGAGTTTAAATTTTTGAGTTATCCATATTTAGCTGTGTGACCTTGGGAAAGACACTTAGCCCCTCTGAGCTTCACTTCAGTTTTACCTACCTTACCTCATAGAATTTTTATGAGAGTTAAATGTAAATTTGCTCCTAGCACCTGCTAATTTTAAATGTCTAGTTGAATTTATTAGCAAGGATTAATCCCTAGCAGAGAGATGAAATTCCCAAGGAAGAAATGTGTTTTACTAAAAAGGGAAACAAATTTATACAAAGCATAAGTTGGTGGCCCAAAAGGCCCAAGCCCTGTTAGTAGGGGAGTTTTACAGGATATTCAAGTGTGGTGTATGTACCAATATTTTCATTGCAAGCATTCCCCTTGTTAAAAGAAGATCTTGTACATTCCCTTCCTAAGAGACATGACCCTCAAAGATATTAGATCTGTCTCTAGCACCACAGGGTGAATCTTATCTTCAGTTCTTCTGGTTTCATTCTTCTAGCCATAAACCAACATGAAGATGTGGAAAAAATGAAATAAAACCGAGTTATTGATTATGTTATTCAACTAATAAATTAACATTGGGAAATCTCTATCTCAAGTTTTCTTGGTATCTGAGATGATAAAAATTTCTCCTTATTGCTCATGTAAGTATTTTATGTTACTTCTAGATTTAGTCTCTAGAAGAAGGAAATAAATATTGCAGTTTCTATTTCGAAGCATAGAACACTAAAACACTATAAACTGTCTCAAATGATCACTTTGCATTCACTCTTGCATCATTAATTTTCCAGATGGAAGATATCAATCTTCTTATATATTTTTTCTTAACTTTTTCTTCAGATTTCTCCATGATAGTCATCCTATAATCTAGCTGCAATTTCTTAACTTCTTTTTTTTCTATTTAACTGGCAATTTCATGTTTAAATACAACATAAATAAAGTGCTCAAATCTTGTGTATACGTCATTGAAATTTGATGAAGCAGACACACCCATTTAAGCAGGTCTGATCAAACCAGAGAAATTAACAGCGTCCCCTCAACCTATCACTCAGTCACTGCTTCAAGCTTACACTCCAGAAATAAGCAATAATCTGACTTCTGTTATTATAGATTAGTTATTCCTCTCCTTGACTTGATACATGTGAAATTAAATAGTAAGTACTGACTCTTTTGTGTCTCACTTTTGTGAAATATTCATGCTGTTGTATTTATCAGTAGTACATTATCTTATTTTGCTTTATGGTATTTGATTGCATGGATATACCACCAATTTGTTTATCTGTTTTAATGTTTATAGGCATCTGAGTTATTTTCAGTTGAAGGCTATTATGACTAATGTTGCCAAAGGCACCTATAGATGCATCTTTGGGATATTTGTACACATTTCTGTTAGCAACTACTTATGAGTAGAATTGCAGGATTGTAGGGTACTTTTATGTTCAACTTTAGTAAATACTGCCAGTTTTCCAAAATAGTTGTACCAATTTGCACTCTCATCAGAAGCATCTGGAAAAAGTACATAAAAGCAGTAGACAAGAATTCTAGTTACTCCACATCCTCACCTACTTGCTATTGCCAATCTTTTAATTTTTATTCTGGTTGTTATGTAATAGTATTTCATTGTGGTTTTAAATGTACATTTCCTAATAACAAATCATGTTGAGTGCCTTTTCACAAGCTTATTGGAGATCAGGAAACCTTCTTTGGGAAATATTTAAGTCTTTTGCCTATTTTTAAAAAATTAAGATTTCTGTCTTTTATTATTGATTTATAGGAACCCTTTACATATTTTGGTAATAGTTCTTTATGTTTTATATGCATTTCCTAAATCTTCTCAAATCTGTGTCTTATCTTTTCACTTTCTTATGTTGACTTTGTTTTTGAACAGAGGTTTTTAATTTTGATGAAATCCAAATATTAATTATTTCCTTTATGTTGGATAATTTTGTCTTATTAAAAAATCTTTGACTACCATATGCCAGGAAGATGTCTTGCTATGTTATTTTATAGAAGCTTTATCATTTTACCTTTAACATTTAGATCTTTAGTCCTATTAGAATTCATTTTTACTTATAGTGTGATGTAGGAGTCGCCATTCACTTTTTATATCCAGACTGTCCCAGGTAGTAAACTTTATAGTGGTAAACTTTGCTTCTATTTTACACCTTGATATTTTCAAACAAACGTATAATTTTCCATTGTGGTGTTGATCCTGTTCAATTAAGTAATTATTTTTCTATGATGTGATGTCTCTATGTCTATGATCATGTTTACTTGATGCATAGTTTTCCTGGTCATGTCTTGAATACTCCAGAAAACTTTAAATATGTTTTAGATATGTTCCTATCTAAATTCTTCTTTCAAAACTCTTTCTGACCCATTGATCCATCTTTGTATTTGCTTTACAGAGGTTTCTACTTTAGCGAAAGAGAGTTTTTTCACTGTATAGATAATATAGATTTTGAGAATAATTATCTTTTCACAGCTTTCTAATGAGGAACAGAAATGGCCACATCCAAAACCTCCTTCTCAGCTGCTGTTAAGATTAATATACTGATTAACACCTTTTCCAAGTTGGATTGAAGGTGAAAGTAATTCCATTTGGCAAAGCCTCATCCCATTTGCTGACATCTTCATTAACCTCACTGATAAGGAAACCATTTCACAATACAAATTTCTCAAGGCTGGAGATTTTATCTTCACAGAGTCACCTAACAATACTAATTTGAAGTATGAAACATGCAGGTTCAATTGCCTCAATAATTTCACTGTGCCCTCTCCTTTTATTTTTCCTATTTAAAAGGTTGACAAAACGAAACCAGTTATTTCACAGTCACTAGTAAAGGTTGATACTAAAAAGGACATTTTATATCTTCAGAAAAGATGGTGCAGAAGTAAAGCTTAAAGTGAATGACAGTGTCATAATAATAGGGAAAAACAAATGGCTGAAAATATGTGAAGAGAATGATATAGTTCTATTTGGCGTTCTATTAAACACAAGAAAAAAAATCCTAGAGTTTTCAAAAAATGCATATTAGCCATTCACCCTTTCTTTTGCACCCTAAATTTTGGTTAAATTTTTTAAATGCCAATTTTTAAATTTCATAATCAGTTAAATAACTTTAATTGAGTAACTTTGGCTTTTATGAACTAGACGACATTTTTCTCAACTTTATAGTAATTTTCCACAGTGTCTACTGTCTATTCTTCAAAAGCAATTTTTAATAGGACTTCTAGAAATCTTCAGTTATAGCCAGTGGTATGCAGGTAGGTATTTAACAACTGACTCTCCAGAGAGAGGAAAAAGCACAATGACTTGTTCTGTTTGTCAATTTTCATGGTATTAATACTCCTCCACGACTGAGGTGAACTTGAACATGATGTCACTGAATGGGAACTGGGAGGAAATGTGCAGTAACACACCATTACATAGTGTTATCATACATGGATACAATTGATGTAGATGACCTTATATTACAGATGGCAGTAAAACTGAGTAAAGTAATTGTGAAGTAATAATCTTTCAGTATATATTACTTTTGTTTTTAATACTGCGTTTAATATAATTTTTAATAAATAGCTGTGTTTTAACAACTGACTGAGATTACTTAAAATTTAACCATCAGTTCTAAGGAAAAAGTGTGATTCAGATCTAGCATAATACTGGTTCATAGCTGTGGTCAAAAGGGACATCAGCAATAATTTTTCTGTAATAGCTTAAAAGTTTCTTGTAAGTCTCATGTTGGGAAACTCAGGTTGACAGTCATCTAGGTTTTTAGCTGCCTAGCAGTCCTGAGATAAAAGGGCTTGATTTTGCCTCATGGTAGAAAATTTCTGTCCTGTATCCTAGTGGGATTATAGTCCTGGATCCTCAGAGTATGAACCATATGGAAATTCAGAGATAAGATCTCAAGATGCTTCCCTACTAGAACTCCAGTCCCCAGAAGGTTCAGCCTTAGGGGCCCTGACTCTAGGACCTTGATAGAATTTAGGAGGTTGGGCAGAGAAGAATTAGAAAATACAGCAGCAAATGAGTTCATGCATTATTGAAAAATGCAAGGGGAAAAGAAGAATATGTCTACAGCTTCAGGTTTTTAATCTTAGAATTGTTGATTCATTAGCATTCATTTAAAATGATATCAGTTGATTTGTATACTGTGCCGTCTCAGGAAACATGATCATGCTATCGTCTGAACAAAGCATGCAGAGTGCTCTGCCTGAAAAGGTGTGGTTTAAATCAGAGGTTTCTAAACATTAGCATGTATCTGAATCACCTAGAGGTCTTGGTAAAATGTGGATTCCTGGACCCAGCTCCCACAGTTTTTGATTCAGTTGTTGTCCTGTGGGACCTAAGAATTTGTTTTTCTAACAAGTTCCCTGGTGATGCTGTTGCAGATCCTGAGGACCACATTTTGAAAATCATTGGTTTTAATATTCTTTGGTTTCATTCTGTTACCATGAAAGGTCAATTCCATGTTGCATAGAGAATCTGATATTTATTTATTGTGTAGCTTCAACTATGAACTGCAATTACCTTGTCTTCTAGTGTCTGTCTCAAGTAATACATAATGGAGATCCTAACTGGCTAATCTTGAGTATGATAGCTCCTTTTTCTCTCTGCCTCTTTTTTTTTTAATAGAGACAAATACTTACTATTTGAGTGGTTATACTACTTTCTTCCTTCTCTTTAATTCTCATTTCTTCCCTCTTTCCTCCTACCTTCTTTTCTTTATCCTTCTCTCCCTTTCCTTATACTGTTCTCCCTTCCCCCTTTTTTTTTAAGATTTTTTTTTCCTGTAGACCATTTTTAAAGTCTTTATTGAGTTTGTTACAATATTGCTTCTGTTTTTTATGTTTTGGTTTTTTGGCCCTGAGGCATGTGGGATATTAACTCCCTGACCAGGGATCGAACCCGCACCCCCTTCTTTGGAAGGCGAAGTCTTAATCACTGGACTGCCAGGGAAGTCCCACCCATTTTCTTTTCTTCAGTCTCTTCCATTTCTTCCTACTTTTCCCCCTTTCCCAAGCGTCCTTTCATTTACTCTCCACAATTATTTTCATAAATGACAGTGCCTTTTCCCACCCCAGTAGCTATTAAGCTATAACCCATACTTATCACAGTTGATGTCTGCATTGAAGAACTATTTGTTATAGTATTCTGTAAGTCCTTTTATTTTTAAAAATATGGAGGTACAACTTTGCATAAGCAAAATAATGTCTCCTTAGTAAAGCATACTATAGTGTCTAGTTTTATAACAGTCTAGGGAGAGGTGAGGATAGGGAAGGGTCAGGTGGTTTTCAAGTTACTTTAAATTCCTCCAGATATTGTTCATTTTAGTTTTGTTTTATATTTAAAATATTTTAGTATTTGGCTTAAAAACATTATCTACATATAACATTTTATACACACACACACACACACACACACACACAGATATACATACACACACCTACTGACGTACCATAGGCATTTAGTATAGAAATATACTATAATGAAAATCTCTGAGTATAACAGTACTTGAGAGGCAGGGCTCAAGTGTTATTGAAGTGCTATGAAAAAGACATAAAGAAAGTAGAAATTAGACATTTGAACTTTTTTTTTTTTTTTTGTGGAAGGAGTTTGTGATCACAAAGAAAAAAAAAAAAAGTTTACTGTCTTTTTCATTGAAGAATTGTCCAGATCTTGAGATTAGGAACCATGGGGCTCTGGCGGGGGAACCAGATAGGAAATCAACATAGACTAAATTGCCATTTGTTTTCCAGACAGTGCAAAAACATAGAAAATAAGCAACTGATTTTATCTCCCAGGTTTCAGTAGTTGACTTAAGAATCATATAAGGGATTGGCCCCGGGGGAGGACTGAGCCGCTAACTCCAGCAAAGATGCATCCATCTTGGGCAGTGAGGTGATGGAGGTCAGCACATATATTTTAGGCCTGGGGAAGCTGAATACTAAAGAAGAAACATGTGGGTGCTGAAGTCTTTATTTGCTGGTTCCCAAAGGGATTCACATATTTGGTCTACTCAAATAGTTTCTGAATTGTCAGGTGCAGAGTACTTTCTGTGTATTAAAAATTCATATTGATAATTTTCTATTATTTTAGCTATCTCTAGGAGTGCTGGGAATTATAAGTCCTGCAATATGCAGTATTAGTGATTACTTGGGAAAATTCATATGACAAAAGATGGAGAGATTGTGATATATACTCATCTGGGCTTAGAAAACTATGTCAAAAATTTCTTATGCAACCATTAGACATCATCATTCCGAAAATATTACTTATATTTTAACGCATGTATTTTGTTAGATTGCTATAGTACAGCATTGTAACGTTCTTATAAGCTAGTTCCTTAGCTGTTAATTAGAAAAATCAGGGCTTCCCTGGTGGCGCAGTGGTTGAGAGTCCGCCTGCCCATGCAGGGGACACGGGTTCGTGCCCCCGTCCGGGAAGATCCCACATGCCACGGAGCGGCTGGGCCCGTGAGCCATGGCCGCTGAGCCTGCGCGTCTGGAGCCTGTGCTCTGCAATATAGCGTAGACGGTATCCTGTTTCAAAACGAAGCCAGAGCTCTGTGTTAGTTTCCTAGGACTGCTGTAACAAAGTACCATAAAGTGGATAGTTTAAAGCATCAGAATTTTTTTCTCTCACAGTTAAGGAAGGTAGAAATCCAAAATCGAGGTATTGCCAGGGTTGGTTCCTTTTGGAGATTCTGAGGGAGAATCTATTCCATACATTTCTCCTACTTTCTGGTGACTTCCAGCAATCCTTGGCATTCCTTGGCTTGTACAGGCATTACTTCAGTCTCTGTCTCCATCCTCATATGGTGCTCTCTGCTTTATGTGACTTCATGTTTTCATACCTTCTTATATGGACAGCAGTTATTGGATTGAATCCAGGAGGACCTCATCTTAACTAATTTCATCTGCACACATCTTATGTCCATATAAGGTCACATTCTGAGGTTCCAAATAGACATGAATTTTGGCGGGGGTGGAGGGACTGTTCAACACAGTACACCATCTTAACAAAATACTATTAAAGATTATTAAAGAAAAGTATATGTTATATATGTCAAATATTGAGTATACATGTATTCTAAAACTTTCTCTGACATTAGATTTATTGCGATCAATACTCATAAATGTTTGGGCATTGTAAGGAAAACTAAACTGAACTCTGCTACTATCCCAGAGCCAGAACTTATATTTCCATCACTCCTAAGCCCCATATATGCCTAGTTAATACCTCAATAATTAGCATTTCTTTAATGACAACAGATTTCTTTTAAAATTTCTAGTAGCTCTTATATTTTTTCATCATTCGGCCTTCCCTCTTTCACCATACTAGAATATTTGACTTTCTTTGTGACATTTTGCTGCAAATGAAATTATTTTCAGGCTTAACGTCCTTCAAAGAATCTCTACCACTATTAGTTTACTCATTACCTACCTTTCTATACCAGATAATATCTCATCTCACATGATCCAAGTCCCTCACACAGACACTATGGAACAAGATATTTCATTGATTTTTGTACTTACCTACACTATTATAAATAGTTTAACATCCTAAATGCCTGTGACAAAATTTTGAGAACATATATGTAAGAAAAGTTTGACTATTTCTTCTTTCAAATAGCAGAACAATGTGACACATAAATTAACTTCCATAAAGAATCATATAGTGATACGGAGCAGCATTTGAGTAATGTCACATTTCTTCCAAATTATACCTTTGATGCCTTGCAGTCTGTAGGATTCTGTGTACTTCCTATTGAATTCCATAATACGTGATATTTTGAAATTGCCATACAAGCATAATCATACTCTAAATTTAAAGTGATTATTTTAAAATTAACTAGAAATTGAGGTAGTACCCGGTCATGATGTTGAATATATCTTAAAAATTATTTCCAAGGATATAAGAATAAGAACTAAAAATAGCTAAGTGGGTTTAGAATTCATGTTCTTACTGATTTAAAGGGTGAGATTTCATAATTATCTGATGCTATGACAAGGTCTTTCAGACTTGCCTCTCTAGGTATGGCTTCCAGAACATATAGGGGAAGACTTTTGGGGTGGGTTTTCTGCTTCCTTGTTATAATAGAAATTCCAAGATAATGTCCCAGGTGCCAATGATTTGGTGATCCTGCTGGTGAAAAATAGTACTTTATAAAATAACAATTTTTAGAAATTATTTTAAACCGTGGAGTCTCTACAAAGGTCAGTAGCAAGCTCCTTAGTACCTAAATGATGTGTGTGTGTGTTTATGGTTTTGATGGTGGAGGGGTAGGGAGGTGCTTTTTATCTAGTGAGTGTCTACTCAGTAGGACAGTAGGATATTAAGGAAGGGAAACATATATTTTACATCATAAAAACAGTTTTAATTTTAATCCTTATGGGGAATATAGCTTTCATTTGTCTATATGAAGGCTGTGGTAAATAAAAAAGGATGAAGTTTAGGTTAATATATACTTGTTGTGTAATAAAATAAAAGACTTAAGTTGTTTTTTACATGTGTAGAAATAGAATTGGCATCTAAAACGTGGAAAATATCAATTCAGCTATAGAAACTTCCATTCATAGAATTAAAAAAAGAAAAACCTTTTAATGTCTTCCACAAATAAATATGCTGTTGTCACTTTAACTTGAAGATTATAACCCAATAGGACTCCTCAATTTTAGGTACACATAGAATTCCTATAGAATTATCTTTATTATCTATCCTGTTATTTTAGGTTTCAGTGTTTCCGTGACCACAGTTTAGAGCTAAAAGAATAGTCTCTTAGAAGATGTGTCCAATCTCCTTAATTTGCTGATTGAGAAATTTAAGGTTATAATCATCTTACTTGTGCCAAGTCACAGATATTCAGTGCCTCAGCCAAAATTAGAATCTACGTTTCCTGACTACTAGTCCAGTGGACTTTCTGTAGACTCAAACTACCACACCAAAATGCTGCTGTTGGGGCTTCCCTGGTGGCGCAGTGGTTGAGAGTCTGCCTGCCGAGGCGGGGGACATGGGTTCGTGCCCCGGTCCGGGAGGATCCCGCGTGCCGCGGAGCGGCTGGGCCCGTGGGCCATGGCCGCTGAGCCTGCGCGTCCGGAGCCTGTGCTCCACACGGGAGAGGCCACAACAGTGAGAGGCCCGCGTACCGCAAAAAAAAAAAAAAAAAAAATGCTGCTGTTGATATATTACTTTTTTTCCACCTTTTGGTCTTCATTACCACTTCCTTGCTAAAATATTCTTCAAGCCCCTATGGCTCATTTTTCCTATATGTGCAGATGTCTACTGACTGTACACATCCATTTTAATTTTCTTGTAAAATAGACGTTGTGGGGTATAACATTGCATGAAACATGACTAAAGAGAGCGTTGTGACTTTTTACTGAGGAATAATTCATAATATTTGATAGATAGGTTTTTGGAGAACATGTTCATCAAGTTTTTAATAGGTGATTGTAATGCTTTTCTTTGCTCTTGTTGATAATTTTTGCGTTAAATGAAAAAATATTTACATATGTCCTGCTGTTTTTTTATCTTTCTGTTATAAAGACTGGATTTTTCAGGTTGCATTACCACCCTTGAGTATACATAGCCTATTAATATATATTAAATGATCTATCCTAACCCCTTTTCTCTATTTTTATGGTTCTTCATTGACTTTTAACTATCCGTATCACCTGTGTTTAGCATATTTATTTTACTTATTTGGCATGATCTATTTATTAATTTTTTAATAAATTTATTTGTGTGATAAAGTATTAAGTTAATTAGTCCTTTTATTAGCAGTTTTTCTCTTTAGTTCATAAATAATTTTCTTTAAAATGCTAAAATTATAAATTTCATTTTTTAAAATATAGCATCTTTACAGATTTCTAGAGAAGATTGTGACATGAGCATAGTTTTGGCTATTTCTTCCTAACCTGGTTGAAATGATTAAAGAAGTAAACAAGAAGGCAAGCCTACCTCAGCATTGAGAGCTAGTGAAGGATGTTAAATACATGTCAAGAACTCTAAGGAAGCAATAGGTGCTCAAGAGAAACAAATATAGAAAATCTTGACTTTTAGGGGAACTTTAAATGAGAGGGTTAAGGGGTGAATCAGAAGGAAGTTCCTAAGAAAGCAGAGAATCTACCTTTTAATCGACAATGTTCACCGGAATTGGTTGGTAGAGTTACTGCAGGGGCCTATGTTTTCTTGGAGTGACAATTGTACAGTTGACTTTTCTTATTTGAGCTTTACTTAGTGTTTTCTGCATATTTCAGCTGTAAACATATAGTATTTTATAATTAGGAAATTTGATACCAGTTATATAAAACAATGATGGTGACCATTCTGGTTTTATGAGTTTGTTTAAATTCTATGAGATACATTAGGTTGAAATTTACTCTGAAGAAAAATGTTACAGATTATCTGAAGCTTTCTCATATTTACTAGGTCAAGAGTTATAATAAGAGAATTATTTTCTTGTCCTAGCCACTCTCCTATTGACGTTGATCCCAGGTCTAGTGGATGTAAAAAAGTGTATAAATTACTTCTTTGTCAATCTGGTACATTAGGCAAGAGTATTAGTCAACATTGTTGACGTATTGAAATTTTTGAGGAATATTCTAACACTATGATGATAAAGAAAGCTCATAGAGACATAAATATGAAATGACTAAGTTTATGATTCATCCTATAGTATGTAAATTCTAAATCTGAGGATCTTATGCTTAAACTTCTCTCTGTAGAGATAAATATTCCACTCTTTTGTGGGAAACGTAATAAGATTGTTTCCTGCTTTATCACATCCATACACAGGGTCTCCCCATGTTAAAATAATGCAGCCTAGACTATAGTATAAATTATTTTCAGCAGTGCTGAAGTGTCGCTGAAAAAATAGAAATGTTTTCTCAGGGGATAAAAACAAAGTAGAGTGATAGTATATATTTTCACCTGAGATCTGAAAAGGTGAAGTGCAAAAGGAAATGAAAAGAGTAGAGATGAAAAGAATTTTCTAGATGAAAAAAATATCTATAAAGCAAAAGATTGATGTTCCCACAACAAGATTTTAGCATGAAAAAAATACTCCCATCAAAATAGGAAATGTGAACCTCTATGAAAAAAAACTCTCACTTTTATTTCCAGTTACTTTTGGCCACACTTATTTCAAGCAAATTAATTAAATAATGAGATAAATGTCCCTCAGTCCCCAACAGTTATAAAAGATGGTCTACAGTTTCAAGATCGAAATTGGCCCAGTTTAGGACACTGTTGAGTTTTTAACAGTTAAGTCTAAAAACCTGGTTTCTGGTTTGTTCTCTACTATTCACTAGCTATTTAATTCTATGTAACTCACTACAATTGAGATAATTTATGTGAAAGCACTTTGAAAAATTCAGAATGCAATATGAGTGGTTGTTTTTATAATATTGTTATACAATGATCAAGCAAATACATTTTAATTAGCTTAGTTTGTCGTAACGACATATGAAGAATAGCGAGCCTTTTAAAGCGCTGTTAAATCAAGTTGGTAGAATATACTGGACAATAAATATTTTTGCATATGTTTGCATAATAGTTTTTAATGTAAAGAAACTTAATTTTGGATGAATCCGTACGCTTGAAAACACTGAAGCTGTTAACCTGGATTTAAAAAATCTAATCAAGTCCTAAATTATGGGAGATAAGTCTTTAATGTTTAATTTGATAAATAGGTGTTTAATAATGTTTAGGGATAATTATTATATGTACAAACCATCAGTTTTCTTTCTAAACAACTACTCTGGAGGGATCACTTATCACCAGTTATTTACCAAGCATTGTAGTTTAGAAAGAGGGAAGCCAGGAGGTTGCACCAGGACTGATTACACTTATTTGACTGTCTTAACAATGACCAAATAATACAAGTGCTAAGCCTCTCTCTAAATAGTTTGTGCTCTTTTGTCCACAGACACGTTGCAGGGTGCTATATTTTGTATTTCCTTAGGTACATAAGGATTGATACTTTTTTTTGTCAGTCATAAAATCATAAACCTGAGCCCAGAGTTATAAGGACCTCGCTGAAGGCTTCTCAGCTATCAGTCATAAGTCTAGTCCAAGACCCTTGATTCTCAGGCTGGTGCAGTTTCCATTGCATTTTGGGGTTTGGAACAATCACTAACTGGAATAACATTGCAGAGTTGGGACAACCTGGTGATTCTATTTGATGTTGGCAGCAGTGCCCTAGAATAGGAAAGGGGGCGGTTATAATCATACTGTACACTCATTGAATCCTAAAAAGCTAACTAACTCTTCTGAATGCCTTGGTGTCCAGAATTCGTATCTGTGGCCCTGACGTAGGAGTTTGTGTTACTCAGAAGGTATACAGGGGTGCAGGAAGAAAAATTTTAAACTTCTATTAACTAAAAATAAGAAAGCTAGACATTACTAATATTTAATATACAAACAGATATAATCCATGTATATAATTATATATAATATTATATATTATTATATATCATAATATATATTATATATTAAAGTAAATAAATATGTATCAGGGGTTCATGCTCAACATTATTTTACTTTAAGAAGTACACAATGAAAAACATATGAAGATCAACTCTAAATTGCTGAAATCAATGAATACATTATTTACATTGATGTACTTGTGATTGATGTACATGTGATGTAGCCACAGTCTCTGACTACTTAAAACAAGACTGAGTATCTCACTTCCAATGTTACAAGTATTGCAACCAATGTAGGCAAAGCACCTTGAATATTGCAAATAGTAGTCAATTTTTTATATTAATTTTAAAAATTAGTTAAAACAGAGGAATAAATCTCTAATAGGAGAATTGTAGTCAGTGTCAAACTTATGAGAAACATTGATTAAGCCAAGTGTTCCTCCAGAATATTGGTATATGCCCTATTGACTATGGACATAATATGGACAGAGGTAGAGAATCTTGAAGTGTGGAATCCTTTTTTAAAAATAAAACTCACTTTATGTGCGTTTGGCTTTCTAAAACAGAGGAAAATCTTCTTTTAGACAATAAACAGGAGGAAGGGTATTTTATTTAGATTGAATCCAGGGTTCCCCACAGGTTATACTCCATAGTCTTTGTCGTGAGAACATTCAGTGGTCACAAATATGTACACAGACATAATGAATGAGATAGCAGGTTAAAACATTATCGATAATATCTTATAATTCCTAGAAAAGTATTATGTTAGTATTTATGAAACTTTAATCTCCATACTTGTATATTTTGTCAGTAAAAAATAAAGTTCTTTGAAAGATATGAGTGTAGCTCATAGACTTAAAGAATAATTTGAAAGCCCAGCCTCCAGAAGCCCAGGGACCAGGGAGGCTTTAGAAGTCCAAGTAGCAGCAACTAAAAGTTGACCTCTTTGAGATGCCATCCTCAAATCAATCAATTCCAGAGGTGGTTGGCTCGGGTGCCTTGACTAACAATCCTGCCATGTTTACATGAGGTATGGAATGAGCAGTTACTCAAAGAAAATTTGAGAATTCTCAAATGTTTTTAGAAGTGTGTTAAAAAAAAAAACTTATATGGACCAAGTTACTGTCATAAATATATGTTGACTTTAAATTGAAATATGTGACCTTAATAGTCTTACAACTAATATATAATTACGATACAAAATAATTTTGTGTTAGTTGGGGTATGGGAGAGGCCACGGCAGAGAGAGAGAGAGAGAGAGAGAGAGAGAGAGAGAGAGAGAGAAAGGTTAATGAGACAAAAGAGCTATGAAGAATAAAGGAGAAGAGAGCAGTAGTAAGAGGGAGAACCTTCAGTCCATTCTGAAAGGCTGATAGGAGAAGGATGATTTGGTAGGAAGATTCTGATTTCAGAGTATTTTGAGAAAAATTTAGCCAGGCTGATAAAAACTCCTCCAACCAAAATTGTTTAAGAAATACTAAATAATTACCTGTTAGAGGAGATGGCACTAGAACCACTGTGGTGCTCAGTTCTTGGTTCTGAGTAATCCGGGGAAAGCATGATCTCTTAATGATTGTAGTTGTATACCCAGAGGGTGGCTATCTGGTGCTTCCTGTACCAGCAGATCTGAGCAGCACATGTCCATGGTTGCCACAATTACACAGTTAAAAAGTGAAGAATTCTCTTCTCCCCAGTTTCCAAGTCAGTCAGTTTTCTTCCATGCCATCTGTTTCCCCCAAATAAATAATGGCTCACTCTATACAGGACGTTTGTTCTTTAACCTGTCTTGCAGATCTTTCTGTATCCCTTCATTAGAGATACTCCATTCTTTTAACTTGTTGTTAATAACTACATTATGTGAGATGTATAAATGCACCATTCCTCCTTTGTTGAGTTTTTAGGTTATTTTTAAAATCTCTTGCCATTTGAACAATGCCAAATAAATTTTATTCTATCCTTTTTTATATACTTTTGTGGATATATCCCAGAAATAGGACTACACAGTCACAGGTAATTTCTTTTAAAATTAACCACTTTATTTAGAGATAATTATAGATTCCTATGTAGTTGTAAGAAATAATACAGAGATTTACCCAGTTTCCAACAGTAATAACTTGTAAAACTATAGTAATTACACTACAGCGATTGGGATATTGACATTGATACAATCAGCTATCTTATTCAGATTTCTCCAGTTGTATTTATTTGTGTGTCTGTGTATTTGTATATATAGGGGCATTTGTGTGTGTGTGTGGTGTATTTAGTTCTATGCAATTTTATTACTAGTATAGGTTTATGTATTCACTGTGACAGTCAAGATACCAAACAGTTTCTCTACCACAAAAACCCCTTGTGTTGCCCTTTTATAGCTACACTCACTTCTCTTCCCTTACCCTACCCTAACACATGGCGATTACGAATCTGTTCCCCATTTCTAAAATTTTGTCATTTCAAGTATGTAAACTCTTGGGATTGACTATTTTCATCAGCAAAATTCCCTTGAAGTTCATCATAGGTTGCTGTGTATATTGGCAGTTGATTTATTTTTATTGCTGAATAATATCACATGGTATAGATGTACCAGTTTGTTTAACTGTTCAATCATTGGAAGGCATTTGGGTTATTTACAGTATTTGGCTATTGTAATAAAGCCTCTGTGAATATTCATGTATAGAATTTTGTGTGAAAAATCCTCTATTGGATTGCTTTAATCCTTTGTCAAAAATTAGTTGAGGATATTTGTTTGGGTCTTTTTCTGGGTTCTCTGTTCTGTCCCATGTATCTAAGTGTTTATCCTTCTGCCAAAATCAGACTTTCTTGATTACTGTAGACATATAATAAGCCTTAATAGTGGTTCATAATTTATTCTAAATTTATCTAAAGATTATATAGTACATTTATGATTGTAAAGTTCATTTGTCTCAACTTTCTTTCTAGAACCTAGGGTATTCTAAAAAATTAAGCCTTCAAGTATTAAAATTTCAATGTTCAATATAGATTTATTGACACCAGTGCATTTTTACCCTAGTACCTCAGTGCTCTGGCACAAGGAATTCACAGCTATTCTGTTGGAGTGACGATTGCTATGTATTTTTGGAAGAAACCTGGGGATAGTTTATTAGAAATTAATGGTGAGCATGCTCTTTTTACCTAGAACTAAAATATTTTTATTTTCAAAGTTCCTTCTCAGGGCCAAATTTGCTTATAATAGAGGTTTCACTAGGGTTTAAAGTTGGTCCTATACTCAGGTGAACTCTGCAGGGAAACTAATCAGTGATAAGTGGGATATCTATGGACTATTTATGGTTATATTTATGATTTTTTCCTGAAGAACTGCTAGGAAAAAAGCTTTATTGTCATAATTTCTTGTATTTTTCCTTTTTAAGCATATTTTGTTTATATGAGTCAAGGACTATAAAATAAAAACATTTGATTTTTCTGTAGTGTTTATGATGCAGTATATGGGTGAATAAATTCAACAAATGCAGAGTTGATGAGAAAGAGAAAATGTGTTTTTATTTATTTAATTTGAAAAGTACAGATGTAGCCATAAAATTCATCCTAATTTCAGAAAAAATACATTAAATCATTCCATTTGTTTACTTGGTGGGGATAAGGGAAAGGGAGACCGTGAGAAGTTAGCAAACCTCCCTTACAAAATCAGAAAATATTGAATAAACATACCATTTTCATATTAGATGCGAGAGTAAACAAATGTTATTTCAAGAATCATCCTTACAGAAATCCTGCAATGTTATGATTTTTTTATGGATAAAATTTTATCCTTTTTAATTAATTATCTCCTCAGAGCCATAAGAATATGAAGTTAGTATTTAGAAAACAACTGAATCATACGAAGCAAAAGAGATAAGTAAAGGTACAACTGTTAATATGAGGCAAGTCATTACATAATATAGTGTGAAAAAATTTTTAAATGTTATTGTAATAAATTGAAAAATGACAAATTATAATGACAGTCAGCCTTCTGCATCTGTGGATATGGAGAGTCGACTGCACTAGCCATTTTACATAAGGGACTTGCGTATCCATGGATTTTGGTATCTGCAGGGATTTCGGTATCCTGGAACCAATCTCCCATGGATACCAAGGGGTGACTGTACATCCCAATGTATTTCTGATTTGACTAAAAGGTTTTAAAATGACTAAAACTCAGTAGCTGCTTCTGCTCTCAGAGTTAATCTTAGGAAGTGCAAAGCATTAAGGATGAAGGAATTGCTGTGTTACTAAATCAAAGAACATCTCTGATGACACAGTATAGACTGGAGAAACGAGAAACTTTTGTATATGAGTTCTGAACAGCTATACCAGACATAGAGGGCTCCCCACTCACAGAAATAAGACAACAGGACAATAAAGTAATAGATATTGGGAGGAAGTGTTTAAAAGCTGGTGAGATATATTTGTCTAGATTTATCATTTGTTAGTTATGGAAGAAGCCTTCAGAACCATCCCGCCTCCTGAGTCTTACTGTATTTTCATTTTTTGATTATTTGTCTGTTTCTCTGCTAAGTTGTTAATTTGTTGAAGGCAATAATTGTATCTGTTTATCCTTGAACAGGTTTTAATGTACTGAAAGTAGTTACTAAATTTTTCTTCTGGGATATGAGTTATTCTAGATTGTATAAAAAGCAAATCTTCAAATATACAAAATTAAACCATAACTCTATGGGAAAAAATTGTTCCAATTTGCAGCTTGACAGTATGTAACTTAGTGCATTGAGAGGCAGTAGGATGTGATGTAGGTCAAGCTTACTGTTTTTGAATCCCAATTATATTCCTTTAAACAACATGATCTTTTTGTACCTCTGCTTTCTTATGTACAACCTGCTGAATAAAAATGTAAGTCAATGAGTTAAGCACATTGTTAAATTTTACACAGTGCGGAACTGCTTATGTTGAGTTGTTCTGTCACAGTCTAAATTGGTTACCACCATGTTTTGGGATATTTCATGAATTGTACATAATTAATGAGTTAACTGCTATATATTACTTATATAGTACTTTCACACCAAAATTCAGCTCTCAGAATACGTTCATGAACCATATCAAAGAATTAAAATTAACTTAGAGCTGTGTTCATTGCTTGTGGACTTGTATTTCAAAACTTGATACAGCTCAATGACCACAATGTTATTATACATCTCCAGCCAACAAACACGTTAGAAAATTCCCAGAAACTATCCATTAGTATAGCTGGGCATGGCCTTGACACCAATAACTAAGACTTTGTCAATAGTAGAATTTTAGGGACATTTGAGTTTGTGTTATTTAAATAACTCTTAACATAGCGCTGGTCAAATACTTACATTCTGCTCAGGCAACAAAATCTCATACAAAAAAAAAATCAGTAAAGCTTTTTGCAATTTAAAAGTTTTACTGACATCAGTTGCACTAGTGAAGCTTCAGTAGGATCCTTTATTCTTATCAGTAGGATTCTTTGTTCTGTTTTTCCTTTGTTCTGTTCATAAGGTGGAACAGAATATGTTATGCTCTGTTATCAAAGCTTGTCCTCGTAAAATGTATATACAGCTTGATGAGTCAACTCATGTTAATGATCTGTTAAGTTACTAATATGTGTGAATAAGTAAAGAAGAAAGTGATCACAGAGCAGTTATTGTGCTTTGAAAAAATGTGATTAATATAAAAGGAATCAGTGTGTTCAGTCATATCATAGACGTCTTCAGGAAGCCAAGGCTGCCTCTGGTTGGCTAGAAAAACCAACTGGGATTTTTTTATGTCTCTGGGAGGAAAGTATCATGATCACACAATGAATGTTGTACCTTCATGCACCTGCTACGTAGACTTTGCATGAATTTAAAGTATAGATTTTCTCTGCCGCTATGCACAGTAAATGACATCATAGGTATACTCTGAACTTTTGTCTCCCTGGGGGTTTTATTGGAGAAATAGACACCAAGCAAATGATCCTTTGACAAACAAGGTGGCTCTCCTGTGCGGTGGCTCTCCTGGGGTGAGATAGTTACTAAGGTTTTTTGAAAGGGGTAAAAATTATATTTTAGTTTATAACAGCAAAAAAAGAAAGCTAATCCTTCTTCTAGAAAATATAATTTTTTCCTAAGTAAGGTCAATAAATGTATGCAGATAAGTGGGAAGAACACATTAGAATACAAAGAGAAACTCCATTGTATTTTTAAAAGAACTACATATTTTGACAAAACATTCTAAAAAATATATTTGTATTAAATTTTTATTTCCTGAAGGAGCATTTGTTTTAGAAAATGAAGGACTGATGTAGTAACTGGTGTGACAGTATTGGATCCATTTCATTTTAACTTTGTCAGTGATGGTGGTTTGAGACACCAGTCTGTCCCTGAACCTGAGTAAAGTTTAAGTTAGTGAAACTTGAGTATTTGATTTTCAGTTAGCTCCATTTTTATAACTAGCAACGTAACTACGTACATAGGAAACAGGAGTATTCTATTTCAGAGTGTGGGTGTGTAAATTACTGTCCCTAAAGGTATCCCAGGTTATAGCATGCTCCACCCTACTGTCCAGAATGTCACAAAGTTCAGTGTTTCTGTCTCCCAAGATGTCAAGCCTAATTGCTTACTCACATTCAAAGGGCAAGTACTGTTTGCTGCTGAAACTTAAACTGTTCAAAGAGGCCTTCAGTTTACTCAAGCCCTTGCCATTTCTGCTCTACTTTCATCTCACTCTTAAAGAAACACAGCACTGTTAATTTTATCCAAGAGGTAATGCTGGGTTGTGACAACCTTCCTATAAGAGTTGGTACACGGGTATAAGTCTCCTTGAGAGGCAGACAAAACACTGAAAGTTCCAAGAACTCATCACACTGCCAGAGGATCACGTCCCACAGTTGGTGGTAGGGCTGAGCTGCTTGTTTTAGTCCTGCCCACTTAGGGGATTGCTTTTATTTCAGGCTACCCTAGATCCTTCAGGCTCTGGGAGGGAACATTTTCCCCAAGCCCATTGTTTTTTGAAAACTGCCTTATACTGCCAAATAGTCCTGGATTCCCTACATAGCAGCACATTAGATTCAGCCATGTGAACACTTGCTCAAGGAGAGAGCATGTCCTTTGGTAGGCCGTGGCTGAGCAGGATTTAGAGTCTGCAATTTTGTGGATACCAAAATATCCTCCTTTCACCCCTAGACCTGATGCAGGATGAACTAATGATTGTTTCACTTTTTACGTCCATGGTTGTTTTTCATGTTTCACTTTTTCTTGTCTCTGTGTCAAAGTCACCTGCTTCAAGTTTGATGGATGTTAATAATTTAGAATCTTTGGGATAATAGATTGGGTTCCTAATTTCTTTCTTCTCAAAAGACCTCTGGGCTCCTTAGTCAAACCAGTCCCCTCCTTTCCAGAAAAATTTAAGAAATACCAATCAATACTTTTCTCCAGAGGGGGAAAAAAGAATTCTGCCTTATTGGACAAGATACTATTTGTAATATTTGACATAGGAGAATTGTCACTATTCTACAGCAATAGAAAAACTAACAACTGCCTAAAGAGGAGTGATAAAATATACATGGCAATTCCCAAAGTAATTCCTCATTTCTTGAATAGTATTGAACAATGTAGTAGTAGGAAAGCCACTGAACTAGTTAACTTTAAAAATGTTTAAAGCACACACCTTTTATGTATTATTATTACCTCAAAACTAAAATATGTCCTAATTTTTATTCTTTTGTTTTTATAATTTTTTAAATTAAAAATAGTATCAATGAGTTTTCAAAGAGGTGTGAGGAACAGTTTTGAAACAAATTGCAGGAAAGGTTAAGACTCACTGTTCTGGCACCGGTTAGGCCATTTGGGCCATATTTATTAAATAAATTAGAAAATTAATATGATTTTAATCAATGAACGAGTGCATGAATAAGCATAATTTAGAGATTAAGAAAACCTCATAAACATTATATGAAAAGATTCTCCATCTATGAGTTTTACGGAAGAACATCATACACATTTTTTTTAATGCTAAAAACGATTCAAACGTTGTTTTTAGAAACACTGTCAATAACTGACAAAAACTGTGACAAACAACTAAGCGATTTGCAAGGTTTAAGATATAAGACAAAGCAGGCCAACATGACCTATGATCTATATAAGGGCTTAGAATTCAAGTATTATTGTCCTTAAGTTCATGCTATTTCTGCTCAGACAATAGTGGCTCTGACTCATGGATGCTCTTTCAAGACCTTCTCAGGCCTTATATTTAACTGAGATTTTCTCTATAAAGCAGAAGTGCCTTTACCATACTATAATGATCAATAAAGATGGATCATATACATAATAAACATAGAGTGCCCTGACTTAGGTATGAAAAATTCATAAGGGAGAGAATAAAGACCTGCACAGAGAGAAGAATAAATAAAATGGGGACTGAAGGATTAGATGCTATTCAGAACTTTCATATTCTGCCTCACATTTATTCTGCTTACCGTTACTCCAACTCGGAGTCAATAATACTACAGTACATCTAAGAAGCATATCCTCAGAAATGTTACCTAAAAGAATTCAGAGTAAAACTAACTCATGTTGTAATACTTGAGGATATCTGCCACTAAACAAAAGGTATTTACATATATGCAAAATTTATTTTAATATACAATTAACTGTATGCTACCAGAATTCCAAAACCACGTCGTTTGTACTTGTGTTAATTTTACATGAAGTTTTTAAGTCACACCTCAGATTATATACCAACATCAATCTGTGAATCAAAATGAAACATAGTATTTAGAAAATGTCTTTTTATACAAGCTGCAGTATCCACTGGTTGTCTTTTATTTTAGCAGTGGCTTAGCATCGTGTTTATGCTTTAATCAGAGTGTGACATTAGCTTAGTTCTCTTGTGTTTAGTAGCTTCATTAAAAACATGAATATTTGCCACCAAAAGAAAGAAAATATTTTCCTTTTGAGTACAATTCAAATGCCTTAACGGTTAAGAAAAAATCATATCTCTGTCATTGTATTGTGAGCTTAAAATAGGAATACAGTTTCAGGTTGATAAACTCTGATTGACTTACCTTTTATTATACATGGTCTTTCTCCTTAAAGGCTTACCTTGTTTGATAGCATTCTTACCAATTATAGCACTCCTTTCTAGTAAGGCATTGTTTCCAGCAGGCCCCTGTTAAAATGCAAATACGCCATCTGGCAAGCCTTTACCTCATTAGTTCACACCATCGCAGGAGCACATATTATGTATCATATTAGATATGGAAGAAACACTGAGCTGATGAACTCTGACTAAGAGAAGACGGTTGGAACAATCCCAAGAAAGGGGTGCTTTGGGACATGGCCTAGGGGCAGTAGAGCAGAAAGAGGAGAATAAGATGCAGAGTAGGGGGAACTGAAGACCGTATTTCCAAGTTTGGCATTTCATCCAGAACGTGGCAGTGATGGATTCACAGAGACACAGAATGCCGGAGCTGGAAGAGAAATTTGCAAACATGTAATCGAACACTTTTACCTTACAGATGAGTAATCGGAGGTTGCAGAGAGCTAAGTGACTCCTTTAAGTGCCCTCAGCTAGATTCTCATCATTAGCTCTTAAAGCCCAGAGGGCCTGCACTTACCTAATGCCTTAGCATTCACAATGTGTAAAGTTGCGCAATTATTCGCATGCAATTTTATGTGCATACTTGGTAGATTTTACTTTCTTCAAGTACATTGAAATCCCCTAAATATTTCTTTTGTGTCATCTCAGGGCAGTTGATAGAATTAGGGTGGTCCCTGCTCCAGTCACTACTGCCCAAAGTCAACCTCCCAGCAGGAATAGAGTTTAGTTAAGAATTCAGAGGAGATAGCTCTGTCCGGGAGGCTGTGTGCTAAAATATTTAGTAGAATTTCTCCTGGGTTCATAATCCTAAATCCAAGTCCTGACAAAGAGAAAAGTCTTGTGTCCTGAGCTGAGATCCACATACGACCCCTGCCTCCCCTGTCCTGTTTCTGACTGCTGCACATGTGACTGAATTGTCAAGATGGGGCTATGAGATGAGTGCCTGATTCCTAAGGTTACCTTCCATAGTAGGAGTAGGAGTGGGAGTGGCTTTATTTCCGCAGGTCCCTAGCAAATATTTTCTGCTAATATTTGAGCAGAAACTGTATCTGTAAGTGAAGAAATGGTTGTGTTTTGGGTTTTGAGATAGCAACAGATGAGATTTCTTAGGAAGTACGCAGTAAACCTCTGAGATGCTGACTTGCTTTATTAAAAAAAAAATTCTGAATTTCCCTCAAGAGCCCTAATTTCAAATATTCTATGTCACTGCCCATACCCATTTTAAACATACTATTTTTTTCTGATTATAAAACTAACTTACTCAACCCGTGGAAGATATGGAAACTAAGAGAATTAGTAAGAAGACTCTAACAGCCTCCTCCATTAAATTCCATTATCTAGAAATAAGCTCTGT
Organism: Phocoena phocoena; assembly: GCF_963924675.1. Taxonomy (NCBI): domain Eukaryota; kingdom Metazoa; phylum Chordata; class Mammalia; order Artiodactyla; family Phocoenidae; genus Phocoena; species Phocoena phocoena. The sequence goes on along the minus strand of NC_089224.1, from coordinate 42,395,673 downwards.
AAACCTTACATTTTATTACTGTTCAGGAATGTTAGTTGTGAATTCAGCAGTTTCACCATCATCTTCTGAAGTCGCCTCAGAGAAGCTGAGAACTATATTTCCCAAAATTCCTTCTTTCTGTGAATTCAGGTTAGAATTACCTAAGTGAGAGGCAGGAGATTTGAACAGAAGAAAATGAGAGGCTGTTGTTATTTGGAGGAAGTGGCAGAGAGAGTCAGGAGCACACATGAGATTGAAAATGGCTTTCCCAGTGAAGAACTACCCACCTGGCTGCTGTTGACTGAGACAGTTGTTTAGAGCTTCTCCAAGATTACTGAGAATTGCAACAGCTCCTTTTGGGGAAGTGAAACCCTTTACACCTGGAATACATAGAGCGCCTTCCATTTCCTTAACTGAAGCCTGACCATATATTTTCCTTCTTTTTTAAAAATGTGTGTGTGTGTGTGTGTGTATATACATACACAAACATATATATGTGTATATATATATATTCAAGTCTTATTTTATTTCTTAATATTATATTAAATGCACTCTACCATTAAATAACTTACTGTTTATATAATATTTTAAATCATTTTGACATGTTTAATCATTCTCTAATATGTGGCATTTAAGCTTATTCCATTTTCAACAGTATCATAAATGCTAAATTCAAGAAGGCAAGGACAATTTTTGTTTATATATCTGATTATTTCCCTAATAGGTATCCAGACATAAATTTAGTGGGCCAAAGAATAGAATTGCTCTTTAGAACATTTGATACATATTGTTGGTTTTTTGTTCAGAAAGATTGTGCAGATTTAATTCTCATTAGCAATATTTGACTGCTTTCATTACTTTACTGTACTATTAATACTAAAAATATGTTCATTTTTGTCAGACCTTGTATTCTGATATGTAGTTTAGAAAACTAGCCAGCTACCTCTTGTGCTTTGTTCAAAGTAGATGTTTAATAGATGTCTGTTGACAAAATGATAATAGGAAACATGGCAGAGCCTTTGCAGTAGTAAGAGTGGATTTTAAAGATGGAGCGCTGAAAACTCCCATTGAATATTTCTATTCCGTAGCAGACTGCAGAGTGCCTCTAATTATCAAGGCAATTGGCAAGAGTTTCAAGAATAGCAGCCTGTTCTTAGCGACTTTAAAAGGAGAATACAGAATGGAGCACCAGATCCAGCTGGTAGCCAGTGAGGCATTAATGGCATGTGATCTTCCTCTAGGTTGTAAGATATAAACCTGGTGTGAGTACCACCTATAGATTTAGTTCATTCTTTGAATTCGTTGAGTAGTAGTGCAAGACCTCGAGCCACAGTCTGGCACTCTAAAGAAGAAAGCCATCATGATTATTCCTGTAGCTCTGGTCCATTGCCTGAAAGTGTAGAAAAGATCAATGTCCTGAAAATATTCAACTTTTGTTGTGCTGATTCAAAAAGTTTAAAGTCAAAGTAGAAATAGAGAACAGCTATAAGCAAAGAAGGCAAAAGAAGCGGTCCCTTAAAAGTGTCTTAAGAACAGGATCACAAATATGCGAGAATTTTTCTAAGAAAAATAACAACAGAAAGAAAAAATGCTAGCAAGCAAATTTGGTTGACATTCAGTAACTGGGAACACCCTCTTTAAAGTTTGAGTGAGTTGAATGCAGAATCACAAATAATGGCAGGACATATAGCTAGAATGTATAAATTTCTGGGTTGTAAAATTCCTGTGCTTATTTTAAATATTTTCACACAAAAACTTATGACATCACTTAGGTATTACAAACATAAAATATTCTATATAAAAACAACAAAATAATAGAGTAAATTTTAATGTTCACCAAGTAAATTATAATCTGGTAACTTTGGCCTAATACCCATTACTTTTTCCTGCTTCTCCCTTGAGTTTGATCTCATATACCTTATGCTGTATCAAAACTCTTTGAATTTTGCAGAGCCAAATTCTTTGTCTAAGTGCTCACATTTTCCTACCCAAAGAAAGCTATAAATTGTAACTCATAGCCTCTTTCAACCACCTGAGAGAAGAAGGCCTGTGACATAGAATGGAAACAAAAGGCAGTATCTTTTTTTTTTTTTTTTTCTGTGGCACAGTTTCTGCCAAAGTTCTCTTAATTTTCTTGCTTCTCTTCATGCACGGAAACTCAGTTATGGATGAGAGTCATCTAAATATTTCTCTCAGTTCAGTTTCTTTTCTAGTTTATATTATTTTTTGAAGAAGAGTGGAAAAGACTACTCAGTGTGTTCACAATTCTCATCCCTCATTTAGCTTTAATTTTAGTTTTGAGTTGTCTTTGTTGAATTTTCTATAAAATGAATTAAAATTCCTTAACTACTAATCATTTTTCCCTCAGCACTATCTGATTTTCAGACTGCTTTCTAAATAAATTTTGAACTTTACCTTAGCAAAATAAGTCCTTAGACTGTCCTTGAATATAATTATATGTCATTCAGAATAATTCATTTAAAATCAAATAAAAATTTATATAGAACTGTACCATTGCCCAGAACAAGCTACATAATCTGCAGTGCCTGGTGCAAAATGAAAATATGGGACCCCTTGCTAAGTAATTATTAAGACAGCAGACAGCAACAGCAGCACACCATTAAGCCAAGCATGGGTTCTTCTAAGTGTGGAGTCCTGTGGGACTGTACACTTTGCACACCAGGAAGCTGGTCCTGCCATTACCTGTAAAAGAACTATTAAAATGGAAAATTAAGTTCAAAGTCTTCAAATGTGAAAGAGATGTATAGATACGTTTTCAGGTGAAACTGAAGCCAAAATTTTATTCCCTGTTCCATTCAGGTAAATAGTCTGTGTTCAGTAGATAATAAGCCAGAAATCTCAGTGTGTTCTACAGGTTTGCCGTTGCATATTATTGGTCACTGCAGAAGATTTCTCAACCATGATGGCATTGGCATTTGATCTAGATAATGCTTTGTTGTGGAGACTGTCCTGTGTATTATAGGATGTTTAGCAGCATCCCTTCCTCTATCCAGTAGCACCTGTCCCCAAACCAAAGCTGTGGCAATCAAAAATGTCTGTAGACATTGCCAAATATTCCCTGGAGTGCAACATCACTGAATTACCATTTTAGAGACGGCCTCAACTTTGGTTTTTACTGTTGAAAAAGACTGTTTCCTTAACCAAACTTTAGCCAAACTCCCCTGAGACCTTTTTTTGACTAGACCTCACAGGGAACTCTGTTATTGGCCCCTTTAGTTCAGTGTTAGCACAAATTCTGTTGGGTCATATAGTGAAAATTCTCCCCCTTTGATATCTTAGAAAATTGCTTATCCCCCCCCTCGAGGTATGACTACCTTCGATAGCCATTCAGATTTCTTATCCCCCACCCTTAGTATCTTATCACCTTGGCCCGACTTTAGCAAAATTCCTATCAAGTTAGTTTGTCCAGAATCTTCCTTATTTTTGATGTTTCCTCTTAATAATTTTCCATCCACTGACCTCCACCCTGCTCGTTGGCTATAAATTTCCACTTGTCCATGTGCATTCAGAGTTAAGCTCTGTCCCCTATTGCAAAACCTCATCCCAGTAGTCCCCTGAATAAAGTCTGCCTTACAGCCTTTTAGTAAGTGACATGAGTACTGTTTTAACACTGTTCAAGAGAATCTCTGGGGGCGTCTGTTGAAAATTCACATTCTCCAGGGTTCAACTTCAGAGATTCTGATAGTGTAGATCTTGAGTAGGACTCACATAGATACATTTTAGAAAGACCCTGGGTGACTCTGATGTAGGTCATCTAACTTTACACTTAGAAAAATACTAATGTATGGATGAATCGATGCAAATGGACTTCTACCATTTGATGAGTAGAGCTTAATGATGGTTGGATGCTATTGTCATATTTACTTAGGACAACACACACACATATGGCCTCCAGATTAATGTTCAAGTCTCCAATTCAATTTGCTTTTGTAGACACAGACACAATCTGCTTTGCAATTAGGTAAGCACCCATCTGGCAGAGAGAAAATTTGGAGGCTGTAAAATAAAACAGGTAAAGATTTTTCTTTGTCAGCAAGGCTGCCTGAAATAATGATCAGCTAATGGAAGTACTAGAGGACTGAGCATTTGTGATTCTTTCAGGGTGAATTAGAATGGATGACCCCATTGAAACAATACCTGATGTCAGATTATTAATGGTACCCTCCTTTCTTTCTAACTAAGCTTAATTAGTTAAATATTTTTTTAACACAAACAAAGTCAAATATCTGAAGGAAAGCTCAATGCATTCACCCAATTACAGAATTTACAGACATAAGATTTTAGAAATTAATTCCCATATAATTGACAGAATTTTTGAATTTGCTTCCAGATGTTTTGGATTTCATACCGTGGCATGTTCACAAGGCTAATGGGCAACAAAAACAACAGGGAATCCCTTTCTTTGTGGGTATCCTCTCTATTTCTTTGTGTGTGAATATACAAGTCTCTCTCAGTATATTTCTGCCTCAGGGACTCTGTTCCCACATTCTGCTTTCTGACTCCACTGTTTTGAATGTCTTCATTCAGGAAGGCAGGGATCAAGTCTGATTAGTCTCAATTAATGAGTGAATCAAATCTCAAAAATTTTAGTGTTAATTTTACTTTTTTTTCCTACTCACTGCCACTAACCATCCAGTCACTTTCAATCTCATGTTTAGCTACAGCTTCAAAGAACCCAATTCAAACAAAGTCTATGATAAACTCTTACTCTCATCTCATACTCACCTAGGAGGCCAGAAATATTTGAAACAGAATTGTTACAACCTTCCTTTTAAATAGACTTTCGACAGGAGATGGGCTCTATAGGAAACTGAAGATCAGTTGAAAAGAACAAGTAAATTGGGATGTGGAATACTGTCATTCTCATCTCCTAAAAGTACAGGCTTGCGGCACGTTTAGAAAATGTTTCTTTTTATTATTTATTTATTTGTTTGTTTGTTTGCACCGGGTCTTAGTTGTGGCAGGTGGGCTCCTTAGTTGCAGCTCGCCTGATCCTTAGGTGTGGCATGCGAACTCTTGGTTGTGGCATGCATGTGGGATCTAGTTCCCTGACTAGGGATTGAACCTGGGCCCCTGCATTGGGAGCGTGGAGTCTTAACCACTGCGCCACCAGGAAAGTCCCAGAAAATGTTTCTTTTGAAAAAAAAGTCCATTTGGTTCTCAAAATTAGTAACTCCTTTGCACACATCAATCAGCGTCAAATGGTTTTCATTATATTTCTTTGGTTTCTTTCAGGCATTTATATGCTCATCATGGCTCATTTTCCTGATGTCATGAATGTTGCTCGTTGAATGAAGTATTTCCAGAAAAGAATATGTAAGTATATTATTTACAAATCATAAGGTGACAAAATCTGGGCATAAGGAGGTCTAACTTTAGTCCAAAATATTTGTTGTTTGCTTGCATTTTATTAATATGCTGAAGAATCCGAATAATTATGGGTTAAATTACTTTTAAAACCCCTTCTGAGTTTGAGTCTTAATCAGAATCTAAATAGCTCAGTGAAGACCCTCTCATGGAATTTGAAATATATGTACCATTCAGAATGGATAAAAATGTGCAGAGAAATCTCTGAATATGTATGTGTACAAACATGGATTTTATGAACATGCATTTCAAGTTTTCACACTTCACTGCAATTGTAAAGAATTGAAAGTCATGCCCAAAGTGGGAAAAAATTGTAGGCTTAGGTGCATTACAAGGCTGCCTTGGTACAGATAAATTTTTCAAAGCACAGTTCACAGTGTTTCAGGTGGGATTTACTACTTGGGCTTCCTGGAAACTCTCCTGTATCATAAAGAGAGAGAATGCTAACAACTTGAGGAAGGATTTGCACCTAGGCTGAGTCTGATATAGGGCCTCATCTGACCACAAATATAGATGTCTTCCTGTGTAAGGTTCCAGGACTTAAGAAAATTCAGACATTTGGATGGGAAAGGAATTCCTCTCTATGAACTGCCACCTTTCCCATTTTTATGGATTGGATGAATCATTCTCATAGATCCTCATGGCACTGGATGTTATGAACTCAGATCTCCTGCTTGCTAACAGTACAACTTGAAGGGTATTTTCTCTTGGAGCTCCAGGTTCTTGTCCATTGAAGTCTCTTTGCCAGAGTGCCCCCCTGTAGAACTTTTCTCAGGCTGTGGGACCCATATTTTTTCAATGTATATATTTTTACTCTTCTTATGTACTTATACTATTTTCTCAGAAGGTCTGAATAAATAGACATCTAATTTACATGACTAATATTTTTTAAGGTTTCACTTGCCTATCACTTTCACGTTGGCAAACCTCTTTCATACGTATTTGTCTTGTTATTTTATTTTCCTCACAATAACCACGTGAGGTAGACAAGACTGTTATTATCTCCATTAAGCGAAATTTTGTCTTAGGGCTATTGTCGCTTCCCTAAGAACATACACAGAGTAAATGACAAAGAATGGAGCCTAAGTCTGTGTGTTCTTGATACTGTGCTCTTTTCAGAACACCAAGCTGCCACTTTTGCCACCTGTATCTCAAGGACACAGAAAAAGTGATCATACCTGAGAGATAGCCTATGGGATTAATAAGGAACTTCACAATTATTCTAAAAAGTGAATAAGGGTAGGGAGCTCTGAAACAGGGCAATTAAGTGGTTAATTGTGGAATAAATGTCTTTCTATGACTTTTATTTAAACTGTATTCAGTATCCAATTTGCATATTGCAAACCTGCTGTTTATTCTGGAATTAATCTTCTTCCTAAGTTATCCTCATTAGAACTAAGAAAACTGATTCCGGCAAAAGTTGCCTAAAAATAGAGTTTGATTTGATTTCAGTAACAAGCTCTAAAAGGACAAAATACATCATAATGGTAGTCAGATTCATTAAATCATATTACAGTCAGCTTTCTGATTTGTCACCGTGGTTATACAAAACTAATACAGATTTTGGTACTATGAAGTACTGCTATAACAAATGCCTAAAATTGTGGGAGTGGCCTTGGAATTGCCAGTGGGTAGAGGGTGAAAGAATTTTGAGCAGCAAGATACAAAAAGTCTACATTGGTTTTAACAGATTGTTGGTAGAAATATGGATGCTAATGAGTGCTGGTGAGGAAGTGAGGAATATGGTAAAGAAAGCCTATGTTATCCAAGACAGGAGCTGTATTGTTATAAGCAGAATGTTAGTAGAAATGTGAATGTTGAAGGTGCTTTTGGTGAGATATCAGAAGGAAATGAGAAACATGCTACTGGAAAATAGAGGAAAGGTGATTCTTGTTATATAGTGGCAGAAAACTCATCTGGATTGCATCCTATAGTTTTATAGAAGTCAGAATTTGTAAGGGATGAACTTAGATATTTAGCTGAGGAGATGTACAAGCAAAGCGATAAAGGTGCATACTGGCTTCTCCCTGCTGATTATAGGAAAAGGTAAGAGTGAGATAAGTTGAGTGAAGATTATTAAACAAAAATAAAATAGGGCTTGATGAATTGGAAAATTTTCAGTCTATCCTGATTGTAAAAGATGCCGAAATTAGGAGATCCACTGTTAGGTTAGCCTGTCCTGAAGAGTAGTCAAGGGTGACTAGACAACTATTGGCTAAAGCCTTCAAAGGATCAAAAGTGCAGAGTATTGCATCACACAGAGGAATTTTTGAAGAGACTAGACGTGTGACTTATGAGTTCACTCAACCATCTCAGCAGAAGCCAAGAATAGAGATGGAGTTTTCTAGATAAGATCCTGGTGAATAGTTTGTATTTATTAACTCGATACCTGACATGACTTATATTTTTCTATGTGATTTGGCTGTATGTTCTTTGAGAATCAGTTTTTAACCTAAAGAGGGGGTTGTGGGAACCTCTAACTTATAGCCAAGCTGGACAGTGATTGTGGGTAACCTGGGGATCTCCTCCTCGTCATTGGTGTCTGAAGTGGGCAGCAGCGTTGTGGGACTGGGCTCTTAACCTGTGGGGTGTTCATTAACTCTGGTTAGTGTCAGAATTGAATTGAATTGCAAGGCACCCAGCTGGTGTTGGAGAATTTGTCAGCATCTATGGAGCTCAGGTAATCGGTGGAATTTTAGCTCATGGCCATCTCATAGTGGGCCCAGTGGATCCCCAAACCCATCTTGTGGTTATTTCCCCAGTTCTGGAAGGCGTAATTGGAATACGTACACTCATCGTCTGGCAGAATCCTCACAGTGGTTTCCTAACCAGTGGAGTTATAGGGCTATTATGGTGGGAAAGGCCAAGTGGAAGCCTCTAGAACTGACTCTATGTAGGAAAATATTAAGCCAACAGTAATATTTCATTCCTGGGGGAGATTACAGAGATTAATACCACCATCAAGGACTTGAAAGATGCAGGTATAGCTTTTGAACTGCTAGTAGGACTTAGTAGACACTGAACACTTAACCATGAGCCACAAAGTTACCATGCTACCCAAGCTACCATTAATGAACCAGGTGTCATCTAACCCATCAGGCCACAAATCTGAGTGGCACTCTTCTCCATCATCAAATGGAAGTGGTATTTGCGTAATTTGGCTAAGTAGACCCTGAAGGTGCAAGTTAAGTTACATGAAGACATGGCCCAAATGCCCATAGTCCCTAATCCTGCTACACTGCCTTCTTTCTCCTATTCTGTATCCGTGACCTCATGGGAAGTTCTCTATGATCAACTGACAGAGAAAGAGATGTCTCAGGCCTGGTTTATAGATGGTTATGCATGATATGCAGGCACCATTCAAAAGTGGACAGCTACAACACTTATAGCCCCTTTCTGGATATGTGCATAATTCATATCCACAAAGACATTAAAATGCTTATGGTATGTTTATGATTTTATAATCTGCATTATCAACAGAAAACTTCTATATTTGAGCTACGTGTAAATGAAATCCAAATATTTCTCTTACGATTTTACACATTGGATGCTTAAAAATGTTTTCAAAGTTAGGGCCTAGCTCCATACATTCAAACCCTGTCTTTTCTCAACACTTACACACTTGCTGGAGACCTTGGGATACACTCATATCAGGCCTGCCTGGCCTTGCCATATTTTTCATATAGCTGGGTAAGTCACAACAGTGGGTAAGTAGTAATATTCTTAGAAACCATTCTTTGATCAGGGTAACTAGCAATAACATCACTACACGTGGAGGTAAGTGCACATCACATAAAAATATTCCACTAAATTAAACTAAATATTTCCACAACTCAGCTTTCCCTTATCCAGGTCCTAAAAATGTCCATGGTCAGTATCAAAACCAGTAAACAAAAAAGGGTGTGTGAAGGCATGTATGTTTAAGTGAAAATATTAGTAGCCTTAACCAATGGTGGTTAAAGTAGTTTATTTTTTCATACACACACACACACACACACACACACACATACACATACATATACACACACATACACACACAAATACTTCTAAGGTTCTTCCCAAGGTCATGTAGAGAGCTCTTTGAAAGTGAGGAGCCCTAGATATTAATCTCCATTAGCTTCGTGGTATATCTATCTCTGCTTCATAGAAGGTATGTTGTATATTTAAGGGTGAAAATAAGTTGGCCAAAACTAATGGTAGAAAAATATTCTAAGCAATGTGTATAGCATACACAGGCCTCCTTTGAGTTCCTTGGGGGAAGTTCATACATGGGAAAATATAAGTATCTCTGCGTGAAGAAACAAAAGACAGTTTCAGAAGATACAAAGAGGATGTCAAATCGTAATTTCCAAACAACTGAAAATAAAACTTTATTCGTCCATTATCTCTATCTGTCTGTCTATCCACCATCTATCATTAATCTATCATCTGTCCAGTACTGGGATAAGATTTCAAAGTTAAATATAGAACTGGTAAATACTCTATAGAAGAATAAAAACATAATATTTTCTACCTAACAAAAATAATTTGCACCTCTGGACAAAAATCAGTGGTAAGTCAGCAATTTTCTAAAAGTTACCATTCCTTTGCAGAGTCTGAACCTTAATTAATAATGTTAATAGGGAAAAGTAAGTCAAATAAAATTCCATAGCCTGTATCACCAGATAACCCATTAGGTAGGCTTTTTATACAGTGCTTTATTTTGTCGTTGAAAGGGCAGGAAATAACTCTTCTACTTTTCAAATTTTGGATAGGTTTTCTCAAGGGGTGAGCTAGGGCACTCTTCAACTGTTAAGTAGTCTAGCTTGATGCCTAGACAAAGCAGTATCTTTGGGCTCTTCTATGCAAGGTAATAATAAGATTGTTGCTACTTTTGGGCATTGGGCTTCCCTGGTGGCGCAGTGGTTGAGAGTCCGCCTGCCTATGCAGGGGACACGGGTTCGTGCCCCGGTCTGGGAAGATCCCACGTGCCGCGGAGCGGCTGGGCCCGTGAGCCATGGCCGCTGAGCCTGCGCATCCGGAGCCTGTGCTCCGCAACGGGAGAGGCCACAGCAGTGAGAGGCCCGCGTACCGCAAAAAAAAAAAAAGATTATTGCTATTTTTAAATCTTAAAACAACACTCAGGTAGTAGGAGAAAGGGTAAGTCATAACAAAATAGTCTGAACCGTTAAGCACAATTGTCAAGCACTATTACATTTGGGACAGTTAGGTGACAGTGGGGAGTTTATGTTATTGTCATAGAACAGAATTAAATTGAACCTGGTATAAATGGTCTGAACTCTTCAACCAACTGACCAAGCTAATTATAATGCTATTAACCAAACCATTGGGTGCTCTTCTCTATACAAAAGTTTTCTAATCAAAAAGGATTTATGAGATATTTTCTTTTTTATTGCAAAATTCGTGAAGCTTCTACTATGATTTATTGAAATCTACTGTATATGGAAAATCAATTTGGTAAACATTCTAACATTTTTCTGAAGATTTATGTTATATAAATTTGATACTTTCCTGTAAGCTTATATAATTCATTTTCCTTTCTTTTGAAATGTACAATTGTTTAAGTAGTCCTTAGGAATATTACTATTATAGCCTCATCTATAAATGCTACTTTTTAAATGTTTTTTTTTTCTTTTTGACTCTTCACCAATGGCAATACCCCAAATAATAAAAATATTACCATGCTTTTTAAAAACATTAAACTTCTAAATAAGAATGATTTTTAAATTTCATAAAATATAATGATTCAGCATTTCTGTTAGTTCAGAGTTTCTAAGTTTGCCGTGGCTTTTCTTTGCAGCAATAAGCTTTTATCCTGTGTGGTTCATATGGGAAGTCAAACCAGCCTTTCAAGCTGGATTTCCCCTGTTGATAATTAATCAACAGAGTATTCCCGAAATATCACTTAACTCATCTCCTGATGCCCTGCATGAATCATAGCTCCGGAAAGAAGCATCAGCACACTTCACTAATGGGATCAAATGACTAAAATAATGGTGCAACCTCAGGATTGCATCAAATTGAATTTAGAATTTGTTATGCTCGATCTAGAGCAGGGTTTTCCAAATATGGGTACATAAGGTATTATTTGCCTTTTTTTGCTCCTGTTTTCTTTACCACCATCCACAGAGAGAACTGTTGAGGCATTCCCTTCCATTCCCCCTCCTGCACCAGTATTTCTGGACTTTGAAATTCAAACTTGATTTTTGAGTAGCGATAATCTTCTGGTGATAGGCAGTGTAAAGCCCTGTACGTGATTTAATTCTGGTGACTAAAAGGAAGCATAGGTGGATCAGTGCGCTAGATTGTTACTGTTGTTGAATTGTACAACGTCATAGTTTGCAGCAACCAAAATTAGACCTGCCAGATTCCATTCTGGGTGAGCTGCTCTCAGAGAAAATAGCAAGATTTCTCTCTCTGGATCAAAACTAACATATGAAATAATGACTGTAGTTATTCACTGGAATTGAGTGGCATTTATTTCAAGAGTGGTTTTAGCAATTTAAATTTGTTGCATGATCTGTGAGGAATAGAAATATATGGAGAAAAATGCAGAAAACAGTATAACAGTTTTCAGACACCTAATTCCTAAGCATGATTTCCTATGTGGTTTTACCATGCTGATAGCCTCTTTTCCTGGTGCTTGTCAGTTTGTTCATTGGCACATGCCAGTTAATCAAATACTAATGCTGAAAAATAGAAAAGACATGTTATTTAATTTTGGTTTATACTAATGACTTCAACTCCCATTTAACCAAATGTTTTATGTTTGTAAAATAACACAAGTACTTCCTTCTTTCTCTCCCTAAACACATGCACACACACACACACATTTTCTGTTACTTGAGAATATAATCTAATTGATACATGGAAAATATTTTTCTTAATGTTTATAGCACTTTTAACCTCTACATATAATAATATTTTAAACTCTTTGGGGAGAGAAAAATATTCGATTAGTAGACTCTTGCAAATACCCAGGTTGAAAGATGCAGACATAATGGAATTTGTTTTTGTGCTTTCCTCTTCCCTGCTACAAATGTATCTCACTAGAATGAAACTCAATATGTTAAATGAAATTACTTGTTCCATTTCCTGAATAAGAATATGTACAGAATTGCAAATCCCATAGTATTGAAAGTAGTAATTGTGGTATTGGTTGTTTCTGGCCTTGTCTCAAAGTTACAAATTATGTAGAGCTTTGATAAAATGTTGTATGATATCATGATGTCACTGCAAAAGTATTTTTTCATCTTATTTGAAAAACATGTAGTGATTGAGGACCCCTCATTTTCTTCCACCTCATGAGTAGAATTTACAAGGCAATGAGCAAAAAGAATGGAAGCAAATACAAAGTTAACTTCCACTCATGCTGTCAAGTGACAAAAGAATTTAGTGTTTAAAAGGCCCTGAAATAGTTAAGATTATTTTCAATAAAAATGTGAATGAAAATGACTTCATTACAAAGCCAGTCCTAAAACTTTTCTAATGAGGTAGACCTTAAAGATATCTATGTTCATATTTCTTTTAGGGTATTGATAACAAAATGAGCTCTGGTGAATGTAATGCTCAGTTTAAGGTCACTGCATTTAGACTGTAAATGTATTAAATTATTCAAAAATAATTTATTGTTGTAGTAATAGCTAAACTTATTGATAATTACTACTGCATGCCTTAGACCACTCTTTTTTTTTTGTAGCTGGGATCTCATTCAATCCTCAACAGCAATCCTAGGTGGTATCATTAATTTCCTCTATTATGAATTTGAGGAAATTAAGGCATAGAAATACTGGGAAACTTGCTGAATATCCTGCTTCCTTCCTTCCTAGATATACAAACATTAAGATTGCTTTTTACTTTTAACAGCATTGTACTGTAGTATAGAATTATATAAACTCACTTCCCTTTCAGAATGCCTAATGCTTTTTTGGAATGCAGCATTTTGTCAATAGGTAGATTTGCAGCATGTGTTTTATACATCTAATACTAGATACTCAAAGCAAACTAACTTCATAATGTTATCAAAATCAGGTCTTCCTCCCTCACCCTTATATCTCCCACTTCCCCTTGCTGGTGTACAGATTTCCTGTTCATAGATCTGCCAATCTCCTGTTTATTTATTATGACCTGCTCCAATGGTCATCTTGGTAAGAAGCATCTCCGTGAGATGGTCCCCTAAACTCAGGTGATTATTTTATTCTTTTGCTACTGTTCTATTACACACACATACACACATATATTCATGTTTTGCTCTCTTTCCTTGACGTACAAAAAGGAGGAATGTTCTGTGATTTCAGATTTCAGGAGGTGGTTTATCCCAAGCCTAGCTTCTTGTGATACTCTGTCTACTTCTCTGTCATTGCCTGTTTCCTCTTAGTTTGAATGTCTGCAACTGGTGCCTCTCCTGGAGCCATTAGACTAGCCATTGCAGAATGCTGTAAACCTCATCACAGAAATGACCCCAATACACGATAGTCATGTTTTCTAATGTGTGTGCTTGTGTGTGTGTGTATGTGTATTAAAGATGTCCAACATTCAGGGTTCTAAATCCACATTTCTACCAGAGCACAAACTTGTAATTAGGATTGGAAGTTTCCTGTCATTCACTTTGAATCCTTTGTAGTTCAAAAAGTGACTTTTTTATATTCGAAATTCAGTGTCAGTTAAAAAAAGCTTTGTGACTTCTTAAAACCAATTTGACTTTAAACAATAATATTTTGCCAGCTTCTGAGGAATATATTAGAACAATATAAGATTTCTATTCTTATATCCTTTCTAGCTCTTCAAATGTTTTTGAAAAGTATGCTGACAGGTGATGAGTCAAACTGAGAACCAACTGATCCAACTGTTTAATCTAAATGATAAGTGATTGCTTTGTTTTGAATACATTTCAACTAAGTACTTGAGTAAGTTTCTGAGATGTTTACTATTATTTATAGTAATATATTGTCTCAACTCACATGTTTACATATATATATAAATAGTAAAGTTCCTTGACACTAAAGAACTCACTAATTTTTTTGTTTGTCCCAAATATACACTCCATTAAAATTGCAAAGTGTTACTAGCAAGAAGTGTACTAGAGTTTGTCAATATGATTACTATTTTAAACCAGTTGTTTTGAAAAAATGTATATAAGATATGGTCAATGTATTTGGAACCAAGTGTTAACAGCAGGACAAAGGTAAATTTATATATTCTTTTTTTAAAATTAATTAATTAATTAATTTTATTATTTTTGGGTGTGTTGGGTCTTTGTTTCTGTGCGAGGGCTTTCTCTAGTTGAGGTGAGCGGGGGCCACTCGTCATTGCGGTGTGCGGGCCTCTCACTATCGCGGCTTCTCTTGTTGCGGAGCACAGGCTCCAGACGCGCAGGGTTAGTTGTTGTGTCTCACGGGCCTAGTTGCTCCATGGCATGTGGGATCTTCCCAGACCAGGGTTCAAACCCGTGTCCCCTGCATTGGCAGGCAGATTCTCAACCACTGCGCCACCAGGGAAGCCCAATTTATATATTCTTAAAGGAATAAAAGCTATTGTTTTAAGGTTTTTTGAGAAAAGTCCTGGGAATCCTAGGGAGTCAACAAATGGGGTTTTGAATTTTATGAAATAGTATGTGGTTGTTTTCAGGAATGAGTTTGTGTGTTTTCCTTGGTCTTAAGATTTTCTCCAGGAATCCAAAGATATTCATGACCCCCAAACCAATATGAACCACAGCAACAAAAGTTGCATGTTTTAAAAATTATTTTATTAATTCCAGAACCATGGTGAATAATATCACTAGTGACCGAATCAATCTGCCAAATAATGTCCTACTAATGTTAACTGTCCGTAGTCAGAATTTTCCTTTAGGAAATATAAGTTGAAACCTGGATTATAAACTAGGCGGTAACTCTGAAATTATCTCATAGCTCTACTGGTATAAACCAATGAAGATGTTTATAGGGCACATAGAACATAATAAAGCTCATTAATTCAGTCATTTTAAGGTATGTATTATAATGACTAATTTGCCCTAAGTCACTTCTCTTGGAGCCAAATTTTTATTTTGACTTGAGACTTTATATTTCCAGTTATTTTCTTCTTTGCCTTGTCCAGGTATCTTATAGCCTTACTCTAATCATGTTTCTTCATTTCACTTTTATACTACAAAATAACACAAACTTTCTTTTTTCTTGTTTTAGTTTACGTCATAACCATGTGGGGTTTTATTCCTACTAAAACCATTAGGTTTATATTCCAAATCAATTTATCTATTTCATGTGCCTTTTTATAACTTCTATAATTCATCAGTATATTGAACCACTATCCCAGACTCACCGATTCTTAAAGGGTTCATCTGAGCATGTAATACCAGTTGTGATGTTAAGAGGAGGGAAGCATTATCCTTTATGACATGTTGTGGATAGACAAAAGAGTGTGAAATATGGAGAAAGAGTCATTCAAAAGGATTCTCCTTAGCCATGTGGCATTAAGTATCTCTCCTCTGTGTGCTTCCATTTTCACATCTGTAAATAACATTTCAGAAAATTATTGAGAGGATGAAATGTAAAAATTTATATGAACCAACTTCGTAAACTACATATTCTTGCATAAATGTTGCAATATTGTCACTATATTTAGGCTTATCTTACCTCATGAGATTATGAATCCTTCAAAGGGTGAGTTGTTTCTGGTTTGGGAGCTGTTTTTGATGACTTCACCCTGGAGGAAACAGCTTGCCTAAGGCTTGACATGTAGGCCTGCTGCACTGCAAGCTCCTTGTGCTCATTTTTGGCAGGTTGTGCTGATTTATTGAGCTATTTGATTTATTTAATGTACCATGCCTTTGACTGTATATACTCTATAGCAGTCACTCAAAATGCAAACAAACACATCATACGCTCTTTAATTACTCCCATCCCCCTTATCAATCACTGCCAATATCAAAGGAACAGCTGTGATTCATGCCATAAAATTAAGGTCAGCAAACTTGGGTTTGCAGGAGTGAACAGCAGCAATTCTGTTTAAACTCCTTCACTTTAATTATAAAACTGGTCCATAGGAAAATGATATTCAGGATCAGCCTTGCTCAAGGTAAAAATGGAATGGAAAAAAGATATAATTGGGCAAGAGAAAGGAAAGAAAGAGTAAAAGAAAAAATTGTTGAAAGAAGTGAGGAAAAGAAAAAATAAAGATAATATAGTAGCTCTTATGCTACTCATCCTGATTTAGAGAAGGATATAATTAATGTTCAACACACACACACACACACTTGTAAAAAAGCCAATGGGCCAATCTTTGATACCAAATTACTATGTTTCAAGTTCTTGAATCTTACTCCATTTTATTCACCTCTTTTGTTGCTGATTCATTATCTGTTCTCTGTTTTCTTTTATTAATCTTAACCATCCTTAAGTTTAGTAATTCTGTGTACATGTGCTTCTGGTAATACTACAAATATGATCAATCTCTACGACTTCCCATTGGTCTACTTTTGCAGAAAGCTTTCTGTCATCTTAATCCTTTTCTATGCTCACAGAAAATACCCAACTTGAAAGGAGGCACTAATAGTTAGGAGAATGGAAATGCAACCAATTTTCCATCAGGTATTTTATTGGTGCTATACAATTTCAAGTCTGTCCCAGTTTTTCATACATTTGTGGATGAAAAGAATATAATATACCATATAATATAATATAATATATAATATAATATATATGAATGTATACAGGCATACCTTGGAGATATTGCGAGTGCAGTTCCAGATCACTGCAATAAATATTGCAATAAAGCGAGTCACACATATAAAAGTGATGTTTGTACTATACTGTAGTCTATTAAGTGTGAAATAGCATTTTTGTCTAAAAAAACAGTATACATACCTTGATTTAAAAATACTTTATTGCTAAAATATGCTAACCATCATCTGAGCCTTCAGTGAGTAATAGTAACAACATCAAATATCACTGATCACAGATCGCCATAACGAATATAATAATAATGAAAAAGTTTGAAATATTGCGAGCATTAAAATGTGATACAGAGACATGAAATGTGCAAATGCTGTTGGAAAAATGACACTAGTAGGCTTGCTCCACACAGGGTTGCCACAAACCTTTAATTCATAAAAAAAAAAATGCAGTATCGCTGAAACTCAATAAAGCAAAGCATAGTTGTGTACACTTGAAAATTCAAACAACGGGGCTTCCCTGGTGGCGCAGTGGTTGAGAGTCTGCCTGCCGATGCAGGGGACATGGGTTCGTGCCCCGGTCCGGGAAGATCCCACATGCCGCGGCAGCGGCTGGGCCCGTGAGCCATGGCCGCTGAGCCTGCGCGTCCGGAGCCTGTGCTCCACAACGGGAGAGGCCACAATAGTGAGAGGCCCGCGTATCGCAAAAAAAAAAAAAAAAATTCAAACAACGTTGCATATGCTCAATAACTTAGGACAGAATAGTGTTTTTGTGCTGTTGGGAGGACAGTGTAACTTCTCAGCCTATATGTAGCCCTAACTCTGCTGGATAAATATATACCTGGTAGCAGTGGCAGTTGCCTCACTGAGATTTTCTGAGCTTTGTTTCTAGGGGGTCACTCCTGAAAATCAGCATTTGAGGAATCTTTGTATTTGTCCAAAGGGTCTGAAGTGCCTTCAAACTATTTTCCTCTCATTTAGTCAATCACTTGCATGATGTGGCTAATCTTCTGCAATAAAGCTTTTCAAGTTTTAATGTTAATTCAGTTATAGGGTTCGATAATAAGAGGTATTTAATCAATTCTTGTTGATTTAATAAAATAAATTTCCATTCATTTATTGACAACTCTATAGGAAAGGATGTAGTCATCACTGTGTGAAATAAAAAGAATTACAAATAGTCAAAATAACTGTATAAATATGGAAACCAATATTATTGACAAATTGTATGGACGAATGCTTGTATGTTTCCCTTTTAAACACCACAGAAACCTTTGTGATAGGAATCATTAACTCAGTTTTTATCTATGAGTAAAATTAGATGCAGAAGAGTTGAGAAGTTACCTAATTGTACTGAGTCACTCTGTAAAGGGAAAGGCAGATAGCATTGCCACCCAGGTATCTTGAGTGCAGGACTACACTTCTTCCACTATACCATATATAAAAGTTTGGGTAACTGTTATTTTTTTTTAAGTGAAGCCTTGAAAGTTCCAAAATTGTTTGCTAAGTAGGTTGAATGATTTTGGTGATAGGCAATGAATTGTTCTGTGTCCATTTTTAAAAAACCAACAGATGTTCCTAAAACCAGTGAAAAATAGAAAGTGCATCTCAAAAAAGGCACAAAGTAACAAAGTAAGTTTGAAAGGGAAAGTTTGATTTTCTATTTTTATAGCACTTCTCTTCTGTAAGAAGATACACTTCTGAGATTTTTTTTTTTTTTTTTAATTCTGGAACATACCTCTGATTTTTTATTTTGAAAGTATTCAGAGGAGACCAGTTCTTCAAGTGAAAATTGTCACCTTGAGAATATGGATGATTTATCAGGTGCAGATTTTTTGTTTCTTGCAGAATGTCTGATGAGGTGAGATTCTTTCCTAACAACATCTTACGAATTATTGAACAATACCATTGAAATCAAGGACATTCCTTAGAAAAGCAATCAATTGTTATGGAATAGATAATGTGTTTCCTTGCAAAGCAAGAGAATAACTACCATGTGGATGTTATTAATCTTCCCTGAAATCATTTTAACATTCCAATGTCCTGTATTAAACTATTTTCTTTTTTTTCTTTCTTCTTTTTAAGGAAACCAAAAAGTGTACTGATTTATTGTCAAATTATAGGCAGCTGTATAGCTCAATCAAGGGGATTAAATTAACTATTTCCCAATAAGTCAGGCTTACAGTTTGCACCATGTAGTAGAAATATGTCTTAAAATTGCCCTTTTGCATGGTAAAAAGGAGTTAGACTGGTTAAAAGGAAATGACGCCGTTTAGTAGCCAAAGTCAGATATGTCTATATGTATGTAAGTATATGTGTGTATTTCTTTTCTAAATTAATATATACCTAGGACAAATTTTTAAAGAAAATATTTTAAAGAGATCCATGTTAAGCAAACAGTAATGCGCTTCTCTTCAATACTATTTAATTTTGTCATTTCCTCATGATAATTTTAATTTAGTGGCAGATACTCTTGAGAGAATAATTCGTGAGTTTATGAGTATACCATTGCTGCTATAAATCACTTTAGTTGTAATAATGCTGGCTTTCATGTGCACTTTTAGATTATATTTATTTATAGATACTGTTTGTAAATCAATCTAAAATAATATTTATTCATCATATATGCTTAATACAATTGCAGTCATGTATTTTTTACCAAGTTAAAATCTTATCTTCCAAATTATGTTTTCCTTCTGATTTTACTGAAGTATATTTGTAGTTAAAAAAAGATCACAAATTGCCATGCTTCACATTTGATGTTACACTTATTTTTTATTCGCTTAGCACTATCTTACACAGAGTATACTTTGTGTTATTTGAAAATTCTCTGAATTTTGAGTGCTTGATTTCATTTTCATTTATCAGCACATTAAGGATAGTGATATATTATGCATATTTATTACTTTCTTATAGCCTATTCTCTGATGAAGGTGGGAACTCTGTGTTAGTACAGTAACTAACCATTTATTATTTTAAAATATGGGCTTATTCATTTCCGTAGCATTTTTAAGCATTGTGTTGGACTCAAGGTATAAAAAATTGGTGAAAACATATTCCCTGACCTAAAAGACTTCACAGTCACAGGAAAAAAACATCTCTATGGAAATTATAATAAAGCATGGTAAGTATTAGGATGGAAGTGTGTGGCGTTTCCAACTCTGTATATAAAATGAAGTTTTGAACTCTGTCTGTGGTAGTCAAGGAGCCTAGGTAATGCTGAAATTGAAAGTTGGAGATTGTGTTAAAATACGTCCTGCAGGCTAGTACAGGAAATCAGAGAGGGGAATGATGATGACGCTTATGAAGTGTATGACATAAGTGTGTGTAATTTCATCATCAAGTGAAGTGTCCTAAAGGGGTAGTGATGGGTGTTCATTGAATGGTGAAAGGAAAGAGTCAGTGGAATTATAATGACTTAAACATAAACAATCCACGGATGACTAAAGAATGCCAAGCAGCAGTCAACTGTTATGAAGAGTGTTTAACAACCTACCTGACACTAATGAAACTATATCACATAGATGACTTACCTGCTACCATTCTAGTGCTTAATTTTTTACTTTAGTCTGAGACATTAATATGTTGAGACATCTCAACGTGGATGCATTTCTCTTGGAACACAAACAAACCAAATCGGTTAAGAGATTATATTATATATCTTAAAACATATTACTGTTTCTCTTTAGTCTGTTTCTATGCTGAATCCGCTGTAACATCTTTTTTTTTTTTTTTTTAATTTTTGGCTGTGTTGGGTCTTCATTTCTGTACGAGGGCTTTCTCTAGTTGCGGCAAGCGGGGGCCACTCTTCATCGTGGTGCGCGGGCCTCTCACTATCGCGGCCTCTCTTGTTGCGGAGCACAGGCTCCAGACGCACAGGCTCAGTAGTTGTGGCTCACAGGCCTAGTTGCTCCGCGGTATGTGGGATCTTCCCAGACCAGGGCTCGAACCCGTGTCCCCTGCAAAAACAGAAACATAGATCAATGGAACAAGATAGAAAGCCCAGAGATAAACCCACTCACCTATGGTCAACTAATCTATGTCAAAGGAGGCAAGGATATACAATGGAGAAAAGACAGTCTCTTCAATAAGTGGTGCTCGGAAAACTGCACAGCTATTAACTAGAGATTATGGAAATGTAGGGAAAGGTAGTAAAGTTTGATGGTCTGGCAGTTAAGGTAAAGGCTTGTCATTATAGTTAATCTGTTTGATCTCCAGCCATGCTCAGCTGTCTGGTTATAGGCATTAAGTTAATGGAGAGTTGGGTTGATTAAGTTTAGATATTTTTTGTTGAGTGGGCTAATTCTGAGAGAGAGAAGGGCAAGGGAGTGATTCTAGTATTGACTTATGAATAACAAGGATAATCTAGGTAAGAATCTAAATAAGAAGAGAAATGGACTCTAAGAGAGGATGAGAATGATGGAAACATTGGAGAGTTCCAGACTCTCTAAGAGAGTTGTTCAAGTCACTGTACAAAAGCAGGTCTTTCTAAACTTTTCAAAGTACTGTGGCAGATAGGTTATAATGCTTGTAAGAAGTAACTGATCTGGGGGCTCTAGCTGTTCATAGCTAACCAGGCCTCCCAGAGCATTAAGGAAGATCAACATTGCCACACATTTATATTTTTATTTACTGCCTTTTAGTGTACCACCCATTTTAAAAGCTGTATATGAAAGGAGGTTATAGTAGACAAGGAATGGACATTTAAACTGAGATTATGGGAGAGTCTGACCTTCATTGTTAGGGTAAAGCCTTGTCATTGATAGATTTTTTAACCAATGGAGTTCAAAATAGATTTGGCTTTAGGGTAGAAAATGGATTTTCAGGAGGCAAAGGTAACATGGAGAGGTTTTCAAATAGTCAAATAGGAAAATATTGTGGCTTTTATTAAGTTGGGAGAAATGGAAGACTTGTGAGAAATAATTGGACTCAATCTAGTCATGGGATAATATTAATTAAATTTGATGATTGACAGGATGTAGAATCAAAAAGAGATGGAGGAATCAAGGTTGATACCTCAACTTTCTGGCCTGATTATCTACATGGGTGCAGAGCCAACTGCTGACTGAAATATGGGAAATGAAGTTTTGGGGGAAAATCAGTGTAATTTGGGACATGCAAAGAGAAATATTGAACAGGTGGTAAAGATTATGGGTTCAGGGAAAAGATCAAAGATGGAGATAAACATCTGAGAATAATCTATATATATATTGCATATAAATTGAATGCCTGTATACCTCACAAAGTCATTGGTTACCCGTGTGGATTTGTTCATTTACATGAGTGTATTTCTTGTAAATTAAACTAAATACAACATAGTTATATGTTGAAAACATTTAAAATTAAAGAGTAAGCAACCCTGGATTCTCTACAATGTGTTCATCAGGCCTGTGACAAAACAATGATGGTTTCTAGTTGCCTAGTAGAGTTACTATCAACAATAGTACATGCAAAAAAACAGTGAATCTTTGCAATTCCTTGGATTTAAATATATTTAAATAATATGGCATTCCATTTTCCTAATCTCTACAAGTATATTATTCATTGAATTTAATTAAACTTAATTGAATTATACTGAGTGTCTTGGCATATAGTTTTTCTTCTATTTTTTTTTTGTTTTTTTTTTTATAGCTTCTTAATACATTTCTGAACATATTAGGGCTAAATTTCTTCCTTTGCATGCAATGGATTGATTGCCAACTATAATTTAAAAGCTTTTAATGAGACACCCTGCGTGAATTCAGAGCTCCACACACAGAGGCAAGACAGATTGTCATTCAGGGGACATTTTAGGTTTATACTGCACCCATAGAACCCAAATATGCTGGATCTGCAACATAAAGAGGTGGGGATGGGAACAGCCACTCTGAGGTTTCATTTTTATCTTGCATGTAGGTTATTGAATGCTAATATTCTTGTTTCTCAGACGCCATTCCTCCTTACTTGTTGAGGCCCATGTTGTATTTAGATTTAACCAAGATTAAAGCAGGAACAATTATTTGGAATTTATACTTTTAAGTTCTCCCTCCCCCCGATCAATAAAGAACCATTATTTGTCTCTTAAACGTTCATCATATTTTTGAATTTGAAATATATATATCATATATATATGAAACATGACACTATTTTTCTTAAGAATCCACCTTAAGGTGGATATATCATAATTTATTTGGTCAATCTCATTCAGGCATTTCACATTTTTTTCTAGTTATAAAGAATGTAGTAATTTAAGTCTATATATTTGTCTAAGCATGCACTTTGGCCATGCCTCGTAAATGTTAATATGAGGTATTTTTATTGGCTTTATAATATAAATAATAAATATAAATATGTAATATATAAATAATTGTACTTTTGATTTTATTGTTAGTTCAAATGAATCCTTTAATAATGTTGAAAATTTGGATTTTCCCTAATTATTATCTTCATATCTTCATAAACAGTGCTGCAACAAACACCTTTGGTATAATTTTTATGTATTTGTTTCATGATCATTTTTTTCTACCAGTTATGGGATTTTTGTTTTAGTGTGAATGTATGATTTTACTGCCTTTTAAAACAGGTAAAGGATTATGTCAATTAATATACCCACTAGATCTGTATGTGTGTGTGCATGTATATGCATATGTATGAGAGAGAGACTGGCATTTGATTAACAACCGTCCTTGATTTATATCACAGAGCAATGATAATCCGAATCCTTCACCCTGCCTGCTTCCCTAGCATCATCTTAGGAAACTCTCCCTTATCACTAAATGCTGAACAAGCTTCAGGGCCTTCATTTATGGTGTTTCTTCCAGCTGGAATGTTCTCCTTTGCTCTTTATATCCTGGATCTTTCTTATTCTTCAGTTCTTTGCTTAAATTGAATCTCAAAGAGTAGGAACCTGGTTTGCTCTTTAAGGTACCTGCTCCTCCAAATCACTTTTCTTTCTCACAGCCCCCTTCCACTGCATTCATCACAGTTCACAAAATTTAATCATATATTTGTTAGGACTTGCTTATTTTCTCTTTCATTCCCTCGGTTTACAATTCCATTAAGGCTGAGAGATCTTGTCCTTTTCATTCATCACTGTGCATTCAGATCTGAGTATGGTGTCTAGAAGTTAATAGGGTTAGGTGAATATTTGCTGAATTGATGGGCAAATGAATGAGTGAAGGAATGACTAGAGGTAGGAGACTCTTTAATTTTCCTTTTCAGTGAATGACTAAAGGAAACTAAATACATGTAACTAATAATACTTCAAAATTCATTGTAGTTACAAGTTTTATTATTTTTTTAGGTTAGTCAATAAATTATATAATTAAGAGACATCCATAGGAAACACAATTTAAACAAGTAATCACCAGCTCAGTGATAGGGTATTATTTTTTCAATTCATCTTGTCATTGACTTGTTTATTGGCGTCGAACCAGAGGAGAAACGGACTAATATTTCACTATTAGAAAACCTACCACACAATGAAAATATTTAATCAATTTAATAAATATTTCTCAAACGATGTTTAAGAGAAATAATTGTTTTCATAGCAATATTGAAATTTCCAAGTAATTGCAACTGCAGTAAAAAATTGATTGCTAATGAACTGTGTTTGAGATCTAAGTAATGTACAAATGTTTTTTAGACAGAAGATCTTTTAATGTTACCTAATATTAACTCTATTCTGAAACAAATATAATTTTAAACTATTTTAATTCATTTTTTCCCTAAAGTTTTTTTTTTTTCTGAAGTTTCCTGGTCCTTTACTATTATTGTATAGTGCTATTAAAGGGTATAATTTTGCAATTGTCACTTATAAAAGACAGCCTTATTAGAGTAGGCTGAATGACTTTTTTTTTCATTGAGAATTGTAGCCAATTCATCCCCACATGTCACCATAACAGTCACATTTAAACCCTAAAGAATTTGACAGTTATTCAGTTCACAGTTCTCAGACGTCACTTGTGTTTCCTCTCCTCTTCTTTCTTTCTCTTCTCTTCTGTTCTGCCTTTCATCTAAAGGAGACACAACCATGAGTTTGAACAAAGTGGTGTTTCTGTCCTTAAATAGCTAATAGTTACCTTCAAGTGACCTTCAGAGGTGTCCTGTTTACTGCCCGTTTTGTGGGTGCTCAGGTTCCAGATCAACTTCATAGGAAATACACATCCACTTTTAATGACAGGGTCCAGGTGGTTCTGATGAATGTCTGTCCCCTAGCCCTGATTGACACCAGCAGGCTGTGGAGGATGACAGATTGTCAGACAACAGATCAATCTGTTTTCTCCATTAAGTAATGAGGAATGAAAGGGCAGAGGCTTGGGCATGGGGGGCTTTCTGTGATTACCTGGAGGCCTACTAAAGATGTTTGTAAATCAAGCATGTCAGCAGTCTGCATATGCTTATTATACATGCAGTAGTGTGCATGTTTGAGTGATGAGAATCGAATACTCAACAGATAGCTTCAACAATAAAACCACAAATAAAGATGATGAGAAGAAAGGTATTGAACTAGCTGTGAATGTAAAACTTAGTATCCCCTGGGGATGGTAAGAATATGCTGAGTAGAGAGGCAGAAAGTATTAATAAAATAGCCTGAATTGTAGACATTTGAAGAATAGGAAACTGCATTAATTATTACTTATTACTCTTTTTTGCAAGTGGTTTTTGGTTGACAATGAGGATTTATGGAATAGCTTGAATTATAAAACATTTGTCATAGGGTATACTTCACAGAGGCTGTGCCTCAGAATTTTCAGGCGATACGTATTTTATCCAGTTTTGTGAATTCAAAATTCCAAATAGAGACCTATAAAAAATCTATAGCTTTCAGGGAAATGATAGATATTTTCTATTTTCCTAGACTCAACAAGCTAGAATTTATATGCCATTTTTTGGTTATATTATGTGCTTGTAAAGCAGTAAGAATAAAAGTTTGGGACTTAGGATGGACCCATGCTGATGCTATGATTATTAGGTGACCTTAGAACCTGCCTTCCAGAATGGGTATATAGCACCTTAGGAATGTTTTTGTTTGTTCTCTTGATTTCACAGTAAACACAGTGTAGTTGGTTTAACCAAAAAGAGACATTTCTTAGCAAGACAGAAGGAACATCTCTAACTATCTAAGGAAAAGGATACAATTAAGCCATAGAAACAGATTTTAGCCTGGTACATAGGAAAATCAATCCATCCATCCATCAATCTCTCATTTGCATTATTCCTCCATACAACCCCTTCTGTTCTCTTCATACAGACCATATATATACTTCTTTTACTTTTAACATCTTTATTGGAGTATAATTGCTTTACAATGGTGTGTTAGTTTCTGCTTTATAACAAAATGAATCACCTATACATATACATATGTCCCCATATCTCCTCCCTCTTGCATCTCCCTCCCACCCTCCCTATCCCACCCCTCTAGGTGGTCACAAATAGATGCTTTCCATATTTCAGTTTTAAAAAAATCTTCCCTCTTTAAATATGCAGTCACATAAAAGGAATTATTAAGTCTACATTCCAAATCTCCAAACCAAACATTGGTTAGCCCAACTTAGGTCAGATGCACATCCAGTTGTGGCCAAAAAGAGTGAAAAGCCAAGTATTCTGAGTATACCTGTGACCATGCAGACAAAGGGAAAGGCCGTTCCCAGAGAATGGAAGACATTTGCTCCCAAAGGAGGCTGTCTTGACAGTCAAAACAATAAGTTTCTACTATAAAGGATGTTTCTGAAAAATTCCAGTGCAAGGAATAATTGTGTATGGAACCTTATTTCCCATAGACTTTTAGTACAAGATTGTTGGTGCCTCTGGTAAAACTTATCACCCCTAAAACAAATACAGACATATTTGAGATTGTAACAAATTTTTAATTACCAGAAAATTTAAGGACCAACACATTTATTTTCATTGAATACTTACAAGGACTTACCTTATTAATTGCAAATGAGAAAACGTCAGTGTATAAAGAACCTACGTCTTAAAGGCTTATAATAGTTGCCACTGGTGTTTGGAAATGATGCAGGTTAGTCTATGCTAATGGCAACACAGGTTAAAAAAAAAAAAAAAAAAAAAGCAGCAGTAAGAATGCCCAGTATGAGGAACAAGGTGTATTGAATTGCTTGCAGAATTAGCCCGTCAAAGCTTTGTAAAGCACTGGTAATAAACTATATACTGAAATAAGTTCCTGACTTTTAAATTGTGTAATTCTAATTTCAATATATTATGTTCATTTGAAATGAATGAGGGTCTCAACAGAATTTTACCATCAAATCTATTTGGTAGTTGGATCCTCAGTTTCCTCATTTCTGTTTGTTTGTTTGTTTGCTTTTTCAATATAAGCCCCTTGAAATTACAAGTTTAGACTAGAGATTATCTAGTATAAGTTTCCTACACTCCACAGGAATTTTTCCTGCTGTGCTTTTCTCTGTCCGTCCACACAGACATCTCCGTGACCTGAACTAAATGCCAGGGTTCCCAGATAGACTACTTGTTCTGCCCACATAAGGCCATCCCCCAAAACTGGACCAAATAAATGTTTTAAACTTCATGTTCTCACAGTCCTTCTGTCTTTGTTAGAAAAACTGGTATAATGGAATATTAAACTCTAAGTTTAGAATGAGATGAAAAATAATACATATCATATGCCAAAATGAGTTGAGGAAAGGAAATCTTGTAAAATTAGCAAAAAAAGGATGTACTAAAACCTCATCACATGTCTAAGTTTTCTTTCACACTAAGGATTTAAAATTGTGCATGTGAAGATTCAAGAGAATTTAAGATTATTTAGAAAAAAACAGCCTTGACTCATAAAAAGACAAGAGATAAGTGTTGGTAGTGAGGATGTGGAGAAAGGTAACTCTTGTTCACTGTTGACGGGAATAGTAAATTGGTGTAGTCACTATGGAAAACAGTACAGAAGTTCCTCAGAAATTAAAAATACTGTATGATCCAGCTATTCCACTTCTGGGTATATAGCCAAAGGAACTGAAAACAGGTTCTTAAAGAGATAACTTCACCCCCATATTCACTGCAGCATCGTTCAGCATAGCCAAGATAGGAAACAACCTGAACGCCCATCAGTGGATGAATAAAGATGATGTGGTGTACACACACACACACACACACACACACACAGGAATATTATTCGCCCATGAGAAAGAAGGAAATCCTGCCATTTGCAACAACTTGTATGAAACTTGAGGACATTATGCTAAGTGAAATTAGAGAAAGACAAATACTGTATTAGTTATATGTGGAATCTAAAAACGCCAAGTTGAGAGAAACAGAGAGTGAAGTGGTGTTTATCAGGGATGAGGGAAATGGGATATTTGTTAAAGGATACAGTCATGTATTTATAGGATTAACAAATTCAGGGAATCTCATGCACAGCAGGGTGATTATACCTAATAACACTGTATTATGTACTTGAAAATTGCTAAGAGAATAGATCACTAAATGTTCTCTCAAAAAGAAATGGTAATTATGTGATGGGACAGAGACGTTAGCTAATGATACAGTGGAAATAATTTGGCATTAAATGTATCAAATCAACAGGTTGTACACCTTAAACTTACACAGTGTTGTATGTCTATTATATCTTGATAAAGCTGTATAATTGTTTTCAAAAGAAAGAGCGAGCTGAGCCTTGGATATCTTTATCCCTTCTCCTGAGAGCAAGAGTTTTAAGGTTGCTTTCTATGTCATCTGAAGTCAAGAGAGAGTATTTCTCAAGAACCAGATATGGGCCACCTGTCTGAAAGAATTCACATGGAGCCCTAGAGAATCAGTAGTCCAGGAGAAGCTGTTAGGGGTGATGGAACCTCTAAAGGGTCTGACTGAATAAGCAAAAGTCAGGGCTGAGGAAGAGGGCCAGCTGTAGGAAAATCCATCACTCTCAGCCTAGGAAGTACAGTTAGAGTTTTTCGATAGCCGCCACAGCACACATACACACACATACACCTTGAAAGGGAGAAAGGGAGTCAGCTTTAAATCAGCCAGATGTAGAATGCAGAAGATCAGCAGACAGCAATGAACAGTCAAGTGAAAAGAGCCTAGCTCTGTTTATATTTTACTACCCAAGCCCTTTCAATCATCAGGTGAGTGGGGTAGGATGTAATCAAGAAAGTGGAAGCCTATCTTCTAGGGACTTCTCAAGCGGCTGCAGGTGTAGCTGGGGTAAAGGGGAGTAACTATAACTTACAATTGTATTGAAAGTGTTGACTCTTTCATTAGACTGGACATTTAATTACGGAATTATACAAGTAACTGGTGACAGAGTGACTGTAAGGCTTTCTATTACTTAAAACTAATCAGAGAAATAATGGCTTTGCCAGAGTTTTCATCCAGGAGTATGGAGAATTTCCATCTGAATAATATTTAAAAGAACAGTGAGAGACAAAGTAAGTTTGCTTTGTGTTAGTCACCATGAATCATACTAGATACTAAAATATCCCAATTGCTGCTAACATTTAATGCAATATCTGTGAAACTTGTGGTATTCATTTGTTCAACAATTACCTGCTCTGTACACTGTGTGATGATTACATCCCTAAGTATTGGGGATATAACATGAACTTAACAGAAATAATCTTTCATGGGTTATTAATGGAGCTTCCAGTATAGTGGCAGAGAAAAATAGACTTATAATATTGCATGATAGCAGAGGTATAGTGCTATAGGTGTGCTCTAAGAGCTGTGGGGATACTTAGCAGTAGAACCTAATTTGGACCTGAAGAATGAGAAAAGGGATCCCAAATTAAGTTGTATCTAGATAGAGATTTGAAGGCCAAGTAGACAGTAGCCTGATGGGCAGGCTGAGGAAGAATTTTCAGGCAGAAAGACTACTTCTGAAGCTGAGAGAGAACAGGAGAGCATGGGTCATACAAGGTCTTAGAAATTGAGTGGGAGTATGAATCCTATTTAAAAAAAATAGAAATTTAGCATGATTCTGGAGAGAATTTTTAAAAATAGGGCTGGAGAGAGAAAGTGTGGATGACAAAAGTTATATAAAAGGTGCTAGCCAAATATGACTTTATTTTAAGGGCAGTCAGCAGTCACTGAAGGATTTTCAATAGGGAATATATTTGCATATAAAAGAAGAATTTTCTGAAAATATCAGTGGACATTTTTGGCACCAGTGGGGGTTAAGTGAGTTATTACAGTTGGGCAAAAAGTGTTGTGCCCACACATGTTAATAATTTAAACATACATATTGAAACCCTACTGTCAGGAGAATTACAGATATTTTATTTAATCCTATTTTGCCAGGATGAAATTTAACTTTTGTTCTTGGGGTGGCCAAAAAGTTCGTTCAGTTAGTGAGTACATTGTTCAGTAAAATTCTTGGTGAAAATGAAAAATGTGTCTTTTATTTTTACTTAAAACCAAATGAACCTTTTGGCCAACCTAATGTCTTCACTTTAGAGGTAAGAACACTGAATTACAGAGTGGTAAATGTGTAGTCCATGATTATACACCTAGAAGGTGGTGGAGCAGGAAGTAAAGCCAAATCTCTAACTCCAAAATCTAGACCATTCTGTTACCTACTGCCATAATTCTAGCCAAATATGAGGAGAAGTTGAATCATTTAACCGAAGGGTAATTGATCCAGATTTCAAATTCAGGTGAACGTGTGTCAGTTTTATTAAGCCAAGATCACTTGCTTTTAGCATCCAAGAGTTCTTGCATTATTTTCAGTTTTATAGGCATGAACTTATAACTACAGTCTGCTTTTTCTCCTCAGTTGTAAAATTATTCCCATTTACCCACTATGATGTCCATGTTTTTGTGTGGTTACGAATCTGCAAATTCTCTTCTAACAATGTATATCCTGGCAATCTTCAAGGCCTTTCTGGTGCAGTTCTAGTTCTGGGACCCACTGGTTTTATTGGAGTACCCAACAGTGACATTATACTGCAGGCCTGTACATTAGAATGATGTATCGTAGTAATTCTAGCACAGTTATTCCAGGATGATTTAGATTGTAATCCTAAAGCATTATCTAGATACAACACCAAAGCAATCTCTGAGGAAATTTTGTTTATTCCAGCCAGGGAAAGGAAAGTCCTATCTCTGTTTCATGCATGAATTATTAAATATGTACTTAAAGGGGTAGCAGCCCTTTTCATTGGGCACAGCTCATTGTTTTAATTGGTAAAAATGACAAATGACCTAAAGTTTGCAGTATCTGGAGCCAAGGGAAACAAAAGAAAAGGAAGCAAAGGATGCAAGCTTGGCCTAGAACTGAGCTGTCTCTCCATAAGAGTGGGGGAAAAAAAAAATTCTAGCAGTTGTTTGACAGAGCTACCAATTAGTGTCCAACTCCAGAGAAGAGATCATAAACTTGAAGGGAATTCTGCACAATTAAGGGATGTAAACATAGGCAGTTTTAGAAAACACAACTCAAAGAAAATAATGTGTCAGGTCCTTATAAGTGACTGAATGTGCTATTAAAGCAGATGAAAAACCTAGTGGAGCAGTACTTGCTTGTATTAAGATGGAAACACCTACGGTCCCCAGATTTTAGTACTTACAGTTTCATCTTGGTGATGTTTTATTTTATCATAGTTTAACCAGATTTTAGTAGAATACAAGGCAGGAAGCAGTTTCTGTTTCATACTCCAATGCTTCTGAGATTATCCTATCATTCTCACAGCTCTCTGTTTTCTTTAGAACGATAGGTGCAAAAAAGAGAAGTAGTAAGTCAATAAAATACAAATAAACAATTAGAACATCCAGACCCCCAAAGCCACAGAAATTAGATGGTTGTTTTACTTTTGTGGTACAGATGCAGGCTGAAGACCTGTCTGTAGAGTCACAGTCTTTGCAAAGTCTGAGCCACTTTCAGGTACATAGGATAATCTGCAAGGGTGGTTTTCCCATCTTTTTATTATAAAAATTTCAAAAATTCAGAAAAGTTTAAAGAAAAGCACTGTAGACATCCCTATAGAGCCCACCTAAGCAATAACAATAGTTAGAATTTTATTTATTTATTTATTTATTTATTTATTTATTTATGGCTGTGTTGGGTCTTCATTGCTGCGCACGGGCTTTCTCTAGTTGCGGTGAGCAGGGGATACTCTTCGTTGCGGTGCGCGGGCTTCTCATCGCAGTGGCTTCTCTTGTTGCGGAGCACAGGCTCTAGGCACGCAGGTTTCAGTAGTTGTGGCTCACTGGCTCTAGAGCGCAGGCTTAGTAGTTGTGGCATACGGGCTTAGTTGCTCCGTGGTGTGTGGGATCTTCCCGGACCAGGGCTCAAACCTGCGTCCCCTGCATTGGCAGGCAGATTCTTCACTACAGCGCCACCAGGGAAGCCCCAGTAGTTAGAATTTTAATCTGTTTGCTTTATTTCTATGTGTACACACACACACACAGCTATAGTTGTTTTTGTTGCTGAACTATTTGAAAAGAAATTGCAGATATAAGTACACTTTGTCTCTAAATCCTTCAGCATGCATATCCTAAGGAAAAGGGCTTTCTCCTATATAATTAATTATGGATAAGACATATAATCATCACAACTGAGAAAATTAACAAGTATATAATATAACCTAATATTGACAAGATATTCAAATTTTCTCAATTATCTTTCATTTATTTTCCAAACTAGAGTCCAATCAAGGCCCACATATTACATTTTTAATTAATGTAAATTTTATTTTCTAGAGCAGTCTTAGGTTCATAGCAAAATTGAATGGAAAGTACAGAGAGCCTCCAACATATATTTTAAAAAATTTTTCCCTTAATCCCTTTAATCTAAAACGTACTCCCCCTTTTTTAAAATGCCATTGCCTTTTAAAGAAACCGAGGTATTTTAGAATGCCTCACAGTCTGGATTTGTCTGGTTTCCGGTGGTATCATGTAATATGTGACTCTATCCATCTTTATTTTCTGTAAGCAGAAAAAATAGTTCTAAAGGCTTGGTTATTTTCAAGTTAAACTTTTTTCACAAAACTGCTTTCTTCATAGGAGACAGTTTATAATTGTATCACATCAGGAGGCACATACGTCAGCTTGTCAGGATATTCGTGATGCTAAGTTGGATTAATTGTTTAAAGTGATAACCTGTAGGTTTCCTTATTTTATTTTATTTTATTTATTTATTTTTTATTTATTTATTTTTTTTATGCGTTACGCGGGCCTCTCACTGTTGTGGCCTCTCCCGCTGCGGAGGACAGGCTCCGGACGCGCAGGCTCAGCGGCCATGGCTCACGGGCCCAGCCGCTCCGCGGCACGTGGGACCTTCCCAGACCGGGGCACGAACCCGTGTCCCCTGCATCGGCAGGCGGACTCTCAACCACTGCGCCACCAGGGAAGCCCGGTTTCCTTATTTTAGAAGTTCTGATATTCCCCTATGTGGTTTACGAATAATCTCTGGGTTGATAGCTTGGCACTGTGGGAATATCTTTTCCCTCAAGCATTTTTTAATCCAGAGGTTTTCAATGCACTGATGAACCATGACTGAAACAATGTTGGGGATTGGAAATTGATAATTTAATAATTATGTCATTCTTTTTACATCTATTAGCTGGCATTACTCTGTAAAGAAGAGCCTTTCCTGATCAACACTTTGTGATTTTTAAATCTAAATTATTCAGTTGTTCCTTTGAAAAAAGCATTGAAAGATTAGTTACCAGGTATTAACATAAGAGTAAGATGAACTGTGGCATTGGGAGGGGCAGGTGGGTATTTATCTTTTCTTTATAAAATTTTGTATTAATTGTTTTAATAAATTGAGGACACATAAATATGTAATTAAAAATTAAGGGGCATTGAAAACTGTTCCAATTTCAAGTGGTATTTAATTACTTAATTTGGGAATAAAAATCTATGGTTTTGAGCATTTAATGTGTGCTGGCCAATTTGTAAATTAACAACTATCCTTGCAAGTAGAAATCACCATTTTGCAGAGGAGAAAGTGTATAAGAAAATGTATACAGTTCACATATTGTCAAATACTTAATTAACAAGTAAGTTTCAGAGCTAAGATTAGAATCTAAATATTTCTGCCTTCAAGAAAGATTTGCTTTTCTCTGTTGTTCCTTACTAGCTCTCTTCCATAGAACTATAAGCTTCACATCATGTACATCAAACTTTTCCATGCATAGAACTGAGGTGAACTTAAAATTTTTTGAAAGAAAATGGATTTGATTAGTTTGTTAAGATGTATTCAGAATTTTGTTTTTATTCAGTTATGGTGAGGCCAACAGATCACGAGACTATTTCCACTGAAAGAACAATTTGCTATTCACAGTTTCCAGGAGGAAGAGGCATGCCACACCACTCAGGGCCATGTGGGGAAGCACCAGAGTTTGTCAGGAATCAAATGAGCTATCATTAGCCAGAGGCTTATTTGTGGTTTTCATGGGAAGAAATAGGCAAAGTAAAGTAGACAAGCTGAACAGGTTTAGGATTGGATAGTTTGAATAATTCCAGTGGTTTCTGGACTGTATGGGTCGTTGCTAGTTGTCTGATACCTGGCCCTGGGGTGATTTAAGGCAGGAGGATAGAGACCTGGGATTGCAGGTTTCGGATAAAAGGAGACAGACCAAGAATATTCACTTAGGATTGGTTGGTTTACATTTAAAAGGTATGTTTACTGGCAATGTTTGCTATCTCTGGGATTTAGCTATCCCTGAAAGGGGTGATCCCCCTCTGAGTTTACAAAGCCCTAAGATGTCAAGACATAATAAAATAAAGAAAATTTAAAACCATGTTAATACAGTTAGCAGTAGACATTGTCGAAAAGTTAAGGAACTACGTATGAATGGGTTAGGTTTCCCTGTAAGGTCATTTAATATTATGAGATTCTACACTGTGATAACACGCATAACCATAACTACATGCAAACTTATTATAGAGTATGTATCAATTAAGAAATGTTAAACCTTATTTCATATCAGAGGATTTGTCTATGTTAGGCACTGGGATTTATTTTTAATCAATGCAAGAACATAAGATACATTTATATAGAAGTATGGGAAAATCTTGCCAGTAATATAACTATAATTTTACTTTTAGGGAAACCTAAATATTATGTGCATAAAACCATCAGCAATTTTCTGTACTTTAACTTATTGTATTGGATATTAGCATATGTGTTCTAGATGTTCCTGTACTTTCTTTGAAAGGGTTAATGTTCGTAAGTACTTTATCTATAGTTTGTGTGCCATATGAACCTTTTGTATAGTTTACAATACTGTCATGATAAAGGTATACCATTTGCTCTAAAAGAAATTTAAAAATATGCTATTATATATTCACTCCCAATGTATTTATTAATTTTAGTATGAGTCCTGTTATTGGCATAGAGTGACAGTTCTACATTTATCAGATGTCAGTGGCAAAAATATAAGATATACAAGATGTTAGGTGACTTCCATCTGGGTAGCGCTGGAGCATCTGCCAGTGCATATGATCAAGCAGAGGACACAGACACCAAGTACTGAAAAGCAGCAGTCTGACTCTCATCTTGTTGGATAAACAGGATATTTTTGGCTCCACCAACACATCATTGGAACTAAAATAAATTTGTGGCAATCAAATTAGCTTCTAAAAAAAGTTACAACTTTATTTTTAACACCCAGCATATTAATATGGAAATGACCAATGATAAGAAATCACTTTTCTAGTATTTAAATGCTACTGTAACTGCATCTATGATAAGCTTCAGAAACCTTCTGTTCTGAGTAACCATTTCTACAGAAAGGTGAGACATAGCTCATGGTCACTGGGGTCAGGCTTCCCCATTAAGTTTTCTCATGCCAGTTAGTTTGGTATGCCCTCTTTATTCCATTAATATTTAATTATATATGTCTTGCACACTCTGACTTTGTTAAAAAGAGGCTATGGTCTCTCTCCTCATCGTGATCTTGCAGGGCTCCTCTATGATGGTAACATGGCACAAGGGAAAGAATGGGATAGGTTTAGTCAGAGCATGTGGGTTTGAATTCAGCCCTCACTTGGTATCATTGTCACATTTTAGGCACATCCTTTTACTTGTTTCACAAGGCTTCAGAAACTCTTTCTTGCACACTTGTTGTCTCTCTGACCATGGACAAAATTTAGGAAGCAGTATAGTGTCAGCAAATATATGAACTTAGTTAGCAAACCCTGTTCTAAGTTTCTGCCGTCTTCTTCCGGAGGCCCTCTTTTCCAACTTCCTGGGGAACTGCCCAGAAAAGCATGTGGTGTCTACACTCTCTCACCTCCTTCTTCTTCCTCTTTAGTCTCAGAGAAATTTCTTCCCACAGTTTTCTGTTGCTCATAAAGGTTGTTTCTAATAAAATAATTTCAGTTATTGTAAAATTTTATTTAAAAAATGCTTCTAGCAATTTTTCTTTGTGCTCTGAAAATAACTATTAATCAATTTAACACCTAAGCATTAAAAAAAGTTGAAAAATATGTGGCTACCCTCTTGGAATGGGGTCAGTAGAAGGAGGGGAGGGAAAACACACACAATATAATACCTTTGTAAATTTTTCTACCACTTCTACTGGAGTAGAAATGATGAGATTGAGAGTTTGTGTTAAGGAATGGTATAGAAATGATCAAGATAAAGGGGGAGAAGATAGTCATTACTTTTCTGTATTGTATATGTGGAAAAGCTGCAACTCATTGTGGTCTTATGTGTGAAGAAGATGCTGAGTGCTTCAGACCCAGGGCACAAATTCTGGCAGCCTTTCATACTGTCAGCAAATGCCCTTCATGGGAACTGGTGACTCTCAAATCTTTGATCTTGTTTCAGCTTCCGATGGCCCAAAGACGGACATTTCTTAAATAATGCAGCTAGTGCAATCTCCTAGACAAATGGCAAATTAATCAGTCTCTAAATCCTTGTTTTTTGAAGACTTGTGCATTTTTAAAGAAGACAGAGTAATTGTTTAGTGACTTGGTGCCATTGATTTTCATTATGGATGGTGTTGGCTGGGTCTGTGTCAGGTCATCAGGGAGAGATAGCCTTTGCATAGCTAAATAAAATGGGAAGAGAGGCACTTCTTATTTCATATTCACGAGAAGAAACTCTAATTCTTGAAGAAGTTTTGCATGACCTTCCTTTAAGAACAACTTTTGCCCACTGCACGGTTTTTAGGGAATGACAATCTCTCAGCACAGATATCAACAGGATGTCTCAGCTTCAATGGTGCAAAAAATTCCCCACCTGGGACAATTTTAAAAGAAAGCCAAGTCTGAAACAATATGAACAAGGTGATTTAAAATATTTTATTGAAACCCAGAGAATTTCATGGCTATGGTTGAACATGTTTTGAATAGAACAATCAAATCAAATGAGCACTACTTGCTTCAGCTGACACAGAGAGAAGCTCTGTGTTTTCAGAAGTTACAATTAAGTTAGGTTTTCTGCTGTGTTATGAAGGTTTAACCACAAATTTCATCTACAAATGTGGAATTGGTTACAGTTTAGCTGTCCTTTCTGATGTTTTCTAGATGGGATTCTCACGCATTCGACTTGGACATGAAATTGTTTTAAATTTATACCCAAATTTCTGTCATCCTTCTGCATTTTGCTGAAAGGTTGTTTAAACTTTGTTTACTGTTGATTCAGGTTTTTCTTTTAAATGTAACCTACCTTATTTATTTATTCCCCAAACCCTCATTTATTTAGTTTGTATAGACTTCAGAATCAGAGTTTCTGTAAATGAAGTGTTTTCAGAGGTCTTCAATCTTTTTGAAAAGAAATCTATAATTTTTGTGCTTCACAAAATGGCTGCTTCTGCTTTTTTTTTTTTTTGGCAAGAAATCACACAGTTGTCATATTGTGACGACTCATTGAATTACTCCAGAGAAAAGTGTGGTTCTTAAAGGATTTTCGGCTTGATTTTTTTAAGATATATGCCACAGCAATTCCCTCATTTAATGATAACTAAATGATTTGAGTCAGTGAGCTGTTACACAGTTTAGTAGAAAGAGAAGAGCTGTGCATTGCTGGAATGAGGTGTTTGCGAGATGCAGCCCTTCTGATCTATGTGATAATTTTCTTCTAAATATAGTGATCAGTAGCTATTAAATAAATATATCAAGTAAAGACATATTAAAAACACTCCCAGATAATGGCAAACAAATCTTATTAGATGGAATGTTACAATATTGCAGAAAATGTGGCTGTAATCTAAGAGTCTATAAAGGTTTTTGACTCACTGACCAAATACGCCTTACTTATGTAGAGTTTAATCAAGGCCTGTTTAGAAGACAGTTAACCATACTTAATGCTTTTTGTGTTGTCCACAACATAAAAGCAGTCCCAAGATATCAAATAACTATTATGTCATTTTCATCAGGTCAGTGAAGATGGGGGTTCATATTCTCTTGGGTATCCATTTAAACGTTCTCCAGAGGGGCAAGTAAACATTGAGATTTCAGTCTGAAATGTCTAATCCCAAGTATGTTCTAAGAACTGTTAAATTTTCATGACAGGAGATCACTTCTTTTTTCTTCCATTGATCAATTACCATTTCAGGGAAGTGCTCAGCTATGAGGTCTCAGGCAGACACTTTCAAAGAGGGGGAAAGATTCTAATTTCATTTGCTTCCAAGTTTTTTGGGCATTCACATTTTACCCTATGTTTAATATTATGACTCCTTTTATCACCTTAGTTGCAAATTTTTGTCCTGCATAATATGAAAAAAAATTCATAAACAGTATTCCCAGAAGTCCATATAATAATTATGATATCAGAAACTTTGTGACATAATTTCTGCTTTATTTATTCTTGATAACAGACTGCAAAACAATTGCATTATTTAAGACAGAAACAGAGACAGAGACAACTGGAGAGGAGGGAAAAAGGAAGGAAGAAGAAAAAGGAAAAATCATAGAACAGCTGGAAATTTGAGGGGATTCACATAGCATTTCCACTGTTTAGCAATATGCAAGCATAATTGGATGATTAATTAATAAATTAAAAATGAATTGACAACCTTAAAGCGACATTGATAATGATGCAGTATTTTGCTATGTGGATTACTGTCTCCAATGTTCATTTGACTTTGAAATTCATCAACATGCCTTTCTTACACAGTTAAAATACAAGATGCAACAGAGAGTTTGCTCTGCCATATTAATGAAGATGTTATATTTTATTGGGAATACATGAAAGAAAATATGTACTAAAAATATTAATATTTCCCATCACTTCACTTGCACAATAGATGTTTGTCTTTTCTAGAAGATATATCTATATAGAAAATAGTGGTATAAATTAAATGTTGGTAATTGGTAATATAAATTATTTATTGGTATAAAATTTTGAATATATATGCCATATATGTTCTCTCTATATAATTTTATCTATACTCTATATGTGTAATTCTATATAACTATATACTTATATATTTATATTTAGAGGTCTTGATTATATGGGATTATATATACCTCTTCAGTAAGAGATGCCCTAATGTGCGGAGCCCTCTCCAAGGTGTATACATAGGATACCATTCTTTTAACTATTAGCTTATTTATTTAATTTTTATTTGTTATTGTTTTTATCATCTTTTGAGAGGAAAATATTAAATTAAATCATTATAATATTCTACAATAAATTAATATGGTTTCTCTTAAATTCAGTTTTGTGTTGGATTTCGGTATTTTTATAAGGAATGCCTAAGCCCAGCTGTTCTGTGCAGTACCACTGTTTTGTCACAAACACATTTCTTAAGAGGGAATCATAGTCATTCCTGCACAGTAGACCTTCCCATTGTGAGAAGAGAAGGTACAGTCACTTGTCATTTTATAGGAAAAAATGGAGCTGTTACAACATATGCCAAATGGGTAGTGTTTATAGCAGGGTTGAAGTAAGGTGTTCGGAGAAACAGTTCCAGCAGTATAGGACAACATTATCTCTTGCAAAAGCATGTGCAATTTTTAAAAGAAGAGATTGGGGAGATGATAATCTTCTGTCTGATCCTCAGAACTATCTGTGTTAGAGTTTTGTTGTTGTTGCTGATTGTTGTTGTTTCACTTTGTTTATTTAAGAATCAAGTTACCAGATAAATCACTAAGCCAGGAATGAATTTAAAATTAGGATCACTGAAGTTTTCTCATACCAATAAAATCCCTCCCTGCAACCCCTGATAATAACTGTATCTAGTTTATAAAATACACTGACTAAGATAAAACATGTTGGAAAAAAATTCTAAAAAGTAGACTTAGAATAATAAATATTGATGATACTAAGCTTCCTCATTATCCCTTTATTTTAATATGATAGATAACCGCTTTATCTTTTTTCCAAGTTTATCTTAATACAAAAACAAACACATTTTCGTATGATAAAGAGTGTCTGGGACATTTGAATGCTTCTTTGTAAACATACACTGATTTGTAATAACCATTGTGGTATGATTAATTCAAAAGGCTAATGACCTCATAGAAGATGCAGTTTTACTCTTGAAATTATAATGGATGCCGCATAACATACCACTCAAACAACCTTCCTGTTTCTCTCTTTACTTGTTAGACTATAGGGATTACAAACACATTCTTGTGGTTCAGTTGCATCCAGTTAGGCTTGTTAACAGGAAAGTCTTTTCAACTCAGGTATGAGGAGAGAAGTTGCAATTTCTAACCACAGAATGTCTTTTTAGTAGGAAAAGATGTATCTTAAAGTCAGTAGAGGCTTTAAAAAGGCAAGAGAAGCTTTGGAGAGTGTCCAGCGGCATCTCAAGGGAGAAACTGAATAGGATGGGAACCAAGTTATGTTGGATTCAGGAGGTATAGTCTTTCTCTGATACACTGTTAACTCCCTGTTCTGTTGTTATATCACATGGCCTCAGAGCCTTTCAGTTTGGTTTCCTTTGAAAATTTCTTTAGACTCAAATGCCATTCTTCCTCCTTCACCTTTATTTCCAGCAGAAGATTAAAATAAATAGAGGTGAGCAAGTCTAGAAAGCGTTGCAGAGTTTGTGTTTCTATTTTAGCGGGAATAGCTTTTCTGCAAGACTGTAATAAAAAGAACTGCAATATGTATTCTTCTGAAACTCCCTTCGGATACCTTCCACCTCTGCCCTAGTAAGTGAAGCCCTCTCCAAAGGTCTCTTCCTTGGCTATCCAGGGATCCTCCCTTTGGCTCCTCTCCAATTATTCTTGCAATTATCATTTTGATTCTACTTGGACTGAATGCTCTCTCTACCTGTCCTTTAAGGCTCTTACAGTCTAGTTTGGACTTGCCCAGACATGGCTCACAATTCAACAATGAGTGGAACCAATACTTACTGAGCCTAAAGGTTCTTATATTAGAGCTGTGTCCTTGTTCTGAGAACATTGTACAAAATCTTTAAAACATTATTTAAGGATTTTTTGAGCTGTGTGTATGAAATTATAATGATCACCTTGAGGGAGAAAGTTTCAATTTTTTAAAGATGGAAAACATAATTTGTTTCCCTCTACTTTTTTACCATCCCCACACTACTTCACACCCATTTCGAAATGACCTCACCTTAATTTGCTTCCCAACTTTATTGGGCAAACTACGATCATCATATTTATTTAAATATTTATGTATTTTTACTTAGTTCATTAGAAGTCCCTCAAATTTGAGGAGGCTATATTCCCATCCTCTAACTGAGTGTATGACAAATACTGGCTACTCAATAATGTTTGCTTAAAAAATGAAATAAGAGGACAAGAATATTGTTGTACCTTTCAAGACGAGAATTACTTAATATTTTATTTCTCTTATTTATATATTTTTTTCTTGAGGCTTCCTTAAAAAGTATTTGCTTGGTCATGTTGGAGTCCTTGTATCACAGGTAGGGAGATGCCTGCAATTTAATTTTAATAACTGATTATTTTCTAACCTTCATGTAGTGACCCAAGTGCCTCACACTTTTTTAGGGACCTAGAATATTGATCTTTTTCATTTCTTAGAATTATATTTTTCTTTCTTTTTTGTGTGTGTTGTCTTTCCTTTTAATTGGTGTTGACTCACTTGTATATTTTTCTTTCTTTATCCCTTGGCTTCTTTTTCTTTATCGCTTGGTTTCTATTTCTTTATCACTTGGTTTCTGTTTGTTTTTTGGATTTATATACAAATGTATTTTTATGTTATTTTTTACTGAGATATAATTGACAAAATTGTAGGATATTTATAGTGTACATTGTGATGATTTGATATATGTATACATTGTGAAAGGATTC
This sequence comes from Phocoena phocoena, assembly GCF_963924675.1. Lineage (NCBI taxonomy): Eukaryota > Metazoa > Chordata > Mammalia > Artiodactyla > Phocoenidae > Phocoena > Phocoena phocoena. The sequence goes on along the minus strand of NC_089224.1, from coordinate 42,353,504 downwards.
CCACCACCGAGTTAATTAGCACATTCATCACCTCACATATTTACTTTTTTGTGTGTGAGAACATTTAAATTCTACTCTCTTAGCAAATTTCAGTTATACATTGAAATATAGTGTTATCAGATACAGTCACCATGTTATACATTAGAGTCTTAGACTTTATTCGTCTAATAACTGAAAAATTTTACCCTTTTCCCAGTCTCTCCCTATTTTTCCCACCCTCAGCTCCTGGCAACTAATTTTTTGCTCTCTGGTTCCATGAGTTCTACTCTTTTTTTTTTTTTTTTTTTTTTTAATTTCATGTATAAGTGATACCGTGCAGTGTTTGTCTTTCTCTGTCTGGTCTGTTTCACTTAGCGTTATACCTTAGGTTCATTTATATTGTTATAAATGGCAGAATATCCTTCTTTTCAAGCTGAATAATATTCTCTTATGTATATATACTGCATTTTCTTTATCCATTCATTGGTATTTTTATTGTTTCTCTACAAGCGGTGGTGCTGATACCTAAAATAACATTTAAGAATGTGCAGAAGGGTTTCTGATTGTCACGATGTCTGGGAACGTTAGTGGAATTCAGATCCGAAAGTCCCAGTTATAATGCACATCCTGTACTATGTGTAACTCTCTTGCACAATGAAGAATACACTCCCCTAAAATGTCAAGAGCATCCCCACTGAAAAATTCTACAGGATCTTAAGATGGAAATCAACATTTATTGGATGTCTGTATTGTGAAAGTCCTTGTGTTTGAGCTGCAGAGATGGAGGAGGACTGGGGCAGATGCACAGAGGTTTAAAGTGCTACTTCTTTTCCCATGGGAGTTTAAAATCCAATTAGGAGATTACAAAGGACAAGGAAGCTAGAAATATGAAAATGCGTATGTTCAGATTGTTTCCCATTACTTACCATCGCCTAGCTCACTCCACATTCATAACCCACCTTATCCAATGAATCAGTGTACGTGACGTGTTAAAGGTATGTAGGTAGCAAGGAGCACATGTTTCGAGGGACATCAAGTAGACCACTAAGGTTTTAGAGGTTTTATTCATTTTATGGGAGAATTCCACTTTTTGTATTGCTCTGCTGATCGCAAACAAGGATCCTTTCAGAGATATTAGGCAGTACATGGCTGACACTGGGAAATATGAGAATAGGGGATTGGTCTGGCATGACTTCCTGGATTATCAATTTTACTGGACAGTGAGTTTATAAAATTTTATGTTAGAATATACATTGTTACCAATTGTATTTCAAAATTTATATGAGTTGTAGACCTAAAGCAGGTGACCCTGAAGATGTTTAATTCTTCTAACACGCTGCTGTAAGTTATATTCTTAGCCTCAGGGTTGTATATATACATGTTTGTTTTTCTCTATTATAAGGGACATGAGTGGAAAATTTTAAGAACACTAGAGTTAGTTGATGGCCTTCTAATCAAGTAATTCATTGCCAAAAAAAGTCTACATCCAAGACCAGAAGAATGGTACAATGAGTAGCAATAAGCCCTTTTAATATTTGTCAACACAGGACTTCCCTGGTGGCGCAGTGGTTGTGAGTCCACCTGCCGATGCAGGGGACACGGGTTCGTGCCCCGGTCCGGGAAAATCCCACATGCCGTGGAGCGGCTGGGCCCGTGAGCCATGGCCGCTGAACCTGCCCGTCCGGAGCCTGTGCTCCGCAAGGGAGAGGCCGCAACAGTGAGAGGCCCGCGTACTGAAAAGAAAAGAAAAAAAAAATTTGTCAACACAGTCCTCAGCTCTTTTCCATTATGTAGAATCGCTATGCTCACCGAGGAAGTGCTGATAAGTGGGTTAGAAAAAGAGACGAGGTTGAGCTATCTGTCTGAGATTTCTAGGCCCTCCCTGATAAATCAGGAAAGCTTTCAAACAGACAATATGCTCAGTCCCCAAAATCACTTTTCCGAAGGAAATAGGCTTTCTTTCTGTTACAGAAACAAACTTGAAAATAGCTGTATTACTGACATCCATGAGCTTGGAAGTGCTGAAATCATAAATAGCTTCAGCAGTGAAAGACTCCTGGAGAGATTGATGAGACAATGTGGGTTGCCTACTACCTGTATATCGCTTAGGCGATCCCAATAAGAAACTATAGATGAATTGCAAATGAATACTTAATGGCTGCTGATTGAAAAATGATGAATAAAACTGACAATTAGTCAGGTAGTATTGATGAGTAAGGCACCAAAAGTAATTGTCTACTAAGATTTATCTTTCATAAATGCTACCATAATTTGCCTAAAGAGACAGAGAAGGCATCAAGGATTTGAAGGGAGGAGGGATCTGCCAGTTTTTGCTTATCATGAATAATTTTACATTGCTATTACTATGAATTTGCCTCTTTTGTTATCTCTAGAGTGAAAATAACACCTTCATTGCAAGGTTTTTGTGAGAAATAAATGAAAGAAGCAAATACCAGCATAATGTACTGCCAAAGTAAATGCAAAATAAGCATGAGCTGTTGTTATTAAGCAAGGACAGTCTGCAACGCTTTCTCTTTATTATTCTTTAGGAAAGAACAGGATCAGCCTGTTTCTATTATCAGTTCTGATTCCGCTCGTCTAGAGTTCCTGTATTTCTTCCTACGCTGAGCCTCAATAAGAAGTTGTTTATTTATCAAGATTACTTAAATTAGGACCTTTGCAGGCTGCAATTACACACTGAAATGTGTAATTCAGTGTTTTTATTTTCTCTGTGTACCCACTTTATGCTTTGCAAATGTGAATATATTTGCAAAAGGTATCATTTAACAGATATTTTTCAATGACCTATTGTGATTCAGGTACTATATTAGTCACTGGGAAGGTAACATGAGTTGAGGAAAAAAGGCACATAAAAGCTAAAAGAGAATTTTTAAATGCTATAGCAACTGTAAGAAATATGCACAATATGTTTGGGAGCAAAGCATAGCAGCACCTATCTCAGCTTACACGTCTATGTGGGATGGGAAGGGTGCAGTTTGCAGAGTAGGTTTTTTTTGGAGAAACTGCATCTTAAGAGTAAAAAGGATTTAGAGTAGAGGAAAGAAAACCACTTAATCTTGGGCTAGTCTGCTGGAGCTGTTTTACTTTTCAGTATTGCCAAATCCTACTATTTCTTTCTCATTATCTGCTATCAGGAATACCAACAAATAGGTTATCTTCTTTACAATGAGGCTTATGTATAACTCCTGTTAGGCAGGTTAAATGTTATCAAATTGACCTAGGAAGTGATGCAAACTGTGCAGTCTCATCAATCACCTGGAGTAGAGACAGGTTCCCCTAAATCTGAAGAAGGGAATTTAAAAGCGAGAGACTCAGATAGGAAGTAGAAATAAAATGCTTGGCTTTTCTTGGTCTTGTCTATGATGGATACTTTTTGGGGGGAATGGGATGGTGAGAATCTAAACCCTTTTTCTGTATTTGGAGGGTTTACCACCTTATGAGTTTTTCCAGATGGCAGAGCCTGCTTACTATTATAAACATTAAAAACAACAAGTGTTTGTTTGCTTATCTTCCTTTGCAACCAAGGCATGGGCAGGGCATATGATCTCGACATTGCCCATCAGATACACTATCCCAAAGTTGAAATAAGATGGTAATGCAAAGGCGCAGATTCTGTGGAGAATCCTTCCTGACAGCAGGTGGCAGCAACAGTGGCAGTGCCGTCTAGTTTGGTGGTGACTGTGACTATGAAAACAGTGACATTTAATGTCAGCAGCAGAGGTTGCGGTTACTACAGATGTTGCCGTGACTACCACATAGACGTACCTGAATTCCTGCCCATGTCTCATGTTTTACTCATCAACTTTTCCAGCAATCCTGTATACTTCCTAAAATTCTTTCAGTCAATGTAGTTTATGCTTAAGGAGAAGAATAGTTTATATTGTTTGAAAATAAGGACCAGAAATGATTTAAAATAAGAGAGCCTTGGAAAGTCTCTATAACTTGGTAACTTCCACATACAACTATGCCAGGTATGGAAGGGAGTGGCCCTGACAAGGTCTGCAGACTTGTGCCAGCTATTTATGACTGTCACACACATCTTTGGGACTTTGTAAACTGTCTCTTTTTAGACTTATTCTCTGAGTTAACGTCGATGTTGCTAACATTAGCTTTTAATAGATCTTTTTAAAGCTTCTATTCTACCACATTTGTCCTAAAGAGGACCCAAGAATAATTTATAAACATATTTGACCAATTAAATGTTTGCTTCTGCCAGCCTTCGTAATGGGAGCAATGGGAATTAGAATGCCAGAGTGACTAGCTACCACAGTTAATATTTATTGAATGTCTACTATTTGTGAAGTGCTATGTTAAATGAATTACTATCATTTAATACTTAGTTAACCCTATGAAGAAGGAACTACTATATTCATCTTATAGGTGATGAAACTGAAAATTGGACATTTGAAAATATGCCTAAAGCAAAACAGATATTAAGTGGAAGAGCCAGGATTTGAACCAAGGCTTCTGTCATCAGAATCTGAACTCTTGGACAGTATACTCACCGGGAAGTGTCAGGCTTTTCCGTAATCTTCACCAAAATGTTCAGATTTTGACCGATTGCATTTTGCCAGTGGAAAGGAAGTGAATTGCAAGTTTTATTTTTTTTCTAGCATTATTGAGATATAATGACGTATACATTGTGCAAGTTTAAGGTGTATAAAGTGATGATATGATACATAAATATCTCAAAATATTTACCACAATAAAGTTAGTTAACACATCTTCAACTCACATAATTGCCATTTTGTTGTTGCTCTGCTGAGAATATTGAAACTCTACTCTCACAGCAACTTTCAAGGATACAGTACAATATAAACTATAGTCACTGTGCTGTACATTAGTTCCCTGGAACTTATTCATCCTATAACTGAAAGTTTGTAACTTTTGATCAACAACTCCCCATTTCTCCTGCCTCTCAGTCCCTGGCAAGCACCATATTCTGTGCTCTGTTTCTGAGTTCGATGGTTTTAGATTCCACATATAAATGATAGCATACATTATTTGTCTTTCTCTGTCTGACTTGTTTCACTTAGCTTAATGCCTTCAAAGTCCATCCATGTTGTTGCAAATGGCAAGATTTCTTTCTTTTTCATGGCTGAATAATGTTCCATATTGTGTGTGTGTGTGTGTGTGTGTGTGTGTGTGTGTGACATTTTATTTATCAATTTGCCTTTCGGTGGACACTTAGGGTGTTTCCATATCTTGGCTGTTGTGAATAATGCTGCCATGAATATGGGAGTGCAGATATCTTTTCAAGTTAGTGTTTCCATTTCCTTTGGATATGGCAGATTTATTTGTAATTTCTTGAGGAACCTCCATACATTTTTCTGTAGTGGCTGCACCAGTTTATATTCCCACCAACAGTGCCCAGGTTTCCTTTTTCCTTGCATCTTCAATAGTATTTATTATTGCTTGTCTTTTTCATAATTGTTATTCTAACAGGTATGAGGTGATATCTCATTGTGGTTTTGATTTCCATTTCTCTGATAATTATTGGTGTTTAGCACCTTTTCGTGTACCTGTTGGTCACTTGTATGTCTTCTTTGCAAAAATGTCTATTCAGTTCCTCTGCCCATTTTTTTTTAATACATCTTTATTGGAGTATAATGTGTTAGTTTCTGTTGTACAACAAAGTGAATCAGCTATACTTATACATATATCCCCTCCCTCTTGAGCCTTCCTCCCACTCTCCCTATCCCACCCCTCTAGGTGGTCACAAAGCACCAAGTTGATCTCCCTGTGCTATGCAGCTGCTTCCCTCTAGCTGTCTATTTTACATTCGGTAGTGTATATATGTCAATGCTACTCTCACTTCACCCCAGCTTCCTCCCCACTGTATTCCAACCCCCCCATCCCCCCCATGTCCTCAAGTGCATTCTCTATGTCTACATCTTTATTCCTGCATTGCCACTAGGTTCATCAGTACCATTTTTGTTTTTTTGTGTTAGATTCCATATGTATGTGTTAGCATACAATATTTGTTTTTCTTTTCTGACTTACTTCACTCTGTATGACACTCTTGGATAAAGAAGATGTATGTGCCCTTTTTTTTTTTTTTTTTTTCGGTATGTGGGCCTCTCACTGTTGTGGCCTCTCCCGTTGTGGAGCACAGGCTCCAGACGCGCAGGCTCAGTGGCCATGGCTCACGGGCCCAGCTGCTCTGCGGCATGTGTGATCTTCCTGGACCGGGGCACAAACCTGTGTCCCCTGCAACCACTGCGCCACCAGGGAAGCCCAGATGTGCCCATTTTTAAATTGGATTGTTTGGGGTATTATTGCTGTTGAGTCACATGAGTGAGTTCCTTATGTATTTTAGATAATAACCCCTTATCAGATATATGATTTGCAAATATTTTTCCCCATTACATAGGTCACCTTTTATTTTATTGCTGGTTTCCTTTGCTGTGCAGGAATTTTTTTAGTTAGATGTATTCCCACTTTACTTATTTTTATTTTGTTGATTTTATTTTTGGTGTCAAAATCCAAAAAATCATAGGCAAGACTGACATCAAGAAGTTACCCTCTCAGGTTTTTTTTTGTAGGAATTTTATGGCTTGAGGTCTAAAATTTAAGTCTTAATTCACCTTGAGTTGATTGTTCTTGTGATTTTTTTGTGTATGGTGTAAGATAGTGATCAAGTTTCATTTCTTTTGCATATGGCTTTCCAGTTTTCCCAACACCTTTTATTAAAGAGACTATCCTTTCCCCATTGTATATTCTTGGTTCCTTTGTTATAAATTAATTGACTGCGTATGCATGGGTTTACTTCTGGGTTCTCACTTCTCTTCCATTGATCTATATGTGTGAGTTTCATTCCAGTACCACAGTGTTTTGATTACTATAGCTCTGTATTATAGTTTGAAATCAGAAGTATGGTGCTTCTAGCTTTGTTCTTTCTCAAAATTGCTTTGGCTATTTGGGGTCCTGGATGTTTCCATACAAATTTTAGGATTTTTTTTTTCTATTTCTGTGGTAAGTGCCATTGGAATTTTGAGAGGGATTACATTGAATCTTTTGATGGCTTTGGGTAGTATGGACACTTTAACAATATTAACTCTTCTGATACATGAACGTGGGATATCTTTCCATTTATTTGTGTCTTCTTCAGTTTCCTTTGTTAATGTCTTCTAGTTTTTGATGTATAGGTCTTTCACTTCCTTAGTTAAACTTATCTCTAATTATTGTATTGTTTATGTTGTTGTAAAAGGGACTGCTTTCTTCATTTCTTTTTCAGATAGTTCATTCTTAGTATATAGAAATGCAGCTGATTTTTGTATGTTGAATTTTATCCCAAAACTTTACAGAATTTGTTTATTAGGTCTAAAGTTTTTTGGTGGAGTGTTTAGGATTTTCTGTATATGTGATCATGTCATCAGAAAACAGAGACAGTTTAGCTCAATATAATAAAGGCCACATAGGACAAGCTCACAGCTAAAATCATACTCAATGGTAAAAGGCTAAAAGCTTTTCCTCTAAGATCAAGCACAAGAAGAGTGTGTCACTCACTATTCCTTTTCAACATGAACCAGAAGTCCTAGCCAGAGCAATTAAATAGGCAAAAAAAAGAAATAAAAGGCATCCAAATTGGGAAGTTAGAATTGCAGTTTTTGAAGCCAAGATCAACTATTCTCAATTCCAGTGTGCACAAATAATTCCTAATCACGTTTTAAGTAATTTCTTTGGCATAGTCTCAGTGAAATAGAATGAAGGTTTAAGAGGATATTATTTTTAAAGTTTCTCCTTGCATAACATTGGTGGATTGATTGCTTAAAGTTTAACAAATTACTGTTAGTCCTTTTGAGATGCTATAGCAAAATACAATAGACTGGATAGCTTAGAAACGACAGAAATTTATTGGTCACAGTTCTGGAGGATGGAAAGTCCAAGATCAAGGCAACGGCACTGTCTCCTAGTGAGGGCTGTCCTCCTGGTTCATAGCAGGCACCTTGTTCTTGTGTCCTCACACGGTAGAAGGAGCTACAGATCTCTCTGCAGCCTCTTTGTAAAGGCAATAATCTCATTCATTACAGTTCCACCCTCATGCCGGAAGCACCTTCCAAAGGCCCCACCTACTGGTACTATCACATTGGGCATTTGGATTTCAACATATGAATTTGGGGGTGGGAGGGCATAAATATTCAGACTAATAATATCAAATACTGTAACACAATACTAATAATATACTAACAAATACTGATAATATCTCATGCTAAAAAAAAGTTGTGACCATAATAAATAGCTTATGAAAAGTGAGAGGGATAATTGGTTGAAGATATTCTCATATGTCCTTTCTATGAATCTACTCTATGCAGAAGGTATAATGAAGGGGGATTTTCACCATCCAAGAAGATTCTAATCTAGCCCCTTAGTCAATTTATTCATTCTTTCACAGGAAATTATATAGTAACCAAGTATTATTTTCATGGAAATTTAGACAAAGATAAAAATATTGAATAATGAACGGTAAGAGATACAAGGTACTGTAACAAAAATATATACTTTTAAAATTAGAAACACCATTTGTCAACCACTGGTAACATACAGAATATGCAGAAAGTCTGGACTTTTTGATGAAATAACCTCTATGACCTGCTGATATTGAAGAACTGTCAGGAGCCAGTGGGATGGTAACTGAGAAAAATATCACAATACAGATGGACTCTTACAGTGATTTTCTTAAGGGGATACTAAAATATTGGGATCGAGGGACTTGAACAGATCTCAAAGGAATATCAGTCTCTCAATGTGAACAGGCCTCTCTTTCATACACTTAGAAATATTAAACTCTGTGATAAATAAAATAATAACCCATAAGACAGTTCTCTGTTTGACCTCTGGGAAGACATATCAGTGTGGCCCTCAGGGTAAATGATGTTTAAAAAAAACTTTAATACTAGTTTCACTTTACTGCAAGTTATTGATGTATATTCAGACAGTGTAAGAAAAAGATAGTAGGTGGTTTAAGCTATGACTGTTAACAGTGTAAGACAATGACAGCTCGTATAGTGGTTTGCTAAAGAGATTGTTTTAAAACCTCATCCCCGGTGTTAGGTGCTACCTCAATATAAAGAAATATAAAGACAATTCTTCGGTTTCTAAGATTATAAAGAAATATAAAGACAATTCTCCAGTTTCTAAGATTAATGTCTTGTTGAATAGCTACTACAAAAAATGCTAACTTGGAAAGATGGGAAGCAGATGGCCAACATGTTCATCAGACTTTTTTAAGGGAAAAATATTTGTGGATATGATCATCAAGATTTAAGCTCAAATCTACCCAATTTATTGAGTACCTGTTATGGACAAGAGGCTGTGCTAGGTACTTAAACTTACATATGTATTTATTTAAACCTCACAAGGTATACATTTATTCATATGCATCAAAGTTGATCATTAACACAGTATAGACTTAACCTTGGTTCTTTATTTTGACATTAATAGGCAAGTTGGTATGAAGAACAATAAACTTGGTTGAGGAAGAAACAAAATCTATACTTTGAAATGTCAACCAAGTAGTTTATTAAAGAGTTAAATTAAAATACAACTAAACATGTGACAGACAATGCATAATAATTTTAGGGTTAACTATAAACCATTTCTTACCATTCTGCCATTTCTGCACTTAATTGATGTTGCAGAAATTTGTGCATAGCAGGCCATGTTGGAGGGATGACCCTTGTTAAATGTGCATGCACTCAGCCAGTGCCAAAAGCCATATGCCCTCTGCAGGTGAACGCCTTCTGAAAGTGCCCTCTACTTTCTATCATGGCTTAGAGGGGTGAGGGGCATTTTCTCACCTGAATATTTCTAGGAAGTGTTCTCAATTTATTCAAAGGGTTATTTCTCAATGTTGGTTTTGTATACTTGCAATTGTGTACTAACTACAGCAAAAGGGCTTTTTTTGCTTAATCCCTTTCATGCCAGCTGCATTTGAGTGACAACAGCAGTTGCTAATGTATCGTCTCAAAGGTTGTCATTTTAGGTACTTCAAAAAGATAAGAAGTTCTTGTGGGTAGGGAGAACAGACAATTTAGTTGTTGTGGAAAGGGTGGCAGAATTTGTTTGCAAATAGCAATTAAGGAAATGGCTTGAGTGAGTATGGATGGGAATAGATATTGTAAGTTTCTGGTCCTTAAAAAAAAAATCATCACTTCACTTAGGTCTCACCTAGCTCAAACATTCCGTTGGACATGGTTTTTGAGGTCTATGAAAGAGATTGACACTATTTCACTTATCCATCCTCATTCCCCATATAGGAAGATATTCTCCTTCCAATAAATCTAAGGAGGTTTGGCAACATTTTCCAGTTGTGGTGGGTAAAATAGGGACTCCATGAGTCACACAGTGCAGTATACCAGAAGGAGAAAAATTTGTCTGGCTGTCTAAACTTACTTTTGTCCTTAACAAAGAGGACCCTTTCTCACTAAGGCAGTGTCTCAACATTTGCAGGTCTGGCAGAATGATGGCACAATCTCTGATTTAAAACAAAAATTGAATTCGTTACCAACATCTAAAAGTCAGTGGCTTCTATTTGAAAAAAAAATAGTGATGTCTGACTTCTTTTGAAAAATTGGATAGTATAGTAAGACTTAGCTGTTATTGCTACATGGTACCATATCCAAATCTCTCTGTACTTTTTATTGTCTTCCCAACACGGAAGCATTTTGGTCAGCTCCCATTTATCATTGTATTCACACTGCTTTTCTTTATGGTAGAAGTTAGAAGAAAATAAAATATATATTGTACCCATGCCTCTATTAAGTGTGGGGAAATTAAAGATAGACATAGAAGGCTATAATTTACCCTGGCTGTGGTAGTTGATTTTGTGACTTTTGTAAAAAGTCATTATTGTGTTTGTGTGTGTGTTATGGGTGTATATGCATATCTATATATCTATATCTAGCCTTTCACTATAGTCACCTCAAGGGCTGGAACTGGTTTTGATTTTTGTTTTTCATTTTTGTTGTTTCCGTGTCTGTTATAAATTAGGAATACAATTTAGTGAGTAAATACTTAATGATTGTGAAATTAGATCAGGATGTAATGATCTTAAGGGAGTTCTTACCTAAATTTCAGTAAACTGTTTTCTACTGACTTGAGGACTTGTTCCAACTAGACATTAAATATTTCTCCTTGGGATAGTTACTGGCAGAACATTACTATATTTAATATTTTTACTTTCTCTTTCATAGTCTCTGTTATCAACGTGTTTTATGGCAAACCACTTGTTTAAAAGAAGGGAAACTGCTCAAGGAACCTGAACAGTATGGAGCTAGACAGAGATGAAACATGGTGATGAATAACAACTTAGCCCATCGTTAGGGTAAGGGACAGGGACAGGGTAGAAGGGACAGGGTAAAAGGAGGTCACTAGGAGACACAGTGTCAGTTAAGAAAATCAGAGTCCAGAAAGGAAGAAAAAATATTGGGAAATAGGATTTATAGTTGTTTTCCAAGAGGCAAGGCCCTAGGAACAGTTTTAAGGTCTAATTTTGCCTTTATTTCTTTGGTCTAGGGTTGCTTGTAACTGTGCCACATGTATGAATACAGAATCTTAAGGGCACTACTCTAATCTATTCCTAATCTAGGAAATTAAATGTAGATGAATTTAAGTCATATTTTCTAGTGATATACCTTGATTAGACTTGTATGGAAATCATATTTCCTTGACTGAATTTATGTAAAACACCGATTTTTATTATTAGAGTGGAAGATACTCCGATTTAATCAAGCACATATTTAGTAACTTTTTTAAATGGTAATGGTCTACAAAAAACTAATATTACCCATATTATTATTAAATAAAAGGTAAATAATTATTAATTATATTAATAAGAATAATTTCTTCATGTTTCTCCACATATTCATGGAATATGTTGTTGTAAACTGTGTTTTCATTATTTACCTTATTTAATAATGCTTAACATTAATTTCAGAAAAAAAAGTGAGTATTATTTGGATGAACTCGTGTTAAGGAGAAGAAAAAAGTTCTGCCCTAGGGCATAGTGATATGCACATTACTTTTCAAGATTTGCAGTAAAGAAATGAGCTTGTTTTAAAATACAAGGTAAGGACACAGAATTCTGTGATGTTTTGCAGTTCCTTTACTGCAGCTCTCATTCACACATGTTATGGTGCCTTCACTTGATTAATGTCCTCCTTTCATAGGACTGATAGAGACCTCAAGCAGACAGTGAAAAATACAAACAAAAACATTCACTGAAACAAAGCAACACGTTTAGAAACACCACAATAGAATTTTCACAAAAAAGAGCCTATGCAAATAAATAACTTGTACATCCATATATAAGGCTTCTTAAACAAATTACATATTTATGACAGTTAATTATGGAAAATTCTGTATCTTACAGATCAATGGCAAAATGGGAGCTTAGCTAAGAACTGTGGGAAGGTTACCTTGTAGTATTTGTGAGCCTTCAGAGAGTAGGCATTAAACTAAATCCATTAAACAAGTTTCTAGTTAGGCACCTGTGATCTGGGGCTGTAAATGTATACAGTGGTTTCTTTAGCTATATGAGTTCTTTGCACATACTGTCTATATTGGACAGAAATGCCCCCTGAGGTTAGAGATCTCAAGTTTCTTATAATGCACCTTAAAACGGTCACTGTCCTTTTGCAAAAATAAATAATTTTGAAAGAATCATTTGTAATCCATAGTTTCAAAGACAAATCATGGTGCTAAAATGTTTCTGCCTTTATATTTCTTTGAGTGCAGAACTAATATTTACCGTCAGTTTCTGTGACTTGCTTCGCTCAGAAAACAGCTTGACATGGATGATCTTATATTTCCTCATTCTTTATGCTTGTATCTCATCTGAAAAATTAAGGAGACCATAGCATGTTCATGGAGGTTCTCTTCATGTCCAGAAGGCCAGTAGGCAATGCTTCCCTTGTCCTCAGTTAATAAGAATTGAATTGGATTATGTTTATCAATACATCTGCAACCAAACTCTATGAGGATAAAATACATACGTTATATGGCTATAAATATACATGTGTATCTATAGGAACAAATATGTAACTATATATGTTATACCTACCTATAAATAATATATATTTTAAGCATCCAGACATTGGCCAAATTGCTGTAAATTTGTGTTAAATTATTTTATATGATGAATTTAAATATATATAGTATATAACTGATATAATTATTATATATAAATTATACATGTGTAAATATTTTAAATAATTATATATAATAATTATTATTTAGGGATGTATGGGTTAATAATGAGTCTCCCTGGAAGCTTCAGGTGTTTACTGAACATAAAAGACTATTAAATACCCCAAAGATAAAATCTTTCAATTCTTAAATGGTTGATTTGTTTGAAAATATATCTTTAATAGAAAATTACCTAAAATCTTGGACATAATTTTCTTCATCTGTTCAAATGATAATATCACACTTGTCAGAGAGTTACTGAAAGGATTAAATTATATTACCTATGTATAAAACTAGGCAAATTATCTTGTTTGGAGAAAAAAACTATAACAATAAAAGTTAAAGATGTCTTGAGGAATATGTACAAAACATTTGATTTATTTGTTGTGTTTAGAATGGACTTATCTCCTAACTATTTGAAACCATTGTTTTCAGTTAGTTTCCTGAAGTAAAATACCTGAAATTTTTGTTTTAAGCTAACTGTTAAATTTAAAAGAAAATTAAACATATATCCTAAACTTTATTCGATTACCACTTTTCCCTGAAATGATTAGTTATTAGATGGATGAGACTAAATCAGCTAGTCATATGTCCGTGGGCTTATTTTGTTCAATTTGTGCTGAAAAGTAATCAAGAAATTTTTATTTCACGTTTGTTCCTAGATGGGTGGACCCTACAATTATGTTGCTTTTAAAATCTATAGTATAATAGATGTTTTGTTAGCATATTAGTGTATTTTATAAATGTAATGTATTTTGATGTTGTTAAAATGTTACATTATCCATTGTATCTAATTACAAAAAGATTTGGCTCTTGCAAAATGTATGCATCCTTGTAGAGTATGATTAATGCCTGTTATTTCTAGGGGTGTAATTTTGGGAGCAATTTTCTATAAAACTGCTTAAACTGATACCTTATAAATCTGAAATCATTTGGCACAGTATTCATTTAACCAAATTACTGTGCTAATAGCAATTCCTCCTTCTAAATGGTTTTCAGAGTTAGTAGATACGTATGTGCCTCTCATCAGCCTCTAGTCTAATTTATGACTTGAGCAATGGTTGTCCTTCTCTGCACAGAGAAATAAAATACTGTTTATTTAACAATTCTTGGTCCTGGCCTATCTCTGTGGCTCCAAAAGTTGCTAACATTGATTGAAACCTAATTTATAGGCAGTTTCTTCAAGGAGAAGAACGAGTTTTAAAGGTTAAGATTCAAGTCTTCTTTTAACCAACCAATGAAGTAAAATGGATAATTCACTTATTTTTCCATTAAAATTATTAAGAGCCTACTGTTTATAAGATAGTAACAGGTGAATTAAATTCAAGGGCATAAAGTTTAAAACTCTTTCTTTAAGCAAACTAGATTGGGGGGAGTCTCTTGCAGGATGGCAAGTCTCTTGCAGGATGGAAAAAAAGATTTATGAATGCTCGAGCTATGGAAATTAAGGAATTGTTGATAGAGGAAAGGGCATTAAAACCATGTTTCTAAACAAAGCCTTAGGGCTGAGAAAGTTTAGGGTTTGTTTAAAGTTGCTGATTTGAGATTTGTGTGGTGCTCAAAGAAAGAGAAGGGAAGACATGTAATATGTCAGTAGGGGCAGAATACAGCAGGTGCTATTAAAAAATTGGGGGCTAAGAATATTGTTCGGCAACTAGTGGCTTAACACAGAAGAGTGTGAGTAGCAGAAGAACACGAATAGAGGCAAGCTTTAGGAAACCATACCTTGGTATATACAGAATAATGTGGAATAGAGAAAAATAGAAATGTGAAGGGATTGAAATAGGATAATGGCACTAAGAATAGGAAAATATTTTCAAGAGAAACTCAGAAGAATTGATAGGACTTAGACTCAGAAAATAGAAGTAAATGAAAAGGAGAGTCAAATTTGATTTGATTTTGACAAATGTGACAAATTCGATTTTGAGGGTTTCCAGTCTTATTGATAGAGAGTAATATCATAGAAATAAACAGTTGTTAGGAGAAATATTTCAACCTGGCCAGATATGCTAATAGGAAATTGGGGAGAGGAAAAGTGAAACTTTTGAGAAATATCAGGATTGAAGGCAAACATTTGTGAGTGATTCTAATAGAGGAGGTGACATGGAGTCATGAGATTGCTTGAATTCCTTGAGGGAACTTGGAGAAACAAAATCAGTCTAGGAATAATTTATGGAAAAACATAACAGGTGTTTAGAAGAATAAAATGGAAAAGAAAATAAGGAAAATGAAGGCAGAGAATTAGGGCAGTGGAGAGAGAGCACATTTTCTCAAAAATAAAATGAAGAAAGAAGAGAGAGCATTGGTTCTGGGAAGTCACCAGAGTTGAGAGGAAGGGCCAGAGTGTTCCATCTCCTTGCATTCATAAACAAAAAGACTAAATTGTTGGGCGGAGAGAGGCCAGTCTCATTGAGAATCTCGTGAAAGTTTTGACTCTCCCTGGGAAAACATAAATGACCTGTACAAAAACTTTTACAGTTCATCTCAGATGACGGATGAATTTTGTAAAGTTCATTCAGGGACTGTAGGTTAAGACAACTTTGAAAATAAAGAAGTCTTCCATAACAACTTCAACAAATTTCAAGGATCAAGCATAGGTTAAGCTTATATGGTGAGTTATAGACCTCTCTTTTCAGATCCTATTCCGTTTGCAGTAACTTACCTTGTTTTTTTCCTCCTTATTTATGATTAATTTGAAGAATGACTATAAGGAAAGAAATGTTTATGAGGAGAATGGCTGGTAGTTCTAGTTTACAACCTGAATCCCAGGCAAACTTCATTCCTTAGCCAATAACTGCATGGTTAAAATAGATAGACGGAATTAAGACCACCATCTTAATGGAAACTGAGGGAAATACTGTATATAGTCCTCAAAACTGTTGGGATTTATACCTTTGACAACATTTAAAAAATAGACTCTGTGACTTTCCTTCCTGCTCAGCATTCTCCTCTTTTCAGGGAAAGCTTCTGAACTACCATCTTTAACAATACTTCTGTCTTAAGGCAGTTTCCAAAGAGTAAAACCCTGTGAGAAGGATTTGTGTACATCCAAATGATTTACTAAGGAAGTGCTTCCAAATGAAATCTGTAATGTAGTGAGAAAAGCAGACAAGAAGGGGAAGAAGCCATGAAGCTATTTCAGGCAAAGTTCCATACTCACCCTGATTCATAGGGGGACTCTGGACTATACATTAAACCTCAAAGTTTGTCCCAACTGGAGCAGGGAGTAGGACTGTAATACTGCTTCATCTGCATAGTCATTCATTGTTGAAAGGCTTGGGGAGCAGATAGTAAGCTCCAAGGCACTTAGAGATGCCATTCAGTGCAGGCAAAGCATTTGCAGTAGTCCTTGAGCAGTGCTGGTGATATCATTGTAACGGTGGTAATAATATCCAAAAAATATTATACCTGGTAATATTCTTTGTTCTGAAATAAAGTTTGATATTAATATAGTCACTGTAGCTTTCTTTACCTGAGTGTAAGCCAGATAGACCTTTTTTCATCCTGTTACAATTAACCTGAATGTATCTTTGTATTTTAAATGCATTTCTTGTAAGGGACATATAGCTAAGTCTTGTGTTTTTCATTCAAGCTGGCAATCTACGTCTTTAGTTAGGGCATTTGAACTAATTGCTTTTAATATGATTATTGAGATGGTTAGGTTTAAATATATTATCTTGCTAAATGTTTATCTCTTATATCATCTGTTCTCTATTCCCTTTTTTACTCTTACTGCCTTCTTTTGGATTTTTTTAAGATTCCATTTATCTCCTCTGTTAGCTTAATAGCTGTAATTCTTTTTTTTTTTTTTTGCGGTAGGCGGGCCTCTCACTGTTGTGGTCTCTCCCGTTGCGGAGCACAGGCTCCGGACGCGCAGGCTCAGCGGCCATGGCTCACGGGCCCAGCCGCTCCGCGGCATGTGGGATCTTCCCGGACCAGGGCACGAACCCATGTCCCCTGCATCGGCAGGCGGACTCCCAACCACTGCACCACCAGGGAAGCCCAATAGCTGTAATTCCTTGTATTGGTTTTTTAGCACTTGCTGTAGGAGTTTAGTCTAGATCTTTAATTCATTACAGTCTACTTTTAAATGATATAGTACTTCATTATAAGGTGAATTTTAATTTTTTGGGTGATAGATATATTTTCATTTCTATATTTGAGCCTTGCTTAGGGATGCAGGTTAGTTAGTTGCGAACAGTGTGATCCTTTTTGGGTCCTGATTTTTATTTTTATTTTTTGCGGTACGCGGGCCTCTCACTGCTGTGGCCTCTCCCGTTGCGGAGCACAGGCTCTGGACGAGCAGGCTCAGCGGCCATGGCTCACAGGCCTAGCGGCTCCGTGGCATGTGGGATCTTCCCGGACTGTGGCACAAACCCGTGTCCCCTGGCACTGGCAGGCGGACTCTCAACCACTGCACCACCAGGGAAACCCTGGGTCCTGGTTTTTAAAATTTTGTGAGGTGGGATTGGAGCAGTATTAGTCCAGGCTTAATTATTCCTCACTGTGGAGGCAAGGTCTGTCTTTGGAAGGTTGTGGTTTTCATCTCGCTGTTGAGAAAAGGTACTATTTCTAGTCCCATGTGAGTGATGGACACTGTTTAATTTAAACCATTTGATAGGTTCTTTCCTGAAGAGTTTGTAAAATATTTATCTTTTAAATTAGTTGAGATTTGTTTTTGAAGTGTAATTGACCTATAATGCTATATTAGTTCCTATTACACAACATAGTGATTTGATATTTCTATACATTTCAAAATGGCCACCACAAGTCTGGTTACAATCTGTCACCACACTAAGATACTATATAACTATTGACTTTATTCCCTGCACTGTACATTTCATACCCATGACTCATTTATTTTGCAACTGGAAGTTTGTATCTCTTAATCTCCCTCACCTATGTCTCTCCTCCACCACACTCTCCCCTCTGGCAACCACCTGTTTGTTCTCTATGTATCTATGACTCTGTTTCTGTTTTGCTATGTCAGTTCATTTGTTTTTTAGAATCGACACATAAGTGAAATCATACAGTACTTGTCTTTCTCTCTCTGAGTTATTTCACTTAACGTGGATGGACCTAGCAGATATTATGCTGTCACAGATGACAAGATTTCATCCTTTTTTATGGCTGAGTAATATTCTATTGTATATATATGCCACATCTTCTTTATTCATTCATCTATTGATGGGCACTTAGATTGCTTCCATACCATGGCTATTGTAAATAATGCCATAATGAACATAGAGGTGCATATATCTTTACAATAATGTTTTCATTGTCTTTGGATAAATACCTAGGAGTGGAATTGATGGATCATATGGTAGTTCCAACAAACAAACAGACTCATAGAAAAAGAGATCAGATCTCTGGTTACCAGAGGTGGAGGGATAAGGGGGATTGGATGAAGGCAGTAAAAAGGTACAAACTTCTAGTTACAAGATAAATAAGCAGTATGGATTTAATATACAACATGATAAATATAATTGACACTGCGCTATGTTTCTTATGGAAGTGATGAAGAGAGTAAATCCAAAAAGTTCTCGTCACAAGGAAAAATATTTTTTTCTATTTCTTTAATTTTGTATTGTACAAGGTGATGAATGTTCACTAAACTTATCATGTTAATTATTTCATGATGTATGTGAGTCAGATTATTATACTGTACACCTTGTACACAGTACTATATATCAATTATATCTCAATAAAACTGCAAGGAAACAAAAAATTAGCTGAGATTTACAATACTTTATAGCATATATGTTCCATCTTGGTTAATGTTTCAAATGCATTTGAACAGTGATTAGATCCTACAGCCCATTGGCTGTAGTGTTCTATAAATGGCAGGTTAGTAGAGATGGTAGACAACAATATTCATATATTTTTTATCTTTTTTTTTTCTTTGAACACTTCCTGAGAAGGGTGTTAAGAACTCCAACTGTGATTCTAAGCTTACCTCAATCTCCATTAGTTTGGTCAGTTTTTACTTGAAGCTCTGGTATTAGGTGTAAAAATAAAGGATTTTTTATCTTCTTGATGAATTGATCACTTTATTATCAAATTTCCCCCCTTAGACCTGTTAATACTTCATGTTTTGAACTCCATGTTCTTTGTGTCTGATATTAACATAGTCACACCAAATCAATATGCTTAATTGCATTTTGCCATCCTTTTACATTTAGCTACCTTTTTCTTTATATTTAATGCCCATCACTCATTGGCAGCACTGAGTTAGGGCTTGTTATTTAATTTATACTTGTATCTGTGTTTTAATTGGAGTATATAGTCCATTTACATTTAATATAATTATTGATGTGATTAGTTTTAAGTCTATATTCATTTTCTATTTGTTCCACCTGTTCTTTTTTTCTTCTGTTTTCACCTTACTGGGTCTTTATATATTTTTAGTATTAGGTTTGATTTAGCATTTTTAGTGTTATATTGTATTCCTTTTATTACCTATATTGTTAGTGATGTTATATTACATTACATAATATATTATCTATTTCTTTTTCTATGTTCCTAAATTCAGTTACTGGCTCTACCACCCAGCATCTCAGATAGAAATCTCACATTCTTGGACTTAGTTTTAGCTCACCTCCAATCAGGTACCAGGTCTATTTTTACCTTCCCAAATCTTTTAAATACAACATATCTTCTTTAAAAGTAATCAGGGCTTCCCTGGTGGTGCAGTGGTTGGGAGTCCGCCTGCCGATGCAGGGGACATGGGCTCGTGCCCCGGTCCGAGAGGATTCCACATGCCGTGGAGCGGCTGGGCCCATGAGCCATGGCTGCTGAGCCTGCGTGTCCAGAGCCTGTGCTCCGCAGTGGGAGAGGTCACAACAGTGAGAGGCCTGTGTACTGCCAAAAAAAAAAAAAAAAAAGTAATCAATATGACTGCCATAGTTTGGGATCATATCACCTTTTACCTAATAAAATATAATGGCCTCTTAACTAGTTTGTCTTCTCATTTGACCATGCCCAGTCTATCAGTTTTAGATTAATGTTGAGATTCAAGGTCTCACATAATGAAATGGAAGATCAAGTGACATGTGAGATCAAAGTACTTTAAAGACAGGGTTTTAAATGGATCTGTTTGGCCTGCACAGCTTGTTGTATGATGGAGAAACTACTGTGAGAAAAGAAGAATGAACAGGAGGAAAGATAAACTGGGGGAAAAAAAGATAATATTGAAGACAATTTTTAGTGAGTGCAGGGATTATGTGTAAGGATTATGTGTAAGATCAACAGGGGTGATGGAAACCAAAGGCTGGTGAATGGGCTAGAAGATCTCCTGACTTGCAGGGAAAAAGAAGAGGCCACCTGGAGAAAATCACCTTCAATTTATGTCCTTCCTATGCATGTTCTTAATGTATTCAATTTCATGGTGATTTGCATATAGTATGCTCAAATGGTTTAAGTGGCAAGATAATTAAATGACTAAAGATGGGTGAATGGGTGAGACATTTCTGTTTGTGTTCATATCACTGGGCCTAAGATCTACTTAAGTGAGACATTTTTGTTTATGTTTCATTTCACTGGCCTAAGATCTAACATTTTCCCCCCAGTGTGGTAAAGAGAATTAAGGTTTTCAAAGGAAAGCATTTCTGGAATAGGCTTGTTGAGAAATGTAGGGTCATTGCCATGAAGTGAAGAACATCAAAAATGTATAAATTGAAGACTGGTAGGAAAAAAACATTGAAATGGCTGAAGGCATCTTGAGTGACATGACATTTACACAGTGATTTTGTAAATTTAAATATGTCACAGGATTCAAGTAAGTTGGAACATTTATTTTCAAAATGTTTTCTTTCAAAAATATTGTATGTCTGTTATGCTAATTGTAGAAATTAAAGGGTGATATTAGCAAACCTATTTTAATCTGAATTAATGCATGGCATTCTTAAAGTTCCAAATTAAATTCAAACATATTCATGCTCTGTCAACATTGCAATATCCAATTGATATTCTAAGGCTTTGGATACATTATCACATGTATTTATTTATACAGAATTAATTAGAGTATTGAAACAGTTATCGACTGGATACTTAATAAGCAATATCATCTGAGATTTACAGTTAAAGTAGAAATAGCCTTTTTTCTTAATTTATCTGGATATATGTAAAAAAAAAAAAACTCTTCAATAACTTGTCAGTGTATAAGCCTAGTAAAATGAGACAGGTTTTTCTTTGCTTAAGTAGTTTTGAAGCCTAAAGCTGCTCTCAAAAACAGTGGAAATTGGGGCTTCCCTGGTGGCGCAGTGGTTGGGAGTCCGCCTGCCGATGCACGGGTACAGGTTCGTCCCCCGGTCTGGGAAGATCCCACATGCCTGGAGCGGGGCTGGGCCAGTGAGCCATGGCCGCTGAGCCTGCGCGTCCGGAGCCTGTGCTCCGCAACGGGAGAGGCCACAGCAGTGAGAGGCCCGCGAACCGCAAAAAATAAAAAATAAAAAAACAGTGGAAATTGTGGTAAAGAGCAGTTGGGAGGAGATTGATAGACTCAGTGGCTAAACTGTGGATCAGCTAAATTGCCAGACAGAAAAGGGGAAAGAAACAGTTGAAAGGGGTCCTCCTGGATTTAGAAAAAATCTCAAACGTCTACCTCAGGGTTTATTTGTTTAAAGAAACTTGAATTTGATTGGATCAGTCTGTGAAGCAGTTTATAAACCAGGGCATTGTTGAAAAGAAGGTAGCAATCAGTTGGCAATTACTGTACTTTAGCAGGGGGGGTATAGTCAGGGAAAGAAGCAGTAAAAAAAAAAAAAAAAAAAAAAAAAAAAGCCCTACCGAAAGCACTATCATCTCAGGGCAACTGTAGGCATACCCAAGTCTCTGCCACCTAAGGAGCAGCATCAGAGGCTTCACACTGAGGAGAAGAAATAGACATCACTAAAGGAATCCAATAAATCACTAAATAAATAAATAAGCCAATAATAATAACAAACAAGCACCTGATGAGGAGACAGTAGCCAGAGGTAACTACTTTTTGATAAAAAAAAATGTTATAAAGTTGGTACTGGAACTCCCGCCCCCCCCCCCCCCCACACACACACACACACGCAGTGATTTCCAGTGTCAGCAGGCTGATTAGAAGCTGAACCTTCTGGTTCTAGGTGGTTATGTATGCAGCTAAATCCCTTCCAGGGAGAAGCTGGGAGATGGGCATTTTTGTCTGCTCCCTCTGCACTGAGTTGAGGAATGTGCTTCTGTGCTCATTTCAAAACTTTTTCTTTGATTGCTGTAGTCCTGTAGGATTTGTGAATGAAAGCCACATGTTCTGTAAGAGCTAATTGATTTGGAGCCAATATCAATATTGATTCACTGGTTTTGGCAAAGGTACCATACTAACTTCAGGTATTAGTGGAAGCTGGGTGTGGAGTATATGAAAACTCTTGGTACCATTTTGGAAAATTTTCAGTAAATCTAAAACTGTTCTAAAAGCTTAAATTTATTAAGAAAATATAAAAAGCACAGTGTTGGACCGAAAGATATTGGTCATTTAGTAATTCATTGGTGTCTTGATTTAATAGAAAGAATGGATTATATCTGTATACACGTGTTATCCAGGATTGAGTCATACTCCAAAGAAAGAATTTTTTTTTTTGATGTTTTCTCCTTTTAACTGAATTATGTGAGGAGTACGTACTAAGGAGTGTCAGTGTTAGGAGGTAGAATATAATGCCTAGGGAAAATATTTTTAGGCCACACTTATTTTTCTTTATAATTTAGTGAAACAATCAAGATCCAGACCCTACCTCAGACCTACGTAATCAGAGTCTTCATTGTACCAAGATGCCTAGGTGAATTGTGTGCATGTTAAAGTTTGAGAGCTAAGTTGTTGCTGACCCCTTTTAAATTTGCTCTTTTCCCTCCTTTGCTATAATCCTTGCTTTCCCTTTTTATACCAGGTAGATCCATTTTTTGTTCTCATTTAGCTTTCCTGATGACCCACCAAACAGGCACTGGAGTTTGCAGCCTCTGCTAACTAACCGTTCAATTAAGTGAAGATCCTGACCATCTACCGATGCAGTTATTAATGAAGATACATTTTAAAAAGTATTAATCCTTGGTTCCATTAGACTCCATTTAGAAAGCAGAGAGGGTTAGGATTAACCTGACCAGTGAAGGGAGAAAAAGTTAGCAGCTGATATGCCTTAGAATTTAGCTACTTGTTTACACGATTACTAGTAATTCTCCCAACATTTTGTGGATTCCAATAGACCACTAACAAATGTTTAACTTAAAGTAGCTGAGTACATATACAAGTACTATTAACTTTTCTTAAAAAGTATAATTTAAAAAGTTTATTGAGATATAATTGATATAAAATTATGTTAGTTTCAGCTATTCAATATAATGATTCAATATTTGTATATATTACAAAATGATCACCACGATAAGACTAGTTAACATCCATTACTACACATAATTACAGTTTTTTTCTTACGAGAACTTTTAAGCTCTACTGTTTTAGCAACTTTCAAATATACGGCACAGTATTATTAGCTATAGTCACTGTGCTGTACACTACATCTGCATGACTTGTTTATTTTATTTTTGATTAGTGAAAATGTTCAGCAATATCCTTTGTACTATTTTTAATTGAGGGAGATAGGTAGTCTCTCTTGGTCTTAACTATTTTGTAAATCCTCATCTTGGTTCATAATATCTTTTTAAGAAAACCTGGCAAAATCTTGCTTCTAATGGCAAAAGTCAGGGATAAATTTAAATTAACAGATGTTTAAAGAATTCTACCTTTGTGTTGACGATGAGTAAACCTAAGCTCAGAAAGTTGAAATATCTAACAATGGGACAGTGGCAGGGCTGTGATTTGAGCAACAGTTGAATGATTCCAATGACCACGTGATTAATCACTCTGCTATAATGCTTCTTGAGAGTTTCTGTGATAAGAAAATTAAAAAAAGGAGATGGAAAGAGAAGTATGTCCTCTCTACTCAATTTTAATCTATGATAACTAAAAAAAATTAATTTAGATCTTTTTGTTTGCGTTGTAAACCACTGGGTAAAATGCATGAACATGTGCAGTTAATTGCAGACAGACAATAATGCTCACACATTAGCATAAGAACGTGAAAGAAGTATTTATCCTTAAGGGCGTAGAAGATAAAAGTACAAAGTCAAATTGGGAGGACTATTCTGGAAACCAAGGAGCCTAAAGAGTCTGTGGAGAATATGAAATTCAGTGTGTTAGAGTTAGCCTCTTCTGCTGCTGTAGGAGACACAGGTGATAAGTATCAACATGATCAGACATCTGAATATATTCAGCTTAAGAAAATTCTTACCCAACTTCAAGAGAACATGTTCAAATTATTCAAACCTGTTCACTCCAGCAGATGTGGCCTTAGCTCCAGACCTTTTCTCATTTACTAAACCACCCAAGGTTCTGGATAACAATTCATATGGAAACAAGATTTCTGTTTATGCCGTGGTTACCAACCAGTGTTGATTCCTTGGTTCTGAATTTGTTCTTTGCTAACAATTGCTTTTTTGTCCTTCATGGTGGTAGTGTTTCAATCTTTTTTTTCCACATCCACACTTCATCACTGAATAGGGATGGGATTTTCCTTCCCAGTGGGGTTTATAGCAAACTGCCTCATTTGTGCTTTATGAGGAACAGCACTCCCATATTATAGTGTAGATTTTGTCCTCAAAAGTCTAGGCTTTCAATTTTTAAAATGTGCCGATTAACCTACACGTTATCTAGTTTCCAATTATAACTCTAAATCAAAATGACTTTATTAAGTACCTGTCCTTTGATAAGCACCATATCAGTATTAAGTAGATGGCTGTGATGTGTTTCCATGGTTGACATTTTAATGCTTAAATATCTATTTAGGAATTGCTTGGAAAAAATATATGTATTTGTTAATAAATGTAAGTTCTTACAAATGTGTATTTTATGTGTGTTTATTATTATTACTTGTTCATAGCTAGTGGCTAAACAGAACTGGATGTCAGCAGTAGAGAAGAAAAATTAGCAAATTCTTGAATCAAAAATTTATTTATACTGTTATTAAAGAAAGAATGAGCACTCTAATTAAGATAATGTGTATATTAAAGTGTTGACTGAGCCTGGGGCTCTGCTGTGGAAAGGGAAGACAGTAAAAACTCAAATTACTAATGAACTTTATTTGTATTAATGAAGGAAGAATAAGTTATATGAGAAAATGATCAGTTTGAACATGAAAAGTAAGAAAATTTGAATTAATGCGTTTACGAATGGTCCCTCTATGGTACATGGAGTGATCTTCTGATCTTCTCCTTTGAGATAAGCCAGTATTTGTACCAATGTTTGTTTATATTTGCTTTTAGTAAAAGAACATGTATTTACATGGAAGTACACAGTTGTGTGACATGTTTGCTAACACGTTCAGAGACCAATTAACAAGCCAGATATTTGTATGGATATAAGGTAACTTTTTACTCAGTAAGGCTTAATATCCTTTTCTCTCATTGCTTTTGTCATTCATTCCTTTCTCCTGTGGAATAGCCATCCCTTCAACTCACCCACAAGACCACTCCTTCTATGTAACCCTCACCTGATTCTCTCCCTTGAGTGAAACCTTTTTAAGCTATGTGCATCCACACATTCATAATTCCTCTGATTGCCTTTAGTATTTATTATACATCACTCTGCATTGTTATTTCCCTTTGTGTATATATTGTCATCTGTAAGCCAAAGAGATTGGGAATTGTTTTCTAGAGTGTTTTATGTTTTGAAGCTTTTGCAAAAAAAAAAATGTGTACTCTCTATTTATTGGTTGGCAGTCACCCTTTGACTGACCATTCCTATTTTTCTATTAATATTCTCTTTTGACATCTACATTTTTTTGACTATTCTAACCCATTCACACTCATTTATTTTTTTTTCTTTAATTTCATAGCCTTTGCCCTTGCCTTTAGTGACATGTAATTTATTGTGTTTCTATTGTAAATTTACATGTCTGCCTCTGTATTTTTAAAGGCAGGGATCCTGTCTTTGATTTATTTTACAGTCATTCTACATTCACTGAGAATTTTCTCTGAGGCCAGTCATCATCCTTTTCCCTAACAGATACCAGGGGTTGAGGGAATCATAAACAGTAGATGTGTTGTAGTAAATAGATGAATGAATGAATGAATGAAAAATATTTGGCACACTCATATTTACTGATATTGCTCATGTTCAATAAGTATTTTATTATTTTCTTGGATTAATAATAATTACTTTATAGGCTATCCAATTTGCAATTTTAGGCAGCATTTATCTGGCCAGTTGCAGTAGTGTGAATTTGTGAAGAGTAGACTTAGCCACTGAGTACCTAAGTTCCAGTTGACTTGTTGGAATTACTTATAATATTTAGTTTTCACTTGCCCAGTATATAAAATGAGGCATTTGATTAGTTGAAAGCAGTTGTCTTTTGCAAGCCTAGAGTTTTCTGACTTTAATTATGTCTGTATGTAAATGGACCATGGAAGTTGAATGCATGCATTGTACAATGTGTGACTTAAGTATTTTTGTTTTGATTTAGAGTTCAGTGATGCCTTTCCCCCCCAAAAAAAAATTTCAAAGGGCACAGGATTGTATTCGAGTAAGGGCATGGATATTGAATGCAAACAGATTTAGCTCATGTCTAAGTTCTGCCATTTATTAGCTATGCAATTTTTTTTAGGCAAAAAAAGATAAATCTTTCTGAGTATAAGTTTGTTAATCTCTATTATTAGGAGAATCATAAATCAACATTTACTTCATAGGACTGTGCCTTTCAGTGCAATACAGTATGTGAAGTAAGTAGCACAGTGCCTGGCACATGGTGAGCACTTAAGGAGTATCAGTTATTATTATTATCATTATTATTAATACTGGAAAAAATTCGGTATTAAGAAAATATTTCTCTGGAACTGTCTGACTCTTTGATTTTGTTATTTTGATTTCCCCCCCAAATATTATTCCAAATTTAAAATACACTTGGACAGTTTAGATCTTCATTTTTGTTATCTAAGTATTTCATTCTAGATTTTCACATCTTCCCGGACTTTAGTTATGCTTCATAAAGTCAGCAAAATGATAGGTCACTTTGAACAATATTTAAAAGTGATTAGGATTCATTCACTAAAGTCTGCAAATTTGATATTATTCACCCTCAAAAAAATTACCTTTGTCATCTTTGCATTACATTCATCATCTTTCAGTAATATCAAAGCTTGGCGTTTGGCTTTTATGGATAGAAGCACCAAAGTTTAAGAAAATTCATCTGAGCAGGAATTAAAATGGGGATGTTGAAGTTACAGCATAGTAATTGTTTGATCACATCCTAATTGTGTATTTAATATTTTTCTAGTCTCTGAATATATGAGAAACAAATATATAATCATACTATCCAAGAAAGTAAAGGTCTTTTAACCAGGGCTTTGTTTGTCTTGATTAATTTATGGCAATAGTAGTTTCCTCTCTCCATCTAGCAAGACCTTTTGACAGTTTTTGCTGAACAATGTTCTAGAGGTTGGTTGAAACAACTGATTGGTTACTTTTTAAATCTTCATGTGGTACCTAGTGTGGAGTGTGCTGGGCTGTTCACAGAAAAGTTGTTGACCAGCTGGAGGTTATAGTCTTTTTTAGAGAAGTAATAATTTTACTAACATTTACAGAGTTTCAACTATGTGGCAAAATACTCTGCCAAGCGCTTAGGAAAAAAGAATAGTGAGGGTTTAGCCCCAGTATTCAGATAACTTATAACCAAATATGAGAATGTATTTGTGTAAGCAGGTACTGGCAGTACTTTATGGTGCTAGAAGCATACAGAGCATCATACCTAAACCACTAGGGGATTGGTGCAGAGCAATTAGGAAGAGGACTATCAGGAAAGTTCCGGGTAGTCACACACTGGGGCTTTTTTTTTTTAATGGGATTTGATGCATTTTGTAAATTTGGAGGCTTTATGATGTAGAAAGAAACCTGAAACAAACCATGTCTCTCAAACAGCTCTGAGTGAGATAATTAAATATATTTTTTGCCATGAGATTTACATTTTTATGTGCAAGTCAGAACTGGCCTGCATAGTAGGTGGGTGAAATAAAGCTACATGGTTCAGGCTCCTAGCCCCCCATGTTTCATAAATGTCTATAATATATCTCATAACATTGCACACACTGTGACAGAATCCAGAATCCAATAACTCTCTGCCTGGAAACAGTAGTTTCCCTTTTTTGAAGAAGTTGTCTGTTTTGGTGAAATACAATTACTGGGAGAATAAAGAATCTGAAATAAAGGCACAGGCACCATTCCTTTTTCCTGACCTTCCCTCTTAGTGATTATAGTCACCTAACTGGCCAGCCAGCAGGCTCTTTCTTGCCAAATTTATTTTTTAATCATTTGATATGACAAAAAATTGCCATTAGTACTAGAATACTGAGACTGCATAATGGTTTGCCACTATGAAAGGAAATGTCTCTAGAGCTTTGCCTGGGGGAGATCAGAGTCCTGTCAAAACATTCTATTCCATCAGATTAATCTCTTAAATATGTTAGAATACTTCCATTTATAGAACTCTCTTGTGACTTATAAGCAGTGATATTCAGGTACTGACAAATGGATTGATAAAATCTTTCTGTGGCTTGATAGAAACAGAGCAAGACAAGCTAGGCCTTTTTTTGGGCACTAGTTGTACAGGAATACATTGGTTTTAAGGGGCACAACCATTTCTCCTTTGAATTTCTATGATTTTATGATTCTCCCTTGCATCCTATGATTCTGAATGAATTTTTAAAATATTAGGCAGTGATATTATTTTTTTGAAATAGGAATATTTATTGTTTTACAAATATTGTATGGGATTGTGTTTATCATATACCTAGGGCATTAGCATCTGGAGACACATACTGTTATCTATTATTTGAAAATCACTGCACCAGGTATTATAGGAGATAATACACTTCACAATTCCACATAGCAACCAAAAAATTCCCAGATACTTCTTGATTAACCACCTTTTATTGCAATTAACATAAGTAGTGATCCTTTTCTCAAAAGTTATTTCTCTAAACATTCTAGCACAAAATTATATTAAGATTTTTCATTCAATATGGCAAAGATATTGGCCTACCTCCATGATGAGCCTATTAAAATTGTAGTAGAGGAATAAAAATGATGTTAGTAAAGAGACCTTTTATCTGGATTGTGGTAATAGTTGCACAAGTTTATATATATGTCAAAGCAGAACCAATTGTATACTTTAAAAAAGTGAAATTTAATATATTTCAATTATAGCTCAATGAAATTGTAAAAATCAAAATCATATTTGAGTTGAGACCATATTTGACTACCTCTTTTCTTCTGCAATATGTCCCAAGTTACCAAAACCTAGTTCGTTTTTCAGCAAAATAACAAGCTAGTGGTCCTATTGTGCCTTAAGGAAGGAGAAATGGAACAGTGTGTCTTCCATTCGGCAGGTATGGAATATATTTTGTAAATAATCTTTTAAAAAAGGAAAACTCACACCTTTGTAGTGTAATAAGCACATTGTAAATGTATTAATTCTCCATCTCTTGTAACCACTTGAGAACAGCTCTCTGTTCTTTTTTTTTGTGTGTGTGGTTTGGTTTTAATCTTTATATGAAACATTCTTTGGCTTGAATCTGAGGTTAAGCTTTTAATAATAAACCAGAGACACTAAGTGCATACATATATTTTACATCTTCTAATGTTTCAGTTATTTATTGCTCCATGACAAATGACCCCAAATTTCCTTGTGTAAACAATAATAATTATTTGTTTTACTCAAAAATTTGCATCTTGGGCAAGAGTCAGTGGAAACAAATCATGTTTGCTTCACAAGGTGTCACCTAGGCCAGCTCAACTACTGCAGACTGAAATCACATGAAGACTCCCTTGTTTACATTTTTGTAGTTGATGTTGGTAGTCAGCTGGGATGTCAGCTGGAGCTGTCTGTTACAGCACCTACATATGTCTGCTCTGTATCTTCATAGTATGCTAGCTGGTTTCCAAGAGTAAGCATTCTACAAAACCAGCTGGAAGCTGCTTATTAGTTATCTCTTGGTGTGTAACAAATTACCCCAAAACTTAGTGGAATGAAACTACAACACTTATTACCTCGCAGTTTCTTTGGGTCAGGAATCTGAACATGTTTTAACAGTGTCCACAGTGTGAGGGTCTCTCAGAGGCTATAACCAAGGTGTTAACTTGGGTTTTAGTCTTCCTAAGGTTTGACTGGAGATATTTCCTTCTAAGCTTGCTCACTTGGTTGTTGGCAGGATTGTTTCTAATAGGCTGTTGGACTCAAGGCCTTTGTTTCTCACTGGCTGTTGGCCAAAAGTCATCCTCAGTTCCTTGGTATGTGGGCCTCTGCAACATGGTAACTTGCTACATCAATGTGTGCATGCTGGGAAAGCAATAGAAAGTCCACTAAGACAGAAATCAAGTATTTTGTAATCTAATCATGAACATCACATCCCATCTCCTTTGTCACATTCTGTTCCTTAAATGCATATCACTAGGCCTAGCTCAGACTTGAGAGAAGATTGCACAGGTATATGAATACCAGATGAAGACCATCTTTGAAAGCTGTCTACCATAGCTATATTTCCTTTTATGACCGAATCTTAGAAATTATGTAACATTGCTTCTACTATTTTCTATTTGTCAAGGCAGGCACAAAGGTCTGCCCAGATTCAATACTGAACCGACCACTCTGTGAAAGAAATTTCAGTTCCCCATTAAATCAAGAGCATACTGGATGGAATGTATTATAGAGGCCACCTCTGGAAAATGCAATTATCCACACTTGGTAATTACAAATAGGCAAGGATTCATTCTTAGATCATATATTTTTGATTACTATTAACATTATAAAATGTAATATTTGAGTTATTTTTGTCTCCTTTTTCTTCTAGAAAATATATAGACCTTTCAAGAAAATGTGAAACTTCATTATATATTACAAAGAATATGAAAAAATCTATGAAATTATAAAAATATTTGAGATGACAAAAAAAATCTTGTTGTATGATGTCACAAAATACCCTAATGATCAGTCATAAGTCTTTTCACACAACCTCTGAATCTTCAATTATAAATTATGTTTTGAAAACATGCCTTGGTAATAGAAGATCTAAATTTTAATAATTTTTCCTCTACTTATTACATATATGACCTTAAGAAAATTATTTAATTCGAGGTTCAATTTCCTAATTAATAAAATAATAAATCATTAACTCATAGCATTTAAATGTGAAAATTAATGTGTTTATCTAATGTAGTTAGTAACTCATCAGTCTTGTATGGTGGTCCTTTGTAAGAGATGATGCCTACCTAGAGGTGCATACTTTGAATACTGGAATTTTGACTTTTAAACAAAGTGTGATTCACGAGGAGAATAACATCAACATAAGCATTTTCTTAAGAGATGTACTTAGGGTTTCAATGTAAGACTCCACTAAATGATTAATAAGTATGTCCAGGGTAGTGGTGTCTGTGAACTGATGGCTCTTCTTTAGTGCATCTCATGGTGTTCTTGACCCAAAATGATCTGAGATTTCAGCCTCTTTGTATACAGCTCTTATTTGTAAGTCAGATATTTTTTTTTGTTGCTTCTGTACTTTAAATTTAATTGGAGTATCCTCCGCAAATTTTTAGCTGTAACTTGAGAATTGTTGTGACTGCTTAAAGTTTCTCTCCCAACATTCTGTATTTGTATTCTCTTTTCTCTATTTACCATATCTTGCTCTAGAACAGTGGTTCTCAAACTATTGCTGCTGGACAGGTAGCATAAGCAAATCCTGGAAGCTTATTAGAAATGTAATTTTTCAGATTCCAGTTAGACCTATTTAATCAGAAACTCTGGGGGTAGGGACAAGACATTAGTGTTTTAAAAGCCCTTCGTGGTGATTCTGATCTATAATCAACTTTGACAGCCACTGATCTAGAATCCTCATTTTTTCTGCATGATCTGTGTTATTCTATAATCTGTAGCAGAGGGAAGAGCATTTCATTGTCCTTTTGGTGGAAAGGACTTTTCCACATGGAATTATTGTTGAAAATTGTTCTCCAAGGCATAGAGAATAAACATATGGACACCAAGGGGGATGGGATGAATTGGGAGATTGAGACTGACATATATACACTAATATGTATAAAATAGATAACTAATGAGAACCTGCTGTATAGCACAGGGAACTCTACTTCAATTCGCTGTACAGTAGAAACCAACACAACATTGTAAAACAACTATACCCCAATAAAAGAAAAAAAAAAAAGAAAATTGTTCCCCAGTTTTACAGAGACATGGTTGCTGTTAAAACAGTGCTCTAGAAAAAGTCGTTGTTTGCTTTATGTTAATTACCTATAGAACACAAATGTGGTTCAAAAAAACTACTGAGGAATTTTAAAAGCATTTATTTTTCTTTTTGAAAAATAAGTCTTATCTTTTAAAAATCTAATAACTGTGCATGTGGAGAGGTGGAGATATAGATTACACTATGCATGGTACAAAATTTAAAAAGATAAAAGGAGTTCATTAAAAAGTTATATTCACTCCCACTACATCCCATGACCACTAGGAATTCCCTTCTGAAAATAAATATGATTATCAGCATTTTATGTACAAGTTTTAAGGTGCTCTAAAAAATATAAATATGTATAACATATATTATTCATAACTATGTTAATATATGACATGTATTCATATATAACATATATTCATGCATGACATATGTGTTCGTATATAAACACGTTAGCATATTATATACTCTGTTACTATTCTTTTGTTAACTTAAAAATTGTAGAAGTTGTCATATTGTAGATGCAGAATTGTACATGTAGAATTGCATTATTACTGAGTTGGCCAAAAAGTTCCTTTGGTTTTAAATAAAAATAAGAGGCACATTTTTCATTTTCATGAAGAACTTTATTGAACAACGTATTCACTAACCAAATGAACTTTTTGGCCAACCCAATATTTTACTATTCTATTATAGAGTATTTAGAAATCCCTCGTTGATGAACATTTAGCATATTACCAATCTTTTGCTGTTATAAACCATTCTACAATGAATATCTTCATATGTTATGTTTGTTTACATAATAATGTGACATTATTTGTAGGTTAAAGTTCTAAAGGCATGAAAGGGTGAATGAATTGTTTATTCATTTTTAGTTTGGCTATATTGTTAAATTGTTTTGAATAAAAATTACACAATTTTCACACATTAAACAATACACAAGCAAAATACTTTTCCACACTCTTTTCAATAATGAGTTGTCAAATTTTTTGCTGTTTTTAGATAAAAACAGTTATATCATAGCTGTTTTAATTTCTATATCTGTTATTATGAGATTAAAATAATCTTATATGTTTAAAAAACATATATTTCCTTTTCTCTATATAACATATATTTTATATATCTTTTATATACATATATATTTTATATACATATATTTTATATATCTCTATATAACATACATATATTTTCTTTTCTCAGTTCTCTTCAGAACTGTGTTCTGAAGTCCTTTACCTATTTCCTTCTATGTCGATTTTTTCTTTTTTTTTTAACATCTTTATTGGAGTATAATTGCTTTACAATGGTTTGTTAGTTTCTGCTTTATAACAAAGTGAATCAGTTATACATATACATATATCCCCATATCCCCTCCTTCTTGCGTCTCCCTCCCTCCCACCCTCCCTATCCCACCCCTCTAGATGGACACAAAGCACCAAGCTGATCTCCCTGTGCTATGCGGCTGCTTCCTACTAGCTATCTATTTTACATTTGGTAGTGTATATATGTCCATGCCACTCTCTCACTTTGTCACAGCTTACCCTTCCCCCTCCCCATATGCTTAAGTCCATTCTCTAGTAGGTCTCTGTCTTTATTCCAATCTTGCCCCTAGGTTCTTCATGACATTTTTTTTTTCTTAGATTCCATATATATGTGTTAGCATACGGTATTTATTGTTCTCTTTCTGACTTACTTCACTCTGTATGAGAGACCCTAGGTCCATCCACCTCTCTACAAATAACTCAATTTCATTTCATTTTATGGCTGAGTAATATTCCATTGTATATATGTGCCACATCTTCTTTATCCATTCATCTGTTGATGGACACTTAGGTTGCTTCCATGTCCTGGCTATTGTAAATAGAGCTTCAATGAACATTTTGGTACATGTCTTTTTTTGAATTATGGTTTTCTCAGGGTATATGCCCAGTAGTGGGATTGCTGGGTTGTATGGTAGTTCTATTTCTAGTTTTTTAAGGAACCTCCATACTGTTCTCCATAGTGGCTGTATCAATTTACATGCCCACCAACAGTGCAAGAGGGTTCCCTTTTCTCCACACCCTCTCCAGCATTTATTGTTTGTAGATTTTTTGATGATGGCCATTCTGACCAGTGGGAGATGATATCTCATTGTAGTTTTGATTTGCATTTCTCTAATGGTTAATGATGTTGAGCATTCTTTCATGTGTTTCTTAGCAATCTGTATATCTTCTTTGGAGAAATGTCTATTTAGGTCTTCTGTCCATTTTTGGATTGGGCTGTTTGTTTTTTTGATATTGAGCTGCATGAGCTGCTTGTAAATTTTGGAGATTAATCCTTTGTCAGTTGCTTCATTTGCAAATATTTTCTCCCATTCTGAGGGTTCTCTTTTCGTCTTGTTTATGGTTTCCTTTGCTGTGCAAAAGCTTTGAAGTTTCATTAGGTCCCATTTGTTTATTGTTATTTCCATTTCTCTAGGAGGTGGGTCAAAAAGCATCTTGCTGTGATTTATGTCATAGAGTGTTGTGCCTATGTTTTCCCCTAAGAGTTTGATAGTGTCTGGCCTTACATTTAGGTCTTTAATCCATTTTGAGTTTATTTTTGTGTGTGGTGTTAGAGAGTGTTCTAATTTCATACTTTTACATGTAACTGTCCAGTTTTCCCAGCACCACTTATTGTAGAGGCTGTCTTTTCTCCCCTGTATATTCTTGCCTCCTTTATCAAATATACGGTGACCATATTTGCATGGGTTAATCTCTGGGCTTTCTATCCTGTTCCATTGATGAATATTTCTGTTTTTGTGCCAGTACCATACTGTCTTGATTACTGTAGCTTTGTAGAATAGTCTGAAGTCAGGGAGCCTGATTCCTCCAGCTCCGTTTTTCTTTCTCAAGATTGCTTTGGCTCTTCGGGGTCTTTTGTGTTTCCATACAGATTGTGAATTTTTTTGTTTTAGTTCTGTGAAAAATGCCAGTGGTGGTTTGATAGGGATTGCATTGAATCTGTAGACTGCTTTGGGTAGTAGAGTCATTTTCACAAAGTTGATTCTTCCAATCCAAGAGCATGGTATATCTCTCCCTCTATTTGTATCATCTTTAATTTCTGTCATCAGTGTCTTATAATTTTCTGCATACAGGTCTTTTGTCTCCTTAGGTAGGTTTATTCCTAGATATTTTATTCTTTTTGTTGCAATGGTAAATGGGAGTGCTTTCTTAATTTCACTTTCAGATTTTTCATAATTAGTGTATAGGAATGCCAGAGATTTCTGTGCATTAATTTTGTATCCTGCAACTTTATCAGATTCATTGATTAGCTCTAGTAGTTTTCTGGTAGCATCTTTAGGATTCTCTATGTATAGTATCATGTCATCTGTAAACAGTGACAGCTTTACTTCTTCTTTTCCAATTTTGGATTCCTTTTATTTCTTTTTCTTCTCTGATTGCTGTAGCTAAAACTTCCAAAACTATATTGAATAATAACAGTGAGAGTGGGCAACCTTGTCTTGTTCCTGATCTTAGAGGAAATGGTTTCAGTATTTCACCATTGAGGATGATGTTGGCTGTGGGTTTGTCATATATGACCTTTATATTTTGAGGAAAGTTCCCTCTATGCCTATCTTCTGGAGGGTTTTTATCATAAATTGGTGTTTAATTTTGTCAAAAGCTTTCTCTGTATCTATTGAGATGATCATATGGTTTATCTCCTTCAATTTATTAATATGGTGTATCATATTGATTGATTTGCATATATTGAAAAATCCTTGCATTCCTGGGATAAACCCCACTTGATCATGGTGTATGATCCTTTTAATGTGCTGTTTGATTCTGTTTGCTAGTATTTTGTTGAGGATTTTTACATCTATGTTTATCAGTGATATTGGCCTGTAGTTTTCTTTCTTTGTGACATCTTTGTCTGGTTTTGGTATCCAGGTGATGGTGGCCTCGTAGAATTAGTTTGGGAGTGTTCCTCCCTCTGCTATATTTTTGAAGAGTTTGAGAAGGATAGGTGTTAGCTCTTCTCTAAATGTTTGATAGAATTCTCCTGTGAAGCCATCTGGTCCTGGGCTTTTTTTGGTTGGAAGATTTTAAATCACAGTTTCAATTTCAGTGCTTGTGATTTGTCTGTTCATATTTTCTAGTTCAGTCTTGGAAGTTTGTGCATTTCTAAGAATTTGTGCATTTTTTCCAAGTTGTCTAGTTTATTGTGATAGAGTTGCTTGTAGTAATCTCTCATGATCCTTTGTATTTCTGCAGTGTCAGTTGTTACTTCTCCTTTTTCATTTCTAATTCTGTTGATTTGAGTCTTCTCCCTTTTTTTCTTGATGAGTCTGGCTAATGGTTTATCACTTTTGTTTATCTTCTCAAAGAACCTCTTTTAGTTTTATTGATCTTTGCTATCATTTCCTTCATTCCTTTTTCATTTATTTCTGATCTGATCTTTATGATTTCTTTCCTTCTGCTAACTTTGGGTTTTTTTTTGTTCTTCTTTCTCTAATTGCTTTAGGTGTAAGGTTAGGTTCTTTATTTGAGATGTTTCTTGTTACTTAAGGTAGGGTTGTGTTGCTATAAACTTCCCTCTTAGAACTGCTTTTGCTGCAGGCTGTACGTTTTCGGTCATCCTGTTTTCAGTGTCATTTGCTTCTAGGTATTTTTTTGATTTCCTCTTTGATTTTTTCAGTGATCTCTTGGTTATTAAGTAGTGTATTGTTTAGCCTCCACGTGTTTGTATTTTTTACAGATCTTTTCATATAACTGATATCTAGTCTCGTAGTGTTGTGGTCAGAAAAGATGCTTGATATGGTTTCAGTTTTCTTAAATTTACCAAGGCTTGTTTTGTGACCCAAGGTATGATCTATCCTGGAGAATGTTCCATGAGCACTTGAGAAGAATATGTATTCTGTTGTTTTTGGATATTGTTTTTGATACTTGGACAAATACCAATTAAGTCCATCTTGTTTAATGTATCATTTAAAGCTTGTTTTTCCTTATTTATTTCCATTTTGGATGATCTGTCCATTGGTGAAAGTGGGGTGTTAAAGTCCCCTACTATGATTGTGTTACTGTCAATTTCCCCTTTTATGGCTGTTAGTATTTGCCTTATGTATTGAGGTGCTCCTGTGTTGGGTGCATAAATATTTACAGTTGTTATATCTTCTTGGATCGATCCCTTGATCATCATGTAGTGTCCTTCTTTGTCTCTTGTAATAGTCTTTATTTCAAAGTCTATTTTGTCTGATATGTGAATTGCTACTCCAGCTTTCTTTGGATTTCCCTTTGCATGGAATATTTTTTTCCATCCCCTCACTTTCAGTCTGTATGTGTTCCTAGGTCTGAAGTGGATTTCTTGTAGACAGCATATATACGGGTCTTGTTTTTGTATCCATTCAGCCATTCTGTGTCTTTTGGTTGGAGCATTTAATCTATTTACCTTTAAGGTAATTATCAATATATATGTTCCTGTTACCATTTTCTTAATTGTTTCAGGTTTGTTATTGTAGGTCTTTTCCTTCTCTTGTGTCTCCTGCCTAGAGAAGTTCCTTTAGCATTTGTTGTAAAGCTGGTTTGGTGGTGCTGAATTCTCTTAGCTTTTTCTTGTCTGTAAAAGTTTTAATTTCTCCATGAAATCTGAATGAGATCCTTGCTGGGTAGAGTAATCTTGGCTGTAGGTTTTTCTCCTTCATCACTTTAAATAAGTCCTGTCACTCCCTTCTGGCTTGCAGAGTTTCTGCTGAAAGATCAGCTGTTAATCTTAAGGGGATTCCCTTGTGTGTTATTTTTCCCTTGCTGCTTTTAATATTTTTTCTTTGTATTTAATTTTTGATAGTTTGATTAATATGTGTGTTGGTGTTTCTCCTTGGATTTATCCTGTATGGGACTCTCTGTGCTTCCTGGACTTGATTAACTATTTCCATACCCATATTAGGGAAGTTTTCAACTATATAATCTCTTCAAATATTTTCTGAGTCCCTTTCTTTTTCTCTTCTTCTTCTGGGACCCGTATAAGTCGAATGTTGGTGCGTTTAATGTTGTCCCAGAGGTCTCTGAGACTGTCCTCAGTTCTTTTCATTCTTTTTTCTTTATTCTGCTCTGCAGTAGTTATTTCCACTATTTTTCTTCCAGGTCACTTATCTGTTCTTCTGCCTCAGTTATTCTGCTATTGATCCCTTCTAGAGAATTTTTAATTTCATTTATTGTGTTGTTCATCACTGTTTGCTCTTTAGTTCTTCTAGGTCTTTGTTAAGTGTTTCTTGTATTTTCTGTATTCTATTTCCAGGATTTTGGGTCATCTTTACCATCATTATTCTGAATTCTTTTTCAGGTAGACTGCCTATTTCCTCTTCATTTGTTAGGTCTGGTGGGTGTTTACTTGCTCCTTCATCTGCTGTGTGTTTTTCTGTCTTCTCATTTTGCTTAACTTACTGGGTTTGGGGTCTTCTTTTCACAAGCTGCAGGTTCGTAGCTCCCATTGTTTTTGGTGTCTGTCCCCAGTGGCTAAGATTGGTTCAGTGGGTTGTGTAGGCTTCCTGGTGGAGGGGACTAGTGCCTGTGTTCTGATGGATGAGGCTGGGTCTTGTCTTTCTGGTGGGCAGGTCCATGTCTGGTGGTGTGTTTTGGGGTGTCTGTGGCCTTATTATGATTTTAGGCAGCCTCTCTGGTAATGGATGGGGTTGTGTTCCTATCTTGCTAGTTGTTTGGCATAGGGTGTCTTGCACTGTAGCTTGCTGGTCGTTGAGTGAAGCTGGGTCTTGGCATTGAGATGGAGAACTCTCGGAGATTTTTGCTATTTGATGTTACGTGGAGCTGGGAGGTCTCTGGTGGACCAGTGTCCTGAACTTGGCCCTTCCATCTCAGAGGCACAGCCTTGATGCCTGGCTGGAGCACCAATAGTCTTTCATCCACATGGCTAAGAATAAAAGGGAGAAGAAATAGAAAGGAAAGGAAAGGAAAGAAAGAAAGAAAGGAAGGAAGGAAGAATGGAAGGAAGGAAGAAAAAAAGATAAAGTAAAATAAAGTTATTAAAATAAAAAATTTTTAAAAATTATTAAGAAAAAATTTTTAGAAAGTTAAAAAAAAAAAAAGGGACAGACTGAACCCTAGGACAAATGGCAAAAGCAAAGCTATACAGACAAAATCACACACAGAAGCATACACATACACACTCACAAAAAGAGAAAAAGGGAAAAATATATATATACCTTACTCCCAAGGTCCACCTCCTCTATTTGGGATGATTCGTTGTCTATTCAGGTATTCTACAGATGCAGGGTACATCAAGTTGATTGTGGAGATTTAATCCGCTGCTTCTGAGGCTGCTGGGAGAGATTTTCCTTTCTCTTCTTTTTTCGCACAGCTCTCGGGGTTCAGCTTTGGATTTGGACCCGCCTCTGCGTGTAGGTTGCCTCAGAACATCTGTTCTTCGCTCAGACATGATAGGGTTAAAGGAGCAGCTGATTCAGCGGCTCTGGCTCACTCAGGCCGAGGGGAGGGAGGGGTATGGATGCGGGGCGAGCCTGCGGCAGCTGAGGCCAGCGTGACATTGCAGCCCCCTGTGACGCGCCGTGCGTTCTCCTGGGGATGTTGTCCCTGGATCATGGGACCCAGGCAGTGGCGGGCTGCACAGGCTCCCGGGAGGGGAGATGTGGATAGTGACCTGTGCTCGCACACAGGCTTCTTGGAGGTGGCAGGAGCAGCCTTAGTGTCCCATGCCCGTCTCTGGGGTCCGCGCTTTTAGCCGCGGCTCACGCCCGTCTCTGGAGCTCCTTTAAGCGGCACTGTTAATCTCCTCTGATTGCACACCAGGAAACAAAGAGGCAAGAAAAAGTCTCTTGCCTCTTCAGCAGCTCGACTTTTCCCCAGACTCCCTCCTGGCTAGCTGTGGCACCCTGACCCCTTCAGGCTTTGTTCACGTTCCCAACCCCAGTGCTCTCCCTGGGATCTGACCTCTGAAGCCCGAGCTTCAGCTCCCAGCCCCCGCCCGCCTAGGCCGGTGAGCAGACAAGCCTCTAGGGATGGTGAGAGCTGGTCGGCACCGATCCTCTGTGCGGGAATCTCCCCGCTTTGCCCTCCCTCAGCCCTGTTCCTGCGCTCTCCTCCGTGGTTCCGAAGCTTCCCCCCTCCGCCACCTGCAGTCTCTGCCTGCGAAGGGGCTTCCTAGTGTGTGGAAACCTTTCCTCCTTCACGGCTCCCTCCCACTGGTGCGGTCCCGTCCCTGTTCTTTTGTCTCTGTTTTTTTTTTTCTTTTGCCCTACCCAGGTAAGTGTAGAGTTTCTTGCCTTTTGGGAGGTCTGAGGTCTTCTGCCAGCGTTCAGTAGGTGTTCTGTAGGAGCTGTTCCACATGTAGATGTATTTCTGGTGTATTTGTCGAGAGGAAGGTGATCTCCGCGTCTTATGCTTCTGCCATCTTGAAGCTCCTCTGGTTTAATTTTTGATTTGTAAAAGACCTTTATGCATTAGGAAAAGTAGCTTTATGGAGTGTTAATTATTTCCCCCCCCCTTTTTTTTTGTTATTTGACTTCATTAATGATGGTTTTTTTGCCATGCAGCCCTGTATTTTTAAGTACCCAACTTTGCCTACATTTTATAATTGTCTTTTCTCATGTAATCTGTACTCTGAATATTTTTATTTTGTGTGTGTTTATTTCATCTATTTTGAAGGTTAACATTTCACTTTTCATTCCTTTAATGTTTACCTTTATGTAACATAGGTTCCCTATTTCTTTTACTTTATCTATTGACACTTTCTGAAACATATGCTTGAAGCATTCTCTGAATCTCCTCTCATTCTGTTTTCATCCATCACTTAACTTTAGTTGATTTTCTTTCTATTTATTTTTGTTTGTTTACTTTAAATCTTCAAATATGGATATGTTACTTTTGTTTCTAGCAGTATGGCAATGCTAGAAATTTATTTTGAAAAACAAGATCATGTAATTTCTGCATAAATATAACAGCCCCCCTCCTCTAAGTGCATAGTTAAGCTTGAAATATAAAAATGCCACAGTGAGAAACAAGAATGATAAGCTATCTCAGAAGTAAAATCTATCCAGTGAACTTGCCTACCTTGGTAACTATTTGGACTGGGACTATTTCTTTTCTCAAGAGAAGAATGAACTTGAAAATGGTATCTACCTGTTAGAAATTTTCCTGTCTTATTATGACCTCTAGATGAAAAATTATCTCCCTTGAGAATATTTAAGGGCATGGCTTTCTTATTTCAAAGTTGAAGTTTGACTTTATCTGATATTATTAGCACAGATAATATTAAGTCTGACCACAAATTAAGATGGCTCAGAACTTATGGTGGCACAGAGAACCTACCAAAAGAAAATACAAATATTTTCAAGTGTGACATATCCTTAGCTCAGATTACATAGCATTCCCTAGTATAAAAATCCAATGACTCAATGACATGAACTCACAGTCCAAAATTGGGGAAGGGGGTATGGGGAAAGCCACTATGACTTTCAGTGGAAAAAATACTTCACCAAAACATGAGACTCATACTCTTAGAAATCTAAATAATTGAAGTATTAAATATAAAATATGAAGTTAATATAGTAAGGTATTTAAATAAAATAGAAGGGAAAAGTTGATTTAAATAAAAGACAAGGCACATATGAAATTAGCAAAATAGAATTATAGAAGTGAAAAATAAAATGTTTAAGTTTAAAACTCAGTGGATGAGTAAACTGCAGATTAGACAGAATTGAAGGAGAAATTAGTGAACTAGAAAATAGTTCTGAAGAAATTACCCAGAATGAAGCATAGAAAAAGAAGTTTGAAAAAAGAAGAGGGGGTTAGGAAATATTTGAGGATAAAATAGGAAGACCTATGCTTTTCCTTATTTTAATATACCTATTATTTTTCATATTCTTTTCCATTATAGGTTATTACAAGTTATTGAATATAGTTCCCTATGCTGTGTAGGTCCTTGTTGTTTATCTGTTTCATATATACTAGTATGTATCCATTAATCCTAAATCTCTAATTTATCCCTCCCTCCACCTTTTCCCTTTAATAACCATTAGTGTGTTTTCTGTGTCTGTGAATCTATTTCTGTTTTGTAAATAAGTTAATTTGTATCATATTTTTAGATTTCATATATAAGTGATATCATATGATATTTGCCTTTGTGTGACTTACTTCACTTACTGTGAAAATCTCTAGGTCCATCCATGTTGCTGCAAATGACATTTCATTCTTTTTTGTGGCTAGTAATATTCCATTGTGTGTGTGTGTGTGTGTGTATATATATATATATATATATATATATATATATATACCACATTTTCTTTATCTGTTCATATGTTGATGGATATTTAGGTTGCTTCCATGTCTTGGCTATTGTAAATAGTGCTGCTATGAACATTGGGATGCATGTATCTTTTCAAATTAGAGTTTCCATATTTTCCAGATATCTGCTCAGGAGTGGGATTGCTGGATCATATGGCAACTCTACTTTTAGTCTTTTAAGGAACCACCATATTGTTCTACATAGTGGCTGCAGCAATTTACATTCTGACCAACAGTGTAGGAGGGTTCCCTTTTCTCCACACCTTCTCCAGCATTGATTGTAGGCTTTTTAATGATGGCCATTCTGACCAATGTGAGGTGATACCTTATTGTAGTTTTGATTTGCATTTCTCTAATAATTTGTGATATTGAGCATCTTTTC
The DNA here is from genome assembly GCF_963924675.1 of Phocoena phocoena. Classification (NCBI taxonomy): domain Eukaryota; kingdom Metazoa; phylum Chordata; class Mammalia; order Artiodactyla; family Phocoenidae; genus Phocoena; species Phocoena phocoena. Next base: position 42,310,370 of record NC_089224.1, on the reverse strand, counting down.
ATGTGCCTCTTGGCCATCTGTATGTCTTCTTTGGATAAATGTCTTTTTAGGTCTTCTGCCCATTTTTGATTGGGTTGTTTTTTTGATATTGAGCTGTATGAGCTGTTTGTATATTTTGGAAATTAAGCCCCGTTCATCACATCATTTGCAAATATTTTCTCCCATTCTGTAGGTTGTCTTTTTGTTTTGTTTATGGTTTCCTTTGCTAGGCAAAACCTTATAATTTTGATTAGGTCCCATTTGTTTATTTTTGCTTTTTTTTCTTTTGCCTTAGGAGACTGGCCTAAGAAACCATTGCTATGATTTCTGTCAGAGAATTTTTTGCCTTTGTTCTCTTCTAAGAGTTTTATGGTGTCATGTCTTATATTTAAGTGTTTAATCATTTTGAGTTAATTTTTGTGTATGGTGTGTGGGAGCATTCTAACTTCATTGCTTTACATGTGGCTCTCCAGCTTTCCCAACACCACTTGCTGAAGAGACTGTCTTTTCTCCATTGTACGTTCTTGCCTCCTTTGTCAAAGATAAATTGACCATTAATCTTGTGTGGATTTATTTCTGGGATCTCTATTCATTCCATTGATCCATATGTCTGTTTTTGTGCCAATACCATGCTGTTTTGATTATTGTAGCTTTGTAGTATTGTCTGAAGTCTGGGATGGTTATGCCTCCAGCTTTGTTTTTTTCCTGCAGGATTGCTTTGTCAATTCCAGGTCTTTTGTGGTTCCAGATAAATTTTAGGATTATTTGTTCAAGTTTTGTGAAAAATGTCATGGGTAAGTTGATAGGGATCATATTAAATCTGTAGTTTGCTTTGGATAGTATGGCCATCTTAACAATATTCTTCCAATCCAAGAGTATGGGGTATCTTTCCATTTCTTTGAATCACCTTCAGTTTCTTTTATTAATGTTTTAGAGTTCTCAGCATATGTCTTTTGCCTCCTTGGAGAGGTTTATTCCTAAGTATTTTATTTTATTTTTTGATACAATTTTAAAGTGGATTTTTTTTCTGATATTTCATTATTAGTGTAAAGAAATACAACAGATTCTGTATGTTAATCTTGTATCCTGCTACCTTGCTGAATTTATCAGTTCTAGCAGTTTTTGTGTGGTGTCTTTAGGGTTTTCTGTATATAGTATCATGTCATCTGCATGTGATTTTACCTCTTCCCTTTCCATTTTGATAACTTTTATTTCTTTTTCTTTCTGATAGCTGTGGCTAGGACTTCCAATACTTTGTTGAGTAGAAGTGGTGAGAGTGGGTATTCTTTTCTTGTTTCAGATTTTAGCAGGAAGGCTTTCAGCTTCTTACTGTTGAGTATTATGTTGGCTCTGAGTTTATCACAAATAGCTTATATTATGCTAAGATATATTCCCTCTATGCCCTCTTTGGTAAGAGTTTTTATCATGAATGGATGTTGAATTTTGTCAAATGCTGTTTTCTGTGTCTTTTGAGATGATCATGTGTTTTTTTGACTTTTCTTCTGTTGATGTTGTATATCATATTGATTTGCATATGTTGAACCACCCATATAACCCTGGGTTGAATCCAACTTGATCATGGTGTATGATCCTTTTTATGTGTTGTTGGACTTGGTTTGCTAATACTTTGTTAAGGATTTTTGCATCTATATCATCAAATATATTAGCTTGTAATTTTCTTTTTTGTGGTGTCTTTGTCTGGTTTTGGTATCAGGGTGATGACGGCTTCAGAGAATGACTTTGGGAGTGTTCCCTGTAGGAGGTACTTTTAATTTGCCAGGTCTGAGGTAACAGAAATGACTGATATACTTTCTGTCCCTGAAGACCTGAGAATTTCATGCTTCATAATGAGAAACTCATAGATACTATAATTTTTAAAAAGGGAGGGGGCAACAAAGTAAAAGTGAGAAGAGGGAGTAAAACAGAAAAACAAAAGTATAGAAAGATGGAGAAATGTGGAGTAGAGAATCAGCTTTTGAAAGAGCCTTGTTCCACAAGACAGTCCCTGACATGGTCAGTGCAGCAGATATTATAAACCCATACAAAACTCATTAATTGTGCCCTTAGCCTTCTTTCATTTTTTCTCAGAAAATCATGGATTGGGATTAACATTCCAGTTTTATGAAGTGAGTCTAGAAGCATAAAATAATGTAGTGAACATTAGCTCTAAAGAAAGCAATGCTACATTGAGGTTTAATTTAGGCTAAATCTTTTTAGGGTAACAAATGTATTTATTTCTAAAATGATCCAAATAAAGCTTACCTGCTATGAAATTCTGGGACACATTTTGCCTAAAATTTCATTCTAAATTTCCTCTCCATTTCCATAAGTATTATTTTCATTTCCTTTCAGTATACAAGATATTGCCAGGTTAGGAAAGAGAAGGTCAGATGATTTGTTGAAGACCATACAGTTCACCAGCTACAAGTTCTGTTTTTTCTTTACTGTCATTTAATGCCACCCCGCCCACATACAAGTTCTCAAAACACCTAACACACACACACACACATACACACACACACACACACACACGACTGGGAATTTGTACTACTGAATCTTTACCTACGAGAAATAAAAATTTATGTTCACACACACGAAATGTGGATATTTATAAATATTTCATTCATAATTGCCCCAAATTGGAAATAATGAGAATGTCCTTCAACTGGGGAATGAATGAACAAACTGTGGTATATCCCTACAATAGAAAAATCACTTGACGATAAAAGGGAGAAAGCTACAATACAATAACATGGTTGAACTCAAATGTCATATTCCAAGGGAAAGAAGCCAGACTCAAATAGCTACATGCTATATATTTGGTCTGACTAGATAATTTGTAGGAACCAGTGCAAAATGGAAATATGGAGCCTATTGTTCAAAAATTAAGACTTTCAGTATAATGACAGCAGAGCATTAAACAGAGCACAGGGCCTTTCTAAGTGCAGGGTCCTGTGTGATTCCCTAGGTTGGAATCCCATGAAGCTGGCACTGACTATATCATTTCATTACTGTGACATTCTCAAAAGGCAAATCTCCAGGGAAAGAAAAGAGATCAGTTGTTGCCAGGGGCTAGAGTGAGGGGGAGAAGTTCACTACAAAAGACATAAAAGAATACAGGAGGATGATCAGACTGTTACCTGTCTTACTAGGCCTGGTGGCTACAAAATAATATGTGTATGTCAAAATTTATAAAACTGGCCATTAAAAAGGGAAAAATTTTTCTATGTAAATTATATAAATCTGACTTTTAAAAACCTACAATATAAAAAAGTGTATATTAACATTTTATTGAAGAGGGGTTACAGATAATTCCAGAGAAATGTAGACATCATACAACTAACAGAAACAAAATATAATGGAAAGGGCAGGGTTAATGACCTGGGTTGGAATATCATCTTGGCTTCTTATAAGCAGGATGAAATAGCTTTGGTCACTTAAGCTCTTTGAGCCACAATTTCATTATCTCTAAAATAGGATGGCAATAGTAAGTCAAACTTATAGAATGCTTATAAGGATCAAATAAGGTAATGTATGTAAAAAGGTTTTGCAAAATTATGATATTAAAGCACTCTCAGATTATTATCAGCAGTGGTAGTAAAAGCACAAACTTAACATCACCTTTTTTCCCTCAGATTTAAAGATTGGTCATTCATTGTGCACACTACTGATTCAGAAAAGACAACTGAAATCACAAATTCACTTTAGCAGTGTTCTATAGAGGTATAATTTAATATATAACACATTTGAAACCTGGAGAGAATTACTTATTTTCACAGTCAAAGGGATATTGTCTTTGGAAGGAATCAATTTTCTACCTGGAGAACTATATTTCTCAATGTAGGGGGTATTTTCCTCCCTATGGCTAAAATGAATGTACAAACCAATATCATTCTTTTATTTTACTTTTAAGTTCTGGTGCCGACTTTTGACAGTTTTGGAATTTTCAAATAGTATAAATAGTATGACAAAACAGTAATTGATTATAAATGTATACACAGTTTAAATAGTTAAAATTTGCACTGTTAATACAATTCTTGAGATACTTTTCATAGAAATGTAACCAGCTATACAATAACACATGTAAATACTGGCAAATATACAGCTTAAAAAATTATTGTATGGCAAGTTCTATAACCAGACATACAACTCATATGCTTTTAACTTAACTAAGGAGAGGAAGGGAATAGAGTTCAGAGTTGCTTTATGTCCCCTTTGCACCTGATAAGAATGTACCTGCCATATAGCAGCTCCTCATCACACTGCGATATAATTGTTTATTTAGTACGTATTGGTTACTGTCCGGTGTATAAACTGATCAATGGCAAGGTATGAGCCTTATTTATTTCTGTTTTTCAGCTGTGATACCTTTTGCTAGCTGTATTTGTTGTATTTGTTTAATGATTTTTGCTTTCAAGGTAAGGAAAACCAGGTATAATAACATTGGTGGTCAGAGTGGCAAATTGGAGTGGACACTGAATAGTGTCAGAATACTGTTCCAGCTCTGTTTTCTTATTAGATATGCAACATTGAATATGAGACTTAACCTTTGTTGAACTTCTGTTTTCTGAACAGTTCAGTGCCAAGAAAAATACTTGACTTGCAGCAATCTCTGAGTAAATATCAACTTCTTTCCCTAACACATCATGATGGACTACTTCACAGGAGTGTTAAAATGGTCAAGTGTAATAATGGCTGTGAAATGTAAAAATACTTTATTTTTATGTAAAGCTCTATTCCGAAATGGAGAGATAGAAAGGCTGTTGTCCTCTTGAGAAAGAAGACTGTGACCACTAGCACAACTTCTGTTACCAACCAGCTAAATTACCTTGGATAAACTTTATAATATCTTTGGATTTTTACTATAAAATGAGGGGTTCTAAATTTAGTTCTAAATTCCAAAATATTTATTTCAGTTAAACAGTGAAATATATTTTATAGTTTAAAAGGCTAAATACACATTTTATATAATGCTATTTGCCTCTAGTTGAAAATATGTAACTGGACACCTAATTAGAAAACTCAATATTAAGATTGGTGAAACATAAACTAGTTTAGAGATTCCACTTTCAAACATTTTCAGACTTCGCTGTAGTACACCAAGAAATGATTTTGTAGGATTAAAACCTTTTGGTTCTTGTCAGCACATTATAAAGTAACACAGACTTTGTTTTGCTTTAGTTTTTATCAAAAAACAAATGAATGGCAATGAAAGAGAAAGAAATATACCAGGAGAACTTTTTTGCATTGTTATGTGTGGGTTTTTCTTTTTTGTTATTGTTGGTGATGTTGCCAGTTTGCTCCTATGTTTGTTTTTGCATCCTTAAACTTCTGTTGATGTTACAGAATTGGTATTTTGTCTCAATCATATTATAAAAATCCGTAAAAGCAGGCTCATGGGTTATATATAATTTTTCAAATCCCTACACCAGCTAGACAGTGTCTTACACTTAGTAGTTGCTTAATAGATGTGCATAGGTTGACTGATTTAAATCTGATGTCTGTATAATTAATCATACTTTTTTGAGTATCGATCCATGATTGTCTCAGGTAAAGGACAGGCTAGACAGAGTCAACAAACTTCCTAAATTTCACGGCAGAATTTAAAAACAAAACTGCTTCAAATTATTTGAGATTATAATGAGCTATAATCGATTACAGTTATTCATTGTTGGACATCTAGGTCTATTATACAGTCCAGTGTAAGTGTAATTGCCTTATTATAATGATACAAGGAGAACTTCATAGAGATAAGACTAATGCATCTTCCCTAGACAATTATAGTCTCTTGTCCATTAGCCAGAATGAAGTAAATTCTGTTTCCATCAGTCACAACTTCTGACTCTGGAAGGATGGGTTGGGGGTAGGGGGACAAGATCTGATGCTCATGAGTCATTCCTCCTTTGGCTGGGCTCCAGTAACTAAGAGAAGCAAAAACTCATTGTGAATTGTGTCCTTCGCACTTCATAATCAATTACACTTTACTGATAATAAGCATGATGTCTTGCTTTTGCCTCAGTCTGAGTGACCAGTTACCTTCTAGAAGTGATCTCTTTGCCACATGGAAGCCCTCATTTTGGGCACCTTAATTAACTTTCCAAGGACTTAACAATCTGACTTAATCAGTTGATGTGATTCTTTTAAATTGCACAATCAGTATCATCTCATTTCATTAATTTGGCTTAATTATTGCACTTGCTCCTTAGAAAGTTTAGATTACTTTTAAGTGAACTGAGGAACTTGTCTTTATTGGTTTTCACTAGCATTTTAGTTTGTTCATATAATCTTAAACAAAACTTAAATTTGCCGAATATAATTTTCAAACTTTCAGTGTCATTAACGTCGACAGTCGTTGTTAAAAATATTGATAAGTTGATTTCAGAAAACACCTTCTACTCAATTATAAATTGTATCAAGTAACTAATTTTTGGTAATGACCATGAATTAAAACATTGCACAGTGAAATGCGTAGGAGCGTACTTTTAAGAACAGACAGTTCATACTTTGGAATATCAGGGCAAAGGCTTTGATGGCTCATAGTAATACAAATGTCCAGATTGTAGTTTAAGGCATGACCTTTATTATGCATAAGTATTTTTTTCTTTGTGAGAAATAACTTTGCACATAAAATTTTATTTTATTTTCAGGCTTTGTTTGACTACAATACATCTTTTACTGAATCCTTATTACTAGGATGAACACAAGTGAATAAGTCAAGAAAGTGGTTTGACTTAGCAAATCTGTAAAGTTATTACATGATTAGGAGGGATTTATGTATTCCATAATCTAGCCTGCAGAAGACAGTGTGATTTGTTCCATCTAAATTATTTAATAAAATCTACATTCTCAAAATGTATTCTGACTTTAAAATATTCCCATTTTTTTCTAATCTTTGGGAGTGTAACTTAGGGAAGGAACATGGACTTGTGTTTTAGATAGTTATTTAAATGCTGCCTCCAATTTCTGGGCCTTGAACGAGTAATTCAGTCTTTCGGAGCTTCAATTATTTCATTTGTGGGAAGAATATAGAATATGAACTCCACAGCATTATTGTCAGAAGAGTGATGGCATATGTAAGATGCCCAGCACAGTGCCATGTATATAGTCAATACCCAATTAACATCACTTCCTTCCTTTAACTGGGGTTTCCTATTTCCTGGTTTTATTGATCTATTCACATAAGATGGTTGTGTAAGTTTTGCAAATTATTACGAAGTACATTTTTATCAGTTGGCTGAGAAAGCAGGAGTTACCATCCCTTTTATTTCTGGAATAATTCTATCCTCTTAGCTATAAAAATAGAAAGAAAGGACTGTTATAATTATCAGCTGAAAGTATGTAAGACACTTTGAGGAGTTCAAGCATCTCTATTCTGGATCTGTTGGGAAGATTTTGGTCTGCCTTTTCCTCACCTTCCTTTGGCCTTCATTGTACACTTAAACAATTAGAGTCACCACAGGTTGCAGAAAAATATAAAAAGAACAAACAGTCCTAGCTCTGGAAGCATTCACTTTTTTGACTATTGTTGATAGAATCCCAAATTACCTGGCAGTAGGAAGTTGGTTTTCTCGATAAACAGATTAGCATGCAAGAAGTTTAATAGGAAGTCTCTTAGATTCAATACTTGAGAAAGGAAGAGAAGAGAAGAGAAGGGAAGGGGAGGGGAGGGGAGGGGAGGGAGCAGACCAGGCAGAGGGAGAAGTTGAGTAACAACTCATTTCAAGGGAAATATCAGATGACCCCACAAGAGAGCTCTAGCTGTCCCATGGGGTTCAGTGACTGGTACTTTATATGCATGTAATGATCAGTCATTGGATGCAAAATATTTGACAAGGAGTATAATCTTGAACAAGGCAGCACCTCTCAGTTGAGGCAATAACCCAAAGGGGGTTGGGAACTGAGAACTGTCTCCTGGTACACCACCAGCAGCTGGAAAAATAAATCCTTCATTATTGAAGGGGGATCAGTGTGACACACCATGTTGGCTTTTTGGCTTTTACCTATGTGATGATTTAAACATCCTCAATCCCTCAATATATGTACATAACAACCTTCATTCATTTCTTTTGCTTATCTTTGTTGGCTCATCAATTCAGAAATACCAGACTCCCCTGAGTCTTGATTTACTGTCTGCTCATAGTGTAGGTATATCTCATCTCCCAAAAGATAGGCCCTGAGTTCTTCATTTTGCAAGAGATGCTGAGTTAAGTTTTGCCCAAAATACCTCAGTAATACAACCACCCATGCTTCAACAAAATAACAAAGTAGGTTATGCTTCTCTGCCCTCATATTTATTTACTAAATCTTTGTGTGTGTGTGTGTGTGTGTGTGTGTGTGTGTGTGTAGAAAGAAAAATTGAAGATAATCTTTCATCAGATTGTGTTTACCAGTGGATAAAAATCCCAGGTGGTAGATGCAGATATATGGTTGTTTTATTCAGTGCAATAGATAGTTCAAACTAGTATGTATTAGTTCCCAGAGAAGGAGAGAATTTTCCTCTTTCACAGCAGGATCCAGATCAAAGTTTTTGTCCTTGGTGACAGTTGCTACTTCTTTGCCTAATAGTCATAGTTGTGAGTAATAATTATCAATGTTTTACCATCTCCTCCTAGAATTTTGGCCACTTGCAATATCTGTTTTCTTTTTTCTGTACTCTTTAAGCCACAAGAATGGACTCAAAAATAATATCCCAATCTAAAATGGATAAAATAAAGAATTTTATCACGCATGTGTGGTCTGTATGACCCCTATCTCTGGAAAGTACCAACGGGTCTCAATAGGGTACAAGCTAGGGAAGATGGGAAAAAGCAAATGAATGCAAGAGTGTGTCTAGATAACAGGGCTCCATAGTACCCTTTCTCCTTTGCCTTCAATTTTCAAGCTCTACGGAACTACTATTCTCCTTCTGATTGGCCTGAGAACACTGTAAACAAATAAGATTCTTTCATTATAGAACAAGTTTTTTCTCATTATGTAACAAGTTTTTTTTTTCATTATAGAATAAGTTCCCATTATAGAACAAGTTCATTTGATATTTTATATAAGCAAATGTTCTTACATAAATTGCATTTTTCTGGGAATTGTTCAACTGAAAGTCTTCTGGAGAGTACTCTTTTCTCCTTATAAAACCAAAACCACAACACTGAAGTTTGATTGTTTCTTATCCTTATCGTGTATTTTTCTAATAGGTACTATACAGTGAAAAGGATGAGAAAACAGAGTGTCTAAGCGTAACAAGTGGGAGAATACTGTATCCAAAAAAGACGCTCTTTTGTGGGGCTTTTCTAGTTCAGAAAAATGCAATGGTCCCTGCAGTATGGTTTGATATTTGAGGTACTTTGTGCTTCTTTATCTGATGGTGTCTCTCAGCTTTTATGTTGCAAAGGCCGTTTGGATCTTTCATAGAAAATATGGCAATATCATGAATTTTTTCTTTAAAAGTGCCTATGTATAGTATCTGGTTAACTTTCGTAATCTTGACAAATCATGGGAACACTGTTGCATTGTGGCATATGACAAATCTATTTGGTTCTAGAATATTAAAGAAAAAGTGCTAACTACAAGGAAAATTGTTCAGCTTGTGAATGAAACTTCATTCTGCATCTTGAGACTAGAGATTTTGACTGTGCCAGAAATATCTTGTTTTCAATTTTGTTGGTGTCTTCTGATACTCTTCATTTTCCTTTTATGGCTTTTTAACTATTTCACTAATTTCACCTATCAGCATGAAGGATAATGCTCATTCAGAGAACAACTTTTCTCCATTTGGCAGATTGTTATAGAGGGTACTGTGGGTTTGATGTTGAATTTGATAAAATATCCTATTTAAACATTCAAATTTGAGATTCACATAAACTTTATATATGAGAAAATTTCCTAGTAAGTATCATTTAGGAGGTTCTAACTTACAATATTTTATAGCATCCAGAATTAACAATTAAGAAAATAATAAGGAAGTCTGGGATAGGAGAGATTGGTGAGTAAGTTGAAAAACAACATAGAAATAATTCTATTTACAGAAATAGCTGTGTGCTGAAATCATGCTTACAAGTCACCACAGTGAGAAATTGGACATGTGCTGCAGATGCATATGATAACTGATGAAACATTGAATTCATTGTCTGTCTGGAGAGGAGTCACAAATAAAAATTCAAATATGTTATACGTGGTAGAGAGGGTGACACCTACAACTCAGTTCAGTGAAACTAAGGACCCTGAAACTCTGCCATTTTTGAATTATCAGGTCAACTTAATTCCGTTGGGACCTGTCATTTCTGTGAGAAATAAAACCCAGCAGATGTTATTGTTAGATACAATCCATTCACTGCATACCATGAAAGCAAAGAACCTTATTCTCCCGGGAACATATTAGTGATTTTCTCCTTTTGGAGGAAAAAAAAATCTGAAAGTGCCTTTTTTGAGCAGAAGGAAAATGCAGAGTGCCTCCCAGGGAAAATAATAGATTGAAGTTGATAAAGGGGGATGGGATTTACAAGACCCAGTGAAAGTTCCTTTAGCCATATTTAGGAAGAGCTCTGGCCAAAGTAGGTGGGCAGGCAGAGCTATCTCCCCTTAGAAAGGAAAATAAAACAAATACTAATGTGTGACCATTCTTTTCTTAGTTTTAGTAAATAATTAACTAGTTCACAAATATAGACATCACTATATGTTACGGATATACAGATTTTCTTGATGTTGTGATATTGAATCATGGTTTGAATTTACACTATTTTCTTTCCATATTGTTTAACAAAAGTATACTTGTAGTTGAAGTCCTCTCCCCAGCCTATATAGAGAAGCACAGTCTTTCCTGATGAGGAGTATAGGAAATTAGAGTGGCTTTATACAAGGTGGAGAGAGTTCCATAGCTACATTTGAACTGTTGATATAGTAGCCACCACACCATCACCTTGGACTTAACCTCCAAAGAACAACAGTGGTCTGAATGTTACACCTTGCGGAGAGGAAAGGAAGAACCTAAAGGGAACACCTTCACAATAGCTATGTCTGAGATCTTTGTGTGGTTCTAAAGCATGTGAAAGGTATCCTAATTCTTCTTCAGGTACCAGAAACTTCTCCAGAGACCATAAGTGATAGATGAAAGAACCAAGCTGGGAATTACAGGTTCTGAATTTTACAGCTCTTAGAGCCTATTTAGATACTCTTTTTTCTTGGTTAGTCTAGCTAAAGGTTTGTCAATTTTGTTTTCCTTTTCAAAGAATCAACTCTTAGCTTTGTTAATCTTTTCTATTATTTTTCTAGTCTCTGTTTCATTTCTTCCTGTTCTAATCTTTATTTTTTCCTAACTTCTGCTTACATTGGCTTACTTTGTTCTTGTTTTTCTTGTTCCTTGGATATAAAGTTAGGTGTTTTTTATTTAAGATTTTTTCCCTTGATGTGTGTGATTATAAACATTCTTGTTAGAACTGTTTTTGCTGCATCCTATAGGTTTTGGTTTATTGTGTCTTATTTTCATTCCTGTCAAGATTTTTTATTTCCCTTTTGATTTCTTCTTTGATACTTTGGTTGTACAGGAGTATATCATTTAATTTCCATGTATTTCTCAAGTTTCCAGCTTTCCTCCAGTCATTGATTTCTAGTAGCATACCATTGTGGTCAGAAAAGCTACTTGATATAATTTCTAACATCTTGAATTTTCTGAGATTTGTCTTGTGGCCTAATATATGTATTCTAGAAAATGTTCCTTGTGTACTTGAGAAGAATATATATTCTACTGCTGTTGGACAGAATATTCTGTATATGTCTGTTGGGTACATTTGGTCTCTAGTGTTCAAATCCACTATTTTCTTATTGACTCTCTGTCTGGACTATTAATCCATTGTTGAGAATGGTTTATTAAAGTCCTCAACTATTATTCTATTGCTATTTATTTTTCTTTCAGTTCTATTAGTATTTGCCTTTTATATTTAAGTGTTCTGGTGTTGGGTGTGTAAATATTTATACTTGTTATATTTTCTTGATGGTTTGACCCTTTTATCTTTATATAATGATATTCTTTCTCTCTTTTGTCCATACATAGCTTAAAGTCTATTTTGTTTGGTGTAAGTATAGCTTCCCCTACTTTCTTTTGGTTACCATTTGCTTGAAATATCATTTTTCATCCCTTCACTCTCTGTCTATGTGTATATATAAATCTAAAGTGAGTCTCTTGTAGACAGCATATGATTGGATCTTGGGGTTTTTTTTTTTAATCGATTCAGCCACTTTATGTCTTTTGATTGAAGAATTTAGTCCATTTACATTTAATTATTGATAGACAAGAACTTCCTATTGGGACTTCCCTGGTGGCACAGTGGTTAAGAATCCACCTGCCAATGCAGGGGACGTGGGTTTGATCCCTGGTCCAGGAAGATCCCACATGCTGCAGAGCAACTAAGCCCATGTGCCACAACTACTAAGCCTGCACTCTAGAGCCCACAAGCCACAACTACCGAAGCCCACACACTTATGACCCATGCTCCATAACAGGAGAAGCCCACGCACCACAATAAAGAGTAGCCCCCGCTCGCTGCAACTAGAGAAAGTCCGCACACAGCAATGAAGACCCAACACAGCCAAAAATAAAATAAATTAATTGCCATTTTGTTCATTGTTTTGCCATGTTGTTAATTGTTTTCTGACTGTTTTGTAGATCCTTTGTTCTATGCTTCTTATCTTGCTGCCATCCTTTATGACTTGATGTGTTTTGGGAGCTGTATGCCTTGACTTCTTTATCATAATCTTGTGTGCATCTATTATAGGTTTTTCCTTTGTGGTTACCATGAAACTTAGAGAAAATATCTTATATTTATAATATCCTATTTTAAACTGATAACAATTAATATTCATTTTGATGAAGTAAAACCTGCCCTCATCCTCAAGTTAATGTTCTTGTAAACATGAAAACTACCCAATCATTGCTACAAACTCTGAAACACTGTCCAAGTCCTCAAGAGCTAGACTTTTGCTATAAAACATTGTGCCTATAATCAACAATACTGTGTTGTACACTTAACAATTTAAGAGGGTAAATCTCATGTTAAGTGTTTTTATCACAATAAAATGATTTTTTTTAATTTTAAAAAGAAGAGAGAAAGATTCCCCCTATCCCTCTCTCTCATTTTCTTTTTTAAAAATAAAATACAGTATAGATGACCGAATTATTCACAAGAATCCCAAGCCTGGAAAGCCAAGAACGATTCTGTTTTCTAGGTAGAGGCAATCTGTCGTCATGTTCCTTACTGTACAGCAGGTTAATGGTCTATGACTCAGCTCATTAAGGAGCTCTGTTTAATGCTCTTGTTAAATCCAGTATCAGTTTTCACCCCTCAGCCTGAGGCCTTCTTTTTTCTTTTACATTTCACTTGGAAACCTATCTTCAGAGACTAGTACGGTATAATGAATAACACCAGTAGAGGTAGGATCATCACACAAATTCACTGTTATAATGATGTTTCCTGAACCTCTTAGGGACTGTTTAGTTTAGCGCTGGTCAAGGAACCTCTGTCAATATTTAATCTGTATTGACTGTTGGCTCAGTTACAATGCATAATACTGATTATACCCATCTTCCCCTGTAGAATGCTTCCTTCTTGTGACAAAACCCTGTTGATACTTTCGTCCTGACCATACAAAGTTTCAAAACTGCTGAGATTTTTACTTTGATGTACTGAATTAGCCTTCTCACACAATGCACAAAGCATTAAGTTATAACACTTTTTGTTTTACACCCTTTGTGAAACAGAGTTAACAGGTCCCATCACAAAGTCATTTTACCACTTTTGCCCTTACTCAGAGCATCATTTTGTAAATGAAAGGAAACATCTTGTTGTTGTTGTTGTTTAACATCCATATGAAATGTGACCTTGCAAAATACAGTGTTCCTTGGAAACTTTGTTTTAACTACAGTAAACTGAATGAACAGTTTTTTCTCTTAGAGTACTAAACCCTTTGTCTATTGAAAAACCACCTAAATGTACAGGGAAAATTCTTCCTATTATAAATACAATAACTTGATGATACTACAAGTTTTAAAATAGCAGAATAAGACAGTGATTCTCTTCTTTCAGAAATCATCAAGAGTTATAATAAAAATAAAAGTGGGGCTTCCCTGGTGGCTCAGTGGTTGAGAGTCCACCTGCCGATGCAGGAGACACGGGTTCGTGCCCCAGTCCGGGAAGATCCCACATGCCACGGAGCGGCTGGGCCCATGAGCCATGGCCGCTGAGCCTGCTTGTCCGGAGCCTGTGCTCTGCAACGGGAAGGGCCACAACAGTGAGAGGCCCGTGTACCGCAAAAAAAAAAAAAAAAGTGCATAATATATTGAAGTAAAATTTGGGAGCAACAGTATATGAAATAGGGGAGCCAAATGTCCTGAAGGTCAAATGGAGATAATGGAAGATGCCTGAATCTGCAGATCTGGGACAAAACCAGCAGTGTTTGATTCTCCAGGCAAGGCAGAGTATCCTGCAGGGACAACTATAAATTTCTTGTTTGAAAATCCAGAGAAAGTTTACATAGTCTGATGGTGGAAGATTCTGGGATACACTGTGACACCATAGAGAAGTGGTGGAGCTTCAGCTGAATGAGAAATCAAACAGTTGAGTGGGGTTTGACTCTAGGCAGCTAGCATCCCAGAAACTGCTAATCTCTATTGGCTGTGCAAAGACAAAAGCTAAACTAACTCCCACCCACATATACCAACAAGATACGCAATACAGTACAAGCATACTCATACACACAAACCTACATAAAAACATACTTGCACAATTTTTCTGGACCAAGAATAAATGAACAATTAAAACAAAAGCCACAAAGGGAGACTTGGTAGGAAATTAGAGACACTATTGAACAAATAAAATTCCTTCCAAACATATTACAAGTCAAAGAATTTAATAAATCAGCCAAAGAACACCAAGTGGACATGCAACAACTCTGGAAAAATACAGAAAGAGATGAAATATGAACTACCAGAGCTCAGAAAAAAGTAGAAGATGGTAAAATAAAACTGTTCTAGAATTGTAAGTCACATTGGAAACAATATAAAGGAACCTCTGCAATATAGTGATTCTCCAGCTTGTTGGGTCACCCACCCAGGGGTATGGGATTTGATTATATTGTGAGTCCATCCCTCCTACCCATCTTGTTGTGGTTTGTCCTTCATGTCTTTAGTTGTAGAAGATCTTTTCTGGTAGATTCCAGTCTTTTTCAGTGATGGTGGTTCTACAGATAGTTGTGATTTTGGTGTGCTCATGAGAAGAAGTGAGCTCAGGGTGTTTTTACTCCATTATATTGGCTGCTCTCCTGATCCTTTAATCGGCATTTCTCTGGTTGCTAATGAGGTGGATGAACTTTTTATGTTTATTGACCATTCTGTTTTCTTCTGTGAATTTCTAAATGTACTTCTTTGTCTATTTTTCCTTTGGTTTTCTATCTTTCCCTTCTTTATTTGAAGTCATATGTGTACGATTATGTTTTATGAATATTTTTTCTCAGCCTATGGATTAGCCTTTCACTATCTTATATTATTTTTCATTGACAGAAATTAGTTTAGTTTGACTGCTCAGTCTTTTCCTTTATAGCTTGTGCCCTGCATGCTTTTTATGAAGCCTTTTCTACTCTGGAATCACAGTCTTCTATATCTTCATCTAATTAAAAATTTTTTTGAAATTTTATTTCAATACTTTGAAATAATTTTAGATACACAGGAAATTGCAAAGATAGTACAAAGAGTTCCTCTGTACCCTTCACGCAGTTTTCCTCACAGGTCACATCTTACATAACTTTGTACAATAACAACAGCAGGAAATTAACCCTGGCACACTGTGTGTGAAAATTCTGTTATCACAAGTGTAGCTTCATGTAACCACCACCACAATCAAGGTACAGAAATATTCCTTCACCACAAAGATTTCCCTTATACTACACATTTATAGTCACACCCACTCCTCCTACCTACCATTCTTAACTCCAGGCAACCATTGATTTGTTCTCCATATGTATAACTTAGCTATATTGAGAATGTTATATAAATGGAATCATATAGTATATGACCTCTTTAAATTATTTTTTTCAGTCAGCACAAACCCATCCATGTTCTTCCTTTATTAATAATTTGTCCCTTTCTGTTGATAAGTGTTCCATGCTATGGATGTAGCAATATATTTAACTGTCACCAATTGTAGGTCACTTTGGTTGTTTCCAGTTTTTAACAGTTATAAATAAAACATGAACAATCATGTAGAGGTTTTTGTGAGGATATAAGTTTTCAGTTCTCTTGAATAAAAGACAAGGGGAGTGGTTGTTGAGTTTTACGGTGAATGGATGTTTTAATATATATATTTCTTTTTAATAAAAAAAATGTTTCCAGAGTGACTGCACCACTTTAAATTCCCACCAACAATTTATCAGAGATTCCATTTCACCACATCCTTGTCAGAATTTGGTATTTTTAGTAGATGTATAAAGATATCACACCAAAGTCTTAATTTGCATTTTCCTCATGGCTAGTGATTTGAACATCTTTTCATGTGTTTCTCATCTTTATATTCACTGCAGTGAAGTGTATATTAATGTCTTTTCCTCATTATGTATGTTATCTATATATAAATACATACTTATATGGTACATAATTATACATGTAATGTATAATTATATATGTTTTATATACATGTAAAATTGAGTTTTGAGAGTGCTTTATATCTTCTTGATGTAACTCTTTTGTCACATATGTGATTTGCAAGTTTCTCCTCTTAAATTGTAGCTTGTCTTTCCACCCTTTTCATGAGGTTTTAACAGAGCAAATTATCATTTTGATAACGTTTAATTTACTGGTATTTTTCTTGTATGGTCCATGCTTTTGGTAGAGTGTTTAGTAACTCTTCAGTGAGCCCTAGTTTCCAGAGATTTCTCCTACGTTTTAGTGTTTTATGTTTTATATTTAAGTTTATGATCAATTTTAAGTTAATTTTTATAGAAGGTGCTAGGTTTACATTAATTATTTATTATTATTTTGTGTATGGTTTTTCCAATTGCTCAGTACCATTTGTTGAAAAGGTTCTTCTTCCTCCAATGAATTGCTTTTTCACTCTGTCAAAAATCACTTGACTGTACTTCTGTGGGTTATTTCTGGGTTACCTGTTTGGTTCTGTTGATCTATGTGTATATTCTTCTGTCAGTAGCACATGACCTTGGTTCCTGTACCTATCTAGAAAGACAGTATTTGGTATAATGATTCTTCCAACTTTTTTGTCTCTTTTTTCAAAAGATTGTTTTTTTAGCTATTCTAGGGCCCATGCCTTTACATTTCAGAATTAGCATGTCTGTCTACAAAACACTTATGAGTGCTTTGATAGGAATTACAGTAAGTCTCTGCATCAGTTTAAAGAGACTGGCATCTTTATACTGTTGATTATTCCAATCCATGAATATTTTTCTTATATAATTTTCCACAATATTTTCTACATAATTTACTGCATCATATCCTTAATAGTCTATTCATTCTGTTGATGTGCGGCAAAAATCTGCACCCGTGATTTTTTTTCCATTTATTAGAGGGATCTATATCCTGTTTCCTTGCTTAATTTGTACACCTCTGCATCAACACCATAAGCTTTTAATTCTCATACCTTTTTCTTAAGCTTTTATATCTGGAAGGGTAAGTCACTGACCTTTGTTTTCTACAAAATAAGCTTTACTATTCTTGGACATTTGATCTTCCTATAAATTTTGAATTAATGTCTTGATTTCTATGAAATAAAAGACTGAAATTACATTAAATTTATAGCTTAATTTGGAATAAAATCAGCATATTTATGACAAAGAGGCTTCCTAACCTTAAACATGGTATATTTCTTTGATTATTGAGTCTTATTTAATGCTTCTCAATAAAGTTTTATTATTTTCATTAAGGTCTTTCACGTAGTTTGTTAGATTTATGCCTAGATACTTTATATTTCAGTTACTATTGTAAATGTCATTATTTTAAATTACATTTCTTAACTCTTTGAATTTGGTATATAAAAATCTACTTGGTTTTCAGATATTGATCTTATATCCAGTAATATTTAGAAATTCTCTTTAATCCTATTAGACAAGTGAATAAGAGACAAGACTAATAGAAAGTGGGAGACAGTCAAAGCATGTAGAGCTGACCAAGGAGGAAAATCTTAGACTGCTATCTTTTTCTTATACTTTGCTGTAATCACTTATGACACATCTGATTATGGTTCTCCTTTTGTTTTGGCCAAACACCAAAAACAAATTTGTTTACCCCTTACAAATGTGTGGATCGTATGAAGGTATTTTTGTGTGTTCCTTTTTATCTGTTATCTTTCTTCCATTTCTACAGTTACATTTCACTTAACCCCAATTTTATATGCAATAGCTAATAATTGTTGAGCTTTTTTCATGTGTTCCAAGAAACTAAGCAAGTTGTCAAAGATCATACAGCAAGTAGGTGGCAGAGCCAATAATAGAATCCAGAAGGTTTTGGCGTCAGGACTTGCTTTCAGCTATTTAACTGCTATTAATTACCATGGCATATTTTTCAATAGGACAGTGCAATATGTTTGTGGTTAATACTGCAATCAGTGGGGAGATACAACATGTGTTTCCAAGTAAAAATGTGGCAGGTTTAGTTTCTTCCTGGTTGACTGTGCCACCAACATGGAAATTTCATGCCATCACATGGACCAGAGTGAGGAATTTAGAAAATACTATAATAATTCAAGCAATTCTTATGATTCTGAACATAGGCAGTCTTCGTTAAAATGAAACAGTGAAGCTACATTTATGTGATAGTTCTATGGCAGAATCAATGATACTCAGACATTAATTACATATGAGGAATGACAGATATGTAGGAGTTGAATGTGATTGTTAGGTTTCTGACAGGAATGACCAGGCATATGATGAAGTAGAAAAGAGAGAAGGTAGAATTTTATCGATAATCAGAGGTCAGTTATGGACAGGTTAAGCTAGGATGTGTGCAAAACTTCAAGGTAGGAATATGTAGTGCAGGGTTAGAAATGTGGGTAGGAGCTGGGAATTTGGGAGGCTTAAAATATATATTCCAATTCATCAGCATATAGGTAGCAGTTGAAACCATGGGCTCAGATACAATTCTTTTGTAAGAACATGTAGAAAGAGAAAACAAGTACAAGGACAGGCCAGAACAAACCCCAGCATCTTTGACAATTAAGGAGAAGGTTGAATGAGGTTCACATGAAGGAGACCAAGAAGGAACAGTCTGATATACAGAAGGTACTTGAGAGGTGGTTCCATGAGAAAGCAGGGAATAGTCATTCAAGTCAGTCTAGGTGAAGAGATCAAGTAAGATATGACTGAAGTTATAGCACTAGATTTCATTAAAGTGGGATCTGTGGATGATTCACATGAATTAAGGAATAAATGGAATTTGGAATTAAGGCTGCCACTTTAAAAGTTCAGTTTAAAGGAAAGGAGGGAGTTGGATGGTAGCTTCAAGGTTAATTTTGTAGATATCTCATTATTTTATTATACTTTTCAAGCATCAGAAATTGTCTGTTTTGCTTTTGTGTTTATAGTCTATGTGAAATAGAAATATACATACTTTTAGGAAGGGGAAAGTGGCCTTGATTTGACCCTTAACATTAAGTTTAAAAGGTGCTTAATATTAACCTAAAAGATTGACTATACATTTACCAAAAACGGTTATGAAGTTAGGCAGATTTTTAAATATCTTTTAGAATAGAGTAATAATACTAGATTTTATGTTTCTATATGACATTTCAGAGATTTTAAAGTGATTTTCTAAACATCAGTGTCTTGGCTTTGACAGTTTCCTGTGTTGTGATATTATACAAATTTCTCCTCTCTCAGTTTTTCATCTGTAAATAATGACATTGAGAATAAAAGTTCACTTTCACTAAGCACTTACTTGGGCCAGACTCTGGGATCTAAAGAACTTCTCATGTGCTATGTCCTTTAAACTTCCTAACAAGTTATGACTACAGTGGACCTCAACTTGTAAATGAGGAAACAGTAACTTACCCAAGGTTACACAGCTGGTTAGCAGAGGAACTGGGATTTGAAATTCTAGAGTCCACCTTACTTCCTGTGTCATGCCTTTTCTACAGCATGAAGAGTAATTTGATAAGATATTGATCTAATAAGGAATTTGCTGAGGCTTAAACATGATAAAGCATGTAAAATGTTTATATTAGTTCCAGGTATTTATTTCAAATAGAAATTTCCTGTTATTAATGTTATAGTTTTTGTTCTGTGATTTCTTTTGAGTACTGTGGATACTCACTAGTTAATTCTGATTTTTCCTATATCACTGAAATTATAATTTAAAAATTATACATTTAACAAAAGGCATAATTTTTTCTGCCTGTATTATATATGCACATATACAAATGTACTGCATCCATATATTTTGTTCCCCATATTTTCTGTTTTTAATGATAATTCAATTTTCCATCTGTTCACTGTCATATTAAACTTAAGTTGAGACAATTTGCCAGTATACTGCTTCCTTCACTGTATCTTCATTTGACCTGAAAATCTATTATCAAAAGCTGTACAAATTGAATCATTAGACTGACTTCAACAGCATATTTTAGTTCAATTGCAATATCTCCGTTGATTCTGAGAGCAGTTGAATTGAAAAGAAATCATGCCTTCATACTTTATGAACATGTAGGTTTCCTGTCAAACCAATGTATTATCAACTTACTTCAAAGAGTGAAACCAAACTACCAGAACAGATTCATTTCTATCTGGACTCTTCACTTCAGTAGTTTGGCTGAAGTTCTCATTTCCAGATGCTCCATCAGAATGACCTTCAGTAGAGGTTATTCTGTCTCTTCCAGTGAGTGACTACTCAGTGACACTGACAAAGAAATAACTTTCAGCAGTTGTCATCTTAGATGCTGCAACAATGGATATGTCCTTTGCCACTTTGCAAATAGAAAGCAATGTTTATATACCTAATGTTAATTCGTGTGGCTCTTATCTGATGAACTGATGAATTAACCAGTTTTGTAAATTGTAAATATCCCAGCTTTATCTTTTAACATCTGTTTGACCTTGGATAGGGTCCTTAACTCTCTAAGCTTTAGTTCTCTCTTCAACAAAATAAGGATAATAAATTGTACCTTCATCAACTTGTTATAAGAATTATCTGAGTGCACCTTAACTCTCTAATACTTGATATATGCCGTGTCCTCCTCCATCTCCCCTTAAATCCATCAGCTTTTCTACATTCCTCTCAATTTATCTATTGTTTGAGATATCTGTTGTTCTAATGACTTGAAAGTTCCTTATCTGGGAAAGAGGTTCATTGAGATGCATGCCTCTGTCCCTTCCTAGAGGTCTTTGAGCTACGCTTGTTCTAGAATCCAATTCACTGGGTTCTTTGCAGTTTATTAAAACACCTGCTCTTGGGGTTGCTGAAGTTTCCCACAGAATATGTAAAGAAGTCAATATAAAACTGGAAAACTCAATATAAAACTGGAAAATTTTCCATAATACTACCTAAAATTTCAAGGACAGTTTACCTAGTAAATGCAATGAGCTCTACAGCTAATAATTAAAAATTAATATTAAAAAAATAAAATGAAAAAACATCTCTATGGATAAAAATGACATAAATTTGATCGTTTATCTTAAAATTGACAGAGATTGCCTATTCTTAACAGAGTATAACATAATTCTCAATTTTAGGGATATAAAACACTAACTTCTAAACTCAAGGAGTGAAGTTTCCTCAGTTCACCCTGAGCTGGTTTTCAATAACTTTTTCCAGGTTACATCAACCTTCAAATGATGATATGAAAAAGTTCTCCTGCAAAGAATGCTTGCTTCCAATTTGTAGCAACTTCCTTGATGTCTACTGTTTACATTTTCTAAGCACTTGGAACAATGGCATTTTTTTTCTTTAACATCTAGATTATCATCTTTCTCTCCCCTTGTGGGCAGGACACTAAGGCCATAGTATCTCTCTCTAGGGTTCGGGGTGAATTGTTAGGTCCTTGTAGGCTGGGATCAATCTTTCCATTTTTTATTTCTGTTTCAGAGCTTATAGCCTTTTTTTAAATGAAGTTCATGGTGTTCCTACTTTGTCCTTAAGAAATACATAGATCTCCCTTTTTTTTTTTTGCAGAGATAATATGGCTTAGAGGACTTAGGTTTAATAGAATTTCTTTGAATTCTCTTCTATCTATTCTACCCTGATTTAGTTTTAAACTTTTTCTGCTGCAATAATCACCTATTTGCCTCCCCCACCGACCATGCCACTAATCAATCTTTTTCCAAACTTAGTCTCCAAAATTTTGACTGTCTTAGGTTGTCTGTACTGTTTTTACTCACAATATTTCTGACGTCGTGTGTGAGCTTTATTGCCACACCAACCAATTCTCCAACTCTATGGGAACCAATTTTCTGTCCTAAAATTTAATTCAGTTTTAACACTAACTTCTGTAGTTGTGCGGACCCTACAGGTTAAGGGTTTATTCCCACAAGACTGCCACAACTTCAGAGGCCAATCACAATCCTCAGGTTGCCACCTGTATTTCTGACCAGTTGACTTTTAACTGAGGGATTTCACCAAACCCTTCTCAGTTTCAATAACTTGGTAGAATGGCTCACAGAAGTTGGGAGAACACTTTACTTACTATTACCAGTTATTATAAAGGATACAATTCAGGAAAAATCAAAGAGAAAAGATACATAGACCGAGGTCCAGAAAGGTCCCAAACACAGTAGCTCTGTCCTCATAAAGTTGAGGTATGCCAACCTTCCAGCATATAGATGGGTTCACCAAACCAGAAGCTCTCTGAACCCCATTGTTTAGGGGGGTTTTATGGAAGTTTCAGTTAGACATGATTGATGAAATCATTAGCCATTGGTGATTGAACTCAGTCTCCAGTCCCTTTCCCCTCTCCAGAGGGCCAAGTGTGAGGCTGAAATTTCCACCCCTCTGCTCACATGGTTGATTCCTCTGGCAACCAGCCCCCATCCAGAAGGAATCTATAGGCCCATCAAAAGTCACTTCCTTAGAACAAAAGGCAATCCTTTCAGTCTACCACTCAAGACATTCAAGGGATTTAGAGCTCTGTGTCGGGAACTGGGGACAAAGAACAAATATATATTTCTTACCGTATCAAGAGTTGATTGTGGGCTTTTCTTGGTACTTTGATAAAATATAAACTCCTTGAGTTTGTACATGGCTGCATTAGATGTGGTCTCTATTGCTAAGGATCATCTTGCACCACTCTTCCCTGGGCTTGCTGTACTGCAGCACACTAGGTTTTTTGTTTTTCTGTTGCTCTGTACCTCTGTACTCTCTTTACTTTTTTATTATCTTTTTAAAATCAGATATATATTTTAAAACAATTTTAGGTTTATAGAAAAAGTAAGCAGAAAGTACAGTTTCCCATATACTTCCTCACCTATTGACATATAGTGTCTCCTATCATTAACATATACGTATACATTTATTACAATTGATAAGTCAATATTGATACATTATTATTGACTAAAATCCATAATTTACACTAGAGTTCACACTTCATATTATGTGGGTTCTGACACATGTATAATATTTGCCTACCATTACAGTGTCAGAATATCTTGCAGAATATTTCAACTACTCTAAAAATCTCCTATGCTCCATCGCTTCCTTCCTCCCTATTCCCCTTTGGAACTCTTGACAACCACTGATCTTTTAACTGTTTGCATAGTTTTGCCTTTTCCAGAATGTCACATAGTTGGGATTATACAATATATACCCTTTTCAGATTGGTTTTCTTTCACCCGACAATATGCATTTAAGACTTCTCCATGTCTTTTGGAAAATTAATAGTGTATTTCTTTTTAGTGTTGAATACTATTCCATTGGATGTACAATAGTTTATCCATTTGCCTACTGAAGGGCATCTAGTGTGCTTCCAAGTTTTGGCAATTATGAATAAAGATGCTGTAAACATCCATGTGCAGGTTTTTGTGTGGACATACATAGTCAGCTCCTTCGGATAAACAACAAGGAGTACAACCGGTGAATTGTGCTAAAATGTTTAGTTTTGTAAGAAACTGCCAAACTATCTTCCAAAGTGTCTGTACCATTTTTAATTCCCACCAGCAATGAATGAGAGTTCCTTTTGTTCCATATCCTCACCAGTATTTGGCATTCTCAGTGTTCTGGATTTTGGACGTTCTAGTAGGTTGACTAATAGCAGTATATAAACTGTGAGAAGAAGGTGACATTCACAATGCCATCATCAGTAAAGACATTTTTTCCTGGTCTTTTGATCTCTTAGCTGAGTTACCACTGATAATGATCTATGCAAATTTGACCTGTTTTACAGATCATTATATGGATAAGTGAATAAGACCTTGTAGATAAAATAGTGCCATGTTAAACATTTATGCCCCAGTGCTCAGGGTTTGCCACCAGCAGTGCTCACTCAGAATCCAATACTGCAAGAGAGTTGATCTGTGATCTTCTAGACAGGAAAAACAAAATCATATCCAGAGAATATTGTAATCTAATCCTGGTACCAACACAATACAGATATTTATATATGATTATTATTTAATAAACTATTAAATATCTCCTTTCATGTGTCTTTAATTATGATGAATGCTGATATATATTGTAGGTATACTACATATCACAGTCTAAACCAGGGCACCACAATCTTATACAGTGGTTTGACCGCCCAGGAGGTAGCATTTGGAAGAGCCTAATGGTAGTCAACCTGGAAATCAAAGCAGTTAAGAATCTCTTTGGGGACTATCTAGAGCTCTTCTCTATGGAATAAAATTATAACTTCTGAGGGAAAACATTGCTCCCACAATAAAGGTTTTTTCTTTTGCTTTGACAGTTTCTAATAGGGAGCTATGTAAGGACAACCAGCACCTTTTCTCTTTGTTTATAAATTTAATCAAAGTTCCCATTTTGCTTGTTTGTGAAGTCAAATTAATTGTGTTCTAGATTATTCCATGTGAATTTTTACCATGTAAGGTAATATCTGAAATGCAAGAAGTCAGGCCCCTTTGAAAAACATATCTATAAACTGTAAGTCTTACGCATATTACATGCTGTCTTTCCCTCTGGACACTAGACTTTAATATCTGTTGTTTTATGACAACAAATTTCATGTTAATAGAACTAGAATGGCGAAATGGATTCTACAAATGCCTAGACAAGAAAATTGCAGTCTCTTCTGAGTTGAACACAGTCTTAAAAGACAGTAATATGCAGGCTTTCATTGCTGAACTCCCTGCCTACTTCTCCAAATAATGTTATTTTTGCAGATATGTTTATGTATATAATAATGGAAATGTTGACTTTTAAAAATACACAATAATTATAATTAAATAATTATTTGTATACTGAGTTTTCATTTAACAGGATATCACGTACATGCATATTTATGTTTACACATACATATATAACAAAGTGATTTTAACTGTTGTATAGCATTGCTCTGAATTAATTATCCATGAGGCCTTTAATAAACCCTTGGTTATTATATGTGTAGGTTACTCAGATTTTTTTCCTACTATAAATAGCATTGTACTAATATCTTTGTTACATTTTTTTTCACATTTGCATGAGTATTTCCTTAATACTAATTAGTGAAAATTAAATACAATTTTCTTGTAGGATATTTTCCTACTATGTATTCAAAGTATTAAAAATGTGCATGTCCATGAAACTGTGCATTTCCTTAACTCATAATTTCACTTATACTTTTATTAAGTGCCTCCCTTAAAACAGTCTTTGAATAAGTATATACATGGATTCATATAATTATTTACACATACACGTGTTTTTTTCTGAACTTTTTATTATGTTTTCTTGATTAGTCTATTTTCCCAGTTTGTATTTAACATTTCTGTTTTGAAAAGTTCTCATCTATTCTCAATTTTTATTCTTATGAGTAAAATTTACAATCATTTACTTACATTCTAAAAATAAAATCAACTGTCATTTTAGAAATTGATGCTTTTCATTTATATCTATATTTAAAAACACTTGGCACTCTAAACGAGCTAATATTCCAACAAATGGAGATCCTTCTTTCTTGATTTTCATTCTAACTTTGCTGGTTTCTTTTCCAGTAGTGTTGGTGAAAGCAATGTCTTGTATTTGAACTCTTATAACTTTAGACCAGAGCTTCCAAACTTTGTTCTGTGGAGCATTAGTTTTTGTAGAATTTTTTTTTTCTTTTGGTACGCGGGCCTCTCACTGTTGTGGCCTCTCCCGTTGCGGAGCAGCGGCCATGGCTCACGGGCCCAGCTGCTCCACGGCATGTGGGATCTTCCCGGACTGGGGCACGAACCGGTGTCCCCTGCATCGGCAGGCGGACTCTCAACCACTGCGCCACCAGGGAAGCCCCGAGTTTTTGTAGAATTTTAATAGATTTTACAAATGCCCTATTTTTCCTGGGGTGGAATTTATGTCTAATGGGTTTGATGTACTCCCATTTGTTTCTTTTTACTTTGTTGCCCTTGCTTGAGGAGACAGATCCAAAAAATATATAGCTAACACCAATGTCAAGGAGCTTACTGCCTATGTTTTCTTCTAGGATTTTTATGGTTTCAGGTTTTACATTTAAGTCTTTAATCCATTTTGAGGATTTTTGTTATCTATTGTCTAGTTTTATTTATTTGCATGTAGCTGTCCAGTTTTTCCAACACCATTTATCGAAGAGACTTTTTCCCATTGTGTATTCTTGCCTCATTTGTCATAGAATAGTTGACCATATAGACATGGGTTTATTTCTGGGCTTTTTATTCTGTTTCATTGATCTGTACGTCTGTTTTTTTTGTTTTTTTTTTTTTGCCACTATCATACTGTTTTGATTATATAGCTTTGTAGTATAGTTTGACGTCAAGGAGTGTGCTACCTCCAGCTTTGTTCTTTCTCAGGATTGCTTTCACTATTTGGGGTCTTTTGTGGTTCCATACAAATTTCAGGATTATTTGTTCTATTTCTTTGAAAAATACCATGAATATTTTGGTAGGGATTGCATTGAATCTATAGATTTCTTTTGGTAGTATGGCTATTTTATCAGTATTAATTCTTCCAATCCATATATCTTCTCCATATATTTGGGTTGTCTTTAATTTCTTTCATCAATTTCGTATAGTTTTAAATGTACAGATATTTCACCTCCTTGGTTAAATTTATTTCTAGGTATTGTTTTCTTTTTGATGCAATCGTAAATTTTTTTCAAAATTCTCTTTTGTTAGCATACAGAAATGCAGCAGATTTATGTATATTAATCTTGTATCCTGCAGATTTACTGAATTTATTTATTAGTTCTAGTAGTTTTTTGGTGGAGCCTGTATAGTTTTCTATATATGGTTTCATACAGTCTGCAAAAAATGACAGTTTTGCTTCTTCCTTTCCAATTGTGGTGCCTTTTATCGTTTTTCTTGTCTTATTGCTGTGGCTAGGACTTCCAATAATATGTTGAATAAAAGTGGTGAGAGTGGACATCCTTGTCTTTGTCCTGATCTTAGAGGAAAAGTTTTCATCTTTTCATCGTGGAGTGTGATGTTATCTATCGATCTGTAATATAAGGCCTTTATTATGTTGAGGTATGCTTCCTTTATACCCACTTTGTTGAGAGTTTTTATCATACATTGATGTTCAATTTTATCAAATTCTTTTCCTATATCTATTGATGTGATCATATAATTTTTATCCTTCTTTTTGTTCAGGTGGTGTATCATATTATTTATTGATTTTGTGTACTTTGAGCCATCCTTGCATCCCTGGAATAAATCCTACTTGATTATGGTGTTTGATTTTTTAAATTTATTATTGAATTTGGTTTGCTAACGTTTTACTGAGAATTTTTATATGTATGTTCATCAGGGATATTGGCCTGTAATTTTTTTTTTTTTTTTTTTTTTTTTTGCGGTACGTGGGCCTCTCACCGCTGTGGCCTCTCCTGTTGCGGTGTACAGGCTCCGGACACGTAGGCTCAGCAGCCATGGCTCACAGGCCCATCCGCTCCGCGGCATGTGGGATCCTCCCTGACCGGGGCACGAACCCATGTCCCCTGCATCAGCAGGTGGGCTCCCAACCACTGTGCCACCAGGGAAGCCCTGTAATTTTCTTCTTCTGTAGTGTCTTTCTCTTGTATTTATATCAGCATACTGCTGGCCTTGTAGAATGTTTATCCAATAAGGCAGTAATATGCCAAATATATACAGAAGTCATGTAACCCAGTAGGAAAAATATGATTGAAAAATAGGCAGAGGACCTGAATAGACCTTTTTCTAAAGAAGACATAATATGGCCAACAGGTGCATGAAAAGATGGTCAACATCATTAATCATCAGGGAAATGCATATTAAAATCACAGTAAGGGACTTCCCTGATGATGCAGTGGTTAAGAATTTGCCTGCCAATGCAGGGGACATGGGTTTGAGCCCTGGTCTGGGAAGATTCCATATGCTTTGGAGCAACTAAGCCCATGCGCCACAACTACTGAGCCTGTACTCTAGAGCCCATGAGCCACAACTACTGAGCCCATGTGCCACAACTACTGAAGCCTGTGCACCCATAGTCTGTGCTCCACAACAAGAGAAGCCACGACAATGAGAAGCCCATGCACCGCAACAAAGAGTAGCCCCTGCTCACCACCACTACAGAAAGCCCACGCGCAACAACGAAGACCCGATGCAGCCATAAATAAATAAATAAATAAATGTATAAAATAAAATAAAACCACAGTGAAATTTCACTTCACACCAGTCAGAATGGCTTTTATCCAAAAGACAAGAAATAACAAGTGTTGGTGAGGATGTGTAGAAAAGGGAACTCTCGTGCACTGTTGGTGGGAATGTAAACTGATAAAACCACTAGGGAAAACAGTATGAAAGTTCCTCAGAAAATAAAAAAATAGAACTATGATATGATCCAGCAATTCCACTTTTAGGTATTTATATGAAGAAGACAAAAACACTTACTCAAAATGATATATGACCCCCAATGTTCATTGAAGCATTATTTACAATAGCCAAGATATGGAAGTGGCCTGTGCCCATAAGCAGATGAATGGATAGAGAAGGTGTGGTATATGTGTATATATATATATATATATATATATATATATATATATATATATATACACACACATATATATATACACACACACACACACAATATATACACACACACACACCAGATTATTGCACACCATAAAAGAAATGAAATCTTATCATTTGTGACAACATGGTTGAACCTAGAGGGTATTTTGAGTGAAATAAGTCAGAGAAGATGAATATTGTATGATTTAACTTCTATGTAAAATCTAAAAATCAAAACAACGTCAAAACATAACAAAGCAGAAACAGAATCATAGATAAGGAGAACAAATGGCTGGTTGCCAGAGAGGAGGAGGGTAGAGGGGTGAGCACAGTAGGTGATGGGGATTAAGAGGTACAGACTTCCTGTTATGAAATAAATAAGTCACAGGGATGTAATGTACAGCATGAGACATAACAGTCAATAACAATGTAGTAACTTTGTACAGTGACAGATGTTAACTAGACTTACCATGGTGATCATTTTTGTAATGTATCCAATGTATAAAATATATAAAAATGTCTAAAGGTACTGAATCACTATGCTGTACACCTGAAACTAATATAATATTTTAAGTCAATTATACTTGAATAAAAAAAATAAGCACATAGCCTGGTGTGGAAATAAGAAAAGGTCCTATGGGGAAAAGTTATGTGTCCAAATTTATATTAGGAGGAGGAAGATTCTGCTATTTCATCAGATCTCCTAACTCTATTAACCTGTTCTGCTCTGATGGATTGATTTGTTCCATATATTCTACTTACCTCCTTAGAAATAGAAAATATGTATGCTGTTACTTCCCCTTCGTACCAACAAGCAATCGTAGTATTCTTAAACATCGAGTCTGGATTTGGCCTCAGAGTTTTTTCCAACGTGTTGCCCTACTCTGGACAGTCACTAGCATGCCACTGAAGTTGGCAAATGGAATAAAATTCATATGCCATCTGTTCCTACACTCTGTTCCTGCTTTCATGTTTAGATTAGATAGTGTAGGTTTATATGCGTGTGTATTTCAATATTACATATTTGATTTTGAACATGTATTATTTTTCCTTTAACTGATCTCATGGTCTTGCCTCCTTTTTAAGAAACAAAAAAACAGAGCACACCATATTAATAAGCTTAATAGCAGCTAAAATATTCTGATATCATTTGATACAAATATTATTTGAATATGTAGACACAAACTCTACATGTGCTCATTCCTTCATTTTTACCTTTTAAAAATTTATATAAGTAAAATTTACTAGTTGCATACAGTTCTATGAGTGTTGAAAAATGCAGTTACATTCACTAATGCAGTCAAGATTCAGAATAGTCCCATCATCTTCTCCCACTCAAATTCCTTCATGTTGCAGCTTTGTGGTCATCTCCTTTCACCTATCCTAACTCTTGGAAACTGTTGATCTGTTCTCCATTCCTATAGTTTTACCTTTTCTAAAATGTTATAGAAATGAATTGTATGATGTATATAATATATAGCTTTTTGGATCTGACTTCCTCCACTTTAAAAAATGCAATGGGAATTCATCCATATTGTTACATGTATTCACCCCTCTTGATTGCTAAGTAGTATTCCATTTTATGGATATGTAACATTTTATTTATTCACCTGCTGAAGGATATTTGTATTGCCAATTTTTGGCGATTATGAATAATTGTATATAAACATTAGAACAGAGTTTTTGTGTAAACCTAAGTTTTCATTTTCTTGGACAAAGAAGTAGAGTTTCTCACTAATATGATAAGTGAAGGTTTAACTTTAGAAGAAACTGCCATAATGGCTGTAGCATTTTACATTCCCACCACAATACACAAAAGTTCTCATTGTTTCGCATGCTCACCAGAACTTGATATAGTAGGAAAAAAATCTGTTCACTTAAATTTTTTTTACAAAGGAAAATCTCTCAGTTAACAGACATAATATGGATTCAAATTTTCTATGAATGGAATATATAGTGTTTTAGGGTAACAGGTAATGAATCAATAATTATCAAATTATGAAGTATTTTCTTTTGCCATCTGAATCTAACTTGCATGACCTTGATTTATATCTTGACATATCAACTTGATGATAGCACTCTGGTCAAATAATATAGTTTGTGGTATTAAATAGCCTTTTCCTAATGACTAATTTCACTGATGACCTTTTAATGTGTTTGTTATCCATATACCTTCTTTGGGTTAAGTGTCTGTTCAGATCTTTTACCCAATTCTTAATTGGGTCATTTACTTTCTTATTCTTGATCACTTAACCTTTCAGGATAATCTTGATTTCTCTGGATTAGCTACACTTAAGGCCCTGCTGTGTGGCTCTTTATGCCTCATTTTAGGCTACTGTTCAGCAAATAGATGGACTAAAGAGATGTTTGTATCAAAACAGCCACCGTTCATTTATTATTGGTAATTGTAGAATTCTTAAAAGGCTATATCAAAAAAAAAAAGGGTTCAGTCACACCTTACTTAATGAAGCAAACTCAACTAATGGGAACTTCAGACAATTGCTATAACTATTTTAAAGATGCTTGAGAAGACAACATAAGTTTTGGGAAATGTATTTATATATACACATATATGTGCACAGTTATATATATAAACCCCTCAGGCACTCACTTAGAGATAATTTATTCCTTATTTTACAAATAATTCTAGCCATTTGTGTTTTCAATTCTTAAATCATAGACAAGAAATTTGAATTGAGGTAGAGACTGCTAAAGGCTGATTCAAAGCTTGTTACAAGGGAAGATTACTGATAATCTTTTAGAGAGATGAATAAGATCGTAGATACAAAAGTTTTTTTTTAAAGCAAGTAGTTTGGGGTGAGACCATTTAGAAATTTATATGTAATGCATTCAGTTCTTCTATACTGTGGCCAAATAATAGATTTTGCAAATGGTAAGTGTTAAACATTGAAAGTGGCATTAGGTTTAGCATTCTCCTTTTAATAGAGGAGTGTGTATAAATCACCTAAGACAATTTTCTATAAAATATGGAAATTGTTTCATAGTTATATGTGGTGATAAAAAGGAACTAAGTTAGAGTTCACATTTCTAGAGCTACAGTCCCTTATATGTTACAGATAATTGACAATGTCACAGAAACCTATGACTGTGTCTTAACATTTAAGAAAAAGACTTTCTGCTACACTGGAATAATTTTCCTGTTACAATAAGATACTGATGCTGAAGGCAATCAGGATACTAACTTTGAAGTAGCAGAATTATGTTAAAACAACAACAAAAACATTATTATAGTAGAAAATAACATATGCTTATGTATAAGAGATTTAAAGAAATATATTTTTGAAATGACCAAGATATCCCTTCTGTACGTCTTCACTTTTGCACATTATTCTCAATTATTTATTTGGATTTCTTGGAAATATCCTGTGCCTCTCTTCTGACGCTTCATTTTTATCTCACCTCCTAGATCCAGGATATCCAGAGAGTGCTTTATTGTTGGTTTTAACTTACTCCTACTCATTCTGAGTATTTTGCTAAAACCCAAACTCTTTTCTTTTCTTTTTTATAGGATGAACTGGTTTTACCTAATTATTTCTTCTGTATTTTTTTCAGTTTCAAGTTGTGATTTCCATTTCCATTATGGCATATTCTTTTATTATTTCCCAGCTCCTTCAAAGAGCTGGAAACTTTCAAGAACTTTGGCTTTTGATTTAGGAATTAGAATTCCAAATAAGTCACAATGCTCCCCCTCTTATATAATAAGTAAATATTGCAGATAATTGCATATATGTTATTTCCTGTAAATCATCTTTCCAACTTGAAGAGACCCTTTAACTTCAGTGAGTTCTCTAAGCGTAACAGAAATTGATGTGATGCTCGTGAATCACCAACACATCTGAATAAAGATGACCTCTTGGTTAAAGAGGTAATTTGAATTCATTGTACTTTTAAGACAAATGCAATATTCAGCTTTTTATTGGCAGGTAATTAATCAATATGTATCAAACTGTGAAGAATTTTATCCCTGCCAACTACTTCTGACTTGCTTGACCCTGATTTATATCGTTGTTATCCCAACTTAAATAGTTTGCTGTCTTGGGTTAAATATATTATTTAAATGGAAATATTCAAATGAGCAATAGAAATTTCAGAGTTAAATATATTCATTCCGAAACCTGAATTCAGCACTGCATGCCTTAGTAATTGTTGGCACTTTATAGCAAAACACTTAGCTGTGATCAATTGTAGCTTTCTCAGTAAAATCCCAGAGCTCATGTCTAGGATTGAACATGTGGTTAAAGCAAAGAGGGTGGAGGGATGAAAGGTGTTAAAAAATTGCTTAGCTGAGTCTGACATTTTACCTTTTAAATATTAATTATACTGTGGGCTTCTTCCTATTTACATACCTAAGTGTTTGCTTGGGACATAAATGGTACTAAATTGTCTTGAGAAAGCCATAGAGCATCTTTGTTAGATAAAACGTCTTGCAGCTGGTAATTTTTGGCAATTAATATTATGAATGCTAATGCGATGGGGAGAAGGGAAGGCACTTCCAGGATGCCACTTATCTCTGTAAAACGAAAGAAAATGTCAGAAGTGGTGAGCCTGCTGAGAGTATTACTTCTGGGAAGGAAATAGATGGCAAATGTTAAAATTATCATATTTATGGACAGGCTAGAATTTTTAGACTGGGATACCTAATAAATAGTCTAGTAAATAGAGTTTATTGTAAATATTTTTAAATACTTGTTTTGGATTATTTAACAGAGAAGGTTTTTTAAAAAGTTATACTGACTATATTACTGGCCCAAAGTAACAACTGAAAGTAGATTCACAGAAATTAGCTCGTTTGATTATCTCAGTAATTGGTAAGGAATTAGGGGCAGTTCAGCTGATGCTATAAATTTAATTAGAGATAAACATTAAAATGAGATATGTATTAGGATAAAGATGAGCTTGATGGTTAAAAATGTAAAAGCCTGGAGTTATGAGAAACAAAATGTCAGCAAACCTATTGGAATCTACTGCTTAGGTATAGAATTGTCGTCATGTTTCAGAGTAGTTACATTCTCTTACATTTTCCAAGTGAATTAAAAAGTAGCTGTTCTATTACTGCTCATTAGGCTACGTAATTTAAGCCAGAATAACTCTCCACTGGAAAGAATGTAGGAGGAGATTAGTAACAAGCATTATTAACATATGCATTGTTTACAATTCAGAAATGAAAATAAATTCTATCATCTTGTACATTTTCCATTTATGATTTGAGGAACTCTGAGATTCAGCTTATGCTAGTTACTCCAAGATTTCAAATTGCCGGGTAAATTAATATCACAAGGATTTAGGAAATACATAGTTTTAAATATCTTGGATTGTATTTTTGAGTCACGTGTAGGCTTAATTTATGGTGACTGTGAGAAAATATCAATAGTATTTTACTTAGTAAGGGAGAGAGTCTTCTTTTTATGTTGAAACATAGCAATAAGAATAAATATATTTTATTTTGCTATGCTCATTTGTATGTAAAGATAGGAGGAATGTTACTGAAATAAACTAAACATTCCTAGTTTTGTGTGACAGTCTAAATCTTCTGTTTCAATTATTCTGTCCCATAATGCGCAAGTGGCATGTCATGTGTACTAATTTTTTGTCTGTTAAACAGTCACTATTTAAAGAAAACATAAGAAAAGTGATAAATTAAGAAAATATTCTTCGTCTTTTTTATTTTAATTCATCAAACCTTCATTAAGCATATGCTTTGTATCTTCAGATCTGCAAAGAAAAAGAAATAAATAATACTGTTTTGTGTTAAAGAACCTACTTAATTTTTTTCAGAAACATATTTGTAAATGTGATAAAAATTGAAATGTAAATATGAGTGGGCACTGAAAAAGATACATACAAGACAGCCTCCCATAAACAGTTGATTTGAATAGTATATAAAAAAAAGTACAGAATTATTTCCATTTAGGTAGCTCTAAACATTGATATTGCAAGGTTGATAGTATGCTCTAGTTTGGAATTCATCATTGTTTGCCTGAAGTTCCTTTCGAAGGAGAAAAAAAATCACTCCTTATGAAATATTCAGAAATACAGTTAAATCTTTATACATAAAAATGTTTATTGTGAGGTTATTTATCATAGCAGACAATTTTAAAATAACCCTGGGTAAATAGATAAAATATAAAACAGAATGCCATGTGCTATTACTCTGCTTGGGTTTGCATACCAAAATACCATAGACTAGGTGACTTAAATAATAGAAATTTATCTCTCACCATTTTGGAGGCTGAGAAGTTCCATGATCTGGTTGCCAGCTAATTTGTTTCCTGGAGAGGATTCTCTACAAATCATATGGACAGAAATTTCCAAAAAGATATATGGTTAGCAATTAACACATGAAAAATCACTCAATGTGATGTTATTAGGGAAATGCACATTAAAATTATGAGATACCACTACACACCTATTTTATCACTAAAATTAGAAAGCCTGACCCTACCAAGTGTTGGTAAGGATGTAAAGGAACACACACTCTGGTTCTGATTTTTCTGGTGAGAGTGTGAAATGATACCACCACTTTATAAAACTTTGACTGTCCTTTAATAATAATACCACCTACTCTATGAAGTCGGTGAGTAGCAGTGGGGGAAGAAAGAGGGAGAGGGAAGAAGGGAGGGAGAGAGAAACAAGAGCAAATGTGCACACACTTGCATGCTCTGGTCTTTTTTTTTTTAATTTTTATTGGAGTATAGTTGATTCACAATGTGGTATTAGTTTCAGGTGTACAGTTCTGGTCTCTTCTTGTAAGGGCACTAATCTCACCGTAAAGAGCCTACCCTCATGACCTTATCTAAACCTAATTACCTCCCAAAGGCCCCATCTTCAAACTGTCACTTTGGGGGGTTAGAACTTCAACATGTGAATTCAATATGCTGAATTTGCCAGCACATTTGCATGGCACAATGTTCATGAGACATTGCTAAATGGTAAAGCACACAAAAAATACTCAAATATAATATTAAGTCTATAAAAATAGGCACAATAGAAAACATTACCAAGACAACCCCAAAGCTATTTCCGTGAGTAAAGAATCTCAAAGATGTAAAAAAATGATTTCTAAGTACTTTCTGGTAGTATCCAACTTATCTGCAATGACTCATGTAACTTTCGGAATCAGAGAAATAAATGCATTATGAGAGAGAGAGAGAGGGAATGAGTATGGCATTCTTTAATGGATAATGCAGTGTTTCAGAATATAAAAACATAGATTTGACATAATGCTACTTAAGAGGAAAATAATTAATAGTAGATAATTTCTTATTATGATGGGACTAGAGATCAGAAAATCTCTAGGCTGCTGGATGAAAGCAGAGAAGAAAATGGGAGCAGAAAGAAAATTCTGTGTGGTAAAAAACACAGTATGTCGTTGAAGTGCTTCACTAGTTTCA
Organism: Phocoena phocoena; assembly: GCF_963924675.1. Taxonomy (NCBI): domain Eukaryota; kingdom Metazoa; phylum Chordata; class Mammalia; order Artiodactyla; family Phocoenidae; genus Phocoena; species Phocoena phocoena. The sequence continues at coordinate 42,273,882 of NC_089224.1, read as the reverse complement.
AATAAGAAATATCCTTACTAAAAAAAAAATTATTCCATATTAAGTTATCTCTAGGGGGAAAATTAGTTTTGACCAGAATTATGAGAATAAGTCTTATAAAGCAGTAAATCCTTAAGAACTACTGATGGAACTTGAAGGCTTTATGAAAACTGTGGGTCTCAAACATGGTCACATATTAGAATCACTTAAGAAATTTTCAAAAGTGTCCCAGTCCTTGTGCACAGAGATCTTAATTTGCATGTGATGGGTCCAAGGATGGATATTTTTAATTGACTCCTGAGTAATCAAAATATGCAGCCAGGATTGAGAACCACTGATGGCTGAACATTCAATCCATAAATTGGGACTACTTGACATATAGTCTGAATGGATGAGAGCTGGTATTTGACACACTAAACATTCAAGATGTCTTCTGGGTTGTTGAGTAGGTCTGATAAAAATTGTATTCTAACCTTAGTTGTTAACTGTGAAGAATTTGAAACAAATGTAACTAATGTTTGTGAAATTTCACATTATCAGTTTAGAATCAAAATGGGGAGGGGATAAAAGACATAAACTATATTCTGTTTTATAAAAAAAGGTTACACTTAGAGCAGGCTAGCAATGTAAGTGATTCTCTCCTGACTGAGTGAGTTGCATATTAGAGGAAGTGTCAGGAATAGGCTACATAAATAACCATGTAATTAGAATATTTCAGAATATCTTTTACATTTAATGAGGGGTTATATAACATGAACTCTAATATACTTTTAAACTCCAAGATTAAAAGGGCAGTGGAAAATTATGGAAAAATAGAATTGAGAGCAGAGTTAAGACTCATTATTGGTAGTTTTCTTCCCTTTCCCTCCCCTTTGTAAATGTCTACTGCGTATTGTACTTTGTAAAAATGTATACTTAATATGCTCTAGTAAGGACTCTGTATTTGCAGAGCACCATGTGACCATAGGGCAGATAGTCCTTGAGGGGAAAAACGTGAACTCACGTTTTAGAAATGAGGACTTTAAAGTAAGTTTGTATATTCATGGTGACTAATTTGAATACAATTTGAGAATTGATATTAGGGAAAGGAAGTTTTGGAGAGAGATGCTATGGAGGTAGTAAAAGCAGTAAACCAACTTTGAACTCAGAAGAGCCCAAAGCAAGAAGGGGAATGGGCAGAATACTTGGGAACTTCAGATAAATGATGGAAGTCCATTTGCTAAGGATCGCTGAAGAGTCTTGATTTTATGGAGCATCAAGATGACATTCTGCCTTCCATGATTTCATTCCCCCGAACCTGTTCTATAAGCGAACAAGCAAGGAGCAGGAAAACGGCATGAATTAATTGCAAGAATATAAATCCCTTACTTCACTTGCATGTGTAGTAAAATGACTGAGACAAGCAACAACTGGACTGAAAAGCCTGTTAAAGATTTGGTTCAATTATCTTGCATTATACAGAAACCTATTAGGTCTTCAATAAATGTTTGAGAAGAGAAATTTTAATTCCACCAGTATAATGTGGACTCTAGGTCTTGATAATTATTTATTTAACTCCTAATATTTAATATCACCTAGGCTTCCATATAAATGAGACCTCAGAGATTTCAGAGTAAACTTAAAACTTGCCCAACTTTCCAGGGGATGCAAGAAAATTTTCCAGTCTCAAATCTTGGTTCTGGATGAATAGGTTAAATTATCCCTAAGAATTGGTCAACTTAATCTAACCCTCAGGATGATTGGCAGAAAAATTCATATTACCTGTGTGGCCCAGAACACCTCAAGCTGAGAATGTAGTTTAAAGTAGCCCTGAATAATGCCCTCAGGTGCATGGGTGCATGGCAGAAGCAAACAGAATCCTCACAGAAAGGAAAGACAAAGGTTTCAATAAAACTGCTTAAAAGAGGCTGTATACAAAAGGCATACAAAAGTTAAATGTAATAAAGCACCAGGAAGGTTGAAAGTAAAAAAAACAAATACAGTATACTGGAGATAATTAGGCAAAAGAGAATTATTATTGTCAGGTTAATTTTAATATAAAATATATTTAAAGACATAGCTTTATCAAGATAAAGAGGGTCATTATATAACTATAAACATTTTAATTCACCAGGAAGAGACGTTTTAAACTTGTATGCATGTAACAGTATACCCACAAAATTAAACAAAATTTGACAGAACTACAGAGAAAGAGATTAATCTACTACCCTAGAGATATTATATACATATTTTAATAATTGATATGTCAAGTAGGCAAAAACCAGTTAAAAAATATAAAAAACCTAATAATAATCACTTGGAGAATTCTATGCTGTATTTTATTTATGCAAATAAAATAAATAATGAGGTTAACATCTCATTTGTAACCACCCTAAATATAGTCTTCATATTATTCCTACAATTGAAGAAAAGAAAATTCTAAGACTGTCTAGGAAAAAAAACTACTCAACCAGATATCCAGGGAACATAGCTGGGCATTTGATGGACTGGGAAAATTAGGTTTTTTCCAAGTTAGAGTATTTATCCTTGAATCCTAGACCCTTAGTCCCAGGACAGAACAGTAACAGATTAAATGAATATTATGAAAAGTTTTCAGGTCTAGTCAAAAATTCATTTTAAAAGCTTTGAAATGAAATTGAACAGAATCCTGACAGCATTTGTTCTACATCTGACATGGGTGCTTCAAAGTATCACAGGATACAGAAATTTGATGGTCCATTAAAATAGCTCAAATACTCCTTTCCATTTCTTTTTAACCAAATGAGGGTGGGTTTCCCTGCCCTCAAAATTTACTTTTCACTTTTTTCACATGTACTAACCTACTGTTTTGTTGTGTGTGTCTGTGTGATTTTATTTTTTAACTTTTTTCTGTGTGATTTTGAGTACTTGAAAGTGTATATTCAGTTTCTATTTTTTTAAGTAAGAGATGTCCTCATTTCTGATTAACCATAGTAGAGAAAAATTATGAACCCCCCTCCCTTTTTTTGAATAATCCTCTATTTTCTTTTCTTGTTCTTCCTTTTGGGGTCCTTGGGACTTGCTTATACTGCCTCTGTGACTCTTAGCAGATGATACTTTGTGATATATTATTAAATATTTGACTTCCAATTCTATACTTGCAATTCCTTTAGAATATAAAATGTGCCTTGTCCATCTTTAATACTCAGACTCTCATATAGTTCTCTGTGTATATTAAATATTCAAGGAATGCTTATTGAATGGATGGCTACATGAATGTATGCATAAAATGCTAATGAGCTAGAATATAAGGGCTCTTTGCTTAGTAAATGCAACTTTTTGGCCCTAGACATCTTTCTTTCTCTACTGTACTGGCTAACTTCCCAGAGCCCAAGGTAGTGCTAAATATGAGGCCTGAATCCAGCCTGACTTTTTATTTTTTTTAAAAGATCTTTATTGGAGTATAATTGCTTCACAATACCATGTTTCTGTTGTACAACAAAGCGAATAGGCCATATGCATACACATGTCCCCATATCCTCTCCCTCTTGAGCCTCCCTCCCATCCTCCCTATCCCACCCCTCTAGGTGGTCACAAAACACCGAGCTGATCTCCCTGTGCTATGCTGCTTCCCACCAGCCAACTATATTACATTTGGTAGTGTATATATGTCGATGCTACTCTCATTTAGCCCCAGCTTCGCCCTCCCACACCATGTCATCAAGTCCATTCCCTATGTATACCTCTTTATTCTTGTCCTGCAACTAGGTTCATCAATACCTTTTTTTTTTTGATTCCGTATGTATGCATTAACATACGGTATTTGTTTTTCTCTTTCTGACTTACTTCACTCTGTATGACAGACTCTAGGTGCATCCACCTCACTACAACTAACTCAATTTCATTTCTCTTTATGGCTGAGTAATATTCCATTGTATATATGTGTCACATCTTCTTTATCTATTCATCTGTCAAAGGACATTTAGGTTGCATCCATGTCCTGGTTATTGTAAATACTGCTGCAATGAACATTGGGGTACATGTCTCTTTTTGAATTATGGTTTTCTCATGGTATATGCCCAGTAGTGGGATTGCTGGGTCATATGGTATTCTATTTTTACTTTTTAAAGCAACCTCCATACTGTTCTCCATAGTGGTTGTATCAATTTACATTCCCACCAACAGTGCAGGAGGATTCCCTTTTACCACTCCCTTTCCAGCATTTATTGTTTCTAGATTTTTTGATAATGGCCATTCTGACTGGTGTGAGGTGATACCTCATTGTAAGTTTGATCTGCATTTCTCTAATAATTAGTGACGTTGGACATCTTTTCATGTGCCTCTGGCCATCTGTATGTCCTCCTTGGTGAAATGTCTATTTAGGTCCTCTGCCCATTTTTAAACTGGATTGTTTGTATTTTTGATATTGAGCTCCATGAGCTCTTTGTATATTTTGGAGATTAATCCTTTGTCTGTTGTTTCATTTGCAAATATTTTCTCCCATTCTGAGGGTTGTCTTTTTGTCTTGTTTATGGTTTCCTTTGCTGTGCAAAAAACTTTTAAGTTTAATTGAGTCCCATTCATTTATTTTTGTTTTTATTTCTGTTACTCTATGAGGTGGGTCAAAAAAGATCTTGCTGTGGTTTAAGTCAAAGAGTGTTTTTCCTATGTTTTCCTCTAAAAGTTTTATAGTGTCTGGTCTTACATTTAAGCCTTTAATCCATTTGGAGTTTATTTTTGTGTATGGTGTTAGGTAGTGTTCTAATTTCATTCTTTTACATGTAGCTGTCTAGTTTTCTCGGCACCACTCATTGAAGAGGCTGTGTTTTCTTCATTGTATGTTCTTGCCTCCTTTATCGTAAATTCGGTGCCCATATGTGCATGGGTTTATCTCTGGGCATTCTATCCTGTACCATTGATCTATATTTCTGTTTTTGGGCCAGTACCATACTGTCTTGATAACTGTAGCTTTGTGGTATAGATTGAAGTTGGGGAGCCTGATACCTCCAACTCCGTTTTTCTTTCTCAAGATTGCTTTGGCTATTCGGGGTCTTTTGTGTTTCCATACCAATTGTAAGGATTTTTGTTCTAATTCTGTGAAGAATGCCATTTGTAGTTTGATAGGGATTACCCTGAATCTGTAGATTGCTTTGGGTAGTATAGTCATTTTCATAATATTGATTCTTCCAATCCAAGAACATGGTATATTTCTCCATCTGTTTATGTCATCTTTGATTTCCTTTATCAGTGTTTCATAGTTTTCTGAGTACAAGTCTTTCACCCTCCGTAGGCAGGTTTATTTCTAGGTATTTTATTCTTTTTGTTGCATTGGTAAACGGGAGTGTTTCCTTAATTTCTCTTTCTGATTTTTCATTGTTGGTGTATAGGAATGCCAGAGATTTCTGTGCATTAATTTTGTATCCTGCAACATTACCAAATTTATTGATTATCTCTAGTAGTCTTCTGGTGGCATCTTTAGGATTTTCTATGTATAGTGTCATGTTGTCGGCAAACAGTGACAGTTTTACTTCTTTTCCAATTTGTATTCCTTTTATTTCTTTTTCTTCTCTGACTGCTGTGGCTAGGACTTCCAAAATTATGTTGAATAAGAGTGGCAAGAGTGGACATCCTTGTCTTGTTCCTGATCTTAGCGGAAGTGGTTTCAGTTTTTCACCATTGAGTATGATGCTTGCTGTGGGTTTGTCATATATGGCCTTTATTATGTTGAGGTAGGTTCCCTGTATGCCCGTTTTCTGGAGAGTTTTTATTGTAAATGGGTGTTGAGTTTTGTCAGAAGCTTTTTCTGCATCTATTGAGATGACCATACGGTTTTTATTACCTAATTTGTTAATGTGGTTTATCACATTGTTTGATTTGCATATATTGAAGAATCCTTGCATCCCTGGGATAAATCCCACTTGACCATGCTGTATGATCCTTTTAATGTGCTGTTGGATTCTGTTTGCTAGTATTTTGTTGAAGATTTTTGCATCTATGTTCATCAGTAATATTGGTCTATAATTTTTTTTTCTGATATTGTTTTCTGATTTTGGTATCAGGGTGATGATGGCCTCATAGAATGAATTTGGGAGTATTTCTCTCTGCAATTTTTTTTTTTTTTTTTTTTTTGCGGTACGTGGGCCTCTCATTGTTGTAGCCTCTCCCGCTGCAGAGCACAGGCTCCGAGCGCGCAGGCTCAGCAGCTTCGCGGCATGTGGGACCCTCGCAGACCGGGGCACAAACCCGTGTCCCCCGCATCGGCAGACGGACTCCCAACCACTGCACCACCAGGGAAGCCCTCTCTGCAGTTTTTTGGAAGAGTTTGAGAAGGATCAGTGTTAGTTCTTCTCTAAATATTTTATAGATTTCGCCTGTGAAGCCATCTGGTCCTGGACTTGTGTTTGTTGGAAGATTTTTAATTATGCTTTCAAATTCATTACTTGTAATAGGTCTGTTTTATTTTCTAATTTTTCTTGGTTCAGTCTTGGAAAATTGTACCCTTCCAAGAATTTGTCCACTCCTTCGTGGTTGTCCATTTTATTGGCCTATAGTTGTTTGTAGCAGTCTCTTATAATCCTTTGTATTTCTGCAGTGTCAGTTGTGAATTCTCCTTTTTCATTTCTAATTTTATTGATTTGCATTCTCTCCCTTTTTTTCTTGATGAGTCTGGCTAATGGTTTATCAATTTTGTTTATCTTCTCAAAGAACCAGCTTTTAGTTCTATTGATCTTTGCTATTGTTTTCTTCATTTCTATTTCATTTATTTCTGCTCTGATCTTTATGATTTCCTTCCTTCTACTGACTTTGGGTTTTCTTTGTTCTTCTTTCTCTAGTTGTTTTAAGTATAGGGTTAGATTGTTTATTTGAGATTTTTCTTGTTTTTTGAGGTGAGATTGAATTGCTGTAAACTTCCCTCTTAGAACTGCTATTGCTGCATCCCATAGGTTTTGGGTTGTCGTGTTTTCGTTTCATTCGTTTTATGTATTTTTTAATTTCTTCTTTGACTTCTTCAGTGATCTCTTGGTTATTTAGTAGCACACTGTTTAGCCTCCATGTATGTGTGTTTTTTTACAGGTTTTTTTTCTTGTAATTGATTTCCAGTCTCATAGCATTGTGGTCAGAAAAGTTGCTTGATACGATTTCAGTTTTCTTAAATTTTCTGAGGCTTGATTTGTGACCCAAGATGTGATATGTCCTGGAGAATGTTCCTTGTGCACTTGAGAAGAAAGTGTATTCTGCTACTTTTGAGTGGAATGTTCTATAAATATCAATTAGACCTATTTGGTCTATTGTGTCATTTAAAGCTTGTGTTTCCTTATTTGTTTTCTGTTTGGATGATCTGTCCATTTGTGTAAGTGCGGTGTTAAAGTCCCCTACTATTATTGTGTTACTGTCAATTTCCCCTTTCATGGTTGTTAGCATTTGCCTTATGTATTGAGGTGCTCCTATGTTGGGTGCATAAGCATTTGTAATTGTTATATCTTCTTCTTGGATTGATCCCTTGATCATTATGTAGTGTCTTTCCTTATCTCTTTTAACAGTCTTTATTTTGAAGTCTATTTTATCTGATATGAGTATTGCTATTTCTGCTTTCTTTTGATTTCCATTTGCATGGAATATCTTTTTCCATCTCTTCACTTTCACTCTGTATGTGTCCCTAGGTCTGAATTGGGTCTCTTGTAGACAGCATATATATGGGTCTTGTTTTTGTATACATTCAGCCAGTCTATGTCTTTTGGTTGGGGCATTTAATCCATTTACATTCAACATTATTATCAATATGTATGTTCCTATTACCATTTTCTTAATTGTTTTGGGTTTGTTTTTGTGGGTCTCTTTCTTCTCTTGTGTTTCCCACTTAGAAAAGTTTCTTTAGCATTTGTTGTAAAGCTGGTTTGGTGATGCTGAATTGCTTTGCTTTTGCTTGTCTGAAAAGCTTTTGACTTCTCCATAGAATCTGAATGAGATCCTTGCTGGGTAGAGTAATCTTGGTTATAGGTCTCTCTGTTTCATCACTTTAAGAATATCCTGCCACTCCCTTCTGGCCTGCAGAATTTCCACTGACAAATCAACTGATAACATTATGGGGATTCCTTTGTATGTCATTTTTTGTTTCTCAGTTGCTGCTTTTAATATTTTTTCTTTGAATCTAATTTTTGTTAGTTTGATTAATATGTGTCTTGGTGTGTCTTTCCTAGGGTTTATCCTGTATGGAACTCTCTGGGCTTCCTGGACTTGGGTGACTATTTCCTTTCCCATGTTAGGGAAGTTTTTCACTATAATCTCTTCAAATATATTCTCAGACCCTTTCTTTTTCTCTTCTTCTTCTGGGACCTCTATAATTCAAATGTTGGTGCATTTTGTGTTGTCCCAGAGGTCTCTGAGATTGTCTGCAATTCTTTTCACTCCTTTTTCTTTATTCTGCTCCTCGGCAGTTATTGTCTTCCAGCTCAGTTATTTGTTCTTCTGCCTCAGTTATTCTGTTTTTGATTCCTTCTAGTGTATTTTTCATTTCAGTTATTGTGTTGTTCATCTCTCTTTGTTTGTTCTTCAGTTCTTCTAGATCTTTGTTAAACGTTTCTTGTATTTTCTCAATCTGTGCCTCCATTCTGTTTCCAAAATTCTGGATCATCTTTAGTATCATTACTCTGAATTCTTTTTCAGGTAGATTGCCTATTTCCTCTTCATTTATTTGGTCTTGTAGGTTTTTACCTTGGTCCTTCATCTGTGTCATGTTTTTTTGCTGTCTCAATTCTTTTTTTTTAATGAGTGTGATTGTGTTCCTGTTTTACTGGTTGTTTGGCCTGAGGCTTCCAACACTGGAGTTTGTAGGCTATTGGGTAGAGCTGGGTTTTGCTGCTGAGATGAGGACCTCTGTGAGACCTCACTCTGATGAATATTCCCTGGGGTCTGAGGTTCTCTGTTAGTCCAGTGGTTCAGACTCGGAGCTCCCACCAAAGGAGCTTCAGCCCTACCCCAGGCTCATGAACCAAGATCCCACGAGCCGCATGGGGTGGCAAAAAAAAAAAAAACACTAACAAATTAAAAATTAAATTAGACTAGGAAACTAACAGATATGTTAGGAAGAATGTAAAGATAAAAATATAGATGAATCAACAGCCAGAAGGTACATCAGTACCACAATAATAAAAAAGAGGAGGAGGGAAAAGAAAAAAAGAAGGGGGGGAAGGCCTTGGCTGTGGAGGGCGGCACCTAAGCAAGGGTGAGGTTTGGGTGGTGGGCGGGGCCTATCCTTGGTCCCACAGGGCTGGAAAAGGCCCTGGGGGCTGTGTGGCGGTGGAGCTTAGGCTCAAGGAACAGATGGGGCCCAGGTGTGCCCCCCACCCCTGGTCTCAGAGGGCAGGGGACCTCACCTGGGAGCCCAGCAGGCTTCCTGGGCTCTAGTGGGTGGGCAAACGCCCTCCTCTCCTCTCCTGCTCCTCTCTTCTGGGGTCTGGGAGGGCCCCTCCCGTCTGCCTCTCCTTTTCTCCCCTTGGCCTCCTTCCTATGCCCCCCAGGACCCATGTGACCTGGAGGGGGCTTTGGAGGGCAGGGGATTGGCCTGGGAGCTCAGCTGGCTCCCCCAACCTTAGTGGGTGGGGCAAATGCCCTCTGCTACTCTCCTATTCCTACTGCAGGACCCCTCCCGCCTGCCTCTCCTGATCTCTCCAGCTTCCTGCCTATACCCCCAGGACCCATGTGGCCTGGATGGGGCTTTGAGGAGGGGGACTGGCTTGGGAGCTTAGCAGGCTCCCCAGCCTGCGCCCTCCACTCCTCTCCCACTCTTTCTGGAGAGTCCCTCCCACCTGCCTCTCCTGATCTCCCCAGCCTCAGGGGCACTGATCCTGTCTGGCTACCACTCCACCTGCCCCTCAGTCCCCCTATGTCCCACTGGTTCGCTCTGGGGTTCCTCCCATCTCCTTGGGCGTCAGAGTCCCCACCAGCAGCGGCAGGCATCCTAGTTGTGGGGAGACGCTAACTCCCTGTCTTCCCACACCGCCATCTTGACTCCGCCTCCAGCCTCACTATTTGACAAATGCACAGGGGAGCTTTAATTAAGACAGTGCTTTCTTGGACATCAAAATCAGGTGAAATGGTTAAAAAGAACTGGTGCAGTCATTTTTAGAGTTACAAAAGCAGTGTAAATAAAGTCCAAGAACTTTCAAAGGAAGAAATAGGGAAAAAATGGAGGTTTATTTTAAAAATAAATAATCTTTAATTCTTTCATGGTATGGTTCATTGTAACTGAGGAAATTTCTACTTAAACATATCTCCTTATGAAAATGTTTATTCTACTATTGCCTCAAATTTATGAAAAAAATCTTTGTTTTGTGTTTTTATTCTAATTATGCCTCTTCTAATACATGATTTCTTCACATGATGAGCTGTAGAAATAGCAACATTTTGAAACAGCTCAGGATACCTTTTTCTCTGAACAGCCAATCTTTAGCTGAAGATAGTACACACACACACACACACCCACACACACACACACACACCTGTTATTGAGTTTTGCCTTAAAGTTTCAAAGCGGCCTATTCTATTTTGGTAGAAAGTAAATAATATTGCCTGGGAATGTCCAAATATGCTAGATAATTTCATTAGAAGGTTACTCAAAGATTAATATACGTGGTTTATTAATGCATATTTATAAACATATTTACATACAGATTTTTTTTAACACACAAACATACACTCATGACAAGTATTGTATCTACGTAGCTTAAAGGAGTGTCCCAGAGGGAGGAAGAACAAGTAATAGCCTATGTTGTGAGTACTAACATGAGTAGCTCCCAAATGTTTGGAAGCATACAGTTTAACATAACAAAGAGTCTACAACAATTTTAACATAATATGTTTTCTTAGCTTGGGTTTCCTAGATACAGAGTCTGAGATGATGATTCTTGTGCAAGTCATTAATGACGGAGGGCTCACAGGTGAAACCTGTAATAGGGTGAAGGAAACAGGTTAAGGAAAGCAGCCAGGCAAAGGTATGGATTTTGCTAAAGTTCATAAAGAGCTCTGCAAAATAAATACCACCACAAAATCGTCATACCTTGAGGCAAGGGGCCAACTCTTTGTACTTCCAACTCAATCAGCCGTTGGCTGTTACTGCCTCTTGTGAGAGGGTATAACTTCCTAGGCATTTCTTGGTAAGTGGCTCCTCTAGGTCCTGGGCCATTCTCAGAAAGGGGAAACTATGGGCCATTAGTAGACAACAGTCACAGAAGTTGGGAGTTAGATGCACTGTCCCAATAGAGGGGTCTGTGCAGAGCACCAGCAGCAACTACTACTCCCACCTATTCCCAGTTTTCATGTGTGTATATGGGGAGCAGCCTTTGGAAGGGAAAATGTGAATGTTAATTGGAAAGGTGCCAGACTAATGATCAAAATTATATCTTTTTTTTGTCATATTGTAAAATTATCTAGCACTCATTAAAATTATATCCTTTTTTTGTTTTTCATATTGCAAAGTTATCTGGCAATTATCTAGCTAGGAAATGGGACCTAGGCTATGCTCACTTGATTATCTTGCAACGAAAAGTAATGTGCTCATGATAAAATTGATCTGGACTCCTCGAGGTTCCCTTCCTAACAAGACAGCATCACCTCAAATCCTTGATCGTGAATTGGAGATACAAAGTCCTAGAGCTGTAACATTATATCTTTAAGGGGACAGACTGCTGAATTTTCAAAGGAATGAGAATTACACATGAGAGATAATTCCCACATTCTCCTATATCTCCTCCAGACCTTTAAATCTACTACATTAAACATATTTAAGAAGATTACAACATTCAACTTAATGTAACTTTAGAATCAAAAAACGTAAATCTAGATAAACTTTATGAAGTTACCCTCACTAATATTACACCATTTCTATACTGAAAGAAAACTCCACCAGAGATTAGACAGCCTTTCTTGTTTTTTTATTCTGACCCCTTTCCTTGAAGTCTTTGAAAGACCACCTCTTATTTCTACTGGCTCATCCACATGGTACTTTGTGTCCTCAGCTGTTTTGTGGTTTTTGACTATGAGTTCATTTCTTCTTAGAATTTTTTTTTCTGTAGAATTTAAAAAAAGTTTTTTAAAATTTTTATACAGTTTTTAAAGGTTACTTTCCATTTACAGTTATTACAAAACATTGGCTCTATTCCCCATGTTTTACAATCCATCCTCGAGCCTATCTTATACCCAGTAGTTTGTATGTCACACTCACCAGCTCCTATATTGCCCCTCCCCCTCCCCTCTCCCCACAAACCACTAGTTTGTTCTCTATATCTATGAGTCTACTTCTTTTTTGTTATATTCATTATGTAGTTGTATTTCTTTAGATTCCACATATTAAGTGATATCATACGGTATTTCTCTTTCTCTGTTTGACTTATTTCACTTAGCATAATGCCCTCCAAGTCCACCCATGTTACTGCAAATGGCAGAATTTCATTTTTTATGGCTGAGTAGTATTCCATGATTCCATTTTGTGTGTGTGTGTGTGTGTGTGTGGATATCTCACATGTTCTGTATCCATTCATCTGTTGATAGACACTTAGTTTCCTTCCATATCTTGGCAATTGTAAATAATGCTGCTATTGACATCTGGGTGCATGTATCTTTCCAAATTAGTGTTTTGTTTTGTTTTTTGGATAACTACCCAGGACTGGAATTGCTGGGTTATATGGTAGTTCTGTTTTTAGTTTTTTGAGAAACCTCCATACTGTTTTCCACAATGGCCGCACCAACTTACATTCTCACCAACAGTGTACAAGGGTTCCTTTTTCTCCACATCCTTGCCAACACTTGTTATTCATGTTCTTCTTGGTGATAGCCATTTTGACAGGTGTGAGAATTGAGACCTTAGTTTAAGGTATATTTGTTGCAGAGAGGATTTGTGTTTATTTCTACCAGATGCTAAGGGGTAATTTTCATCCTGAGTTTGACTGTGGGACACAATGCTGCACAAAGCCTACTTGTAGTTAAAAATTTCTTGTTAGATTAATTGTTTTCTTCTACCCAATGTCAAAGTCTGTAAGTTTCCATGCTACCCTCTTCTATAGGATTGTTTTTGTTTTTTCTTAGTTCACATTTTATGGAGTCTTGGCTTTATGTAGGGTAACCCCATTAGGGTGGGCCCTGATTTTGTGTTTGGTCCACTGGGTCTTGCAAAATCAAGGGGAAAAAAGCTAAAGGCTACCAGGGAATAAAAGATACTCTTAGGTTAGCCAGAAGGTTCAACTTTAATTTTACCCGTTCAATTCTTGCATTCACTTCGTTTTTGTCCTCTGAATAGTTTCCTTATTATATGGGCAATACAATATTAAATCAATGAATAAATAAATATATATGAATTTGTATATAATATTTGTTTATAATATATAAATATATATTTGTACATATCATGTATATATGCAGTGATAGATAAGTAGATGGATGGATTATGAGGGGTTTTTAAAATACAAAATGTAAGTTAGAGTGTACATTTATTAGGTGTTAAGATTGGTATTAATAAATCTGCAGGTACTAATATATCAATTACATCAACCTCACTTATAGTTCCGAATATCTTCCTTAAATTTTTGCCTACTAGTGTTTTATAAGACTGTGGTTTTCAACTCAGTTAATTATTCTGTTGTGCCTTTGCTTGTTTTTCATTTATTTACTTTCAATACTCCAAATGCTAAGTATCAATTGAAACTGTACCACTCAATTTAACATTATATTTTCGCATTTTTTTCTTCCTTTAAATTCTTAGAGAGTATTCTTAAATTGTCATTAATAAGACACTGTGTTTTTATTGTCCATTTTCTCATATTACAATCACTTTTTAAAATATGATGAGGTCTCTCAGACATAAAGATCTACAGAGCATTGCAAGATAGTCATTGATGATCCAACTAGTTTGATAACATATAACAAATACAGGTTTAAGCTCCTTTGCATACCATTAATTTTACTCCAAATCCTGATTTATCAAGTATACTGAGTTTTGGGTTTTTTTTTGCGGTACGCGGGCCTCTCACTGTTGTGGCCTCTCCCGTCACGGAGCACAGGCTCCGGATGTGCAGGCTCAGTAGCCATGGCTCACGGGCCTAGCCACTCCGCGGCATGTGGGATCTTCCCGGACCGGGGCACGAATCCATGTCCCCTGCATCGGCAGGTGAACTCTCAACCACTGCGCCACCAGGGAAGCCCTATACTGAGTTTATCAGTAGTTGTTTTGTTTTCTTTTGTTTTAAATTGCAGATCTATTGGTGACAATGTTTTCTTATGTGAAAATGATCATTTAGTTTAACACATAGTTCAAAGTTGATAGTTATTATTTCTCAGAACTTTTACAAAGCACCCCATCATCTTCTGGCTTCTATTAATAATCTTGAACAATCCACTGTCAGCATAACTGGTTCCTTGATTCGTAATCTGCCTTTTCTCTTTGACCTCTTCAAATTTTTTTTCTTAACTTTGTTTTCTTCATTGTCTGTTCAGCTTTGCTCAGTATGCTGTTTTGTCTTATTATTGGATTTTTATAGTCTATAATTATGATTTTCCTTTTTGAACTTTTCTTTTGTTCTTTGAAACTTTCCTAGAGCATTTTTATAATCTTGGATCCTTGATTGAATTTTTGTTTTCCTAAATTATGTCTCTATTTATATATACTTATACTTTGTAGTTGACAATTCCAGGTGTGAAGTAGTTTGGATTTAATTCTATGTTTGTTCTTGCTGGCTTTTCATATTGGTAGCTTTCCACATCTGTTTTAAGTTTTGTGGTTGTATTCATTTTAATATAATATGAGGCTATTCTGAGGGGCCTCAAATGAAGATACTTTCTTAGGAGAAAGGTCTTCATTTGTTTCTGCAAAGCACAATTCCAACTCAAGACCATTTTAGATTAATTTCTTACATCCACACAGATTACATAAAATTTAAACCTGAAATATATATGAGAGCAGAGTTGTGATTACATGTGTTCAAATTAGTTTCTTTTTTCATGGGGGTGTGATAGAAGGGGTGCGGGGTAGAGGCATTTTTACTAGTCAGAAGTGAGGACAAATCAACAGGATATTTTGTAATCTCCCATTGCTAGAAAGTATATTGTGTTTCTTTTGCCCAACCCATTTATCAAGAATAAAATCTTTTCAAAAGTTTCAGCTAAAATAGTTATAATTGTAACCATAGATCAATCCGATACACACTAGATTCATATTTTTACTAGTTTTCTATGGCTGCTATAACAAATTACTGCAAACCTGGTGGCTTAACACAACACTAATTCATCATTTTACAGTTCTGGAGGTAAGAAATCCAAAATGGGTCTCACTGGGCTCAAATCAAGGTGTTGGCAGGACTGCATTCATTTCTGAAGGATCTAGGGGGATAATTTGCTCTTTTATTTTTTGTTTTTTAAAAATTTTCCTGCTTCTAGAGGTCCTCACCTTCTGTGGCTCATGGCCCTCTTCCATCTTCAAACCAGGAATGCAGGTTGAATGCTCATATCACATCATATTAAATCACTCCAATCTTGCTTCATTATCACATATTCTCTGGCACGGATTCCCGTGCCTCTGCCTCCATCATATAAGGACCTTGTGATTACATTGGACCCACCTGGATAATCCGAAATACGATCCTGTCTTACCTTTGGCTGATTCCATAAAGTTAACCTTAACTTCATTTGTAACTTTGATTTTCCTTTACCATGTGATGTAAAATATTCATAGGTTCAAGGGATTAGGATGAGAACATTTTTTGGGGGGGTCATTATTCTGCCTATCATAGTATTTATACTGAAAATAACTATTTTTTTTTTTTACAAAATTGTTTGTGGCCAACTTATCATTTCTCTGTCTAAAGAATTAGTGCTTTTTAAAATATTTTAAAGCTCTGATCATAATTTAAATCTGTTCCATCCTAGTGCCTTTCTTTTCATTGCAGTATATTATATAAATGAACAAACAACATGACTCCTGAAATAAATTAAACTTATTTTTTTTTCTAGTGTTGATTACATTGATACCTAAGTAGGCCAGTGTACTGGCAGGATAATGTACATCTTGGGCAAATCATTGTACACATCTTAAAATTTATATATTACATACACTGAAACTTCCCTACTAATATACTTAAAATTTCATACTTGTAGCGAATCATATATGATAACCATTTTAATTTGTTGTATAACTATACCACTTTTTCAGTAAATCAGTAGGACTTGTAAGTGATATGCAATCATAGATTCTTTTCAGGGTTTTGGTTTGGAAAGGAGCTTCAGTTTCCTTGCTTCGAAAGTGCAGAGTGTATCCAGAATCCAGAATATAAGCACTTCTGTCTTATTCTACTGCTAGCATCCAAATTTTAGTCATCATAATTTTTTGTCTGCAATAACGTCTTAACTGGCTGCCCATCTCCCATCATTACCCACTAAATCTTATTTTCAATGCATAGTGTTGAATTATCTTTAAAATAGCCTGAATGATCCTTCAAAATAAGTCAGATTTCAGTCATTCCTGTGTTTCAAACCTTCCAAATGCTCCTTATCTCTGGAAGACACAAGCCAGAGTGTTTAAAATGGCATGATGCTGTGCCTGTCTCCCATGTCTCTGACCATGTCTCCTACTATCCATCCTTCACCTCATCTATTCCATAGACACTGGCTTGATTGTTATTCCTCAAACCTCAAGCTCTCCAGTTACACTCCTCTCTTAGTTAGGGAAGCTTTTCTCTCTGGCTGGGATGCCCTTCCTCCATATAACTGCATGATTAACTCTCTTATGTCTTCCAGGTCTCTGCTCCACTATCCCCTTATCAGTGAATGTTTTTCTGAGCATTCTGTTTAAAATTGCAATCCCATTCCATATTTTAAACCTAATTTCCTTCACTCTTGCATTATTTTTCTATGACATTTATTTTTTCTAACTGGTCTACGTTTAATGATTGCCAGGCCTGGGTCAAGGGTACAAATGGTGACCCACATACTGTAAATATAAATATTTAACTGTTTTAAATCAAGGTAACACATATTAAATGAAATGTGTTTTATTTGTCCGCCTTGATAAATTTAGCTTCACAGCAACCTTGAAGTCTAGTTTTGCATTTAAATTACCAGGCTCCTTAGTGTTCCAGTTTCTAGCTCAAATTTTGAACCCTGTATTGTCCCTCTTCAGGCCCCATTCCTCACCATGAGAACCCCTATGTTCTTCCCATACAGCAGGTCAAAGCTTTGAGCGTACCTGCTGTACACAGGAACCCTTGGCTCCTTGGTCTACAGGTGCACGCACAGGGAGAACTCTCTGGGCATGAGATTGGTGCCTTTTGAACCGGGAATTATGGGGTCTGAGTACAAGAATCATGATGGGTGGGGGGAATGCCTGGGTTCCTGATGAGCCAGCCCCTTAGACCTGTAAACTGCTTGCCCTGTAAGGAGGGTGTTTCCTGAGAAGCACTGCAGTGGAGGCTTCTTAATAGTGCCCAGTGGTTTGGGGAGTCTAAGGATAGCAGTGTACTCTAACCTAGATAATTTACTCATTTATTGTCTCTATCTCCCCTACTGGAATGTACACTCTATTTAGGTCAGAAATGTTTATCTGTTTTGTCACTGATTTATCTGTAGTGTCTAGGATAATGCTTACCACACTGTACATGTTCAACAGGTATCTATTGAGTGGTGAGCAAAGTGCTTGACTCTGAATAGGCCCTCAGCATAAGTTAGTTTCCTTTCTGCTTTTGTCCATGAACTTCTGGCTTCTGTAAAGGTCAACTTCTAGTATTGAGAAAAGGCTTAAGGTATTTGTTTTATTTGCAGGTAATTGATGCTCTGTTCTTTCATTTTGAAAGAGGAAAAAAAAGGTACCATTGCAAATATTCAGAACTGATTTTTGAAAGCAAGTTTTTGATCAAAAGGCTGTACCAGTGGCCAAGGTTTCTAAAAGGAAAACAGAGTCAGAAATGCTGAAGAAAGATCAATAAATGCAAACTAAGATTTGACAACACGCTTGTTCTACTCTTTGGGTTATGGCAATTGATGCGTCTAGAATGCACAATTTAAGGAAGCCTCCACTATTCAGGTCTTGCCAGGACTGACTCTGCACTCTCACAGCTCTGAGAGCAAGCTCCCCTTACAATTTTGTTCCCTGGGCACTTCTAGCCACACTCTTGTCCTGGCCCATGTGGTTTATCCATGCATACCTGCATGCATCTGCAAAAAATAGAAATAATGCATCCATTTTTCAGGTTGTATTCAGTTTCTTAATAATACCAGCATCTCTACTGACTGTAATTCTAAGCATGTAGCATTTCCAATTCAAATTTAGGTTTCTTCATCTATAAAATATGCATAATAAATCAACCTGACCAGTGATGTTTTAAGGGTTGAGTGGTTTAAGATAGGTAAAGCTCAGAGACATATTACGCACTTAATATGTGTTGTTTCCTTATCTTGTGTTTATAATTTTTTTCAACTAGAACTTTAGAAATTTATATTTTGACAAATTAGAGTAAGTGTGGAAAAATGTTTACCATTTATCTTTCATTACAGAATTAATTTTATTTATATTAAATAATTAAATGCTAATCCCACCAAAGTAAAGTAACATTTTTATTATAAAATTATAGTATTAGATGTACGTGTATGTATGAAATAATTATATTTATCTAAAATTATAATATTTTTCTAGAAGTACCGTATTTTCCCAGTGGTAATATTCAAATGTATAGGTAGTGAAAGTTTTATCTAAAAGGGTGATTTACTACCAAGATAAACAAAAAAACCCAATATAAAAAGTCAGTCTGAGTAGCTTTTATAAATGAGAATCACCAAAATACTTATACATGCTCATAAAAATATCTACTTGATGTAGGAACATATAGGAGTAAAGGTGCAAGTTTGAGATTATTTTTTTATCTTATATTTCCCAGTAAATTAAACACCTTTTACCTTCACCCCCTCTTTTGATAGCATTTGCTTATCTTAGCTCTCTCTGAATTTCAGTGGTAAATCCTTTTTATTTTAAGCGTTTTTCTAAATTATTTACAGGAATTATATTATTTAGTCATGAATGAATCAAGCATTTTATTGTTGGATTTGCCAAACTGGAATACAGAACCCTAGAAATTCCCCTGAATAGCCTGAACAGACTACTGCCTGCTGAGAGACAAAGGAAATATAATTAGAAATGTATCCTTATGAAAGTATATTATTACTATTACTGGTTTAAATGACTCGATCATTTTTCCAAGAATGATCTTTCTCATAAAAAGCACTCATAATAATATTAATTACGGAAGCCAGCTGAAATTTTAAAACTGATGTATTTCAAAGGAAAAAGAGTCAATATCTTCCTCTGCTTTCTCTCTCCATTTAAAGACTTATTTTTAAGAATCGTTTGTTGTGAAAGTAGAGATGTTTTCTAGCAAGTTATGGCAAAACCTGGCTAACCTGCTCCCAGGGAGACTGCCATGATATAGACATGAGAATTACAAGGTGATATTTAGTTTGGAGATGAATCTGAAATCCACATCATTTTCATGATGCTGGAAAACTAAATTTGTATGGGCAGTCTAAGAACCACTGTTTCTTATTATTTTAATTTAGAAACATCTGAAAGGTGTACAGAAGCCACTAACCATAGAGAGATAATTTATCAAATGTTCAAAAGCAAGTCGTAATGAGTAATAGTAAAAAAAAAAAACAAAAAAAAAACACAAACAAAACCTTAACATTTATAATGCATTGTTTTGAGACAGATACTTATTTTTTAATAATAATATGCATGAAATTCAAAAGATGAAGAGCATATTTACTATTATAGTTACCATGTACACAAGTTATGGCTGGGACAAAATTAATAAAAACTTCAACTTAGTTTAAATTTCCTAAAAAGGTTCCTATTTAATGTTGCCCACACGCAATTCTGTAGCAGGTTCTTAGCTAACCTTACGAACCCTTGTATGGGCCTAAGTGCTGATTAACTTTTAGTAAGTACTCATATACTAATGTGGCTAGTTATAGGTAACTGCTTGTGTACAACTGTGCTAAAGGGTTATATGTATTATGTAACTCAATTTCATCTTCAAAACAATGATAGTCTTGTTTTCCTCATTTTATAAATGAAGTATGTACTTTTTATGTTCAGGTTAAGTAACTTCTTTGTGTGAGGACATACAGTTAATGAGAGACAAAGTCAGAATTATAACTTATCTGCTCAACAATAAAAATGTGTGCTAAATTGCTTTATAGTTGTCTCACTTGTCCTACCACCCACCCTAACTTGACTATTTAAGAAAACTTTGTAAGACACTGATCCTGGATCCCTGGTCTGCATACCCTTCCTATCTCTGACCATTTGATACCCATCTAGGACCCATCCTGACCAGAAGAAGAAAAGTTTAAAGAGCTTTAGACTGCCTCTTTGAATTTCAGCATCAAACACTTCCTTTCTTGTACTCTTGCTCTGACCTTGCACCCTATCTCTACTCCGTGGGATGTTGCCTTATTTTTAATCATGACCTTATGCTCCAGTTTTCCTTTCTGGATTCTAATCTCGATATCCCACCCCTGGTACTAAGTATCCTCATTCTTTGACACTGAGGGTCTTGAGTTCTGCTTCTGAGCTCTGGTCACTAGGATGGAACCAGAATTTCTTCCTGATGGATTTTTTAAGATGCCTTTCACCTGCTTCACTTATTCTTGTGCCATTCATTTCTTTGTCGAGAACTTCCTCTCTTGCTGCCACATGTCTTAGAGAGTGCCACCTGTTGGCTGGGCAAGACTCTTCAACTTCCATAACTTCAGCAGGCTATTCTCAGCCTCTTCTTCCAGTAGACAGGTCTAGTTTCTTTCTTGGCCCCCTTTCTTCTGCTCCATTCTACTGTTTTTAATGGGGCAGTCTCATCATTTCTCTTTAAATAAATGCAACAAAACAGAGAAAGCTGCCATTTTTTTCCCTCAGATTTTAACGTGTGTTGGTTGACTATCATTTTTTCTTTCGTCTCTGCCATTTTTGTGTTTCAATTTTCAAAGTATGTTATTAGTGCTCACTAGATATTAGCCAGGGCATGGCTCAGTTTGCCTAAATTGTGTTAAAAAATAACAGTCATGTTTGTATATAAGTAGAATGTACAGATTATGCATGCTTTTAGGTTATCCCCCCCATTGTGTGGTAGTTTCTAAAAAGATCAACAGTTGACTCACTGACACTCATACAATTAAAACATATTAACTTAGGAAACGGTAATAGTAAGAAAGGCCAAACCTGAATTAAACAATTCAAGTCCCTGTAAAGTATATGTGTGCATGTGCATGTAGTAATAAGATGACATTTGTCTATCACCCATTAAATGTCACAGCAAGTATTTATTTAAGTGCCATTATCCTTAGAGATTGTCATAATATCAAAATGCATTTTAGAGAGTACACAAGAACTATTTTACGTAAGGAATTAGTATAAACAGAGTCATATTTTGCTGCTATCGTACCAAAATATGCTTGTTAATCATGAATACAGGGTCTTAAGCAGGATGATTTTGTATTTTTACGCAAAGAAGATCCCTGTGTATCTGTGCCAGCTAGTACTGCTACTCTCAACCCTTTGGATGGAGAAGCTTAAGTTTGGTCAATAATATAAGTAGAATCTACCATAGGTATTCATTTATTTAAAAAATTATTTATTGGGCATCTATGATGTTCCATTCACTGGGGATAGAGTGGTGGACAGACAAGACAAACATCACTGCCCTCTTAAAGCTTATGCTAGTGGAATAGTTTGAAATGGACTGAGGCTACCTGTGTCAGAACCAGTTCTTCTACATAATGGCTGTGTGACCACGGATATAACACCTGTGTTCCCTCAGCAAACACTGAAACCAAAAACTTGAACCTTGTGCTTCTGTGTTTCATTTCTACTTCTCTCAGATCCTGAGCTTTATGCTACTTCATTGCCTATTGGCTTTATTCACGTGGCAATAAGGTGGTCATATAGCAAGCTGTAGACCCAACATAATTTGCTGCTAGATGTGCCTATACCTGACACAAGTCCAAAAATTCTAGGGAAGAGAATTTTTGGTGAAACTCAAGTCAAATGCCAATCCCTGGGCCTATTAAACACAGCCAGGGGTAGATACATGCAAGAATATGTCATTTTTCATGATGGCTATGTGAATGGCAGTGAAGGAGGGTGGTCCTAGGAGATTGAGATGCCAGGTAGACAATCTGAGGAGATATCCACTATGGAGAATAATGGGTCATATAGAAATATAAGCACGATTTAATGTCTTGCACACCATTATAAACATTGTGAGGGAGAAATATGATTTAAAATTAATATACAAATTGAAATGAGCTCATATGAGCTTCTTTAGGTATTTTTTGTATGCACTGTTGAAGAAATACAAGAATTGCATTCTGAAGTAAAGGCTAAGAGTGGGTGTCATTCTTTGTAATGTAACCTACCATAGGTGTGGAATATTGTGAGGACCAGGGGAGAAGTGTTTGTTTTCACGCATTGGGAATGATCAAATTCCAGTATTTCTCACATTCAAATTTAGAGACAGCCTAGAAATAGGACAGTGGATATAGTAGTAACATCAATTTCTGTTTAGGCAAAATGTTATTAGTATAGATATATTTTAAAGGTTGTGTACTTCAGATATCAGCCCTGGTAGTTTTCTCCAAAATGTGTGTTTATGTTTAAAGGGAAAATTAATCAAGTCTTTATAAAGTACATTGTATCCAAATAAAGAATATTACTGTCCTGATTTCTATTATTAGTGATTATAAGTTTATCACAGACATTCATTTCTACCATCAGAAAATAGTTTCTGTTTTCCTCTCATGTTTGCCTAAAAATTGTTTGAAGCAAAAGTTATGAAGCATAAAATGACCTTCAGCTAAGATCAGTCCCAGATCCTTATGGAAGTGCTGTACGGGGTACTTTTAGAAGTTGGTGCTTCAAATAATAGAGTTTTTGAGATCCTGGTTTCAATTCTTCTGGATAAATACCCAGAAATGAGGTTCCTGGATCACATGGTAGTTCTATTTTAACTGTCTATCAACCGATGCATGGATAAAGAAAATATGGTATGTGTGTATGTGTGTGTGTGTGTATAATGCAATATTATTTGGCTTTAAGAAAGTAGAAAATACTGTCATATGTGACAACATGGATGAACATAGAAGACATTATGCTAACTGAAATAAGCCACTACAGAAGAACAATTCTATTCATATGAGATATCTAAAGAAGACAAACACATAGAAGCAAAAAGTAGAATGGCAGTTGCCAGGGAACAGGTGGAGGAGGAAATGTGGTACTGCTGTTTAGTGAGTATAGTTTCAGTTATGCAAGACAAGTAAGTTTTAGAGATCTGCTAAACAACATTTTGCTTATAGCTCACAATACTTTACACTTAAAAATTCTATAGGTTTGCTCTCATGGTATATGTGTTTTATCATAATAAAAATACAAAAGAAAAAAAAATAAAAATGTGACTCATAATAAAGAGTCTTGGTACAGGGCTCTGAGCAGACATTGCTCAAACAACTTTCAGACAATACCAGAGGTCCAGATTAGGATTTCCAGAACGTGTTTTAGATTAGAAGCAGATATACTTCATGAAAGCAAATTACTGACCTAAGATCCAGAGGAACAAGAATTATTTACTCAGATTGGAATAGACTGATGAAAGAAATTTGATTGTGGTTATTAACTTGAAGTTGTTGGTAATATTTTTAATGTTCTCTTTTCTGATGGACACATGAGTAAGCCCTTTATTTTTCCTCTTAAATTACTTGTATGTATAAATTCAATAAGAATATTGATGGCATTAGACCAGTTGATTGTTAGACCAAGTCCAAACCTCTTGTGATATATTTGAGAATAAATTTTACTTTACTTAGTCAAGCATTATAAGCCATCGTTAAAGAACAAGGATCTTCATATGTGGAGCCAGTGTCTCCATGCCCTTTACTTGGATTCTTGAGCACTGGCTGAAATTGACTTACAAAGAGAGACTTCTACCTACCATAGGGGCTGCGTGGAGGACGAATACGACAAGTCCTAAAAATGCAGAGGTATTTGGCCATTGGGAGATGGGAATCTGGAGGAATCCAATAGATACATCATTTACCTTTCCTCCAATGATACATCGTTTTGAGATGTAGTTCCATATGACTCCTCTAAAGATGACAAAAAGTTTGAACAATCAGTTGTGTTTGTTATAAAGTTCTGGTCATCTCAGAAATGGAGTAATAAATTCACTTGTATTTATATCCAGTGAATACATATAAACATATATTTAAAAATACAGAAAGATGCATAGAAAGTTGGTAATATTATTTAAACCCAAGGAATGAATGAGGGTCCAAAATTTGAAGCAGATATGGTTAAAAATTAAGACTTGAGATTTATCTGCAATCTTATCTTCCTTCTTTTTTTAAGGATACTGATTTATATAGTAATGGTGTATTTTAAAGTAATTTATGGCTTTATCAAGCATTTCCTGAAATGGATATTCTAGAGACTCCTTCCTCTAAAAATTGTAAAATAGAATGGCATCATGGACTAAAGCGGAGTAAGAAAATAGAACAGTTCCATTTTTAGTCTGGCAGACTGCAATGAAAATCACTTAAGAAATCAAACAACAATCTTAAGCTTCATCAGCTGTTTCTAAAACAAGGAACGATCTCACAGAAATATAACCTTCTTCAATTGGCTAGACTCTACATTGTTCTTCAGAACTAAAATCTTCCCTTGAGCAATGTGGAGGAAAGCCTTTGATTTAATTTGAAAAATTGAAGAAACAAACTTTGGGAAACATACATAGGAAAGAGGAGTGATTCAGAGAGTAAGAGACCTCAGTCAAGAAAATAGGAAGTTTTTTAAGAGTGGAGGGTATTTGGAGATGGACTCTCTTGTAACATTAAGCAGCTGAGAAAAGGTGCCTCAAGTTAGAAACTGAAGGATCTACCCGTGACTCAAGGGATCATCCCTTACAAAGAGTAAACCTCTGAATTTGTACTTTGAACCCTGAAAAATTTCTTTATTTTAAGCAAACGAATTTATCTTCTTCCATATTAAAATCTTTCTTTAACTTGCCACACTACATTAAAGCAATGTATTTGGTATCAGCAGAGCCTGGAGGCATAGTCATGGAGAAAATGCAAAGATGGGGGGGCCTTCCACAGAACTTGTCCATGTCAGCACTGATAGATCTGAAGCTTGAGCATCCTCCTATCAAGCACACTTCCTCTAGGAAATAAAGGAGTTTCAGCCTCACACTGCATGGTGGCAGGAGCAGCAAGTAGCAAGCCAGGCTGGAGCTCCAAACACAAGGGAACAGTGTGAGCGCAAAGAAGTCTCTCCTAAGCAGATAGCTCAAAAATTTGATAAGATTCAACTTTCTGCATATACTGCTAAGTCAGAGGAAACAGACCTTCAAGACAAGGAAAAGAAGCAAATGTCTGTATCACACTGAGATTTATATACTTTTAAATGTGAAACTTTTCCAGCAAAAAAAAGAAGAAGAGGGCTTCCCTGGCGGCGCAGTGGTTGAGAGTCCGCCTGCCGATGCAGGGGACACAGGTTCGTGCCCCGGTCTGGGAAGATCCCCCATGCCGCGGAGCGGCTAGGCCTGTGAGCCATGGCCACGGAGCCTGTGCGTCCAGAGCCTGTGCTCCGTAAAAGAAGAATCTAGGCATGTAAATATTAAATCTGGGATTTTCACTAATTTTATGTAGGAAACATAAATGTTTATGGTCTCTATTTAACCATAGCATAAAAAGACACCGTAAATGGGGAAGGTGATACCAAAAGCCAGTCCATTTTGTGCTACTTTATAATTCCTTAAGTTATATTTCAAAACCTCAGTGTCTACTTGCTTCTTTGCTACCTTTCCTACTATAATCATCCAATTTTACAAGCAATTAAATCCACCCAACATCCAACCCACTTGACCTCTTAATTATATTTAGACTATGTAACGTTATTAATATGGGGTCTTTTCATATCCGCATGCCCTTTGGCATACCCCTGCAACTCCTTAGCACAATCCTTTGAGTTTCCTTTTAAGTAACTCTGATTGCGCGCCCTCTATCTTAGTTTTCCCCCACAGGGAAAGAATTACTCTTACTCTTTACCCTGGGGGTAAGAATTATCTGAAATACTTATTAAACAAATTCCTAAGCTCCATCTTAGACTCACAGACATAAAATATCTTTGATCCCATGATAGATTCATGGAAAGATATATATATTTAATAAGAATTGCAAGCAAATTTTACATTAGGCAAGTCTGAGGAGAGAATGCGCTAATGTATTGCCTCCACTGTATTATTCCCTTTGTGTTGATTCTCTTTTACATTATTGCAACTGCCAATGAACATTGTTGATTTTTATTTTCATCTCTCCTCCATCGGATATACTGTGCACTACATAGTCAGAGTTTTCTTTCTGTAGCTGAAGAGCTGATAAAAGCACTTATTATTTTAGAAGTCTTTGTTGCCTTATAATTAACAAGAGATTAAAAGCAAAATATTTTTAATGTAACAAAATCTTCCAAAATCTGATGCCAAGTTGCCTTTTTTTTCCTCTTCCTCCAAGTTCCTGTGTACACCACATTTCTACCACCTTAGACCTTACATCATTTCCAGATTATGGTTTTCCCTCCACATATTTTTGCTATGGTTTTTTTTTCTCTGATAGGATTGTTCTCTTCTCCACACATCTCCTCCATTGACGTACGCATCTCTCCCTAAATTCACCTCCTCAGTAATCCCCTACCCCTATCTCCCAATTTTTCCTCAGTCAGTGCACATGATAACTTTGAGTTTGCCTATCTATCTGTCTATCTATCATCTTTCTCTCTCTCTACCAGTCGTATTTTCTGTCTCCTCTGCAAGATTATAGGAGTTTTGGGGGTAAAATTATATTTCTTTGCTATGCTTTTCCCTCAGCATACAGGACAGCATCTACACATGGCAAAAGATTCATAAATAAGATACATAATTGAATGGATGGGTGAAAGTAAACACATTAAGGATAACATTTGTCTTTTATCAATCCAGCTTATTTGGATGTAATCTCTTTGAAATAGTTGACACTTGTTCTCTCCTCCCTTTACTCTTACCCTCCTAGTCTCCTGACCACTACCTTCTACCTCCCTCTCCTTATGTTTTCCTCACTCCCTGCCTGCAATTTCTAATACCTTGGCATTGGCTTAACAACTGACTAAACTAAGTCCTTTTATAAGATTCTCAGCATAATTAGTTTAAATGGAAAGAGAAACTTCAGCTGATTTGGTAGCTTTTCAGGTTTGCTCACTGACAGAATGCTTTGAATTAACATTGTGTCCCAACCTTCAAGAATGCATTGTGGCTGCCTCATTCTCTCAGCACTCCAGAAATTCTGGGGCTGCCCTCGGGTTATTTGTAATGTACGAATTTATATTTTTCAAATGATGCACTGTATTTAAATTCTTTTTAAACAAAGTTGACTTGAAAACAGCCAAACTCTTTGAAATTGCAAGTTGGTTTTGCTGAGTGCCTTTCAGATTTTTAGTAGCCAAGGGGCAGGGGAAGCCAAGAAAGATTGTTTGAAAAGATACTGAAACTTTAAAGATGCCCTGCTTCCCCCAAAGTGCTGTCAGCTACCACATCAAATCGAAAAAAAGCTTTCAGTTAGGGGAACTTTCTGTCTAATGCCATCCTAGGGAAAGAACTGAGCAGGGGATTGTGGTTACAAGAGTGGAATTATATGATTACTCTTTTAAAAGTATAATAGCTGACAAGTTCCTAGGCAAACAGCAATGTATTATTAATATTGGTGCTCAGCACCGTAGTTGGCCAATTGGGATTCCTGATTCTGACTTCCCTTCAGAGAAGAGTTCATATAGCGGTGGGGGGGGGGGGTCAATGTTATAATATGTCAAGAAACCCATTTCAGATTTTACTTAAAGGCTTAAACCTTAGACAACTCCACCAAAATTCTTCTATTTTTATACTAAGCCCCTGATACATACTTTCTTAAAGGAAATGGATGGTAGTGAAGGACTAGAGTCAAAGATGATGATGATGGTAATCTTTCTTCAGCCTTGAAGAAATTTTTAGAAATACTAAGCAAGTGATACCAGAGCCTGAGAAGCATGTTTCAATATCTGAGTCAGATTCAGCTGAATCTTATTTTACTCTTTTAAAAAGGAGTTGGTGAAACTGAGGATTAAGAGTCTAATATTTTTTAGTTGAATTACCATGGGAAACATTAGGCTATCTAAAATCCTATGTAGTGAAAAAAGATTGGAGAAGTACACTGGACCCACATGAGCATTTCCCCCTCCACTCTGCCATTCTGATAAGTGTAAGTTTACTTTAACAATTTTGTGTCTCAAGCATCAGAATTTCTTTGCATATCTGGCTCCATATTGGGTCTAGGTGATATAAACCAGATAATTTTCTCTATTAAAAAATTGCCTGATCTAGTTCACTCTGATTACAGACAAATCCCAATTTTCTTCCACTAGATTCTAAGAGGCATTTGCACAATTCCTAGACATGCAATAGAAAGAGAGTAAGTGAACATTTCTATTAATTAAAGTGCATGCTTTTTTGAATGGGCATCAAGCATCATCAGAGAGTTCTGGAGGTGAAGTCAGGGAAAGGAAGTGGATCTATTCATGGTTGCCCTTTAGGGCTTAATGAAGTTTTCTTGCCATTTTCCTCACAGCTTGATAGAAGTGGACTAATGGTGAAGAGTTCTGTGGTCCCGCTCTGCAGCCTCCAGGCTAAATAAAGCTAATGAAGTAGAAAAATGATATTGATAAAACTATCCTGCATTTTATAAGTATGCCCATCAGATGGAAACTGTTCAGTGTTTGTGTTGATCTGATCTGACCTCAATCATCTTTTCTTGACTTCCAGATACTAAATGGGTGACTTGTTATTTAGCCTCAATAAACTTAAAAATAATCTCATTCTAAGCTCCCCCGCAATGCTTCAATACAGTGTACAAAGGCAAAACCAACAATATACATTTTTTTAATCTTAGGAGGTAAATGGATTATATGGATGTTTCAAGACTGCTGAAAAAGTCTTAGAAATAACGATTTAATATGATTGCTTCATTATTGTAAATGCTTTGACTCCCATTTCTTCAGATAGAACAACAAAGTAAAAAAGGCCTTTTGAAAAATTATGTGCATTGGTGTATTAAAATGAAAAGTTAATCCCAGTTCCATGGAATTTATCAATTGAAGGGAAACTTCTTGACAGCAGAGGCTTTGTTTTATCTTCCATCCTATCTACAAGAGCCTAGAGGAGTTCTTAACACATGGTAGATGCACAAAAATATCCGAATAGGCTTGAAGAATAAATACTTTACTGTACTGCCCACTTGTTAATTAGTTAATTTTACCACTATCTGTTCAGAGAATGCTTTTACTCTTTTAAATTTTATTTTAAAACCCTGTGTTATTTTACAAACCAGAGAAGTGTCTTTGATTCACATTCTCCAAATTATGGGAAAAAGAAGTAGGATATGGTCAATCATTTTTAAGAGCACTCCAACACAGTTGCCTTTAAGTTTCCATGGAGAATTTATTGAACAACTCACAGAAATGCCTGAGAGTTATCTTGTAACTCAGCCAGAGAAGCACAAGACCACATCAGTTAAATCCTAACATTTCTACCTAGTGATATGCCAAATACGCCTCCAAAAAAATTATTGTGCAAAGTCAAAATAGTATTTTTATCAAAAATATTGGGTAGGAATCTCTGAAAAAGTGTGAAATCCTTCCAGAGAAGTGTACTAAATATCTAACTATAAGGTTGGTTAAAAGTAGTCAAGACTTAAAAACATACTACCTCCAAGGAATTGATGACAGATGCAGCAATGCACTTTTGTTATAATTTACCTAGAGTTTTTTAAAGTTTCACTAACTCACTAACTATTAACAGTAATTCAGATATTTATTCTTGGACATTTTAATAAGAAGAGACAAAAATATGTCATGTTAAATAAAAGTCAGTAAAAACCTTTGAATGTGTAAATAACAGGTGATCATTTTTCATCAGGAATTTTACTTCTTATCCTTTTGGTAAAGATAATACTTCTTTTGCTGTTATGTTTTTTGAATTGACTTTTGAGAAGAAATAAAGTTCATTTAAAACAATGTCAGGCATTTTTCAGAGACATCTTTGTTAAGGTTTGGTTCAAGTCTACTCTGAGGTATCAGGGTTGACCTAAGTTTCCAAATCAGTTCTGTTGTGACACTTTATAATTGCTAGCTTCTTTGTTTAGGGAATTTCTCCCAACATATTAACACAGTAAGACATTGGAGGTGAAATCTTACTTTGTGGCAAAAACTCAACAAGACAGAAAAACTTTTTTTTAAAATAAGTATTAAAAACAAATACTTCAAGCTGTGACACTTAGCATTGGAAGGTTGGAAGGGAGTGGGTATGCACATGGTAGAGTCTAGAATATTTCCATTGTTGTCTGTTTTAGAATTGTTGACATTAAATCTGTCCAATGCACTGGAACTGGAAGTGATTCTGTTTTGCTGACAAGTATTAGGGTGGTCAGTAATTATAATGAATAGCGTTTACTTAGCTTCTACTGTGTATCCCAAGGTATGTATGTACTAAGATTTCCATTTTACAGATGAGGGACATAAAGCACAAGGTAATTGGTATTTGCTCAAGCTCCCAAAGTTACAAAGTGAATGATCTCAAATTGAAACCAAGGTCTGTCTTACTCCATAGCTTAGTGTTTTAGCCATGTGTTAGAAATAGGTATGGAAGACTAATGTGAGAGTGCTGTAGAAGAAAACCATCCCCACTGGAAATTAGACAAACATTACAGAAGAAAAATTATCGCCATTCCTTTCCCAAATTGCATTTCTTACTAATGTAAATGAGATCTATGAGAATGTTCCAAAGTAGTAGCAATAGAGATTTTCAGTGATTCATTATTAATATACAATTGGCAAGTTTAGTATTATTTCCAATAATCATATTTTTATGTTGATTATTTATTATGCCATTATAATAAACTGCTGTTTTACAAAGTCTAGAGGAGATATTTGAAGGACCACTAAGGTCTAGGCAGGAGTGGAATATGTGGGGTACAGAAGACATAAGTGTTTATGTTAATAACAATAAAGAATGACTTGTAAAGAATTTCTGGAAATGGGAGGACTGGATTAAGTAGAATGAATGCTAGTAGAAATATACTTGCATTTCTCCTATTTTAGGCAATCTTATTCAGACTTGAATTGTGTAATTTAAAGCAACTTCAATAAGTAGCCTATATATCAGACAGAAGGTCAGGGTCAACACAAAATAATATTTTAAAGTGCTCATATTTGTAGCTTTAAAAGATGAATGAATGCACACATATTTATATAACATTACATTGTTTCAAAAACGTGTTCAACTTATTTGAAATTAATATGTTTTTTATGGCCTAATGTAATTATAAAAAGATTTATGGCAATTGAAAAGAAAAAAAATATGTTTCCAGATATGGTAACATGTATGTATGGTAATCGTCTATTCCCTCACCTTTTTGTGTGTGTAAAGAAATGAGCTAAAATTACATATTTTGATGCCATTTTTGATTATTTGACACAAACAGATTTCTGTCATTTTAATTTTCTCTAAACCTTAAAATCTTTCAATAAAGGGGTTAAAAAGTAGTATATGAAAGTTTCAGTTTCTCTTCATCCTAGTCTACACTTATTATAGTCACACTTTTAATTTTAGCCACTCTGATGAGTAAGTAGCAGTATTTCATTATGGTTTTAATGTGAGTTTCCCTGATAAATAATGATGTTGATCTTTTCATATGTTTATTTGCCATAAGTATATGTTTTTGGTTGTCTGTTAAAACTGCTCAATTTTAAGTCAACTCATTTTCTTCTGTTAAGTTGTAAGAATTATTTATTCTTAACTATATTTTCTTTCTGCATTTAAAAAATATTGCTCCACTGTCTTCTAGCATTTGTGGTTTCAGAAGAGAAGCCCATTGTAATTCAAAATAGATGTTGCCCTGTATGTAATATGCTTCCTAATATTTATTCTTCATTGGCTTCTTAACATTTATTCTTTGTCTTTCATTTTAAACTGTTTTACAATGATATATTGTTCTCTGAATTTATCATGGGGTTCTCCATGCTTCCTGAAATTGTAAATTTATATGTTTCACCAACTATGGGAAGTTTGGGGCCATTACTTTTATAAGCAGTTTTTTTTTCTGCCCCATCCTTATTCTCCTTTCCTTAGCAAACTCTTATGACCCGTATTTCAGATATTTTGATGATATTCTATAGGCTCCTGAGGCTCTCTTCATGTTGTGAATTTTTTTGCATCTCTTCCCAATTAGATAATTTTTATTGATCTGTCTTCAAGTTCACTGACTCTTCTGTCATCTATATTTTGCTATTAAGCCAGTGAGTGAATGTTTTATTTCAGATATTGCTTGATATTATCTCGTTTTTAATTCTAAAATTTTATTTTGGTTCTTTTTATGTCTTTTATTTCTCTATGCTGATTTTATATCTTTTCATTTATCATGAGTATCTTCCTTTACTTCACTGAGCTGAGTTCTAATAGCTACTTTTTAAGTCATTGTCTGACATCTAGTCATCATGGTGTTAGCAAGTGTTCATTTTCTTTTCTCTTGAGAATGGGTCACATTTTCTTTGCTCTTCTTAAGTTTAGTGATCATTGCTTTATCCTGGACAATGTGAATATTAATGTTGTCTATACTCATGATTCACTTACTACATTCTTCTGTCATGTGTTGATTTTTTTTTGGTTAGATTCAAGCTCAGCCTTGACCAAGCCTGCAATGGGAGGTGTCCTCAGTTTAGTCCTTTAAGTCTTCACTGTGAACTGCTTTCAGTTTTAGCTTGTGCTGGCATGTTTTAGGATTTAGCTTAAAATTTGACCTTAATTTATACAAAAAGTTAGGATTCCCCTTCTGTGACTATCTTTTCTGGAGTTTCACATTCGTATTTTAGTGTCTCTGGTTGCTCTGAAATTCTTTGTTCTGGTTTTAGAAAGACAGTGGGATGTAATTACTGTGGGAGTTTTAGCTACCCTGAGCCACCACCACTGAAACTGCTGTTAACTTTCAGGTGTAGCCTGAAATAATGGAGAATTGGTGCAGATTACTTCCAACAAATTCTGACTCTCTTCCAAAAACAGTCTGATTTTTAGAGATTTATTTGGGTTATGTTTTAGTTTTATTTTGTCCAGAGTTTATAACTATCACTTACAGGAGCATAGGTTTAATAGGAGCTAATTCCCTAATCCTTCTTTTTCTTTCCTTCTTTTTGTTTATTTTTGCTGTAAGTTTTTGGGTTTTTATTCATCATTTTCTTTTCAACTTTTGTGAATCTCTGCATTATAGAGGCATCTAAGTGTATGGTTTGCTCTAATTCCCTTCTCATTCTCAATGGAGTAGAGTAGTGTCTAAATTTTGGAAAATCTGGAAATAGATACCAGTTTATAATTTACATTTATCCGAATAAGAACTTGAACAATTAAACACAAACAAGGCCTTCAAAACTGAGGTAAATACACATATATACAATCTAAAAAAGGAAACTATCCAATATTCATGTCAAACGAAAGGACACAAAATATATAAACCTTACTCAGAATACAACAATAGTATTAAGACAAGATGTCATAACAATACATATTTTTAAAGAAGAAAGTACAGATTTGGGACTTTCTTTTAGGTATTTGTCTTTGATATCTTTGAGTTTTTCTCTTTTTAGGAAATACTAACTATGCATTAAATATTCTTGGAATTATCTAGTGATAATATTCCCTTTTATCACTTTTACTAAAATTTATGTTTAGTGTGATTTTCTAAAGATTTTCCTTTCTGTTACTAACTCTGTTTTCACGATTATTCTCACTGCTTCTGTTACACTTCTGTAATAGTTTTATTATTTAACTTCAGTTTATTCCCTGGACTCTTCTAATTTTTGAGTTTATTCTGTTGCTTATTTCTTTTTAAAAAAATAACTATATATCTCTTTTCATTTTTTCCAGGTATTTTACTTTAATTTCTTCGAGAGAATGGAAAGGCATTTATCTTAGAGTCTACTATGTTTCCTTTGATAATTCTCAACCTAATGCATTTATTCATCTGTTTGCTTATTTTGTTGTTTATTTTTATTATTTTATTTTATATTATTTATTGGTACCTATGCATAGCTTCCCATTCTAGAGTCATTGAATTTATGACTCAACTTTGAATAAACTCAGTCTATTCTGGGTCTGCTATTTGCACACATACACACAAAATCCCTCTGAAAATGGAATCGTCGGAGAATAGGATAAATGGGAGTGATAGGACAGTTAGCACCTTCAATTAAAATATGTTTTTCTGATACTTTATTATCTTATCTACTGTTTTTTTTCTGAAGTTTAGATGATTTACAATATTATGTTAGGTTTTAGGTATACAGCAAAGTGATTCTGTTATATATTTAAATATATATTTATATATACGTGTGTGTGTGTATATTTATATATATATACATATATATTCTTTTCAGATTCTTTTACATTATAGGCTATTACAAGATTTTGAATATAGTTCCTTGTGTTATATAGTAAATCTTTGTTGTTTATCTATTTTATAGATTGTAGTGTGTATCTGTTAGTCCCATACTCCTAGTTTATCCCTACCTCCCTTTTACCTTTGGTAACCATAAGTTTGTTTTCTATATCTGTAAAATATAGATAAAAGATGTAATATAAAAGATGGATAAAAAAGATGTAATACAATATTATATATTTATAATATAATTATATGTGATATATAATATATATTGATATTATTATATTATATAATTATATTATTTATTATTATTATATATTATATATGTTACATCTTCTTTATCCATTCATCTGTTGGTGGACACTCAGGTTGCTTCCATGTCGTGGTTATTGTAAATGGTGCTGCTATTAACATTGGATCTTTTAGAATTAAAGCTTTCGTCTTTTCTGGATTTATGCCCAGGAGTGGGATTGCTGAATCGTTATGGTAGCTCTATTCTTAGTTTTTTATGGAATGTCCATACTGTTTTCTATAGTGGCTGTACCAATTTACATTCCCACCAACAGTATAGGAGGATTCCCTTTTCTCCACAACCTCTCCAGCATTACTTATTTGTAAATTTTTGATGATAGCCATTCTGACCAGTGTGAGGTGATACCTCATTTTAGTTTTGATTTGTATTTCTCTAGTGATATTGAGCATATTTTCATGTGCCTGTTGGCCATCTGTATGTGTTCTTTGGAGAAATGTCTATTTTGGACTTCTGCCCATTTTTTGATTAGGTTGTTTTATCTTTTTGATATTGAGTTGTATGAGCTGTTTGTATATTTTGGAAATTAGCCCCTTGTTGGTACCATGGTTTGCAGATATCTTCTTGGCATTCTGTAGGTTGTCTTTTCATTTTATTGAGTTTTCCTTTGCTGGGCAAAAGCTTTTAAGTTTGATTAGGTCCCAGTTGTTTATTTTTGCATTTATTTCTTTTGCCTTGGAAGACAAATCTAAGAAAATATTGCTACAATTTATGTTAAAGAATCTTTTGCCTATGTTCTCTTCCAGGAGTTTTATGGTGTCATGCCTTATATTTAGGTCTTTAAACCATTTTGGCTTTTGTTTGTTTGCTTTTTGTATATGATGCAATGGAGCGTTCTAACTCCATTGATTTATGTGAGGCTGTCTAACTTTCCCAACACCACTTGCTGAAGAGACTGTCTTTTCTCCATTGTACATTTTTGTCTCCTTTGTTGAACATTAAGTTACCATAGGTGTGTGGGTTTATTTCTGGGTTCTCTAGTCTGTTCCATTGATTGATGT
This sequence comes from Phocoena phocoena, assembly GCF_963924675.1. Lineage (NCBI taxonomy): Eukaryota > Metazoa > Chordata > Mammalia > Artiodactyla > Phocoenidae > Phocoena > Phocoena phocoena. Next base: position 42,238,071 of record NC_089224.1, on the reverse strand, counting down.
CTGTTTTTGTACCAATACCATGCTCATTTGGTTACTGTAGCTTTGAAGTATTGTAGTATTGTCTGAAGTCTGGGAGGGTTATGCCTCCAGCTTTGTTTTTTTTGTTTTGTTTTGTTTTGTTTTGTTTTGTTTATCCCTCAGGATTGCTTCAGCAATTCTGGGTCTGATTTCATATAAATTTTAGAATTGTTTGTTCGAATTTTATGAAAAGTATCATGGATAATTTGATAGGGATTGCATTAAGTCTGTAGACTGCTTTGGATAGTGTGGCCATCTTAGCCATACTATCCAAAAATATTCAAAGATATTAATTCTTCGAATCCAAAAGCATGGGATAGCTTTCCATTTCTTTGAATCATCTTCAGTTTCCTTTATCATTGTTCTATACTTCTTAGCATACAGGTCTTTTACCTTCTTCTTGGTTCAATTTATTCCTAGGATTTCTTTTTTTTTTTTTTTTTTTTTTTTTTTGCGGTACGCGGGTCTGTCACTGTTGTGGCCTCTCCCGTTGAGGAGAACAGGCTCCGGACGCGCAGGCTCAACGGCCATGGCTCACGGGCCCAGCCACTCTGTGGCATGTGGGATCTTCCCGGACCGGGGCACGAACCCTTGTCCCCTGCATCGGCAGGCGGACCCTCAACCACTGCGCCACTGGGGAAGCCCCCTTTTTGTTTTTTTGTGATGCAGTTTTATATGGGATTTTTTTTTCTTTGTCTTTCTGATCTTTCATTGTTAGTGTAAAGAAATGCAGCAGATTCCCCTATATTAATCTTATATCTTGGTACATTGCTGAATTCATTTATTAATTTTAATAGTTTTTATGTGGAGTCTTTAGGGTTTCCTATATAGAGTATCATGTCATCTGCATATAATGACACTTTTATGTCTTCACTTCCAATTTGGATACCTTTTATTTCTTTCTCTCATCTGATTGCAGTGTCTAGGACTTCCAATACTATGTTGAATAGAATTGGTGCGAGTGAGCATACTCATCTTATTCCAGAATTTAGCAGGAAGGCTTTTGGCTTTTCACCGTTGAGCGAATGTTTTTCTTCATCTGTTGAGATGATCATATGGTTTTGTATTTTCTTTTATAGATGTGGTGTATCACAGTGATTGATTTGTGTATGTTGAACTATCCTTGTGACTCTGGAATACATCCAACTTGATCATGGTGTGAGATCCTTTTAATGTATAGTTGGATTTTGTCTGCTAATATTTTGTTGAGGATTTTTGCATCTATATTTTTCAAAGATATTGGCCTGTAATTTTCTTTTTCAGTAGTGTCTTTGTCTGGTTTTGGTGTCAGGGTGATGGTGGCTTTATGAAATGACATTAGGAGTGTTCCCTCCTCTTCATTCTTTTGAAGAATTTGAGAAGGATAGGTATAAGTTCTTCTTTGCATGTTTGGTAGAATTCCCCAGTGAAGCCATCAGGTCCTGGACTTTTGTTTGCATCCATTTTTTTAAAATTACAGATTCTGTTTCACTTCTAGTGATCAGTCTGTTCAAATTATCAATTTCTTATTGACTCAGATTTGGCAGGCTGTATGTTTCGAGAAATGTGTCCATTTCTTCTAGGTTGTCTGATTTGTTGGCATATAGTTCCTAGTATTTTCTTATGATTTTTGTATTTCTGCAGTGTTGGTTATTTCTCCTAGTTCATTTCCTATTTTGTTTATTTGGGTCCTTTCTTTTTTGTGTGTGAAAGGTGTGTTGATTTTGTTTATCTAGAGGTGTGTTGATTTTGTTTAATTTTCAAGAAACCAGCTCATAAGTTTATTGATCTTTTCTATTTTTTTATCTCTATTTTGTTTATTTTCTCTCTGATCTTTATTATTTCTTTTATTCTGCTGACTTTAGGTTTTGGTTGTTTTTCTTTTCTAATTCTTGTAGGTGGTAGGTTAGGTTGTTTATGTGATATTTTTCTTGTTTCTTGAGGAAGGCCTGTATCACTATGAACTGCCCTCTTGGAACTCCTTATGCTGCATCCCATAGATTTTGTAAGGTTGTGTTTTCATTGTCGTTTGTCTTGAGGTATTTTCTTATTTCCTCTTTGATTTAATCATTGACCAATTGGTTTTTTAGTAGCATGTTGATTAGTCTCCATGTAATCATTATTTTTTCTCATTTTTCTTTCTGTGGCTGATTTCTAGTTTCATACCATTGTGGTCATAAAAGATGCTTGAAATAATTTCTATCCTCTTAAATTTGTTGATGCTTGTTTGTGTCCTAATATGTGGTCTATCCTAGAGAATGTCCCATGTGTGCTTGGAGAGAACGTGTATCTGGGTTTTTTTGGGTGTAGTGTCCTGTAGATATCAATTAAGTCCACTGTTCTGTTTTGTTATTTAGGATCTCTGTTGCCTTATTGATTTTCTGTCTGGAAGATCTTTCCATTGATGACAGTGAGGTGTTAAGGTCTGCTGCTCTTATTGTATTCCTGTCAGTTTCTCTATATATGTCTGTTAGTATTTGTTTTATATATTTGGATGCTCCTATATTGGGTGCATATATGTTAATGAGTGTAATAGCCTCATCATGTATTGATCCCTTTATCTTTATATAGTGTCCTTCTTTCTCTTTCTTTATGGACTTTGTTTTAAAGTCTATTTTGTCTGATATGAGTATTGCTACCCCTACTTTCTTGTCATTTCCATTTGCATGAAATATCTTTTTCCATCCCCTCGCTTTAAATCTTTGTGTATCTTTTGCCCTAAAGTGAGTCTCAGGTAGGCAACATATCATAGGTTCTTGTTTTTTTTAATCCAATTTGCCACTCTATATCTTTTAATTGGAGCTTTTAGTCTATTGACATTTAAAATAATTATTGATAAATATGTATTTATTACCATTTTAAACTGTGTTTTCCAGTTGATTTTACAGCTCCTCTTTGTTCCTTCATTCTTTTTTGTTTTTCCTTTTGTGGTTCAATGGTTTTCTTTGGTATTATACTTGAGTTCCTTTCTTTTTGATTATTGTGAATCTATTGTGTTTTTTGATTTGTGGTTGCCCTGGTTTTCAAGTATGTTAACCCATAACTATATCTACTTGCTTTGGACTGATAGTCATGTAAGTTCAAACACATTCTAAATGATATACATTTGGGAGTTCCCTAGTGGTTAAGACTTGGCACTTTCACTGCTGTGGTTGGGGTTCATTCCCTGGTTGGGGAACTCCAGCAAGCCACGTGGTGGGGCCAAAAAAAAAAAACAAAACAAAAAACTAAACGAAACAAACTAAATGATATACATTTTTATTCCCCTCCCCCCATAGTTTGTAATTTTGATGTCCTATTTTACATCACCTTCATGTTTATCCTTTTGCTGTTCATTGTAGTTATAATCCCTTTTACAACACTTTAAATTATTTTTTGATCTGTGTACTAGCTTATTTAAGTGATCTTCAGTCTTTTTATATATTTGCCTTTCCTACTGTGTTTTCCACTTTCCTATAGATTCTTCTTTTCTATTCAGAGAAGATCTTTCAATATTTCTTTTTGGATAGGTTTAGTATTGCTTTTTCTTTTTAGTTTTTGCTTGTCTGAGAAATTTTTAGTTCCTCCTTTTATTCTAATGATAATCTTTCTGAGCAGAGTACCCTAGGTTGCAGGTTTTTCCCTTTCAGGACTTTGAATATATCATGCCACTCCCTTCTGGCCTGCAAAGGTTCTGTAGAGAAATCAGGTGATAACCTAATGGGGGTTCTCTTGTAACTGACTTTTTGTTTTTCGTTTGCTGCCTTTAGAATCCTCTCTTTATCTTTAATTTTTGACATTTTAATTATGATATGTCTTGGTATGGGTCTGTTTGGGTTCATCTTGTTTGGGATCCTCTGTGCTTTCTGTACCTGGGTATCTGTTTCCTTCTTTAGTTGGAAAGTTTTCAGCCATAATTCCTTTAAATACATTTTTGATCCCCTTTCCTCTTTCTTCTTCTGGAACCCCTGTTATGTGTAGGTTGGCATGCTTTATATTATCCCATAGATCTTGAATGTTGCTTTCATTTTTTTCTTCAGCTGTCTTTCTGTCTGCTGTTCTGATTGGATGACTTTCATTATTCTGTCTTCCAGATTACTTATTCATTCCTCTGCATATTTAGTCTGCTATGTATTGCCTTTAGCTGGGCTTTTATCTCAGCAACTGAATTGGCTAATTTGATTGATTCCTCTTTATAGTTTCTAGCTCCTTGCTACAGTGATCTGCATTTCTACTGATAATCTTCTTTAATTCCTTTAACATTTTTATTACCACCTCTTTGAACTAAGGATCTGGTAGACTGGAGAGGTCTGTTTCATTGTTCTTTCAGGGAATTTCTCTTGTTCTTTTAATTGGGAGTAGTTTCTCTGCTTTTTCATTTTACTTAAATTTCTGTGAGTATGAATTTAGGAGAAACGGTTATCTACTGTGGTCTTGAAGGGCTGATTTTATGAGGGATCATCCATGTGTAGATTGTCCAGCATTTTTGGTGTGATGGCTGTTTTTGGTATGGATGCCTGCCACATCTTCCTCAGAGTTTGTTAGACGTTGTCCCTTTGATAGGGGGTGTGTTTGGTGTTGTGGTGACCAAAGCCTGTGCTGGATGTTGCGTGGGACCTTTTCTTTGCTCTGTGGCTGTCACAGCTCTATTGGGAGCAGGGTGTGCTCCTCAGTTGTTGGAGTAGAAGCCCCCAGATCAGATTCTAAGCTGCAGTGGAGGTAGGCGGGATGGCGTGCTTCCACTGGGATAAGAGCAGCTGTATATTATTCCCCATTGGCTTTATGCTGGGGACCTGCAATTCTGTGACACCACCCACCTCCAGTGTGTATGCCAACAACGTCTGCTGCTGCCGGAGCAGCCCCTGGACCTTCCCCCACTGAGGGAGCACTGATAACTACCTCAGATGTTAGCCCTGCCTCCGGCATGTGCAAGCTAACAGTGGAGGCCCAGACCATACATCAGGCCCTTCAGGCTTCCTCTGTGCAACTAAACTGAGTCATCTCCTTGGGTCCATCAACTAAAGCCCGAGTTTCAGCACCTAGACACTGCATGTACTAGCAGGCATGTATTTTGAGCTGGCACGTGTGGTGACGTGGCAGCTGTCAGTGCTGGTCTCTTTCTGCCCTGTTTTTTAGCAAGCCAGAACTGCACACAGTCCTCTCAAGCAAAGTCCAGGACACTCCAGCTCTCTGTCCTGGCACACCTCCCAGCCTGTGGCAAAGGGGTTCCCAGGGCAGGAGAAACTTTCCTCTCTCTCACAGCTCCCTCCCAGGGGCATAGGTCCTGTCCTGATTTCTTTTCCTTTTTTTTTCTCTTTTTGTCCTTCCCGATTATGTGGGAATCTTTCTTACAGCTTTGGTTGTATAAGAGATCTTATGACAGCTTTCACTTGGTTTTCTGTAAGAATTGTTCCACATGTAGATGTATTTTTGATGTGTTTGTAGGGGGAAGAGAGCTTCATGTCCTTTTACTCTGCCACCTTGATCTCCACCTATTTTTTTTTTTTTAATAAAAGCCAAATCATTCCTTAATTTTCAGCATGCTTCCTCAAAACTACTTAGAATATGTCAATAAAATCAGGCGCTATCTAATATTTCCACAAATATCATTTCTTTTAATCTTCACCATAACTCTGTGAGTTAGGTTCATCTAATTTTTACAATTGTAGATGAAGATACTGACTTATAGAGACGTTAAACCTTGTTCTAAATCACCACTAGTAGGTGGAGGAATTAAGACTGAAGCCACATATTCTAGCTCCAATATCAGTGTTTTTAACCACTGCCACATCATCTGTAGAACAATTTGTTATAAATAATATAGTTGCCATCACTAGTCTGCTCATCAAAACCAATGTTGGCTGTGTCCCTTTGCCTTACATCATATTTAGAGTTGCCTTTACATTTTTTTTCAAGGTATAGGTCAGACTGGCCTGTTAGATGGTACTTTCCACTTTCTATTAAACTTTTCCAGCTTATTAGAACCATCCATTCAAGTAACCTTGAGTAACTTCTTGGATGGGCTAGTCTCATTATTCTCTCCTGTGGCAAAAACATTTAATGTCCCCTGAATATCCGTGTGTTCTCCCACATTCCTCAACCTTCTTGTTTGAGCAGGACCATTGTACTAGTTCTGGCAAGTAAATCTTGAGAGAAAATGATGTATACCTCTTCTAGGTTGTGACAGTATAAATATCCCTTGCACCTCTCTAGCTTTTGCCTTGTCCTACCTTGCCTTGCCTTTCTTTTCTTTCCTTTCCTTTCCTTTCCTTTCCTTCCCTTCCCCCCTTTCCTTTCTGGTTAAATTTCTGATTAATGGAAAGACAGAAATGTTGCGTGTTTTCAGTACTTGGTGTTAAAAATCTTTTATAAATACATTTATTGGCTTATCTAATTACAAAATATATCATGATTTTACATTTTTATCATTTATAATATGAAATAGACTTGTGTTCATGATTTAGTGGCTCAGTCAACCAAAATGACTGAGACTGTACTGGATGCCAAGCACTATTGGTTAGTACCAAGTTGTAAAATAATGTGTAAGTCATAGGACATGATGATATATTACACAATCAAAACTTTTTAAAATAATGTATTATACACCATGAGAAGAGCATACGCAAGGTATAGGGAAAGGGTGAAGAAGGACAAATTGGTTACTGATAACTGGCTCAATAAATGAGTTAATATTTGAATATATATTTTGAAATTTTTTAAATCCCAATTTTAGTTTATCTTCTTTTTATTTACCTCAAATTGTAAAAGGTGGACTTTATTATGGATGTTTTGAAAATAAATGATACATGTTTAAGGAGTTGTTTCACAGTAGAATTTTTTGAGAGAAGGTGCTGGTAAATAGAATTGGATAAATATAACTTTTAAAGCATATGCTATTATTTGACATTTATGATTCTCTTACTTGCTTCTCCATTTTTTTGTCCAATGTAGACCGTGCTTTGTTCTCCCTAAAAAGTGGACATTTACAGAGACATTTTGACATACCTGATCTGCTTTTAAGAAGATTTGAGGTAAGAAAACGCTTACTCTAACCTTTTAATTTTATATCCGAGGAAAATCAAAACAAGAGAAACTCAGTCAATTATATAGGGTATCCCAAGTGACCCTCCTCTGCAACACTCTACTAGGAGAAAATAAAACTGTATTAGCTATAGATATAGAACGTAACTCAGGTGAAAATAAAGCAAGAGCTTGAACCATAAAGGATTCTAAAATAAATCACAGAAGATAATGTAAATATAATCTAATGTAGATGAAATAGAGGAGAACTATGTTTGTTACATCTGACTGATTCCAAACTTATAAGCTGAAAACATTGGCAAATTTTTCTGGGTTTACAAAACTACTTACACACTATGAGTCTAACATGAACCTTTATATCTTTTAAGATAGTTCTAAAATTATATATTTGATGACTTTTCTCTTTCTATTCACCCTTCCCCCAAAACCATCCAGTTGAGTTGCTGGTGCAAAAGTCTGGGCACATTTTAATGTAATAAAAAATGTAATACAAAGCCCACAAAGCCAGTAAATACCCTCTTTGTCTCTGATGCATGTCAGGAAATTGAAGTAAATAGATTTAAAACTCTAACATTACAGACTATGAGATTAGAAAGCCATTAGTAGTCATAAGCCCATTAGAACTCTGAGCACCAAAAGACTGTTAGAGAGAAATTTCTTGACCAGATAAAAAACATATTGATATCATCCTTCTTTCATTATTCAATGAAAGGTTTTATTGGATGCTTTGTTGTTAGTATTCTATTCCTTTCTGTAATGCATGCTTTTAAATAGAAAACGTTTCATGTGTCCTTCTCTTTAAAGAAAAAAAAAAAAAGAACAACAATGACTACTTGCTTTTTTGACATCATAAGTGAGGCGATATCATTTAACAGAATGGAGGAAAAATCTTGACTACTTTAAGTCTCCCTCTCAGCTTTCTTAGTCTTTTCTCTTGCTGCCCTGTTATTTGCCCATATTCTTCACAGAGACCCGTGATAGCTGAAGCAATGAACGTCTTTTCCAGTCTCTTAAAAATAGTACTGTGTACTCCAGCAGATGATAGGGAAGAGAGAATGTCTATTCTTGTTGCTTCCTCTCAGAGTTTTCATTTAAAAAATGGTTCCAGGTTGAAATGAAATGACCCTAAACCTATTTTTTTTTTTTTTTTTTTTTTTTTGGCGGTACTCGGGCCTCTCACTGTTGTGGCCTCTCCCGTTGCGGAGCACAGGCTCCGGACGTGCAGGCTCAGCGGCCATGGCTCACGGGCCCAGCCGCTCCGCGGCATTTGGGATCTTCCCAGACCGGGGCACGAACCTGTGTCCCCTGCATCGGCAGGCGGACTCTCAACCACTGTGCCACCAGGGAAGACCCCCTAAACCTATTTTTTAAGTACAGGACCAGAATGGGCAATGGTGGGGAGAAGGAGCATAGGATAAGAAAAAAAAAAAAATGGTGGTCAACAGGTATGATCATCTAAGGCACTGATGGACTGAGATAATGAATAAAGTAAAATTCAGTCTTTCAAAATAGTAATTCATTCTTACTTGTGAAAGTTACCTTTTGGCACACTCACTAGAATTCCAGATCTTTCTCTAAAATAGGAATACGTGAATTTTACTATATTAAATGAAATAAAACCTTTATAAATGAGTGCTTACATTGCATAGTGTACTCGTTTGCCAGTCCCATCCCCACAGTCTGGAGAAAAAAATGACTGGACTGCAGTTAACACGAAAGGGAAATTGTGCCATGATATGACTAGTAATTATTACACTCGGCGCAATTCTCTTTATTAATACTTCACTTGCATCACTGCAGTTTCCAGTGCTTTTTCACCATTTTATTTTATTAATATCACACTTTGCACATTTACAGTTATTTCTCCATTTTAAATCTCCATTTTTGCCCTAGATTACAAGCATTGCCATATTAAATACGAAGGCTAGGAGATAGTAACGATTACGGAAGTGACCTTGCAATTTAAAAAGAAGCTTTACTTTTATTACATTAATAAGGCACTGATTGAAAATTGAAACTCTGTTCTTCCTTTCAAAAACCTGAGTCAAATTATTGTTAAGTAATCCAAACCAGAGCTCAATCAAAATATTTCTTTGATCAGTACACGACAATATACTGGTAACACAATAAGATAAAAAAAAATCTGACTGCTTTATGATATAGCTAGTTGTAATTTGATTATTTGTTTACTAAGTTGACCAATAGTTGGATGAAACTAGCAGATACCATTTTGTGTAAATGTGAATGCCATTAAGTATATGGTTTAAGAATTTGAACTTAAAATTTTCAGGGGAAAAAAAAAGTTTTGCCTGTTGCCTTATAATCAGGAAGCACCCTTTGAGGTGATCTAATCAAGATGCTTTTTTGGATATATTTGAAGTAGAGAATGGCCAGGGATGATGTTCCAGTCTTCAATAAACAACTAATGAGCTAGCTAGGTGCTTGTGTCTACTCCGGGCTTAAAATGAGGCCCAGAAACTGTACAGCACTTGTTAGTATAGGGACCTGAGCCTCTTGATTTTATCATACTAAATAGCCAATCCATTACAAATGTGCTAACCACACATGGGGTATTAACTGGAGCTTGGCACCCCCTGGAGCATGACAAATTAATTCTCCACCAGTTAGAAAGGTTTTTATTAACTACTATGAATTTGGGACTCTTTAACCCTCTTTGGACTACTCCATTTATTTACCACAAGTTTAAATGAAATTAAATCACAAAAATACACCTTTATTCTGGTGACACAAAAATACATTAAAGTAAAATTGTGGTTAATATGTGAATTGTCTGATATGCTTTATCGATTGTATGATATGATTTCTTTCCTTATTAATTGAGAAGTCACTCCAAAGGTGTTTTCTTTCTTTATATATGCTGTAGGATAATCTAATTGTAAGGCAATACTGCATAATGATTAAGAGAGTAGTGAAAAAGGCAAGCAGATTTGGACTCAGATTTTCCAAGTCTAAAAACTGTCTCTGCTAATTATTTTATATGTAACCTTGGAAATCTTCTATTCACTTTGTCCTCACATATAAAATGAGGAATCATAGTATCTTAAGACTGTTGTGAAGATTAAATGTAAGTAGCACACATATTGCTGAATATAAAATGCCTGTATATGGATCATAGCAATTCATATGTACAAATCATGGATTAAATTCTGAAAAATTCATCACATTCTCTGGTCTTTCCCCAGAATATTGTACTAGGGGATCAAGTATCTTTACATATCCTTTTGACATCTGGCAAGACTGCCAACTTCCTTTTAGTCAGGTTAATCCATTTTCAGAGCGACCCTTGTTTATATGCCAGAATATGTTACTTCTCTGTACAAGACCCTTTCCAATAGCCTTTCATACCAACCAAAGTAAAAGCCATATATTTTTAACGGCCTCTGAGGTTTTATATTCTCTACCATTCTCTCTATGACTCTTTCTGCTCCTGTTACACTGACCTGCTTGCTGATACTCCAGCCTTCCAGGGGAAGTAAGCGCCTACCTCAGGATTTAAATTTTTGTGTTCCCCAGGTTTCTACATGATTCACTTCTGTACTTCCTTAAGGTTTTTGCTTAAATGTCACCTTATCATAGAAGTTTGTTGGCCTCCTTATATAAAAGAGAAAATCCTCGATCTTGGATCATGCATCCTTTAAGCCTTTTTTTATTAGCCTATACCAGAATATAAGTTCCATGAAAGCAGGGAATTTTTTTTTTCCCTCTACTGCCTACAACAGTTCCTGGTACAGAGAAAGAACTTAAAACATTTTGACTAACAGTTACAGAATCCAAAGTAGCAGTAACTTAAACAGAACAGAAACTTGTTTTGCTCTCATAGAAGTCCCCCATACATGTCTAGGGCTGGTGGGACATTCCCACTGTTAGATTATGGGTTTCTTATTTTCAGAGCCTTAAGCTTCAAGATAGCTGCTTTAGCTCCAGCTCCAGCTCTCCAACTACCATGTCTGTATTCTAGTCAGGAGAAAGGAGGAAAGAGGAGACCATATGCACTCCATTTAAGGACATTTTGTGAAATGCAATTACCACTTCTAATATATATCATTGGCCATTAGTCATATGACCAAACTTGACTGCAAGAGATGTTGTAAAATAAAGTATTTTGGGCAGCCAGATGTACAGCTAAAATTCCATAGTTTTGTTACTGTAGGAGATGGGGAGAATAGATATTGATGAACAACTAGCAGACTCTGGGACATTTCTAAGTGAATATTTGTAGGAAAACTACATTAGAGAGGACAAGTTTTTAAATTCAATTTTGATTCCATAAATTGCAAAACCAGTTAATTCTAAACCAAAATATCATCAATTATAAGGAGTTATAATGATAGTGGCCCAGAAATGTTGTTTTACATTCTTAACAAACTATTGCAAGAATGAATGCTGAGTATTCATTGAAATATTTCATTTTGATTTAGGAGAAAAACACTGTATATAAAATCTAAGTACATGAGTTGAACTCCTAGTTTTGCCACGGACTCAGAGAATATTGTTCACTAACTCAGCTTCTTATTCTTCTTTTTGATCCATCCAATAAAGAATAGTGGTTAATTAGTTCAATAAGGTAAACCAGAGTTCAATAAATCCTATTCTATTCCATTGCATTCTACATCTTGAAGTTATTAGTAGTAAAGTCTGCTTTTAAACAAACAGCAACAGTAAAAATAAGAAAAGAAAAGAACAAGAAAAAAAACTACTTAAAAACAATCTCTCTTTCTCTTAAAGAAAAAAAAAAAGGCTTGAATGAGTTTCCACTGTCAATTGCATTTTCTGCCTCTGAGCCTTCCCTGAGCTATTTCCCTGATCTGTGAGGCAAGGGATTCTGCCTGCCAGCTTCCTGAGCAGATCTAGGGGAAAATTAACACATCCACAACTGAGCTCAAGCATTGCTGACATCTGGTTTACTCATTTTCACAGCACACTTGCACTGTACCCTATTGCCTTCTTCTTCTGCACTGTTTTATCATGCGGCTCATTTCAAGAAAATGCATTTAACTTTTAGGTACTACTCTGTGGTATGAAGTGTGGCAAATAGGAAATAAAATAACCTTGAAAGAGCATTTCCACATATATGAAGCTATAATAATCACTGAATATCAGACCTCAGAGCTTATGATATGCTCTGTTTGGTAAAAGCTTATGAGACCAGGGACAATGTTGATATCTAAAGACACCAATCTCACTTTTGAAGAGAACAAGAACAAAATACCAACAACAAATCATCCCTTTACATGGACTGGAATTTATTGCTTCCCAGAAAGATAATAGGCAGTTGCTTTTACAGTCATTTGTTTAATGGTGCTTTAATGAAACCAAAGTTCAAGGCTTTGGGTTTAATTTTGAATTGTACCTTTGAAAAGTATTCTGTGTGTTTTCTATGCTCTACTTATAATTCAATTGCTCTGTTTATATATTTAATAGAAACTTCTTTAATGTAGATCCCATTTAATTTAGAATATATGATAAAGCAAAAGTACTAAAAATTGCTTTGATTATAGATACAGGTTTTGCTAAGAAAATTTATATTACAAACAAGATTTATATTATATCATAAAATCTACAGTGAGAGACATAATGAATTATTAGTTCTTCATCACTAATAGAAAATTGACAAAGAATGTCTGCCAAAATAATTTAATTTTAATTGTTCCATAAACTTAGTATTATTGAAACTATACTTAAAAGTATTTCTCAGGGCTTCCCTGGTGGTGCAGTGGTTGAGAGTCTGCCTGCCGATGCAGGGGACACGGGTTCGTGCCCCGGTCTGGGAAGATCCCACATGCCGCGGAGCGGCTAGGCCTGTGAGCCATGGTCGCTGAACCTGCGCATCCGGAGCCTGTTGCTCCCCAATGGGAGAGGCCACAACAGTGAGAGGCCCGCATACCGCAAAAAAAAAAGTATTTCTCAGTTCAAATGTTAATTGTGATTTGTTCTTCTAACAGTGTATTCTTGAATTTTCTTTAAAAAGATATATTTTTCATTCCTATATTATCGATCTGTACCAGAATTTCAACTCATATAATATTGTTATGCTCTTTTGTAAACGAAGTACAGGGCATAGAAGGAGAATATAATTATCACAGTGTAACATCCATGAGGAAAGCTGTAATAAGAAATTGAATGTTTTCCGAAATCAAGAGGTGATAATTTAAATAACTGTGAGGTATTTAACAACATTTACCAACTGTCACTTGGAAAATTATAATAAATATGTTCTCACACCCCTAATCATTAGGTAGAATATGTAGGCCTATGCATGTGGGTGTTAAATTCAACCAGATTCCCTATGTAGTCATTAGGAAAGTCCTTAAGATGTAACTTAAATTTTATTATAAATCCTACATTTTAGTTAGTTTAGTTGTAAATTTGTATAGTTATATAGTTAATAAAACTCTACATTTACAAGAGTAAATCTTTTTTATTAATAAAGAGTTAGAATATCTAAATTTAAATTATAGTGAATAACAATTTTAAATGAATAATTTTTAAAAATATTTGAAAATTAAATAAGATTAATTCATAAGGTCAAATTATCTAATAAATTAAATTTCTTCTATATCATTTAGCCAGCCTGAGTCCAACTGATATGTACATTTGTATCCATGAAATATGCTGTCATGTTTTGTCTCCCAAAGAGACCACCAAAAAAACCTTTTCATCAAAAATATTTATTAGACCTACTCCCTTAAGGAAGAACCCATCTTGAGTCTCAATAGTGCCTTAGAGGAAGGTATCAGAGGAAAACATGTATAGGGTTTTAGGGCCTGGACTTGATTATTTTAAGGTAGATCTTGCAAGGAAGGTTACTGGTTAGGGCTGGTCAAAATTTTTGACATAATAGCTTAGGATTCGCCAGCATAGCAAATCAAGGATCTTGAAGCATGTCATGATGAACAAACTCTTAGTCTTAAAAAGTACACTGTTTTAATTGGCTCACTTTCCAGGAGCAGATACTTCCTGGAGCAAGCAGATCAGTTATTTTCACTTGTCCTCAATATTGTCTAACATAGGAAACTATGCCTATTACTGCTGTTATTTAACACAGGGACAGGCAACTTTCTCAATTTAAAGGCCTTTCTGTTTGTATGAGCACAAACAAAAATTATTAATTAATGGTAGATATTGTTCTCACATTGGTATATTCCTAAATGTAACCATTATATCTAAAACCTGTTTATATTTTTCCTTCTCAGTGCTCTTTACTTCCTTTTCAATTCAGAATATGAGGGCTTCCTGATTTCTAACACTCCTATTATCAAAATAGATCAAAGTCTGAAAATAGATGTAATTTTGATTTCTAAAATTATCATGGAAATTATAAAATTCATAACATTGATACTTTGTGTAGATTACGTTATTTAACTAATTGTTATATCATGTTGTCCTATTATTATCTCCATTTAACATGCATGATGCTAAGGTAGACAAAAGTTAAGTAATTTGAGAAGGTCCCTCACAGCTTGGGGATAGAATTTACTTGATTGTATGAGTTTAACCACTAAGGTTAAATGAAAATTTCTAGTTAAAATAAATGTAAGCAATATTGAATAAATGGAAAGAAAGATTTTATTGGTTTTGAGTATATACATTGGTGTTTCTATCCCAGACAAAAGTTTAAGGGTTCTCCTCTAAAGAAATGGAACTAATTTTTTGGAATACCTAAAACGTTTAATGATGTGGAAGAATAAGAGATTTGACTGGGATGTGAGCTTTCCATGTCCTGGATTTCAGTTAACTCAGATTTTTGGACCAATATTTCCCTCTTATATTCTGTCATACATACAGGCTTTCTTGTACCCTACAAAACATTTTGGACACCTCATTAGCTGTGTTTAATCTAGGCTGTGGCTTTCTTCTTCCTGCATCTATACTTACCACTCTTTAAGTTGCTTTTCATGTTATCAAATGTATTGACAGTTTTCATGGGTTATCTCTCTATACATTGCTCCACCTCCAATATTTTTGCAGTTTTTATTTCTGGGAGCTTAGATCTAGTAATTCTAGTATATAATCATACTTTTTGAACAAGCCTGTCTCCTGGGAAATATGAATTAGAGGAAGGAGTGGTTGGCCTTGCTGCCTCTTTATCCCTTAGTGCCATCCTCCCTAAATTATTACAAGTTTCATACCATGTATCTGACTTAAGATAGTTTCTGTTTTCAGTAGTGGGAAAGATCATAGGAAAATACAAGATGAGGTAAATGGATAGAACTTAACAATAGAGCATTCTGGAAAAACACCATGGAGTAGGGAACTTCAATTGTTAGATATTTAGTTATCCTGGACATTTAAGGACTAATACTTCTGCATGTGTTCTTAAGCCCCACCCCCAGAATAAACTTGTTGACTGTAAATTTTCTTATAACAATTAGAGTACAAAAAATTGAGAATGTTTTATTATAAAAATTAATGTACAACTTCCACTTTCAAATGGCAGTGTGAGAAACTCCATGGACTCGCTCCCTTGCAAAACTAAAACTGGTAAAAATTACTTTAAGAAACCATTTAATGTCTGTGGAAATTGTCCTAAGGGTATGCAGCTAATGAAAAAACATTTATCCAGGAAAATATATAACCAAGAAGGTTCCTCCTGGGGTGAGAAAAACTCTCAAAGACTTGCCTCAAAAACTACCCCTGCAAGGGGGCCCAAATTAAATTGGATCAGTCTGTGGAGAAATGTATGCTCCAAAGCATTGTCCAAAGCATTGTCAAAAATTATAGCACAATCAACTCGTTAGTGAAGCCTAACACCTAGATGTACTACCATCGGAGGCAGACAGTTTAACAGAGTTTCTTCCCGTGTTAACAGTTTAACATGGGAAGAAACAAAGGGAATCCTGAAGAAAACACTGTCATCCAAGTGTAACTGTGCACATGTCCAAGGCTGAGCCTCTGAATAGCAAGAGAAACAGATTTCACAAAAATAGTGCAGCCAAATCACTAAATAAATAAACATGAAAACAACAAAACAAGCTCTGAGGTGAGGTGGGAATCAGTACTCAGAGTTGCTACAGTATATTATCTAAAATGGCTACTTTTTAATAAAAAATTTTGAGAAATGTAAAAACACAGGACAGTGAGATCAATACACAGGAAATACAAATCAGACAATGAAAACTACCTGGGAAAGGGCCCAGATGTTAGATTTAACTTAAGACAAAATAGATGTTTAACAATAAAAATGTTAGAGAACATTTTCTAATAATAAAAGAGTCAATCCATCAGGAAAATATGGCAATTTTAAACATATATGCACCTTACAACTGAGCTTTAAATTACATGAAACATGAACATACAAAATTGAAGAGAGAAATAGATAATTAAACAATAGTTGGAGAATTTGGTGTTATACTTTCAGTAATGGATAGAATTACTAGGAAGAAGATCAACAAAGAGATAGGTGATTTGAACGACAGTGTAAAGTAATTAGACCTAACAAACATCCATAGAACATTCCATCCAACTGTGGAATACATATTCTTCTCAAGAGCACATGGAATATCCTCTATGAAAGACAATATGCAAGGCCATGAAATAGACTCAATAAATGTAAGAGATTGAAATCATACAAACTGTGTTTTCTAATAACAATGGAATTAAATTAGAAACCCAAACCCAGAAAGAAATTTGGGAAAGTAATAAGTATGTGGACATTAAATACCACATTCCTAAGCAACCAATGGGATAAGGAAGATCACAAGGGAAATTAGAAAATACTTTGCGGTAACTAAAAATGACAAAAACTTATTAATACTTATGAGATGCAGTTAAAGCTGCAAAAAAAATAGAAAAAGTTCACTTTGGTGAAATAGACAAATGCCAAGAAATAGTGAAAGTGACTTGAAGAAATAGAAAATCAGAATACACCTATAGGAGTAAAGAGATTGAGTTTAAAAACAAAGAACAACAAAAAAACCTACCCCTAAAGAAGCCCTGGGCCAAATGGCTTTACTGATGAACTCTGCCACATATTTAAAAAGTGATTAATATCATTTTGTCACAAATTCTTCCAAAATATAGAAGAGGAAGGAATACTTCCCAACTCATTATATGAGGCCTATGTTACCTTGTTTGGAAAACATTTTGGCAGTTGTTCAAAAGGTAAAACGTAGAGACATCATCTGACCCAGCAATTCTACTAGATAAACCCCAAAGAAATAAAAACACATATCCACACATAAACATATACAGAAATGTTCCTGTAAATATTATTCTCAATAGCCAAAAAGTGCAATCAGCCCATATGTCCATGAACTGATAGATGTAGTGATGAAGCATGATATAGCCATTAAATGGAATATTATTGAGGAACAAAATAAAGGAATAAAGAACTCTTAGAAGCTATAAAATGGATAATCCTTGAAAACATTATGCTACATGTAAGAAGCCAGACACAAATACCACCTACTGCATTATTACATTTTGATAAAATGTCCAGAATAGGCAAATCTATAGACACAGAAAATCGATTAGTAGTTGCCTGGTGCCTGGGTGAGGAGGGTAATGAGCAATGGAGAGTGACTGCTACTGTGGTACAGGGTTTCTTTCTGAAGTGATAGAATATGCTACAGTTGATGGTGGTGATAACAGCAGAACTCTGTGAATATATTAAAAACCATTGAATAGTGCACTTTAAATAGGGAATGTAGGTGTGTGAATTATATACTAATAAAGCTGTTATAAAAATAATATCTATTTCACTCATTTTTGTGAATTATTTATATATACTTAGTAAAAAATTTATGTGTGGGAGCAAAAGTAAACAAATACATATATGTATACAAATACATATGTGTGAGGGAAGGTACAGTGTATGCTGTGTGCATCTTCAAATGGTATTTGGAATCCTGAAAGAATTGCTTGCCTTCATATAGATGAACATTCAATTTCCTGAATAAGATTTATTCATTCTAATTTATTATAGAATCAGTGCCTGCTAAGTGAACATGTTCACCCTTCCAAGAGACTTCTGATGGTTAGCAACAGAAATCCCAACTACTGAGTTTTTATCGTTAACTTTTAACAAACCTATGGGGAAGGACAGTAAGAAGTAAGAGCAGAATTCCATGATATTTTAGGATTTCCTTAAGGAGATATTAATTTTGAATAAAACATGAATATTTTGGTCCCCTGGTTTTTAAACAAATGGTTGCTTAATTGAAAATGTGTCCTAAAGCACTATAGTGATCCTCTCACTTCCATAATATTATTCAGACTTTGCTTCAAGCATATGCATTTTGATACATATTTTGGCATTTTGCAATATGTATATACTGCATAATCAAATGGTATAAAACATTCAGATAAAGCATAGCACATCCAAACAATGTCTTGAAAAATAAAGTTATGACAAGTGTGTTCATTAGGAGATTATATAGTACACATATGTAAGAAAAAACTGAGTTTGTTTACAATATTAGTATTTTACAGGAATTATGCTTTTTTTTCAGCAGGACAGTTCTATGTATGCACTTTTCTTTTCATTGCTGCAGAATTGATAATTGTTTTTCCAAATGTCACAGCTGCAAGAACATATTTCAAAAATGTTCTAACCATGAATATCAAATTTACCTCCTACTTTTTGGGAATTTAGACTTCTTAGACTATAATTACAGAACCTGGTCTTTCAACCATCTTTTCACTTTCATAGTTAGTATCAGGCAACAGCAGCAGCTCATCTAATTTTGACATCCTTGGATGGGTTTGAATATCTAAAGAAACACTGTGATCTTTGCTCAGAATCTTCTCCAAGATTGTCTTCATTTCTAGGGGTTTTTTTGTGTGTGCGAATTTTTCCTAAAGCAAGAAAGCTGAAGTCAGGAAAAGTGTGCAGTGAAAGAAAATAAATCTGGGCTTTTTCATTTTCTGCTTTTGATACAAGAAAAAAAAAAACTACTTTCCTGTAAATACATTTTTTTTCAATTTATTTATTTTTTTAAATTTTTATTGGAGTATAGTTGATTTTCAATGTGTTAACTTCAGGTGTATGTAAATACATTTTGATATTGAAATGTTTTATTTTTAATCTGGTTAATTACTCAGAGAAAGGTAATAAACACAGTAGTTGCAGTGTTCTGATTTGGTCCCACCCAAAACAATTGGATATTTTATCTTCCAAGAGGGTCTAACTGTAATGACTAGCAGTAAGGCCTAAAAGTTCTGAAGCAATCTAGTTCCGGTGAGCTCTTGAAGGCTCCTTTCCTACTGAGGGTGGTGTCAAAATGAAACAGGAGAAGGACCACAGGAAGGCAGGCAAGAATAGGTCTGAATAAAAGTGGAGGAGGGGGCTTCCCTGGTGGCGCAGTGGTTGAGAGTCCACCTGCCGGTGCAGGGGACGCGGGTTCGTGCCCCGGTCCGGGAAGATCCCACATGCCGCGGAGCGGCTGGGCCCGTGAGCCATGGCCGCTGAGCCTGAGCGTCCGGAGCCTGTGCTCCACAACGGGAGAGGCCACAGCAGTGAGAGGCCCACGTACTGCAAAAAAAAAAAAAAAAAAAAAAAAAAAAAAGTGGAGGAGGGGAACAAAAAGGAGAAAATCTCAGAAAGTAGTTTACCATAGTTTTTAGCACTACCCTAAAATAACAGAAGGGGGAGTTTTGGAAGTTAGAGACACTTTTAGTCAAGCCATTTTTCTGTTTGGGAAAATTAAATTCAAATAGAAATGTACAACAGAAAAGTATCAAGGTTAAATTCCATAGCAAATTATTTTAAGAAAAAAGAATATAGAGCCTTATATCATCCTTATATTGAAAGTATTGAAGTACAAAGTAAAAATGAGAAGAAAATTTAAATGTAAAGTAACAAAGGAAGTGATAAAAAGGATTCAAAAGAAAGTGATAAGTATTGAAGATCAATAAAGAGGATTAGGCATATAGATACTAGAGTTTCTAAAGAACCTAAGAAAAGCATCAGAGAAAATTATGAAAATGTACCTTTTAAGGAAACTTTTCTTTAAATGTTTAAACTTTACATTAAAAGACACACTGTGCACCTGAGAATATTGACTATAATGATCAGCAAGACCTACTCTAGTAAAATTATTGCACTTAAGAGAAAATGAGGGAAAAATTAAGAATGTGACTTGAAAGAGAAATAAAATTAGATTATCACCAGACTTTTCAATAGCAATTTTTATGCAAAATAATAGAGTAAAATACTTGAGTTATTCAAGGAGGGAACATGAGAACCATGGATTTTGTAGCCAGGAAAATTGACCTTCGAGTATCAATATAAAGGACTTCGTAAAGGATATTGTAAAACTAGTATCAACTGGCAAAATCTTACAGAATATGGTTCCCATAAAACTCTCCTAAACATTCTACTTAAGAACAATCTTCAGGAAAACGAAATGACTAGAGAGACACATAGTGGAGAAGAGATGAGCATTAAATAGGTAATTCTTATACTAAATGAGAATTAAAAGGGGGAGAAAATAGCATGCAGTGCCCATCTGTTGTGATGATTTAGACAGAAGACAGTGATTGACAATGAGGGGGATAATGGGGATAGCATATATCAACATTTTTAACCATTTTCAGTACAAGTAATTCGTGATAAAAATATTATTAACATTGTTAGTTTAAAACTGTTGTATGTAAGGAAGACACTGAAAATATGTAATTATAGTTTAATTCCATCATCCCTATTGTTCTAGAAAACTAGAATTCTCAGTGTGGAACTAAGGAGATTCAGATGTAATATAGAAAAGGTTAAATAAAAAACCCTGAATGCTGCACATATAATAGTAATATCAGTGTAAAAACATGAGGTATTTTACCTTTAAATATTTATATGCAACTTATATACACATATATATGTTTATATATGTATGTCTGTGTAAATACACACACACACACACACACACACACACACACGATTTCCAGCCAGTATATATTCCTAATAAATATCCTTAGCTCTGTCCATCAAAAACGTGTTACAAACAATGACCAGCTCAGCAGCAGTTTGCTTTCCAAGCACTAATAATGATCCTGATTTATCATTTCCCATTAGAAGAAACCAGAGTCTTGTAGGGAAACTACTGATTCTCGTTCTGGGGCAGAAAATATACAACATGAGCCTGGGACATCTTGACATACCAGGTATCAAGAAAGCTTTCCAAGAAAATAAAAGGACTTAGGAGCCCCCTCTCTCTTTGAAAAAATAGCATTACTGAATACAAATATTAGAAACTGAATATTTTAACCACGTATTGGGTTAAAATATACAGTACATAAAGTAAGAACTTGAGTTCAGACAAAATTTTCACAATAATTAGTATGTCCTTGTTGGTATCTTCTTTGAGAATCAACCTCTGTGAAAAAATGCTGGCTAATCTCCCAAAATATGAGAGAAGATTTGTTTCCTGGGCCAACTCTTAAAAGCAATGTTTAAACATTTAAGAGATAGTGTCATAGCTTGCACACTGTATGCTCAATAAACACAAATTGATTTTTATACCATCTCCAAGTAAGTTGGTTATAAAACCATTCTGAAAAGGTCAGTGTTTCTGTTTGTTTTGAATTTGGGTTATGTATCAAAGAAGTTGTGTTCAATATTTACCTAGTATAGGTCATAAAATTTTGATATCTTGTAAGAGGAATTTAAGAAAGAAATTCTCTAATGAAGTATGAATAAAATAGCAGGTAGATGTTTGTGATTTAAAAGATTACACTAGCAAACTATGACTTCCCTACTGATTACCTATCATATCCAAATCATAATGAATAATTGATATCGATAATATAGAATAGTTTGAGTCATAAAAGAAAACATACATTTTCATCTGTTATATATCTATAATGTATAGATATCATCAGTAAGCCATCTCCCATTGTTACCTTGACAAGCATTCAATACAATGTAAAATTTTAAATGGACACAGCCAATAAATAACTGTGACTTGTACTCTTCACACACAAACTCATCCAGTTGTGAAACATGGAGATTTTTACTATCCTAGTTTTACAAATAGAGACAGAAAATATTTTTAAAATTGTTATGCATTTACTATCTTAGATCTAAACTTTAACTGTCCCATTAAAGAAAAAAAAAAAAGAATATCATAGTAGCATTACTAGGATTCAGGTTTTACTTTAAAATAATAGTTCAGAAATTGTGAATACCTTAGCTAACTGATTAATGTATAAACATTAATTTTTAATTATTAGAATAATCTAGAAGGAAGCACAAGTCTAGTTTATTATTGATTGCATCATCAATTCCTGATTACTCTAGAAAAATTAACTCCCAACTTATTGGCCATATCACTGTTCTACAGATTTGATGTCTCCTTTAGCGACCTTATCGGTAGGTAGCTCAACACTCGCTTATTGAGAAGTGCACCTGTATTGGTTTACTTTGTATGCACAGAAGTTCCTTAAAAACCTGCATACTTAACCCTTCTCCTGTTTCCACAATTTAAAAAGGAAAACTCTCTATAGAGAAGTGTCAGATAAGTTAGCAATTAGAGAAGTAAGTCACCTTGCTGGCACCTTCTTCAAATAACAATTCATTATTTGTTTTGAAGCATCTAAGAAAGCAGCAGTTCATTGTTTGTCTTGAAGTATTGCTCAACACTAGCTATTTGCCACACCCATTTAAATGTAAATACAAAGACATACTAAAAAGTTAAAATATGTTATCACAAATCATACCTATCTTAATCTAGCTTCTTCTGAATTATATATTTAATTTTGAAAAATACAATCTCATTTACTAATACAAATCCTCCTGTATTTTCTCCATTGAACACAAGGAGAAATGACAAGAAATCTCATATGTCTGAAGTGGTTTCAGTCCTAGTAAGCTAAGACTGGTGCTGTTCATCTCCATCTATGGATTGGAGACAGAACTTGGACTTAAGGAGATAGAAAATTCATAAAATTAGAGCTCCTAATGTGATACCCTGAGTAATAGTTTGGACCAGAAAGAAAAACTACACCACTAGTACAGGTACAACTCATCAACACTTGTCTGTACATGTATCTGGAATTTGGGTAGAGAGTGTTTCTCCCAAAAAATCTTAGTCTAAATTGGATCTCCCATGGCTATTTTTGTCTAAATTTATATGGTATGTAGTGTTAAAACCAACAAAAGAAAATAATAATAAAAATTAGTTCAAGGTCTATTTTATATGACTATTCAGCAGTTAATTACATAAACCATTATGGAATAAAAATGGTGAAACTAACATTTAGTCCTTATTTTAACATAGTTACCTGTCTGCCATGGAACATATCGTATACAAGATCAGAAGAAGATTTAAATTTTATCTTTACACCTTGAAGATGAGTCAGGGTGTTGAGTTTTTTTGTTTGACTTTATATTTATGTATGTATGTAAGTATGTATATATGCATGTATATATGTCTATTTTTTTGTATTGTTTGGTTTGGTTTAAAAATGAAAAATATTTTCGTCAGAATAGTATTATAAATAATTCAGTGAAAATGGTTGACTTTCATATGAAAACTAAAAATTCAGCCAATTGTTTCTTCTGAAAGCTTGACTGCTTTGCAATATGATTTTTTGCAAGGAAGACGAAAAACCTTTATCAGGAATCATAAATTTCTATAAATTTTTTTCTTTATTATTGGTGTAGCTCTGATTGCTCAGAGTTTCAGGCTAGAGGCAACTTCTGGGCCCTAGACTCAGGGAGGGAAACTCAAACAGAATCCAGCTGCCTTGGTGATAGCAATGTAGCTATTGTACATATTTTTTAGATTATCTAAATATTTATCTAAATATTTCTCTTTTTAGTGGTATTTTTTATTTAATTTCAAATTTCCATTGTTTACTGTTGGAATATAAGAAAGCAATTGACTTTTGCATATTTACCTTATATTCTACAACCTTGCTATAATTGCTTATTAGTTCCAGTATTATTTTGTTGATTCTTTGGATTTTCTTCATATACAATTATATCATCTGCAAACAAAGACTGTTTTACTTCTTCCTTCCCAATCTGGACTTTTTTGGGTTTTGGTCTTACTGTATTAGCTTTGACTTCCAGTATAATCTTGAGTAGGAGTGATGAAAGCAGATGTCTTTGCCTTGTCCCTGATCTCAGTGGGAAAGCATCTAGTTCCTAACATTAAGTATGAGGTTGGCTGTAGATTTTTTGTAGATGTTCTTTATCAAGTCGATGAAGTTCCTCTTTATTCCTAGCTTGCTGAGAGTTTTTGGTTTTTTTTTAATCATGAATGGGTAATGAATTTTGTTGGATTTTTTTGGGTACATTGATATGATATTATTTTTCTTCTTTAATCTATTGATATGATGGATTACATCAACTGATTTTCAAATACTGAACCAGCCTTGCATACCTGAGGTAAATCCCACTTGGTTGTGTTGCATAATTTTTTATATATTTTTGGATTCAATATTCATTGAATATTATTTCATTGAGGATCTTTGCATCTATGTTCACAAGAATCACTGGTCTGTAGTTTCCTTGTCTTGTAACGTCTTTGCCTGGTTTTTGTATTAGGGTGATGCTGGCCTCACAGGATGAGTTAGGAAGTATTCACTCTAATTCTTTTTTCTGGGAGAGAGAGTTGAGAATTGGTGTAATTTCCTCTTTAATTGTTTGGTAGAATTCACCAGTGAACACATCTGGGCTGGTACTTTCTGTTATGTAAGGTTATTAATTATTGATTCAATTTCTTTAATAAATATAGGACTATTAACATTACATAGTTCTCCTTGTGTGAGTTTTGGTAGATTGTGTCTTTTAAGGAATTTAACTAGACCATCTAAGCTATCAAATTTGTGGGCATAGAGTTGTTTATAATATTTATTTATTATCCCTTAATATGTAAAGAATCAATAGAGATGATCTCTTTTCATTTCCAATATTAACAATTTGTATCTTCTCTTTTTTTCTTAGTTAACCTGACTAGAAGTTTATCAATTTCTGTTGACTTTTCATAAGAACCAGCTTTTGATTTTGTTTTTCTTCTTTATTGATTTCCTGTTTCCAATTTCCTTGATTTCTGCTCTAGTTTTTTTTTTTTTTTTTTTTTACGGTACGCGGGCCTCTCACTGTTGTGGCCTCTCCTGTTGCGGAGCACAGGCCCCGGGCGCACAGGCTCAGCGGCCATGGCTCACGGGCCCAGCTGCTCCATGGCATGTGGGATCTTCCTGGACTGAGGCACGAATCCGTGTCCCCTGCATCAGCAGGCAGACTCTCAACCACTGCGCCACCAGGGAAGCCCTCTACTCTAGTTTTCTATTAGTTATTTTCTGCTTGCTTTGCATTTTATACAAACTCATTTTAGAATTTCTCTCAATGTTTCTTTACTTTTTTCTTCCATTCTGAAATACATTTCCAATACACATAGATTTCTAGTTTGGAAGTTATATCAGCATTTTAAACATGCTATTTCATTGTCTTGCCACTTGATTTCTGGTGGGACATCACTGTCACTTTTATTTTTAATTTTTCAAAATAAGATATACCAGCTTTTTTTTTTCTTTGTCTTTTGCTTTGTGTACTTTGACTTGTATGTGCCTAGGTATGTTTTCTTTGTTGTCCTACTAGGTGTTTTCAACTTGTGAAGTCATAACTTTTTTCAGTTTCGGAATAGTCTCAGGCATCATCTTAAATATTTCTTCAATTATACATTTGTTAGAACTTTTCAGTGTTTTTCATTTATTTCTTATGCTATTTTCTTCAATTTCCATTCTTTTTTTCTCTATTATTTGGTTTGAACATTTTTATTGCCCTTCTTTCATTAATCCTGTCTTCTGCTAATTCTGTTTGATATTCTAGGAATACACTGTCTGTCACAATTTTGATTCAACATGGCAAACTTGGTCCTAGCCAGACATTTAAGGCAAATAAAATTATAAAGGTTAGGAAAAAACACGTGAACTTTTCACTATTTGCCAAAAAATGTGATTGTATATATAGAAAATCAAAATGACACTATGGACACACTTTTCTAATTAAAGAGAGTGTATCAAGTTTATTGAAGACCAGGTCATTGTAGAAAACAAACAGAAAAGTTTTAAATAGTGTCATTTGTTACAGCATTAGAAAACATCAAATGCCTATGAATAGATGTAACAAAATATGTGCAAAATTTCTATACTTATAAATATAAAACATCATTAAGTATGAGTTTTTTAAAAATCTAAGTAAACTTTCTTGAATTAGAAAATTTTAAAAGATTTGAAAACACTATCTTTTAAAACTGTTCTATAAATTCAATGAAATCATATTCAAAATCCTATAAAATTTTGTACATTTGTATAAATCCATAGCTTCATTCTGAAGGGTACATGGTAATTAAAAGTCCAGAATAGTCAAGGAAAACTCAAAAGAGAAATACAAAGCTGGAGAAATTAAAGATTTAGATATAA
Source organism: Phocoena phocoena (assembly GCF_963924675.1). Lineage (NCBI taxonomy): Eukaryota > Metazoa > Chordata > Mammalia > Artiodactyla > Phocoenidae > Phocoena > Phocoena phocoena. Next base: position 42,211,671 of record NC_089224.1, on the reverse strand, counting down.
AAACCCATTATAAATATCTACATATTATAGTATTTGGTATAACAATGAAACATATGTTAACGGACTTTTGATTAATGACTACAGCCAGAAAAGGGGAAAATTACCTCTTAAATAAATGGTTTTAGTTCAATTAAATATTTGCATTTTTTAAAAAGGAATGATAACCCTTGATTAATACCATGTGCAAGAGTCAATTACAGATATATCATAGATTTAAAGTAGAAAAGTAAAACAATAAATCTTTTAGATGAAACATATTTATTACCTTGGAGCAGGCTAAGTTTCTTCAGCAGAATACAGTGTGACATGATGTTTGATAAATTCCATTAAGATTAAGTCCTGGTATTTACTAAACTACACCAGTTAGAAGGTGAAAGTTAAACCAAATAGTGTGAGAAAATGTATGCAATGCATATATCTAGCAAAGACCTGTACCCAGATAATATGTAATGGTCCCAACAAAATACCAAGAAAAAGGCAAATAGGCCAATAAAAAATGGGTAAAAACCTTGTTCAGGCTCTTCAAATGAGGATGTACCAGTAGTCAATATGCATATTACGAGATGTTCAAATGCTTATTCATCAGAGGAATGAAAGTTAGACACAATTACACAGCCAGCAGAATGGGCAAAATAAAAATGACACATAATACCAAAGTTTATTAAAGACGTAGATCAATGGAAATTTCTGTGCATTTCTTTTGGGAATGTAAATTGGTAAAATTACTTTGGAAAATTGTGCTGTAATACCTACTAACATAGAACATACATTTACTGAACCAATTACCATGAAGTAATTCCTTTTTACTCCAGAAATGCATGTGCATGTACATGTATAAGGATGGTCCTGGAAGCAATATTTATAATAACCAAACACTGGAAAAAATAAAAACATCCACAACAGGAGAATGCGTAAACAAATTGTGGTATATTAAAGAACAGTGAACAAACTTTACAACATACAACAAAACAGATGAAATTCCAAATATAATTTGAATAAATAAAGCTAGTGATAAAAGAGTATATATGATTCCATTTATATAAAGTTTAAAAAATAGGCAACACAAAATATGTTTCAAAATGCATACTCAGTAAAATTATACAAAAAAGGAAGAAAGCATTTATTTACCATTGCCATCAAAGTATTGGTTGTATCCAGTTGGGAGGAAAGGAATTTTTAATTGCCAAGAGTCATGCAGGGATCACCTGAAATGCTGGCAGTATTTTGCCTCTTGGCCTGGTAGGCATTATGCAAGGATTCCTTTAGAATAATTTATTGAACAGTACCTACCTTTTTGTGCACATTGTTTATCCATATATATTTCATAGTAAGAAGTGTAAAATGTTTTTTTTTAATAATTTTTTTTATTTTTGGTTGTGTTGGGTCTTTGTTGCGGCGCACGGGCCTCTCATTGCAGGGGCTTCTCATTGCAGTGGCTTCTCTTGTTGCGGAGCCTGGACTCTAGGCATACGGGCCTCAGTAGTTGTGGCACATGGGCTCAGTAGTTGTGGCACACGGGCTCAGCAGTTGTGGCTCACGGGCTCCAGAGCGCAGTCTCGGTAGTTGTGGCACACGGACCTAGCTGCTCCGCGGCATGTGGGATCCTCCTGGGCCAGGGATCAAACCTGTGTCCCCTGCATTGGCAGGCGGACTCCCAACCACTGCGCCACTGTGGAAGCCCCGTAAAATGTTTTTTAAAAACTAAAATGTATATGTGATTCATTAAAAGATGTTTCAGATTAAGTGGGCATTCTGATTCTTAAAGGAAGATTGACAGGTGCGGTGAGAATGACACATTGTGTCATGATAAGTAAATTAAGCCAGTTTTTGTTTTGAAAAGTTAATTTCTAAATAGATCAGTTAAGGGGATATTATCACGGAAAATAGTTTAGTTTGAATGAGGACCACAAAGTCTGAGTGGCAGTTATAATAAATAATTATGTTTAAAATTAGAGTCAAAGACAGTTTCTGAAGAAGACATCTCACATCCAGAGATAGTATGCTCTTCTTTACTATCATTTGCTCATTATTATTCTTAATTGATTTCATATATATTTTATACATTGACTATGCCACAATTCACCTGATTATTATTTATTTAAATATAGTTTAATCTTTTTAAAACGTTTTCTAGTTAAAAGGAAGTTTGTATTTTCTCTTAATGTGATATCAGTCTGTTCAAATGTCTGTAATATGTGAGGACCTGATGACAGTCAAACATTTAAGCCTATGTTTTTTGGGGGGGGCCAGTTTATGCTATTGTGAAACAAGGAATGCATACATTCTTTTTTTTTTTTTAATAAGAATTTTGACACATGTCCCCTTAAGAGGTCACAGATTTAGCTAAAAGGAACATATTCACCCATAACTTCATAAGTTAACTAGAAAAGCCATGAAATTTTTATCACTAAATTTCACATACATCATATTCTCTAATTAAAGTGCTCAGAATTAAGATAGTCTAGGGAACACTGCACTGTCTTTTTATTTTTAAGATAATCCTGTCTTCTAACAGAGCCTTTCTGTGTTTAATTTGTTGGTAGATTAATAAGCTCAATGTGAATTAAAAGTTCTGTGCTTAAATGCTATGTTTGACAAATTTAAATAGATTTCTTCACTGAAGGATTCCTCGTACTCTTCTATTTGCTAGTGTATACCTTAACTCTCAAAGAAAAAAATCTCAAATATATTTGACCATAGAATTTTTTCAAGTAAGTTTTTAATCGGCCAGGATTTGCAGACTATGCCTTGGTAAAATTGAACTTATTCCAGGTAACAACAACAGCAATCATTTCTATTATTATTTTTATAATAAATGTCATAAAACAAAGACTTTTATCTATTACTTTTGGTGGCTTTCTTGATTTACTTACTTCAGTTCTTTTTTAATGCTATCATGTGTATTTTACAAAGATCCTGGCTTATCTGTTAGTATACTTCTCAAACTTCTTATCTCATCTTGGTAACTGAGAAGTTAGGCATGAAAGAACTGAATCATGAGAGTTTGGGATTAACATGGTCATGTATGATGAATATTTTATACTAGTTAAGACATCTTTCATTATAACTGTACCAACTAGGCATACTTTTATATCTGTTGGTCCTAGGAGTCAGTGGTTGCTTGGGAAATGCTGCTATACCTGTAAGTTTCCCAGGGGTGCCATGTGTTTAAGATTAAAAGAGATAAACTAAATTTACATGGATATCTCTTAGGTAGCCAGCTATGTGTTTGAAAAACATATTCTAAATCATGAATCTGAGCTAAAGGCATGGAGCCATATCTAGTGTTTTGTACTAGATGTAGATGGTTCCAAATGTTTACTTTTTTTTTTTTAATTTGAGGTTTTTAAGATTGGACACTTAAAGGGAGAACTTTTTATAAGCTTGCTTAGTTCCAGTGGAAGTGTTTATTTGGCTTTATAAATGAGTACATGTCAATTATGCATCAATTGACAGTTAAGAGAGTATTGAGATTTATTATGAGAGATGCTGTGTAATCAATTTTAAATTACAGGACACTAATATAATTAGATTTTTAACACATAAAAATTGTAAGGAATATTTAGGCACTTAATCAGAATTTTAAAAGCCAGTGATAACAAGTTAATAATTGTGACAGCTAATAGAGTATCTAAATAAATGTCACTATTTTTATTAATTGATATTTAATTTGCTGTAGCTTGCCTTGGTAAATGTTAATTAAATGCCAGAAAATTCCTTATAATTTTAACATATTAATAATCTTATAATTATGCCTTTATTGCTTATACAATTATAAGTTAATTACACAGCTACTAGATTTACTGTACCCTTTATAGAGAGCTCAGGACTATTCATTTTTCTCCACAGGTCAATAAATTTGATTGCCTGGTAACCACTGTAGGTCATAGAACATCAAAACTATTTGTGAATGAATATACATTTCCATACAACACTCTGAATATTACATATTAAATCAAGATAAATGCAATAATGGAAATCTGCCATTATTCCTTTTATTAATCTATTATCTTTTACCTTAGAAAATATGTATTGATATGGGAGAAAACATGGGAATTGTTTGTCTTTCACAAACTTTTCTAAAATGGTATATATGAATCGTATTTTCTTTCAATGTGCTTTCATATGTGTAGTCTGATTTTATATATACAACAACCTTATAAAGTTCAGTTATCCTTGTTTTACTAATAAGGAAACTGATTTAGAGATTAAATGACTTTCCCAATATAATTCCATATTACTGTTGCTTACATACTCACTGACATTTGTCACTCTTCAGTCCCTTGTATTTTCACCCCCACTTCCTCCCAACTATCAATTTCCAATCTGGATACATTGCTTCAACCCTGTTTACCTCTCTGTCTGGTAGACAACTAAACATTATATGAAGAAAAAACCATAAAGATGGTCATTGGTTCTTCAAAAAAAACATGTTTCTATCAGCTTTTCACCACTGTGGTCAAGCCTGATAATGAAGAGGCCATGACTTACTCATCTTTGGATGGTTAGCTGAGGCTCTATCACAGGACATGTAGTATTTGATGCAAAAGTATAAGTGAATTCAAAACTTGTAGAAGTTTTGTTCAAGTTCAAGTTAGGTCCATTTCCTCTTTCTCCTGGCGGTTACAGCAGAACATCATCTCCCCCGAGTCCTCAGATTTTAAGCCTGCTGCTCTCTTACCAGTTTGACAATTTTGTCTCTTAGAGAGAGACCTTCTACAACCAGTCTCTCAAATCTGCCTGTCATTCTCAAATTTCAGCCTATTCTCATCTCATTCTTTCTTTTTGCAGAAGAAGAGATACTGTTTTTTAAGGTGGCTCCTCCATTTATGTTCTTGATCATTTCTATATACATCTAGTGCTTATAGCCAACCACTGATTTCATAAAATGTGAAATAAAAAGCACGTAAAAAGCACAAATAAAAAACACATACCACTAATTAAGCAATAACCAACACAATTTGCATGTCACAATCACTAAATAGAGGTGAAACCTCATTATTATTTATTTTATACTTACAGAAATATTTGTTATAATAGACACATTTGGATTGCATTTTTAAAAAAACTTTAATTGCATATTCTAAAGGTAACAATAACTCAATGCCATGGAGATATTAATTAATACATAGTGTTAGTCTTTTTCAACATATTGCATCATGATATAATAGGAAAAAATGGAACAGATATTATCACATCTACAGTCCAAATTGTGCACTGGAAAATGAGATAAATGGATTAGAAAGCTTTTGTGGCCTTTTCAAATTCCAGGTTTAAAATTAAACTATTTGTCCTTCTACTGTACATAATATATTAAGATTAGAATAGATTGCTAAATGAGCAACAATCACTTCTTCCATATTCTCATCCTTGATTTTATAAAATAGTGCTTTATTCATGTTGAAGCAAGTTTTATCAGAGTCATTCTTGCATCACATGAAAAAGTCTGCATATTCTGATGATGGAAGAGACCAAGTTTTACAGCAATCAGTGCAGAATCTACTACTCTGCCCAGTTTCCAATTTTCTTCATAATTTGATGTCACACTACTTGTTCAATATACTTTCTCAGTTCTCTTCAACATGTAATTAGATTTCTTATCTCATACTACTTCCATAACTTGCAAATCTATAGCTTTGACCAGAAAGACCCTATCTACTCACCTCTGAGTGTTCAAATAGTTTTCATTTTTTGAAGACCCAACCACGTCTTATATTTTATCATCTTTATGACACATTATTAACAACTCTGGCCTTCACTGATCTTCAATACTGATGTTCCACAGTAAATACTCTTTATTTAATTGATTACCCCTTTTATATTACTTGTGCATTTTTAATTTTTTCCAAACTGTATCATTAGACCCTTCAGATTAATGACCAGGACTTCTGTTTCTGTTTTATCTCTAACACTCCCCAGCATTGTATTATGTATATAGCAGACAGTAGGCATTGTTCAATTTAATTCTTGTTTGAATCTTGTACTAGTGCAGCATTTTTAATTCTGTGGTGCTTTAATGAAAGTGAATTACCTAGAAGCTTGTTGAAATATGGTGTCTTCTGGCCTGCCCTGGATCTGAGAACCATGGAGTAAGGGCCAATACTCTTTAAAAGGAGCCTCACTAAATCTTATACAGCATATAGGCTGCAGGTGACTGAGTTTGGATGTAGATTTCTAATACATAAATATTACTTCTCACCTTGTTTTAATGTTGATGAGCATCAAAGGGGAAATGATCCTGCAATTCATCAAACATTTTTGGAATTTTTAGACTAATTAACAGGATATTATTCGGATAAGTATATGTACTTCTAATTCCACATATGCCTTCTCCATGGGTAACATTTAGAATATGACAAAAAGAAAGTATGTAACACCAGTGAAAGATCTTTTGACGATCTCATTTGTGTGCTTTGAAATCAAGTCTGTATAGTGAAAGAAACACTTTTCATGCTCAACAGCAAATTAATTTTAAAAAATTAAAATAGACCTATTCCAAAAAAAGACATTATTAAAGAAAATTCAGTGTATATCACTTAGTTCTTCCTAAAGATTTTTTTTTTTTACTTTTTTAAGAGAGGAAGAAACTTATACTAAATATAATTGAAAGGAAAAATGGAATTATCCTGTTTGTCTTTATTTTGCTTTCCTATGGGTAAAAGTCACAAATCATTCTGTGAATTTTATCAAGGAAAAAATGTGTCTTAATAGATTGCCTAGGTGAAGCTCCATTCTAGAGTAAAAATTAAGTTTTATGAGAAACAAATTTCTCTAAAGATTTTCAGCTTAAAAATGATTTTAAAAAATTCCTAATCATTACCGTTAGTTTAACTCAGCCAGCAGCTATCAATCCAGAGTTTCATGAACATTCTTTGCAGAGGAAGTTGATCCATAGATATAAACGTCAATTTTAATTTCTTGCCTTTTGTTGTGTAGAGATAATATGCTTTCCAGGTATGTATTTAATTTGTAATTTATATTTATACCGTTCTGAAATTCATGCGGTAGGCTCATCCTGGTACAAAGTTACCTTTCCCATAGGACTGGACATTTATACACTGTAAATGAACAGCTGCAGAGTGTACTGGTTTCCAAGGCTCACATTAGTACAACGCTAATCCATGTATATTTGCAAATTGTTATGATCATTGCTCAGAAATGGCATCAGTTGCAGCTGCAGCATTCTGAAAATATTTCAGACTTGTGATGGCTAGAACAACAACACAGAAATTATAATCATCTGACATCCATCACCACTGCTCTTTCACTTGATTACACCAGTCAACAAATCCTGGGCAGGAAGACAGTGAAATAGGGAACAGCACAAGTCTTATCTACTAAAGAAATTATTATCTTTCTCTCAGATTTTCACCATTCCAAGTTTCTACCATCTTCCTTCTTTCCATTTCAAACAGTATCCAATACACAAACAGAATAAGAAGAAATATGATTTTTCGAAATGTCCATTAATGTGCTACTTCTTAAGAACTGAATCAACAAAGAACTAAGAAAACCTAGTCCCAGGTAATGTGAGGTTGTTATGAGATATTAGTCTAAATATGATTTTGTTTTTAGTATAAACATATTTATCTGCTTCTTTTTCTCTTTTCATCACCCCTCTTTGTTTTCTGTTTTCTTCTTACTGGAAGATTTATCCTCAATGTACAGGGTAGACAGGATTTCTTTTTCAATGCTGCTGTTTTTATCTTATATCTCCTAATCCATATACTATGGCTAAACAGTTGTCTACTGAAGGCTGTTTTGATAATTGATGTCTATGAAGTCACTATAGAAATTCAACCTAAAGCATTTTTTTTTAAGTCTCAGTGGTAACCTTAGTGTTACTGGTTTTTCTTTAATCTCTCAAACAAGCAGAGCAACTTCATAAGATCCAACACCAAGCAAAGTGCTTTTACTTAACATATGCTAAATGAATGTGGAATGAACTAATGAAAGAATATTTAATTGGATGACGTGTTATAAAAGTATACTGTGTCTTATCAAATTAGGATCCAATTAGACAAAAAAAGTCCTAGTATTATAACATGTAATATAAAACCTTTCATTGGCTGACCTTTGCTTGTTTATTATCCTGCTTGCAAACCATCTTTTCATTATTTGCCACACCATATATTATGTCTGAATATCCTTAGGTTTTAAGTGTAGTATTTCATGGCTTGTGCATGATCTCTCTGAGAGAATTCTATTCGCTAGTAATATATCTATCTCAAATGATTCTTTCTCCAGAAAACCATTTAAAGCATACAATTCAATTTAAAAAAATTTTTTTAGTAAGGTTACAGAATTGGACAACCATTACCAGTATATAATATAGAACATTTTCATCACTACAGTTTTGATTCTCTTAATTTCTTTGTGTAGATTTGTGTTACCATCTGGTTTCACTTTTTTATTCGAATACATCTTAATTCCCACCTGCCCTCCTTTGTATGGCTATTGTATAATGTTTGCATTGTGTAATATGATAAAAATTACATATATATTACATATATATAAATGTATTGTATGTATATATATACACCTCCAATAACACAATTAGATACATTGTTTTATTAAATTTTTAATTATTTAAGAGAAGGGAGAAGAAATATATAATTATACTATCTTTTATAACTACCTACATAATTTTTTTAACTAGCACTCTGTTTTTTCATGTGGCTTTGAATTTATGTCTGCTATCAGTTGCTTTCAACCTGAAGAATTTTCTTTGATTATTTCTTGTAACACAGATATGATAGCAATGCATTATCTTTATTTAATTTTCATTTTTGAAAGACTCTTGGTGTTTCTTTTTTTTTACCTTTAAAACTTTGAATATGTCGCCCATAACTTTCTGGTCTCCATTGTTTTTGATGAGAAGTCTGACTCTTCTGATTTGGTTTCTCTCACATGTGATGAATTGTTTTTCTCTTTCTGCTTTCAAAATATTTTCTTTATTGTTAGCTTTCAACATTTAACTGTGATGCATATGAGTGTGGATCTTTTTGTGTTTATCTTATTCAAACTTCATTATATTTTTGGATGTGTAGATCAATATTTTTCATCAAATTTGGAATATTTTCAGCTGTTGCTTCCTCAAATATTTTTCTGCCCTTTTTTCTCTCTCTTCTCCTTTTGTATTATGCATATATTGATGTTCTTAATGATGCCCCGCATTTTTCTGAGGCTCTATTTATATTGCTTTATTTTTCTCTCAGGATTGATAATTTCTATAATCTTTCTTCAGGTTGGCTAAACCTTTGTTTTGCCTGCTCGAATCTACTATTGAACATTTTATTAACTCTAGAATTTCTATTTAGTTCTTTATTATAATTTTTATCTCACTATTGATACTCACTGATTGTTGAGATATTGTCAGCATGAATTCCTTTAATTCTTTATACGTGGTTTGCTTTAGGTCTCGGAACAAATTAATCCTAGCTGCTTGGAAATCTATTGACAAAGTTCAAAATCTAGTTCCCACAGAAACGTTTCTATTGTATGTTTTGTTTTGTTTTTTCATTTGTCTGACATAACGCTTTTCAGAACTTTGCATGTCATAATTTTTCAGTTGAAAATTATATCTCAAGATAATATAATGTCAGGACTATGGAGACTGATTCCCACCCACAGACACCTATAGGGAGTTGTCATTTTTGTTGCTGTTGTTTGGTCATTTGTTTATTTGTCTAGTGACTTGGTTGAATTGAAACTATGATGTTTATTTTCCCTGCAGTTTGAATCTCCTGATACCCCTGCTTAGACTTTTCTTTTTTTTTTTTTTTGCTTGTTTTTATCTTTTAGCATGGCTACCAATGTCAGCATAAGCCACTTATTTATCATTGAGTGTGTTTAAGCCTCCTGACCAGTTAGATTTCTACTCTTTAATGTTGGATATGTGTGTGGCTTGTGTGCTGTTAACACAGTCAGTTTTTGGCAAGCATTCATCCAGGGACTAGTAGCCTGGATGTTCTCATTCTGATTACTTCTGAGAGGGCATAGCCTTGGGCATACACACAGTCTTCCAGACTATCAAGGGTGCATGTGATTTTATTTTTAAACAAATAAACTTCCTAGAATTTGTTCCTTGGTTAGAGTAGCCTAATGCTTAGGCAGCATTGATCAGAGGTTGTAGTTAAGTCCCCTGTGCCAGTTGTTTTCTGCCCCCTGTTAATAGATAAGTGTGAGATTTAGGAATTGTTTCCACAACCTGTTCTGAGATTGGGCAGCCTAGTGAATGTGTACAATCTTCATGATTCCCAGGGTTGAGTGTGATCTCAAGGCGTCCCTCTATTGCTCTCTGTTATATTTCTGATTGCTCTGCCATTTTGCTTGTTTCTATCAGTATTATGGAGCTGCCAGACCCTCTTAATTGCTCTCTCCCAGGATCTTCATGGTTTGTGACAATGAAGGGAACATCAGTCCTGTTGCCAGTGCTCACCCAGAAGAGTGTTTTTGCAACATGGGGCTGAGGAGGACAAGATAAACTAGTGTCCTTCCCCTTTTGGGGAGAAATCACAGCCCTAGACCGGGAGCTAGAGGGAGGGGGAGCTCCCTTTTTGCTACACCCACCCAGGGTAGAGTTTCCATATATAGGTCTGGGGAGCAGCATTGGGAGTAGGTTGTGGATCAAATACCACAGTCACTTGTTTTCTAACTAAGATCTAGCATATCTTCTTGAGTGGATGTTTCTGTATTTGCTGTAAATCCTTTAGACAATTTCCAGAGATTTTAAAATGTTTTTGCTGTAGTTATTTCTAGGTAAAGGCTTGCTGCTCTTGTTGGAGACAGTGTCATCAAGGTCCTCGCTCCACCACTCTAGAAGAAAAAACAGGGTTTATTGCAGCAGTGTGAGGTTTTTGTTTCGCCTTGTTTTTGTTCATCATTACTTTACTGACATACCCATCATAGTAAAAGGCCACTTGGTAAAAATCGTATGATTGGATAATCACGTTCAAAAATGTAGTAGTCACTTGCTAAAAACTCATGTTTAATTTTAATAGTTAGTTTAGGCTTTGTAAAAGCACACCACAGATGAATAGGTTATAAAGTTAACTCATTGACTTGCCACTTTATTTGGTCTCATTTCCCATGTATGTTTAACAAAGAATATTGATGCTTTTATTTGTCTTCTTTTATATCATTATCATTTCCATGATTCATTACTGAATCATCATTCCTAGAGGGAATAAAATATTCTTGTATTTTAATACAATTTTATCAAATCATCCAGCAGCTTATCAAAATAATAATATAACACGATCTAGTAGAGCTTATTCCAGGAAGGTAAGGGTTTCTCTTTATTAATCTATTAACATAATTCTATACAGCAGTAGACCAAAATTTTAAGAAAGCATATGATTATCTTCTTAGATTCTAAAAACTCAGTGATGAGACACACACTTCCTAAAAGTCTCATTAAACCACTTCCTCATGAGGAATGGTTCTGATGAACCTAGGGGCAGGGCAGGAATAAAGATGCAGACGTAGAGAATGGACTTGAGGACAGAGGGAGGGGGAAGGGTAAGCTGGGACAAAGTGAGAGAGTGGCATGGACATATATACACTACCAAATGTAAAATAGATAGCTAGTGGGAAGCAGCCGCATAGCACAGGGAGATCAGCCCGGTGCTTTGTGCCCACCTAGAGGGGTGGGAGGGAGATGCAAGAGGGAGGGGATATGGGGATATATGTATACGTATAGCTGATTCACTTTGTTATACAGCAGAAACTAACACACCATTGTAAAGCAATTATACTCCAATAAAGATGTTAGAAAAAAGAAAAAAGAAATATTTGTTTAGTTAAATAAATAAATAAGATAAACAGCCCTGGATATTTCTGTCTTCACTGGTAACTGCAAAAGTTTGAACAAGCTCAAAAGTATAATTCTTCTGCATTTCTGTAAATGCCACCTGCTGACCTAAATGGAATATTTGTTTGCCTATACTAAACATCATATAAAAAATTTATCACTGAAAAAAAAATACTTCCTCATAAAAATATTTTGTAAGCATACTTATCTATTTATTTACTTATTATTTCAGTCAACACAAATGTTAGCAACAAATCTAATGAGGAAACTATGAAGGCTTCTCCGACAAAGTCAAGGAGAAATGTAAAGATCTCCTTTATCACCGCAATCATTTAAAAGTCTTCTATATGTATATAAAAGAAATGAGGGGTAAAAATTAGACAGGAAGAAATAAAACTATTCTTATTTACAGATGATATTACCGTTTATCTCAAATACCCAAGAGACTTAATTAACACTACAAGTGATATGATAATTCAATAAAGAGGTGGGCAGCAACAACCCGTGAGGTAATACAATTAAGGAAACAAATCTGTTTATACAAGCAAAAGAAAATACCTAGGAATCAATAAGAAATGTACAAGATCTATTGGAAGAACAATTTTAAATGCTACTAAATGTCACAAAAGAAGAGTCAAACAAACAGAAAGACATGAGTGTTTTTGGCTAAAGTGGCATGGCAGGTAGAAGTGAGCTCTAAGCCATAGGTGATTAGTTAACTGAATAGTCAATCTGTTTGGTGACCAGATATTTTCTCACAATGACTGAGTGGTTGCCTGACATCTCTACTTCATCACACTAATGGGCCAGTAGAACACAGTCCTCGTTTAAGCAAACAGTAAAAAACAAACATATCTGAACTATGAAGGCATATTAGAATTTCAGAGGAAGACGTCTCCCTAGGCACTCAAGTGTAGTTGTGGGGCTGTGTAACTTTTTTTTAAACAACACGCTTGAACTTCATAGAAATCCCTCCCGCCATCACCAACCCACCCAGGAGTGTAATAGTTGATGTTTAATAACTCTTAGAAAAAATAAAAATGCTCTAAAGCACTAGATTGTCTTCTAGTATAAGAGAGTATATATAGTCTAATCTTACAAATAAGTTTAGTGCACTCTATTTACTGATGTTAAAAAAATTGACTTTTGTTTATAAGGTTAATTAACTATATTTTTTAAAGGTATTCATCTTTCTGTATAAATAATGTCCGAATATAGTGCCTCCATGTTTGGGTAATGTTAATAAAGCATTTTCTTTTTCCGGAGTCTGGAATAGAAATGCTTCTGTGGTTCTGCTTTTACAGAGGAAATTTATTGTATTAGGCCACAGCTGTAAATTTTTTCCCTCCAATCCTATAAATTTCTTCTAAATGTTTAATGGTTTATAACTGTAATTATTCTTGTGTGCCGACATTAAACTTTAAAAAGTTTAATTTGGAGACTATTCAGAGAAACTCATCTTTTTTACAGCCTCATAAATAGTTCTTTGATGAAATGAGCAGAGGCTCTGTGTCTGCCTGAGGTGAATACAAATGACACCACATAGCCTGTCTTTATGAAGAGGAAACAAATGCACTGATGTTGAAAGTGATCAGCTGGTGCTTAATAGCAATGGGGAGTAATATGTTCAAAGGTGGGAAATGACATAGTTCTCAAGCTTTATGTCTTTCTCCTTCTCCTCCTCCTTCTCCTTGCCCTCTTTCTTCTCCTTCTTAGTTTTCTGAAAGTTCTCAAAATTACCAACTAGTTCTAAGAAACAGAGGATGGTGTAGATGTAGCCACCACAAATTCCTAATCCAGAATATATAGTTCATGGCTTCTTTTTAGTCAATATATTTCAGTGCCATTTTTGAATACTCTGCAATGGAGAGTGCATAGCTATATTATATATTGCTAAGAATATATCTTCTTTGCAAAGTTCATTTGCTTTATCATATCATTTCAAGAAACTGAGGTGAATGAGAATTTCTTCAGCTTCAATGTAGGCTATGGACATTGAGATAAATATTGAAAACTCTCAAGTAAACAGTTGTACATAGAATGTTTCCAAATGTGAATTTATACATAGTAGTTCTTTAAGTTCAATTAAGATAGAATACCCAGTTGATTTTCTTTAATTAAATTCAAGGAAAAAAATTGAAAGCTTCTCACCTACAGGTACATAGAAAGATATGGGCATACCCTGGAAAAGATTGAAGTTTCTGTTTTTATTTTTAAATTATTAATTACTATGTTTAAATATATATTTTAACACAAAACAATGCATTTTCATTTTGTATAATTGCTTGAATTGAAAAAATTCAAATTAATTTATGATATATTAATATACTACCTTAATTGAAAAAGTACTTAAGATGACAAATACTAAAATATATATCAATTATTTCTTCTATATAGGCATTATATACACATATTTGTAACATATGCATTTTTCAAATTTTAAAGTTAATACACAATTAAAGAAAAAATATGGAAAAATAGATGTAAGGACAAAACAACAAAACAATCTATTTTCCTTTCCAAAGTTGTCTGCTTACTCTGTAGGTATGATTCAAATATGATTAAGATAATAAATTTTTTTTATTTTAAGACACTAATTTTGTGGTAATTTATTATAGCAGCAAAAGCAAACTAATACAATAAAAATGCAGCATAGGTAATATAATGTATGTAAAGGTACAATATATGACAAATATGGTACAAAGGTTGGGAAGGGAGAAATGAAGGTATAGTATTATAAATTTCTTATCATATACATTAAGTAGTATAAAATCATTTAAAGGTGGTTATGATAAATTAGGTGTATATTATAAATCCTGCAGAAACCACTAAAATAACAACAAAAGAGTTATTGATAAAAAGCCAACAACGGGATGAAGTAGAATCACAAAAAATTATAAGATGAGATCAATGGTAAACATATAGCAAGATGATCGATTTAAAGATAAAGATGTCAATAATCACATTAAATGTAAATGCACACTGATTAAAAGTCAGACGTTGTCATAGTGAGTAAAACACCAAGGTGTACTTATATGTTGTGTATAAGAAATGTACTGAGACATAAATTTAAAGATATGTATGTAAAAAAGATATACTGTGGTGACACTAATTATAAAAGGGTGATATTAACATCAGGCAAAGTAGATTAGAGAGCATAGAATATTCCCAGAAATAAAAGGTTATTTCATGATGGTAAGAAGTTAATTATTCAAGGGATAATAACAATCCTAAAGATTTATGCATGTAACAGAGCTTCAAAATACATGAAGCAAAAACAGTAGAATTAAAAGCAGGAAAAGCCAAAACTACAATTATAAGAACAGATTTTAATATTCTTCTCTCAATAATAGACCAAGTAAACAGAAATTCAGTAAGGATATAGAAGTTTTGATCAATACTATTAACAAAATTAAACTAATTGACATTTATAGATTCTCAATCAATGGCAGAATACACATTCTTTTCAAGGATACATGAACCGCTTGCCAAAATAAACCATCTTCCAGAACATAAAGCTTGTTATGTTTCAATTGTTTAAAAGGATTCAAGACATACAAAGTAGATCTCTGATTAAAATGGAATTAAAAGATAAATCAACAACTTAAGAATTTCTGAACAATCCAAACATGAAAGCATAAAAATGAAAATCAAAAAGTATTCTGAATTGAATGAAAATGAAAATACAATATAACAAGATTTGTGGGGTGCTGCTAAAGCAGTACATAGAAGGAAACTAGTAGCAATAAATGCCTATAATATTGTAGAAAAGCAAAAAAAAACAATCAGTGACCTCAGTTTCCATGCTAAGACACTACAAAGATAAAACAAATGTAAATGCAGATAAGTATAAAATGAAAGAAATAACATCAAATGGAAATATGAAATTAATGAAATGAGAAAAGTAGAGAAAATCACTGAAAGTGAAAGCTATTTGAGAGTATCAATAAAAATTTCTAACTAGACTGACCAGGAAAAAAATGGAGAAAACATAAACATCTCCAAAATCAGGAATGAGAGAGATAACATCACCATAGATTCTACAAATAATAAAAGTATAAGTTAATAAAATTATGGACATTACATCAATAATTTTTAAAACTTAAACTGGAAATTCCTTGAAAGGCACAAAATATTGCAATAGCACACTCAAAAAGAAATTGATAACATAAATCTCTCTATATCTATTTTAAAAATTGAATTTGTACCTAGAAACCTTTTCATAAAGAAAACTCCAGACCCAAATGTTTTCAGTGATGAATTTTACCAAACATTTAAGGAAAACATAATAAAAATTATATACAACTTTTCCAGAGAATAGAAGAAAAAGGAATTCCCAATTAATTCTATGAGGTAAATATTACCCTGATATTACAATTAGAAAAAAGACATGAAAATAAAATAAAACTACAGACTAATACTCTTCATGAACATAAGGGCAAAAATTCTTAACAAATATTTAGAAAAAGAAATCTAACAATATACAGAAATATATGATACTCATGAATATGTGGGATTTATCATAGGAATAAAACTTGGTTTAACACATAAATAATCAAAATGTAATTCACCACATGTGCAACTTTTTTAAAAAAGAAAAACTATGTGATCTTCTAAATAGATATAGAAAAAGCACAAACCCAACATCCACTCAGATGAAAATCTCTAAGAATAGTAGGGAACTTTCTCAACCTGATAAAGGGCATCTAAAAAAAAAAAAAGCCTACAGCTAACATCATACTTAATGGTGAGAAACTGAATTCCTTCTCTGTAAAATTGGTAGCAAGATAAAAATATCTGCTCTTACCACTCCTATCTATCATGGTACTAAAAGTCCTAGCTAGTGAAATAAGAGAAACAAAGAAAATTAAGATCATATAGATAGGAAAGAAAGAAATAGCACTCCTTAATTGCAGACAACATGATAATGTAGAAAATACCAAGCAATCTACAAAAAATATCACAGAACCTAGTAAGTGGGTTTAGTAAGGTCACAGAATAAAAGATCAACATACAAAAAGTCAGTTATATTTCTATTTACTGGCAATGAACAATTGGAAACAAACTTTTTTTTTTTCTAAAACATCATTCGATAGCTCCTTTAATCAAAGACATATCACACCATCTTTGAATTCTCTCTGCCATAATTGTTTTTCCCATTGGCTGATATCTTTCTGGCACACTTGTTAGAAAGAGGAGGCTTGTTTAATCTCTCTGAGCGGAAGAGCCCTTTCCTTATTGGAATTTAATTAAATGTGTTTTCCCTGATACTCCTTGCTGGGTTTCACTCTTTCACCATTCATATCAGTATAAATCAAATCAAGAATTAGAATCACATAGTAGATTAAACAGGGCAAGTGTGATATAAAAAACTATGAAACTCTGCTAAAGGAGTGACTATAATTGTAAGGAAACTGTATATGGTAGCTGAGGGATAAGGGGTAGTAGACAAGAAAGGCCAAACATGGAAAAGTTCGACTTTGTTGGAGAATTTTTTTTTAATTTTTATTTTATGTTGGAGTATAGTTGATTAACAATGTTGTGTTAGTTTCAGGTGTACAGCAAAGTGATTCAGTTATAATATACATGTATCTACTTTTTTACAAATTATTTTCCCATTTAGGTTAATACAGAGTATTGAGCAGAGTTCTTGTGCTATACCATAGGTCCTTAATGGTTATCTATTTTAAATATGGCAGTGTGTACATGTCAATCCCAAACTCCCAATCTATCCTTCCCTTCCACCCTTCCCCCCAGTAACCATAAGTTTGTTCTCTAAATCTGAGTCTGTTTCTGTTTTGTAAATAGGTTCATTTGTATCATTTTTTTTAGATTCCACATATAAGTGATATCATATGATATTTGCCTTTCTCTGTCTGGCTTACTTCACTTAGTATGATAATCTCCAGGTTCATCCATGTTGCTGCAAACCGGGTTATTTCATTCTTTTTAATGGCTGAGTAATACTCCATTGTATATATGTACCACATCTTCTTTATCCATTCATCTGTCAGTGGACATTTAGATTGCTTCCATGTCTTGTCTATTGTCAACAGCACTGCAGTGAACATTGGGGTACATGTATCCTTTTGAACCATGTTTTTCTCTGGATATATGCCCAGGAGTGGGATTGCTGGATCATATGGCAGTTCTGTTTTTAGTTTTCTGAGGAACCTCCATACTGTCCTCCGTAGTGATTGTACCAATTTACATTCCCACCAGCAGTGTAGGTGGATTCCCTTTTCTCCACACCCTCTCCAGGATTTATTGTTTGTAGATTTTTTGATGATGGGAAAAACTTTAATTCAGCCTGCTGAATAGCAGAGTTCATTAGTTTGCCCAGGCCAGAGCTGGTCTGCAGTCACTGTACAAATAGGAAGCAACATCATTGTTTGTACTGGTGGTCGAGCATCTTGCTGCAAACACTCTAGAAAACTGTGGCACAGGGGCCCACTAAGGAATCACTGTGCAGATGTAGGTGGGAGGTCTTTCTTCCATGTACATCGCTTGCGGAAGGCTATGTACCAAGCCTGACCTAGGTCACAGTGTTAGGCCAGAGATTCACCGGATGATTCAAGTCCACACATTAACCTACCAAGCAGCTGTAGGAAACAGCTAAAGGATGGTTTCCTCCCACAGTGTCTCTCCAGTGCCCTCCATTGAGAAGCATAGCATGCAGCTCATCATACAGAAGGGATGCTTAAAGAATTCTGTCCATTATGTCTGCACATATATTGAAGGGCACATTTGGAGCAGAGAGGCAATAAATTGATAACTGGCATACCGTTTATTTTTTGTTAATTAATTTATTGATTGATTGATTTTTGGCTGTGTTGGGTCTTGTTGCTGTGTGCGAGCTTTCTCTAGCTGTGGCGCGCAGGGTCTACTCTTCGTTGCCGTGTGTGGGCTTCTCATTGTAGTGGCTTCTCTTGTGGTGGAGCACAGGCTCTAGGTGCACGGGCTTCAGTAATTGTGGCACACAGCCTCAGTAGTTGTGGCTCGCGGGCTCTAGAGCACAGGCTCAGTAGTTGTGGCACAAGGGTTAGTTGCTCTGTGGCATGTGGGATCTTCCCAGACCAGGTTTTGAACCCGTGTCCCTTGTATTGGCAGGCAAATTTGTTTTTTTTTTTTTTGCGGTACGTGGGCCTCTCACTGTTGTGGCCTCCCCCATTGCAGAGCATAGGCTCCGGACGCACAGGCTCAGTGGCCATGGCTCACGGGCCTAGCCTCTCCGCGGCATGTGGGAGCTTCCTGGACCGGGGCACAAACCCATGTCCCCTGCATCGGCAGGCGGACTCTCAACCAGGCAAATTCTTAACCACTGTGCCACCAAGGAAGTCCTGGCATACCGTTTAAAATCTTACATCCTGCGGTTTACATAGGTCAAAGGTAGAGTCATTTATGCATTCATGTACTACGTAACTATATTTCCCAAGCAATACGAGTTATTAATTTTCCATAGTCAAAATGAGGAATTAAAAAGAACTTAAAAAAAATTCTATCCATCTCTTTTCATCAACACAACAAATTTACTGTGATCACTACCTTTGCCGCCTGCATTCTCACACTGTTCTTTCATTCCTTTTCTTTCGTCCTTTGTATTCCCATAACTTTATACAACTTTCCCTTTCTGTACGCAGCCTCATCCCCTTTCCCTTCTGGATTTCTTCATGACCTCATCATCTCTTAATTTTTAAAACAGATTTATTGAGGGATAATTGACATAAGATAAACCGTACATATATTTAAATTGTACAATTTAATAAGTTTTGACATAATGAATAAAATTGGAAAATCATGACAATCAAGATAATGAACATAATCATCAGCCCCAAAACCTGTGCAAGCTCTATTGTACTCTCTCATTTTTGTTCCTCCCGCCCTTGCTGCTCATCTGCAAGCAATAACAGATCAGCTTTCTGTCATCATATGATTTCCTTACTAGCTTTTTAATAACTCTAGAATCTGTAATGATATCACCTCTTTCATTCCTGATTTTGGCAATTTGTAGGTTCTCTCATTTTTCACTGATCAATCTGGCTAGAGGTTTATCAACTTAATTGATCTTCTCAAAGAATTAGGTTTTCATTTCATTTGTTTCTCTCTCTCTCTTTTTTTGCTTTCTATTTCATTCATTCCTGGTTTGCTTATACTATATTATTTTATCTGAATTTAGTTTGTTATTTATGTTGTAAGGTGAGATCATTGATTTGAGACTTTTCTTCTTTTCTAATATCCATTAATGATAATTTTTTAAATTATCAATTATTAATTGTGTCCATCATTATGTTGTAGCTGAAGCTACATTCCACAAATTTTATGTTGCATTTTTATTTTCATTTGGTTCAGTATACTTTCTAATTTCACTTTTGATTTTTTCTTTGACATACCAATTATTTAAAAAGTATATTATTTAGTTTCTGAGTTTGGGGGAATTTTCCAGAGATCTTTCTGTTATTGGTATCTTATCTATGTATTCACATATTTATCGGTCCCCGTCGTTTACTCCTGATATTATTTTCAGAATATTCCATCCCTGAAGATATGTCCTAACTTATAAATAATGACACAGCAGAACATTTGAAGATAAGTGAGAAGTCCAATAAAATTATAGGTGATATAAATGTAGATGGAGAATTCCAAAAATAGTTTGATTAAATTCCACATGATATTCATTTAAAAAGGAAGTAATTTAAGCTCATTTAACACTCATTAATGTAAGTTCACATAAGAGTCAACACAGATAATTGATCAGTAAGCATGTCAGTGTTTGGTTGTTGCACAGCTCAGGTCCCCAAAATATGTTTTAATAATGATCGTTGAATGATAAACCATGTTTATTATAACTAGATCTTCATGAATTTAATGATATTTATTTAATAATATATTATTAATTTAGGTATTGAGGATTTATAACTATATAATGGATATATTGCTTTATACACTCATAAGTGTCTTTTAAGAAATCATTAAAGTATCTAACCTCAATAATGATCCTATTAAGTTTCAATTTAATGCCTAGTTAAGTATGTTTAGGGCAAGTCATTTAGACTATGGCCATACAGATGAAATGAATTAAAAGAACCAAAATAGTTATCTAAATAATTTCAGCCAAAAGTAAATTTTAAGATCTTAATTAACCAGGACAGATGTCTTCTTTGATGTGTTAGGTACCTCTGTAATTCTTGGATATTTTTGTTTTCAAAGAATAAAGTTTACGTGTCATTAAAACTATAGTGAAGTTTCCTCAGGGTAGTAAACCTTTTTTTGGCTTCTATATCTTTCTCATAGGCCAAATGAATTAATCAAGATGTATAGAGGTGACACTCAATAAATTCTTGGTAAGAACTACTTAACCTTAATTAGAAACACTAAATGATATCTACATAACATCAATTTTCATGGAGTATGAAATTTTGTAGTTTTTATTACAAGTTTTATAAAATATTATACTATAATTTTTGAAGTGTCTCTAATGTAAAACCAATTCATGAGGTTTTGTGTTTGTGTAAGAAATGAAAATTAGGGCACTAAATACTTTAGACTAAAATTGTCTCAGCTATCTGGAAAAGAAAGCATTTTTATTGATTTATTATTTGACTGTCTAAAATTGTCAGCCATCAAAAGATAAAGTGAGGCATATTGAAACTGTTGAGTTTATTTGAGCAAAAATCGATTCTAATAGGGCAGTGCCAAACTGGAAGTGGTTATGAGTACTCCTAAGGTAGGAGCCACGAGAAAGGCTTATAGAGAAGTTACAGAAACAAAGGAAGAAAATTGATTGGCTGTAGCTTAAAGCCTAGTTGGCTATTTCTGATTGGTTGTCCTTAGGTTTCGATTTCTTAACCTTGAGGTATTTACAGGCTTAGGTTTTGGTTTGTATACTTAGGCCACCAAGCATTAGCGCCACTTCAGTGTAATGGGATTCTTGTTTAATTAATTTAACATATGATGTTCATTTCTCACTTACTCTGTAAATGTCATTCTTCTGGATACTGAATCATATTTGAAGATTAAAAGTGTGTAGAAATCAAACTTTTCAGTCTAAAAGGGTAATAAATATGGAAATAAAACCATAAAGAAATACAAATAAAATGTGATAAATACAAAAAAAAAGGATAAAGGTGAAAATATTTGTGTTCAGAGGAAAAGGCAATTATTTCCAAAGAATTAAGGGAGATTTTTGTAATAGAAATGGCATTTGATGTTGTTCTTGAAAAATTGGTAAAATTTGGAAAATATCAAATATTTGGAAATCATTAAAGAACTGTAAATATTCCAAAAGAGCTAAGATATAGGATAAAAATACTTATTATGAGTCCAAGCAATAGCTCGAAGTTTGATGGAAGGAAACTATGTAAGAAGGAAAATAGTTTAGGACATAGTTGTCAGCATTGTCTGGTACAGTGAGTGAATTGAATGTCCAGCTAAGAAGTTCAGATATCAATGAGATTTATTGAAATGACTGTCTTGATTATAATTTTTCAAGGAGCAAATCATATTCATTAACCCAAGTTTTCCATTGACTTTGTATAACTGGCATATTATTTGTTTAAATAAGCTTTGGCAGAGAAAAAACTGAAACCCAAAATGTTTCTTCTAAAAACTAAACCTAAGGCCAAGATGAGCCCTGAGAGCACTAATTATGTGTCAAACTTTAGTTTATAATCTTT
The DNA here is from genome assembly GCF_963924675.1 of Phocoena phocoena. Lineage (NCBI taxonomy): Eukaryota > Metazoa > Chordata > Mammalia > Artiodactyla > Phocoenidae > Phocoena > Phocoena phocoena. Next base: position 42,189,183 of record NC_089224.1, on the reverse strand, counting down.
TAAATAACTACTGTAAAAAGACCAGTTATTTTCAATCCAATGGGGAAAAATGTAATGCTCTAAAAGCCCGTCTCCAATTATTTTCCTAATTCCTCTTCCTGTGCCATTTCAACTGTATCATTCACCTCAGGTTTCCACTGTTTTTATGATGCAGCAGCTCCTCTAGTTCTCATGAAAAGTGATCTATAATCACGTTGAAATTGATGTGTTAGTGACTTAACATGTAAATCACCACTTTAGACAAAGAGCAGGAAGGGCTAGGGTAATTCTCCATAAAAATTAAATGCTAATGCTGAACTTTCAGCATCAATAAGGTCAGTTGGTATATTAGCTAGGACTCTGGTTTGCAAGTGGCATAGAATTCAAACCAAACTATCTTAAAGGGGAAATTACTGGTTGATGTCCCTGTAATATTAAGTACAATGTTACTTAAGAGGAAGTTAAATGGTAAGCATTCCAACAATGTCTCACAGCTGCACTTTTTTTTTTTCTCTCTCACTCTATTTCTCTTAATTCACTCCATATTCTCTGAGATTTCCTTTCTCTCCTGGACTTTCATAGCAGTTTTAGATGTTACATACCTCTGTTTGAATTGGGTAGTAGAAGACATGTTTCTTTCCCAGAAGTTCCATCAACAGTATTGTCTTGTTTCACTTGTTCTGATTAACTCAAGATCTTCCATGGTGAACAATTAGTGGAATGTTCCAATGGGCTTGGGCCAGGACACCTGCTCCAGTCCCCATCTGTAGGTGGAAGTGACTACAGGTAGGAGAAAGGTGTTCCTTAGAGAAAAATTGGTGCTGCAGTTACCAGAAGAGAGAGCAAATGAGAGAAAGCAAATGCTAAGTAAATGATAAAGAAACAAACCTAACTTTTAACTGACCCCAATTTGATAAGTAGAAATTTTCTTTCTGTAACTTTATTGCTTTTGTAACAAAATTTAAATGGTGTTTTGTCAAAATGTAAAGTTGACTTTGATTAAAATTTCATGGCTTATGAATTATTTGTGCATTCATTAATAGTGTCAGGTATGGGAAATTTATGTAGCAATATGAAATATTCCCAAAACTTCTCTCTCAACCAGAAAGCCCTCATATTTTATTCAGTGTCAAACCTCAGACTTCATGAAAGCCTATACCTGCTATCCTACTTCATAATTCAGGCTGAGTCACTTTTTTTTTTGAGCTTCATATATATTTTTTTAACATCTTTATTGGAGTGTAATTGCTTTACAATGGTGTGTTAGTTTCTGCTTTATAACAAAGTGAATCAGCTATACATATACATATATCCCCATATCTCCTCCCTTTTGCGTCTCCCTCCTACCCTCCCTATCCCATCCCTCTAGGTGGACACAAAGCACCGAACTGATCTTTTAATTTATCTCCCCCTTTCACTGTTTCTCTGTAACTGCACTATCACATGAGACTATGTGGCTCCTGGTACAGTTTCTGCATCCAGATACTTCCTCTTATTCTCAAAATACTTCAACTTTAGAACTTAAGCAGCAAACATAACTTCTAAAAGTAGTCATTTTAAAAATCAAATTTTTGAAAGAATGTTTGTGAAAATCTCAGTTGAATTTCTACAAGAAAAAACTTTATTATATTTATTTTGAATAAATTTTAAAGAATCACTTCCAGTCAAAATTTGTGTATAAGGTTATGAACCAGCTTTCATTTCCTCTCCAGCCTCAAAATGTGTGGCCTCTCATTACACAGAAAAATCCCACCACATTATTAGTTCAAAGAACTAGTGGCAAGAGAGTTTCACATCTTATTATGTAGAGTACAGAATGAATGGAAAGACAAATATCCTTCTAAAGATGGCTAAGGATGATATTAAGACTGCCTAGGTCTTCACATAATATTTGATGTTTTTGAACTGAATCTGTGTTACTGTGTTGTTTTCTCTCCATCCTACTTATGTTTTAGAGACACGCTACTATTTAGAATGTTTAGAAATATTATAATTATTTTTTAGATAAATTCGATTTTAAAGTTGATGTCCACTGATACTGTCACCCTTTATTTTTTATGTTACTGTTCTCTCCTGGATCTGCTACTAATATAGATGTTTGTTGAGGATCTCTTCTTGCTGGACACCCCTCTTCTTCCCTACCTTCACTGTAGTTATTTTAAGGACTCAGTTGATACTTCTGTGTCTATACTCTTAATACCTTAAATAATACTTCTCTGTAGGATTTTGTGACCAAGAACCTAGCAAACTCTCAATACAGGTCTTCTGTATTATATTTAAAGACTTCAGGAAAATATAAGACTTCAGGGGGAAAAAAATCTGTTCTGTCCTTTTTATGTGGTTTTCTTTGTTTTGTTTTTTTTCCATATGCGTTGTCAGAAGGGAACCTGTCCACATGTTCCAAACAAATTTTTCAAATTTTAAAGCAATGAGACAAAGAAGTCAGTCACTTTTACTCCCTAAAATTTATAGTGCCTTAAAATTTTGCTTTGTTACACATAGCCATATATATATATATATGTATTTATACAGAGACATATATTAATAATGCACACATTTATATTTAGTAAAAACACATTTATAGAAAGTTATACTTTTTGTTCATTTCCTGTCTTTTTTCTACATGAATATGAATAATATGGGATTTATATTGAGATCATGAAATATTATCCGAAGTTCATTACTGGCCATAGTCTTTAAAGTTGAAAAAAAGTAAAAAACAAAAAAAAACTATATAAAAGTTTATATTATTCCTTAGAGAATTCTCAAAGACATAAAACAGAATGTTCTATTCTTCCACCGAATATTTGCCTTATTTTTTGCAAAGCACCAAACATGGGAAAAATCATTTCAATTGAAATAGAGTGGAATTTGTCACCCCAAAATATTGCCTCTTTGACATAATTACTATTTTGGGCTGATTATTTTTAAGAAACAGCAGACAAAGGAGAAGCTCTGAAAACTGAGCAGAAGTTACCCTTTTGTAGGAGACATTTACATTTATAAGGGGAATCTCCATTTGTGAGGGTCTCTCCCTACTTGTACCAGAGAGAGGAGGGATGACCAAATCTCTGAAAACACGTATCAGTTTAATGACTTAAATATGCATAAGAACCACACCCTTGTTTACTGTGCTTTTCCTGGAAACCTGCCATAACTGGCTTACTCTTCTTCCCCCCACCCCTAACATCTTTCTTTTGTCTTCAGCTGGAGACAAAAGGGGGTGGCTTGGGCCATTTCAGGAAGTATCTCAGTTTCCCTGGATATCTCCGATATCTACAGGAAGTATGTATATTATTAAACTTCTGTTTCTCCTGTTAATCTTTTCTTTTAGGGGACTCTCAGCAAAGAACCTAGAAGAGTAGAGGGAATTTTATTTTTCCTCCCCTACACAGTCCTACCAGGGCCTGAGGTTATCTCAGCTGGTGTTTCAGAGTTTGTTAGAGGAATCAATCTTCTTCTGGATAGTCCTTTGTGTTTACCAAGGCTGCCTTTTTTTTTGATCAGTGCTAAACCCTTCTATTTTTTCTTATCCTCAGCACTGTATATCTACTGAAAGATTCATTCAGCTTTTCAACATGTGTACGAGCTTCTAATTCTCCTGTGTTTTGCATTTTATGAATAACAAATGATTTCAGGAGAAAACTGGCACTGTGTCAGGCTTATTTCCTAATGCCTCGCTCCTCTTTGAGATTTAGAACACCCAATTCCAGGTTCCTTTAGCAGCCTAGAACTTTATTTTTTTTCTACCTGACTCCATGCGATTGCCTAACGCTCTGATGTTTTTTTCTTCTTGGTACCCACCCTCTGCTGGGCATCTTCTATGTGCATTGCATGTAGCCGAAGAATTTGCAAATGCCTTGAAGGGAAAAGCATCAAATGCAATTTGGGTTTGGCTCAGTGAGATCTTCTTCCTAGGATTTTGGCCTCTCTAATTTGACTGCTTTTGAAGCTCATTAATGCTTATAAATAGACTTTTTTTTTTTCTGTATATTTTCTTCAGCTTTTGTAGGTCTTCTCAGTCAGAGTATTAGTCTATTTAAATCTATCCCATTATAGCCAGATGAAGCCCCCTGACTTATTCTAAAATGTGTGTGTGTTTATATACCTGTGTTTTTTTTTTTCTATTTCTATCTGCTTAGTAAAGACACATAATTTGGGTAGAAAGCATCTTTTGGATTGTATGGATAAATAAACTGTTATCTTTGGAAACATTGGCTACATTGCAAGTAGATATGAAGTTAAAAAAAGCATAAAAGCCATAATGTGGTAAACATCTTTGTTGCATACTCAATAGCTATCTCCTCCCCGACCCCTCTAAGTTTGTGTCCGTAGAAGCACAAAACCCCACTTTTGATCACTTACTGAGTATTGTAAAACAAAGAATGTTGCTCACTATCCTTTTCTACAAGGATTAAATGATTAGCTGCTGCAGTAGCTGACTGACAGTGCATCCTGAGAGGAATTAAGGACAAAAAACAAAATGAGGCACTCTGTGCTTTGGAAAAACAGGCTCCTTAGACAGTTAGATGTATATCTCAGGAAGAATTTTAATGAACCCAGATTCTTGCTTCTTCCCATAAGTAAAAAAAGCACTAAAATCATTAACCAAGATATCTGTTCCTTCGAACAGCAGTAACCTTTAATTGAGGCGTATGCTTGACTACATGTACATGTATTCCCTAACCAAAAACCATATACATACTCTGGCTTCTCTCCCTACCTCTTTGGAGCAGTTCTCTCAGAAGCTACTGAGAGGCTGCTTTCTGGGCTGTATTCCTCAGTAAGGTCCCTGAATAAAACTGACACTCACAACTTTTATGTTGTGTGTTTTTCTTCCAGTCCACAGTATCCATGTGTTTTAGCTGGTGTCTTCAGCTTGAATGGGTGAAATTTCATTAGTTGCAGCCATAGTTGGTAACTATTTTCTCTGTCAGTGATAGTATTACAAATCAACCTGTAAAACAATTCTGGCTAAGGAGATGTATTGGAAAGCCTTCTTTGTTGCTTTAGAGTAAGTCTCTCTTCTTTTAAAAGGTATATGAAGATTAGATGCTATTCTAATCCTCTTCTGAGTTTTGGGAAATTTGGTTTTGGACATGTGATTTCTGGAGATTTGAGTAGAATTTACAAACAGGAGCCCCAGGGGTGAGGGAGAAACCAACATGCCACAAATGTCAGAACGGTAAGTTGGAAGGAACCAGCATCCATGAAAATTTAGCTGAGTTACTGAAGTCACTTGCCCTGGAAGGAATCTATCATTGGGCATCTCAGTGAGATAATGTGGCCGAGTGGCATAATCCACTTTAAATTATGTCACTTAAAGTCAGAAGTATCCTAACTTCTACAGGGGCATCTAGAGACGCCATCTTGCCATCCTCATATGTGTGTCTGTTAATTCATGAAAACTAAAATCAGTATCATAAGATGAGACTGCTACTTTTGGCTCAATTCGGTATGAAGGGTGAAAAATTAGTTAAGGTTGCCGTTTTGTCTTTCAGCAGGCTTCTGTTTACTCTTGAAATTTTGCCCTTTTCTAGTTCTCTGGCTCTTGCTTTGTTTTCAGATGCTTTGATTTCTAGATCCATACCTAATGCCTTTGCTTATGCCTCTCTCACACCTGAAGTTCTCTACCTCTACCCTGTGACCTACATCTGTGAAAATGTTACCTTTGTTTGCTGTCCATATCAAATATATTCTCCATAATGAAGTTTTTTTTTTTTACCCAACAAAGCTGCTTTTTATTTTCCCTGATTTTTCAGAGCATTTCTTTTTGTGCCTTCCTTATGCCCATTCTTATATTTTGCTTTATATTTTACTCAGACTTTACACTTTGTGAGGTCAAAGACGGCCTCATGTATTGATACATAGTGAAGTCCTTGAAAAGGGGAAGGGTTTTCATTCATCATTGTATTGACGGTTCCTGGTACGTTGTAGGTATCTAAGAAGTATTTACTGAATGAAATGATACTGGAATGCTGATTTAGAAATTTTCTTTCAGAAGCTCTCTCCTTTCAGCTCCTTACCTGGAAAAATTCACATTGCAGATGTCTATGAGAGTAGTTACCCTTTGGATCCAATTAGTGTTTAACTTCTGCTTGCAAGAGCAGTTCAGTCCTGAAAGTAGTATCAGCCATTAAAATGAGGCACAAAAATTAACTTTTTTTTATAAACAATTCATTTTCCCTACAGAAAGCAAACAAGTAGAAAAATAAATGAAATTAGCATTCTTATCTCCTCTCCCAGCATAGATCTTAAGGCACTCTGGATGAGTTTGCAAGATTAACATGGCAGAATTTCACATAAGAATTGTTCACAGTTCCATGGATGAATTTAAATGTAATTCAGAAATATCATGAAAGAATTTAATTTTGTAAAAGTGAATGCAAAAATTGCAAGGATTAGGATGCAAAATACCACCAATTTTCAGTAAGCATTTGCTGGAATTAACCTTGCTGTATACAAATATTCTGTAATTCAGTATGCACTGGTTACTTTTCTATCAGAAGTAGCACTTAGTTTAATTTTTTCTCTGCACACTGAGAATTTGTGGTCTCTTAATTTAGAGACCAAGCTGCTGGGACCTCCCTCTCTGAATAGCTTTATTCCAGAAGGGACACATTCCATGTGCTTTGAGATCCACAATCTTACTCCTACTTAGTAGAAACAGATGAGATCTAAGTCCAGCAGAATCTAAAAGGAAATGAATTTGGGGAGCTTGCAAGTTATCAGTTGCAATTCTTTAATCATGATGGAAATATGAATTACTAACATGTATTCAGTGCATACTATGTCTCAGGTATCTTGTTTAGTACTTAGCTGCATTATCGCCCTGAGGATCGTAGACACAGCCATGGAAAATAAGCTTTGCAGCCTTGCTTTTATCATTCTTGAAAACAAAGAAGAGGAAAAGTTCTAGGATCACTCACTCTGCCTCCCATCATCCTCTAACATCCATCCTTTACTACACATGATTTTGTAACTATAAAAACGAGGGCAAATTAGTCCACAGCATAAATTTTATATTTTATTTTAATTGGTGTGTGCCTAACTGAGAGTATTTAGTCATAAGGACTTGAAATGTGGGTAAAATTCTTGAGTGAAAGTGCTTTTCTTTTTTTCTGATTCATTGTATTCAATATCACCAAATCTGTACTAGATATTTTTCATTTATATTGTCCACAGGATTAACTAAATCACTTAGCCCTTCGGGAAATAAAAATAGAGTATGTGGGAAATAAGAATAAAACAATTGTAAATGTTTTCATAAATGACATATGAGCATGCAGTGAAGTAACTGAACAGTGTGGTTCAGCCTTTGCAATGAGCTGCATAAGTGTGGGTGGCTCGAGGTTCAGCTTCCTCATCTGTAAAATGAAAAGAGATTGGATTCCATCTTCCCTAATATCCATTTAATTTCAAGTAGTCCATGGTACTAGGGAAGAAAAAGAAACTATTTTTTTTCCTGAGACATGAACAAAGTTGAACAACTTGGTGTTGATTTCTCCTGAATATTTTGACACTGGGAAGGAAAAGTAATTTATTTTTGGCTTTTTTCCTTCCAGTGTAACACTGATAGTTTACACTATAATCAAAGAGAAGTTAGTACACTTGTTCTCAAAAATATATTGAAAATATGAAATCCAGAAATATTGAAAGAGCAAGCTATTGAATCATACATAGACTTATGTTGATTCCTATTTCCTGTCGTTCAAGGATGATGCTGTAATAAACACTAGAAAGGAAGTTCACTAGAGTTTTTGCAAGAGTGAGAGAACTGGGCCTTATGTACCAAACAAATAAATTGGCCTGTTCAGTCCCTAAATCTATGAATGTTGACATATTTTGAGTCTCACAACCAACACACTGAACAGTTCACTTCCAGCATGGGTGTGTGACGTGGAATAGCCCAACGTGAGGTTTGTCTGCCTCTTTTTTCACAGCCTTGGTGGGAAATTTCTACTTTCTACAGTTCCTGGCACAAAAATTTATGCACCGAAAGGAGTAGCAAACCATTTTTCCTTTGGGTTTGGTAAATCCTTCATTTCAAAGAATAAAATGGTATAAAATCACAATATACAATTACTTTACAGACTCAGAGCTCACAAATCTGTCATTTTCACTTATTCAAACACTGTGGGGAAAAAATCAAACAAACCCAGCAGTAAGTAAAGTATCTTCTGAGCCACAGATACCTTGTAAAATGCATACATTAATACCCAGTCTCACAAACAAAACATGGATTTTCAGCTCAGACAACACTGAAAGGAATAGCATGGAAATGACTGATGGGAGACAGACCGTTTATAACATCAATACATAAGCATGTATTGAGCACTTACTATTTGGCATTTATTGTCCTAAGTGCTATATCACCACCATGAAATAGAATTATCTTGTGAATGATTACCACGAATTACTGCTTATTTCCATTTCATAGATGGTGAACCTGAGGCTCAGAAAGGTGATGTGACTTACCCCAAGTCACACAGCTGTAAATGATGTTGCCAGAATTTAACTTCAGGTGATCTTAGTATAGAACTCATACTTGAAGCCATGAAGTTTTATTATTTTTCTGACGTTGGAAAAGTGTGATAATTTGTAGCCTAAAAACAGAGATGAAATAAGGAAATAAAGAGACATTTTAAAACATCCATTAGGGAAATATGAACTGCTAAAATATAAACAAATATTGATCTATTACTATATTTACTACAGTTGGGTATCAGTGCTTTCAGCAAATTAGTTTCCTCTTCGATTTCTGTCACTTGTGAGTATTGCATGGCAGAGCAAATTTTCTTAATTTACTGACCATACGTTTTCTCATATATAAAATTGGGATGTTTTCGTTGTGAGAGATGCTGTGATAATTAAATGACTATAAAAGGTCTAGCACAATGTCGGGCATATTTTGAACACTTAATACTTGGTAGCTACTACTATTAGTCATTAGATAATAACAATGTAATATAGAATGTGCTCAGATTCTAGTATTAAGATTCAAGTGGATCATATCACATTTTTCTTTTGCCTGATGCTTATGCCAGTCATGTTGTTTATAACAGGTTTATAACATGTATGTATTTTGCAATTATATATATGTATAAAATTATATATATAGTACACCAATAGTAATACAAGAAAAAACTGAAAGCACTAATCTTTTCGAAAAAGTTTGCAAAAGGAATCATTTTTAACCTCCAACATATTTAAGGATAAAATAAAATGTCATAATCTATTTCCAAGATTTCAAATAAATGATTCTTAGTTTCAATTCTTCAAACACAGGTAGTTGGCTGTTTGAGGTCATATACTAAAATGCTGGTGCAGTGTAAATGCCCACATTAAGCATAAATTGCCCATATGAGAGGCAAATCATTCATACAGCACATAATCACAGATAGTATTGGTTATTTCACAATTCCTTGGTAAAATCTGTTATAAATATTGAATCTCTCTAGAAAAAGATATTTTTCCATGTCAGTTTAACCAGTAAAATGTCCTTTCTTTAATCTTACAGTGTGAATCCAATTAATAAAGAGTTAGTAGAAACACTTTTTTAATAAAGAATGATAGTCATTGTGGCTACATACATTTTCATCTGTTTGAGAGAGACGCCTAAAATGCTGGATAAATATAGAAACATTTATTTTAACGTATGGCTAATCTCTTGAATGCAAAGGCCATTTTGGTGACAATAATAAAAATAAGCTAAGTATTGTAGCTGGAGGTTTCCCTAAAGGGATCCGATGACAGATTTAGTGGATTAGGATCTGGATATATTTAAAAGTGTGTCTAAACAGCAGGGACAACACAGAACCTGGGACTGTATTGGAACGACCTATTAAAAAATATCATACTTAGGCATGAAGCCAGGACCCAGGACTCCCTGGAGACAGCACTTTCAGTAAGAATAATACTTGCACACATGCTTCCCAGTCCCCCACCCTCCCCACACCCCATGAAATCTGTGAAGGGAGACTGTAAAGAGCCACGGTCTTGGTCAAGTCTTGCTTGAGAACTCTAGACAGAATACTACACAAATGAGGGTTAAGGTGACTTAGATGTTGGTTCCAGATTGGTAGTGTTTCCAATAGTCTGGCAAAGGAATCATCGGCCTTCTATAGAGGAACTCACTTTAAACCTGTACCTTAAAAGCTTGCCACAGAGAAAGTTCCAAGGAATATTGCTCATCTTCAAAGCTCACTAAAATCATAAGAAAAATAGGTCACCATGAGTCAATAAAAAAATAAAATTAAAAAATCAGAACTGCCAAGCTTATGAATGTTGGAATATCAGGAACAAAGACATTATACAAAAATGATACTTAACTGGGCTTCCCTGGTGGCGCAGTCGTTGAGAATCTGCCTGCTAATGCAGGGGACACTGGTTCGAGCCCTGGTCTGGGAGGATCCCACATGCCACGGAGCAACTAGGCCCGTGAGCCACAACTACTGAACCCGCACGTCTAGAGCCTGTGCTCCGCAACAAGAGAGGCCGCGACAGTGAAAGGCCCGCGCACCGCGATGAAGAGTGGCCCCCGCTTGCCACAACTAGGGAAAGCCCTCGCACAGAAATGAAGACCCAACACAGCATTAATTAATTAATTAACTACTACCCCCAACATCTAAAAAAAAAATTATGCTTAACATATAGTATCACAGCAGGTGAAGAGGGCTGAGTTAATCAAGCTCCTCAGTTCATAGCATCACAAAAAACATTGGTCTCTGTGAAGTCCCTTTCATGTTTCATTTATTTCCCTTTAACTACATCCTTGACTCCTTTCTATATCCTTATAGACAATGGTTGAGGTATGTGGATATATGTCCTTGAATTGGTATATATTATTGTAAATATGTAGTGAGGTTTTGGGGTCTGACTTTGATTTACATATATGCTCCTTTTGTTTTACATAATTACTCTGTGCTATTTTTTAATATCTTTCCATAACTGTGTTTCCATAACTGCTTTCTGTATTGTAATTCCTGTAGTTGATGTAACTGTTTTCTCTGTTCACACAAATACTTCATGATGAACGTCTTACATGTTCCCTTACAGAACTTTGCAAAAAATGTGTGTGTTTGTCAGAGAGAGAGAGAGAGAGAGAGAGAGAGAATCAATATGAATCAGGAGAGAAATGCTTGCTCCTAGGTACTTACTGAATTTAAGTAAGTTACTCTTAAGAATGGCTGTTTATATCTTTCTTCTCCTCCATCTGACTTTAGGATTCTAAAGTTAATTGTGTTTGGACAGTAAAGGCCTGTTCCTAACCTGTTGTTGAAAATTTAAGGTTTGTTTAAGTGTCTTTAATTAACGTTGCCCAAAAGGAAATTCCATGTTGTCCTTATTACAAAACAGGAAGTTTATCTTTGTCTTTTAATGATACAATGCTACTAGAAAGACATAGAATTTGGTTTCTAATCTGAACCTAATCTCTACATCTGCAACTTTCTCTCTGTGTAACATTGGGCTGGTGACTTAACTGACTTAGGAGCTTTGATTTTATCATCTATAGTATAAGAATAAATACCTATTTTAAATAATTATTGTCATGATTAGTAAAAATACTATACAGAAAATGCCTGTTACAGGGCAATCCTGAAATGCGAATTCCATTCCCCTTCTCATATTCCCCCGTTTTTACTTTATTCATAATGCTTAACATAGTGGCTCGTCATATTTTAAGGGCATTGACTACTTTGGAAAGTAAATGAAATCATTCTAACAGTTTTATTTTAAAAATCACATATACATTAAATACAAAATATTACACAAAATATCAAAGTGATCATGGACCTCTTTAGAGACTACATTTGTTTTTAAAAATATTTTCCAAGTTTCACTAGAGCCTCTGGCTTTTACCTCTTTCCATGGAGGACAGCCCCCAAATATGAATTAGATTCACAACCCCCATCATTTGGATAAAGGAACTGTTTACTGGGAGCTGATGTAACTAGCCCAGAGTTAGGCTGATGGTAGCAGCACTCCAGCTTAGCAGAACTCTTTCTCTCCATTCCACTGTCAGGAGATAAAGAATGAGAGCTTTCTGCATACTTTTTGCAAATTATAATTTGCTTTATATGGAACATTCATTAATGGCTTTTGTTTTCTTGTCCTGAGGCACACATTTCTGTCTATGCCTTTGGTAAATGGTTTCATTTTCTGCCATTATTTATTATTTGTACTTGTCAGATTTTTAATCGTATAATTAAAATGCTATTGGTCTTCACTAAAAAAATCATCAAAGTGTTGTGACAGTGTTATACCAAATAAATTCTGAGGTCACTGAATATAAAAGGGAATTTAAGGGCTCTAAGCTACCAGGTATGTAACATATTTCACTCAGGGACAAGCTTAATCAGGTTTAGGAAATAACCAGTTTTGCTAATAGCCATTGGAACACAGCCAGTTATTAGCTCTCTATTATTTAATGAAATGCCATTAGACCAGTGAGCAATGTTTGAAATGGGGAATTTTAGGGAAATAGAATTAGGGGCAAACAAGTAGACATTGTTTTCCAATTCCTTTCTATGAAAACAGCAATATTAAGAAACAAATAGAACCAATTTAAAACTACAAGGAGTTTTCCTTGAGATAGCAAAACTGAGGTCTAGAAAGTTTGTCATTTGCATGAGGTTATGTACTAATTGGGATTTCTAGTCAATCTGACTGTTTAGTGTTTTGTTTTGTTTTGGTTTTGTTCCTCTTTTAGTTTCTTTTCTCCCTATACTTTGAGCATGCCACTGCGCTTGGCCTCACTGGTAGCATTAATAGTTTAGACACCCATGTCTCCAGGATGTGGAGGTGCTGGGAATGCAGATTAAAACATTTACAACAAATTCCATAGGGCTATATATCTTTTCTTAATTGAAGTAGATTCTCTTTCAAATGTATATTGATTTACACAAATCCAAACTGCCTAATTACAAGAAACAATTTCTGAATTTATATAGATTAACATCATCAGCTAAAACATATGCACCCAGGTACTATGTAGATGGGACAATGTACAGCTGTTTGATTGTAAATTATTTTTATCCTCGAGATAATTTTTTTCTTTTGGAAAAATTGTTTCCAAGTCTTGTCCTTTCCCCCCACTGTTATGAAATGAGGCTTTTAAAAAAATGCCTTTATATTTCTTCTTGTATATGAATTGTATTGTGCAACTGTTTTTGTTGTTTTGTTTTGTTTTGTTTCCCTTTTGGCCTTTTTCCCCTTTTAATGTGAATAACTCTGAGACAGACAAGTACTGGATCAAAGCATTACCAATTCTCTCCATGAGAAATCTGCTGACACCGGAACTGGCTTCTATTGGAATTGGTTTTGGGTTGATCTTTACATGACCTTTGAAATCCTGGCATCTGACCCGCCTTGGGCTTGGACTCCATGGCTCTAAGCCTAGTTGCTTCAGGGACCTTGTTCTCCCAATCTAGTAATTTCTGGACCTTCTGTCTATCTTAACCCTCTGGAAGCCAAGATAGGAGAAGCTAGTATTTTCTGGGCCTCTTTGTTGGTCCTAACCCTATGAAAGATAAGATATGTAAAGCAAAATACCACACACCTCTTTCAAGTGGCTGTTGTGTCCCAATGAATATACCAGTGCTGAAAGATGTGCTCATAGAGGAAAAATGAGCTAAATTGGAAAATGCCAGAGACTGGGAAACCTTTGGCATTGCGTACAAAAAAGGGCCTCAGCCAGTGATGCAGTATTTTACTTAAGCCATTGTAAATGCTAGATGGCTAAAGTTAACAGATTAAAATTTTAGGAAATTTCCAAGACCATGAGTCCCAAAATAATATTTTTCATAATACATTCTTTCACACTCAGATGCAATTCTTGGTTCTGGCTTGGACTATTGACAGATGTGCAACATTCTCCCAGGGGAAAAAAAAAATGCCGTCCTCGCAGGGCTTCTGCCCAACTGGAAAAGGGAAATTCCAGCCATCTCTTAATAAAGCATGTGCTCCAGAGATTTGCAACTCAATTTTGTAGAGCTAATGAGTTTGAAGATGATTGGAATAAACATTGAAACTTTGGTAGCAGCTTAGCCGAATTCTGGCTAATCTCTATGTCCTTTGTGGTTTGCCCTTCACAGATGCAAACTCCTCACAGCTATTGCTAACCAAGATTATTAGTGCCATACAAAGCCAACTGAAAACAAGTCGAGTGACAATCCTTATTGTGTATCTTTAATTTACAAAGGGAAATTCTCTGGGCAGTTTTCATTAGCTTCTAGCAAGTTTAATTGGCTGAAAACATTGCTTTCATGATCTTTGATACCATGTGTTGGTACAAATTAAAGCATAGCAGCTTCTAGTCACGGAATTTTGCTCCTCAAATGCCTCCAGAGGGTTAGACTAGACAAAGGAGGGTCCTTAACAGAATTATTACAAATCTCCCAGGGTGCAAATTGATGGTTGTAAATGTCAAGATTCAGTACTAAACAAAAGAACAAAAGTTCAGATAAACACATGCGTAATCAAACATTCATGAGAAACATATAATGTGTTCAAGACAGATAATGCATTTAGGAGTCCTGCATTACTTGAAATGGCGGCAGGTACTTTTATAGAAAGATTTGTTTTAATGTACTACAGTATATGAATCTTCTCCGTGTGGTATCATAATGCATTGATAGTTTTCTGACCAGTTTGAATTTGTATCATCACTGATGGTCTATTAACTGAATTTGGTCAATAAGAAACATTCAACCCTGATTATTTTGTGTGTGATTTACATTGATTACCCCACTGAAGTAATCTTTGGGAAAAATAAATTAATCTTCTTGAGTTTGAGAAGGTAAAGGGAGGAGGCAGCAGACTAAGATTTGATATATTTGTCTAATAAGAGAATCACAAAAATAGTCATGTCCAGATTTTTCTGGTTGGAAAACACCATTACATTGATACTTCTGAGGTGGTCAGTCTTCGGAAGGTGGGCCCTCAGTAACCAAAATCACAAATTCCTAAAGCAGTGCCGGTTGCTAGTTAGGATATATGCCTGCTTCTGCAGACCAGGATACTTAAGCTTGGCTTTTAAGGGCATTCACTCCCCCAAAGGAAGTCACACATCTCTTGACGAATTCCTAAAATAGAGCCAGGGGAAATCCTAAGGGAAGTGTCACAGTCACGATAATGCACATTGTCCAGTTTTACTGTCTAGTGTTTTATCTGCCAAACAGAATACAGTAAGTCCCCTACACACGAACCTTCAAGTTGCGAACTTTCAAAGATGCAAATGTGCCTCTGGATGCCAGCTGTTGTGCTGTACTACTGTACTTTTCAAGGTACTGTACTGTAAGATTAAAAATGTTTTCTTGATATTTTGTGTTTCTTATGTAGTATTTGTACGAAAAGTACTATAAACCTATTACAGTACAGTACTATGTAGCCGATTGTGTTAGTTGGGTACCTAGGCTGACTTTGTTGGACTTACAAACAAATTGGACTTACGAATGCGCTCTCAGAATGGAACTCGTTCGTATGTTGGGGACTTACTGTAAATGTTTGCGTCATCTGCTAACTCTAGTGGGTATTGACGTATTCAGACCTTTTATCTTCCATTGACTAGACTCAAGTAGTTAGGCTTGCAACTTCATTTTGTGAAGAAGATTATCACCTTAAAAATAACACAACTCCTTAATGAGTCTATGAATACTTATTTGAAACATAACAAATATGTATCATGGATGTCTCCACACCCTATTCCAGAGGTCATGACTAACAGTCATCCCCTGGCATGCGGTCGTGAGAGTGTTTCAGGTGTTTGAGGCTGCCAATACCAACCCGTCAAGATGGGGACATGAGTAGAAAAGTTTTGGTCCTGCTCTAACTATGTCATGAATTTTATAAAGCACTCTGGTCTTATTAGGAAAACATATACAGACAATCTCATGGGGAAGAATCTTCTTGTATGTGATTCTTAGTAATCTAATAATACTAATTCTTAGTAACTTCAGATTCTGATGGTAATATTTTCAGGCTTGTCCCTAACTCTAGTGTATGTTCTTTATTTAGATAATGTGACACATATTTTACAATAATAATTTCAACCCTCAGTGGTCATTTTGGCAGAAAAGTTAAAAGGTTTAGAACCATTCAAATGATGCCTAGAAACATGTTAACATTTTTTTTTCTTGGTATAAATTATGCATACATTTAAACTATTGCTAATAATTCATTTGCTTGAATAGTCATAAACTTTAAATATGATATGTAGCTATTTGATTCAACTCCACTTTTTAATTAGAAAAAACTGAAGTCATTTTTAGCATTAAAAATCTTTAATAATGTTTTAAATGAAAGATCATGCCAGTGGTTGTAAAGAATTAATTCTAATTTCTAGAATAAATCAGCAGAACACATTTTTGCTATTTAGAAAACGTTTGCTAAAAGGAAAAAAAAAAGAGCATTTGTATGCAAGGACATGCATTCCCTTCTTATGCAAATCTCAAAAATGCTTTAATTTTCCTGAACACTTAATTGACATTATACATAGCAGTGAACGATTCATACAGAATCACGTTTATTTGAAAAAAAAGGTTCCTGTTGAGCAGTACAGACTTGAAAGCCAAACCAGGAAACTATAATAAGCAACTAAGTAAACATTTAAGTCAAATGTGTGCTTCAATAATGGTGGTGTAATGGGATGATTCTTAGTAGATGCAGAGGGAACAAAAGGAAAGAAGTAATTCTGCTTGAATCATGTGACACTGAGTTTCTCTTTCTCATTGTCCCCAAATATTCACAGTAGGTAAGAGAATGTTGCCTCCATCTTTTCCTTTTCTATGCCCGCCCAAGGGAAGAGAACAATTTCATCATTTCTCATCATGCTCAACTTTCGACAGCTCCTTGAAGAACGCTCCCCAGGTACATGTGGACCTCAGTTAGCAATGAATGGGAGGGGCAGGTGTGGAGGGGCTCCAGACATCATAGTGAGCACCCCTGTGTAGTTTTCTCTTGCTACTTACTGGCACTGCTCCCCTGGATACTACTTCTCTCTCTGAACCAAATGGAAGAAAGCTTAATCGATATCACATCTTGCTCCTAAGTGGTTTTAATTCTTTTGGTTCACAAAAGACAAGGTTTAACTCTCCCCGTAACTGTGAAATTGTACTGAATTCCCTAGGATCCAAGCCAGGAAGCTATTCTAATTATCACACTTTGTACAGTACCATTAACTTTTCTAATTTATCCTAATCTTGTGTTCTCAAATTGGGCACAAAACTCCCAGATTAACCCCTACCCGGGGCCTGGCCTTTCTATAACATCTTCTTCTTCATGGGTCTGGACAGACTTATTTGAAGGTCTTAATTTGAATGATTCAGGCTTGTATATTAGTGTTCATATCTCCATTGGTGTCACACATTATGAGAAAGCTTAGACGTGAAAAGGTAAGTAGGGATTTAATAAGCACGTTTGTACGTCTCCTGTAAGTACCAAGGAGCACAGACTGAGGTGGAGTGAGCAGTGAGGAAAACACAGGGTCTAGAACTGGGTCTTCTGGGTTTGAATACTGACTCTATCACATACCAGTTGAGTGACCTCAGGAAAGTTACTTAACCTCTCTGTGCCTCAAAACTCTTATTGGCAAAATAACGCTTAAAATCAGAAACAAAACCATAAGGTTATTGCGAGGAATAAAAGTATTAGTATATGTAAAACACTCAGATGTGTGCCCAGCATCTGTTAAAGCACAGTGTACTTCTTAAAAACAAAACAAAACAGAACAACTTGATTCAAGTTTGTCTTGTTCTTGATTTTGTAGAATATTCTTTACAGCAATCATTATTGTTGCTGTGTGTTTCAAATGTCTTAGGTAATAGCTTATGTTTTCTTTATATTTTCAGTGATATCTGTACACAATTTTACATTTTAATATAAGGACAAACTTCAGTATTTTTTAATAATTTAGCTTTTTGGTATTTTGTCTAAAATATTTAGCTTATGCTAAAGTGAAATAAAACAAAATACAACATTGTATATATAAATTATATGGAAAAAACTTGAAGTAAAAATCTGATGTAAATGTTAGTAGTGGTGCTTTAGATTGAATGTCTCCCCCAAATTCATATGTTGAAATCCTAATCCCCAAGGTGATTGTATTAGGAGGCGAGGCCTTGGGGAGGTGATTAGGCCATGAGGGTGGAGCCCTCATGAGAGGATTAGTGTCCTTATGAAAGGAGACCCCAGAGAGCTCCCTTGCCCCTTCCACAATCTGGGGACAGAGCGAGAACCAGGAAGTGGGCTCTCACACCAAATCTGCTGGGATTTCCAGCCTCCAGAACTGTGAGAAATAAACGTTCATTGTTTATAAGCCATCCAGTATTTTGTTATGGCAGCCCAAACAGAACAAAACAAGTGGCTTCTAGTGTGTAATGGTATTTTCATCCTTTGTACTTTGCTCTTCACAAAATTCCATTATAACTAGGCTGCCAAGTATTGCATAAGTAATAATAAAAGTTTAAGAGACTATGAGCTGGTCTGCAAACAGAAACACACATACACACTCATGTGAACCAAAGACAGCAATTTAACTGTCAAGATGGAAGGCACTGAGAAAACACAATCCGTAGTGTAACTTCCTCTTCCCTTGGAATCCCGTGAGGATCATACTTACTGAAGACCCTCCACTGAGGATCTTAAAATGGCAATCTCTTTTAAATCAGTATTCAGAATACACCCTACAGACTTCATCCAGATTCTTCAGGTGTTTTGATAAATGATTCTCTGATTGCGTGTGTTTTGAAAAGAGGAACTAACTGAGGAATGAGAACAGAATGGTGACTAACCTGGAAAGAAGGGGACAATTATCAAACAGCAAGCACCCTCCACATAAATAATGTGTGTCTTTCCATGACCCTTGCTTTGACAGCTGGTTGCTGCTTCTCTCTAGCAAACTGAGGTCTCTCCTCCTGATTAGGTCGCCTCCCTTGATGATCATAATTCTTAGTGTCACAACAACATAGAAACAACAGTAAAGCAGGGATAACAACAAAGCCTTCTGGGCACTGACATTGCGTTCATCTCTGCACGTTGTATGGTTTTGTAAATTGTCTTCACTTTGTAAATGTGCAAAGGCTGACTACTGGGTTCCTTTTCAAACTGGAGTTTTATCTAACAGATGATACCATCAAAATGAGACAGTGGTAGGGGTTCCCTTACCGCTCTCCTGGCAAAATGCTATTATCATTATGCTCCAACTGATCAAGTTGGAACAGTTTGCTCCAGAGGGATTAGACAGGGTATAGTTTATTTTTAAGGATGTTCTGTTGGTGTAATGTGGAGTAGAGTATGGAAATTCTCAAGTGAGTCTGGACAGGTACGTAGTTCATATCAATAATTCAAAGCCTGTCCTTCCTGAAACAACTATGTATTTATCTCAGTTACTCAGTTTGGGGTAAGATATAGGTTATAATCACTGTGGAGCCACAGTTTTCTAAACTTTCCTGCAAGTTCTGACATTCCACCTGTCTTTCCTCCTCACTTTATAGTCTCACCACGAACATATCCCTTGTGGGTTATTCTCCATATTTAGATATATAGAGAGAGCATCTCTTTAGTTTCTTCCTTGATACCTATGGGAACCAAACAGGCCATTTTTTTTTTTTAAACAGGGAAATAGTCAAATATATAGGAAATTACAAACTTGGGGATGTTAAAAAATGTTCCAGACATGCTCCTTGGTTAACAGTCCCTGTCTCCCTTCTGGGATGGTAACGAGACGCCATATTGTTTTTATGGCTCCAAGAAGACCAATTCTTCCCCAGTGTAGAATGAAGAGGCAATCCAAGGGAGAAAAAGAAATGTCTGTTTTTCTCACTTGGGCAGTTTACATGCCTAGGGATTTACAATGGGTAATACTAATTTTCTTAAGCCTTTACACCTCACCAAAGAACGCTTTGAACATTTCTTACCTATCCAGAGAATCAAGGAGAAAGTAGATCGTGTCCCCATCTGTTACCCAAATGATTTATGTGGGGTGAAATGTATTTTTGGTATGTTAGGAAATTATTTACTATTTTTATGTAGTATGACATATTTATTTTTTTAGTACAAAATAGAACTTGTAATTTAATAAAAACAGGTTCCTCCTCCACACACGCACACACACACGTTTATATGAATGTAGACATAACCATAGTGCACTATAAAGACAAAAGAAATCTATAGATATTGTATCATCATGGTTATTATAGCTGTCATATATCTTGCAGTTTTTTATACAACGTTTTGTTTTAAATATTTGAAATATGTATGGAAACACAGCTTCTGATTTTATTCTGAATTTAAATATTTCAGGTAACCATTTTATTTTTATTATAAATTTACTATTCATTATCTCTGGTGAGATTTGCTATCATTTATGATAATATTAAAATTAAATATTATTTTCAACTGAACCATTAAATTATGAAATTGAAAATTAATCCAGTCATACAGGTAGTAGTAGTTCATTCTTCCTTCCAACTCACGTTAGCCATATGTTACTCTTCAAAATTATTTATTCAGATTGTGCAGTGTGTATCCAGAAGTAAAAATGAGTAAGCACAAAAGTTATATGTATTTTTTTAATATTGGTTTTCATGAATTCAGAGCATATTTGAATTAAATTTGGTCTTAGAGAAATTAATGTTCAAATTACAGGTGAGTAAAACAAGCCTGCAAAAGTTCAATGACTTTGTACAGGCCTATGACGAAAACCCTGATTTCTGGATTTCTAGTCACCAGAACTGTTAGTCTAGGAACTGATGGTAGCACCAGCTCTGTCACTAATAAGTTGGCTAAGTCATAGAAATTATTTTACCTTCCATTACCTTCATATCTGAACTACAAAATATGGAGGCCAGCTAGATACTTCCTAAAGTAATTCTGGTCCAGATATTCTGTGATTGCATCTCTATCCATTCTACCAAGACTGTTTGCCTTCTTAGTTTAGATTTGCAGATTAAAATTAAGAGCTCCCATCCCCCAGAAGGACATCTTCTGCAAAAAAATTGGGAATTCTGTTCTATTAAGGGAGAAGAGTTACTATATGAGCTTACAGATAAAAATAATATTCTAACATGCATTTATGGCACAAATTTCAGGTACAGAAATATAATTCCTGTAGTCTCCTCTTCAGCGTTGAAGAGTAAGCAGTCTTTCTGTGGAATATTAAAAATGCAATATTGATTTTTGGCTAAGTAATTTGATCATTTAGACACATTAATCAATGCAGTTTTCAGAGTGCATTGAATAATGGGTGATCAGTGGTATGGTAAGCATAGTCAGTCAGTGGTCAAGACATGCAGCAAGATGGTAGGTATAAAAAGTGGCTAGAAACTTTAAGGTGGTATGATATCCCTAGGATATTGTATTACCATTAAACCAGTAAAAGAAGTTACTAAGGTGAAAAGGGCAGATAGGGTTTCTACTTTGAGGAAGCATTTCTACCTTGGGGAAGATAGATTCATATGTTAATTCTTCAGAGATTTTCAGGAAAGGCATTCAGGTTAAACCCAGGCAGAAACCAGTTTATTCTTGTAATTAACACTTACGACAATTACATCAGATAGACCCTTTGTGATAGGCAAGGTGAGGTAGAGTATTCAGTGGCTACATCCTTTGTACTCAAAGTGTGATCCACTGATGAGCTACCTTTGGCATCATATGAAATTTGTTAGAAATGCAGACTCTCAAGCACCGCCCCCACCCCAGAATGACTAAATCAGAATCTTCTTTTAACAAGACGTACATACAGTTTAAAGATTGTGAGGCACTTGTTTGAAACCTTTATAACTTTAACAATCTTATTCTCCCAAATTCAGGCCAAAATAGCTAATGATTAATGTCCAGTTTTTCTGCATGTCGTGAGAAATTGCTTTAGCATGGAGGACACCTTTTTACAGAAGAGGTGTTTTTCTCCGTTTCATTTTTCCCTGAAGGTCAGAGGCTAGCAAACAAGGTGATGTTCTAGCCAAGCGCTGCTGTTCTACCGCACGCCCGTCCCCCAATACCTGGCCTGCTTCCTTCTCTGAGGTTCGCGTTTGGAAATTTCCTTTGGGAGAGGAACAAAGCTGCCAGCTTTATCATTCTTCACCTCAAGCATATTTTTGTCATATCCTAGTCTCCAGGCAGACCCTCCACCACTGAAATTTCAAATTGTTAAACAAATAAAAAGCGGTTATTTTCAATGAAGAAGTCAGGGAAACTTGGGACTGGTTTTTTTTGTTTGTTTTTGTTTTTCTTGATAAGAAAGAGTCTTTACTTCTTATAAACCTCCGTGACTCAATCACAGAAGCTTTTCTTACCCTGGCCAAAATTCCATTTTATTTCTGGACTTAAGATAAACTCTTTCCCCTCTGTAATGCGTACTAAGCCAAATTTGTTTTTGTTGTTTTTGTTGAATCTCAGAGAACCATGATCCTTTTTATACCACTCATCTAAATGTATAATACACTCTCATTTGTGACACTGATGATTATTCTCCTGGCACTAGAAAACAGCAAGTATGTCTTATTTCTGTGTATTCCCTCTGTTTAGCACCATGCCCGACCCACGGTAAGCATTTAATAGTATTTGCTGATTAAACAAAGGAATTTGAGACTCAAAAAGTAATTGCTCAAAATGTCACACACACTTGAGATGTTTCTAGCTATAAATTCTATGTTTTTTCTTCTGTACCAGTAGTTTTTCCAACCTGGCTGCATCTCAAACCAATTAAATCAGACTCTGAATATGGAATACTTGTGTTAGTATTGTTAAGGTCCTCCAAATATTCTAATGTGAAGCAAGGCTTGAGAGACTGTCTCTATACTTTGCTCTCTCTTTAATGTAATGGTGCAAAATCCTCCAGTATGATAAAAAAACAGCAATTGAGGAAGTCAGAATCAACGTGTCAATTGGTAGGAAAACACAAAGAATGAAAAATGTTCAGTTTGAAGTAATGAAATCTCAAAAAGAACTGGCTATCTGTCTTTAACTATTTGAAAAGTTTTCTTATATAAATGTGATTAGACTTATTCTATATATTCTCAGGAGGCAGAACCTAACTGTATGCATGCAAATTACAGAAAGGCAGTTTGGGGCTCAATATGAGGAAAAAGCCTCTTAGAACTTGAACACTAAAAATATACTGTACCATTTTTGGAGGTGATGAGGAACATATTGTGAGAGGTATTTAGGTAAAGCTGGGTGGGTGGGTTGGTGAGGTCCAGATGCTGAATTAAGTTAGTTAGAATGTGGCTGCATGGGACTCTGTGATTCCGTGTGTCTCAGAATATTTATAAGTTTTATTTAAAAATTATTTAGTAATAATATTAAAAATAATGATAGTGAATATTTGTTGAATGTTAATTATGAGCCAAGCACTATCTTAAACAATTTATATCATTGTATTATCTCTGTAAGCCTCACAACAACTTGGTGACATTGGTATAATTAATAGCCCCATTTTAATGAGGAGGAAACACAGACATGGAAAGATTAGTAGACCTGCACGTGGTAATTAGCCAGAAACTATTGAAACAGGGATTCAAACTCAAGCAGTCTAATCTTGAAGCCTGAATTCTAGGTCATTTGGTTCCAATCATCCATACAGATTTCTGTATTTATCAGACAATTAAATACTGTTACTTTTATAGACATATATAGGTTTAAGATACCTACTTTAAGATACAAGAACAAAGCCACTAGGGATGAAAATATTCAGTTCATTTCTTCTCTTTAAAACCAAGAAATTGCAACCATGTGTTTGAAGCAGCAAAGGATGAAACTTTGTTTTGTCGGCTTAAGATGTTAAAGAGATATGCTTGATCTCTCCATTGAATGATAGAAAGACCAGCTGAGGTGCTGCTTCTCAAAATCTCAGCTCAGAAGTTTTGATTAAAAAACTTTTGTAGCTTATTCTTAGCACCTCAGTTTACTCACTCCCCACTAAAGTGGAGAAAATTATGCCAACTTCGACAGACTCAATGAGAATTAAATGAAATAATTATCTAAAATACTTGGCACAGTTCCTGGTTCTCAGCATATGTTAAGCAAGTTTTAATTGCCTTCCTTTATCCCTCTTTTATTGTTTGTTCCATCACCTTTAAAATGGTGCCAATAAAACTCCCTGACTTAAGCCGTAGTGCAGTTATGAAGATAAAAAATGAATTTATGTATATTCAAGCTATGACTACTGTAATTTACTATTTACAGTTATCACTATTAGTCATTGCCCTTTTAATTATTTAGTTATCACTATCTTGTATTTTGATTCTCCATAGTATGTGCCACCTCTGTTGACGGCACTATAGAAATATTTCTAAGAAGAGAAAAGGTCATAAAGTTAGATATGCAGCTGAGCTTCCCAGGGAGACAAAAAACTGGAAGGTACTAAAGAATATTGCTGTAGTAATTACCGTCTGCATCCTGTTTAGATTTGCTCTCATGATCCTGCATAGTTTCAGTATAAAGAACTATGGGAGAAGCAAAGGAGGTCACTCTTACAGCCAAAGGAAGTCTCTCTCTCTCTCTTCTCCCCTGTTCATTCCTACTTGGAACTGAGTTCCCTGCCACCATTGTCTACAGTGTCTACAGAGGGTGAATATTTCCACTAGTATCAGGAAAATTGGCACATTTCTTAATCAAGCTTATTAAGGCCATGCTCTTTCAATTCTTTTTCCTCATAAATACCTGCTTCACTTCATGCATGCATTTTGCTTCAGATTGAAACTTTTAGTACAACCATGAACTGCTTGTGTTTGTGTTTTTCTTTGCTAGAAAATGCATATACAGAAAGGATACAAGTTTGGTTTAATGTTAGGCCAATAACTCTAACAGAAAACTCTTCAGAACAAAAGCAGTGTAGGCATTTTTCCCCAAATAAATCATGTTCGCAGTCAACTGATAGTGACAAAGAGACAGAAGAATTGTGTTTGAGAAAGCATATTTATTATTATGACGTTTTCAATAAATAGGGCAAAGAACAAGCTGTGATGAATTATGTTTTACTTAGGAGTACATTTCCAAAATTGTTAATAAAAGGACTATTGACTTCAAATGAAAGTCATAGTACTTAGTTATTTTTTATATACATCATCAAGAGAGAATGACTACAAATAGGTTTTACCCCAGTACTTTATACTAGCAGAAATAATGGACTTAAATTTTCCAATGAGTAGGAGTGAATTCTCATGTAACCAAGTTAATGAAACTAAATAAAGCATCATCACAGATATAAAGAATAGTTTGGTAATGTGTCCTTTTCTACATGATTTTTCAAACTTTTTTTTATTCAATCAGTTCAAGTGTGCAACATATAGAACCTATGGTATCTTTCATTTACCCAAAAGGAGAAAATAGCTACATATTTTCTGGCAGCCAGGATCATGCTTCCTTGGTTTTAGGAATAGGAAGAATGGAGTCTTGTCCTTCACATTTGGAAAGTACATTGTGGAAATGTGAAAGTTCTGCTGAGTGTCTCATTTTATATTTTTCAACTATCCAAACTCCCATATTGAGAGCCTGTTTGTACACAGATTGATTTGTTTAGGCCAGAGGAGCTGGCTTTCTCACCAAAAGTCATTCAAAATCATCAGGACTTTTAAACCTTAGCCAAGGCAAATAAACTTCCAGTTCCACAATATCCACAGTTTAAAAGGGATGAAGGGTTTCTTCACAAACACTCAAGGATATTTAGGAACTCATTTCAGTCATCCAGAATCATCCTGGTAAGTTTCCCTTCTAAACAGAATATACATTGGTGGCGATATTCTATCTCCCTGCTGTTATTTCAAAAGTAGTTTCTTTACAGTTCTGTTATAGTGCTTGAGATTGATCTATATTTGTTTTTGGTTTTAGTTTTGGTGACATTTTGAAGAGGACAGGGCATTTTGGGCCAGGTAGAACTGAATTCCAGATTTACTACTCTTTGTGACTTTGGACAAGCTTCCTAGACTTTCTGAATATCCGTGTTCTCATTTATAAAACCAGTGGAATAAAATCAGTCCTGCAATGCTAGAAGTAAAAAGGTCAGCATAGTACCCGGCACTTAGCAACTGTTTTATTATCATTATCTTGAGTAAATGAAATGAAGACCAACACTGAATTACAGGCATCCATGAAGATGTACAATTTTGAGGCATAAGAAATGACTAATGAAATGTCCAGGAATTTTTCAAATTAAAAAAATGTTTTTCAGATCTCCAAAATATCCGTTGATGTATGGGATTATTACCATAAAATTTGGAGCAACAAATTTGCATTAAAAAGGAGTGTTTGTTTAGCCCTTGGACTCATAAACTGTGTCCATTAAGAATTTCAGAAACTTCTCTGTTTAAACTTTTCTGAAACTGTGACTCCTTGTTCCTTTTTTTTTTTTTTCCCTTCAGAGAACCCTT
The DNA here is from genome assembly GCF_963924675.1 of Phocoena phocoena. NCBI lineage: Eukaryota > Metazoa > Chordata > Mammalia > Artiodactyla > Phocoenidae > Phocoena > Phocoena phocoena. The sequence continues at coordinate 42,162,838 of NC_089224.1, read as the reverse complement.
ACATCAAGCAAGTAGAAGACAATTTATCCAGAATCATTCTAGCGTGTCACAGTTCTATTTAGTGTTGTGTTGAATAAAATGACAGCTCACAAATCCCAACCCTGTTTTTTGGTCAGGGTTTTCAGTCCACAGTTCAAATGAAACTTCAGCATTTTCCTTAATGCCAAAAGTAATTTGGCAAACAGAATTTGAGAAAAGAACATTTTTGCTTCTGCTATGCAAAGCCCATATGCTCCATAAATATTATTTAGCATCTCCATGGTGCATTCTGTGTGCACTCTGCTTTATAATCATTGCTATGGCCATTAGCATAAAAATGCTTTTCTCCAGTCTTTTCTTTCCCATGCTTTGGCTTTGAAATTTTATCCTTATTCATAGTTCAAGAACTTTGCAAACAAATAAGATGCTGCACAGAATACTGTAGGCAGCTTCGATCCCAGTACTAATCTGCAATTTGTAGCATGAAACGAAAGTTAAGCAAACATATGGCCAAAGACTGGAGCACAAATAATATTATGCCATGAGACATAAGAATGGAAATATTTATTAAGGTCATTAATTATAAAATTATCATTTGTCTTTCTCTTACAAAATTTAAGGCTGATCACAAAAGTAAACTTGTTTGTCCTGTGTGTGTATGTGTATATGTACATATATAAGACATATTATATTTACATATACAAACGTATACAGTCTTGTTATGTTTCTTTTTTACTTTTATATTGATTATATTTTTTATATGAAAGGTAATAGAAATATGTGAGGGAAATGGCAAAATAAAGGCAAGGATGAGATTAGTTTGGAGAAATGTATACATAGACTCTTTTGGAGTTTATAAATGTGGGGTAAACATTTGTTGGGAGACAAAGCAAAAAGAGGACCCAGTCTGCCACAAAAGCCATGGTGCCCATGGGAAAAATAAAAGCAAGCCAATTGCTCAGCACAGATTTTCCTGATTCTGACACTTGAGGGAAGCTCTTTCTGTGAATTATCTAAAAGATAAATGAGGAAGAGGAGACAGAGAATAAGTTTTTCATAGATTTTGATCATTAAGATTACACACAAAATATATAACTACTAATGAGTCAGCTGCTTTTTTAATACTGGTGTCTTACACAAATTTAAAAAAATACATATCTTTGAGTCAAATCTTGCTTTATAGAATATTATTACCATATTGTAAAGCTGCATGTATATTAGTAGAGGCATTTTAATTCTAAAGATTTGAGTGAGAATAAAATTTTGGTAAAAGAGATTCTGTATTTTAAATAAGGTGTTTTTATTTAAAATCTTACCATTGTATCCTTTGGTATACAGAAGTTCTTAATTTTAATAAAGCCTGCAGAAAGGAAAAAGAAAAAGACAACCAACTCATTTTTTTAAAAAAAGGCAAAATTGTTACCTCATCAAAGGTGATAACCAAATAGCTCATAAATCCATCAACATATGCTTAGTATCATCGGTTGTTGGGAAATATAAATTAAAACAACTACCAGATATACTATACATCTACCATAATTACTAAAATGAACTGAAAAGTACACATACCTTTATTAAAAGAAACATATACAAGGATATTAATGGCATTTATTGTACTAGCTTCAAAGTAGGAGCCATCCAAATGTCCATCACCAGTGTCATGGATAAATGTATTGTGGTATATTCATTCAATGAAATTGATGTGGCAGTAACATTTCACAAACTCCAGTTACACAAAACAGTATCAGTGACTCTCACAAACATAATGTTAAGAAGTCAGACTTGGGACTTCCCTGGTGGTCCAGTGGTTAAGACTCCACGCTTCCAATGCAAGGGGTGCGGGTTTGATCCCTGGTCAGGGAACTAAGATCCCACATGCTGTGTGGCATGGCCAAAAAAAAAAAAGGTAGTGTACTGTTTAAAAAGTCAGACTTGAAAAAGAGCATACTGCAGGATTCCATTTATATGAAGTTCAAAAACAGGTATCACTAATCTTATGGGGAGGGAAGAGAGAGCAGTGGTTACCTTTAAGTGATGACTGGGGAATACTGACAGGGAGGAAACATGAGGGAGGCTTCCAGGGTGCTGGTAATGTTTGACTCATAGCTGTGCACGTTATAAAACGTCATCTAGCTGTACACATGTTATTAGTACAGTTTTCTGAAGCTTAATATAGGCTCTTGAAAATCTCAAAAATAAGGGGAGCTCCTATATAGAATAAATCACAAGTTTGTTAATAAAGCAAAAATAAAATATAAAGAATAGAGCCTTAGAAGTATGTGCTTCTTTGCTGTGTAATGCAATTTCTCAGGGTTATTCTACTGGCTATCCTTTGTATCCACCCTTCTTATAGCACTTATGCCACGGTATTATATTTATCTGTTTACATTCTTCTTATTTTTGGTTATCCTGGAAATTTCTCTTGGGAAAGGAAAAAGGTACTACAAACACCTGAAATTGTTAGATTTCTATTCTGTACTCTTTAGAAAGGGGCAGCATCAAAGCAAGGCCTGTCATTCCTGCGGCCTGTACTAGAACCTCTCCAGCAGGCCCCAATCTCTTGATGCTGAGCAATCATCACCCAGCCCCCATCAGCCAGTAAGTTGTACTCCATGTTTCTGCCCTCAAACCCTAACCCACTCCTACCACCATCAAGATTGGGGAAGGTGTGGAGCCGAAAGCCAATCAGATTACCTCTCTTGAAATTTTGTTCAGGAGATTTAGGACTAGAAATCAGTTGACTGTTTTTTTTTGTTTTGTTTTTGTTTGTGTGTGTGTGTGTATGTGTGTGTGTGTGTGTGTGTGTGTTTTCTCCTTGCTGAAAACGAAGGAAAAAAAAAATTCCTACACCAAGACCCTTGTTTTTCTGACAAGTGTACAGTGGAGCAGAAAGGCCAGTAAACATATAGGATTAAGAATGAAACAGAAATAAAGATGAGACCATGTTACCGTGAGAGCTGGAGGAAAGTAACTTCCTTTGTTTATAACTTTATTTTTCTCCTTCTCGTTACATGTGAGGCCAACTGCATTTCCCTTCTCAAACCAGTAGCTGCATCATTTTAATTTGATGCGGCTTCTCCATGCTTCTGTCACTTGCAAAACAAGCAAACAAACCATAAAGCCTCCTTTAAAACACATATATGCTGTTTCAATCAATTACTTTGCTGAGGCTTGGAAATTTGACCTATATGTGTAAATTTACTTTTTAACTTTATACTTTGTTGATTTTGTTCATCTGAATTTAAATGAAGTAGCATCATAATTTCTCATCTCTCTCAGATTAACCATAGAACAAAATCTGGTTTACTAGAAGATGAGTTTCTTGAAAGCAAGGAAATCTTATTCTAAGTTTTATCCCCAATATTTAGTGGGGCTTGACGTTAAAGAAAGCTCCCGATAAATACTGACTAGAAAAATGAATTATCCTGACATGCAGAAAGTCTACCTAACTGTGGAAAGTAGGAGAGTCCTCTGCAAGGTATGGTGATGGCAGTGGCTGTTAAAGGGGAAGACTTTAGGGTGAAGCCTTGTGTATTTGGTAAAGTGTGAAATAAATCTTTAACAGGAATGAGGTGGGCATAGCTTTGATGATTTTCTTCCCCCAAGAAACTGGCTCCACAGCTCCAAAAATAACATCAATTTTAAAAGTTTATTTGCTGTCCAAATAGTAACCAACATCTTTTTTTTCTTTCTTTCTTTTGTTTTTACATTCATAGAATCAAAGAACAAAATGTAGCCATTAAAAGAGGCTGTTTGGACGTTTACGTTTGAAAAACAAATTTCCTCTCTTATTTCTGCTTATGCTCCAGAATGCCTAATTTGAAGGCTCATGATTTGCTGAGGCAATGCAGCAGCCTGAGCTGTGCATAGCAGCTGCATGTTTATGTCTGATCCACAGACAGGAGGATGTGTCCATAAAACATGAGAATGTGATTATCAGAGCTTTGAAATGAGCAATACCGGGTAAGCAGGCACAAGATTGGCTGCGCCCGACCTACCATGAGCCCTGGATGCCAAAAATAGTGCAAGACACACACTTAATTTCAATTTTAATTTCCAAAAGGCTTAATTGATTTAAAACTGATACACAACCACGATTTACTATTTACTCCACTTCTATTCAGTCAGTCTTTTACTTAAACCCTATTGTTTCCTAAAGATATGGAGAGCCTGTACCAAAATGTTAAATAAGGCATACGTTCTCATAAAGCCATAAGTAGTATCTCCGCTCTGTTTTAATCAGACTTTGTTGTTGTTGTTTATTGCAAGGAAAAAATGTAGATAGATTTAAGACATAGGGAGATAAGATAATGAAATGGAATAAGGCGTAGTTCTAAACTGCAGGGTCCAAAACACACTGATATATCACAGTCATTCCTGAGGTATGTCATAATGACTTTACTACAGATAGTGGTCAACTTACTGAAAATTTTGTATGATTTCCTTTTCAAAATACATTCTGTATTTTGAAGTTATATTTTTGTGATGTTTTTCTAATTGTATTTTTCACATCTTTGAGAGAAGCTAAAGTTGTGGTTAGATCGCCAGGTAAAGGTAAGGCGAGGGGAGTAATCACATTATATGGAAAGTGAACCTCATTCTTCATTTATCTGACAAGAGAGAAGAAGTTTTCAATCATTGATATGAAAGGTTTCAGGATTTCATTAGTGTCAATCTTTATGTCTAAATACATACTTAAAGTCCACTGCAGACACCTCTCATTTTTTCTCAAAAGATTATAGACTAACTGAAATCAACTTGATGTCCAGTGTTTGGGGGAAAGTAGGTTTTTGACATGACCAGGTTATGTACAAATCTCATGTAATTTTATTAAATCATAAGATCTATTTTATCAAATCTTATAAGATTGCTTCCTAAAAGTCTTTAGACAATGTAAGGACTTTGGGATTTGAAGGCATTGCCCCTTGAGGATGCAGGGCTGATGCGAACAGAACACAGGTTGACGCTGCCTTTTCCCACTGTACTGGAAGTGCTATTCCACATGAAGTACGTAGGGCATATATGGCATAAGTGATATGGATATGACACTGTGAAATTCTCGTGGTCATTTTTGCTTTGTGTCTTCTGGATATTCAAAAAAATGTTTTTCCCAGCATTTTGGCCCCAAGTTGTCTCTTCCTTCTAAAGAGGACCAGTGTATTCAGTATGTAGATGTTGTAACACAAAACCTGATAAAAGATTATCGTTGTTGCCTCTGTTGTTGTTCTTTTTGCTATATCTAAGTGCAAGAGATAGTTTATGTTAGAAGTTCATGTTTAAAAGTTTAATGGTTAGAAGTTTAGTTGAATTTTCTAGAGTTCATAATTTGTGAGGTCAATACAAAGGAATGTTTTATATCCAAACTGTACTGAAATTTTAGCAGCTGAGATGATTGGAAAAGAATTTAAACATAGGTATTGCTCAGAAGACACCAAGTTCTTTAGGTAGATGTGGTGGGTTTTAAGTCGACTCACTTTTCTACAGTTCAATATATGGTAATTGTATGATTTTAAAGTTTTGGTTTTGAATAGAGGATGCAATGATTTGTTCTGGGGAGCAAAATGGTATAATGATTCTGTTGTCAAGTAGATTTAGATTTTTATCCTTTTCTATTTACTAAATGGGTCAGGAAACCTTTTAATATTTCAGTATTTTGGCCAAAATAAGGATATTATGTCTAATTCATAAAGTTTATTATGATAAATAAAATAAGCTATATAAGGTATTTAAAACCCCTAGCATATAGCTAGTAATCAATAAATGTTTATATTTTTCCTCATAATTAAAAAATTAATACTTATATCAATATAATCTCACACATAAACATCATTATAATCTCACACATAATCTCTGTGCCATAATATTAGGTAATAAGAGTGAAAAAATATTGATAATATTTATTACACTGAGAAAAGCATTTAATGTGGATTTCTCTTTTGATTTTCACCATAACCTTAAGAGATAAGTGCAATTTCTGTCTCACTTCACAAAAGAGAAAACAGAGGAGAAAGATTTCATAACTTGTTCAAGGGCACACAATTTATCAATGGTGGAGGGAGTATTTAATGTTGGCAATTTGACTCTACAACTGTAACCTATACACATACCACATCTAGAAATATAATAGCCTGGCTGTAGAAAAATAAAAATAAATTTTAAAAAGAATTGCAAAGACATGGCTAAGAGAATTGGGATGGATATAGAACTTCATACTTCTAAGCACCTACTTTAATACCCCACTTTACAATTGTTATTAAACCCATCAGAGAATTTTTCATTCATTTTCTGGTTTAGGTTTTAGAATTTCCATCTTCTTATAAGTTTCTTTCCTCTGTTAAGCTTCCCTATCTGATTATACATTAATACTGTACTTACTTTAACTTTTTAAATATTCTTGAAGTTTACTTTTTTAACACCTTTTTAAGGCAAAATTTATACGCCATACAATTCATGCATTTAAAGTATACAATTTTATTTTTTTGAGTAAACTCAGAGCTGTGCAACCATCACCACAATTCAAGTTTGGAACATACCAAGCTGTGTAAAAGAAACCCCGTATCCATTGTCAGTCATTCCTCACTTCCCAATACCACCCTGTGGGCAACCACTGATCTACTTTCTCTGTCTATGGATTTGCCTTTTTTGGATACATAATATAAATGGAATCATAAAACACATGATCTTATGTGATTGCCTTCCTTCACTTAGCGTAATATTTTTAAGTTTCATCCACATTATAGCAAGTATCAGTACTTTATTCTCTTTTGGTGCCAAATAATATTCCATTGTATGTGTATTTCACATTTTATTTATCCATTTATCAGTTAATAGACATTTGGGTTGTTTCTACATTTTGGTTATTATGAATAATGCTGTCAAGCATATTTGTGGGCAAGTTTTTGTGTTTATATTTTTTAAATTTTTCTTGCATGTATACCTAGGAGTGGAATTGCTGTTGTAACAAATGACCACAAATATACTAGCTTAAATCAATGCAAATGTATTATCTTACAGTTCTAGAGGTTATGCGTTTCACGGGGAGAAATTCAAGGTGTCAGCAGGGCTATGTTCCTTCTAGAGGCTCTCGGAGAGACTCTATCATTCTTGCCTTTACTAGATTTTGGAGGCCATCTGTATTCATTAGCTCCTGTGCCCTTTTTTCATCTTCAGAGCCATCAAGATAATATGTTTAAATCTCTGAGTCTTCTGCTTCCCTGCTTCACTTATAAAGGCCCTTATGATTACACTGGGCCCAACTAGAGAGTTCAGAATAATCTCAAATCCCTTAACTCCATTACATCTGCAAAGTCCCTTTTGCCGTGTAAGATAAAATATTCACAGATTCTGGAGGTTAGGCCATGCATGCCTTTGGGGAGGAGGCATTAGGCTGCATACCACAGTGGGTCATATGGTAATGCTATGGTTAACATTTTAGGGATTGCCTGTTTTCCAAAGTGGCTGCTTTTTTGCATCCCCACCTGCAATATGTAAGGGTTTTAATTTTTCTACATCCTCCCAACACTTGTTTATTGTCTATCTTTTTGATAATAGTTATCCTAGTGGGTATGAAGTCATATCTTCTTGTGATTTTGATTTGCATTTTCCTAATGAGTAATGATATTGTTAATCGATTAACGTGCTTATTGGCCTTTATTTCTTTTATAGAGAAATGTCTATTCATACCCTCTGTTTATATTTTAATTGGGTTATTTGTCTTCTTATTTTTGAATTGTAGGAGTGAGTGATTTATGTGTTAGGATATAAGGCCCTTATCAGATACATGATTTGCAAATATTTCTCCCATTATACAGTTTGTATTTTCACTCACTTGATGGTATTGTTTGTAATACTAAAGTTTTCAATTTTGAGCAAGTCTAATTTATTCAATTTTCTTTTGTCACTTATACTTTTAAATCGTATTTAAGCAACCATTGCCTAACTTAAATTCATGAAAATTTACAGCTATATTTCCTGTAATTCTTTGAGCATATTTTTCTTTAGTAACTTTAACATATTATAATTTCTTTAAAATTTGTCTTTTAAGTCCAATATTTGCCACCTTAAATTGATTACTATTGACTTTTTTTTTTCTTGAGTATAGGTCATAATTTTTATAGGTTTTGATTGTGCACTAACCCTGCTGATAATTCATTGTGGGAACTCTTGTTTCTCTTATCTTCCTGTAAAGATTTTTGTTTTAGCCAGTCATTCTTTTACCAGTTGATCACTTTTCACTTGTCCAGACTTGATCTTTGGCTTTATTAAAGCTATTAGTATTTCTGGAAAGCCCAAAGAATTTTCAGGACTTTCTAATTTGGAGGTACTAACCATCCAAATCTTGGTTCCTCTTTGGTACTTCAGGTTTGATTTTAGGTTTCATTTGGGAAGATCCAGAATGAACCTTATTCTGCGATATAGTCTTTATTCCTAAGGCTTGGCTTTTTTGGTGTCTCAGATAAATTCCTGCAACATTCATGCAGGGCTTTATAAATATCTCCACTTTAACCAGGCTCAACCTCCAGTGTTGCCCTCTACTCCTTCACACTCCTGTCCTTGTTGCATTTTCAACTGTATCAGCTGCTTTTTGGAAAGCTTTGTGTAATCTCATCCTGCATGTGTACAACCCATAATCCAGGAAATTGCAGGGAAACCTAACACAGACTCTGGCACCTTCCCATGTACACCTCTTAGCTGCTTTGTTTTGCCCTTTCAGCTTCAAATTCTGAACTCTTCCTCCAGTAGAAATGCTGAGCTCTGCTTAGATTCTAACTCTCTGTGTTATAGTTGGAAAATCGTCCCCAATAAAGAATAAAAGCAGGGCTTCCCTGGTGGTGCAGTGGTTGAGAGTCCACCTGCCGATGGAGGGGACATGGGTTCGTGCCCCGGTCCAGGAAGATCCCACATGCCGCGGAGCGGCTGGGCCCGTGAGCCATGGCCGCTGAGCCTGTGCGTCCAGAGCCTGTGCTCCACAACGGGAGAGGCCACGACAGTGAGAGGCCCGTGTACCGCAAAACAAAAAAACAATAAAAGCAATTATACAGATCACTCAAAATTTCTTTCCTCTCAGGAATTATACTATTCTAATGCCTCTTGTTCAGTGTAGGAAAACTTTTTTGACATATGTATTTTGCCCAGGATTATGGCTGTTTACAACTAGAAGCCTAGTCCATTGTCAGTTACTCTATCATAACAGGAAGTCAGACAGAAACTTTTGATAAATATTTTAAATTATAACCATCCTAACATTTCCGAATGTTGGATATCCTGTTACCTTTTCTCAGATATATGGTAATTTCTATTGACTTAAATTTCATCGTCTGATACGTTTTAGGTACATAATTTCATACCAATGCTTATAGTGAATATAGTGAAACATTTTTAAAACTTTTAAGTGGCAAACAAGGATCTGAATCTAAGTTAAAATATAACCATGTGTGCTTGTAGCAATACAAATGCAACATATATAATGCCTAAATCTGTGTGTGTGCAAGTAAAAGACAAATAATTCACCATCTCTGATGGACGGAGGCAAATACCTTTGGAAACGAATTTTAAATACATCCTTATCTTGTTAAATTGGAACAAGATGATGTGGGATAAATACTTTATTAAATCCCAGAAATGATGTAACTATCATGCTTTCTAGAAAGGGATCATACTGTAAGTACCTCAGTTTGACTCTTTTCTCACTTAACAGGTATTAGATAGCTTTCTAGGTCAGCACATGTAGATTTATAATATTCTTTTAGGAAAGCTTCATAAAACTCCATTGTATCAATATACCATGAAAATGTTATCTAATTCTCTTTTGATGGACAGTTAGACTACTTCTAGTTCTCTATTATTATAGTTATCTATTATAGTTATCTAAAAAAGGAGATATTCTTATACCTACATCTGTGTGTACTTGTGTGTATATTTCAGAAAGAAACATTCTAGAAATGAAATTGTTGTGTAAGAACCTTAGGCATATCTTGAAATATGACACATAGTGACATGCTGCACTTTCAAAAGTTTGTAGTGATATACATTCCCACAATGCTAATCTACAAATAAATATTTAGGTATTGTTGGATAAAAGGTGTCTAACAGTAAACTAGAGTGACTCCTTCAAAAGGTAAACTGGCATTTGATAGGCTTTTCATTTTACCAGTCTATTAGAGGGGACAAAAGACTATCTTATTATATTATATTGTTTTAAGTATTTCTAATTTTATATAAGTTTTTATGTTTACTATCTATATATATTCCTTTGTAAATGTCTTTTAAACTGTTTTTCTACTGAGTTATTGTATCTTCTGTGTGTTGGTGTATCCTGGATACAATACTTACTGTATACCTTTGGTAAACTAATTTAATTATTTAAAATTTCAGTATCCTCATTTATAGAGTGAGAAAAATAATAGTGCATTCTTCACATATTAATATTATAATTAAAGAAGATTGCAAATGCTTAATAAATATTACCTATTTCTAAACTTAAAAAAATCCTCAGTACACTAAGCATGATAACTGTGTATTTCATATGTACATCAAATAATTCATTTAAAAAATGCTTTCTTTTGTAGGCCTTAAAGTAAATTTTAATTTGGTTGTATTCAATTTATCCATCTCTCCTTATGGATTTCTGATTTTTATGTTATTATTTTGAATGACTTTCCATTCTAATCTCAGAAATATATTTAATCATGTTTTATTCCAATAATTTATGATTTATTTTTTACATTTATATGTTTGATACACATGGACTTCATTTTCTATATGTGTGTGTATAAGGACAAAGTTAGATATCTAACTTTAATTTTTAGATTTTTATCATTATCCAGTTGTTCCAAGTCTGGATTCTCATTCTCCTCATTCTTTTTAATTTTTTTCTTTTTTTTTTGGCTCTTCTTATACTGGTAAACAATGTACCTTTAATTACTCTAATTTTATAATATATACTAATATCTGAAACAACTGCTTCCTCATTTCTCTTTACTTTAGAATTTTACTGACTATTCTCGTGTGTGTGTGTGTGTGTGTGTGTGTGTGTGTGTGTGTGTGTGTGTTTCCAGATAGACTTTTAAATCATTTCCTCAAGCTCCAAAATATACTTAAATTTTTTCTTTGGAGTCGCATTAAATTTATAGATTTAGGAGAACTAATGTTTTTATACTGTTGAGTTCTCTGATCTGAGAAAAATGTTATATTGTTCCCTTTTTATTAATTTTTTATTTATGTACCTCAGCAGTATTTAATACCCTCTTTGTATATATTATAAACATTTATTCTCCATTTCCTCTCAAATATTTCACTATTTTTTGCTTGTCTGAAAAGTTAATATGATCGTTTTGAATTATAGCAATAAACACTACCATTTGTCATTTAAAAAATATTTTTATATAACTTTCACAACCGGCCATCATACTAATATTTTATTTTTTTACATTTCCTTATAGTTTCCTAGCTACTTCTCTTAAGGTTTCCAAATATACAGTCAAATCTTCTACCAATTATGATAATATTATGTTCTACTTCTACTATCCCTTTCTTAGAGAGATAAAGTATACATTTAATTATATGTTTTTAAGATATTAATAAGGCATTTATCTAGGGTAATATCAGCACTAAACCTGTGACCATGTGTTACTCACTTTGACCTATTAATTTGGTGTATTCTATTAATAAATTTCCCCAAATTGACATAGTTTTACAATTTTTTAAAGGAAACCTGCTTTTCGTTTCAGTGCTAGATATTGACACAACTGCTCTTTTTAAATTTCTTCATTCTATAGCTTATAATCTTCAATTTTGCATATGTAGAGAGGTTCATATCTAAAGTATTCTCTCTCTGGAATTTTTAAGAAGTTCCAAAGTATATTAATCATTAGTATTTTGTATTTAGAATTCCCATTCTCCATCTTTTTCTCCTCATCTTTCTCTTCTTAATGGTAGTAACCAGGAAAGATAATTGTGTTTTCTTTCTGTTTGTTACTCCTCCTTGAATGGAAGTCCTTTCTTTCTATTTGCTTGAGAATTCCCTGTGTACTCTCTTTTGCTCTCATTTTGCAATGTTTCTATTAGAACTTATTAGTTAAAAGACTGGATTTTGATTGTTCAATACATCTCTTGCTTGGAGGGCAAGGAATGAAAGGAAATGAAATAGAGCACACAAGTTTCGGTTTAGATATGTTATCTTAAGATTAACATTTTTCTGCAAAATATGACAGATCCTCTGTTACCCCTAGCATTTGATATATATATATTTTTTTTGATTGGAAATAAGTACTGAGGCTTGCATTAAACACATATTACACATACATCTTTTGTTTGGTCGTTTGCTGTATATTTAAGTCTGCTGTCTATCTCTGCAAAATGAAGTTAAATATGTACTTCTCTCACCTGTCTGCTTTAACAAGTCTCAAAATTCTTACTTGGATAGCTAGTTGTGTGGGTAGCGGGTAGTGGGGGAGGGGATGGAGAGGAGAAACAAGAAGGTGGGTGTGCCCCCTCAGGAGCAAGGAAGGAAGGAAGGTGACCTAATTTCATCTGCTTGTCAGTTAGAGCTCTGTATATACTGGAAATTACTTAATAAACCTAATACTATGTGGCAATCACTGATTGTGAAAATCTAATTTAAAAATCTGTTCTTGTATGTTAGCTCATCTCTATTTCCCTCCTTCCTGAAATCTACAGTAATCTCAGGGGTTTCTGGTTCTTTTCAGTGCATGGTAGTATATTCTTTTCTTAAAAAAAAAAAAAAAAAAGATAAAACAATCATCTAATGTAAATTCTCTGTTCTTAAATGGTAATGGGGTTTTACTCTTTTTCTCATATCACTAGCCACTACTTTTTCTTTTGTTCTGGTTTTCCCTTTGTACATAAAACCTCACTTTTGAGACTTATGTTTCTACTCTTCTCTCTACATCCCTTGCCTCTTTCTGATACATTCCTAACAAGAGCCAGGTTATAATAGAAGTGTAATAGATGAAGAAGTTGACATGGCCACGATTGGAGCTTGAGGGATCTGCACAATCCAATGAAGATGTAGATAAAAGAAGAGAAATAGGAAACTGGAGAGTGAAAAAATCCCTAAAAACTCTGGAAATTTGTAGGAGGATTCCCTGACAAATAGCTCAGATTTGTATTTAAAATGAAAAAATTTATTGAGTGCTTATTTGGTGCCAGAAATTGTACCAAAGCCTCATTTTATAATTTCCTTGTGAAGGAAATTTCATAACATATTAGTAGGCTGATCGAAAGATACAGAGTTGGCTGAGCCAAGCCTTTTCTAATGGTCCAGATTTCTTCTGATGACAACTAACAATGTAACTATGCCAAAAACAAGCTAAAAGAATGTACATCCATCCATCCATTCATCCAATAATCAAATGTTTATTGAGCAGCTCTTAAGTGGCACACATGAGATTTATGTATGTTGGAGAATAAATGGGTGTTATTTATATCTTCAAAAAGCTTATAGTCTAGGGAGAGACAATGAAATATAAGCATACAAATAAGTGTATTATTATAAGTTGTCATAAATACTGTGATGGAAGGAAATGTGGGCTTCCAGTTGTTTTGGGTGACAGTGGAAGAGAGACATCATTCACAATGAAACTATATTATTATAGTCATGCTATGTTGATTGAAGAAAAGGACAAGTGCCCACCACCAAAAAGATTAGAAAGAAACTTTACAACAATATGTTGAAATGTTTGGTTGTGCCTGGTCAGACTAGTTTTGTACTTAGAAACAGCATTTTATTTAATAGTTTCTTTATCGTATAATTCCTTTGAATAGTTATAATGCTGATGGAATTCAAAATATTGTAGTACATTTGAGTACTGAACAATAGTGCAGCGTTTTCTTTATGAGGAGAAAGCACTGAGGAGAAATAAAAGAGCTCCATAAGTAACCCAAATGTGTGACAGAGAAAAGAGCTCACCCCTTCCAGTACTTTAGGTAATAGAATGTCCTTGTTACGCCAGTTGAAAAGGGAATCAATGAGTGCCACACGATTTAAGTGGCAGGTGCAAGAGTATATATTATTCCTATTCATCATTTCAACAATGGCAGAAGAACCATGTTAAGCTTATAGATATCTCTTCTTCAACATATATTTGGCAAGAGCCCGCAAGTGGTATCTCTTGCTGCTTGGCGAAAAAGAAAACTATGAGGCTACTTTCCCAATTAGTGTATTCAGCTGATTTTCTGCGGCAGAAGAAAATGCAGACTGATTGTTCAGCCCCCAGATGAGTGTGTCCCAAACTTGCTCATCCTACAAATGAGTGTCTGACACATAGCTGCCTTCAATAAATACCATAGGAATAAATGAGAAAAAGAAAGAAGAGAAAATAAGAGGAATGGGAAGACAGAACGGAAATAACAAGAATTTGGAGTACTTAAGGCATTATTTTTATCCAGTTTGGGTGATGTACAATTAACACATAACATTTTATAAGTTTAAGGTGTACAACATAATGACTTAATAATATATGTCGGTATTGTGAAATAATTGCCACAATAGGATCTTTTAAGATTTACTCCCTTATTCTCTTTAAAATATACAGTACGGTATTGTTAACTATAGTCACCATGCTGTATATTACGTCCCCAGAACTTATTTACCTTATACCCGGGAGTTTGTACCTTTTGACCACCTTCGTCCATTTCACCGTCCCCCCCAGCCCCCCCCCCCCCCCCCCCCGCACCTCTGACAAGCGCCAGTCTGTTCTCTGTTTCTGTGAGTTTGGCTTTTTTAGATTCCACGTATAAGTTAAATCATACAGTATTTGACTTTCTCTGACATTATTACTAATTTGAAGTAACAAATATGTGATTGTGCCACAGGGGGAGAGAAGGAAGGGAAGATAACCTGGGAGACAATTACATGTCCTCAATTAACAAGTTCAGAAATAACCCAACGTGATCTTGTGTTTGGGTCTATAAAGGGTGTGTGTTATGCTAATGGTGTTGGAAACAAAATAGGACATATTCCAAAAGATGCATACCACTTTGAAAACAGAAATGTTGGAAAAGGTTAACAGATATATATAATCCAAATGAAAGCGAGTATATCTGTCTGCCACTTTGACAGTCTTCCAAATCACCTCTGTTTCTCTCTCTCTCTTTCTGAGTAAGAAGCATATTGAGAAAATATTCATGCAAGATAAAGAGTATGTCTTTATTTTTTCTTTTGAACAGCACTGTAGGTGTGGCTGGGACACCCATGGAAACATAGCATGACTAGATGTCTTAGTGAAGTTTCTGAATGTTTAAACATTTAAGATTTAAGAGCTCCTTGGTATGAGAGTCTAATTCATTTTGGCAGTTGACAGTTTGCTGGTAGTTTACACTTGGTAAGTGCACCTGACTCTGTCAGTCTGTTTTCACAAGCAACCTATCTGTCACACTGTGAGTGGCCTTCCCTCCACTTATACAAAGGCTGTCTTTTTTATATTATTTTCCTCATGGAGATTTAAAGAGACTGCGTGGTGAAAGGCCACATAATCAGTCTTTGTGATGACACCATGCCTGCACTCTAGATATCAAAATAGTAAGAAAAATACATGCTGGTTCAGAAATTGTGATTTAAGTTACAATCTAGTACTGAATGGACGTTGAACTTCAGGCACTTGTTAGCAATTTGTGGTTTTGTGTTTGTTATTCATAATTTAGAATCTAGTCTTCCACAGTAAAAGTAATGCAAGAAATAAAGATGATGCAAAGATATATGGAGAAAATTATTTGTAATCCTAAGAAGGATTACAATCCTTCTTAATAATAACCCTCCCAAGAAGTTCTGTGAAAGTGGCTTTATATGGTCCTGAGATCTGTTATATGATAGCCAGTGAAGCACAGGGAGAATCCTGATATCCTTGTGATGATATTGCTAGCACAATTGCACATAGCTTCTGTGACTCCAAATGTAGGCTACACTGTGAGGGCTGGTACAACACCATGAAAGAAAAGGTTCAGAGAAGAAAGGCAAAGAGTCGGAAAGCTCTTGGGTCATTAGATAAGACATTCTATTCCTTGACCATATAGCCTGCACATGCAGTAGAATAGTTACATGCTGTAGAGGGCAGCTTGACTGGGGAGTGTTAAGTAAACAGGCATCATCACAAGCAGTATGTCTTGCACCACATAAGAGGTGAGAGATGTCACAAGAGCAAAGAAAGGAAATTTCACCTCAAAATTTACCTCACACAGAACTAGTCTGGTATGAACATAACTTCTCAGCCTTAGTAAATTGAATAATAAGTCTTCTCTGAAAGCTTTTAAAATGCCTGGCCTAGCATATAATTGGAAAAGTAGGATTGGAAATATGATTTTCATATCACCAACAAGTAGACTTCCTAAAGTTTTTTTTCACTACAAATGTTTTCAACAGAAGTTAAGGTTATTAGTAGAAAATTTGTAAGGGTAATGCATTGATATTTTCAGTCTCCTTGATGAAATAATGAAAATTAAACAAAAGATGTTTGTGGGCTAAAAATTGATGTTTAACCATTGTATAAAAAAGAAAGTTGCAGTGCTCTTGATCCAAAGTTAATATCAATATTAGAGAAGTATTTTAGCGTTCAACAATCCAGGTAACATTTATCTGTGAACATTTACCTGGTAATATTAAGTGACTACCATGTATCAACTAAATGCCAGGCATGAAAAGAGTTATTTCACGAGAGAATTAAAAAAAGACTGAAACACAGTCAATATGAGTCACATCAGAAACTATTAGGATTAGAAATATTTTACTCTGGGAAGAGAACAGAAAGATAGAGATTTTAGTGTTTTAACAACTGAATTATCAGTCCACAGTTAAGTATTAAAAATAAAACTGACACCGACTCTATCAATAAGTAATTCATTACTGCCAAGAGACGTTTTATTAAAATTGAAATTGAGGATTATCAAAAGAACAATGATAAAGACTGTGTATCAAGAAGTGTTTTAGCCACTCCGCAGCATGTGGGATCCTCCCGGACCTGGGCACGAACCCATGGCCCCTGCATCGGCAGGCGGACTCTTAACCACTGCGCCACCAGGGAAACCCAAGAAGTGTTTTATTGTAAAGATTAAAAGCCATACTAAGAGAAGAGAGAATTTAATTTGTTTCAACACACAAAAAAGGGATTAGAAACAAAAAGCCACTCTTGTCTGAAAAATGAAAGTCTGAGAATTACTTCAAGCAGGCAAGAAAAACTATACAAACTGCCAGCCAATTTTTATTAAAAATAAGGAAGAAGATAAAAGGAAAAATTAAGAATTCAAGCACAAATCACAACGCATCAATTATTTGAATGTGAATGATGGCAAGGAGATTGAAGTCTTTCTAGACCGCAGTTATTAAGAAAATATTAGATATATTCACTTGAAAAGCCTAAATCAGAGAGGGAGTTAGCATATACTTTGAGGATTCTGATAGATTGTTTTGTGATATGCTAGAAAAAGTCAGAAGTTTTGCCCTTTTTGTTGTTTCACGTATCCATTTTTTCAAGAACTCCTGGATGACTCATACAGACTGCAAAATGTGATTTCCATATACTGAACCTACAAACCATGCTAGGATTACAGTTATTTACATCACATATCTTGTGGTAGAGAATGGAAGATAGAGTTACAGAGTATAGAAGAGAAAAGAACAAAGGACCATAGCGAAAATTTAAATGAGAGAGGGAATTTAAAATTCTCTGTAGCAGGGGACATTGGCAGGTCTTTTTAGTGAACTATGGAATAACCATCACACCATCAGGGTCTGTACAGATGCTTGGCAAATATCAAAGAGAGCTATACAATATCTTTTATTTAATGTTTAGTGGGGACTAGATCTAAGAAACTCTCAATTGGAAGACCCCTTAGTCCCCAAGTGACCTCTGATTTCATATTCAGCTTCCAATCAAAGCAGCAACCTTTCCCATGAGCTTTACAGATGATTGTTTAGTATCTGGCCAAACTAATTCACTGGTCATCTACTTATGACAGCATTGGAAAATTTTAGTTACTTACCATTT
Organism: Phocoena phocoena; assembly: GCF_963924675.1. Taxonomy (NCBI): domain Eukaryota; kingdom Metazoa; phylum Chordata; class Mammalia; order Artiodactyla; family Phocoenidae; genus Phocoena; species Phocoena phocoena. The sequence goes on along the minus strand of NC_089224.1, from coordinate 42,144,860 downwards.
TAGAAGGTTAAGCCTTATTTTGATTACAAATATATCTTCATGTAACTTTTCTTACATGGTTTTATTTTGAGCTACAAAAATCTAATTACTCTCACATAACATCGTTTAAAATATTTGAAATTACATTTGTCCTCCTTTTCAAATTGGATATCCTTGGTTATTTTCTATAGTTTCTTCAGTGGTGTATAAATTCATCCTGGATAACATTGAATTGCCATATATCAAGGACATCACATTTTGAGTTATACACATCATTTGTATAAACTAAAGATGAAACTATAACAAAATTTTCAAATTGGTATTATAATTCCCCTTTCAGCTATTAGGAACTATTTTTTATTAGATCGATCCTTACTCTAAGAACAAGTAGAAATCAAAATCTCTCTCTTTCTAGATAGACAGATAGATAAATGATATACATACATATACATACTAGTATCTCTATAATCTCTGAAGTCTATACACTTGGGTAAAAGGAAAAAAGGCTTCACAAAGCCTAAAATGGATCTTTCAATCAGTTCAATCATATGTTTGTAAAGATCATTTACTCTTAGTCTAAGTTCTTGTCGGAATTGAAAGTACATACTTTATTGAGCAGCAAAACACAATTCAGACACTAGGTTTTATTAAAATATTCCACATATAATATGCAATGCTCAGTAAATAAATGTCCAGGCATACAAGGAAAGAAAACTTGACCAAGAGAAAAAGAAACAAGAGAACAAACCCATAGGCAATTCAGATTATGGTGTTATTAGGAGCAAAATTCTAAATAATTATAATTGATATGTTAAATTAAATGTTAAGAGGAATTATTTTGGCTGAAAACCGGAAACTGCCAAGAGACATATCAAATGGATGTTATATAAAATATAAGAACTAAAATTGAGAAATAAATGGGTGGGTTTAATAGCAACTTATAAAGAGTTAAAAAGAAAGTTAACTGAAAGATTAGTAGAAAATATCCAAATGGAAGCATAAAAAGTCAGAAGGGAAAAATAGAGAAATGAGTGTATTCTGTAGAACATAGTGACAAATCTAACTAATGTATAATTTGAGTTACCAAATTTTAAGAGAAAGGAATGGAGCAGATACAGTATTTAAAAGGATAATAACTGATATTTTCTAAAATTGATTGAAGACATGTAGCATAGAATAAAAATGCTATAATGCTTCTGCTTCTGGTTATGACTAACAGGAACCAGATATATTCCCACACATGAAATGACTTTTAAAAAGAGAAAAATATGTGAAACAAGTATTTGCAGACATTGGACCATGGGCAACAGAAGACAGTGATTCCTGCAAGAAGGGAATGAACTCTGTGAGCCTTCTGATGGCCAAGCTTGTAGCCTAGCTAGAGTTTCCAGGGTGCAGTGTGGGAGGGAACCCCCAAAGGGACTAGTAGTCTTCTTGAGTTGAGCAGTAGAGTTTATAATTTGAAAAAGCCAAGAAAGCTAGAATTTGTGAGGCAAAGTGCCAGAGAACAGTGCTATGTGTCTTGTTAAGAAATCAAAATTATTGTTATATATCTTCCCCTCAAAAAAACAGCAAAGCACATACAAACAAAAACAGAACAAAAAGGACCACTGCAGGACCAGATGGCTACACTGGCAAATTAAATCAGAAATTTTAAAAGGAAATAATACCAAATCAGTGTAAATTCTTCCAGAAAACAGAAAATGAAGAAATGCTTCTCGACTCATTCTTGTCAACATGCATTACCCTATGGCACAGTCAGACAAAGACATTAGCAGAAGAGAAAACCACAGACTCATGAATAGAGGTATACAAATTTTCATCAAAATGGAACAATTGGAATCTAAAAATATATAAAAAGTGTAATAGATGGTGACCAAGTGAGATTTATCCCCAAATTCAAGATTCTCTTAAAATTATAAAAATTAATTTTTAAGATGAGCCTCAATTGTAGACAAAAAGAAAAACTTTATGTTGGAATGGAAGATCTCATTCACTGTCCCTTTCAGCAGTGACATAGTTGTCCCTCAATATAAGCCTATTGTGTTGAGTTGAGAATTGAGTCCATGATCCTGTTTTCAGGAGAAGAGTCTGATATGATGTTCATTTTGGAACTAGAAGAGTACTGCTATTGTAGTCTCTCTGGGTTGTCTTAAGATTTAAGAGGCAAGGATTTAAGAACAATTCCAGGGAAGAGCTTAAAGTAGAAAAAGCAAGAAACCACATTGGTCTGGTTAAAAGTTGTAAAAGAAATAAAGCATTCTGAAAACATGGCCAAGATGCTGATAGGTAGAGATGGGAAACAGGAATAGAGAAACCAAAAATACATCTGGCTTTGCGTATAAAGTCTAAGCAATGGAAATGAAATTGAGGTTCCAGACACAGGCCTTTGAAGTAAATTCAGTGTCAACTGGGCAAAACAATAGAATAAACAGAACTTACTACAGCCACACGAGCAAGACTAACAGGAAATCCAAAAGCAGAAACAACAATTCCAGTAGTGAAGAAACATGCCAGGTCCCAACATCACCACTTGTTGCCTCTTTTGTGTTGGTCTTTTGGCAAGGAAATGGGGCATGGAGGAGATGAAGTGAGATAGCAAGATGAAAAGGGCCCATAAGCGCTACTGGTTGGACTCAGAAGAAAATCCCAAAGAATAGTTACAATGACATTTTAAATTAAAGACATACTGCTATTTCAAAATTATTTAAATGTCTAGGTTAAAAATATACTTAACTCAGTTGTCAGTGTTAGAAGGTAAGAGAATTTCTACCAGGAACATATAAGTCATGATATTTAAAAATTATGAGTGCCTTAATGTGTAGATACTTTATATTGTGTTAACAAACAACTACACAATGCATAGTCTAGAATCTTTATTGTCTTCTGTCAGCTGTAATTTCTTTAATGACGGAATCTTTTTTATCTTTGCTTTCCCTATAGAACATAGTACGCTGGCTTACACATGTTAATTTAATAAAGATCTTCTGAGTGCTAACAAAGAAAAAAAAGAAAAAAAATGAACCTCAACACTTATCTCACACTCTCTGCACAAATTAATTTGAAATAGATCATAACCTTAAATTTAAGAGCCAAAGCTACACAACTTCCAGGGAACACATTACAGAAAAAAATCTTAGTCACTCTGAGTTAAATAGAAACAAACAACAAGAACAAAAAGCAATATAAAAGAAAAAGAGCTGCCTTATTGGACTTCATAAAAATTAAAATCTGTTCTTCAAAAGACTCATTAAAATGAAAAGACAAACTGCAAAATGGGAGATAATATTTGCAAAACATGTATCTGAAAATGGACTTGTATAGAAAATGTATAAAGAATTCTTAGGGGCTTCCCTGGTGGTGCAGTGGTTGAGAGTCCGCCTGCCGATGCGGGGGACACAGGTTCGTGCCCCGGTCTGGGAGGGTCCCACATGCCGCGGAGCGGCTGGGCCCATGAGCCATGGCCGCTGAGCCTGCGCGTCCGGAGCCTGTGCTCCGCAACGGGAGAGGTCACAACAGTGAGAGGCCAGCGTACCGCAAAAAAAAAAAAAAAAAAAAAGCTTAGAACCCAGTAAATTTAACAAGTAATAAAACAAAACCAAAAAACTGACAAACCACTTTTAAAAATAGGAAGATTTGAAGAGACATTTCATCAAAGATATGTAGTTGGCAAATAAGTACATGGGAATGTACTCAATGTCTTTGGTCATTAGATAAATGCAAGTTAAAATCACAATGAGGTATCATTAGACTCCTTGGAATTAGAAAGACTGAGTATATCAAGTGATACAAGAGGGTGGGGCTACTAGAATCCTTATCTACTGCTGCTGGGATCTTAAAATGAATATAACCACTTTGCAAAAATGTTTGGCTATATTGTGAAAAGCTAAACGTACAACTACTTTATGAGTTTTGACATAGAGATACACCCGGCTATTACTCAATATTAATGAAAAATTATTAAAAGCATACATCCACACAAAGAATTATAGACAAATGTTCACAACACCATTAATTGTAACATCTCTGACATGGAAACAACCCAAGTTTCCATCATCAGGAGAAGGAATAAACACATTTTGATATACACATTCAATGGACTACTACTCAGCTAAAAAAGTTACTGAAATTAGTGTTTAACACAAAAACATGGATGAATCTCAGTGACTCTACTGAGTGAAAGAAACTGACAAAAGAGAATCTATATGATTCTATTTGTATGAAATTCTATAAAATGCAAACTAATCAATAGCAACAGAAAACAGATCTGAGAGATTGGGGTAGAGGGAGTGATGGATTACAAAGGGGACTAGTAAACTTTCAGTAGGGAGAGAAATGTCTTTTATTTTGATTGTTACAGTAGTATATCTACAGGTCAAAACTCATGAAATTATACACTTAAATATGTACAATTTGTTGGATGCCAACTTTATAATTCAATAAAGCTATAAAAAATAATTGTTATTAAACTTAAGTGGAATAAACAGTAAGAAAACTACAACTGGCATATGATAACTGAAATGCAAAAACCAAAGCAAAGAGAAAATCTTCTAAAAACCAAAATAATAAAGGCATATTATCTTCAAAGGAGCAACAATAAAAGTGGCAATTTACTTCTCAACAGATATAGTGAAAGAAAAAGACCAAAAAAAATAATGACATGTTGAAAGTTACTTTGAATGGGAGTAAGTGCTGACTTAGAATTCTATAACCAATGAAAATATTCTTCAAAAATGAAGATATTTTCAGGGAGTCAAAATCTGAGAAAAATTTTCACTAGCATACCTGTACTATTGGAATTGTTAAAAGGTGTACTTCAGGCAGGAGAAAACTATTCCTAGATTCCAGGTCAAAGATGAATGGAGACGTGAAGAACTATGAAAATGGTCATTATATGGGAAAATCCAAATGAAAAATATCTGTATGAAACAGAAGCGATAATATGTTTGTTTGGTTATTTTTACTAATTTATTTTATTTTTTATTGTTTTATTGATGTATAGTTGATTTACAATGTTGTGTTAATTACTGTCGTACAGCATAGTGATTCAGTTAGACATATATATGTTCTTTTTTATATATATATTCTTTTCCATTATGGTTTATCATAGGATACTGAATATAGTTCTCTGTGCTATACAGTAGGACTTTGTTTATCCATTCTATTTATAAAAGCTTATATCTGCTAACCCCAACCTCCCACTACATCCCTCCCCCAAGCCCCTTCCTTCCCCTTTGCAACCACCAGTCTGTGTTCTATGTCTGTGATTCTGCTTCTGTTTCATAGGTTCATTTGTATCATATTTTAGATTCCACATGTAAGTGATATCATATGATATTTGTCTTTCTCTTCCTGACTTACTTCACTTAGTATGATAATCTGTAGTTGCATCCATGTTGCTGCAAATGGCATTATTTAGTGGTTTTTTTTTATGGCTAAGTATAGTATTCCATTGTATATATGTACCACATCTTATTTATCCTTTCATATGTTGCTAGACATTTACATTGTTTCCATGTCTTGGCTATCTTGGCTATTGTGAGTAGTGCTGCTATGAACATAGGAGTGTGTGCATCTTTTTGAATTATAGTTTTGTCTGGATATATGCCCTGAAGTGGGATTGCTGGATCATATGGTAATTCTATTTTTATTTTTAACTTTTTCCCCAACTTTGTTCCTTCTTTTAATCTGTTTTTTAACTTTAAAATTTGAAATTTATCAGATTACAAAAAATTATAAAACCAATACAAAGAATACACTCCAATTTCCCAAATGTTAAAGTCATATACAACAAGTGTACAATACCAAACTGAAAAAAAAAATAACATTGATACAATACTGTTATCTAATATACAAATCTTATTCAAGCCTTTTGTTCATCTGTATTTCCATTCATTATCCTTTCCCTTCAGCCTGAAAAAATTCTCCTACTAGTTCTTATAGTGCAAACCTTTTGAAATCAATTTGAAAATTATGTTAATTTTTTTCTGTCTAGAATATCATTATTTTGCCTTCATTTTTTTAGGATAAAATTCTAGATTGAAGGGATTTTTTTCTTTCAACCTTTTACAAATGCTGTTTCTTTTACTTCTGGCCTCCATTGTTTTTGGTGACAAGCTAGTTGTTTGTACGTTTGTTTGTTTGTTGTAATACCAGTTTTCCCTCGTATATAATCTTTTCTCTCTGGCTGCTTTTTTAAAAAAAATTTTATTGGAGTATAGTTGACTTACAATGCTGTGTTAGTTTCAGGTGTACAGCAAAATGAATCAGTTATACATATACATGTATCCACTCTTTTTTTTTTTTAAGATTATTTTCACATATAGGCTATCACAGAGTATTGAGTAGAGTTCCCTGTGCTGTATAGTAGGTCCTTATTAGTTATCTGTTTTATATATAGTAGTGTGTATAAGTCAGTCCCAATCTCCTAATTTGTCCCTCCTGACCCCTTAGCCCCTGGTAACTAAGTTTGTTTTCTACATCTGTAACTCTATTTCTGTTTTGTAGATAAGTTCATTTGCACCTATTTTTTTAGATTCCACATATAAGCACTATCATATGATATTTAGTTTTCTGAGGAACGTACATGCTATGTTCCACAGTGACTGCATGAACTCACATTCCCACCAACAGTGTAGGAGAGTTCCCTTTTCCCCACACCCTCTCCAGCCTTTATTTGTAGACTTTTTAATGATGGCCATTCTGACTGGTGTGAGGTGGTACCTCATTGTAGTTTTGATTTGCATTTCTCTAATAATTAGTGATGTTGAGCACCTTTTCATGTGCCTATTGGCCATCTATATTTCTTTTTTGAAGAAATGTCTGTCTAGGTCTTCGTTTGTGGTTATTTTATATTATACATTTATATAACACACACAATATTGTTGCATCAGTTCAGAGCAAATTGAATGTGGTTAAGCAAATTGTAAGATCTTTCTCTTAACTAAGTGATAAAACTACTTATTTATATTAAATTTTAAAAGATCAAGAATGCGTGTTGTAATATCAAGCGTGACCCTGAAGAGAATAGAAAGAGAATGTATACTGGGTAAGCTATAAAGAGGTAAATGGAAAACTGAAACAACTGATTATTTACAAATGAAGAAAAGAAAAGAGTAAAAAATACAGAAAAGGTGGGACAAAGAGAAAACAGTAATATAGCAAATTTAAATCAAAACATATCAGTAAGCACTCAAGCAACAACAGTAAGACTTGATTAAGCACAAAAACTTAATCTATATAGTCCTTAAAAGGATACAAACCTTAAATACTATTTTAAATGTTTTTATATTTAAGTGTTTCAGTTTTCAACCTTTGAGCACAATAAATATTTGTTGAGGATCCAACTTGGGTCAGACCCACAGGTTCATAACATACAAGGCTAAAAACACATGTTATCTGTCACCAAGAAGTTCAGTTTCTCCCTGTAAAAAGATCTAAGTTAAAAATATCAGAAAAGAAATAATGATACATGTTTCTAATTATATCAGCAAATCAAATGGAAACTTTCTTTTCAATTCTGTTTGTATTTAAACTTTTTTGGGGGATCATATATATGCCTCAAAATATATTGCTGTGAATCTATTTTTGAGCACGGCTGGTAAGCATATTTACACAGAATTAGCATGAGTGAACCAGTTTGCAGCATCTGTTCAGTGCAGTATGGCTTTCCTCCAGGGTGAAAATGTCAACATAGCATAGCAACTTTTTTGGAGAAGGGAAAAGTGAACTTTTATTGTTTCTAGGCAGATATAAATATCATAGGCATTGTCATGACAGACTGATTAATGGGCTCAGCAAAGAGGGGAGAAAATGGTTCACTTTTATCATTTGACCAGTTTTGCACATTCTTTCCTAATTTTCTGGTTGTGCCAAAACATGCTTGTTTTCTCTTTTCTTTCTTTCTTTTTTTTTTTTTTGAGATTGAAGGATCAATCCAGTTATTCATTGTGAGCACTGTACATTAAAGAATGTGATGTTATTGTATGAGACTACAGTAGAGGATGCTGAAGTGCTTAAATTCTAAGTCACATATGATTCCATGTTTAAGGAACAAGTTGCTTGTTAGATAGTTTTCATACATATTTATAATATTTCATGTAAATTCATACCTAAGTACTGATATGCAAATAAATATGCATATGTATATCTAAATACATATACATTATACATAAACACATATATATTGTATATATATGGGTACATATATATATGAATGTTAAATATATATTAATATATGACTATATATAAATATACAAATACAAATGCATACACACACATACAATTCTTTAACGAGAGATTTTTACAATACAAATCTCTTCTAAATATCAACAGAAATTTATATTACCATTCATAACATATGACTGTTGTTCTCTGATTTGATGTATGAGCACTGAAAGAAAGTCTTGAATATGACTCACTTTTAAATTAACTTAGTTTTCATCAAAGTCAAAATGAGCTTCATTAGACTCTAATTATTTTTTAACCTATTTTCTTAAATGTACCTTGCTCAATCCTCCATTTTCAGTTCAAGTATGAAGTCTTTTCTTTCCTAAAATAAAAATTTGTTTTCTGGAAGAATATACTTTTAAAAAGTCACAAGGAGTAGAACCTACAACTAACTTCTCAAACCCTGGCACTTCACAAATGAAATATGCTTCCAGAAACTTAAAAACAATGTAATTAGTCATTGAAATTTGGATTTGATAGCCAGGAAAATTACAATCAGTTTAAGTTTTTGAGAGGACTAACATGAGGGAAAGTAATCTTCACTGTTGCCAAAGAAGAAATTTTGTTTGTTTACAACAGTATACATTATTTTCTGCAGAAATTATTTTGCTCTTAATTTCTTACCTAAGTACCTTGTTCTCAACCTGTTTATCTCCACTGGTAATGATGCCTTATTTCAAATGTTTTGAACATTTGTTCAGTGTAGGGTAAGAAGTACATCAACTCTTTCAAGTTTGAACCTGATTGAAAGCCTGAAAATTACACATTTTAAGCTATGACTTGGACTGTAAGCTTCTGATGCAACCTTAAAGTGACTTATTAAAATAATGCTGCTTTAATTTGTCAAGGAGAGCAAAAATAATTTTATCATAAGTTGGTAGTAAATAAATCAGAAGTCTATGGGTTAAACACAGGCAACAATTATGTTTTTAATGTCAGGGATAATTGGGAGGTAATTGCAGTTCAGGTTATTTAAACTTTAGCATATTTTACAATGTTTTGAGATAATAGCCAAACATGAAGTGCTTTTTACGTCATTTATCTAACTGGAGATAATGAGAAGTCAACTTTAGTTTGAGTCATCAGCAGTGATATTATTTTATTATCATTATCCCCATTTCTGTCACATGATAATGTTATATTAGGGGCTAGTACATATCAACATAGCTTTCTTTTTCTTTATTTTATTTATTTATTTTTATTTTTGGCTGTGTTGGGTCTTCGTTGCTGTGCACGGGCTTTCTCTAGTTGCGGCGAGCAGGAGCTACTCTTTGTTGCCGTGCTCGGGCTTCTCATGTGGCGGAGCGCAGGCTCTAGGCACATGGGCTTCATTAGTTGTGGCACACAGGCTCAGTAGTTGTGGCTCATGGGCTGTAGAGCGCAGGCTCAGTAGTTGTGGCACACGGGCTTAGTTGCTCCGCGGCATGTGGGATCTTCCCAGACCAGGGCTCAAATCTGTGTCCCCTGCATTGGCAGGTGGATTCTTAACCACTGCACCACCAGAGAAGCCCCTCAACATACTTTATACTCATGGATTTGTAAGAAAGAAGAAGGAGAAAAAGGGGAAAAATCTTCAAAGAAAGAAAAATATATGTGGAGATGACATACTGAAAAAAGTGTTATTAGAAATCATTTAGGTATGAAGTGAATTATTTCTTTCTTCCTTTATTTTTTCCTTCCTTCTTTCCTCCCTTTTTTTTTTTTTCATCTTTAGTTCCTTCATTACTTCTTAAAATTTTCATCCTGACACTTTGGCACAATGTGGAACGTATGGCCTATACTACTTTACAATAATTTTCCCTTATACTTACAAGTCAAACTATGCTTGCTTCTCTTTCTGTTGTCAATAGGCAATAATCTAGCATTAATAGTTACTGGTCCTAGGATAGATATTATTATTCAGCAAACTTGTAGGAAAAAGTAATACTTTTTTGCTAAATAGAATTAACAATATTAATTATCTTTAACTTCTCCTTCAAAAATAATATGCCAGTGTATTTCCTAACCCACTCAGAAATAGCATCTGTTCAAAAGTTACTTACATAAAACAGGAAGCTGCACATTAGAGTTGTGTCTTAAAAGAGTTCTGAGAATCGCATAAAGGCAAGACCTTGGCAAAGCAGAGAAAGAACTTAAAGAAGAGCAGAGGGATATGAATCTTCTGCCAGAATAAGAAAAACACAACTTCTGATTATGATTTTGAAACTCAAATGTGTCTTCCTTGGCATAGAACCAGAGAGAAATGAAGCAAGCAGCACTTTTTGTTTGGCACAAGTCTCAAAATGTGCCTCCAAAAAAACCAGAGTTTTGGCGCAGTGAGACCCCAAACATCCAAATGAATGGCTGACTTTTTCTCCTTTCACATGAGCTGAACGATACCATTCCAGCCTCTGTGTATGTGAAACAGCCTGTTCATGAGCATCATGTTTCAATCCCCAGGATTACCACTCTCCTATCTTCTTTGATCATATAGACCAGTAGTTTCCATCAATAGTTGACAGTGTGTGTGTGTGTGTGTGTGTGTGTGTAGGTGTGTAGGTGTGTGTCCAGTGACTAGGCCTGGGAAATCACGTGATGAAACATGTAACACCTTATGTTGTCAAATTGTGAAGACATGTCAAAGGATGATAGGGACCTACCAAAAGAACATGCTTTGAAGGAGTTTTCATGGACAAATCTGAAACTATTTAAGCATAAAAAATGATTGTAAACCTTTATAACTTTCTGATTAAAATGTAACTCTATAAAGGAAGAATAAAAAACTTTTCTTACAGTGGAAAAATTTGTAAATCTACAAGGGAAAAATAAAAATCTTTTCTTACAGTGGAAAAATTTGTAAATCTATAAGGGAAGAATAAAAAGCTTTTCTTACAGTGGAATGTCCTTTAATAGATATAAAAAAGATTGACAGAATTAGAAAATCACCAATTTGAAATATGATACCATAAAGGTATCATTTATTCAGGCAAAACTAATCAATTCATGTTAAAATTATTTGATAAGAAGATATTTATTACAAAAGGGACACTTTTATAGTTGTAAAAACTAGGCAAATACCACCTTAAGTGACCAAACTTAAGATCATCAGTAATGGGATAAATTTATATTGTGACATCTTGACATGAAATACTGAGGGTAATCAATACGACTTATGAACAAGAGTGAATATTAGATGAATCCAAATTGAGGTACATTCCACAAAATAATTTCTATGTAGTGTTAAAAAATTGCAAGGTCATGAAAGACAAAGGAAGAGGGACAAATTGCTCCAAATTAAAAAGGATTAAAAATTCATGGGCTTCCCTGGTGGCGCAGTGGTTGAGAGTCCGCCTGCCGATGCAGGGGACGCGGGTTCGTGCCCCGGTGTGGGAGGATCCCGCGTGCCGCGGAGCGGCTGGGCCCGTGAGCCGTGGCCGCTGAGCCTGCGCGTCCGGAGCCTGTTGCTCCGCAACGGGAGAGGCCACAGCAGTGAGAGGCCCGCGTACCGCAAAAAAAAAAAAAAAAAAAAAAAATTCATGACATCTAAACATCACACATAATCTTGGCCAGACACTTTCTGGTTGGTTTTTTTTTTTTTTTTTTTGCTTCAAAAGACATTATTAAATTTGGATAAATTTAAATAATAAATGTATCTAGCTCAGCTCTTGACCCTCTTCTGTCTACTCTCAGTGGAGCCATCTGAGTTATTCAAGTGAAGCATAAGACAGATTATATCATCCACCTGTTCAAACCATCCAATGACAAACTATTACGGTAAAATTCAAACTCCATACTACAATCATGGTGACTTATTATCCAAACTGGGACACTTTTGAGAGTGAATACCACATTATTAATAATCACCCCAAAATAACAGGCATAAACTTGGGTATATGATCACCTTGATTACAAAATCTTATGTAGCCCCCCTTAATTCTCTGGTCTTCTCCTATTATCTCTCCCTAACTATGCTGTTGCAGTTACTTTGGCATTTCTGCTCCTAAGAGCAAACTAATAAATCCTCCAGCACCGGGTCTTTGCAAACATTGCTTAGCCCTGCCTGGAATGCTCTTGCCACAAATTTCCTCATGGTGCCCTCTCTTATTTCCTTGAAGTCTGTACTGCAAAACCACTTTCTCAATGATGTAAAATATGTATGTATTTTTGTAAAATATGTAAAATTTCAAGATCTCCTCTCTAAAATTTCATGTTTCTCTTTCCTGTCTTATTATAAATGGCATTTATTTATATATTTATCAATATATAATAGAACACAGAGTTGGATGATTTATCTAGATTGTTATCTGAATTCCATAGTAGAGTATAAGATAAAAAGGACAAGTATTTTTGTTTGTTGGATATAGTATATATCCATAGCTCTTACAATAACGCCTAGCACTTGATAGGCAATCAATCAGTATTTCTTGAAAGAATTAAAGAATGTATTTTATCAATGAAAAATATTAAGTTTACTGAATGTTTAAGAAAAATAAAGTCATGAATTATATGAAGAATCAGCCTATATCTTTACTACAATGTATACCTTTATTCATGGTAATAAAAAGCAATTGAGCATTAGTTATATTAAAATAATAATTTATTTATATCAGAGTCATAATAATAAAATATAAACACTGAATTCTGAGCAACATTCAGTTATTCTTCATCCTTGGATTGGGTTGAATGGATGTTATTGTATTGTTTTTCTTGCATTTCACTGATTAACTGTTAGGTAGAATATTATTTTTTCATGTTTTTTGAAACATTTGTTTTCCTACTCAGAGTTGTGTCTTATAAGTCCTTTTGTTATTTGGTTCTTAGTGATTTCTTTCTTTTCTATGAAATCATAAGAAGCTTATTCATTGTGGTTTCTCTTAAATATAACATTTTACATTATTCTACCATAAAGAATATGCAGCATCGTCTTATAAAGTTTAGGGACTAGAAACATATTTAAGGGATTCAAATATAAGCTTACTATCCTAATTGTGGATTTGAAGTCAGCAACCTGGGTTTAAATTCCAGAACCATATTGTCATCCTGTATGATTATTTGACCTTTGCATAAAATCTTCAAGCTTCAGGATCTCCTTCTCATGGTTATTGTAAAATGGAATGAGATAATGAATTTTAAGCACATAATGTTACATTGGTTTTTATTAACTATATAGTAAGCTGTCTCCTTTTAAGGTACTCTATTATTATTAGGTTTTATTGTTATTGGTCATCATCTTTGACCAATAATTTCCATATGCATACATATTTGCATATTTGCGAGGATGGAGTATATTCAACTTTATATCATGTGTTTTGCTTAATAGCATATCATCAGTAAGCTTAATGTGGCAACATAATATGCATAATTTTAATTTTAATGAAATGCATATGATTCCATCTAGTGATGGTATCATAACTTATTCAAATATTAGACTAGTATTAGGCAATTAATTAAAATGCTTTTTAACATACAAATCTGGTAGGGTATAGTGAGAGAGGCATGATCATAAACTCAAGATAGTTATACAAATATGATCATAAAGTCTTTTAGGAAAGCAAGTTTGGAAAGATATCCAAACTTTAAACATATTCATTCTCATTGACCCAGAAATTCCATTTCTGGGAATATCTCCTAAAGAAATTATCAGAAATAAGAACAAAGATTTATGTGCAAAGATTTTATCATGCCATTATTTATGGCAGCAAACTATTGGAAGCAATACAAAAGTCCTGCAATGAATGATTACCTATATCATGGTACAGCCATAAGAATAAAGAGTAGGCAGCTCTTTTAAAACATACTTAGGAAAAGTTTTAAAATAGGGAATATACTCATAATATAATGTTAAAAGAAAAACAACAGATTTGAGAGGTATAAACTTATGTACAAGAAAATATTTGCAGTGTTATCTCTGAGTAGAGAAATTATAGGTGTCTTTAAAATTTTCATCAATTTTCCACATCTTCTACAATGAGCATACATCACTTTAAAGCTAATTTTTTAAAGAAAGTAAAGCTACTGTTAAATTACTGATAGTGACATCTATGTTGAGGTGGGGAATTTTGAATGATATGGCTTGCTGTGTATTATAATTCAACACTGATGGCATGATACCTTTGTTGGTGAGCATGATACCGCATCCCAAAGGCAATGTCAAGCCATATCCAACCATTTTCAGCTTCTCTCAGCCTGTGGAAAGTTTCCAAATTGCAGTGTTGTAAAAGCAGAATAAAGTTAAAGTCTTATGAAGTTACAGACTAATGAACAGCAGCAGCAGGTTCATCCACAATCCAATTACTTGGAAAGTAAATGTACCGAATCTGGTTAGTGATATTGTTTAATATTTAATCCTGTGAAACGAAAGCATGAACATTAAAGTTCCATCGTAAACCCTAGAAGCATGAAAATAAAGTATAAAGGTAGCAGGTCTTAATAGTTCTGCCGAAAAGCAAAACCCTGCATTAAAAAATTGCCCTTACACAGACTGCACATGTGCTGTTACAACAGGATAAATGAAAACTGATTCAGTTCTCATTTTGTCCTTCTGTCCAAAGTAATTAAAACTAGATTAGGTTTGTTGCAGCCTCTTCAACTGGCTTCTTAGATTCTATAATGACTGGCAGTCTATTTAAAAATGAGCACTGGGCTTCCCTGGTGGTGCAGTGGTTGAGAGTCCGCCTGCCGGTTCAGGGGAAACGGGTTCATGCCCCGGTCCAGGAAGATCCCACATGCCACGGAGCGGCTGGGCCCGTGAGCCATGACTGCAGAGCCTGTGCGTCCGGAGCCTGTGCTCCGCAACGGGAGAGGCCACAACAGTGAGAGGCCCGCGTACCGCAAAAAAAAAAAAAAAAAAAAGCATTATTTAAAGTCACATAGTTTTGAACTTGAACTTTTAAAAATAAGTTTCTAATAAAAATATAGTAAGAAGATGACTATTTAGACTCATTACTGTAGGGATCATTGCTTCCTACTTCTCCTGACCCCTCATGGCTACAGAAACTGAGGCCTCCAAATTACGAACTCACTCTCATCAAGACTTAAACCAGTTCCCATCTAGGCAGCAGAACATAGTAAGCCCTCTCCTCACCAGTGGTCGAGTTTGGAACTATCAGTTTTATTCTCATTATAGTATATGGGTATTTATGGTGAATCTACCGATGAATAGCAAGTGCACTCAATTGCAGTGTAGTTTACGGGAATGCCACGTTTGCTTATTCACTATAACTAGATGCCTAGGTCAAATTCTGATTGTACAGCAGTTTCATTGGAACTCAATTGATGCCCTTAATCCCAGTTATTTTCCTACACCCCTCACACCACACCTAGTTCTCGTCCTCTTCCCTGTAGCACCTACAGCCCATTGTATATGTACTCAGATGCTGCCTGTAATCTGGTATCAAGCCAGATAGATCATACTGAGTTTTCAGTTATGCCCCAAGAGACTAAAATACCTGAATTTTGTGTCCCATTCACTTTATTGACCTCCTTTTTATTTTCTGTAAATAATAGACAAATCATAACAGTTTTATTCCGGGAATATTACCTACTTTTAGTTGCAAACTGTTTCCCCCCAAGTTCAGACCATGTAGCCTGACTTGGAGTTGTCTCATTTTCTCAAGAATCCATCTCCCTAATCATAGGGATTTATTCAAGAAATGACAAATGCCAGCCCTAACAGACTCTTTCCTTAGGAGTTTTCAAATTTGAATTGGACAAGAGCTACTTTCATTGATTTGGTGAAAGAAAGATAATGTGACACCCAAAGCCGGCAATAGCTGTAGGATACAGTATTGTAGATAATAATGCCTCACCACACCACTTAGTCATTACCATTTCCATGCACGTTGGCCCAACCTCCGTCTGATAACACCTGCATTTCTTTCTGTGGACTTTCTTAGCTACCAGAGCCCTCTCTGTGCACATGTGTGGCAAGCCAAAAGTGATGAGGAATTAACACTTCATAATAGCAGCCCTCACTGATAACTGACAGGAGCTGGTAGGTTAAACACCCTAATTCCCTCACCCTTTAGATGGAATAACATGGAGCTCCAGGATCTATACCACCTGGTACCTGACTTACCCAAGAATCCTGGCCATTTCCAGAACTTCGTTTTCCTTTTCCTCTAGTCTATGAACCACATTAGTATTCTTCCAGTACCTACTCTTAGCTCTTAATTGAGAAATTAGTGTTTGATGTTTGAATCCAAGCAAATCGAAATATAGATATAAATATCATCCTATGCTATGTCCATATGGTAGGCTGAATAATGTCCCCCTGCCACCAAAAAAAAAATCTATGTCCTAATCCCTGGAACCTGTAAATATTACTTTATATGAAAAAAAAAGATTTTGGAGATATGATTAAATTAAGCCTCTTGAGATAGGAAGATTATCCTCCATTATCCAAGTGGCCTAAATGAAATCAAGTGTATCCTTTTAAGAGGGAGGCATAGAGTGATTTGGCCACATGGAAGAGGAGTAGGTCACAGAGGCAAATATTGGAGTGATGTGACCACAAGCCAAGGAATTTTGGCAGCCACCAGAAACAAAGAGACAAGGACAGATTTTCCACCTCCCCTAGATTCTCTGGAAAAAGTGAGGCCCTGCCAGTACCTTGATTTTGGTCTAGCGATATTTCGAGCTTCTGACCTCCAGGACTATAAGAGAATAAACAGTTGCTTATACCACCAAGGTTGTGGTGGTTTGTTACAGCAGCCACAGAAAAGAAACACAGTCCCATTGAACACTAAGGTACAAGCCACATATTTCCGAGACCAGATCTCTAATCCGGTTGGTCCCTGAAATCCCTTTTCTTCCCTTTTCTACCATCTTTTCCTTCTCCAGCTGCTCATCCACTGAAGTACTACCTAGCCTGAGTCCTGGCTAGATTCTACATTAGACAAACTAAACTGAATTTATACCACACCGAATCATCTTATGAACAATTTGCATAGTTAGTAGTTTACCTAAAATATGACCATACTGCCACCCTTTTTAGTTTTGTTTTGTTTGCATTTTGTGTCTTTCTGCTAATTTTTTTTTATCATTTTAAGCTTACTCTAAATTGTCTGTGGACACACTGAATGATATTTTTTTTTTTACTTCTGAATTATTCAATCTCTCACATATAGGATTATTCTAATATGTATATATAGAACAACTAAAGAACTCTTAAAATAGTGGTTTTAGGTACTGTAACGTGAAATATTAATGTAAATAAATTATATTTCACCTTGTTATTTATTTACTTTTATTTCATTGTAAACATTCAAAATACATTAATTTTAGGCAAACTGAACTTTTCCTAAACATAAGGAAAATTGGACTTTACCTAATGCCTTTAGGAAAGTGTCTTTGTGACTCATATTTCTACCCTGGAATTTATCTATGCTAAGTTATTATAGTAAGGGATAGCAAAAAGGTAAGCAAGTTTGAATATTGCTTAATCATTTATTATCTGTAAAAGTCCAGAGGGTTTACTAAATCTTTGAGTCTGTTTCTTTATTAGTAAAGTAGGTATACTTTCTCTTGCCATATAGGGTTTCTATAACAGTTAAACTAGGTACTGTATAATGTACTAGTTGAGTGTCACACATAAAATTAGTACCCCCAAATTTTGTGATACACTAAATTTGAGGAAGGTGTTAAATAAGTGTCATAAATATCTCTGACTACTTTATCTCCTCCATTAATTTAGTCATTACAGGAAGATTTAGTGTCAGAAAGTTTGCATTACATCCTAAATTTGTGTTTACTTAGCAGAAATTCTGGGTGAAGATGGTGTCAGTAATAAAGTGCACCTTTAAATAATATAGGTAAATTATAAATATTAACAATAAAGAAAAATTGATAAGGCCACATTATGCAACTTGCACTGTTCTCAGAACAAAAGTTACTTGACCCTTCAATGGAAGCAGAGTTGAAATCTGGTATCTGTGATGTAATATACACACAGAGGAATGGTCTAGACCATGGAGTTCATGATTTCTTAGTACTTTATCCATTTCTGCAAAAAGCAGAAGTTCCTTTCCACACCCTGTCTGTTTTGCCACTAGAACCTCAGCCTACCTTTGTGACTGATACAAAATCACTACCACCAATTGCTACTTCACCCAAACACCTACAGCATTAAAAACACCTTTTCCTAGCAACCCTTCCTCAGGGTGCACATCTCTGCTGTCAGAGAATGAGAAATCCTTGACAGACTCCCAGACATTCTGCTCCCTTTGCCATTCCCTTTCTGTATTTCCCACTTATCAATCACCCAGCTAATATACTCATTGATTCAGAGAACTCTGGCAACATTTCATCTAATAAACTGTCCCTGATAGCCCAGTCTAAATTAAAGTCTTCTTTCTGCCTTCTGTTACATCACTTGAAAATTCCTACTATTGAAATTAGCATGTTATTAAGTGAAAATAGATTCTCAGACATAGTGCCTAGTCAAGATTAGGGGCTCAATGATTTTGCATTGAATGAATAAATAAACAAGAGTCAACACTAATAGAAGAGCTGAGTGTACTGCTTTTTCTCATAGCAGAAATACAGTAAGTAGCATATAGCTTTCTCAGGGGATGTCCCCTAAAACTTATTTAATACAAAATGTCACTGAACTATAGTTTTGCTACACAAAATGAACATACACTCATTCTAATATTTAGGTTTTATGCTATTTGCAATTTCTAGATAGTTGGCTTTGAAAAAGAGCTGGGTAGAAGAGTTAGAATGGTAGACAGCACCTCCCCCCCCAAAAAAAGCTTAAGGAGCAACACAGTTATAAAATTCATTTTATAAAATTCAGTGACAGAATAGTTCTTCTAAGAACAAGGACAAAAAACCTTTTTTTCTTAGCTCATAGAACATTCTTATACCTATGTGAAGTATATGAATATTTTGAAGCTCAGAAAAGCAATATATCACAATGTACTTTGGGGAGATATATATACACACACACACACACACACATATATACACACACAAATATATACACACACACACACACACACAATAGGATATATACATATATAATGTAAGATACACGTATATCTCAAACTTGAAATGTAAGATGTTCACAAAGTCACTGCAGATATTTAGCTATAACAAATGAGTTAGCTAGACAAGTTTCAGTTTTTATTACTTAATCATAGAAATAATCCAAAGAAAAAATGTTTTAACTTTCCATTAATTCATATAATTTGTGATGTATTAAAACTATTATTTGTTCAACTGTATAAAACTATCCATTTCATGTAGAAGGGTCAGAGGGCGCAAACAGATTTAACCTGAGGATTAGCTCTCTCCTATAATACTGGAATAAATAGCTTTTGTTTACCTGACATTTTCTATCCCATTCTATGAGTTGCTTAACTTCATTGAACCTCAGTTGTTCATCACTAAGATGAGAACATTAAAAATATATCTCAGCATTGATGTAAAGATTAAAAATTAGAAAATATCTCTGGCACATGATAGAAGTTAAATAATCTTCTTTCAGGCTACAAAGTAAATATGTTGCGATTGGGTAGGGGAAGGAAGAGAACCTTCAGCATATTTGTCAGATTCATTACCCTGCTGTATGCAAAATTCAGGAGAATTATGAATGAACATCCATGTTCATATAAAATTGTATAATTCTTCATTCTGCTCTTTAATGTTCATAATGTCCTATTAGCTTTATATAGGCATTTGCACTATTAGTTCAGAACTAAATTTAAGCAAATATCACAGAGTGGACAATTGAATCATGTATCCGGATTGAGTCAGCAGTCTATAGCCCACAAGTCAAATCCAACTTGCTGCCCATTTTGTAAATAAAGTTTTATTGGAACACAGCATACTCACTTATTCACATATTGTCTGTGGCTGCTTTTACACTTCAATGGCAGCGTTGAATTCTTGCAACAGAGGCCATATGGCTAAGTATCTTGTATTTAGCCCTTTACAGAAAACATTTGCTGAGCCCTGATTTACACAATTGAGGAAAAGAAAGCTGTATTACAATTAAGAACAGCTTTATTTGATCAAAGGGGATAATTTTGAATAGAGGTATGATTTGGAATATATGTGCAAGAAGCTCAAGAATAATTCAGTTTCTTTTCTTTTTTCATTTTTTATTGAAGTATAGTTGATTTACAATTTGTGTTAATTACTGATGTACAGCAAGGCGATTCAGTTATATATAATTCTCTTTTTTAATATTCTTTTCCATTATGGTTTATCACAGGACACTGAATATAGTTCTCTGTGCTATACAGTAGGAACTTGTTTATCCCTTCTTTATGTAAAAGCTTACATCTGCTAACCCCAACCTGCCACTCCATCCTTCCCCTAAGCCCCTCCCCCCAGAAACCACCAGTCTGTTCTCTATGTCTGTGATTCTGTTTCTATTTTATAGATAGGTACAGTTGTGTCATATTTTAGATTCCACATGTAAGTGATATTACACAGTATTTATCTTTCTCTTTCTGACTTACTTCAGTTAGTGTGATAATCTGTAGTTGCATCCATGTTGCTGCAAATGGCATTATTTTGTTCTTTTTCATGGCTGAATAGTATTCCATTGTATATATGTACCATATATTCTTTTTTTTTTTTTTTTGTGGTACACGGGCCTCTCACTGTCGTGGCCTCTCCCGTTGCGGAGCACAGGCTCCCGACGCGCAGGCTCTGCGGTCATGGCTCACGGGCCCAGCCGCTCCGCGGCATGTGGGATCCTCCCGGACCGGGGCACGAACCCGTGTCCCCTGCATCGGCAAGCAGACTCTCAACCACTGCGCCACCAGGGAAGCCCCCATATATTCTTTATCCAGTCATCTGTTGATGGACATTTAGATTGTTTCCATATCTTGGCTATTGTGAATAGTGCTGCTATGAACAAAGGGGTACATGTATCTTTATGAATTATAGTTTTGTCTGGATCTATGCTCAGGAGTGAGAATGCTGGATCATATAGTAATTCTATTTTTAGTTTTCTGAGGAACCTGTGTATTGTTTTCCACAGTGGCTGCACCAACTTACATTCCCATCAACAGTGTAGGAGGGTTCCCTTTTCTCCACACCCTTTCCAGACTTCGCTATTTGTAGACTTTTTCGTAGAATGATGGCCATTCTGACTGGTGTGAAGTGTTGTACCTCATTGTAGTTTTGATTTGCATTTCTCTAGTAATTAGTGATGTTGAGCATCTTTTCATGTGCCTGTTGGTCATCTGTATTTCTTCTTTGGAGAAATGTCTATTTAGGTCTTCTGCCAATTTTTAGATAGGGTTGTTTGGGTTTTCTGGTTGAGCTGTATGAACTGTTTGTTTATTTTGGAAATTAAGCCACTGTCAGTCTCCTCATTTGAAAATATTTTCTCCTATTCTATAGATTGTCTTTTTGTTTTGTTTATGGTTTCCTTTGCTGTGCCAAAGCTTGTAAGTTTGATTAGGTCCCATCTATTTATTTTTATTTCCATTGCCTTGGGAGACTGACCTAAGAAACCACTGGTAACAATTTATGTCAGAGAATGTTTTGCCTATGTTCTCTTCTAGGAGTTTTATGGTGTCATGTCTTGTGTTTAAGTCTTTAAGCCATGTTGAGTTTATTTTTGTGTATGGTGAGATGGTGTGTTCTAACTTCATTGATTTACATGCAGCTGTCCAACTTTCCCAACACCACTTGCTGAAGAGACTTTTTCCTATTCTATAATCTTGCCTGCTTTGTTGAAGATTAATTGACTGTAGGTGTGTGGGTTTACTTCTGGACTCTTTATTCTGCTCCATTGATACATATGTCTGTTTTTGTACCAATACTATGCTGTTTTGATTACTGTAGCTTTGTAGTACTCTCTGAAGTCTGGGAGGGTTATGCCTCCGGCTTTGTTCTTTTTCTTCAGGATTACTTTGGCGATTCTCAGTCTTTTATGGTTCCATATGAATTTTAGGATTGTTTGTTCTAGTTCTGTGAAAAATTAATGGGTAATTTGATAGGGATCACATTAAATCTGTAGATTGCTTTGGGTAATATGGCCATTTTAATAATATTAATTCTTCCAATCCAAGAGCATGGGATATCTTTCCATTTCTTGGACTCATCTTCAATTTCCTTTATTAATGTTTTATAGTTCTCAGTGTATAAGCCTTTCACCTCCTTGTTCAGGTTTATTCCCAAGTATTTTATTTTTGGAGGTGTGATTTTAAAAGGTTTTTTTTTTTTTACATTCCCGTTCTGATATTTCATTGTTGGTGTAAAGAAATGCAACCAATTTCTTTATGTATCCTGCTACCTTACTGATAACTTAGTTTCTGGAAACAACGTTTGAGACTGACTGTAGATTTCAGCAGTAGTAAAATGTAACAGTTTCCATGTTGATCACTCAGAGTAAATGATTGATTCAGTTTAAAGGATTTCATCTTTCAGGCAACTATAATCATAGAGTGGTAATCTAATGATTTCAATGTGATCAAACTTGGTTGAACACCCATGTCTTCTCCACATGTTACCATAATCATATGACTGTCCAAAATCAATAAACTGGACAATAATAGTAACTTGTGGGTAAGAGTTCTAACACTGATGTTATAGGTTTACAGTAAAACTGGTAGTTTATCATAAGACATTCTTATTTAAAGGATTATTATTTAGTTCATTATTTGCATAGATAGATAGATAGATAAAAGTAATACATCACTATTTTTCATGCCCTGATTCCTCTTTCATTAGCTATTCAAGGATTGAAACCAAAGAACTGAGCAATTATGACTGTCTAGTTTTAATATCTTTCGTATGTAAAGCTCTCGACAAATGTTTTATGATGGCAATACATCAGATTTATTGTAGTTGTTCTATGTGACTAATTCAGGGTAGATTGCCTTATCCTTTCTATGGAAGAATTTTAAAGAGTATAGACATTCCTAAATGCAATACAAAAGAGCACAAAAAGAAAAAGAAAAATCCTGTGCAATCCATCTGACAGAGGGATAGATACTGTTAACATTTTTCTCTGAACAAGTTTAATATTCTCTCTGTTTGTGTTTCTCTTAGCATCTGTTGTACAAACCACTCTGTCTTTGTTTTGTTTTGGTTTTTTCAGCTACACTACATTGTCTATCAATACATTTATACACCATTGTTTTTAGTATTCCAACACAGAAGTGTGTTATAATTTATTTTTGAGACTTCACATTACTAGTATACAAATTATATAGTGTTTTAATTGTTTTCAGGTGTAAATAAAGCTGGGATATCTGCTAAAGGCTTTTTTCATCCACATCTCTAACTTCTTTTGACAAATTCCTAAAGTAGAAATACTGGGTCAAAGTGTATTTATTTATTCATTTGCTAACTTACATGTGGTTTATATATTAACCACCACTCCACTTATCTCTGTTTGAATACAATATTTGAATGTTATAAACATATCAAAAGAGCTATTATTATAACAAAGACTGTGCGGATTTATTATTCTCATTTATAATTCAAAAATCCAGAGGTCAGAGTGCACACAAAAATATGCTAGAAAATGTTTGCTTTGTCTATACTGGGCTCTAAAAATATTTACCCAAACACATAAAACTTTTTAGTGACATAAAAGTGAGAAGTATATACAGTTATTCCACATTTATATCCTTGTGTATATGAGAGTAGTAATAGCAATATGCAAATACTTACTTTATGTCTAATATAATGGGAGCTGATCTACTTTAGGAATTAAAATCACCAGAGAAATGGATTATTATGACTTCCTAAATGTTATTATATGGAAGAAGGAATGAAATAAATCATAAATATTACTTTACAAAGAATGAATATTTTTAGCTTGATTTAACTGAAATGGTCTTATGTTTCCTTTAAGTTATTTTTTCCAAAGATTTATAGCATTTATTCTAAAATATTTTCAGTATGTCTTTAAAGCAAAACTTGTGCTGATTTTGCACAGGAAGCAAATGAAATTTCTTAATTTCATTTAAAGTAAGCTATCGTATCACCTATTTAGTAAAGTAGCCAAAATCCTGATTGCTTTATATACAAAATAGAGGCTGTTGAGTATTCTGTAAATTAGATAATGAAATTGCCTATTGTATGAAGCAAGCTATTTTTTCCTTAATCAGTCTGCCTTACCTTATATATTTATAGGTATTGCATGAAAATCTAGATTGATATTCCTTAAAAATTATGTAAACAAAAGGGAACTTTTATTTATACTATCTAATCACTGAAAAAAAAAATACAAGCACTAAGTTATTGATCTGAGTATCTTCAATTTAGAAAATATGACCCTGAAAATTTACCAGTTAGCATCATTTATCCACATAAAACCATGACCTATACCAAAAACTATGGTAAATTAATTTGGTCATCTGAAAAATGGGGATGCTGCCTCTTTCTGACCCCATTCCCACATATCTTCTCTCTCCCACAGCCCACTTGTTGCCATAGTCCATTCCTAAGGCATATTACCATGAGGGAACAAGTGGTCAGGCAATACCATGTAAATGGTGGACACAGGAAGATTTTACAGAGAACATAAAGAAAAGCCAAGATGGTCAATGAGTTGCTTTGGGGCCCAGTGGGGTCCAGACTCAGAGTACTCAGTAGACCTAGCTGGTCTCTCTGAAAGACAGGTACAATAATGGAAATGAAGCAATATAAGTCTTTATTCCTCCAACAATCTTTATTTTGTTATTGCATGTCTCCTACACACTTAACACCACACCATAAAAAATAACTTCTCTGTTCCATAAATGAATGTGTTAGTCTTGGTTCATATTTTTCCCAGAGATTTATGCAATGGAGAGTGTATCAATTTTTGGAGAGCTCTGTGTTTAAACTTGCTTGGAGACTGGGGATGAGATGGAGTGGTAAATTAGATAGTCTCCATGGCCTGAATTACAATAATTTTCTTAAAATTTGTATAAGTTATATACAGGCAGAAAAATAGTTTGTCAGTTTTAAGCCTCAAAGACCAAGATCTTCAGTAGTTTACATTCATCAACTCATTTAAACCCATCACAACCTATGAAATAAGTACTTCTTTTATCTACATTTTTGTAATGAGACAACTGAGTCCCAGAATATCAAGTGCCAGAATGCAAATCCATGCTGTCTCACTTCTACATACTAAATATACACCTAAAATAACAATAGTTACAACAGCTAGCATTTATTGAGTTCTCACTATGCCTGAGAGACTTTGAAATACATCAAATGGATTGATTCATTTAATCCTTAAAACAATCTTTTGAGGTAGGTGTTAATACTATTTTACTTTTACTTATTAAAAAAACTGCAACAGAAATGTCAAGTATCACATCTAGTGCCACATATCTATGAAATAACAAAGATGGAAGAAAACACAGGCATTCCTTCTTTATTGTGCAGCTTGGAAACATTGTTTATTTAATATAGTTTTGAATTAGAGTAAGGACCACCCACGCATTTTTTCCCCCAAATTATCTTGGTTATTGTAACATTCTTATTCCTGTGTAGAAATTTGAAAATCACTTGAAATATATATATTTTAAGCCTTTAAAGTTAGTGAAGATTCACCACACTTTAGCAACTATAAATTCATTTTTTATTCAGTTCACATTAAGATTTTATAATCAGAAATATTACAGAATTAAAATATTAGTAACCAAGGTGTTCACTGTGTATCTTTATATTAAAAGCAATAACAGTAAAAAATACCTATGTAACAGTTTTGGAAATCATTAACAGAAGAAGCATCATCTCAGTGTTGGCAAAAGATGGTAAAGTAGCCTTATGTCAGTTTGAACTGTATGAGGTTGCCAAATTTGACCACTTTTGACCTACAAAAATAGCCTTGCCTATGTTTCAACCTATTACTATGAATAAGGATTATGCAAACGATGGAAGATATCTATAGATTTATATGCAGAACTTGCAACTCTATTCAAAGCTGAGATTAATTAAGCATTATTATATCTAAACAAATTTCTCTACCAGCTGATTAAACTTCAATATGTGTAGCTATAATGCTTTTAGCCAATGAATGCTCTGAAATTTACTGAACATGTGTTGCTCAGAATACAGAATATATAACCATCAGCATTTTACAATCTATAATAGGAAACACAAACTGCATTCATGAGAACTTCACTAACTGTGAACAGCTAGGTTTAATAAAGGTGTTCAGGGATAGGATTTATATAAGAATTTGCACAAAGCCCAATGACGGATTGATCCCACAGACCTCTTAAAGGTATATTGTATAACTAGTGCGTGTTTCTTTTCGGCATTGAACTGAAAAATCAGAAGTTATTATGGAGAGTAACAGGCAGTGGTAGTTATATTTCACATAGCTTCCATAACTATCCAACACATGACATATATTTCCTTTAATTAAAGCATGGTAGAATGCAGGAATTTGGTAATCTGTCTCATAATGCTCATAAGCTTAGTAGTAATAAACTTTGCTAAATACTAAGTTTGAGAAAATGCTGTGCAGGCAGATGGTGACTGTGAGCCTCAAGTCTCTCCCAGAGCTGCAAACAGTACCATCTGCTGCTCTGCTGATTTCTTTTATGTTCATTGGTATCAAATTTAACAGGGGATCACACTTTACATTTTAATTTTACACCCTGGCCACAATGGTGGGAGCTCTTATCTCCCTCAATGTATACTTATTCAAGTTAGTAAGGAATTTTTCTTCCTTAAAAAAACCCAAAAAACAGAGACTACCACTTTTCCATTCATGATGGAGTAATGGAACTGGATTTAACCTCTGTTTAAAACAAACTAAAGCATCACATCAAATATATGAACAACACTTTTCCAGACACTGGACAAGAGTTTCCAGGCCAAAGCACATAGAGGAAAAGCCTCGATGAAGCTCAGCAGACTTCCTGAGTTAAGGATCAAGACCTGGGAGTCTGGGAAAACAAGAAAGGTAGAGATCACACGCAAAATTATTAGAAAGGAGAGAGCAATACAGCCTGATAATTCTGGGTATCTACAAAGCAATTGACTCAGTATTCAGCAGAGTACTGATCAGCAAACTTGAGTGAAGAAACACTAGAAGCCTGGGAAAGACCCATCAGAAAAGATTTAAGGTAACAATACTTGTACTTACATTGGGCTAGGAATAATACCTGTCTGTTCCCACAAGTCAGACTGGAATACTGTATGATTCATATGGCTTTGGTTAGGTTACACAGAAGTATGTTATAACAGATATTAAAAGTGAGACAAAAGGATCAAATTGTTTCCAAATAACTACTTTCCAGATGAAAGCTCAAGAATATTAATAGGAATAAAAAGATATCCAGAATTCAAATAGGTAAAGCTCATAATGTCTGCTATATAAACAAAAATTAGCAGGAATACAAAGAAGTGGGATAATAGGAGAAAGTCCAATCAATTGAATCTGGCACAGATATTTAAATTAGCAGATAAGAACATTGAAACAGTTATTAAGCCAATTCCTATATGTTGAAAAAGTTAAGCAGATGCAGGATTTTCAAAGAGCAAATCTTCTCCCCATAGCAATTTTAAAACTACAAAATTGATGAAACTAATCATTGGACACTCTGAAAATCAAGCAAGGTATACAACAATATGAGAAGTATTTGTGTTTGTAAACCTGCCAAACTTAAAGTAAGAACAGTGAGAATCTGCATCATTCTTGTTTAAAGCTGCACCCAAATTTTCCCCAGTATGACAGAATAAAGGATTACCACACTTCTAGGATTACCACACTAGAAGAACACTAGCATCTTCTCTGCAAAGGTTTAAGGAGACTCACTGCATTTGTACCATTGGATGATATTCATGCTCAGTGGCATTGTCAGTGGATCAATAGAAATTATGTAATCTAATATGCATATCAGAACGGGAAAAAGAGATTTAAAATGATCAGAGACTCAGAGATCTGTACAATACCAACAAGTACACCACCATATATGTAGCTGGAACAAAGAAGGAGAGGAGCAAAAATATTAGGAAAAATATTTAAAGAAATAATGGCTAAAAAATTCCCAAATTGGATGAAAAGTATTTATCCACACATCCAAGAAGCTAAAGGAAGGAAGGGAGGAAGGGAGGGAGGAAGGGAGAGAGGGAAAAGGTAGAATTAAGTACCAAGATATCTTCTCATGGATATATTGGGTTGGCCAAAAAGTTCATTTGGGTTTTTCCAAAAAGGCGTAGAAAAAAATTGAAATCCTTAAGAGAAAACCAAATTAATCATGTTCAAAGAACCCACAGTAAGATTAACATCTGACTTCTCATCACAAACAAGGAGGCCAGAAATGAATGTCTGCCACTTTTCCATTGAAAGTAGTGTAAGACTAAATTGAAAGTAGTGTAAGACCAAAAAAAAAAAGTCAACCAAGAATTCTGTATCTAGCCAAACTAGCCTTCAAAAGAGAAGGAGGAATAAAGATATTTCCAAGATAAAAAAAGAATAAGGGAGTCCATTGCTGGCAGACCCATTTTACCAGAATTAATAACGGAATTCCTTCAGACTGACACCAGATGTCAGAAATGACACCAGATGGTTATTCAACTCTTCAGGAAAAAATAGAGAACACTGTAAGTGCTGTATATGTCACCTTAATTTAAAAGACTCAATAGACATATATATTTCTCATTTAGTCTCTTTACTTCTTTAATTGACACAAGATTGTACGAAGCAATATTATAACACTGTTATTTGGATTCTAATGACAATGATAGCATAAAGGATGTGGGAGGAAATTGAGCTAAAGTTGAGCAAATTTGCTATAATTTACCAGAAATAAATAATTATTAATCTGCCATAGTTTGTGGTAAGATGTGCCTATAATGTCATATCTAAAAAAAAAAAAGTGTAGTAAAAATAAAATCTGGAAAAAAATGACTTTAAGATAGAATTTTATTAGAAACAAAAAGGGGCATTTTATAATGATAAAGGGGTCAATACCTCAAGAACATAAAACAGTTATAAATGCATATTCACCTAAAATCAGAGCCCCAAAACACAGAAAGGAAACCTGACAAAAAAAGAATGAGGAAAAGGCAATTTAACAACTATAATTGGAAGTTTCAGTGTCCTGCCCTCAATAATTTATAGAAAAACTAGACAAGAGAATTAGTAGATGTATAGAATACTTGAAAAAAATTTTTTTTTTTTTTGCGATACGCGGGCCTCTCACCGCTGTGGCCTCTCCCGTTGCGGAGCACAGGCTCCGGACACACAGGCTCAGCGGCCATGGCTCACGGGCCCAGCCGCTCCGCGGCATGTGGGATCTTCCCGGACCTGGGCACGAACCCGTGTCCCCTGCATCGGCAGGCAGACTCTCAACCACTGCGCCACCAGGGAAGCCCTTGAAAAATATTTTAACTAACTTCACATAAATGATATGTAGAATACTTCACTGAAGAGCACAATAAACATTTTTTTCAAATATGCATGAAATATATACTAGGCCATATGACAAGATAAATTAAGATTGACGTTATATAAAGTAAGTTTTCAACCTACAATGGAATTAAATTAGAAATTAACAAGATAAAGAAATCTTTAAAATCCCCCAAATATTTGGAAATTAAACAGCATATTCTAAGTAATCTATGATTCAAATAAGATATAATAAGAGAAATTAGAAAATATTCTGATTAAAAAAATAACATATCAAAATTTATAGGAAGCAGCTAAAGCAGTGATTAGAAGAAAATGTGTAACTTTAAATGTATTTACCAGAAATGAAGAAAATTTTCAGATAAATAACCTTGCCTTGTATGTTAATAAATTAAAATAATAAGAATAAATTAAACTCAAAGCAAGCAGGGGAGAGAAAAGAAAAATTATAGGAGACATCAGGGAAATATAAAACAGAAAATTAGAGAAAATCAATGAAAACAAAAGTTTATTCCTTTAAATATCAATAAAGCTGACAAATACTTATCTAGGTTAAGCAAGAATGAAACAGATAAGACACAAATTATCAAAATCAAAAATGAAAGAGAATACATTATAACAGACCCTATAATTTAAGGGATTATTATGAATAATTTTTGGCATCATATTGGACAACTTAAATGAAATAGGCAAATTCCTCCAGTGACACCAGTATCAAAACTTATTCTAGAAGAAAAAAATTAAAATGTACCTAAAATAAGTGAAGACATTGAATTACTTATTAAAAATATTCCCACATAAGGAGTACAGTACAGATGACTTACTGGTGAATTCTATCAAATATATAAAAAGGAAATAATACCAAGTCTTTAGCAAACTCTTTCAGATTATAGAGACCAGCATTATACTGATATGAAAGTCAGACAAAGACATTACAAGAAAACTATAGACCAATAGTTCATATGAACATAAATACAAAAGTGCTAAAATATTAGAACTGAAATCTGGCAAAATTTAAAATGGTTTTATGCCACAACCAAGTGAAATTTATGCCAGAAATATGAGTTGGGATTAACATTAGAAAATTAACATAGTACACACTATTAATAGATGACAAAAAATACTCATTTCAATTGGTATAATGCAATTAATGACTTTTAGTTAATGTCAAATTGCAAATGCATTTGACAAAACTCAACACTCACAGTAAAAACTCTCAACAAAAGTAAGAAGGAAATTTCATATATCTCATAAAGGGAAGCTAAGAAAAACCCACATCTAACATCATAATTAAGAATGAAAGACTGAATTTCTTCTTCCTAGGATCCAGAACAGGGCAAGGATATCTACTTGCACTACTTCTATTGAACATTGTACTAAAAATTCTAGCTACTTCAACAAAGAAAAAATTTAAAAGGTACTAAAGCTGTCCATGATGGAAAGGGAGAAAGAAAAAATCTCTTTATTTGCAGATGACATAGCTTTTATATAGCAAATTCTAAGAAATACATACTAAAACTGCTGTAACTAATACACAGCTTTAGCAAGTCCATAGGACACAAGATCAAGATACAAAAATCAATTAAATTTCTGTATGCTAACAATAAAGCACCTAAAAAAGAAATGAAGAAAACAGTTCCATTTACAATAACATCAAAATATAAAGTACTTAGCAAATTTAACCAAAAATAGATCAAGATTTGTACACTGAAAAATACACTAAGAGAAATTAAAGATATAAATTAACAGAGACTTTTCATGTTCAAAAGGTGGAAGAAACAATATTGTCAGGAAGGCAATTTATTCCAAATTTATTTACAAATGCAATGCAATTGTTATCAAAATTCCCAGAGTATTATAGAATTCAAAAAGCTGATTCTAAAATGTATTGGAAATTCAACACACCAAGAATAGCCAAAACAATTCTTCAAAAACAGTAAAGTTGGAGGATTTATACTACATGATTTCAAAACTCACTGTAAAGCCACAGTAATAAGTACAGTGTGGTATTCGTGCAAATATATGCATGTAAGTCAATGTAACAGAATTACGAGTACTTATCAATTATCCCACTTTCAATATGTGCAGCTAATTGTATGTCCATTTTACTTCAATGAAGCGTTAAAATACAAAGCCCAGGCTTCCCTGGTGGCGCAGTGGTTGGGAGTCCGCCTGCCGATGCAGGGGACGCGGGTTCGTGCCCCGGTCCGGGAAGATCCCACATGCCACGGAGCGGCTGGGCCCGTGAGCCATGGCCACTGAGCCTGCGTATCGGGAGCCTGTGCTCCACAATGGGAGAGGCCACAACAGTGAGAGGCCTATGTACTGCAAAAAAGAAAAAATAAGTACAAAGCCCAGCTAGAGTGTCATACTGTACACCAAAGTATATACTTTGAAAGGTGGGATATGATGTGGATTTTATTCATAACATTCTTAGTTGCTGCATGTGTATTCTTAAGGGATTTGTTTTCACTCAGGAACACACATGCTAATTAGGGATCCATTTTATTTTTCAGATAAAATTGAGAAAAGTCTTACTTCAAAGCCTAATCCAATATTTCTAGAAAATGTAAAAAGTTTTTGGCCAGCAGTGACTGGAAGCATGTTAGAAAGGAAAACTGGCTTTACTTTCTTGCCAATTTTTCACTTTTATTTGGTAAAGTAGAAGGAAGACATGATATTAAATGTGTAGTTTGAGGGATAAGACAATATGGGAATATGTTTATTTAAAGTGAAATTTTAAGAAGGTCATCTTCATGTACTATGAAATTTGGTATGAAATGAAAGAAAGATTAAATGTGTTTAGTAGAACATTGCTTCAAGTAATTAGAAATCTGTGTTCCTTGGCGGTCTAATAACTATCTACTTTTGAGCAAAAGCACTTCACTAGATTGTTTCCTCGTACATAAAATGAGGAATTTTATCAGATAATGGCAAGAAATATTGTCTATCTGTAAAATACTATGTTTCTAGAAAGTATGCTGCATTTCTATCCCTCTTGTTAATGAAATTTTTTTAGATGAGCAAGGTTTTACTTTTCCATTTTTATTGAATTATTTCTCTGGACTTTGTTTAAGCAATTTATTTCATATTTTAAAGGTATTTTTTGGATGACTAAAGAATCAGGGTGTAAAAGTTGTCAAAAAAACACTTTATTTAAACAAACATAGAAAAACCGTTTAAGAACATGAGATACCAGTCTAAAGGAACTTTAACATGTTAATTGTAAAGAAAAAAAAAGAACACAATATCCCCACCTGGACAAAATTACTTTGTTTTTATTTATGTATTTTTTAAATTTTTAATTTTTTGCATTTCCCTGTTAACTAATGACACTGAACAGTTTTTCATGTACTTATGACTCATACATATACCATCTTCTGGAAAGTATCTGTTCAAGTGTTTGCCCATTTTTATATTTATGGGGATCTTTTTAATTTTAATTTAATTTAATTTATTTTTTTATACAGCAGGTTCTTACAGTCATCCATTTTATACACATCAGTATATACATGTTAATCCCAGTCTCTCAATTCATCACACTACCGCCACCACCCCACGCCGCTTTCCCCCCTTGGTGTCCAAACGTTTGTTTTCTACTTCT
Source organism: Phocoena phocoena (assembly GCF_963924675.1). Classification (NCBI taxonomy): domain Eukaryota; kingdom Metazoa; phylum Chordata; class Mammalia; order Artiodactyla; family Phocoenidae; genus Phocoena; species Phocoena phocoena. The sequence goes on along the minus strand of NC_089224.1, from coordinate 42,111,732 downwards.
GTGTCACAATTTCTGCCCTGCAAACCGGTTCATCTGTACTATTTTCTAGGTTCCACATATATGCGTTAATATATGATATTTGTTTTTCGCTTTCTGACTTACTTCACGCTGTATGACAGTCTCTAGAGGAATCCACGTCTCTACATGTGACCCAATTTCATTCCTTTTTATAGCTGAGTAATATTCCATTGTATATTGTACCACATCTTCTTTATCCATTTGTCTGTTGATGGCCATTTAGGTTGCTTCCATGACCTGGCTATTGTAAAGAGTGCTGCAATGAGCATTGGGGTGCATGTGTCTTTTTGAATTATGGTTTTCTCTGGGTATATGCCCAGTAGTGGGATTGCTGGGTCATATGGTAATTCTATTTTTAGTTTTTTAAGGAACCTCCATACTGTTCTCCATAGTGGCTGTATCAATTTACATTCCCACCAACAGTGCAAGAGGGTCCCCTTTTCTCCACACCCTCTCCAGCATTTGTTGTTTGTAGATTTTCTGATGATGCCCATTCTAACTGGTGTGAGTTGACACCTCATTGTAGTTTTGATTTGCATTTCTCTAATAATTAGTGATGTTGAGCAGCTTTTTCATGTGCTTCTTGCCTTCTGTATGTCTTCTTTAGAGAAATGTTTATTTAGGTCTTCTGCCCATTTTTGGATTGGGTTGTTTGTTTCTTTAACATTGAGCTGCATGAGCTGTTTATATATTTTGGAGATTAATCCTTTGTCCGTTGATTCATTTGCAAATATTTTCTCCCATTCTGAGGGTTGTCTTTTCATCTTGTTAATGGTTTCCTTTGCTCTGCAAAAGCTTTTAAGTTTCATTCGGTCCCATTTGTTTATTTTTGTTTTTATTTCCATTACTCTAGCAGGTGGATCAAAAAAGATCTTGCTGTGATTTATGTCAAAGAGTGTTCTTCCTGTGTTTTCTTCTAAGAGTTTTATAGTGTCTGGTCTTAAATTTAGGTCTCAAATCCATTTTGAGTTTATTATTGTATATGGTGTTAGGGAGTGTTCTAATTTCATTCTTTTACATGTAGCTGTCCAGTTTTCCCAGCACCACTTACTGAAGAGACTGTCTTTTCTCCATTATATGTCCTTGCCTCCTTTATCATAGATTAGTTGACAACAGGTGCGTGGGTTTATCTCTGGACTTTCTATCCTGTTCCATTGATCCATATTTCTGTATTTGTGCCAGTACCATATTGTCTTGATTACTGTAGCTTTGTAGTATAGTCTAAAGTCAGGGAGTCTGATTCCTCCAGCTCCATTTTTTTCCCTCAAGACTGCTTTGGCTATTCAGGGTCTTTTATGTCTCCATACAAATTTTAAGACTTTTTGTTCTAGTTCCATAAAAAATGTCATTGGTAATTTGATAGTGATTGCATTGAATCTGTAGATTGCTTTGGGTAGTATAGTCATTTTCACAATATTGATTCTTCCAATCCAAGAACATGGTATATCTCTCCATCTGTTGGTATCATCTTTAATTTCTTTCATCAGTATCTTATAGTTTTCTGCATATAGGTCTTTTGTCTCCCTAGGTAGGTTTATTCCTAGGTATTTTATTCTTTTTGTTGCAATGGCAAATGGGAGTGTTTCCTTAATTTCTCTTTCAGATTTTTCATCATTAGTGTATAGGAATGCAAGAGATTTCTGTGCATTAATTTTGTATCCTGCAACTTTACCAAATTGATTGATTACCTCTAGTAGTTTTCTGGTGGCATCTTTAGGATTCTCTATGTGTAGTATCATGTCATCTGCAAACAGTGACAGTTTTACTTCTTCTTTTGCAATTTGTATTCCTTTTATTTCTTTTTCTTCTCTGATTGCCATTCCTAGACTTCCAAAACTATGTTGAATAATAGTGGTGAGAGTGGACATCCTTGCCTTGTTCCCGATCTTAGAGGAAATGCTTTCAGGTTTTCACCATTGAGAATGATATTTGCTGTGCATTTGTCATATATGGCCTTTATTATGTTGAAGTAGGTTCCCTCTATGCCCACTTTCTGTAGAGTTTTTTATCATAAATAGGTGTTGAATTTTGTCAAAAGCTTTTTCTGCATCTATTGAGATGATCATAAGGTTTTTATTCTTCATTATGTTAATATGGTGTATCACATTGATTGATTTGTGTATATTGAAGAATCCTTGCATCTCTGGGATAAATCCCACGTGATCATGGTGTATGATCCTTTTAATGTGTTGTTAGATTCTGTTTGCTAGTATTTTGTTGAGGATTTTTGCATCTATATTCATCAGTGATATTGGTCTGTAATTTTCTTTCTTTGTAGTATCTTTGTGTCTTTTGGTATCAGGGTGAAGGTGGCCTAATGGAGTTAGTTTGGGAGTTTTCCTTCCTCTACAATTTTTTGGAAGAGTTTGAGAAGGGTGGGTTTTAGCTCTTCTCTAATTGTTTGATAGAATTCACCTGTGAAGCCATCCGGTCCTGGACTTTTGTTTGTTGGAAGATTATTAATGGCAGTTTCAGTTTCATTACTTGTGATTGGTCTGTTCATATTTCCTATTTCTTTCTGGTTCAGTCTAGGAAGGTTATACCTTTCTAAGAATTTGTCCATTTCTTCCAGGTTGTCCAATTTATTGGCATAGAGTTGCTTGTAGTAGTCTCTTAGGATGCTTTGTATTTTTGCCATGTCTGTTGTAACTTCTCCTTTTTCATTTCTAATTTAATTGATTTGAGTCCTTTTCCTCTTTTTCTTGATGAGTGTGGCTAATGGTTTATCAATAACTTCTCAAAGAACCAGCCTTTAGTTTTATTGATCTTTGCCGTTGTTTTCTTTGTTTCTATTTCATTTATTTCTGCTCTGATTTTTATGATTTCTTTCCTTCTGCTAACTTTGGGTTTTGTTTGTTCTTCTTTCTCAAGTTCCTTTAGGTGTAAGTTTAGATTATTTATTTGAGATTTTTCATGTTTCTTAAGGTAGGCTTGTATAGCTATAAACTTCCCTCTTAGAACTGCTTTTGCTGCATCCCATAGGTATTGGATCGTCGTTTTTTCATTGTCATTTGTCCCTAGGTATTTTTTGATTTCCTGTTTGATTTCTTCAGTGATCTCTTGGTTATTTAGTAACATATTGTTTAGCCTCCATGTGTTTGTGTTTTTTGCATTTTTTTCCCCTGTAATTGATTACTAATCTCATAGCACTGTGGTCAGAAAAGATGCTTGATATGATTTCAATTTTCTTAAATTTACTGTGGCTTGATTTGTGACCCAAGATGTGATCTATCCTGGAGAATGTTCCATGTGTACTTGAGAAGAAAGTGTAATTTGCTGTTTTTGCGTGGAATGTCCTATAAATATCCATGAAATCTATCTGGTCTATTTTGTCATTTAAAGCTTGTGTTTCCCTATTAATTTTTGGTTGGATGTTCTGTCCATTGGTGTAAGTGAGGTGTTAAATTTCCCCTCTATTATTGTGTTACTGTCGATTTCCTCTTTTATAGCCGTTAGCAGTTGCCTTATGTACTGAGGTGCTCCTATGTTGGGTGCATATATATTTATAATTGTTACATCTTCTTCTTGGATTGATCCCTTGATCATTATATAGTGTCCTTCCTTGTCTCTTGTAACATTCTTTATTTTAAAGTCTATTTTATCTGATATGTGTATTGCTACTCCAGCTTTCTGTTGATTTCAATTTGCATGGAATATCTATATCCATCCCCTCACTTTCAGTCTGTATGTGTCCCTAGGTCTGAAGTGTGTTTCTTGTAGACAGCATATATATGGGTCATTTTTTTGTATCCATTCAGGAAGCCTGTGGCTTTTCGTTGGAGCATTTAATCCATTTATGTTTAAGGTAATTATCGATATGTATGTTCCTATTACCATTTTCTTAATTGTTTTGGGTTTGTTTTTGTAGGTCCTTTAATTCTCTTGTGTTTCCCAGTTAGAGAAGTTCCTTTAGCATTTGTTGTAGAGCTGGTTTGGTGGTGCTGAATTCTCTTAGCTTTTGCTTGTATGTAAAGCTTTTGATTTCTCCGTCGAATCTGAATGAGATCCTTGCTGGGTAGAGTAATCTTGGTTATAGGTTCTTCCCTTTCATCACTTTAAGTATATCATGCCACTCCCTTCTGGCTTGTAGACTTTCTGCTGAGAACTCAGTTGTTAACCTTATGGGAGTTCCCTTGTGTTTTATTTGTCATTTTTCCCTTGCTGCTGTCAATAATTTTTCTTTGTCTTTAATTTTTGCCAATTTGATTACTATGTGTCTTGGCATGTTTCTCCTTGGGTTTATCCTGTATGGGACTCTCTGCACTTCCTGGACTTGGGTGGCTATTTCCTTTCCCATGTTAGGGAAGTTTTCGACTATAATCTCTTCAGAAATTTCTCTGGTCCTTTCTCTCTCTCTTCTCCTTCTGGGACCCCTATAATGCAAATGTTGTTGTGTTTAATATTGTCCCAGAGGTCTCTTATGCTGTCTTCATTTCTTTTCATTCTTTTTTCTTTATTCTGTTCTGCAGCAGTGAATTCCACCATTCTGTCTTCCAGGTCATTTATCCATTCTTCTGTGTCAGTTATTCTGCTATTGATTCCTTCTAGTGTATTTTTCATTTCGCTTATTGTACTGTTCATCTCTGTTTGCTTGTTCTTTAATTCTTCTAGGTCTTTGTTAAATGTTTCTTGCATCTTCTCAATCTTTGCCTCCAGTCTTTTTCCGAGGTCCTGGATCATCTTCACTATCATTATTCTGAATTCTTTTTCTGGAAGATTGCCTGTCTCCACTTCATTTAGTTGTTTTTCTGTGGTTTTGTCTTGTTCCTTCATCTGGTACATAGCCCTCTGCCTTTTCATGTTGTCTATCTTTCTGTGAATGTAGTTTTTGTTCCACAGGCTGCAGGATTGTAGTTCTTCTTGCTTCTCAAAGTTTGTATTTAAAACAAATAACTCTCAAAATGAATAGTTTTCTTAATTATCTTTAATACAAAATGATGTAGACTATAGTGACCTGATTTTGGTTATAAATATTTTCATGAGTATTTTGGGGGAAAGGTTTTAATGGAGTTTATATTATTTATATTTTTTGTAATCCAGTTTTTCTAATGATACCTATAATATATTGAATAAATATTCTTGTGTTGACAATTGAATCACCTTGCTTTCTTATATCATGGCAATGTTATTCTAAGCAGAAAATCTTTCCATGGAATTCTACCCTCAACTTAATCTCAACTGGAATCAGATAAATTTCACTAGATGTATAGTGTAAAAAAATCCTTTCTCTCTCTCTCATTTGAAGTACTGTGATAGTACACTAGACTAGTGTGACAGTTAGGGTGGTTGAAGCCCATATAATCTTCCCATGAACATATACTATATAGTCTGTTCTCAGTAGGGTTTGAGCTATCTGGAATGCCACAAAATAGGATTGCGATCTTTGATTTTGTTGTGATGTTAAATACATTTTCTCTATCCTGTTGCTTAATGTCCAGTGTGTCTGAATAAGAGAAGCAATGTTTTCTCAAGATTTTATTTTCAAGCACTTCCATTTTGGGGGACTATTTTTAAACACTATCACGCAATATGTTTCTGAGATATTACCATTTTGAACTTTCACAGTATGCTGTTATTCTTACACAGTGTAAAATTTTTTCAACACAGCAAGAGTAAACATGTTTAATTGATGCAAAATATCAAGTAGAATTCTGTCACATTTTTCTTAAAATTATTTTCACAGTAGATATTTTATACAGGATATTTCAAAAGTAAAGAAGGTAGAGAAGCGCATACAGCTCACTTCTTTCCAGCAACCCAAGTAAATTAAGATCATGATATTTGAAGAGAGCTATGACATTTGAGGGTCTCATTTTATTTTATATTTAACTGAGCATGGAGAAATTTTTTAATATGTGTAAACAAACATTTTATCACACTTCTGATATTTTTTATTATTCAGCTGCCTTACATAAAAGAGAGTTTATTCCTTTCTGATATCTGGGGCATTGTGTAGTCAAACTGTTAGTCTTGCCAATGTGATATGTTGTCCTTGTAAATATTCCAACTGCTTGTGTTAGTATATTTCAATTTCGTTTGTCATTATCAATTTCCTTTATATTTGGGAATATTAATATATGTAAGAATTTGAAGTTAACACCTCATAAATAATGATTCAGTGCTGTTGTCTCTTACCCAATGGAGATAGACAACTTTTGCATATTTGTCCACTCCAAGGAATCCTTTCTATTTCATAATTGTCACTCATCCTCAAAATCTGTGTTTCTCTACCAAGTCTGCTATACTTGTCCCAACATCACTGACCACAGAAGTTTGGATAAGGGAAGGACAGCTGAGCCAATCAGACACTCCCTGAAAGAAATTTGAAATTGGATTTGAAATGATAGATATAGGATCATGTAAACTTTAGAGTGGAGAACCAGTTGTGAGAATAGAGGAAATAACCTGTGTACGAAGAATGAATCAGACATGAAAGAGACATGTAGCACCTGACAGAGGACTTAGTTCCCAGCATTTTTTTTTTTTTGCCTCAACCCTTCTGTGTCTTGACACTACTCTTTCTACTTGATTTCATAACCTAAACCTGTATCTTTATAAGGTAAAGTAATTTAAGGTCTTAAGCTCGTTTTAATGAAAAATAAAAATAAGAAGATGTACTGCTTACTGTTTACCAGACACTGTTCTAAAAACATATTCATATTAACTCATTTTAGCTTTGCAACCCCTAGAAGTAGGTATTATTACTGTCCTCACTTACAGATACTGAGGCATAGAGAGGTTATATAATCTCCCCATTACTTATGCCTCTTTTATATGACAGTTGAACAGAAAATTATGGAAAGTATAATAAAGAATTTGTTTTAGCACATTAAAAACCTTTGCCCATGCTCAATTAAACATAGACTTCCTAGACTTGCAGCTAGAAAGTCTAAAATAGGTTTCTTGATACTAAATAAATAAAACCAAGCAAAATAAAACAAACCAAACAAGTAAACAAAACAGGAACAATGTTAACCAAGGAACCTGGTGAAGACAGTTATAAGAAGCTAATGACACTCTGGTCCATACGAAGGCCAGAAACAAAGACACTTCCTTTGCAAGTTATTACTTTAAGCCATGAATTCTCAAAGGAGGTGGGTGATATTGCTCCCATTGAGAAGAAAATTGGTTCCTGGGGTGAAAAACTCTTTTTATGTTTAAGTCACAAGTATACATACAGTACATAAACATATATATATTGTATTTATGGTATCAAAATTACATGTGAGAGGCAATTAGAAAAACCGTCTGAAAAAGCTATTTAAGGGGGCGATAATGAAAAGATTAAGAAACACTGTTTTAAGTTATCCAAAGTTTTTCCTATGTATATATTGACCTCAGCTTCAACCATGACACAAACTATAAACTTTTTTCTTAGAATTTCCTAAGAATTTGTAGTTCTAGGATTTGGGATAAGCTTTTATCTACTCTGTTCAAGTTCAAAAGCATTATGCAAGCTGTTTTCTGAATTAAAGAGCTGCAAAAAATATTTATGTTTTCTGTTATTAAAAAGCATTTCAAAAATAGCACTTTTTTTTGTGCTCTCATTTGTTCAAAAATAGCTTTCCTTTTAAATGATGAAACTTGTCACTGGCTCATTTTTCCATGGGAACAGCTGCTTGTTGCATGTTTGAACATATTTGCTTAAGAAATACAAAATTATTAACATTCTAATCCTCTAACCTTTTAAGGAGAGCCAGCTGCGAGTATTCACAGCTAGACCATAGCCTTTGGTTTCAGCTTTGTGGAAACTTCTTCCCTTTATTTCTCAGAGAATATTACCTGAACAATTTGATTTTCTGAGTAGGAGCTATACCATACGTAAAGCAACCTAGCCCTAAGAACTAGGGAAAATATTAAAAAATATATTAATCTGGTTTTGCTAATAGTAAGAATTGTTAATTGCATTTTCATCTTATTTAAAAAAAAACTTACAGCACTTACTATGTGCTATAGTGCTAGGTACTGTTTTAAACACTTTAAAATATGTATTTTTTTAACTCAATTTTTTTATGTATATAATTTATTTTTGGCTGCATTGGGTCTTTGTTGCTGCACACGGGCTTTCTCTAGTTGCAGCAAGTGGGGGCTACTCATTGCGGTGCATGGGCTTCTCATTGCAGTGGCTTCTCTCGTTGTGGAGCACGGGCTCTAGGTGTGTGGGCTTCAGTAGTTGTGGCACGTGGGCTCAGTAGTTGTGGCTTGCAGGCTCTAGAGTGCAGGCTCAGTAGTTGTGGTGCATGGGCTTAGTTGCTCCGCGGCATGTGGGATCTTCCTGGACCAGGGCTCAAACCCGTGTCCCCTGCATTGGCAGGCAGATTCTTAACCACTGCACTACCAGTGAAGTCCCCACTTTAAAATAGTAATTAGCTTAATCTTCATGAAGTACGTACAATCGTTACCCTTGCTATTTTTATAATTTAAGAAATTGAGCCAAAGAGTGTTTAAGCAAATTGCCAAGGACCACACATCTGGCAAGCTCCAATGCCAAGATTCAAACAGAGGCCATCTGGCTCCAAATCCTGTGCTCATTATCATTAAACTGCAATATTCGAAGCACCTAATTAATTACTTTACTTATATTTTCTTATTTATCCTCGCAGCAACCTAAAGAGGTAGCATGGTTATTACTTCCACCTTGATGGATGGAGACCATAAAGAAGACAGAGTTTGAGCACCTGGCCCCAAACCCCAATACTGTTAAGAGGTGAGTAGCAGATTTGAACCCAGATTGTTTCTGACTCCAGAGCCCGTATGCTGTACTGGCACAGGACTGCATACCAATTTCTTCGCAACATGTCAAGGTAATATGTATCATTTATGGAGAATCACCGCACTGGCTTATTTATATCACTCTATAGTTTGGCATAAATCAATCCAGTAGTCAACAGCTAAAGGTTTCTTTCTCACCTGTAATAGCATTTTTGCCCAAGAGAATAATTGCTCAATCAAACTTGTTGAGGTTCTAGCCATGGAGTTCCTTTTTTATTTACAGGAATTGAAGATATCTGGGAGACAGTCTATCTATAGTTTTGAACTATTACTGAAGTAGCCTTTTAATGTGACCTTGTAGATTCCTACCCAAATGATGATCATTCACATCTTTCCCATGTTCTAGGTATAATGGGACCTAACCTAGCATGTTTACCATGTCTTGAGTTCAGATATGAAGAAGGCTGCCATCTACAAATATATGTACTATCTTGTTATCAAAGAAAGTGTTTTGTCTCAGTCCCCAAGTGATATTCATACAGTAGTAATCATAAGTTATGCCATACCATGCTTTATATTGTATTGAGTAGTTCACTTAAAACCTCACATCACAATCCAGTTATGTTGGCAGGGCAGATATTTTATTACCCATTTTATAGATGATAAAAATGATGTCCACATGCTCCAGTGATGTCTACTCAAGGTAAAGTTAGAGGTGGGACCTGTTAGCCATTGTGTGGATTCTATTAAATATATATTTGGTGGAAAAGCCAAGGCAAGGATGCTGCTTCCCATTGAGAAGGTAGGTAAGTTATTGTTTTTCTGTTACCCAGTGTAGACCCAGATAACATTGATATCTACAGTACAACAACTGTGTAAAACATTTAAAAACTGAAAAGTGAATTGGTATGTTGTTTTGTGCACAGATTAATAGGTTCAAAATAGTTCATATACTCTATGTGTATCCCTTACACCCCCTCTCTGACCCACCCTTGCCATTACTCATTCCCCAGATTTGTGGTCACTGGAGTACCTGTATGCCTTCACATACACATATGAGGACTTCTGGAAGTTTTACCCCTTCTTATGTGCTATCATTTGACTCACCTAGCCTCATAGTTATAGAGAAACACTGTGCTATGCAGATATCACTATTCACTTTCTAACACTAAGAAAGGAATTGCCATAGAGAAATAAAACTATGAGGTATTCTACAGAAGCAGGAGTATTTGACTTTAGTTATATCAATGAATTAATTATAAAGTCTTATCTCTAATTTATTCCTATTCTTTTTATCCTCATAGAATGTTAAAATGAAGAGTCTATACATTCAATATAGTAAATACCTTCTTTTCTGGAAGGTCACTGAGATCCAACTGGGGCCCAAGACAGTAACAAGGAAATAGTTTCTCAGGTCTGGATCCAATCTCAGCTTTAAGCCAGGATTAGAAAATGATTTTAATTTTATATCATCACCTAAAATCATCTAGAACTGACTTTTAAAGTGCTCTGTCACCATAGCCTAGCTTATTAAGAAATAATGGTGTTAGTGAATACTAAACTATTTCATAGTTTTGTATGAGAAAATAAATAACCCTTATTCCAAAAAATACAAGCTATACTTTAAGGGAACAAATTTCAAGTGGATCCTTGAGAATTCCACATGTCTCCATTTAGCTCACTTGGGTAATACAGATACCAGCAGTGGGCCACATACATTGAATGTGCATTTAAGTGGCACATCCATTTTGTCTAGAAATAATTATCTAATTAAATGTACTTAATGATTACCTAGGGTAAATTCCTTAGTATGCCCTTAGAATTTATGACTCGGTACCAGGGAACCATTGTTATCCAATGATAAAACATCAAGAAAGAAAAACTTTAACGTTTTTCTAGGGAATCTAAGAATGATAGTGAGCAGTTGAATTAACTACAAAATTTGGTTCATAAAAATCATGCCAAATACATTTCTTTAAGAAATTATCCTGGAAAGGATAATTACTTCAGAGTAAATAAAAAAATAGAGAATTAAATTCAAATATTTATATACATATTTATTTAGCTAAAATGTATTATATTTTAATTTTATAGCTTTGATTAACAATTAAATGAAGACTCATTGACCCCATATGCAGTCCAAGAATGAGAATATCATTTATAACTTGGGTCATGATTCTATTCTCCTGTGCTATCTGCTTGTTTCCCCTCTAGAGGGAACAAGTATATTGTATTGTGTATTTTTACTTTCTTTTTTTGTTGTTCTTGTTTTTGTTTTAATTTTAGCATGCATATATGTTAGCATAAGCAATATAATTTGGGATGTTTTCTGTTTGAAAACTTTACAAAAATGATTTCAAATTATGTAGTTTTCTGGCACTTCAGTTTTCTCTCAATATTATATTTCAATGTTTTCTTTGTCTTGTGGTGTATAGCTGGAGTTCAGTCATTTCATTCTTGTGCAGTAGTCTATTGTGACACATCACAATTTCCTTATCCATTTTCTTGTGGTAAGTTATTAGAATGTTTTTAGTTTTATTTTGTTTTTTAATGTGTAGTGCTGCTATACATATTTTTATCTTAATTTTTTTGTGTGTATGTAGAAATGTTGGATCAATCGATATGTATTTAATATTATAAGGTAATACTAAGATTTTCCCGAGAAATTGTACAATTCACCCCCAGTCAGTACATTCTCACTGATGTACATTCCTTTAATATCTGGTATTTTCAAACTTCGTAATTAGGGAATCTAGCAAATTTCTACATTTTTGAAGAGTAGTTTTAGTAGGTACACAATTCTAAGTTAACATTTACTTTTCACAACACCTTGGTAATGTTTTCCACTTTCTTTTGGTATCATTTGTTGATACCAAAAAAACTGTTGTCTTTCTAATTGTTGTTTATTTATGAATGACCTGGATTTTCTCTATGTCCACTTTTTTTTTTTTTTTTTTTTTTTTAAACATCTTTATTGGGGTATAATTGCTTTACAATGGTGTGTTAGTTTCTGCTTTACAACAAAGTGAATCAGCTATACATATACATATGTTCCCATATGTCTTCCCTCTTGCGTCTCCCTCCCTCCCACTCTCCCCATCCCACCCTTCCAGGCTGTCACAAAGCACCGAGCTAATATCCCTGTGCCTTGCGGCTGCTTCCCCCCAGCTATCTACCTTACTACGTTTGTTAGTGTGTATATGTCCATGACTCTCTCTCGCCCTGTCAAAACTCACCCTTCCCCCTCCCCATATCCTTAAGTCCGTTCTCCAGTAGGTCTGCGTCTTTATTCCTATCTTACCCCTAGGTTCTTCATGACATTTTTTTCCCTTAAATTCCATATATATGTGTTAGCATACGGTATTTGTCTTTTTCTTTCTGACTTACTTCACTCTGTATGACAGATTCTAGGTCTATCCATCTCATTACAAATAGCTCAATTTCATTTCTTTTTAAGGCTGAGTAATATTCCATTGTGTATATGTGCCACATCTTCTTTATCCATTCATCCGATGATGGGCGCTTAGGTTGTTTCCATGTCCTGGCTATTGTAAATAGAGCTGCAATGAACATTTTGGTACATGACTCTCTTTGAATTTTGGTTTTCTCAGGGTATATGCCAAGTAGTGGGATTGCTGGGTCATATGGTAATTCTATTTGTAGTTTTTTAAGGAACCTCCATACTGTTCTCCACAGTGGCTGAACCAATTCACATTCCCACCAGCAGTGCAAGAGTGTCCCCTTTTCTCCACACCCTCTCCAGCATTTATTGTTTCTTGATTTTTTGATGATGGCCATTCTGACTGGTGTGAGATGATATCTCATTGTAGTTTTGATTTGCATTTCTCTAATGATTAATGATGTTGAGCATTCTTTCATGTGTTTGTTGGCATTCTGTATATCTTCTTTGGAGAAATGTCTATTTAGGTCTTCTGCCCATTTTTGGATGGGGTTGTTTGTTTTTTTGTTATTGAGCTGCATGAGCTGCTTGTAAATTTTGGAGATTAATCCTTTGTCAGTTGCTTCATTTGCAAATGTTTTCTCCCATTCTGAGGGTTGTCTTTTGGTCTTGGTTATGGTTTCCTTTGCTGTGCAAAAGCTTTGAAGTTTCATTAGGTCCCATTTGTTTATTTTTGTTTTTATTTCCATTACTCTAGGAGGTGGGTCAGAAAGGATCTTGCTGTGATTTATGTCATAGAGTGTTCTTCCTATGTTTTCTTCTAAGAGTTTGATAGTTTCTGGCCTTACATTTAGGTCTTTAATCCATTTTGAGCTTATTTTTGTGTATGGTGTTAGGGAGTGATCTAATCTCATACTTTTACATGTACCTGTCCAGTTTTCCCAGCACCATTTATTGAAGAGGCTGTCCTTTCTCCACTGTACATTCCTGCCTCCTTTGTCAAAGATAAGGTGTCCATATGTGCGTGGGTTTATCTCTGGGCTTTCTATCCTGTTCCACTGATCTATCTTTCTGTTTTTGTGCCAGTACCATACTGTCTTGATTACTGTTGCTTTGTAATATAGTCTGAAGTCAGGGAGCCTTATTCCTCCAGCTTCTTTTTTCGTTCTAAAGATTGCTTTGGCTATTCGGGGTCTTTTGTGTTTCCATACAAATTGCGAAATTTTTTGTTCTAGTTCTGTGAAAAATGCCAGTGGTAGTTTGATAGGGATTGCATTGAATCTGTAGATTGCTTTGGGTAGTAGAGTCATTTTCACAATGTTGATTCTTCCCATCCAAGAACATGGTATATCTCTCCATCTATTTGTATCATCTTTAATTTCTTTCATCAGTGTCTTATAATTTTCTGCATACAGGTCTTTCGTATCCTTAGGTAGGTTTATTCCTAGATATTTTATTCTTTTTGTTGCAATGGTAAATGGGAGTGTTTTCTTGATTTCACTTTCAGATTTTTCATCATGAGTATATAGGAATGCCAGAGATTTCTGTGCATTAATTTTGTATCCTGCTACTTTACCAAATTCATTGATTAGCTCTAGTAGTTTTCTGGTAGCATCTTTAGGATTCTCTATGTATAGTATCATGTCATCTGCAAACAGTGACAGCTTTACTTCTTCTTTTCCGATGTGGATTCCTTTTATTTCCTTTTCTTCTCTGATTGCTGTGGCTAAAACTTCCAAAACTATGTTGAATAAGAGTGGTGAGAGTGGGCAACCTTGTCTTGTTCCTGATCTTAGTGGAAATGCTTTCAGTTTTTCACCATTGAGGATGATGTTGGCTGTGGGCTTGTCATATATGGCTTTTATTATGTTTAGGAAAGTTCCCTCTATGCCTACTTTCTGGAGGGTTTTGATCATAAATGGGTGTTGAATTTTGTCGAAAGCTTTCTCTGCATCTATTGAGATGATCATATGGTTTTTCTCCTTCAATTTGTTAATATGGTTTATCACATTGATAGATTTGCGTATATTGAAGAATCCTTGCATTCCTGGAATAAACCCCACTTGATCATGGTGTATGATCCTTTTAATGTGCTGTTGGATTCTGTTTGCTAGTATTTTGTTGAGGATTTTTGCATCTATGTTCATCAGTGATATTGGCCTGTAGTTTTCTTTCTTTGTGACATCCTTGTCTGGTTTTGGTATCAAGGTGATGGTGGCTTCGTAGAAGGAATTTGGGAGTGTTCCTCCCTCTGCTATATTTTGGAAGAGTTTGAGAAGGATAGGTGTTAGCTCTTCTCTAAACGTTTGATAGAATTCACCTGTGAAGCCATCTGGTCCTGGGCTTTTGTTTGTTGGAAGATTTTTAATCACAGTTTCAATTTCAGTGCTTGTGATTGGTCTGTTCATATTTTCTATTTCTTCCTGATTCAGTCTTGGCAGGTTGTGCATTTCTAAAAATTTGTCCATTTCTTCCAGATTGTCCATTTTATTGGCATAGAGTTGCTTGTAGTAATCTCTCATGATTTTTTTTATTTCTGCAGTGTCAGTTGTTACTTCTCCTTTTTCATTTCTAATTCTATTGATTTGAGTCTTCTCCCTTTTTTTCTTGATGAGTCTGGCTAGTGGTTTATCTATTTTGTTTATCTTCTCAAAGAACCAGCTTTTAGTTTTATTGATCTTTGCTATCGTTTCCTTCATTTCTTTTTCATTTATTTCTGATCTGATTTTTATGATTTCTTTCCTTCTGCTAGCTTTGGGGTTTTTTTGTTCTTCTTTCTCTAATTGCTTGAGGTGCAAGGTTACGTTGTTTATTCGAGATGTTTCCTGCTTCTTAAGGTGGGCTTGTATTGCTATAAACTTCCCCCTTAGAACTGCTTTTGCTGCATCCCATAGGTTTTGGGTCGTTGTGTCCCCATTGTCATTTGTTTCTAGGTATTTTTTTATTTCCTCTTTGATTTTTTCAGTGATCACTTCATTATTAAGTAGTGTATTGTTTAGCCTCCATGTGTTTGTATTTTTTACAGATCTTTTCCTGTAATTGATATCTAGTCTCATGGCGTTGTGGTCGGAAAAGATACTTGATACAATTTCAATTTTCTTAAATTTACCAAGGCTTGATTTGTGACCCAAGATATGATCTATCCTGGAGAATGTTCCATGAGCACTTGAGAAAAATGTGTATTCTGTTGTTTTTGGATGGAGTGTCCTATAAATATCAATTAAGTCCATCTTGTTTAATGTATCATTTAAAGCTTGTGTTTCCTTATTTATTTTCATTTTGGATGATCTGTCCATGGGTGAAAGTGGGGTGTTAAAGTCCCCTACTATGAATGTGTTACTGTTGATCTCCCCTTTTATGGTTGTTAGTATTTGCCTTATGTATTGAGGTGCTCTTATGTTGGGTGCATAAATATTTACAATTGTTATATCTTCTTTTTGGATCGATCCCTTGATCATTATGTAGTGTCCTTCTTTGTCCCTTTTAATAGTCCTTATTTTAAAGTCTATTTTGTCTGATATGAGAATTGCTACTCCAGCTTTCTTTTGGTTTCCATTTGCATGGAATATCTTTTTCCATCCCCTTACTTTCAGTCTGTATGTGTCTCTAGTTCTGAAGTGGGTCTCTTGTAGACAGCATATATAAGGGTCTTGTTTTTGTATCCATTCAGCCAATCTGTGTCTTTTGGTGGGAGCATTTAGTCCATTTACATTTAAGGTAATTATTGATATGTATGTTCCTATTTCCATTTTATATATTGTTTTGGGTTCGCTACTATAGGTCATTTCCTTCTCTTGTGTTTCGCGTCTAGAGAAGTTCCTTTAGCATTTGTTGTAAAGCTGGTTTGGTGGTGCTGAACTCTCTCAGCTTTTGCTTGTCTGTAAAGGTTTTAATTTCTCCATCAAATGTGAATGAGATCCTTGCTGGGTAGAGTAGTCTTGGTTTCAGGCTATTCTCCTTCATCACTTTCAGTATGTCCTGCCACTCCCTTCTGGCTTGTAGGGTTTCTGCTGAGAGATCAGCTGTTAACCTTATGGGGATTCCCTTGTGTGTTATTTGTTGTTTTTCCCTTGCTGCTTTTAATATGCTTTCTTTGTATTTAATTTTTGACAGTTTGATTAATATGTGTCTTGGCGTGTTTCTCCTTGTATTTATCCTGTATGGGACCCTCTGTGCTTCCTGGACTTGATTAACTATTTCCTTTCCCATATTAGGGAAGTTTTCAACTATAATCTCTTCAAATATTTTCTCAGTCCCTTTCTTTCTTTCTTCTTCTTCTGGAACCCCTATAATTCGAATGTTGGTGCGTTTCATGTTGTCCCAGAGGTCTCTGAGACTGTCCTCAGTTCTTTTCATTCTTTTTTCTTTATTCTGCTCTGCAGTAGTTATTTCCACTACTTTATCTTCCAGGTCACTTATCCGTTCTTCTGCCTCAGTTATTCTGCTATTGATCCTATCTAGAGTGATTTTAATTTCATTTATTGCATTGTTCATCGTTGCTTGTTTCATCTTTAGTTCTTGTAGGTCCTTGTTAACTGTTTCTTGCATTTTGTCCATTCTACTTCCAAGATTTCGGATCATCCTTACTATCATTATTCTGAATTCTTTTTCAGGTAGATTGCCTATTTCCTCTTCATTTGTTAGGTCTGGTGGGTTTTTATCTTGCTCCTTCATCTGCTGTGTGTTTTTCTGTCTTCTCATTTTGCTTATCTTACTGTGTTTGGGGTCTCCTTTTTGCAGGCTGCACGTTCGTAGTTCCCGTTGTTTTTGATGTCTGTCTCCAGTGGCTAAGGTTGTTTCAGTGGGTTGTGTAGGCTTCCTGGTGGAGGGGACTAGTGCCTGTGTTGTGCTGGATGAGGCTGGATCTTGTCTCTCTAGTGGGCAGGTTCACGTCTGGTGGTGTGTTTTGGGGTGTCTGTGGCCTTATTATGATTTTAGGCAGCCTCTCTGCTAATGGGTGGGGTTGTGTTCCTGTTTTGCTAGTTGTTTGGCATAGGTTGTCCAGCACTGTGGCTTGCTGGTCGTTGAGTGAAGCTGGGTGCTGGTGTTAAGATGGAGGTCTCTGGGAGATTTCCGCCGTTTAATATTATGTGGAGCTGGGAGGTCTCTTGTTGACCAGTGACCTGAAGTTGGCTCTCCTACCTCAGAGGCAGAGCCCTGACTCCTGGCTGGAGCACCACGAGCCTTTCATCCACACGGCTCAGAATAAAAGGGAGAAAAAGTAGAGAGAATTAGTAGAGGTATGAGGAAAGAAAGAAGGAAAGGAGGAAAGGAAGGAAGGAAGAAAGAAGCAAAGAAGGAAAGAAAGGAGGGAGGGAGGGAGGGAGGAAGGAAGGAAGGAGGGAAAGAAGGAAAAAAAGACAGAAAGAAAGATGATACAGTAAAAATAGAATAAAGTATAATATAGTTATTGAATTAAACAATATTTAGAAAAAAAAAAAAAGGGACGGATAGAACCTTAGGACAAATGTTGGAAGCAAAGCTATACAGAGAAAATCTTACACAGAAGCATACACATACACCTTCACAAAAAGAGGTAAAGGGGGAAAAATCATAAATCCTGCTCCCTGAGACCACCTCCTCAATTTGGGGTGATTCGTTGTCTAAAGGAGGGAGGGAAGGAAGGAAAGAAAGAAAGAACGAAGGTAAAGTATAATAAAGTTATTACAATTAAACTTAATTATTAAGAAAAAGAATTTTTAAAAAAAAGTCATGGACGGATAGAGCCCTAGTACAAATGGTGGAAGCTAGAGTATACAGACTAGATGTCACACAGGAGCATACACGTACACCTTCACAAAAAGAGGAAAAGTGAAAAAAAATCATAGATTTCGCTCCTAAATTCCACCTCTTCAATTTGGGATCATTCCTTGTCTATTCAGGTATTCCACAGATGCAGGGTATATCAAGTTGATTGTGGAGCTTTAATCCGCTGCTTCTGTGGCTGCTGGGAGAGATTTCCCTTTCTCTTCTTTGTTTTCACAGCTCACAGGAGCTCAGCTTTGGATTTGGCCCTGCCTCTGCGTGTAGGTCGCTGGAGGGCGTCTGTTTTTTCGCTCAGACAGGACGGGGTTAAAGGAGCCGCTGATTCGGGGCCTCCGGCTCACTCAGGCCGGGGGTTGGGGGATGGGGGAAGGAGGGGCACTGCGTGCGGGGCCGGCCTGCGGCGGCAGAGGCAGCGTGACGTTGCGGCAGAGGCCGGCGTGACGTTGCACCAGCCTGAGGCCCGCCGTGCGCTGTCCCGGGGAAGTTGTCCCTGGATCCCGGGAACCTGGCAGTGGCGGGCTGCACAGGCTCCGCGGAAGAGGGGTGTGGAGAGTGACCTGTGCTCGCACACAGGCCCCTTGGTGGCGGCAGCAGCAGCCTTAGCGTCTCCCGCCCGTCTCTGGGGTCCGCGGTTTTAGCCGCGGCTCGCGCCCGTCTCTGGGGTTTGCGCTTTCAGCCGCGGCTCGCGCCCGTCTCTGGGGTTTGCGCTTTCAGCCGCGGCTCGCGCCCGTCTCGGGGGCTCGCGCCCTCAGCCGCGGCTCGCGCCCGTCTCTGGAGTTCCTTTAAGCAGCGCTCTTAAACCCCTCTCCTCGCGCACCAGGAGACAAAGAGGGAAGAAAAAGTCTCTTGCCTCTTCGGCAGGTGCAGGCTTTTCCCCCGAAATCCCTCCCCTAACTCCCTCCCTTGTCCCCGAACCCCGAGTCGCGGTGCACTAACCCCTTCAGGCTATGTTCAAGCTGCCAACCCCAGTCCTCTCCCTTTGCTCCGTCCAAAACCGAAACCCGAGCCTCAGCTCGCAGCCCCGCCCGCCCTGGCGGGCGAGCAGACAAGCCTCTCTGGCTGGTGAGTGCCGGTCGGCACCGATCCTCTGTGCGGGAATCTCCCCGCTTTGACCTCCGCACCCGTCGCTGTGCACCACTCCGCGGTCCCGAAGCTCCCCCCTCCGCCTCCCGCAGTCTCCGCCCGCGGAGGGGCTTCCTAGTGTGTGGAAACTTTTCCTCCTTCACAGCTCCCTCCCACTGGTGCAGGTGCCGTCCTTATTCTTTTGTCTCTGTTTTTTCTTTTGCCCTACCCAGTTACGTGGGGAGTTTCTTGCCTTTTGGGAGGTCTGAGGTCTTCTGCCAGCCTTCAGTAGGAGTTCTGTAGGAGTTGTTCCACGTGTGGATGTATTTCTGGTGTATCCGTGGGGAGGAAGGCGATCTCCGCGTCTTACTCTTCCGCCATCTTCAAGGTCCCCCCCTATGTCCACTTTTAAGGCTCTTTTCCTTTATGTTCTGAAGTTTCAATATAATGAATATGGGCCTGATTTATTTTTTTATTTGTGCCATTCAGAATATAGATTCATAAATTTTTCATTTATATTACCATTTCTGTCAGTACTGGGAAAATTTGCAGCTGTATTTCCTCAATTCGTTTTTTCAGTTCTCTTCCCCTACAACATCAATTAAATGTATACTATACATTTTCATACTGTCCCCCATATCTCTTAATTATTTCCTGATTTTCATCTTTTCGGGGAGTTGCTTAAATCTGGGTGATTTCTTCAGATACAGTTTTATTATTCTTTCTTCAGCCGCTTATTATCTACAAATTAATACATCCATTGACTTTTTCCTCAAGGATTTTATTTTACATCTAGAAAATTTTTATTTCTTAGTTTATAGTTTTCAAATCTTTTTGTTTAATTCTAATGCCTTTTGTTGCAATTCTTCTAATTGCCTTTTTTCTTTAAATATTTCTTACATAGTTGTTTTATATTATATATTTGATAATCTCAATATCTGTAGTCATTTAAGATCAAAATCAGTTACTTGTTTTTCATGCTTGCTTTCTGGTGTCTTTATTGGCCGTTGGCTGTGAAATCATTGTTTGACCCTAATCTTTGTGAATATAATAGGATTAAATTAAGGAAGCTTTATTCCAGAGAATTTGATTTTACTTCTAACAATATCCAGTGGTCCATTACTGAACTGAAAGCATTTCAGGCCCCTTCAAAATTAATGGATCAGTGTTGGGTCCCAGAGTGAACTTTTCTATTTTTTTTGTTTGTTTGTTTTTGTTTTGTTTTGTTTTTTTGTGGTACGCAAGCCTCTCACTGTTGTGGCCTCTCCCATTGTGGAGCACAGGCTCCAGACGCGTATGCTCAGCGGCCATGGCTCATGGGCCCAGCTGCTCTGCGGCATGTGGGATCTTCCCGGACTGGGGCACGAACCCGTGTCCCCTGCATCGGCAGGCGGACTCTCAACTACTGTGCCACCAGGGAAGCCCAACTTTTCCATTTTTTAGCTGACTCAAGACTTAGTACCCAAATCCACTTCTGCTATCAGCATTTTCCTCTAAGGAAAACCTAGTCTTACTGGCAAACAATTCTCTGCCACCAGAAAACTTTCTTGGAAGTAAAAGGGGGAGGGGATTGTCTTTGGAGAAGGTTTTTTTTTTTTTTTTTTAACCATTTAAGAGACAGCAGTGCTCCATTGTGATGTTCTATCCATGGTACCATCTGTAGGGTTGTTCAAAGAGCACCTTTTTAACCAAAAGGCTGGAAACTAAGTTTAAGATAATGCCATTACTAATGTCTTCACTACAAATTTAAAATTTATAATTAAGGTCTAGTATTTGAATCATTAACCGTTTTACAGAAAGGTAAAAGTCTTTCTGAATGAAATTTCTGGCTTATAGAAATTGACATTTATATTGCTGTGTATGGGAAAAAAATTACTTCTAAAAACAATTATTTAATTCTTCCCCCTTTTCCCATCCCACTGAATGTTTATAGAGGGAATTCATTAAAAGGATATAAATATTAGAGAATGAAGGTGAATAGACAAAGGTGGATTAAATAACATGTCATAAAGACTAATGAGATTTAAAATTATGCAAATAAAACTTTGGGTGAATTTGCATGACAGTTTCTTCATGATGACATATATACATTGTAAATTCAATATTTAAGGGAAACAATAAAATCACCAATCAATTATACTAGATTTGATAAGAATCCCAGAAGGCATGCTGAAGTGTGAGAGGTTAAAACTGACTAAACTGATGAGCTAACATTTTTTTCTTTATATATTTACCTTCAGTAGTTCTTAAATTTTCCTCCCCATTTTTTTTCCTCCTTATAAATTTTCCCAACTAAGGGGTTAGAAAAAAAAATTTAGTGTTGTTGTTCACTCAGGGAAGCAGAACCATTGTGAGTTATCAGGTAAGGGAATCAAACTACACAAATGTATAAACAAGCTAGGGAAGTCTACAGGGGTAGGAGGAAGACCAAGGGGCCACAGCCAGTGAATCTGACAGGCCAATTGGGCCTGCAAAGGAGAAAGTGGTGGAGAAATCTTAGTGAAGTGTATATATATGCAGCAAAGCATCTTGTCATGGACCTGGGCCTTTTACTGGTCAGTTGAAAGAACTGAAAACAGAGGAGAGGAAAGCAAGTGCAAACTAGAATCTGCCAGCCCTTCTGTGTGTCACCATAGCCAGCCACTAGTTCCTGCAGAGAGCAATGGCTGTTGCTTCACTCTGCCTCCCAGATCTTACAGTTGTACCTTGTTTACCCACATTAACCCAGAACAATACAGGGTAGGAGATTCTAGGAAACGTAGCTCCAGTTTAACAAAACTAATTAAAGAAAATTCCGTGACAATTACTTTCAATTGAAATTGGTAGTTATAGACATTTCTCACTTATCAAAGAATGACAGGAATAAAATTACAAGATATAAAATTTCATTGAAAGCTATATTTTCCTTATTAAATATATATAAGATTTTCCTTATTAACGATGTATATGTAACTTTACATATATATTAAAGATATATATATATAAAACCTTACACACATATAACTTTACATATTTATTAAATATATTGTAATTTTACACACACACATACATCTGACAGAGAAAAAGTGACTATAAAATGTCGTGGGCCTGGGTATAACAGAATCATGAATTATTTAATATTGATATGAAGCTTTTCTATTCACCAGTTGATTTTCCTTTTATTGCACATAGCACAAGGACTTTCTTGATAGATTTATAAAATCTTATCATTAAAAAATATCCTTCTCTAAAGATAAGTAGTATGTTCCATTAAATGTAAAAACTTTAGAAATTTGATTGAAGGTTTTAATTTAATGTTCTATCAAAAGGCAGTAAGGAATTTCCCAGAAGAGATATATAATGTAAACACGTATTCAGTCATGTTTCTCTGAGCTTTGTTCTTTCCATTCTAATAGGAGAAATTATTTAACTTGTGTTATCTCAGGCTTTTGGAAATATGTGCAGATTTTGTTGCAATATAATCTGATGATATTTAAAACATATCATACTAAATAAATTAGTATTTAAGCAAATTAAGAGAGATAAAGAGATTTGTTTTTAAAGTAAGATAAATATGTTTGCATTTAAATAAGTAAAGATCTGTTCTTCCACATTTTTGACATGTTATCCAAAATTAATATTTGGAAGAATTTACTTATTTAATCAATAAACATGCAACTTCCCTTATGTTATTTCTTCAATACACGTTTTAGTAGCTCTGCATCTCCCTTGGGATAACACACAGAATCTTCAGCATGGGCTTCATATGTTTCATAATGTGATTAAGCTATATTTTCAGGCTTATCCGCACACTTTCTCATAGGCACACTCTCTGCAGTATCTTAAAATATTTGTGTTTCTCTGAATGACTCATACATTTCCTTATTCGCCAGGCTTCACTCATGCTTTAGTAATTAATTCCCATATGCTCTGAGAATTCTGTAAGTGACAATGTCGTCTAGTGGTTTAAACCAAGGAATTTGGTGTCTGCTTGAGACAAGACTCATGCTCTTTTCTGCTACCTTGTGAGGATTTCTTATTCTTTCTCTTGTTCCTTTTTTTAACTTATAAAGTGGAACCACAAATAGTAACGTTATCATGAAACAATGATATAGATTAATCAATAACTACATGTAAAATGCTTAGAGAGTCTGGCATCTAGTAAATAGTGAGTTTTATGTAACATTATTTTTATCATTCTTTTTTCTTTTTTTTAATTGAGGTATACTTGCTATAAAATATTATATGTTACAGGTGTACAATATAGTGATTCACAATTTCCAAAGCTTATACTCCATTTTAGCTATTATAAAATATTGGCTATATTTCCCATGCTGTATAATATATCCTTGTAGCTTATTTTATACATAATAGTTTGTACCTCTTAATCCTCTACTGCTATATTGCCCCTCTCCCCTCCCTTCTCCCCACTGGTAACTACTGGTTTGTTCTCTATATCTGTGAGTCTGCTTCTTTTTTATTATATTCACTAGATTGTTATATTTTTTAGATTGCACATATAAGTGATACCACACTGTATTTGTCTTTCTCTGTCTGACTTATTACACTTAGCGCAACGCCCTTCAAGTCTGTCCATGTTGCTGCAAATAGCAAACTTTCATTATTTTATGACTGAGTGATATTCCATTGTGTGTGTGTGTGCGTGTGTACACACACACACACACACACACACACGTCTTTATCCATCTGTTGATAGATATTTAGGTTGCTTCCATATCTTGGCAATTATAAATAATGCTGCTCTGAACATTGGGGTGCATGTATCTTTTCTAATTAGTGTTTTTGCTTTTTCAAATATACCCAGGAGTGAAATTACTGGGTCATATGTTAGTTCTATTTTTAGTTCTTTGAGAAACCTCCATATTGTTTTCCACAGTGACTGCACCAATTTGCATTCCCACCAACAGTATAGGAGGATTTCCTTTTCTCCACATCCTCACCAACATTTGTTATTTGTGTTCATTTTGATGACAGGCATTCTGACAGGGCTGAGGTGAGATCTCATTATGGTTTTGATTTGCATTTTCCTGATGATTAGCAATGTTGAACATCTTTTCATGTGCCTGATGGCCATCTGTGTGTCTTCTATGGAAAAATATCTATTCAGGTCTTCTGACCATTTTTTGAGTGGTGGCTTTTTTTTGATATTGAGTTGTATGAGCTGTTTATATATGTTGGATATTAATCCCTTATTGGTCATATCATTTGCAAATATTTTCTTCCATTCAGAAAGTTGTCTTTTTGTTTTGTTGATGGTTTCCTTTGCTGTGCAGAAGCTTGTAAGTTTAATTAGGTCCCATTTGTTTATTTTTGTTTTTATTTCTATTGCCTTGGGAGACTGACCTAAAAAAATTGGTACAATTTATGCCTGAGAATGTTTTTTCTATGATCTCTTCTAGGAGTTTTATGGTGTCATGTCTAAGTCTTTAAACCATGTTGAGTTTATTTTTGTGTATGGTGAGAGGGTGTGTTCTAACTTCATTGATTTACATGTGGCTGTCCAACTTTCCCAACACCACTTGCTGAAGAGACTGTCTTTTTCCCATTGTATATTCTTGTCTCCTTTGTTGAAGGTTAATTGACCTTAGGTGTATGGGTTTATTTCTGGGCTCTCTGTTTTGTTCCATTGATCTATATGTCAGTTTTTGTGCCAATACCATGCTATTTTTATTACTGTAGCTTTGCAGTATTGTCTGAAGTCTGGGAGGGTTATGCCTCCTGCTTTGTTCTGCCTATGGTTTCCTCTAGGAGTTTTATAGTATTCAGTTTTATATTTAGGTCTTTAATTCATTTTGAGTTTTTTTTATGTATATGGTGTTAGAGAATGTTCTAATCTGATTCTGTTACATGTAGCTGTCCAGTTTTCTCAGCACCATTTATTGAAGAGACTGTCTTTTCTCCATTGTATATTCTTGCCTCCTTTTTCACAGATGAATTGACTATAAGTGTGTGGGTTTATTTCTGGGCTCTCTATCCTGTTCCATTGATCTATGTGTCTGTTTTTGTGCCCGTACCAAACTGCTTTGATTACTGTAACTTTGTAGTATAGTCTGAAGTCAGGGAGCATGATTCCTCCATCTGCATTCTTCTTTCTCAAGATTGTTTTGGCTACTTGGGGTCTTTTTTGTTTCCATACACGTTTTTAAATTATTTTTTTCTAGTTCTGTGAAAAATGCCATTGGTATTTTGATAGAGATTGCATTGCAACTTTAGATTGCCTTTGGTAGTATGGTCAATTTAACAATATTAATTCTTCCAGTCCATGGACATGGTTTATTTTTCCATCTGTTTGTGTTATTTTCAATTTCTTTCATCATTGTCTTATAGTTTTCTTAGTACAGGTCTTTTACCTCCTTAGGTAGGTTTATTCCTAGATTTTTAAATTCTTTTCAATGTGATGGTAAATGAGATTCTTTCCCTAATTTCCCTTTCTGACCTTTCATTGTTAGTGTATAGAAGTGCAACAGATTTCTGTAAATTAATTTTGTATCCTGCAACTTTACCAACTTTATTGATGAGTTCTAATAGTTTTCTGGTGGCATCTTTAGGATTTTCTGTTTATAGTATCCTGTCATCTGCAAATAATGACAGTTTTACTTCTTCCTTCCAATTTGGGTTCTTTTTACTTCTTTTTTTTCTCTGATTTCTTTGGCTAGGACTTCCAATACTATGTTGAATGAGAGTGGTGAGAGTGGGCATCCTTGTCTTGTTCTTAGAGGAAATACTTTTTGCTTTTCACCATTGAGTGTGATGTTTGCTGTGGGTTTGTCATATATGGCCTTTATTATGTTGAGGTATGTTCTCTCTGTGCCTACTTTTGGAGAGTTTTTATGAAAAATTGATTTTGAATTTTGTTAAAAGCTTTTTCTGCATCTATTGAGATGATCATATGGTTTTTATTCTTCAATTTGTTAATGTGGTGTGTCACATTGATTGATTTATCCCACTTGATTATGATGTATGATCCTTTTAATGTATTTTTGGATTCAGTGTGCTAACATTTTCTTGAGAATTTTTGCATCTATGTTCATCAGTGATATTGGCCTATAATTTTATTTTTTTGTGATATCTTTGTCTAGTTTTGGTATCAGGGTGATGGTGGCTTCATAGAATGAGTTCCAAAGTGTTCCTTCCTCTGCAATTTTTGGAATAGTTTGAGAAGGATAGGTGTTAACTTTTCTCTAAATGTTTGGTGGCATTCACCTGTGAGGTCATCTGGTCCTGAACTTTTGTTTGTTGGGAGTGTTTTAATGACTGATTCAAGTTCACTACTGGTAATTGGTCTGTTCATATTTTCTATTTCTACCTGGTTCACTCTTGGGAAATTGTACCTATTTAAGAATCTGTCCATTTCTTCTAGGTTGTCCATTTTATTGGCATATGATGAACAGGAGATTTAGCAATGAATAAAATGGAAAAAGTTCTGCCCTTTTGCCCTTGTGAAGCTTGTATTCTAACAGTGGAGATATACAACAAATAACAATATATATTTCTATTAATTGTTTACATGTCTTAAAGTTACTTTTTACATATTCCTATTAATATAATTAGAGAATATTCAGTTCTTAAAGGGTAGGGAAATTTTTATTCTTCTTTCTCCTCAGTATTTTCCATAATATCTGGCCCAAAGTAGCATTCAATAAATAGTTGCTGAATAAACTCATTAATGAGTGAATGATAGCTACAGAATCATAGAATTTCTCCAAAATTTTTAATATATAATTCCTGAGTCATTCTTAAGTGTGTATTGGGTGATCTCTCAACTGTATATAAACACATTTATCTTATAATAAGTTCATATATTTGTATGTACATGTTCAGTACATACAAATTCTATATATTTAAGTGTAAATTTTCAAACAAAAACATCAATAATATTAAAATGAGTACTTCTGAATCTCTACATCTATATATATTTCTAAGTTTGTGTGTGAGAGAACATAATGCCAGAAAAATATAAAGCTCTATGAAATAAAAATATTTCTGACAGAGTTTATATAGGTGGGAAAAGCTAAGGGTTGAAATATACAGAGGTAAATTAGTACCTGGTAGCCAGTCATCAATTCTGCTAAGTATTATCTTTTATACTATGCAAATGTGATTTCCCCCTCACTTTATAGTTTAGAAAAATAGTTCACCATTTAATGCTCTAATCCTTACTTTGTTAGAGGGGGATCACAAAATAAATATGCTTATACTAAGAGATTATTTATTATCCTATGTTAGAAAAGAAGACAACAAGGTTAATATAGATTCTCTTGTATGCAAATGGGTGGTTGTACTACATGAAGTTATAATACCACAGTGACTTTCTAAACATTTTTAGCATGTTCGTGACAGGATAAGCTTCTGTTTATCTACCTCTCTTATCAACATTCAATTTGCATTTTGTATCAGGTTGTGTTTTTCTTTTCTATTTACTTCAAGCAAATCTACAGAAGTTAATTCTTTACTACATGCAGTAGGAATGTGAATCTTAGTAAACTGGATGGTAAACAACTTCAGCTTATTGGGAAGACAGGGTATGCTACATATCCTTCTTCTTTCTCTGTCCATGTATCATCAGAATGTCCTGTTTATATAAGTATATTCCCTTACTTTCGGCTCCTCATTCAGTTCAGCAAGTGGGGAACAACAGAAAATGTTCTAACTGAGGGAGAAGAGTGACGCATTGGGATATTTTTCTTTCCTCCTGGGCAAGCCAGCTTGGTCACACATGGTCCCACACTGTGAAGGACTGGACATTGATTCAAGGAATAACTTGAGGCAAAGAAAAGACACAATATATTTTTAAGCAAATGCAAGAAGTTCAATATGTCTAAAATGGTTGTTCTCACTAAGTGTGTTTTGGCAGGCTGTTGTGTCTCCAATTTTGTTTCACTGAAAAGAAGGATGAAGCTTATCAGAAATAAGAGTTGTAAATCTGTGTGAGACATCAACCATGCACATACACAAAAAGACAGCATAACCAACAAGGACAAACTTTGCTTCTAGAGAATTGTATAGCTCAATGGAGCATCTCATTGCTAAAAGATGACAAGAGTGACTTGTGTCCTAATAGTGAAAATTTGTATAAAATATTTGAGATATTATACTACATTAGAGATTGAACTGTAATCATTGCTGCTGTTTAATGTTGATTTGAATATGTTTTATACCTTTGAATGTGCTACCAAGAGCTCTTAATTTTGAGTGTGCCACATATACAAAGAAGTAATCAACCTCTGGTCTAGAGTATATTCAGTTATGACTGAAAATAACTGAAATTTATTCCTCAATGTTGGACTCTAGCCAAGATCTAAAGAGTTTTTCTGACTATACTAAGTAGCTTGGAGTCCACCCTGTTGGCATAGAGTAGGCACAGAAAAGGAGAGAGAAATGAATCATTTTATGTTGTGGGAAAAATAACTCTGACATATGAAGAATAAAAAACTTGGAATTTCAGATCTGTGACAGTTTCCATGCCAAATAATGGTATAGTGATGTCAAATTTGTCAGCTAGCCTGAGAAAGAAGGAAAGAAAGAAAGGAAGAGAGAGAGCGAGCGAGAGAGAGAAGGGAGGAGGGAGGGAGGAAGGAAGGAAGGAAGAAAGGAAGCAAGGAATGCACTAACATGAGTATTAGCTGGTGTGAACACAATGTTTTAGAAAGACAAGTCTACTTCAATCTTTATTCTTAACTTGGAGAAATGTGTATTGTGCAGTATTTGAAATTTCTTCCTTTCATTCACAATATATCTCTCCATAAATATATATTTATTTATAAATATGCATATATATAAAATCATTCAAAATATAGCCTGGAAAATGTGTTTTTAATTAAGTATTATCAGGAACAGGATCTTACATCCAATAAAGTTCTTCACATCCTAGTTCATCTTCAGTTTTCCCTGAACATGCAATTTTTACTTCATATTTATCATTTTTGAAACCCTTTTCCTCAATGCATGTCTCAGAATGACAGCTTTTCACTTCAAGTAGTTCAACCTTGGTGTTATTTATTTGACAAAATACCTCAGAAACCACTGTTATTCCATTGATTCCTGGTGGATGGATAAAGTCATCATCCTTCCTATCTGTGTCCAGTAAATAGATTCTTATCATAATTGTCACAGGATGTTTGAGCCAGACTAACTCTAAAGGAGTAGAGCTGGTCTCACTCACTTTAATTTGTATGCTTGGGGTTGTTTTGAAAACTAGACACTATATAGTTTCTATAAATTTCAGAACATAACAGTTAAAAAATCATGCTGGTAAAAATAATTTACTATTGCTATGATTTCCTAACTTCTACCCCATTTCTTCTACAAGGTGTTTCCTTTTTCCATAAAAATAACAATAGACAAAGAAATATTCACCATCCATAGGCAATGTCTGGTTGTATACAGGTTATGTCTGGATCCTATAGGAATTTGTATGCATATGATGTGTTAAGAAAAAAATGTGAAACAAAAGCCCTTTATTTGAAAGAATTAAAGGTATAAATTTTGACAATAGGGAAAATGTATTTGTGGGGAAACATTTATCCACCACAAGGCTTAATTTATTAAGGCAACCATTGGTTTTCTCTACTGGTGTTATCATGATTTAGTCTGGAGACTTTGTCCATAATACCAATGATTATATGCGGTTTATTTTTCTTAAGGGCTACCACTCTAAAAAATAAAAACAAGGAATTAGAAAACCTTAAAAAGGAAATTAGAAAAGTCCTTAAAAAGGACTTTTTTTTGGTTATAGATCCTTTTTAGACAATATTTTTTTAGTGTTTTAGCAGAGGACACGTGAGTGTTATAATAAATAAATTATGCCTTCTTCCTAGGAACAATTCCTTGAATTAATAATTCCATCTTTTTTGAAAGAGTATGTTAGACATCTGATAAAGAGACCATCACCTTTCTTTTTCAAAATGTGATCAATTTTGATTACCTAATATATGTAAAGTAGGAAAAGGGAAATAAGAAATCTATTTGTAAAGAAGGAAAGGCTTTCTGGTTAGCAGTGGGGGGCAACCAAATTTTTCTCAGCTATGTTCTCCTTTGCAGAACTTTATTAAAGTAAAGAACTGATGTATTTGCCTCTCAAGAGGCAAATAATTGAGACTATTTTAACTACCGTATCCTAGAACTTACATATCTTTATGTTTTCAAGCAGTAAATATATATTGACCTTTTTTTGTTCATCAGATTTGCACATTACATATTGACTTTCTATGATTGCAGATGACAATTAAATTGTTACACTGGTGTCCTTTCTGCATTTCTTCCAGTATACCCAATATTACTATAATACAATTTTTGCTTCAATGTATATTCCATGTTTACATTTTTACGTCTTCCTAAATATTATTCACAACCAGTGTGTGTATTATCTTTATTTTTCCCACATTTTTTGTTGCACTTGAAGTTAAAATTTGCCTTTTTTTCTTTAATTTTCCTTTTACCTATTATTAAATCTTCTAACACCTTCTATTATTATTTCAGCACAATTTTTCACAAAAGCATCACATCTGCTAATCAGTTTAGTTTTTCATCTTTGGAGATAGCCCTTTTCATCCTACAGCATGCTATCCCCTTTGTCTCAGGATCAGAGATCCTGCTTCCCTAAATTAAGGATTTTTTTCCTTCTTGGTTTTCTTCTTTGTTTTGGAAGAAAGTAGTCTATGCTAATTTTTCAGGTTTAAAGTATGGTACAATAAGGAAAGAACCCTCCACTTTCATGTATATTGAATTACATGGAAAAAACGTAGACTGGTTGTCCTTTCTGTGTGAGGTATTATTTTCATCTTATTCTCTTGGGTATAACCTAAACCATCAATTTGGAGATCCCCTTTACTTCTCTCCTTTATTGGCTATTTTAATATTAGAGAATATAGGTTTATGAGAAAAGAGAAGGATTTTCATAATATTAAAGGGGTCAATTAATCAAGAAGATATAATAATCCTTAATGTTTCCTAATAGACGTTTCAAAATATAGAAAGTCAAACTTAACAGAAATGAAATAAGAAATAGATAATGAGTACAGTCAGATTTTAATATAAGAGATTTCAATACTCCTCTAGCAATGATGGATAGAACAAAATACACACACACAAACACAAACCACTTAGAGAACAGTTTTAAAAGTTAAACATATGTCTGCCATTGAGTCCAGTCATTCCACTTCTAGGTATTTATCCAAAAGTGAGGAAAGCGAATGCCCACCTAAAATAAATGCCCATACCAGCTTTATTTGTAAAACCAAAATAGGAAACAGCCCACATGTCCATCAACATGGAAATGGGTAAACAAATTATGGTATGTACATAAAATGAAATAAGGTCATCAATAAAAAGTAATAAACACATAATACTATGGGATGATCATGGAGCTAAAGTGCCTTTTTCTTCATATCATATCAAGGGACCATACTTTCAACACTTATCACTGCTTATGCTGGGCCTGGTCACATGACTGAGATAGTGCTTGACAGGGTTCTCCACTGTAATATTACTCTCTTTTCCTGTTTTTCATACTATCCTCTGGAAAGAAGTCACATGCGCAGCCCCTATTTAGGGAGTGGGTTTATGCTTCACTTCCTCTAAGGGAAAGTGTCTACATAAGTTATTTGGAGTTCTACTGCTTGAAAGATTTGTACTGTCTCCTGCATATAATTGTATTCAATCATTTATATCAGTATGAATTTATAGATATTTACTTTATAATTTGGGTTACTTTTGATTATAATCCAATACTACTTTATTTTGTTGGTGAAATTGTTCCAGCTTTAGCCACTGGGAGTTCTTTCAGTTGCCTTTTGTGTCTTTTTGACATACCACCAACATTGTAGGTTTGTTTGTTTACTGACTGGTTGATTTTTTTTTTTTTTTGAGCACTTCCTTAATTTTTGAGACCACAAGACATCTGGGATCATCCTGTATTTTCTAGTCCTAGAATATGCCATTTTTCTGGTTCCTCTTATTGGAGAATTTTTTTAAAAATCAAGATCTAGGGGGCTCCTTCAAGATGGTGGAGGGGTAAGATGTCTTGCTCCTTGCTCCCCACAAATACATCAAAACTGCATCTACATGTGGAACAACTCCTACAGAACACCTACTGAACACTGGCAGAGAACCTCAGACTTCCCAAAAGGCAAGAAATTCCCCCACGTACCTGGGTAGGGTAAAAGAAAAAACAGAGGCAAAAGAATAGGGATGGGACCTGCACCTCAGGGAGGGAGCTGTAAAGGAGGAAAAGTCTCCACACACTAGGAAGCCCCTTCACTGGCAGAGACGGGGTGTGGGCAGAGGGGAAGCTTCTGAGGCACAGAGGAGAGCGCAGCAACAGGGGTGCAGAGGGCAAAGTGGAGAGATTCCCTCACAGAGGATCAGTGTTGACCAGCACTCACCAGCCCAGGAGGCTTGTCTGCTCACCAGCCGGGATGGGTTGGGGCTGGGAGCTGAGGCTCGGGCTTCGGAGGTCAGATCCCAGGGAGGGGACTGGGGTTGGCTGCTTGAACACAGCCTGAAGAGGGCTAGTGCGTCACAGCTGGCCGGGAGGGAGTCCAGGTAAAAGCCTGGAACTGCCTAAGAGGCAAGAGACCATTGTTTCGGGGTGCGCGAGGAGAGGGGATTCAGAGCACCGCCTAAACAAGCTCCAGACAGGCGCGAGCTGTGGCTATGAGTGCAGACACCAGAGATGGGCATGAGACGCTAATGTTGCTGCTGCAGCCACCAAGAAGGCTGTGCGCAAGCACAGGTCACTATCCACACCTCCCCTCCCGGGAGCCTGTGCAGCCCGCCACTGCCAGGGTCCTGTGATCCACGGACAACTTCCCCAGGAGAACACACAGCATGCCTCAGGCTGTTGCAACGTCACACTGGCCTCTGCTGCTACAGGATTGCCCCGTATTCCGTACCCCTCCCTTCCCCCAGCCTGAGTGAGCCAGAGCCCCCTAATCAGCTGCTCCTTTAACCTCATCCTGTCTGGCCGGGGAACAGACACCCTCAGGCAACCTACATGCAGAGGCAGGGCCAAATCCAAAGCTGAGTCCCAGAAGCTGTGAGAACAAAAAAGAGAAAGGGAAATTTCTTTGTGCAGCCTCAGGAGCAGAGGATTAAATCTCCACAGTCAACTTGATGTACCCTGCATCTGTGGAACACCTGAATAGACAATGAATCATTCAAAAATTGAGGCAGTGGACTTTGGGAGCAAATGTAGACTTGGGGTTTGCTTTCTGCATCTAATTTGTGTCTGGTTTTATGTTTATCTTAGTTTAGTATTTAGAGCTTATTATCATTGGTAGCTTTGTTTATTGATTTGGTTGCTCTCTTCCTTTTCATATATTTTTTCCTTTTTCTCTTCTTCTGAGTGTGTATGTGTATGTTTCTTTGTGTGATTTTGCCATTTGTCCTAGGGTTCTGACTGTCGGTTTTGTTTTTTCTTTTTTTTTTAACATACTTTTTAATCACTTGTTATCATTGGTGGAATTTTTTTTTTGGTTTGGTTGCTCTCTTCTTTCTTTCTCTCCTTTTTATTTTATTACTTTTTAATTTTATTATTTTTAATAATTTTTTCCATTTTAATAACTTTATTTTATGTATTTATTTTTTCTTTCTTTTTTTTTCTCCTTTTTCTTCTGAGCTGTGTGGCTGACAGGGTTTTGGTGCTCTGGTCGGTTGTCAGGTCTGAGCCTCTGAGGTGGGAGAGCCGAGTTCAGGACATTGGTCCACCAGAGACCTCCTGGCCCCACGTAATATCAAATGGCGAAACCTCTCCCAGAGATCTCCATCTCAATGCTAAGGCCCAGCTCCACTCAATGACCAGCAAGCTACAGTGCTGGACACCCTATGCCAAACAACTAGCAAGACAGGAATACAACCCCACCTGTTAGCAGAGAGACTGCCGAAAATCATAAGATCACAGACGCCCCAAAACACACCACCAGATGTGGTCCTGCCCACCAGAAAAATAAGATCCAGCGTCATCCACCAGAACACAGGCACCAGTACCCTCCACCAGGAAGCCTACACAGCTCACTGAACCAACTTTGCCCTCTGGGAGCAGAACCAAAAACAATGGGAACTATGAACCTGTAGCCTGTGAAAAGTAGACCCCAAACACAGTAAGTTAAGCAAAATAAGACAGAGAAGTACACAACAGATGAAGGAGCAGGGTAAAAACCCACCAGACCAAACAAATGAAGAGGAAATAGGCAGTCTACCTGAAAAAGAATTCAGAGTAATGATAGTAAAGATGATCCAGAAAGTTGGATGTAGAATGGAAAAAATACAAGAAACTTTTAACAAGGACCTCGAAGAATTAAAGAGCAAACAAACAAAACAATAAATGAAATGTAAAATTCTCTAGAAGGAATCAATAGTAGTATAACTGAGGCAGAAGAACAGATAAGTGACCTGGAAGATAAAATAGTGGAAATAACTACCACAGAGCAGAATAAAGTAAAAAGAATGGAAAGAATTGAGGACAATCTCAAAGACCTCTGGGGCAATATTAAACACACCAACATCCAAATTATAGGGGTCCTAGAAGAAGAAGAGAAAAAAAAGGGACTGAGAAAATATTTGAAGAGATTATAGTTGAAAATTTCCATACTATGGTTAAGGAAATAGTCAAGTCCAGGAAGCACAGAGAGGCCCCTACAGGATAAATCCAAGGAGAAACATGCCAAGACATATATTAATCAAACTATCAAAACTTAAATACAGTGAAAAAATATTAAAAGCAGCAAGGGAAAAGCAACAATTAACATACAAGGGAATCCTCATAAGGTTAACAGCTGATCTTTCAGCAGAAACTATACAGGCCAGAAGGGAGTGGCAGGACATAATTAAAGTGATGAAAGGGAAAAACCTACAACCAAGATTACTCTACCCAGCAAGGATCTCATTCAGATTCAATGGAGAAATTAAAACCTTGACAGATAAGCAAAAGCAAAGAGAATTCAGCACCACCAAACTAGCTCTACAACAAATGCTAAAGGAACTTCTCTAGGCAGGAAACACAAGAGAAGGAAAAGACCTACAATAACAAACCCAAAACAATTAAGAAAATGGTAATAGGAACATACATATCAATAACTACCTTAAATATAAATAGATTAAATGCTCCAACCAAAAGACATAGACTGGCTGAATGGATACAAAAACAAGACTTGTATATATGCTATCTACAAGAGACCCACTTCAGACCTAGGGACACATACAGACTGAAAGGGAGGGGATGGAAAAAGATATTCCATGCAAATGGAAATCAAAAGAAAGCTGGAGTAGCAATTCTCATATCAGACAAAATAGACTTTAAAATAAAGACTATTACAAGAGACAAAGAAGGACACTACATAATGATCAAGGGATCAATCCAAGAAGAAGATATAACAGTTGTAAATATTTATACACACAACATAGGAGCACCTCAATACATAAGGCAAATATTAACAGCCATAAAAGGGGAAATCGACAGTAACACATTCATAGTAGGGGACTTTTAACACCCCACTTTCACCCATGGACAGATCATCCAAAATGAAAATAAATAAGGAAACACAAGCTTTAAATGATACATTAAAAAAGATGGACTTAATTGATATTTATAGGACACTCCATCCAAAAACAACAGATTGCACTTTCTTCTCAAGTGCTCATGGAACATTCTCCAGGATAGATCATATCTTGGGTCACAAATCAAGCCTTAGTAAATTTAAGAAAATTGAAAAGGTATCAAGTATATTTCCGACCACAAGGCTATGAGATTAGATATCAATTACAGGAAAAAATCTGTAAAAAATACAAACACATGGAAGCTAAACAATACACTACTAAATAACCAAGAGATCACTGAAGAAATCAGAGCAAATCAAAACATACCTAGAAAAAAATGACAATGGAAATACAACAACACAAAACTTATGGGATGCGGCAGAAGCAGTTCTAAGAGGGAAGTTTATGGCAATACAATCCTACCTCAAGAAACAAGAAACATCTCAAATAAACAACCTAAACTTACACCTAAAGCAATTAGAGCAAGAAGAACAAAAAAACCCCAAAGGTAGCAGAACGAAAGAATCATAAAGATCACATCAGAAATAAATGAAAAAGAAATGAAGGAAATGATAGCAAAGATCAATAATACTAAAAGCTGTTTCTTTGAGAAGATAAACAAAATTGATAAAGCATTAGCCAGCCTCATCAAGAAAAAGAGGGAGAAGACTCAAATCAATAGAGTTAGAAATGAAAAAGGAAAAGTATCAAATGACACTGCAGAAATACAAAGGATCATGAGCGTTACTGCAAGCAACTGTATGCGAATAAAATGGACAACCTGGAAGAAATGGACAAATTCTTAGAAAAGCACAACCTCCTGAGACTGAACCTAAAAGAAATACGAAATATAAGCAGACCAATCACAAGCACTGAAACTGTAACTGTGATTAAAAATCTTCCAACAAACAAAAGCCCAGGACCAGGTGGCTTCACAGGCGAATTCTATCAAACATTTAGAGAAGAGCTAACACCTATCCTTCTCAAACTCTTCCAAAATATAGCAGAGGGAGGAACACTCCCAAACTCATCCTACAAGGCCACCATCACCCTGATACCAAAACCAGACAAAGATGTCACAAAGAAAGAAAACTACAGGCCAATATCACTGATGAACATAGATGCAAAAATCCTCAACAAAATACTAGCAAACAGAATCCAACAGCACATTAAAAGCATCATACCCCATGATCAAGTGGGGTGTATCCCAGGAATGCAAGGATTCTTCAATATACGCAAATCAATCAATGTGATACACCACATTAACAAACTGAAGGAGAAAAACCATATGATCATCTCAATACACGCAGAAAAAGCTTTTGACAAAGTTCAACACTCATTTATGATAAAAACCCTCCAGAAAGTAGGCATAGAGGGGTCTTACCTCAACATAATAAAGGCCATATATGACAAACCCACAGCCAACATCATTCTCAGTGGTGAAGAACTGAAACCATTTCCACTAAAATCAGGAACAAGACAAGGTTGCCCACTCTCACCACTATTATTCAACATAGTTTTGGAAGTTTTAGCCACAGCAATCAAGAAGAAAAAGGAATAAAAGGAATCCAAATCAGAAAAGAAGAAGTAAAACTGTCACTGTTTGCAGATGACATGATACTATACATAAAGAATCCTAAGGATGCTGTCAGAAAACTACTAGAGCTAATCAATGAATTTGGTAGAGTAGCAGGATACAATATTAATACACAGAAATCTCTTGCATTCCTATACACTAATGATGAAAAATCTGAAAGAGAAATTAAGGAAACACTCCCATTTACCATTGCAACAAAAAGAATAAAAGACCTAAGGGGCTTCACTGGTGGCGTGGGGGCTTCCCTGGTGGCGCAGTGGTTGAGAGTCCGCCTGCTGACGCAGGGGACATGGGTTCGTGCCCCGGTCCGGAAAGATCCCATGTGCCACAGAGCGGCTAGGCCTGTGAGCCATGGCCACTGGGCCTGCGCGTCTGGAGCCTGTGCTCCTCAACGGGAGAGGCCAGAACAGTGAGAGGCCCACGTACCACACAAAAAAAAGACCTAGGAATAAACCTACCTAAGGAAACAAAAGACCTCTATGCAGAAAACTATAAGACACTGATGAAAGAAATTAAAGATGATACAAATAGATGGAGAGCTATACCATGTCCTTGGATTGGAAGAATCCACATTGTGAAAATGACTGTACTACCCAAAGCATTCTACAGATTCAATGCAATCCCTCTCAAACTACCAATGGCATTTTCACACAACTAGAACAAAAAAATTTCACAATTTGTATGGAAACACAAAAGACCCCCAAATAGCCAAAGCAATCTTGAGAAACAAAAACAGAGCTGGAGGAGTCAGACTCCCTGACTTCACACTATACTACAAAGCTACAGTAATCAAGAGAGTATGGTAGTGGCACAAAAACAGAAATATAGATCAATGGAACAGGATAGAAAGCCCAGAGATAAACCCACACACATATGTCACCTTATCTTTGATAAAGGAGGGGAGGCAAGAATATACAATGGAGAAAAGACATCCTCTTCAGTAAGTGGTGCTGGGAAAACTGGACAACTACATGTAAAAGAATGAAATTAGAACACTCACTAACAACATACACAAAAATAAACTCAAAATGGATTAAAGACCTAAATGTATGGCCAGACACTATAAAACTTTTAGAGGAAAACATAGGCAGAACTCTCCTTGACAAAAATCACAGCAAGATCCTTTTTCACCAACCTCCTAGAGAAATGGAAATAAAAATAAACAAATGGGAACTAATGAAACTTAAAAGCTTTTGCACAGCAAAGGAAAACATAAGATGAAAAGACAACCCTCAGAATGGGAGAAAATATTTGCAAACGAAGCAACTGACAAAGGATTAATCTCCAAAATATACAAGCAGCTTATGCAGTTCATTATCAAAAAAACAAACAATCCAATCAAAAAATGGGCAGAAGACCTAAATAGACATTTCTCCAAAGAAGATATACAGATTGGCAAGAAACACATGAAAGGATGCTCAACATCACTAATCATTAGAGAAATGCAAATCAAAACTACAATGAGGTATCACCTCACACCGGTCAGAATGGCCATCATCAAAAAAATCTACAAACAATAAATGCTGGGGAGGGTGTGGGGAAAAGGGAACCCTGTTGCACTGTTGGTGGAAATGTAAATTGATACAGCCACTATGGAGAACAGTATAGAGGTTCCTCAAAAAACTAAAAATAGAAGTACCATATGACCCAGCAATCCCACTACTCGGCATATACCCTGAGAACACCATTATTCAAAAAGAGTCATGTACCACAATGTTCATTGCAGCTCTATTTACAATAGCCAGGACATGGAAGCAACCTAAGTGTCCATCGACAAATGAATGGATAAAGAACATGTGGCACATATATACAATGGAATATTACTCAGCCATAAAAAGAAACGAAATTGAGTTAATTTGTAGTGAGGTGGATAGACCTAGAGACTGTCATACATAGTGAAGTAAGTCACAAAGAGAAAAACTAATACCATATGCTAATAGATATATATGAATCTAAAAAAAAAAATAATGGTTCTGAAGAACCTAGGGGCAGGACAGGAGTAAAGATGCAGACATAGAGAATGGATTTGAGGACAAGGGGAGGGGGAAGGGTAAGCTGGGACGAAGTGAGAGAGTGGCATGGACATATATACACTACCAGATGTAAAATACATAGCTAGTGGGAAGCAGCCACATAACACAGGGAGATCAGTTTGGTGCTTTGTGACCACCTAGAGGGGTGGGATAGGGAGGGTGGGAGGGAGACGCAAGAGGGAAGAGATATGGGGATATATGTATAGCTTATTCACTTTGTTATAAAGCAGAAAATAACACACCACAGTTATATTCCAATAAAGGTGTTAAAAAAATTTAAAATAAAAAAATAACCGTATGAGAACACTCATAATTAAATAAATAATATTGGAATGATACTGTTAAGTAACTAAAAAAAAAAACCCCAACATCTAGGCATTAAGTATGATCATTGTTACAGGGGTGTTGTTGCCTCTAGGGCCTCTCAGCTGACAAAGGAAAGACATATATGTTTGAATAATATAAGTATTCTGTAAATGTCAATGGGTCAAGTTAATGATTCATGCTGTTTAAACCTTCTTTATCCTTCCTAACTTTGTATAGTTCTGTCCATTATTGCTAAAGGAGTATTGAAACCTCCTATATTGAAACTGACTGTAGTTAATGGATTTGTCTATTTCTTTAGTTTTCATGAATTTTGATTTCATATAGTTAGAACCTCTTCTGTGAGGAAGATAAACATTAAGGATAATTCCATCTTATTGATAACATCATGAAGGTCATCCTATTTTTTCCTGATAGAAAACCTATATTCTCTAAAATTAATATAGCCAGTACAAACTTTCTTTTGAACAGAGCTAGCATAAAATTTTCTTTCATCCTTTAAATTTTTAACCTATTTGTGTCTTAGTATTTAAAGTAAGCCCCCTATAGTTTGGTCTTACTCTTTTATCCAATCTTAAAATCTTTTCCTTTTGTTTGGGGTGTTTAAAACTATTTATATTTAATATGATTTTTGCTATGATGCATTCAAATCTATCATTTTTCTATTTGGTTTATATTTGTCCTCTCTGTTCTTTGTTCCCTTTTCCATCTTTTATTCTGCCGCTTTCTGTATTGAGTACTTTTTAAGGTTTTATTTCATCCCCTTCACAGGTTTAATGGCTATACTGTATTTTTTTAGTTTTTTTTATGATTTATAGAATATATAATTAACTTATCTCATTTGACTTTCAAGTAATATCATAGCATTTCACATAGGGAATAAGCACTTTACAACTGTTCACTCACTTCTCTTCCAGCCAGTGTGATTTTGTTGCCACACATGTTATTGATCCAGTTTTGAAATTATCTGTGATAAAAGTTAAGGTTTTATTCTCCAATATATATATTAGAAAATTGTTACTGTTTTGCCTTTAAATGTTAGTTATCCTTAAAAAGAGATTTTAAACACATGTATTGACATTCTCTCCCTGTTTATCATTTCTGGCACTCTATTTCTTTGTTGAGGTCCATATTTCCATCGGGTGTCTTTTTTCTTCTTTAACTTATCTTGGCATGGTGCTGCTCTGCTGGTAGTGATTTTTTTAGCTATTTTATTTATAAAATAATCTATATTTTGCCTTTTTTTAAGATATTTTCCCTGAAAATACAATTCTAAGTTGACAGATTTTTTTTTAATTTCAGCACTTTATTGATGTTTCTGGTCTGCCTTCCAGCTTTTGTTGTTTCAAACAGAAGTCAGCTGTCATCTTTATCTCTGTTATTCTGTGTAAAATGTTTGTTTTACTTTGAATTCCTTTAAGATTTTATCTCTGCATTTAAGCAATTTGCTTACAATATTCCTTTTTATAGTCTTCATCATGTTTCTTCTACTTGGGGTTGGTTGAGCTACTTCAATCTATAAATTTATTATTTGCAACAAATTTGGAAATTGTAGCTACTTTTTCTTTCAATATTTTTTTCTGTGCCTGTCCTTCTCTGGGATCGACAATTACAGCTATATTAGGGTACATCAAGATATCTTATTATTTCCTAATGCTCTGACAATTTTTTAGTCTTTTCTTCTCTCTTTCATTTTAGATTATATTTATTGTTATGTCCTCAGTTTTACTAATCTTGCACAGTGTTTCTTCTGCTGTGTATCATATCCATTGAATTTTTTATCTCCATTATAATTTTATTGCTATCTTTTTAATATCTGCCATAGAATACATTATACCCATTTTAATTGTTATTCATTTATTTTATTTCTTTACAACTATCTTAATAGTCTCATCTACTAATTTTATCATCTGTATCATTTCCTCATTGGTTTTGACTGACTGATATTCCTCCTTTCATCAGTTCTATTTTTGTGCTTCTATACATTCCTGATATTCTTTGCTTAGATGCTAGATATTATGAAATTACTTTGTTGGTATCTGTTTATCTTCTTATTACTGTAACTGTTAATGGGCTTTGCTCTGGGATGCAGTTAATTGTTAACAATGTTATTTTTTAAAGGCTTGTTCTAAATTGTTAGGTGGTACCAGAGCAACCTCTAGTCTACTACTTTGGGTCAAAGACTACTTTGACCCTACAACTGAGACCGCATACTTCCAAATACTCTTCCCAGTAGCCCATGTATTATGAGGTTTCTTTACTTTGGCAGCTGAAGTGAGCTATAACCAGTCCTGTGTAAGCTGCGTATATTGTTTGCTTTGTTCCATTTCTGTCATTCCTTTTCTAACTTCAAATAGTTGTCTCACATACATGTATTTATCTGTATTTAGGTGATAGCTTAAGTTGAATTCTCTGAGGATTTCTGAGGCCATCACTCTGAGCTGCGTACTTTTTTCAAGTACGCTGCCCTGTGAATTCTAGCCACTTTGGTCTTCCTAAATCCTCAACTCTGTCTTCTTAATTTAGGAGGCCCAGCAAGTTCTGGGCTTTTTCTCATTTCATCATTACCTGGAAACTGTCTACAGATTATAAGCTGAGGCAAATGTTGGGCTCATCGGGTTTGTTTCCCCTCCTCTCAGAGATCAGTGCCCTTCACTACTTGATATTCAGTGTCTGAACAACCATTGTTTATATATTGTTTTTATTTATTTAAGAGAGTAGTATGAAATCTGATCTCCTTTGCCCCAACTTGTCTAGGTGTGAAAGTACACATTCTTTTGTTTTGTTTTGATAATATGAGAAATTAGCCTGTTGTGTCAAGCTAGTAAAATTTTGAAATATCTTTATTATAACAGCTAATACTAACTGAACTTAAACATAATACCTAATCTATATGACAGGAAGTTCTTAGAATATGTCTTGTCATATATGAACCATCATTAGGTCTCAATGACATCTAATTCAGCAGCCATGCCTTAAATAATTTGTATATTTTTGAAACGTTTGTTTAGAACATTTGCTTAAATATTTATTCTTTTATTCTCTCTTGAGTGAAATTGAACTAACATCTATTAAAGGAAAACGTTGGAACTCTCTTGATTTCCTATATCCAAACAGACTTAATTTCCAATTCCCAGAACTCTGCTCTCTTGGTTATAAATGTTATCAGATCAAGATGATTCCATAATATTACAAAACAAAATTTCAATTGAGAGTCCAAATTAACTGTTTGGTTGACAGAACAAGAATAAAGGCATTTTTAAAGGGACAAGGATTATACAATAATGTATTATTATACTATAATAATATACATAATATAAAAACATAATATGTTATTAATAGATACAGCAGAAAGTTAAAGAGATTTTCTATCATCTTTCCTGGATGGAAAGATTTGAGGAAAATTTTATGTATTTTTTTACACCTGCTAAATTTTGAACATTATTTTCCTCTATTATAAAGTTTGTTACTTTAAAGCAATTGCATATACAAGTGTATGGACTGGATTTTTACTGCGACCATGTGTTTAGCAGAATTTTTGGATAAAAACAAAATGGAGTCAGTATACTTACTGCATGCATATTTCCCCTACATCCACTTTTGAAAACTCAGCCCATTGGTCATGTAACAGTTCAAGGGGCATCAAAAGCAGCTTCAAGTCCAGAACTGTTGATTTTGAAAAGTAAAAAGGAATGAGGAGAATCAAAGGTACTAAGCTAGCCAGAACAACAGATGGTTATAAGGAAACAGACGCAAAAGACTTGCTTCCTCATCTGATTTTCACCCAGGACTTTAGAACAAGAAACTGGGTTATATTGCAAGATTCATGCTAAAAATAGGTCCTGCATGAGAATTTCCATTGCTGGTATATTACTAGAGAAACTAGCTTTGGCAGCACTGGGGAAAGAAGAGACTCCGTGTTTCCTCAGGGCCTATATAGCAGGATTGCTTTTCTCTATAGTCTGTTGAGCAGCCAACATGACTCCAATGAATTCTGGACTTACTCCCTGAAAGAATGCCAAGCATGTTAAATGAGCTTCACGTTGGGAGCATCTAAGATCGAGTGATCATAACATCATTAGATTTAAAATGCTCATGAGGCCAAGTTCTAAAGGAAACAACAGAAAATCATCAGACTTTTAAAAATGCCAACTGTGAGAGAGGACAAAGTGATTTAAAGAATGCTTATAAGAAGCATGATGTATGCAGGATTCATCACAAGAGAAAACAAAATAGGAAAAAACTTATCAAGCAACTAACAGGGAAAGAAGAAAGAATATGATTTAATGTATTTTATTAAAATCTATCTGTATTAAAAAAAAAAAAGGTCCAGTGAGGTTTTAGGGACCACATAAAAATTAGAGAGGTGTTGAAATCTACAAAGAATAACAAGGAAGTTGGGTAAGCAGCTGTCTCATTGAAGTCAAAAAGATTAGCTAATATCCTCCAGTTAAGAACTTAAAAGTGTGGCTTAAACTCTATTACTTCTTTTCTGATTGGGTTTTAGGGAAATGTGTTTTTGTGGATAAAGTCTGATCTGGATCAGCCCAGGTGGTGGCCCATTTCCTATAACTTAAGAATGATTGGATTAACCACATTTCCTACAACCCCCAAAAGGACAAATCTCATGAGACTCAGTTGTAAGCCTCCTTTTAAAAATGTTAACATAACTTTTAGTTCCACCTCTCTTCATCTGTAATTAAGATGAATAGATTCATATTTAGATAGTTTTTCCTCGTTGCTAAAGGAAATCAGTTTTCTAAAGTAAAGCAAAAGGTGTTTTGATGAAGTTGAAGTGCAAACGAATCAACTGTTTTTTTAAGTATATGTAAAGACCTAAAAGAATAAATCTTTGCTGGGGAAAAGCAGTGGAGGCTATCAGCCAAACAAACCACAAACAAACAAAAAACAAAACTTAAAAAACAAGAACATGTATCCAAGGCCTATTTGGTCCCTGAGTGATTAAAGGAAGACACATGAAGGTGGTGGTTGGGTGTGGCGGTGGGGCGTGCTTATTGGAAGAAAGGAGTTCAGGAAAGAACATAAGGAAGAGAATTCTTATTTATCTCACTCTCTCCTAGTAAAATCATTTGCTGTTTCCCTCTGTAGATGCTAAAGAAATGGGGAGGTGGTATGGAGATTTAGAGCTTTGCTATTCAAATGTAGTCTGAGA
Source organism: Phocoena phocoena (assembly GCF_963924675.1). Lineage (NCBI taxonomy): Eukaryota > Metazoa > Chordata > Mammalia > Artiodactyla > Phocoenidae > Phocoena > Phocoena phocoena. The sequence continues at coordinate 42,067,114 of NC_089224.1, read as the reverse complement.
ACTAGCAGCATGGATATCACTTGAGAGGTTGATAGAAACAGAGAATTCATGCCATATTCTAGACCTACCAAGTCATAAAATCAGTAAGCTCCCTTAGTAACTTGTGGGCATATTTAAGTTAGAGAAGCACTAATTTCAAGCATAGGCTCTGCTGTCAGAAAACCTTGGGTTTGAATTCCTGTTCTACAACTTATTATGTAACCTTGGATGAGGTATATAACTTTTCTGATCATTTGCTTCTGCAAGAAAAATGGGGATAATAATAGCACCTAACTCACGAATGTGTTAGTTTAAATGAAATATCATGTGAAAATTACCACAATGCCTGGCATATCAAACAAACTCTATACAAGCTGGGTAGCAGGACAACTGACGTGGATGAAATGATCAGAACAAGGTTAGAAAATATATAAGAGATGAAATTCACTCTTTGCTTTGCTGTGTTACATTTACTGATCTTATATCTGGTGTTGACATGAACCCTTCAGTGGTAACTAGTTCATGCTATGTTCAGGCTCTGGCTATAAAGCAAGAGTAATTCATTTAAAACAAAAGTAATATTTGGCCATTCGATCATCCAAGTCAGATCAGCTGCTCAATATAATGAAATAATTGGGCAGATATTGGTCATTAAAATAACAGAAAAAATTAACAATAAAGAGAGCTGATGATGTCAACAGCTTGCTTAAATGAAAAAGTTGAGTAAAAAGGTAGAAAGTAATAGCATGGTTGTTAGGGAGCCTGTCTAAAAGCAATAAAGGCTGTTGCTATTCTGAATCTCTGAGGTACCTGTAATATTATATCTCCAACTACTTCACTCTTTGCATTTGCAAATTCTATAACATAATTTTGGTACTTCCTTTGAAAGTATAGGAGAAAACTCTGTTTCATTGGTCCATAGCTTTAAGATTATTCGATTACTGTAGGTTCCAGCCAAAGTTACAGTTGCTACTGAATCTTGGCCAGTCCTTGCTAGCCATAGAAAGTTTTAGAGGGCAGCATATACCTGCATTTATATATCCATGCCCAAAGAACCATCTTCATCAAAGTAGGTAATCCCCTTTAACTGACTTTGAAGCTTGGAGGGTTGTAATACAGAGAGATAACTGGTGATATTTCTCTGACTTAAAGGAAATGAAACCATGCTGGTGGTCAGCTTGTCAACAGATATTATAGCAAGGTATAACTAAATCTCTTGGGTCTCCATTTTCTTCATTTGGAAAATGAAGGTTGATAATTTCACCACAGAGAATTTTTATGGGTCTAAAATAAATGAAATGTAAAACTACCTAAGTGTTTATTAAGGTAGGAATCCAATAAGTGTTAGTTTTCCTCCACTCTCAGCAAAACAGATTGTTTCATATAGATATGCTATATAATATACACTGTATTTTAAACTGGAAATATTGAGCAAAATATACAGTGCAAGTTTTATGACATACCCATGTAAGACAGGTAGCACTTTAACACATCTGTTTCTGCTTTAATTCCTAAATACCCATGTTGTTCCATCTCATAAATGAACACTGATGACCAAAAACCTTCTGGCACAATTTGTAAACTAAATTAACAAATTAATTTACTAATTTTAAACTGAATTTCAGAAAAAATCCCTTAGGTTTCTCCTATCCATGGATGATGATGTGAGTCATTGACAGAACTACTAACCTCTTTCTGCCTATTCTAGCTAGGCAGAGTTTTGGGCTGTCTTCAAAAATTAGAGTGCTTAAGAGCAAATAGAAAATTCAGGGAGACTTATTTCACACAAAGATGGTGAACATATAGAATAAATTGCTAACTTAGACCAGCAGAGCAGATAATATAATTTAGTTTAGCAGTAAAATATTTATTTCTAAAGGGAGGTGAAGATGGCAGTAAGGGACTAGAGAGAATTGATGCCAGTGGGTTGGAGGATGTCAGATAAACCCAGATGAAAAAGGTTCTTTAATGCTCACATGGCCTCTCCCCCACCTCTGGCTTGGTATTCTTTATGTCCTTAGGATCTTTTAATTTTGTGGAAACGAATATAACTGTGACTAGCTTAGCAAAAATTGCTGCTATATACCATAATGCACGCTATAAACCATGAAGGGATCTTAAAGTGCATAATCGGGCTGCATATGGCACTGTTAATTTCTATTACTGACTCTAAAACCATGAGGGAGTTAGTGCTTGCCTCACTGCCTCACTGTTCTACAAGAATGATTTTTGATAGTTTCCCTTTGCACAGCTTTTCTGCAAAGTGTTTGTCTTTTAGAAAGGCCAAAAGGAACTTATCGGCTTTTTTAAAAATCTGTGCAAAACTGCCAAGCTGCTCTGGGCCCTGTCCCCTGCAGTCCCCAGTTTGCTAGTCTTCTTTAAGAAGGTACAGGTATCTGTTCACTCAGAAAGAAATAAGCCTTCTTCTGGGCTTTGGGTATTTATGAAAACACCAACTATCTCCTTCACACCAAATGTAGAGCATAATATGAAATTCTATCCTTGAAGATTCTTTTGAGGATGGCAAAGTTAAATAAGAAGGTAAATATTAGAAAAAAATATATATATATATATACACACATACAAAAACAAATTTTGCTGTGTTATGCCATATGATTCTGTATTCTTTAATGGAACTTTGATTGAAATTATGTCTGTCATCTGGTTTCACCCAATAATTTATAACTTTTTAAATTCTGTTTTTACTTTTGGGTTTCTGTGGGTTTGAAACCTCCAAATGCTTGTCAGATTCAAGAAACCAACCTTCTAGCCAACCTCTCAAATGAATCATTGACAGCACATAGACTTTGGAATCGGTAAACCTGGCTGAGGTTCTTAAAGATATCACATAATAAGTATATGATATAGAGTCCCCCTAATCTTTCCATATCTTTGTTCTACTATCTAAAATATCTAATTATGGGTTAAAGGGGATTAAACAAAATAATGATTGTATAGTGCTTAGCATAAGGCAAAACATGCAGTAAATCCACAATGATTTTGACTGTGTCTACTTTTGCATTTTTCTTTCACAAGAAAGTGACTGTCACTTCCAAGCAGGTTTAGGAAACCTACAAAAGTTGGTTTGCCTCCAAACCAGTCAGTATTTTAAGACTGAATCTCCTTATATTGTAGGCTCAGTAGAGCTAAAGTATCTTCAGTGCGGCTTCATTAATTACCAACACAATATCAGTACTTAAGTATCTCAGTCTTTGTGATTTAATCTTTTGTGATATATGATTAGATGATACTAGTTAAGATTATTAGTACAACTTTTTAAGTTATTCTGTTTTCCCATAAAATAATGGTGCATAGATTTATAATATGCCTCTTTTCTCTCAGTTTTTCATTCTTAAATTCAAATGGTTATATTAAGAAACCACTGCTCTTCCTCACATTGCTTACAAAAGTACAAATGTATAGTCATAGCGGTGATATGCCTCACTAATGAAAATGACAATGTAGATCTCTATTTGTCCACCTGGAAAGTTCAGATATTTTAATGTAAAAAATAAGCGTTAAGATAATGCTCACAGTAGAATCATGTTAAGGGCACATAGATACATAGATTGATATCTTTAGCTGGCTAGCTAGTTAACTAGCTGTGTTCTTATGTATAAATGGAAGGTTAATGAGTGTACGTGGGGTTGGTGTAGTTGTTGGGGGAGGGGAGTAGCATTAACCAATAAGCTTAATTTATGATACACATACAGGGGTGAAAGATAGGACATTGGGTCTTTGGAGGTGGAGTTAGGGTGTTGTAACTTAAGCACACACCCCCTGCCCTTCCCCTACACATACATAGTGCTGTAAGGCCATCAGAGAGCATGCAGACATTGATGAAAGGACAGAGGAGGGGAAAAAATAAATACATAAATGACTGCAGTTTCTGAACTTGTAGTTGACTAGTATGATAAAGGCTAGGAAGCAAGCAACAAGGACACCTGGGGCCTTATGCATTGCTTGGCTAGAATGTCAACTCCAGACTGCTTACAGACAACTAGCACATCACTGTGAGCCTCCGCATGCTACTAGTGCGAGCAAACACAGAGCAACTCACCTGGTGTATGTGGGGGCGAAGCCCTCTCAAAAGGAGGCTCAGGTAGCAAAAGGGGCAATTCTACCTCTGTCACCCAGGATTCGAGACAAGTGTGAGTTCCTCGGAGGCTGGGAATTTTCAGTAACAAACCTGTCTGTTAAAGGTCCATAGGACTGTTGGGTACACCTGGCCACTGGCTCAAGAATGAAAATTGGTTTTGCCCAAAAAGGCAAAGATCACCTCTAACAGGAAGATAATTCGCAGGTCTGAAAATCACATCTACCTCAAGTTTGAGTCTGGCAGTTCTCAACTCAGAAGGCGAGTAAGTAGGGAAGCCGAAGAGAGCAGTTAGGAAATGGCCTTCCTGACAGGTGTCCCTGCTCTTGTGGAGCAAAACTTTGTTTATGGATAAGAGTTTAGGGTATGCAAAACCAAGGGAGCTGAAGAGTGTCAATTATTAAGATTTTGAACGTGAAAGAGATGTTAGAGGAGTTATATTTTAAGAATTTACTATGTGTTAGGCAAAATTCGAATTCCCTTGTATGTATCTATACATGTAATCCTTATACCACCCTACAAAGTAGTTATGACCATGATTCCCATTTTATAAATAAGGGCCAACTATGGTGAGGTAAGGTGATTTGTCCAAGGTCACATAAACAGAGTTAGGAATAAGATTCAAAGTGTAGATCTTCCCTGAACTTTATTGAACAACAAAATGAAAAGAAAAGAGAAGACTGGTACTTAGTTAATGTTTTAAACGTTTTAAATGCATGTGTTCAACTTACCTATAATAAGCAAACCTATCATTTATTTGTCATAATTTTTCTTTGATTGTCCCATTGTATTTAAGAATATTTAAGGTAAATTTAGTGTTAATGTATTTCAGAGGTTAAGTGTACACACAATATTTCCACTTACAAAATGGTAAGCAGATTCTTTTAGAAACATATTCTTCAAACAGAGAGGATGTAGTGGATGTAGCTCTATAAATTGACCAATGTTCAAAATATTTTTCTCAGCCTGCTACTTAAATTGTACCCCTACCTTGTCCTTCACGATGTCTAGATTGGGTTTTACCAGAACCACAGTCCAGCTCTGCCTTCCCCCAAGATTGGGTGTAGAATGAAGAGTCCAGAAGTGTTGTCTCTCACTGTGTGCCTTTAAGCCATTACAGTGCACTCACAGCCCAAGAAAACCCCGAGGTTCCTGTCTCATCTTCTCAAGAAAGTCCTACAAACTTTACCTTTCAACTTATCACTTCACTCAGGAGCATCCCATGATTTGAGGAACATGGCTTTGCATTTTGGCTTTTCCTTTTCAAGGTCTCCTTAGGAGACCTAGTTTCATTCTTTCTAAACCCGAACCATAATATCACCTTGCCAGGAGCTTCTCTTACATTCAGATCAATCTTTCCATCGTAATACCTGCAATATAATCTCTGCACGTGGAATTTCCCAGTGTTCCCAAATACTCCATATTTTCCTCCCTCCCTCCCTCCTCCCTTCCCTCCCTCCTTCTTTCCTTCCTTCCTTCCTTCCTTCCTTCCTTCCTTCCTTCATCTCCCTCTCTCCCTTTCTCCTCTTCCCTCTCTCTTTCATTAACATATAACATTCTTTGTTACAGTTACCAATTCTTCTGCTAAGAATTTCTTACCATACTTCTCTGCCTAGAAAACTTACATACATTTTTGTATCTCAGTTGATCTCTGAAGCTGATTTCAATCTCTTCAATATTTTCATTTCCAAATAATAATTACATTACACATCTTTGGTATGTCCTACCTCCATTACATAAATTCCCCTTGCTCTTAATCTATGGAAAGTGAGATTTCATATCTTATGCATTTTCATATTCAACAAACTGGCTAGAAAAGTATGTGATACATAGTAACTATTTAATTTCTTTCTTAATGAATAAATGAATGTCAGTCACGAAGAATTATGATTATTGTCATCACCCAAAATTCTGGCCCAAACATAATACCTTTTTGTATCCAAATAACACGAATCTCTATTCTCAATTTTATTGACTTAAATATTCACATCACATAACTCCAGAGAAGGACTCATATTTACAATCCAAAGTATTCAGAGTGCATTGATATATGCTTAAGGATACACAAAAATGAGAATGTGACCTGAAAAATGAAAACAGAATACTCCCCACCAAGTGTCCATTATGCAAGACATTATGAATGAGAACTCTAGAGGAGTAACATATTTCCCATATAAATGATAAAGTATTATGGTTGACTCTGATCCCCAAATGAGATATATGGAGTTTACTATTGAAAATTATAACTTTTAATTTCACAATTATATGTGTAGCAGTTATGTTATGAAAGTCATATGGTCCCTTTGTACACATAACACTTGAAGAGTAATTTATATTTTTGAGTGTTTTTCATAGATGGTTCTTAAATAAGATGGTCTTTCTGAGGAAGATAAACAGAAACCAACTACCATCCTAATCACTATAATAACGAGTACAGAATTCATGCTGGCCAGAGTTTTTAACAGCACCCCGAAGTCCATAGGTTGCTGAAATGTTTGCTTCTGACAGGAACGGAAGCATATTTAATCACTACACTCAATAATTTATTAGGGCCATATGATCTTCACCATTATGCATGTGGAAAAAGCAAAAGGCACTGACAAGATGGAGAGCTAGCTTAGGCATCTGGCTCCCTTCCTGGAAGTAGAAACTAGAGAAGCTGTAAATGCAAGCATGAAGCATGAATTTGAGAAAGGGACACAAAAAATAAAAAGCCACTGGGAAGATCAATGACTGTTAGGAGGTGATATTGATGGCGCTCTGGTTGTAAGACAGGCAGAGAATGTCGTAGTCTGCTCACGTTGCCATAGCAGCATACCATAGACTGGGTAGTTTAAATAACAGACATTTATTTCTCCCAGTTCCAAAGGCCAGGAAGTCCAATATCAAGGTGCCAGTCAATTCAGTTTCTGGTGAGAGTCTCTTCCGGGTTTCCAGACAGCGGCCTTTGAGGCTGTGTATTCACATGACCTCCTTTGCATGTGCAAAGAGAGAAAGACATCAAGCTCTCTGGACTCTCTTTTTATAAGGAAACTAATCAAATCAGATCTGGGCCCCACCTTTATGACCTTATTTAACCTTAATTACTTTGGTCAAGGCCCTAACTTTAAATATATTGTCACATCTGTAGGTAGGGCTTCAACATTTAAATTTTGTTCAATTGGGAGATACAAAAATTCACTCTGTAACAGGGAAAAACCTCTAAATTCTTTTCTTGTATCTCCCCTTATTGGCTTGGAAAAATTGAAGCTGGATTTTAGTTGGATTTGAGTCACTTGCAGTTGAGATAAAAATACCTTAACTGATCCATTGAATAATTCTGATTCTTGTAAATTCAAATTATTACACTTACCCTGAATCCCGTCTCTTTGATCATTTCACCCTCTTCTGCCCTATGCATTAAACAGTTACATATCCTAAAAAGGTGTAAAAGGTTTTTTATAGAGAATGTATAGCAAATCACATCTACAAAAAGTTACATGAGAATATGACACTCAAAGCCTCACTATGTGTTTTTTTTCTCTTTAGCAATATTCATGCTTTAGTTTTAAATTAATCAAATGTTTTCTTCTAACATCCCCTGTGAATACAAAAGTACTGAAAAAAGAGAAAGAAAAAGTACACGATAATGTCTTTCTATGAGACAAATTTATTAGTTAAGTTGCTTAGTTTACGTATACTCTTCCTGGTGTACCACCCAAGAAAAGTAAAATGTCTCTGAGCATCAGAGGTCTATCTTAAGTCCATTTCCTCCTTGAGCCAATCTGCTATTTAAATTCCTTCTGCTTTCTCCATTTATCTTTCAGAGTATGATATTTTTTCCTGTCATGTTGCTATTTGTTGTTCATAAATTCCAAGGCATAACCAGTGCATGCCCATCACAATGTTTTTATGAGAACAGGGGTTTAGTGCCAGTGCAAAGATTTATGACACCATATACTTTTTAACTTACTATTAGTCATACAGGCATTTTAATGTAGAGATTAATTTTTAATAACTCTTCTGTTTGCATCTCTGGACTTATTGATTTGAAACATGGTGGTGGTGGTGATCATGATATCTTTTTATAGTCAAAGGAACTTTAAATAAGGCTTTCTCGTAAGACTACACATTTCTTATATTCACTGAGCTGAAAAATGCTTTGTTGTTTGAAAATGATCAGAGTGGACATATTATGTGAATGATCAAAACTCTACTTAATTTTGAAGAGGCTGTGTAATATATTCACTTGACAATGGGAAGAAAGAAACTCGTTCTGTCTTTTTTTGTACTTAAAAACATATGCAAAAAAATTGCAAAAGACTACAGCTTAGTAAGACCCAATTTATTTAAGAATGTGAAGATACCGTGGTGTACCTTCTTTCATTATACTCACTCAATCAAAAACTAACTCCTATCGTTTTTGAAAGTTACAATAATACTATGTGGGTAAATAAAACAATCAAGACCCTACTAGCAATGTATTATTAAATTTACTTCTCAGTGGAATTCAAAAAGGAAAAGTTCTATTTAAATGGAGAAATAAATATGAAGCAATTAGAAACCAGTGTGTACACACACACACACAATTGTCATGAACACTTTTTAAAAAGCTCTGAATGTCTAAATATCTAACAACTGAGATTGATTAATGGTGCATTCATGGAATGACATACTATGTAGTTATTCCAATATAGACCAAAGGATAATATTAATGACACAAAAAAGTCCTAATATTTTAAGTTAAAAAGGATCCATGAGTAAAAAAACTATACTTGAAAGGAATAATGTATATACATGTGTGCAGAAAATGCTATCATAATCAATTATAGTATATTCATAATTCATCACTTGGTGATGTGATTGCAAATGTTTTTATTTCACTTTTACTTATCCATATTTTCCATACGAATATTGGATAAATTATCTTAAAAGATATATACTTATAGACATCTTGACGGATATACAAGTAAGATACAATAAACCCTTATACTTGAGGAGCATGAAAAGAATAATGATCTATATGAACTTGCACAGAATTCGAGTAAACTCCTTCGAGAGGAGTCTTCCTTCTGTAGTATTGTTAAGTTTGGTTATTTGGACCAACCTTCATGCTCTATAAAGCATGGCAACTAGGAACACTTAACAAAATATAAACAAATCATCCTAAAAGCATAACATAGTTACTAGGTGCTATGAACTGCATTTTGTCCCCCCAGAATTCATATGTTGAAGCCCTAGCCCTCAGTATGATGGTGTTTGGCGATGGGGCCTTTGGGAAGTGATTAGGTTTAGACGAGATCATCAGAGTGGAGCCTTCATAATGAGATTAGTGCCCTTATAAGAAGATACATGACAGAGCTAGCTCTCTGGTTTATGGGGAAAATGTATTTAAATTAATTAATATTTTCCAACCCTTTCTGGACAATTCATACTTAAAAAGCCTCCCTAATAATAACAGGCTGTTTAAACCTTTTTAGAATATTCCCCTCAAATTAAGAAAGTAAGTGAACTTCATGATTAACATATTTTTGTGCAATTAAGGGGGTTTCCAATTCATTGCTTTGAAACATTTTAAGTTATCTTCTAACCTAGTCATTCAGTGAAAGGTCATTAAAAGTAATTTTTATGCCATACCGTGTCATGTAATTCAGTTTTCAAAAACTGAGCAAGTTAGCAATTATAAAAAAAAGTCTATCTCCTTATGCCTTTTAATATTCCTATCTACTATTTTACGAAAACAAATACACTTACTGCTTTTATTAAAATAGGAGAGTGGGATAGAATTGATTCAAACCCTGTTTCATTCTACCAGTAATTAATATTCATGAACTGATAAATAATGAAGATATACAAAGTTCAATATATGTCATCAAAAAATCATTTCCCCCAAATTACCTTTTTATATATATTATTTATGTGTCAAAATATGTAATATATTTACATTCTTTGGATTCATTGACTATGCTTTGTAAATGAAATTTAAGTTACAAAAATTTTATTTTAATAGTATCTTACATCATAGAATTTTTTTTTTTTTTTTTTTTTGCGGTACGCGGGCCTCTCACTGTTGTGCCCTCTCCCGTTGCAGAGCACAGGCTCCGGACGCACAGGCTCAGCGGCCATGGCTCACGGGCCCAGATGCTCCGCGGCATGCGGGATCCTCCCTGACCGGGGCACGAACCCGTGTCCCCTGCATCGGCAGGCGGACTCTCAATCACTGCGCCACTAGGGAAGCCCCATAGAAAATTTTTTTAAATGACTGTCCATTTTATTGTTTCAGAGAATTAGGATCAGATGACAGATACTGTGACAGAGCCTTTAATGGATCTTATCAGTAGAATCAGTGTTTCTAACATACATGTGGGGGAAAAAAATCTGTGTTAAGATTTGAAACTTTGTCTTGCTTTTGTAAACCTTCCCTCAAGAGCAATTCATTCTTTGACAATAAGCAACCCCGTCACCAAATTTACAATAAATATAAATTGAGGACCACTAAAAGAACCTCCCTAAACCAACATATTTCAATGCATGTGTGTTGAGGTGAGGGTGAGGGAATTTTTAAAAGGGAATGCATGAATTCATGATATGTGAGGGGTTTTTGTCTTTTTGAAAAATGGGAAAAAGAATGTTTTGAAGGGAAGAAGAGGGACCATTCTTACGCCAGTTATCGGACAAATCAAATTTAGAAAAGAACACTATGAAAGTTGAGGATTTGAAAATTGATTCCCTAAATATTCACATGGCGATATTCACATGGTACAGTACCCCAGGGTGAAGACTTGCTCTAAAGGTTAAGAAACACTCAGGGCTGTTTGTACCTGCAATTTATGTTAAGAGAGACTGATTAGCAGTCATACTTTAGGCCAATGTTTTTCAAATTATGGGTCTTTATTATGTCATTAAATTGGTTTGGTGAGTCTCATGTAAGTATATTTTAATTAATTATGACAATTTAGAATAGAAAATATCAAAATACAGAGTTTATCATAGTAAGGGTAAGCATTGTTTTGGGATGTTACTGATTATATATATACGTGGGTGTGTACACAGGCACATACATATAGATGTGTATATTGGATTATGTTGTGAAATGTATTTCTTACTATGTATAATATTAAAAACTATAAATGCTAGTGCCTGGTGCTGTAGGCAATAGAATATAGACTAATGTTCAGTTTTCATCATATGGCTATGGAATTTCTCTCAAAATACATTTCTTCTTTTTATCTCTCTCTCCCTCTCTCTTTATATGCCAAATGCCCCAAAACTGAAATTTAAATGACCTGACCTTAGAGCTAATATACAGAAAGGGTTATCAGAATCCCATTTCTCAAGGACCAGTCTACCTAGTTGATGCTTTTAAGATGATCTTAGTGGCAAGAAAAATGGATTGAGAAAATCAAATGAGGTTCTTGAGACAGGTCAAAATTTTACAAACAGCAGAGTAAGTTGAAGCAAACCTCATAACACAAGGTCACTTGGTTTTGTGTCGCATGCTATTTAAAAATCTCCTTCGTATGTGTGTGTTTGCAGGACTTTTCAGTGGTGATGACTGACAATGACTAATTTTCCTGCCTCTGTTTCCCAATTGCAGTACTCATGTAAACCAAAAAGAGTTTTTTAAATTTAAATATACTGGATACTGGTGAAAAAACTATAGAATCCCAGAAGGAATTCTCACTATCCAAAGAAAGAAAGGTGAGGAGTGAAGGATGAGAAAGACAAGTTAACAGGCTGCCCATTACAAGTATGGTCTGTCTGTGCCCATTATGCCACATTATTGCCTCCTGTAATCCCAGTGTAACCATCAGATTTGCTTACCCCTACCCATAGCAATATATACATCAAATCAATAGATATCAAAGTATACTTTTCTCAGTAATACCAAGAGTATTTGCTAGTAAAATAAAATTTTTAAAAGGATTATAATGTAGTTATGGGAACATGAAAGGAAAGTAGATATTCTGTTGTTGGATAACCTACAGTCACCAGTGAACCAATCCTCTCTTTTCTCATCATAGAGCATCAGGACCAAAGAATTACTGAGTATATGAACATAAATATGAAGATGTGCAATGCATGATTCTTCCTGATATAGGTCTTCAGTGCACAAAGACATATCCTTTTAGCAATCCTTATCAATTGTTAATTCTTTGATAATTAGAAATACCTACACAATGACACGATCACACCCCCAAATAAATATAGTCTCTCACAGAAAAATGCTCAAAGCTTTCTAACTAATCTTTATTAGAATTACATTGAAAGTAATTTCTCTTGAGCCACCTGTAGGCTTTTTTCTTCTCCATTGTTATATTCATAGGGCTAATAAGCACATTGCATTGGCATATAGTATCCATTAAAAACATATTTGTTAGATGTATGGAGAGATGAATGAATGAATGGATGACTAGCCAGTTGGATGCCTGGCAGAGTTTTAAAAAGATACATTCTTAGGTAGATTCATTTGTTTCATATTTTAGATTCCACATATAAATGATATCATATGGTACTTGTCTTTCTCTTTCTGACTTACTTCACTTAGTGTGATAATCTCTAGTTGCATCCATGTTGCTGCAGATGGCATTATTTTGTTCTTTTTTATGGCTGAGTAGTATTCCATTGTATATATGTTTCACATCTTCTTTATCCATTCATTTGTTGATGGATATTTAGGTTGTTTCCATGTCTTGGCTATTGTGAATAGTGCTGTTATGAACATAGGGGTGCATGTATCTTTTTTAATTACAGTTTTGTCTGGGTATATGCCCAGGAATGGGATTGCTGGATCATGTGATTCTATTTTTAGTTTTCTGAAGAACCTCCGTACTGTTTTCCATAGTGGCTATACCAACTTACATTCCACCAACAGTGTAGGAGTATTCTCTTTTCTCCAAATCCTCTCCAGCATTTGTTACCTGTAGACTTTTTAATGATGGCCATTCTGACCAGTGTGAGGTGATACCTCATTGTAGTTTTGATTTGCATTTCTCTAAGATAAGCGATGTTGAGCATTTTCATGTGCCTGTTGGCCATCTGTATGTCTTCTTTGGAGAAATGTGTATTTAGGGATTCTTCCCATTTTTCGATGAGGTTGTTTGTTTTTCTGTTTCTTGAGTTGTATGAGCTGTTTGTATGCTTTGGAAATTAACCCCTTGTCGGTCACATCATTTGCAAAAATTTTCTCCCATTCTGTAGGTTGTCTTTTCATTTTGTTTATGGTTTCCTTTGCTGTGCAAAAGCTTGTATGTTTGATTAGGTCCCATGTGTTTATTTTTGTTTTTATTTTTATTGCCTTGGGAGACTGACCTAAGAGAACATTGGTATGATTTATGTCAGAGAATGTTCTGCCTACAATCTCTTCTAGGAGTTTTATGGTGTCATGTCTTATGTTTAAGTCTTTAAGGCATGTTGAGTTTATTTTTGTGTATGGTGTAAGGGTGTGTTCTAGCTTCATTGATTTACATGTGGCTGTCCAGCTTTCCCAACAGCTTACTGAAGAGACTGTCTTTTTCCCATTGTATAATCTTGCCTCCTTTGTCAAAGAGTAATTGACCGTAGGTGTGTGGGTTTATTTCTGGGATCTCTATTCTGTTCCATCGATCCATATGTCTGTTTTTATGCCAGTACTATGCTGTTTTTATTACTGTAGCTTTGCAGTACTATCTGAAGTCTGGGAGGGTTATGCCTCCTGCTTTGTTCTTTTTCCACAGGATTGCTTTGGCAATTCTGGGTCTTTTATCGTTCTATATAAATTTTAGGATTATTTGTTCTAGTTCTGTGAAAAATGTCATGGGTAATTTGTTAGGGACCACATTAAATCTGTAGATTGCTTTGGGTAGTATTGCAATTTTAAAAATATTAATTCTTCTAATCCAAGAGCATGAGATATCTTTCCATTCCTTTGAATCCTCTTTAATTTCCTTTATTAATGTTTTATAGTTCTTTCATGTCCTTGGTCAGGTTTATTCCTAAGTATGTTATTTTTGGGGGTGTGATTTTAAAAGGTATTGTTTTTATACATTCCCTTTCTTTTATTTCTGAATGTACCTGTGAAAACAGCAACAGTCTCACGAACATAGAGAACAGACCTGTGGTTGCCAGGGGGGGAGGGGGTTGGGAGAGGGATGGAGTGGGAAGTTGGGGTTCACAGATGTAATCTATTATATATAGAATGGACTAACAACAAGGTCCTACTGTATAGCACAGAGGACTATATTCAGTATCCTATGAGAAACCATAATGGAAAAGAATTTTTTAAAAAAGAATATATATATATATATATATATATATATATGAATCACTTTGCTGTACAGCAGAAATTAATACAACATTGTAAATCAACTATACTTCAATTTAAAAAAATGAAGTAGAAAAAAAAGATACATTCTTAACAGTAGATTATGGAAATAACAATGGTCTTCCAGAAGAGAGACCATGAATGGATATATTAAAAGGGTTGATCAAGAATAGCAATCTTGAGGATGTAAATAGCCTATTTTATTTAGGAAGAAAATAGTCATGATAAAAAAATCATGGGGCTTCCTTGGTGGCGCAGTGGTTGAGAGTCCGCCTGCCAATGCAGGCGACATGGGTTCGTGCTCCGGTCCGGGAATATCCCACATGCCACGGAGCGGCTGGGCCCGTGAGCCATGGCCGCTGAGCCTGCGCGTCCGGGGCCTGTGCTCCGCAATGGGAGAGGCCACAACAGTGAGAGGCTCGCGTACCGCAAAAAAAAAAAAAAAAAAAAAAAAATCATGCATGCTTCTTCCAGTCCAGAATTAGATTGTCAAGGGGGATTCAATGAAAGTGTTTGTAAAGGCCTGGAAGTTTTTACTGTATGTCTTCATATGGCACACAAAAATAGAGAAATAATGTTTTAGATAACATTCTTATTTGTGAGAAGTCATTATTTTGCCTCCAGAAGATCTAAATAGACTAAATGCTTTGGTCTCACATCTATAGACAGTATAAATGCATTTCAATTTTTTAACATTTATTTTTCATGAACATTTGGATTTTCAGCCTTTGCTGAAGATAAATGTGAACTAGTTATACACAATAATTTGTCTATGAGGCATTGTCAACAGACAATCCTATTTTATATGGCTAAGTGGATCATTGATATACACATAAACAGCAATCATCTTTCAGCGTCAGTGGTCCTATTTTAAGTACAATGACTCTTACCGCATCCTTAATACGTAGACTATACTTTCCAAATTTCTGTAATTTTTAAAAGTTTTGTAATTTACTTTGCTTTTTGCCCCTATAATTTGGAGGAATCACAATAATTACAGTGCTCCTTGATAATATTAAAATAAAACAGTCTTAATATCTATGAATATCACATACATTTTTATGCATTGTTTCTGGGCATATTTCCAATATCTTATAGCTTTATTAAAAATTATTAATTTCAGAATGTTCCCATGTATTTATATCCTGGAACCCCTTCTGTCACATGGAATGGTTTATTTTTGCATTAAAATATTTTGAAAAAACAAAGTATATATATATATATATATATTATTATAAACAAAGTGTATATATATATATTATGTATATATAGTTCAGTTATATAAAGTAAGGCAAATAGTTGCAAACAATTAGCTGGCCTTTGCAAAACTTTAGCATTTATACTAGCATCAAAACAATCAAAATAAAACTGATCTTTGCATTTCACAAGAGAAAATACATGCTATAAGTTCTGATTTTAAATATATATGAAACACCTGAGAAAACATACACATGCATCCTGGAGCACGAACCACAGAGACAGAGGTAGAGATCAGAGGTAAGAAATGAATAAAGTCACAGCAGACATTAGAAGGGTTCATCTCTGTATGAATGTCAGCACTGTGGATATCTAATGCACTAGATGTACTTGGGATTCAGTCTAAATATATCTTTTTTATGGAATTTAGTATTGACTGTAGCCTTATTTATTTGTGTATCAACAAGATAACATCAAGGATGCTTACTTCACCTCATTCTGCCTTTTAAAGTCACCAAATACAGGAGAATAAGAATTTCATAGATATGGAAATATCAGTTGGAGAGAATTTTTACCCTTTCAAAAATTGATACGCACACCAATATTCAACACCTTGAATTAAAAAATCCGTCCTATTTTCAGCTCTAATAAACCTCCATTAAATCACAGTAATCATGTGCTAGAGAACAGGTGTTTTAAATCACTAAATTTGGAAGTAGAGTGAAGTTGCAGGAGCATGTTGGAAGCTTTTCATTGGCTGAGTGTGACTGCCGTTTCCATGGCAATTCCACATGCACCCTGGTTCCCAGATCTTCTCACTCTTTCAAAATGCAGTGGAAAATACTATTTAGTATGAGGAGAACAAATTGGGTCAAATTATCATCATTTATTTAGCTAGAAACTGTAACAGGAATAGAGAGAACCATGTGTGGACTCTCCTTTACAATTTGCTCACATTTTATTTCATCTACATTCATTTATGCATAATTTCTTACGCCCTCTGCTGTTAATCAACATACGTTACAAAAGAAAAATACCCATAGGGCAACAGCTTGTTACAATAATCATCATTTATGGAGAGAAAATGCCAGTCATATAAAACACAATCACACTTGGTGTTTATGCTTAGAGTGTTAAGTATTTCGGTGCATTAAAATCAGTATCAAGTACCATTAATTCAATATCCCATGGTCCTATGATATTTCCAGGTGAGTTGAACATGGACCCTCTTTTGTAGAGTTGGCATTACCTTCAGAGTTAGAGCAGGAGTGAGACATAGACCGAGAGTTGTCACTAAATAGTTCAGTTAAGAAAGGCAAGGGACAATGTAGGACACATACTTTGCATGGGAATCTTCTTAGTCAGACTCTGTTCTTTCACAACAAGAAGCAAGGCCCTTCTAGACTTTGAACTTGGTAGAATACACATGCACAGGGGTCACACTGTGAAAGCTGAGTTTTCCTGAAAAAGGGCTTAGGGCTACATACAATCTAATAAAATTTTTAAAATCTGATACCATTTTCTATTTATGACATAAATTCCAATCTTAGCTGATAATCGAAGAAGAGAAATAGCCATGCTTTGACTCTGGGATTTTAGTGAATCTTGTGAAGACAGAAAAGAGTAAAGACATTTTAGGAGCAGAAATAGCAAAGGGCTAATGAACAGGATTAAGAGTTTCCATTTGTGATTACTTCACTGAGGAACTTAGCAAAACAGCTGTGATATGGAACATAGGGATTTAAAATGAGAGTGCCTACTGAATACACGAAAGGATAGTAATCCCCAAGTTTAGACTGTTCGGGCCTAAGAGAGTCATCAGATTGGAAATGAAACTAGGAGGACTTGTAAAAGAAAGTAGTAATGTAAATCAGAATAAGTAAGGTAAGACTCTGTATATCAGATTACACTTTATGGACCTTGAAACTTGACCATCTGTCTTTCTAAAATGCTTAAGTATTTTGAGTATCTCAGAGTGATAAAATACATTCACAACCTTTGAAGTCAGAATCCAGGTTTTGAATTCTGACTGAGTCAGCTAAACTAAGTTACTTATCTCTGAGTCTCAGTTTTCTATTTTGTAAAATGGGAATGATTACATAAATCTTGCATGCTTGCTGTGAAGATTAAAAGAAGATAATACATGTATTGTCCCATGTACAAAGTGAATACTTAATATTTTTCCCTCTATTTTCTTCTGTTCCTCTGATGCCTCATTTGACCAATGCTATGGGAAATGAATATAGTATAAGCAGAAAGAAAAATCCATGGATCACAATAAGGAATTATTTTAGAATATTTCCACCACCCCAAATAGCCCCCTCCATCACCAAGTAGTAAATACTGTATTAGAAAAGGCAGTGGGAATTATCAAGGTAGAAAATTGGCTCATGGAGGTCTTCTATCTGTCTCTGCCTCTCTCTCATCATTGTGGCTAACACCACTCGTTTCTGTTTTCAGCGATAAACACTCAGCACCTTTAGAGGGGCTGAGTGTACATTCTTTATCTTGGAAAGTGGGGTCTAAGAGCACAGAGACTCCAAAGTTCTGACAGTCAGTTATTTCATGCCACCTTAGAACCTTGTGGAGATGGGTCTAAAAGTAGTGGTAAGGGTAAGCTGTTAGGGCTTCCCTGGTGGCACAATGGTTAAGAATCCGCCTGCCAATGCAGGGGACACGGGTTCAAGCCCTGGTCCGGGAAGATCCCACATAACGCGGAGCAACTAAGCCCGTGTGCCACAACTGCTGAGCCTGCGTGCTACAACTACTGAAGCCTGCGTGCCTAGAGCCCATGCTCCGCAACAAGAGAAGTCACCGCAATGAGAAACCCGTGCACTGTGAAGAAGAGTAGCCCCCACTCGCTGCAACTAGAGAAAGCCCACACGCGGCAATGAAGACCCAATGAAGCCAAAAATAAATAAATTAAATAAATAAATTTATAGAAAAAGAAGAAACTAAGCTGTTAGCTTCTCTTACTCAGCCAAATCATTTCCCCATCAACTCCAGTATCAACATTGTGATCTCTGAAACTAAAATGCAAGAGATAGAGCAGCAAAATTTACATTCCATTTCTTAATAGGGTTACAATCCTGAATCTCTATCTCTTCTAACCTTCCTTATTCAAAGCCAGCAACCATATTTAACCTTTTCATACCCTTTATCTGTTTTCCCTGGGCCATGTCCTTCTTTTGGTATTTTCCAGAACTTAAGCACTTAGAAGCCAAGCACTTAGAAGCCAATGTTTTACCAAGGCCCAAGTTTTACCACCTCATGACAACTATTCCAGAAAGGGAAATGTATAATATAAAAAAGCACAAGAGGAGAAGATTATTAAAGTTCCTTCTTCCCCTGACACTGAAAGATATTACACTGTAGCCCTAAGGAAGGGGATGTGTTATTCCATATTTTAAGGAAGATCCCTTGTGTCTCCTCTAAAAAGAGAATTGAGAAATTCATGGAGGAAGTTTATAATGAATAGAGATTCTTCCACTTTTAGCAGACTTGTCTGCCTGTGGTTAGAGCAAGACCATCCAAAGAGAGCAATTAATTCTTCCTTATCTCTGCTTCCTTACCAACTTACCTAATTTCATTTTTGGAAGAATATGATTGATGCACATGGCCTTCTCAGTGAAGTTAATTTGAGGGATCATGGGGAAGTATGGGGAGCACAGTGGCTGGAGGAGAGCCTGGGTGGAATTCGCACACCCCCTCTGCTCTCCACAAATACACACAGAACCACACCCTACTGAGAGTTTGTCCTTGTAAGAATATCAAGGCTTCATGAGCATATACAGATCCCTGAAGGACCCTCTCACCATTCTGCATGTGTTGCTGCATGGGAGATTCCAAGTAAAGCAATATTGCAAATGTGATTTATTATAATCCTTTATATGTCTGGGATTTTATAGCACTTCAACACATACTTCAATTATGTTGTTTATGTCTCTGTATTGAAGTTATTTTATTGCATATATCTTTCCCACCTTATTTTCTATAAAGTCCAGGAGGGAAAGACATTAGTTTATGTTTTGTTTGTTTTAATTTTTCAATCTGTGTGTCCCTATCCATTCAACAAACATTCAGTTAGCAAGTTCTACAGGACAAACACTGAGCTAAAAGATAAATAAAATACGATCTCTTCCTTCTAGAATCTCATACTGGTGAGCCATTTGGGTACTTACTATGTGCCAGAGGCATCATTGTTTTTCAATTAAATATTTATTTACCTTAAGGAGGAAATATTTTATCCCATTTTACATTATAGAAACTAAGAATTAAAGAGAATTCCAACCAAATGCTTTCTGGAAGAAATCGTAGTTAAGAATGGAATGCTTGAAAAGAGAAATCTAAAAATCCATAAACTATATAGAAAAGGATAAAGTAGATTCAGAAGGGTTAAAAAATAGACCAAAAAAGAAAAATCCAAAGAAAATATCAAGAGAAAGATAAGCCTAAATAGGTTATGTGAAGTTCTTGCTTTACTTAACATGCTATCAAGGTGGTAAGTTGGCAGACATAAAGCTTTTCTGAGAGACACATGTCTAGTAATTAAGCAAGAACCTTGGTGTATAGGTCTGTTTAACCCAGATCTATGGTGTAATTATCTGTTCCAAAGTTGTGAAATGAAACGAGATATTTCTCAAAATCTTTCTCCTTGTCTTTAGACAATGTTTTCACACCATGTAAATAAGTAGCCACAGAGATATCTCCCCTTATTTCCTGTCTAACTAATTGACATGTATTTGAGCAGAGTTATACCTATTTTACATCTTAGTAATAAAACAAGAAATTATAAATGCCATTTATTCCATTTCTACTACTATTATTCAGTGATGGTACCATATCAAAAATGTATATCTTCAAAGCTTGATATTTCAGCACTCTTTGCATTGTCCAGAGATTAAAGACTAAAGATCAATTAAATGTCCTTTTTCTTTGAAAAGTCAATATTAATGCCACTGATTCATCCTAAATTATGACAGACAGTATGAGGTCTTTCTTTGCTATTTCTGAGCTGGTATCTCTTAAGAATAAGAATAATGTTTTCATATATTTATATATATTAGTTTTATAGAACTATTAAAGTATAAGATTCTTTACAGCTTTCCCCTGTTTTCATTCATCTTTTTTTCTGTCACTTCCCCCATAATTGCTCCCCTTTATTAATATGCACTGTGTTGAAAGCAGCAAGTATACAACTTTTACCTCCTTACCTTCTACTTGTGTGCAATCAGTAAAGTTTCTCTGCCCTTTGCTAAGGTGGCACTAGGATGAAGGAAAAAGAGCACAATCTAAATTTAACTCACCTGAGTCCAAATCTAATTTTGGCATTTTCTGTCTGTAAGACTTTATGCAAATTATTTAAATATATGAGCCTCAGATTTTTTTAATCTTCCAAAGTGAATAATGTCACTATTCTCGAAGTGTTCTGTGAGGAATTTATGAAACTTCCTGACCTACCATCAGGACATGTAGTTGTTAAGTGAATGTTACCTCCCTCCTTTTCCTTAGACCTCACTCCTGAGCCAATGTATCTGCTTTTTAAAGGGCCGATGAATGGGGGTTAAGGCCCTCTACTATTTAGAGAAACAAAGGATATTCTGGACCACTAGGGGATTTAGGACTTGTGCTCAGCTTTTACCTAGCCTGAGTTCTTTTAAGTCGAAGTTGACCCTGATCTTGGATGTGAGACAATGTATTTAAAAGCATCAGAGAATTTGGCCCTATTTGTCAGCTGAATCTAAAATAACCACCACGAGATTCTGTAGAAAGGGGATTCTACTAGCTCTCTGAATTTATAGGGAAGAAACATAGTCAATCTGTACAGTTTCCTAATTAGTAAAATGAGATATTAGGTGATATCAAACAGGGCATGATGGAAACCCATGGCACTGCTGCTCCCTCCAGAGCCTCCAATAGAAATATCTGATCCACTACAAAGCTCCTTCCTTCTAGGACAGGACCTCAAAATTCTGTTTAGCACAGCTTTTGTGTTGGGGATATGTTGATTGTTATTTGTCAGTGCTTGGGTTATATATTTCCTTAGCTGCCTTCCAATTTTTAATTGCACATTCTATGATTATTATTATGAGACCCATTTGTTATACTGTGTTAGAGTTACATCCTCAAAGGTCAATCAAGTGCATATGTCTCTTTGTCCCAGCCTACTATGCTTTTTTATTCTTCTGTTTGCTCTATAAATATAAGGATTATTAGCCTAAAGCAGCCAACATTTGGGGAATGGTTGCCAAAAAATCATGACTAGTTTTGTAATCAATGATCTATAGTCCTTCTTCTGGCAGTAATTAGACATAGCAATACATGCTTATGGAAATAATAAAACCGTGTCTTACAAAGAGGAGAAAATGCTTATTTTTTCCTCTATAGAATGATATCATTCAAATAACTGAAACAGTGGCATCAAATCACTGTGATATAAAATTTAACAAGGATAAGGACTGCTTAGAGTTCATCCTTGTTATGTGCCCTCTATAGTTTATAACCTTCTCATTTAAGCTATCTTTCTATTGAACTTTCTTAAGTTGTAGTTTTGGGATCAGAATCATCAGAAGGGGTCAATATTGGGTTCCCACAGTTTAGTCCTGGCTTGTTTCTATCCAGTGTACAGTTCCATGGATTTTGATGACTATCACATGTGTCCACCATGACAGTATCAGAAAAAATACTCTCACTGCCTTAAAATATTTTCATGCTTCAACTACTCCCCCCACCCCTGCCAACCTCTGGGAAGCACTCATATTTTTCATTGCCTCTATAGTTTTGCCTTTTCTAGAATGTCAAATATTTGGAATCATGTAGTGTACAGCCCTTTCAGACTATCTTCTTTAACTTACCAATATTCATTTCAAGTTCTTCTATATCTTTTCATGACTTGATATATCATTGCTTTTGATCAGAAAAATGTTCCATTGCATGGATATACCATAGTGTTGACGCATTCCCCTACTGAAGGACATCTTGGTTGTTTCAATTTAAGCAATTATGATTAAGTCTCCTATAAAAATTTGTGATCAGGTTTTTTTGTATATATAACTTTTCAAGTAAGTTGGATAAATACCTAAGATTACAATTGCTGGATCATATGATAGGATTACATCTGGTTTTGTAAGAAACTAGCAAATTGTCTTCCAAAGTGGCTGTACCATTGTGTATTTCCACTAGCAATGAATGAAAGTTCTTGCTGCTCTACATTCTTGTCACCATTTGGTATTGACAGGTTTTAGATTTTAGCCATCCTAATAGGTATATAGTGGTATCTCATTTTGTCTCAATTTGCAGCTCTCTAATAACAACTGATGCTAAGCATCTTTTCATAAGCTTACTTACCATCTGTATATCTTCTTTACTGAAGTGTCTAGTCAGATCTTACACTTTTTTTAAGTTGGGTTATTTGTTTCCTTATTATTAAGTTTTAAAAATTCTTTGTATATATTGGATACCAAATTCTTTATCAACTAAATAGTAGCAAATATTTTCTCCCAGTCTGTGCCTTCTCCTTTCATTCTTTTAAGAGTGCCTTTGCATAGCAGAAGTTTTTAATTTTAACAAAGTCCAACTTATCATTTTTTCTTTCATGAATTTTATGTTTTATGTTGTACCTGAAAATGAATCACCGAACTGAAGGTTACCTAGATATTCTCATGTGTTATTTTCTAAAAGTTGTATATATTTTTTAATTAAGTTGATGATGTATTTCTATTTAACTTTTGAGAAAGGTGTGAAATCTTTGCCTTGATTCTTTTATTTTAGTAACATTACTTTTTTTCTTGGCTAGTATGGATAGAGTATTATTAATTTTATTTATCTTTTCAAAGAACTTGATTTTGATTTTATTGACTTTCTGTACAGTATTCCTATTTTCAATTTTATTTATTTCTTCTCCAATTTGTACAATTTCTCTGTTTGCTGCAGGCTTAATTTTCTCTTTTTCTTTCATGTTCTAAGATAGGAGCTTAAGTTGTTGGTTTTAGATATTTCATCTTTTCCAATAAATGTAATGCTATAAATTTCCTTCTAATAACTGTTTTTGCTGCATTCTACAACTTTTGATGAGTTCTATTTCCATTTTCATTTAATTCAATTTAAAAAATTCTCTTGGGACTTCTTCTTTGACTCACATGTTATTTAGAAGTATGTTGTTTAATCTCAAAATGTTGGGGGGTTTTCTCACTATCTTTCTGGTTTTGATTTCTAGTTTAATTCCATTATGGCTTGAAAAAAATACTTTGTATGATTTCTGTTTTTAAATTTGTTAAGACATTCTTTTCTTGACTTAGAATATGGTTTGTCTTGTAGGATATTCCATGTGAGCTTGAGGGGAATGTATATTCTGTTGTTTTGGGATTGAGTACTCTATAAATATCTATTATATCAAGTTGATTGATAGCGATTTTTGGGTCAAGTGTGTCCTTTCATATTTGATACCTGCTGAATCTATCAACTACTGAAATAAGGGTGTGAAAGTATCCAACCATAGTAGCAGATTTGTCTACTTCTCCTTGCAGTTCCATCAGTTTTTGTCTCTTGTATTTCAGGTTTCTGTTATTAGGTCCATGCGTGTTAAGGATTGTTATGTCTTCTTGGAGAATTGAGCCCTTTATTATTATGTAATACCCCTCTTTTTTTCTGATAATTTTCCTTGTTCTGAAATGTGCCCCATCTGGAATTAATACAGCTTCCTTCAATTTCTTTTGATTTTTATTAGCATGATATATCTTTCTCCATCCTTTTAATTTTGACCTAAATGTGTCTTTTAATTTTTTTTCAATCTGACAAACCCCATCTTTTAATTGGTATATTTGGATCCTTCACATTTAAAGTGATTATTTGTATACCTGGATTAACATCTACTATGTTTGTGACTATTGTCTAATCAGTGCAATTGCTCTTGGTTTATTTTTATATTTTCTTGTCTTTTACTACCTTCTCTGATTTTGGTTGAGCATTGTATATGATTCCATTTTCTCTCCTCTCTTAGCATAGCAATTACACTTCTTAACAAAAATTTTTAGTGGTGTCCTAAGGGTTTGCAATATATTTTAAATGAATCTGAGGACACTTTCAAGTATCATTATATTATTTCACAGATATCCAGGTATTTGTAAAAGAGTATTATTCCCAATTCCTCCCTTCTTCCCCTTATAATATTGCTGTCATTTATTTCCCTTATTCATATACTAAAATCACACAATACATTTTGCTGTTATTACTCTGTAAAAAATAATTACTTTGAAAAATCTCTTAGATCAATTATAAAAGATTTTATTTTTACCTTCATTTATTCCTTCTCTGGTGTACTTCCTTCTTTTATGTAGATATAAGTTTCTATATCCTTTTCCTTCTTCTTGAAGAATTTCTTTTAACATGTTTACAGATGATGTGTGTTGATGATGAATTTCCTCAATTTTTGTTTGTCTGAGAAAGTCTTTATTTCTCTTTCACTTTTGAAGGTTGATTTCACTGTAGAATTTGAGTGTAGTGGGTTTTGTTTTTTCTTTCCACACTTTAAGTATTTCACTCCAATTTCTTCTTGGTTGCATGGTTTCTGATGAGAACTCCACTATAACTCTTTTCTTTGTTCCTCTGTGGGTAGGATGTTTGATTACTCTGGCTACATTCAAGATTTTCTCTTTGTCTTTGGTTTTCTGTATTTTGAGTAGGATATGCCTTAGTGCAGGTTTTTTTTTTTTTTTTGGTATTCTGTTTGGGTTTTATTTATTAAAAAAAAAAAGCAAGATATAATGCATTGGGTAATAGGAACTGAGATAAATAGACCATCAGTGTTAAGATTTATGTTAATCTGGCTAGGAGTTTGGCTCTGTTTGATATTTTCTGTCATGTGGACGATAGAGGCTTCCTCTAGTGTCTTTGTCTTTGTCTCCCGTTATCTTTGGGTTTTCATAAGAGCAGTCTCTTAAGTAGAGTCTGTTTCTTGCAGCTCCTTCATCTGTAATCCACTGCTATTATACTGGAGCCCTGATGATATGGTGGTGAGGCTGGGGGAGGGGAACCATAATCTAATTTTGTAATTCAATCTTTATCTTTTAGTGGGCCTACATCTTTCACAAATGTTTCTTGTCTTTACCCTTCACCACCGTAGATGAGAAAGAAAGGACAGAGGGGGCTGGATTTGGGTAACTGCCCTTCTCTTAGGTTGGGTAAAGTCTTTTATGGTAAAGTCTTTTCTCTTGGAGGGAGTCCTTTGTTTTTGATATCTCTCTGGGCATATTGCAAATGCTCACTTTTTTCTTACCCTGTCAGAAATGCAAGTGGAGTTTCCTTGACTCTTCACTGTGAGAACCTGTTAGAGTTCTTTGAGTTAAAACTCATAAAAGTGTGGGGTTTCCTCTAAGACTGGGCCTTAGGAGTTTCTCACTTTCAAGCCAGTCTATACGCAGCCCCCAGCAATTAGTGAAAATTACCATATGTTTCTACCAGTTTAGGTCTCCAGAAGCTTTTGCTTCAAGTAAACTTATCTTGGCTCTGTTTCTCTGTATTTGCCTATCTTTCCAGATTTCTGGGTGGGAGTTTGCCCTATGATATCAATTCCCTTAAAGATCCATTGATTTTCAGTTTGTTCAGCTTTTTATTGTTTTAAGGATGGAAGTGATTTTTAAGCTTTTTATATGTCACAGTTGAAACCAGAAATCTGTTGGAATTCATTTTTGATAGAGTGTCTAGTACTCCAATAGCTAGTTCTGTACTTTTTGGATTAATGTCCATCATTAGCAATTTGGTTACAGTATGTACGTCATGTACATCCACATCATGAACTGTTATGCAGTTTTTTTTAAATTAAGAATTATGATGTTTTAAATTACTGTATAGGAAAAAGAAAAGAGATTTCCAGGGTGTATTGTGACAAATAATGTCCAGAAAATTACGTAATAAGTGACCATTTATGTAAAATCAGTGGGAAATATTTCATGTTTGCTTGTATAAGAATAAATAATCTTGAAGAGAAATCCAAGAAAATATTACAAATAGTTATTTATAGTAAGCGAAGGTAAGATGATGAGAAAGAATGGACAGAGGAAGAGGTGGGAATTATCAACATATACCATTTTAAGCAATATCTTTGTTTTTGGATGCTATGATTGTATTTCTCTCCCCCCACCCCTCTCTCACATGCATACACACACACACACATGAGTAACATTCCCTCAGATGTTTCTTTTTTTATTTTCATTTATAAACTTTAGGAAAGTTAACATTGGTTTATACAGTTAATAATAATAAGGAAAATATCCTACTGAATATGAGGCTTTTGATAGTCCTTATCATCTTATACCTATGAAACCTTATGCCCCATAATCTACTATCTACTTAGTCAGGCCTGAATTAGAGATACCTGAATACTTTAGATTTTTTAAGGATGTGGGTATATTTTAATTTTGTTGTAGATGGATTTGGGAGAGCCACTACCAGTTAGCATTTTGGATGCTACCTCTTATTTCAGAGTTTCTTTGTTTTGTCTTGTTTGCCAAATATCAGAACTTTTTAGGCCAGGATACAGAATTGGAAACCCCATATCTGCCATAACACTTTGAGGTTAGTTAGATCCATTTTATAGTAATTGCACCCTCAGTAAACAATGAGAAGAGTCATGTCTTCTTCCAGACATGAAAACAAATGAGGTTTAACAAGTTATCAAAATAATTTAAAGATGCCCTAGTCTATTTTATTTTTTTCCATCCTTAAGGTTCTCAGTTCAACCATGAGTGAATTTGGTTCTGGATCTCTTAGGTCAAAGGTAAAAAGGAGAAGGAAGTGGTCCACAGGGGTCATTGTGAGAATATTTTTTAAGCAGAAAGTTTCCTAAAACTGTGGAAATAGTTTCAGATAAGAAAAAGTTACAGGCACCATGCAAGTTCTTCCATCATCAAATCCCCTGCAACCCCAGATTGCCACGTGGCTCAACAATGTCTAATTTTCATCTCATGTGTCAAATTAAATCCGTCATTAGTGCTACTACTAGCAGCGTTGAGAAAGATACTGATACAACATCTTGATTTTAAGATATATACTTAAAGCGCTGTGATCCATCAGTGTATCTGGTAATAGGTGCAAGGAGGGAGAGTGGTGGAACAAAAGCAAGACATCTGCCAACTCCAGGAGGGTTTGCAACTCTGGGAAGCCCAACTTCATCAACTATTTATAAATATTAGAAATATTTGCTAAATACAATATAAACAGTTAATTAATATATAATATAAAGAGTGTAAAGACTAACCAACATTCATTGAGCAGTAACTATGTTCCGGGCACTGTGCTAAGGAATTCACAAGCATTAACTCATTTAATGATTACCATAACCCTAGGAAATATTGTCCCCACCTCGTTTATCCACAGTGACCATTATTTTCTCTTTAATATACCAGACCCAGACATCCTTTGCATTCAAAACCATTTCTTACAGGAAAGAAGTAACTGTAATAGTAAGTGAGAATCCTGCTTAAGGCGTAATTGATCTTGAAATACATACGAAAATAACTAACCTAGGTTTCAATAAGTTTACCAAATTCGTTGTGTAACATTTTCCAAGTATTTGAAATATCCAGCCTACTTTGGCGGGGTTTAAGAAATGTTCACGATTTTTATACATTCTGAAGTAGTTTTACAGTATTTTATAAGTAACTTTTAATAATCTTTTCACTGCAATATTGGTTTAAATAATATTTGTTGTGATGGAAAAAATCAACAGATTAAATAACTAAATAGAAGCAAAGAAAGAAAGAGGAGGCAAAAAGCTAAATATGCAGGAAAAGTGTCTCAAAATCTGCAATATAATACACATATCTACCCTTGGTTGTTTAAAAGAATTCCCGCTATAGCCTTTATTCCACTGAAAAGGGTAAGTATTATGACATAGGACAGGTGGTGCGTTAACGTCTTTGATCATACTATAAACTTAATTTCCATTGCAGAAGAAACTATTGGAAATGTAATGAAAACATAATGAAGTCAATGTTCTTGCTTACCAAGTGGGATTTTGCAGCAGAGTTAATTGGATGCCAGTGTGAAATGTTGACAGACAGAGAACAGAATGGAGGGAGGGACTTAAAGAGAGAATGATTTTATCTAAGCATTTATATTTGCAAAAGTAGCTTTAACCATCTGGATATTTGCAATCACATAGATAAAACATATAGCTGGATGGGCTTTTAGGTTTTCATCTAGATTTCCCTGTGTCCTCTCCAGGGCTTTGACAAAAATGGACACTCAGTAGGCACTCAGTAAATACTCACTGATTAATATCTGCTATTCTGTACCAAAAATCATAGGCTCTCTCTGTGTTGGAGATTGGGATATAAAATGTCATCCAGCTTTCTTCTTTTCATTTTTTTTTTACGTTTGTTTGAAAAGAGTGGGGCTTTCATCAATTTTTTAAAGTTTTATTTATTATAATTCACATACATACAATTCACCACTTAAAGTATACAATTCAGTGTTTTCTTATTCTATTCACAACCATCACTACTGCAATCTAATTTACAAACATTTTGGTTCCCACAAAAGAAATCCCATACATGCTAGCAGTTAACCTTAATTTTTCCCATGCCCACCTCTGCCAGTCCTAAGCAACCACTAATCTACTTTGTCTGTATACATTTGCCTATTTTTGACGTTTCATATGAATGGAATCACAAAATATGTGACCTTTGTGACTGCCTTCTTTCAGTTAGCATAATATTTTCAACGTTTCTCCATGTTTTAACATGTATTATCTATTCGTATTGCCAAATAATATTTCACGCATGAATATACCACATTTGATTTATCCATTCATCAGTTGATAGACATTTTGGTTGTTTCCACTTTGGGACTATTATAGATAATGCTGCTCTGAATATTGACATACAAGTTTTGTGTGGATATCTGTTTTCATTTCTCTTGGGTATTTACTCGGGAGTACAATTGCTGAGTCATATGACTCAGTCATATGATAACTCTCTATTTAACTTCTTGAGGAACTACTATCTAAGCATTTATATTTGCAAAAGTGGCTACACCATTTTAAAATCCCACCAGGAGTGTATGAGGGTTCCCGTTTCTGCAGTATTACAGGCCTCCTGCACCTGGAGGAGAGCTTTTTCCCTACAAGTGGAGGCTGAGTCAGGGAAAAGAGACCCAGTACATCAGGCCTGCTCTGCTTCTCTGAAATTAGAGCTTCTATAAAATGGAGCTGGTGGAGGATGAGAAAGGCCAGCAGCCTGCTCCTTCTGGGGTGAAACCATAGGCACAGGCTGGGAGCTGGCAAGAAAGGGAACCCCTGTCTTCTTCTTGGTGGTACACATTGGGAGTAGAACTCTTGCAGCACGGAGAGATGAAGGGAAAAGAGTGGCCCAAATGCCACAGACTCTCCCTAGTCTTACCCCAAGATTCAGTAAATTTTCTTGAATAAATTATTCTCCAGTCTCTATATATCTTTAGGACAATTCCGAAGACTTGGAATGATTGTTTTCTGTATATATTATTTTCACCAGTTAAATTGTTCTGATGTGAAGAATGTCTGTGGAGGTCTTTGCTCCTCTGTTCTAGAATCTTCCCCCCATTTCACTTTTTTAAATCACTTTCTCTTCCTCTGATACTTTTTGACTTGAAGTAGTTTCTCTGAACTTGGTGACTGATACTCAATTAGCTATCAAATATACGGTTTATACATCACTGACATTTCATAAGAAACAATAGAGGCCAGTCAACAGTCAATATAGCATCATATACCGAGTGGAATTATTCTTCAAAATGAAGGTAAATAAAGACATTTTCAGATAAAAGATAATTTTTTTGTCAGCATACTGACAATTCAATAAATGATAAGTTTTTCAGGCTGAAAGGAAGTAGCAGATGGAAATTCCAAACTTTTGTAATGAATGAAGACCATTGGAAATAGGAAATACATAGCAAATGGTAAGACTATATATTCACTGCTTTAAAACACATATGACTATGTTAAGCAAAACTTACAGCATTATCTTGAGAGCTTAGAGAGTGTGTAGATGTGATACATATGACAGCAGTTGCATGAAGTGTGGATTGGAGGTAAATGGACCTACACAATCGCAAGGCTTTTACATTTTTATGAGAAGTTCTACGATATTAACTCCAAATGGACTATAAGGAGTTAGCAATACATACTGTAAATCCTAGTGAAAACACAAAAACATTAATGCAAAGAAATGTAACTTAAAAACCAAGTGATAAATAAATAACAAATCTGAAAACATCCAAGTATCAAAAATAAGATAAGAAAGAGGAAAGAGAAACAATAAACAGAGGGGACAAACAAAATAAATAAAAGTTTATAAACCTAAATCCAATTATATTAATATTACATTATATATTAACAGAATGAACACACGAAAAGAGGGTATCAGAATGGATAAAAATGCAAAATCCAACCACATGCTGTCTATAAGATTGCATTTTCAACACAATGACACATGGAGGTTGAAAATAAATGGGTGGAAAAATATAGCATAGAAATTGTAAGCATAAGAAGATTAGAATAGCTATATTAATATTAACTAAAGTAGACTTCAAGACAAAGTAGATTGTATTATTAAAGCAAAAGAGGGATATTTCTTAACAATTAAATGGTTAATTTGTCAGAAAGATGAGACAATATATATTGCCTAATAAGAGAATTTCAAAACGCATGAAGAAATGTTTGACAGAAATAAATGAAGAAATAGATAATCCAAGAGTCAGGCTAGGAAAATCTTTTCTTTCCACAATTAATAGAACTCTAGACAGAAAGACCAGTAATGATATAGAGGATCTAAACCACTCTGTTAACCACCATGAATCAACAGCCATAGAACACTGTACTCAACAACTACACAAAATACACTTTTTGAAGCACACATGGCATATTCATATGATAGACACTATATGGTAAGCCACAAAACAAATCTAAATAAAATTAAATACTGACACCACAGTATGTTTTCTAACTATGATACCATTAAATTTAAGTTCAATGACAACATGTTTACAAAACCCCAAGTATTTGTAAATTAGAGTATACAGTTCTTTTTTTAAAATTAATTTTTAATTTTAAACTTAAAAAAATTATTTTTTATTTTATATTGGAGTATCATTGACTAACAATGTTGCGTTAGTTTCAGATGTACAGCAAAGTGATCCGGTTATACATACACAAGTATCTATTCTTTTTCAAATTCTTTTCCCATTTAGGTTATTACAGAATATTGAGCAGAGTTCCCTGTGCTATACAGTAGGTCCTTGTTGGTTATCTATTTTAAATAGAGCAGTGTGTACATGTTAATCCCAAACTCCCAATCTATCCCTCATCCACCTCCCCACCCCGTAACCATAAATTCATCCTCTAAGTCTGTGAGTCTGTTTCTGTTTGGTAAATAAGTTCATTTGTATCTTTTTGGGTTTTTTTAGATTCTGCATATAAGCAATATCATATGATAGTTGTCTTTCTCTGTCTGACTTAATTCACTTAGTATGATAATCTTCAGGTCCATCCATGTTGCTGCAAAAGGCATTACTGCATTCTTTTTAATGGCTGGATAATATTCCATGGAATTTATGTACCACATCTTATTTACCCATTCATCTGTCAATGGATATGTATGTTGCTTCCATGTCTTGACTATTGTAAACAGTGCTGCAGTGAACACTGGGGTGCATGTATCCTTTCAAACCATGGTTTTCTCCAAATATATGCCCAGGAGTGGTGGGATTGCTGGATCATATGATAGCTCTATTTTTAGTTTTTTAAGGAACCTCCATTCTGTTCTCCATAATGGCTACACCAATTTACATTCTCACCAATACTGTAGGAGGGTTCCCTTTTCTCCACACCCTTTCCAGCATTTATTGTTTGTAGATTTTTTGATGATAGCCATTCTGACTGGTGTGAAGTGATATCTCATTGTAGTCTGATTTGCATTTCCCTAATAATTAGCACTATTGAGCATTTTTTCATGTGCCTCTTGGCCATATCTATGTCTTCTTTGGAGAAATGTCTATTTAGATCTTCTGCCAATTTATTGACTGGGTTGTTTGTTTTCTTGATACTGAGCCACATGAGCTGTTTGTAAATCTTGGAGACTAATCCAGTGTTGGTCACATCGTTTGCAAATATTTTCTCCCATTCTATGAGCTGTCTTTTTGTTGTGTTTATGGTTTCCCTTGCTATGCAAAAGCTTTTGAGTTTAATTAGGTCCCATTTGTTTATTTTTGGTTTTATTTCCATTACTCCAGGAGATGGATTGAAAAAGCTATGGCTGTGATTTATGTCAGGGAGTGTTCTGGCTATGTTTTCCTTTAAGAGTCTTATAATATCTGGTCTTACATTTAGGTATTTAATTCATTTTGAGTTTATTTTTGGGTATGGTGTTAAAGAATGTTCTAATTTCATTTTTTTTTATGTGTAGCTGTCCAGTTTTCCCAGCACCATTTATTGAAGAGACTGTCTTTTCTCCATTGTATAGTCTTGCCTCCTTAGGTGTGCAGGTTTATTTCTGGGCTCTCTATCCTGTTCCATTGATCTGTATTTCTGTTTCTGCGCCAGTACCTTACTGTTTTGATGACTGTAGCTTTGTAGCATAGTCTGAAGTCAGGGAGTGTGATTCCTCCAGCTCTGTTTTTCTTTCTCAAGATTGCTTTGTCTATTTGGAGTCTTTTGTGTCTCCATACAAATTTTAAGATTTTTTGTTCTAATTCTGTGAAAAATGCCATTGGTAATTTGATAGGGATTGCATTGAATCTATAGATTGCCTTGGGTAGTATAGTCATTTTGACAATATTGATTCTTCTGATCAAAGAAAACAGTATATCTTTCGATCTGTTTGTCTCGTCTTTGATTTCTTTCATCAGCGTCTTATAGTTTTCAGAGTACAGGTCTCGCCTCCTTAGGTAGGTTTATTCCTAGGTATTTTATTCCTTTTGAGGTGGTGGTAAATGGGATGGTTTCTTAAATTTCTCTTTCTGAACTTCCATTGTTAGTGTATAGAAATGCAAGAGATTTCTGCATATTAATTTGGTATCCTGCAACTTTACCAAATTCATTGATGAGCTCTAGTAGTTTCCTGGTAGCATCTTTCTGGATTTTCCTGGTAGCATCTTTGGTAGTGTCATATCATCTGCAAACAGTGACAGTTTAACTTCTTTTCCAGCTTGGATTTCTTTTATTTCTTTTTCTTCTCTGATTGCCATGGCTGGGACTTCCAAAACTATGTTGAATAACAGTGGTGAGAGTGGACCACCTTACATCATATTTGTGGGCAGATGATTTCCTACCTTTACTGTATGTTTGCCTTTACTGGTGAGCTTTTCCATTCATAAATTTCTTGTTTCTAGTTTTGGCCCTTTCTTTTCCACCTAGAGAAGTTCCTTTAGCATTTGTTGCAAAGCTGAACTGGTGGTGCTGAATTCTCTTAGCTTTTCCTTTTCTGTAAAGCTTTTTATTTCGCTGTTGAATCTGAATGACAGCCTTGCTGGGTAGAGTATTTTTGGTTGTAGGTTCTTCTCTTTCATCACTTTAAATATTTTGTGCCATTCCCTTCTGGCCTGCAGAGTTTCTGCTGAGAAGTCAGCTTATAATCTTATGGGAGTTTCCTTGTACATTATTCGTTGCTTTACCCTTGTTGGTTTTAACATTTTTCCTTTATCTTTAATTTTTGTCAATTTGATTACTCTGTGTCTCAGCATGTTCCTCCCTGGGTTTATCCCTCCTGGGACTCTCTGCACTTCCTGGACTTGGGTGACTGTTTCCTTTCCCATGTTAGGGAAGTTTTCGGCTATTATCTCTTCCAGTATTTACTCAAGTCCTTTCTCTCTCTCTTCTCCTTCTGGGACCCCTATAATGTGAATGTTGGTGCATTTAATGTTGTCCCAGAGGTCTCTTATACTGTCAGAGGTCTCTTATACTGTCCTCATTTCTTTTCATTCTTTTCTCTTTGTTCTGTTCCACACAGTGATTTCCATCATTCTGTCTTCCAACTCCCTTATCCATACTTGTGCCTCAGTTATTCTGCTGTTGACTCCTTCTAGTGTATTTTTCATTTCAGCTATTGTATTGTTGATCTGTTTGTTTAGTTCTTCTAGGTCTTTGTTAAACATTTCTTATATCTTCTTAATCTGTGCCTCCATGCTTTTTCTGAGATCTTGGATCTCCTTTGCTATCATTACTCTGAATTCTTTCTCAGGTAGATTGCCTATCTCCACTTCACTTAGTTGTTCTTCTGGGGTTTTATCTATCTTATTTCTTCATCTGGGACACCTTCCTTTGCCATCTCATTTTTTCTGCATTTCTGTGATTGTGGTTTCCTTTCTGCAGGCTGCAGGGTTATAGTTCTTCTTGCTTCTGCTGTCTGGCCCCTAGTGGATGTGGCTGTCTAAGAGCCTTGTGCAGGCTTCCTAGTGGGAAGACTGGTACCTGCCCATTGGTGGGTAGAGCTGTGTCTTATCCCTCTGGTGGGCAGGGCCGGGTCAGGGGGTGTTTTTATCATCAGGCAGCTGACTTTAAGCAGCCTGTATGCTGATGGGTGGGGCTGTGTTCCCACCCTGTTGGTTGTTTGGCCTGAGGTGTCCCAGCACTGGAGCCTACAGTCTGTTGCGGGGGGCCAGGTCTTGGGGAGAAAATGGTAGCCTCCAGGAAGGCCTATGCCAATGAGTACTCTCCAGAACTACCACTGCCAGTGTCTTTGTCCCCACCATGAGTCACAACTGACCCCCGCCTCTGTAGGAGACCTCCAATATTAGCAGGTAGGTCTGGCTGAGTGTCTTATGAGGTCACTGCTACTTTCTGTGTCTCCTGGTGCGCACGAGACCTTGTGTGCGCTCTCCAAGAGTGGAGTTTCTGTTTCCCCCAGTCCTGTGGAATTCCTGCAGTCACGCCCCACTGGCCTTCAAACCCTGCTGGCCTTCAAATGCTCCAGGGGCTCCTCCTCCTGTTGCCAGAACCCCAGGCTGGGGAGTCTGACATGGGGCTTAGAACTTTCACTCCTGTGGGCGAACTTCTGTGGTATAATTAGTTTCTAGTTTGTGGGTTGCCCACCCGGCAGCTATTGCACCCCTCCTGCTGTATCTATCTTTGTGGCTTCTTCTTTGTCTTTGAATGTAGGGTATCTTTATTAGTAGGTTCCAGCACTTTTTTGTCGATGGTTGCTCAGCAGTTAGTTGTGATTTTGGTATTTTCGTAAGAAGAGATGAGTTCACGTCCTCTACTTCACCATCTTGTCTCCTCTGTCCAAACTATACACTTCTAAATAAACCATGGGTCAAAGAAGAATTCACACAAGAAATTTTAAAATATTTTTAAGTGATTGAGAATAAAAATACAACATCAACAGTTACAGAATGCAGCTAAAGAAGTACTTAGCAAGAAATTTATAGCTTTAAGTCTTTATATGAGAAAAGAAAAAAGATCTAACTTTCCACTATAAAAGCTCCAAAAATAGAGCAAAGAAACCCAAAATGGTGAAAGAAAATAATAAAGAGCAGAAACCAACAAAATAGAAAACAAAAGTCATAGCCAGCATAATGCTATTGCCATATACCCACAAAGACATTATAAAACAAAAGAAAATCACAAACCAAAATTCCTCAGGCATATCAGTGCAAAATTCCTTAACAACATATTAGCAATGAAGACATTAAGATCACATAATAAAGGGAGATTTGAATGCCAAGAATACATGTAGTTAAGGAATAGATGGTGATTTAAAGTAACTCCATTGTCCTCTTTTCTAATGGATCCTAGGCTGGTGGAGAGTATCTATGGTAGAAAGGTTGATGTGTTTCCACAAGCTATTAAGATAGTGATTGTGAAAAATGAAATATTGGATATATTCTTAATGGGAGGCATTTAATGTGGGAAATTGGAAACTAGAAATTTTGAGGTTCTAGAGGAAAACCTAGAGGAGAATCAGGGAAATTGTGATAGGGTTTGTTGTAAGGTCATAATTAAGTAAAAATTCTGCTAGATTTCCTTCTAGTGGGTCCAGCCTTGCTTACCTGAAGTCAGATATTCAAGAAACTAAATTTGAAGCTTTCTTATGGACAGGATATTTAACCTAAGCACACAGACTAGCATGAAGTAAGCATTTAAATAGATACATAGCAAACAGAAGAACATCACTGATATTTGAATTTTCCCCACATTATGACTTTCAGGAACCTGAGCATATATGAAAGAAAGTAACATAAAATGGATATTTCAAAGTACAGATCTTCATCAACTTAGGATGGGGTTTCAATGAACCCATCCTAAGTTAAAAATATCAGAAGTCAAAAATGCAGTTAATACACCTAGCCCAGCAAACATTGCAGCTTAGCTTCGCCTATCTTAAACATGCTCAGAACACTTACATTAGCCTACATGGGGTAAAATCACCTAACACACACAGCCTATTTTATCCTAGTGTTAAATCATGGAATTTATTGAATACTATACTGAAAGTTGAAAACAGAATAGTTGTAAGTGTGTTAGTAGTTCACCCTCGTAATCTTGTGGCTGCCACTGCCCAGCATCACAGAGAGTATCATACCAGATATCATTAGTCTGGGAAAAGATCAAAATTCCAAATTTGAAGTACAGTTTCTGCTGAATGAGTATCACTTTTGCACTAAGGTAGAAAAAATCATAAGTCAAACCATCATCAGTCAGGGGTCGTTTGTACTGGTGAAATTTATCTGAAAAGAAGAAGAGAGTAAATTAATACCTATAGGGAGTTTGGAATTGTACATAGAGTCCACATTTCTTTAAAATTTCAGGTTTTGTTTTCAGAGAATTTTCTATCAGTATATAAAGAGTAATGTTTTGATTTTATTTACAAGTTAAATTATTTAACTCTCTCCCTGCCAAATCTTCACGTAAAGTGCAGTTTTAAGATTGTGTGCCATTTTTATCTGTGGTATAGGATCCCTCCTGCTACTCTACCATGTGCTTCTAGGAGTGTTTATACATTGTTTGAGAAACATCTGACAAAGTATCAATATTTTAGGAAAACAGAATAAAAGGAGAATATTAAAATTAGGGCTCTGCAATGGTATAACGAGCTGCTGTGAGAATAAAGACCATGTGTTTTAGTACCTTTTCATCCACGGTGTAAGACACATGAGTTCTCAGTACCTACACCTAATTGGAAGATGACTAATTGGTTTCTGCTTTTTGTTTTTTTTTTACCAGTTCTTCTCTTAACCCTTGTCCCAGTAGCTCACTGACATTTTGTGTAAAGTTCACTTTAAGGTTAAACCTTCCCTTCAACACAGCATTTTAATTTAACTGTTTTCTAAACTCACTAAACAAAAATGTTTAAACAGCAGGTACATATTTGGAAATGAAGGTGCTATTTACAGCATGTACATATGACATGAAATATACCTACTTTAAGGAAGAGAACAGTGAAACAATGTTTTACTGTACTTTCTATTATAGTAAAATGTATAGTTCTTCGAGTAAATTATTGTGACAATACAGATATTCCCATAAAACTCCACTGTAGTTTATTCACATTTACAATTATAATAAATCTTTTCCAACTCAGCTATAATAACCTGATTGAGGCAAAAACTGAATTGCAGAAGAATGGCATCTGCAGTGTTGCCCCAATTTTACTGCAACGTGTATAAGCAAAGTGTAATTATGCAGTAAAAATAAACTTAAAGAATTATGAGCCAGGGCTTCCCTGGTGGCGCAGTGGTTGGGAGTCTGCCTGCCGATGCTGGGGACACGGGTTCGTGCCCCGGTCTGGGAGGATCCCACATACCGCGGAGCGGCTGAGCCTGCGCGTCCGGAGCCTGTGCTCCGCAACAGTGAGAGGCCCGCGTACCGCGGAAAAAAAAAAAAAAAAAAAAAAGAATTATGAGCCAGGTTTACAGATTAAGACATTAATTCTTTTAATATCTGAGCAGTCAGTGGTAGTGTTAGTTATCTATGGCAATTCCTTACCATGGATTTAGTAAAGCCTAAACGTTTAGATTTCATTAAAGCCTATCCAGTGGACAGGAATGCTGGACTAATTATTTAATACCCAACAGCAGGGCCTTTTTACGTTGTTAACAGGGTGTATTTGCAGTGCCCAGAAGGCTTGGGGTTATCACTCCAGAAAAGCTTGTTTCAACCTCCTGATTTCATTTGGTTCTCCTAAGGCCTTACCGGACCCCTGCGATTACCTTTTTCACAGCGTTTATCCCACTTTGTTGTCATTTCCTTGTTAGAAGCCTGACTCCTCCACCAGCCTGAGTTCAAGTCTGCTGTGTTCTTTTTGGTGTCACTACCACAGTGCCAGCACATTAGGAAATGTGACCCATAAGGACAGAGCAAGCATTACATCCATGGAACAAGTATATATTTGTTCTCCTAGACACATCACCAGGGAGATTTTGGTGTTTGTGTGCAATGTTTTTAGACAGCTTTGGTCAGTTTACCTAGTCTAGGACCATATCTCCTTCTCCTAGTGCTGCTTTCTGTCCTCCAGCCCCATTTCCCACCCCAAGCCCCGCTGAAGGAATAAACCCCTGGTAGAAAGAAGTCAATAGGAGAGAGAGGGATTATTTGCCCAGATCTTTAAGACTGATTTTTTAATCCCTGTCTTAGCCAGAGTTCTCCAGAGAAACAGAACCAATTTCTCATCTCTATCTATCTATCTATCTATCTATTGAGAGAGGTTTATTATAAAAAATTGGCTCACGTGATTATGAAGACTGAGAAGTCCTGTGATCTGCCATCTGCAAGCTGGAGACCCAGGAGAGCTGATGGTATAATTCCTGTCCAAGTTTGAAGGCCTGAGAAGCAGGAGAGGTGATAGTGTCAATTTCAGTCCAAGGGCAAGAGAAGATAAAATGAGATGTCCCATCTCAAGCAGGCAGGCAGGAATGGGACACATCCTCCCTTATTCACTTTGCTGTCCACTTTACTGTGTTCACCACTTCAAATGCTGATCTCATCCAGAAATGGCCTCTCAGACACACCTATACATAATGTTTAATCTGGGCACTCTGTGACCCAGTATGTTGACACAGTAAATTAACCAACATAGTCTCACCTTGAGATCATACGTATTCCTGCCCCTGGGTTCAATGAAACATTTCCTCTTTTTAATGATTTGCCTGTTTGGCTTAATCAAAACTGGTTTTATTACAAGTAATGAAATATTTTAACTAACATACCATAACTTACGACTTTTAGTTTGAAGTGTCAGCAGTGAATAAGCTGTATTTTTCAATCAAATGGTTTTTCCTCATTCATCTGTGTTGCTACTAGGTCATATAGTAAGTGGGTTTATCATGGGCACTATTATAGCACAGTTAAGTCTCAATCTGCAAAAACAGGAGGTTGGGTGGGAGTCTCTGTTTAGTATCTTCCTTAATCTTTTTGTTATTTAAATTAAAATCACCTGTTTAAATAGCCAAACTTAACTTCAAGCCATAAAACAGGCACTCCTCAGAGTAGGAGCTTTAAAAAAATTACCTTCCTGTAGAGACAAGTTGGTATCTTAGCACTGAGCTTGTTTCAACGATTACAGCGATGTCCCAAACCACGTCTTGGGGAGCCCATTCTACTGCTGACCTCTGTGATTTGGGGGGAGTACCCAGC
Source organism: Phocoena phocoena (assembly GCF_963924675.1). Lineage (NCBI taxonomy): Eukaryota > Metazoa > Chordata > Mammalia > Artiodactyla > Phocoenidae > Phocoena > Phocoena phocoena. Next base: position 42,026,959 of record NC_089224.1, on the reverse strand, counting down.
AAAAAAAGCAAATGGTGATATCCGATGTTTCGGAAATAAGCTCAGGCGTTCACACATAAATTCTACCCCTCACTAACTCCCAGGCTGTTTAGGATATTTCTTTATAAGTAGTTTACTGCTCATTCTGGTGTTTATGCTTTGTGATGACCTTTGCAGTGTGGCAAGAGGAAGGTTTTATGTCCATGCTCTCTTGTGATCATTTTGTCATAAACAGCCTGGCATAATCAAAGAAAACTTAATGAATTGACAGTAGGGAGAAGGAATATGGGATTTGTGTTTTTTCATGATTTCAGTTTATTCACGTAGACTCTCTTAAAGTTTTAGCCACCGTAGATGCATAGAGTACACACAACTCATGTTATAAGTGAGGAAACTGAGGCCCAGAGCTCAACCCAAGATTAAAACTTGGTTAAAATCTATCACTGAACAGGTTGTGGAGGTCCTGATTTCCTGTCTAGTAATCTTTCTGCCTCACGGGGCTTATTTTTGGTATACCAATTAGGCAAAAAACCAATTTATTTATGAATAGGGAAAAATACTTGTGGTAGTATCCTTCCTAAAACAACCTATAAGTGACCCTAGTCGTTTAAAACAGCAAGCAGAACCTGAGCCCTGACCCAAGACATCGAATTTCAGGCAACACTAGCACACTGCCCTCACTCTGACACTAACCAACCTGACTCCATTGGACATGTATGCACCGATTCAAAACAATAACAGCAATAATAATAAACCCTAAATACCCTTATCAGTACAAATAACCTGCCGTCAAGTGACATAAGATTCTTTTCTTTTCTAGCAGTTCTCATCAAATTAATTCCTATCTACTGTAAATTAAAACATTCAAAGCAGCAGTCTGACTAAAAACATGAACTATTCCAAGGTATTTCCAAACCCAGTCTACTTCTTATAATATTTAGTGCGTATATCTTGTTTTGGGACTATTTTTGCCTTGGAAAGAGATTTTTTGTCAAGGAAAGAGATTTCTATCTGAATAGACAAGACACGAAGAAAATGTAAATTGTCCACATATGAGGATGTTGTTGTTGTTGTTATTATTTGGAGCGACTTCACAGAGTAGACTAAAAGAGTTTGGGTATGGGTATGGCTGAAGCTTCCTAGGCTTTCTATTTGGGCCACTATTCTCCCACTCTTTTCAATCCATAGCTATGTGGCTATGGAATACCATTATTTACAACGTATGCACGTATAAGTCTTCTGGAGCTAGACCCCTTTAGAAATGGGAACGTTATGCACAGACAGTCCAGGATCTAAGAGGCAGATGGTCCAGATCAAGTTCTAGCTCTGCCACCTTATCCATCCGATGAACCTGGGCAGTAAGACTTTAAAGCTTGACTAGGCACTATGTAAAATTCACAGTTGTGAAAATCAAATGAAATTGTCATGAAGGCACTTGATAAAAAGTAAAAATGACTAAACAAATGTCAAGTATAGGCCCCAGGAAACTGAACTGAGATCAACATGAGTAAATCTTTACTTACTTTCACAGCAAAAAAGATCATTAAGATACTTCTTTTAAGTTCTATTTAATAAGACAAAATGCCAAGAGGGAAAAAAAAAATGTGGAGAGTCTGCTTAATAACAGACCATGATTAATCACTTTAATAAATGGGTTGATGTCGGGTATGCTACTGATCATCAAACCAATTTCAGTAACTCCATCAATGCAGTAAAGATAGTTCATCCAAATTTTCTGAGCCAGTGGTTGGCTTAGATTCAGATATGGAAATCTCTGCTTGTGTTTTTAAAATAAATTGTGTCTTGTGGCAGTAAAAGAAGAAAGATATCCTCGATTTTAATTATTACAGTGGTTTTCTAATGGTTCTCAGATGCAGAATTTTTGTCCGAAGGAAACCTTAGTAGGAAGTGTCCTATGTGTAGCAGTACGTTTGTTTCAGTTGATGTTAGAAGGCTCCCCACAAACCCCACCCAAGCTCCAATCTGCCCTCTTTGCTCTAGAAACACCTGAGGAATAGCTACATGACGCTCTTAGGAGCACAGTTTGAAAACCATTCGTTTATTGAAAACAAAGCACTTTGAAGTAATTTGAAATAAAGTTTAATCATGATGCAGTCTCACCACAATGCCAGATGTTACCTTTGGCACAGTGAGATCTTGGATATATCTGTTGATTGACTAGCTCTATGGGTTCATATAAGCAAGCAGTACAAATTATATTTTCTTTTCCCGAAGTTCTCATTGATTAGCACTAGCTTCTAAAAATTCTGACCTCAGTGATATTGGATATTTTTTAGTGGTACTGGCTACTTCTCACAATACACTTAGGGGTTGACCAGATATCATGCTTATTAGTTTTCTGGTACAGCTTCCATTTACAATCAGTTTTCATTCACTTTGATAATTTGCCTAATGAAAATGCTGTACATTTTATAAAGAGATATTCTCCCCACTTTATACACACAAAAAACTCTTGGTTTGAAATATTCCCTGGATGGAATTATAGAACAAAAATTTATATTTGAGCATATGTTTCAGAAACATTTTGACCCTATAGCTATTTAAAACTGGGAAATATTCCTAGCACTCTGATTTGATCCAACAAAATTGAAATCATGAGAGTAAAGGGTAAACTCCTATTTCCACAGACTTTCATGCTTACAAGAAACAAAAAAAAGAGAGTGAGAACTTTAAGTGAATTAAAACCACTGAGAATTATGAAGTTGCCCATAAAACTTTTCCTATCAATTGCTTCTGGATAGAGCCTGATCTAGGCAGAATATGAAAGGAACCCTCTTGCTTCAGATGGTAGGACGTCCTTCTAAATCCAGGTTTTCCAGTAAGCCTTTGTGATCCTTATTCCCAGGAATTCAGCAAATCGAGAAAGAACACTGTTATCATGCAAGTTTCCTTATTTTTCCATATCCATCTGAGCTTATTGGAACCTCTTAATTGATGAATGAGGACTTTATCAAGCCTGGCAGGAGTCGTTATGTTTCTGATTTTCCTTGAAATGTATCTGTCATGCAGCTCAAAATTGAAAAGCCAGTTTGGGGCCTAACCAGAGACATGGCACTGACTTAAGACACTCTGAAGGGGATGAATGATTAATGCAGTTTATAGACAGGATAGTGCTGCTTCTGTCTCACATGCTTTTTGTATGTAATCTCCAGTGGTTCAAGTTCAGATGGATCTAATGAAAAAGGACTAGATGTTTTCCACCTTCCCTTCAGAGCATGCCGTACGATTTATCCACTGACAAAATGTGCTAATGAAATGTCACCTTGGACAGCTTGCTAAAGGATTGATGGGCTGAAAGTTTTGCACTTTAACTTTTGCAGGAAAAATGAATAAGTCCTCCAAACTCTGTATGATACAGAGATCCATTATGGTTTTCTAACTCAGGAAGTAGCTATGCCACTGATGGAATAGTGGATAGAGAAAAACACTGAGGGAACAAAGTTTATAAACAAGGAAATTGAGGATGTGTGGCTTTATTTTATACCTCCATTCTAAATTATTGTCAAGTTACATGATTTTATGAAGGCATTTCCTTCTATATACCTTATACAATTGTTTTCAATCTATTAGTCTATCAATGAGAAATAGAACCATCAGCCTCTGTAGACAGTTATACTATTTCTTTATTTGTTCTTTGTCCCTTCACTATCAGAATCCCAACTATAAAACCTATCCTGAGAATGGTTTCAAACCTTTTAATTCTTTCCACTCATAAAAACTTCATAATCTGTGAGCAATGGCCACTGGAGACCATTAAAGAGAATTGAAAATGGCAGACAGAAAAATCAGGATGTGGAAGAAAATAAAACTGTACATAATCAGAGAGACTGTTGATAGCAGTAAAAGAGCAAAATATACAAAGTGATCAGCACTGAAATAATAAAATCAAAGATGCAAGTGAAAATTAAGCAAAAATAATGGGATGCAGAAAATAACTGAGTTATAAGCTATGTACATCTACGCTGACCAAAATAAATAAAAATAACCACCCAGTGACTCAATACACACACACACACACACACACACACACACAAACAAACATACACACACAGAAGCTTAAAGTGTATAGGCCTACAGAAAGTAAGTTAGTTAATGCCTCATTTTATCTAGAATGGTGAATGGAAGAGAAAAGAAGGATATTTTCTTACTCCTTAGTCCAAGGAGAAAATCTGGTAGAATCTACCAAGGCAAGAAAATTATCTGTGATCAAGTTCCATAATTGTTAAAATGAGAATGAGAGTATTATTAGGGTAATGCTAGCTGCTATAATAATTAAGTCAAGTCCCCAAATTTCAGAGGCTTAATAGAATAGAAATTAGTTTTCCACATAGTATCAAACTTAAAACAGTGGGGAGTTAACATTATCCTCTGCTAAGATTGACAGATCTTGATTCTTTCCATCTTGGGGCTTCACTATTTTTAATATATAGTTCTCTCAAGGTTGTTTAATGTATAAAACTTCCAAGAAAAAGTAACATGAGAGTCAGTGTATGAGGTGTTTATAAGGCAGACCTAGTAGAGAGCCACTACTCAGTAGACTATATGACTAATCCTAACTCCCAGAGGTTGGAAAATGTGGACTAGGTGAATGTCTGGAAAAAGGAGGAAACGAGACAAATAAATAATCTGATAGCAGTTCCTTTCACTTTTGTTGGAAAATAATCAAAGAATATAGTGCCTATATAATAAGCTCATTATCTCATAAGCATTTCTTTTTAATTTTACCTGTCCCTCTAATATTAAATGCCTCATAAGTATAATACTTCGTTATTATTATTTGGTTCTAATTAGGATAGCTATTTTTGTAACCATTGTTGGGAGGGAGCGGGGGAAGACACAGCAAAAGGACAATTTACTTAATAAAATTGAAAACAAATAGATTATGCCCTTTTGATTATAAAATCACTGAAAAGGGAGGAGTTCTGAACTCACTGACCTTCATGGTCCTTTTGGAACTGAAATATGTTTGTCCTTGATTTGTTAATATTCTGCCATATTTAATTCTCTCTTAATACATATTCTGTGTATTGCATCTCAGCATGGTTTCTAACTTTTTATTATGTACATACTTGGATGGTAACGATGACATAAAAGCCGCTCAGAGGTATATTGAATATTTACACTTGTTTCATTTTTAAATCCAAAAAGATAATCTGTTTTAAATGCATCCATGTCACATTGTAGTTGCCAAGATTTTTGAAGCATGCTCAACTAAAATTTGAGAAAAGAAGTTACCAAATTGGCGATTAGAAATTCAAAGACAGGATTAATTTTGTTTAATAACTTATGTTTTATGTGCTAGATATTTTCAACTTTTGAAACTCATGTTTTTACAGTCTAAAAAATGGGGGCTGTCACTGTGGCCTATACAACGTTACCTTTCCCTATAATAGAAGTGTGATTAGTACACAGATACTGACTCAATTACTGATGTTTATGTAAGTTTTTGTGATTTTATATACTTTTAAAAATTATGATTGATATTACTCTTAATATAAGTGGATGTAAAGATTACTGAAAACAGAGCAAGATTTGGAGTTAGCAAGACAAGTTTGAATCTTGTTTCTACTTTAGGTTGCATGCATTTGAGTGTTTCTTAGACTCCCAGGATTATTACTTTACTGTCAGACTTTGGATGCTGAATTATGAGCCTCTTATAGATGAAGTTACGTGACCAAGGTATAGTTCCTACTGATAATAAAATACCCTTGTCGAACACCTAATATGTACCAGAACAATTTTGCCTGGTGCTTTATCTAATCAGCTCATTTAAATTTATAATTATCTTATGAAGAAGGTAATGGTTCACTTAAGATAAGCAGTTAATATATAGCGGGGGATTCCAAAAAAGCTGAGAGGGCCAGAGTGAGACAAAAGAGAGGTATTAAACACCTAGCAGATTAAAGGTATCTCAGGAATTCCCAGCTAGAGTTTCCATCCACGCTATGTGGTTAAGGAAAAGAAGCAGAAGTGCTGGTAAGATGCTAAGTGTAGGATAAAAGCAGGATTTGCTTTGAACCTTCCTGGACCGTGATCATGGAAATGATGAATTTGGCAAATAAAGAGTGGTATATACTAGTAAAACAATTATTCTTGAAGAAGTGTGTTTGTGGGAGGTTGCTGGAAAGGGGAGTGTATAGGTGGATAGGGTTTTACTAAATTATCCGCATAAACCTACTTAGTTTTCGTTGTAGAGTGTTGGTAAAGGAAACTAGTGTCCATTCTACCTATTTCTTAGGTCAAGTTCCCTGGGAAGAGTCAAAATCAGACAAAGGGATTAGCCGAACTGTAATGCAGTTGCAACAAATTCCTCAGGCGATCTAGTTAGGATGGCCCCCAAATTGAGGCAAGGTGACAGGGCCTTTGTCCCTCAATGGAGACCAGTCACTGACTGCAGCCATCCCCCAGGGTGGGAATGGCAGCAGTACAGCATAATATTTTCTACAGTGGGTAGATTTCCTACTGTAAAAAAGTCAAAAAAATCCTTAATGCAAATGAAAATTTCAGACATTTACCGCAAAATAATCAAAAAGCAAGAGGAGAATTAAGTTATATAAAGGACCTGAGAAAATGGTAGGAAATAACTAAAGTTAGTTAATATTATTTAATAAGACTCAGATGAAATATATTCAGATGATGGAACTAAAGTAGATCGCCTTGTCAGATATTTGTAATACTATGTGACTTCAGGGATTGTTGAGTTTCTTACGATGAAATAAAAATATGTGGATTTGTAATTTCATGCATTTGGTGCATGAAGTATCCCAAGTTTGAGATAATCATTTCCTCAAGCTCTTTTCAGTTTCAACAAAAATACAATCACCCAAGTCACTTTGGATACAAAATTTCTGAGAAGACAAAGATTTGCTGTACTCCAGCCCCAGAAAGGAAATCAACTGAGCTGGAAAAGAGGGACTCAAAGACTTGAGATGATCATAGAGAGTGAAGTAGCAACCAGGTTATGAAGGACTTTGTTAGGCAGAGAAAAGGTTTTGGATTTTGTTCAGTGGGGTGATTGATAGAGCGGCTCAAACGGGTTTCTGAGAGCTGATCACTAAATTTTCATGACTATTGTGAGCCTGTTTTTAAACATCATCCACACTCAAGGTTAAATTAGTTAAATTATTTAAATTTACAACTAAATGAATCATTTTGGAAACAAAGGCAATCAAAGCTCGCCACTGCCTAAACTATTTTGCTATAGTTTTCTATTATCACAACAGACATTTTACAACTATTGTATCTATATGGTGGACACGCAATGCAATGGAGTGCTACTGCACACCTCTTTCCAGCTCCACATTCAGTGATATCACATGACGATGCTAGCTTGAAACCGGTGGGAGTTTTGAAACAAAGGAAATCATTAAGCTAATCACTACAAAACAGAGATTTTTTTTGTCGTTCCCCAGAGAGCTGGTTGCTTAACATTTATCAACAATTAATCTAATTCTAACTGAAATAAGAAGAAAATAAAGATTTTTAAAATATCTAATTGAAATAAGAAAATTAATTTCAGCAAGACAGTGGCATAATTAAACTTTGTTTTGTTTGCTTTTTTATTTTTTATTTTTTTTTTTGGTTTTATGTTTAAGATAACTCTGGCTATTGTGTAGAGAAAAGACAGGAGAAGCAAGGGAGAAAGTTCGTTAGTTAGGAGGTTAGTGGGATTTTATTATAGTCACGTATGCTGGTCTCAATGAAGCAAAGAGAATGAATTAGAAGTAGGACAAATATTGTTGTCAGACTTGAGGAAGAGAGAAAAGGATCCAGGATGACTGTAATATTCTGGCTTGAACAGTGTGTTCCTGATGGTGCAATTTACTATGACCATAAAAACCAGAGGAAGAAGGAGTAACAGAGAGCTGGTGACAGGAGTGAAGGAAGAAAACAGTGCAGTTTTGAACATGCTAAATTTGAGGTGCATTTTAAATATCCAACTCACATAGCCTGGAGCATCATGCCAGGGGGTTAAAGGAACATCAAAAGCCTCGAGAGCCTTGGGACTGCATGAGATCACCAAGGAAAGAGGGTGACAAAAGAGTAAACATCCTACATCAATGTCTTTATGACTCTGACACCTCACATTTCTGCTTTTCACTTGATGTTGACAGAATGTCTTAAAGCATTCCTACTTTTGTAATCCTCCATGGACTAAATAAAGCAAGGCCTAAATGCTGTGCTCTCTGTTTTACTTTGGTGAGTTTTAGCCATATACTAGCTAACTCTCTTCCTTTCAATCCTGGATTATTTCAAAAGTCCTCAGTATTACAAGAATTTTCCCTAATGGGCGTGTAGCTGCAAAGAGAGGTAACTCAGTGATCCAAAGACAAAGTCCACTGACAAATTATGTATAGACAAGAAGAAGAGATAACAAACCACCTTGATGGCAATCATGATGATGATTCTTTTCAGGTTCTCCTTTATAGAATAACCTCTTTAGGATTCCAGAATCATTGTCAACTGTAACTGATTGATTCCCTTGATTCCAGTTGTTCTCTCAGCAAGTGTCCTAGCCTGTGCCAGTTCCTTGGAAAATACATGCATAAAAGCCCAAGCATTAGGCAAACTTCCCTTGCATTAAGACCTAACCATCCCTGCCAGAAGTCAGCAATAATCTGACATATACTACAGACTTCAATTGTACAGAGAACATATTGTAAAATATATATTTCCATATTCTAATATTTGCAAATCTTGAGATATACATCTTTAAATTTTATGACTATCACAGACACAAATGTCCAGATGTTAAGTTTTAAAACAGATCCAAAGCATCATACCTATACCAGAGTCCTCAATGTCTGACCAAGTCATGGAAGCAGCTTGAACATCAGCTAATGAAATTTGCTATTTGAAGCAAATATAGAACTTATTGTTTGCAAAGGTGAACATTTGGAAAGATCTAGCTTTCCTACATATAACCAACCTGTTTGGTTTTGAATGCTAAGTTCTTACTAAAATTCTAAGTCTGTACAATACTACAAAGCTTCAGTAATCAAAACAGTGTTGTGCTGGCACAAACACAGACATATGGATCAATGGAACAGAATAAAGAGCCCAGAAATAAACCCACACACCTACGGTCAACTACTCTTCGACAAAGGAGACAAGAATATACATGGAGAAAAAGACAGTATCTTCAGCAAGTGGTGCCTGGAAAGTTGGACAGCCGCATGTAAATCGATGAAATTAGAACACACCCTCACACCATGCACAAAAATAAACTCAACACGGCTTAAAGACGTAAACGTAAGACATGACACCCGAAAACTCCTAGAAGAGATCATACGCAAAACATTCTCTGACATAAATCATACCAATGTTTTCCTAGGTCAGTCTCCCAAGGCAATAGAAATAAAAACAAAAATAAACAAATGGGACCTAAGCAAACGTACAAGCTTTTGCACACAAAACAAAAAAAAACTACGGAATGGGAGAAAATATTTGCAAACCATGCAAACGACAAGGGCTTAATTTCCAAAATATACAAACAAACAGCTTATACAACTCAACAACAAAAAATCAACCCAATTGAAAAATGGGCAGAAGACCTAGACATTTCTCCAAAGAAGAAATACAGATGACCAATAGGCACATGAAAAGGGCTCAACAGCACTAATTATTAGAGAAATGCAAATCAAAACTACAATGAGGTACCACCTCACACCAGTCAGAATGGCCATCTTTAAAAAGTCTACAAATAACAAACTGGAGAGGATATGGAGAAAAGGGAACCCTCCACTGTCGGTGGGAATGTAAGTTGGTGCAGCCACTATGGAAAATAGTATGGCGGTTACTCAAAAAACTAAAAATAGAATTACTATATGATCCAGCATTCCCACTCCTGAGCATATATCTGGAAAAAACCATAATTCAAAAAGATACATGCACCCCTATGTTCATAGCAGCACTATTTACAATAGCCAAGACATGGAAACAACCTAAATGTCCATCAACAAATGAATGGATAAATAAGATGTGTACATATATACAATGGAATATTACTCAGCCATAAAAAAGAACAAAATAATGTCATTTGCAGCAACATGGATGCAATTAGAGGTTATCATACTAAGTGGGTAAGTCAGAAAGAGGAAGACAAATACCATATGCTATCACTTATCTGTGAAATCTAAAATATTTCACAAGTGAATCTAGCTATGAAACAGAAACAGACTCACTGACATAGAGAACAGAGTTTCCAAGGGGGAGGGGAAGTGGGGAGACATGGACTGGGAGTTTGGGGTTAGTAGATGCGAACTTTTACATATAGAATGGATAAAAAAACAACGTATTGCTGTATAGCACACGGAACTATATTCAATATCCTGAGATAAACCATAATGGAAAAGAATATTCAATAAAATGTGTATATATATCTGAATCACTTTGCTGTACAGCAGAAATCAACAAAACATTGTAAATCAACTATATTTCAATTAAAAAAATAAAATTCTAAGTCTGTAAAATAAAGTCCTTATAAGCTAAGAAGTTAAACCTTAAATCAGTTTTCTAAGCCATATATGCCTATATGGAAATGTGCTATCTACCAACTAATTTTTTTTTATTATTATTTTAGCCAAGAAACAGAGCTAAGCCCAATACTCCCAAATGCATCTACTATATACCATATATATTAGGTATCTCCCAACACTTCATTTTAACAAATGCTGATTTATATGCTAGCATTCCTTTCACTATGCTTTGATTGTGACAATCTTCTGCATTTTGCTAAGATTGTATATACCTGCTTCGATAGCTATTCTTTTCCTTTGAAAATTAAAATCATCAGAAAATTTCCTATATTATTAATTTTTATTTCTTTGTCTTTTCTTTAACTTTTTGGATGCTCATATATCCCAAAATAGCACAACTTAATAAAGTCTATCTTTGTAAATCACCACTTAAATCTCAAAAATAATCATAATTGATTAACTGGGAAAAAGAAAATAAAAGACATTCCAAATACTCAAAGCTTTCAATGACATGCCTTGAGTTTTCAATGAAGTTTGATATAAAAACTGAAAAGAGCTGAATTTTTCTACGTAATGAAATGAAATTTTTTTCTAAGCTTCTGAACTTCCCATCCCTGAAAATAAAGCCTTGGTTAGCATCTGCCAAAGGAGCTTTGGAGGACATTTCTTCACTGGCTGGAGAGAGTCTACTTTTTCATCTCTATTTATCAGTGTACAGATAAGGAAAAACTTAACCAGTTCACTTCTGTATTTCCTTTAATATTTTCTTTGGAAGGGAAAGAGGCAAGAAACCTCATCCTATGAGATCCCATGACCTCATCCTATGGATCCTCATCTCACAGGATCCATAGGATCCTATGAGATCCTATGTACTTAATGGAGATGAACTACAGATTTTGCTCTGAGCTTTCTAGCAGCAAACATGAAAAAGCAGCATAACACAAAGTCTAACATGAGTTATAAGTTCCATAATTCCATGGACCAACCCATTAGATAAAAATAAATTATATGTATATAACTTATTTATATATAATATAAATATATAAATATATAAAATATAAATATATATTGTAAATATATATTTAAATGTATATTGTAAATATAGATCGTAAATATATATATTTTATATATATATATATATATGTATATGCATTCCTGCCTCAAGACACTGAAAATTTTCCCAAGTGTCTTTAATTAGAGACAGAAGTGTAAGTTAAAAAATATTGTACTCAAAATGTCTTTAGAGTAAATATCAAAAAAATTCCAAGGGTTGCTCCTAAAGCAATATTAAGTCTAGAAAGGTAAAGCACTAAGACATTTTCATAATTTGTTAAGAAAAGGTTTGAGTATCAGTTGTTCAAATTTCCAGATTTTATGAAATATTTTAGACAAAAGAAGACCATAAATGTTTAACTGTACTCAGTCTGATTTTTATTCTGCATATTTTAGTGTAAATATAAAGAATCTTTTAATTTGGAGATAATGAAAACTTTCTGTATAATTTGTTCACTTCCCTTAACTTTTCTCTACCCTTGCTTTACCTCTAGTCTATAAAATCAAAGAAAACATTTTTCATTATATTTGTGCTTTATTTACCTGTGCTTTGAGTCCTTGGATATGCAAGAGAATGCAGCAATGAGATTGCTGCATGGAGAATCCAATTCAGTCTTTAAAATATTTGAAACAATTTAAAGAGTAAACAGGAAGAGTCCGTGGCAGTAACATCACATTTCAGTGTTGCTCAGAATGAAGAAAAGCTGGGAGTTCTGCAGAGTCAACAGTCACAACAGAGAAGGAAGCACTGAACCTGAGTTAGTACTAGCTTTAGACTTCTATTATTTAATATTCACTAAAGGTATTCCAAAAATGTCAGGGCCTGCCCTTTAAACTTTTATTGTGCATCTGTGCATTTTCTGCCCTTTTAAAGCCCTGATTCACTAACTTTTTAAGCCAGTGGTGAAAATATTTCTAGTTTCCACTGAGACATATTGGGGGAAAATGGCATTTAATAATAATTAGATGAAGAATATTTCAGTTAGAATCAAAAGGAAGTTCTGGGAACTTTTCTAAAGGAGTGGACACACAATGAGCTGGAGAAGCAGGAAGGCTGGTGGTGTAATTCAGCCTAAGTCTGAAGAGCTGAGAAGCAGGAGCTCCTGTGCTTGGAGGCAGGAGAAGATGGATGACATCCCAGCTCAAGGAAGAAGAGAGGGGATTCACCCTTCCTTTTTTCATGTTTTCTTTTTTCCATTCAGGCCCTCAACAGACTGATGCTACCACCCACATTGGTGAGGGCAGATCTTCTTTATTCAGTCTACTAAATCAAATGGTACTCTCTTCTGGAAATACCCTCACAAACACACCCAGAAATAAAGTATTATCTGGGCATCCCTTAGTCCAGTCAAGCTGACATAAAATTAACCATCACAGGAAGGGCGCATGTAAATTGAAGATGGTTAACTGATGCTTTGACTTTTCTGTGATCCATGGTAAAACTTGGGAAGTTGTGCTATCTTAGATAGTAGGTTGCCTATCAGATTATTAACTACTCTATTCAACTAAAATAAAAATCATTATTGAGTTTTGCAGACCTGAGTAAGCCTCTCAAACAATGGTTATGCCATAATATAAAAAGTGATGAAATTAAACATTTTAGAGCAGTTTTTATAGTGATTTATTTGATTTCTTAGGCCTTTTGTTTTGTGCTCTACTTATTTCTACTTATTTAAATCTCTCCTTTCAGTGATAATAGTTATCTTATTTACTCAGAAACAAAACAAACAAACAAAAAACCCAAGGTAGTAGAAATATTGAAAACCAGAAACTGTATTAGAAATAATAGGAAGGAATATCAAGTACAAGCATAAGCACATATATAATTGTTAAAGATCTATTTTTATCCAACTAATAATTGCTTTCCATGTCAAACTAATACTAAAAAATATAATTTGCGGGCTTCCCTGGTGGCGCAGTGGTTGGGAGTCCGCCTGCCGATGCAGGGGACACGGGTTCAAGCGCCGGTCCGGGAAGATCCCACATGCCGCGGAGCGGCTGGGCCCGTGAGCCATGGCCGCTGAGCCTGCGTGTCCGGAGCCTGTGCTCCGCAACGGGAGAGGCCACAGCAGTGAGAGGCCCGCGTACCGCAGAAAAATAAAATAAAGAAAATAAAAAATAATTTGTGGGAAAAGAGCACAGATAGGTAATATCCATTTAGTAAATAGAATCAATATGGCCTTCCTGTGAGAAATTCTTTAGTTATATGATTTAAAACAAAACTAAACTAAAATGAAATAAATCCAAAATTAAGTAAATTAAAAAAAAAACTGTAAGAGGGAGAAGAGGAGTGTCAATGCTGGTACAGTGTCTTAATTCAGTAGTAGGTAAGCTATAGCACATGGACCAAGGTTGACCCACCACCTCTTTTTGTACAGCTATGGAGCTGCAAATGGCTTTTATATTTTTAATTGGTTTCAAAAATATAAAAAACCTAAATATTTCATGATGTGAAAAATAGATAAAATTAAAATTTCAATGTTCATAAAGCTTTTTTGGAACACAGCCACAGCTCATTCATTTACGTATGGTCCATGGTTTCTAGGCTGCTACAACAGTGGAATTGAGAAGCTGTGATAGAGTGTATGTGTCCCACAAAGCAGGACATATACACTGACTGGGCCTTTGCAGGAGAAATTTGTCTATTCCTATTTTAATTCAGAGACTTGCTAATTATTACCTGTTTGAAGAATATTAATGGGTATGTGTTTATATCACACTAGTAAAGTTATGGTAAAATATTTAATACCTATTATATATAATATGCATGGATATAGTATAACATGGATATAGTATATACTATATAAAAAGTATAGTATAGTATAGTATATTTAGTCCTTACTAATTGTCATGTACTGTGCATATTACATGCCTATCTCATTTAGTTCTCCCAGGCAATATATGCAGTATTTGAGTTATTTCACTTAACCCCTGAAGTAGCCATGCAAGGATGTGCTAGAGTTAAACCCATTTAACAAATGCAAATACTGAAATTCACATAGACTATCTGGTTTCCAGAGTCAAACATCTGGAACTCAAGCCCCATTTAATCTAACTCCAAATTTCATACTCTTATTCACTGCTACAACTTTATGTTTAGTTACATATTTATATAAATTAAAATTTATACACAAATGCTAAGGCATCAAAGTCTAAAGCAATTATGCAGCATATTTATTTTAATTTCAATTTAAATATATCTTTTGCTGTTTCAAGAAAATCTTAAGGACAGCAATAAATAATGTATTTAATGTTGCCAGATAGAGCCTACTACCGCAGACAAAGGCAGTTTCATAGAGGGCCAATATATTTTTCTCTTTTTCTCCTGGAATATTTTCTATCTAAGCAGAGTGAGTAGCCACAGAGAATATCACTCATTCTATGAACTTCCAGGGAATAGTCCTAAAAACACTTGTGAGATAGTAGATGAAAACTGAAGGAGGAAGGGAACTGAGGGAAGAGTAAGCAGAGGAAAATTGGCCATCTGCTTACCAGTCTGAAATTAGTCCAGTTTTTCTCCAGCTAAATTCATACAAATTAGGTTCAAATGATTAAATTGTACCAAGTGGAGATTCATAACCTTCCTAATTCTGTGAATCAGGAATTAATTATTGGTGGGAATATTCATCAAGACTGTCCTGACCCACAAAACGCTCTTCTCCAGCCATTCTTTTAAATATGTTCCTAGGGGGGGAAAACGTCTCATTCTGGATCTTGGGGTGTAACTGACTTAGAATAGAATTAGAATATCTGAAGGGATTCTAATAAAAATTTAACCTGTAAAACCACACATTATTTGAGACTAAAACACTTTGTGACAAATTTACTAAAGTGAATTATGTTTTTAAAGGGAAAAGGGAGACACCAGTTAAAGAAAAAAATAATATTCTATGTATAAATATAAGATGTAAAGTGTCCATTTTTTTCCTTGATGAATGATATTTAACTTAGTACAAAGAAACTAAAATTTAAGAAATTTCCACATATGCCAGTAACCTTATTAGATGTTTCACTTATGCTATTTTGTATAATTCCTACAGCAGCCCTGTGAAACATACATTTTTCTCTCATTTAAAAATTTAAGAAAAGACAAAACAAAAGTAGCTGTTGTAGAGTAAGTCCTTGCTCGTGTTCATTGTTCAGTTCCTTTTCCCCTTATCCATACTGGATAGAGTATTCCTCCTTTCCCCTTGACTTTAGGCGTGGCCATGTAAATTGCTTTGGCAAGTGGAATACTGTATTAGTGAACTGATGATACAGGAGGTTTAAAATATGCTTCAGTTTTTGGCTTTCTCTTTTGTGCTTCTGCCCTTGTCAAGAGAAGTTTTCCCTGGCATCTTAATACCCTTCAGCTGAGCCCACAAGCTGACCCAAAGACCATGGGCAAGAAAAACACTTAATGCTGTATGCCACAGATTTTTATGTAGGAAAATATGACTATGAAAAATTGGTGATGGGATGATACCATAAAACAAAACAAAACACACAAATGGGAAAAACTAAAATATGTGCTGTTTTATTTGGAATTAGGTGGGAGGCAGCAAAGAGACTCTCTTACGGGAAGCTGGAAGAATGAGCCCTGTAATAGTGGCAAGACTTTCGGTAAAATTTTAGTTACAGTTATTTAAAAGAGAGAAAATAAAATTTTGAGGCAAAATGTTGAATGTATGAGTTACTTGCTTAAGATACTACAAGAAAGTGATGAGCTCATTAAAGAACAAAATAAAACAAAAACTAGCCAGTTGGCAAGCGAAACTTAAGAATAGAGAGCTCAAAGACTGCATGGCTGGAGAAAGGAACTCTCGGTCTTCAAATCAAAGGTGTATCCTAACCAAGATGGCCGTAATCTTCTCCTCAGCTTCACTAACCTTTAGGGAGCTTTCTTTCCATGGTAGGTCCCCTGCCTCCCTTATTTTAGGGCGTTTACTTCAGAAAACTTTCTATTGTAAACTCTTTCTCTGCCCTTTTGAGAGGTAAATATTCTCCCAGCCTCTTGCCAGTTTTACAATACAAAAAGGTTTTTCTTATGTAAAGCAATTATACTCCAATAAAGATGTTAAAATAAATAATTCATTTTTAAAAATAGAATTTTCTCTACCTAAATTATGGTGAACCATGGAAGGAACTTAAATAAGTCCATTACATTTTTTTAAAAAGTTATTATGAAGATAATATATATTTGATTTTATTCAGTAAATGTCTACCTAAAGACACCATTAGATTGAATTTTTGTAAGCCTAATAAAAATGTAAATCCATTAAAAAAAAAAAGACCTGGGAGCCACCCCTTTGAAATACAGTCATCAAGGATGAGAGTGCCCCTACCTCCCAGTCCCAGTGGAAAGGTAGGATAGTGTCTTCAAGGGGCATCAGTTAGCAAACACAGATGGCCTAATCATAGAGAAAAACATCTGCAAACTCAGGAACAACGCAATGTGATGGCACATCCCACTGACCAATCTCCTTCCTTAATGTCCTCTAGTCCTCTTCCACTAGATCACTCACCTCAGCACTTAAAAATACATTCACCTTGAGTTCAGTCTCTTTCCTCTGCGGCAATAATCTTAACTAAGGCTTCCTGTTTTCTTTAACTTTGTCCAGTGTAATCTTTCTTTGACAGTCCATTGAAGAACAGCCTCAGATAAAGGACAACTACTCACTCTGAGCATTACAGTAAGACATGATCTCAGAGCAAAGACTAAATCAAGCCTGTGGCTGTGACATTCTTTGTTAAAACCTCTGAAAGGTGTAAGATACATCTAGTAGATCTTGTAAGCCAACAAGACTCCTAGGAAATGTAGGGTCATAAGCCCATAGAATCCTAATGTATACAAACCTCTAGTAACTAAGGAGAGAGAGAGAGGTATTTTGTAAAACTATTTTAGAGGTGACATTTGGCACATGGATTTGACCGGAATCAAATACATAGAAATTCAGAATGTTTCAAGAGAGTTGTACTAGCAAAGGCACCTCCTGCCTGCACTAAAAGAATATGAGATTTTTGAGATATTAAAAGACATTCAGCAGGAAGCTGACCAAGAAATCTGCTCGATGCCCTTTTCAAAAATGGCCAAGGAGAATGATGCAAAAGAGAAAATGCCAGAGAGTGGAGTCAAGAGCTAGAGAGAACAATCGACTGAACTGAAGCTTAGTCAAGGTACATTTCCTATCCCCAGGGTACAGGATTCTGGCAATATTTGCTCGTTAGGATCTCAGAATTGCTGTAGACTCATAACTTCTATTTGCCTCCTTTTCTTTCCATTTCGAGTTAGGGGTGTTTATTGGGTTATCCTGCCCTTTTCTACCATCACATGTTGGGTGCATGGGATGGGAGGGGTGCAGACAATTTATCTAGCTCTCCAGATCCATAGGCACTGCATCTGGACCTGGTTGAGCCTGATGCCATGTAAAAATGGGACTATGGGGATGTTTTGAAGAGGAATTTCATGTTTTTCACATGGGGAAATGGAGTGAATGGATATTTGTGACCAAAAGGAAGCTGGAGTTGTAGCAGCAATAAAGACACCCCACTCCAATCTCCTGATTATGGGGAGGGTGAATGTGATGCTGGATTATATGCAGATGACTATGAAATGACAAGTGGTCTGTTTGAAATGGGTTGATGACCTTGGGGTGACATCTGTCCCGGTCAGAGGAGCTCAGGGGTATTGAGGAAGTTCCAGTTTTACATATGTATCTCTTAATAGCATCTAAGCTTTAAAAACTTTAACTTTACTCACTAAGTAACAGAATCCTCAAGAGAGATAGAGTATAATGTTAATTATTAATAAATGATTTAAAATATTATTCTACTTGCATGACAACATGTTTTAATTAGGTTGAAATTGCATACTAATTGGTAAATCTAAGTTGAGTAGAGTCTCCTTGGAAGCATACATTTACTTTTACACAGTGTTTTAGATCGTTTTATCTATTTGCATGTTTGAAGGAACTTGTGTTAAAATCTGATCTTAATATTGTACATATGATCACCACAACTGGTTAATACCTGTAAGGGAAAGAGTACCGAATTAGGAATGAGATGTGCTACTTACCACCTCTATGGCCTGGAACATGCATTTAACTTCCCTGAACATCAGTATCATTTTCTATAAAATGGGGCTGATATTAAATGTATTGTAGAGTTAGTGTGAAATTAATTGCTGCTATAGTATATGCATAGTTTCTATTGAACAGTAAGCTCTCAGAGCTTTAATTTCATACCTGTCCCCCTGTGAACACCCACACACAATTTTTCCTCAATGCATAAGAAATTGTTTATCTGACATGAAATACAAAGTTGGAATTTTTAAACGGATCTGTGGGCTTAGGACACAAAATGCTCAACTCCATTCACTCTTAATTTTCAGCCTGTCCTTTTCATAGTGCTGGTCAATCACATCAGAACTAGTTGTTCTATTCTATGGCTACTTCTCTTCTTAATCATGGTGGCTTAGAAGACCAAAATATTAGAAAATCAAATTAATTCAAAACAGCAAGTTATTTGAAAATAAAGAGGCTTTAAATTCAGGAGAATGTTAAGTCATAGAGGATAGAGGTAGGAGCTGATCTGAACTTGTTAAAACCTTACCTACTGGTATGTCTCCAGATCGCTCCCCTTGTGTTTTGTGTAGCCCGTTGCCACACTGGAGATGGTGCGAGGAGGGTAGATGTAAGGCTTAGCTCCTACAGTGATGCCTATAAAATGACCAGTGGTCTGTCTGAAAAGGGTTGATAATCTTGAGGTAGACATCTCTTCTATTGGAGGGGCTTGGGGAACGCAACTACTTTCTGCTTTTACATCCTCTATCCTGTGCAGGGCCTGCTCTGCTGCCCTGCCCTCTCAATCTGTTGCTCACTACATCTGAGCCTATCTCATTGGAGTATGAGGTTAGATAGGTTTAGATTCAAATCCCAGAACCACTATTCAAATAATCATATAATCTTGTATAAATTTCCTAAAATATTAGAACCTCCCTTCCTTAACTATTAAAGAATTTTTTTTTAAAAATCCAGCTCATAAAATCCACACCTCTTCTCAGATGAAATGAAACAACATGTGTCTGTGATGTAGCATGACAACCTTTAGTTGCCATTCAATAGAAAATAGCTAAATCAGCTTTTATAGCCTCACCTCTTTAAAAAAAAGTCACATATAAACCTGAGGCAAACAATATGTTGAAGGTCCATGTGAAAATTTTATCAGATATCCTTTGGGATTAAGAAACAGAAGGAAATCAGAAATTGACAAAATTCACATCTGGTTCTACCATGAAAGTAGAACAGATTAACTTCTGAGTTACGGGTACACACAAGGGGATCACTTCTACTGAAAGTGTGGTCCTCAGTATTGATTATTTGGATAACAAAGTGAGTTTCATCAGTCTGTTTTAAAATCCTAATATAATTTGTTTGAAAGTGTTTTAAAAGCATTTATTTCTGGTGACATTCTAGCTAGAAATAGATAAGATGCCTTTATAAAAAGGTATTCTGTATTAGAGAGCAAATATATCGGCACTAACCTCTTGAGTTAGAACTGAAAAAAGGTACACAGATAGTTACCATAACCATTGCATTTTAAATGGTCCAGAAATGTATGGTAAGTAGAAGCTTGTAGTAAATGTGTATGAGAGAAGAAATGTAAAGACTTGAATTTTGCCCAGAGCACTTACTGAGACTATTTGGGAAAACAGAGGAAGACCTTTTCTGAGCTTACCAAAAAGTTGTCATAAATCCACATTTTTGTACACATATACTCACATACACACACAATACACATTTTGGTTCCAAGGAATTGAAGTATGGTGGTATGTTATAACAAGAAAAAAATTTAAACTAAGATTTTTTTTAATCTCTAATTATTTCCAAGAAAACATTTGAGTCTAGCTTATTAATTAATGTAAATTTATATTAGAGATTGAAGTTTGTCATCTCACATGGAAAGCTGAAAGGGAGAACAGATCATTAGTTTTCTAACAATCAGTGTTCTGTGTTTAATACAGACTGCTAAAGAAAATAAGCAGCAGCTTTGTGGATTATTCAAAGGCCCAAACTTCAGAAGGAGAGTTTTAAAATGTTGTACACTGGAAGTAGAAACAAGGAAATGGACACGCTTAAATCCCCAAGGTCAGCAAGAGATCAGTTATAGGCACCTTTCAACCTAATCAAGACAGGTTATTCAGAGGAATACTCTTTACACTGTGTCAACGATATAAGAGAAAAATATGGATAGAGAAATGTGATGAACAGACTTTATAACTCCAACCACTGTGTTCCTGCCCTTGTATTATCCTCCACCCCCTTGATTGTGAAAGAGACCTGTGACTTGCTTCTATCAACAGAATATGACAAAAGTGATAAGATGTCACTCCCCTGATTAAGTCATGCTATACAAGACCTTATCTTGCCCCCAGCTGCTTTCCTTACTGACTTTGAAGGATCAAGCTTATATGAGCTGTATGGTCACAAGGAAATGAATTCTGCCAGCAACCTGAGTGATCTTGGAAGTTCATCTTTCCCCATCGATCCTCCAAATGAGAACCCAGTCCTGGCTGATATCTTGATTGCAGCCTTGCAGAGGACCCAACTAAGCTGTGCCCAGATACTTCACCCAGAGAATCTTTGAGATAATAAATGCATATTGTTCTAAGTCACCAAGTCTGTGGCGATTTGTTACATAGCATAGAAAACTAATATACGGAAATCCATCAATCTTCACAGAATAGCTTGGTGAAGGTAGAGCTTTCTTTGGAATATTGTTTGGTTTAAGGATAACTAATCCCTTTTCAGGTGCCTTAGTAGTACTGGACTATGCACTATGCGGAGAGGGCTCATTTAATGCCAAGTAACTATATGAAATGAAGCTCAAGCTCCAAATTCAAAAAAATGAAGGCTAAAAGGGGAAACCTATCAGACTGATTATCCAAAGAACTTATGGTTTCACCAACTTATTTTCTGTTGTTTCTTTTCTTTTTTCTTTTTTTTTTTTTTTTTGTGGTACGCGGGCCTCTCACTGTTGTGGCCTCTCCCGTTGCGGAACACAGGCTCCGGACGCGCAGGCTCAGCAGCCATGGCCACGGACTCAGCCGCTCCGTGACATGGGGGATCTTCCCGAACCCGGGCACGAACCCATGTCCCCTGCATCGGCAGGCGGACTCTCAACCACTGCGCCACCAGGGAAGCCCAGTTGTTTCTTTTATTTTTTGTTTTTAATTGTGGTAACATTGGGATAAAATACAGTTTGCCATCTTAACCATTTTTAAGTATACAATGCAGTAGCATTAAGTACAGTACATTCATATTGCTGTGCAGTGTCCAGAACTCTTCATCTTGCAAAACTGAAACACTGTAACTATTAAACAACTCCCCATTCTTCCCTCTGCCCAGCCCCTGGTAACCACCTTTCTACTTTCTGGGTTGGATTTTTGACTACTCTAGGTACCTCATGTAAGTAGAATCACACAGTATTTGTCTTTTGTGATTAACTTATTTTACTAAGCATACTGTCCTCAAGGTTCATCTATGTCGTAGCATGTGACAGGATTTCTTTCTTTTTTAAACCTGAATAATACAGTAACTCCCCTACATATGAACTTTCAAGTCACAAACTTTCAAAGATGCAAACATACCTTTGCATGTCCAATCATATAAAGTAGTTCACGTGTCTGGCATACATTGTCATGTGCGTGCATCCTCTACAAGTGGTTGTGCTTTTGTGTACTTTACTGTACAGTACTGTATGGAGTACAGTATCTTTATTTCGAGCTAGATCTGCAAGAGGACGACTTCATTGAACTCCTTGCTGTGCAACACAAGGAGCTTACTAATGAAGACCTGATGGAAATGGAGCCCCAGAGAAAGTATGAAGAGAGACAAGAGGAAGAAGTAACTGAAGAGCTGAAGAGATTCACGATGCAGGAAATGGCAAGGGGATTTTCTTTATTTGAGGAGGCATAGGATCTGAATGTAGAATGGTACACGAAGGTTGCAGTAGCCGTTCAGTATGCAATCCAGTGCTACCGCATCATCTATGATGAGAAAAAAAGAGCAACTACCCAGACATCACTGGATCATTTTTCCAAGAGCATAGAGAGAATTGAACCTAGCAAGGAACCAGAACCTGTGCTGTCAACATTAGGTGTGAATGAAACTAGAGCTTGCCCTCCATCTCCTACTGCTGGTGATCCTTCAGCTCTACCATCTCCCACCTCCTCTCCCTCCTCCAGTCAGTAACTCTTCTTGCCTGTTCACTTGATGCCAGCCCCTGTATGCCAGCTGTTGTACTGTACACTGTACTTTTCAAGGTACAGTACTGTAAGATTAAAAATGTTTCCTTTATTTTTTGTGTTTGTTTTTTATGTATTATTTGTGTGAAAAGTATTATAAACTTATTACAGTACAGTACCCTATAGCCAATTGTGTTAGTTGGGTACCTAGGCTAACTCTGTTGGACTTAAAAACAAGTTAGACTTACGAACTCACTCTCAGAAGGAACTCGTTCATATGTAGGGGACTTACTGTATTCTATTATTTGTATTTACCATGTTTTGTTTATCCATTCATCCATTGCTGGACAATTAGGTTGTTTCCAACTTTGGGCTATTGTGACTAATTCTGCAGTGACTATATAAGTGTACAAATATTTCTTCAAGACTCTTCTTTCAATTATTTTGTGTACATACCGAAAAGTGGGATTGCTGGATCATATGGTAATTCTATTTTTAATTTTTGAGAAACTGCTGTACTGTTTTCCATAGTAGATGTACCATTTAACATTCTCACCAACAGTGTACAAGGCTTCAAGTTTCTTCATATCCTCACCATTTTTTATTTTCTGTTTTTTGATGGTAGCCATCCTTACGGATATGAGGTGGTATCTCATTGTGGTGCTGATTTCCATTTCCCTAATGGTTAGTGATATTAAGCATCTTTCCCTGTGTTTTTTGGCCATTTGTATATCTTCTTTGGAGAAATGTCTATTAAAGTCTTTTGCTTCTTTTTTTTAATATATTCCAAATATGATCGGTTTATTTTATTTTACTCTGATGCAAAACCAAAGATTCCATGACCACAAAGAGACCTATATAATACAAGGTCATGAAAAAGTGGTGTGGGATATGCAGGACGTGATGAACAACTGGAGAGTCGGGCCATCTCCTTTGTAACACGACACTACACCATCGCTGAGCAACACATGGAAAATAACACTGTGGAACTGAACTGAAATGTGGCACGAATGTGACAACTTCCGGGCATGCCTTCAAGCACACCTCCCTTAGGATGGACTCGATATCTAGACTTCAGTGTGGGGAGGATTACAACTATTTGGAAGAATAAAAAGTTCACACTTCTGCAATTTCACAGAAGAATTTTAAGGCCAAAACATAGTGGGTTCATTTCTCTTCACCTCCAGGGACAAAGCTGATGCTTTACTCAAAACCACGTTAAGAAGAATTACAATCCTGCAGCCTGTGGAACAAAAAACACATTCACAGAAATATAGACAAGATGAAAAGGCAGAGGGCTATGTACCAGATGAAGGAACAAGATAAAACCCCAGAAAAACAACTAAATGAAATGGAGATAGGAAATCTTGCAGAAAAAAGAATTCAGGATAATGATAGTGAAGATGATCCAAGACTTCGGAAAACGAATGGAGGCAAAGATCAAGAAGATGCAAGAAATGTTTAACAGAGGCCTAGAAGAATTAAAGAACAAACAAACAGAGATGAGCAATATAATAACTGAAATGAAAAACACAGTAGAAAGAATCAATAGCAGAATAACTGAGGCAGAAGAACGGATAAGTGGCCTGGAAGACAGAATGGTGTAATTCACTGCTGCAGAACAGACTAAAGAAAAAAGAATGAAAAGAAATGAAGACAGCCTAAGAGACCTCTGGGACATTAAACACAACAACATTCACATTATAGGGGTCCCAGAAGGAGAAGAGAGAGAGAAAGGACCTGAGAAAATATTTGAAGAGATTATAGTTGAAAACTTCCCTAACATGAGAAAGGAAATAGACACCCAAGTCCAGGAAGTGCAGAGACAAACCCGCAGCAAACATCATACTCAATGGTGAAAAACTGAAAGCATTTCCTCTAAGATCAGGAACAAGACAAGGTTGCCCACTCTCACCACTATTATTCAACATAGTTTTGGAAGTCCTAGCCAGGGCATTCAGAGAAGAAAAAGAAATAAAAGGAATACAAATTGGAAAAGAAGAAGTACAACCGTCACTGTCTGCAGATGACATGATACTATACATAGAGAATCCTAAAGATGCCACCAGAAAACTACTAGAGGTAATCAATCAATTTGGTAAAGTTGCAGGATACAAAATTAATGCACAGAAATCTCTTGCATTCCTATACACTAATGATGAAAAATCTGAAAGAGAAATTAAGGAAACACTCCCATCTGCCATTGCAACAAAAAGAATAAAATACCTAGGAATAAACCTACCTAGGGAGACAAAAGACCTGTATGCAGAAAAGTATAAGATACTGATGAAAGAAATTAAAGATGATACCAACAGATGGAGAGATATACCATGTTCTTGGGTTTGAAGAATCAATATTGTGAAAATGACTATACTACCCAAAGCAATCTACAGATTCAATGCAATCCTTATCAAATTACCAATGGCATTTTTTTACAGAACAAGAACAAAAAATATTAAAATTTGTATGGAGACACAAAAGACCCTGAACAGCCAAAGCAGTCTTGAGGGAAAAAAACGGAGCTGGAGGAATCAGACTCCCTGACTTCAGACTATACTACAAAGCTACAGTAATCCATACAATATGGTACTGGCACAAAAATAGAAATATACATCAATGGAACAGGATAGAAAGCCCAGAGATAAACCCATGCACCTATGGTCAACTAATCTATGACAAAGGATGCACGGATATATAGTGGAGAAAAGACATCCTCTTCAATAAGTGGTGCTGGAAAAATGGGACAGCTACATGTAAAAGAATGAAATTAGAACACTCCCTAACACCATACACAAAAATAAACTTAAAATGGATTAGAGACCTAAATGTAAGACTAAGCGGTATAAAACTCTTAGAGGAAAACATAGGAAGAATACTCTTTGACATAAATCACAGCAAGATCTTTTTTGATTCACCTCCTAGAGTAATGGAAATAAAAATAAACAAATGTGACCTAATGAAACTTAAAAGCTTTTGCACAGCAAAGGAAACCATAAACAAGACGAAAAGACAACCCTCAGGATGGGAGAAAATATTTGCAAATGAATCATCATACAAAGGATTAATCTCCAAAATATATAAACAGCTCATGTAGCTCAATATTAAAAAAACAAACAACCCAATCCAAAAATGGGCAGAAGACCTAAATAGACATTTCTCCAAAGAAGACATACAGATGGCCAAGAAAGCACATGAAAAGCTTCTCAACATCACTAATTATTAGAGAAATGCAAATCAAAACTACAGTGAGGTATCAACTCACACCAGTTAGAATGGGCATCATCAGAAAATCTACAGACAACAAATGCTGGAGAGGGTGCGGAGAAAAGGGAACCCTCTTGCACTGTTGGTGAGAATGTAAATTGATACAGCCACTATGGAGAACAGTATGGAGATTCCTTAAGGAACTAAAAATAGAATTACCATATGACCCAGCAATCCCGCTCCTGGGCATATACCCAGAAAAAACCATAATTAAAAAAGACACATTCACCCCAATGTTCATTGCAGCACTACTTACAATAGCCAGGTCATGGAAGCAACCTAAATGCCCTTCAACAGATGAATGGATAAAGAAGATGTGCTACATATATACAATGGAATATTACTCAGCCATATAAAGCAATGAAATTGGGTCATTTGTAGAGATGTGAATGCATCTAGAGAATGTCATACAGAGTGAAGTAAGTCAGAAAGAGAAAAACAAATATCGTATATTAACGCATATATGTGGAACCTAGAAAAATAGTACAGATGAACAGGTTTGCAGGGCAGAAATTGAGACACAGATGTAGAGAACGTATGGACACCAAGGGGGGGAAGCGGCGGGCGTTGGGGGTTGTGGTGTGATGAATTGAGAGATTGGGATTGACATGTATACACTGATGTGTATAAAATGGATGACTAATAAGAAAAAAAAATAAAAAATAAACATACACAGGTTATTTGTGAGTAAAAAAAAAAAAACCAAACAATTATGAGGTCTCTTTGAACTCCAGAATTCACGGACACCTCTTATAGCAATGGATCATGATTGTTTACTAATAAAGTTCACTTGATATGGACATGCAGAAATTAAAAAAAAAAAATTACTCTGAGGGTGTAAAAAAACAAAACCAAACCACATTAAGCTTCTAGTTCAGATCCCAGCCTGACCTTGTGCCCTCCTGCATTGAAGGTCTTTCCATGGATTAGAGCTGACAGGGTCAGTTTCACTCCTGCTTGAAGGGGCTGAGTATAACGCAGCCAATCAGGCTGGCATTATTCACTTTAGCCGATAGAGAAGTTCTACAATCCAGCTTGTACTTAGCAGCGATGCTGAAACGTGTGTTGTTACTGCCGGTGGTCCACGAGAGGTTTATTGATGTTTCAATCTTCTCATTCACCTTCTGGTAGATCTACCTTCCAAATTCAGTGCCATTGTCCACATGAGTGTGCAGCTGGAAGTCTGTGGCCTTGTAACCCAGGGCGAAATTATTGTGCCAGTTTGGATTTGGCTGTGTCAAAACTCATCTGATAACCAGCAAGCCAACCTTCAAAGGCCAACACAGCCCAGCCATAGATGGTTGGTCCAGAAAAACTGATACCAACATTACTGCCAAGACTGAAAGAATCCCGTTTACAGGAGGCCTTCAATTTCCCACTCTTCTTTCCTGTGTTCCCTACAAATATGGTATCAAGAGTGAGTTTTGACCCTTCAGCCAACTTATTCTATTCTCCAAAGACATTTCTGTCCCAAGAGTACTGTCTGTGTTCCACTTTTGGGTGAAGGTCAGTCCATAGTTACAAATCTTGTATTTGGTCTCTAGGTTGCCTGATGCTTTCCCTGTATCATTGTAAGCATGACCAGAAGTAGAAAATTCCACTCCACTACATGACTTGGTTCTCAGATCTATTTTGACCATGCCAAATCCATATCCTTTGTTGAAGACATCCTTGGCAGCCTTTCCCAGGTCATAGTAAGTTGGTGTGTTACACATATCTCCGACGGCAGGGCCTGTCCGCTCAGCCAGGAGAGTCCATCCACTCCACTAGAGCACCGCTTAAGGTCTTCTTCAGGCCAACGCCGTCCGCGCCTGTGCAGCCCCACACCCGCGGTGTCTGTGCGCTGCGAGCCCCACGCTGCGGCTGTGCCTGAGTGTTGCACCGGGGTCGCGCACCACACACGAGAGCCGGACTAACACCCCCAACTGTCCGAGTGCACGCGTGCGCGGCAGGGCCCGGCCTTTGGCTTCTTTCTTATTTTTGTTGTTGTTGAGTGGTAGGAGTTTTAAAAATATATATTCTGAACAT
The DNA here is from genome assembly GCF_963924675.1 of Phocoena phocoena. Classification (NCBI taxonomy): domain Eukaryota; kingdom Metazoa; phylum Chordata; class Mammalia; order Artiodactyla; family Phocoenidae; genus Phocoena; species Phocoena phocoena. The sequence continues at coordinate 41,998,912 of NC_089224.1, read as the reverse complement.
TAACCCCTTATCAGATATATGATTTATAAATATTGTTTCCCATTCCATAAGTTGCTTTTTCACTCTGTTGATTGTGTCCTTTGATGCACAATTTATCTATTCTTCTTTTGTTTCCTGCTCTCTCTTTTTTTTAAATCACACAAGTATTCCCCAGTGCTCTAATCCAAGATTCAAAGAGAATGATCATCATCACACAATGAGATGGAATGGAATAGATTCATCAGATGCAGTCACAAGTCCCAGTCTTTCTACCTTTTAGGGATACTTGTCTAACTTTTTTAGTAAAAGCACTGCTTAAACCCTGTCAAATCTCCGTGAAGGAGATGGGCTTGAATGTATAGTTCTCTACATCCTGCTTATTGGGCTTACCTATAGCTAGAGTTGGGCTATGGGAGCATCTGAGCTCTCTCTTTGGGCCCACCAGACAAAACAAAAAACAAAAGAAAGAAAACCAAAGCAAACAAAAATACTTCCGAAGTATAAAAGACCATGTGTCCAATTTTAAGGATAGATATCGACTATAGCATGGGGAGGCAGTGTACAACGTGGTGGATAATTTTACTGGTGAGGACTGTATCCAAAACAACTGAGTGTTCAGGAAAAAATTTACTAAATATTTCATCTCAGAATTGCTATGATAATTTGGCATATAACTGTAACTACCTCTGAACAAGTTGCCCTGTCAGGAATATGGAGGAGGCGAAAGTTTCTCAAAAAATATTTTAAATTAAAACCAATATACTGGAGTGCTAAAATAACAAAACCTCTTTGTGACCTCAAATAATTCTCTCTCTGGACCTGTTCCCTTACCTGTAAAAAATGATGCTAAATAAATGAGTTGTGTTAATCTGTCTTTTAGTTTGATTCAAAATCAGTGAAGGGCTTCCCTGGTGGCGCAGTGCTTGAGAGTCCGCCTGCCGATGCAGGGGACACGGGTTCGTGCCCTGGTCTGGGAGGATCCCACATGCTGCGGAGCGGCTGGGCCCGTGAGCCATGGCCGCCGAGCCTGCGCGTCCGGAGCCTGTGCTCCGCAACGGGAGAGGCCACAACAGTGAGAGGCCCGCGTACCGTAAAAAAAAAAAAAAAAAAAATCAATGAAGTATATGGGAAAAGCAGGGTGCCTACATGATTACATGACTTCATATACCTCAGAATGGGTTTTGTTTTACATATAATTAAAAGCAAATTATAAGCCAAGAAAATAATTACAACATCTTACAGAGTTCATGTGGGTGTGGTCATGTGGTTAAACGTGGATGTGAGGGTACTGCACAAGGTAAGCTCCTTGCAGTGAATTTACTAAGTTTACATTTCCCATACGGCAAGTTTCTTAAGGGTATTTAAGGTTTCAATGCAAGAAGCATGCGTGACATTACTCTGTTAATACTACAGGAAGTCTTTACTTTTGTATAGCTTATTTTGGCTGTAATAAAGTCTGCAACTCACATTTTATATGCAATAAATGTATAGGATCTATTTCTCTCAGGGTCTTTAACAACTATCTTTACTACTGCAGCAAAATATTTTAGTGAAAATGTGTGATTTGCGGGTGCTAAACATGGAGATGAGGTTGGAGGGACACGGTGGGACAAAGTGGCATAATGCGCTGTGAGGATAATAGATGCATTCTTTGGTTTACTGGATGACCATTTCACACCAAGAAGTAAATTAAATTCATGCAGTAATAATTTTTAAGAGCCAGAAATACAGAACTATAGAGAAATGAACCCATGTGAGCTCATTCTTTTAGTCATATTGGCCCACACAAGACTCCTAAACAGTGTGTGTACCAAGCACAGTAAAAGATGATACTGAAACTATTCCTTTTCCTTTTTCCTTTCCTTTTCCTCTAGCTTTTCTTTTCCATTATGAGGTATGCTTAGCTATTCAGCAAACAATTATAGATGACAAACTATTGTACTAGTTATGTCATGAAGAGCTAAGGAATGTTGGCAGAGACATGAATAATGCTCAGAATTTTCACTCAATCTTTAAGTGCAGTATTACTATTAATTCATTCTAGAATTATACAGACATTAGCAAGGTACATAATTATGGTAGTAATTTTCTTTAATATTATAATGTCTTATAAATGTTAGGATTGCTTTTCCAGAAGAGGGAAGATAAAAGTTTCCCTTATTCTGAACTTAATCTTCTGTGAATGAGCTACCCCAATTGCCCTCCCCAAAGTCTACCTATGGAATTGAGCTAGAAAACACCATGTCCTACACAGCAGCAAAAGTTGCTACATCGTTATTTGTCTTTAAAATACCCTTTTTGTAAACAAGAGGAGTTATTCAAGAGATTTGCAGCATATCCTCGGTGAAGACAGGAGAGGAGAAAATACTAGAGGTATATGTATTGTGCTTTGCTTTATATCATAAACAGGTAAATGGAAGGTCAAGCATTTATTATTTTAAACAAATTCAAGTGAGGAGGGATGTTTTATTTTGTAAATAATTATGGCCTTATTTGTTTTAAGTTCAAATTTCCATACATCAAATTTTATTAAATGGCGCACATCTGTATGAGATCTAAATGGAAAACCTGAGAAGAGTTCATGTTTAATGTAGTGATGATTTAATGACTTAATCATTCATTTGTATATTAAATATTAGCCAAATATTTACCTAGACTCTGTTTTGTTCGGAATAGACTAGATCTTACTGCAGGAACAAATAACCACTATTACTGACTCCAAACAGACCAAAAAAAGGTTTATTTCCTACACTAGTTACATGTCAGTGACAGGATAACTAGGACCTCTGTTCATTGTCACGTCACCTCCCCTCTGAGACTCAGGCTGATGAAGCATTCACTAGCTACACCATGCCAGACACTGTGGTAGAACAGGAAAAGAATATGTTCAGGCCCGCACTGTCTCTTAAAACTTCTACCCAGAAATGACACGTCACCGTGACTCATGTTTCATTGGCCAACACAAGGCCCATAACGCGAGTCTGAAGTGCAGTATGAGAAATGCAGTAAACTGAATTTCCTATTCACATGTTTAGGTGTGATTTCCTGTCCCTAACTAAATACAGAAAACAAGCAAAAATCAGTGTTACTTGTTTCAGAAAACACTTGACCCTGAGAGATACGCGTGCTAATCAAGTAACTCATTGATCAAAACTAACATCCCACTATCAAGAATGGCTTCAAGACCTTCACTTTGTTGTGTCCACCATGCAAAGCCATCATGTCGTGAATATTTCCTGATCTCAACTAATTCCCATTTTGCAAGACACAACTTAAAATCACCTAGCTCAGGCCCCAAAACCCTGTAAAAATTCTCCATTGATTTCCCCTTTCTGACACAATGTTAAAACAGTGTTTTCTCTTACTGCAGCTGGTCAAAGAAACTGTGCCTTGCTTAAACACTAAGTTTTTATGCTGGCTTTCTGGAGGACTAATTATTTGATATATGCCTACTCCACACCTGGAAGGAGACAGGAAATGAAATATCACTGAGCAGCATGAATGGTAATCATAGTATTTATATGTAAAGTGTTGTGATAGGCTTTTGAAATACAGATTTGAATAAGGCCCAAGCTTTGGCATATGATAGGTGCTTCATGTTTGTTAACTGAATGGCTGAAATACAGAAAAAAAGGCAAGTGTGTATGAATCTTATAATATTTCATGAAGACAATGATAATAATAGAGTTAGCAAGATAAATAATTAAGGTCTATACAACCTCACTGCTATGCAACCCCATGTTTTATCCGGGGTTAATTTTTTTCTGATTCTCAGGCCTGTTTCCCTGGCCTGAGAGTGAGAGTACCCCACAGAGAGGCTGACAGTTTCTTCTCAATATGGTTTGCAACAAATCACGTCATAGGAATTGAAGAACTTCAGAAAGAAAACCTAGTCTAGAAGAGAATAACATATTTGACTGTTTCTCAAATTTCATTCTCTTCCATATCTGTAAATCCATGAAGACACAACGTTTTCACCTCCTAATACCTAATACAGTATAGATGTACAATAAAGATTTTTAATGAGTGAATGAATATTAACCCCCTTCATTCTTGTGGCATTTATTGGGCTCACACTATATACAAAACTATGTGCTGGGGAAACCACCATGCTTCTAAAAGGTGAAGAATAGCTGGGCCTTCTCTTAACGCTAAAAGGCTAGGCACATTTCCTAAAGAAATAATTGTATGACAAGCAACATGATACAGTAGAAAGAGTTCTGAACTTAGAATATGTTTTCGATGCCAGCTCTAGCATTTGATTCTCTGTGTGAACTCTGGCAAGTCTCTATGTGCCCCCATCTTGGTTTCCTAGCCTACAGAATGAGAGAGGTGATATATTTACATTTTAAATGTGTTATGAGCAAGCAAGTACGTAATACTTGGAAAATAACTTAGCACCATCTGCATTTAAGCCTAGCAAATTGTTTCTATGTGTCCCTCTTTTATCTCTTCATCTTTTGTCTGTGATCCTCTAGCATCCTGTGGCATTTTATGCCCTGCAGTGAATTCTAATTCTCTATAGATTTGTCTGTATACTTCCCTTCGCAACTTCCCTGAGGACAAGACCATTTTATTCATTTTTACATCCCACACGTTTACTACAGAGCCTGATGTATAGGAGCTGTTCAGTAAATGTTTGAAAAATGAAAGAATATGTATAAATGTATGGATGAACTAATAAGTGAATGAATGAAATGAGCTGTGGAATTAATAACTTTCAACCAAGTTTTTGATGAATCATTATAGTAAGAGGGTCCCTGGCTCCTCTCATCTGTGTACCTTTTTTAAAGACAAAGATGTAACTGATGTACAGCAAAGGATGAACATCAACCCTATACAGCAATTTTCCCAAACTTCCTCGATGATATGAATTACTTGGGTATTTATTAAATATACAGTTTCCCAGACCTTGGTCTTAAAGATTATAATTTTCCAGTCTGGAATATCATTAAGTAATTTGTATTTCTAACAGCTGCTCCTAGGTAATACATAACATTATGGAAATTTGGTAAATACTGATCTAGAATATAAAATGTAATAACAGTTACAACAAAACATATAGTGCCTGCTAGGTTAAATTATTTTATTGCACTAATTTACTTCATTAATTTATAGATATTGACTCATTTTATCTTCACAACAACCCTAAGAAGAAGTCATTATTATTACCTCTATTTTACAAATGAGTAAAACTGGGGTATGGAAAAGTTAAATAACTTACCCAGGTTATGGAACTATATATGGAATAGGTGGGATTTGAAAACTGGCAACCTGACTTTTGAGTATGTACTCTTAATTTTTCTTGATTACTTCCTCCCCCACAATGAAAACAGTGCATAGTGCTACACAATTTAAAATATATTATTTTTACTATTTCTGAGAGCAAGTGATGCTCACAAAGATCCATTAAGAGAATTTCCAAGGTACGCACCACTTGAGGATTTGGATTTGCAGTGCATGGGAGAGCACCATGTAGTTACTGACCAAACTCTTTGGAAAGCTACTGTATTAGTTTGCTACTGCTGCCGTAACAAATTAATACAAATTTCGTGGCTAAAAAGCACACAAATTTATTATATTACACTTCTAGAGATCATAATTCTAGAAAGAGTCTTATGAAGATACAATCAAGGTGTTGAAAGGGCTGATTCTTTCTGGAAACTCCAGAGGAGAACCTTGGCTTGTGGCTGCAGCACTTTAATCTCTGCTTCCGTTGTCAAAATGCTCTGTCCTATTCTGTTCCTCCTTCTTCCCTCTTATAAGAGCCCTTATGATAACATTGAGTCAACCTGGACAATTCAGGATAATCTCACCAGTCCAAGTTCCTTAACTTAAATCAACTCTGCCAAGTCCCTTTCATCATGTAAATTCACATATTCACAGGTTTTGGGACTTGGGTACCTTTGGTGGCCATTTGTTACCCTAGCACACCAAGAGCCACACAAGGGGTTACCACATAGGACAGTTTCTTAATCTAGATGTCACGGAGCCTCTTGCTGTACTCTATGTGTCCACCAAAGGACGGGGATTGGGTGAAACAGTTTTCAAAATCTTGGCTAGAATACTTGGGGGAATAAAAATACAGGTTCTGATTTGATCAAGAAATCATCCTTTAAATACCCATGAAGAACATTATACCCAACTAACCTCAGTCAGCAACCCCTTCTTTATCTTACATGGGAACTGTTCTGTTATCCCAAGGTAAAAACTATCCATGGGGAGCTGGGTACTCGATGCTTTCCCGGAAGCCTAAATCCAACTAATTTTCATATTCCACAAGAGTTTGCTGTGGGTTTACCTACAAACTAATAACAAACCGTCCAAAATCTGAAGTCATAAAAAATCCTTAGCAAGGTTTTACAGACGCAAATCATGCCCAGTTGAAAGATTCTACCTTTCTGAGACAGAAGAGTGTTCGTATAACACAGAGGAAATTCTGTAAAGGGCTGTCTGTATCTTAATGATAAATATTCCTCTCCTGTTGAAAATTCTGCAGCAAGCTTTAAAAAAAATCGAATCATAGACAGCATGAGGAGCTGCTGGAGGTCACAAAGGACTAAAATCTGTAATAATTTGCATGTCTCTATCAGATAATAGAAAGCAAGATGTTGACTGAAACAGTTTCATTTCAAATGATCTCTGTGATATTGATCAAATTGGGAGCATGCCAAATAAAAACGTTTTCTTATTAATTCTTAAATTGCTTCTCTCATTTTGCAAATGTAAGTTAATGCATTGACAAGAGGAAAAATGTTACTTGAAGTAGAAACAAATATGAATTGGCTAACAGATGCAGGAAGCTAAATAGCAGTCATCTTTGGAATAATTTTTCTAGGCTTTGTTAGTTCATATTTTATGGAGCTGAGAAGAAAGTGTTGAGTTTTCCTATTGCAATGTTCCATTAAGAGTATTTCCAGAATAAGCACCACGTTATGTTTTGGATCTTGCCGTGCACGATAGGACAGCACTGAACATCCTCTGGATGACTTATGAGCAGTGAAATTAAGTTGTTTGCAAAGTTGTCTTTGGGGGCAAGGTAAATGAAATGATCTGAAACTAATGGAAGTTTGTCTTAGGTCCTGGAACGTTACCCTGAATGGCTTGAAGGTGTCACTTTAAGCAGATCACTTAAATATTTTGTACTAGAATCTCTCCTTTTGTATAAGACAGATATTATATACCTGCTATGTCTTTACCTAAAGTCCAAGAGTACTTTCGAGATTTGCAAGATTTTTTAATTTTTAAGGCATTCCAAAGAAAAATTGAACATGTAGGAAATAAGTATAATCTTTTCATTTCATATTCGATCTAGATTAAAAATATTCCGCCCCTTATGTTGACAAATATCATTCTGAGGGATTTATCTTAAGGAATTATCCAAAAGACAAAACAGGCTATGGTCAAAGAACAAAGATGTTCTTTTGTGTATTAAATGTGATAAGAAATATATGAACGCGATCAAATTGTCCCAACCATTGACATTTGATTATATAAATAATAGAAATGTGTTTAGTTGATGAACACTTTCATTAAAATAAATGATAATGAGATCTATGTGGCAGCATTGAAAATTACATAGTGTTACATGGAATTAAAAGTGAACCCTTTTTACAGGGATAAAGATGCAGACGTAGAGAATGGACTTGAGGACACAGGGAGGGGGAAGGGTAAGCTGGGATGAAGTGAGAGAGTGGCATGGACATATATACACTACCAAATGTAAAATAGATAGCTAGTGGGAAGCAGCCGCATAGCACAGGGAGGTCAGCTCGGTGCTTTGTGACCACCTAGAGAGGTGGGATAGGGAGGGTGGGAGGGAGACGCAAGAGGGAGGAGATGTGGGGATATATGTATACGTATAGCTGATTCACTTTGTTATAAAGCAGAAACTAACACACCATTGTAAAGCAATTATACTCCAATAAAGATGTTTAAAAAAATTTAAAAAGCAAAGAAAAAAAGTGAACCCTTTTTACTAATATAGCAAATATGTTTTCCATATGGATGAAAACTGGATGAGATGTGCACAATTTAAAATGAAATATGTTTGGGTAAAGATCTGAGTGATACGTATTTATCTATTTTTACATTTATTAAACATCCTGTAATGTTATACAGTCTTTAAAATTTTTAGAAATACTTAAATTAGGATTTTAAAAGGAAAGAAATAAAGACTTATGGGGGAACACTTGACTTTTTTGCTCTTACCATCCTGTTTTTCATCTTTTCCATTCCCTAGACTTAGACTCAGCCAACATCACTATCTTCACTGGAAGCTTTCTCTATAATTCACACGACTGTTTAAAGGTTTATCATTCACAGTGTTCTGCTAGTGAAAGAACTCTATAGCGGCCTGCAGGCTCTGGCTAGCTGTCTCTTCTCCTGGCTGCCCTTGGGTCATCCACACCACTGCTGGTAAAATGCCAACAAGAAAATGAATGGAGCATCCGCCTATACCCTGATTCCTTCCTAAGGGAGCCTGTCTCTGGGGAGCAACTAAAAGGGCAGGGAAAATGTGCAGAAATCTCATGAGGATGGAAAGACGTGAAGACAGCTGGTAGATCTGGCAAACCCACGTCCCTGCAGAAACCTGTCGCTCAGAAATAATGCAACCCAATTCTCTATGAATATGCATGTTACTAGACTGAAAGTGGAGGGAGCATCTCTGTGAATACAGCCATTTTAAAAAGAGTAAACCAGACGTTGTGCTCAGAACTATGCATGCATGATCTCATTTAATTCTCACAACAACCCAAGAGAGAGAAAATGTAATCTCCGTTTTGTCAATGAGGAGAATGGGGCCCTGAAAGAGTTAATGACTTTCCCTGTGGCACCCAGGCTTACCAGAGAGTGTTGCAACCTTCTACGTTTTTGTTTAGTCTCTGAAGACAGTGTAACCAGGATTATGTAGAAAATACAGCAAAACAAACACCTTTTCCTCCATACCAGGAGATCCACAATCATGCTGTTGGATCAATGGTCCAGGGCCTTCCTATTAGCTGCTTCAATTTGCTAATCAGGTAGCCTTTAAGAATACAGACTTTCCTAATCAAACTAGCGAATGTTGGCATTGCATTTTGCTTCTTCAGACACCTGAAGTAACACCTCTGAGGTGAAGGAAAGAATATCATGTGTATGACCTCATCTTTGGATATTCTACTGTACGATACCATGTCTTAGAACACGTGTGACGGGTAAATGTTTATAATGATAAGTTTAACTTGTGACCCAATGACCCATATGTATGCTTGTTTTCCACTTGCCTTCTTAAAAACACATGCAGTTAATTTCAATTTATAGATACTCATTTTGTTTTAACATCTTTTACTATCTAGGCCAGACCACTCTGGTGATGTGGGAGAGCTTAGGTAGATTACATACATGATGAAGTGGTAAGGACAAAAAGAACTTTAGTGGCTAACATATGCCAAGCATGGTTCTGGACACATTACATATTTATTTCAGTCTTTACAACTGGCCTTCAAGATAGATACGGTTATTCCCTTTTGTACTTTTGAGAAGATAAAGGTTTAGGAGTTTTCCCAACAATATCACACTACTGGTGAATTGTTAGAGCCAAGATTCTGAAATAGACTTTCTAAAGTCTTTTCCAAATACACCAATATTCCTTATATTCCCCAGAACAGCTCAAGCACAATAATACTGCCAGGATCTTACTTCTCTTGCTGGCCTTGAAATGGTGCATGGGTTCTTAGTTGTAATCAACAGAAACTGACTCTGATCAATTAAATTTGTTTTAAAGGTTATTAGATAACTCGAGGAATCACGAGCAGGGCTGCAGACTGAGACATGGAAAAACAATAGGAACAAGAACAGCTCCTAAAACCAGAGTCACAATCGTCCCACAGAGCTAGTCCTATAAAGATACCATTGCTGCCACCATTAACCCCTTGATGCCACAGCTTGAACCTCCACCATCACCCCTGGCACTAGCTGCTCAACACCGGACACTGCCTTTGCCCATGGCCACTGCTGCCCTGGAAACTCGAGGAGTTGCCTTTTCCACTGCAGCCTTCCACCCCCATGGGTTCTTCAATGTCTCTGTTCTTTACCTGAATTCCCTAACTCGAAGTTAAAGTGAGGTCGAGCATGTGTGATCAGTTGAGCCCGTGTCGCATGCCTACACTTTAGTCACAAGGGGTACTGCAAAACCAAGTATCTGATATTCTCTAATTCTTTCATTATAGATAGGCTGTCACTGCCTTTCCCCAAAACTCAAAAATGCTATCGTCACATTAGCAATAGGAGACGACACCTCTCCCCCATTCCCACCATCCCTGAAAAATGTCAACAATACATCTGAGTTTGTTTCTCATTCTTTTGGCTTCAGAATTTAAAAGTTTCCTTTTAAAATATAAAGAGGATCACCTAAAGAAGACAAACATTGCTATGAACAAGCCAGCCCTTTAGATCCTTCTGGTTTATGTGATTATTTCACGTAAAAATCAAAGTTCTAAAAAGATGGGCTATAAAAACAATCACGTTGATTTAGGTTCAAGGGTAGGAAAAGAAGAATTAATAGAGAAAGGCAAAACTGGTTTGTTTTTGTTGTTGTTCAGTTGTTTGCTCTGCAGACCTGGGAGGTAATTCTAGGAAAAGTGACTGAGAGGGAAAAAGAAGCAACATGACCAGAAAGTTACTTAAATAACAAATGGGTATGCATTCATTCATTCTTTGCTCCAACAAATATTTTTGAGCGTCTATGCTGCCAGGCACAGCACTAAGTATTGGGGATACAAAAACTGTGTAAAACCTACTCATTTTTTTATGCTGTTTGCTTTCTTCATGTGTAGGGTGCTCAGTAGCTCACAGATATTTCCCCATAAGGGGCTAATTCTCAGGAAACCAAACATGATCATTTTCTTCTAAAATATCTACCTGGCATGAAATGAAACTAGACTGCACTGGTTCAGTCTGTGTTTAATATTCTGAAATCATAATTTGAGCCATAAATTCTGTTCCTTTCAAGTGATTGCTGTCTGGGGATTCTCACAGCAGCCTTGAGTTTGGGAGTACTCAGATCCTTTCCTGGCTGTCACTGGCTTGTTTAAGTGACCCTGAGCAAATGAGTTAAGCATCTCTGGGACTTGGTTTCTTCATCTCTAAAAGATGGATAAAAATACCAGCCACCTGTTGTGAAGATCAGGGAGCTAATATGTCTCAGAAGCTTTCAAATCTCTGGCTCTAAGCCTTTTGCTATCTATGCCTAAGAACAAAGACAACTCCTCATTGCTTTCACCCAAATGCTGCATTCAAAGGAATAAAAAAAAAAAACCAAAAATACAATATTTGAGTTCTACAAGACTTAAAGCTTATTTTGTATTAGTTTGAATTGCAAACTGTTTTTCTCTGTTGTACTCTTGGCACTGCCATTTTTTAAATACAGCTCTTCATTTGCATAGTAATTACAAAGTTTAACAAATAGCATTAATGTCTGAAAGAAGGAGGTACACTCCATTTAAATTACTGACAGTATTGCATTACACATTTTTAACCTCACTTAAAAAAAAAAGGAAAGCTATTCCATTCTAATGTGCTGTACAGATTCCCAGAGCTCAGCAATATTTGTGCTTTCAGAAGGTAAAATCTCTTCCTGTGCTCTTCAGTGGCTTCTAAAACCCTATTCATAAATACTGATTAGGCACTATTTCACCATAGGACACAGTGCTGTTGGCACAACTCCCCACTCACAGCCAAACTGGAAATGTTAGTATAGTAAATTAGGCCAAATATCCTAGCTGTATTGCACATGAAGGATCATCTTTAATAAATAGACGCTAATGTAGCACTTGGATCACTTATGGCTGTAAATGGCAATCCTTGGTCTTGATTCCAGGAAGTTTAAAAAAAAAAAAAAAAAGGAAAAGAAAAGGCATTCAAGGAATGTGTGCTATTTTAATACAAAATGAATAATAAAGAGCAAATGTGAAAATATAATTTGTTTTTTGGAAGAATGGTAAATTTGAACAAAAATACACTACTTAATAGTAGTATGAGGAAAGGGAAAAAAGAAGAAAGGAAGAGATCTCTCATTCTTCCCACTTATGTCTCTGTAGTATTTGTTTTCCTTTGTTTTTGTCTAGCTCTGTTCCTTTGTGCATTCTATACTATGTATTTTTAACTAGTCTCCCTTTCTCCTCAATTGTTTGTCCATACTTCCTTTGAAGAAACTCAGTTCCTCTAGAAATGAAGCATCCTTGATGAATGATTCCTGACTTACCATCCTAACCACTCCACTCATATGCCTTTGTATCAAATCAGTACACACACACACCCCCACACACACAAAACTCATGAGCAAACTGGACATGATGAAATTTAGTTTAGAAAACTTAGTCAGGTGGGCAAATGATCATGGCTTTATCTTTACACTGGCCAGAGGTAAAACAGCTTACTTCCTACCATAAAACTTATCTCTGAAGGACATGTAGGAATTTCAAATAAAAATAGAGGTTATATGAGATAAATAATATAAAGAAATTTGATCTGGCTTGATAGACTATGCAAACATTTTAACCCACCTATTCATTGTCCTGGAGGTTTAGCTTGTTTGGTTTTCTGAGTTGAGACAGCAGATGCAATACCTGAGAGTAATCACAAATCCCTGATTTCCAGCCAAATGTCAGCAACTTATTAGACCTCCACAAGTCAAACTTCCCAAGTCTCAGTTTCCTCCTCTGTAAATTAGTGTTAAGAGTACCTATCTCATAGATTCATTGACTCATGGAGTCAAAGGACTCAGTACAGTGTTTGGCATATAAAGGGAGCCCAATAAACATGTGATAGGAACATCACTATTTCTAAATGAATGGAGTCATTTTGAGTCTTAATCCTTAAGGATTTGAGATTTTATTCACAGCTTGTTTTTCATGTGTGATATCTGCCTTAGGAAAAAAAAATGTCTTCTCTTTGGTATATCCTTAGTCTTAAAATTCTATGCATACAATAGTTTTTTTGTTTTCATGTTCTGTCACTGACCTACACTCTGAAACCTTCAGCAAAATACCATATTTTTCTCAAATTTTATTTTCTAAAACTTCCTAAATACTATAGTAGTAGTTTACATTGTGAAAGTCATGGCATTTTCAACTTAAAATGAAATTATTTGTGTTACAATTTTATCCTTAGAGTCAACATTATATGGTTTATCATGGGGAGACATCTACAATAGAAATTTAAAGCATTATGCTGAAGAAGTGCCTCTGCTATATCCATCCAATAATAGCCTTATCTTGGATAAACTCCAAGAGGAACCTGATACAGTCTTCATTATAATAACTGTATTAATAGTTTAGTGATTGTTTGATCCCCTGCTGTATGCCGGGTACTATTCTATGTGTCTTCCAAAAGACTTAGTTGTAACCTTTACCACAGCCATTCAGTAAAATAATTATATTCTCATTTTATATTAGAAAATGGGAACTCCCTAAGGTTAACGCATGAGGTCACATAGATAATAGGAGTAATCGCCTGGATTCAAACATAGGCCTTTGTTTGGCCTCAAACACCTATGTCTATTTTACTGTACCATTCCGTGTTCTAAAATTAAATCATAGGGATATTTGCTTAGCAATACTGATTGTTCAGGTCTAACATTTCCTTTAGTGTGAAAGAAATGTTCCTTTTTGGTAGGTAATTCAGAGATTATTTCTAAACGCATAAATTGTTTTCATTTTAACCTCCTTTATAGGCAATACAAATCTGAAAAGAATGGATCAACCATTTCATGATTTAATTCCAAGAAATAAGAATACCAGATAGATTCTCTAGGTGAATTGAGTTAAGGAATCCTGAAGAAGTTCACAGGGCATGGAGTTAAGTGGTACTACCTTGAGACGTAGATTCCGAACAGGTGAGGCAGTAAAAGCCATGTAAACAGTGGACTAGAAGAATGTGAAACCTATTCTAGGTCCTGGGTGGAAGTCATAAAATGGTATATGCCTGAATTTATTTTGAGAATAACTCAAAAACAAGTTAGCCATGGCCAGTGGTGATCTTTGTCTGTGAGTCATTGCCAAGGTAGATCCTTGGTGAGAAGATCAAGGACTTGACATTAAAAGAGTTCAACAGTGGTATTGGGCTTTATGGTGGCTCAGATGTAAAGAATCATTGGAAATTGAGGTACTATTTGGGATCCATGCAAGGGTTTAGGGAGGTGAGGACTTTCAATTAAACAGTATTATTTAGTTTTCCACGAAGGGATGAGATAAAATTATAAAGTAAATTTTATAGATTAAACATTAATTTAGAAATAGATTGTGGTGTGTTCTAAGAAAAAATCATGAGAAATAGATAATACAATATTAAGATAACCTATGTAAGTTTCAAAAGAATATTATAATAAATAGAAATATAATTTATGAGGGGATTGGAGATTATTTTGAAAGGTGCTATTATATAATATCAATATTATTTGTTTGACAAATTTCTGTCAACAAATAATACTGTACTGCCCATAAATTGAGTATTTACAAGTCTCTAAGAGTAAGCAGTATTCTATGAGCATTCATCCAACAAACAGAACTGAATACTCCTAAGTGCTTAATGAGCACTGTTGACTGCTTAATTAATGTTTTCAGGTTTTTAGCTCATCTACATCTCTAGGGAATACACTGACCTAACAGATTATGGCATCCCCTTTGGTCCAGTGATAGGCTTGTGAAGGAATGGGTTTATTTCCTATTCTGAGGGAGGACGGTAGTACGTTTTTTTCTCCTTCCATGAGTGTTTCTGTCTCTCTTTCCTAAAGGACAGGGACACTGAATCACATTAATCTGAATGTTATTGGAAGCTGTGCTGCAACTACAAGGTGAGTCAGCCTCAGTACAAAGCCATCCCTGATGTAAGCAAAGTATATAAATGGAAAGAACTTGGGTCTTGGATGACATCACTTAGCTGCTGTATATGATACATCTGGAGTCAACTTTACCTTTTATTGGTTAAGCCAGTTTGCATCTGTATTTTCTGTCACTTATAATCAAAAAAATCCTAACTGATACACATGCTTTCTTCTATGTGTTGTTGAGTTTTCAGGAAGGAAAGATGTTGAGTTTCTGCTCCCAAGAAGCTTATAAGGGAGCAAACAAATATATACATTATTATGTTTGGATAAAATAGTTATTAAAGGATCTATATGTAAATATATTATATGTACACATATAAAATAGACACACAAAATATATAATTACAAAACAATGGGACAAATGTTAATGTTTATCATGTTCAGAGGGCAAACACTCTCCTGTCCAATTGCTCCCACAGCAGGCAGAGCACAAGAGACCACCTGGCTACATGAATGCAGACCATGGCTTGCCCAATTTCAGACATGAAATCCACATTCACTGTCTTCAGTAATCAGCATCAGCAGTGAATATGGAAACGTGACCCCCATGAACGAGACCTCCCTCACACTCAGAGTCTGAATAGATCATTGAACAGAAAGATAAATTATTCCTCACTGAGCTCTATTGTAGAATATAATAACAAGTACTTCTTTATAAATTTTACATTTAAATTTAATTTGATTTTTAAATTTTATTCTTATTAAAAAATACCCTTGTTCTTGTGAGATTATATATATATATATATATATATATATATAAAGTATTATGAGAGCACCGTGGTTATGAATTTGCATTGGGGGAGGACACAGTCATGGAAATTTTCATAGAGTTATCATTTGGTGTTCAAGGTAATACTCCGCCATAAATTTAGGAAAATTAGTCAATAAATATTTATTGAGCACTTACTATGTGGCAGGCAGGCACTGTTCTAGGCTCTGGAGAAGTACTACTGAAGAAAAGAGAAAAAAATCTCTTTCATATGTGGCTTATATTTAGTAGGGTTGAAAAAGTCAGATAATAAAAGAAATGTTAAATTGTATGGTATGTTAAAGCAATGAGTGCTATGGAGAAAAAATAAAGCAGAGAAGTGAGATAAGGAGTGTTTGAATTGGTGTGGGCAAGGGAGACTGCAATTTTAGGTAGGATGATCAAGGAAAACCTCACTGAAAAGGTGATTTGAGAGCAAAGATCTCTAAGAAAGAGGATTCTAGGCAGAAGAGCTGGCAGTACAAAGGTCCCTGAATCTGGACCATATCTTGCATGTCCAATGAACAGCAAGATGGCAGAGCATCTAGAGTAGGGTAAGCAAGAGAACGGGAGAAGATATACTGGATCCCCAAATCTGGTAAGATTTCAAAGGCCTTTGTAAGTTCTTTGACTTCTACTCTGAGTAAAATGGAAGGCCACTGGAGGTTTTGAGCTAAAGGGTTAACAAGACCTAATTTAGGTTTCAATAGGATCATTTTGCTGTGGAGTTAAGAATAGATGGTAGTAAAGAAAAAACATGGTATGTTTATGAAGCAAGTAGTTGGGAGAGTGGCTAAAGGTTATTCTATGCTGCAGTGGGTCCTAGATGGCAAGGTATGTAGAAACCGAGTATGATGGACCTTGGTCTCTTTGGTAACAATTTTGGACTTTTCTGTAGGTGGCAGATGCTAAAAACAGGAACAGCACGCTAACATTTATATTTCAGAGAGCACAATCATATGGCAATGTTTCCCTCTCTAGGAGAGAAATAACAGTGAGGCAAAGGAAGGAGTCAAGAAGCACTGATTGTCATGATTCACTTTAACTGCCAATGAAGATCTAATACAACAGCAATTTAAATGAAAGGAAGTTTAAACATTGTCTGTCTAAGGTTATCAAAATGGTTCGTCAGTTGACAAGGATCTAGACTTTTTCTATATTGTTGCTTTACCATCTTAAACACTGGCCATGTGTTTAAGAGGTCCAAGATGATTATTCCATTTCCATCTATCACACATGTATTCCAGCCAGCAGAAAGAAAAAAAAATGAGTAAAGCATGACAACCTCCTCTTAAGGACATAGTAAAAAAAACTGCTCATACCATTGCTAATTACATCATATAGGTCAGACTTTAGCCTCAAGATGATCACATCTAGCTGTAAAAAATGCTGAGAAATTTAATTATTACTCTGGGAAGACATGCAGTCCAATAAAATTCAGGATTTCTCTTGCTGAGGGAATGGAAAAGAGGATATTGGGGCAATTCTCTGACTCTGCAGGAGAGGCTACTGCAGTAGTCCAGGTGACGGGTACACAGTGCCTGATCTCAGCCAGTGTCTCTGCAGACAGAAGACAGCAGTAGGTTTAAGAGATGTTTAGAAGGGAAATCAACCAGACTCGGTGAACAATTGAATCTATGAATGATAAAGAGCCACATCTAATCTAAGGTCTCTGGCTTGGAAACTGATTTTATGACAGGGTCATTAAGTGAAATAGGGGGATTCCTGAGGAAGGAACAGGTCTATACAAAATAGAAGTTCAGTTTTGTACAGGTTGTATTTGAAATTCTTTATGAAAGTCCATATCTAGAAGAAATCCTTATTTTTATATTATATCGCTTTTTTTTAAAAAAATGTAAACCACAGGACACACATTCTTTGAAGTATAATAGTACTATTTGAGCGTCTGAACTCATTTGTCCTTCAGCCCTGGAAATTGCTCTAGGAAATACATTTCTATTTACTTAAGGGCTACCTGTTATTTTATTCTTGACCCTTCTGCCACTTGCTAGCATACGAGCACAGGTTACCAACTCACTCTAACCAGTTTTATTTTATTTTAGAGAGGAACAATGTTAATAAAATGCCTTAAATTCTGACCTCTCTACTTTCACATTTTCTGTGGTAATTATCCACTCAGGAAGACTCACCTTGAGAAATAAGCATCTTTCTGAAATCAATACAAAAGGAAAAGCAAACAATTGTGTAATAGCATTTCTGCCAGTCCTCTCTGTCAACAGAGGTGTTTAAATCACAAATGTCAATTAGTTTTAGAGGGATTAGGGTATCACCCTTATAAGTAGGAGCCAGAAGCATATAAATAGCTGTCTGCACTTTCCTCTTGGCCTTCCCAGTTTCCATCTTTCCAGAGACCTCATCCTGAAAACATGAAATATCCCAAGAAAGAAACTTCGAAAAATACAAAACTGTGGTCCAAATCAAAGTGGTTAAAAACTAGAGAGGCATTAACAAGTTTGAGACAAACAAGGAGACCAATTGTTGATCTCATTAGATCACCTCATTAGAGATGCTAAACCGCCACTATTACTACAACGACTGCAAATTATTGTTGTTATTGTTTTTATCAGGTTTCAGAGCAAATGCCTTTTGACTTAAAAGAAATTCAGGGTTGGACGATAGTCATTGGGGAAACAGATGAGAAATTACTTTGCATTAATCACTTTACATACATTCAACTCATTTAATTCATATATTTAGTTTGAGGTAGAAATTACTCTCATTGCACAGATGAGGAACCTAGGTTTTAAATGATATGCCACATTCACAGAAGTAGAAAATGAAGAAGTAAGGATTTGAACCCAGGAATATCTGACTTCAAAGCTTCCCAGTGTTTCCCACCGCACCGTAATGCTTCTCATGTGAATCTCAGATTCGCTAAACTAAGTTTACTTTATTTGCTACATTGCCTCAATTCTCAGTGTCTTGTTTAATGTGCAATGACAATTTTTATTATACATTTACACTAATTATTATATTCTACTGTCAGATCAGGGTACACAGGTCACAGGTCCCTTTCCTATGACACAAGTCTACTGTGTACTGCATTAAATTTTGATTGATAGGGCTTCCCTGGTGGCACAGTGGTTGAGAGTCCGCCTGCCAATGCAGGGGACACGGGTTCGTGTCCCGGTCCGGGAAGATCCCACATGCCGCGGAGCGGCTGGGCCCGTGGGCCATGGCCGCTGAGCCTGTGCATCCGGAGCCTGTGCTCCGCAATGGGAGAGGCCACAACAGTGAGAGGCCCGCGTACCGCAAAAAAAAAAAAAAAAAAAATTTTGATTGATAAAGCTATCAATTTATTCATTTATTTATTCAATTATATTCAAATAGTCATTGAGTAAGTACTATGATATTGTCGTGTAGTGAGGGTATGTAAGGATGAATGAACCACAATACCGCCCCTCAAGGAGTCCACAGTACAATGGGAAAAACACACAGACAAAACAGACAATGGAAATATCTGGACATAGAAATGGTGTGGGTAAAGAGATGGAGGAAAACAGAGAATGAAAAAAGCCAAGTATGGCTTTAAGGAAGATTTCACAAAGGGGACGACATTTGGGCTGGAACTTAAAGAATGGGCTTTTAAAGTGGAGAGCAGAGGAAACAGATGTGCGCAAGCATAATGGTTGGAAACACCAGTTAGGAAGTTGTGTTGTCTGAGTTCAAGGGTGTTTCTGCCTCTCTCTAGCTGAAAGACCTTAAGAAATCTGCTCCACTTCCATCAGCCTCAGTTTCATTATCTCTAAAATGAAAAACATAATGGTTCCTACCACACAGGGCTACTGTACAAAGTAAATTAATTTATGTAAAAGTATTTTTCAGACTATGTAACCCAGAAAGAACACTCCTTAAATATTAGCTAATATTACTTTGTAATGTACTGTAGCTATGCTTTCATTATTTAATAAGCACATTGTCTAGTATGGTAAATGGAAATTCTGGTTAAATATTCTAGTTAATAGTTATATTTCATTTGTGAATATACAATTTTCAAAAAATTAAAATATTGAAGATGACTTGTTTCAGGGAAGATTGAGTAGATCTTTTCCCTGTCCCTAGCCCCAAGTGCAACTAAAAACCTTGGATTGTATAAAACAAACATAAGAATACTGAAAGACAGAGAAAAGAAAGCAGATCAGCTAGGACCCTGGGAACCAAGAAACTACACAGGAGTGAGTTTCCCTTTAGTTTGCTTTTTGCTTTATATATCCCAGACTTGGAGAAGCCAGAAAACTGGAAACACCAATTGGTAGAGAAAAAAAAGCCCCAGCAGAAGGTGACTCTGTCTGGTCATGAGACTTGGAAGGGGGCAGGCTAGCAAGATGGAAAACATTTAAGACAATAACTGCTTTTTTTGTTTGTTTTGTGGTACGTGGGCCTCTCACTGCTGTGGCCTCTGCCGTTGTGGAGCACAGGCTCCAGACGTGCAGGCTCAGCGGCCATGGCTTACGGGCCCAGCCGCTCCGCGGCATGTGGGATCTTCCCAGACTGGGGCACGAATCCGTGTCCCCTGCATCTGCAGGCGGACTCTCAACCACTGCACCACCAGGGAAGCCCAATAACTGCTTTTATCCAGCGAAATATCACAGAAAAGATGACGCCCCCTCCACCTATGTCAGCAAAAGCTGAGTGAGGATCCTGGACTTTCACTTTCAAAAAGCCCTAATCACTATCCTCCTCAAATGCTCCCACCTCCCACATCCCTCACCCCCCATCCCTGACGTTGGTAAGGGATGAGTAAGAGCCTGGAACATTCAGCCCCACTAGGCAGTAATGAGGCCTCCAACCCTGCAATGTCAGTTGAGGCCCACAGTGAGATTGGACTTAACATCTCCACTGAGCAGTAATGAGATGCTCCTCTTCCTCCCCATTGGGGTGGTATTAGAGGAAGTCTAGTGAAATGTCAGGATTTTGATTACTGCCCAGTGATAATGAAGCCACCTTCCCCACATAATCCCATTCCTCCCCCAGACAGCAGAGGCCAAGTAGAGACAGTAATGAGGCACTCCTACCCTTCCTAGGTAGGGAGATATTAGTGGACTCTAGTCAAGAGGGGACTGGAACTTCTGCCCTTACCCAGCAGTAACACAAATCCCCCACCTCTGGTGTCAGTAGAGACCAGATGGGGAGCTTGTACTACAATCCCTACCTCCTTCTCTTGCTGGAGCAGTGTCTGAGGAAGCCAGCTAAAATGGAAGGTTTAAGTAAGATCCAGAGTCTTATAACATAAAACCCAGAATATCCAGTTTCAATTTTAAAAATTACTCATCAGGAAGATCACAAAATGAATGAAAAAAAAATAGATGTCAACACCAAGATGACAGAGGTATTAGAATTATCTGACAATTTTAAAATAAGCATTGTAAAAATGCATTAAGAAACAATTCACTTGAAGCAAATGAAAAGAAATAGAAAGTATCAGTAAAGAATTAGAAAGTTACAGTAAAGAAGTAGAATATATAAAGAAGAGCCAAATGGAAATTTTAGAAGTGAAAAATACAATAATCAAAACTTATAAGCTCAATGGATGGGCTTGACAGCAGATTATAGAGGAGAGAGGGAAGAATCAGTGAACTTGAACATAGAACAATAGAAAGTACCCAAAGTAAACAGCAGGCAGAAAAATGAACAAAATATCCGGGACACGTGGGACTATTAAAAAAAAGGTATGACATTCAAATTGTTGGAATCTCAGAAGGAGAGGAGAATGAGTCCAGTGCTGAAAAAGCACTGAAACAAGTTATGGATTCAGCGGATTTGGTAAAGTTATAAACCTAAAGCTGAGCAAATACCAAGCAGGCTAAACCCAAAGAAATCTACACCAAAACACATGATAGTTAAACTTCTGAAAACAAAAGAGAGGGAAAAAAAAAAAAAAAAACAACCCTGAAAGCAGTGAGAAACAAAACCTTACCCATAGGGGAAATCAATTCTAATAACAGCAAATTTCTCATTAGCAAGTATGGAGGCCAAAAGAAATGGCACAATACTTTCGAGGGCTAAAAGAAAAGAATGGTCAACCCAGAATCCTGTATCTAGTGAAAGTATCCTTCAGGAATGAAGGGGAAATCATGACATTCCTAGATGAAGGAAAATAAGAAAATTTGTTGTCAACATACCTAAAAAATAGCTAAAGGAATTTCTCTAGACAGAAAGGAAATGATAAATGAATTCATAAAACATCAAAAAGGACCAAAGAATAAAGAAAGAGTAAAAGTATGGCAAATTCAATACATTTTCCTTCCACTCTTGAGTTTTATAAATTGTTTGATAGTTGAAGCAATAACCGTAAGCAAAAATGGTTACTCTGCCTAATGTGGATTTAAATGTATGTAAAGGAAATATTTAAGATAATTATAAATGAGGAGAGTAAAGGGAAGTAAATGGAGGTAAGGTTTATATACTTTACTCAAGCTAGTTAAATAATTGATGGTAGACAAGTTGGAAGTAAAAGGATTGGAAAAGATATATCATACAAAGAGTAACCAAAAAACCCCAGCAGTATCTATATTAATACCACATGAAATTAACTGCATATCAAAGAAAATTACTAGAGACACAGAGAAACATTATATATTGATATATATTGATATATATATTTATAGAACTAGACAGAAATCAGCAAGGATATAGAAGCACCCAACAGTACCATCAACCACTAATATCCAATCAACTATATATTACTTCACCCAACAGCAGCAGAATATGTATTCTTTTCAAGTGCCTTTGGAACATATACCAAGATAGATCATATCCTGAGCCATAAAATAAACATAAACAAGTTTTTAAAAAGCTGAAATCATACAAAATTTATTCTTTGATTACAATAGAATCAAACTAAAAGGCATTAACAGAAAGATAACAGGAAAATTTCCAAACCCTTGGAAACTAATAACACGTCTCTAACCAATTTTGGGGTCAAAGAGAAAATCTCATGGGAAACAAAAAATACATTGAACTGACTGAAAATAAAAGTATGCTATATCAAAATTGGGATAGTGTGGGATAGTGTAAGGGCAGTGCTGAGAGATACATTTATAGCACTAAGCATACATTAGAAAAGAGGAAAAGTTTCTAATCAGTAATCAGTTTTCACCTCAACAATCTAGAAAATTAAGGGTAAAATAAACCCAAATAAACTATAAGGGAATAGTAAAGATAAGAAACATTTGAAGATGAAAGAAAACGAAAAACATTAGAGAAAATCAGTGAAACAGAGTTGGTTCTTTGAAAAGATCCATAAAATTGAAAAATCTCCAAGACTGACAACAAAAAAGAAAAAACACAAATTTGTAGAATCAGGAAGGAAATAAGGGGTATTACTACAGACCCTGCAAATATCTAAAGGATAAATATATAATATTATGGAGAACTCTATATAAATTTGAAGAGTCAGATAAAATGAGCCCACTCCTTGAAGAACACATTACCACAAACTATCCAATATAAAACATATCATTTTAATAGCTCTGTAATTATTAATTAAATTCCTAACTTAAATACTCCCAAAAAGGAAATCTGCAGGCTCAAATGGTTACATTGGAGAATTCTACTAAATATTTTGAAAAGAATTAACATCAATTCTACAATCTCTTCCAGAAAATAGAAGGGACCACTTCCCATTTCATTTTATGAAGCTAGTAATATCCTGACCTCAAAAAGCAAAAAAAAAAAAAAAAAAAAGAAAAAGAAAACTACAGATCAATGTCTTTCTTAAATATAGATGCAAATATTCTTAACAAAATATCAGCAAATAGAATTCAGCAACATGTAAAAAGAATTATACACCATGACCAAGTGGGATTTATTCTAAACATGAAAGTCTAGTTCAATATTTGAAAATCAATCAATAAAATCCCACCAGTCTTAGTTCAGGCTGCTATAACAAAAGTACCATAGACTGGGTGGCATAAACAACAAACATTTATTTCTCACAGTTTTGGAGGCTGGAAGTCTGAGATCAGGGTGCCAGTATGGTCAGGTTCTGGTGAGAGCCCTCTTCTAAGTTGCAGACTGCCATCTCTCTTTATATCCTCACATGGCAGAAAGGGCAAGAGAGCTTTCTGTGGTCCCTTTTATAAGGGCACTAATCTCATTCAGGAGGGCTCCACCCATATGACCTAATTATTTCTCAAAGGTTACACCTCTTATCACAATGGAGGTTAAGGTTTCTACATATGAATTTGGAGAAGACACAAGTATTCAAGTCATTGCACCACCAAATTAACAAACTAAAGGGGAAAAAATCATATGATAATATCAATCAAAGCAGAAAAAGCATTTGAAAAAAATAACATCCATTCATCGTAGAAACTTTCAGAAAAGTAGGATTAGAGAACTTCTGAAACTTGATAAAGTATGTCTACAAAGCGCTTCCAGCTAGCATTGTTATTAATGGTGAAAGACTGATAAACTGTCCTTATTTACAGAAGACACAATTGTCTATGTAGAACATCCCAAGGAATCTACAAAATAAACCTCCTAAAATGAATAAGTGAGTAAAGCAATGTTATAGGATAAAAGATAAACATACAGAAATCAATTGTAGCTCAATGAACTAACACAAAACACGTGGGCATCAAAATTAAAATACAATACTATTTATAATTGCTCAACAAGACATGAAATACTTAGGTATAAATCTAACAAAGCTTCTACAGGACTTGTATGATTAAAAACTGTAGTGTACTGATAAAAGAAATCACAGAAGATCTAAATAAATGAAGAGACATTTCATGTTTGTGTACTGGAAGACTCAACAAAGATGTGAATTCTTCCTAAATTGATACACAAGTTTAACACAATTCCTATCAAAATACCAGTACGATTTTTGTAGATTTATATAAGATTTTTCTAAAATTTATATGGAAATGCAAAGGAACTAAAATAGTTAAAACTATTTGGGAGATAAAAAGATGAATAAAGTGGAGAAATTTGTTTATCTGATTTCAAGACATATGTAGTTACAGTAATCAAGATTGTGTTGTGTTGGTATTGACAAATAGATCAAAGGAACAGAACAGAGAACCAATGAGTGGTCCCAGACACATATATCCAACTAATGTTTGACAGAGGTGCAAAAAGGAAGGCAGCCTTATGAAAAGTGATGCTAAATTAATTGGACATCCATAAGCCCTAAAGTGTGCCTGAACCTAAATATCATACCTTTTACAAAAATTAGCTCTAAATGGATTATGGATTTAGATGTGAAACAGAAAACTATAAAATGTTTAGAAAAAATATCTATAGGAAAAAATCTTTAGAATCGAGGGCTAAGCAAAGAATTCTCAGACTTGATACCAAAAGCACAATTCATAAAAGGAAAGATTGATAATTGGACTTCATCACAGTTAAAAACTTTGTTCTGTGAAACACCCTGTTAAGGGAATCAAAGACAAACTATAGATTGAGAGAAAACATTTGCAAACCACATATGCAAAAAGGACGAGTACCTAGAATATATAAAGTACTCTCAAAACTCAACATTTAAAAAATCCATTTAGAAAATAAGTTAAAGATAAGAACAGTCACTTCACTGAAATGAGTATACAGATGTCAAATAAACACATGAAAAGATGTTAAACGTCATTTGCCGTAAGGAAAATGAAAATTAAAACCATGGGATATCATTGCATACCTATCATAATGACTAAATTTAAAAAGTGTGGGGCTTCCCTGGTGGCGCGGTGGTTGAGAATACACATGCCAATGCAGGGGACACAGGTTCGTGCCCCAGTCCAGGAAGATCCCACATGCCGCGGAATGGCTAGGCCCGTGAGCAATGGCCACTGAGCCTGCGCGTCCGGAACCTGTGCTCCACAACGGGAGAGGCCATAACAGTGAGAGGCCTGCGTACCGCAAAAAAAAAAAAAAAGTGTGAGAGAACAAATGCTGGTGATGATAAAGAGAACCATGAATCACTCATACATTGCTGCTGGGAATATAAATGTAAATGGTACAGCCACCCTCAAAAATTATTCGGCAATTTCTTTTTTTTAAAAACTAAGTATGCAACTATGCTATGAATCAGAAATTGTACTCTTGGTCACTTACTCCAGGGAAATGAAAGTTTATGTTTACACAAAAATCTGTATGTGAAAATTTAAAGCACCTTTATTCATAAGAGACAAAAACTAGAAGTAACCTGATTATCTTTCTGCAGATGACTTTTTGGTTAAGCTATCTGTGGTATATCTATGCCAATAGAAAGGAACAAAGTATTAACACACACAAGCTGGATGAATCTTGAGGGAGTTATGCTTAGTGAAAACTCCAGTCCTAAAAGAAAGAGCAGCATGAAAGATCCCTGTGGTGATGGAAATATTTTCTATCTTGTCTGTATCAGTGTCAATGTCCTCACTGTGATATGGTACAATAGTTTGGCAAACTTCTGTCATTCGAGGAAACTGGGTAAAGGGTAAATGAAATCCCTGTGTATTATTTCTGTGTTTTTTTTTGCGGTACGCGGGCCTCTCACTGTTGTGGCCTCTCCTGTTGCGGAGCACAGGCTCTGGATGCGCAGGCTCAGCGGCCATGGCTCACAGGCCCAGCCGCTCTGCGGCATGTGGGATCTTCCCGGACCGGGGCACGAACCCATGTCCCCTGCATCGGCAGGCGGACTCTCAACCACTGCGCCACCAGGGAGGCCCTGTGTATTATTTCTTACAACTACGTGTGAATCTACAGTTATCCAAAATAAAGTTTAATCTAAAAAAAATAGAATACTATGAAGTGTATTAGCCCTGTCTTTATGATTTTCATTCTCTTGATGCTTTTCTCCTATTTTAATTTTTCCCTCCTTGCCCCATCCATCTCCCTGTTTCTCTTAGATACATGTGTTTCTGACCATTTGTGGTACTCCAGCAGTTTTTTTTCAGTCTTAACTACTACCCAGACCTTCAACCCATGCTCTGTCTTGCTGCAGCCAGTCAACCAGCTACATGCCTTTCCTAAGCTCTCCAATCACATGCCCAGAGTATCTAGCCCTTTGTCCTGCCACTTCTGGACTCCAGTGAAATGCTGCACTGGATGATGTCACCCTGAAATGTAGAGGAGTTGCCTCTCACCGGTGGCAGGGGCAGAATGGGAGAGACCCAGGCAGATAAATTTTTTTACTACTCCTGCTAGCTTGCTCAAGGAATGGTTACTATAGCCATGTCTATTTGTGGTTTATGAAACAGTGGCTGTTGTGGTAGGACATTTTCTTGTTTTGCTTACTACCCTTCCCTGCCTCGTTTTCTTACGTTCCTTCATTCTTGCTGCCTTGGGATTGAACCTGCCCCCCAAAAAGTGTTGGCAGTTAATTTCTACCGCAGTTGTCGTTTTTCAGAAAGACAATTTTTATAGTTCCCACTCCCATATACCAAGTATCTTCTTTGAATTTCTAGACTAAAGCAGTCAGGCAATTATTTAGATCTGTTTAATTCTTCGGGCTTATTCTTGCCATTCTTTATGATTACAACCAGCTAAGTTGGAAACAGCGTAGCATAGTTGTTTAAAGAACAATTTTTGAAGTCAGACGGACACTTCTTGCTGTGACATTTACATTTGTTTGCATTTTGAGCAAACTATTCAAAATTTAGGAGCATCTGTTTCATGAATAAATTGGTGATAATAATATTGATAGCAGAGGATTTTTGTGAGGACGAAGTAATGATGTTTAGAAGTACCTAACAGACCACCTAACCTGTCATCAATATTATTGAATGCTCTAGTTTTTCCTGTGTTTTTCTCAACAGAGATTCTAACCAATCACAGTGGTAAGACTTCATCATTTGGGGTCTTCCTGCTTCTCCAAACAATTTGCCCTACTATACTTCTTTTCTTTAGGCCCACTTCTCAAATTGCCACATTGGCAGCAGAATGCAAAGGAGCGGTACTTGAATGCCTGGTAGCCAAGTGTTTACACTGCTCATCATGGAAACATAGCCCAGTTACTTCACCTCTATTAGCTTTACTCTTTTTGTGTGTAAAAGAGAATAATGGGATATTGTATGGATTAAATAAGATAGCATTGATTCCAATAAATGCACATAATGGTCACAACATTCCAACAATCCTTCTTTCTTTCACTTTTTAATATTCTGTCTTGCCCCAAGGGGCTAGATCTCTACAAGTAAAATTTCCACACATGATTTTAATTTAGTACTTCGGTAACTGATACTCCATGGATTTACAGCTTAGAAATACCTGTTTACAGTGATTTTTAAAATTCCACAGTGCTACCGTGAGGTACCAGTATTTTTAAGTATTATTATATAGCTATAAGCAAAACAAATCAGCATAGATGGTGCTTGATTTTTTTAATGTATTTCCACCACAGCAGTTTTCAAAATTCATTGTCATGATCCTTTTTCATTAATGAGTGTTCGATATTTGTATGAAAGAGTATCATTGTCCATGATTTTAAAACACAAATTATATGACCTCTGTGGTGTGTTGGAAAAGAGAGGGAAAATAAATAGATGCATAACTAGTGAATGTAGCAAGGATTGCCCTTAGTGTAAAAAGATGATAAGGATAGAGGAAAAAACTGAATAAAATTAATAAAGCAAAAATTAAAAGGAAACCACTTAAAGAAGCATGATACAACTGTTGTTCCTCGCAAGGCTGAAATGTGATATTAACCGTAACTACCAATCATACAGCTTCATTCAAGTACATTAGCCATAGAGAAGAGTAATAAATTTAGTACTGGCTTGTTTCTCATATTGAGTTACTTACTAATGTCAGTGGCAGTGGAATTACTGCGATCAAATGAACACATTTATGTGCACCTGTGTAATTTAAGTGAGACGTTAAATCACAAAAATGTAAACAACAGTGTGTGCTATTTGTCAGAAACTTCCTGGGAAAACTGTCAACCAGGACTTTATTGCTGATCTGAGAAATAAGCGTGCTCTGCGAAAGTCAGCAGCTTCCTCCTTCTAGAACTTCTCTGGGAGGCCTCGCCCTGACTTTCTGCTAGGACACTGGATTCCATCACCTCGTTTCCAGTGTGCTGCTTCCGGTTGTACATATGGGCAGAGAGACTTAATTTATTCACTAGCTCATCCAATTTAAACCTACTGTGCTTTTTATTTTTCACATCTGTTCTCAACTTATTTTTCTTTATTCCAAAATCAAATAACTGGGAAGAAATGTTCACAGTGTACACATTTAGGCTGTGTCTATAACCATGATTTAATTTGATCTTCTAGACAAAGTTAACAGTCTAAAAACTGGTATGAAATGTTAGTAAGGAGCACATAGTAATCAAAGAGATTTGTTTATCTAGAGTAGTACTGTTGAATATAAGTATAATATGAACCATATATGTAATTTAAAATTTTCTGGTAGCCGTATTTCAAAAAAGTTAAAAAAAGAGCCATGTATTTATACTTTCAGAACATCTCAATGAAGACTAGTCTCATCTTAAGCGCTTAATAGCCATGTGTGCCTAATGGCTACCATATTGGAAAACACAAACCTAGGCTAGAGTCTAGATATAATATAAGCTTAAGTGGCATAGAATTTTGAGAAAGGCTGTGGGATATTTCCGAATAACTGCAGACAACCACAATCTTAAGCAATAATTTAAAAAATGTTTGAAACGATTATTATTCAAAATTTCAGGATTCCAGAGGCAGAGACTGAGTATGAAGTATGTGGATGGAAAGAAGGTTATGGTATTTAGGAGATTACTTACTTTAAGTTTTAAAGTTAATGATTTATCAAGATGACAGAGAAAGAGGCAATCAAGCTGAGCTGTGGAAAATAATTCATGTCACTGAAATTGCAACTCAGTATCAGGGTTAAAATTAGAACTGAATTGAATTAAATTTTCCTGGTTATCTTCCATACACTACACATATGGGAATATAAAGATGAATGAGGAAGACAAAATCCTTGTTTTTGAAGGACTCACAATAAAGTGGATAGAGAATATGATCTATTTGAAAAGGATAATTTAAAACAAACCAAAGCAAAATCCAACTAAGTCCAGAAAAATTTAATTCATGACTATTGCTAGGTTTTAAAAATGACTAAGATGACAGTAGGAAAAATTCCATTTTTCAGGATTAAAATATTTTTACACTGAGACAAAAATATTTTATTTGTGGATATCTGTTTTAGTAAATAACTTGATATGTAGCAAAGATATATCCAAATATGCTTTTCATATATAGACTTATCTTTAAATTCACATACTTATAAGATGTTTTGCTTTATAAATTATACTGTCTCCTCATGATGGAAACAAAGCAGTTCAAAGAGTCCTTAAAGACCTAGAAAATAGTTATGATATTTTGTGAATAAAATGGGATACAAAATTATAGATATGCTATTATTTCAAATATATAAATATTACTTAGAAAATATATTCAAGGATATATGTCAAATTATTAATAGTAATTGTTTCTAGGTCATTTATTTCCATTTATTTCTATTTTTTACTTTTCAACTATTATAAAAGAGTAATTTTAATTTCATGATAAAGCCAATGAAGCTTATCTCATCACAAGGAAAAATAATGTTGGACTTGAATTCATAAAAATTAAAAACTTCTATTAATCAATAAATATCAGAAAATAAAATGCAAAAATACTGGAAAACTGTATGTGAAAAATATGACAAGAAGTCAATACCCCAACTGTACAAAATTCACACAGATTAAAAATTAGGATTAAAGCAAAGAGTACAGTCAAAGCAAAGGAAAATAACACACAAAAAAATCAACCTCATTAATAACCAAAGGAATGAGAATTTAATCATGAGATAATATTTTTGAATATTAATCTAGAAGAGATTATTTTTAGTCAAAGATATTTATTATTATAAGGCATTTGACATAATGTTCAATTTTATTCACTGCTGTGAGAATACAAATTGGAATAAACTTTCTGGGATATAGTTTGAAAATACTACTCATAACTCTAAGGAAATCTTGTCTTTATTATATTTGAACTAGGGTTTTAATGTGAAGGAATTTATTCCCATTTTTAATCAAAAAGAAAATATTTACATGTTAAAAAGATTATAATTTCAAAGTATACAGTGGTATTTTCTTTTAAAAATCATTATCTACTCATCGAAAATGATGTTTTCAAAGAATGTAAGACACTTCTACTCTTAGTAAACAGCAACACTAGAAAACCTGTGTTTATTCACAATTAATGTAGCAGCAATGATTAATCATATTTTTAAAGAAGTAACCCCAAAATATCAAAACTGTACAATAGTGGTTACTATACTGGATTTTTTTTTGCCAAGCATCAGTAAAATGAGACAGCTTCAATTTTTTCTTTAATGTTTTAAGTCAATAGAAACTTAATCCAATACTTTATAAATTATACTGAAGCTAATGATAAGTTTTCAAAGCCTTTTTGAGGGTTTCTTGAAAGCAAAAGGCTGAAAGTCACATAACATGTGAGAAATTAATATCCATCCTGGTGTGGTAAAAATGGTTAACATAATACATGGAAAACAGTATGGCAACAAATTGAAATGCATAGATATATATGTATATATATATATATATATATATATATATATATATATACTTTTTTTTTTTTTTTGAGTAAATAAGCTCCTTGCACTACACTGCACTGTCTCCTACCTTCTCCATCCTCTGTTATCTTTGTACAAGAACAGAGATAAAGAGGCTCTGTTCCACCTCTGCTGGGAACTTGCAAAACGGTTTCACCATTCTGCACATGTCCACAAATGACTGCAAAATCCCCACGGGTATTGATGTGGGGGTTACAAATAAAATTTAGCAAGTAGGCAAATTCTTAAATACAGAATCCACAAATAATGAGGGTCAACTCTATACATGGCCAGTAAACCCGAGTCCATAAAATATGCTTTGAAAGATGTAACACACACAAATGTTGAAATTTATCAGAGATAGAAGAGTGTGGATAAATGTTAGCTATTTTATCCTTCATTTTCTAAAATGGAAATACACTAGTTGTAAAATAATGTTTTAATAAACAATGAATTCTGTGTTCTTTGCTGTAGAGAATAACTTAAATATCATTACAGGCATCTAGTTTTTTAATTTATTTTTAAATCTAAATGAAAACTGTTATTAAACTATCCATTTTAGAGTATTCACATTAAGTCATATAGTGTTGATAATCAAAAATTGTTAACTTCATGTTATAAGGAAAGAACTCAAAAAGTAAATGAAGAAAGATATTTTAACTACTTTAACTGAATATTTTTACTTTCAGACGCATAGATTTCTTTCTACATTCCTGATATGTTGTTTATGTGAGAGAGTGTGTGTGTGTGTGTGTGTGTGTGTGTGTGTATCTTCCACTAACAAGGAAAGGCAAAATTTAGAAGGGAAAGATGAGAGTAAATAAGAAAAAAAGCAAAAATTCCACAAGTGGCATTTCACTAAAACACTTTTTATTCTAATGCTCTAAGCAATATATGGAAATGACTGCTTTTTACAAAAGCAATTTCCTTTTTGGCCTGATGAAAGTAAAAATTTCTGTATGTTCAAATGCATTTCAAAATTCAAAGGACAGAACAGCCTTGGCATTGCATGGTTCTTGCTAGCAGTTGGGTAAATTGACTACATAATGAGTCCTTGGCTGTCCCTAACCAAAACTTTGCTGGACAGGTTCATTTACAATCCTCAAACAGAATGACCTTCCATCTGGCTTAATGGCCCCTGGATTGTTGCAAATGCGACCTGACATTTCCTTATGGGTGAGTTATTAAATTATATCACAGAGCACAATAACATAATTTGGTTTCAGAGCCTAAGTGAAAGTGATAGTCCAGCAGATTAAGATGTAAAATTCCTTTGCAAAATTAAGTTATTTATAATCTGATGCATACCCCCTTGTTTTATCTGCCATATAATGTAATTACTTTCCACAGTACAGTAGCTGCATATACTGACAATGCTGACAGAACAGAAACATCATTTGAAGAGGGGAAGAGAACTTCAGCCAGCATGTAACTGACTTTTATAGCTATCTTTTTAAAGTGAAACCACTTGGAATTTTTTCTTTTCTTTTCCCCCCTAATGGAATTGATCCATTAAGCAGTGCTCCTCTCTTTCACTTAATAGTATTAGACATACTTAACTCTATGAACTAAAATTCCTTAATATATCCTGAAATACCTGCTTTGAGATGACTAATACCAATATATTTAAATTTGGGGTTTTCATATATTTAGCTATTTCTAGTAGTTGTGATTGGGTGAAAAGTAAAGCAATGTCTCATTTGTTACTCTATCAGACACTTATTACCTCTAATTCTTTAATAGTCTGAGTTAATTTCAAAGACAAATAAACCTTAAAGAGCAACTTATTTTTATAATTATTCATAGATAATATAAAATTTCCCTTAGATTTTTTGCCATTGGAAAAAGAAAGATTTGAAGGTAGGATTTGCCTGTTTGGACAACTAGAATTTCCATTCTAACAAACAGTTAAGAACTCTGTCCTGCACCGAGTTCAATCTCTTTCCTAGAATTTTGTAACTTTTTAAAGCATTTTCCTTTATTCTGTTCGCTCATGTGTGCTGTTTACTTGCCATCAACCCAGCTTTAGTTTAACATTCATTCAGCAACTTCTTTTGAGGGCTTACTAGTCAGGCCCTGTGCTGGGTTTTATAAAAACAAAGATAGCAATGGAAATAACAGTAATGTTAGCTAAAATGTGACTAAATACAAGACCTGCTAGAACGAGTCTATTTTAATCACATATGTATCCCAATTGACTAAAATACATCTGAAACATATTAAGAGCTCAAGGGAATTCCCTGGCAGTCCAGTAGTTAAGACTTCACCTTCCAATGTAGGGGGTGCGGGTTCAATCCCTGGTCAGAGAGCTAAGATCCCACAGGCCTCGTGGCCAAAAAACCAAAAACATAGAACAGAAGCAGTATTGTAGCAAATTCAATAAAGATGTTAAAAATGGTCCACATCAAAAAAATCTTTTAAAGAAAAATAATTAGGTGCTCAAACTGTGGAATAGTTCTCGCTGAGTGCTTCACATGTGTATTCTCATGTAGCCCTGAAAGATGTCCCTACTGGAGAGATACTGTTATTTCTCCCTGTTCCACATGAGGAAAAAGAAGAACAAAGAGGTTTAATCATTTTTCCAAGGTCATGAAACTAACAATGGCCAACCATGTCTTGAAGCCAGAGAGACCGGTTCCAAAGCCTATTCTTTGAGCAATTGTCCCGTTATTTGTCCCTGCCCTCAGGAAGCTCACTCACATACGTGAGCTTATCCATAATACAGACATCTGAAATTAACTTACTTGGTGATCTTTGCACATTTATGAGAGCATTTTTTATATTCAGCTCTCATCATTCAGATCCATGATATAAATTATACTATATATGTGTATGTGTCTCTGTGTGTGTGTATACATGCATATCAAGAAATTTCAACTTTTTTTTTTAAAGATGTTTTTGATGTGGACCATTTTTAAAGTCCTTATTGAATTTGTTACAATACTGCCCCCCCTTCCATGTTTTGGTCTTTTTGGCTGCGAGGCATGTGGGATCCCAGCTCCTCGACCAGGGATCGAACCCGTACCCGCCCCACATTGGAAGGCAAAGTTCCAACCAGTGGACCACCAGGGAAATCCCAAGAAATTTCAACTTTTTAATAAAACCAATTTGAGTCAATGAGAGTTAGCAACTTCACTTGAAGGAATATCATTCTCACATCACTGATTTTATCAACAGTTAATTTGTCTCACGTTCTGTCTTCCAAACTACATCACTTAGAGCTTTAAATCCAAGATTAAGGCTAATTTCCTGCATTAAACCTTCCCTCATTTAACAGTATTTACCAGTTCATGCATCTCTTAATCTAACTGGGCAGTGTCTATATAAATCCAAATAATCTTATGTCAGGATGAAAACATCAAGCTTATGTGAAGTCATGGAGATGCTACCAAGTGAATATTTCCCTTCTGAGTTGTTGAATAACACCATTTCTATTGATTACTTATCCTTTTTTTTCTTCAAAAAACTAT
Organism: Phocoena phocoena; assembly: GCF_963924675.1. Taxonomy (NCBI): domain Eukaryota; kingdom Metazoa; phylum Chordata; class Mammalia; order Artiodactyla; family Phocoenidae; genus Phocoena; species Phocoena phocoena. Next base: position 41,964,297 of record NC_089224.1, on the reverse strand, counting down.
ACACACAGTCTCTCACACCTAAATGCTGTTGTTTCATTTTGGAGGGGATGGGAATTGAAACTCAATGACCCTAAAGCTTTTTGAGGTTATCACACACCCTCAGTAAGTACAGAAATCAGGCCTTCTCTATACTGTTAGCACTTCCACATGGTTCCTTCCTGAGAATTAGAAGAACCCATGGAGTGCTCAATAAATGCCACAGTTATCTCTACATTATGGTATTTAAAGCTTGCCAGTCATTTTCCATACTAAAACTAAGATTTTATTTGTAATTATTTAAGGATACTACGAGGCAAGTACTATAATCTGTATTTTGCAATTGAAGAAACTACTCTCAGAAATTTCAAAAAATGTGACCAGGGTCAGCCATTTAGTGGAGTTAATGGATTTCCACTTTGCCTCTCCTTTAAGATGAAGGATTTAGCAAGACTATAAAGTATTGCCACCTTGTTAAATAGTTACTGTGTGCCAAGTCCTCCACTCATTTCCCTACCCTACCATAAGTCCCCAGATATGTCCGCTCCAGCCAAATGAGATTGGCCAATTCCAGGCTTCTTCTCCTGCCCCAGGGACTGTTCACTTGTCTTTCCTCTGATAGGGGGTCACTGCTCCCACCCCTCCTTCCTTCCTGTAACTCCACAGACTGAAGTCCTGCCAGCCCTTAAGGGTCAAGTTCAAATCTACTCTGACATCTTTTTTTACCAGCTGAATGTGAATTCTCCACGTACTGCACACTCACAACCATAGTTTGCCCCTGTCGGAAGTGACCTCACACTGCCTTATAGTGGAGTTTTCCCTTTTCTCAATTTTGTTTACCTCCAAAGTTCTAAGTCTCTCCAAGGGTAGGAGAAATATATATGCCCTGCCCCTCTTACCATACTCACCCTCTCCTAAATACATACACAAGGGGTGTGCTGGAAAACTGACTCTCCAAAAAGAAAAACTAGAAGAGCAGTGATTTGTGGTACTTGCCTGTTTTAGTGATGTAAATACTCCTCCTTGCCCAATTTCAAGCTGCCAACAATTTAACAACCAGCTCACAAAATTCCTTGTTTGAAAATTGACTCCTGGTAGCTTTAGGAGCTGGCTCATATGCCCACATTTACACTTACTAGCATAGTTCCACGTACACAATCAATAATCAGTGGTAAGCAATAAAGGAAGCCAGCAAGAAGGAAAGATACGAAGGCGGAAAACTAAGTGGGAACATCTCAGTTTTTCAGATTCCCTATAGTACTAATAAAGCAAGACAAGCATATTACAGTCTTGTTTCCCGTTATTCTTGATGAAGGATCTCCTTGCTTTTCTCAGTCTCTCTCTCCCTCCCTATCTCTCTCTCTCACACACTCACACACACATACACACAACTGTTTTTCCTCTTTCCTCAGCCCCTCTCATCCAATAGCTAAAAATTATCACAGCAGGAGGAGAAAACCCATGGTAGTAGATTTTGAAAAACAGAGTATTAGCATCCTCCAAAATTCACAACGGCCCCTTCAACAGTCCATTTTACAGTGTTTTCGTTAATCCAGGCAGAGAGGCTCAGGTTTTAGGAATTCAAGCATTTTACATCTCCAGGAGACCACCCAGCTTGTTGCTTCCCACTGGTAGCTACCCTGACCTTGATGTCTCTGCAGCTAATGGTCCTTCATAGAAGTTTGAAATGGAATTACTAAAATCTCATTTGGTTTTGTGTAAGTTCTTGTCATTGGGCAGAGAGAAGTTCCGCAGGAAGGCAGTATTCAATTCCATTTGGACCAGCGTGATAGCTGGAAGGCAGCTGTAATGTTTATTTAGTCTTTCAGTTATTTTATATTGCACCCATGATGAAAATGCCCCAGGGAATAAACTAAGAATTAGCACATTCATTATAAATAAAGCATTAAAGAACAACAGCAATTAACAGCTCAAACTAGTTTTTTAGTGCTATCATTCATACCAAGCCACTAATAAAGAAAAAAATAACAAGAATGGGAGAAGACAATAAACCACTAAATTACCTCTCTCTCTCTCTCTCTCTCTCTATCTCTGTCTGAATGTCTGTCTATCTCCCTACCTACAATCTGTAGTTATCATAAGTCAGGTTTTTAAATCCTGGTTCTGCTACTTCCTACCTCTGAAATATATTTAATTAATTTAAATTCTCCAATTTTCTATATCCTCATCTGCAAGGATGATGTCTAGTGTATAATAGCAGTGTTGCTAATTTCTGGCTTTCTTTTGTTCTCAGTGTTTGTTTCAGTTCCCGTTTCCTCTGACTTGTAATAAAAATGGCATATTTTGAAAATCACACACAATTACCTATTTCTCTTGAGATGGGAACAGCCTAAACCTGCAGCATAAAACATTTAGGTTAGGTAATAAGCAGGTGAATTTTACAACAGTGCACATTTCAAATGAAGTAAGGATTACTCTCTTCATAGGAGAGAATATAGAAGAGAATTATTGAATCTCTATAATTCTTAGAAATTATTCTCCATATATCATGCATTTGTTTATTGGTTCCCTTCTAGACAGTCGTTCTAAATATCCATTTTTTTCTGCCCTTCCTCCAAGGCTTCCTACAAAGATATTTCCTCCACGACTAGATAATATCAGCTCCTCAGAGTAATTCTACCAGCCTCCTAGAGTTGGTGTTGAGGTTTATATTATTTTATCTTTTAATGCTTACCGCAGTGTGCTACTATATTATTTTCTTGTTTCTCTTCTTTTATTACTTTTGGTAGTTATTGCACACTAGAATATTAACTTCTGCCTGGGCAATTTAAGTGTGTAATGATTGCCTTTATATCCCTAGAACTTAACATCACGCCTCATATAATAACTGCTGGTTGACGAAATGGATGAAGGAGAGAATCTAATAAATGATCATTTTGTGATGGAAACAGAAAGTTTATTTGTTCTTATGGAAGTAAAGAGTACACCATTCTGCGTAGGGATCACACTGATACACCCAACGTAAATTAATGTACCAGGTAAGAAAGGTCCCAACTCTCCTGTGTCTCTCAAAATTTTAAATATTCAAGAAAATATAATTTCTAGATCATTGTCTAAAACTCACTCTTACATATGATTTAGAGAAACTCATGGTACTCTATTGATGTCCCACGATTAATATTCCTTGAGAAGTATATAAAGGTCTTTTTATAGCCCTAATATAATTTACAACACCTACCCATCTCTTCAAACTCAAATAATAGTAAAAACAATTCCTTTGTATTTAGTTTGGTGTTAAATTTTGGAAAAGTTATTTATATACATTAAATCAACTTATATTTCACTTGAATCCAGTGTTCTTCTTGAGATTAAATGGCCTCCCTGCTTTGAGGGTGGGGAAGGATTTAAACAAAAAAAAAAACCCTTCTACTTTCACATTTTCAAATGAAAAGGATACCTCAGTCACTTGTAACACATCTTAATTGCTTCATTATATTTTTATAGAGCACCTGCATTGCTTGGAAGCAGCTTAATTAAAATGGTGCTTGTTTTATAGTTAACAGAAATGCAAAAAGCACATATCCTGCAGCACAATCATATATTTTCTTTGCTGCGGTCTTAAAGACAGCGTAGACTTGAGCAGATTAATAAGACACTGAAACATCTGAGCACCATCGGAACTTAGATGCGTGCATCTTCTTGGACCTCAGCTTCTCATAAACTTTAATGTGATCTTTTCTTGAATCTACTATATCATTTAATGAATCACGGACCATATTATACTTTTGGTCTGACTGTTCATTCACCTCTGTACGTTATGCAAGAAAGGAAATTTTCAATAAAGCAGCAGTTATCATCAGGTACAATTTCACACTGCATTTACAGTTAGTTTCACTATTATTTTCAGTAGAAGTTATCAGGAAACTAAGAGACAGTTTTGAATCCTAATTCAGTGGCAGGCATGTTGTGTGGTCTCAGTTAAATCACTTAATTTATCTGTGCTTATTTCCCTTTTCTCAATAAAATGGACTTCTTCCCTGGAGATATGTAATAAGCTTTTTGCATGATTGTGACTTAAGACTCAGAGGTAGAAAGGATAGAGGTGTAGAACTTGAGAGGGTTTGTACAGGAGAAAGGTGCTTGCAGTACCTGAGGGTAGCATCTGCATGCGAATTCCTAGAAATTTCTGAAATGACTAAGTAGCTCACTATAGGACTCTTGCAACAGTGCTGGTATGACCTGCCACTGACATTTTTCTTCCTTACGATCACAATCATACTAGAATTCCCAAGTTCTTAAAGGTATATGCCAGAACCTGCTTCATTTCTCCTCTGGGAGTGAAAAATCGGCAGATTTTTTAGAAGTTCTTCTTACCTTGAATTTATTCCAGTATTTATGCAAATCTATAACATAGCACTCAGTCATTCATTTGTTACTCATTCGGTGACTACTTACTGTACATTTACTATGTTTCTGGCACAGTTGAGGTCAGATTTTATTGTTTCTGACATCAGGGACTAATTATCAAATATAGATATGAGATACAGGAGATAGACAATGTGATCCTCAGAGCAAGAAAGAAATCTTAAACATTAAAATATGTACATTTTCAAAGAGAAATTCATAAACAAAATTTCTAACCATGTAATACTGTGTCACATTTTACGCTATAAAGTGATCCAGCTCTGATTTATTAAAACTACCAGTGCACAATGAAGCTCATAGTTATATAAATGTCAGAGCCAGAAAAGTAAACAACACACCTTTCCTGGAATTAATGTTGAATTTTAAAATACAGTAGTTAAAACTGATAGTACCCATCCCCTCCCCTAAATACACATACGCACGCACACACGCACGCACACACACACACACACACACACACACAGAGGAAAACTTTAGTTACAGAGAGAAGAATGAAAACAAGTAGAATAAGCTTAAGATAAAAAATCACATGTTCCCTTGACCAGAATAATCCACCATAATGGGAAAAGTACCTCTAACTAGATAAATAACAGTTCTGTTTTGGTGGGTTTAATGGTAGCTGCCAAAAATATATGTTCCCATTCTGGAACTTGCAAATGTGACCTCATTTTGAAAAAGTCTTTGCAGATGTAATTAAGCTAAGGATCTCTAGATGAGATGATCCTGAGTTATCTGGGTGAGGTCTAAATTAAATAACAAGTGTCCTTATAAGAGGCACAAAGAGCAGAAACTCACAGGGAGAAAGAAGAGAAGGTCATGTGAAGAAAGAAGAATAGGGATTGGAGTGATGCAGTCAGAAGCCAAGGAATGTCTGGGGCTACCAGAGGCTGGAAAAGCCAAGGAAGAATTCTCCCCTAGAACTTTCAGAGAGAATGAGGCCTTGCAGATACCTTGACTGTAGACTTCTGTTCTCCAGAACTGTATGAGAATAAATTTGTCTGTAAACTACTAAGTATGTGATAACTTGTTATGGCAGTCCTGAGAAACTAATACATGTGACAAACATTTTGTCTTTTTACTACATAATGAAATTAACCTGTATAAACCAATAACGTTGTAAACTGACTGGTGTGACTCTGAATCCACCCAGAAAATTTTAGGAGCATGCCAAGAAATCTCAACCCCGTCCATGATGGGATCATTTTCCTCAGTGTATTTGATGTTAATTTTCTTGATTTTATAATATATACCTTTCAGTGTCATCCAGATAAACAAAGCATTGTTTTTCTGTTAAGTTCTTGCCTCTTCTAGCCATCTTAGAAATTCACGAGCAGTCCAGGATAGTATTCCGTTTCATTTTCTTCTAGTTCTTATGGTTTCTGCTTAAGCTTTCAAGCCCATTTCCTATACCGCCATTTCGGTATTACTCATCCAAAAGAAATCTTTATTACTGTCTGCTCTTCTTCTCTCACATTTTCCCTTGGACTTTGTTAACTTCATCTGGTGAGCTGGTTGAACTTTCTAAACATATTACACAGTCCAGTCATTTAATCTTCTCAATAACCCTATAAACTGGGTACTGCAAGTGCTATTATTCTCCATTTTTACTAGATGCGGAAACCGAGGCACACAGCATTCAGAGATTTGTTAAAAGGCTCACACCTTGAGACCACATTCAAGGTGGGATTGGACCTCAGGCAGTTTGTCATGATCTATGTACTTTGGTGTTTCTTTGACACATCATCATTTCCTTGGAAGACCTCGTAATGATGAGGTACCTTACCAACTACTACATTCTTTAGAAGCCTGGTGAAGAGGGAAACAAAGCGGTGAACAATCCCAGCAGAAAAACATGTCCCATCTGTGTTCCACAATTCCTAACAATATAGTCCTATCTGGTAACTATCTCTAGGATACTGAAACTCATCTCCCGTTACCTCCTAGGTACACCATTTATGTAACTGCTCCCTTTGTCTTAACCTTCTCATTCCAGAGCCAGGCCTAATTTGCTTTTCATAGCCAAAATGTTTAACAAAACAGTTTTCTAAAAAAGAGGAAAATATCTTTCCTCTCCCAACCCCAGTTGTCCTATGAAGGTAGAAATCTTTCTTACCCAACAATCAAAGATTCCAATCCCAACTGCAGCCACCAAGAATGTTAGAAAAGACTGCACCAGCTTTTACATTTGTCTTTTCCTTCTTGTCCTGTCTACAGCTATTTTTACATTACAATATTCCTTTCCATCAGAGTCTACAGCAGGGGCAGTGAGATGTACATGTTTAAATTATCATCATATCCACAATTTTCAACAGTCTGCCTTTTTGAACTACCATTTCACTAGCACTGGCAGCTTATCTTTGAAATCTGACACTCTGCAAGATATACATTGCTCTGAAGTTCATGAACAAAACTTTATCAATCACTTAATCTCTCATTCTCCAAAGCTAAGGGATCATTTACCTCTTTCATAGATGTCTATAAACTAGAATGAATATTTGTATAACTATTTATGTATATACCTATTTCTCGATATTTACAAAGGATTCTTAGAGGGGGAGTTTCTAGCTCTCATTGATGTCTGTATTCTCTCTATACTGTGTTGCCTGATGAATGGATAGATGGCTAAATATTACTTGAAGTGATCTTGTCATTTTGACCTCATTTGTTCAAGAAGTTTTGTGCTTGAAATGCTTTCCCCCTCAATAATCTTCTTGATTAACTGCCCATCTTACAAGGTTAATGCAAAGGTTTTCTTCTATATTAGTACTTTCCTAACTTCACTGGACATAGGAGTTACAAGGTTATATTGTGGAAAAAAATCTCAAGTCCTCTAATTAGAGCACCCAAGAAAAGGCAGGTATTTCTAACGAACACTGCAGATGAGTCTTATGATCAAGCACTTTTGGGAAAAGTTGAATTGTATGAAAACTACAAATGCCAGTGAGAAACATTCTCTCTAATAGTTTTGTACCTTCTTCAGAACACTTTTAACACTCTATCTTAAAATACACTTTTAGGGACTTCCCTGGTGGCGCAGTGGTTAAGAATCCACCTGCCAATGCAGGGGACACGGGTTCGAGCCCTGGTCCTGGAAGATCCCACATGCCACGGAGCAACTAAGCCCCTGCACCACAACTACTGAGGCCACGTGGTGTAGAGCTCGTGCTCCGCAAAGAGAAGCCACCACAGTGAGAAGCCCGCGCGCCACAAGGAAGAGTAGCCCCCGCTTGCCGCAACTAGAGAAAGCCTGTGCACAGCAACGAAGACCCAATGCGGCCAAAAATTAATAAATTTTTTTAAAAACACACTTTTATGTGTATAGTCTAACTCTGCTATGAAACTGTTCCCCGTTGAGAGTTAGAAACTTGTTTGAGTCAAATTTTGAATTTACTATGGTAGAGCATAGTGCTTTGCAAATAATAAATACTTGTTGAGTTGGATCATTGCATGGACTCTGCTCAGTCATCTTTCCACACTCAACTCAAACGGGTGAAAGAGCTACAATTTGCTTAAAAGACAAGTTTTAAATTAAGTGTAGGGTAACTTCATTTATTTATTATTTCTAATACACAAAACATTAACATAATGCTTAATATAAATTGAGTCCCACTGACATTTTGTTATAAAAATTTTAAAGCCTGATATAGTTAGTAAACTTTTCTAATGTTAAGACGTTACTTACACATTTTTCTTGACTTCTGATATTAGTCAAAAGACCCAATTATAAATTTACTTCTTCTAATATATTAAGTAACAGATACCTGAGAAGAGATTTTTAGAAAAACCTACAATGAAGGAATAATCAAAGAGATTGAAAAACAAGCACAAGTTGAGAAAAAAATGGATGTTCTAAGGAACTGAAGTTGACAAATAGCAAATGAAACATACTGTTGACTAAATGCAAAACATAACACATCAGTCAGGATGGCCAGACAAGCAGAACCACAACAGCACGCTGAAAGTGCAAAGGAATGAGATCTTCAAACGAGAACTCTTCTCAACAAGTTTACTGAAAATTAGGAGTCTATTTTGACACTTCAGAAAAGAAAACAAAGAGAACCTTATGACAGGTATTTTCTCACTACAGAGTGCATGTAGGGACTCCTGTGATGATCAGTTCAGGCCATATTACTAGAATGACAAGAGTGATTCGTATCCCTCAAGTCATACTTTTTAGTTATTTTTTTCAATTTTAGGTTTTGAACTTCATTTCTGTTTCTTTGTCTTTATGTAAATGTCAAACATACAGAAAAGCAGTGTAATGTAGTAGTTAAACCCCCAAATTCTGGGGACCTTCCACAAGTTGCTTAGTCTGTCTATCCCTCAGTTTTCCCTCTGTAAAAAAGATGATATTAATGCCTAAATCATGGAGTTATTATAAGAATTAAGTGCATTAAATGAATTAAAGTGCTTACTTCTGCAGAGGACTCAATAATTGATACCAATTGGTGGTAGCAGCTACAAGTAAATAAAGAGTAATGTATCAAGATGACTTAAGGGGCTTCCCTGGTGGCGCAGTGGTTGAGAGTCCGCCTGCCGACGCAGGGGACACGGGTTAGTGCCCCCATCCAGGAGGATCCCACATGCCGTGGAGCGGCTGGGCCCGTGAGCCATGGCTGCTGGGCCTGCGCGTCCGGAGCCTGTGCTCTGCAGCGGGAGAGGCCACAGCAGTGAGAGGCCCGTGTACCGCAGAAAAAAAAAAAATGACTTAAGTACACATAACAGAAAGCCTTAGCTGGCTTTGAGATGAGGAGGTAGCATGGATTATCCAGGTAGGCCCAGTTTTAACACAAGCATCCTTTTAAGTGTAAAGGATGAAGCAGAGGAGTCACAGTTTTAAAGAAAAGTGAAAACAGCAGTAGAAGCTGGAATGATGTGATTGCTGACTTTGAGGATGAAAGTGAGCCACAAGTCAAAAAATGTGGTCAGCCTCTGGACACTGGAAAAGTTAAGTTAATAGATTCTGCCCTAGAAATTTGAGAAAGTAATGTAGCCTTGCCAACCACTTGATTTTAGTCCACTGAGACCTATTTTGGACTTCCGATCTCCAAAACTGTAGGATAATAAACTTTGTTGTATTAAGCCACCAAATTTGTGATAATTTGTTACAACCACTATGGGAAACGATTATATCACTCAATACAAGACTCCATAATAATCTCCATTGCAGCTCAGCAACATCATCAAGAACTCAAATTTCTTCCATCTTTTGCTTTGCTATTATCAGTGTATGGCTAGCACCCCTGACCAACATAAAACACCTTCACCAGCTTCCAACTCCCTGACAACTTTACAAACCTACACAGTGAAGATCTAAGGACAAATAGATTATGTATCTTCCTTTTATTTCTGTTTAAGGCTTGTCAGTTTATTTTTAGTATCTTCATCATAAAGGTTTTATATTCTAATTTTATTAAATATACCAATCTTTCCCCTTGTGATTTGTACTCAATTTGGGCTTTGTTTGCAATTTTCTACCACTGAGATCATTTCTCCAAAAGGTGTACACTTTTGTCCTTTGGTCATATTTTAAAATTAACTTGGATTTTACTCATGTGTGGTGCGAGGAATAGATCTAATTTGTTCATAGATATCTAAGTTTCTTAATCTTATTACAGATCAATTTCTTTCCTCAATGACTTGTCATATGCCACCTTTGACTTAAATAAAAGTCTGTTTATAACGTATATTTATTTGTGGGCTGTCAAGTATGCTGCCCACATCAAATGGTTTATTCTTGCATATTCTACATGATTTTCATTGCTGTCATTCTGTAAAAATTCTTTGTATATGGTAAGGCAATTTCTTTTTCCATCTTCTTTTTAAGAATTTTCAACACAATTCATTCCAAGTGCATTTTAGAATTAATCAAGTTTTATAAAATATCCTATTGGAACTTTGTTTAGAGCTTTATTGCTCTTCGAGATTGATTTGGAAAGATTTGTTAACTTTCTGATATTTATTTTTTCAACTAGGAACATCATGTATCTCCCTACTTATTCAGGTTAAATTTTACTTTATATCATTCAAAAAAAGTTTATAGTTATTTCTATAATTTTGCTGTCCATCTTGACACGTTTATTTCTAAGTACCTTATGATTTTTTTATATGCTTTTTTACATTTTTTAATCAATTTTAATATTCTTTTTAATTTGGTTATGGCAAGAATATGACAACACTACTTATATTTGTATCTAATTAAATTGATTTCTCTTACAAATTTGAAAACAAATTTCATATATTCTATGTAAACAATGACAAGTTTTTATTTATCTTTCATCTGTCTACTTTTTATGCCTCTTACTACTGTTTATGGACTTATTACTTAGTTTCTGACTTTAGTGGAAATATTAGGGGTAAGAGTAGGAAAACTTATCTTGCTACTGATTATAAGGGAAATTCTATAATATCCCTACTAAGTATGATATTTATTTTTTTTCTTTTGGTTTTCCATTTTAAGTTTAAGGAGGTTTGTATTTCCAGAATTTTTATTCTTTTGTTTGTGGTTTCAGATAACTCTTGATCAAGATAAATTGTTTTCTACTGTATTGTATGTTTTGGCTTGCAAACTCATTTTGGAACAGCTTCATCTGTGGGAATCTCACCACAAAGTTCTTGCATTTGGTTTTTCCAGGTAACCCAGCTAGATGCCACTTTTATATTTATTTCCCATGTCAGAAAGTTAATCTAGGGCTTCCCTGGTGGCACAGTGGTTGAGAGTTTGCCTGCCAGTGCAAGGGACGTGGGTTCGTGCCCCGATCCCAGGGGGATCCCACATGCCGCGGAGTGGCTGGGCCCGTGGGCCATGGCCGCTGGGCCTGTGCGTCCGGAGCCTGTGCTCCACAGTGGGAGAAGCCACAACAGTGAGAGGCCCGTGTACCGCAAAAAAAAAAAAAAAAAGTTAATCTAAATGCAGTCTTGAAACTCATGAGTGCAGGCCTGATGTTAGAATTCTCAAGGAAACAAATTTTTGTTTTTTAATTTTTTACCCAGAGCTCAAGCTGAGGCTTAGAAAGTTCTCTATAATCTTCATCTGCAGGACATATTTTATCTTGTCTACTCTTTAGTAGAAGCTGTAATCATTTAAGAGTCCCAGAGTTATTTACACACCTCAGTTCCAACTCCCTGACTTCTGTAGACCTAATGATTTAACCCTGTCCTTGTATGGCTAAAGATCAAAACTATAAGTTACTGAGACTGACACATATACCCAAGGAAGTGCAAAGTATATTATTATCATATTTGATTTCTATTTTCTCTTCCTTCTGTGGATTTTCCCTAATTTCTTATTAAACTAGGTATTTTAATTAGTTTGTTGCATTTTTAAAGCATATTCAGTGTTTTAAAGAAGGTAATTTTTCAGCATATTACCTAGTTCAGCATATTGTCACAAATGAAAGCCCCATTTCTATTATTTGTAGATAAGTTTAATAGATTTATATTTATTTGACTACTGATATACTTGGACTACCTCATAGAATTATTTTTGAAGTTTTATGCATGTATTATATATAGGTAACCTCCTGACTGTATTAGATGCTAACCGATTATCCATATTTATACCAGCCCTGACTAGATATTTATTTTTTAACATGTTTATTGGAGTATAATTGCTTTACAATGGTGTGTTAATTTCTGCTTTATAACAAAGTGAATCAGCTATACATATACATATGTCCCCATATCTCTTCCCTCTTGCGTCTCCCTCACACCCTCCCTATCCCACCCCTCTAGGTGGTCACAAAGCACCAAGCTGATCTCCCTGTGCTATGCGGCTGCTTCCCACTAGCTATCTCTTTTACATTTGGTAGTGTGTATATGTCCATGCCACTCTCTCACTTTGTCACAGCTTACCCTTCCCCTTCCCCATGTCCTCAAGTCCATTCTCTACGTCTGCATGTTATTCCTGTCCTGCCCCTAGGTTCTTCAGAACCTTTTTTTTTCTTTTTTAGAGTCCATATATATGTGTTAGCATACGGTATTTATTTTTCTCCTTCTGACTTACTTCACTCTGTATGACAGACTCGAGGTCCATCTACCTCACTACAAATAACTCAATTTTGTTTCTTTTTATGGCTGAGTAATATTCCATTGTATATATGTGCCACATCTTCTTTATCCATTCATCTGTCGATGGACACTTAGGTTGCTTCCATGTCCTGGCTATAGTAAATAGAGCTGCAATGAACATTGTGGTACATGACTCTTTTTGAATTATGGTTTTCTCACGATATATGTCCAGTAGTGGGATTGCTGGGTCGTATGGTACCGACTAGATATTTAGAAGGTAAGGATACTGTTCTAGATAAAAGCTCTATATTTTACTCATTGTAAGAGTTGTGGTTGTAAAATATTTAAATTTTGAGTAATACTGTGTGCCAGACACTTTTCTATGATTAATGAAAGTAAAGCAAGTTTATTCCTCCTGATGAAATAGATCATTTATGACTTGATAAATCTACATGTTCCTGAGTGGTTTTGCTGTTTTGTCCAGATAGATAGTGGGGCCAAGTAACTCAGGTGTCTTCCAAAAGCACATATGTAGCTCAGTGCCGAGTTATTTCAAACTTCAAATTTCAGGGAAAGAAGATGCCAGGTATCAATTCAGCGTCTGTTTTAAGAATACCTTTGTGGCATCTTTAGTTATGTATCTGTGAGTCCACCAATTACCCTGGGGTCAGGGTGCAACAAAAGGTTTTCTGTATATTGAAGAGGGTTATCCTTCCCAATATCAAATAGTTTTCTGATCTAGCCACTGGAAGATAAAAAGATAAGAATATTTGCAAAACCTAAGAGTATAACTCAAAAGGAATGGTGTTATTCTCTCTTAAAAGAACTGTGCCAGGACTTCCCTGGTGGTGCAGTGGTTGAGAGTCTGCCTGCCGATGCAGGGGACATGGGTTCGTGCCCCGGTTCGGGAAGATCCCACATGCCGCGGAGTGGCTGGGCCCGCGGGCCATGGCCGCTGAGCCTGCGCGTCCAGAGCCTGTGCTCCGCAACGGGACAGCCACAGCAGTGAGGGGCCCGCGTACCGCAAAAAAAAAAAAGAACTGTGCCAGTGCCTTTGTGAGACTCTGGACCAGTACTGGAATCATCTCAGCAGTCAACAAGTATACTTCTTACTGTACCTGTTTTCAAGAGGGACACTGTGTGGCAGGGATCGAAGTATTGATAACTATAGTAGAAAATATGGTTTCCACTTTTGAATTGTTATTAGAATTAATGTTGGGTTTTTTTCCAACAATGAGGCATCTGTAAACAAGAATACCTCTGTAATGCTTAAGTCTGCAGGATTCTAGGACAATTTTTGGTGAAGAAATGGGACTGAGAGAGACATTTTAAAGATCACTGAGTGTTTAAACAACTGATTCAAATTTCAAAATGAGATGAGACCTCATTTATATGTCAAGCAGTGAAGTGGGACATACTGGTTAAAATGTACAATCTCATGGAGAAATCAGAAAAGAAAGAAAAGAATTATTTTCAGTGTATATCAGGAAAAGGTGAGTATGATAGCAATTAATGAAATAGGAACAACTATAGTCATAGACTCATGTTTGAATAACACTTTTTGAATGGTTAAAATTCTCAGACTCTCCTAATTTAACCTCTCAGGGGTTTTTGTATTGCTTTGAATGAGTACCATTGCATTCAATTCTCAGATATGTCTTACCCAAGGGCACATGTTGGTAGACTTGTGCCAAATAACTCTACTTCAGCCCAGTAATGGGTATTAGAGAAAGTCACTTTTTAATGGTCCAAAATTGAAAAGGGGAGCAATCATCTCTAATCCATCACAAAAGGACACTGGAAAACATCTCTTGTAAAGTTTGTGAGAAACTAAAAGTGTAAAGGAGAAATAAGTAAAGGAAAAATAATAAACTAGGTAAATACTACCTATAGATAAAATATTTGGGTCTATAGATATTTTATCGAATAATTCATTTCTTATGGAAATCTTCCAATGAGTTTTTAAATGACAGTTCTTCTGAAGTATGACCTATCATTGGGCCATTTCTAGTAAATGTTCTATGGATAATTAAAATAAAGATATAATCTCTCTTAACAAAATTCTAAGTTTTGTTTCCATAATGTTATATGTACTTAATGTTATACTCAAAAATTTTAACTTTAATATTGATACAAGTGATATATTATTCAACAATATATGTAAGTCAAATTTTTTGGCCCTTAATTATTCTTTTACATCCTTAAACTCTAATAGATTAATACATCTATATTAAAATAATTTTTCTCTCAAGTCTCTTTATTCCAAACATATTTTGCCAAATATGTGTCTCATTCAGGACAAAACTCTTCGTGATTGTTATGCTTTGGAGGCAATTTTGTAAATATAAACTGACCCTCTACTTTTTGTTAATTATTTTTGTACTAAATTTTATTTATCTATAGTGTTACTCTTTTTGTTTAGATTTGCCTTTGGTAATCTCTACTTTTAGTTTTCCTCTTCATTTTGTTTTATATGTGAACCTTGTGACTGGAGGCAGCTTTAATATCAAACTAATAAAATATCAATTTCAGGAACCTTGCAAAGCTGTTTGACAGACTGTATTTATAATGGTATACTCATTTTCTTAAAAAGAGCCACAAACTTTTATAAGCTTTAGGTCCCATCAAACCTGGGTTTTACTGCTTGCTAGCAACACATAGCTGGATTTTTAAAACCCAATCTGAAATTCTTTCTTTTAACAGGGTATTTAACATATTCATTATAATTGAGATATTTGATCTTATTTCTGCCATATTCCCTTACAATATTTACTGTGTCTTTTTGATATGGCCTCATCCTTTTCTTGAAACTTTTTCTTTCTGCTTTATCCATTTTTAAATCAAGTTGTTTCTCTTCTTATTATCATAGTGTAAGAGTTCCTTATATACTCTACATATAAGCTCTGTGTTAGATCCATGTTTACAAATATTTTCATTCAATCTGTGTCTTGACTTTTTATTTTCTTAATTGTGTCTTATGAAGAACAAACATCTTTAATCTTGATGAAATGAAATTTAACCAATTTTTCTTTTATGATGTATGCTTTTTGTCTTATTCAAAAAATCTTTGCCTAACCCAATCACAAATATTTTCTCTTAGTTTTCTTATAAAAGTCTTACAGCTTTAGTTCTTATTTGGGTCAATAATCCATGTTATGTCAATTTTTATATATATTATGAGACAAAAGTCAAGACTCATTTATATTTGCAGACTTTAGCAAGTAGAAAGACCTCATAATACAGGCATCAGGTAGACTCTTCAGAAGGATACTGCCTTAGTAGTATGGCTAAAAGAGTTCTATTAAAGTCTATTCTAAACCTACTCTAAAAAAAAGGCTTTAAAACAAACCTCAAAATGATCAAACTGATTCCAAGTAACTGTCAGGTGGGAACACTATTCCAAGCCCTCTGTAAGCTTTGGGAATTCTTTGCCCTCCTGCTTTCAGGTGGTTCTTTCCCAGGCCTCAAGTAGTTCCTTGTCATGTATGCAAAGATTAGTACTAGGCAACAAAGGCTGGAAGAGATGCCTCTTCAGATCTCAAGAACTGAAGATCACTTTCTCCCTGTGAAAGTACCTTTTCTCTAGTATTCCGCTTTGCAAATTCTAGCATCCTGGACTCCTCAAACTCTGAGCTGTCTCTTCAATCAAGAGACCTCTGGAATCTGTGGTTCCTCACCCTACAGATGCCTGAAAACTGCCTCCAGGCAGTACACTGAGGCAATGGTAGAGTTCATCTTGTTTATATCCCTTTTCTTAGGCATATACATCCTGCTCTGTTTGCTGTACAATATCTGAAAACTGATAGTTCTTATATATTGTCTGGTTTTCTTTTTCATAAAGTGTGGGGCATTGGGGGGGAGTGAGTAAATCTGGTCCCTGTTGTTCCATAATGGCCGGAGCCCAAATATGTCTTGAGTAACGTACAGGGTGACCATTTTAAAGAATAAAACTCTTTTAAATCTTTATGTTGTAAATAAATCAGTGATCATGAAATATATCTCCCTTTAAAGAGCCTTATTTTTACCTACATTTGGAAAAACTAGAAAGTGCTGCCATTCTTTCTAGCTGTTTCCAAATGATTATTTTATTGACTAGGTTAACTTTCAAGTTAGAAAGCTTGAGCTGCCCGATATAAGAGGTAAATTCACAATTAAATTTCATTAAACGTGTAAGAATGTCACTGTACCTGGTATATAAGCAATTGTTGAATGAAGGAGAAAGATAATTAGAAAGTGGAAGTAATGAGAGAATTCAGGAAGAACAGAAGTTAGAATGTCTTAATAGACAGTCAGTAAGAGAATTTGGGGGTTCACCTTCAAAATAATGGAAAAAAAGTAATTTAAAGTAGTTACCATCCTACTGATTCTCATTCTAGATTCTTTTCTTTATACCACCCACGTTCCTTTCTTAATAACTCTTTTAATGGGCCATTTACATTAAGTTTTTCTAGAATGAATTGATCACGATTTTACACTGTCCACAGAATATCAGCTCTTGCCTGACAACTGAAATACTTCAATACAAACAAAGGAATTCATACTATGGATAAATAAAGACCATAATAATAAAAAAAAGTTTTAAAATATCATCTCTGTTCTATCTTAAGTATTTAGGGCACTTACTTTTTGGCACAATAGGTACTTAGGGAAACTTAGGAAGATTGCAATAAACATCATATATATATACAAAGCTATAAATGAGAATATAACAAATAACACCAATAGTAATGAATGCAAACTAAAATTGTCCATCAGCAGTTATGAACACATTTATTTGGGCTCTATGAGGGAGAATATTCATAGATAGCCACCCTTTTCAAATCATACTCTGAGAATTCATATGTATTTTGAATAAAGTTCTTTGAAATCTAACACTGAATTTCCTCCAAATATTCAAGTTTGTTTAATGTAAGACTAATAGAGCTATAGTTTTCATGAGGACAGAACACAATTCCTATTTACTTAGAAATAGTTCCTATTTACTTAGACATTTTGTTCTGGCTTAACTAATTTAAATGTTTCAAATACTCAAAGTATGAATGAAGTTGACTACTAAGGAAGAGGCTTCCAAAATAACAATATATTCTCAAAATAAGATCTCGCATGGTTCATGAAAATATCTGGTTGATTGTGGCCACAATGCAAATTACCCTATATGGTGATATTTTTTCCTCTCATTTTTAAGAGACACTCTTGTACTTGTGTGCGTGTGTGTGTGTTTTATAACATTTTATGACTACTGACTTGATAAAGATAAAAGGAATTTGGGGAATAATGCATGTGTGTTAAATACAGTGTATTTTCTTGTAGACTGTAGAAAAATACAAAAGTAGATTGTTTAAGGGCTATGTCTCTCATAGTAATAATAGGTTCCACTGAATTCTTCATATTTTCCCATTTAGTTCAGTCATCTGGATTTGTGAGATATGGACCAGAGATATATTAATAGGTGAATTCTATTTGTTGTAACTTTGTTTTCCTTTATGCAAAATCAGCTGGGCCATAGCGACATCTTCTTACTAACAGGTATATTCCATTTGTGTATGCATTCATACCAAGCCTCCTTCCAAATAGGAACTGAGATAACTTACAAAGATGCATGTGTACAGTATTATTAAAAATATAAGTAAAAGATCATGGAGAAATAAATATCCAATGAAAATAATATAAACTCAGAAGGAAAAGTAGCATCTCAACCACCTGTCACATGTTTCCCCACACACTTTGAAAATTGTCAGAGTATATAAACTAAAACAGGTCTGACTTAGTAAATATATTTTATTATTACTTTTACACAATTCATATAAAAATTTCCCACTAAAAAATCCTCATGGCATAAACAGCCTTTTACATCATAGTGTCCACCCTCTTTTTAAGTAACATCTTCACTGTTCTCTCATATGCAGTATGGTTTAGTTACCCAGAATGTCTCCCCATTTCCTTCCATGTCATGTTCTTGCACTTCTGTGTCTCTGTGTCTCTGCTTCAGAGCCTACCTCAACCTCTCTCTCTTCTTTCCTTTGGTTAAATGACATGCAACATTTAAATTCAACCTTAGTGTTTGTTCCCACTGAAGACCTCCCTAGAACCACAGAACAAGTTAGTGTTCTGTGGACCATCAGAATTTTAAAACAATCCCCAAGATAGTATAATAGTGCCTCTCAAAACCCTTGCAATAATGTCTCATATGCTTATTAGCTGCAACAGACTGACACACAGAAAACTTATCTTGTTCAATTCTACATTCTCAACTAGGAGCACCTTATAAATGAATACTCTATGAGTACGAGACACACAGTAAATTGTGGTCTCCCTTATATTAGCTTAATGATGGAGCTCACAGTAGAAGTGAGTGAGAAGTCAATGAGGAGGAGTCAAATAGGAGAGAGACAGACTCACATGAGGACTGAGCACCAAAGACCTCAAAGAGAATCATGGTTTTAGAAACATAACCTTATAAAAAATGTTTCATTAATCTGGATTAATCTCACAATTAGTAGATTCATTTTAAAAATCCATAGGAATACGGAAAGTTTGGGGAAATGCTTAGTATTACCAGTATAATCCATATAAATTTCACCTAATGTGAGTTATATTTTTAAAGGAAGTCACCTCCCTTAGTTTGCACATTGAAAGCATTTTTATTTTATTAGATATGACCTTTCTTTGTGGCTGTGATGAGCTATCACAGTCCAATTTTCTTTCAATTGTACAGTACAAAGAATTTCTCCTAGGAGCTGCTTTTGAAGATTAAAGCACAGAAATAATTTTATTAATGCAATTTTATTTTATATAACAGCAAAATTCAGTAAGCCTAAATTTTTCATGAATATCAGCACTACCTGAATAAAATTTAATTTACCAGTGGTACAACGTGAAAATGCCCTGGTTACCTGTTCACAAAAGTGAGGGAGTATCCTAACAGTTACTGCTTGCTGTGAATCATCACAGTTTCACCAGAAACTGAAAAATTAGTAATATTGGGCTCAGTAGCACCCTTCAATTATGTCCATTCTCTATTTTACAAAGTGGTTATCCATAACCTTATTTAGCCTTACTACAACTCTGTAACCTA
This sequence comes from Phocoena phocoena, assembly GCF_963924675.1. Lineage (NCBI taxonomy): Eukaryota > Metazoa > Chordata > Mammalia > Artiodactyla > Phocoenidae > Phocoena > Phocoena phocoena. The sequence continues at coordinate 41,944,850 of NC_089224.1, read as the reverse complement.
ATAATTGTTTGCCAATTTATTTTACATAAGTGAGAAAAAGAGACTCAGAGATCTGAAAGTGACTTTCCAGGGTCATGAGACAGAGGGCAGAGCAGGGGCTAGAACTTAGGTTATGTGACTCCTGGCTCAGCAATATTTCCCCTCTTGAATAACTCTATTTCAGCTTTGGAATGGTTCATTAGAAACTATGGTGTCCGGTTCAGAACTATGGAGTAAAAGAAAGTACAAAAGACATAGAGGGAGCTAGAAGAAAATCAAAAGTCACTCAGAGACTATTCATTCATACACTGATTCTTGCAAGAAATACTGGACATCTATTATGGGCCTTTCACTCTTATAAGTATAGAGAATTTAGCATTGAACATACGTATTATTTTAAATATCCCATTTTCAAAAAAACTATGAGACATGCAAAGAAACAGGGAAGTCTGGCCCATGTACAGGGGGAAAAAAAAGCAGTCCATAAAAACTGTCCCTGAGATTGCTCTGACATTAGATTTATTAATAGACAAATACTTTAAATCAACTTTTATAAATATGTTCAAAGAACCAAACGAAATAATATCTAAATAAATAAAAGAAAACATGAGAATGATGTCTCACCAAACAGAGATTATCATTAAAGAGATAGAAATTATATTTTAGAAATTAAGCAATTAGAAATTATGGCATCGAAAAGTGTAATAACTGAAATTCATGAAATGGGCTCAAAAGCGAATTTGAGCTGACAAAAGAAAGAATCAGAGAACTTGAAGAAAGATCAACTGATATTATGCAGTCTGAAGAACAGAAAGAAAAAAGATGAGATGAAATGAACAGAAACTCAGAGACTTGTGGGATACCATTAAGCACACAAACATACTCATAATGGAGTGAGGCAGGGGGAGGGAGAGTAAAAGGGGGAGAGGGAGGCAAAAAGAATATATAAAAAGTATTTTAAAATTATTGAAAAAGCTCAACAAATTCTAAGAAGGAAAAACTCAGAAATCTGTACCTAGACACATCAAAATCAAGCTTGGAAGGACAAAGAATCTTCAAAGCAACAAAAGAGATGACTCAACAAATACAGTGATCCACAGTAAAATTAACAGCTGATTTATCACCAGAAACCATGAGAACAGAAGGCACTCGGTTACATATTCAAAGTGAGAATGAAAAAGACTATCAATCAAAAGAATTTTATATCCAGCAAAACCATCCTCCACAAATTAAGAAGAAATTAAGACATACTCAAATAAACAAAGACTAAGTGAATCTGTCCCTAGCAGACCTGCCCTACATGAAATACTAAAAGGAGTTTTTCGGACTGACATGAAAGATTAGACAATAATTTGATTCCACACAAAGAAATAAAGAACACTAGTGAAGATAATACAAAGGTATACACTGGTTAATATAAAAGACAGTATGTATGTGTTTTTTTGTTTGTCATTTTTTCTTTTCCTAAGTGATATTTTAAAAAATACCACCTGCATAAAGCAATAATTATAAAACTGTGTTGATGGGCTTAGGTACAAAGGTGTAATTCATATGATAATAACAGTGCAAAGGATTAAGGAAGAGAGTTATGTAGGATGAAAAAATTTTGTGTGTTCTTCTAATAATGGTGGTATTAATCTGAACTAGAGGGAGATTGGTTGAAGATGGCAGAGTAGAAGGACATGCACTCACTCCCTCTTGCGAGAGCACCGGAATCACAACTAACTGCTGAACAATCATCAACGGGAAGAACTAGAACTCACCAAAAAAGATACCCCACATTCAAAGACAAAGGAGAAGCCACAATGAGATGGTCGGAGGGGTGCAATCACAATAAAATCAAATCCCATAACTGCTGGATGGGGAACTCACAAACTGGAGAACACTTATACCAAATAGTCCACCCACTGGAGTGAAGGTTCTGAGCCCCACATCAGGCTTCCCAACCTGGGGGTCCAGCAACAGGAGGAGGAATTCCCAGAGAATCATAGACTTTGAAAGCTAGCAGGATTTGATTGCAGGACTTCAACAGGACTTGGGGAAACAGACTCCACTCTTGGAGGGCAACACAAAGTAGTGAGCGCATCAGGACCCAGAGGGAAGGAGCAGTGACCCCATAGGAGACTGAAACAGACCTACCTGCTAGTGTTGGAGGGTCACCTGCAGAGGTGGGGGTGGCTGTGGCTCACTGTGAGGAAAAGGACACTGGCAGATAGAAATTCTAGGAAGTACTCCTTGGTGTGAGCCCTCCCAGAGTCCACCGTTAGCCCCACCAAGGAGCCTGTGGGCTCAGACGCTAGGTCGCCTCAGGCCAAACAACCAACAGGGAGGGAACTCAGACCCACCCATCAACAGACAAGCAGATTAAAGTTTTACTGAGCTCTGCCTGGCAAAGCAACACCCAGCTCTACCCACCACCAGTCCTTCCCATCAGGAAGCTTGCACAAGCCTCTTAGATAGCTTCATCCACCAGAGGGCAGACAGCAGAAGCAAGAAGAACTACAATTCTGCAGTCTGTGGAATGAAAACCACATTCACAGAAAGATAGACAAAACGAAAAGGCAGAGGACTATGTACCAGGTGAAGGAACAAGATAAAACCCCAGAAAAACAACTAAATAAGTGGAGATAGGCAACCTTCCAGAAAAAGAATTCAGAGTAATGAGAGTGAAGATGATCCAGGACCTTGGAAAAAGAATGGAGGCAAAGATAGAGAAGATGCAAGATATGTTTAACAAAGAATTAGAAGAATTAAAGAACAAACACCTAGAAGAATTAAAGAACAAACAAACAGAGATGAACAATACAATAACTGAAATGAAAAATACACTAGAAGGAATCAATAGCAGAAAAACTGAGGCAGAAGAATGGATAAGTGACCTGGAAGACAGAAAGGTGGAATTCACTGCTGCAGAACAGAATAAAGAAAAAAGAATGAAAAGAAATTAAGACAGCCTAAGAGACCTCTGGGACAACATTAAATGCAAAAATATCGGCATTATAGGGGTCTCAGAAGAAGAGAGATAGAAAGGACCCAAAAAAATACTTGAAGAGATTATAGTCAAAAACTTCCCTAGCATGGGAAAGGAAATAGCCACCCAAGTTCAGGAAGCGCAGAGAGTCCCAGGCAGGATAAACCCAAGGAGAAACATGCCATGACACATAGTATTCAAACTGAAAAATTAAAGACAAGGAAAAATTATTGAAAGCAACAAGGGAAAAACGACAAATAACATACAAGGGAACTCCCATAAGGTTAACAGCTGATTTCTCAGCCAAAACTCTTCAAGCCAGAAGGGAGTGGCACAATAAAATGCAAAAATAAAATAAATAAATAAATAAATTTAAATATAAATATATATATAAACATATACACCTCAATAAAGGGGGAAAAAGAGAAATGATCCTCAAAGCTTACTTTGTACACATACTTAGAATAAATACCATGTCTGTTACCTTATTATATTCTTAATAGTTGCCATGCAATAGCACCTTGGGGCTTGATGAGTTTTTTAACTGTTTACTCTGCAAGGAAGTTTAAAAAAATAATAAACAGTGAAAAAATTGTATGTTTATTTTAAATTTGAACCCAAAACACAACTTAAAATGTATTATATTTAATATGAATATCTCAACTTATCCACTTATATGGGACAAATTTTCCAGTTATGAAATTAATAATGACTTTTAATAAATTGTAATATTTACACATTAATAAAAAAAGGGATGAAAGGGAAAAACCTACAACCAAGATTACTCTACCTGACAAAGACCTCATTCAGATTCGACATAAAAATCAAAAGCTTTACAGAGAAGCAAAAGCTAAGAGAATTCAGCACCACCAAAGCAGCTCTACAACAAATGCTAAAGGAACTTCTCTAAGTGGGAAACACAAGAGAAGAAAATGACCTACAACAACAAACCCAAGAGAATTAAGAACATACACAGATATCAATAGGAACATACGTATCAATAAGTACCTTAAATGTGAATGGATTAAATGCTCCAACCAAAAGACACAGGTTTGCTGAATGGATAAAAAAACAAGACCTGTATATATGCTGTCTACAAGAGACCCACTTCAGACCTAGGGACACATACAGACTGAAAGTGAGGGGATGGAAAAAGATATTCCATGCAAATGGAAATCAAAAGAAAGCTGGAGTAGCAATACTCATATCAGATAAACTAGACTTTAAAATAAACTGTTCCAAGAGACAAGGAAGGACACTATATAATGACCAAGGGATCAATCCAAGAAGATATAACAATTATAAATATATATGCACCCAACATAGGAGCGCCTCAATACATAAGGCAACTGCTAACAACTATAAAAGAGGAAATCAACAGTAACACAATAATAGTGGGGGACTTTAACACCTCACTTACACCAATGGACAGATCATCCAGATAGAAAATTAATAAGGAAACACAAGCTTTACATGACACAGTAGACCAGGTAGATTTAGTTGATATTTATAGGACATTCCAGCCAAAAACAGCAGATTACACTGTCTTCAAGTGCACTCAGAACATTCTCCAGGATAGATCACAGCTTGGGTCACAAATCAAGCCTCAGTAAATTTAAGAAAACTGAAATCATATCAACCATCTTTTCTGACCACAGCACTATGAGATTAGAAATCAATTACAGGGAAAAAAACATAAAAAATACAAACACATGGAGGCTAACCAATACGTTACTAAATAACCAAGAGATCACTGAAAAAAGTCAAAGAGTAAATCCAAAAATACCTAGAGACAAATGACAATGAAAACACGATGATCCAAAACCTATGGGATGCAGCAAAAGCAGTTCTAAGAGGGAAGTTTATAGCAATACAATCAGACCTCAAGGAACCAGAAAACTGCCAAATAAACAATCTAACTTTACACCAAAAGGAACTAGAGAAAGAAGAACAAACAAAACCCAACGTTAGTAGAACGAAAGAAATCATAAAAAAAGAGCAGAAATAACTGAAATAGAAACGAAGAAAACAACAGCAAAAAAATCAGTGAAACTAAAACCAGGTTCTTTGAGAAGATAAACAAAATTGATAAACCTTTAGCCAGACTCATCAAGAAAAAGAGGGAGAGGACTCAAATCAATAAAATTAGAAATGAAAAAGGAAAAGTTACAACAGACATGGCAGAAATACATAGCATCCTAAGAGACTACTACAAGCAAGTCTATGCCAATAAAATGGACAACCTGGAAGAAATGGACAAATTCTTAGAAAGGTATAACTTTCCAAGACTGGACCAGGAAGAAATAGAAAATATGAACAGACCAATAACAAATAATGAAATTGAAACTGAGATTAAAAATCTTCCAACAAACAAAAGTCCAGGACCAGATGGCTTCACAGGTGAATTCTATCAAACATTTAGAGAAGAGCAACACACATCCTTCTCAAACTCTTCCAAAAAGTTGCAGAGGAAGGAACACTCCCAAACTCATTCTACGAGGCCACCATCACTCTGATACCAAAACCAGGCAGAGATACTACACAAAAAAGAAAATTACAGACCAATATCACTGATGAATATAGATGCAAAAATCCTCAACAAAATACTAGCAAACAGAATCCAACAATACATTAAAAGGATCATACCCTTTTGTGATCAAGTGGGATTTATCCTAGGGATGCGAGGATTCTTCAATATATGCAAATCGATCAATGTGATACACCATATTAACAAATTGAAGAATAAAAACCATATGATTATCACAACAGATGCAGAAAAAGCTTTTGACAGAATTCAAACCCATTTATGATAAAAATTCTCCAGAAAGTGGGCATAGAGGGAACCTACCTTAACATAATAAAGGCCATACATGACAAACATCATTCTCAATGGTGAAAAACTGAAAGCATTTCCACTAAGATCCACTAACTGAAAGCATACCAAGGATGTCCACTCTTGCCACTATTATTCAACATAGTTTTGGAAGTCCTAGCCACAGCAATCATAGAAGAAAAAGAAACAAAAGGAATACAAATTGGAAAGAAGAAGTAAAACTGTCACTGTTTGTAGATGACATGATACTACACATAGATAATCCTAAAGATGCCACCAGAAAACTACTAGAGCTAATCAATGAATTTGGTAAAGTTGCAGGATACAAAATTAATGCACAGAAATCCCTTGCATTCCTATACAATAACAACAAAAGTTCAGAAAGAGAAATTAAGGAAACAATCCCATTCACCATTTCAACAAAAAGAATAAAATACCTAGGAATAAACCTACTGAAGGAGGTAAAAGACCTGTACTCAGAAAACTATAAGACACTGATGAAAGAATCAAAGATGATACCAATAGATGGAGAGAGAGATTCCATGTTCTTGGATTGGAAGAATCAATATTGTGAAAATGACTATACTACCCAAAGCAATCTACAGATTTAATGCAATCCCTATCAAATTACCAATGGCCCTTTTCTAAGAACTATAACAAAAAATCTTAAAATTGGTATGGAGACAAAAAAGACCCTGAATAGCCAACGCAATATTCAGGGGAAAAAATGGAGCTGTAGGAATCAGATCCTTAACTTCAGACTATACTACAAAGCTACAGTAATCAAGACAATATGGTACTGGCACAAAACCAGAAATATACATCAATGGAACAGGATAGAAAGCCTAGAGATAAACCCACGCACATATGGTCAACTAATCTATGACAAAGGAGGCAAGGATATACAATGGGGAAAAGACAGTCTCTTCAATAAGTGGTGGGAAAACTGAACAGCTACATGTAAAAGAATGAAATTAGAACACTCTGTAACACCATACACAAAAATAAACTCAGAATGGATTAAAGACCTAAACGTAAGGCTGGACACTATAAAACTCTTAGAGGAAAACCTAGGAAGAATACTCTGACATAAATCATGGCAAGATTTTTTGACCCACCTCTTGGAGTAATAGAAATAAAAATAAACAAATGCGACCTAATGAAATGGAAAAGCTTTTTCACAGCAAAGGAAACTACTAATAAGATGAAGAGACAACCCTCAGAATGGGAGAAAATATTTGCAAACGAGTCAATGGACAAAGGATTAATTTCCAAAATATGTAAACAGTTCATACAGCTCAATATTAAAAAAACAAACAACCCAATCAAAAAATGGGCAGAAGACCTAAATAGATTTCCCTCCAATGAAGACATACAGATGGCCAAGAGGCACATGAAAAGCTGCTCAACATCACTAATTATTAGAGAAATGCAAATCAAAACTATAATGAGGTATCACCCCACACTGGTTAGAATGGGCATCATCAGAAAATTGACAAACCACAAATCCTGGTGTGGAGAAAAGGGAACCCTCTTGCACTGTTGGTGGGAATGTAAATTGATAAAGCCACTATGGAGAAAAGTATGGAGGTTCCTTAAAAAACTAAAAATAGAATTACCATATGACCCAGCAATGCCACTACTGGGCATATACCCTGAGAAAACCATAATTCAAAAAGACACATGCTCCCCAGTGTTCACTGCAGCACTATTTACAATAGCCAGATCACGGAAGCAACCTAAATGCCCATTGACAGATGAATGGATAAAAAAAGATGTGAGATATATATATATATATATATATATATATACACACACACACACACACACACACACACACACACACACACACACACACACACACAATGGAATATTACTCAGCCATAAAAAGGAAAAAAATTGAATCATTTGTAGAGACATGGATAGACCTAGAGACTGTCATAGAGGGTAAAGTCAGTCAAAAAAACAAATATCGTATATTAATACATATATGTGGAATGTAGAAAAATGGTACAATCGGTTTGCAAGTCAGAAATAGAGACACAGATGTAGAGAACAAACTTATGGACACCAAGGGGGGAAAGTGGTGGGGTGGTGGTGGTGGGATGAATTGGGAGATTGGGATTGACATATATACACTAACATGTATAAAATAGATAACTAGTAAGAACATGCTGTATAAAAAAAGAATAAAATTCAAAATAAATCTGAACTAGATTGTTATAAATTGAAAAGCTAATTGTAATCATCAGGATAAACACTAAGAAATTTAAAAGAATGTACATAACTTACAATATAAATAGCAAACTTTTTCCCAGATGAGAAGATATATTCAGATTCTAAAATTATTTTAGTATAATAGGCAACAGTGATTCAAAATGAATATTTACAATTATGGAGTAATTAAGGCTGGCTCAAAAATACTCAGTTCTCTGAGTAGAATTGCACTTATTAGCTGTCTGTGAGTCAGGCAGCCATGTGTCTTGTTTTGACCAAGTCTTCAACTGAGACAGAAACGGCATGCTTCAGCTCTAGGCTGTAATTTTATAAGCCAGAGTATGGTCTGCAGTCTTTTCTGCCTTTACACTAATGGAAGCTTGTGTAGAGACTTGAGTCCTCATTAGTGTTGTGTCTGAATGGCCATGATATTCAGAGACCTCAGGTAGTGCACATTGGACATATGCTGTTAGTGGAAACAGACTTTCATTGTATTTAGCCATTGAATTTGGGGAGTAATTTGCTATTGCCACATAACTAGCCTATTATGACAGATAATAGTAAAAGTAGAATTTATTACAAAGCCTTTCTCTAGGATTGTCACACTATGATTCTGTGTTTGACAAAAGATTTAGATAATTTGGCAAAAGTTTTTAATTTCAGTTATTTTACTTGATCTTTAATAGGTGGCCCATATGACATCCAAATTTGTTATCAAGTTTGTTATTCTCTCCAAGAATCTTTTACTCTAATAGGGCAGTTTTCTCTGTTATCTCCTAAGGAAGCATGTGTGTTCCTGCCTCCATGCCTTTGTTTGCTTTCCTCCTTGAATTAGCATACTCAGATTACCTTTTAAAATCCTATAACCACTTCAATGACCAATTCAAGTCATATTTCATCCATCAGAATTTCGTTCATTCTTCTACTCCACAAAGATAATAAGATAATAAGGTATCAAGTACCAACACATACATGCAAAGCTCTGGTACTTGCTTTTCATGGGTTATGATATTTCGACTTTACAACAAGGTTATCATGAGGAATTTAGACTGAGAAAGCATCATATCCAAGGCAGGTACCTCATACATCACTATCCCCTATTTATAGAACCAGTATTTTTTAAAACTGTGGTTTATACTTTTAACTATTTCTATTTTGAGCTCCTACTGTACTCAGCTCACTTAGGAACTCAGTCATTGATTTTTCCCTAATTCTATCATGTTCTTCAATTCTGTCCTCTACGTAAATTGTAAATTCAGGTCTCATGGTGATTTCATATCTCATCCCCCGCATAGAAGTGACTATTATTCTAAATATCTCAGTTTAGATTTTAGGATTCAAGAATTTGAAATAAAAAATAAATAAGGTACACATGATTCTTAAAGTAATAAAGTCTGATATGGAACCTTAAAATTTAAAACACTAGTTTTAGCTGAGAAAAAATTTTCAGTGACTAGGAGGAGAAAGGGATATTAAAATAATTATTATGAGTTACAGATCATTTATTTGTAGAAACCAGACAATATATAGACATCAGTGATGACTTTTCCAGTTTTTATTCCAGTTGTGCAGATACAGATATAACTGCTAAGCTTGTGGTTTATTTGGGTTTCTAGAGGGAAAAAAAAAAGGTAACTCATGCATATCGAACACCTATGTGGAAGAAGACAGCTAGATGACTAGGGTTCCTGAATATTTTTAGGGTTATCAAAAGTATCAGAAGTGTCATTTTATTCTCCTATATATATCTCCTATATATATATCCTTTGTCATTTGCTTCATTTGCAAATATTTTCTCCCATTCTGAGGGTTGTCTTTTTGTCTTGTTTATGGTTTCCTCTGCTGTGGAAAAGCTTTCAAGTTTCATTAGGACCCATTTGTTTATTTTTGTTTTTATTTCCATTTCTCTAGTAGGTGGGTCAAAAGGATCTTGCTGTGATGTATGTCATAGAGTGTTCTGCCTATGTTTTCTTCTAAGAGTTTTATAGTGTCTGGGCTTACATTTAGGTCTTTAAGCCATTTTGAGTTCTTTTTTTTTTTTTTTTTTTTTTGCAGTATGCGGGCCTCTCACTGATGTGGCCTCTCCCGTTGCGGAGCACAGGCTCTGGAAGTGCAGGCCCAGCGGCCATGGCTCATGGGCCCAGCCGCTCCGCGGCATGTGGGATCTTCCCGGACCGGGGCACGAACCCGTGTCCCCTGCATCGGCAGGCAGACTCTCAACCACTGCACCACCAGGGAAGCCCTTGAATTCATATTTGTGCATGGTGTTACGGAGTGTTCTAATTTCATTCTCTTACATGTAGCTGTCCAGTTTTCCCAGCACCACTTACTGAAGAGACTGTCTTTTCTCCATTGTATATTCTTGCCTCCTTTATCAAAGATAAGGTGACCATATGTGAGTGGATTTATCTCTCAGCTTTCTATCCTGTTCCATTGATCTATATTTCTGTTTTGTGCCAGTACCATACTGTCTAGATTACTGTAGTTTTTTAGTATAGTCTGAAGTCAGGGAGCCTGATTCTTCCAGCTCCGTTTGTGTTTCTCAAGATTGCTTTGGCTATTCGGGGTCTTTTGTGTTTCTAAACAAACTGTGAACTTTTCTGTTCTAGTTCTGTGAAAAATACCATTGGTAGCTTGATGGGGATTGCATTGAATCTGTAGATTGCTTTGGGTAGTATAGCAATGTTTCACAATGTTGATTTTTCCAATCCAAGTACATGGTATATCTTTCCATCTGTTTGATTCGTATTTAATTTCTTTAATCAGTCACCTTATAGTTTTCTGCATAGAGGTCTTTTGTCTCCTTAGGTAGGTTTATTCCTAGGTATTATACTCTTCTTGTTGCAATGGTAAATGGGAGCGTTTTCTTAATTTCTCTTTCAGATTTTTCATCATTAGTGTATGGGAGTCCAAGAGATTTTTGTGCATTAATTTTGTAACCTGCTACTTTACCAATTTCATTGATTACCTCTAGTAGTTTTCTGGTGGCATCTTAAGATTCTCTGTGTATATTATCATGTCATCTGCAAACAATGACAGTTTTACTTCTCCTTTTCTGATTTGGATTCCTTATATTTCTTTTTTCTCTGATCGTTGTGGTTAACTCTTCCAAAACTATGTCGAATAATAGTGGTGACAGTGGACAACCTTGTCTTGTTCCTGATCTTAGAGGAAATGGTTTCAGTTTTTCACCATTGAGAATGATGTTGGCTGTGGTTTTGTCATACATGGCCTTTATTACGTTGAGGTAAGTTCCTTCTATGCCTATTTTCTTGAGGGTTTTTACCATAAATGGGTGTTGAATTTTGTTGAAATCTTTTTATGCATCTACAGATATTATCATATGGTTTTTATTCTTCAATTTGTTAATTTGATGTATCACAATGATTGATTTGCATATCCTGAAAAATCTTTGCATTCCTGGGATAAACCCCACTTAATCATGGTGTATGATCCTTTTAATGTATTGTTGGATTCTGTTTGCTAGTATTTTGTTGAGGATTTTTGCATCTATGTTCATCAGTGATATTGGTCTATAATTTTCTTTTTTTGTGATATATTTGTCTGGTTTGGGTATCAGGGTGATGGAGGCCTTGTAGAATGAGTTTGGGAGTGTTCTTCCCTCTGCTATATTTTGGAATAGTTTGAGAAGGATAGGTGTTAGCTCTTCTCTAAATGTTTGATAGAATTCGCCTATGAGGCCATCTGGTCCTGGGCTTTTGTTTTTTTGGAAAATTTTTAATCACAGTCTCAATTTCAGTGCTTGTGATTGGTCTGTTTATATTTTCTGTTTCTTCCTGGTTCAGTCTTGGAAGGTTGTGCTTTTCTAAGAATTTGTCCATTTCTTCCAGGTTGTCCATTTTATTGGTATATAGCTGCTTGTAGTAATCTCTCATGATCCTTTGTATTTCTGCAGTGTCAGTTGTTACTTCTCCTCTTTCATTTCTAATTCTGTTGATTTGAGTCTTTTCCCTATTATTCTTCATGAGTCTGGCTAATGTTTTATCAATTTTGTTTATCTTCTCAAAGAACCAGCTTTTAGTTTTATTGATCTTTACTGTTGTTTCCTTCATTTCTTTTTCCTTTATTTCTGAATTGATTTTTATGATTTCTTTCCTTTTGTTAACTTTGGGTTTTTCTGGTCTTCTTTCTCTAATTGCTTTAGGTGTAAGGTTAGGTTGTTTATTTGAGATTTTTCTTGTTTCTTGACATAGGATTGTATTGCTATAAACTTCCCTCTTAGAACTGCTTTTGCTGCATCCCATAGGTTTTGGGTTGTTGTGTTTTCATTGTCGTTTGCTTCTAGGTATTTTTTGATTTCCTCCTTGATTTCTTCAGTGATCTCTTGATTATTTAGTAGTGTATTGTTTAGCCGCCATGTGTTTGTATCTTTTACAGTTTTTTTTTTCCTGTAACTGATATCTAGTCTCATAGCACTGTGGTCAGAAAAGATACTTGATATGATTTCAATTTTCTTAAAATTACCAAGGCTTGATTTGTGACCCAATATATGATCTAACCTGGAGAATGTTGCATGAGCACTTGAGAAGAAAGTGTGTTCTTTTGTGATCGGATGGAATGTCCTATAAATATCAATTAAGTCCATCTTGTTTCATGTGTCATTTAAAGCTTGTGTTTCCTTATTTATTTGCTGTTTGGATGATCTGTCCACTCGTGAAAGTGGGGTGTTAAAATCTCCTACTATTGTGTTACTGTTGGCTTCCCCTTTTATGGTTGTTAGCATTTGCCTTTTGTATTGAGGTGTTCCTATGTTGGGTGCATAAATATTTACAATTGTTATATCTTCTTCTTTGATTGATCCCTTGCTCCTTATGTAATGTCCTTCCTTGTCTCTTGTAATAGTCTTTATTTTAAATTCTATTTTGTCTGATATGAGAATTGCTACTCCAGCTTTCTTTTGATTTCCATTTACATGGAATATCTTTTTTCATCCCTTCACTTTCAGTCTGTATGTGTCCCTAGCTCTGAAGTGGGTCTCTTGTAGACAGCATATATACGGGTCTTGTTTTTGTATCCATTCAGCCAGTCTGTGTCTTTTGGTTGGAGCACTTAATCCATTTACATTTAAGGTAGTTATCGATATGTATGTTCCTATTACCATTTTCTTAATTGTTTTGAGTTTCTTATTGTAGGTCTTTTCCTTCTCTTGCGTTTCCTGCCTAGAGAAGTTCCTTTAGCATTTGTTGTAAAGCTGGTTTGGTGGTGCTGAATTCTCTTAGCTTTTGCTTGTCTGTAAAGGTTTTAATTTCTCCATTGAATCTGAATGAGATCCTTGCTAGGTAGAGTAATCTTGGCTGTAGGTTTTTCCCTTTCATCACTTTAAATATGTCCTGCCACTCCCTTCTGGCTTGCAGAGCTTCTGCTGAATCTGAATGAGATCCTTGTGAGGTAGAGTAATCTTGGCTGTAGGTTTTTCCCTTTCATCACTTTAAATATGTCCTGCTACTCCCTTCTGGCTTGCAGAGTTTCTGCTGAAAGATCAGCTCTTAACCTTATGGGGATTCCCTTTTTGTTATTTGTTGCTTTTCTCTTGCTGCTTTTAATACTTTTTCCTTGTATTTAATTTTTGAAAGATTGATTAATATGTGTCTTGGCATGTTTCTCCTTGGATTTATCCTGTATGGGACTCTCTGCACTTCCTGGACTTGACTATTTATTTCCCATATTAGGGAAGTTTTCAACTATAATCTCTTCAAATATTTTCTCAGTCCCTTTCTTTTCCTCTTTTTCTGGGGCCCCTATAATTCAAATGTTGGTGTGTTTAATGTTGTCCCAGAGGTCTCTGAGACTGTCCTCAATTCTTTTCATTCTTTTTTCTCTATTCTGCTCTGCAGTATTTATTTCCACTCTTTTATCTTCCAGGTCACTTATCCGTTCTTCTGCCTCAGTTATTCTGCTAGTGATTCCTTCTAGAGAACGTTTAATTTCATTTATTGTGTTATTCATCACTGTTTGTTTTTTCTTTAGTTCTTCTAGGTCCTTGTTAAATGTTTCTTGCATTTTCTCCATTCTATTTCCAGGATTTTGGATCATCTTTTCTATCATTACTCTGAATTCTTTTTCAGGTAGACTGCCTATTTCCTCTTCATTTGTTTGGTCTGGTGGGTTTTTACTTTGCTTCTTCATATGCTGCCTATTTGTCTGTCTTCTCATTTTGTTTAACTTACTGTGTTTGGGGTCTCCCTTTTGCAGGCTGCAGGTTTATTGTTCCCATCGTTTTTGGTGTCTGACCCCAGTGGGTAAGATTGGTTCAGTGGGTTGTGTAGGCTTCCTGGTGAAGGGGTCTGGTTCCTGTATTCTGGTGGATGAGGCTTGATCTTGTCTTTCTGTTGGGCAGTACCATGTCTGGTGGTGTTTTGGGGTGTCTGTGAACTTAGTATGATTTTAGGCAGCCTCTCTGCTAATGGGTGGGTTTGTGTTCCTCTCTTGCTATTTGTTTGGCATGGAGTGTCCAGCAGTGGTCATTGAGTGGAGCTGGGTCTTAGCCTTGAGACAGAAATCTCTGGGAGAGCTTTCAGCGATTGATATTACGTGGGGCTGGAAGGTCTCTGGTGGTCCAATGTCTTGAACTAGTCTCTCCCACCTCAGGCCTGACACAAGGTCAGAGCACCAAGACCCTGTTCAGCCATACGGAGATCCTAGAGGGGAGTCACTGCATGCTATGCAGGGCCACAGAAGCTCCAGAGTTTGGTCGGGTGGCAAAGACAGGAGCAAGAAGAAACTCTAGGCCAGAGCCTTTAATGGGGTTTCTGAACTTGAGTTTACTTGGGAATAGCAGAGGAACTGCAATTCTAGAAGGCACAGTATTGCAAGTCATAGGCCAGTCTGTGGAGAGTTCAGGATGGGCTGTATTTATGGGGAAGGAGCACCAAAAAGTAACTTTTTAAATTACATGTTTTCCTCCTCAACTATCTTCTCCCTGGTGTTTTCCAGTCATAGTCATATGTTCTTAGTTTCTTCTCAAATAAAGATTTTGCTGCTTTAAACACCACTGAGGCAATATCATGACAAACACTCTGGAAGATTCTGTTCTGTCATCTTTCAAATTGTCATCCAAGTCCTCATTTCAAAAAATGCATCACTGATAATGATGCAAAAGGGAGAATATCAGAGCATGATTTCTGGATCCCCAGTAGAGATATCATTGGAACATGGAAAAATGGTTTCTTAACTTGATGGAAATCATATGGGAGCCAGGAAAAGAGAATGAATACTGAAATACACATTACCATTCTTTGGTAAGGTCTCTTAAAATTAGAATCACAGTCAGTTAGTTTTGATATCACAGACTGTTTGGCACTGATGAAGTTTCATGGCTGTGTAATTATTTTTGAAGCTTTCCAAGACTGTTGAATTTCTATAATAAAATGAAGATTAAGAACTCTGTTCAGCTCTCAAAGGTGTTACAAGCTATCCTAAGGCAATAGCACAGCTCCTACTAAGGAATGTATCCAAGCTCCAACTTGTAGGAACAGTCTTCAATCCATGGCTGATAATGCTGGTGACAATAAGAAAAGGAATGTGATCCAAGTCAGAATTCTTTCTAAGAGATTGTATCACTGATAAACATTCTGCAATTAGGTGAACACCTTTTTTCTTTGGATGTATGCTGAAAGTCAGATGCTAAATGTTAACTGTAAAACTGTGTTGATTATCTTAAGTAAGATAGATAGAAAATCTGAGCATTTTAAGCAAAAAAGACTGTGACTTGTGTTGAATAATAATTACTTCACATGCTGTACGGTAACATCTCATTTTGATTTAGCATAAGAAAGTGGGATTTCCTCCTTTTCTTCCCTCCCCTTCCCTTCTCCTTCATTCACTTTCCCCCCTCACTTCCTCCTTTCCTCTATTCTTTTCTTCCTTTCTTTTCCTCTATCATTATATTTTTTTCTTTTATTCAGATTGGGGAAAAAGTTAAAATTTCTAACAGTTCTAAATCCTATCTAAATTTGGTCTGTTGGCATCTAAACTTTGAGGTGTTTTTAATGAAATTTTTAAGCAGAATTACTTTAGGAAGTAAGATTTGCCTCTTAAGCATTATTAATACAATAAAAACAAAGTATTCTTATAGAGAAATCAGAATCTTTTGGTGCATGTCTTCAACTCATTAAGATTTTTTTTCTGGAAAATATTTACTACACTGAGTTATATTATAGCTAAATTAAATATGATGAATGGATCTCTCCTAAGGGGATAAACTAAATTAAACTGGGAAGAGACCAAATCTAATTGTATTGCATCTCTATAATCAAGCAACAAGAATTACCCCCATCCTTTTTTTATGGTAACATTCACACTTTATCACTGTGGCTGATATTCTTCATTTTTCTAAAGGAAATAGGAAATAAAGCATTAAAAACTAAAGTACTCTTAAAGATTACTCATTTTTGGTAATGTTATGTGTTCACGTTTCTGGACAAAAGTGTTGTAAAATTTACTAATTATATATAATCATTTACTTTCCACTATTTTCTTGATAATTTAGTCTTTATATTTTGTCCACTTATCCAACAAATATTTATCAAGCAGCTAGACAATGGGAGCACAAAGAATACTACATGGTCCCTGCTTTCAGATCTTCTGTCTACTTGGGCAGACTTATAAACTAATGGAAATAAGTAGACAGAGTAATAGATAAATGGGTAGATAACAGATAGTAAAGGCTCTCTAGCAAAGCTGTATAGAAAGTGCTTTTGGAAGAAGAAAGTGGTGAATTTTTTTCTGGGGGTAAATCCAGATAAATGTAATAGGAAAACAGACAGTTACATTGAGTTTCTGAAATTGAGTAGAGAATGATATGGCATATCTAAGCAAAATACTAGCTAATACTTATTAAGCATCCTATATACATTTTACATATGTAGCAAAACAGGACTAGAAAGGTAGGTAACATGTCAAGGTCATACAGCTGATGAGTGGAAGAGTTGGAATTGGAACTCAGGTGATTTGACTTTACAAATCTACACACACTCTAGATAACACTGAAAATGAATGGTAACAAGAAATCTAATAGATTGTTCTGGATCATAGAATCTGAGATGCTTGGGAACCTATGGTGATGAGCCTAGATGTTATTTATGGTTTATTATGAAAGCCCTAAAGTGTTTTACCAAATAATTTAGATATAATCCATTAAAAAGTATCCAAAGCTCTTAAGCAGAGAAATCATAAGCTCTGAGGAAGGTTGTTTTTTAAATCAAAACTACAAATTTAGAATTTAAAAGTAAGAGAGACAGGACAGTTATTTAAGGGACAGGAAAGCTACACTGCAGAAAGGAAGGGTGGGAGTACACCCCAATCAAAGATTGGGTGGGGTACACTACAGTTTCCTCAACTGTTAATTATTGCTAATTCAGGGTCTCTGTAGGGGAAGAAGGGCCTGCAGTGCCCTAGTCTGCCATCTTGCTGACATAGAGCAACTCCCTTTTTAAGTCACAACCAGTTTTAATGTATTTACCTGAACACTTCAATTCAATATTACCTAGGATGAAGTCTATATCTCAAAATACTTTAAAGGCTCCTCTTGCCTTTTGGATATAAATTACTCTTAAGCACAGATGACAGGGCTTTTCGTGATCTAGCCTCCACATAGAATTCCAGGTTAATTTCTTCCCTGAACTTGAACTCTACAATATAGTCAAGACTGAATTTTTAGCCAACATACTCTGAAGAAATCAAGATCGAGGTGCCAACTGATCAGTTTCTGGTGAGGGCACTCTTCTTGGGTTGCAGATAGCCATCTTCTCACTACATCTTCATATGGTGTTTCTTCAGTATGTGCACATGGAGAAAGACAGAAAGATATCTCTCCTTTTTTATAAGACTGCTAATGCCATCATGAGGCCCCCACTCTCGGAACCTAACCTAACTCTAGCTACATCCCAAAGACTGCATCTTCAAATACCATCACATTGGGGGTTAGGGCTTCAATATATGAATTTTAGGTGGGGAGGCACAAACCAATCCATAGCACACCCCAACCTAAATTCTACTTTCCCTTTGCCTAACTAACCTCTTCTCAGTTATTTTTCCAATATATCTTTGCAACTAATTCCTCATATTTCCTGTGTAACTCTAATTCAACTTAACTTAGATCTTTTAATTTTACTGTTTATACCCTTTAATCTGTCTTTTTTTTTTTTTTTTTTTTTTGTGGTACGTGGGCCTCTCACTGCTGTGGCCTCTCCCATTGCAGAGCACGGGCTCCGGACGCACAGGCTCAGCAGCCATGGCTCACGAGCCTAGCCGCTCTGCGGCATGTGAGATCTTCCTGGACCGGGGCATGAACCCATGTCCCCTGCATCGGCAGGCAGACTCACAACCACTGCGCCACCAGGGAAGCCCTAATCTGTCATATTTTATCTATTTTTTCTTCACACTTCCATCAATAACTTCTTCAGATTTCTATGCCAGTTTATTTTCTCAAGTATGCTCCATATGCTGTATAATTTGTCCATTAAATTATCAGTTTGTAATCATAATTTTTTCTATTTTAAAAATTTCTTTTCACATTTTATGTGTGTTTTTAAAGAATTTTGATTCATTGTTTATATATTTTTTAATTGTCAATTAAAATTTGATTGCTATCTCTTATGGTAGCATATTTTCTTATGTGCTCTTAATTTTGGATTTTGAGCTCATATGATGAGTTCCTCTAGAGAAGATTTGCATTTACTCATGCCAAGTGGCCAAGGAGTTAGTTACTATCTCAGGATATCTTTAGTTAATTTTTTTTTTTTTAGTTAATTTTTAACTTAATTTTTAATTTAGTTAATTTTACTTTTTTTTTTTTTTTGCGGTATGTGGGCCTGTCACTGTTGTGGCCTCTCCCGTTGCAGAGCACAGGCTCCGGACGCGCAGGCTCAGTGGCCATGGCTCACGGGCCCAGCCGCTCTGCGGCATGTGGGATCCTCCTGCACCAGGGCATGAACCCGTGTCCCTTGCATCGGCAGGTAGACTCTCAACAACTGTGCCACAAGGGAAGCCCATCTTTAGTTAATTTTACTGGCTTTAGGTTTTCTGAGATGCCTTGGTAATGCAGACTTAAGCCCAAAACCTTGTTGGTAGAGAGACTGAATTACAAACTCTCTAGGGAAATTCTTTTTTTTTTTTTCCTATCCAGTGCTGTGGCTAAAAAATAGTTACTATGTTCATGTTTCTGTGATGGAGTAAATTTTCCCTGATTAACATTTTCCCCTTAAGATGCAAAGCTAAATATGAGAGTCTGATTTGTACCTTTTACCTTGTACAGGCTTAAGACATTGACACCTTTGATAAGTAGCTCTTAAAACTACTCCTGGTTTCCTGCTCTTAGCAGACATCTTCGGAAAGCCCAGAATTTACTCCTGTTTACTACTCAGATTTTATTTCTTCATTTATGTCCCCCAAGAATTCCCTTTGTGTGTGTGTGTGTGTGTGTGTGTGTGTGTGTGTGTGTGTACCTTCCATTTTTAGATATCTATCACATGTAATCAGCTTTCAGCACTGACTGGTATAAAAAATGTTTTTCTAGAATAACTACTTATCTGTTTTGCTAGCAGCAGCAGAACTTTCAAATTCATTAGATCTCAACTTAAAGCTTTCACTCACTAGATCTCTTCATCATAGATTTCGTTAGGTACCTATCTGTGCCAGTTAACCATTTATTGCCTCTCAGCTCCAATTCATTCTTTTTGCCTGCTTTGTGAAAATGGATTTGGGCCCTTTAAATATTTTTTTGGCAGGCACATTTTAACTTTGTACTATAGTACTATACTTTGTACTATTAAGTACTTTGTACTTAGTACTAAGTACTAAGTACTTTGTACTTAGTACTTAAGTACTAAGTACTTTGTACAAAGTACTTTGTACTTTGTACTAAAAAGTACTATAGAGAAATATCAGGAGAAAAGGGTTTGCTCCCTGCTTCCTGTGAGCTCTGCTCAGTCAGTTCCCAAAGTGTGTGGCTTCTCCAGTGCCCAGCTCCTGCTGTGCACTTCCTCTTTGGGCACATTTTGTAGCAGTGTGTCTGATAAAACACCTCCTCATCAACAGTTTTCCCCAACACCCAAGAGGACCTATTTCTGGAAAGTTCTAGAGGGTAGATTTCCAGCAAGTTCTGCTGGTGCAGCACTACAGTGACTTAGCTGTACAGTGAACCATGGAAGGCCCTCTCCAACAAGGTCTGGATCTCAGCCCTTGGGAGAAGGACATGGGCTTTTTCTTGGATGTTCTATCTCAGAGTTAGTGGTAGTGGCTGCTCCTTATATTTGCTATTCTTGTATTCTTTAGAGTTCTCTTTACTTCTTGTTAACCAGTCCCTCTTTACTTCAATCCTCTGTTGTATGTAATTATTCTTCACATTATCTAATACCTTCTCATAAGACATTTTTGCCTCAATTTACTCATAAGTTTGTATTGTAAACTCATTTCAAGGCCTGTCTTCTCCATAGTATGCTAGCCACTTCATAGAAAGTACCTAATATATATGTATATATAATATATATATAGAACAAAAGAAAGACTAAAAATAAAGCACTGCCCAATGTTTACCTACATTATGCACAACTGAAAGTCTTAATTCCCTAAAATACCTAAGAAGTTCATATATATATTCTCCTCTTCAAATGTAAGTGGATGTTTTCCCCATGTTAAAGACAGTTTAATCCAAATTAACCAAATGGCGTAAAAGATAAAAATAATAGTAAAAATGTTGAATACAAAGGTATAGAGACTTAACATATATGTTCTGTCAATGGAGCTAGTCTTACCAATGTATACAAGTGTGGACATTATAAGAACATCCAAGTGGATAAAAAGCCAAAATTTACTATGCTTATACAACATCTTGCTTCCCACTGAAACAAACTTATAATATTGAGATACTTCACAAAAAATCCTCTTTGTAAAGAATGTAGTATAATATCATAGTTGAGGCATACCTAACTTCATCTAAATAGCTTCTCATTCAGCTCTCTGGCAAAGGAAAGTGGCAATAGTAACAGAGGGAGGAAAGAAAATTTAATAAGATCATCTGTAGGAGGATAATATTTAGAAAAGCAATTGCTGTATTTTTCCTTAGTTTCCTATGTCCATTTTCTTCTTTGAAGAAAATCCACCATCATTATCTTAAGAGGAGGATAATAGGACAGAACACAAAGAAAAATGCAATATATTTTTAAAAACTTTTTTTCAGGCATAAAATAACAGACTTGGAAGAATGTGTGATTATTCAGCATCAGTATTACTCATTAATACTAATTTCAACCTGCAAAACTAGATGGAAGTTTCCTGTACTGGCAAAGGGGGAAAGAGTTATACAGTCTGTCCTCTGTATTTGTGAATGAGAAACCCATGGATACAGACGGCAGACTGTACTACATCATTCTGTAAGAGATTGAGCATCTTCAGATTTTGGTATCCATAGGAGCGAGCAGGAACCAATCCCCTGCAGAAACTGAAGAGGGACAACTGTACAGGGAAAGATGAAGCTTAGAGGCTAGTGGGTCTCTGATAAGAGTCTATGCCATGTTCTTCTCCTACCAAATTTGAATAGCTAAGAATGCCAGAAAACTCAAAACCCAAGTTGAGATAATCAGAAGAGATATGACAGAATTTTTTAATACAAAATGAGCGAATTAGAGTAAATTTTAAGTTCAAATCAAGAGCACAATCTTCAAAAATTCTTTAAAATTTGCTTGTTTAATTAAAGTATGGTCAGTTGCATGTTCAGTGGACAACACGGCTCAAGGAAATAAGATTAAGGGCATGAATCCGCTATTGAAACCTGAAATGCTCAAGTACCCTGTAAATAAGTCTCGAGAAAGAGGCATATATCAAAAAGAAGGGTGGGTGTCACTACTGGCATACAGAATTTACTGGGATCAAAAATATATAAAACCAACTAGTTTTTTTTGTTTGTTTTTTTCTTTCTCTGTGATCTTCATTTAAGGTTTGCCTCTATTTTTTGTTTTATTAATCCAGTCTTAAATCTTTTAAATTGAGATGTAATTGATTTACAACATTATATTAGTTTCAGGTATATAACTTAATGATTTGATATTTGTATAATGATCACCACAGTAAGTCTAATCAACATCTATTGCCACACATGGTTATAAATATTTTTAGAACTTTTAAGATCTACTCTCTAAGCAACTTTCAAATATACAATACAGTATTATTAACTATAGTCACCATGCTGTACATTACATCTCCATGACTTATTTTTTTTAATTAATTTTTATTGAAGTATGGTTGCTTTACCATGTTCTGTTAGCCTCCACTGCACAACAAAATGTATCAGTCATACACATACAGATATCCCCTCCCTTTTGGACTCCCCTCCCATTTAGGTTACCACTGTGCACTAGGTGAGTTCCTGGTGCTATACAGCATGTTCCCATCGCTTGTCCATTTTATACATAGTATCAATAATGTATATGTGTCAATGCCAGTCTCCCAATTCCTCTCACCCCACGCTTTTCCCCCTTGGTATCCATACTGAATTTAAGACCAGACACTATAAAACTCTTAGAGGAAAACAGAGGCAGAACACTCTTTGACATACACCACAGCAACATCTTTTTTGACCCACCTCCTAGAGTAATGAAAATTAAAAGAAAACTAAACAAATGGGACCTAATTAAACTTCAAACCTATTGCACAGCAAAGGAGACCATAAACAAGATGAAAAGACAACCCTCAGAATGGGAGAAAATATTTGCAAATGAAGCAACTGACAAAGGATTCATCTCCAAAATACACAAGCAGCTCATGCAGCTCAATATCAAAAAAACAAACAACCAATCCAAAAATGGGCAGAAGACCTAAATAGACATTTCACCAAAGAAGACATACGGATTGCCAACAAACACTTGAAAAGATGCTCAACATCATCAATCATTAGAGAAATGCAAATCAAAACTACAATGAGGTATCACCTCACACCCGTCAGAATGGCCATCATCAAAAAATCTACAAACAATAAATGCTGGAGAGGGTGTGGAGAAAAGGGAACCCTCATATATTTTTCGGTGGGAATGTAAATTGATACAGCCACTATGGAAAACAGTATGGAGGTTCCTTAAAAAACTAAAAATAGAACTATCATATGACCCAGCAATCCCACTACTGGGCATATACCCAGAGAAAACCATAATTCAAAAAAACACATGCACCCCAATGCTCATAGCAGCACTATTTTCAATAGCCAGGACATGGAAGCAGCCTAAATGTCCATTGACAGAGAAATTGATAAAGAAGATGTGGTACATATATACAGTGGAAGATTAGCCATAAAAAGGAAAGAAATTGGGTCATTTGTAGAGATGTGGATGGACCTAGAGAGTGTCATACAGAGTGAAGTAAGTCAGAAAGAGAAAAGCAAATATCGTATAATAACGCATATATGTGGAATCTAGAAAAATGGTACAGACGATCTTAGTTGCAAAGCAGAAATAGAGACACAGGTGAAGCCAACTAGTTTTTTGAGAAACTTGTACTACTCAAAGAGCTCAGTGGGGATTAGACAGGATTGTGATTGTTCAAGACAAAATTAGTAAGTTTTACCCAGACTCCCATATCTATAGGCAGGCAGCAGCCCTCTCCATATGAGTCCATTCCAACAAGGATAATATAAAGAAAAGGTCAGGCAGGAGGTGGAGCCAGGAGAAAAGAGATGGATCGACTGAAAAACAATTATGGGGGAACATTACTGAAGCTTCATTAAGGAACATTAGCAACAAGGTTTTAGAATAATTATGGACCGACGACTACTGTATGCCTCCTATTTTACTCTTTTTTAATGGAAGCGTTTATAGCAATTACCTTGTCCTCACCCTGCTACTATTTTGGGGGGTTTTTTTGAGATGAATCGCAAAAAACCTGGCATCCTACTTCATAAAACCCAGATCAAGAGGAGCCAGATGTAGAAATTGCCATCTGACCATATCGACCCAGATGTAGAAATTATTACAAAATCCTAGACTTTGAGTCTTTTGCAAATTTTCCCAGTGGAGGAGTAAATGTACTCTGTGCTTTAAAGGGAGGAAAATGACACTTTGTAACCAAAGGTTAGTCTACGACAAATTGTACTTTTATTTCCAATTATTTGCTGCCTAACTGTAATAGGATTATACATCTCTCCCCAATGTCATGTTACTTGTACCAGCTGTCTGTAAGAGAAATATTACTATTTTTCCCTGTCCCACTGTCATAAGGTTCAGTCATGTGACTTGCTTTGACCAGTGAAACAGAAGAGGTGACAGAAGGTATTCTGAACCAAAGCTTTTAGATCCATCTTGTGATCCTTCTAGTTAACGTGCATTTCACTCTATGTCCCCCAAAATAGCATGTCCAGATTTAGCTGGATCCTAGAATACAAAAAGCCGGCTAATTAAATATAATTGGCATCACTTTTAATCCACAGTATGAAAAAAATAGTAGAGAGTTTATAATCTTCAACACTAGCAAATGGGAAATCTAACAATTTTAATCCTAAGGATACATAGTGCCTTTTATCTCTGATATCTATCTTAATCCATGAATCTTTATTGAACTTTAACTATTTTCAGATTAGAAGCTTCTGTGGGGGACCATCCATGTTTAATAGTATTTCTTATATTTTCCTGAATGTTCATGACAGTGTATCCAGATCAATAAATGTCTGCTAAGACTTCTCTGAGGTGCTTGAGAGTTTAGGACAAAGCTAAGACATCGAGTACACAATCTTAGAGCTAATGATCTCCTATTTAACACTCAGAGGAAGAGTAAAGTATCAGAATGGGACTAATTTTCTAAAAGGATTGAGGAAAAGTAATCAAGCGTAATATTCTAGGAGGCAACAATACCATTTTTAAAGTAAATTGCAAATTGTTAAGATGAGTTCTAAGTAAGAAAAGTCAATAGACATTGGTAACATGCTGAGATACTATATAAATGTCATTGAGTCAGTGAGAATTGTGTGAATAAAGCCTGCTGATTTAGGTCAACTTGGAGAAATTACTGAAAAAAACAATAAAGATGATAATCTTTAAAATCTTTTTTCTTCTACTGCATGAGAACTGATCATCTTAGTTGCCCAATTATGGGCAAAAAAGGAGCTCAAAGATTAGCACTTGAATATTCATCACACCTTTATGAAACTGGTAACAGGAAATATGTATTTTTAATCATCACAGAAACTGACTTATTTGCATGACAATTACCCAAAAGTTAATAATTTAAGAATTGGCCATTCCCAAAACGTGAAAGTATTTATGAGCCCTGTCTGGCCAGGTGTGTTGTGCCTTTCTAATTTTTTTAATAAGTCACAGGATAGCACTACGCTTAGAACAGAGGGGTGTACATATAGTACATATATACATACAGCAAATGCTGAATGATTGAATTGATGAACTTAAGACTAAAGCTCAATTATCTTGCCTCTAATCACGCTCCTGTAAGTAACATACACATACTATGCCCAAGGAAGCTCCTCCTTCATTCTCTCTTTAATTAAGTTATTGAAGCATTGAGCTTTAGAGTAGTGAGTGAATTTTGAGATATTGGTCTATTTATTTTGCTTCAATGAAAAAGTTTTTATGGGGGTTCAAATAATATAATTATGGCTACTCTCCAAATTCAGACAGTAGAAAAGTGGGAGGAGTATAATTTAACTCTTGGGAAGTATCTGTTAAAAATTACTGTACCAGGAGCATAATAATACCAATGAGCAATGGTAGCTTGAATAATTCAGTACCATGACACTCTTTTTAAGGCAGCACAAAAGTGGGTTCTAATATCTATTGTTTATTTCCAGGCTAACACATGTATTGTCTCCAAAGAAGGGAAAAATACCTGTGGAAGTTGGAAATTTTTCACGGAAAAAATAAACAAGATATCTTGCTATTTCTTCCATAAAGTCCATAAAGGTCCAGACGTTGAAATGCTTTTACAAAGCAGGTCATAGGCAGAAGCAGAGTGAATGTTATAGTAGGCAACTGAGGCATCAGGTGTTGCAGGGCAGAACTAGAAAACATTTCTATGAAGCTCTGATGTACCATACCATGCCTGCTAGCCTTTAATCAAGGAACCAACTTGTCTGCCTGTGCCAGTATTCCCCTTTTAATGGATATATTACACATTACCGGTCCAATCTATTCCAAGTTAGAAATAGCTTTGCTAAAGAGAGATACTGTAGAACAATGGAAAAGCCCAGCATTGTGAGTAAAGATTAGAGCGTAGCAAGAAGGAACAGGAACTAAAATTTGTTCTATAACTGACCACATGACAAGTGCTATGACTAATATTATCTAATTCAACTTAATTCCCCCAATAACCTAGAGACAAATGTAGTTGTAGTTCACTTTGAAAAATAGGAAATAGGTTCAGAAAGATGATGGAAGCTACCAGATGTCACACAGCTGTTCTGTTGCTGTGCCACGATATAAATGCACGCCTGTCTTATGCCAGGTTCCAAACTCCCTTCCTGCTTCTGCGGCTAATGACCTCCATGAACATTTGCGAGTTACATTCCCAAGGTCTATGCTTGGGTTTTCTCTTCCTGTCATATTTAGATAATACCATTTATTGTTATAATGGTATTATTTACCTAATGGCCATTGATCTAGGTGCTTTTGAGAAGTGTTTTGATAATAGGGAGGTAAAGTATTTTCAACATAGAGAAGCACTGCGCAATGTAAGTTACTTACAGCTTTCAGTGAATTTGCTCACAGTGGAGGGAGAGCCATTGTGCTAACACTGGGCTTCTCTCTGCTTCCTCATCTCTTAGCTGGCACATCGAAAAACACAATCTGACTTTGCCCTTATTCGCAATAGAGCTAATTCTTTGTCTCTCAATTGTTTCAGAAATCGAGAAGGAGCAGTTTATCTTTTTCTTCCTTTTTTGAAATTCATTATTGACATTCCTTGTTTTCTACTTTCAACTACCAGTTCATGGACATAAGCCCTTTGAAAATGTCCAATTTTGGATGTGGTATGATTTTGTAACCTTCTCGATATCTTTTAAAGTAGTTTTATTTAGTCACGTAAATCTTGGGTCTTACAAACAAGTTAGGCCCTTGCATTAGAAAAACAGGAAACAAATGTTTGGGGACATATTTTAAGTAACTGCACAATTATATCGTTTTTTTTCAGGCACTAAACTTTAATATGTGATAGCAACAAAATATACTTGCAATCTTTGGAAACAGATGGAAGATTAAGTATATGGTTATTAAAATATCCACTTATTGTTCTCTAGTACAATATGTTTTCCTAAGTTTGGGCTTATTATGGTGATTAATGTGATAGTTAAGTACACTAAATGGCCAGGAAAATGTAGAACTTTAGTAGGCAACATCTTGCATATGTGAAATCTCAAGGAACGCTTTCCATGTAAAAATACACCCTGGCTCATAAATACATTTTGAAGTTCTTACTAATCTCAGAATAAAATAACAAGTATCATTGCTTTACTATGTACTCGATGATACCAAGATAGGGTATCTACTTATCGGAGAATTATTTTTCCTTTGGATCCTTCAAAAATATTTTCTATTTTTCTGTTAAGTGGAAATAAAGGAAATGTCGTAATTACTGTCGCATTCTTAGAGCTCTGTCAGGTACTTAGAGGTTCAGGTTGATATGACTGGGATATCTGCACTCATTTTGGTATGCTACATTGTGATTTGTAAGAAATATCTATTTGGTTTTTGTCCTTGATTTCTGGCACAGAGTTCCTAAAACTCTTGGAATTTCCTAAGTGTTGAGAGCAATAAAGATAGCTTTTGTTATGTTAATGAGGAGACTTTCAGAAAGCACATGAGAATGGGGGCTGGCTGCCAGAGATGAACAAGTGATTAGAGGATTGGAACTTTCAGTCCCACCCCACTGACCTCCAGGTAAGCAAGAGGGGCTAGCTAGAGGTCAGATGGATCGCCAATGGCAAATGATGTAATTAATCATTCCTATGTAATGAAGTCTCCATAAAAACCCCAAAAGGACTTTGTTCAGAGAGCTTCTGGACTGGTAAACATGTAGAGATGTGGGGAGAGTGGCACGCTGAAAGAAAGAATGAATGGAAGCTCTGTGCCCCTTCCCACATGCCTGGCCCTGTACATTTCTTCCATCAGGCTGGTCCTGAATTATATCCTTTTGTAATAAACCAGTGATCTAGTAAGTATAATGTTTCTCTGAGTTCTGTGAGCTGCTCTGGCAAATTAATCAAATTGGAAGAGAGGGTCCTGGAAGCCTCTGATCTATAGCTGGGGATCAGAAGCATAGGTGATAACTTGGGCTTGTGACTTGGAGGAAGGGGGAGGGCAGTCTTGAAGGTCTGGGCCCTTAACCTGTGCCATCTGATGCTATCTCTGGGTAGACAGTGGCAGAATTAAGATGAATTGTAGGCCAGAACTTTGCTGGTTGGTGGTGGGGGAAACCTACCCCAGATTGGAATTGGTACCAGAAACCCTTTTAGGTACATATCCTGAAGTGGGTAGCATGCATGCATATAATAAGTACCTAGTCTCAGAAAAATTAGTCACAATCCCTTTCAAGATTCTCTTGATATTATAATCTCTGATGATGAATGGGTTTGAAGGTCCAGGTTAGGTGGTACCTAAATAGCATTCATAGAATCATAGAATTTTAGATTTTTAGGGAATTATAAAGATCATCTAGTCTGTTAATGTGTTATAGTTTAATGTTTTCCATATCCCTTTGGGATTTCCCTCTTATCAATGAAGCATCTTTACCATTACATACAAAATATTTTTTGATAAATTATTTCATTTAAACATGAATTAATAAACATATATACATAATTAAAATAATCTCATATCAAAGTTATAATAAAATGTTAATTCATTTTAAGATAAATTAACATTAAATTATATATGGATATGGATATAAAATTAAAAATATTTTATATACATATGTGTATATAAATGTATATATACCTACATACATATAAACACAAACTCTCTAAGTCATCTTTTACTTTTTTTTTTTTTTTTTTGTGCGGTACGCGAGCCTCTCACTGTTGTGGCCTCTCCCGTTGCGGAGCACAGGCTCCGGATGCGCAGGCTCAGCGGCCGTGGCTCACGGGCCCAGCCGCTCCGCGGCACGTGGGATCTTCCCAGACCGGGGCACGAACCCGTGTCCCCTGCAATGGCAGGTGGACTCTCAACCACTGCGCCACCAGGGAAGCCCTAAGTCATCTTTTTTATAGCAGTAGGATATGCATACTACGAACAGTGATCTTCTTGAAAACCACTCATTGTATTTACATCCTGTCCTCCATAGTAGGACATCTCTGAGAACAAATGTGAGCAGATATCTGTATCCCTGTAATATTTATTAATTGATCATAGTTCTATAATTCTGTGATCAATAAATAAACTGAGGTTCAGAGGAGGTTATATATTTCTTCCAGGTAATGTATTTTAAAATATATTTAAATAGAGTCTTAGAAGTTACCAGATTGTTTAAAACAAGTACATTCCTTTGTGGGTAAGCCATGAAAAGATATACTCAAGAGAAGTAAACATATAAGAGTTGTTTCCAGCCATGTGGTCAAAGATAACTGAGTGGTGACAGAATTGGTAACACATTGTCACAGTTTTGGGTGTGAGTGGCTAACTAGTTTGATACCATACTCAGTGAGAAAGCCTTCTTGATAAATTTTACAGCATTGTAAAAAGTATTTTTTTTTTGCAAAATGCTACTCATATGATACTAGTCTCATAAACAAGGAAAGCATTTTACTTCTCAGATCTTTTTTTTTTCCCTCCCTATTTCAAAATATGTTTTTTTATTTTTAAAGAAATGGCACATAGAACAATGATTCCAGGCCAATTCTGTTCATTTCAGATGGATAGATTTTCAGCACATTCACTTCACACTGTAACATTTTTTTCTTCTTAAGCTCACCATGAAGATAGCTACTGAAGAGCTAGTGAATGAGCTTGAAACAAGATGAGTGTCTAGGATGAGAGAATCTACAGACCCTTACCTTTATACCTACAATCTTGACAGCCCTCTCTTGCAACACTTCCCTGCATGTTCACTATCTTTCAAAATCCTTCATCCTCTAAGCCCATCAAATGTATGATGGGCTTACCCATTAAGTTTATTTTAGAAAATAAAATTCATAAAAAGATCAATTTTCTTAGAATCTTCACTTATAAAGAATCAGCATAAAACAGCCTCTAAATTACCTAATGTTGGTGACAGATGCTTAGTAAAGGTTTCATATGTCTCCACTTATCCTAGTTTATCATAAGTCTCTCATTCTGATCCCATAGTTGTATTCTTATTTAAATACACACACACACAACAATATAGCATAATGGCAATGAATGCATGCCCAGTGTATATGAACCACACAATTGTCATGGTTGCTTGGCAACCACTGACAGGTACTATATACTGGAGAGCAAGGGGATACAAAGCAATGAATGAAAGCCTTATCATCTGCACTGATTTCAGGTGAAGGGAAACTGTCTTCAATGCAAAAATGCCTCTTTTGGGTTATGAAATACAAACAGAAGAAAAAAGTTTGTCTATTTTTAAAAATTAAGCTAAATCATCAGTTGTATTGTGATAGGACAGTAAGTCATTTCATGAAAAAAATAGCTGATTATTGGTCAAAAGAAGAGATGGATGTACCTAACAAATTAGTTCTTGAGTGTACTCATTGTGGTAAGGTGAACTACTGATGTTGCTTTGAACACATATGTATTTTCCCTCTTATTCCCAGATTGAAGGAAATCTTACTAGACTTGAATTTTTAGCATGTATTAAAAAATATATATATAGGTCCAAAGTAAAAACTTTTGCTACTTTAAAACACTGTAGGACGTCCCTGGTGGCACAGTGGTTGGGAGTCCACCTGCCAATGCAGGGGACGCAGGTTCGAGCCCTGGTCTGGGAAGATCCCACATGCCGCGGAGCAACTAAGCCCGTGCGCCACAACTACTCAGCCTGTGATCAAGAGCCTGCAAGCCACAACTCCTGAAGCTCCGGCACCTAGAGCCCGTGCTCTGCAACAAGAGAAGCTACCGTAATGAGAAGCCCATGCACCTACAACGAAGAGCAGCCCCCGCTCACTGCAACTAGAGAAAGCCCACGTGCAGGAACAAAGACCCAACTCAGCCATAAATAAATAAATAAATAAATAAATAAAAACCACTGTATTTTTCTCTCCACAACGTCTATGATATAGTTGCATAATATCTTAAACATAGATTCTAAAGGAAATGAGCAGATTCAGTCATTACTCTTATTAAACCTTTTTAGTTTTGACTTCCCTGGGCCACAAAATTTCATGTCTTACTGAAATGGCTGTTTTTCATATTATGCATTAATGTCTCTGCTTATACTTTTGCACCTTTTAGTTTCGGAATACTTGTTTCCTTCCAAATAGTCACCTTTTGTTCTCCAGGTAAGATAGTCAAATATATCTGCACTCAGACGTCTATAGAAAAATAATTGTGTTTCTTTTAAACATGCTACTATCAAATATTGCCAGAGATATAAAACATGATATCTGAGTAAATTTCATACCTAACACCTTCAAAATGTACTTATATATCAAAGCTAAAATGCTTATAAATTTGAAATTTTTAGTCCCATTGCTGATACTTTAAATTACATCATTTTAATTCCTTCAGTTGCAGGAAATACCACGAGTTACATTTTTAAAAATGATTAGGAAAAGCAGATGAAAGAGCAAACTCTACACTTGCTACCATGAGTCTAGGAGGAGAGATTAAACTGGTGGGAGACACACAATTTTTCTTAATCTCCAACTCCTGTTGGCTCTCCCATGATAAGTAAATTAGAGAAAACAGATGATTCTAAAAGATGTTTTCATTTAACAAATATTAATTGAGTGTTTCCTACAACCCACTACTAGCCTCCTTTTCTAAATAAGAAAGCAGGGCCATAGATAGGTTAAATAACTTGACCAGTTAGAAAATGTTAGCCAGTGATAGAGCACAGACAAAATCAAGACTCTCAGTCTGAAACCTAAACACTTAATCCCTGAATTTCATTGCTTCTTGGGATCCTTTAACTCATCTGAGTTTTCAACTGAAGGGGTCACTATCCCTCTCTGTAATACCAGTTACTTGACCATAATATACCATAGGAAACTGAAATTACCAATTCCTACATTCATGGGAATTCATCTGCATTTATGACCCACATTTGTGAGTTCACCTGCAGTGTATGGAACTGAATTTACCTCTCCAAACTTTCCACTTTTACTGCCGTTTGGTTTCATTACTATGTTCAACAGGAAAGACTTGCCTTTACCTTTCCCCATTGGACAACTTAACCTAGAAGAGTTTGATCCCATAGTCACCCAATCACCAGTCAGATTTTCTTCAGCATCTCACAATGAAAGCCATTTAAGCAGGTATAAATTTTAGAAACTTTAGTCCTTTTAGAAATGTTGAACTTCTCAGTAGTCCACTTGTTTTCATACCTTTATAGAATATACCAAATCATTAAAAATGATTATGGATGAATAGCAGGGATTGCTTTAAGAAATCGAGTTTATAGTAGCCCCCCTTATCTTAAGGGGATACATTCCAAGACCCCCAGTGGATGCTTGAAACCCTATATACACTATGTTTTTTCCTATACATACATACTTATGGTAAAGTTTAATTTATAAATTAGGCACAGTAAGAGATTAACAACAATAATAACATAGAACAATTAAAACTACATACTGTAATAAGAGTTATGTGAACGTAGTCTTTCACTCTCTTAAGATACTTCATTGTACAAATTTAATGCCTTTTCCATCTAAACTAAGCACATAATCACACACAGTGGCCATAACTTTTGCGGTTTGAGGTGCAAAAACAAACCTGGCAAAAAGTTCTTTTTCCTTCTTCACAACGTCTTTGACAGAAGATTTATTATCGTACGTCTTAGCAACCTTAGCATATGATCTTTCTCTTTCCTTATTAAATCAGTATCTTTCACCTTTGCACTTTAAAGGAAGCACTTTACGGCTTCCCTCTGGCAAACCGAATTGCCAGCATCACTACTCTTGTGCTTTGGCACCATTATTAAGGAAAATAAGGCCTACTTGAACACAAGCCCTGTGATACCGTGATGGTGCATCTGATAACCCAGAGACTACTAAGTGACTAATGGGCAGGATGAATCGGACAAAGGGATGGTTCTTGTGTCCGACAGCGCAAGATTGCATCACTGCTACTCAAGATGATCTGCAATTTAAAACTTATGAATTGTTTCTTTCTGGAATTTTCCATTTAATATTTTTGGACCATGGCTGGCCATGATAACTGAAACTTACGAAAGCAAAACCATGGATAAGTGGAGACTATTGTGCATGCTATCAGTTTGTTGTACCTGATGTAGGTTGTTGAACGTTGATTAAGGGGAATTGAAATTTCCAGTCCAAAGTTTTCCCATTACAAATTTATGTTATCTAACTTAAAGAGAGTAAGCTGTTCCCAGAACAGTGTGAATTATTTTATTTTTGAATTTTACAACACCTGTGCTTTAATAGAGGGAAAAAAATAAATAGTTCCATTTAATATTAGGTACTTTACCTTTTGGCTTCTAACCATAAACAGAAATTAATAGAGGTGATTCGTTTTTTCATATATATATCAGCAATGATTGGTGTTTCTTGATATACAAAATTAAAATCAAGAGGAATTCATTTGAGTTTAGGTCATAGGCAATGATATGTAATAATATCCTCAAGTAAATAAACATTAAGGTATTCATATTTTCAACTGCAAAAACTCAATCTAGATCTTGTCATAAAATTTGAAACGCATTTGATGGCATAATCAGAAAAAAATGTTAGAGTGTCTTGATCTATCTATAAATGTGTCTTAAGAGAATAAATATAGCAATGATATAAGACTTGGGATAACTTTTTCCATTGATTCTCAAATAAGTAAAGTAAGAGCTATGTACAATTAAAAGTAAAATATTGAGAGTGGGCAGAAAATCATCCATAATTTAAAGAAAAAAAATGAAATTCTATTTATTACAATAAAAAACAGATAAATATTACTTATATATTACTGCTCCCTTACTTGAGTGGTACTTGAGTAGTTCCCTTCAAACACTGAGTTATAAGACTATAACAGTGAGTAAGGACTGATGTTCTCACAGAAGTTTCTGTCTGTAATAGGAACGTATTTCATAAATCAGAGTCTTCTGGATAATGTTCAGTGTGGATGTTAGCAGTTATTTATACTTCACATACTAGAATTCCTCTGGAGAGTCAATCTATATGAAGGCCAGAGGCCAATGATGCCTATTAGCCTAAGAAATAGTTTGAATTTTTGGTCATCCATAGGCTGACCTTGGTTGTCATTTCCTTTTCTGAAGGACTGAATCTCTACCTGAATGGCATCTTGATGACTGGGAACTCACTATCTATATAGAGACCACCCACATGAGCAGTATTTGCTGGCTGAGATCTGTGATTCCCATGATTAATTTCTTGCACTAGATCCACAGTTACAATAGTCAGTTCACATGTAGAAACATGCTGCTTCTACATCTTAGACTGTGACTTCTGCCATGATGCAGAAACTTCTAGACTGTTTAAGCACCTGACTTCTCCCACTTAGTAGAACTGCTCCGTGGGGCAGATCCACTCTGCGTGTATTTTTTCCTTGTTAAGAATCTCTTCCTTCCCTTATTTCTTATATTTTCATGCATCAAACAAAATTTATAACTGGGCTGCAAGTTCTGAGTTATGGAATGTCTTTATACATCTCTACTAATGTCAATGTATTAAAATTGTCATTAAGTTATATTTGTTATTAAGTGTGCTAGGCACTTTTCATACACACACACACAAACACACACACACACACATCTAAACCTTACAACTATTTGAGGTTAGTGCAAATATTCCTTTTTATCAAATGGGGACACCAAGGCACAGAGAGTTTATGGACATTCCATAAGCTCTCATAGCGAGAAATTGACAGGATTTAAATCTAGGTGTTTTGACTTCTGAGCCTAAGCTCATAAGCACTACATTTCAATTGCCTTTCAAAGTTTCTTTTTAACAGGGTTACTAATCTAGTAATTCAGAGAATGTGGTAGTGTAGTTGACTTAGAATTCAATATAGCATTTGATGAGATATGTCATGGAAATATTTTTCATCTCTTTTTGAGATGGAGAAGTATGTGCTGAATATTTAATCAGGTAGATTTGTACCTGGTCTCAGGATTAAAGGATCTACGCTAACCTGGAAGGAAATGTGTTGTTAGGCCATAAAACTCATTTCAATCAAAAGTTAAGCATATTTACTAATGACTGTGTTTACATATGCAAAACACAATGATCAGACTTACAGATGAGGTGGAGAGGGTAAATGCTTTGAATTCCTGAACCAAAAATATGTTGATAGACTGCAGGAAAGGACTGAATATTAAAAGATAACATTAAACCAGGGGAAAAAAAAAATCCTAAGATTTTGTACTTTCCTTAGCTCCTCAAGAAAAGTATAGAAGTCCATATATTGGAGATGTGGACAAGCAACAGCATCCACGGGAATGCTTTAGAGACATTAGATCAACAAACCAAGGCTTCCCTGGTGGTGCAGTGGTTGAGAGTCCACCTGTCGATGCAGGGGACACGGGTTCGTGCCCCGGTCCGGGAAGATCCCACATGCCACGGAGCGGCTGCGCCCGTGAGCCGTGGCCGCTGAGCCTGCGCGTCTGGAGCCTGTGCTCCGCAACAGGGAGAGGCCACAACAGTGAGAGGCCCGCATACCACAAAACAAAAACAAAAACAAATCAGGCCCATGTAATCACCAGTTTACTGCGACCATCAATAAAGATAATCTGAGCATAGGTATCGTGGAGAAAATAGGGCAGTTCCTACGATGAAGGAAAGGCTAGTGCCACACTATTCAGTTCTGGTCATACCACAGTTTTTAATGTTTATCAATAACTGCACTCAAAAGATAGTGTGAATAGCAAGGACGTATTGTTGGGGATATGCAAACAGTTTGGTGAAGGATGCCATACGACATGAGAATGCTTGAAGAAGGTACAGATGCTTAGCTTGAAAAATAAATGGAAACATGTTTAAACTTAGTATTTAAAAGACATTTTTGAAAAGAATAATTAGACAATTGTTTAATCCTCCCAAGAGTAAACTTGAGGGGAAAAGGTGGAAGCCATAATAAGAAAAGTTTTTGAACATAAAGAAGTGCCTTGAAATATCCAGAGCTACCAAGTTAGGAAACAGTGAATACCCAAGCATAAGATTGAGAGCTACCTTGCTCTATAGTTGTAGAAGGATTTCAGAGATAAACTGGGATGTTGGATTATATGCTAGTGAAGATTCCCTCCAAACTACAGAAAGTCAGAGCTCTTTCCCTTGCCACCCTTTTGTTTGTCTGTTCCTGAAAACTGAGGTCAGATAGGGAAGTGTTAGAGAAAAAGGTAACTGCTTGCTATTAAGTCTACAGCAGCTCGACACCATGGAAATCATAGACCTGCTAAGCAGACCTGGTCTCCTTGAGGAACAGCAGCCTTTGCCTGCATGGAACTTTTATATTCTAGTCCATCTTCTGTTCTCTGCTTCCCATACACTTAAGTCTCACTTCAAATTTTAAAGATATTTTCCAAAAAAAAAAAAAGGTAGCTTTTTAACTTCTATGACAACAACAAGGACTCCATTATTCCTCTCCTTGACAAATATTGTTCTGATGCTACAAAAATGTTTAAAGTAGTATAGTGGGGATTGATCACCTTAGTGGTTCATGTTGAGTCTTTTAATATGACTCCAAAGAGAATATTTTTAATGCAGGATCTACCCAGTTGCTGGAGCAGAGTGCTACATGCTTACACTAGTACCTCAGAGTAGATTTGCACTGGCTTCCACTGTCTTGGTCCTGTCTTTCAACAGAATCTTATCTTCATTCTCTGAAAACTGGTTGAAAGGTAGAGATAAACAAAAAGGAAGGGCATTATCATCACTTAAGTGCCTACATAAGTGCTGAACTATGAGTTCCTCTTTCACATTTACTATTGCATTTGGTCCTCATACCAAAGTATGAGAGTAGGTGTGGCTATCTTGATTTCACAGATAAGGAAACTGAAGTTCAGCTATGGGGAGGGACTGACTCCAAGGCAGAGTACTGGCTGGCGTTAGAGCTGGAGTCCATAATTACACCCTTTGATCTTCTCCCCACTGAGGAGAGGGTGGAAATACAAACAGAGAATGAGTGAGCTTTCAAAAATCTAGTCCTTAATTGCTGCAAATCTACTCCCTGTAAAGATCTGCCATTGATAGGCCCACGAATACAAACAACCCCCAAATAATTAGCATCAGACCACAGGGACTCTTGGAAAGCAGAACCATCGGAGGAAAAAGTAAGTCTCCAGGCTTCTTTCTGTTCCCCATGACCACTAAAACCTTAGAATAGAATCGTATCTATTTTTGACACATTCTATTTTTTGTAGACACTGGGCTGAAAAGAAATCAGATTCTGACTACATTTAATGCTTAACTCATATGTGAGCCTGAAAAAAATAAAAGAAAAAGCATATTGTTTTAATGATGGTACGTCTGCATGAAAACGATAAAGAATTTTGAAATGGGAAAAAATTTTCCCACTTTGTTGCTCAAGTTACTGTTTTATTTCTTTGGAATAGGTAATTAGAAATACCTACTTAAAGGAAAGCAATAATACGTCCAATGTTGCATAAAATCCCTTCGGACTTGATTTTCTTTCTGAAGAACCATATATTTCTTTGCTACCCTAAGTTCCTTCTGAATAAGTTATAGCTTTACAGACACAAGAACAACACCAGACAATTGCTATATTCTGTAAAAGTATAGCTTCATAGTCTATATATGTGTGAAAACATTGCCTATAGCTCTTTTGCAGATACTGATCAGTCCAGCTATCTTATGTGATTTCATGTCTGCTCCAAAAGTACTTTTTGTGCAAATATCCAGGAGATAAAGACACCAGGAAACTCCCAAAACGTAACTACTGCTAAAATCCATACTTCCTTTCCATTTTGTGAAACAGAATATGATACACTTCCTTAGTTTTAAAGGTATTTATAGAATTTTATGTTATAATAGATTTTAAAACAACCCTTTCACATAAAAAGGGCTTAGTGAATATTTCTTGAACAAATGAGTGAATTCATAATAGTAATTCACTTTGGACCTTGAATTCATATTAATATTTCAACTACCAAACTACTGTTTTCTAAGCTCATCGTTACATCATTATCAATACTAACCTTTTTAAAATGATACCTCTCTTTAATTTCTCTTTCTGATCTTTCATTTTAGTGTATAGGAATGTAAGAGATTTCTGTGCATTAATTTTGTATCATGCTATTTTACCATATTCATTGATTAGCTCTAATAGTTTTCTGGTGGCATCTTTAGGATTTTCTATGTATAGTATCACGTCATCTGCAAACAGTGATGGTTGTACTTCTTCTCTTCCATTTTGTATTCCTTTTATTTCTTTTTCTTCTCTGACTGCCATGGTTAGGACTTCCATACTATGTTGACTAAGCATGGCGAGAGTGGACATCCTTGTCTTGTTCCTGATCTTAGAGGAAATGCTTTCAGTTTTCCACCATTGAGAATGATGTTTGCTGTGGGTTTGTTGTGTATGGTCTTTATTACATTGAGGTTGGTTCCCTCTGTGCCCACTTTCTGGAGAGTTTTTATCAGAAATTGGTGTCGAATTTTGTCAAAAGCTTTTTCTGCATCTATTGAGATTATCATACGGTTTTTATCTTTCAATTTGTTAATATGGTGTATCACATTGATTTGTGTATATTGAAGAATCCTTGCATTCCTGGGATAAATCCCACTTGATTATGGTGTATGATCTTTATAATGTGTTGTTGGATTCTGTTTGCTAGTACTTTGTTGAGGATTTTTGCATCTATATTCATCAGTGATATTGGTCTATAATTTTTTGTGTGTGATATTTTTGTCTTGTTTTGTTATCCAGGTGATGGTGGCTTCGTAGAAGGAGCTTGGGAGTGTTCCTTCCTCTGCAAACTTTTGGAAGCATTTGAGAAGGATGAGTGTTAGCTCTTCTCTAAATACTTGATAGAATTTGCCTGTGAAGCCATCTGGTCCTGAACTTTTGTTTGTTGGAAGATTTTTTAATTGTAGTTTCAATTTCACTACATGTGATTGGTCTGTTCATATTTTCTATTTCTTCCTGGTTCATTCTTGGAAATTTGTACCTTTCTAAGAATTTGTCCATTTCTTCCAGGTTGTCCATTTTATTGCCATATAGTTGCTGTAGTAGTCTCTTATGATCCTTTGTATTTCTGTGGTGTCAATTGTAATTTCTCCTTTTTCATTTCTAATTTTATTGATTTGAATCCTCTCCCTTTTTTTTCTTGATGAGTCTGGCTATAGGTTTATCAATTTTGTTTACCTTCTCAAAGAACCAGCTTTTAGTTTCACTGATTTTTTGCTATTGTTTTCTTCGTTTCTATTTCATTTATTTCTGCTCTTATTTTTATGATTTCTTTCCTTCTACTAACTTTGGGTTTTGTTTGTGCTACTTTCTCTAGGTGCTTTAGGTGTAAAGTTAGGCTGTTTATTTGATATTTTCCTTGTTTCTTGAGGTGGGATTGAATTGCTATAAAGACCCAAGGTGTGATCTATCCAGGAGAATGTTCCATGTGCACTTGAGAAGAATGTGTATTCTGCTGCTTTCGGATGGAATGTCCTATAAATATCAAGTAAGTCTATCTGGTCTACTGTGTCATTTAAAGATTGTTTCCTTATTTATTTTTTGTCTCGATGATCTGTCCATTGGTGTAAACGGGTTGTTAAAGACCCTGCTATTACTGTGTTAATGTCAATTTCCCCTTTTACGGCTGTTAGCATTTGCCTTATGTACCAAGGTGCTCCTATGTTGGGTGCATATATATTTACAACTGTTATTTTTCTTGGAGTGAGCTGTTGATCATTATGTAGGGTCCTTCCTTGTATCTTGTGACAATCATTATTTTATTTTATTTTTTTAGAGTTTATTTATTGATTTATTTTTGGCTGCATTGGGTCTGTTGCTGTGCACAGGCTTTCTCTAGTTGTGGCAAGGAGGGGCTACTCTTCAATGTGGTGCACAGGCTCCTCATTGCAGTGGCTTCTCTTGTTGCAGAGCGTGGGCTCTAGGTGCATGGGCTTCAGCAGTTGTGACACACGGGCTCAGCACTTGTGGCTCACGGGCTTAGTTGCTCCATGGCATGTGGGATCATCCCAAACCATGGATCGAATCCATGTCCCCTGCATTGGCAGGTAGATTCTTAACCACTGCACCACCAGGGAAGTCCGACAGTCTTTATTTAAAGTCTACTTTGTCTGATGTGAGTATTGCTACTCCAGCTTTCTTGTGATTTCCATTTGCATGGTATATCTTTTTGCATCCCTTCACTTTCAGCCTGTGTGTATTTCTAGGTCTGAAGTGGGTCTCTTATAGACAGCATACATATGGGTCTTGTTTTTGTATCCATTCAGCCAGACTGTGTCTTTTGGTTGGAACATTTAATCCATTTACATTTAAGGTAATTATTGATATATATGTTCCTATTACCATTTTCTTTATTGTTTTGGGTTTGTTTTTATACGTCTTTTCCTTCTCTTGTGTTTCCTGCCTAGAGAAGTTCATTCAGCATTTGTTGTAAAGCTGGTTTGGTGGTGCTGAACAGCAACAAAAAGTATAAAATACCTAGGAATAAACCTACCTAAGGAGGTTAAAGGCCTGTACTCAGACAACTGTAGGACACTGATGAAAGAAATAAAAAATGACATAGACAGATGGAGAGATATACCATGTTCTTGGATTGGAAGAATCAACATTGTGAAAATGACTATACTACCCAAAGCAAGCTACATATTGAATGAAATCCCTACCAAATTACCAATGGCATTTTTCACAGAACTAGCACTAAAAATTTTTACAGTTTATATGGAAACACAAAAGACCCCGAATAGCCAAAACAATCTTGAGAAAGAAAAACAGAGCTGGAGGAATCAGGCTCCCTGACTTCAAACTATACTAGAAAGCTACAGTAATCAAGACAGTATGGTACTGGCACAAAACCAGAAATGAACAGGATAGAAATCTCAGAGATAAACTCACACACCTATGGTCACCTAATCTATGACAAAGGAGGCAAGAATATAAAATGGAGAAAAGACAGCCTCTTCAATAAGTGGTGCTGGGAAAACTGGACAGGTACATGTAAAAGAATGAAATTAGAACACTCCCTAACACCATACACAAAAACAAACTCAAAATGGATTCAAGACATAAATGTAAGCCCAGATGCTATAAACTCTTAGAGGAAAACATAGGAAGAACACTCTTTGACATAAATCACAGCAAGATCTTTTTTCACCCACCTCCTAGAGTAATGAAAATAAAAATGGGACCTAATGAAACTTAAAAGCTTTGCACAGCAAAGAAAACCATAAATGAGACAAAAAGACAACCCTCAGAATGGGAGGAAATATTTGCAAATGAAGCAACTGACAAAGGATTAATCTCCAAAATAGACAGACAGCTCATGCAGCTCAATATCAAAAAAACCCCACAAAACCCAATCAAAAAATGGGCAGAAGATCTAAATAGACATTTCTCCAAAGAAGACATACAGATCATCAAGACGCACATAAAAAGATGCTCAACATCACTAATTATTAGAGAAATGCAAATCAAAACTACAATGAGGTATCACCTCACACTAGTCAGAATGGCCATCATCAAAAAACCGACAAACAATAAATTCTGGAGAGGGTATGGAGAAAAGGGAACACTCTTACACTGTTGGTGGGAATGTAAATTGATACAGCCACTATGGAGAACAGTATGGAGGTTCCTTAAAAAGCTAAAAATAGGAGTATCATATCACCCAGCAGTCTCACTACTGGACATATATCCTGAGAAAACCATAATTCAAAAAGACACATGCACCCCAATGTTCACTGCAGCACTATTTACAATAGTCAGGACATGCAAGCAACCTAAA
This sequence comes from Phocoena phocoena, assembly GCF_963924675.1. Lineage (NCBI taxonomy): Eukaryota > Metazoa > Chordata > Mammalia > Artiodactyla > Phocoenidae > Phocoena > Phocoena phocoena. The sequence continues at coordinate 41,902,806 of NC_089224.1, read as the reverse complement.
TGTCAATCGACAGATGAATGGATAAAGAAGATGTGGTACATGTATACAATGGAATATTACTCCGCCACAAAAAGGAACGAAATTGGGTCATTTGTGGAGACATGGATGGAGCTAGTCTGTCATACAGAGTGAAGTAAGTCAGAGAGAGGAAAACAAATATTGTATATTAACACATATATGTGGAATCTAGAAAAATTGTACAGATGAACCTATTTGCATTGCAGGAATAGAGATGCAGATGTATAGAATGGACATGTGGACACAGTGAGGAGAGGGGAGTGGGATGAATTGGGAGATTAAGTTTGACATATATATACTACCATGTGTAAAACACATAGCTAGTGGGAACCTGCTGTACAGCACAGGGAGCTCAGCTCGGTGCTCTGTAGTGACCTAGATGGGTAGGATGTGGTAGGTGGGGAGGAAGGTCCAAGAGGGAGGGGATACAGGTATACATATGGCTGATTCACTTCGTTGTACAGCAGAAACTAACACACATTGTAAAGTAACTATACCCCAATGAAAAAATAAATAAAATGAAATGATACCTGTCTAATAATAATGTTTTATTAGACTTCCCTTGAATCAGTACACTTTAGATAAACAAAGTTTCAATGAGTGTCATTATGTGCCCTGCATGGTTCTAGATGTGGGGATACAGGAATTGGGAAGAGGGAGTATCTGCCCTCAAAAGTTTTACAATCTAGTCAGATGGGTAGGAGAAGGGCGCTGATAAGGAAGGCCGTAACAAAGAGGGAGACTATCCACTGGGCGTTCAATGCAGGAAGACCATGGATCCATTTTAAAGATTCAGAAAACTTTTCAAAAGAGTACATTAAAGATAGATCGAGCAGGTAGAGCTTTGACAAAGACTGGTGGAAAGAAGTTTCTACTTTTTTTCTACTCTACTCCCAAGGTGCTTGATCCACTCTGGACTGAGTCTGTGATTCCTTTACAGGATTACAAATAACAGTGATCTGAGTGCCTTTTGTGATCTTTAGAATTTAATAAGTTACTTTATGTACTTCACAGTACTGAGTTCTCATATCCAGCCCACATGCTGGGCAGAGCAGACACTACCATGCCCATTTTTCAGATTATGAAACTGGGCTCTAAGATTTCCAAAGTCACAGAAATAATAGATGATTTAATGGAAAAAAACACCTTTTACCTTGGGAAATCAATGCCATTAATGCTGCTGTACTTCTAGGTCATATCAGCTGTAGTGAGCTGTCACTCAGAGAGCAAGGCAAGCTTTTCATGGGAGTAATGTCATCTATATTGTGTGCCTTAAGCAATACAATTTAACCAAGAATTTCTTAATTACCATCAACCACACTAAAATATTATGTTGTGAATGATAACAGCACATGCATATGATCAGGAATTAGATCATCTGGAAGGTGTATAGAAAGGGGGAACACTGGAATGTCTATTGAGAATTTGCCAGAGAATATAACATGGTATATGTCACAGAGTTATCCTGGAACGAGGCTTCAAGTTCTATAAGTATATCTCAACCAACTGAAAGGACATCACAGGTAGAGTACTGATGCAAAATGTTATTAGACATTTAGGGTAGACAAATATGTATTCAGATAAAGAGCTGTGAAGAAAGTTCTCCGGTAGAAAGCCTGTTCCTAGATGGGACGGGATGGTTTTCCTTGGCTTCTTGGCTGAAATCTATCTGTCCTGAGAAGACTGAAAATTTAAAAGGAATAGAAGGGGCACAGCAGGGGAAGCATTGAGAGGAAACCCAGGCCAGGTATCAGCGTTTAAATGTCAGGATCATTTCCCCCCATGTATGGCTTTAAGCGACTGTTGTAGTGGAGGACTCAGTGCTGACTTTGCTCCAACCTTGGAGAGCAGTTAAGGGAAGGAAAAACTGAAGACTTCTTTTCCCTTTAGCCTGCACAATCAGATTTATCTGAATTGAGCAAAGAATTCAAAAGAATTTATGCAAAATTACTGGAGTTTGAGAGAGCCCTCACCATACTTCTCAAAAGTACATGCATTGCATTTGAAATAACCCAGATGTGTGAATTTCTAATGTCATCGATAATTGCTGTTTTCAGATAGGAGTCTAACCGTTAAATCCAAGTATTCTCAGGAAAAACCTCAGCCCCCACACCCCAAACATGAATTTCCCATTTGTCTTTCCTTATAGAAACTATGTTTTGACTTCTTGAAGCCAGTGTAAGCCTTTGTTTCTTTTCTGTCTGGAAAATAACAGACAGTGTGACCCTGGCTATCATCTTTTTTCTCAACTGCTGATCTGATTCCACCTAATAAGTAGCAACTAATGGTGACTATCGCAATTCAAATTAAAACGAGGAGAGTAGAATGACGTGCAGACAAAGCTCAGATGTGGGTTTGTTGATATTTGTAGCAGGAGGTTAATTAGCATTAACAGAAGTATCAGCAGTCTCTTGGACTTACTCATAAGGTACCGACTGCTCTCAGCAGTACAGTACAGAGGAAAACAAGTCAAAATAGTTTTCTTTTTCCTCTTACAGAAAAACCATTTACAAAAACAAACATAAAGTAATTGGATTCTTTTCTGTTTGCTTTCTGTTTCTCCTTTCCAGCTAAGTGTTTGATTTAGCTGCTTCTTTTGCTCCTTCCAAGTCCTACATGGTTTGAGTAATAATAGTGTTAGTTGTTCTTTCTTTTTCCCTTTTTCATTCCCTTCCCCCCTGCCCCCTTCTCCATCCTTTGGTGGTTGTTTTCCCTTTAGGCAACCATTTTATGTATAGGCACTTTCAATTTCAATGAATGATGGGTATATTTTTATGGGTGGTTTATACACTTTGGGTTATATAAATGCAGGACGTACATCTATCCCTCTGATCACTAAACCCATCTAAAACTTTTGAAACCCCTACCTTTCTCTATTCTATGCAATGATCAGAATAAATGTTATTTCCAATGTTTCAGCCTTAAAAAAAGCCCAGAAAGAGGTTTTATTTGTTTGATTTTGTATTTTTTTTTCCATTTGCACTCTAATAAAAAAAGGAACAATATATTATTTTTTTAAATGAAAGTTCCTTTTATCTTTATGCAGGAGAGCTTAGGATCATTTGAAAAGCTATTCTAGGTATTCTGAAAATAAATGTCCATGGTTTAGTGCCTGCAGAATTATTTAATATACACATATCATTATATTATTTAGTCATTCTTTGATGTTTTATAGAAAGTTCATTATTTTAATCTATTGAGAAATGTTAATTAATAATGAAAGATCAATAAATAATAACCATAATGTGAATTAAAATATCTCCTGCTGTGCGAGACTGTAGTTACTAGAATTTTGATGAGGACTTTTAAAATTAATTTCTTTGTTCTTTTCTTCTGTACAGGGAGCTGGAAATGGATTCAAAAGAAAATTAAGGAAATATATATATATTTTTTAAAATTCTGACCACAAATCAAAGACAGCCTTAAAATTCTTTGAGGAAAATTTCCTCAGTGGTGATAAGACATATGGGATTGGGTGTGCCACCACTGCTTTGTACAAAAACCTAAAAGGAAGTTAACTGTCACATTATTTCCACTTAGACTTGCCAAATCAGATGGAATATATCTGTCTATCTATCTATCTATCTAACCTATCTATCTATCTATCATCTATCTATATCCAAATCTACCTATCTAGATAGAAAGACAGACAGACAGATATCAAGACATTAGCTGTAGACTATTTTATAAATGGTACCAAGTATGAATCATAAATATATAAGTATTTCTTACCAAGTATCATGGCTCATTGGATAGACAAAATGGATAGACAAATCCCTCAATTAATGCAACCCTATCATACAGTGGAGGATATTGAGGTAGGCAAATGCTAAGTGAGAACCGAAACAGTAGTTATTTGGCATCTGGGCTGGGGATAAAATCTAAGTCACTGACCCTTCATTTAGTAGCCTTTCCTTAAATCTACAGTGCCATATAAGCATTATCTTCGAAATCAGAATAAAGAAATCTTTGGTCTTGATTTATCTTCTACTTTTTCTCTGTAAAAATGCACCATAAGGAGTATAGTATGTAACTTATGGGCTAAGGAATTGGACATGTGTTAAAAGTGAAGAGATTTTAGGATTCTGTTCTGCTCAAATTTAACTTCAAATTTCAAAAGAGTACCCATATCTTAAACCCCCATGATTGATGAAGGAGAGCGAAGGAAGAAGAATTCTCATTTCTAACTATATTCTGTTATTTTAACGAGGAGATGGCTACTATGGTTTCTTCAGTTTGATGACAGCTAATTATCCAAACCATTAAAACAAAAGGAGATTGGATGTGGATGTATGGATAAGAGGTATACGTCTATATTTTCTTTGTCTTGTCAATGGAGACAGGCAATATTTGGATGTTTGGGATTTTTTTTGTTTGTTTTGCTATTTTTAATGATCTGAGTAGACTCTGGCAAATGGCTATCCTAAAAGAGAATTTGGGCTGCTCAGTAATTGAACATTGAGTTATCACATGAAGTAAGAGGAGATTCCAAGCTTGAAAGGCAGACAAAGTCAAAGTGTGTGTGTGTGTGTGTGTGTGTGCACGCACGCGAATGTGGGCACGAGAAAGAGACAGAAGGAGAGAAAGAAAAAGAGGCATCAAAGTCTAGGTAACAAATGCAGCAATTTAGAAAACGACTGACAGAAGTAAAGAATCAGACTTTCTTGGGTCTGTTGATTTTTCAATAATAATTTAAAAAGTTAACATTTTTGAGCACTTTCCTGGCAATTTTTGCCAGTATTCTGTTTTTTACATAAGTCATTTCAATTAATTCTTATAACAATTTGTGTGTGTGTGTGTTGGAATAGTATCTATGATTATTTTCCAGAGGAGGAAGAATAAGCTATGGCAAAATAATTTCCCCAAGGACACTTAATTAAAAAGTAGCTGGCAGAAGCTGGATTTGAACTCGGGAATTTCTAGATCAAGAACTGAAAGTTCTTAGCCATTATATTACAATGTCTCCCATGATCAACTGCTCCTATCCAAGACGAGGAGGTATATGATTTATAGGTGATTTGGGCTGGCATAAAGAAGCAAGAGCCTCCTGAAAGACAAATAAAGCAGGAAAGCAACTGAAATTCTCCTATAGCTCTACTAGTTAAATATACATTATACAGGAAAACTTAATTTTTTTAAAGGACAAGTATCTTTCTCAAATTCCCTTAAATGCCTAGCAAGTTGATGCTAGGAAATGTGCCATTTTCTCATCCTTTTAGTATATTCTTTCTCATCATAATGCCTTCCTCCAAATAGCAAATGGTAAATGAGGGGGAAAAAATCTATATGAAAAAATGTGGCAAGAATATTGAAATAGCAATTAAGAACAGATGGATGTTTTGTAAGTACAAATGAGTTTTAAAATAAATGAGGGTTCACAAGAGGTTTGTGAGAATCAGTTAATATCCTATTGAAATACTGAGACACATATGTAAAAGTCTACCAAGTTCGGCTCTATTTGTGAGTCACCAGCAGTAGTACAGAATATTTTTGCACAACAGCCAAATTAAGCACCTCTTTCTAATCTTCATGTCACAACACTTCTTAGATATAATTCACCCCTTATTTCCCAGCCCAGGTTTTTGACTGACAGTACCTTTTCTACTAGACGAGAAAGCACCTACCAATGTCAAAACACAGGGCTTATATTCTAGTAACCTGTAATCTTAGACTTGAGGTCACTGTGGGTCCTTATACTCACTATTTGCCTCCAATCAGACACTTGGGCCAAGAGATCCAGATGAAGAAACTGGAGCAGAGGAAAAGTGATCCTCACCTCACATAAGATCTTCTCAGGTGTGTCTTGTGTAGAGAAACAGGAAGTTTCTTGAAGTCACTGCTGAGAAACAAAATTAGAAAGAACATGTGGATCCAGGTTCAGTTTTTTGGTTTGTTTGTTTGTTTGTTTAAAGTATGGTGACCCTATTCACTAGCAAAATGTGGCCTGGTGAGTATAAAGACACCAACATTATTTTCTCCAAAATTGCCCTCAGGGAGAGGAACAACCTTGAGCAAATATTACCTCCATTTGATAGACAGAGATAGAAACAGGGAGAGTCTAGTGCAGCTCTTTCCATTTCAAATGAACCATTAGTACACAGGGCAATCCTTAATTCTATTTGCTCCCTATTAAGATGTGGAGTAAAAATAATTTATTGATGGCTTCTCAGAAAGAAGGGCATCTAATTTTGGAAGCTAGCATTTAGGGTACCAATAATGATATCTAATTATTGAATAGTTACCTTACGTTAGGTTAAGAGCTCCATGTATAGCATTTCATTAAGAGCTCCATGTATAAGAGCTCCATGTATTAAGAGCTCCATGTATAGCATTTCATTTAATCTTCATAGTGACACATTAGAAAGTACTATTATAACTACACGACAGATACAAAAACTGAGGTGCAGAGATGTTAAAGGATTTACTCTATATCAAAACAAGAAGTAAGTGGACTGCAAACTGGGTCTAGTCAGTCATGAAATTCCCTTGAAGAGAAAAGATTATGAAAAAAGATAAAATTTACTTTATGAATTTAATATGCTATTCAATATTAATATTTAATGTGACATTGTTAAGGAGAATGAAGTAGCACTTGGGATATGTAATCAAATATAACTCCATGTAAACCTTGGATATCTGACTTCAAAATACTGTCCCTTCTGCCTTGCAGTTTTTGCAGGAGTTGCTTATTCAGAAAGTAATGGTCTCCTCCTTCCTATTGCAATGAAGCCACCTGTGCATGCATATCTGCAGATGATAATCATCTATGGGACAAGATGGAGAATGGGGAAGAATTTGAGGAGGGCAGAACTATGAAGAACTTGTGGTATGTCATAACCACATTCTCTTTGTGACAGTCAGTGTGCCACTAGTCTTTTCCTCCCTGATAAGAATCAGAGCACTGATAGGAAGAACACTCTTTGACAAAAATCACAGCAAGATCTTTTCTGATCCACCTCCTAGAGTAATGGAAATTTTAAAAAAATAATAAACAAATGGTACCTAATGAAACTTAAAAGCTTTTGCAAAGCAAAGGAAACTACAAACAAGATGAAAAGACAACCCTCAGAATGGGAGAAAATAGTTGCAAATGAATCAACGGACAAAGGAGTAATCTCCAAAATATATAAACAGCTCATGCAGGTCAATATTAAAAAAAACAAACAACCCATGAAAAAATGAGCAGGAGACCTAAATAGACATTTCTCCAAAGAAGACATACAGATGGCCAAGAAGCACATGAAAAGCTGCTCAACATCACTAATTATTGGAGAAATGCAAATCAAAACTACAATGAGGTATCACCTCACACCAGTTAGAATAAGCATCATCAGAAAATCTACAAGCAACAAATGCTGGAGAGGGTGTGGAGAAAAGGGAACCCTCCTAAACCATTGGTGAGAATGTAAATTGATACAGCCATTCTGGAGGACAGTATAGAGGTTCCTTAAAAAAACTAAAAATAGAATTACCATATGACCCAGCAATCCCACTACTGGGCATATACCCAGAGAAAACCATAATTCAAAAAGACACATGCACCCCACTGTTCATTGCAGCACTATTTACAATAGCCAGGACATGGAAGCAACCTAAATGACCACTGACAGACGAATGCATAAAGAAGATATGGTACATATATACAATGGAATATTACTCTGACATAAAAAGGAACAAAATTGGGTCATTTGTAGAGACGTGGATGGATCTAGAGATTCATACAGAGTGAAGTAAGTCAGAAAGAGAAAAACAAATATCATATATTAACGCATATATGTGGAACCTAGAAAAATGGTACAGATGAACCAGTTTTCAGGGCAGAAATAGAGACACAGATGTAGAGAACAAACGTATGGACACCAAGGGGGGAAAGTGGCTTGGGGGTGGTGGTGGTGTGATGAACTGGGAGATTGGGATTGACATATATACACTAATATGTATAAAATGGATAACTAATAAGAACCTGCTGTATAAAAAAATAAATAAAATTAAATTAAAAAAAATAAAGAATCAGAGCACTGAGACCTTGGAGCATTCACCTTGCTGATACAGAGGGGAGATGTAAATGCCAGGAGGAAAGAGTTAATGGGATATTTTCCTTTCCTGAGAAGGTCCACATAAATGAAAATATTCCCAGGAACCATTTTATTCTGCCTCCTAAAATTTAATCTCAAAATACTATTTATTCAGACATTTGCCCATTGTTTCATTAATTTTGTTCAGTAGACATGTTTTTTGTCTTATCACATGGTGTTCAATTGTTTTTGCATCCAGACTTTGGTTTGCAATAATCCCAACAGTAATTTCTTTTTTTTTTGTTTGAATTTTATTATTTATTTTCTTATACAGCAGGTTCTTATTAGTTATCTCTTTTATACATATTAGTGTATACATGTCAATCCCAATCTCCCAATTCATTCCACAACCACAACCACCCACCACCACTTTCCCCGCTTGGTGGCCATAAGTTTGTTCTCTACACCTGTGTTTCTATTTCTGCCTTGGAAAGCAGTTTATCCATACCATTTTTCTAGGTTCCACATACATGCATTAATATACGATATTTGTTTTTCTCTTTCTGACTTACTTCACTCTGTATGACAGTCTCCAGAGATTCATCCACATCTCTACAAATGACCCAATTTCATTCCTTGTTATGGCTGAGTAATATCCCATTGTATAAATGTACCATATCTTCTTTATCCATTCATCTGTCGATGGGCATTTAGGTTGCTTCCACGTCCTGGCTATTGTAAATAGTGCTGCAATGAACATTGGGGTGCATGTGTCTTTTTGAATTATGGTTTTCTCTGGGTATATGCCCAGTAGTGGGATTGCTGGGTCATATGGTAATTCTGTTTTTAGTTTTTTAAGGAACCTCCACACTGTTCTCCAGGTTGGCTGTATCAATTTACATTCCTACCAACAGTGCAAGAGGGTTCCCTTCTCTCCACATCCTCTCCAGCATTTGCTGTTTGTAGATTTTCTGAGGATGCCCATTCTAACTGGAGTGAGCTGATACCTCATTGTATTTTTCATCTGCATTTCTCTAATAATTAGTGATGTGGAGCAGTTATTCATGTGCCTCTTGGCCACCTGTATGTCTTCTTTGGAGATATGTCTATCTAGGTCTTCTGCCCATTTTTTGATTGGGTTGTTTTTTAATATTGAACTATATGAGCTACCTATATATTTTGGAGATTACTCCTCTGTTGATTAATTGACAACAACGGATTAATTTGATTCCTTTGAAAATATTTTCTATGATTCTGAGGGTTGTCTTTTCGTCTTGTTTTTAGTTTCCTTTGCTGTGCAAAAGCTTTTAAGTTTTAATAGGTCCCATTTGTTTATTTTTGTTTTTATTTCCATTACTCTAGGAGGTGGGTCAAAAAGTATTTTGCTGTGATTTATGTCAAATAGTGTTCTTCCTATGTTTTTCTCTAAGAGTTTTATAGTGTCCAGCCTTACATTTAGGTCTTTAATCCATTTTGAGTTTATATTTGTGTATGGTGTTAGGGAGTGTTCTAAGTTCATTCTGTTACATGTAGCTGTCCAGTTTTCCCAGCACAACTTATTGAAGAGACTGTCTTTTCTCCATTGTATATCCTTACCCCCTTTGACATAGATTAGTTGACCATAAGTGCATGGGTTTATATCTGGGCTTTCTATACTGTTCCATTGATCTATATTTCTTTTTTTGTGCCAGTACCATACTTTCTTGATTACTGTAGCTTTGTAGTATAGTCTGAAGTCAGGGAATCTGATTCCTCCAGGTCCGTTTTTTTCCCTCAAGACTGCTTTGGCTATTCAGGGTCTTTTGTGTCTCCGTACCAATTTTAAGATTTTTTGTTCTAGTTCTGTGAAAAATGCCACAGGTAATTTGGTGGGAATTGCACTGAATCTGTAGATTGCTTTGCATAGTATAGTCACTTTGACAGTATTGATTCTTCCAATCCAAGAATATGGTATATCTCTTCATCTGTTTGTGTCATCTTTGATTTCTTTCATCATTGTCTTTAGTAATCTGAGTACAAGTCTTTTATCTCCTTAGGTAGATTTATCCCTAGGTATTTTATTCTTTTTGTTGAAATGGTGAATGGGATTGTTTCCTTAATTTCTCTTTCTGATCTTTTGTTGTTATTGAATAGGAGTGCAAGAGATTTCTGTGCGTTAATTTTGTATCCTGCAACTTTACCAACTTCATTGATTAGCTCTAGTAGTTTTCTGATGGCATCTTTAGGATTCCCTATGCATAGTACCTTGCCATCTGCAAACAGTGACAGTTTTACCTCTTTTCCAATTTGCATTACTTCTATTTCTTTTTCTTCTCTGATTGCTGTGGCTAGGACTCCCAAAACTATGTTGAATAATAGTGGTGAGAGTGGAAATCCTTGTCTTGTTCCTGATCTTAGTGGAAATGCTTTCAGTTTTTCACCATTGAGAATGATGTTTGCTGTGGGTTTGTTGTACATGGCCTTTATTATGTTGAGGTAGTTCCCTCTATGCCCACTTTCTGGAGAGTTTTTATCATAAATGATGTTAAATTTTGTCAAAAGCTTTTTCTGCATCTATTGAGATGATCATATGGTTTTTATTCTTCAATTTGTTAATATGATGTATCACATTGATTGATTTGCGTATATTAAAGAATTCTTGCATCCCTGGGATAAATTCTACTTGATCATGGTATATAATCATTTTAATGTGCAGTTGGATTCTGTTTGCTAGTATTTTGTTGAGGATTTTTGCATCTATATTCATCAGTGATATTGGTCTGTAATTTTCATTTTTTGTACTATCTCTGTCTGGTTTTGGTATCACGGTGATTGTGGCCTCGTATATTGAGTTTGGGAGTGTTTCTTCCTCTGAAATTTTTTGGAAGAGTTTGAGAAGGATGGGTTTTAGCTCTTCTCTAAATGTTTGATAGAATTCACCTGAGAAGCCATCTGGCCCTGGACTTTTGTTTTTTGTAAGATTTTTAATTACAGTTTCAATCTCATTACTTGTGATTGGTCTGCTCATATTTTCCACTTCTTCCTAGTTCAGTCTCAGAAGTTTGTACCTTTCTAAGAATGTGTCCACTTCTTCCAGGTTGTCCATTTTATTGGCATAGAGTTGCTTGCAGTAGTCTCTTATGATGCTTTGTATTTCTGTGGTGTCCATTGTAACTTCTCCTTTTTCACTTCTAATTTTATTGATTTGAGTCCTCTCCCTCTTTTTCTTGATGAGTCTGGCTAAAGGTTTATCAGTTTTGTTTATCTTCTCAAAGAACCAGCTTTAAGTTTCATTGATTCTTTTGCTGTTGTTTTCTTCGTTTCTATTTCAGTTATTTCTGCTCTTATTTTTATGATTTCTTTCTTCTACTAACTTTGGGTATTGTTTGTTCTTCTTTCTCTAGTTCATTTAGGTGTAAGATTAGATTGTTTCAGATTTTTCTGGTTTCTTGAGATAGGACTGTATTGCCATAAACTTCCCTCTTAGAACTGCTTTGGCTGCATCCCATATGTTTTGGATCATCATGTTTTCATTGTCATTTATCTCTAGGTATTTTGTGATTTCTTCAGTGATGTCTTGGTTATTTAGTAATGTATTGTTTAGCCTCCATGTGTTTGTGTTTTTTACGTTTTTTCCCCTGTAATTCATTTCTAATCTCATAGCATTGTGGTCGGAAAAGATGCTTGATATGATTTCAATTTTCTTAAATTTACCGAGGATTCATTTGTGACCCAAGATGTGATCTGTATTGGAGAATGTTTCATGTGCATTTGAGAAGAAAGTGTAATCTGCTATTTTTGGATGGAATGTCCTATAAATATCAATTAAATCTATCTGGTCTTTTGTGTCATTTAAAGCTTCTGTTTCCTTATTTATTTTCTATCTGGATGATCTGTCCATTGGTGTAAGTTAGGTGTTAAAGTCCTCCACTATTATTGTGTTACTGTCGAATTTCTTTATAGCTCTTAGCATTTACCTTATGTATTTGGGTGCTCCTATGTTGAGTGCATATATATTTATAATTGTTATATCTTCTTCTTGGACTGATCCCTTGATTATTATGTACTGTCCTTCCTTGTCTCTTTTAACATTCTTTATTTTAAAGTCTATTTTATCTGATACGAGTATTGCTACTCCAGCTTTCTTTTGATTTCCATTTGCATGGAATATCTTTTACCATCCCCTCACTTTCAGTCTGTATGTGTCCCTAGGTCTGAAGTGGGTCTCTTGTAGACAGCATATACACAGATCTTGTTTATGTATCCATTCAGTGAGACTGTGTCTTTTGGTTGGAGCATTTAATCCAGTCACATTTAAGGTGATTATCAATATGTATGTTCCTATTACTGTTTTCTTAATTATTTTGGGTTTGTTTTTGTAGTTCCTTTTCTTCTCTTGTGTTTTCCAATTACGGAAGTTCCTTTAGTATTTGTTGTAGAGCTGGTCTGGTGGTGCTGACTTCTCTTTGCTTTTGCTTGCCTGTAAAGCTTCTGATTTCTCCGTCGAATCTGAATGAGATCCTTGCTGGGTACAGTAATCTTGGTTGTAGGTTCTTCCCTTTCATCACTTTAAATATATCATGTCACTCCCTTCTGGCTTGTAGAATTTCTGCTAAGAAATCAGCTGTTAACATTATGGGAGTTCCCTTGTATGTTATTTGTCATTTTCCCCTTGCTACTTTTAATGATTTTTCTTTGTCTTTAATTTTTGCCAATTTGACTACTATGTGTCTCGGGTGTTTCTCCTTGGGTTTATCCGGCCTGGGACTCTCTGTGCTTCCTGGACTTGGGTGGCTATTTCCTTTCCCATGTTAGGGAATTTTTTGACTATAATCTCTTCAAATATTTTCTCAGGTCCTTTCTCTCTCTCTTCTCCTTCTGGGACCCCTATAAGGAGGATGTTGTTACGTTTAATGTTGTCCCAGCAGTCTCTTAGGCTGTCTTCATTTCTTTTCGTTCTTCTTTCTTTATTTTGTTCCACAGCAGTGCATTCCACCATTCTGTCTTGCAGTTAACCTATCTGTCCTTCTGCCTCAGTTATTCTGCTGTTGATTCCTTCTAGTGTAGTTTTCATTTCAGTTATTGTATTGTTCATCTCTGTTTGTTTGTTCTTTAATTCTTCTAGGTCTTTGTTAAACATTTCTTGCATCTTCTCGATCTTTGCCTCCATTCTTTTTCCAAGGTCCTGGATAATCTTCACTCTCATTACTCTGAATTTCTTTTCCTGGATGGTTGCCTATCTCCACTTCATTTAGTTGTTTTTCTGGGGTTTTATCTTGTTCCATCATCTGGTACGTAGTCCTCTGCCTTTTCATGTTGTCTATCTTTCTGTGAATGAGGTTTTCGTTCCACAGGCTACAGACTGTAGTTCTTCTTGCTTCTGCTGTCTGCCCTCTGGTGGATGAGGCTATTTAAGAGGCTTGTGCAAGTTTCCTGATGGGAGGGACTGGTGATGTGTAGAGCTGACTGTTGCTCTGGTAGGCAGAGCTCAGTAAAATTTTAATCTGCTTCTCTGTTGATGGGTGGGGCTGGGTTCCCTCCCTGTTGGTTGTTTGGCTGAGGCAACCCAGCATTGGAGCCTACCCGGCTCTTTGGTGGGGCTAGTGGTGGACTCTGGGAAGGCTCACGCCAAGGAGTACTCCTAGAACTTCTGTCTTCCAGTGTCCTTGTCCCCGTGGTGAGCCACAGCCATCCCCCCACTCTGCAGGAGACCCTCCAACACTAGCAGGTAAGTCTGATTCAGTCTCTTATGGGGTCACTGCTCCTTCCCCTGGGACCCAATGCACACACTACTTTGTGTATGCCCTCCAAGTGTTGAGGCTCTGTTTCCCCCAGTCCTGTCGAAGTCCTGCAATCAAATCCCACTAGTATTCAATGTCTGATTCTGTGGGAATTCCTCCTCCCGTTGCTGGATCGCCAGGTTGGGAAACCTGACGTAGGGCTCAGAACCCTTACTCCAGTGGGTGAACTTCTGTGGTATAAGTGTTCTCCAGTTTGTAAGTCACCCACCCACCAGTTATGCGATTTGATTTTATTGTGATTGTGCCTCTCCTACCATCTCACTGTGGCTTCTCCTTTGTCTTTGGATGTGGGGTATCTTCTTTTTTGGTGAGTTCCAGTGTCTTCTTGTCGAAGATTGTTCAGCAGTTAGTTGTGATTCCAGTGATCTCGCAAGAGGAAGTGAGCACACGTCCTTCTACTCCGCCATCTTGAACCAATCTCCTCTCTCTTGATGAGTAAAGTTTCTTTCCAGTTGCTCTCCTTTTTGTCAGAGTGCCAGTTCCACTTCCAGTATTGTTCTGCTTAGGTTTCTGGGAGGCCAGTAATTCCTTAACATAAGTTTTAAGAAAGACCATTTCCTAGAATTTTCTTTCAAAGAAGAGTATTAGTAAAAATATCTCTGAATTCTAAATACTCGTATTAAAGGGAAGACAGTACATTTACTCAGCCAACAATGGTTGTTGAGAACTACATTGTATATTCCCTAAAATATCTGAGGAACTGTGAATTTGCAAATGAAGTTATGGGTTTTCCCCTTTCTGCAAGACTGTCTTTTATTCTCTTACTCTCCTATTTGCCCAGTAAAACAAAGTTAAGAGTTTACACATTTTGTTGCAAAGATTCTGAGGGTTTGATGAATGTTCATTCATCCATTCTGCAAGCATATATTGTCCATTATGTATTGGGCACGGGGTAGGTCCAAGATACTCAATCTTGAGTAGAACATGGTGTAGGAATAGGAGCAGAAAATCAGTTGAATTTTGAAGACATAAAATGGAAGTGATTCCTTGAGTGGGTGTACTTGAATTTGAATTTTTGGCCTGTCATGTATTATCTGTATGACCTTGAAAATGGCACAATTTTTCTAAACTCCAGCCCCACACTGGTAGAATGTGATCATTAATTCATCTTTCACAGGACTGTTATGACAGTTTAATGACAATGTATAGAACGTATTTCTCAGCTGGCAATTTTTAATACATATTAATTCTCTCCTCATTTTTAATTCAGCCACACATAAAGGTAGACAAAGCAAATTCAGAAAGGATGTTTTAGTTATGGAGGTAGAAGGTGAATAAAAGCTTTTGGGAAATAAGCTCTCTGTTGAAATAATCACTTATTAGACTAAGGAAAGGTCTCTTAGAAAGGCCTTGCTTTCTTTCTCAGCCTGAACTCTTTTTTTTTTTTTTTTTTTTTTTTTTGCGGTACGCGGGCCTCTCACTGTTGTGGTCTCTCCCGTTGCGGAGCACAGGCTCCGGACACACAGGCTCCGGACGCGCAAGCTCAGCAGCCATGGCTCACGGGCCCAGCCGCTCCGCGGCATGTGGGATCTTCCCAAACCGGGGCACGAACCCGTGTCCCCTGCATCGGCAGGCGGACTCTCAACCACTGCGGCACCAGGGAAGCCCAGCCTGAACTCTTTAATCCATGCTCATCAGAGTACATAAGACCAGAAAATATCACACTGAACCTCTGATAGTTTTGGCTTATTTTTCCACAGAGCACAACCCAAATGCGTTTTCCTCAGCATCATTTGATCTTTCATTAAATTAATAAACTTATCTTTTGAAGACAGATTAATAATTCTATTTATTATGACATAACTATATGCAAAGGAGTTTATCCTTGGTCTTCACAACAATACTGTGAACTAGGTATATAAGTATTTTTACTTTATGCAAGGGAAAAGTGAGACTTATAAAGGTGAAATAATTTGCCCAAACTCACATGTCTACTATGGAGGACTGAACTAAGGTTTGTCTGGCTGCAGTGATTATACTGCTTTGAAATTGCAATAAAAAATAATTATTCCACTTTTTAAGCAATTTCCCCAAGAAATAGAGGACAGAGACCCTTGCTTCTTTACTTCAAAGGCTCTTGAAATGATACTGCTTAGCTGATACTCTCCTAAATTGGTTTATCCTATGGGAACAATTAAGCAATAATCACTTATAAGTGGCTTCAGGGAAATGCTGAAGATGGACCTTGTTAGTCTACAACTCCTAAACAAAATAATTGAAAATATGGCTGTAGTTAAAATAGCTTTTTGTGGACTTCCCTGGTGGCATAGTGGTTAAGAATCTGCCTGCCAGTGCAGGGGAAATGGGTTCGAGCCCTGGTCTGGGAAGATCCCACATGGTGCAGAGCAGCTAAGCCTGTGTGCCACAACTACTGAGCCTGTACTCTAGAGCCCACAAGCCACAACTACTGAGCCCACGTGCCACAGCTACTGAAGTCTACATGCCTAGAGCCTGTGCTCTGCAACAAGAGAAGCCACCTCAATAAGAAGCCCGCACACCACAAAAAAGAGTAGCCCCCACTCACCACAACTAGAGAAAGCCTGTGCACAGCAATGAAGACACAATGCAGCCATAAACAAACAAACAAACAAATAAATAAATAAATAGGTGATGTGTGATCACTACACACTTGTAAAAATAAATAGCTTTTTGTTTCTGTGGAATACATGAGAATATATGGAATAAATTAAGACACATTTGTTTGTATAAGAGCATAATATACATTTGATACAAAACGGAAATTTTGGGCAAGAATGTACTGTTTCTGTCCTGATAGAAAGAACATGACGCCTAATGGGGCAGAGTCAAGATGGCAGCGTGGGAAGATGCGGAGTTTGTGTCTCCCCACAACTAGAGCACCTCCTGGATGCTGGTGGGGGACCTCGATGCCCAAGGGGATGGGAGGATCCCCTGAGCGACTGAGTGGGACATGGAGGGAGTAAGGGGGGAAGAGAAGTGGAGGCCTACAGGACTGGCTCCCCTGAGGGGGTGGCTGGGAGGGGAAAGGGGTTCCCAGACCTGGAGGGACCCTTGGGGGCTAGGAGATCAGGGGAAATATGCCTAGCTTTCCCCTGTCCAATCGGGCCAGGAAGCCTATGGGGCTCCTGGGCCGGGCCCTCTGCCCTCCAAGGCCCTCTGGGACACGTTGGTCCTAGGGGAGCAGGAGGGAGGCAGGGGGAGAAGAGGAGAGGTGGCGGGCAGGGAGGGGCCCTCCTGGACTGGAGGATAAGGGGAGGTGCAACAGGCATTTCCCCCACCCACTCAGCCCTGGGAATCCTGTTGGGCTTCTGGGTCTGGTCCCCTACCTTCTGGGCCCCCACTGGCCATGTGGCTCCTTGGGCATCAGAAGGAGTGGCGGGGTGGAGAAGAAGAGAGGCCAACAGGGAGGGGCCCTCCGGGATCAGAGGATCGGGGTAAATGGGCCTAGCATTTCCCCCGCCCACTCGGGCCCAGTGAGCCTGCTGGGGTTCTGGACCTGATCCTCCGACCTCAAGGCCAAAGACGCTCCTGAACCCCTCCTGCTGTGTTGAGCCTAAGCCCCAGCCTCTACCCACCGGGGCCTTTTCTGGCCCTGTGGGTCCTAAGCATAGGCCCCACTCCCTGCTTAAACCGCAGCCCTGCCTAAGTACCGCCCCACCAGCCAAGGCCTCTTCTGGGTTTTCTTTGCCCCCTCTTTTTTACTATTGTGGCTCTATTTTACCTTCCACTTCTTGTTTCATCTCTATTTGTATTTTTTTAATTTTCTCTAACATATCTGTTAGTTTTCTAATCTTGTTTTATTTTTTACTCTTTGTTATTGTTCTGCTCCTTTTTTTCTTTTTCTTTTCTTTTTTTTGTTTTTGCTGCCCCATGCAGCTTGCACAATCTTGGTTCACAAACCGGGGGTTGGGTCAGCGCTACTGTGGTGGGAGCTCTGAGTCCGAACCACCAGACTAACAGAGAACCTCAGAGCCCAGGGAGTATTCAACAGAGTTAGGTCTCCCAGAGGTCCTCATCTTGGCACCAAGACCCAGCTCTATCTAACAGCCTACAAACTCCAGTGCTGGAAGCCTCAGGCCAAACAATCAATAACACAGGAACACAATCCCACCCATCAAAAAAAAAAAAAAAGAAAAAAGAGAGAGACAACAAGAAGATATATCACAGATGAAGGAGCAAGGTAAAAACCTACAACCAAATAAATGAAGAGGAAATAGGCAACCTACCTGAAAAAGAATTCAGAGTAATGACAGTAAAGATGATCCAGAATCTCAGACACAGATGGAGGCACGGATTGAGAAAATACAAGAAATGTTTAACAAACATCTAGGAGAACTAAAGAACAAACAAACAGAGATGAACAACATGATAACTGAAATGCAAAATACACTAGAAGGAATCAATAACAATAACTGAGGCAGAAGAACGAATAAGTGAGCTGGAAGACAAAAGGTGAAAATAATTGCTGAGGAGCAGAATAAAGAAAAAAGAATGAAAAGAATTGAAGACAATCTCAGAGACCTCTGGGACAACACTAAACGCACCATCATTCGAATTATAGGGGTCCCAGAAGAAGAGAAAAAGGGTCTGAGAAAATGTCTGAAGACATCATAATGGAAAACTTCCCTAGCATGGGAAAGGAAACAGTCACCCAAGTCCAAGAAGCACAGATAGTGCCATGCAGGATAAACCCTAGGATAAACACACCAAAACATATATTACTCAAACTAACAAAAATTAAATTCAAAGAAAAAATATTAAAAGCAGCAAGGGAAAAGCAAAGATAACATACAAAGGAATCCCCATAAGGTTATCAGCTGATCTTTCCAGCAGAAACTCTGCAGGCCAGAAAGGAGTGGCAGGATATACTTAAAATGATGAAAGGGAAGAACCTACAACCAAGATTACTCTACTCAGCAAGGATCTCATTCAGATTTGATGGAGAAATCAAAAGCTTTTCAGATAAGCAAAAGCTAAGAGAACTCAGCACCACCAAACCAGCTTTACAACAAATGCTAAAGGAACTTCTCTAGGCGAGAAACACAAGAGAAGAAAAAGACCCACAAAAACAAACCCCCCAAAATTAAGAAAATGGTAATAAGGAACATACATATCGATAATAACCTTGAATGTAAATGGATTAGATGCTCCAAACAAAAGACAGGGATGGGCTGAATGTATATAAAAATGAAACCCATATATATGCTGTCTACAAGAGACCCACTTCAGACCTAGGGATACATACAGACTGAAAGTGAAGGGATGGAAAAAGATATTCCATGCAAATGGAAATCAAAAGAAAGCTGGAGTAGCAATACTTGTAGCAGATAAACAGACTTTAAAATAAAGACTGTTATAAGAGACAGGGAAGGACACCACATAATGATGAAGGGATCAATCCAAGAAGAACTCATAACAAATATAAATATTTATACATCCAGCATAGGAGAACTTCAGTACATAAGGCAAATACTAACAACCATAAAAGAGGAAATCAACAGTAACACAATAATGGTAGGGGACTTTAACACCCCATTTACATCAATGGACAGGTCATCCAAACAGAAAATAAATAAGGAAAAACAAACTTTAAATGACACAACAGGCCAGATAGATTTAATTGATATTTATAGGACTGTCCACCTGAAAGTGGCAGAATACACTTTCCTCTCAAGTGCACACAGAACATTCTCCAGGAGAGATCACATCTTGCATCACAAGTCTCAGTAAATTTAAGAAAATTGAGATCATATCAAGCATCTTTTCTGACCCCAACACTATGGGACTGGAAATCAATTACAGGAAAACTATAAAACACTGATGAAAGAATTCAAAGATGACACAAACAGATGAAGAGATATACCATGTTCTTGAATTGGAAGAATCAATATTGTGAAAATGACAATACTACCCAAAGCAATCTACAAATTCAATGCAATCCCTATCAAACTACCAATGGCATTCTTTACATAATTAGAACAAAAAATTTTACAACTTATCTGGAAACACAAAAGACCCTGAATAGCCAAAGCAATCTTGAGGAAAAAAAGCAGTGTTGGAGAAATCAGGCTCCCAGACTTCAAACTATACTACAAAGCTACAGTAATCAAGAGAGTATGGTACTGGCACAAAAACAGAAATATAGATCAATGGTACAGGACAGAAAGCCCACGCACATACGGTCACCTAATTTATGACAAAGGAGGCAAGAACATAAAATGGAAAAAAGACAGCCTCTTCAATAAGTGGTGATGGGAAACCTGGACAGCTAAATGTAAAAGAATGAAATTAGAACACTCCTTAACACCATACACAAAAATAAACTCCAAATGGATTAAAGACCTAAATGTAAGAACAGACACTATAAAACTCTTAGAGGAAAACATAGGAAGAACACTCTTTGACACAAACCACAGCAAGATCTCTTTTGACCCACCTCCTAGAGTAATGAAAATTAAAACAAAAATAAACAAATGGGACCTAATGAAACTTAAAAGCTTTTGCACAGCAAAGGAAACCATAAACAAGACAAAAATACAACCCTCAGAATGGGAGAAAATATTTGCAAATGAAGCAACAGACAAAGAATTAATCTCCAGAATATACAAGCAGCTCATGGAGCTCAATATCAAAAAACCAAAACACCCAGTTAGGAAGACCTAAATAGACATTTCACCAAAGAAGACATACAGATGGCCAAGAGGCATGTGCAAAGATGCTCAATATCACTAATTATTTGAGAAATGCATATCAAAACTACAATGAGGTATCACTTCACACTGGTCAGAATGGCCATCATCAAAAAATCTATGTTCCATATATATGCGTTAGCATACGGTATTTGGTTTTCTCTTTCTGACTTACTTCACTCTGTATGACAAACTGTAGGTCCATCCACCCCACTACAAATAACTCAATTTCGTTTCTTTTTATGGCTGAGTAATATTCCATTTTATATATGTGCCACATATTCTTTATCCATTCATCTTTCAGTGGACATTTAGGTTGGTTCCATGTCCTGGCTATGGTAAATAGTGCTGCAATGAACATTGTGTTTGTTGTGCAACAGAAGGTACCACAGTATTGTGAAGAAATTATACTCAAAAAAAGGTTTATTTTAAAAAATCTATAAACAATAAATGCTGGAGATGGTGTGGTGAAGAGGGAACAGTTTTGTACTGTTGGTGGGAATGTAAATTGATACAGCCACTGTGGAGAACAGTATGGAGGTTCCTTAAAAAACTAAAAATAGAACTACCATATAACCCAGCAATCCCACTACTGGACATATACCCTGAGAAAACCATAATTCAAAAGGGCACATGTACCCCAATGTTTATTGTAGCACTATTTACAATAGCCAGGACATGGAAACAACCTAAACGTCCAACAATAGATTAATGGATAAGGAAGATGTGGTACATATATAGAATGGAATATTACTCAGCCATAAAAAGGAACGAAACTGGGTCATTTGTAGAGATGTGGTTGGACCTAGAGTCTGTCATACAGAGTGAAGTAAGCCAGAAAGAGAAAAACAAGTATCATATATTAACACATATTTGTGGAATTTAGAAAAATGGTACAGATGAAACTATTTGTAAGGCAGGAATAGAGACGTAGATGTAGAGAACGGACATGTGGATACAGTGGGGGAAGGGGGGGTTAGATGAATTGGGATATTAGGTTTGACATAAATACCCTACCATGTGTAAAATAGATAGCTAGTGGGAACCTGTTGTATAGCACAGGGAGCTCAGCTCGGTGCTCTTTGATGACCTAGATAGGTGGGATGGTGGCGTGGGAGGGAGGTCCAAGAGGGAGGGGATATACATATACATATAGCTGATTCGCTTCATTGTACAGCAGAAACTAACACAACGTTGTAAAGCAATTTTACTCCAATTAAAAAAAAAAAAAGATAATGATGCCTCAAAATAAGGAGCCCTATATATATGATCCATATCAATCATATGTTTACCAAGTCCAGTAGTTTCTAATGCCAAAATGGGTTATATTTTAATAATTTTAAATGAAAATGAATGCATATTTTGTTATTATTTGAACAGAGAATTTGTTCTTTCTTCTTTATGGAAACTAAACTACAGTTTCAATAAAATATAAAGTAGTAGTATTAAATGTGAAATTAGACAGAATTAATGTGTTGGGTGTACTGATGTAAAAATCATAACAAAAAGCTTTATAAATCCTGACCTTCAAGGACTGTAAACAAGTAAGGCATGTTACATCCAGTTTTTAAAAGTTTGGCTTCTTCGGGTGCCTAAAAATATAAACAAGAATGCAAGTTACAAATGAACCAAAGACTTGTACTTTTGGCCATGATGGGGTAATTGGTACCAAACTAGTACTTCTGCCATTTAAAAAAACCAAAAAAAAAAAAAAAAAAACCCAAAAAAGCACCTTAGGAAACTGGATTAAATATATGAAAAATATATTCTTATATTGGACAAAACACCATACTGGATTGTGATTCATAAGGGGAGAAAAACAAAGGAGATGATTGCTATGATCATGCTGGCTTTCTGTCTGGAGGTATCTTCCAGATATTAACACATAGAAGAGAGAACCAAACCAAACCAAATCAGTTTCACTACGCAAAAGAGACAGATATAAGAGGTCAGGGAATCAGAGACAGCTAGAATTTGATGTGCATAGTACTAGATGAGAGGGAACTACACAGACAAAAAGCTCCAAAGATCTACACACACGTTCCATAGTCTTTGCCTGAATACTAAGCTGTGTGTGTGTGGAGTGAGATACCACCAGTCTGATTTCAAGTAACTTTTAACCTCCTGATAAAAGTTATTTTAAAATTGCAAATTCTTAAAATTTATTCATCAGATGCTCCAGTTACAAAATAAAGCGTCATAAAAATATGAGGATACATTGAAAAACTAAGAAAAAATAATGAAAAGAGATGAAGCAAAAGGAAATTTACTGCCCAGGGAGTGTCAAAATGAGTGAGCAGATTTACAAAAGTACACTTTACCGTTTTGCTAAGTATAGAACTGATTAAATGCATGTAACTGCAAACTCAAGAAATACCAGGTTTTATGAACCCAGAGCACAATGGTCCAGAGCTAAGTAACTCTAATGTACTTTGAAACCAGTATTTCAGTACAGAATTGAGTTTTTGTCCTGTTGTTTGCATTAGCAACTTTTCACAGTTAATACACTAAACTACCTTTTTTTTTTTTTCTGTCAGTTATTGCCTTCTGTAGCAACTTCCACCTAGACTCTCTCTGGTTTTTTGTTTGTTTGTTTTGTTGTCGTTGTTGTTTTGTTTTATTTTTCCTATTGCAGGGATTAACTAAGACCAGACTCTGGGCTTTAGTCCCGCCAGTTGTGGGTAGAGTATGGTATGAGTCTTTCTGGCACCTAATGTGCCTGCACAAAGTCCTGTGCATCCTTGGTCTCAGGTTCCCTATCTAGCTACTCAATTTCCAACTGGAACCAGAGTACAATGCTGAGGCTCCACCCATTTCTCTAGGGCACTGACTCCTTATCAGGTTCCTGATTGTTTCCAGGGAGCTAGATCCTATGTCCTCTACCCCACGTATGAAACTCTGCTCCATGACTGGAACAATTTTTAATGGGTTGATATTCCCCTATGATGATACCCTCAGTGGCACACTATAATCCTGAACTACTTTAAAAATACATCCGCCTGCATTACAAGTCCCTTGGAAACCAATCACAATCCAAAGCAAGTTCAACTTCGTTGAGAAGGAGAGATGGAACAAGAGAAGTCATGCATGTGTAAACAATAATGAATTATTCTATGACTCAGTGTCCAATAAATGCAATATTCCAATGTTTGTATCAAAAAGCTTACTGTCCAGATAGACAAAAATTCTAATATCTATCAACTTTCAGATTGACCACCATCTTTTATATAACAGAAGAACTCAGGGGCTTCTTTGGATTGGACATATAAAAAGTGACCTGGTCTGTAATCCACTGGTTTGCCTTATTATTTCTGATACATGAAACCACTATCTGGCAATGGTTTCTACCAGTAATCCTAGACTACCATTGTGGGCAAGACAAAGAGATGTCCTCACAGCATAGTCTCAGCTCATCATAATCCTGACTGATTCTCCCTCAGTTTCTAAAGCTGAGGAACAAGAAGTACACTTCCAGAGACATCTACACAGCCATTCCATGGTAGAAGTCCTAGGATCCTTGGGCACTAAGCGTGAGCAGAATACAGAACTCTACCGCAGCTCAGTTTTTACAGAAAACTGTAGAATTTTTCAGAATTCCGTCACACCCTCTGATGTCCAATTATATTCTTCTTTCCCATGGAGCACCTACCTCCATCCCCATCTCTTCTTGAACAATTCAACTCTGTCATCTCAATAGGCCCACTCTTTCCAAACAAAGGCCTTTTTCAAATCTCACTCGAAAGTGCTGGAAGCCCAAACCTTAAGCAGGAAGGCCTCAGTCTTCTCTTTAAAACATTCTTTTCACCACTCAATGATGTAACAACAGTAGCAAAAATAACAACCAAAATGGTATAAGGCCCCATGTTGCTATTGTAAAACGATGGATAATTTTCGTTGAAATTTACTGTGTTCGTGGCATTCATCACTATCTGCAGTTCTGCTTTGTTAGATTATTTATTCATCTATTTATATTGGAACCTTGGACTACATTCTCCATTTTGTTCATGACTCTATCCTCAATACCAAGAAAGTTCCCCATATATAGGAAGTATTCAATACATATTTATTCTATGCCACTCCTTTGCACTTGCACTTATTCTCTTTTGTAAAAAAAATAATAAACAGAAGCTCAATTAAATAGAGTTGGGAGAGCAGAAGAGGGAGTTCTCACAGCCTACAACAACAGCAGAGCCCAACAGGAAGAAGAGAGACACCTCTTCTTTCCTGGCAAGAACAAGCCAATGAAAAGCCATGAACTCTTTGTTTACTGTAGCCCTCCCAACTTCCTTTTCTTGTCTATGACTTTCCTTGACATGTGGAGACTTGCTTGCGGCTCGCCATGATTGCAGCCCCCAAACTGCAGTTCTCTGCTGATCCCAAATAAACCCATCTTTGCTGGAAAAATATCTGGCAGTCTATTTATTTCAGGTCAGCACTTTCTTTTTTCTTTTCTTTTTTTTTTTTTTGCGGTACGCGGGCCTCTCACTGTTGTGGCCTCTCCCGTTGCGGAGCACAGGCTCCGGACACGGAGGCTCAGAGGCCGTGGCTCACGGGCCTAGCCGCTCCGCGGCATGTGGGATCCTCCCAGACCGGGGCACAAACCCGTGTCCCCTGCATAGGCAGGTGGACTCTCAACCACTGCACCACCAGGGAAGCCCAACACTTTCTGTTCCTCTTCCAATACTGTCCCTGAATAATTTTCCTACTCCTGCATTAATCAATGTACCTAAAAGTCTCATATTGGATGTAGTCCATAGAGTTTTCCTAGTAAATTCTACTAATTCTTTCTCCTTGATCCAGTCATTGATTGCTCAAATTGTACAGGTGTCACATATGCACAAACATAATTTTTCTGTGCCAAATTCATTATTCGGTCTAATAACTTGATTTTGGATAATACTTTGGTAAATATTACCAAATTTAAACAGTCAATACATGAACATTATTATTGTCTTTTCATTTTCTTTTCTATTATCCTAAGTTCTCACATTTGATTTTTCACCATTCAGTCATTTGCGTGGGAAGTCATTTTTGAATTCTACCTACTGTAAAAAATGTAGTCCCTTTTTTTTCCCATTAATGTTGCTTTTCCCATAAGACAGCAGAGGATTTTAAATAGGGCATTATATACAAGGAATATGTCATGGATATTAGGTGTTGACTTTTACTTAAAAGTTAAACATCAACTGATTAATGTATAGAAGGGATACACATCATGGGAATCAAAGACTGACCCCATTGTAGTAACCCAATTCCATAACATAGCTTAAAAAAAAAAAAGAAAAAAAAAAAAAAAACTGTATTAGGAGCAACCTGGTCCTAGTCTTGGCCTTGCCACTTTTGGCAAAGTTTTAGGTTCTTTATAACCTGACTAGTTTGATGTAGTTTTCAAACATTTTTAAACAGTGGAATCAATTTTCCAAAGAAATCTTTCAATATAATGCATTAGATTAAACAGGTAAAGTGAAGGTGTTCGGATTAAAGCTGAAGAGGGAGATCTGGGGGCCTGGGGGCCTCCAAAGAAGTATGTCCACCTACTCTTCTCGCAAGACCTTTCACTTAAAGCAGCCTTCAAAGCAACTCCATGGAACACAGTTTAAATGAAATGCTCTTTAAAGTTTCTTCTATCTTAACCTCTTATGATAAATTGTAATAACTACATGCATCGCAAAGACTGAGCTTTTTGTTATTATTTTTATTTCTGTTGTTATTTGCTTTTCTCTTAGGGTAGAGTACAATTATGATTCATTAGGAGAAGGGAAGCTATTCTTTTTTTTTCTCTAATCGATTATATGACCAGAAGAGATGTCAATTCATTGCCTGGAGTCCATGGGGACATTTTGACTGTCAGCTAGAATCCTTTACCTTTGAATTGCACTGGCATAAAATGGGCCCAGATTCCAGTGCTTTATTTTGTGTATGCAAATATTTTAGAGACAAATTCAAAGGCAGAATTAGTTCTGATCATTTCTCTTTCCTGGGGTTGGGAGGAAGAAGACAGAATAAGGGTGAATGTTCATTCCTTTAAATTAGTGGCAACTGAAATAAAATGTAAGATCCCTTTGAAATGTAGAAAGTGTTCAATCTCTAGACCATCTACAGCAAATTTACAGCAAACACTCCTGCATCCCTAGAAACAGTTTTATGCCACAAACTAGGAACTTCTCCCAAGTTACAATTACGTGATTCAAAACAGGTAATTTTCACCCTCGACTTTTCATTCCAGGTCTTAGTTAATGCTGTCTTGATGGTTGCTGTTTGATGAATCAGCTTTCCTGTTAACTAGAGGTGCAGGGCTATCATCTAATGAAAACAGTCTGTATTTTATGGCTCCCTGGGCTGCAGTTCTGCATATTAAAATGGAATTTCAATCTCACTGTTAGAAATAAAATCAAAAATAGCATCTGTGGTTTGAACAGAACTGAGAAAAATGCTGCTCATTTGATTTTAACAATATTTTTCATGCTAGACAGTATAAAGAAGCAGCCCTGGATATAATTTTAGAATGTCTATAAATTAGAAATAAATTGGTAGAAATCAACACAATAGTTCAGTGCATGGGTTAGTTCATTATATCTACAAATTTAAATGCTAAAGGTTTTTTGCTTTCATTAGAAGTTTGCCAAAATGTTCACAAATTAA
Source organism: Phocoena phocoena (assembly GCF_963924675.1). NCBI lineage: Eukaryota > Metazoa > Chordata > Mammalia > Artiodactyla > Phocoenidae > Phocoena > Phocoena phocoena. The sequence goes on along the minus strand of NC_089224.1, from coordinate 41,875,683 downwards.
GGTTTCCTACTGTTCTTCAAATTGCACTGGTAGCAGGTCACTTTCCACTCCTCCTGTTGCAAGTATTGGGCCTCTCTGATCACTGTCCAAAAGTTTCTTATCTCTCTAGGAATAAGTGCACGTTCAATCAGGAAGAGGAATTCAAGAAGAAGATGAAAGAGAAATGAATTAATTGTTATAAAGACCAATAAGCAATGTCAGCAAAGTTACAAGGCAGTGTTTGCGGGTAGAAAGGACTCTTTTTTCTTTGGCAAGCTGAAGGGGTGTAGGACTGAGCGTTTAAGTGTCTTCTAAAAAAAAAAAAAAAAACCTTGAATATAGGAATTATTAATATCTTTTTTACAGATGAGGAAATCTAGGCTCAGAATTTCTAAGTTAGTTTACTTATCAATTGTCAACCTATGACCTTTTCACTTTCAATGCCCAGGATCTTTGGGCATGAGCAGCCCATCCTAAAATATTCTGCCGTAATTAATTTAACATCTCTACATATTATAAAGAAAATGAGAAAAGTTTTTCTAACATTTTATGAACAAAGAAAATATAACTAAACATTTAAGGAATTTTCATAGCTTTATCAATATTCCATATAAACTTGATTTGCCTTGTTAAACACAGTCAATGCAGTAATTTCCTGGAGTACTTACAAAAATGTTTAGGCAACAATTTAAACTCTAGCATGAGTCCAGCTCATTGTAGAGTGATATAATAATCACTATATGCTTAGGGTCAAGTTGAAACAAATGAGTATGTGGGTAATACAGAATCATCTAATGTTAAAGTATATGGGTCAGTTTTTTTTTAAAATTAATTAATTAATTAATTCTGGCTGTGTTGGGTCTGTTGTTGTGCGTGGGCTTTCTCTAGTTGTGGTGAGCGGGGGCTGCTCTTCGTTGTGGTGCGTGGGCTTCTCATTGCGGTGGCTTCTCTTGTTGCGGAGCATGGGCTCTAGGTGTGCAGGCTTCAGTAGTTGTGGCACGTGGGCTCTGGAGCACAGGCTCAGTAGTTGTGGCGCACGGGCTTAGTCGCTCGGTGGCATGTGGGATCTTCCCGGAAGAGGGCTCGAACCCGTGTCCCCTGCATCGGCAGGCGGATTCTTAACCACTGCGCCACCAGGGAAGTCCTATGGGTTAGCTTTTAAGTGCAGAAGAGTTTCATTGGGGTATGTGCCTTTGTAGGATTCAAGCTGTGTCTTAAAGCAAGAATAAGATTTATGTATGTGAATATGGGAATGGGGTTAGATTTTACATAACAAGGTGATATTGAGATGATGAACATGGTACAATTCCATAATTTCTAATCTTCAATTCTGAAATCTAAAAAGTTCTGAAAACAGAAAGTTTTTATAACTCATTTATTGGTAAAATAGGACCTAAACTGTTGGAAGGATTTTAACAGTCCATTCCACTTGGTGTAAATCTTTATATATTTTGCTGCAGAAATATTAACGTTTTGTTGTTTTTGTTTAAAGATGCTGCCTCAGATCCAATGGGGGTTGTTATATAATATACCGCTATGCCTCCATTAGTATATTCCTTAGATCTAAAATTTTCTAATTCTTTTATACATCTGACACCAATTTTCTGGGTAAGGGATTATAAACGTTTAATTGTATTGGGAGGAAGAGAAGGAAAGAGGACTAAGACATTGAGGAGCCAGAGGGGATGGTGTACAATGAAGGAGACGACACAGAACCTTAAAGATAGGCCAATGGTAAGAACTGATGCAGTAGGCACTAGTTAGGTGTTACTGATTCTTCATGATGAGTGTTACATGGGAACATGGTAAGGTCATGGATAAGCTATTTAACTTCCCAACTCCTCAGTTTCCTTATCAATGAAACAAAGATAATAATAGTACCTACATTATCAGGCTGTTGTGAACATCTGTTGTTCTAATACACGTATACCACTTAGAAGAGTTTCTGACATATACTAAGAGCCTGATAAATAGTACCTTTGACTATCATTGTCATTCTAGGACTAGTGACACTAAGTAAGATAATTAAGGATAGAAACAAATCACAAGGTTGACCCTAAAGTTTATTTTCTGGAAGACTGGGGAAAGATGGCCTTATTATACTAGAAAGAAATATAAACACTCTTATGGCTTCATTTGTTCACCTCAGAGCTTGAGGGTAGATGCTCTGATTTTTAAAAACGTACAGAAAAGCATCATGGAAATTACTGCCTGTTAAACGCAGGGGAAATAATAATGCATATATTACTAAAATCATACAAATCTCTAGCAGATGTTGGATTCATGATATCCACTTGGATATCAAATAGGCAAGTTTAACTAGATAGAAAGTTTGCAGCATTGTTTTGTCTTTTTTCATAAAATGATAAAATATTTCGATGACAAAAATACAGTCCCTTAATTCTATAATTCAAATATGGTCAATTTTTTTGGACATAACCTACAAGGCAGAGGAATATATATATATATATATATATCCTGGATCATCACAGAGTGAAGCTCCGGGAAAAGTAGGCAATAGTCCCCAAATAGAGAATTGTCCTAGTGGAAAGCTGAAAGCATACTTTAGAGACCCTGCATTCAACTTTAGAATTCATCCTCTTTAAAACACCCATGACAGGTAAAGTCCATCCTCTTTAAAACACCCATGACAGGTAAAGTCCATAATCACTAGGTGAGCTAAATTTATTTTTCCACTTGGATGTGTCACACTTAAAATATTTATTATTCTAGCCCAGAATATAATCAAACATTTTCTTGAATATTCCCAATAAATATTTTGATTAACCAAAAAGATAATCCAGTGAGAAATATTTTGCATTATATAGGGATTTACTAGAAAAAATATTCTAATAATGAAAGTCTGTATCATAAATTCTGTCTTCATCCTTCCGCTAAAATAATTCTCTGACCATGCTTAATTAAGCACCTAACAATCATGGAGCTATTTCTTGCACATACAAATATAAAAGACATAATTCCTGTGTTCTCTGAGGTCACAGCCCAGTGTCCCAAGATTAGATTCCACTGAGCATCGTAACCCACCAGTCTAGAATAGATTCCTGACCTGATTGATGGCTTTAACTCGCTCAACAATAATGCTGGATTTTCTCTGTTATTGGTGTGTTCAAGCGCCTGGGCTATAAAGTTGTCAGATTGTAGTTCAGATTTTTAGTCTGTCACTTACTAAGTTTTTGACCTTGGACAACTTAAATTTTCTGTTGCCTCATTTTTCTTATTTATAAATAGACATTATGATATCTTTCCTATAGTTCCACTGTGATGACTAAGCATATGTAGAGTCCAGTGTAGTGTCAAGAATGTACTCAAATATGAATTCTCATTCTGATATCAATGTTTCACCTTGGTTTTCTCCATCCCTTCAGTTCCTTCCTGTGGCTTCTTGGTTCCTGATGTCAGCACAGTCTTTTAACTACCCTGATTGCTTTACCCTTTAATGACAAAAGTAATAAACTCTTGTTAACTGGATCCTTACTGATTTTTCTACACTAACACTCATATCAAAGGGGATCAACAGAGTTGAACATGTGCCTAAAATATAGTTAATAGCAAATTTTTTAACTGCTTATTTTGCATTCAGGTGCTATGCTAAATACTTTTACACATAATTTCTCATTTTATCCTTATAATTAAAGAGTCAGATACTGTATTTTTTTCCTATTTTGTAGGTAAATAAGACTCAAAGAGATTAATAAATTACGTAAGGTTCCAGACCTAATAGTTGATAGCACCTGATTTTAAACCAGATACTCCTGACTCCAGAGACATGGTATAACTATGACAGTCCTCAAAGGGCCCGTGTGTTTCAGAGGTCTTGTCACAAATTTAAAAACTATGTCATATTCATTTCCTATTGCTGCTATAACAATTTACCACAAATTTAGTAGGTTAAACAACACAAAAATTAATTTTCTTATAGTTTTGGAGGTCAGAAGTCCAAAATTATTTCAACTGATTGAGCTAATGTCAAAGTATTGTCAGGGTTATTTTTTTGTTTTCTTTTTGTATTTTGCTTTTTGTTTGTTTGTTTGTTTGAAGCCCTGAGAGAAAAAAATCAGCTTCTTTGCTTTTTTCAGCTCTAAGGGCTGCCTGTATTTCTTGGCTCTTGGCCCCCTCGTCCACCTTCAAACTGTATTACTCCAGCTTTTGCTTTTGTCATCACTGTGCCTTCTCCTAGATTTGGACTCCTCCTGTATCCCTCTTATAAGGACAGTTGTGATTACACTGAGCTCACTGGGACAATCTAGGTTAATCTCCCCATCTCAAACTCCTTCATTTAATCACATCTGCAAAGTTCTTTTTGTTATATAAGGTGACATAGGTTCCGAGGATTAGAGTTTGAGTACATTTGGAGGGCCGTTATTTGGCCTGTCACATACAGCTTCACTTATATTAACTCCCTACAATTACATGAATAGGAAATTTACTTGGAGAAAGTCATAATGGGATTAAGTATGGCCTTTGAAATCACTGTTATGGTCTTTGAACCATGACAGGAATATTGTGATTTGCATTTATCTACCAAATGGGAAAAAGTATCTTCCAAAGTACTGAGGGACAGAAAAGCACTAAATTAATAAAGCAGGATCGTTTAATGCATAGCATTTTCCTGTACATAAAACAACAGATTTCCCTCCAACAAATACTTGTTAGTGGAACAGATGTATTTTTAAAAAAACGCATTTTCACGTAACCACGTAATCTATTACTTAGAAAAGACTTTCTCCTTTTTTCTATTCAAATACAGTGCATTATTTTCATGTTCAGCTGTATTAGCCACAGTTCCCAATGTACTCGTTTATCTGATGCAGGGTTAATGTGGTATCAAGAAATTTTATGGAATTAGAATTTCCAGTTATTGAACGAGAGTTACAGCAACACCATCAAACTCTTTATATTGGATATGTTACAAAAAGAAGAAAAAAATTAAAAACTAATATAAACTAGGGGAGAATATTCTGATAATGACCTTCTGACATGGCATTTCATATTGTGCAACTTATGAACCTGGCCAACATGTCAGGAAACTGTATCTTTAATGGGTCTTTATAACCATCTTTCCAACCTCTGAAAGATATTAGCTAATAAAGGAGAACATGGCTTGCATTATTTAGGGCCTGACTAATTAGGAAGTCGGTCTCCAGACAGAGCTGATATGCATTATTATTGTAAAAATCTAGGATACCATATTAACTACATCTTTGCTATCTGAAAGTCAGACATTGAGATGGTAGTCAGAGATATGCTGCGATCCCTTCTCAGATCTGAATTGTTCATTTTCATTTTAAAGCCAACTTGTTTTTCTTTCATTTGAATTTAAATAATGATCTCTACCAACTGGTTGAGAAACATTAATGTCTTCAGCTTCCTTTGGGATAAAAGAAACTAGTTTACTTACTACAGACCACATCTAATTCATAGTCTCTTATCTAGTCAATAGCAGCATTTGCTATTACATGCTCTGAAATGGAAAACTGCTGAACAAGGGAAAAAATAATTTAAAAGGAAATTAAATACTCTCTGACAGATGGACCAATTAGTTACAAACTTCAATGAGGTAAAAATGTGATCTGTGGTGGTTCAGGATTTCTGTGTATTGTCTGTGAGCGTATATGCACTCACATGCATGTCTACAGAAATTCAGGAAACTCTCAGGCCTCCCGAGGATATCAGCATTGAATGGATAACAATCTGAGAGTGTAGCAAAAGGTCTTTCAAATATACATAGATGACACCATAACCCCATGTTTAGGTGGAAACAGGAAGAGGTGTATCTATACTTGGATTATAAGGACAAGTTTTCAGTGATTCTTTAGATTCCAGTTCAATGCACCTCAAGAATTTGGTTCCTATTATGTGAAAAACTCCTGGATGAGTCCTGGGATACGTTCTAAGTTATACAAGATATAGCCTTTGCACATAACTTGTACACAATCTAATAGTCATGTTAGGAAATGCTGGGGGAGACTTTAAAGGGCAATAGTCCAGACACATTTTAAAAAAAATAAGTGGTATCAAAATGGAGAAACTGGGCTTCCCTGGTGGCACAGTGGCTGAGAGTCCGCCTGCCAATGCCGGGGACGCAGGTTCGTGCCCCGGTCCGGGAGGATCCCACGTGCCGTGGAGCGGCTGGGCCCGTGAGCCATGGCCGCTGGGCCTGCGCGTCCGGAGCCTGTGCTCCGCAACGGGAGAGACCACAACAGTGAGAGGCCCGCGTACGGAAAAAAATAAATAAATAAATAAAGTAATAAAAATGTGTGGAATTTGTTTCAATTCTACTTTGAACAAACCAACTATAAGAAGATATTTTTGAGACAATCTAAAAAAAGTAAATACAAACTCAGTGTTAAAAGACATTGAAAAGAAAAATTACGTGATCTATTTTTTTTAAAGGACCATAACTTGAATTGGAAGACCTAGTGTGAATTTCCCATTAAAATAAGCAATCATCTAAGTCAAAGTATTAGATAATGTTACAAATATCAACATGCATTTTGTTGTCAATAAAAACAGAGTACATCTACACCCCTTCTCCCTACAAAAATGTGCTCTGATCCCTTTGGCTTTAGATTATTTGGCCTTTCCTTTGCATATGCTATGTTGGAGAGGTGACATAACGTGCTGGTGGAGCGTGTGGGCTTTGGAGTCAGAGGGCAATAGTTTCCAGTGCTGGCTTCCTCACTTATCAGATGGCTAACTTGGACCAAGTTATTTAAGAAACCTCTAGATGTCTCATTCTCATCATCTGTGAAATTAGTTTATCCCTTGTGGGATTGTGGAGAGGATTTAATCAGAGGGTGTCACACAAGGCAAACAGCTTAGAAAAAACAAATTAGAAGGAATATCTCAACAGAACTATCTTTGAATTTTGAGCAAATGTTAAAGTAGCACTGATTTCTCATTGTATGTACTTTCAACTCTCTGTCATGTGATGTGTGGAGAAGGCTGAAGTTAGGAAGAATGTACTGTGGGAAAATACCTAGGTCAGACTATACATTTTGAAAGCCAGAAACATCTAAAGTCTCACTCCCCAGGGTTCTCAGCATCAAGACATCAAAAAAATGTACTCCGCTTCTATAAGTTGAACTGATGTCTTTCAAATTATCTCAGTGACTCAAAGGGTCCTACCTATGAAAAAAGGTGATTTTTAATACTGTGAACAGGGAAAGAATATAAATATCATCAGAAAGATGCATACTAGAGGCTTACAGAGATTCAAAAGAACAAGAAATAATTTCCAGCTTGGGAGAACAGTGAAGGCTTCATGGAAGAAGTAGCCTTTGAAACAAGCTTCTGGAAAGCTCGAAGATAAAAGGGGCTATGCCAGATGTAGGGAGAAGTAGAAACAAGGGCACACAGAGCCACTGGGAATAAGAATTATCTTCTGTTATCTCCATAAATATTGGGGTAGTGGATAATGACAAAAATCACTGAAAGATCTATTCTTTTTTAATTAGACTTTGAAATCTTATCTTTGTTTTTAAATTATATTTTTAGACATAATTGACGTACAATAAATCACACATTTTAAATTGTGCAGAGAGTAAATGTATCCGTCACTCCTAAAAGTTTCTTCATGACCCTTTGTAATCTCTACCCCTTGACACTCACAGCCCTCCAAGCCCAAGCAACTACTGATCTGTTTTCTGACACTATCAATTAGTTTTCAGTTTCTAGAAATTTATAAGAATGGAATTATACAGTATGTACTCCTTTAGGTCTGGTTCTTCCACTCAGCATAATTATTTTGAGATTCATCCATGCTGTTGTATATATCAAGAGTTCAGTTCTTTTTTACCGCTGAGTAGTATTCCATTATATGAATACACCACAATTTGTTTATCCATCTGTCTGCTGATATACATTCATAGTGTTTCCATTTTTGACTATTTCAAATAAAGTTGTTATAAACACTTATGTAGAAATTTTTCTCTGGACATATACTTTATTTTCCTTTGGGTAAATACTTAGTAGTGGAATGGCTGGATCATATGGTAAGTGTGTGATTAACTTTTTCAAAAACTGTCATTTTTCCCCCCAAAACTGATTGTATCCTTTGATATTCCTACCAACAGTGTATGGGAATTTTAATTGTTTCAAATTCTCACTAACATTTGTTATTGTCAATCTTTTAAATTTTATCCGTTCTAAAAAATGTGTAGTGATGTTGCATTGTGCTTTTAATTTGAATTTTCTAATAACTAATGATGTAGAACATCTTTCATGTGCTTATTTCCCAAAGGTATACATTCTTTGGGGAAATGTCTGTTCAAATATTTTGCTAAATTTTAACAAGTATTTTGTTATTAATGAATTTTTAAATGTTCAAGATTTATATACCGAAAACAAAACAACTTTCGTTAGATTTATCCTATTTCATATCGGTTTTGTAAGTGATATTGTTACTATAAGTGTATTTCTTATGTTCAAGAAGTTAAGTAGAGACAAGAAAGACACAAAGACACAAATCTATCTTCTGGAGATATACACTACAATGTTTGTTGTAAGAAACACCTTGGGAGGGATTAATGAGATTAAACATTGCAAAGAAATGAACTCTGCATGGTAACGAAATGGCAACTACATAGGTAAATATATAAGATTTAAAACTTATTATTTAAATCTCTCTAAAAGATAATTGATTGTCTAAACAAAAATTTTACTCTTTTTGGTGCTGAATATTTTGTATTCTTTTCTGTAAATCTGCTTGAGCTTTTTGCTGGAACTCAATTAACTTACTTGGAAACAATTTGATCCTTTGGGTCTTGCTTTTAAAATTTGTTAGGCATCACCAAAAGTAATTACTCCTCACTGCTAAGGCAAGACCCCTCTGAGTGTTCTACCAATGCCCAATGAAGAATGAGATTTTGCAGTTTGAGTCTTAGGAACAGGCACCATTTTTGGCATCGTATTCTCTCTGGACAATGTTTCCCCTAATTATTTTGGAAGGTTCTTTCCCTGGGCCTCATATAGTTTCTTCACATCCATGAACTAATAGTATTCTGTGAATACTTGATAGTGACTGTCTGAAAATCTATAGGTTCTCTATTTTGTACAGCTTTCATTTCCCTGGTCTTCTGTCCTCCAAACCCCAGCCACCTTCGTATTCCTTGGCTCTCAGCTCCACCTCCTCAATTCAGGGAGACCTTCAAGCTTCACCAGGGTTCCCCCTCCCTATGCGGCTGCGTGGAAACTCTCTCTAGGCACTAAGCTGGGGAAATCAATGAACTCATGTCACAGGTTTTACATATTGCGGGGATCCCTGCTTTTTACTGCCTAATGTCCAGTTTCTTGAAAAGCATTGTTTCTCGTATTTTGTCTGTTTGGTTTTAGGACGGAGAGTATATCCAGTCCCTGTTGCTCCATCTTGGTCTGAAGTGCAAGTGTGGAACATTTTAACAGAAGGATCTTACACTTTCCTGAATTCTACTGAAATATCTATTCATATCAGGGAGGGCAATTCCAGACTTCTTTTGCCAGCTAGGTATTGCTAACAGATTTCCTTTTTTTTTTGCGGTACGCAGACCTCTCACTGCTGTGGCCTCTCCCGTTGGGGAGCACAGGCTCCGGACGTGCAGGCTCAGCGGCCATGGCTCACGGGCCCAGCCACTCCGCGGCACGTGGGATCCTCCCGGACCAGGGAACAAACCCATGTCCCCTGCATCGGCAGGCGGACCCCCAACCACTGCACCACCAGGGAAGCCCCAGATTTCTTTTCTTATAACGTGGAGCCAGACATTTGAAAGTGCCAGAAACACTGGGGTAACTTGAAAGGCAATGGCTTCCACATTCCTCAGCCTAGAAAGATGGAATACCAGCAATACAAGCTGGGCCTTTATACTGTAAGTTAATCTGATTCAAGTATTACATTGGAAAAAAATAATTGTATAAACCTACTTAATCCTGACTGGCTACGGTATATTTTCTACATTAAAAAGACATATCCTCAGTTCCTGAGAATGTCAAAATATGGTATATATATTTTTAATTCCCTTCTGTTGCTTTTGCCCAAAGAGCTTCTTCCTTCATTGTGTCCATTAGCCCACTGTGAAGCACCTGAAACACATTTACCTATTCAGTACTGTAGGCATTTTACAGCTATACTTCCTCTCCCCAAAAATATGGGCCTTGAAACTCATCCTTTCTATCTGCTTAGGGCTTAATGTACTTGAAGCCAGTCAAATCTGGGACCTTGAGTGCATCTCTCTGAAATTCATTTTGTTCATTACTCAGACAGGATAATAACCACCCCTGTTTGTTTTGAAACTGGGTAAAGTAAATTTCATTTGCTGTACACAGGTTCGATAATTCTAGCTGAGATTCTCAACATTATTTTTATTTATTATATTAGTATTATAAGTATCAAGAACTACTCACTTTCATGCTAAACACTTTTAACATTGTTCTTACTGATGACTTCTAAAATAATCAGAAAGGCCAGCTGAATCGCCATCTTCCATGTTCAAGTAATTATCTACAGGAACAAAGTTCTGTGAGTCGCTGTGTTAGCCTTCTGTCACTGCCTTGCTGAGAGGTTCGACAGTAGCCGTCTGATTGCTCCTCCATTGCCTCTGTTTCTCTTTTTTCCTCTACCTTTCCCTCCTCCTCTTTCTTTCCATGCTGCACAGTAGATTTTAATTTGTGCTTCATTTGGACAGGGAAAATAAAGTAATAGTGTCTCAATATCTAATACTCCTCAACTGATACTCTAAATAAGCAAAAAATTTATAGATTTTCTAAATATTGATTATAAATTCATTCCTGAAGAAGTCATCCCAAATACCTGGCTTTATGGCAAGAACCCACAATATTCCACGATTTGTTAGCTAGTAGTTTTTTTCTCTACTGGGAAATGAATGCGAAGGGCAAAACCAATAGTCTGTCCTTTATCAAATCAAAGCCATTCTATATTTTTTCCAAATATGAGGAAACATGGTAGTAATTCAGACATATTCTCCCTCCTAACCAAGAACACCACACTGCTTCTCCTGAAATCACAACTAGGACAGTTTCCTGTGAAAACTTTCACAAATTTTCTATATCTGTGTAAGCTATATCCATCAGGTTTTTATTTTCATTTTTTGGTTTGGGGGTTTTTTGTTTGTGTTTTACACAAGTGGGAGAAAATATATGCATTGTTCTATAACGTGCTCTTTTTCACTTACTAATATGTCTTGGAGATCAAATGTGTATTTATTATGGCATGTTCCTTAATTTCACTTTATTTTTCCCCCCAGGAACATTTTGTATACTGCTATATCCTTTGATGACTGTCCTTCAGCAACATTCAGAGAAACTGTTTTGCTACCATCTCTCACTAACTACTTACTGTGCACGGCAAGAGGGGTTCCCTGTGCCAAAGAAGAAAGAAAACTGGAAGGATGTCGTATTAGAGTTTTTGAGAGAATCAGTTCCAATAGGGTATATATAGAGAGATACATAAGGAGAAAGATTTATTATAGGAATTGGCTCATGAGATTATGGAGGCTGAGAAGTCCCACGTTCTGCCATCTGCAAGTTGGACAACTAGCAAAGCTGGTGGTGTAACTCCATCCAAGTAAAAAGGCTGAAAACCAGGAGGCCCACAATTGTAAGTTGCATAGTATGAAGGAGCTCAGATGTCTGATAGCCAAGGGCTTTCAACTGATTGGATGATGCCCACCTGCATTGGTGTAGGTGAATTGTCTTTACTCAGTCTACCAATTCAAACGCTAGAAATCTCTTCTAGAAATACCTTCGCAGACACACCCAGGAATGATGTTTTACCAGCTATCTGGACATCCCTTAGCCCAGTCAAACAGACACATAAAATTAACCATCACAGATCTAATAATAAAACTCCATTTCCATGGTCCTTTACCTGAATCATTCAGTATAAGGTCATTTTAACAGTTCCATGTATTTTATTCTTTTGCTCAGAAGCCTTAATTTGTTCTCAAATACTTAGTGAGTCATATACAATTATCTTAATGCTTAAGTCTTTGCAATATCTGCCCAGTCTCTACGTCCCAGTATTCCTCGACACATACCCCATGCTCTGTTCAAAGGGATCTCACTCCTTATGGAGATGCGCACATTCCTACCTTCCTGCCTCAGCTTCAGACTTTTACTCTGCCTGGAATGCTCTCTCCTCTCCCGTGTTCAAAAACCCAAAAGTCTTTTTTGTTTGTTTTCATAAAACAGAGTATGACATCAGTTTTATCTGAAATTCCATAATATTTTTTTATGCTTTTAAGGTATTTGTGCTCTCCCTTTAATTAGACTTATTTGCATGCTAACCATCCCTTCTAGGATGATTATTAATTACTTTAGAGGAATGCTAACTTTTTTTCTTCTGTGTATGCCAGGCGGTTCTCAGCACAATATCTTAGGTAAAGTAAATGCTCAATAAATATTTGCCGATTTGAGTTGAATTAAACTTGGTACATTTCTAACCCTGTGTGATTTATAATGAAATTCACTGGGAAATATTTCAACTAGACTTGCTAGACTCTATCTATTCCATTAAGTGAAAGGTGACTGTGCAGTAAGTAGGTACTCACTTTTTTTTCCCTATAGAGTAGGAAAGTTTAAGTTTCATTTAATGATAAAGATCAAAAAACAAAGCAAAGGGAACTTCCCTGGTGGCGCAGTGGTTGGGACTCTGCGCTCCCAATGCAGGGGGCCCGGGTTTGATCCCTGGTCAGGGCACTAGATCTCACATGCACGCTGCAACTAGGAGTTCACATACCACAACTAAGGAGCCAGTGAGCCGCAACTAAGGAGCCCACTTGCTGCAACTAAGGAGCCCATGTGCCACAATGAAGGAGTCTGCCTACCGCAACTAAGACCCAGCGCAACCAAATAAATATTAAAAACAAACAAAAAACAACAAAGCAAAATGTCAGCAGTAATAGTTCCCATTACCATGAATGAAATTATTTGGCTTTTAATAAGGAACAGACTAGAATGTGATGGCAAAAAAGTGATAATGAACAGCAATTATTTTTCCCTGGATCTGGCCAGTGAGAAAAAAGAAAAGATTATATGCTGGTCATGTTGTCAGAAATGAGGAGAATAATTAATCAAGTAAATCACAAGAAATAAAATCAAATTTTATTGTGAAAAAGTTTGTGTCATACTTCCCACCTCGCAAGAGAACACAGGCTTTTTGGGGTGATGATTTCTGAGCTTTCCAGAGTATATGATTTTCTTGCATCCAAAATAAAGAAGACATATGAGTTCTTACTTAATACATTGTCTGATTTTTATCAAATTCATTTAACAAAATTTTGTCATTCACTCAGAACTTTGCATGCATCTATAATGAGCCATGTTTAGGAAAAAAGGGGGATTTTGCTACCAGTGATTGGAGAAATGGCATCAAGGCTGGAAAAGCCCATGAAAATGACTTGTACGTGGCATTCATTTTTCACTTCATCAGCACCATAACCCTTTCCATACATATCCATTGCAAATGTACCATACATTTGTATAGTATGTGTTAAATTAGTGTTTTGAACTTGCCTAGGAGGCAGTAGTCAGAATATTCAACTTTTTCATAGAAGGAAAAAAATATTATGACTTCCAAATGAATACATAGAAAATAATGTATTTTGAATTATCAAAGAACTTTTAGAATCCAAGCTATTTACAAATGGAAATTGACTGTATTCTGATTTAGTAGTAGCTTAAGGGGGAAAAAAAGGAGCAAAATCTTATATCCCTACTTTATCAGTAGACAAATCAATTTGAGAAAAAAAGACATTAAGCTAGAGAAATGGAAAGAAGGCAATACTAAGTTTAGAAAATGAATGTATTTTAGGAGATTCTGTTCATTTGCTAAATTCAGATTCCAAAATTGTTTTTATTTTTGTTGTTTGTGTTATAGCAAGCAAATTAAAAAGAGAAATATGACTGTTTATAAAACTGGTTATGTTCATAGGATTTCTGTTTAAATAATAAGAAGTACCATAATTTTGAAAAATTTTCTCGGTAATGATTTCACAGCACATTTCGTATAGTTTTTTCTTCTAACAACCCCTACAACAAACAGTTTCAGTAAAAAAAAATAAAATAGTTAACAACTATTGAGCATTTATTACAAGCCACATCTAGTGTTAAATAGTATACACTTACTATCTCACTTAATTTTCCTAAGAGATATTGTTACTAAAATCCACTTTACAGACAAGGAAACTGAGACTTAGATCAAGCAATTTTCTCAACATCACACAGTTACTAAGAGAAGCAGCCAGAATTCAAAACTAAGACTAGCAGACTGGAAGATGCATTTAACCAGATGTCTCCTCTAAGTATCCTATGGAGGAACAAAATAAGTTGGTCTAATGATAGGTAACATTTACTGAGCACTTACCATTATGTTAGACAATCTTCATTTCACTTTACATATGATAGCTCATTTTGGTGTGATAACAATCTACGAACGAGTAGCATTACCATCTCTACTAAAAAGAAGACTGTAACACAGCACAGAGTTTTTAAGTCTCTTACTTGCTAAAGATCACATAGCCGATAAGTGTAGCGCTAGGGTTCAAATCCTGGGCTGCAGAGTTCTCATATAATATTATTGTTTATATCCAAGCCTTGGACACTAGTGGGCAGCAAGAAGCTTCAGGACATATTCTTTGTCAAGAACTTACAGAAGAGAGATCCAGCGTGAGTGAAAACACATTAAAGGCTTTTGCAGTTATCCAAGCATGAGGGTACGAATAACTATTTTCATCATAGTGGAAATTGAAAAAAAAGTAATACACTGAAATTACAAATTAAAGAACAATCATAATTCATGAACTGAGTTTGAGAAGATAGTGAAGATGACCACAAGTTTCTGAGTCATGCTGTTGGCATTGGTATCTGGCAAGAGGAAAGTTTTTGAGAAAGTAAATGAATTGGTAATTAATATCTATGTTAATTAACTATTATTTTGTTGCTCTATCATCACTTGAGTGGTCAGTAAGTTTGTTGCAATATTTATTGTCCATATAAAGAACAGAGGAAGGTATTAGAGCGGAATGAGTGTTAGAAGCTGGTTTTTGTTCCATATCCTGCAATTCAGTAAACATAACATTAGTTACATCACTGAATATTCCTGAACATCAGTCCTTTCAGCTCTGTAATATAAGTGCTATCTGCACTTACATAAGGGCTATAGAGATCAAAAACATTCATATATACGGGGTATTGCTTTGTAACACACAGAGAAAAAAATAGAATTATCATCATTATTTCCATGTCTAAGTCCCTACTTTAAGATTGTACACACTCTTGTTTTACTATCTCTAAATAATATTCTTTTTTTTTTTTTTCGGTACGCGGGCCTCTCACTGCTGTGGCCTCTCCCGTTGCGGAGCACAGGCTCTGGACGCACAGGCTCAGCGGCCATGGCTTACAGGCCCAGCCGCTCCACGGCATGTGGGATCTTCCCAGACCGGGGCACGAACCCGCGTCCCCTGCATCGGCAGGCGGACTCTCAAGCACTGAGCCACCAGGGAAGCCCTAAGTAATATTCTTGATGGTGGCATGGGTTCATATCTCAGCTTTACCACTTAACCTCATGTACTGTGATCTTGAATAAATTACTCAAACTCTGTGCCCGCTGTATAAAATGGAATACACAGCAGTACTTAACTCAAAAGATTGTATTGAGCATTCAGGATACAATCAGTGCATGTAAAGTGCTTATAATAGTGCCTGAAATACATGCTAGGTCAATAACAGTCATTATTATTATTAATACTGACATAATTATTAGCTCTTTTTGTTCAGCCATTTAATGCTACTATTATGGGCTATCACAATCATGTGGATTTCTCTAACTTAATGTGTACATAAATAAATACAGCAATTTTCACAGGTATAATATTTAAAGATATTCACAATGATTTCCTAAATGCAACACTTCATCACATAATTAATATTCATGTTGTTTCTAATTGTGCAAATTGAAAAAATTTGATGCAATGCCTTAAACATGTACCCAAAATGTGCTGTACTTTTTTGTTGAACAACAATAATTATTTGTTATCCAGTTGTTTAAAGTGTTTCTCTTACTATATAGTCAATGAAGAGTAGTTCTGGTATGTCACAGTTTGATTTAAAGGCACCATGACCTTCTGTATCTGCTCTTTATTTTCAGTGAGTATGTTGAATAATCCAATGGGGAAGGCATTTTCCTTGACAGATATTTTTCATAGTAAAAAAAAAACATGCTGAGATTATAAAATATTTTAAAATATTTCCATGTGACTATTATTTTAGTGCATATATTTCTGTGTAATGGCATTTGCCATTTGGCATTCTTGAGAGTAAGTCTTCTTTCTTTACACACTGTACATCTTTTCACCTATCTTTGTCAGTTTGTGTCTATTTATAATTAATCTCTAGGTTCACGTATTAGGCCTCTCCTGCATGTTCTCTTAGCCGAGGAAACAAGTACTCAGGAGTGCAACATTATAGGCAGGGAACAAAGGACTCACATTCCACGCTCTGTGTTAGAAAGCACTGATGTAATTCTCAGGAGCCAAGCCTCTTAGCAACAAAACGCAGGATTTACAGCCCTCCAGCTTTCTCAGCTACCAAAGCTCTTGAAGGCTTTCAAGAGCTGACCTTCTTAGCAAAAGGCTGGATTCTTTTAATGCACTCACTTTCAAAAGGTAGCATACCTGTTTTCCAGTGTGATGTGGATGCTATTAAAAGGGAGTTTCCATGGATACGGACATCAGTGGGAATGAAATAGGATTGTCCTCTTTTCAGACCCATTGTTGTTCCAAATATTCCTAAAACCAAGATCATGTCACTCCTTTTATTCACATTTCTTAAGGCTACTTCTTATTTGTAAAGCACTGTCACTGGTAGGTAATTAATGCTTTTTTTAAAATGTGTAGGTTCAAACACCAAGTTATTTATGAGAGATGTTGTAACATGTGCGTGGAGAAGAGGTCATACTAAGAGTTTATTGAGTGTGAGTCTCGTTATAGCTCTTTTATACATGACTCTAGAGAATACACATTAATAAGAGACACTATCCATTTCTTTTAAGTAATACAGAATTTGTCAAACCCTCCTTAAATGATGTGAATCAGAAGTTGTATCACAACACTACAAAGTCCCCACTCCCCTTTCTTTATATATTTTGAGTTAATTTTAAGTGTATATCATACCCTTACAATTGCACATTTCAGGAATATTATGGTTAAAGAATGTCAAATTCTTTTTACCAAGACCCAATTAAATGTCAGATGTGATCAACCCAATTCATTTGTTGAGTATCGAAATATAACGCTTCTCAGTGGGACTTATACAATGAAAAGGGCATTAACTTTCTCTGGAGAGCTCACAAAGGAGTCACACCACCACCTCTTCATGGAGTTAGAAGACCTGCCAGTAAATGTCCCCAGAGCTGAGAAAACAGCTATGTACTATCTGAGCCATCTGTCATAAATCTATGGTGCAGGAAGACCTCACGTGGAAAGGAGGGGGAGAAATCCCTGAAATGAGGGTAGAATTATAAGAATAAGCAATTGGGCTAACTTTTCAATTGAGAAATAGCTCTTCATCTTGGACAAATTTTCCAAATTCAGAGCAGCAGCATCAATCATTTAATAACCCATCAATAATTGAGGGGAAAAATCAGTCTCATCTTAGAGGTAATGCTGACCAAGTTGATCAAAAATTCAGCTGAATCCACACGTTTTAAGGAAATTTAACATCGTTGATCAGCCTCTGATCCCCTTACATTGGCTTTTGGTCAAATAAATACAGGATAAACAATATTTCTCAGGATATCATGTTATTTTAAGTTTATTAATAAGCTGCAATCATTCATTTGTTGGAAACTCTAAATCAATGTGTAAAGTGAAAATTTTTTACTTTTTTATCTTCCAATAATCTGAGCTCTTTTTCAGTTAACTGTGTGTCAAATCACTTTATTTCATTTAGTGCTTAAGAAAAATCAAGGAATTAAAACATCATTAGTTTTCCTGCAACTATTGATGTTCCCGTATAAAAACCGGGTCCCTAGAAAGGCACGTCTAACTTCTAAGAAGTAAGCTAGGAATTCTCTGTCATCTATTAATTTGTCAATTAATATCTATCAGTTTAACCACAAACACCAATAATTTCCACAAAAAGTTTATCTGTGGTTTTTTTTTTTTTGCTTGCTGCCTTGTTATTGAAAAGGTTAAGAATGCAACTTCATATTAGAGAAAGCTGATTATTATTCCTATAATCCAAAAATTCAATGTTAATCCCCAAATCATAACTTCAAAACAACGGGCAGATTAAGAGAAAAAAAATATTACTTTTCTTAAAGTGAAAACAAAGGGATAACTTATGAGAGTTCCAGATGGCCTTTGAACAATAGTAGTCATCCTTCATGAAAAAATGCAACTAAATAATACTATTTAAACTTCAAACTGTTTCCCTCAAACTATAGAAAACCACCAACAAATATTTATTATTATCAAAAAGATCCACAGACTTAAAAGCTTTTGCACAACAAATGAAACTATAAACAAAATGAAAAGACAGCTTAGGGACTGGGAGAAAATATCTGCAAACCATGCAACTGACAAGGGGTTAAGTTCCAAAATATGCAAAAGAGCTCATACAACTCAATATCAAAAAAACAACCCAATCAAAAAATGAGCAGAAGACCTAAATAGACATTTCTCCAAAGACATACAGATGGCTAAAAGGCACATGAAAAGATGTTTAACATTGCTGATTATTAGAGAAATGCAAATCAAAACTACAGTGAGGTATAACCTAACAGCAGTCAGCCTGGCAATCATCAAAAAGTTTACAAATAATAAACGCTGGAGAGGGTGTGGAGAAAAGGGAATCCTTCTACACCGTTGGTGGGAATGTAAATTGGTGCAGCCACTATGGAAAACAGTATGGAGGTACTTTAAAAAACCAAAAATAGTTTTAAATTTGATCCAGCAATATGATCAAACTGATCCAGCAATCCCACTCTTCTTCATATATCCAGAAAAGACGAAAACTCTTATTTGAAAAGATACATGCACCCATGTACATAGCAGCACTATTTACAACAGCCAAGACGTGGAAGCAACCTAAGGGTCCATCAACAGATGAATGGATAAAGAAGCTGTGGAATATATATATTTTATATATATCAGCCATAAAAAAGAATGAAACATTGCCATTTGCAATAACATGGATGGACCTAGAGAATATCATACTAAGTGAAGTAAGTCAGACAAAGAAAGACAAATATTTAGGATATCACTATATGTGCAAAAACAACAACAAAATACAAATGAATTTACTGATAAAGCAGAAACAGACTCACAGACATAGAAAACAAAGTTACAGTTACCAAAGGGGAAAGGGGGGCAAGGATTAAATTAGGAGTATGGGATTTACAGATACATACTACTGTAAATAAAATATATAAACAAGGATTTACTGTATAGCATAGGAAACTAAATTCAATATCTTGTAATAACCTATAATGGAAAAGAATCTGAAATATATATATATGTATAATCTGAGTCACTTTGCTGTACCCCTGAAACTAACACAATATTGTAAATCAACTATACTTCAATTACAAAAAACAAGATCCAGCTTTTAAAACTTTACTTGATTACTCATCAGTAAAAAATTACATAAAACCGGACCCTTAAATTGAAGGACAGTTACCTTCAGATTATAACCTTTATTTATCTCATAGAATTTTTGATAAGAAGTCAGTTTTCAAATACTTTTAAAAGAAATATCTAGCATATACTTTCTTCACTATTGTCATTTTTGCCTCCTTCAGAAAAGAGATGAGAAAAGACTTTATTTATGCCCTTAAATATCTACCTACATTTCAGCCCAAAACATTAAAGGGTAGGGAAAGTGGAGAAAACTGTCACAGAAATTCATAAACCCTTCAGGTGCCACAAATAGGTTTCAGGGAGCATGAGCAATTTATTAGATTTATTGCTTGTACTTGTTCACATAAAGGAAGTTATAAGATATTCCACAAAAGAAGATAAAATTGAAGGTTGTTGGTAGAAACTGTTATTGCTGTAAACCATACAAACGAGAGATGGGACCTAGGAATAGAAAAGAAGTTATCTTATCTTTTCTGTCACCTGGATACGTCTCTCCTTTGAGTCAACTCTGAGTCTTTTCCATTGTTTTATTTTTTATCCTTGTTGTTAAAAGCACTCTTGTTGTTTAGTAAGCAGAATTAGGGTAGCAGAAGTTTATAGAGTCAATGGCTGACAAACAATAAGGTCAATGTCTGTCCCATTCTGGAAAAATTGAGGTTAGAACAGGTGAAATTATCATTCTGTTTTGTCTTTATGGCTCTAATAGAGGGCCAGAGAGTCCCTGACCTCTGCTGCCACTCATGTCTTACTCTGATAGCAATGTGTGACCTTTGACACTCAATTAAAACAGGAAATAAGGCAAAGGATGGGTCAATATGCATGTTTGGCAAATGCAAGCCTTCAAAATAAATTCCAAGGGGTTTTCAAAGGAGCCATAACCCCTATTCACTTGGCACATGGGCATTAAAGTTACAGTCAGTAAAGTAAAAGAACATAGAAACAAAAAAATAAGCTGTATCATTTATTTTCTTTCTCACCCCAAGACCTGTGTATTAAGGTATCCCGCAACAGAACAATTCACATTATACTTTCTGATTACTGAGGGTGAGAGTGTTGCTGCTAACTGGCTGGATGGGAAAGGATAGATGCTTAGGGCATGGAAGGTTGCTGATTTGAATAGTCAGATCTTTTTATTTAATGTGAACTTATTTTCTAAATAGAAGAGAACCAGAGAGTACTTTCTCTATATGGAGTACAGCAGCATTGTTTTTGAGAAGAGTTACATACATGAATGTCAGGGCTAGTAATAGGTTTGGTGATCACCCAGAGAGGCTTCCACATCAGGGAAAACAGGTGTACCATAATTCTGGTATGTTCTGCAAAGTGACAATCTGTTGGTGGGTAAATGGTCTTCACATATTTTCCAAGATACCACCTCACATTTTATTCAGGAAACAATGAGAAAAGTGTGGGAGAAAGAACATAGGCAAAAAGCAGTAACAGAAGCACATGGTCTTGGGATTGGTTAAGTCTACATGCAAATCCCAATATTCTTACTTATTAGAAATGCGCCTGTAAGTTAAATGACCTTCTTTGATCTATCATTTTCTATGAAGTAGGGATAATACTATATACTTCTTGATACTGTATTTCTTTTCTTTCTATTATTGCTTTTGATAAAATGAGATGGTTCTTATTGAATTACTGACTAGCATAAAATGAGCATAAAATAAATATTTCTTAGCTTCTCATTAATTTATTATATACGTTTCTGTATTGAACAAATTGATTTAATCTAATGTAACATTAGTTGTTAGAGCTCCAGAAACACAGTGCCAGAGTGTAGTATTTCACATAAAGTAGTCATACATCTATTTTCAAGTAAAATAGTTTAGACAGGAACTGGTATATATACAACGCACACACAGACACACACAAACCCACATACATGCACATCAGAAAATATCTGGAAAGATATACATAAAATGTCAATAGCAGCAACCTGTGGATGGTAGGAATATGGTATATTTTTCTTCTTTTTAAGGATTTGTCTTTTCTTTTAAATTTATTTATTTACTTATGGCTGCATTGGGTCTTTGTTGCTCTGTGCAGGCTTTCTCTAGTTGCAGTGAGCAGGGGCTACTCTTTGTTGTGGTGCAGGGGCTTCTCATCGCATGGCTTCGCTCATTGCGGAGCATGGGCTCTAGGTGTGCAGGCTTCAGTAGTTGTGGCGCACAGGCTCTAGAGCGCAGGCTCAGTAGTTGTGGTGCATGGGCTTAGTTGCTCCACAGCATGTGGGATCTTCCTGGACCAGGGCTTGAACCCGTGTCCCCTGCATTGGCAGGCGGATTCTTAACCACTGCACCACGAGGGAAATCCTGGTATATTTTTCTTATTTTTAACTTTCTATATCGTGCATTTGCTGCTTTTGTAACAACAACGTAAAAAGATATATTAATGTTTACAAATCAACTACTTAGTTTAAAAAATTATAAATTAGGTTACTGATAATCCTTCTTAGTTACCCTCTCACTTAAAAATATTAGTAATATAATCTTAGCACTATCTATTCCAGCACTCATAGATTCATTAATTTCTGAATGCATATATTAATTGATGGCAAATGTGTATTCTCCACATGCCAGCTGGTACTAATCTCATCTCATTTTAAGGTAAAGCATTAGTGTGTTATTGCTTTAATATGATGAAGATGATACTGGACTCTGCTCATATTTTACTTACGCTTTGCCTTAGACTTTGCTGTGTTGGAAATTAAGATTGGTCTTTAGCTTTCTTTCTGGTATAAGATTATGAGATTTATTATAAGTGCTCTTCTTGCTTTGTATGAAGAATTGGATGTTTTCTTTCATTATATATGCTTTGAAACATGTTAAGTAAAATTGTGATTATTCACTCTTTTAGATTGTAGAACTCCCTCGTGGAATCAGCTAGACCTGATGCACTTTGGAGGGTTAACTCTCTGTCAGTTTTCTTTATTGTTTCCATGGCATAAAACTTAACATTTATTTTGGAGTAAGTTTTGGTGAATTATATTTTCTAGAAAAAAATTCATAGAATTTATTGCATAGAGTTTTGTAAAATATTTAAAGCTTTCATAATGAAAACTATGTCCTTCCTGTCATTGATTGTTTTGTATTCTCTACTGCTTTCTTGAATAGATTATTCCTATTTATCCTATTTTATTTATTTTTTCCAATGAAACTGATCTTTATACTATTGGTTCTACTGTTTTCTAGCTTATTCAATTCTGGTTTTATTTTTTTAATTTTTTTAATGATTTGACCTACATACATCATGAAATGTTTACAGCAATAGGTTTAGGGAGCATCCAGCATCTCATATAGATACAAAATAAATAAAAATATAATTTTCCATTTTGATGAGAATTCTTAGGATTTACTATCGTATTTACTTTTATCTTAAAATAGTTTATTAATCATTCTCCTTTTTAGGGTACAAAGTGCATCATAGACCTGTAAGACCTACTTTTATTACTTCTGTTGTTTAGGTCTTCTATAATCCTGCTGTCTTGACTATTTATCTTTGGCAAAGAGAGCATATTAAAGTCTCCTCTTATGTTTGTGTTTCTGCTTATTTGCCTCAGATCTCTGATAGATTTTGCTTTATGACAGCTTCTGCTTTGCTATTTGATGGATATTTATAACCATAATGTCATCATTATAAGATGTAGCCTTTAGAATTATAAACTGCCTCCTTTTGTTTAATATTTCTATGGCTGAATTTTCTACCTTGTCTGTTACCAATTGTGTATCCTCCCTCTTTTTCACACATCTACTATATCCACTACCTTCAAACTTCCTGAATTACTTTGTTTACTATGTCTCTTGTATACATCAGACTATTGGACTTTTCTTTATGACTAATCTAAACATCTTTTCTTTTTCTACTAAACAATTTAATCTCATTTAAATTGTTTGACAAGACAAATTTTTGGTCAGCTTTGTCATGTTATTTTCTGTTACGCTTATTGTTTTAGTTGTCTTTCACCATGTAGACAGTTTTCTTTAGTTATTTTTCTTTTAATATTCTGATATTTAGGATATTCTATCATTGTGTCTGATTGTTAACCTTTATATTAATACCAAAATAAGATACTTTCAGCTTCTCCTTTTTTTAGACAGTATCTTTTGGTTCCCCAAACTGATAAACGATAAAATTAGAATATATCCTTTCCTCACCCTCCTCCTTTCTACACTTTCTCTGACTCAACTGATAAAATGGCATCATCTTTTGGGGTACTTTGTTACTATAGTATAACTTAGAAAATTCTGAATTAATGTATTTTTGGCTTGCTGCTGACAGTATTCTTTCTTTTTCTTATAGTTCCAATAATTTCACCAGTAAATAGCTTGTATTGATGATTCTGGATGAATTCTTTTTGGTACAGAATATGTCTTTTCAAAATGCAGATTCAGATCTTCTTTTAAGGACATCTCCTGAATTACAATTTTAAATATTTGCTCTGTTCCATTGTTTTGTTTTGTTTTGTTTTAGAACTCCAATTATATGTTTGTTGTACCATCTTTGCTTTGGAGATTGTTGTATCTTCAATATTTACCACTTTGTCCTATGATCCCTTTACATCTTCTTTTATTTCAGTTTTATTTTCTTACCTCTATGCATTTGATCTGCTCTGGATCTTACTGTGCTGTTTGTCAGTTAATTTTTAGCTCTTTGTAATGTAGTCATTATTTCAGAAATAATTGTGTTTTACATCTATTTTTGTTCCTAATTCACATCCGGTGAATGGGTAAGACAAATTACTGCTTTCTCAACTTTTCTGATGTTTCCAAGACTGGCGGTTCCTTTTGTATGTGGTACTAATGCTTCAATACACTTGTACTTTCTATGCATGTTTTTCTCTCTACCTTGATTACTCTTAGATCAATCTAGAACCTTTCCCCCAAAGAATATGGAACAGTGCCCTGCAATGTTTGCTACTCTAAGAATGAAAAATGGAAGAGCATCTTTAAAGTTATAATGTTATAAAGGAAGTGTAAGAAAATCTTTTATTATTCATAGGTGATATGATTGCCTCTGTATATAATATACATGAAAATGTTTTTAGAACATAATACAGATATTTTTAAAATAGTCTGGAAGATAAATTCAAGGAAACTAAAAGGGACAGAAAAAAGGAGAGAAAAGATGAGACATAGGGACTAAATTTAGAATACTCAATAGCTTTATAATTATTTTAGAAGAAAAGCAAAGAGACAACAGAAGGGAAGAAAAAATATATCAAAATATCTCAAGTTCCCTTAGGATAAAGAAAGACTTAATTCTTCAGGCTGAAAGTACTTCTCAAGGGCCAATTGCTATGAATGAATAAAACAAAACAAAACAAAAACCACTTTATAAGACTGAGGCATAGTCTTATAAAATTTCAGTGTTTCAAGATGGGGAAAAAGTCTTAATAAAGTTTTTAGGTAAGATCAGGTAAATGATGCTGGAAGGGTTACTTATATTAGAATAAGAATTGATATTAGAGTTTCCATTCTTGAAAACAATGGAGCTATAGCTTCATGATTATGAGGGAAACATTTGATTTTGAACCTAGAATTCTTTCGCAAGCAAAACTAATAAGAATGAGAGTAAATAAATATATTTTCAAACGTAAAAGACTTATAGATCAACCTTTCATGACCACTCTCAAAGGAGGAAGTATAAATGCATTGATATTTCACAGAAGGAACAGAAACCCAAGGAGAGGAAGATATAGATCCAAAGAAATAATCTATTTAATTAAGGAGACCAATGTAAGTAAATTCCTAGTTGTCAGCTCTACAAAATCCTTAGAATACAATTGGACTATATTGAAAAGTCAAGTCAAAGCCTCCATGAAGACTAACGTGAAAAGGGTCACAGATTTCATTCTAAACAAATTGTCTATTTAAGGAACTCTATGATACTAGCAATTGATGATGACGTGTTGTTTTATTCAATGAGAAAATGGTAAGAAAATGAGAAACTTCAGGGGATAAAAGTATACGAAAGAGTCGTGGTTCAAACTGAACCAGACTAATATAAGCTATGGGTTTTGAGAAAATAATATGGTACAAGAGATGATAATATACTTGACTTGGTGCTTGAAACTTTCTCATTTGAGAGGTGTGGACATAGTTAAATGGAATCACACTTTCTTTTCCATATGACATGGCTCAACAGGCTATAACAAGGATGCTTTCAGATATAACCCCAGTACAATTACCAAAATTTTTAAATTCATACCTTTATAATACTATTATCAGTCTATAGGGTCTATCCAGACTTCGCTGTCACATTAGTGTTCTTTATAGCAAAATAAAGCCCTTGATTGTGGGGTGCATTTAGCTTTCATGTCTTTGATAATCACTTCACAAGTTATCTTTTGGTGTGTTTAGTTTTTCTGATCACCTTGGTTCATTTTGTATTTACCTTGGTTCATTTTGTACTTTGCCCTTTTGGTCACCTTTTGCTAGTGCATGAACATCACACTTATCTAGATAGTTATGTTTACTAGTTATATTCTATGACTCCTGTACCTCAAAGGTCAATAGAGAACTTCTTCAGTAGCCAACAAATTTCTTTAAGCACCTCACATTTTCTCAAATGAGTAAGTCAGAATTAATTGTTTTTAAAATTTCCTAGACTTTTAAGTCATCATCCATTCCAGAATTTCATGCCATACAATTGTACTTCTTATTATTCCAATATTTTTAAAACTGTCTTCTTAAAACCTAAGATGTATATCTGACTGCACTCTGCAGTCTATTCTTTCAGTGTCATGTAGACTATAAGATGACATAATTTCTTTGTCCTAAAGTTCCCATTCATTGTCTTTCATTAGCAATCAGTTCTTCCCTGCCTAAAAGAATTAGATTCATTCTAAATGTTTGATGAGTTTTTCCCTTTCACCTCTGGGAGACTGACTTTTTAAAAGTCAAGTTAAGAATGTGTATTTTTTTGTATTTGAATGAGACTTCCAGTAAATGTCCAGATGGCTGAAGCCTCAAATAACTATTATAATTTGCATCTTAGCCAATGTGTGCTCTATGCAGAAAAAGTGGTTTCTACTTTCTCCATACAGCAGAATAGACTGTAATCTAATCTTTCATAATGGTACCACTTCTGTTCCATCCTCTAAGCTTGCTTGAATTTTCATGGATTTCTGAGAATGTATATATTGTTTTGAGTTTCAGAGTTTCTCTGCCTTCTGATATAACAGATGTTTCTTTTGAATAGGGCATAATTTTCCATTAGTGTATTCTTATCCTATCCCACCAAGTTTTGGAGAATACTAAAAGAAGTTATTCACTATTTCATTCTACAATCTCAGATCTGCATTACTTATCACTCATTCTTTACATTTAAGGATGCTACAGTTTCCCAAGCTCAGGGCTGGGTAATATATTTTTTAAGATGTAAGTGGGTATATTGTGAAAAAATGGTCTCAGGGTCAAATAATTTGGGAAACACCATCTACCATAACTTCTTAGGAATTCCCAAGCTGAGCAGCCTGTGAACAGCCCTGAAAAATGCCACATTAAAAACAACAAAAAGCTAAAACTTGTTTAATTTTGTATATCTGAAATATTAAACATGCAGCATTCAAGATGTAAACAAAGTGTAAATATAGCATTGTTCTTCCCTTTAAAATTTATTCAATGAATTTAACCTTATCTGGGTCCTAAGTGAAAAGTTCAGCAGGTCCATGACCCCTGTGTGTTAATTACTATTAAGTAATGATTAGATTAGCCCTAAAGTTACTTTTAGTTAAAAACAAACTCCAATATATAATCAGGTTGTCTGTTCAAAGACATGAATCAAAACAATGAGCTTGATTTAACATATATCTTCTTCCTAAGACCAGCCCAAGCCTGCTTTAGACTGAAAGGAAAGATTACTTCCTTCAATTTACTATTCTCCTACCTCTCCTCTCCCACAGGTTCTGACCCCTCCAAGGATTCAGGGGTGAATGGAAGAGTGATAAGGGCATAAGAAAGGACTTAAATCAAAAACCAGTTCATGTTCCTTAAGACTGGCAGAAATTTATAGCTCTTGGTCTCATGAGCATTTTTTTTTGTTGGTGGTGGAAATCTTGCTAAAAGTTTATTAGACTCACTAAATTCCAGGTGCTCACTTAGGACTTCTCCTGCAGTTTCCAGGTATCCCATAATCGTGTCCATCTCCTTACTGCTGGGATCCCTCTGCCCGATCAAGTGGCTCTACTAGCCAGGACTCTAGACTACTCCACCCTGACCCTCTCTCCTATACGGTCACGTCTATCTACACGAAACTCTCAGGCACCCCCTGCCC
This sequence comes from Phocoena phocoena, assembly GCF_963924675.1. Taxonomy (NCBI): domain Eukaryota; kingdom Metazoa; phylum Chordata; class Mammalia; order Artiodactyla; family Phocoenidae; genus Phocoena; species Phocoena phocoena. Next base: position 41,847,772 of record NC_089224.1, on the reverse strand, counting down.
TGATAAACTCTGAGCATACAAGTCAATCCCAATACAACCTCTTCTACCCTGCTGCCACAGGCCACTTTCATTTTCTCACACGAGTCAGGATCCAATCTTCAGAGTCCCCAGATTTCAAGGAGCACACTTTAAGCTCTCTGAGAGTTTCATGAAAGCCCTATTCACTAGATTTGCCGATAAGAAGGTAGCACACTCCACCCTCCCTGTTGGTGACTGTAGGACCGGCAGAGGCGCTGTACTGCACAACAATAGGAAGTGAAATGGCCTGGACCCTATGTGAATATGACTGAGGGTTGGACTGAGGGTGTTATTCACAGAAAGTACAGCACCCCCTGGAACTGTGCAACTTGGAAACTTTGATGTGGGGAGGCTATCAACACAGCAACAGTTATTGCCCAAGTTACGTATTCAAACTCCTCCCTCTTTTCACTAGTCTATACTCTCTAATTGAGTCAGAGAGTTCAAAAGCCATTGAACTTGTTTATGGAAATTTCCTTTGTAAATTCTGCATGTGGAAATCTGTCTCCCTCTTCTTTCAGGATTTGACATCTATCGTGGTTTTTTTTTTAACTTTTTATTTTATATTGGAGTATAACTGGTTAACAATGTTGTAAAGTTTCAGGTGTACAGCAAGGTGATTCAGTTATTCATATACATATGTCTATTCTTTTTCAAATACTTTCCCCAGATTGTTACATAATATTGAGTAGAGTTCCCTGTGCTATACAGTAGGTCTTTGTTGGTTATCCGTTCTAGATATAGCAGTGCGTATGACATCTATCATGTTTGCACCTTAGTAAACAATAAGGTAGAAAAAAAGCAATTTTAATATCCTGTTAATCAAACATTTTCCAAAATTATTTGTTTACAGAAGCTATTTTTCCCATAGAACACTGATTAATATTTCATGGAGCAATGATGATCCATGTAACAGAGTTTGGGTAACAGTAATATGTAGGAATCTGAGGTCAAATGTAATAGCCAAGATAACTATAATTTTTATTTGCTCATAACACCTTTCCATCCTCTTCTTTTGAGTCCTTTGGAAAATTTCACCCTCTTTCTCTGTCTCAGTGGCCTGTCTGTTATCAGAAAATAAGAATGGGCAAAAAAACAAAGCAAAACATAAATCAAGCCAATGTATTTTCCACAGGATGTGTTCAATAGAACCAAATTTTTCTCATGCATTTCTTAAGAGGAAAGAAGATGAATCTGGGGGTGAGAGCACAAAGAGAGCCTTTCTGCAGAATAAAGTCAGTGTTTAGAGGGAGTCAAAGCCAAGAAAGGAAATGTTTGAGCTCCTGGATATAGCTGAGTCTCATAAGACAATTACACCACCAAACCTGCTATTTACATGAGAAAATACACTCTCCTCTCCTTTTTTTCCCCTAACATAGTTGGGGTTAGCTTTACAGCTAAAACAAATTTTTTACCTGAACACTCTAAATGTACTAGAAGCTCCTTTTCAGTTGTTTTCCTTTGGAAAATAAATACCTCTTCTGTGTGTGTGTGTGTGTGTGTGTGTGTGTGTGTGTGTGTGTGTGTGTGTTTTCCAATTTTGAGTCCATAGGCATATCACAGGTCAATATTAGCAGGTTTATCATTTTCTCTCAGTCTGTCTCTTATTTCCTATGATTTTTTTTTTTTTTTTTTTTTCTTTTCGGTACGCGGGCCTCTCACTGTTGTGGCCCCTCCCGTTGCGGAGCACAGACTCCGGACGCGCAGGCTCAGTGGCCATGGCTCACGTGCCCAGCCGCTCCGCGGCACGTGGGATCTTCCCGGACCGGGGCACGAACCCGTGTCCCCTGCATCAGCAGGCGGACTCCCAACCACTGCGCCACCAGGGAAGCCCACCTATGATTCTTAACACAAAGCCAGAGACCCTGCCAGATAATCCCGGTAAGCTAATCTAATGCCACATCTGACCCCAACGTACCCTACTCTTTACAGGACATAATAAGGAAATATCAAGGTAATATTACATCATTTGGCATAATTCAAGAGCATAATTTGTATTTTGCAGTTTATATCAATTTATGAGTGCAACTAATGCTAATGACTTTTGGACCTGAACTTCGTATTTGGAAATGAGCAAGCACATTCAGTTCTAAAGGAATGACATACAGGTAATGGTTCCCACTGGGTCTTTCCTTTTTATGAGTTGATAGATTTGTTACAATTTGCTGTTATCCACTGTTATTCTTTGTGGATGATTTACATGCTCACCAAAATTAGAATATACTTCTAAATAAGGAAGAACATGGACAGTTCACTTTAGAAACCTACTTGATATTAAAGGCTTCCCTGTGTTGAGACAAAATATGAGCAACCAAGGGAAATCAGTGAATGAAAATAAGCATAAAATTGAATGAATGTAGGGACTTAGATTTTCCTACCACTACGAAAGATAATCATAGTTTCCCTTTCTCAAGTGAATTTACTCTTGAGAAACAAGATACATTAATAGATTGGTGGTGTGTGTGTGTGTGTGTGTGTGTGTGCGTGCACATGCAAGAGAATATACAACTTCTTCAAGAATTAATTAAATCCATATTTTCAGATGAAGTGTTAGATCTGAAAAGGCAAGCATATATGATTATATTTCCTTTCCAAGATTCAGCCTCACCTCATCAAGCAATAATTATGATCATACTGAGTTGATCCTTAGTCAACTTAGTCAAAAAAGAAAACGGAAAAAAGGCAAAAGAGAAACAGAAAGAGCATAATATAGCAAGGATAGGCTAAGGATAGACCCCCCTAGAATTGTGTAGAATAAAAACTTTGGCAGGTGGAGATCACAGAAGAGCGGCATCTCTCTCCAGTGAAACATATTCACAAGTCTTTCTCATTACACTTTTATAATCTTTGAGTCAGTCTGTTCAAATTCTTTTTAAATGGGTAGAAACGCAATCAACTGCATTTCATAGTTCTGAATGGTCACACTAGTTGGTGTAGGGAGAAAACACGAACTTGAGGGATAAAATAAATTGAAAGATATATTTTCATTTTAATTTATGGGTTCTTTCTAAAGACTGAATTTAGTTCATTCTGAGGGACTTAATATTGATCTCTTTCTTGGCAGAACAACAAATGATAGAGGGAAAAGAGAGTAGACAGAGTTTTCTTGAGAGAATTTAACACCACAATTATTAGTGATGGAAAATTCATGTCTATCTCAAAGACTCATGTTTCGATAGAACTTCAGAGCTAAGAAAATATATGTTCACCAAATACCATTCCCTTATTTACAAATAGGAAAATGAAGATCAGAAAGTTGAAGTGATTTGCTCAATGTCATACAGGGAGATACTAACAGATCTATACCTGAAATTTAGTTGTCAGGCTTTCTCTATAAACTTGTGAACTTGCGTTCTCTCTCAATTAGAGGCATCAAAAATCCTACACTTCTGTCTTCTCTGAAGTGCTAAAATCAGAATCTTAAGGCTGGCATGAGGCACGTAAGAACATTTAATCCCATCTAATCAGTGCGCATCATGTGAAAGATCCATTCTCACTTTCTGAACACAATTCTCAAATACAATAATCAGAATAAAGCTCTTCCTAAAAACGAATTTGCTTTGGAAAGTCTAATATCGTGCATAATTTTTGTAAAGACACACTTTAGATGGATTTTTTTGGTAGCATGCAATAATTTCATAGTAAGAAAATGTATTAAATGTCATTTTTAAGGCTGGAAGCAGCCATCAAACTGTTAAAAACCATTCCAGAGGAATTTGCATCATATCCACACTTAGTTTATGTTTATTCAACTACATACAACCATAAAAGAGTGTGAATAATTTAACTAAGTTGAACTATATGAAATCAATATTTTTAAAGTTTAAAAATTATCAAACATCAGCAACTTTATATCATTGAGCCCACATGCTCCTGAGGGATCATGGAATGCGAGATAGTAATCCTGATCTTCTTGTTTCTTTCATGCCCTACGTATGCTGCTAAGCTGAATGTGACTCTAATATTTGAAATCACTTTCCTTTTTTTTAATCATAGGAGTCTAAAACACAGCCCAGTGGCCTTGTAGTTACATAATGTACTTGTTGAGAATGAGTAATTTAAAGGCATTATTAAAGTTAATTTGGGGTATGCACATTTATCACATTTAAATTTATGACTAAAAAAATGTAAATCTGAATAAGATATGAATTCAATTTATCTCTGGGTATTTTAAAGTAAAAAGGTTTACTTTGCTCATTAAACTTTCATATCCTTTATAATCTTTCACAACAAACATGCATTCATTTTATTATACACAAGAAATCAGAGACTACTACCTGAGAAATGATCTAGTCCACCTTCCATATTATATCAAGGGTTCTAGAGCATTAAAAAGGCAGATGATTTAAGGTTCCTATGATGGTATCACTAATGGAAGGCATACCTTGAGTTTCAGCTTGCTTCACTTTCTACCACTTGTCACTAGAGTTTACCTTAACTTCCAAAAAACGGATCCTTTATTCTTCCGTGTTTGATTTGATCATATATGAAGGCTATCCTTCAGCCTAAGAAGAATCTGTCAATAGCTATGCATAAAAATTCTTACTCTTCTGTATCTCAGATGCAGGAGCAACAGAACCCGAGGTGAGGGCCTGTAGCAGTGGGCACAGAGGATTACGACATAGAAATCAAGTGGGATTATTTCCACAGCTGTTTGCTACTCCTGGTTTATAGGACTCTGACATCACCAAGGGTTCTTTGTTCTAAGCACTGGCCTCACTTAAGAGAAGAATCAGGGCAAAGAGTCCAACAACAGCAGCTGAAGTCAGGAGAGCTGAAACAAGACTGATGGATTGAGTGTCAAAACCTCATGGTGGGTGTCTTTGCAAGTATTTAACAGAATAAGCAATTTGCAAGCAGGGCAACCTGATTTTGAAATTCGAGCAGTTTCTCCTTCCACTCTGGATCTTGACTGCTCAAAATTAAATCACAATAAAGATAAATGCAATGTGTTAAGTTGTCCCTGAGCTATCGGAATCAGATAAGAGGTGTGCAGCATTGTGGGGAGATCACATAAGATTGTGATAACTCAAATGTGCCATTTGTCAAATGGCTCCTTCGGTTGGCACAGAGAGCTGAAGCATTTTCATGAGCTTGAGAGCAAGATCCTGAGCAAGGGCGAGAAATAACTATTTTGCTTTGTGGACAAACAAAGATAAATCTGTTCTGAATTATGAGGAGGAAAAACTAAGTATGATTAAGCTTAGACATTTTCAAAGTATTTTTCTTTAGAAATAAAGCTAACGCAAACATTTCATCTGTCCTCAACACTCATCCCTCTGTACACTATTCTCTGTAAAAGTAACACTAGTACTTTGCATTTATATAGCACCATTTGTCCAAAAACTAAGTAACATTATGAGTAGAAATAGTTTAATTTATCCTTGCAATGCTTCTCTTATGTGAATAAAGAGTTATTTTTCTTGTCTCTATTTTTGTGTTTGTTTTAAGGATAGAATAAGTCAAGTTCAGATCGGCAAAGTCATACAGACAGTGTAGCTGCAATAATTGAAAACGGCTGCCCTATTTCACCATTATATTTCCATCAAAGCCAGGCACTGCAAATTTTTGGCTGAAAATATCATAACAATAGAAGTTGAAAAATCCTCTCCCCTATCTGCAGTGCACCATTTGCTAACATGCAGCTTTTCTTACCAAGCCACTATGTCTATCTTCTAACACTCTCTTGGTTTGAAAAAATGCAAATCACTGTCAATAATTAATTATATTGAATTTTCAATGTGGTTAAGGCAAAATTTTGAACCAAAATGAAGCATGATCCCCGAGCTGGAAAAACGCACACTCGATTACTAACTCATAAACCAAACATAAAAGCCACTTTGTATGAACAGTGGGTTTTCCAATAACAGTCAAATATAGTGAACACATTTAAAACTTAAATGTTTTTTATAAACATACATTATAATAGCCAGGAATGTTGTGAACTAGATGAAACTTGAGTATCTATACCAGTGCAAAATGGCTCAGGACTCTCCTCAGAAGAGCTGATGGGAGGAAATGGTGAAGAAATTCAGGAAATGTATCAGGAGCGGTAGGATCATGATCAAGGACTCAGAGTAACTGGGCTAGGCGACAGTCAGAATTTTGGACAACTCAAGTCCAGTAAATATTTTTCAAACAGTCTTCTCCCTAATATTGAACTTTCAATGGCATCAGAAGTAACAAGCTTCCCTCTCTCAAAATGAAACACTTCTAAAAGTTCTTTTCCTTTCAGAGACAGTGATTAATTGGATGTGGACTAGAATTCTTGTATATGTATCTCATATTCTCTGACTCAGGAGTCTGTGTTCAGGCTATCCAACCATGTCTTCATTTTCTTCCTATTTCTCTTCTATTGTATTTATTTTTGGCTTCCACATTTTCTAATGTAAGGGGAAAGGCCTCAATAGAAATTTTGAAAAACATCATGTTGTATAAATTAAAAAGATAGCCCAACCTTAGGATCTTACACAATGCTGATAATGGTCTCCATTAGAAAGTTGTGCTTTGAGTGTATTTCAGAAGTCTGAAGCACGGGGAGAAGAGAGATACCCCCCACCCTCCCAAAAAAATTGTTACCTTGAGGTATCATAGTTACTTATATTCAAGTGTCCTAGCAAGTATAAAAGGAGTGGTAGTAAATAGCACTTATGGACCTCCAAAGCATAGATAAAAGTGAATTAAAAGAATGCCACTGAGTGCGTAGGAGTGTATGTGTGTGTCTATGAGTTGTGCCATCATGTTTTGCCATTGAGTTTAAAGTCCATTTCAAATAATGTTAGGATGTGAAAAGATTAAGAAAGTTCTGCTATATCGGCATCTATACTGAAGAGAGTGATTCTTAACCTAAAATTTTAGTTCTTTAAAACATGTCATTATCCAAAGTCTCAGAGCATACAAGCAGTTAGGCAATTAGGTAAAAGCAATGTGGTCCCCTAACTGTTCACGGATAGTGCCAGGAGACACAAATTCGAAATGAAAGGTCAGTATAGCACATATTCTAAATTAAGACAGCTTTTATTTCAAAGTATTTATTTATTCAAATACTCATTTACTCAACAGCTAAAAGTATGTACTGAATGCCCACTATATATGAGGTATTTTCTAGGTACCAGGAATACCTCAGTAAATAAAGTAGTCAGAAACCCCTGCCTTCATGGAACTTCTATAGAAAAGACAATGTAAAAGTTAATAATTTTATACAGTTAAGTTAGAAAGTAAAAACTGCTATTGAGAAAATAAAGCAGGGAAAGTGGACCAGAAGCCCAGTTGGGGTAGAGGGGAGGGTAAAATTGAAATAGCGTGATCAGAGAACTCTCAAGAAGATGACATTTAGACAAAGACTTAAAGGAGGTGAGAAAGCTCACTATGTGGATAGCTTCCTCAATTTAGAGGAATAGCATCACAGGTGGAGGGTGTAAACAAGTGCAAAACTACAGGGGCAGGAGTCTGCCTAATGTCTGATGTCAGTATAGCTAAAGAAAAGTGGGAAGGAGAGGACCTAGTGAGCAAGACAGTCAGAGAGGTAATAAAATGTGAGGGGACCGATCATGTAGGGTTTTTAGGCTAGCTTAAAGATGTTAGCTTCCATTCCAAGTGAAATCCAAAGTTATTGGAGAGTTTTGAACAGTGAAATAACTTCCTCTAACTCATACATTAGTAGATCCACGCAGAATGCCTTGCTGAGAATAGACTTTAGGGGATAGAAATAGAAGAGATGGAAGCAGAGAGACCAGTTAGAACCAAAAATCCAGGGCAAGATGACTGTGGATAGATCTAGGGTGATTATCATGAGAGGTGGTGAGAAATGGGAAGATTCTAGATATACATTGAAGATAGAGCCAACAGAATTTTCTAATGTGAGGTATGAAACCAGAACCAAAAACAAAATTAAAACAACAGCAACAACAAACAAAATACCTGGGTGACTTCAGGATATTCTGATCTGAGCAATTAGAAATATAAAATTACTACTAACTGAAATGGGGGCAATTGCACCTGGACCTGATTTATGTGGGAACAGAAAATCAGGAGCTCTAGTTTCCACTACCCATTATGTCTAGATACCTTGCAGACACTGCAGCAAATTTGTTTGGAGTCCAGGGTGAGGTAGGTGTACGCTAGAAATACAAAGCTGTCAGTCATCACTCTATAGATGGTATTTAATGAACAAAACCAAATAAGATTCCCAGGAAAGTATAGATAGAAAAGAAAAAAGGTTATAGGAACTGGGAATTCCAACGTTAAGAGGTTGGAAAGATAACGATGAATCTCCACTAAGGAGATTAATAAAGCACAGAAAATAAAGTAAGAAAAAAACAGGGGAATGAACGTGATGCTGAAGAAGACAAGTGAAGAAAGCATTTTAAGAAGGGAGTTGTTAGCTGTATCATATGTGGAAGATAGATCAAGTAATTTTAGAATCAAAACATGACCACTGGATTTTCAATATGAAGGCATTGATAACCACGTCAGTAGTAATTTCAGTAGAGGAGTGAGGGTTGCTGAGAGAATGGGAGAGAAGGAATAGGAGTCAGAAAGTGTAAATAACTGTTTTGAGAAATTTACTACAAGGAGGAATGGAAAAATGGGGTGATAGCTGAGGGTACTAGAAGTAAGAGAGGTTTTGGGGTTTTGTTTTATTTTGTATTTTAATAGCATGCTATTTTGTGGAATAGCAGCATGATAGGAAAGTAGGAAGGGTAAATTTGATGGTTGGGGTCAGAGAAGGGAGACTGGCTAGAGTGATGTTCTTGAGTAGGCATGAGAAAGGATGAATCTAGTATACAGGTGAGCAGGTTAAGCCTTAAATAGAGGCATGTGGGGGGTTCATCTATAGCAACAGTTGGAGAGAGAGAACACAGGCACATAGATGCAGATGGAGGATTTGAAGGAGGAGCTTGTAGGATTTCTCTCGTAACTTTCAATTTTCTCAGCGAATTGGAAAGTTCAGTCACTGGCTAAAAATATGTGGAAATTTGAGAGACAAGAAATGTTTGAAATTGTCTCAAATTTCAGTGACATAATGAATGAAGTAAGTGGATAATGTATGATGAGGTAATGTATGATGGTGGATGTGGTTTATTTGAAGTTAGTAGCTAGTAATTTAAGATGAAAACAATCAGTTTGGTTCTAGATCTTTCTCAAACCATAGTCAATTTCATGAATGCAAATGTATGCAGTAGGCAGTTGTATTTTTCCAGGATTGGTGTTTTGTTGAGTGTGTAAACTGAGAGCGAGTCAGAGAAGAATGTGTCTAAGATGAAATGGTTTTAGTGATGGCCATAAATTCGAGTTGGGTGAGAACGGCTGAGAGGACATAAAGAGGAAGAGAGGCAGTATAAAGGTACCAGAATCACTGGACGTTATGCCCCAGGGAATCAGAGTGTTCCAGAAAATCCTAGAGGAGATGTCAGAAAGAAGAAAGTTTACAACTGAGGTTGTAGAAAGCTTCAGTCGCTCATAATGACAGAGTCTAACTGTGTACTTGAGGTAAGAGCAGAACAAGTTTCCCTGGAGGTCTGGGAACTGAGAAGCTAGGCCACAGGAAGGATCATGTTTGTGAATTATACAATCATCAATAATTAGGCAGGAGTAATTTTGGAGATTGAGACAGGTGTTAAAAATCTGCAGAGTGAGACGAATTGCTTTGGAGTAGGGGAATGAATGATCACAACAAAGGAGCGTTCATGGGTGGTGTCGTCTGATGTGATGACCTGAGAGTCACATTGTCCTGTTTTAGAAAAGAGAAAGCAGCAGGATTGAACTAGGAGACCTAACCCAGCTCTAGACCTCATGGTAAGAAGGAGTGTGAGAGGGAAAAAAATTCACTATGTAATATAATTACAACACGTCCTGGGGGAGCCAGATTGTTACCAGAAATAAAGTGAAAGGGAAATTCTTTCTGAGATTAAGTTGATATATAGAGGATTTTGTTGATGATGAAAAGTATAGTATTTTGAAAATTGTAGATTTTATATTTCATTTTCAGTTCAGTATCTTGTTTACTTGTTCCATTTTTGGTATTTATGTTTTTGCTTTGATATAAAGTTAATTTTGTTTGGGAAAAATTGTGTTTTTTTCCTGCATTTTCAACAGTCATTGCCCAGAAAGATGTTTCCTCGTAAGCTTAAATTTATCTAACAATTTTTTTCAAATCCTATTATCTATCAATTTGATAGCAAAACAAAATCCCTAATATACTGAAAAGGTTCTAAAGGCATTTTCTAGTGAGATCCTAATGGCAAACACTACAGACTGTAGAGAAGAGAACCAAAACAATGATTCTGGGAATGTTCATTCAGATATAGTGAGGCAAGAAGCTGAGGGTATGGAATTCTTTATATTCTTTTCTCTATTTAGTTTTCCTTACTCTCTCCATTCTTTTCCTTGAGTTCATCTCTAGTCCTTTGTATTTTCTCCTACTTTTCCATTTAATTTCTTTCTTTCTTTCCTCAACCTTTCAATTTTTGCTCCCCATATTTTTTTCACCTTTTTTCTCCTTTTCCAGAATTCTATCTTTCAAATGGAAAGTAGTTAAGCACTATGTTAATTTCCACCATCTTCCTTATTTTTACCCTTCCCACCAGCATTGTAGGACATGTGTCATCTCATCTGAGATTCCAGCAATGTTCATTCATTTGTACTTATGGAAAAGTACTGTTCACTATCTCTAGCATTTGTTGGCAAAGGTCTCTCATTAATAATTCTGACCTCACTTAGTACCAACAAGTTGGTAAACAACGTGCAGTGACATTTCAAATGTATTTAGAATTTATAGCAATTGTGGAAAACAAGTCTCCTCTATCCATTCTATTTTTTTTTTTAAAGCAAGAACCAAACTGAAACAGAGATGATGAGTCACTGAGAAGTTTGTTTTTTCTTCGAGTAAAATATTAATACAAATCAAGCAAATATATTTTAGAAAAGTCTTTGGAATATTTTAAGTATCTTAGTGTTCTAATTTTTCAAACATCTTAACATTTTTTTGAAAATATGAAAAAAATCACAAAAAATATTAAAGTGTCTCATAATTACTCAAAAACGTGTCCTATATTAAATCTGACATGCTATGATACATTCAGAGATGGTATGTATGAGAGCTTGGTGGTTAATCGCCTGGCCTCATCAGACAGATTGTGTCATTATGAAATCTGACCATGTCACCTACTAGCTACATACCTTTGGATGAAGTATTAACTCCTCTTTTTCTTATGTAAAAATAAGGACAATAGTACTCTCCTCACAGACTTGTTGGGAGTGTTAAATAGCACACATAAAGCACTGAAAGCTGTGTCTGACTAATAAATAGTAATGACTCAATAAAAGTTTGCTATTAATGTTGCATAACACTTTGATATGTTTAATGTTCATAGATGACCAATAAAGCGAGAGATTTAGAGTATTATCCACAATATTTCTCCCCTTCTCTTTTTTAATGGATAAGCATCAATAAAGATAAACTGATGAATGATTAGTTAATTAAGTAAAAGCGAAGTCAATTTGTATGGCTTGTCAAGTTATGATAGGCACAGTTTTAGAGCAAAGGATGAATGAATTGAATGCAATAAATAAAATGAAATGTCTTCTGCCTCTAAAAGGAACATTTGTATGTGTCTTAATACTTAGAAACATTTTCTCTTGTTCAGTCAAAATACAGGAAGTATTTTATGTGTTTTTATTGCAAATATATATGCTTCTTTTTTTTGGGCTGCATTGGGTGTTCGTTACTGCATGCGGGCTTTCTCTAGTTGCAGCAAGCTGGGGCTACTCTTCGTTGCAGTGCATGGGCTTCTCATTGCAGTGGCTTCTCTTGTTGCACAGCACGGGCTCTAGGCACGTGGGCTTCAGTAGTTGTGGCACATGTGATCAGTAGTTGTGGCTCGTGGGCTCTAGAGCACAGGCTCAGTAGTTGTGGCGCACAGGCTTAGTTGCTCTGCGGCATGTGGGATCTTCCCGGACCAGGGCTCGAACTCGTGTCCCCTGCATTGGCAGGCAGATTCTTAACCACTGCACCACCAGGGAAGCCCTGCTTCTATTTTTAATTGTGTTAAAAATATTTAATATACATTATATTATTAAATTTTATAAATAAACATTTTAATGCTGAAATTTAAACTGTGGGTCAATTAAAATTTCAATTATTTTATAAATTTCAACTTATAACTATATATGAATAACATCTTAATCAATGCATTGAAGAGTGATTTTTAAAGTGACATTGCTTATTCTTTTTGTCATAAATTATGTAAAACAAAGCTTGTGTGCTACATCATTTTCATGGTTACGTTTTCAAAACAAAAATCAAGATATACTATCTGATAAATCTCATTATACCTTTTACACATAATTGAAGTAAAGACTATAGAGGAAGATCAGGACATATGGTAACTTGATCTCAATCTTCCCTCTAAAGTCACTTGACAAAATATCTGAGTCCAATTTTTGTTGATAAACTCTAGTACATAAACAGAAACATGACAGGCAGGTATAATAAGCAAATAATGTTTCTCAGAACCTACAGAATCTGATTCAGCACTGTTTTTCTCCTCTCTAATGAGTACTGCTTAATACTTAATGAACTCAGATCAAAATAAGGTCTTCTATCCAATTGTCATCTTCCTACTTGGCCAATTATGGATTAGCAAAGTACAAAGAAGACTTTAAGATTGACTAACTAATTTTAACTTAATTATCTTAAGTTTATTAACTTGGATAATAGTTCACTTAATCCTTAAAAAAAAAAAAAAAACTAGGAATTTGGTTACAGATTAGATAAGAAAATTGAGATTCTTGGGATTAGGTAACTTGTCCAAGCTAGTAAGTGTTGGTGCTAGGGTCTGAACCTCAGAATCTGAGTTATTAAACATTCTGGTGTGCTATTCCAGCTTGACTATAAACTGTTTGACTACGAAATGAGCAGAGATGGGAAAATAAGATCACACATTCTGTTTCTGAGGATTAACTGATTACATTAGGAATGAATAGGCCTTAGCTTCTTAAAGCAGTAGTTAATTCTGTCATCAAAAAAAAAAAAGAAAAAAGTTTATTTTCAAAGGTAATGCTGTGTGGCTGGGCCCTAATGATGGCTTTTAATCTTAACTCTTTCCACCTTATAGCCAGAATAATCACTCAACTAGATCCAACTCCAAAAGTATTGTCTGTTAAGGAGATTTTAATCAGAGTTTATAAAAAAAAGTAAGGATTACAAAATGTCATCAATGGCTAGTCACCACGATTTCTGATCTCACTCTCCAATCTCTCTCCCTCTCGCCTTCCCCTCCCCCACCCCCTCCATTCCCTCCCCTCTCTCTGCTCTCTAGAAACCTTGTGTCACCTTCTACTCTCAGGAATGACACTCCCCACTTTTGAGATGAAAACTGCACTCTCCTATCCCCTCCAAATTAAATTCTTCCCATTAGCTCTCCAGATTTTTATAACTGTTTACTAAGAAATTTATCTTTTCCAGAACACCTGGGGAGGCGAAAAGAGAGTTGAGGGTTGGAAATAAGAGCGTGCACACACACGTTGACATGAATTTGCCCTGCTATGTTACTTGATAGCTTCTTTTTCTCTTAAGACGAGATTTTGTAAAATTTTCTGTTTAAATAACTGTACACTCTCACATTCATAAGTTGGTTAAGTCAACAATGTCAAGGGAAAGAGAACAGAGAAATAAAATTAGGGTATTTTTGCCAAAAAAATAATAATCTCATATAGTTTCAGAATTTCTGCTTTTGTGGACTTATGTTTATAGTTAAGTCTTTAAAGAAGTGGCTTGGCAACTATTAAAGGAGAAAACTGATGAATTCATAATAGATAATATAAAATAAATCATGGAAGTCACAAGGCAAAAACTAAATGAAGGACCAATGGAGAAGAGCTAACTTGTTTATAATAATAATCAAAAAAGCCTCAATAAAAATTTTTAAAACTTTGATTTTGAGGAGAGATTTATTCTTTTTAACTACTCTATATATTGCCTTTAATTGTAACTATTGATACTTTCATAACTTGGATTAGAGACTGAGACTTTTCATATTGGAATTTCTAATATTCTCATTACCCTTCTTCATTTGAGAGAATATTAAAAATTCCATTTTCCATTTAATAGTTCATTTGATGTCCATAACACGAACTAAAGCTAAGCTCATAAATAAAAATAAAGAACGTAATGTGTGTGATGTAATGATTTGGAACATTTCTGTTAAGAACTGCCACTTATTATTTAAAGTGTATGACATTTAATCACACTTCAATGCCTTTACATTCTTCCTCTTCTCTCTCCCCAGTTTTAGTTTATTCCTAAAAAAAGAATGTAGATATTTTTATCACCTTTGGTAAGATTCACTTAATTTCATGTTTCAGTAAAACAAAAAATTTAAATCCTTATTAATGAAAATGAGTTCTCCTTGAGTCAAAATCCTAAAAGAAACCAATAGGATAGTATACTGTCAGAAAAAGAATAAGACAGTTCTATATTACATAATAAAGAAACACTGTAAGTAACTCCATTTTCTTTCTAGTCATTTTCTAAAATTCTTGTTCTAATTTGGACTATGTCCATGCAATAAGGAAAAGTCAATATTCTACAGAGAAGTGATAATATCTCTTTAGCACACAGAGATAACAAAAAGGGGAAGATAGGAAGATGTATGCTATCACCAGAAAGAACGAGGAAAGTCTGTGTGTATATACATGGAGCAATTTCTAATTTATACTATTAAATGGAGGGAAAAAAGATGCAGAAGAATATGTTATGGATTGCATATAAAGGGGAAAAAAGATATATACATAGGTGTCTGAGTGTTCTTATACTATCTCTAAAAGAGTTGGTAAGTTATTTCCCTCTGGAGAAGAGTACTAGATAGTTGCCAGATGTGGACAGAAGGAAGATATAGTCTTTGTTGTATATACTTTTGTATTTTTAAGTTGTTCTATTAAGTTCACATATTTATTACTGAAAAAATAAAAAATTTATGAAGAAGATATCTGTCGCTATGCAGAAGAGGTCTGGCACTCATCATTATTGAGACTCAGTGCTAATTTTATAGCCTATCTAGATTTGGGACAGATTTAAGAGTTTTGCAAAGTCTCTGAAAGCTTCTTTAATTTGTTGTAAGCACATAAATATATATATTTTAAAACACAAGCACTAACATTCCTATGTAATATGTAACTTGAGTGAGAAATTGCTTTGATGATGTATTAAGCTACACATCATCAGAGCCAGCAGTCACTCTGATGATGAATTGGTGCAGTAAATCTCCAAGTGGGACATATTGAAAAAGTATTACTCAAAAGAGAACGGTCTTCAAGTAAAAACTGATCCAACATAAAATTCAAAGAGAAAACTATACAGAAACAATTTATCTGTTGCCAAGAAGTGATATGCAAGCAAAGATGTCTTCTCAGGGCACTTCTGTTTTGAACATTACAACTTTAGTGGCTCAGGGGAAATCAAAACAATGTGCCCCTTCTTCCAGCATCCAAAATTGATCCTGGATATAAGTGGCTAAGAGCACACCCAAGGCATCAGAGGAGGAGAGAAGAAGGCTCACTGAGTACCAGAGATTTAAAGGTGACATAGGAGGCGAAAAAATAGGGGCAGGGGAGGCATTTCAGAAGATGATCCATATACAATGTAAGAGAGAATTTGTTCTGAAGGCTGAAGAGCTGAAAAACTGCAATGCAATGCAGAACCCAAGTCCAGAACATGGCAATGAACAGGGAAGCATGAAGTGCATGTCACAGGTCAAGTTCAGAAGTGGTTTAGGGAATCCTCCCTGAGTTAGAAACTGGCAGAGAAGAGGGAATTTCACAGGTTGATTCAGAATTTTTCTATTTATTAATCATATGACCTTGGGAATTTTGAAATAATCTTTTGGCATTCAGATTAGAAAGAAAAATTTAGGATAGAGATGGAAAATGCTCACTTGCATCCATTACAAGTCACCAAAGGTTTCGAACAAATGTGTCTGTGGTTGTTTTGTTCCTTTGCTTGAGAGTCTTTAAGCGAACACAGAACGTGATCTTTTAGAGGTCACCACGTGTGTAAGCAAGGGGAGCATCTTGCAATTAATTCATTAATTCAGTAAGCATGTATTACAGGTGTGCATCAGGTACTGTGGCCAGCTCTGAGGATAGAAAAGTGAACAAAGGAGACATAGTAACTCTTTACCTTTATCAGGCTTTGTCCCCTTTTTGTTTCCCTTGTCTAACAGCATCTTCTCTTTTTTTTTGTGGTACGCAGGCCTCTCACTGTTGCATCCTCTCCCGTTGCGGAGCACAGGCTCCGGACGCGCAGGCTCAGCGGCCATGGCTCAGGGGCCCAGCCACTCCGCGGCATGCGGGATCCTCCCAGACCGGGGCACGAACCCGTGTCCCCTGCATCAGCAGGCAGACTCTCAACCACTGTGCCACCAGGGAAGCCCTAACAGCATCTTCTTAATCCTTCAATGTTACTGCATGTTTCATGTGACTCAAGTGATCATCTGTGGCCACTCCACCCCAAGGTATGATCTCCCTCTTCTGAATTTCATTGAATTTCACAGCTGGATGAAACATTCTAATCTAGTTCAACATTTTCAACTTAGATGAGACAGTGGTGGCCTACACAAATCAAGTGACTTAAGTGTTCAGGTTGTATATATTGAGTTGTGTTGAACCCGGTCTTCTAACCTTTTTCAAGACTTTTCCCACTTCATCATGCCTGCATATTTACTTGTCTGTGCCACTCATTTGGCACGTGACCTACACGGCCTTATTTGTTTTTAACTCTTTGAGTGTATAATTTATGTCTTTCCCAACTGAAGAGAACTTTGAGTCTAAGGACGAGGTCTAATTTATCTATGTATTCTCCTCCATCCCAACCCAGGAGGACCTCACAGTCTTCCTTACATAGGAACATGACTGCAAATATTACTCTTGTTAACTTTCCTCAATCACTAAGTTCTGAAAGAAGAGCCATTCCAAGTAGTGCTCTCCAAGTGACCCCGATCATGTCAGTTTGAAAAAATAAACTGTGAGCCTCTTCTAACATCACATTCTAAAAAGGAATTCCATCTATATATGGAATTGCGGCAAAAGCACTTGAAGGAAAGGCAGTGAACTCCAGGGAAAGAACTAGTAGATCAACTCTTAAGCTGCCCAGTTCTTTTAGATTAATTTCTTTTTAAAAAAATTTTATCTGATTGGTAGCTACCTAGTCTAAGAAAATTAATTAATTAATTAATTATTAATCTATAATTAAAGGAAAACGCACAAATAGCAAAAAATTAGCTTCAATGTCAAAAAGGCCAAATTATTGCAAAAAAATTATAAAAATAATCATGTCGATGATTATTGGGGCTTCCCTGGTGGCGCAGTGCTTAAGAATCCGCCTGCCAATGCAGGGGACATGGGTTCGATCCCTGGTCTGGGAAGATCCCACATACCGCAGAGCAACTAAGCCCGTGCGCCACAACTACTGAGCCTGTGCTCTAGAGCCCACGAGCCACAACTACTGAGCCTGAGTGTCACAACTACTGAAGCCTGCACGCCTAGAGCCCAGGTACCGCAACAAGAGAAGCCACTTCAAGGAGAAGCCCGTGCACTGCAACGAAGAATAGCGCCAGCTCACCACAACTAGAGAAAGCCTGCGCGCAGCAACAAAGACCCAACGCAGCCAAAAATATTAATTAATTAATAAAAAATGATGATTTCTGGCACTATTCTAAGCACTTTACCTGTATTAACTCATTTAATCCTCATTTTCACCATTTTACATAAATGAAAACAAGGCAAAGATTAAGTAATTTACCCAAAGTCACAAAACTAGTAAATGGCAAAGTGGGTATTCAAAGCTCAGAGTTCCTACACACTAAGCCTTTTCCACATTGCCACACTAGCTTTCAAAGACTCACCAGTTTTTAATTCCAACAGCCACGTAGTAAATATCTTGTTTTACTCTCAAGAACAGTGGGGTGATTACTTAACGAAGTATTTTGAATATTTTATCAATTTAATTAGCAAAAAGCAGTCTTTGCGATTTGAATATGCATTTATTTAATTAATACTAAGTTTGAACACTAACAACTCTCTATTTAATCATTTTCATCTACAAGTTGCCTGTCCTGAACTCATTTTTTTCCTATTAAGGTAGTACACCTACATTATTGTATGTAATACATATAATATATAGAAATGTATTTATGCATGTAATACATATAAAGTATGTATGTAATGATTTTTAATTTGTTTATAGTGTCTGTGTTTTTTCTTTAGAGTTAGCATTTTTATATTGTTAAAAGCATTCAAATTGTCTTTATGGTTACTCACAAAATACTTAATACTTTATTTGTAAAAAGGCCTCATTGTTCTAAATCAGATAAACATTTTCTTGTATCTTCTAAGATATTTGTTTATGCTTTATTATTTTTATATTTGAAGCTTCAATATATGTGGAATATACTAAGATCAGGTAATATAAATTGTTCTCTCTCTCGCTCTCTCTCTCTCTCTCTCTCTCTCTCTCCACCTAACTAACCAATTTTGTCCCATAGCTATTATTTAACGTTTTGTGTTTTCATTGAATTGAAATAAGATTTTTCTATGTAGTACACTTTTTCTAACTTTCTTTTATTTGCTTGACCAATATATCTATTCCTGTGCATTTCCTTCCATACAGCTAAATCACTGAAAATTTATTTTTCAATTTAGGTATATCTATTAGTATTATTTTTTCAAAATGTATTTGTAATTGACTATGTATACTTACTAAACATTAGACTAAAACATTAGACTAAACATTAAATTATGATCAGATTCAAAAAAGAAAAAAGAAAAATCCCGTTGATTAAAATTGAATTTAACTTACAAATTAATTTATGGAGAACTGATGTGATGACATAATTTAAATAAACTTAGATCCCAAACATGGCATTAATTTCCATCTAGTCAAGTCTTCTTCGTACTGGTTCTTCACATTTCTTATAAATTTAATTCATAAGAATTAAATAATCTGACTGGCCATGATAAATAAACACATACACACACACACACACACACACACACACACAATTTCTATTTTATTTTAGCTTTATACCAATACCCTTGCTAAATTTTATATTAAAATTTTTAATTAATTTTACTGTATTGTTCTCAGTATAAAGTCATTTTCTTATTTAATAATAATAGTTTTGGATGTTGCCAACACAATCATAATGTAAGTATACATTATTTTTCTATATTTATTATTCTGGATCTTGCTTCTAGCTTAATGTTCAACTTTTGTCTTATTCCTGATTTTATGAAAATTTGTCTAGAGTATCACCTTTACACATAATGTTAGAGTTTGGTTTGAGATTTATATTACAAGTTTATTATTAAGTTTTTCTTATTTTATGTTTTAGGTTCACTAGCATAAGGAGGGACTCTGAGGTCTCCTTGACTCCTTATCTTGCTTTGAAGAGATTTTTTTCTGGATGGTCTGCAGCAGCGTGAATTTCTTCCTTTACAAAGTAACTCTGAAACACCCATCCCCAAGACATTGCTTTGAGAAAACTTCTGGGCTCATCCTTCCCCACCGTCAATTTAGCAACTGCATAAGCATCTCTGTCCTTTGTAGTATTGAGTGGATATAGGAAGAGAAGTTTTAGATTTAAAGAGAGAAAGAGGGTAAAGGACAGGGAAAATAGCTCTTTGGGCCTTACAAAGGGCTTTAGTAGGGAGAGTAGCTTCTGTGGTAAGAATCCAAAGTTATGGTGACTGAATGGCAATTTCCTACCTTCTTTTTTTGGATGACCATACTTTTTCTTCTCAATAGTATATATATAACTTTCATCCAAATACAATTCTGCTTCTTGAGATTGGAGAGTTCTCTCTTAAAGATGAATTAACATCTTTATTTTTTTTCATGTTTCTCTCCTCATCTAGTCTATAATTCCATGTTTTTCTATTTCACACCAAGTACGTACAATTCTTTACCAGAGCTTCTCCAAGATTATTATCAATGCTATTGTGGTGTACATCTGTGAGACTGGACTTTCTTACTGTCATTTTTCAAAGTGCTGATGACTGTGCTGTCTAAGGAATGGTAACTCACAAATTACTTCTGTGACTGAAGATAGAAAAAAATGTTAAGTCAATTTCTTGAATTAATTAAGAGATAACATTGATATAGGAATGGGATAGTGCCACAAATAATTATCACTTGAAATTACACAGTCAAAAAGGCCAATGAAGGAACCAAATATAGTTAATGAGAAATTTTAATTGATAATTTCTCAAGCTGCTGGCCTGGTCCTGTATTTTTTTCTATAGTTCAGCAAAAATAACAACAGAAAAAAACAACAACAAAAAGCAACAAAGGCTCAGCTGATTTTATACGAGCAAGTTCATTCTGGATCTCAGCTGAAGTTTGTTTTTAGTTATATGAATCCACTTTTTTTTCTACCACATCAATACATGTTTAGTTTATTGTTAATGATCTTTCCTAGTTAAGCATAGTTTCCTCTACTTTTTAAGAATTCTACAACTCAAAGTAGAAGAGAAATTTCTATATGTTAAACTTCCTGGTTAAAAAATAAATTCAAATTTACCACAGAGGTCTTATCCTTCACATTATTTGTTGGTGGTATTGTAGACTATATCCTCTGATTGACCTTCCTGAAGAAAATATCTAAAAATGCTAGTTAAAATATAAAAATTATCTTTTGAAAATTAATTGCTAAGCAGACAATATAGTAAGGACTCTTTAGAGCCCCAATCAAAGTGAGACCAGGAAACAAGAGAGATAAGAGAATTATTCACACTGGATTTCATCTGAGGACATTTTCCAGTGACCTGTAACTTTGAGTATACTTTCAAAGTTCCGTGGAGCATGAATAGTAGAAAACGTTGAGTTTGTTCAATACAGGGTGAATGATAGGACATTTAGACATAAAGTCTCATGGAGAGAGCTGGAAATAATCCTGCTTTTCCACACCTGGAGATAGTTGAAGAAGAAGCAAAACAAGAAGGAGAAGAAAGAGGGAAAAGTGAAGGAGGAAAGAAAAATTGCACATCTCAAAAAACCTGTTTTTAGAAATCACACTTCAAATCTGGGCCTTATAAGGTTTTGTAGCCTGAATTTACATTTGTTGCTGAAACTAAAATAATTTAAAATGAAAGGTTTATCTTAAAGAAGTACTAGACTGATAGTGTCCTCAGGGATCTGGCAGAAGAAAATACAGATCTTCTTTCAAAGGATCCACATCACTCACCTCATACCTCAAAAACACATCGGTTCACAGAATCAACATTATAAATGCAGAAGAAAACAAGGCACCATGAGTCAAACAGGCAAACACAACTGAAAAAACATGTCAGATCAACAAAGACTTCAAGTATTAGAATTACCAGATTCCGAATTTTTAAGATAAAGATTCATTTATTGAAAGAACTAAATTAAAAATGGAAAACAAAAGTAGGATAATGGAGAAAGAGACCATAAAAATGTTCACTCGGATTTGAAAAATGTCTATATACTACTTTAGGATATTTAAAATATTATAAATAAAATTATACACACAGTGTGATATTGAACAACATATCATAAAAAATATACAAGAGAAATAATAACCTGAAAGATAGATCTGAAATAGTAAGAATGCAGCACAGTGGAAGAAAGTATGTCATATATGAAAGTCATGCTACCTCAAAAGTAATGACTATCAGCTAACTTTTAAAAATCAGAAGACAGTAATAATATCTTTAATGTTATTAAAGATACTCAGTATCTGTCAGGACAACTGTCAACCCAGAAAACCACACAGAGCAAAAATATCCCTCAAAGTTATTTTTCAGACAAAGAAAAATTGAGAGTTTGCCATATTTCCTCATGAGAGGGATTTCCAAGAGATTTATTTAATGTTATTAAAAGGAAATGAAACAGAGAATGGAGGTCTGAGATGCAAAATTTAATGATAACTAAGATGATAATATTTTATATAAACCTAAAAAATACTGACTATTAATCAATGATAAAATTCTGTCTCTTTTTTTAATGAATTAAATCTTCAAGAAAACGGCAACAAATTGGGTGGGATTGGTTGAATTTAAAGTGGTTAAAGACATATTCTTAAGGAGGGCAAAGATATTCATTATCATTTGAATTATAGTAAAGAACTATGACGCAATTTCTAAGTTATCAGCAGAAATAGTGCATACAACTTTCTGACATGTAAGAGTAAATAGCGGTGTAATAAACGATAATCCAAAAGAAGCTAAGGGAAAGAAAAAGAAAAGAAGACTACAAAATTAGATGATGCAATTAAATTCAAATCTATCAGTTATTACAATGCATGAATGGAACACATTCTCCAGTTACAAAAGAAATTAGGCAAACAGGACTTTAAAAATCCAAGTAGATGCTCTTTATAAAAGCCATCTATAAAATATAAAGATGCTTTAATTTACTAGGAAGATAGAATAATGTGAAATGCATACATACTTAATAGTATAGACTCAAAATACAAATGGAAAAGTGACTAAATTGCAAAGAGAAAATAAGATGGATCCTAATAATGAGGGATTTTAACACTTGCCTAACTACTGAAAGATCAGGCCAACAAAAAATCAGTAAGTATATTATTTGAACAATATAATTAACAACTGCTCACATACATGGACAATTCTTAGACTACTAATTGAAAAAATAAGATTATTATTTAAACATCATTTAAAACAGTGAGGAAAATAAGATGTCAAAGAAAAGTAACAAATGTAATAGAGTGATTCTTTAAAGTTATATAATTCCTAGTTTTTAGAAGAGTTTTATTAGAGTATGAATATCTCATATTAGAGTATGACTATCTCCTAATGAACTCCTACTGAATGCCCAACTCAAAAGGCAGCTTTGTAATGAAGGTACTCATTCCAACCTCCTTTGAATTCAGCACTTTCTTCAGCTTTGTCATTGTCCACGTTGTTGATTAATAACACATCTGTCTCCTATTCTAAGTTCAAGTTCTTCACAAGATGGAAAGGAGATTGCAAGCTTTGACCCTGAGGCCACCAGGGATGTAGAGAGGTTACTTCCTACTCTATTAAGGGTCATGCAGCACCCCTGAGAATCCCTCTAGTAAGTCATTCCTTATGTGATTCTAGGACTTAAGCCCATTAAAGAGAAATCCCCCATAAGTCTCTCTATCATTGAGCTTATTAATGATCATGGGTGCTCACTGGTGAAGTCTTTTGTTAATTCTGTAACTATATCAGCTTGATCCTCAGGGGTACAAGTCTAAATCCTTTTCTCCCTTCATTCTTCTCTATCCCACTAAATGACACCAACATTCTTTAGATTGTGTACGAAAGAAATAGTAAGTCTTTTTCACTTCATGTTTTAAAATAAATCTTAATTTGTTCCATTTCTCCACTCCTACTCCATACCATCATGCTTGTCATAATTTACTTGAAGTACTGCTAACCAACTATGCCCCTCTATCAACCATTTGCTACAAGCTCCTGAGGAGACTTTATAAAAATTATGAAGCAGATCTCTTGCCTGAAATCTTCTATTGTATCTTCTTGCACTCAGAATAAAATCCAATCTCTTTACCTTAAATGGGCTTGGCCTTTGATATCTCCACCCTCACCCGGTAGTCTTCTTGTTAATTATGATTCAGCAATAGGGGTCTTTTCCCTGTCCTCTGTCACACAGAGCTCTTATTGCCACATTAAGACCTTTGCTTTTGTTGGTCCCTTTACCTTCCATGCTCTTGCCCTGGCTCTCCACAAAAGTGCTTTTTCTCATCCTTTGGGTCTTTGTTTAGACATCTCCACAGAGACCTTATCTGAACTTTCTCATTAAAGTGGATTTTCCACCCAATTATTCTATCAGCACCTTAAAAAAAAAAACTTTTTTAGAACTTTGCAAGTCTGCATTTAATTTTTTTTTAAAAGCACATTTCAAAGTATATCTTCCCCATCAGACTATAAATGCCGAGAGACTTAGCAGATCACATTAGCTCGAGCACATGGCACAGATAAATGCCAGATAAATATTTTGAATGAAGGAATTAATGAATTGATGACTGAAATGTCTGAGCACAGTACCTGTCATGCAAGAGTCCTCAGTAAATGAAAGCATGCATATTTTGCACATCTATCAGTTCCATAGTGATGGGTACACAGTGCTAGAATTGGATGGGCTGTGGTGAACAGCATAAAATATGCATTTGATGAATAGAAGATAGAGCTATGGCAGAGATGGCCATGTATTAACCAAATCTCCTTTCATCTCCTTCCTGGCATTTAGCTACAGTGCACTTTCCAGTCTCCCGTATAATCAGAACTCCCATGAGACTGAGTTCTGAACAATGGGATGTATACAGAGGTGAAATATGCCATTTCAGGCCTAGCTCATAAAATTCTCCAACACAACCTTCCTCTGTCTCTCTTTCTTTATGCCTGGGTAATCAAGAAGACTCTGAGAATCTAAATTTAAAAAGCTTTCATTCCTGATGGTAACATAGAGTAGTTTCTACCACACCTCTCTCCCTACCTTGTACTGTGATGTGAGTGAGAAACTTTCATTATATTAAGCCATTGAAATATGTGATTGTTTTTAGAGCATTAGAGCAGTTAGCCTACCTTATTTATATGCCCTCACAAAATTATAATCCAGTGGGATTATAAAATAGTGTGACAATGTCTTGCCGTGTTTTGCTCTTTTGTTAGTTTTAGAATAGTGTGCTGTATTAGAACTTGTAAACTGAAGTCAAATTCATATGATAGAAATTAAGTGTAATTTTCTAGAACAAAGCCAAAGTTTACATGGAAGAGGAAACAGAATGAAAAGGCACCCTATGGAATGGGAGAAAATATTTGCAAACCAAATATCTAATAAGGGGTTACTATTCAAAATATATAAAGCGCTTATAAAACTCCATAGCAAAAAACTGAACAATCTGATTAGAGAGTTGGTAGAGGACTTAAACAGACATTTCCCCAAGGAAGACTTACAAATGGCCAACAAGTACATGAAAAGATATTCAACCGTTACTAATCATTAGGAAAATGTAAGTCAAAACCACAATGAGATTATCACCTCACACCTGTTAGAATGGCTATTACCATAAAACATAGAGATAACAAACATTGGTGAGGGTGTGGAGAAAAGGGAACCCTGGTGCACTCTTGGTGGGAATGTGAATTGGTGCAGCCACTATGGAAAACAGTATGGAGGTTCCTCAAAAAAGAAAAATAGAACTACCATTCGATCCAGTAATCCCACTTTTGGGATTGAAATCATTATCTAAAGGAATTGAAATCATTATCTCAAAGAGATATCTGCACACCTGTGTTCACTGCAATATTATTCACAACAGTCAAGACATTTAGGAAGCAACCTAAATGTCCATTGACAGCTAAATGGAAAAAGAAAATGTGGTATGTGCACACAATGGAATTTTATTCAGCTTTGAAAAGGAAGGAAATCTTGCTATCTGCAACAACACGGATGAACCTGAAAACATTATACTAAGTGAAATGAACCAAACACAGGAAGACAAATACAACATGAAACCACTTGTTATCATGGGGAAGTAAACAAGAAATCTAAAATAGTCAAACTCACAGAAGCAGAGAGTAAAATGCTGGTTGCCAGAGGCTGAGGGGTAGGGGAAATGGGGAGATGTTGGTCAAAGAGTACAAACTCTCAGTTATAAGATGAATAGTTCCAGGGATCTAATGTACAGCATGGTGACTACAGTTAACAGTACTGTGTTGTACACTTGAAAGTTGCTATGAGAGTAGAGCTTTAATGATCTCACCATAATAAAAACAACAACAAATGGTAATTATGTGAGGTGAAGGATTTGTTAACTAACCTTATAGTAGTGAACATTTCATAATACATATGTGTATTAAATCATCACATTGTATACTTTAAACTCACACAATGTTATATGTCAATTATATCTCAATGAAGCTGGAAAAAAGTTTTTAAATAAAAAAAGAATTCCTGAGTTCAAATTCTGACTGCCCCTGTTTAGGAGGTGTGTGGTCTTGGGCATGTTATTCTTTACTTGTTTAATACTTGCCTCCCCATCAAGATGCAAATGCCAATAGAGCAGAATCTAACTTTTTTTTTTCATTGAATCCTCAGAATCTACAGTAAAGTAACTATTTCAGGAAACGTGAAGTTTTTGTACCTTATTTTAAATAGGTAATTCTCATGCAAGAATTGTTCTGCCTTATAAAAATAAATCTAATCTTGTTTTAATATTATCTTTGGAAATATAAAACATGGAAATGAAATGTCCCCTAAAATACATTTCCTGATCCTTTATTTAACTTTTCTTTGTTTTGCCTCAAGTACTGTAAAACTAATAATTCCCGTTTGGGGAGTATCTACCACATGTAAAATCCAGATTAAATGCTATAAAAACATTACCTTTAAAATTCAGGGCAAATCTGTAACAAAATACTATCAGTATCCACATTTCAGAGTTCAGGAAACTGAGGCTTAAATTCCATTCAACATATGTTAAAACTCTTAGTTTGGTTAGTATTAATGTACTTTCAATCTGAATTTTTTTCCTGTGCTTAAAAATTTACATCCACTAGGCTTAGTCCCTAAAATTTAAAAACAAATAAATAAATAGCTTTCAAGGAACCACATTAGGCTAAAGAATGCAAAATGTATAACTTCAGTTCAACTCAGTTCAGCTCAACTGACCACTTAAAGAAAACTCAAAGTGAAAATCAGATTTACAAGATTATTCCATGCAATTAAGAAGTAAATATAATTATGTGGATCATATTGAATTGTCAGCAAAATTTTGTTTATATGAGTCAACAACTTCAAGTTAAAAACTAAAATGAAAATTAGGTAAGGCTAAGATTTCTTCTAACCATCATTCAAACATGTATGTAATAAAGATTTACTGACCACTAGAAAATGCAACC
Source organism: Phocoena phocoena (assembly GCF_963924675.1). Classification (NCBI taxonomy): domain Eukaryota; kingdom Metazoa; phylum Chordata; class Mammalia; order Artiodactyla; family Phocoenidae; genus Phocoena; species Phocoena phocoena. Next base: position 41,820,823 of record NC_089224.1, on the reverse strand, counting down.
AAATTATATATATACAAAGGAATACTACTCAGCCATAAAAGAGAACACAATGTTGCCATTTGTAGCAACATGGATAGACTTGGAGGGCATTGTGCTAAGTGAAATAAGGCAGACAGAGAAAGATAAATATTGTATGATATCGCATATATGTGGAATCTAAAAAATACAACAAACTAGTGAATATAACGTAAAAGAAGCAGACTCACAGATATAGAGAGCAAACTTGGTTACCAGTGGGGAGGGGAGAAGGGCAATATAGGGGTAGGGGAGTGGGAGGTACAAACTACTAGGTGGAAGATAGGCTCAAGGATGTATTGTACAACATGGGCAATAAAGCCAATATTTTATTAAAACTGTAAGTGGAGAGTAACCTTTAAAAATTGTCTACAACCTAAAAAAAAATTTTAATAAAAAAATGCAACCAAATAAAAAAGAGAGCAGAGTACTGTGATATATACAGTGAATATAATACAATGGGATTATTAATTATAAGCAAAAGAGGAGGAAATAAAATAAATGGAAACATAGAAGCAGTATGTAATTCAACCATGAGAATGTTTAGGAAGCAGTCATAGTCCTTGAACATCTGTACCTGGAGACAGAACCTCTACTCAGATAAAGGTTCTACAGAACCAGTCAACTCAGGTAAAAAGCTTCTGCTGTCTTAAAGACCTGATAGGCAAAGCCTATGTTATAAAACTCTGTGTTTGGGGGATAAGATTTAGAAAAGGCTCCTGGTGTGTATGGAAGATGTTATCTTAACAAAGTCAAAATAAGTATGTTTTTAGATGGCTGAGTTTTGATTTTATGGTTTTGTGTCTCTGTGAAAAGTGTCCTTGTTAATCTCTGTTCCCTATGCCTTAAACTATATTCTGAAGAGTGTGAGTTAAAACAGATGAGCAGTCTATTGGTGGTCCCTTCAGAGTGCTTTGGGAGCACAGAGTAAGGAATGGCTAATCTCTCTATTTACATGAACTAAGCAGATTAAGTAATTTCTCTGAGACTCGGTTTCCTTTATAATGACTATTCTAAGCTACCTCACAAGGTGGTAAGAGAAAAAAATAATCAGTACAAAATATATGCCAGGCACAGGGTAGCTGCAACATTTACATTTATCTTCACTGTCATGTATTTTAATAAGAATTAGGAAAAGGTACCTAATATACATAATACTCTTTTCAAAATCCTCACCAACGTTTACCCACTGAGAAGAGCATAATGTCCTAAATCTTTAGCCTAGCATTCAAATCTGTCCACAATTTGACCCAAACCTATTTTTTTCACCTTTCATTTCCCCTATAAAACACACTCTCATGCACATTTTGAAATTCTCCCCCAAGATGCCTCTTGTTCTAAATAAATAAATAAGCAAACAAACAAAAAATGCATTCTCCTTGATAAGAATTTCTAGAGATTTACAGTCAGGCTTTTCTTCCTGGCACAGAAAGGGAGACACACTTACAAATGAAGATTTCCCTTATACAGTCCCCAATTTACTTCTTGACAAACAAGTTTTCAACTGTATTATGGTGCGAAAGTGACACGCATTCAGTAGAAATCATACTTTGAATTTTGATCTTGTCCTGGGCTAGCAATATTCAGCCAGATATTCTCCTGCAGTGTGGAGTAGCAGAAGGAGTCACAGCCGTCAGTCAGCCGTAAGACTGCAAGGGTAAACCACCCGCACACTGAAGATCATTCTGTACCCATACAAACATTCTGCTTTTCACTTTTAGTACTTTCAGTGCATTCAATAAATTACATGAAATATTCAACACTTTATTATAAAATAGGTTTTGTGTAAGATGATTTTGCCCAACTATAGGCTAATGTCAGTCTTCTGTGCAGGTTTTAAGGTAGGCTAGGCTATGATGTTTAGGTTAGGTTAGGTATATTAAATGCCTTTTCAACTTGCAATATTTTCACCTTACAATGGGTTTATCAGGACATATAAACCCACCATAAGCCAAAGAAGATCTATAACTGTAAATGTCTCTTATGAAAGAGTAACTTGTACAGTTTTCAGAGCTTCACCTGTGTCTGCTGTTTCTTAAGAATAATCAGCCTAACATAATCAGTATGCCAAAGAGGCATATTTTCGGTGATATATTTTGCTCCCCTTCGAGAGCCACTTCAGTCTAATGGCCTTCTTGTTTAATTAATTTAGTACCTGAAAAATCTACCTTTGAATGGTTTATTTAAATGCACAATACATTTATTTATTTTTCCCTTTTCTTTCTTTTTTCTGCTTAGGCAAGCTTGGATTTGTTTTTCAATCACTTTAAGATTCCTAACGGATACTTGTATAGATACAAAAAATGGAAACTTTACACATTTACTTCCTTCTCATAGGAAGTTTACATCTCTTTTGCAATATGTGCTATATACAAATCAAAAATGCACTAAGAATACGATTTATAAGCTCAAATAACGAGCTGCAGCAATAGCACCAAAGATGTTTAGGGCAAGGATTTGAGTTGGGCCAAAAAAACAAAGTAAGGTTTAAGCTAAAATCACTAAATATGAAAATGTGAGGCAATGGAACTTTAAATCTACCCTCAAACATTTCAGTTTTTGTAAACTTGATTTAAATAACCTGACATACTTTGTCTCTGTATTGTAGCATTTAAGATTATATTCAATCTGGCACCATGAAAAAAGTTGGTTTTTTTTTTTTTTTGCGGTACGCGGGCCTCTTACTGCCGTGCCCTCTCCCATTGCTTGCGGAGCACAGGCTCAGAGGCCATGGCTCGCGGGCCCAGCCGCCCCGCAGCACATAGGATACCCCCCGGACCGGGAAACGAACCCGTGCCCCCTGCATCGGCAGGTGGACCCCCAACCACCATGCCACCAGGGAAGCCCCTGTAGTGTTACTTTTATATTTGCCATCTGATTCCAGGAGTAATTATCATACCATTTGGAGAAATATTTATGTTTACCATAGTGTTTTCAATGGAATGAATGCCTCCTTAAAAAAAAAAAAAAATCCATAAAGTTAGCCAATCAAGAAGACAAATGGTCTGCAGCTGTTTTTTTAACTCCTATTAATACTCTAGCCTTACCTAACTCCTTCATTTATCCTTCTGTTTTCAAAGGAGCTCTTAATTACTTCCATTCCCATTTCAGTTGTAAACGCTTCTTTATTGTCATTCTTTCATTAGAATAAATCCTCCAACCTATTCAAGGACCTGACACTTCACCACTGATTTACAAGTGATCCAACTTTATTAATCAGATGTTTGCCCTGGCTTTGGGGCATCAGTACTGACACTGCTGATAACTGTTGGTAAAAGGCCCTCTTTCTTCCTCCCCATTTCTTGGAAAATGCACAGGTACATTTTCAGCATTTTATTTCAGGAAGTCTGAAATTAAAAAGAACTAGGGAAAATAGAAAATCTTGTCATTGTCTTGAAAAGAGTTATTATTTCACACTGTTGGCTAAGCAGGCTCTGGTTGCAGTGGGGATAATTGTGACCTATAAAAGATTTGTCTGAAATTTTCCATCAGAAATTCTTTCTTCACGGATTTCAAGGTACTCCTGAATTTACTATCATAGGACCAATTCATAACACCACTGAACAATTTTCTAAAATTTTCTAAAAGCAAAATTAAACAACACACAAGAAACCACATTAAACAAGTATGGTGGTTGACTTTAGTACTTCTTTTCATGTTCCAAAAACTCCACTTTAAAATATATTTAAGATACACTAAGGATTATACATATGAACTACATATTCATGAACTCTCTCTCTCTCTCTCTCTATATATATATATATATATATAATCCCAGTCTTCTTTTAGGACCTGACTATGTGGATCTTTCCAATTAATAGTTATTACTGAAACCAAGCAAGACCCTGTGGGGCTCCTGGGCATGGAAGCCTTTTAAACAGTTGCTAATCAGGGGATGCAGAGACAAGGGAGGAACACTCAAAAAACAATAGTGCAGCCTTGGTTCACCTCAAGGGATACACATAACAATATCTCTGAGCTCTTTACAGAACTAAAACCCCAAGAAATGGAAGATGTTAGCATTCTTCATTCCAGAGAAGACCACCTGAGGTCAGATTAAAGGAAACAGCAAAGCTCATCAGAAGACTACCTGAGACCAGATTAAAGAAGTGCAGGCCCTGCACACACCCTAATCCTTATCAGCAACCAAGCCCTTGAACCATTGCTATAAAAACTCCTCACCAAAAAAAAAAAAAAAAAAAAAAAAAAAAAAAAAAAAAAAAAAAAAAAAAAAAAAACCTCACCACATCCTCCCAGGTTGGGACACACAGTTTTGAGGAGCACGAGTCTGCCGTGTCCCCATTTGCCTGGCAAAGCTATAAAGCTATTCATTTCTACTTTACCCAAAGCTCTGTCTCGAAGATTTGATTCAGCACCGGTGCACAGAGGCCAACATTTTCAGCATCATTATTGACCAAGAACAAGTCTCTGGAATCTCTCTGACTGTAACTGGCCTGGGTTATAGAGACCAAAAGCTTTGTAGATGCATTCCTAAAAGTATTTTAAATAATCTTTCATTAAATAATAATCCTTGTCTAACACCGACATGTGAACTTCCAAATGTTTCAGTTAAAGGCTTTGCATTAGCGTGGATTAGTATTTCTTCATTTGACATTGTAAGTTGTCCTTGAATATTTTCTACAGTCCAGATACCATACTGCATAGAATCCACAATCCTTTCTAATAGTTTCATTTTTTATTTCATATACATCTTTAAATTACACTTCAATCTCAGTTTTAGTTTTGTATAAATGTCTATTTATAATAGTTTTCTTTTTCTTCGTTTTTCGCGATTGTATTAGTTTCCTACAAACTCAGTGGGTTTAAAACAATAAAACTTTATCTTCTTAACAATTTTGGGGGTCAGAAATCCAAAATGGTATGGTCAGGTTGTCTTTCTCTCGAAAGTTATCAAGAGAATCTGTTCCCTTGCCTTTTCCAGCTTCTAGAGTCTACCTACATTCTTCATGGCCCTTTTCTTCATTTTAAAAGCCAACTATGTAACATCATCAAATCACCCTTTCTCTGCAATCTAGTTCTGACATCAGATCTTATTATCTACCTCTGACCCTCCTGTTTTCCTCTTATAATGACTCTTGTGATTACACTGGGCCCACCTAAATAATTCAGGACAATCTCCTCATCTCAAAGTCCTTAACTTAATCACTCCTGCAAAATCCTTTGGCCACATAACGTAACATATTCACAGGCCTTGGGGATTAGGATGTGGGAATCTTTGGGAGACCATTATTCTTTACAACAATTATATAAACCACTGTGTTCTTTGTATTTGTAATATTTTTCTCCTATGATTTTTATTTATTTATTTATTTGGCTGCATTGGGTCTTCATTGCTCCACGTGGGCTTTCTCTAGTTGCAGGAAGCAGGGGCTACTCTTTGTCGCGGTGCGTGGGCTTCTCATTGTGGTGGCTTCTCTTGTTAAAGAGCACAGGCTCTAGGCATGCGGGTTTCAGTAGTTGTAGCACACAGGCTCAGTAGTTGTGGCTCATGGGCTCTAGAGCACAGGCTCAGTAGTTGTGGCACACGGGCTTAGTTGCTCTGGGGCATGTGGGATCTTCCCGGACCTGGGCTCGAACCCGTGTCCCCTGCATTGGCAGGCAGCTTCTTAACCACTGTGCCACCAGGGAAGTCCCTTCTATGATTTTTTTAAACCTAAAGAAATCTCATCTTTTTTCAAATCAAGTTTTTCAATAGTTGCATTATAGCAGGTTGAGTTGCAGAGCATGAGAATTTAGTTCTATTTATGCATTGTATCTCAACTTGAAAGTTGCTGAACACTAGCAGTTGAAGTTTATGCCCTTTTCTACTTTTGAAACAGTAGGAAAGGGGTCAGGGCACAACCTCTGAAAGAATGACATAGCCCAAGTACATGACATAAACTGATTAAAACCAAATGGGTCCAAGGTGGCAGACAAGTTGACTTCCACTAGACCTTGAGCCTCAGTATACGCTCACTGTAACACATCAGCAAGCTAAATGACACACCCACAGGCACCATGACTGTTCTAAGGTGGACCATAAGGATCAAAAAGTGGGCAGTGGCCCAGTTCCTGGAAATCCCAGTCCCTTCCTGAAAGAGCTGGAATACTCCTCCCACTCATTAGTCTATGAAATTATCCACCCCTATAAAAACTGACAACCCCATACCCTGGTGCCTTTCTTACCTTCTGAGATAGCCGCCGCACTGTCTGTGGAGTATGTTTCTCCCAAGGCCTTTCTCATCTTCTGAGATGGCCCACACTCTGTCTGTGAGTGTGTTTCTTTCTAAATAAATCCACTTCTTACCTATCACTTTGTCTTTCACTGAATTCTTTCTGTGATGAGACATCAAGAACCTGAGATTCATGAAGTCCTGAAACAAGGATCTCAGTTGGAAGACTGTGGGTTTTGGCTGGGTTCGAGCCCCAGCCATGTGGGTTTGAGTCCCACTCTGAGGTGCATGGTTGCACTTTGAGTAAATCATTTTCTACTGTCTTGGGATTTGTTTGGTGTCCTGTTACTTCACCACTTAACATGAACCAGTCATTTACTATATCTTAGTATAAACTATTAATGGTTCGTTATAGTTTGTATCATGTGTATGAATAGAACAGATGTAATTTTCTAAAAAGAAATCTGTAAAGTTTAATTTAGGTTTAAGTCTAGTTTTCCCATACATACATGGTTCATCAACAGGCACCAAATGTGAAGGAATGTTGGGTTAAGGAAATTGTAAATCATTTTGTCAGTACAAATGTTTCAGTGTCCACATCTTTACCATCATTGGAGGAAGGGAAATTTCCCTTCTTTCCCCTTTTAGTTCTTTTGGCTGGTAATAAAAATGACATAAGGCAGATTAATAGGAGAAAACCCAATTATTATGTATACATGGGGAATCCGCATAAGTATAAAGAACTCCAAAGACAACAAAGGAAGGTGAGGTGTATATATATATATAATATATATATATACATACATATATATTATATTTCCCCTTGAAGTCTCAGACCCCCACCTCCTTCACCTTAGTCCAGAATAATATATATATATATATATAATATATATATATATATATATATATATATATATTATTCTGGACTAAGGTGAAGGAGGTGGGGGTCTGAGACTTCAAGGGGAAATTCACAGGAAGATAAAAAGAGTTAATGTTTGGTAAACAAATGAGTGCTGGTCTGTCCAGAGACAGTGGGACATAGAGAGGACTGTGATCGAATGGGCTTTCCAAGGTTCCTCCCTGTCTACCACACCTAATGCTTTAATTATAGTTATCTCTGGTGATAGCTCCATACAGGACAGTCTTCCTATCTTAAATTCTTTTCGACAGTAAGGATGAAGTTCAAAGGTTCTTCCCAAATCTTTTGGGCCTTGATAGTTTTCAGCTCAAAATAATCTGCATGCCAAAGGGGCACATCTGGGGGCCACTCAGGAGCAGCCTGCCCTGAGTCCCATCACCATTTCTATATATCTAAATAGCAATTTCCCAGGGGGTCATTCTAAAATCTTTTTACCCTTATCTATCTGGCTGTCATTTTACCTGTATGAAAATTAGGCAACCTAAGTTGTTGATCTTGGTAGGATGTAATGTCCTTTATTGAATGGGAAGCATCTCTTGTGGTTTAATACAGACAGAGTAATGTAGTCAAAACTGGGGCTTACAGCCCTAATTTGCATGCAAAAAAAAAAAGATAAAAGAAAAACCCTCTAAAACATCTATTCATTAGTGCAGCGAGCTCCACCTCCAAAATACAGCACAATCTATTTCCTTCTATCCTCACTATCAGTCCTTCATCCAAGTACTACATCTTTCACCTGTATCACTGCAACTGTCAGTCTCTTGTCTTCCTCTCTTGCATCTCTCTTGCCTATGGTATTGGGGCAATAAAGACAAGCAGAAAGAGTCACCTGAATGTCCGGGTCCTGAAAAATGTAAATTATTATCATGATCTTTAGGGCCCTGCATGAACTACTCTCTGCCTAGCTCCCCGTCTTATTTCTTATCACTTACCCATCTTCTATTACACTAGTCTTACGGGCCAGCTCTGTACACAATGAGCTCTTCTCCACAAGAGATTTGCCATTGTTTTTCCAGCGGCCTTAAATTACCTTCCCCAAAGTCTTCCCATTGCTGACTCCTGTGCTTCAGGTCTCAGCTTAAATGGTATCCTCTTACAGAAGATTTCTCTAACTACCCTCCCTAAATTAGAGCCTCCCTATCATTATCTGTGGATTACCTGTATATTTCCATACTCTTCCCTAAAATGTTAACTTCATGATTTCAAGAGCTCTTTCTTATTTTTATTATAACCCCAGCACTTTGCATAGTACCTTACACATTCTAGGCAATCAATCTGTATCTGGCAAGAAGATGAATTAATAAATGGATAAATTATGAAAAGAGGGGAGTTCACCTTATTCCTCTCATCACTGGTTTTTGACTCTCATTCCAAATTTACATATCTTACAGATGCAAAAGCAATGTTGGAGAAAGAGACAGGGAAGATATAAAAGCAAAGAGAATGTCCCACAAAGCAGAAAAAAATCATTTCCAAATACCTCGCCCACTAGTTATGATATTGCAACTGGAGAAAACTCCTATGCAAATTCAGTCATGCAAGCCCCATTTAGCTCAGAAAAATGTGTAGAAATTGATTGAGTGAGCAGCTGGTGATATTGTAGTCAGGCTCTCTGGAAGTTAATTGGGAAGCGCTGTGAAAAATCCTGACATTGTACATGTAGCTACACTGACTTCCATTGTGCCCCAGACACTCATCACACACAGTTGCTATTACAAAATAACGGGATGCCTCGGAGTCTCTGATGACTCTCATCAATAGTCTGCTAAGAAAACGGAGTAGAAGGGAGTGATGAGCTGGAGCCTGAGCTTTTCTAATTGAAACGAAAAAGCCCCTAACCTTGTGTTTTTACTCCCTTCATGAAATACTTTTATTCTCCCACAGACAAACTATTCCTTCCCAGGTCTCTTTTTATATTGTTCTCATGGAAAATCTAGCATTGAAATTAAATTACTTTCTTTTCCTGGTATTTTATTTACGTATCTGTATCAGTTAGTGATTGTCATGAAACAGACGTCCCAAATATTGTGCTTAAAATACCAAGTGGCCATGTATTATTTCTCACAAGTCTGCAGTTCAACTCGACAGTGCTGTTGTTCTGGAGTGGGCTTGCTCATGTGTCCTTGAGGAGCTGGGACGTTGGCTGGTGGCCTAGGCCTCATCTGGAGGAACACGGCTATTCTCTATATGTTTCTCACATCTTTAATGTCTATTATATTCTAGGCATTGCGTTCTGTAGTGAGAATACAAAGGGCAATAAAACTTTGTGATCTTGAAGAGTGTAGGGTGTAAAAGAGGAATAATGATATGTAAACAAATACAGCACTTAAATACCAAGGGCACTACAGAGAAAATTGTGTTGCATACAAAGGGCATCACAGAGAAAATATTCAATCCTGAGTAGAGTGAGAAGGAGGTTTCAGGATAGACTTTGGGATATACATCTATTGAATCAAGTCTTAAAATATGAGAAACATTCTGTTAGGTCTTTAAGCTAGGATTCCATGCAGAAAGGGCAGCTGAGCAAAAGCACAGATGTATGAGACGTGCAAGGTCTCATTGGGCCTAGGGAGCATGAGGTGTGAATGCAATAGTGCAAGATAAGACTGAAGGAATAGACAGGGGCTGTGGGAGCTTTGTATGCCAGACTGAGTTTGAATTTTGCCTTAGACACTAAAATAATAATAATAAATTACATTTATTATATTTTTGCTACATGGTAGGCACTCTCCTAAATCTTCTGCATGCCTTTCTCATTTAGAGCTCCATATACCTCTATGATATGGATACTACTATTATCCGTATTTTAAGATGTGGTTATTAAATTTAGGATACAGACTCTAAATAAACTTATATAATCTCAATCCTGCAGATCAAATCCTTCAAATACAAAAAATAAAGTCTTGCCCTATTTTATCACTTACACCACTAACTGCTAGGCAATAAAAGAATACACAAATCTTCGTTTCTGAGAACATAATATTAAATAAAATTGAAAGTTCTATACATGATGAACTCCCAACTTAAGCTGCTTGCCATGCTTCATAGCATATGACAGGGTGTTGAACTAATAATAAGCATACAAAAAATATTTACTGAATTTAAATAAACCAATTCATGATGATGAGGGGATGAGAAATGTCCAGGTTACTTAATTTTGGCAGTACAGTATTTTGTATATTCACCATAATGCTAAATGATTCTAGGGAAGAAAAGAAAAAGAAAGACTTGACAAACTCAACCTGCTTCTTAAGTACCTTGATTAATTGTTGCATTTGTGTTAACATCTTATTGAGGACATTTTCTGTCACTTAATGCATACTATTTATAATTGAGTTGTACAGTTATTTATATATTTCTTTCCCCTGAAGAGCAGTTACCGTTTCTACTTTCTAATAACTTGAGTTATGCATCTTATGTACGTTTCCCTCTTTGTTCTGGCTTCCTGAAAGCTAGAAACAAACATGTTTTATACAAGATAAAAAAAAAAAAAAAAAAACAAAGTCACGTCCCTCAGTCTAACATAAAAGCAAATAAGGAAATCTCTAAGTAAATCATTCAAAGTGATGTCAACTTTCCAAGGCTCTATACAATCAATACTGCACCACTTATCTGTGGAATGACCTTTTGTTGTTCAAAATATGAATTTTTGGTATTTCTTATTTAAAACGTTTGTTGTTTAAAAACTTAGAAAATAGAGATCAATAGTGACAGTTACCCAATAACCCTCTACCCAGAGATAATTTCTATCAACATTCTGAAACTTTTTTTCTTTTAGTCTTTTTTAACATACAACTTTGTTTAAACAAAAATAAAATCACACTGGAAATAATGTTTCCTAACACACCCTATAAAACATCATGAATACCCTTCTATGGTATTTAATATTTTTCTACATTATTTTTAAGACTATACTTTACTTACGATATGCCACAATTTACATCACAAATGCCCTATTATTGACTCTCGCATTGTTTATATATTTTCCCTACTATAACAGTGATATGACATGCAGTCTTTTGTAAAGATCTTTTTACACACTAATTTGTTCATTAGGCTAAATACATGTGAAGTAGAATTATCGGGTCAAAAGGTATATACATTTTTCAATGTTTTGATGCAGACTATCAAGATATGTTCATGAAAGTTGGTCAAAACATACAATGCCCCAAGAAAATGAATGTGTTAATTTCCTACACTTTCTCAAACACGGAACACTGCAATATATTATTTTCTTTACTATTTGATTGCTAATGTGCATTTGTATAATTGTTAATGGAGCTGAAATTAGCTTTATAGGTATTAGCATGCTTAGGACAAAGAACATTACTTCAAAGAGAATGAAAGACTTCACAGGTTAGGACCTTTACCTGGGTCATATTTTTATCAACAGAATTAGATGCCATCATTGGCAGTTTTCAGTACATTGTTGTAGTAGGGAGATTAACTTTTCCCAAGGGAAGAAATACTTCCAGTTGAAAGAGAAAGGCTGGTTACTCAACCTATATGTGATAACTACATATTATTTGTGGCCATTCTCAGAGCCCTCTGTTCTGAAGATCTTGACAACGAGTATTCCAACGAATGTCTTGCATGTCTTACATCTGAAGATGAGGGGAAAACAACCACTTGTTTGGACATGATTTTCTGTCGTGTTTGGTTTAAACCTTTGTTTAATTGGAATCAATTAGCCAGCTCATCGTGCTAAGTGCTAGAGATACAATAGTAGAGTTCACAGGAATTTGGGAATGAAAGCATTTCCCTTGCTCATCTACCCAAAGGTGAAGATGAGAGATTCAAAAACCAAGTCTATCTGATTCAGAATAATGTGTTCAGTTTTAATGCACAAATAGACTTCATCCAAACAAAACCCATGTACGTGTCCATCAGGTCTGTCCTAAAACCACCACCAGCTGGCAATGACAGACTACGCAGGAGACTTGACATCATAGTATAGGTTCTACATACTTGTATAGCTACATATCTACGTAGTAGCTAGGTTTCACTTCTAAAGGCATAAAGAATCTAAGGCTATATTATCCATTTTATATTTTTGAACCTTTAAGTGAATATTAACATAAATATTATAATATAATGTTATATTATTATATGTTGTTATAATATAATATAAACATTATATTATATATTATGTTATAATATAATATAAATATTATATTATAGTTATAGTATTATATAAATATGATTTTATTGCTAAGGGAACCACAGGTAATCCTTTTCCATGGATATTCACCTAGTTGATTTGTTACTAAGAATCAAAAATAAAATTGGAATGTAACACAAAGAAGAGTTAGTTCCATGGGCTACACCCCCTAATTACTCAGTAAAAGCGCCATAGACTACTCTTGTGTAAGACACATTATCTTGTGAGCATCATCAAGCTTAAAGTAATTAAGTTGCATACAATTTTTGTCCTAAAAATCTTAACCATTTTACAACTATGTTCATATGAATTCCGCATGTTTCCTCATAGATGACCCAAGAGATAGATACTCTGCTAAAATCTAGGAATCATGAATATAGATGTCCAATATACAAGTCTTGGTCTAAAGGTTATAAGTTCAACTCCAATACAGATTAATAATGATGCATTATCATTATACTTTGAAGGTCACTGGAAAGAAGTCAACAATTTGATGGTAGCTTCCAGGAAAAAATGTTACAGAGGTCTTCTCTTCATCAGTAAAAACTGCCTAATTCACATAGGAAAAAGCTTTTATAGAAATAGAAACCAAAGCCTTAGAGATATCAAATTAGAGACAAGAGTAGGAAAAAAAAGCAGAAAACGGTGCTCAAGCTCTCACCGTCTACTTGCATGAGGAAGAATAGCTTTACTTGATCTGTTATCAATATGCAACCTTAGATGGAAGATACTTAGCTTATGCTACATATGCTATTTATTAATAGCCATCTAATATTTCAAAGATAATTTATTAATTTCAAACAAAACAAAAATACAATATACCATAACATGTGATTTTTTGCAAATAATCCATTTGAAAACTGCCTCTATTCAGTCATCTATAGAGACTGAATCATGCTAGGAGATTCAGTTTCTATAGAATTCATCCAAAGACCAGGTTCATAACTAGATAAACTGTTGAAAATTTTTGATTTTCAAATTTGGAACCATGAAAACAACTGAATTGAGAACAACCAAATTGGTATGGAAGAATTTTATAATGATCTACCAAACTACAATTTACATGCCTTTATAATTCACTGCAATATATTTGGTGCAAATTAATTCCTGTTCATTTGTTAACCCCTCCCCATTAAGAATTAGCAAAATACTAGCAAATATGGCAAAATACCATTTCTAAGAATTCCCCACTTAGCCTCACATGAATCCGTCTTTTTTTTTCTGTCTGTAGTAATAGTGCTTGAAGCATATGGAATCTAGAAGCTTTTCAAATTCTGTTGGCATTTACTTAGAATCACTTTCAAATATAAGACATTTTTCCTTAAAAACTCTTGATATTGTTCTGATCTTATTACCCTTTAATCGTACTCGATTTTCTTACAGCCTTAGATTATTAATTTATTCATTCAATATATTTGAGCGACTATTATCTATCAGTCAGTGTGCTAGGGGCCAAGAATACAAAGTTAAATAGATACCGGCCCTTTCTTTAAGATGCTTAATCTATGGTGAGAGAAAGAAAAAGTGTGTGTGTGTGTGTGTGTGTGTGTGTGTGTGTGTGTGTGAAGTGCTATGTGATGGCACATTCAAGGTCATTTAAAAATCAAATTTTGGGGGCTTCCCTGGCAGCGCAGTGGTTGACAGCCCGCCTGCAGATGCAGGGGGCACGGGTTCGTGCCCCAGTCCGGGAAGATCCCACATGCCGCGGAGCAGCTGGCCTGTGAGCCATGGCCGCTGAGCCTGCGCGTCCGGAGCCTGTGCTCCGCGATGGGAGAGGCCACAGCAGTGAGAGGCCCGCGTACCGCAAAAACTAAATAAATAAAAAAATAAAAATCAAATTTTGTAGTCCCTTGGAACACAATTCAAGGGCTTCTTGAACCTTTGTCTCCCAGTAGCAGTCCTAACAAACCCCAAATAAACACCTTTTTACTTAAATCCAGTCTCCCTTTCTGAAATTTTGGTTAATATAGCAGAGGCAAAGGAAGGAATGACTCTACTTAAGAAATGCGGGCGAATGAAAACTAGTGAAACCAAATGACATTTTCCCTCAGATTTGAAGAATAAAACTGAGTCTTTATGGTGGACAACGGGAATAAGAGAAAAGTTATCCCAGACATGCAGAACGACATCTTCTGAGTCTCTCCTATACACACCACACAACTAGCCTTAGTTTTCTCATGTAACAGTTACAGTGGCAAACATAAACCTGTGTGCTTTTTACATGTCCCATTTTTCAGTAGTTTCTTAGGGATGCTCTCTCAAAGCCATACTCTCCTAAGGACCTGCCTAAGAGCCCACATTCTTAGACCTGCACTGGCCATACAAGCTACTAAGCTACTGTTTGGCCAGGCTGACTCCCCTGAATTCACAAAGCAGATGTCAACATTCACTACTTGGATTCATAGCCAGGGTCACCTCACCTTGATCATCACACCTTACACAAGTGCTATGACATAATTATCCTTACCATGTTTTCTAAGCTAAGTATTCCTCTGGTTTCACTATTGTGTACTCTTGGAGCGTCAGTTTAATTGTATTCAATGGCTTTTTTGAAGAGGTGAGCATCTAGAAAACTGACAAAAAGGAAGGCCATCCCCATTGCAAAGAAAAGAGTTTTATCTTTACGCTCTTTTATTATGTCCTTTGTATAATATCCCTTTTCCTTCTCTTACATTTGAAGTAAATTTAGGACCAAGTGAGTAAAACACTTTATGATATTAACATTCAAAATGCTGCTCTTATTCCAACAGCAAAACCCTATGTAAAATCTTTAACTTGTTCATGTTCCACTCTGTGATCCTTATATAACATTGACTTGAACAGAAGACATGAAGGAAAATCAGTGTTTATGTGTAATATCTCTAAAGTTTGAAAAATTACTACCCAAAATTGAAAATTATATATATGTGTATATATATAATATTATATATGTGCATATATATATATCTCACGAACTAAATCTGATAAAATATCACTTTTTAAAATGCTGCATGTAATACCAATAGTACTGTAAGCAGGTATGCAGCTGGAGATCTTTTCATTTTTAAGAAAATAAAGGGTTACTAAGTGAGGAAGGCCAATGACTTTTATTTTAATGCTAACATTCTATATAATACTATTTTTAGAGGTAAATTTTGGCCATTAAGATTTCTGATATATTTTGATATTTCAACAATATATTTCACTTCATTCATCAGTTTTACTTTTTTCTTTTAATTCTCACAGACAAAATTTTCAATCATTGGTTCCTCTTATAATGATTTTAGTACCTCTATTTTGGTATAATCTTTAATTTGGAGAGTTCTTTTTCTCACTTCTGTAAACTGATTTCTCAAAGCTCATCTTTAAGTATTTCTGAAAAATACTGTTAGTGATGTATGAGTGTAGTTTGAGGTTTTAACCTTGCTCAAATGCCAGTTCATTATTTTGGGTATCTAGTAAATACTCATTAAAATCTGGAGTCACTAGTTAAAAGTATTAAAACAATTCACGGGGCTTCCCTGGTGGTACAGTGGTTGGGAATCCGCCTGCCAATGCAGGGGACACGGGTTTGAGCCCTGGTCCAGGGGGATCCCACATGCCGTGGAGCAACTGAGCCCATGCGCCACAACTACTGAACCTGCGCTCTGGAGCCCGTGCACTGCGGCTGCTGAGCCCAGGTGCCACAACTACTAAAGCCGGAGCACCTAGCATCCGTGCTCTGCAGAGGGAGGGGCCACCGCAGTGAGAAGCCCGTGCTCCTCAACGAAGAGTAGCCCCCACTTGCCACAGCCAGAGAAAGCCAGCATGCAGCAACAAAGACCCAATGCAGCCAAAAATAAATAAATTAAATAAATTTATTAAAAAAAGAAACAATTTGCACATAACTCCCATCCTCTACCCACACAAAATGGAGGATTTAATGGGATCAGGTTACTATGTGGCTGAATTGTACTAAAATTCTTTCTACATTAACACAAGAAGACTTTTAGAAGCTAGGAAGTCAATTCCCCCAGCTCCCTGGTATATTACTTTTTAACACTTGCTATTAATTTTAATGAAAATGATTGAAAGTAATATTCACTAAATGTTTTGGAAATTTTCCAATCTATGTTAATACTTAATTGAAATGTGCCTAAGGCACTTAACATATATTAGCCTTAGGATGATGGTTGTTTGGTTTTCCATAGGACTAAGAAAAATTGTAAATAACAGCAATGTCTTTGGGCAGAGAGGCTGTAAATTACAAACCAAAGGTTAATGAAAATGACTTTTCTGCACAAATGTTACTGTCAGAGGTAAAAAGAATGAGTTATTTGTTAGTTATGAAAAATAAACAAGAAATAAAAAGTGTTCTCATATCCCACTCCTATTTTTCAATGTCTTGATCTTTTACTCCTTTTTATTCTGTGGGATATGCTGCTTTTGTACCAAATTTTTTTCTAACTTGTAGTATTCCCCTTTTATCTAATTTCTCTAGTTTTGAGTTCAAAATATTTATCTTGTTGATGACATGGTAAAAAGTTTCACTTTAGGTACATTTATAATATGGCCATTTCTGAGGTTTTTCTTACAAAAAGTCATAAAAAATGAATTGGGATGAATTCTGAACTATGCTTAAATGAGAATTAAGAGAAACAGAGGGATATGTAAATATAGAAGATTCTTTTGGTTCCATTCAACATACATTCAGTTTATTCTTGTGTTTCATGTGTAAGATATTGTGCTGCTACATGGTTAATTTTTTTTAAAAATGAAAAAAATAAAAATGGTCTCTGCCCACAATAATCTTACAGTTGAATTGGGTAAATATAACATATGCACAGAAGCAATTAGAGAATCAACAAAAGTATTAAAAAATAGAAAAAACTAAGTAGTTTATGTAAGGCCAACTGGCCCGAGGCAGGGGAACGCAATCAGATTCACACGTTGCATCAGACCGAAATTCTCCGGACCACCCAGTTCCAGAAACTGCCCTGGAGACATTCCGGACCACCCAGTTCCAGGAACTGACCTGGGGACTTTGAACCCGGCCCAGCCTTCCCGCCTTTCGAGGGGCAGGACTAATGGTTCCCCAGGATACCCAAAAAGACCACCAAATAAGGAATACCCTGCGCCCTCCCAGATTCACCACACCCCTTTCCCTTCTTCCCCTATAAAATCTTGCCCAACCCTCGCCCGGGTGCGACTTCTCTGGCCCCTTTCTCTCGGACCAGTGAACCTCGCCCGGGAGCGCTCCCTAATAAAGCTCACTTGAAGCTTTCCTCTGTTTCGTGGTGCCGTTTGTTAAGATCCGACCTTACAGTTTAAGTTAGAGACAAACTTTGTTCCTGACTTTTCCTTTATAGTTATGAAAAAAGTTGTTTTACTCTCCTTCAGTTTAACAAATCATCAAGAATAATATTAGGGATATTAAAGTGCAAGGATTCTACAAGACATTCTGAGCTCATTATCAAAAGCAGTTTTCTATCCAAAGGCTAAAAGCCACCACCAAACTCTACTGTTATTGTTGTAGACATGTGCTGCTTACTAATTTTAATGGAAGCATTAAGAATTTTTCTCTGAAAGATACTAAGCTTACATTTAATTAGAAATGTTTGGGTTCACTTGAGAAATCAGAACTCTTGTTAGCAAATCTTTTGTGCAAAGAAAAACTGTGGTTACAAAAGAATATAAAATTATGTACAAGGCACTTGAGAAAGTATGTACAAAGATACATGAAATTAAAAAGGCACACATATGCTCTGGATTTCTCTTTTCTGAAATAACCACAAATGAC
The DNA here is from genome assembly GCF_963924675.1 of Phocoena phocoena. Classification (NCBI taxonomy): domain Eukaryota; kingdom Metazoa; phylum Chordata; class Mammalia; order Artiodactyla; family Phocoenidae; genus Phocoena; species Phocoena phocoena. The sequence continues at coordinate 41,802,797 of NC_089224.1, read as the reverse complement.
AGGAATGGAGGTGTACAAATAAGTGAAAAGATATTTACAGACATTAACTTTATCACTTAAAGTTAGATTTAGCAGAGGCCAAGGGTAGGAGTGGCAATGTTTGCACATAGCTATCATTACTCCCAATCTAACCACATGCATCTATTCCAAAAACATGTCTTGATGCTCCGACAACATACACATTTCAGGTTGATCCCCCTCAAATCCTCTTTCCTCTCATGGTTCTGTTTCTGAGAACACTCTTCTAGTTTGTCTACCACTACTCTGATTCCTCTTTCTCTGTTTCCTCTACTCTCTTGCCTTGCTGCTCCTCTCAGCCCTTCAATGTACGCCATCCCTAAGCCTCTGGAGTCATTTTCTTATTCCTTGTCTTTCTATCTATAATCCATTAGGTCCTATCATAAATCTTTGAGTATCATCTCTCCTCAGATGGCTCAGAATCCTGTATTTCCAGCTCTGAGTCTTCTCCCAAACTTTTAATCTGAATTTTTAACCTTCCTCGTTCCCAGATCCCCTTGATATACCTACTTGGACTTACATCTTAGGCAATCCTGTCCCAAACCCTCTCTCCTCAAGAGTTCCGTACTCCCTGCTGTCTCTTCTCATGACTAAATGTCACTTGATCTCCCTCCTCCATCCCATCACTCTTCCTTAGAGACTCAGGTTTGATGCCTCTTTTTTAAATGACTAATTCCACCTTCTAAGCAGAAGTAAAACCCCTACTTTCCTCAAACGCCCACAAAACAAGACTGCATTATAGCTATTTGTCTTCTACTAAAATTTCCTTTTGATTTTTAAATTTCTATTCATGGCACCCACCCTCTAGTCTTTCAAGGTTAAGAACTTTGAATCAACTTGATTTCTTTATCTTCCTTATCCTCACATTTAGTTAATGATGAAAAACTGTAGCTTTTTCTCTGCAAAAATCTCTGGTTTGATGACTTATTTTAGAATTTCAGATCCCCTTTCTCAAGCAGAAGTTGCCTTTTCTTTCCTCTAAACACCACCATGCAAAATGCTTTTTGCTATTTGTGTTCAACTATTTTACCCTTAACTATTATTATACTGGTGATAACAATGGTATAATATAATTATTACACTGGGAATAACTTCTTCATCTGAGTATCTAAAACAGCATCACCAAACAGTAAATGATAAATTCTTTTATTTACAAATAAGATATTCCTCCTTTATTATTATACCGTACCTATACCAGTCTACCTGATACACTAACTTCTTAACAAGAGGTATCACACCTCTTCACTAAGTTGTTCAGTTCTCCTCCACATCAAATTCTATAGCCTTGATTTTCATTATCTTTTTTATAATCACCATCATCATCACCATCATATTCATCATTATTCTTACAGTGTTTTACGTTTATTTGTTCATAGATTTTTCATTTTTGAATAATTTTCATATGTTTATTTGTTAAAAAGGACAGTATAACATTTTAAAATCATATTACTAATTTTCCAGAGGATAAGGAATAACCTGAAGCACTTGGAAATATATAATAATAAAAATGTTCCCTGAACTTAAGAAGTTTAAACTTCACAGCAAATACATAATAAATAATATATGTTTGTGAGCCTTCACCTAGTGTTTGGAGACCTATGTCTTAAATTTGAGTAATTCTTTACCTATACTCCTTGAAGCACATAGAATTTTTTTTCTTCTAAAATTTCCTTCTTTAACAAGTAACTGAAGCTGAAGGTATGCTAATGCAGGTGCAATAATAAGAGGAAAGTGTACAAGCCTCCTTATTTTTTTTTTTTTTTTGGTTTCACATACCCCCACTAAGCCTGTGTTAGCAAAAGATTCCTCACCCAACAGTATTATATTTCAAGAACACCTGTGCTTTCTAACATGCACAGGAATTAAAGAGAAAGAAATTCCAATTCTCAAGTGAAAAGTCTATGAGTAGGTGGAAATATTAACTACTAAGTAGGCCAGTGCTACTAAACAAACCATTAACATGACTTAAAAGATTATTTTATATATTTCTCTAGGTTTAAGGGATATACCCTACAGTTGCTTTATTAAAGATTTATCACACTGGCCTACAAGGATTGGGGGTCTCTAATTTTCCTTTCTCCTGTGGGATATGATATATTCAAAGTCTCAAACCTTTTTTTAATCTTTTATTTCATCACAATAAATGTCAACAACCAATTTTTCACCCTATACAACCATAAGGTCTAAGTGGAAAACAACACAATGCAACTCAAAAAAGTAACCTGGATTTACCACTCTAGTAACTAAAAAGGAGAAGAGGGAAGAAAAAGATAACACAAAAGAACAAGGAAAGAAGTTTTCTTGCGTATCTGCTATGAACAGGATACTATGTTAGACAGTTAAACATATCTCCTTTAATCGTTATACTTTAGAAAGATGTGTTATTATTTTCTATTTATATCCAAGGAAGTGAAAAAATCAAACATATTAAAAAGGTAGAGCTGAGATTCAATCCCAAGTTGTTTTTAATTCTCTAAGTCCGCAGGAGCCTAATAAACCAAATTTTAAGCAAAACAAAATGAGGGATAACTGATAAAAAAAAATTTTTTTAAACCCATTCATGTAATTAATGCAAAATATAAAGAGATCCTGGAATTTTTTAACCTCTTGGCAAAGTTTGGGTTGGTTGAACATGCAAAATGGGAAGTTTAATTTGATGACCAAATATATCCCTTCCAAAACAGAAATATGAAGCTATTTCTCAGTAAAAGGATGTTCACTGAGTACACAAAATCTATACAGCAACAGATGTTTGGGGTTCAGTAGTTAGTCATGCAATTTTATTTAAAACAAGGTGCCTAAAATCTCATGAAATAGGATAAACTGAGAAATGAAAATGTCAGTTTAGTATTGTATCTTATCAGAAATTACAGCCATTACAGCCCTGAGGAGGATGCAAAGTACTGGTACCCCAAAGTTTCATTACATGCTTAACAAGTAAAAGAAACTTTTATTATGATTACTCTTGCTCCAGATTTATGCTCAACATATAAAGAATCCTTCACCAGGAGGTGAAGGTCATAACTGACCTATGTATTTCAGCATTCAGGCCTCATCAAATACATACTCTAAACCAATGAGTTAGCAAAAACCATACTCTGAGATCTTGAGGAAAAAAAAAAAAAAACAGGATGGGACTTCAAGATCTTTTAGGAACTCATGCTGCAATCCATTTTGGCTCAGCATCAATGAAAATGGTAATTTTTATCATAACATGAATATAATGTTAATTATTCCATGATATTCACTCTAACTTCTATTTCTACTGTGCCAGTGAATTTTAAATCTAGTTTGAAAGACAAAAAGTGGCTTTTTGTTTATACATGAAACAATGACCATCATGTCTACTTACTAAATCACATCAAGCTGTAAGATTAGGAGGTCCTAATAGAGTTGAAGCCAGAAACCCTTAAGTCAAAAATTTATACATTCAAATCAAATACCTAATACTTCTTTTTTGACCCTGAAAAGTTAAACATATAAGGTCAGAAGGAATTAAAAAAAAATAGTAGTGGCAAACCATGCTGTCATTTTTAATATGTCTTACACAGAAGCTGAGTCCTTAGATTCTGAAATGTTATTCCTTATAATTTATTTTAGAACCTACTTAATTAATATTCATAAGTATCCCTTACTGTCTTTTGTTTCTAAAATTAATACAATTCTAAAACTGGAACTCTTATGTTTGGTTAAGAGATTAAATCTATGTTATTTTAACTTATGCAAAATCAGCTGGAGAACTATGGATAATTATCCAAATAAATCAACCAAAATCAAAGTTTTGCAGCACCTGTATGTAATGAATAATGAAAAAGATGTTTTAGATCCAAATTTTACAGATGAAACTTTCAGTTCATTATTTTAGAGGTCTGAAACTTGGCATGGTTCTTAGACTTATAGAGTACTATGGTAGGCAGAATAATGGTCCCCCAGGATGTGCTCATTTTAAACTCTGGAACCTGTTAATATGTTATGCTACATGGCAACAGGAAATTAAGTTTGCAGTTGGAATTAAGGTTACTAATATTAAAACGACCTTTAAAAAAAGGTGACCATCTTGAATAACAGATAAGGAGATTATCCTGGCCCAATGTAATCACAAGTGTCCTTATAAGTGAAAAAGGGAACCAGGAGAATCAGTATCAGAGTGACGCAGCACGAGAAAGACTCCACTGGCCATTGGGCCTTTGCTGGCTTCAAAGGTGGAAGGACACCTTGAATCAAGAAATTGGCTGCCTCTAAAAGCTGGAAAAGTCAAGGAAATACATTCTCCCCTAGAGCCTCCAGAAGGAACATATCCCTGCTACCACCTTGATTTAGCCCATTGAAACATTTCATACTTCTAACATAAAGTTAGAAGTTTTAACAAAACTCTAAGATTTAAAAAAAAAAAAACTGTGCTGTTTTAAGCCACCAAGTCTTTGGAAATTTATTATAGTGGTAATGAAAAACTAATACAAATATTTCACAAACATATTACTAGTAGCTCCTGGATGGTTTATTGGTAGCAACACTCCTAATACCTAATACAGTGCCCTGCCTGGCACATGTTGAAGTAATTACATTTGACTGACTACCAGATTCAGTTTCCATAATAGGTAAATTAATCAGACAGACAATATATTGGGTTCACACTTTATAATCCCTGATACAAGCCACACATATAACTGTTTTTTGAAGACGTTAGGAAGACTAGAAAGAAAATACTTTATTCTCAATTTTACTTTTTTTTTTTTTTTGGTAGAGACAGCAAAATTTCACAAGGAAAAGAAAAAGAAAAATACAGTGGCATATAACAATACTGAAGCAATGCTACCAAAATACCTGCAAAGTACTGAAAGTCAAAGCTAATTTTATGTGAAAATAAACCAGAACATTGTTTCAAAAAATCTCTCTTAGAATTATAAAAGCAGAAATGGAATTCAGAATTTCCATTTTTAGCAGAGGTCAACTAAAAACATGATAATATAATGACCACTAAAATTAACGTTAATATCTGTATTGTTACCTATATCTACATAATAATAAAAATACTTAAATGACTGTTAATTGTAAGGCAAATTCCCCCTTCTTTTCAAAAAAGATATAAGTCCTCCTACTTCATAGTCAATACTACTACAAAAACACATAATTGATAAAAAAAATAAGAAAACTTATACTTATTAGTTTGTAATTATATATGGACAGATCTATTTTGCTATCCCCCAAATCTTCTTAATGAAAGAAAATAATGCAGTAGAAGAAAGAGTGAAAAGTAATTCATTAAGGGGATGTAGGCTACTCCTCTCTAATAGTAATGGACAGGAACTAACAAAGCACAATTGAAACTTGTATTAAAAGTGGGTGAAAGGAAAGAGGGGACGAACGTAATAGTTGTAATGTGATACAGATATGATTAGAAAGACCAGAATGCATCTTAGCTGTTCTGTTTGCTCAGACTCCAGAACAAAAATAAAATAACAGAAAAATGGACATATAAATGTTCTAAATTATAGAAAAAGTATTGTTTGCTTGTTTGTTTTTTCGATTTACACAAACTTGGGTCAAACTGTGTCTATTTTGAGACTGCCTAGGGGGTCAAATTGTCTTTTTCTCTGGAGTCCCTCAATATCATACGGTCATATAGTGTATTTGCTAGAACTTTCCAAATAAATAATAAAATGTTGCCTTTATTCTAGGTCTCTTCTTTACACACAAAATGCCATTATTTCTGGGGAAAATGTCAAACTACTTTAAGAGATTTTGAATCCATTACAATGGGTTAAATTGATGAAATTGAGAGAGTATTTAACATACTCTGAAGCCTGACAAATATAATCTAGTTGAAATTAGGGAAGCAGCTTAAAAGGTATGAGGGAAATGTGAGATGGAGAAAGTAGATTTTAATATATAATAATAAATTCTGTTTACGTAATAGAAGACTGTGTACTAATCTCAATCATGATCTAGCTGCAAAGGTCATAAACAGGATTTTAGAGAGCTACATTCAGGACTGCACAGAAAAGGTAGTACACCATGATTAATCCAAGTTAATCCAGTAATAGAAGGGTGGTTCAACACTGATACGTATTTCAGCTTCTTAGCAAATTAAAGGAGAATATTGTATGATCATCTCAATCTTTGTGGATAAATGAAAAAATCCGATATCAAGTTATTATAAAACCTTCACAAAATATAAAATAGAGGGGGGAAAAAAAAAAGGACTTGGAAAAAGTGTATCTTCCTAAAAGCAGACCTTTTAAAATCCAGAACATGATAAGGATGTACATTATCATTGCTCCCATTTAGAGTTCTGGAAGTCCTTGTTAGCACAGAGAAGAAAGGAGAATAAAATTATTAGAAGTTTTAATAATATAATTATTCATGGATATTATTATTACTATATAAAATCATCAAAACATTCTACAAAAAAGTTAGAGAAAATAAGAGAGTTTAACAATGTACTTGGATATATGGTCAGTATGCAATAAAATTCTGTATGCCAGGAAGAAACAAGAAGGCAATCATCACATTACCATTTTCATCATAAACATTATTTATCATTTATAATAGCTATCAAATGTAAAGTACTTAAGAAATGTTTAACAAAAGATATGTAAAAGGTGTATAGAAAAAATATAAATTTTTGTTGTAATATATTAAAGAAGATTCAAATAATTGGAGAGATATGCCATTCTCATGGACAATAAAACCTCCAAATTTATGTATAGACTCAGTGTATTATAAATCAAAATTCTAATAGTCTTTTCAGAACTTGACATGTTAAATCTGAAATTTATATGAAAAATGCCAAATGACCCAAAAATAGCCACACACAAAAGATGCCATTTCTATAGAAAGAAATATATGATGACAAAACAGAACAATTACTGCTTCCTAGAAGGATGCAGAAGTTGAGTGGGAGGAGCCATGAAAGAACTTTCTGTCATGATGATGATGTTCTTCTATAAATTGATAGCCATTTGTGTGATACAACAGATGTATGCATATATTAAAATTCATAAAATGTTACACATAAGGTTTGTGCATTTCTCGATGCTTATTTTACCTAAACAAATATTGAACTCTAGTTCATAATATGTAAGCTGAAGTGTTTTGTGTTGAGGAATACTGATATCCTCAACTTACTCTGCATCAAAAATAAGATGAATTGATGGATGGATGGAGAGAGAGAATGAAGAAATCTGTAACTGAGCAAATATTGTTTCTTTAAAGTTGAAGGTAAGTTTATGGATCACCAAGTAACCTTATATGACACTTATTCAAATTAATTGGTGCAACCACTTTGAAACACAATAGAATCTTGTAAAATTGAAAAAAGACCTTGCAATTCCACTTTTTCCTAGAGGTACACCTGCACTAATTTTCAATGTACAAGATACAGCATAGTTCCTAATAGCAAAACAATTGGAAACAACTCAAATAATCCTCAAAACAGGCTGAACAAAATTTTGTTGTATTTGCACAATGGGGTTTTTTATAATCATAAAAAATAAAAATGCAAAACATGTGGATACACTTTAGGAATATATTGATCAAAAATGCTGCTAACAGAAACTACATAAGCAAAAAAGCAAAATAAAAAATATATTTTAGGGATACTTTCATATATGATGAACGTGAATTTTTAAAAGAGAAAATGATAAATCCAAACTTTAAAATAGCAGTTATCCCTGACCATGAGTCAGGAGCATGAGATAGTAAAGGACCACCTAGTTGATGAAGCTGTGTTTCTTTTATTTCAGTTCTTAAACTGGGTGATGAGTTCATAGGTATAATTTTTACTATTATGTCTCCTATCTTCCATATACAGTATATTAAATATATATATTTTTTAGGCATCAAATATTAGGAAATAAAATGCAAACTACAGCTACCTACTATGAATTTGCATATTAATAATTAAAAAAGAAAAGCTCAACAAGAGAGATGAAAAAATTAAACATCTAGGAACCACCCCGTTCATGAAGAAACTTCCACATAGGTTGCTTTCCACATATGCCATTGCTGCCATTACACACACGTTTAATACTTTGCACATGTGTTTAATATTCATGTTCTCAACTTATCTTACAACTGTAGCGATACTATTAATTTCCCTGTTTTACACATGAGAAAGTTTAGAGGTTAAGTGATTTACTCAAGGACATACAACTCAGTGGCGATGGCAGAACAGTAATTCAGGATTGCCTGACTCTAGAGCCCAAGATTTATCATGTTGTACCTAGACGTTGTCACTGATTTTCAGGAGTCAACTGCCTTACAGGTCTCCAAATTGAACACTTTATATATTTATTATAGAAACACATTTCAAGAAAGCCCTCAACAATAAAAGTCAATAAAGTTACAAAGGGATTGTTCCACAACACATCTAAAGATTTTATCTAACTAATAAATAATAAAAATGGATTTGTAACACTAATTAGCCCAATCAAACAATATGAGCTATTGCCAAAAGATAATAAAATTAAGGTTTCTATGTTTTTAAAGTAGTATTTTTGATTATCTTTATATCCACTGATGTTTAAAGATTCATCAGTATCCTCAAAATAAGAACTCTCATACCTTAAGTTTCAACAGGTGGAGAATGACTGCCTTAGTACATAGGTTATAGTTCAGCCTGAAATTGTCACATAAAAATGGTACTACCCTGAGAATAAATTGCAATAATACCTGATACTCACAATTCAAGTACTAATCTTCATGTTTGTCTTTTGATATCAGATTTTCTGTAGCTCTGAGGAAATAAAATAGATGAGTTTATCTGGCCTTCTCTATATCTTTTATGGCAATGAAAAAATAAAATCTATGTTTGATTTCTATATAAATATTATTTCAGGGGAACAGATGTTAACTTCTTTATTTTAAACCTCAGCCTGCCTTTGTATGGATAATCTCTTGGCTATCCTCCAGATTTGCTCTAAGTACTGATGACTCAACAAATAAAGAAAATGTGAGTGAAGTGACATGTATTCCAGCCTCCCCTATTCACTCATAAACCCAACAGTGTTAAGAAGTGACATAGAATTATCAAACATCTGGGTTGTAGATAATCTTCCAATCATTTGGAATCATGTAGATAGCAGCGGGTTTACTAGGAAAGAAAATGTAGCATGCGACCTTGAAAACAGGTTTAGATGGCTTCTCTTTATTAGAGTCAATTGCTTTATTGATCCATTCCTTCCATTGCAGCCGATGACTTCCTTCACACTTTGTTGAGAAAACAGAAAAAGAACAAAGCAATGCCTTTAGAGTCCCTCCAATAAATCTGCTGCTCCACCTGTATCTCTTTATCCCCTATCCGCTTTCTTTCTTATGACAAAGAATGAAGTGTCCCTACTCTCTTCTAAGGCCAGTCTTTTCATATATTCTCAGACTTCCATCCTCTTGTCCCTATCTCCTCTTTTAGAGGACACTGGTCCCCTATTCATATGCTCCAGGAATATCATCTTTCCCTTTCCATCGTATCATTCCTAGAATTAAAAAAACATAAAAATACAAGTTTCTCTTAATCCTTTATTGGCTTATTATCATTTCATTTTGTTGTTATTGTTATTCCTTTAATAGGAAAGTCTTAAAAAACCTATTATTAATTGTGCATCTAGGATCCCCTTTGTCAGCTTCCAACCTTTCTTTTAAACTGCACCACTGAAACCACCCTAGTCGATGTCAACCGTGGCCTCGGTGGTGACACATCTCATGGCTGCTTCTGTGTTCTCTTCTTACTCAGCCTATTCATGGTATTTGGCACACTTGGTAATCCTCCATCCCTGTTGTAGGCTCTTTGGCATCCACGAAGTATCATGCTCCTGGTTTTTGTTCTATTCCACAAACTGCCCCTTCTAAGTTTTCTTTACTGACTTCAGCATCTTTAGGTGAGATCCAAATATTTGGGAGTTCAGGCCACTTGTTTTTTCTATCTCTAACTACTCCCAGAAGATTTCTTCTTTTCTTTATATATTGATGCCCAAATTTTCACATCCAGCCCTGATCCATTCCCTGAGATTTGAATTCTTGTATCCAAGAATTTATAACATATCTTTATGTCTGTTTCTAAAAAGGCATTATGTTGATTTCTCTCTGGGCCCCCAGATCAGTCAGACTGATGATTTAGAATGTAAAATGATATTCTTTATTTCCAGCACTCACAGTCAATGGCTTAGAATCACACTTAGAGCAAAATGCAAATTTCTTTTCAGAGTTTACAAGGAAGTTCTGGCTCTCACCACCTCTCAACTACATTCTCCTTACTTCCCTCTTCTCACTTCAATTTTCTCTTTCAGACTTGACTAAAACCAGTATGTCATTAATTAAAAGAAATTTTTTCATATGTGATTCATTTCAATAGATTCTTCAGGTTCCCTTCTAAAATGCTAAAATGTTTTTCTCCATTTGTACTGCACAACTTTTTAATTGACCTCAAGCTATGTTTTGATTAAAGCAACCCTTGGATTTTTTGATCCTCATAGTGTTGCTGAAAATTTTCACTACTGGTTTTTCAAATGCTCTATGGAATTTGATGAAGAGGGCCCTTACTGCTGCTATCCATGTTACCATTATTTCAGAACAAAGATGCATACGTATAACTGAGGCCACATAAGTAGGGTCATCGGTGGGATAACCAGATATAGGAGCAATAGATTTTTAAGGTGCCCTGATTTTCCTCACTTCACAGATAGTTTGCTGCCTTTTTATTTTATTGCTTCACCATTCAGAAAGCTTTAGAGGCTACCTTATAAAAAGTTCAGTTTCTAATAATGGATGATTCCAAATTTTTGTTTTAATTTACCATAAGGCCAAGAAGACAAGAGCTACGTCTTCCTTTTCCCTTTGTAAGAAACTTTGGTCTAAATGACTAATCAAGTACAGTAAACACTTTACTTTAGAATGATACCTATTCCTGCTCTATCTTGTTTTGTTTCTATTTGATTTTATTTGTAACTGCTGTGTTTAAATAGATTTTGTGGGTAAGCTTCGGCAAAACCTTTTTGCAAGTAAGTGGGATATATAAATTCTTGATACATATAATAACCTGCAGAGCAGTGCTGAGATGCTTACCAGCAGCTCTCTTTAAATGGAGCTCCTGGTTTTAGCAGATGAGAAATTGAATACAAACCTAAGCTGTGTGATATAAAAATCACTGTAATCCAGTAACAGAAGATGATGTTCTCAAGGGGAAAAAAATAATCCCACTGTATTCTGTACTTATTAGACAGTACTATTCAAAAGAAATATAAGTCAAGCTACATGTGTGCTTTTAAATTTTCTTGAAGCCACATTAAGAAAGTAAAAGGAACAGATAAAATAATTTTATTAACTTATTTTATTTACCCCAATATATCAACTGTTATAATTCTAACATGTAATTAATATAAAAATCATTAATGTAATATTTTAAGCTTTTTTGACTAAGCGTGTTAAATCCAGTGTGTATTTCACACTTATTTTATGCATCTCAAGTCAGACTACTCAAATACTCAACAGCCACCTCTGGCTATGGGCTACCATATTGGCCAGTGTATTAGACTATATCTGTAAGTGGATACCAATTTAAGACACTAGTACACTTATGAGGCTATTATAGGAACCAAATTCTAAATCACCATTATGTGGAATACACAGGAAGTTTAACTAATATAAACAAGAGGAAAGATACATTCTTTACTTCCCCTGAACTCAACTTCAGTGATTCTATAACATAGCATTTTAGATATTTCCTTTCAAATAAACACGGTTTTGTGCTTTACCTCCTGCTGCAGCAACTTCAAAAATGCTGCAAGTAAAAAACTGCTAAAAACTACAAATTGCCACCTAAGAACCCCTGCCTACATGATGATAATTAGTCCGATTTTTGAAGGACCACAAATTACTGCCAAACAATTAGATACATCTCTAGGAAAACTCATCTCGTTTCTTTCAAAATACATTTTTAGAAGAAGAGAAAAGTAATCTGCTTCCATTCAGCTTGGGAATCTTTTTTTTTTTTCAAAAGTAAAAAATAATTATTTATTCCTAATATTCCAGGTACTTATTAGGGATACAGGGTGAATAAGATACAATTCTTGCCTTTGAGAATTCACAATCAAATGAAACACATGATGTACGTTTATATAATGTCACCTTTCAAGTTAAATATCCACTTACTTCAGTGAAAGCTTCTAAAAGCAAGCAAGACCTTATTTTTTAAACTATTTTATTGAGGGATGATGGACAAACACAAAGCTGTACATATTTAATGTATACAACTTGATGAATTCAGAGATAAGTATATACCTGTGAAACTATCATCACAAGTTATGCCACAAACATATCCCTCATTTCTAAAAGTTTCCTACTGACATCTTTATTTTTTGGTGTGATAAGAACACTTAACGTAAGATCTACCCTTTTAGCAAAATTTTACGTATGCCATACAGTACTGTTAACTACAGGCAGTATGCTGTACAGTAAGATCTCTAGGATTTATTCATCTTGTATAACTGAAAGTTTGTACCCTTTGACTAATACCTCCCTGTTTCTCCCTCCTGGCAACCGGCGTTCCACTCACTGGTGCTATGAGTTTAACTCTTTTAGATTCCTCATATAAGTGATACCATGTAGTATTTGTCCTTCTGTGTCTGGCTTACTTCACTTAGGATACTGTTCTCCAAGTTCATCCATGTCGTCACAAATGACAGGATTTCCTACTTTTATAACATTTTATATATATATATATATTTATATTTATATTAATATGTATATATTAAACATTTTCTTTATCCATTCAGTCATTAATGGACATTTAGGTTGCTTTCATTTCTAAGCTGTTGGGAATAAAGTTGCAATGAACATGGGAGTTCAGATATGTCTTTGACATCATGATTTCAATTTCTTTGCATATATATACAAAGTGGGATTGCTAAATCATATGGTAGTTCTATATTTAATTTTTTGAGGAACCTCCATACTATTTCCATAGTGGCTGCACCAATTTGCATTCCCACCAATAGTATACAAGGGTTTCCTATTTTCCACATCCTCCTCAACACTTATCATTTAAAAAAAAAAACAAACTTCTTTTTAGGTAATAGCCATCCTAGCAGATATGAGGTGATATCTCATTGTGGTTTTGATTTGCATTTCTCTGATGAATAGAGATGTTGAGCATCTTTTCATATACCTATTGGTCACTTGTAGGTCTTCCTTAGAGACATGTCTATTCAAGTTCTTTGCCCAATTTTTAATCAAATCATTTCCTTCCTTCCTTCCTTCCTTCCTCCCCCCTCCCCTCCCTCCCTCCCTCCCTTCCTGTCTCCCTTCCCTTCCTTCTTGCTTGCTGTTGAGTTGTAGGATTTCCCTATATATATTGGATATTAGCCCTTTATCAGATATATGGTTTGCAAATATTTTCACCCATTCCACAGGCTGCTTCTTCATTTTGTTGATGGTTTCCTTTGCCATGCAGAAGCTTTTTAATCTGATGTAATCTTACTTGTCTATTTTTGCTTTTGTTACCTGTGCTTTTAGTGTCATATCCAAGAAATCATTGCCAAGGCCATGCTAAGAAGCTTTCTTTTCTATATTTTCACCTAGGAGGTTTAAGGTTTCAGGTCTTATGTTTAAGTCTTTAAACCTTTTTGAGTTAATTTTTGTATATGGTTTAAGAGTTCACTTTCATTCTTTCGCACATGGCTATCCAGCTTTCCCAGCACCGTTTACTGAAGACACTATCCCTACACATTGTGTGGAATATTCATTTTTAAATTGTATCTAAAATTAAATGAGTTGGTGAGAATTTATACAGATCAGGGGAATTAAAATGGGAAGAGAGCTTTATGCATGAAAACTAGAAAGGCTCAGTGATAGTGACTCAAAACCACCTGCTCATACCACTATGCTATTACCTCGCTCGGTGTAAACTTTTTTCATCTTGTCCTCCCAATTAATATAAACCAAAAACTGAAAAATAAATTTTGTTAAACAAAAACTGATACATTATTTTGGATTGAAAAAAAGATATTTATTATTTACCTCCCTTCAATTCTTTGCAAGCTTTCCAAGGTAGGGACTGAGGACAGTGCCTGTCACAGAGCAGGTACTCAACATACATTTCAAAAGTGAATGATTGTTAGCTTCATTAATAAAAGAATGGATTATTTAAAAATTTCTCACCTTGTATATATGTTTGAGACCTGATCTTCAGAATGCAAAATACAAACTAGTAGGTGAATTATGCTGTTTCTTTCCCTGTTTAAGATAGCAGGGAGAACATATCAATGTTCAAAAATTATGTGTCACCGGCTTTATGCTCTATCAACATCTATATGTAGACGAACAGAGCAACTAATCCTCATCATGAAGGACTTTCAAATGGTACAAAAAAATGATAATAAAAATAGTTCACATAGGGCTTCCCTGGTGGCGCAGTGGTTGAGGGTCTGCCTGCCGATGCAGGTGACACGGGTTTGTGCCCCTGTCCCGGAAGATCCCACATGCCGCGGAGCAGCTAGGCCCGTGAGTCATGGCCGCTGAGCCTGCGCGTCCGGAGCCTGTGCTCCGCAATGGGAGATGCCACAACAGTGAGAGGCCCGCGTACCGCAAAAAAAAAAAAAAGAAAGAAAAAAAAAAAGTTCACATAAACATTGCATGATAGAAGCAGTAAGATATGCAGGGCTGGTGGGGTTAGAAGGAATTGAATTTAGGTTTCTTTGGTGAATGTTGTGTACATACACTGAAACAGTATATCCACAATTTTATAACGTGTAACACTCAGGGTGTTATTTTAACCCCTTATGACAAACGTTTTAGATTAATTGCTTTGATTATTTTGAGACAGAACCAGTTATTTTTAAGCAATAATGATAAGGCTTATTCCTTGTATCATTTAAAACCAAATTTTAATAAAAGTTATCTTAAATATTGTTGCCGTTAGCTTTAGCAAATCCTTTTCATTTGCATCAGGTTTTAGATTTTCAATGCACTTTCACGTACACTCATCTCTTTTGATTTTCTCAACAATTCTGCATTGATATTATTATGCTATAAGTAAAGATATTGAATCCAAGTGATTCTTCTGACTGCAGATTAAAGAAAGGAAATCCCAAGAGACTGCCACAAAAATCCAGTCTTTTCTTTGCCTTTATCAACATCCTCCTCTGATCAACATGCTGCAGGTACAGAGACAGTTTGCCATCTCTGCACAAAGGACCCAAGAACTGTTTCTCATCAACTTCACAATCCTGATGTTAAGCCTGATAAAGAGAGGGCACTGTTTTCCTTACATTTCTTATTAATATTTTATATTTCTTTCCCAACACTAGTCTGGATTGTCAAGTCTCCACTTCGTCCCTCTCTTCCACCCTACACACACTGCCAAGACTCCAAAATTATGAAATTTTCAAATTTGCACATGCATGATCTAATTAATTATACTTATCCTAATAGGATTAATTCAAGATATACAACATACAGAAAGAAATCATCAGAATTCAGTTACCAGTAAGACTGCTTAGTGAAACCCAACCTTAGAAATAAAAAGTTCTCTTGTGTATCTTGAGGTTATCTTTCAGAGTTTTCTCTTGCGTGTTTTTTCTCCCAATGGCCAATATGATTTCTACACTTGTAGTGTGCTTCTTGCTATACAGAATCACCTGGGCTCTCAGGACCATTCAGCCATCCTTTTATTTATCTCCCAATTGACCACACTTTAAACATCTTTCATCAGTGTTTGAAACTTTTCTCCACTTTAAAACAGAAAATCAGCTAACTTAATTCAACAAATGATTTTACTGTTTCATTGCAAAGACATGACCTCACTCAATCTACCTGTCTCCAACCTCATTCTTTCTCTATATTATCACCTGCTCTTTTCTCCTTACCTCCTCTTCAATAAGAATTTAATCTATTCCTTTACCAGACTATTCTAATCATCTGTGCATTTGAGTTAATCCATTCATGATAACATGTTAACTCTTTATATCTTCTTCCATTGGGCTCTTCATCTCACTTTCCATTATTCGCATCTCTCCTGAAACATACTCAGATTCATTCCATACACAGAATACAAATAATAATACCCTCAGCAACTTTTCCAACTCTGTTCTTCTCTTTAAGATCCTTATTTAAAAATATTCATTGCCAAATTCCTTGTAACTGCTCACCAATTTATAATCTAACAGTTTGCTCCCCAAATCTAATGACTTAATATAACCATTAATTGTTGATCACAAGTTTACTTGTCAGTGGTTTTGCTGACCTGGGCCTGGCTGAGTTGACCTATACAGGGCTTGGGCGTATCTGTGTGTTTAGCTGACTGACTGGGAACTGGCTGGTTGAAGATAGTTGGCTGGCTGTTGGCTGGGATAACACAAGTGATCAGCTTACACCCATTCCACCCAGCGTGCTAGCTTAACGTTGTTCATGTGGTGACAACAAGATTCGAAGAAAGTATAGAAGTGTTCATGGTCTCTTGAGTCCTATACACAAAGACATTGTCAGTTCAGTTGCATTCCATTGGCCAAAGCAAGGAGCAACACGGAGCTCCATCTGTTCACAGGTAGAGTTGTAAAATTACTCTATAATGGCTATGGATATAGGGATGAGTGGACAGTTAGACCATTTTTTATTTGGACTCTATCACATAATGCTTAACTTGTTTGTAGTATTAAACAGTTCATTCTTTCATCAAATCTATCTTCCCTGTGTTTCCCCTAAGGAATTAGAATCTCTTAGATTTCCCCTTACATTTCTAGCCTACTCTTTTGAATCTCCTTTGTTGGCCTTTGTTAGTTCTTTGAATATATGCTTTTCTCTAAGTTTATTCTTTATCTCTTATAGCTGTAGATGTTTCCCCCATAATTGTATCATCTTTATACAGTGCCTTGTAACAAGCACTGCTTTCAGAGGAAACAAATTAAGAAACATACTCTTCGCCAACAATTTTGATCATGTTCAAACACTGTTACCTCTTAATTGTACCATTGCTCTAATTTCTTTACTGGCATTTCTACCTCCAGTTTCCCCTTTCCTCTAATTAACTGCTGCCTGTGTAATCTTTCTTAAAACTACACCTGATCATGATATGAGCTACTCTACAATTCTAAATCAATCACCTGCTCAAAGAACTTTGATTTTTCTCCATTGAACGATTAAATTCCCATTTGGAGTTTAAGGTCTTTCACTATTTGACCACAGTCTGCTTTACTCAATCCTCTATACCCTTCACTGCAGTCATATTACATTCCCTATACATTTCTATTCACATCCCTTTGCTCATGTTCGCTTAGTCTTAAATAATCATCCCATGAGACCCATCTACTTGATACCCTATGTGTCTTTTAAGAATTAGCTCTAATAACACTTCATGTGAGTCCTGTTCTTCCTACTTTGGGTCATTAATATTTTCTCCCTGATTTCCTATTTTACATTATATGTCTGCATCTTTGCATTGGATGTTAAACACTTCAAAGGAAGAAATGATTTCATAGATTGTATTACTAATGGTCAAAGATTTTATACATGAGTTATTAAAAACTAAATATCTGTTGAATGATACTGAATCACTGAGGATACATTTTTTTTTAAAAAACCCTGTAACCAGTAATATATACCTAGTATCTAATTGTAAAACCTAATTTTCCTGTGTCCGTTTTGAGTTAGTTAAATCAAGAAAGCATCAAACTAGATTAAATGAAGATCAGATTTTGAGATATCATTTTGCTCCATGGAATCTTCAAGATGCATTAAATTAAATACAGTAAAAGTAAAAGTATGCAAATCGATATCAATGTCAGTAGTCGCTGTTCATTTATTGAATCAACCTGGGTACCAGGAAAAAAATGGCACACTGAAGGTGAGTAATTTTTAAATGGTTCAATAAAGGGCTGTTTGCAAAAACTGGGTATGGTTTAAGGAAACCAAAGGATACGGAGCAGTACCCTGAAGGTAGTAACACCTAGTACGGAAAACTTCACCACCCCTTGGGCAGAAGTGGTGAGAGGCTAGAGCCCCTACCAGAACCTGGAGAAAGAGAGCTCTGAGAGAAGGCAGACTTATAGGAGCTGTGACCCTTGATAGGCAGGATGCAGCTAAACTGTAGCAACCCCATACCCAACCCTACTTCCTGCTTCTGCCCTCTTGCTAGTATTTCCATGGCCAAATCCAGCCAGAAACCAATCTTGCCTTGAAACCCAAGGACCAAGGGAGGCCAGTAATGTGGTAAAAAAGAGAGTAAGGTGGAGAAGAATAGAGAGTGGATCTGGAAGGCAAATGTTTGATATCTGGGAGTTATTTTTGGACATTTTGTTTTTATTTTATGCTGCTGAATCTTGGTATCAGAAGAATAATTCATGGAATTTATTTCATTATGAAATATATTGCTTAATAAAAACGTGGAAATTTCTTTTTGGCTAAAGGAAGTCTTCAGCCCCAATTATTTTGCATTTTTGTTAAGAAACTCAACATCTGCATCAATAATATGGGGGAAAAAAACACTGTTGAAGGAGGGGATTCAGAAACCTTTTGATTATAGCTTTCTGTTTGAGTACATAATCAACTTCACAGTCAGGTATTTTCAGGTCTTAGAATTACTAGTAGTGCTAACGTGCCTCAGTAAGACTGTTTTATTCTTCTCAGGAAAGGCTGTGAAGCACAGATTCATTAATATAACTTTTGAGATTTGTAGGTTAATTCGGTAGCCTCCTTCTACTTGATAGATACACACCTGCCCTAATTTCTTGCTTGAAATGTATAAAATGCCAAGCAAAAAGATACGCACTGAAAAATTCTGATGAATTAATCCTAAACCTTAAAAAGTAGTTGTGAAGATTAAAAAAAAATGTCAAAAATCTAGAATAATTTTAATAGCTAATTCTTTTTGTCCCAAAAGCCAAGGAACATGAAAAATTATCTTTCAAAAATAGTAATTTTCTTACTTTGGTAGTATTGTATTTTAAAGCATAAAATATAAGTTTAGTTATAATATCTAATTTCAGTCTCATAACAAACCTAGCTATGATGCATATTTAGATACATTCTATTACTCAATTTTCCTATTTAAGAAAAATTCCATGTTAAAACGATTATAATATTCTTGAGGTCCAAAACTAATAAATGAAAACCCTGCAAATGAGCTTTTGACTCCCAGTGTAGTATTCTTTAGACTCTATCAGGATCTATAAATATTTTTGAGCACATAACAAAATGTGTATATCATTTACTATACTAAGAACACTTTAGAACACACACAGAAAGAATAAATTTTAAAAGCATGAGGTAAAAATAAATGTAAATAGAAGACCTGAGCTTTTTAACCTGCTCTCAGCATACTTGCATACCCTACTTTGAAAATTATTGGTCAATAGTACATACACCAATTTATCCTCTGAATTAAAATATATTTGCACTCCTTAGGGTTTACCTCATGCAAAATGAACCAAAGGTCCTTAGATAACCTATGCCCAAAATTATGAATGAAGAAAAAGGAAAAACTGTGAAGGGCATTTTTGAGACAAAAAATTTTAAGATTTGATAACCATTTAGATATAAGGAGCATTGGAAAAGATATTCAGAATGATTTATAATTTTTTTCCTATAGCCATTAGGCAAACGCTGATTATCTGAGTTATGGACTATAAGAGATAGGACATCTAAGTGTACTTTTATATTACTATTAATTTGAAAATCTTTCCATAGTTTATTGGCTATCCAGCTTTTCTCTAATATAAAGGATCTGTAAATTCTTTTGCCTTGTTCTGCATTGGGACGATTGCCCTTCTCTTGTTTGATTTATAAGAGTTCTCAATAGATATAGATATTAACGTTTTGTCCATTTTATGTTCTTTGTGTCTGGTCTCTTTTCCTCAACATTTTGTTTGGGAGACATCCATATTTTCATGTGTCATCATAGCGTTCATTCTTACTGTTGTATAGTATTCCATTTGTACTCCTACTAAGAGAATTTCCTAACTCAAACTGGGTTAAACAATAAGGAAATATATTTTCTCAGATAACTGGAAGTCCAGATGTAGGACAGACCCTGGGTGTGATAAACAGAGCTGCAATGATATTATTAAGATATAAGTTTTCTTTCATCTCTCTGAACTGCTATTCTTATGATCATAGGATAGCTGCCAGGGTCAATGGGTCATGTGATAAGGTTTTACCAGCAGAATGTGACCAGGGGAATTTATATCACTTTCACACTTGGCCAAGCCTTTCTTTTCCTTTCCCATATGCTGAAACCTGGACCTGAAAGTAACCTATTTCTACCACACAGATGAAACAATGACCTTGGGCAAGGTAGAGAAGCATGATGAAAAGAATCTGAGACCCTGAACGACCATGTGGAGCATAGCTTCCTGACATCCTGAAGCACCTGAATCAGGAAGTTTACGTACCAGATTTAAAAATCCTGTTTTTAATAGTCACTGAATTGTTGGGTTTCTTGGTTATTAGCAACAGAGTCTTCACCATAACTTAAGTCAGACCCATTAAGTTTAAAATACAATAGAGTTGTTTTTTTTTTTTTTTTTTTTTTTTTTTGCAGTACGCGGGCCTCTCACTGCTGTGGCCTCTTCTGTTGCGGAGCACAGGCTCTGGACACGCAGGCTCAGCGGCCATGGCTCATGGGCCCAGCGGCTACGCGGCATGTGGGATCTTCCCAGACCGGGGCACGAACCCGTGTCCCCTGCATCGGCAGGTGGACTCTCAACCACTGCACCACCAGCAAAGCCCCCTTTCTCAAATTTTCTCTAAAGTCTTTCTCAAATTTTCTCTAAAGTCTAATGAATTAACATGAATAATGCAAAGACTATACTGACAAGTCGATTCTGAATATGAATTTTTTAATAAGCAAAACCCCCTATGGATTAAACACAACATAGTTTAATTCAAATCATTAAGAGATGCTAATATTAGTTTAAGCTTTAAAATCTGAAATTTGAGCATGATAACCTCATAAAGTCAGACGTGGGTATTATTGGTTTTCCTTGGTTCATATTTCCATTGCACAAATAGATTTATATAGTGTCTATATCAGATAGGTAAAATATATATCAGGAAAGCAAGTTTATAGTAGAAAAATTAGAACTTATAATTGATCAATTAATCACTGAACAGAAATATTAATAAGTTTTTTCATTCACTCATGAAGATTTTATGACAAATTCTCAGTGAAAATCTGTTCCTTTAATCAAAATAGAAAATGGTATTTTGGCACTGGGATCAAAATCATGTTGCTAACAATTATTTAGTATATACTGATGATTTAATTTATTAAATAATTTGGGATTAGTTTCATCATGGCGATACTCATAAATTGGCAAATCTATGTCTAAGACTAAACAATACAAAGAATATTTTCAAGTATTCTTCAAATATTCACTATGTTCAAGAAGTATAGCAAGGACAGCTTGTTCTATGATCTACAAAAGACCCCATTTTATACTGCTTTGATTTACATCCTAATTTTTACAGATGAAAACATAAAGATGGTATACGTTTTTGAGTAGCAGCAATACAAATTGCTGATTAAAAAAATGCCAACCCTCCTCACTGAATCTGCTTGCTAATATGACACACATTTTTGTTGCACATTTCTATTATAAGCCCTCTTTTCATTGCACAAGAAATCTGAAGTTATGGAAATGTCATTGTAATAAAATATGATAATCTGTAGTTTTAGGTTATTTTAGATCAAACTAGGGCCTAGACAAAACTTTTCTAAAATCGACTTTACCCATTTCTTAAACAGGTACATATTTTGATGTAACAAAACATCTTTTATATTACTACATGATACTTCTCATCAGGTATCATTGGGGAAATTCAACAAAGTTGAGCCTTAACCCATTTATAGGGGCATTTGGGTTTCAGAATTTTTAAAACTTTTCAGGAATTGTGCTCAAAAAAATTCCTCATTTGTGTGTATGCCTTATTACAAAAATTTTTTTCACCATACTTATACATGATTTTAAAACAAAGGGTGTTTAAAACTAGTTAAACTAAATATTTTGCTTAGTTCTTGAATCGCCAGTTGCCACAATCAGGAAATATTTTAAACTTTTTGTATTATTCCCTTATCATAAAGGCTTTATCTCCCCTGTTTATTTAAAAGGAGAGAAAAATGTCAACACAGTCGAAATATACATATCTGCTAATACCCATAAAGTCATAGAGGAACAAAACACAGAAGGAAAGTAAAGTGACAGTAAAATATGCACTTGAAATTTCACAATTTGGATTATAATTCTTACTGATAGATCTCTTATTTTGAAGCAGGTATTCTGCAGATAGCATTTCAATAAAATTTTTATAACATTTTAAGGTAGATGGTATGTTCATTTTAATGGTGAGAAAACTAAGGCTTAGAGAGATTAACTAATTTACACTCAAAGTAGAAGTAGGGCCAATAGGCTTTTTTCCATTCTTCCATTCCTACTGCCTCCTAAAAATGTTTTCTTTCGCTATTAGAAAACGACGTAAAGGGGATAGAAATACTTTTCATATACCTACTTATTCTCACCAAGTTTCTTCTCATATTTCTTGGTTATAGGGGAGGATGTTAATGTTCAAAACTATCAATTACTTTTAAGCAAAATGCAGTGTCCTCAATACCCAGGATTAGAAAAAAATCTCAAAACTATTTTCTTTGGCAACTTGTTTTATAATATATGCTATGAAACTTTTGGAATATTCCACAAACAAAACAAACATTCTAACTCATGATTTTTTTCTAGCTGTAACAGAAACTCTTCTCATTGTTTTCTGCCTCCTTAAACTGAAGTGTTCTCCACCACTTAAACACCCTTTTACACCTATGATTTTTACCAGGTACAATGGTATCCTCTTCAATACTAGGCAAAGGTGTTATTCATTAACAAAGTACAATCAACTGATTTTAGAACATTTGTTAAGATAATCACATTTTTTTTTCTGCATTGAAACTACAACTGAGACTTAAATCACTTTGTTTTGGGACTTCTGATATACATATAATTCATAATTTCTTAAAAATTCTTAAACATTAGCAATATTAGGCAAAGTAGCTGTGTGCTATGCTGTCAAGTCTAAAATGTATAAAAATTATGAAATGTTTAGACTGTCTAATCTTTAGATTGTTTTAAAAGATCACTGTTTCATAAAGCGAAAAGTAAATGAGTTTACAAAGGCTAATCAAGTTCAGATATTAAAAATAGGTATAATATATACATACATGTATATTTCTTAAAGAAACGTGTAAACATTTCACACACTTTAAATAATAGTCGTGGGATAGCTTTAGGTTATTTTTAGTGCACCAAATTTATTTGCCGATCAAAGAATTACTATAGGCAGATAGTTTAAAAATTCCCAGGGCTGGGGGTGGGGGGGCAGAATGGGGTAAACAAATCAGTATATATTAGATGTATAAGGACTAAAGCCAGGACAGACATGAGTTTCTAAATTATATATATATCACCTTTTTCATAAAAGGGTGGTACTTCATAGGCTATCCAAGTAACACCGACTTATAAAAACAAACCAAATACTTAGAATGTTGGCCACATAAGAGAGAGCGGCTAGAGGCTCTGGGAGACTTAAGAATGAACAAACTCAACCGATTCAAAATGTATTATTCATCCCTCAAAGAACCAAAACAGAGGGAAAAAATAGCACAGGTCCTCACAACACTCAGAAAACTTCAGGCATTAGGACGTGTTGACTGGCACCCATTTCTTGCTGTTTTAAAAGCCGCCCCTCCGCTGCCTGGCCTCCCTCCACGGAAACGAGCAGGGGCCAGAGAAGGTTGATCTGTACACGTGGACTCAGACGGCCCCGCGCCCTTCTCAGCCTCTGCCGGCCGAACGCTACTCGCCCCCGGAAGTGGCCGGCCAGGCAGGAGGCGGGAGCGCGCGGCTCGGGAGCGCGCGGCTCAGGAGCGCGCTAGCTGGGGGCAACCGTGTACGGAGGAGGAGGGGCCCGCGCGAAGCCCCGCCTCCCCCCGGCTGCGGCCTCGGGCTACAGCCAGGGTTCCGAGGGTTCGGGCTCGGGTTCCGGGGTTCGCTGGCCTGAGTCGGGTCTACGTGGACAGGGCTCCTCCTTGTCCCCACGCGGGCGCGGCCCCCGCTGTTCGAGGTGCAACTGCAGCAGGGCCCGGCGGTACATGGCCTCCAGCTTCTCAAGCCGGGCTCTCAGGGCCCTGGGGCTGCCCTGCTCGTCCTCGGGGCCGCCGCCCCTAGCTCTCCTGTTCGTGCTGGCCTCTTCGGGGCCCGGGGTCGCCCTCGCCGCCTCCGCGTACGCCCCGTCACCACCCTCGCCGGGGAGCCGCAAAGCCTGACGGAAGAGACTGCGGTTCTCGCGCTTCAGCCGCCGGTTCTCGAGCCGCAGTCGGGCGTTCTCCTCACGCAGCCGCGCGTTCTGTCGGTCCCGCTCGTCCCGCGCGCGGATGGCCTCTAGGTGGCTCGCCGCCAAGTCGGCGAACCGCTCCTCCAGCTGCTGTCGGGCGCCGCCCGCGCGGCCTCGCCAGCCCCCGCTGCCGCCACCCCCACGAACGCGGCCCGGGCGGCCCTGCCCGCGGCTGTCCCCTCCGCCGCAGCTCCCGCGCCTGGTGGCGCCACCACGCATGCGCCACATCGTCCCAACCACGCCGCCAGCCCCTTGGGCCGAGGGGCCGCGCGCCCAGGCGCCAGCGAGTTCCGGGCCCGGCAGGGCAGTCGGGGCAACGGCGCAGGAGGAGAGAAGGTGGCGGCTGCTGGCTTGGGGCCAGAGGAGGCCGGGAGTTTGCCCGGTTTGAGGCGTGTCTTGTCTCCTCGGGTGGAGCTGCCCCCTGGGCCTGCGATCTCCAGGCGGGCTCACACACAATGCCCCTGGGGAGCGCCCTGCGGCTCAGGCCTCCGGCAGCGCGGGGAAAAGCGTGTATCCTCGGCCGGCCTCTGCCAGGGCTCTTCGGCGCGGGCCAGGGCACTGCAGGAACCAGCCGGCCTCGCCCTGTCTCCAGCGCAACCACCAGTTACCTTGCCTTTTACACGGCAATCTCAAAGCAAATAATATTACAATGAGAAGTTCTGGGACAGCTTTATGGGGCACGTTGAAAAGCTATAACGGGTTTATTTAGAACCCAGCGGTTTAACCCACCTCTAAGCTTAAGGAAACATTCAACAGAGTGGAGCTGAGCACCAGTCATGAGGCCCTCAAGTGGGAACGGGTAGCTCTCAAAAGAATATAGGCAATTCCCAGTTTGTGGACAGCCAGGGTTCCACTTGGCAAATTGTTTGCAAGTCTATAGAAACAAGGTTATACGTACTTGATGTGCTCAGGTCTGTTAACAAAACCTATGAAACTCAAAATGTGTCTCACACGTTCAAGAAACTTTACTCAGTAAATTCCAAAATTTCTGGGTGGATACAGCTCATTGAATGAATCACACTCTGTTTCTAAGGGACTCAACTTACACAATAATTGGATAATTGCAAAGTAAATTAAGGATAAGACACTGATGCCAGAATCTCATGGGAGAGAGAGGTGTTAGCCAGAACCTGTATTTTCAACAAGGTCCCAGGTAATTCTTAGGTTAACTGAAGTCTTCAAACCACCGGAACAAGTAAAGGAACTAGCAGAGCATTTGAGAAACCTGGTTCACAGTTGGGGTTTTCCTTGAACAGTACAAACAAAGGTAAGTAACTAGGGGAAAAGACAGAATTATTCAACTTTTATCCTAAAACACCACAAACACAAACACAATCGTCATCATTTCATGAAATCAAAAAGGATATATAACTTCAGAATTTCAAGAAATATAAATTTAGTTTTATGAAAGAAAACCATATCATTCTTAATTTCCAATAAAAGTAGATGGTGAAAACTTTGTTACAGACATCCACCAACTTTTCTATGTACTATTGAACAAAAAATAAGTTTTTTCCCATAGTGTGTATGGAGGCTGCAAGAAAAAATGCTGGCGTGTAAGGAAAGGTGATTAGTTCCCGATTTTAGATAAGAGCTTTAGGGAGCCCTGAGATAAGAAGATAGATATGCCACACAAGTTAGAGAGACTCTGCATAAGAAAGATGCAGTCACCCCTTGGGTGTTATGAATTGAATACTAGTGTCTTTTATTTTTTGTTGGCTTCACTCTTCTTACCCTTACGTTAGTAAATCTACTAGTATTCTCTTTTTACAATTTATCAGATTAAAGCTGCTTTGTTTCCTTTGTAGAATAGTAAATTTTTGTACCTAACCACTGTAATGAACTATACAGAGTTTCCTAAAGAACACTGACACTGGTTATATGAGAAGGCCTCCATGTCCTACTCTCTACCCCTGATCGAACCCCAAAGTGCTCTCTTTTGCCTTGATAAATTAATGAAGTAATATAAAATATCATGAAAAGCAGGTAAAACTCATTAAGCAGAAGAACATCCAGTAAAATTGTCAGTTTGTTTTATGTATTTTACAGTAACTAATCTGATTATATGTATATACTCCCAAAAGACAGAACCCACTAATTCTGCCACTCTGCAGGCATGTGGCTATATAACTATTTTTATTTTACTAAAAGAAAGGAAGGAGGGGAAGAAAGAAAAGGGCAAGACAAAACAAACAAAAAACAGGGTGGGGAGAGAAAATTGATCCAGCAAAGATTATTAATCACAATCATGAAGGTTATCTGTGCAAAGCAATGAACATTCACCTTAGGGTTAATGGAGATTCCACCCATCTTCCCAAATAGGAGGTAGAGGCAATGGATGTGATCTCTAAGTTGAAAGATGATTTGGAATAGAGTTACTAAAATGATCACTGCCCAAATTATTCCTTGTATTTAAATATATTTAAATTCACTTAGAATATTGTCAAGAATTGTATACCTGAAGATGAACATTACAGCATTTCTAAATATAGTAGGACAAAAGTTAGTAAAAATGGTTCTACCGACTATTATTTGTTAGTAGACTACATATGAAAATATTATTGCACAAATAATATAACATATATGAAAGTAAAATGAAGAAATCTTAGAGAAAAAAATTATGGAAATGATAAAATTTAAAAGCAATTATCCTTCAGAGAATATAGAAAAACATAAGCTCTTAATTAGAAAATATACATAAAATAAACACTTGTGCTTTCTTTGAAAAATGGGAGCTTGTAAGCAGTAAAATTACTTGCTTACTGAAGAGAAAAAAGGCTCAAAGGACACAGATTGCTTTTTTCTGACACTGTAATTATTGTTCTTTAAGCTACCCCTACTCAAGAAAAAGAGATAAGAATTCTCCTATAATAAATGTGACAGTTTTATAAATAAAAATAAAAACTCCAACGGACTATGTGCACTTTGTGTTTAGAAAACTCTAATGCCAAAGATTATTCCTTCACTAAGGTTATAAAATTTGTAGTAAAAGAGCAGAAAAAGTAGAAGTAAGTAGTTTAGAGTACTTGATTTCGCTCTTTCCCTGAAACAGCAACTTTTTAGTTTTTTGGGGACTAAAAAGGGGACTTTTTGTAAGTATTATTATCAATTATTTTCTCTCTCCACACCCTCACTGCCCATTCTCTAACTGTTCAACACTTGTATTTCATTTTACGTAAGAGAAAAAAAGATGAATAGATGAAGTGACAGTCATTGTGCTTCTTTTTTTTTTTTTTTGCGGTATGCGGACCTCTCACTGTTGTGGCCTCTCCCGTTGCGGAGCACAGGCTCCGGACGCGCAGGCTCAGCGGCCATGGCACACAGGCCTAACCACTCCGCGGCATGTGGGATCTTCCCGGACCGGGGCACGAACCCGTGTCCCCTGCATTGGCAGGTGGACTCTCAACCACTGCGCCACCAGCGAAGCCCTGTGCTTCTTAATATAATGCCTTGCACCAACATTTCTGTAAATACTGGAGTTAAGAAAAGCTGTGTCAGCAAACTGGAGTGGCACTGTTTTTTTCGCCTTACACTTCCACTTTAGTACTTCTCAAAACCAACTTTGAATGACAGCTGAGGTCATTGACCCCTTTCTCCCATCCTCCAAACAAGTTTTCTTTATTTTTATTTTTTTCCCCATATACACTCTCTGGTATATATTTCTAAGTGCTGGCTTGAGAAAGAGGCCCTATTACATACATAGTTTCCTGTATCCCCAGTTGATTTCTAAGATTCTTTTATTTTCATACTTATTTGACTCTCATTTCTCCATTTTGGACATTTCTTATCAAATGAATCATATGTTAAGGTAATTTATGGCACACTCACATTGGGACAAGTCATCCTATATCAAATGCCTCTGTGTGGCCTCTCTCCTTAAAACATCCTATAATATATCATCAAATGAACTTGGTTAACAACTTTGACCAAGGTCGATTGTATAATTATGTTGAACTCCTTAGTCTGGCAGGATGCCCTGGGTGTTTCTATTCTTACTTTCCATTATTCCTCTGCTGCTGTATTCATGCTGCTACTGAGAGTCTTTTGTCCTGGAATTTGGGTGTAATGCATGGTCTGTGGACTGAAATGTACCCCTCCAAAATTCATATGTCAAAGCCCTAGTTGCTAATGTGATGGTATTTGGAGATGGGGCTTTTGGGAAGTAATCAGGTTTAGAGGAGGTCATGAGGGTGAGACTCTCTTCTGATGGAATTAGTGCCCATAACAGAAAGGACATCAGAAAGCTTCCTTCCCGTCTCTCTTTCCACCTTGTGAGTACACAGCCGAAAGATGGCCACCTGCAAGCCAGGAAGAGAGCCCTCACCGGGGAGTTGAGTCAACTGACACCTTGTTCTTGGACTTTCCAGCCTCTGAACTATGGAACTATGAGAACTAAAGCCTTGTTGTTCATACAGTACGTTTCATTTTTTGTCACACTTATCTGGATTGTAAAGAAAGTTTATACCCTACCATTTCATACATTTGTCTTAGATCCCCTGAACTCAAGGTGTTTTTCCCTCTTTTAGACATGGATAACGTACTGCAATACCTGTTCCAGTAAATTGATGCTGAGGTCCTTCTTGTACAAGTAGATCTGTACAAGATATGAATTAATATTTCGTGTACAAGTTAATATTTCTTGTACAAGTAGATCTGTACAAGATATGAGTTCCTGGAGCAGCTTATATTGTGTGTGTGTGTGAGAGTGTGATACAAATATTTCTTGAATGACTAGGATATTGAAAGCATTAATTCCTCATTCTCTTATATAATCTTAAAGGATGATTTTACCAAGTAAAACTTTAACCATTTAATAGTCAATAAAGTTAACCTATATATCCAAAAGCTGAGCTAATTGAAACTCACCAAAAAAGGTTTTTAGAACGCTGACAATTTTCAGACTGAACTAGGAAGGAGGCTGGCATTGCCTTGTTAATGACAAGCCTTGTTAAAGACTTATCTTAATATATAGTGGGCCTTTATATGTAGATTTTTGAATATGTAATAAATAAGAGGTACAGGTTTTGGAGTAAGACATACATACCCAGATTTCATAAACACCACAACCCTCCCACTCCAGATGTATGACCTTGGGCAGCCTTCTGAAGCCACAGTTCCCTCATTTGTACAATGGAATAAAGTAGTATCTACCTCATGGGGTTCTTGGGAAGAGCTCTTAAAAATCTTAAAATAGAGTCAGCCAGCAAGGATTACACATTAACTCTTGATACTATTATTAATTTGTTGTTTTTATTTTATAAGACATTAATAGAATGAGTTCTTGTGAAGAGCCGGTGGTATTTAAACTCCCCATATGAGTTATTTGCTTAAGGAGCTGCCCCGAATATAATATGCAGCCCCTTTGCAGATACGATTTTTATTTTTTGATAGTTCTCATTAAATGTTTGGGTTTTAAAAATCCATATTTTGTAAGCTCCATATGCTGAAAAACTTAGTTAATCACATTCTGAGCTTGGGATTTGCTAACATTCTCTCTAAAGCCCTAGCTGAACACGGTTTTATTTTCTGGGAGCAGATTTATTAGGGCTATGAAGAGCATGTATTGATGCTTGGTAGCATGAATATCTCTTTATTGGAATAATTACTAGAGGGTTAGGAATTGAGAATATTGATTGCATGTATTTAATCTTTTGATATGGACAAAAATATTAAAAACCATCAAACACTAGCATTGCCCTTTGACAACATCATTTAATTCTAGCTACAGGGAAAATTGTGACATAAACAAAAGCAGCATGACTTATCTGTCTTAATTAGGATACTTTCTACAGTGGAGGAAAGACCCTCCTTCCTTTAAATATAAAAGCACTAGCCAGACTAATAAAAGAGGGCAAGAGCGTTATAGGTTAAGCAGAAAGTAATGTAGCTAAGAGCAAAAGGTATCCACACAGAACACTTGGCCAAAGGAAGTCCAAAATGGAGACTTTTTAACATGGGAAATGTCTTTGTAGTTCTAAAGTAGTGTCTCCATGCTTGTAGATTAGCATTATTCCTTAAAGGGTCTGGACCTGTGCTGTACACTAGCCACAGGTGGCTATTTAAATTTCAGCTTAAATGAATTAAAATTAAATAAAATTTTAAAATTAGTTCTCACATTACGCTAGCTACATTTCAGGTTCTCAGTAGTCACATGTGGCTTACTGGCTATCATGATGGATTGAAGAGATATAGAGCATTTCCATTATCACAGAAAGGTCTATTGGACAGCACTGGGTCAATCAGTATACCCCACTTCTTACTCTAATTATTGGTCTCAATCTTCAGAAAGCCATGGTGAAATTGATATTGGAAAAGAAAATGCAAGAGATCACTCTGCATATTTCCAGCATTTTCTCTAGGTTTGATTTCATGTCAATGAAACCGTTTTTTGTTTATTTGTTTGTTTTGTTTATTTTATTTTAAGAAAAAAGGCCATATATTTTAGGGTAAGGATGAAAATATAAGTGTTACTTAAGCAGACACCTTTGTATTATGAATTAGTCCAGTTTCTTACAACATAATAATTAGCAACCAAGAAAGCAATTAAAAACTAAAGCCATTTAACTCGATTTTCACAGGAATTATTAAATTCCAAAGTTACAGTTTACCTAGACGCAGAAGAGCAGTAAGAACGTTCATATTCTTAATATCTTCCCGAACTTCAACGTATTCAAGAATAAAGACCTCAGACCCAGGCAGGTCAATTTACCCTGCAAAATTTTCCCTAAAAACAGTACGGCTGAAAAGTGGCTCTCCTAAAACAGAAGGTACTTTCAGAAGAGTTATATAAGCGAAACACACAGGCCAACTGAGTGATGCGGAAACCACCTCATGCAAGAGAAACGCAGCAAACACAAGTAACCCACATTCACGTCTCAGAACCTGTCAGGGTCTCAGAATAACAATCAAGGTTGATTGTAACATCCTACCTCTCCAGTGACAGGATGGAAAGTTTTTAATGAAAAGTTATAAACAATTAAATGAATGACAGTCCTAACACACTTTCTGGAAAAGATTCTTTTTTTTTTTTTTTAACACTTCATTAACTATCTGGAGTATCTTTAAACAAGTATCTTCTCTTGACCTCTTTCTCTATTCTGTTAGGATAAAGTGAGTATTTTTAATTCTCTTTACTATTAGAAGTGCCTGTCATAGGCAGTAGATGTGTGCATGGAATGTGTCACAAATTGGAGGGGAAGCAGAGAAACTTGCTCAAAGCCTCTTCCCTTCAAACCACTTATTCCAAACGCCAAGTCTTTCCCACGTCCCCCAGCACACTGAGAACATCCTGCTCTCGCGGCCACCTGCCCTTCCTTCCATCAGGCAGAGTGACAGCAATGCCACCTCCTCACAGAGGTGTCCCATGCGGTGATGGGGGCCAAGCCCTTGTCTCCCGCCCATCGGGGTGAGGTGGGAGGTGGAGGTCAGGTAGGTGGCAGCAAAAACACAACTGCTGGCATTGCACAGATATTTTCTCGGCTTCAAGTACACAGCGCTAGAAGGATAGGGAATTAGGGTCGGCCTGCTTTCCAGAGCAGGTGTAGATTCATTCATTCACTTAAACATTCCTGAGACACCTCCTATGTGGTTGGTACTGCTAGTTCAGAACTGGAGGCTGAGGCTCACGAAGGCCAGCAGCGCAGCACGAAGCGATTGCGGAAAAGCATTATTATTTGTTTTATCTTCTCTTCACGGTTTCACCTCAAATCAGGAACACGTCCTGGAGACCAGCGGGCTCACCACGGCCGGGGAAGGGGCATCCTGGGAGCTCCAGTTCCGGCAGGAATCTGGCCGCAGGAGTGCGGGGGCCGGGGCCGGAGCAGGCTGGAAGCGAGGGACCGCGGATGCAGGCGAGGTGCAGAGCGCCCATGGTCCCAACCCGGCCCCTGCCCCGGCCCTGGCTCCACCACAGCACGCCCGATCTCGGTGTTTTGTATTTTTAAATCAACCCTGAACAGATAGGGCCCTCTTATTCTTAAGCATACGTATCTAAAATAGTGATTCTGGCTCAATCTGAGTTCTCCAGCTACGTACACATCACTGAAGGTAGTAACAGGAGTCTGGGAATGATTTCTAATTAGAACTAAGTTACTTACCAGCTATCTTCAGAAGGGTGCAAAAAACCAGGTAATTTATTTTTTCTTTTACCACTACCCCTCAAACCCACTCTGTCACTCTTCCTTCCCTTCCCTTATATAATATCTCGAAAAGAACCATTAATTTACAACTACTTCTGAATATTAATGAACAGTCCTCACTTTCAGATATTAAAAGTCCACTGCAATATAATTCAAAACTTAAAACGCTCATCCAATCCCCTGTTTCTCATCTCCTCACAGCACTGTCACTACCCATTTCCCCCCAGATTGGAATTAACCAGCCTTAATGGAAAAGGAGGGTGAAATTGATGTTTATTCTCTTCCATGCTTTACCTCCTCACCCACCCTCCTGAAGTCATCTTCAGCTAACCCTTAACCTTTAAGATTTATCCAGGCAACAGTGTCCCACAAACACCAAGCGTCTCACTACACTCCACCTGTCGAAGCATACACTAAGAATATCAGTTTCTGCAGTTAGAGTATTCTGCTTCAGGCTGAATGTCAGTTTCCATTCTGTGGACTACTCACAGGATCTAGCTGTGGCTCTTCTGAGGAACTTTTACTTAGAATACGTAGGGAGCGGGAACCTCAGGAAAACACTCTCTGTTAGACTCTTCCAAGATGTTCATATCCCCAGTCTTCTCTCTGATCATGCTGCCCTCTTATATACAGGACAGTGAATCCGTTTCCCAGTTCAAATCCCTTGATGAAGGTTTTCGATATGGTTTAGCCTCTATAATCAATGTCTAGTTTTGGCACTTCAGCTGAGATGAGGACAAGTTCTACAATATTTCAAAGAGATATTTGTTCTAGTGAAGGCTGTACATTCATTCAATCAAGTAGTATTTAATAAATTCAACTATGAACCAGTATTTTAAAAACTTAAAATATATAAAGTGCCTAGCACATTGTAGGAACTTGAACGTGTATTGCCATTACAGTTGTAAACTCTAAACTTACAAGCCCTCAGATTATGCTGGATCCCTATATCCTTTCTTCTTCTCTATGTTTTCATTAAATATTTCATCCAATCCAATAACCTTATTTTTTTCTGTGCTAGTGCTTTCCAAATTTATCTCTCAACCCCAAAATTCTACTCTGAGTTCCAGCTTCTGAGTTCCGGCTTCATACATCGATTCTCACCTGACGCGTTTTCTTGACTATCTCACAGGTGTGTCCAACAATATTTTCAAAATGGAACTCTTATACTGCCCTGCTCTCCTAACCTGTTATACTCCCAGACTTCTCCATCTCAGCAATTAGTCCCACCATCCATCTTGTGCTTTAAGCCAGCTGTCTTCTTTGATTCCTTCTTCTTCCCTATCATTCCCACCCCTGGTACTAGATCCATCTCCAGTTGTTCATTTCTTCCTCTAAAAAATCTTGGTTTTTCTCAGCATCTCCTCTGACCACAGATTAGTCCAAAGCACTACCCTCTATCATCTGGCCTATGCTGCCACTGCTTTGCTGGTCTCAATATTTACCCTATCAAATCCCTTCTGCACAGAGCCACCAGTGTGACTTTTTGTTTTTGTTTTGCGGTACGCGGGCCTCTCACTACTGTGGCCTCTCCTGTTGCGGAGCACAGGCTCCAGACGCGCAGGCTCAGCGGCCATGGCTCACGGGCCCAGCCGCTCCGCAGCATGTGGGATCCTCCCGGACCGGGGCACGAACCCGTGTCCCCTGCATCGGCAGGCGGACTCTCAACCACTGCGCCACCAGGGAAGCCCACCAGTGTGACTTTTTGCAAGCATGAATATGAGCATGCTGTTTCTCTGCATAAAACCCTACAGTGGCGTCCCATTATGCTTCCAATAAAATCTAAAACTCTTATCATAGCCTACAAATTTCTGATAATCCCTGGCTCCTGCGTACTTCTTAAGACTCATCTATTTTTATTACCTACTTTTCTAATACACTCTAGCCATGCTGGCCTCTTTAATTCTCGGAGCTTGTCAAATTGTTTCCTGTTTTAGAGGTTTTGAACATTCATTTCTATCTAATTGGAATGTATTCTTCCTCTGCTCTGTGTGACTTGTCATGATTAAAAAAAATCGTTTAGATCTCAAGTTAAATATTCTTTCCATCAAGGTTTTCCTAGATGACAACCATCTTTGCTGTCTATCCCTTTGCTCTATTCACTTACTTCAGAATGTTGACAATTAGCCTTGACTATATTTTATTAAATTTTCCACTAATCTGTAAGTTCCATTTTAATACTACATTTTGTTTATCTATTCTGCCAGTCTGTAAGATACAAAGAAATAGAGCCCATATCAGATTTGTTTATCATTTTATACTATCTAGGATAATATAGGTGCTCAATAAATACTTGTTGAATAAAAAATGAATCCAGAGGTGACCAACAGTTCTTTTTCAGCTGTTAACTTATACAAATTCTTGATTATTAAAAATGAAGTTACTACTGAATTTATTTTTACCAAGGCTAATTTTTCAAATATTAGGAAAATAAGAGGACTTTGGAGTTCAAATAGGGATAAACAGTGGCTTAGTTTGATCATATCTGCAGGAAGTATCCAGATTTAGAGAGAGATTCACCAAGAAGAAACAACAATCCACCTAATCAGTAGAATTTAGGCTACAATGAAACAAGACTTGGGAGAAAATACTATAGTGTTGACTAAGCGCTTTAAAACCTTTTTGAGTTTAGGGAACTGATTCTACCTGATGTTTTTCTAGTCCCAAAGCAACTTCAATCTTAAGCAAAAAAACAAACCAAAAAAAAGACAGGAGAAAGAAAGAAAGAATAAGAGAATTAAAAAAAAATTGTCTACATTTCTAATCATATCCTGTATCATTAGATTCTCCCCATGATGAAACCCGAGACAGCAGTAAGTTAAAGGGGAAGTTTGACCAACAGGCAAGTGATGAGGAAGCAGCTAGAAAATATTAAAACAACAACAACAGAAAAACAAAAAACACTGAGGCCTTAGCAATAGGCAAAAATGTGGCCAGTGTAGTAGGTGGAGTTAATTACCTCAGCATCCCTGAGGACACTGAGCAGATACCATCACCCAGTCACCACTTTTTAGTTAAATGGAAACTACATCAAAGAGCTCACGAGTAATTATTTACAGACTGAGAGAAAAGTATTTGCATGAGATTGTGGAGAAGCAAAGAATAAGAAGTGGGAGAAGACTGTGTACCTCAAAAGAGAATAATGGAGTGAAAAGAGGATATCTGAAAAGCATGCATCCGAAATAGTGGCCACACAGAGTAGAAAGGAAATTAGAGGCTGGTCCTGCGTAATATTAGGTTTTAATTTTTCTTGAGTGTATTTTGGCTAGAACATAGATTCTAATTTCCTAGGATATAGCCCAGAAGTTCACATAGTTGAAGTTCAATATGCCATTTTAAAGTAGATGGATAGATAGCTGAATGATGAAATGGATAAGCAATGTGTTGGCAATAATATGGCAATAAGAGATGGCAAGTAAGTGACACAAGGGCTGGTACTCTCTCCCCCTTCGGTACCTATGCAGATATCACTAATCCCACTTTCTTCCTTGCTAAGGTTGAATCTGGATTCAATCTTTAAAACTTTCTCAACGCAGTGCTCCCCTACTAAAGTGTGGAAGATCTAATTTCAATTTCTTCCACAAGCTATTGAGAAAGCAAAGAGTAGAGGCTAGTTCTTACCTTTCAAGGACAACACTGTTTGGATACCCCTAAACTGTTTGAGTGTTATTACTCAGTATTTTAGCTGTAGCTAAGTGAAAGAGGTAACAATACCTCTTTGCTTGCGCTGTTAATTCTAGCTAACTTTGGACAAATCACTGAATATATTCCCCCAGATCCATAATCTCATGAACTATCTCATGACCCACATGACACGTTAAGTTTTGGGTCCATTACTGTTTTTCAATGGATGAAATGTTATACATATAGGAAATATAAAGGCATTGATACATACATTTTTCTTTATGCAATTGAAAATAATTAGTTCCATATACCTTTATCTTTTTACAGCATGTGGTAATAATAGAGACACATTCGTTTCTTCTAGGTCATTTGAGTTACTTATAACAGTGTAGAATAAATTATTGGTCATTTACCTCCCTTTATTTACTTGCTACTGAGAAATACACCACCATTTGGCCAGCTCTGCAGTGTAACATTAGTGATGATCCAATGAGTGGGATGAGATGGAAGCATCCCAATCACCAGACCTACTCTCAAAGCAAGCTCTGAAACCTTCTGTTCCAAAGACTAGAAATAATACTCTCCCGTTATTCCAGATATCAACAAACAACAAACAAAAGCCAAATCTCTTCTAAAATCCTCTTAAACATCTCAGATCAGGACTGTCAGCTGAGCCTATTGTTGCTTAGAGATTTAGAGGTTTCAGGGGAGGGTGCAAGAGGAGCACTGTCTGCTTTAACAGCACTGACTTGAAAAAAAATATTTTTTCCACCACCTCACAAGCGAGAGGCATCTGTCTAGAGATGAGACGAAGGGGTGTCAAAACAGAGCTATCCATCAGAATATGACTTAAGGAAAAAGATTATTCATATTTAGAAAAATATAGTAATTGAAGTCCATAGAATTAAGGCTAGG
Source organism: Phocoena phocoena (assembly GCF_963924675.1). Classification (NCBI taxonomy): domain Eukaryota; kingdom Metazoa; phylum Chordata; class Mammalia; order Artiodactyla; family Phocoenidae; genus Phocoena; species Phocoena phocoena. Next base: position 41,765,739 of record NC_089224.1, on the reverse strand, counting down.
ACAGACATACTTGCTAACAGGACTACATGGGGAGTATCTGCGAGTGCAAATGTGCTTCACATTCCATTCCCAGGGAATGTGCTGTCTGATTTGTTTGCGTATTTTTAAATTTAATTTAAATTACTTTGTGACAGTGTGATGGTTATCATCTCTGTCTGTTGTTTTCTATTTTAGTGTACAGATAGTGCTACTCCCTAAGAAAGTGAAAGACGCCTTCATGGCCTCCAGCAGGGCTGAGGGTCCTTGTGGCAACCACTCTGAGGCTCCCTGGCCAGGGATGGGGCAGGGATGGGAGCAACCCACAGGCAGTCTGTCCTCTGGCAGGTCAGCAGACACTGATCTCTGCTCCCGCGGAATCTTACACTGTCAGTAAGTAAAATTCTAACTTCTTGTTCCCATTATTGTTTTGTATTTCAGGGAAATGGGCAGTAGGTTTGCTGCTAGAAAGGCTGGAAACTACCACCCTAACTCCTTCTTGCCAGTGAAACTTCAGCTCCGTTCAGGGATGATGAACTGGAATTGATCACTTCCTTTAAAACCCATCTTGCAAAGGTTTAAAGGGGAGGGAAGTGAGTTAAGTGAGATAATATGAGTTCCGGTAGATAAGGACATGATTAGAAAAATCACAGGCATATTAAGATTTCCTATTCTGATTTCCCACTTAGAGGCTTCATCGCATGTCTCAGAGGAGTTGTCCTGGTTTCCCATATTTTTTTTTTAACATAACGAAATGTTTAATAGAATATTTAGAATCATAATCCTTATTACGGTTCAGAATATTCTTCATGTATGACCTATACCCAATGACCTAATGGCAAATGAAAAACGTGAAATAAATATTTAATAATTCCCAATCAATTCCTGTGTTCAGGGTTCACCCAGGTATGAACTGTTCAGAAATTATTACATAGTCAAAGTAAGTGGAAAATTAGTTCTCCTTCTCTTTCTGTTAGCCTCTGTCACTTCCTCACTGTAGTTTTATCATTTCTTATTCCATTGTCTAGTTGCAATTCAAATCTATGTCTATCAAACTGAAACTTATAGTTCAAGATTTTTGTTACTTCTAGATAAAAACTACCAAAAGCGATATGTAAGTTTAAGTACATAAAAAGAGAAACATATTTTAGAGCAACTGAAGAGGCACTAAGCATACAAATATAGGGTTTTTCTTAAGCATAAATATATATCTATATTTGAGTTTTATCACTGTGTATTCAGATAAAATTCTTACATGCATTGGAAGTCTTCAGATTTACCCCCAGCATAATCAGCATGACCTCTACTGAAATGTCTGCTGGTTTCAAATATGACAATTGTGAAAATTCCAACAGCTTCTGATAGCATTAATTTATGAAAACGTCACTCTCTGACCTTGGCATGTTGCAGTTCAATTTTTCAATGAACATCTAGTTCTTAGAACTTCAAATTCCATGTTGTCACTGGAGGCCCAACAACTTGCTTTTTTGTCATGTGTTCTGGACCTGACATAGGGCTGTATGTATCAGGTTCAGGGAAAAGACATGCAAGGAAGCCAAATCGTTTTTCATCTAAATATATTCCTCAAATTCATAAACACTTGTAAATGCCAAATTAAGGAGCTACAGTCAATTCTTCTTTTTAAAATATAACTACTTATTGAAAGAAAATTAGTAAATCCAGTTGAAATCCTCAGGTTTTCCCCATACCAATGAAAATAAACTGATTTTGTCTTGAACAGAAGCCAGGGTCTCTGATCTCAAGAAGTTTACAGCAAATAATGGACACTGACATTTCAATCTACCTGTGAGGTAGGTAGTAAAGATCGTTGAGTATGATTTTGAACAGGGTTGACTTTCCCTTATAACACTGTGCTTCATTTAGATTCTGGTGCCAAGCATCAATGTTACTGGGCCTTCGTACCTGGATATCTGGAGACAGAACACTAACTGTGTGGAGTGAGTACTTAGAAAAGAGATCTAAGTCAGAGCTCACCGAGTTCGTGCTCAGATTTCACAGGAGCCTGAGATATATTTTTTCCCTCATGTTTTCAGGCACAGTATTCACAGGTCTAACTTAATATCCAAAACTCATAATTATTTGTAATATAGCAGTAAATAATGCATATTATACATGTATGACACAGCGAGAAATTCATTTTGTATAAAATCTCATGTGTTTATAGATATGCATATATACAAAAATATGTCTATATATATGAGTATATACCTGAAGAAGAATGTTCACAAAATAATACTTAACCTACTATATGTGTTTCATATTTTTATTGTGTTCAATTTAATCTGCAAAAACATTTTTTGGTTCCTATCCACTAATACACTGCAACCCACAGCTTTAAAAACACTGTACTAGATATCTAAGGAGCTATATTATATTATATTACTAGTGGTATACACGCCTTTTAAATCTAAAACATAAAACATGTTTTAATATAAAACATTATTATTAAAAATTATATTTATTTTACTGTCTGTCATGGTTTCCTTTGACCATAAGAATAGTTATTTTAATAAATATATTTTGGGTTTAAGACTGTTATTTTTACTGAGTTGTTTTTTTCTTTTAATAAGCTATTTCAATGAAAACGTTTAAGGAGATTCAAAAGAAGAGAGCCAGAAAATCTCTTAGATTATTTCCACAAAGATATGGTAAGGTGGCCAGTCCTTAAAAATACCAGAAAATAAGAAAAATGCCTTCTTATTAATTTCATGGAATCTTCAGCAAATCACTTGTAATTTGCTGTTTTCTTAAATGTTCCCTGAAGTTACAAGACTTAAACTATTAACTTAATGTATATGGAAAATTTCCTATACAGACCATAGATGGAAGTGCTGATGCTAGGAAATTTTTATGGATGAGCCTCAAAATAACTATTTTGTAGAAAAGGAAACTGAGGACCAAGAAAGATTAACTAATTGGATCAAAAGCTGGTTAGCAGAGAAATGGGCCTAGAATTTATATTTCCTCATTCATAGTATGTTGTATTTCCACTACCGCAGCTTTTCCCAGTCTTTTCTGATCTTAAGAATTATTTAGGGTACTTATTAAAAATGAAAAATTTCAAACACTGTTCCAGAAGATTGTGAGTCAGTAAATCTGGGATGAGACCCAGGAGTTTTCACTTTTCACAAGCATCCTTGGTGATCCTTACACTCAGGCAAGTTTGAGAATCACTGCCTCTGATTATTTTAATGACTGGATTATTTGTTTCTGCTACAATACAGACAATTGGTTGCTGAATGTAAAAATGACAGTTTCAGTCAAAGTACAACAAATTTCTCACTATCCCATATGTACGTGAAGAAAACTGAACATCCTTAATGTTTTGAATAAGTTTTGCCCATTTAAAAACTAGTAAAAATGTTCTAATCATAGAGATTTGAATTTAGCATAATAACAAAATGTACACTTCCCATATGTTAAAAGAGTCTTGCTTTCTATAATACTTAGCCTGGTCTCAAAGACCATGAGGACCCCTTAACAGCCTTCTCTTAACATTCCTTGACATCTTTTCATTCTATAACTCTCACAATGTTGCTACTTCATCCCCCAGGTCTGCTAGGTAGCACTGCAAACTTTGCAATCATCTAGACCTGCTATACATCTGAAAGTGTAAACTTTCCTCTTTCTACCTCTGACTACAAATCCCCATCCCTCCACATGCCATCTGCTTTTGCCATTCAGCTTCGTCACTGAAAACTCCAATTTCTCAACTTCCATTTTTTTGTTTCCTATCTGAACTTCTCTGCACTGTACTCTAGCTACATTGGCCTCTTTTCAGATCCCTGGACATGACAAGCTCCTTTCTCTATCCAGAGTATTCTTCTGCTAGCTTTCATACGGTTTTCTCTTCAAACTTCAGGAGGGAATTCTTTCATGACTACCTACCTATGGGAGTTGATCACTTCACCCACTCGTTATCTTCTTGGCATCCTACTGCTGCCCCTCATAGCTCTTTAACAACCTGCATATATATATATATATATATATATATATATATATACACACACACACACACATATATATGTTCTTACTTGGACTATAATAGGCTATAGGCTCTGTGAGGGCAAGGCCCATGTTTTTTTACTATTATATTTCCAACACCTAACATAACGTCTAGGTTTTATTAGTTAGTTAATATGTTAACCTACACATTTCACACTAACCTGTTACTCCTCTTAACTCTGTCTCAAAAAAAAAAAGGAGCATTTAGAAAGAAGATGGGATATCTCAGAAACTATTTGGTAGAACAAGCTATCTGATCTCAAAAAATGAGAAATGCAGAGAAAAAAGACAAATGAATACCCTGTTTATCAATTAGGCAGAGCTAACCTTAAAATGTCTCAGGATGTTTAACCTCTGTAATTTATTTTAAAGTACTATATTTAGTTGCTATTCCATTAGATGTTCCAATCATTTTCACCTATCCGAAACATACTGTACAGTGATTCATCAGACATCTGTGGCAAGTAAATATACACAGTGTATTTTTAGAGTATCAAGTATGTGTGTATCCATTTATAGTGTAAACAAAATTAAACCTGATCTGGAAAAAAAAGTGAATTCTTCAGATCTGACCACTATTGTCCTATTTTCATCCTTAGAACCTACATTTCCATCGTACAATTTTCAGATCACTTCCCACCTTTAAATGCCAGAATTTATAGGAAATTGTTCTTTTTCTCTGTATACAACTTTGCCAGAGGAGCCCTTCTGCAATGAATGTTGAATGCTGTTAAGCCCTATTTATGGCTTTAATAGCTTTGCATTAATGAAAAAATCAGATACCCTTTATAGACCCACCTCAGGGGTTCATCTAGGAGATGTTCTATTGATGTGAGAGTTAAATTGATTTCTGCCAAAGATGAGAAAGTAGAAAAAAGTCTCCAACTGCATGTGGATAATGAAATGGCTTGTTTTATCACAAATATTCACTGCACATGTTTTCTACTTATTCCTTCTAATGGCTGTCCCCTGCTTTTCATATAGCTCAAATCCAGATGTCTAAACTGTTATGTGTATCAACAGAAAAAGGGAATGAACAGAATCTCATAACATTTTAGTGAGAAGAGAGTTAAACATAGAGATAGCATCCCTGCATTTTGATTTGTGTGTACACTTATTTGGATAATAGGAAAGTTTGTTTTTTATGAGTTAGACTTCCTGGAACAATTAATCAAGATTTTAATCACTACATCTATAAAAATAAAGTTACATGTGCAGGCTAAAAACTTTCTAGCACAGAACTGGATTTTTTTTCCCCCTCTTCCTTTAAAGTATCAGGAATTTCCAAGCTATCAACATTTGCTAAATCTGGTCATGCATAGTCTTCAAAAATAGGTTTCATTTATTTTCAAAATACTTTCCATTTCAGTAGGTTTCCATGAAGTGAAAACATTTACCATAATGGATGAATTTCATGAGGGAACTGTTTAACAGTGTCCTAAATGAATAGAGTAAAAGCATTGCAAAGATACAGTAAAAAGAAGTGAGCCTCTTTCAAAAAAAAAAAAAAAGTGCTAAAATTTAAAGCCAAGCCTTATTCTGCAAATGGGACAGTATCCCAGGTATTTTGCCTAAGAGTGAGTGAGGGCCGCAGAGAAGTCAGAGACGAAAGAAAAATCTGGAGTAGAGTTAGCTGGATTAGACTCAGCTAGACTAGATCTGGTTATAAAAGCAAGACCACCATGACCAGGGGAGTTTACAGTGAAACTGACACACAGGCCAGGAGTTGTGGTGTTGCCAAGGTAGAAACAATATTGATGTAAGGTGCCTGGAGGCAAGACAGAGAATGGGAGAACAGAAACGAATGACTCATTTCAAACATGAGACCACAAGAGGAAGCAACAGCCAACTTGAGCAAGAAGAAACAGGAAGGAAGAGAGTAATAAGCACCAGCCAGAGCATGTGCATGAAATTAAGTTAGACATATGTATGTTTTCTGACCATGAAGCCAGGGATGAGATAAAAATTCAGGCGGCAAGTCATGGGGTATTTTATTTTGATTTGAATATAAGTAGTCATCACAATCAATGAATACAATCAGTCGTTCTCATCAGTTTGTATGTACAGACCCTTAAAAACGTTAGGTGCTCCATATACAGCTGTAAGAATGAATGAGGAAGATCTCTATTACTGACATGGAGTAATTTTCAGGTTGGATTTTTAAGTGCAAAAGGCAAGTACAAAAGAATATAGCATACAGCCTTTCATAAAGAAAGACAAGTAAGAAAATATCAATATATCTGCTCATTAGTGCAAAAAGTAATTCAGGTAAAAAAATTCAGAAACAAATGAGATGGGTTACCTCTGGGGTGGTGGGAATAGAGTGGAAAGGATAGGGGAATGAGAACGGAAGTGGATCAGAAAAGAAGGAGAGGAAGAGAAACTTCTTTGAGTGTACCTGTATGCATAGTTCTGCATCTTAGAATCATAGCAATATTTTATAAACAGAAGCAATAAATAATTAAATTCAAACTGGATATAGGGGAAGGACTGAAAATGGAATACAAGAATAACAAATAAACCTAATCCTATTACAAATGAATAAATAGTCCCACTGCAGGGGTCAGAGAAAAATAGACTAAATAACTCCATAAAAAAAAAAAAAGTATTTTCACAAGATACTGTAAGCCTAAAGAAAAAAAGAACTATACACAAATATAATGCTTCAGTTGGAAAATTGGATTTCACTGGAGTATGGATTAGCAATTCTGTGACTATCGTATGTCAGTGTATCTGATAGTAATGGATTGTGGATAATGAGACACAGGTTTCTCACTATCAGAGAAAGGAGTTACAAATAAGGAAAGGAGAAGGCTAGAATAAACTAGGTGATGTTAGATTGGAATTGGAAATATCAGTTGGAACTGATGGATTTTATTAGAAATAATGTGAATTGTTAGGAAATAGATGTAGATGTATATATACAAGGGTTACTATACATACAAATATTCTCTAGCTGTATTCACTGAGATGGCATAACAGCAATGACGTCCCAGTAGCAATGAGAACACTCTATGCCTAGATCTTGGTTTCTATAAACAATTCCCCAAAAGAAACAAAAACACTTGAAAAATTACTGATTCTAGGGCTGGGAAATTACTGAGGAAGTACAAGATGAGCTTGGAATATCTTAGAGTTCTGAAAAGTAAGGAAGTGTTAAAACAAAAAAAGGATGAAGGTCACAAAAGCCAACTTAAAGATGTTTCCAAAAGCTGAAGCTGAGACAAGTTAAGGAAAAAAACTAAACAGTAATAAGCAATGGATAATAGCACATCAAATAAAATAAATCTCCATGAGTCTATATTGATTCAAGTAATTAAATACATAAACAAATAAATGGGGTAAAAGGGGTAGCTCTTCCTTATACTAGGATTGCACTTAATAAATGTAGGAGGAATGATAGAAATTTGCCATTTGGTGAACATTTTAGTAATAGGTACTGTAGGCAGGAGTCATCAACTAATGCTAAAATTACTGGGTCAAAGTATGATGAGAAACAAAATATTTGCATAGTCTCAAAGTATCTCTTACGACATATTTACTACTTTCAAATGAAAAATTTCAAATTTTACAATGGAGAAACCTGGCAAAAATCTCTAATTGACATTGCCAAAAACAAGACATAGCATCAATTCCTGAACATTTTCCTAAACTCTGTAGCCATTTATCTGAAAACTTAGAAAACACCACTTCCTATGTGAGAAAACATAGAAACACTACTTCTGTTGGAGTGATTTTCCTCCTTCTGACTTTTCAGGTACAGTATTTCATAAAATGTACCCTGTGCAACTAAATAATGCTATGGACTTCCTTGTAGTTTCAAGTCTGATGACAAGGAAACTGTCTGGTTTAATGTCTCCTGAGCTTATTGGAAGACTCTAGCATGGGAGCTGAGCTTTAGACAGTTTTGACCAAATGACAGTCCTTCTCTATTTAGTGACAGAGATGATAATCTGATCAACTGAATGGACCTTGACTACCACTGGGGTGATAGATGTTACACCTGCTTTTCTTGTATCACTTATATCACAGCTTCAAAGGCTAAGTAAGAGAACTTAACCCCTGCCTGTACAAAGTTTCTGGACATCTAGGATATTCCTCACCACAGCCACGAGCCAAACAGATGCTACCTCTCAGATGTAGCATCTACTTTGATTATACCACTAGCCGTAACTATTGCCTACAATGGGAAAATGTATTTCCCAAAAATTATTCTGTAGAGTGCTGGTTTTGAGGGATGTTAAATGGTGTTCAGTAAAGGGACAGGGGAGGGGCTTTTGTTTGAAAATATACCCATAAGGTATATTTTATATATATAAAAAGGTAAAAAAGGTATTTGACTGGTAAAAAAGGTAAAAGGTATTTGACTGTCACCATAAAAACAAACCACACCAAGTTTAAACTTCTATCTCTAATAGTGAATTCTTACTTCAGATATCTAAATAAAGACGTAATTCCTGAAGATTATATCTGACCTCATTAAACAAGGAATTGGTTAAATTTAGGGAAAACCGAGTTAAAATTTTATCTTTAACACATGAATTTGCAAAGTTTGAATTGTCTTCAATGTATTTTTAAGAGGGAAGAAATGGTGTACAGCTTTTCACAAACTTATTCGACCGTCTCACACCACCACCTGCCCTTTTTCCCAGAAGTTTTCTAAGGACTAGCATTTCCTGAAACACTTTTGGGAAACAGTATTTTAAGTAACAATAAATTAGTCACAAAGTAATCTTCAACTATAATAAGTAACAATAGAAAAATAACGTCTTTGTGCTTAGAAATTAAAGTGTACACTTAGATATCAATAAAAAATCAAATGATAAAAAAATATTAAAATGCCAAATGGTTCAGATGATCGTTTCCACAGGGTACATCAACATAGGTTAGAATCAGTAGAGGAGGCAAAGGAGCAGAGCCTGGAGCTGAGCTGTGATGTGTGAGTAGGTTTTGTATAGGTAGAGAGCAGAACTGCACAGAGTGTTCCACACAGAGTAGGTGTTTATTAAAGAGCTTGTTAATTAACCAGCTAGCCTGAACTGTATGGCCCTCAGAGGAAGCATGGCCTGGCTCAAACTGGAGAGGAGCCACGAGTAAACTTTCCATCTGGCAGTGATGCAATGGAGGTGCCTTTGCAGAAAAATCATTAGAGGAAGAGATGGCACAAGCACTTTATCTAGCAACCTGCAGTGAGACCACTCAGGCTGTTATGCTTGTCCTAGAATTCTTCCTCCGGAGATGAAAACTTGGCTGAAATGGCAGAGGGCTTGAGGGTACAGTATATCATCTCCATCGGTCTCAAAGAACATATATTCGTTATCTCCCTCCTGAGGAAGAACTAGCCCATTAAGTTATGACTGTATCATCACTCCCTACACTCACTTTCCACTCAATCAAAAATACTGGCTAAGCAAGATCGCAGAAGCAAGGCACTACGACAAGTATGGTAATATGGAAGGTCGGAATACTTATATCAACTTATCTGGAATGAAGGAAGCCAATATAAACCTTGTTAAAGCCTTCTTAAGTGGATGATTCATATCTTATCCATCTATGTATTACACTGCCACACAATGAACATAGTGTATGCTCAGTAAACAACTAACTTTACCTAGCTACAACATGGTTTAAAGATGTCAGTGTCTAAGGCCTAATCACATCACGTCATGTATTGATATATAGAGTAGCTTTCTTTTTCTTAAAGAATCCCACCTTTCTGATAAGATAGGCAAGTACTCTGCATTAAAATTCAATACTGCCACAAGTTGCCACCATACTTACGAAAAGACCTGCCTTTGATTCACAAATGACTTGGAATTTCCTTGAAGATACTTTGATACATGCCTTATGATGCCAGATTTTACAATAACCTTTTATTTTTAAATGCAATGACATGAAAAGATAAAATCTCCACATAATAAGTGGTCTTGATAAAAATGCAAATTGATAAAACAGTCAAGTTGTCTCCTTTACTCTTGATTCTTAACTCAGGTACCTACATACAGATACAAATTCCTAAATATTATATCTGATTGCATTAGACAAAGGATGGGTAATCTAAAGATGATTCCCTTTGACCCCTTCTGAAGCTGCATGCATTTATTGAGCATTCTCTATAATTTTTGATGTATCTAGTATTGTCAGTTATAAGATATTATTGAATATTTATGAATAAATTATTTTGGATATACCCTTTCACAAATCTTAGGTCCTTCATTATCAATAAACAAACCTGCTGAAATAAGGACTTTTCATTAAAAGTGAGAATTGAGTGGTATAACTTACTTACTCATTCATTGTCCAGATCCTTCTATGAGAGCAGGGACCTTGTTTATCTTCTTGAACACTGAATCCCATCTCCTAGGGTACAAGTAAAATAAATTTTATTTCAATGTATAAATGAATGAACGAACTTATAAATAAGTAAGTCGCACCACGGAAACGTGGATGTGTAACCTAGCAGGACCCTAGGAGGCCTTCCCAGGACAGGTACCTCCCCCATATCATCTGCTGTAGCTCCTCTCTGAACTACGTAGGTAATAGTAGCTGCACACTTCCTGAGTTGTTTTACAGATGCTAAATCCACCACCAAATGGAAGAAATTAATTACTTGATGATCATGAATCCCCAGAACTACCGGCTTCTAAGGATTGATAATATTAACTGCCCTGTTACCTCACCATCAACCAATCAGAGAATTGTGTGTGAGCTGATCACATACCCTGGGACACTCCTTCCCCCCTCACCTGGCTTTTAAAAATGCTTTGCTGAAAGCCTTCGGAGAGTTCCGGGTATTTTGAGCATGAGACACCATCTCCTCGCATGGCCCTGCAATAAACCTTTCTCTGCTCCAAACTGACGTTTTGGTTTGGCCTCACTGTGCGTCAGGCACACGAATTTACGTTCAGTAACGGGTACTTTAAATGGAAAGGTACCTGAGATTTTCAAGGGTTCTCTGATTAGGTCCCTTGACCATCCCTGGCAGATATGGGAAAAATTAGGAGAACTCTTTAGCATCTCCTCAGTGTTGCCCTGTGCCCCAAATAGGTTCCATTTCCAGAAGAACCAAATATAGTCAGGATCTTTAAAAGCTATAAGGAGAAGCTGTTCACACTATGTGGGTCAGGACTGAGAGCTTCGTGCTGTTTTAATTCTGCCAATCTCTAAAGCACTTGGTTAGGACAATATAACAATGGATTCTTCCCAGATGCTACTAGCCTAGGGACCAGAGAACTCTATCTACAGTGTTCACTGTTTGACTCCAGTCTTTGAAGTCTTCTCGGAAACTGTGTCTTAAAACTGTACACAAGCTCCAAGCCTCCCTCTTTTATTACTCAGAGCCTGAGCTAACACCACCCAATCAAGTTCTTGCCTTATTTGTGTTTAATGCTTTCAACTTAGCCTTCACTAAGATCCTTTAACCTATACTCTATAGCCCACACAAGAGCCCAGTTTGCTCTGTCTTAGGAAGGAAGGAAAGAAGGAAGGAAGGACATTGGAATCCAGAGAGCAGCATCCACTCCCTCAGTCACAGCCCCTTCCTCTTCAGGAGCACCCCCTGCCTCCAAAGCTAGAGACCACTCTGGAAGGTTTCCTAGGCCCTGGGACCTGGCCAGCCAAAAAATAAAGATAAAGTGAGAAGACAAATAGGACATCAGAATCCAGACATTAAAACTGTACTTCTTTGGGTTAAGCACACATTCTCCAGAAAATTTTATTTAAATCCAAATAGCACAAGGAATCGTCAAGATGGAAAAAAAAAACATTATATCCTTATTTGAAAGAATTGATCAATCATAAAGCTTTCCTTCAAGGAAGAAAGCAACTAACATGGGAATGGATTATTGGGCATCCAGAAGGAAGAGACCCTAGAAGAGAAATGAAAAAGGCACAGGAAGAGAGATAACAGGACTCCAAAACCTAACTTTGCTTATCATACGTTTTTCCCTGAGTTTGTATATGTGCAGAATTTGAATGCACCTGAAGCCTTTAGAAGATTCTAGCATATCTTTTAAGCCCCAGCTCTATTCCAAGCAAAGTTTATGGACTTAAAAGAACAATACTTAATTTTATTTGGAGCAGAGGAAGATAGATAGACCTTTAACGGTTCTATTTGTGATAATAATTTGGAAAAAAGAAAGAACAGTGTGCCATATTTGTATTTTTTATGAAGTCTTACTAAAGGATGAGTCAAATAATATAAAAACTCGTTTTCATATATTTTTCTGCCTCCTGATATATAAAACTCTACTAAAGACAGCTAATTCACCTTTACCACAGAAAATGTGACTTTTCATAACCGCAAAAAAATAGTACACACATCATTTAGAACTAAAATGGGAAAATCTTTATATGAGCAATAAATATAATAAACATGTTTAAATGTAAATTTAAAACACAAACCTCAGACAATGAGCCTACATGAACACTCTGATATTTAGACATTTGTCAGGCAGCCTTTTTTCTGTTTTGACAGCTAAATGAATGTTATATATAGAGGGACTCTCTTTGGAAGATAGACTTCCTTGCCTGGTTTCCTTCACTCTGAATACAACAGTAAGACATTTCAGTGTGTGGGAAGCATCCATGGTACAGAGAGTTGGAAAACATTCAGGCTTGAAGTACCAAAACAGTCAAATACTTGCAAAATCCAATATGCTCATCCATAATGATTCCTTCTCTATTTAAATCACATTTTCAAAGCCTAAGACAATCCAACCTGCAGTGTTAACAAAAGCCTCTTGCTTTTGACCATCTTATAGATGAGCTTAAAAAGAAGGAATATGTAATCTAAATGTTAACAATTCTCAGTTCTAGGAGGTGTCTTTTTTCCAGCGCTCAGACAGGAGACAAAAATTAACTGCAATCATCACATCTTTACATCATCTGTAGTCTTTGTTCTCCCTCTCTTTTTTTTTTTTTAAGTTCCTGCTTTGTATAAAACTATTGATATTAATATAAGAGGAGAAACCAGCAATGCAACTTTCTGCATAAAAGAAATTATTCCCAGAATCTTGGATTTAATTTGATTAATATTCTTAGCATGGGTTTCATTATATCCAGCTGGAAATTATCTTTGATATCTTTGGATATGACTGTGTGTGAATTTTAAATTTGTGAAAACAAAAATAACAATATTGTTGATGATTCATCATTTATGGCAAAACCTTGACAATTTTTTCCTTTCATAGTTTTTAGGAGACCAGGGCTGTAAACAAGTATATCTTTTTCTCCCATACTCTGCTCATACTGGCTCATACTGTGCTTTCGAGGAGAGCTTGTTTGAATTATTCTACCCTAAGAGAAGTGTATTTAATATATCTTCTTTCACTTTTGATTATGTCTAGTGACTTAATTAACGGAATGAATATTTTTGAGTAGTGCAGAGTAAGTATTTAGAAGAAAGGAGAAACATAAGGAAAGTGAGAAACGAGAAATATTAACACTCCGGCAATATTAATTTTGTTAGCACTATGCCAGAAAACATTCTAATACACTGGACAAATATTAGAGCTCTTATAAAGAGTGTGAAGGAAAACTCATAATGAAATCTGGAATGTGTTTTAGTTTTAGAATTTGACTGAATTCGTAAACATAATGGACATTGCAAATATCATAATGAAAATTTCTGTCAAATCTGACCAAATAAAGTAAACCCATTAAGAATTGTGGGTAGAGTAAAAAGACCATAATTTAAAAAAGAATTATTTCCTGCTTAAAAAAGTACATTCACAATAAGCTCCTTTCAAAGCATTTGAGAATTTAGAAAATAAAAGCTTACAACCCCCAATATTCTAACTGGAGTAAGGTCTTTATAGAGCATTATATATAATCTTTTATAACCTATATTTTTTTAAATGATTATAAATAAGAACGAGACAAAACTAGTTCTTAAAAGATATGAGAATGCAAATGATCTCCTAGGTGACAGTACTAAACATAGTCACTTGCTTTCCATCTAAGTCATAACTTTTCACTCTTTTCACACATGCACTTAAAATTTCTACACTTCTTATTTCATTTAGATATTTCTTTAGAAGATGCAGCCAATCTAAGTATAGCCATAAGATATAAAGCACTGTAATGAATATATGACAATGACAAAGAGAAAACATAGCCAAAAGACTTAAGTAGATAACTTTATAAAAGAGGATATCTAAAAGGCCAATAATCATATGAAAAGTTGGTAAACTTCATTGGTAATCACTGAAATGCCAATTATAACATTTTGGTATTACTATAAATAAACCTTACAGAATGTCTAAAATGAAAAAGTTTCAGCCAAGATATGTGTAAATTAGTACAACATTTTGGGAAAGTTTTTGGCAGTATCTTCTGAAGCTGAACAGCAATACTCTGTGAGCCAGCAATTATCACTCTAGATGTATAACTACCAGCACTTCATTCTACACGCTAAGACACAGAAAATAACAGGCACAGCAGCACTATTAGTAACAGACTCAACCGGAATCTTCCAAAATGCCTATCAGTCATAGAACAAGTATATAAATGATGGCACATTCACACGATTAAAGGTTACACAGCAATGAAAATGAAGGAACTACAATATGCGACAATGTAAGTGAATTTCACAAATGATATTGAACTAAAGAAATCAGACACAGGAGTACATATTGTATGAATCGATTTATATAAAGTTCAAAACCAGGTAAACCGAATCTGTGATTTTAGAAGTCAGAATAGGGACTGTGAGGGATAGTGATGGGAGGAGGCACAAGAGGCCTGCTGGGGCACTGATTATGTTCTGCTTTTTTACCTGAGTACTAGTAACGAGAGTGTGTACACACGAAACTTTATCAAAACATATACTTATGGGCTTCCCTGGTGGCGCAGTGGTTGAGAGTCCGCCTGCCGATGCAGGGGACACGGGTTCGTGCCCCGGTCCGGGAAGACCCCACATGCCGCGGAGCTGCTGGGCCCGTGAGCCATGGCCGCTGAGCCTGCGCGTCCGGAGCCTGTGCTCCACGAGGGGAGAGGCCACAACAGTGAGAGGCCCGCGTACCGCAAAAAAAAAACACAAAAAACAAAACCAAAAAAAGCCCCATGTACTTACAATTTGAGGGGAAGGAAAGTTATCTTCAATAAAAACTTTATATTGAAAAGTAATTATTATAAGTGCCCAGAGGAGGATCTTTGCCTGGAAGGGATCTAGTTATGTGTTTAAACTGAATTGCGTATTTGAAAATTTTAAAAAAATTTTTAATCCTTTAGCTTTATTTTACTCTCTTTCAACTCTGACTTCTTTTTATTGTTTTCGTGTGACTAGAGCTGTTGAGGGCATTTTGAGGGTCCAGCTAAATGGAAGTTGAGTTGCAGCCATTACATTTATTTTGTATCAAATAAGCTAGATTTATGTAGTTTGCAGTCACTGCCATGGATAGTTACATTACTGGTTGCTGTCCCTGTAGAGGAATGACTTCTGGGAATTCTCTGATGGCCCTCTGGTATTATGAGAGAATGCATCAGGACCAGAGATCCTACAGAGAAAACAAACTACCTACAACCCTCAGCACTGGAAATATGAGGTTAGTGGAGGAGAAATACTGTTTGAATATAGAGACCAAAAACTATTCTATAAAAATTCTTCCAATAAATACATATCTAAGATTTAAGTGGAGGATTTATTAATTTTTGGTGTTTCATCAAAATGGAAGTTTCCCCCTGTCAGAAATATACTTTTTTTTTTTTTTTGCGGTACGCGGGCCTCTCACTGTTGTGGCCTCTCCCGTCGCCGGGCACAGGCTCAGCGGCCATGGCTTACGGGCACAGCTGCTCCGCGGCATGTGAGATCTTCCCGGACCGGGGCACGAACCCATGTCCCCTGCATCGGCAGGCGGACTCTCAACCACTGCGCCACCAGGGAAGCCCAAAGCAGCATAATTTTTATGGGAATCAGACAAAGTAGAATTGATCAATATTCCTGTTTTGTAGGGAATAAAACTTACAGCAGTACTAAAAACAGTGGTCAATTTCAAGTAAGGTGGCACTGAAACATGTTTTTCAATTGTTCCTAATATTCTCTGACTGATGACATGGGCAAATAAGGGGAAAAATTCCTAAGATAGTCATAAATTTTTGTTGAATACACACAACAAGATGACTACTATGGAAAGCATGGTATACTTAAGGTTTCACTTAAAATTAAAGAGGGCAACAATTTAAATTTGAAGTCCTCGACTGGTAATTTGCATGGTCCTTAAAGACATGATTTGGAGACTAGAAATCTGATTGCTGAAGATCATGGTCCAGCAGTCTAAGTGTTGTGACCCCAGAGAATCCAAAGCCTGTGGCGACATCTCCTGTCACCTGCTGTATTCTCTTTGGTGAGTATTTCCGGTGATTATCTCAACGGCATCACTTTCCCCCCCCTTATGTGAGGACAAGTGTAAAAATCTTCACATTGCTCTCCATGGCAGGTGTTCTGGATTCTGATAAAACAGCCACCTCCTAGGTTTATCTCCAAGGAATGACAGCAGTCCATACCCTATATACAGATACCTCATTTCCATGCTCCTTCAGAAAAATGCAAGATGCTTCCTGTTAAAAAAAATTTTCTTTCTCAGGTAGTTTTTACACCTTCTCCAGCAATAAGCATCCCTCCTTGCAAGAATACAAACAAGATATAACCACATTACAACACTGTTTTGTTTACTTTTAAAAGCTTCATTTAAAAAAATCTTTTGTCTATATCTAGGAACACTAATGGTTTCCTCCCTCCCTCCTTTTCTTTCAGTTCACGTAGAAGAAAAAGTGTAAAGCGGAACAGTTTTTGAGCACTCTTATCATATGTAATATACTTAATTCTTACAATAATTCTTGAAAGTATGTATGATTACCATTATGGGTCAGGACCTGAAGGACGGGAGTTTAAGATGTAAACATTATTTTCCAGTTTTAAGTTGAGAACCAAAAGCCATTGTTTTTTTTTCTTTAATTGAGGGAGAAGTAACACAGGGCTGACAGACTTGCCAGTTTTGAGAAAAATAAAAGTAAGCCTCCTGCCTTCCTTCCACTGGCTCACTTACCCTGAGCTGAGGTGAGAGGGAGGTCTGTAGCCTAAAGAAAGGTAAAGCACTGTTAAGTCTTCCCAGTGGTGCCAGCCTACAAGATGGCCCCGGTGATCTCTGTCTCCTGCTATTCACAGTGATAGTAATGGTATCTTACTTTCATGATTAGGTTATAAAAGACACTGCACTTCCTCCTAGGCACCCCTTCTCTCTCTCTGATCTTTCACTCTGGGGAAATAGAGCTGTCATGTTGTGAGAAACAGGGTGGTAGAAAGGCCCAGGAGGTGAGAAATTGAAGCCTGCTGCCGACAGCCACAGCACAGAGCACTGTGGTGAATCCTCCAGCCCAGCCAACACTTCACATGACTGCAGTGCTAGCTGGTAACTTGATTGCAATTTTTATTCAGGCAATGCAATGTCTGCCATTGTGGTTAGGTTTTTCCCTAGTCACAGAAGAATTTCCTTTTCCTTAGGAAAATTTCTGAAATGTGATCACACTGAACTGACAGCTTTTTTTTTTTTAACAAAGAGCTGAAGATAATTAACATCTACAACTTGATGTATTTGGAGTCAAATATACACTTGTGAAACCATCATCACCATCAATGCCATAAACTTATCTATTACCTCCAAAAGTTCCCTCCTGCCTCCTCTGGTTTTTTGTTTCTTTGGTTTTTTTTTTTCTCTTTGTGATAAGATCACTGAACCTAAGGTCTACCCTTTTACCAAAATTTTAGGGGTACAATTTGGTATTGTTAGTTATAGGCCTTATTTGTACATTAGATCTCCAGAACTTATTTATCTCGTATAACAAACTTTGTACCCTTTGACCAACACCTCCCCATTTCCACCTCTCACCTAGTTCCTGGCAACTACCTACCATCCTACTCTCTGCTTCTATGTGTTTGACTTAGATTTCACATATAAGTGAGATCATGGCAGTATTTGTGTTTCTGAGTTTGGCTTATTCCACTTAGCATAATGTTCTCTAGGTTCATCCATGTTGTTGCAAACGACAGGGTTTCTTACTTTTGTAAGGCTCAGGAGCACACTCCATTGTATGTATATGTATACTCTCCACATTTTCTTTATCCATTTAGCTATCAATAGACATCTAGGTTGCTTCCATATCTTGGCTATTGTGAATAATGTTGCAATGAAGACGGGAGTGCAGCTAACTCTTCAAGATCATGATTTCAATTCCTTTGGATATACACCCAGAAGTGGGGCTGCTGAATCAAATGGTAATTGTATTTTTTTTTTTTTTTTTTTTTTGCGGTACGCGGGCCTCTCACTGCTGTGGCCTCTCCTGCTGTGGAGCACAGGCTGCGGACGCACAGGCTCAGCGGCCATGGCTCACGGGCCCAGCCGCTCCGCGGCACGTGGGATCCTCCCGGACCGGGACACGAACCCGTGTCCCCTGCATCGGCAGGCGGACTCTCAACCACTGTGCCACCAGGGAAGCCCTGGTAATTGTATTTTTACTTTTTTGAGGAATGTCCATATTGGTTTCCATAGTGCCTGCATCATTTAATGTAAATTAATTGTAATTAATTTAAAATTAATTGTAATTGATGTAAATTAACAGTGTAAAGGGTTCCCTTTTCTTCACATCCTCACCAATGAAAAGGTAACCTATGGAAAGGGAGAAAATATTTGCAGACCATATATCTCATAAACGGTTCATGTTTTAATATCCAAAATATATAAGGAGCTCCTATAATTCAATAGCGAAAACAACAAATAATCTGATTAAAAAAGTGGGCAAAGGACCTGAACAGACATTTCACCAAAGAAGATATACATATGGCCAACTGGTATATGAAAAGGTGCTCAACATCACTATTCATCAAGAAAATGCAAATCGAAACCACAATGAGCTATCACCTCACACCTGCTAGGATGGCTATTATAGAGAGATATATTTTTAATGCTTGTGGATGTGTGTGTATATGTGACAAGACTTGGTGGCAGAATATGGAGGGATGTATAGGAATTGAAAACGGGTGTCAGCATTCAGCTAGTCTAGGGAGAAAAAACACAGCACTCTTAGAGAATAAAAAGGTCCTAAAGAAGCTGGAGAAAGGTAGACATAATGGCATGCAAGTGGCAGGCATCGGAGGTGGGATGACAGTAGAGATGCTGTGGAGGATATGTAAGTTTGTCGGGGCAGTTGTCATGAGGCAGATGGTAGGAGGAGGATGAAAAAGGAGCCCACAAATTCATTTTCTATCTCCAGACTATAAAATTATTAGAAAATTGAAATCTTATTGAACATTTCTCCAAGAGATGATTGGGGTAGATAGAGACAGGGCTGGGAAGGCAGAGGGAGGCTTCTATATGCCGTACAAATAAAACTTAGTCATGCTTTTTATGCAGCTTTCCCTTGTTTATGCCTTTTGTGCCATATAAAATAGGTAGACGGTTCCAAACGCCTCATGCCTGATGGTAGTTTCTTTCCATGCCTCAGTCCTGGGGTGGTAACAGTTTCTACTGTCCTTTCATGAACCTTAAGTTCTACCTGGTCCTGTTAGGCCCAGAACTCCTACCTCCCTGGAATTCTCCTTCTTCTGAGCTATCACTTCTCACGGGTAGTTCCATCTGTCTTCTCTGTACTGGCCTTCAGCCACTTGACCTTGATTTCCGAACAAACACAACAACACTTAGAACCATTCATACACGGTATGCAGGTCTGGCAGACTTCAAGTGCTGCAGGGATTAATTTTCTACAGCAGCACCACAAATTATGCAGACTAAAATCTGAGATTGCCTTGCTTTGGCAATGATACACTCCAACTCATTCCAACTCCACTGTTTCTTTATCTTCTTACTACTTAGCCCAACTCTGCATCCCTGACCCCCCAGCAATCCCAGACTCATTCACTCCACAATTCAGTTCCCTGAATTGAGCTCCAGCCTGAAACTTAACTACGGATCTATTTTTACCTTTTTAAAACCCAGACACTGATGAATGTGTTCTGTTGAATGGTGTGCCGTCCTCTTTGGACCTCACGTATCTCCTTCCCGTGGGGATAACCTGTGCCATTCCCTGCGCCCACTCTTCAAGAGCAGAAGCAGCAACAGGCTTTTTTGTTTTGTTTGTTTCCGGCGATTCACACAGATAAACTGAGTGGGGTTATTATTTGGTGACAAATATTTTTTACTCTTAGACTTGATGTTTGATTACAGGCCGTTTGGGGGAAGCTCTCAGAGGTGCATAGAGCGTACACTGCAGGGCTGACTCCGGTCTGGTCACTTCATTTTTTCAGACAATACTGAGTTATACACAGTGTTTTCCTAGACATGATCTCATCTGATCCTCCCACTAACCCTATGACTTTGATAGGACAGGTAGTGTATCAGTCAGGATCGTATCAGGGGACAGAAAACAAGAGAGAATTTAATGTGAAGGCTTAAGTAGTAGTTAACTTTCAATTAACTATTACAAAGTGTTAAAAAAAAAGAATTCTAAAGTTTCACAAAAGTTTCTACTTTATAAAGTCCTTAGGCCCGAGGGAACAGAGAAGAGGTAGCAATTACTACAGTTCAGGAGCTTGGAGGAGGGCTCCAGAGGAGCTGGAGTTCAGATGTCTAAGGAGCTGGTGCAGCTCCGACCATGCTGGCATCTGTGATCTGGGAAGAGGGACCCTGTGGGGCAGGGACCCAGACTTCAGAAGTGGGAGCTGGTGCTGGTGTTTGGAGCAGGGAAGGGCAGCATGAAGCTGGTTCTGCAAGCATTAGAAAACAGCAAACAGGATTCAACGGCTCCTTCGGGAAGGAACTGCTGCTGACAGGGTGAAGAAGGCCCGCCAGCGTGACTCATAGAACCACCCACCGTGGGAAGGAGCTAGTACCTCTTCTCCCTCCAGGCGTGTGGTCTCTCCCTAGTGTTCGCTCCTGCCAGAGCCTGGTGTTAGCCAGCCAGCAAAGCAGGCACCAGATGCTTAGGTCCGAGGCCAGTACACACAGAGGACAGTGTGGAGGTTGAGGCCAAGAACTCAATAACTAGAACACATCATTTTCCTGGCCTAATTCTGCAAGTCAAAACCAAGAAGGAAAATCAGGCTTAAGAGAATGTAGCCAAAGCAAAATAGCTTGCTTTAAGATAATAAAGCTGGTAAAGCTGGCATTTACATTCAGGTATCTTGATGACAAATGTCATACTCTTTTCACTAGACCACATTTCTTGAGGCCCAACAACTGAAATAACTCACCCAGAATCATGCACTATTGCACTGGCAGAAAACTGAAAACAATATTTCTTTCGAAATATCCAAATTATCATTTTTTTCTGTATATCACACTGACTCAAAAATGTCTCCTGAAGACAAATTTAGGAGAAAGGAGAAGTCCTGGTTGGGAAGAGAGGAGGATCTCAAATCCACAGCATTAGGGAGAAAGCTAACCAGGCAGGGAGAATCCCCAAACTGAGAGAATCAAATGCCCCATACATTCATGAACTGATTCACTCAACAAACAATTATTGCATGTCTACCTCATTCTAGACACTAATTTTAGGTGATGGTGGCTCAGATTTGAATAAAAAATCCTGCTTTCATGCCGTTAACAATCTAGTAAGGAAGCTAGACAATAAATAATATGAATGGCATATGTAGTATGTTAGAGAGTACAGAAAAATAGAGCAAGGAAGAAAGATAAGAAATATCACAGAAGTGCAGGCATTTCTCTGCAGGCTCGCCAGAAAGATCCTCATGGAGGACTGCGTCAGAATGAAAAAGGGAGTGTAGCAGGAGAAGCAGGCATAAGTAGCCTGTAGCGGAGAATGAAAAGGGGAGTGTAGCAGGACATGAAGCAGGCATAAGTAGCAGGACATGGTGTTAGAGAAATAACAGAGGACTTGTTCATGTAGGGCCTTGTTTGAAGAAATCCACTGCAACAGATTGTATTATTGTTCATTAGTAATCGCCACCTCTCCCTGGAGGACAATTTTACTTTCTTTCTCCTTGACATCACGTGTGGCAATGTGACATGCTCTGGTCAGTGATGTGAGCATACATGGTCTAGGTCCCTTCAGACAGAAGCTTTAAGAGCTAGCACATGGTTCGCCGTATTCCCGTTTCCCTTTTCCAGGATCACCAGCTCTATCAGCCTCGTTCTCGGAGAAGAGCTGATGGGGAACTGAACTTCAGCAAACCTGAAATAGACATGTAAGTAAAGTATGAACTCAACCTGTGTTGTTAAAAGCCACCCAGGATATCAGTTTGTTACTGCAAAACAATTTGGACTACTTTGGATGACGAATACACTTCTACTTATGTATGATTAGTACTCAGTCCTAGTTATTTGTTTTGTTTTTGTTTTTCTTAAGAATAGCACTGGAGCAGTAAAAAGAATATGTTGCTTTGAACTTGGTGCTCTGGTGGGTCCATCCTTTTGAGGGAACGCTACTCAGATGGACGGTGGTGCTTTCAGTCAAAAAGGGAAAGGTTCAAGTCATAACATTGGTTACTCTCTTTCACGCAAACTACCGGTTAAAGAAAAATTCAGAATTCCATGTGGAAATCATTCTACCTTAAAGAAGCTGGTTGCTGCCAACTTACTCTTTACGGAAGTTATGTGATATAGTATCTTGTTCTAACAATTGGGAGAATCAAAGAATACAAGAGAGAAAACAGGGAAGAGAAGAAAGTATGTTATGTTCCCCTTTATGCTGCATCCATCCCTACCCAACGTTTTATCTTACAGGCAGCCATCAGTCTTCGCAATCTGTCCACTCAGCCTCCCAAACTCACCTAAATGTCTTTACAAATATACCATCTATTGTTTTCCGTCTTTGCATTCTAGCTACAAACCCATTAATTCTCCTGAGGAAAAAATTGAGGTGAAGAAAGAGGGAAGTTAGAATATGAAAACAGGATAAGTAAGATGAGATACCAAATATCATGGTGTACCAACTAAGAATTAGTGATATAATCAAATAAGAGAAATACACTGAAAAACACCATTGGTCTGACATGCCTCTATTAATATCATGAAGAAATTATCTAAGGCTATTTTTATAATATTTCTCTTAATTACATAATACATTCCTTAAGAATAGGAACCTGACTCATTCATTTTTTATCCCCAATAGCTAACTAATATTACTTAATAATAGGTAGGCATAGGAAAAAAAAGTCTGTTGAACTAAAATTAAAAACAAAAGTAGAATCAACTGGATCCTTGTAGAAACTGATCTTTTGTTTGAAAATTTATTAACATTTAATTTGCTTTTCATACCTCTCTCTCTCCCTCCATCTAGCACATGAATTAGCAGTGACATGTCAGAGATACCTAGAAATTTGCACATACATGTGGTTATATATATGGCTATATAAATATGAAAATATATACATATATATAATTTTAAGTATTTTTATGTTTTGTTTCCTATTATATTTGATCAAGGCATCAGTTAACTAAAAAGACACAACACTTTTTTTTTTCCTGCAATGCAAGGAAAGCCTGTTGTAAGAATGAACTGATTACTTGAGTAGACATCTCAATTTCTAGATCCTTTGATTTTCCTGTCATTTAATACTGAAAGCCAATATTCTCATAAACCCGTAAACTTTATTTTTATTTATTGAATTTCTGGAAAGTGCATCTGGGGAGGGGTTTGGAGAGAAAAATAATGTGCCTAGAATGTTATTACTAATATATACAGGAGCTGTCATGTTAAGAATGACTACAATGTTGTTAATATGACTTCAGCAGAATACACATAGCCTCTAAATGGTGACATAAATTACATCCAGTGTTCATATTGCTGCTTGATGCTATTACCTAAGACAATATAAATTTTACACTTGAAGTAAGTTGGCTACAGTCTTCAATAAAGAGCCAGCTCTCACACTGCATCTTCTACAGCAAAACAAATTAGGACATTACACTGGTGACAGATCAAATCCTCACGACGTTGTGTAATCTTCTGGGATTCATTTCTATTTTGCCCCATTAGCTTTTTCTTAGGCAAAAAGAAAATCCCAGATTTGTTATTCTTTGACACTTTTACAGATGAAACATGAACAGCACTACGTATACAAATGCACATCTTTCCAATAATTTCGGCTTCATAGATCCTTATTGAATAATGGATTTAAGAGATAGCAAAAACCATAGGAAGAGGCAGGGAAATTCAAATCTATTAGTTATATTATTTATTCCTTTGGAATAGCTTTGATAGGTAAAGCATTTGGAAAATCATTGGCCTTAAAGATGTAACGGGTACGTTTGGATATTTTTCACAGCGTCTCTGTATAACCACAATAAATTAATACAGCTTACTTTTAATTTCTTTCAGCTAATAGTTGGTTTGGAAAAAAGATTAAACAAAGTATTAAGTATTTTCAATACAACTGAATCCTTAGCATCATCCTTTTTTTTTTTTTTTTTTTTTCCACGGTACGCGGGCCTCTCACCGCTGTGGCCCCTCCCACTGCAGAGCACAGGCTCCGGACGCGCAGGCCCAGCGGCCATGGCCCACGGGCCCAGCCACTCCGCAGCATATGGGATCCTCCTGGACCGGGGCACGAACCCATGTCCCCTGCATCGGCAGGTGGACCCCCAACCACTGTGCCACCAGGGAAGCCCCATCATCCTTACTGAGTCAAACATTTCATTTGTCTTCATTGAGTTTTTGTTGTTGTTATTGTTATAATTTTCCTTTTCCTTCTCTACTATCTTCTAATAAGGGCATACAATTGCATTTTTTATCTTCAGTAAAACCTAACTGAAGACTCCACTAGCCAGAGTGGTATTTAGTACTGGAGTTATGTAGTTGAGACCCACTGTTCCAAGAAAAAAATGGCTTTTTAAGATAGGAATAAAAAAGACAAAATTTGGAGTCATGAATTAGGTTTCATAAAACTGTACTAGGATAAAGAAGATGTACAAGTGAGGAAGGGATTACTCAATGTTTTGGCACACATTCAGTTTCAAAATATTTAGAAGAAAAGAGTGACAAAACACTGTCTTATTTATAATTTTGAATCACTTGGGAAAAAAGCTACAGATCTTTCACCAAACTCTGAAAATAACTTTTTACCTACCTCATCCTATTTAGCAAATATGTCTGCTTCCAAAAATTACATTTTTATACTGATCAATGTACCCAAATGTACATACTTACATATATATGTATATCTTACATTATGGAATGGAAATCCTTTCTATGCCTTAGAAAATAGTCACATTTCTCTCTCAGTTTGAATCATTTCCAACAACTTATTCTTAGAACTTTCTTTTTTTTGAAATATAATTGACTTATAGCATTATATTAGTCTCAGGTGTATAACATAGTGATTCAGTATTTTTATACATTATGAAATAAGTCTACTTATATCTGTCACCACACAAAGTTACTAAAATTATTACTGATCATATATCCTATGCTGTACATTACATTCCCATGACATTTATTTTATAACTGAAGTTTCTACCTCTTAATCCCCTTCACCTATTTTGCCCATCCCCCTCCCCTCTGGCAACCACTAGTTTGTTCTCTGTATCTATGAGTCTGTTTCTCTTCTGTTTGTTCACTTGTTTTGTTTTTTAGGTTTTACATATAAGTGAAATCATATGGTATTTGTCTTTCTCTGTCTGACTTATTTCACTTAGCATACTACCCTCTAGGTGCATCCATGTTGTTAAAAATGGCAAGATTTTATTCTTTTTTATGGCTGAATAACATTCCCCTGTATGTATGTATGTGAAGATTTTCTTTAATGTGCGTTTCAGCTGGCATCACTTTCTCTTGGACATCTTCATCCTTTCCTTCACAACCACTTTCTTCATTTAAGTCAATAAAAGTCACCTTAACTAAGTTATCTGGCTGCCCATCTACAGTTTCCTGAACGGCAGCTCCGTTAACCGTCTAATGGTTAGCTATTTCTTTTATAACTGCATTTACATTCAATTCAGATTTCATGTTAATCTTTATAGCTTTTTGTTTCTTTGCTGCTCTTTCATCTTTTTCGGCCAATTTCCTGCTTTGATTATCCACTTTTGTAAAATATCACATGGGTTTATCACTGAGAGACAAGGAGGCAACACAACTACACACTGTTCTGTCTGAGCATGAGCTGAGTAACAGATGCACTGTGACCAATCACCAACAGACTTTTAAAGAAGTGATGTGACTGGTCACTCATCATGGTGCACATCTGTTATCCAGTGATTTGGGGATGGAGTAGTTGGCAGCAATGTACTTTATGTAATTACTCACAGTTACTTCAGTTACCATGGTAACTGAAAATTGGACCATATTCTTTGGAATTGTGTTATTTAATTAAACTATGGTAACTGAAATGTGTGAGTATTAAAAATGTGAAAACTGAAGACCACCTGTATTTGATTAACTGTTTAAAACTGTTTTAAAAAGTATGTACCGTTTTGCTCTCCATGATCACCACAGCTAGAGTCTATATATTTGCACACAAAAAATATATTTTTAGAATTTAGATATTCAAAAAATGCTGCATATCATTGTGTAAAATGGCTAATAGATATATGTATAGCATCTATAACTTATACAACCACAACACTAAATCTTCAGTAAAGGGATATGTTATTCTAGCAGGCTGATGACCTTCGCAGCAGTCTCTGGAACTCTGCAATCACTTTAAGGGGCAGATATTAGCTACCAGAAAATTCTCTGGGATTTAACCTCTTTATGATGTTATTCCCTCTAAACCCATGGATCTACATCCTTTTTCTGAGACACTAATCATTAGGAAATAGTCACTGAACTTTTTTTTTAATGTAACGTATCTGTGTTGGATATTATATATTTATAATTTTGAACTTTAATAATAATGCTGCAAGGTAGACATTAAGTAGTATCTGGAATTTACAGATAAGGAAACAAAGGCCCAGAGTCATCAGGTAATGTACCCGAAGTTACACATGCAGATCTTTGGCCTCCAAATCTGGGATCTCCTCTCTAAGAGGAGTACCACTCTTCCCAGGTTGGATAAAGTTTTCAAGGAAAACATAGACATAAACCAGTAGATGGATCCTACCCGAGAAGGATGGGATTAAAACAAACTCTCATTTGTGAATCAGGGCGCATGGCTAATATCTACCCTTTAGCGCAATGAAGCCTAGAAACAATCAGCTTCCTCCAGATCCACAGCATAAATCTGACCTAACTGTGACTCTACTTTCTCTTCCTCCACCTCCCTCAATTCTATTGAATAAAATTGAGGGACTAAAATCTTTTCAGAGCTTTTAATAGCCCAAACACTGCATAAATGAGCTCACCGGGTTTTATATAAATAAAAAGGCTTTCAATTTACAGTAGCTTATTTGTTTTCTCTGTGCATTTGTTTTTAAGACCATTGCTCATCTTTCTGTAATTGACCAAACGATTTATTTTTAAAAATCTAAGTTAAAATTGTAATATATCTTGCAACGTAATACATCCTGAAAGGGAAGATGAAAAGAATAAAACTCATTAATTGTATTGTGAGTTGTACCATATAACATTGCTTTCCAATTTTCTGTGAAATATAAATTTTACTTCTAATTTTGAAATATAACAGATTGTATCTTTTAAATGACTACAGTAAATGTAGAGGGAAGGAGCTGCATTTGAATTTTTTACTAAATGTCTGCAAAACCAATTAAGAGGAGTGAGGCTTTTATGTGAGTAAGTCTTGAAGAGTGTGCATAGAATACGTGAGAATTTTCTCACCGTAGCTTGAAAATACTGGAGCTAAAGTTGAGGAACTATGCTTTACTATTTGATGAAGGCTATTTTAAGGCAAAATAAAACATAAATATTCATTCTTATTTTCTCCTATAATTATCTTACAGCTTTGTTCTCTGATTATACACATTTCTTCAACTTCTTGCACCCTACCTATAAGCTCATCTGCAACTATCCCCATTTACCTCTTCCATTCCTGTTTGGCAGGATGTCATTCCTCTTAGCTACAGTTAATCTTTCAACCTGTGCCCTGAATCTTATCCTCTCATTCGTTCCATCAACTTTCCCTCCACTCTTCTGCATTCTCCACTCTTCTGCACCTTTCTCTCTCCTTGCTCTTGGTCCTCACTGTATACACTAGCTCAAGTCTGAAACTGGATTCTGATCCTATTTCCCCACTGAAATTACTCAAGAAAAATCATCAGTAACTTCCAAAAGGCTAAATACTATGCATATATTTCAAATCCTATCTTTCTGGGCCTTTTTCCAGAATTGGACCCTTGTGATGACCCTTTCCTTGAAAGTCTTTCTTTTGTTTCTATGATGCATCTTCCTGGTTTTCTCCTTCCTAAAATTACCATTCCTTTAACCTCCCTCATAATTTTTCCACCTTGACTTTTATCTGTTTGTGCCCTTGACTGTCCTCTGCTCTCACGCTATACAAACTTCTAAATGATCTTATCCTACTTGTTCTTTCGTCTAACATGGTTATGATAGAAATCCCATGCACACCCTGTCCAGACCTCTCTCATAAGCTCCAAATCATAATCTTAAAATGCCTCTTTTACATCATCAGGCACTTCAGTCTCAATTCCCCTCTTCCTTCCAAAGCTGCTCTTCTATTTCCTTATCTAAGTTAACTGTGCCACTATCTACCCAGTTCCCGAAGTTAATAATGTCAAAGTGTTCTTAACTCGTTGACTCTTTTCCTCATATATTACATCTACTCAGTTACTGATGTCTACTGATTCTACCACTTGTCTCTCAAATCTCCTTCCTCCTCTCTATTTCCACTTCCATTGTCTACGTGGGGCCCTTATTATTTTAGGAGTTGATAACTGCAATGACATCAGCCTTTATCTACTTCTTCCCCTAAATCTATCTTTACTCTGCCATTGGAATGATTTTTAAAAACATCATTATTGTGCTTAAAATTCACCAGTTGTCCCAATTGTATTCTGGATAAATTTTGATCTCCCCATCAGTTGGACCAGCTTCTTTCTGTACCCCGCCTGCCTTCTAGCTTTTTCTCTTGCTGTGGGGATAATGCTGCAAGGTAAGTATTAAGTATTATTTCAGATGAGGAAATAAAGGCCCACAATCATTAGTAATTTAGCCAGAGTCACACAACTGGGAGATGCTCCTCTCACCCTCCTGTGAAGATACACACATCCTCTGTACCAGCCACACCGACTTACTGGCAAGGCTTCGAAGGTGTGCTGCTCTTACATATTTCTCTGATTGGAACAAGGCCTTCCTCTTGCTGGAATATTTGTCCTCACACATTCCCTTCACTGTTTTCAGGAAACAGCTCCAGTGTCACCCCTTCTCTGAATCATTTTCTAATGTCCCAATGATGACATAACACATGTTCCTTCCGCTTCTTCTTCCTACTTCAGTAACATTTAAACATCCCCTGGTTTTGGTATTTATCCTGTTTTTTTTAATATGGTCCTCAGTTTATTGTCTCCCATGCTAAACTGTAACTCTTTCAACATTGTGAGTGCCTCGTCTCTGTGTCTTCTGTTTAGTGTACAGTGCCTGGAATTTGACAGGGCCTCAGTTCTAATTTTTAATACACTGAAAAACAGAAAAATCACTGATTTTTCTTATTTGTAAAATGAACTTGGGCCTACAAAATCACTCAGGTCCATTCTGTGACACTGTGATTACTACTCCTGTGTATTTGTGTAAAGTTTTGTATACATACTTGAAATGTGCAACTATTCTAGGGCCTGTAATATAGTGCACTTGGGTTACATTTTATTTCTTTAGGACACATGGGTATTGAATAATTTTACTGCTGTTATGTATATGCATGGGTTTGCATAACTGAGTTTAAACATGGTCACTGACAGACAAGGCAGACAGAGGTAGAATGTATACAAAAGAGAATTCCAGCTGAATGCTATGCATATTAGGCTATAAATCTGACACTCAAATAGCTGGTGGGTTTAGTCAATTAAATAAAACTATAGGCCAGTTTGGTGGAAAAAAAAAAGTTGAAGAGCACTTCAAGTTAGTAATTTCACTAAATGTACTCATTCTTCACTAAATTATTTATTTGACCAAATAAATCAAAATTATCCATGTCCCCAAAACTCATGGGATTATGTACATATATTTTATATAGTAGTTGAGAGTGTTAGAAGACACAAAAATATTTATTTTTGAAGGAATAAATCTAGAGATAAAAAACCATGCAGATTTCCTCACAGGCTGTCACATTCAGATACCCCCAGATCTTAAAATAGGCAGGGATCTAGAAAAGAAATTTGGTTTAGAAATAAAAACTGTTTGACTTGAGATCCCTAGTTATTGTCATGTGTAACATATTCAAAGACAAATAAGTTTCCCAAAATCAAATTTGATAGGCACTCTGTTTATAGGTTTTGTCTAATCTGGGTAGCAGATTCTTGATTCTGATGAAAAAGTGATGTCCACTATTTCCAGGTATAAATATAGAGCAATAGGATATTAACACAAAAGCATATAAAGTTCGAAGCCATAATATGTAACTGGAAAAACATAATATTTACTTGTTAATTTATGTAGGCATTTTACTACACGCAAACAGAACTTATGGGGAATCACATAGCTTTGTAAATGCTGCATAGTAAACTGCATTTATAATAAGGAAGAAAAATGGAACCAAGACCAAATAAGTATAGACAATCAATATAGAGGCAGGAAAATGTTGAAAACTCAAAATCTACGCAATGAGGCCCTGCATACTTGCTCAAAGACGACAAACAATTAGTTCTAAGTTCTCTAGAGCAGCAGAAGAAAATAAAATCAGTAACACAAGTCACAGCATGTGTAGTGTGGAAACAAGTCAATTGTTTAGAGAAGGAAAATTATTCCTATGAACACTGATATACACTTATCTACGGATTTTCCTAGAAAGAATACTATATGATAAAAAAAGATCAACAACATACTTAGAGTTAAGTACAATGCTGAATGTTATGGAACTGCTTTTAATATGTTTTTCAATGTGGTTTGATATATTTATGCCAAAGTTAAAAATCACTTGCTCAGAGATATCAATTTATGTGGTCTCTGTATGTAATATCTTTCCATATCTAGCTTCACAAAAGGATGTTTTAGAGAGGAGAGCACAAAATAAAATGCACTCAAAGTCAGGCAAAAAAGGAAAATTAGTGTAAGACAGGTAGGGATGGAAGATCTATAAGAGCATATCTAAACTAAAGGGATTTAAGTGCAATTAAAAAGAAAGAAACTGTGTAGACCCAACAAAACAAGTCTAGTGATAAAGCACAGCTTTGTTCAGTAGTTTACCAATTCTGTTTTGGAGAATTAAGATGAATAAATAGGTTGTATATACTTCAAAACTGGTGCATAAATATTGCTTACTTCAACCTTTTTATGAAAGTTACTGAATATTAGTAATGTCAAGATTATACTTCCTGGAAGGTACTTGAAGTCTAGTTATTTAATACTGTCAATAAAAATGATCCCTATACATTATCAAATATATTAACTGAGGTGAAAGTGATAGTCACCTGCAAAAAATTGAGCAAGAAAAATAAGCATAACCCTGAATAGAGGGGATTTCTAGTAGAAGTGTTGACATTTCCCTTATATCTGATTTTGGACACTTTAGACACAATCAAAAAGACATCTTAAAATGAAAAAAGAAAAGTAGCTATGATAGAAAGTAAGAGGAGGAATCCATGATGAACCAGAAATTAGATGATTCTCAAAAGAGAGGATTGTCAACCGCTGGCTACTGCCAAACTTGTGGAGGATTCTGATGAAGGTCTTGAGGTCTTCACTGATCCTAAGAGTCTCAAAGCTGTAAAATCTTCATTACTTATATTGGAAATATACAGTATTTCTCAATGAGTTGAGTTATATGAGGTATTCTTTCTTTCTTCTCATGATTTTATCCATCACTATGACACTTTGAACCCTGTCACATTTTTTTCCTGACCAAAAAAAAAAAAAGGAAACACATGACTATTTAGCTTCTAAGGCTTGCCAGTGTTCAATGAGGAGGAGTTATTAGAAACTTTTTTGGGTAATTCAGACTTGAATCTGTTTGTTGATGGGTCATCATAAATGAGAAATTATCAGACTGGCTATGCCGTAAAAGAATCTCAGTTCACCCTTGGAATATAATCCCTTATTTTGAGGGCTGGGGAGGCAAACTGGCAAAACTGATTGCCTTTATGAGAACTTGCTAACTGCCCAGAGATAAGACAGTTATTACTTATAAGACATTAAGTCCCTCACTAATGTGGGATACTTTAGAAAAAGCAAGGCTTCTTAACCTCAGCAAAACTAACTCTTGAACAACAGGTAGAGAAAATTCTAGATTCCTTAATGCAGCAAAATGAAGTAGCTATTATTAAGGCAGAAGCTCACTAAAACTAACAACTCATCCAGACCTAAGAGAAATGGGAATGCCCTAGGTGATCATGATGCCAAGAAGACAGTTCTTACACAATTTCTTGCCCCTGCAATTCTGTTATCCTTATAACAGTGTGTTTACAGGAACCACTATTTAAGCCAAATTTTATCCTAGCATTAAAGAAAAAAATGTTAGGAGGAATCTGGCTATAAATTACATGAAGATAATCTCAGGCTTCCCAGGAGGGCACCTAGTAATGCCAAAAGATCTCAAGTGGAAACATGCTACAATCCAGATGAGATCTCCCCAAATCACAAGGACACATTGTCTCTAGCATACTTCTTACCTGCCAAAAAACATAATCCTGACAAACTCTAAAGGAAGGGCATGGATATGGCCAAATCATCAGGCCTACCTGAATAACTCTAAATGGACTTTATGCAATTATCTTCTACAGTAGAATATGAACATGTTATGGCTGACGTACATATTCGTGTTAAGTGTGGAACAAATCCTCACCCTTTTGTAGAGCTATAGCTCTGAAGTGGCTAAAAATGTACTCAATTTCATGTATTCTACTTGGGAAGTCCCAATCTATCTTTCTGTTAACAGAATTGCTCATTTTACTAGAAATGTCATTAAAGAGCTCTGCAAGGCATTACAGCTTGCTCAAAAACTCTGCTGTGCGTACAATCTGATCTTTAGGCAAAGAAGAAAGGACAAATCATACTCTCAAATTAGTTAGCCAAAACCTTGAGAAAGACAGAAACTTCCCTGGCTTCTTTCTTCTAACTTTATAATAAGAAAATCTCTTTTGGAGGTTCATCAATTCTGCTTTTATAAGTAAGTCATTAGTAGACTCATGTAACTAGGAATATCATCTCTAATCCTAGATTCTTTGTACTTTGGCAAGCAAATATGGACAAATAATGTAGAGGACCCAAGGAATACAGACAGCATTATCATCAAAAGTTACAGAAGGCCTTTCTCCAATCTCCTTCCAAACAATTTTTGTATGACCTAAAATCTAGAAACTTGGTCTACTTGAAGAGATGTGAGAGAAAAGAAAACTTCTATTGAAAAGGACCTTATCTGGTACTATTAGCAAGGAGCAAACAAGTGAAAAGCCAAAGGGTTGATCTATGCATACAACTGCACAATGTCATGTGACTCACATCTCTTCATTCTTTGCTAACCTTTGGCCTCACTTGCCTTGACGCTCACCTCAAGAAAGCAATCAGTTCAAAGAGTCATACTGCTACTGATGTCTTATTCCTACAAATTTCTGAGACCAATCTATAAGTAGTATAGTAGTGTAAAGCAAAGTAAGAAATGTGCACTCACTTCCTCTCATAAAATACCATTTCAGAATTAACCTGTGTAGTGTTCTGCCATGTGGCAGTAAGACAACAGAACTCAGTTTTCTCATATCATAAGTGGCTTCTTTATCTGAAGAGGGAACTTTTTCTTGGTGGTAAAAAGTAAAACCCATAGTCTATCTTTGGAGCATTTATTAAATAACTTTGGAACTACATTTGTTGAAAAACCATAACAGCTATAGAGTGGGAATTTTAATTCTTTCATTAATGTTAATAAAAAGCTTTCATAAATATTGTCAGAACAAGTGAAAAGGAAGAAGGAGAGGAAAGAATGAACAAAGAAAAGAAGGAAGGATGGGTAAAAAGGGAAAAAGGAAAGAAAACTACATTTTCTATCCTTTCACTCAGAAAGTTGGATGAAAATCAATATAGAAGGATATGTGAAAAATAAGCATGGTAGATAAAACTCTTAGCCCACCCACATTTTGACGTATCTAAAGTTCATCTGAGGATATTAGTCCTACCCCACAAGATTACATTCCAGTTAGATGGGGACAGGGGAGTGGAGGGCAGGAGTTTATATAAAAGTAGCTCCTCTGATTTTGCTGCAAGAGAACTTGGCTTTGAGAAACCCTTCCTTCCTATCAATTTGTCAGGGGGAAAGGTTTAGATCAAGTCAGGATTCTTTTTGTTTGTCCTGTTCTATTCTTTTGCCCTACTGTTGGTACAAAGATGTTTGCTTTTTTCTTTTTTTTAACTGTGCTTTTTTTTTTTTTTTTTCTTTTTTTTGCGGTACACGGGCCTCTCACTGTTGCGGCCTCTCCCGTTGAGGAGCACAGGCTCCGGACGCACAGGCTCAGCGGCCATGGCTCACGGGCCCAGCTGCTCCACGGCATGTGGGATCTTCCTGGACCGGGGCACGAACCCGTGTCCCCTGCATCGGCAGGCGGACTCTCAACCACTGCGCCACCAGGGAAGCCCTGTGCTCATATTTTTAATCACAGGTAATTTTACCTGTAAAAATACACTCATTAAATATGTTTATAGTTTGAGCTGACAAAGGTAAGGGTCACTGCATTATTCATTAAGAAAAAATGCTGCAGGATGATACATGTCTCTATATCTCTCTCTACATAAACCTGAGCCTTCTGTGTTTATATTTTCTCCAGCGGATATCTGCTCCCTGTGGGATTAATGTTCTTTTGTGAATTAGAGTGACAGCAGGACTGTTTAAAAAGTCTTCAGCAGAGGAAGTCACTTCCTTCCTAGAAACACCATGTACCTTCCTATAATAATTTATTAAACGTCACAGAAAAAAGCAGGTAATGGCCATTACCTACTTTCGGTTCAATATTGTACAAGTTACATTTATTCCTAGTAATCTTCAGCACTTGTTTTTGCCTACTTGGAGGTATTTTGTTTGCTTGTTTTTATACTCTCAGAGGATGTATAGAGCCAGATGCATGGTAAAGGAATGAATGACACTGACTCTCCTTTAGAAGAAGAGACAACTTAGTTTCTTTATGTTCTCTCTGTACTGCTCTACCACCTGTTTATATTTTTCTAGTTCTCTTTAAGGGAATAAGGGACAGTAGTGATCGTCTATACTGTTAAAAACGATTATTTTCAATTTTTCATTCTCCTCTACCTATCTACCATTTTGATTATTACATGATACCATTTAGCAATTAGATAAAAGAGAATTACCCACTTGGCTATTTATTTACTTTAACAACTAGAGGGGAAAAATGAAGCTCAAGCTATTGAGATGTAGTTTGAAAGGTAAAATGATGACATGTGTGCCTAGGGCATATTTCAGCCTCCTGGATCAATTCTGAAGAGCCCTGATTCCCCTAGGAACTTTGTTCCTAGAGCTCCAAGTATTCTTTAGTTACTCTGTTCAGCACAAGTTATAAGCCCCTTTTTGGGAAAGCCTGAACCTACTTTTATCAAACAAGACTATTAGCAGGTAGAATGAAAAGCAGCTGACACAGTGAGCAGAAGTACTACCTGGAGTTTATATACACACACCGTGATCCACATACAACTTGAAGCAAGGAGCCCACTGAAGTTAAGGTCCTTCCCTCCCACCAGAGACTGGGAAATAGGGACTCTATCCTCCTTGATGATTATATTTCAAAGAGACATTTCCCAGGTCCTTGAGAAAGGCATCCCTGGGTTGTAAAAATGGCAAGAGGCTTTTACAAAAAAATGTACATCGTGGGGCAGAGAAAGAATTCACAATTTCAAGTTTTCTAAAGTAAATCCTCTAAGAAAAGGGAGACCAGGGTCTTGAGTCTGGAAGAAGCTTGTTTAGTTAACCTGAGGGAAACATTCAGGTCATCTTGCTCAGCTGGTAACAATTCTCTAAGATTCCAGTGTAGGAAATGATAAAAAACTTAAATATAGTGTCAATGAGTGTTTAAATCCAAAAGCTTATTCATGATCTCTTCCAGAGAAGTGATCTCAGGAATTTGATTATTCACATCGTAAGACCCAAAAAGATCCCAGTAATAGGAATGTGGAATTACTCATTTTATTTTTTTGGGAGCAAGGGAAATGTTAGCAGTTGACAAGCTAATATTTGGGCTTTCTTTGCTGAAAGAAAGGCCCAGACTATGCCCTGAGGCCAATTGTTTAAAATGTCTACATCAAGGATCTTAAAGGATGAAACAAAGTTCTGAAATATGACCCTGTGGCATAATGAGGTCGGTAGTCATTGTGGGAAAAATGTAGTTATTTTCTAGATACTCTACTACTATTGCAGAAAATTGTATGAATCACATTTTAGAATAATTTCTTTCCAAGAATTGAGGCAAAAAATTAGTTACAAGAAATTAAACTAAAATTTAATCCAAACATTTTTCTTAATTAGGATTTCACCACATTGTTCTAAAAGAAAAATCATAATTGGTGAGTACCTGTCAAACGTAGGAAATGATGTTTGAATGGCTTCTGGGTTCTATTTTACGTTACCTGCACCTCTTTACACGTCTGCACTTCCTCTAGGAGGTCTATTTTATTATGGTTGGAGTTCAGTGAGGACTGCCAGCAAACCAGACCCTCATTAGAGATTCTGCTAAGATAATCATACAAATTAAGAAGGTCAGGAAGGCTTGGTTGCACCAGAACAGAGAAGTGAGGGAACTATGTTCTTGCACATGAAGTATTTTGCAATCTTTTGCTGTTGTAACTGCTATTTTGGAAGGACTGAACTCTCCATTCTTGAATTAAGCTTTAGGCATTTTTGAACCTCTGTTAGTGAAATTGCAATTTTTCCTCTCCAGAATTAAACTGTTTGACCTAGGGGAAAATCAGTGATCTTAAAATAGAATGCTTTAACTTTCTTTAGAAACTTCCTGGGGTCATCTTGTCTGTTACCCTAATTTCACACAAGGGTTGTCCTTATCCTCTTGAGGATAAGGGTTGTCCTTATCCTCTTGAGCAATATTTTTTTTCAAGGTTTCCAGAAATCCTACTTTTGGCTGAGTAAGAAGATTTGGGATCAAATTTGGAATTTCCATATATTCATTATATATGCTTGGACAAGTCACTTAGTCTCCCCAAGCTTCAGTTTTCTTAGATGTAAAAAGGACAATAATAATAAGTATTCATAAAGTTGCGGTGGCTGTAAGATAACCTGTGTGAAACTACCTTTTAAGTTGTAAAACACAATTCCAGTATAAAAACTGATTTTTGCAACTTATTATAAAGTTGTTTTCTTCAAGGTTACATATTTTACCACTAAACCTTGATGCAGGATGAGATTTTTGTACCTCGACTACATTACTTTCAAGCCCTGAAGGACACTCTTTGGAGGCTATTCCAATGCCAGCTTCTCTACTGGAAAACGGAAATACCTAGAACTGAGAGATAAATAGTCTAGGCTCTGGAATTTACCTAGCTCCCATTTACTTGTTTTATGTTAAATATTTGAAAGTCTTTCTGCTATTTCCTGAAACGTTTCCCCCTCTTGGGAACTGCTCTATTGAGATTACAAATACTTTCCGACATAACTTTTTCCACTCCCACCCAGATCTCCTGAGTGCTTGTGAGTGTGTGTGTGTGTGCACATGTGCGTGTACACGTGCAGATGTGGTGGGATTGGGGGAGTGGTGGGGAAAAATTATTATGAAGATAGTATACTGAAAGTGTGATATTTGAAGGGGAAATGGAGAATTAAAGGATAACTTTGCAGTCACTAAGTTGACTGTCAAAAACTTCAGCAGACTTTCAATAAGTTGTCAAGATTTTATGAATAAAATATGACTACTTATGACATAGACATGCAATATTTTTTAAAGGCTTATACGAATCTATCTTCTCTTTTCTCTAATGATAAATGGCTGACATAAGAATGTAAAAGGAGGGCTCAATTTTTCTTTTTTTTTAACTGACTTTTGGTTACTTAACTCATTGCCTCATTTATCCCGTTTGGACCTGTAGGTTCTGTCCTTCATGACAGTTTATTATTAAAGAGAAATTTCCCTAAAATCACAGCCTTTTAAGCTACTTAGTAGAGATCATTTAATGACAAATTTCACTTTACAGATAAGCAGGGTGACCACAAACCCTGGTTTGCCTAACACAATCCACGTTTAGACCTGTTATTGTGGTGTAATTATTGTTAGCACCCTTGTTCACTCTCAAACCTGTCCTGGTTTGGATGATAAATTACAGTCGTCCTACAGGCATGGAAAAATCAAACACAGAAAGTCAAGGAGCTTGCTCAAATCTGAATAATTATTTAGTTCTGCCTTTAGGGCTAGAACTCAGACCTGCTGACTCTCTTCCTGGCCTTCTACTCGCTGTACCCAGGGTTCTTGTTACTTTATCTCTTAGTCATTGCAATTCATGAACGATTTTTAAACACAGATGGAAAGGCTAAATCTCATCATAAAAAGGAGACACATTCTCCTACAACACCTTCAACCAGCTTCTACCTAAAAGAAATGAAAATGTTTTCAATTTACCTTCTTCTACACTAGTGTGTATTATTATATTATACAGGAGATTTTTACGATAATATGCTGACAACATCAAGAACTGTTTTTTTTTTTTTTTTTTTTTTAATATAGGTGAGTAAAGTTCAGCTGCTGGGGACCAAGGACAACATAATTTCTTTCACCATAAGGAAATCCATCAGTTATCAAACAAACTTCACTGGGCTCTTCCAGTGACTCAGGAATACGCCAGCTGCAAAATATTTGCTGCCTGCTCTTTAGCCCTGGGAAGTAGAAGATCATGCTTGTTACTGGGTAATTATGTGCTACGGAAAAGAAAAGAACCGGTGCTGAATGTCCTGCACCTTTTTGTTTGAAGGGCTAGACTTGAAGATTGCCTCCTGTCAGGGGCCCCCTTGGACATGGGGCCCAAGTGTGAATAAAGGCCCTGCTGTTTCTCTACTAATTTGCTATGCATCAGACTTGGGCAATCTGTTATGCATCTGCTCTGTTCAGGCTTTGCCTGATGATGTGGGAGGATCACAAAGTCTAATCTGACACAATGGCTATGTAAATGTCATCTGCATTCCTTGTACATTTGCCCAAGGGCTCCTTGATGGGGGCACATTTCAAAAGCGATAAAGGTTATAGCACCCTGTGAAGGATTTATGCCCTGCAGTCTACAGGCCATGATTTAGTTTTGTAGCAGACATTCCATTTTAAATTTAGGAATTAATCATTTAGCATAGCTAGTTTTATTGGGTAACACAGGATATGCAAGAAAGAAGGGATGAGTTTTCTATACATCATTGCTTTTGTCAATGAAAATAATAAATTCTTATATATTTTCTCTTTTTGATATGTCTGGTAAAAGAGATATTAAATAGACATTAATCAAAACTTTCTTTTGCTTTAGAATGGCCCAAGAGGTTTATAGTCAAATAACATTGCCAGTTAATCATTGATATAATCCAACAGTGCAAAATTCTAATTCTAGAAATCACGTATAAAATTCTGATTAAATAATGATTTATGGAATATTCTAATTCTGATGGGGTCCCACATATCCACAATAATTGTTATACCCAAACCAACATGTAAAGACATTTCTGGAATATAAAATTTATTTTCCCCTAATAAACATGAATAAAGCACCAAAAGAAACATTCAAGATGTCATCACTCATTAAAATTATTCCTTCTTCCTCTAACCATGCAATTCTCATCCTACACGGGTTAGAATGATCAGGGCTACTTTTATACAATACCAGTACCTGAAACCGATTTCTTTGGGGGCAGGCAATTATTTCTGTAGTTAGGAGAAAGCATCATCAAAGTCCACGTTTGAAAGATACAAGGTGCAAGCCAATTTAAAGTTAAAATGCCCACAGGACAGTAATGTTGAAATGACGTTAAGAAGCATGCTTACCACTTAGGAATGTGATTATTAGACTAAGAGTCTGTCTAGACTCATCATACAAGTTATTTGAATGCTATTAGTAAATAAAGTCATTAGTACTGGAAATTGCTGAAAGATGCTAGAATTTGTACATCTGGCAATAGTATGAAATCATTCTAGGAACAGCCATTTGATTTCTATAAAAAATGTTATGCTGTCCAAATCCACCTAAAGCAGTGACCAACCATCCCAGTTTGTCTGAGGCTAAGAGATTTTGGGCAAGTAAGAGATTTTGGGGAAGTGGGACGTTCACTGCAAAAACTAGAGAACTCTTGGGCAATCCAAGATGAAGTGGGCACCTTATGAACTGCCTGAACTCTAGGAAAAGGGAGAAGCATATTGCCAAATGCCACCAACAAGTGTAAGTATATTCATATCCTCTAAACAGAGCAATAACTTAAATGATCAGTTCGACTGATAGCTTTGATTTACAGCCCAGTAAGTTCCCACTATTTCAGATATTCCTTGCACACCTTGTCCTACCCCTTTTTTTCCGGTAAAGGGCTCTTTGATTCTATCACTGTTTTTTGTTTGTTGTCCACATTCTAGTAACACTGAGTTGCGTCTTGAACAGGCTTTGAAATAGGCTCCCATATATTTTATTGTCTACCCTCACTTATCTTTGCCTAGTTTTATTCAGATTGTTCTTCTTCCATTTCATACTGTGCCTATTTTTAACAAGTTGCTTAATTTTCCGTTTTATTTATGTTTTCTGTTTAGTTTTTCAATATGGATGTGTCTTTCTTCAATATAAAATACTTCACACATACCAAACAACGCACAATATAATGTAAAAGACCCATTTACCCACGACCAACAGTAAATAAAAACATTAAAATGAAGTTGAACCATTTTACCTCAATTACTTTATTCTCCTTACCCTCCAGAACAAATGACTACACTGAATTTGATGTTCATCTTTCCCAAACAATCTATCCATGAACAGTAGGTTATATTGTTTGGCATGATTTTAACATTTAAATAAATGAATTCTTACTCTATGTATTGTAAGGGAGGAGAAATAATTTTCCTTCTGTCCTTCTAGTTTCTTGGCTGAAAACCCCCGTAAGAATACAGATTAACAGGAGAAAAACAGAAGGTAATATAGCATATATACCTCCTGTATACATGGGAGATACCCAGAAAAACTGGGTGACTCCCCTAAACATACCAAACCATTACCTTAAATACCATCTTCAGCTAATGAAAAAAATGGGGGGGGTAGGGAAGCCAGTTACGGGAGGTTACCAGGAAAAGAACAGTAAACAAGGGTGTTGTTGCTATGCAGATCTAAGTTGTAGCGTTCTCCCTTGATAAGAGTTTCTAGGGATTTAGAGTCAAACTTCCCTTCCTGGTACAGAGACGGAGGCCACCTTACAAACAGAGATTTCCCTTATAAACGTAAACGTCTTTTATAAAAGAGTAACTTTTACTTGGTTTTCAGAGCTTCTCCTTTATCTGCACTTTTTTTCTTTCTTTTTTTAATTTTCATTGACTGTATTTCCCACGCTGTATATTTCATACCTCTAACTCATTTATTTTGCAACTGGAAGTTTGTACCTCTTAACCTCCCTTACCTATTTCTCTCATCCCACCACCTCCCTCCCCTCTGACAACCACCTGTTTGTTCTCCGTATCTGTCGCTCTGTTTCTATTTTGTTATGTTTGTTCATTTGTTTTGTTTTTCAGATTCCACATCATGCAGTATTTGTCTTTCTCTGTCTGACTTATTTCACTTAGCATAATATCCTCTAGGTCCATCCGTGTTGTCTCAAATGGCAAGATTTCATTCTTTTTCATGGCTGAGTAATATTTCACTGTGTATATATGTGTATATATCTCTATATATCTATATGTAGATATATATATATCTACAACAATAGATATCTATATGTAGATATATATATCTACAATAGATATCTATATGTAGATATATATATATATCTACATATTTATATATATATCTACATACATACATATATTCCACACCTTCTTTATCCATTCATCTGTTGATGGGCACTTCCATACACTGGTTATTCTAAATAATGCTGCAATGAACATTAGAGGTGCATACATCTTTACAATATCAAGTTTTCCTATTCATGATATTGTATATCTCTCAGATTATTTAGGTATCCTTTAATTTTTTTTTTTTTTTTTTTTTTTTTTTGGCGGTACACGGGCTTCTCACTGTTGTGGCCTCTCCCGTTGCGGAGCACAGGCTCCGGACGCGCAGGCTCAGCGGCCATGGCTCACGGGCCCAGCCGCTCTGTGGCACGTGGGATCTTCCCGGACCGGGGCACGAACCCATGCCCCCCGCATCGGCAGGCGGACTCTCAACCACTGCGCCACCAGGGAAGCCCCTTTTAATGTTTTTAATAAACTTTTTAAAAAACTTTCCCCATAGAAGTCTAGTATATATCACTTAAATATATCTATATCACTTAAATATCACTATATATCACTTAAATCTGACAATATTTTGACCTTCATTTTTCATTGATTAGGTACCTACATTTTTCACCAAGTCACATTTCTATCAGGTGATCCCCAAGGAGTTAGGGAAGTAACATTTTCAAGTTCCACTCAAAAGGCCATCAATTTTTTTCTCCAGTTCTCTGACTAAGGAAAACAGAAGCCTATCTTCCAGTTTCTCTCTGATTTCAAGGCTCCCTTTGATCTCCCACTTAGGCTTTCCTCTCTTCCACTGTTTCTGAAGTCTCCGTTGGAATAAAGTATGTAGGAGAAG
Source organism: Phocoena phocoena (assembly GCF_963924675.1). Lineage (NCBI taxonomy): Eukaryota > Metazoa > Chordata > Mammalia > Artiodactyla > Phocoenidae > Phocoena > Phocoena phocoena. Next base: position 41,722,932 of record NC_089224.1, on the reverse strand, counting down.
GAAGTTATTATCTTCTTCCCATGTATGTGAGGACGGTCACTTGCTCAACTAAAAATGGAGAAACTGATAAAGTCATTATACTGTACCATTTTATAGTACATTACAATGGACTACTTATATTAGATAACTAGTTCCTTTATGATATGATTAAGTTTGTTTCATATAAATTTATAGCAATTGCCAAGAATATACTTGCTTCCTACACAACAATGTTTCCAGACAATATGTAATAGTAAAGTGTGGCCCAAATACACTGCTTAAAGTCACATTAATATCAATTTATTCTACATGTTGATCCTTTGTCAAACAAGTTTGGAGAAATTATTCTCCTACTGAAAGTTCTCAGCTGGACTTCGACTGTTTATTTTCTCTCTATTTCTAAAAGGATTTGTGTGGAAAGGTTTCTTTCTCTCTCTCTTTTATTTATTTCTTTAAATTTTGTCTCAGAGATATGCTGAGGTAAGGAATAGATTATATTGAATTTTGTGCAGTGTTTGTAACTTTTTTTTTTTTTTTTTTTGCGGTACGCAGGCCTCTCACTGTTGTGGGCTTTCCCGTTGCGGAGCACAGGCTCCGGACGCACAGGCTCAGCGGTCATGGCTCACGGGCCCAGCCGCTCCGCGGCATGTGGGATCCTCCCGGACCGGGGCACGAACCCGCGTCCCCTGCATCGGCAGGCGGACTCTCAACCACTGCGCCACCAGGGAAGCCCTTGTAACTTTTTCTGAATGATAAATATTAATTGTTATTTAAAACTACAATAAAAAGTTAAGACTCTTAGTTCCTAATTATTGTGCACAGCAATCTACTGAGTTAATACAAACTTAATTTGTAATAATTACTTCTGTAATACATAAATTATAGGGTACAGTATAATAAGTGATAATAGTACATATTATGAAATGGGCTGACATCTTAACAAAACAACATTCTAACACACGGCTATTAGACTGGAGGAAAACAGTATTGTGAAGTAGCTACACTTACAATTTGCTTAGAAAATGAATCATAATGCATTAATGCCTCTGAATAATTTGCAAGTAAATGAACCAAAAAATTTACATAAATGACCAGCCATAGGTATTTATGTTATTGGGGGTTGGGAGAGGTGGTGCTAAAGGGGAGGGGAACTGGAATAAAGCCTTGCGTTAGTAAGTGCTTACACGTATGCTGAGACATAACATTTAACCAGCAGAAGTCTAATGCAATTACTTTGTATTTATTATTTTGCTGATTTGTTGGCTAATACAATGTTATTGCCCAATGACAATGTTGAATTAACTACATAATGCTGCTTTTGAAGATTAGCTAGATTAAATGATAGAATCCAATAGCTGAAGAATTACTTCAGAGATCAACTAGTCACTCCCAAGTCTCCCAGTAGCAAAATCCTTTTCAAATCATTACATAAAGATGCCTGTTCTTTCTGTCTGTGGCAAACCCTCTATCCAAGATCCAAATCCCTTCTTCCTCACTATCAGAATCTTCAATTTGATCAAGGCTGCAAAGATGTCTAATTAAATTTTCCCCATCTCAGCCACCTTTGTAGTTCCGACTGGCCGTCTGATACTGATAGCGCTAGTAAAAAATAAGTAAGCAGAAGTCTCCTAGAGGCTCTTGGGCAAGCATTTTCTTTCCTGACAAGAGGGGCAAAATGTCTCTCTCTCTTTTTTCCCTTTTTCTATCTGGAATACTGATGTAATGGAAGAAACTACAGCAGCTATCTTGTTGCCTTGAGGGAAAGGTCAAAAAACTTGCAGAGATTGACCCTGGCTAAAGAGAACCTGCATCACTGACTGAAGTCCGGAAGCTCGGAATCCTGCAAGCCCCTGCTCATAGAGCACATTGATTTGGAAGCTCACAATGTTCTAGGCTTTTTTTTTGTTTTTAACAATAGCTCATTTAATCCTTTTAACAATCTGATGAGGAAGCATGGAGATGTTAAATATCTCTCTATGTTTCAATAGCTGTTTAGTAGCACAGCTGGGATGTGAACATAGATAATCTGATAAGGAAATCTATACACCATGAATTCTCACTTGTCTCTCACTCACTCCCCCCCACCCAGTAGGTTAGCAAATCCTGATTGCACCATCTCAGTACCTGTCAAGCGAGCCTGCTTTTCTCCCTTCCCGTCTGCACTGCTGTGTCCTCTCCAACCTCAACTGAAGGGGACCCTAACACACTACTCCTTCCATACTACCTTCACACCACAAAGATTATTTTCCAAAAACACAAATCAAATCCTATCTTTCCCTTTCTTAAAGCCTTCAATGATTATAATTAACAAGCCCCTCAGACTTTGTAAATGAAACAAATTCTATGTTAGGCCAGCCTGCCTGACAAATACCAGGCCAGAGCTCTAACAACTGATCCCTTTAGTAATTAACCTTTTAATTACACACTTTAAAAAAATAGGATGACAATCATTCCTATAAGATAATATAAGATGGAATCATCCTGTACAGAACCAAGAAATAGAAGTACAAGGGCAAGATCCTCTGCACAGGCTAGTTTTATTTGACCCGTGTGATGCTTTTAAGAAGAAGTTAAGGTCTGAAGATCTAGAAACAGTCTTTCTGTATTCCTTCAGGCAACAGGTGGCTAGAACTGAATAGCAGCTGCCCACTCAACAATTCACCTTAGGCCCTGCAATGTCCTTCCGTTTTTATACTTGGCCTAGTCTGCTGATTTATAGTATGAACTGGAATCATGGAGATTTGAGTGTGGGACCCTAGATCACTGATATTCCAACCCTGAAGTTGTTGCAGCTGCAATCTTAGCAGGAGCTGCAGCAGCATTGCCATTTGGCTTGGTAGCTATGTGTTTATCATTGTGGGGGACGTAAAGATGTCCAACGTGCCTATAATTAATAATCTGGATGAAGAGGTCTGATGTGTCAAATATGGCAGAAAGAAACTATGAATTCAGAGAGACCATTCGCAAGCTATACAAATGAAAATATTAGTAACAGCCACGTCACATGACTGTTATAAGGATGAAACAATAAAATAACGTGAAAGCTTCTAGCAGCCTGCCTGGCATCTATTAGGTACTTAATTGGATTGAGGTTTCTTGTTATGCGATAGGTGTAGAAAAAAGTTACAGAACCCCTTTGAGAATCTACTGAAAGCATGAACACTCAACCTAAGGAGAATAAAATGTTTGTTTATACAAACAGATTTTTTCATATGATTTTAGGATCTTAAGTCACTTAGAGGCCACTGAAGTAGACCTCAGGATGACAGCTGATGTAGAAAATAGGGGTTCTTGGGCTTCCCTGGTGGCGCAGTGGTTGAGAGTCTGCCTGCCGATGCAGAGGACGCGGGTTCGTGCCCCGGTCCGGGAATATCCCACGTGCTGTGGAGCGGCTGGACCCGTGAGCCATGGCCGCTGGGCCTGCGCGTCCGGAGCCTGTGCTCCACAACGGGAGAGGCCACAACAGTGAGAGGCCCACATACCGTGCAAAAAAAAAAAAAAAAAGAGAAGGGGCAGGGGTAACTTTATTAAAAAGAAAAAAAAAAAAAAAGAAAATAGGGGTTCTTAGTGCCTATGGATTTAAAATACCAAAGCATGTCATGAAATAAATGAAAAAAAGCCTAAAAACAGAGTCCTATCTGTAAAAATTAATTAATTAATTAATTAAATAACTAGGTAGCATTTGATTGTTGTAAGAGAAATGAATTTATGCTAGCAGCAAAATTAAGGGTGGGTTTGTAGATTGTTTACTGGAGTGTTCTCAAACATATTAGAAAAATTATAATAGTTTGGTTTCCAGGCACATAACCCTTGTAAAGACACCCCCAGCTTTGCAAAAACAATTCTGTAATTAATCTCATCAATATTTTTCTCCAGAACCATGTTGTTGTTCTTTCACTGTTTTATAAAACCAAAGTTTCTTCCAAATATGATTGTGAAACCATTCTTCAATAGATTAGAGTGTGCATGTAAACATGAAATGGTATGATTAGATTATTAATGAATCTCACGTAACAAATTATATAAGGAGTAAACACAATTGGCTTTGTAATTAAGATCCAAAACGGTGTCCTGAAACAAAGATCTGAGTTTATACATTCATCAAGATGTGGAAATCCATTAACAAGTCACAACTAGATTTGAGTTTGCGGATAGTGATAGGATTTCGCTATCAGTTCAGTCCATTCCGGATCACATACACATCTCTCTCTATTCAAACGAAAGGACTCATAAGAGTGAAGGGGTTCAGAATGAGCCTCCCCAAAATGTGCCACTTTGGCATGCTGACTATTTTAAGATGAAGGCATCAAGACTCAGCAGACCCAAGAAAGGCTTTTACCTTTCCCTTCACTATCTGAGAGAATTTAGATAGGGTGCTTGGCCCAGAAAGAACATATTTCCAAGAGATAACTTTTTATTGGAATGACCTATCTGTGTGGCAGGACAAACATCTAATTACCAAACATCTGTTCTTCTTACCATCCTGTGAATCACCCTCCTCCCCTTTAAAGCCCCAGGCCCCTATTCCATTCTTTAGTTCAAAGTGGCAGTCAAGTCTCAACTGCCCAACTGGACCTTGGGTCTCACTGTCCTTGTAGAGCCCCAGTAAGTAGGTAATTAAATTTATTGTTCTCTTGTTAATCTGTCTTAGGTCAATTTGATTATTAGACCAGCCAGATAACCTAGAAGGGTAGAGGAAAAAGGTTTTCTCCTCAACAACAGCAATAAAAATACAATCAAGAAGGGGATATCTATATAGGAGGATAAGAGGGAAAGGAAATTAACACGTACGGAGTCTCTATTATATATAGAACTCTGTATTAGTTCATTTAATCTTCATAATATCCCTGTGAAGTAGTTATTATTATGCCTATTTTAAGGATAAGAAACTAAGGCCACACAGGTGACCTCAGTCACACAGCAGCAATATACTTAGAACCAAACAAACCAAGGGGATGAGGGTAGTAATCAGATGTTAGTGATGAAAGTGTCATGATGTTATTATTGATTGGTTTTAGAAGGTACCAGTTGTCCATATAGGGACAGCAGTTTAGGATTCTTGGCAGTCTAGTTATGTAGTTATGTGACCACTAATCTTAAGCTTAGCCAGTTGTAAGAGTGAATGGGTAAGATTGATCACAAAAGTTTAAATATCTGAGCAATTCACCACAGCATGTTTTTCATGAAGCTTCATAATATTCTCTAGGAGCCAAGCATAAATTGATCCATGTGTAGCCAACTCTAATCATAATGTTTGGGAAGGATAAAAAAAAAAATCCGGAGATGCTTGATTTCTAGAATTTAAAAACATATTGCACTATAAAACTGCCTTTAAAATCTCAGAAAGAAAAATATTCGTTGGCAGTCAAATCAAATAAGCGGTCTGGTTTTATACTCAGTTGAGTGATACCATTTGCTCTGCCAATTTGCTAAATCTTAATATATTTGCTAACTTGAGTCCACATATTTTTTCCTCTTCTGCTTCTCTTTCCCTCTGCCACTTTGTCCTTCTCTCTTTTGTGTCTGATTATCATAAAATGAACATACCACAGAGCTTCGCTATTTCTTAAAAATGTAACTGTAGCAAATAGTCTTTGTTGGATGTTAGACTCAGGCTGCTTTCCGCCATTTACAAAATACTGGGCTCATTTTCATATGAAGCCTTGGAAATTGAGGGAGTTAGGTCACATAATGAAATATCCTAGCAGGCTGTTCCTGCACCGAAGGCCACTGACAAATTTTATGGCCTGGAATCCAGAAATAAACACCATTCGGTGACTGTTTGTATAGTCAGGCTATTAAGTGCAATGATTTGTATTTCCCCAAGAGATCCCTCAAACTACAGTGCCTTGTGTTTGCGGCAGCTTGGCAGAAGTTGTATTTTGTTTTTAATCCTGCAGTTCACTGGCCAATAACGTGTATGCAGGGCACAATACCTCCCAGTAGGTATGAAAGAAAAGAGGTGGCATTGTAGGGCTTCATGAAGCCCCTGGGAGATGCCATGCATATAAAGCGTGTTGAACACCAATCTATTAATAAATTTCATTGAAGCAACTCTCTTCATGGGTGAAGTTGCTTACCCCGTTCTGTCTGCTCTGTGCTCTGGACCTCTGGCCAAAACAGTTTAAATAGTTATCTCTAATAGTTCTTAAGAGGATTCCTTAAAGAAGAATCTTCCAAAGATAACAAAAAAAATACATCACGATGATGATTCAACTGCTATTCTGAAATAAGGTTACAACTGTTCTACCAAGGATTTCCATAGCAAGCAGATATATTTTTAAGAAAATATATATTTATAAAAATTATATTCAGTGGGATAACTCTCCCTTAAAAATTGGTAAAAATCCATCTCTGGTTAAACATAGGCTGTATTTTCTACCACTTTCTAACCTTTTTCATCCTATTGTGGATGCCCTGTGCTGTTTATATAATTCATTATTTTGTGGATATTCTCTTGCAGGTATAGTCTATACATGATTGCTCAAAGTTCACTTTAAAATGTTCTCATAAATTTATATAAAAATATTTTGCTTCCAATTTTCTTGAAAAATGCTGGATGCCTGCTTTGCATATTACCTAAAATATGACTTTCCTTTTTTTTTTTCTTTTCTTCTCTTTTTTTAAAATTCTATGCCTTGCTACCTTTTATCTTTCTGAGTACTGTTTTCTGGTCTCTGAATGCCTTCAATGTCATCTAATGGACTGTGGGTAGTCAGGAGAATTGAAAATATGTCCTGATAGAAGGAAAGTATTTTTCATTGGGGTTCAGGCAGAAGACGAATCTCCCACATTGGACAGAAATACATGCCATGAAATCCCACTACCACTCTTCTCCCTTACTCCTCCAACACCCAACACTGAAGCTCTGGAGGGTATCCTAATGTAAACTTGCCACGTGTACCTGGAACCCAAGTTCACAGATGCACAGCACCTTACATCACATAGGAATTGAACAAGAGTGTTGATTTTAAATGTGAAGATATTTACAAAGCTACATTTTAAAATGCAGTCTGTTCTTTTACTGAGTAGCTATTATAATAGCAGGCACTGTGCTAGGCTCTAGGATGCAATGATAATAAGGTCTGTGACTCAAAGGAATCACTTTCTAATGGCAAACTATATAAGGATATATCTGTATCTTTCTATAGAGTATAATGTCAATGGCTTAAGTATAGACACATAAATTGAGTGTTTTTAGAATCTGAAACCATACTCTTTCAATGGATACACAACAGAATGTATTATACTTCTTAGAGCAAAATAGAACATGTTTCTAAAAAGAGATAAGTAACTAAGAAACAAGATAAAAGAAGCCATTTTGTGTGTGTGGTCGGGGGGGGGGTATTTTATCAAAACTAAAAAAAAATTGATTAAATAAGTACACCTGAATCTCTACCTACTGTTAGCTCTTAAGTGAAAATATTAAATCATGAAAAACAAAGAAAAATCACACGTACAAGGCCAATCTGACCAGCAAAAACACTTAAATATACCTATGCTTGTAAAAGTTGGTGTGGCAGTTTGATAATGGAAATTCAAAATTTTAATTTAAGTAACAAGAAATAGCAGAAATAATTGATATTTCCATTTTTAGGTGGGTATTCTAATTTTATGAACCCTTAGTGGGATATATATTTACTAGCATTTATTGAGCAGCTACCATGTATAAAACAGATGAATGTGCAAATAAAATGCTTGGGCTTGTTAAGTGAGTGCCGTGCGCTTCTTTTCTTGATAGCATCAATAGCCTTCACGACCATTTATGGGAATTTTTCCCATTGGTCAGTTGTAATTATGTTTTAATTTTTATATGGACTACACACAGTGAAGGCTATATTTCAGCATGCTTTGGTCACCTGTATCTCACTTGTATCATAGAACATTCACATTCTCCCCGACAAACTCCGTACTTTCCCCTTGTCTCATCCTGTGCCTAACACCAAAATCCCTGCAAATCTTCTGTATGTGTCACACATTTTTTCTTTGTTTCCTTGCCCTCCTCCACCTCCTAATTTATTCAATGACTTCCCTGAGTTCATCATTGCTTCAGCAGGCCACACTCTGGAGCTGATTCTTAGATTGGCTCTGGCAATCTCAACTGATGCATTTGGGCTTCCTTTAAATGTGCTTGCCTGTCATGTGTAGCACTTAAATAGCATCTCATGTGAGGAAATCGCACATAGATTATTTAAAAGCCCCTCAGCTCCCTTGTGGCAACAACCAAGTACAGCTAAATCGCTGAGCGCCTCCGTTGTTTGCTACAAATCATAACATCAAATACACATCACGCACACTGAGGAGCACCCCAAAAGCAATTGATGCTGATGAACCCCAGCTATTAACATGAGTAGCGCTGGCTCTGTCTGCCTTGCTGAAAGCTAGACCGGGGTAGGAATAGGGGAATCAGAGAAGTGAGGGACAGCTCAAATCTCTAATGGCTTGACTGGGGTATAATTATAGCAGGTATGCACGTATAAATCATGTTTAACATTTTCACAGTACAATCACATTTGTGCTTTTCCAGGGCTTATAAAAATGAATAAAAGAGAGATACTAGGGATTGGGGTAGCCCCAGAAATTACAATTCTCCATAAAAGCTAAACAAAACAATGACATTGATGAAAGCGGGTTTCTGGACTTGTTGGGATTATAATATTGAAGTGATTTTACTAAAATAACAGCTCAAGAAATAAACTCCCAGAAAACCTGTACAGGTGGCTGTTACTAAGCAAATGAAAAAATAAGCAGAATTTTAGCCTTTTTTCCCCCTCTGACTCTTCAAGTGAAAGATGAAGGTTGAAACTGCACATGCCTATTTGGGATATGATAGGAAAGACTGACCCAAGTATAGCATTGCTGCTAATCAGAGAGCTCCATTAGCACCAATCACTCTAAGTCTATTTAATAATCAGATATCCCTACAGCTGCAGCCAGAAGTGATGTGGGTCTAAGAGAAGAGGCATGACAACATGTTCAGCAGGTGAAGTGGCATCAGGGTCTGAGGCCACAGTGCCTTTGAGTCAAAATCAATTGTGTAACAAATGAGAAGCTAGTCATGCCTGACACAGATGTCATATTTTGAATAACTGAGTTCCTGATGTCACAGCAGGAGCCTCCACCTATATCCTTTTATAAGACATATCAGATTTTGAGTTGTGGAAGAAAACTTACTATTGGAAGTGAGGAAGAGGTATGCCAGCAGGGCCATGGCAGCAAGTTGTTGTATGGAAGAGGGACCAGTCACAGGTGATATTATACTGACATAGATTTCAGAAGGCTGAATGGAGTTCTGTAGCTAGAGCCCACCTGGAAAATCTTTCATTCAGATACACTGTAAAATCTATAATCCAGGAATATTTAATTTCTTACACTTAAAAAGATAATAGTTAGAAATGGTCCAACATATTGAAAATTGAACTTTCTAAACTGTCTCCTAAGAAAGAACACAACACATTTCTAAGCATGGTCTTTGACTAGCTGTGCTGATGAAAAATGACTAAGATTTAAATCACAAGTTTCTTTCCTGACTCTTTAAGTACTAACAGATTTTCAGCCACAAATTCAGGACAGATCCTAATGTTGATATGCAGGATAATAAAACTTTGTTGAGGCTGTCTATAGCATGAGCCAGGATTAGGGTTTGTTTCATACTGGTTTTCCATCATGTCATAAAAGAAACATCAAAGTTTACAGTCACTTCTCTCTCACTTTCTTCTTTTCTTTTCTTTTCTTCTTTTCTTCCCCTCCCTCCATTCCTTTCTTTCTTCCTTTCTCATTCTAAATACAACATTTTGCAAAAAGTGATTATTGAAATTGAAATATCATTATTCACAAAGATGGTGCATGCTTCTCCTCTCCTAAATCTGTCATATATATATACATATATATATACACACACACACACACACACACACACACACACACATTTCAATAGTAACAAACTTCAGAAGGGAAGTAAAAACAATCATTTGTTTTCCTCCTTGACAAACATCTGTTAGAAAAGCAACACACAACCCATTCCAAAGTATAGCCTCAAGTTTCTCTGTAGCATTTCTTTGGTAGAATGTGAAATGTTCCAAGGAACATGCATAAAAATCTGCCCAATATATTTTTATTGTGCACCCATTTGTATTTGATTACAGGACCTACAGAAGGCAGGGTCACCGCCCTGATGGGCCCAGGGGACAGAACATGGAGCCAAAGCGGTTTATTCTCTTGTCTTGAAATCTGATAGAATTTGTCTTCCTAGGTTTTGGACTTGCTTGGAACCTGTGACCATTTTCTTCTCTGACTGCTCCTTTTAAAATGGGAATGTCTATCCTATGCTTGTTCCACCACTGTATTTTGGAAGCACATAATTTGTCTGGTTCCATAGGTTCATGGGTAGAGAGGAATTTTGCCTTATGATGGATCACACCCCAAGTCTCACCCATATCTGGATTTAAATGATATTTAGATGAGACGCTGGACTTAAAATTGATGCTGAAATGGGTTAAGACTTTTGGGGCTGTTAGGATGGAAACAAATGTATTTTACAGGGGAGAAGAACATGAATTTTATAGGTTCAGAAGGCAGAGTGTCTCAGACTGAATTGCATCCCCTCCAATTCACATGCTGAAGCCCTAACTACCCAATGTGACTATAATTGGAGATAGAGCCTTTCAAGAGGTAATGAAGAGTAAATGAGATTGTAAGGGTGAAGCCCTAAGCCAATATGACTGACGTCCTTATCAGAGGAGAAAGAGGCACCAGGGATGTGCTGCATACATGGAGAAAAGGCCACGTGAGGACATGGTGAGAAGGCAGCCATCTGCAAGCCAAGGAGAGAGGCCTCAGGAGAAACCAAACCTGCTAACACCTTGATCTTAGATTTCCAGCCTCCAGAACTCTGAGGAAATAGATTTCTGTTGTTTAAGCCAGTCAGTCTGTGGTGCTTTGTTATGGCATCCCTAGAAGATTAATAAATCTTGAAAGGTGGAGAAAAGAAGGTACACTAGATAGAAACCTTGGGACTCAAGGAATAATATGGCAAAATTGACAACCTAGAAATGCCAGTGGATGAGGATAAAACAAGCCTCAACAAAACCCTATTCTCTCTAGCCAAAGGGAACAGAAAGAAGAAGTTTGGCCACGTTCTAAAGATAGAAAACTTTTAGATAATAGCTGCTCTTTTCCAGCCAATGACACAGAAAATACTGTGGCTCTACCCAACCCCCACAATCAATGGTTGAATGGGAAAACAGAATTCCACCTTCACTAAAGTATAACAAGGCTGAATGGGGAGACAAGATATTCATTCCCAGCACTAACAAGGTATCTCTACTCACTTCCCTCTGCTGTTGATGTGACGTCCAAGGAAGCCAAGTGGACAGTTAGGACACTCAATACCACCCAGCGGTAGAAAGGCCATACACTGATGGAACCAGTGGATGCGATGGAAAGTAGTAACAAGGACCTACTATTGTTTCCAGCCAAGGAGGTCTCAGCAGAGGTCTAGTAGGGAGTCAGAACTCTTACTCCTGCCCAGCAGTAAAGAGGAGCCCCTCCCCTCATTAGCTATCAACATTGGTCAAGTGTGGAACATAAATTTCTACCCCTACCTCACAGTAGGCAGTGTTCCCCTTCCCTCTACCATATCAGTGTCACAGAAAAAACTGAAGGTTTAAATAACATCCAAAGTGTCATAACATAATACCTAAAAAATTATTATAAAATATCACTCATAATTTCATAAGAATTATTACATAAACTTCATAATGATTTCAATAATAAAACATCATTCATCACTGAAAAATGTCAATAAAATAAAAAAGACAACACATGGATGCGAACACTAAGAATACAGAGATGTTAAAACTATCTGACAGACATTTTAAAGCAGTTGTCATAAAAGTACTTCAAAGATCAATTACAAAAGTAGTTGAAAAAAATGAAAGAAAAAAAATGTCTCAGCCAAGAAAAACACTATACATAAATCACAATAGAATTCTAAAAAACTGTTCGTGTAACCCACAGGAGGATAGGAAAGAGATAAAAGATAAATAAAAAGGAAAGAGAAGAACTAGGGAACAAAAAATGAAATGGAAGATAAACTAACATATAATTACATTAAATATAAATGGTCTAAATGCATCACTTAAAAGTTAGATATTAGCAGAGTGGATTAATAAACATGACCTGAACTCAAGAATCTCACTTCACATATAATGCTATAGGTAGGTTAAAAATAAACGGATGGAAAAAGGTCTCATACATTCATGAAAATGATAAAAAAATAAAATTTTAAAAGATAATAAAAATCAATGAAACAAAAAGCTGATTTTTTGAAAGAGCAATAATATTAACAAACATAAGACTGACACAGAAAAAAGAGTAGGCACAAATTACCAATATCAAGAATAAAACAGGGATTATTTCTACAGACTCTGCAGATGTCAAAAGGATAAGGAAATACTATGAGCAACAGAAAGATCACCAAAGCAGATATACAGATATTAAATAAGCACATGGAAATGTTTCCAACATCATTAGCCATTAGGAAAATGCAAATTAGACCCACAATGAAATATCACTATACACCTATCAGAACAACCAAAATAAAATACAGTCCCAACAACAAATGCCGCAGAGGATGCAGAGAAACTAGATCTCTCATTCAGGGCAAGTGTGGGAACCAGTGTAATAATTTTTGAAATACTTATTAAGAATAGCTTTAACAGTCCTTGTAACTACCCTATTACCCAGAAATTGCACCTCTGAAAATTTATCCCAGAAAAGTGAAAACTTGCGTTCCCACAAAAACCTGTCCATGAAACTAGCAGCTCTACTTCTAATAACCCCAAACTGTAAACAAGCCAGATAACCTTCTACAGATGAATGGTGAAACAAATAATAGCCCATGCATACCAAGGAAGACCACTCAGCAATCAAAATTAATTAAGTCACTTTTTTGAAGATTTGGTTTATAGCAGGTACTCAGAAAATAGCATTTTTGCCTAGTGACTTTAGTTGTAATGTTTTGATGGGAAATAGTGGATGGAGGATAGAGCTCACCTTGGCAGGCTTGTGAGCCCCGACTGGTATACAAAGGTTACAGGGAGCTTGAGCTCACACACCAGCCTGAAAAGACGAACTGGTAGAAAAACAGTGTGGCTGCAGACGACTGTGTGTGGATGCCCTCCTGCGGAAGCAGGGACCAGCTACACAATAACAAGGCACTCATGCCATGGAGCTGAATGTGACATCTGTCAAAATCAACACTGGGCACTCCATGTGTTGGAAGAACAGACATGGGGGATAATGAGAGCTGCACAGAAGAGGACTCAGAAGCCAGTGGAACCTAGGAAGTAGCTACACCTTCGATCCCCTTTCTTCATGCTTTCAAGAAAACCCACAGGAAAACGGAATGGAAAGCAGAGCTAGACATGTGACCTGAGGCTCAGTTAATCAAATCCAGATATGACAAAGAAATCACTGGATTGGACTGAATTTGCTTAAGATTTCTAACAAAGATAACATTGTTTTTTTGTTGTTGTTGTTTTTTGTTTTTTTCCCAGTTTTCAAAAGTTCCATTTTTGCCAGCCTAAGTTCTGTAAACTGTCCTAACAGTGAAATGTTCCCTTGGCCACTCAAATTTGATACTGGTTAGTGGTTTTCTTTAGATGTTAAGGAACAAGGAATTAACTGTAAGTACTATGCATCCTGCAGGCTCATTATGTTGTGAGAAGAGTAACATTGTAGTGGGAGCTAAATGTCATCAGTGAGGAGAAACAACAATCTCTGTATGGTCCCCCCATCAGCCCCCTCTCCTAAACAGCTCTTAACACATGCCTGAGGCTCATACCAGCTGAATAGACTGGGTGTTACTTTCCGTTTGCCCCCTTCTGATTTTACTCCTCAGTATGTATCATTGCTGGTACAGTAACATATTCTACGGCTAGTCTATTCTCAATTGTAAATTCCTTTGTGCTCTTACAAATAGTCAGTTGGGACTTTCAGAATTGCTTTCACTGGGAATACAATGGTTGCTAGTTATATGGCATGTATGTTTTCATTATTATTTCTGGTAAAATTCATACTGCCTCATTGGATTAAATCAAAATATATTTGAAATGTTGGCTTTTCCATTGTGTTATACTTTTTGCTGGTATTTATCTTGTATAGCACATCTTGCTTTATTAATATCTTCAATTATATGTTTAGAAAAGCTTGGGTATATTTTCTTATGTTCCAGGTAAGTATGGTTTTTCTGTGATCAAAACGGTGCTCTAGTGAACACCCTTCTAGTCAATTTATAAATTAATTCACTGATAATTGACAAGTAGTAGTGCTTCTTCATAAGAATTATATGCATTTTGAAGCATTTATTGTTTATTATTAAGAAAAGTAAATTTGGACTTTCTACATCACACAATGTTAAACATATGTCAAGTATTTTGTACTTAATATATGCATGTAAGTTTATTAGAAGCATTAATCTTTCATACTATCAGTTTTAAAAGGTATTTTGTCATTTATTGGATTTTTTTATTAAATGATAAATGTACATGGCTTAAAAATCAAACACTGAAAGGCTTATAATAAAATAAAGCCGTCTCTACTGCAACTACTCAATTCTGCTCTCTAAAGGTAATCATTTGTAACTGCTTTGTCTATTTCTTTAGGTATTTGACTCTAAGTAAAATATGTACACTCTAATTGACTTACAAATTTTATATATTATAAATTGATTTTAATTATAGACAGGATTTATCAGTGTTCATTATCATTAGCTATATATATATTGTTTATACTATAAAGCCAAATAGTCACGTAGTATAGAGATTCCTTTACTGTATCTTTTTGTTTTTTTGGTAATTGTTAGTAATTGTGTGTGTGTGTGTGTGTGTCTGTGTATTCATGTTTTTTACCTGCTAGGTTTTAATAAATGGCTCCCTATTGTTAAATTTTCCCCAACTGCTTTATCAGTAATACCTTCCAAATATCCTCTTAATAATAGAGACTCCTATTTTTTATGGACACCTTCTTGGAGCCCACTTTCCACCTGTTCCAACTCAACCTGATGGTTCTCTAAGTCGCTATTCATCTGACATCTGGATTTTCATTCACCTTGCTCCCACTTTAAATCCATTTTTTATTGAATCTAATCTTTTGGTGTAAAGCCTGATTTTGCAGAATATTCTTCATTAATTTTCTAAGGAAAAGTATGTAAAGGGTCTATTTTCTGAGTGTCTGCAGGTCGGAGAAACGTATATTTTGCCCCACAATGGACTGATATTTTAGCTGTGTATAGGATACTAGAGTAGATTTTCCCTAAGGACTTAAGGGCATTTCACCACAGTCTCCTAGCTTTCAGTACTGCTGTTTAGAAGTCTAACTCCATCCTGCTTCCCAATGCTATTAAGTGATGTGGTGATGGTGGCCATGGTTTGTTTTAATCTAGAATCTTATGGGATTATCTCTTAATTTACAGTGTTCTGAAATGTGAGTCTTTATGTGAGTCTACTTTTATCCACTGTCCTGGGTATCGGAGAGGCATTTTCAATATAGTATTTCATGCACTTTGATTATCAAATTTTTCTTATACTACTTTTCTCTATTTTTTTCAGTCCCTTAGGTAAGACATTCTTGGTGTGACTGCAGAAGGTAAATACAAATAATAAAACTACATGATAGCTCTTAAAGCTTTATTTAGCTCAGGGGGAGTACACATTCCCTTTGTTTGCATTTCATTAGCCAAAGCAAATCACATGAACAAGTTTTTTGTCAATGGATGAAATGAATTATCCTCCCAAGGAATGGGTCTCATAGGGAGGGACAATGAATACTTTGGCAATAACACATTCTACTTCACTTGGTGTCTGTTCATACTTAAGAGTGACTGTTAGGTTGCTGATAAGTGAGCTTCACTGTCTAGTGATGGACTGGGGTGGGGAAGGGCCACCTATTGAACAGGGGGACACCTGCAGTTTAGTATGTAGTGGTGTTTTTCACCTGTGGTTGTCCAGTTTCTTCAGAGAAGAGTCAATAGACCTCTGTTTCGAAAAATTCAGCCTGGCTATAGCCATTCTATGAGCAAAGAGAACTAAGAGTGCAGGCCTTCAATGAAATCTCCACTTTCAATCACATATCTTGTCTCTGTTTCCTAGTACACTTGAGTATATAATTGCCAGTTCTGTCCTATTAAGTTTCTCCAGAGTGTAAACCTTTGGTCCCCTGCCTCGGGGACCTCATTTGGCTAGACGGGATTATGGCATAATCATACATAGACTTGCAAATAATTACCCTGTTTTTACCCATACACTCATTCCTCTCACTAATTTAGAAATTGATATCTCCAAGCCCCCAAACTTCTAAGAGCCCCTTGCCAAGGAATGACTCACTTCATCTACAGTTTTTTCCTATCCAGGCACCTTTGGTTTCAGGCCCTCCATCCAGCTGAATTCACTACTGCTCTTCCATTTGCTTTTCCATTTATTTGCCACTGTCCCATAATCTTTGTCCTTTACATCATTTTATACTTTTTAGTATCATTTTAGTAGCCATTTGGAGGAAGCAGAGATAAGCACATGTGACTGGAAATCAAAGTGTAAAGGCTTAAAGAGTGTACAAGGGCGTGAATAATGTTGAAGTATTTGAGACACTGAATAGTGTTCAAATCAACCCTCACACTTAAATGAAATGAGAATGATGACAATGATTATCAGTGTTCATTATCATTAGCTATAAATATATAGCTATATAAATTGGATATAAATTGGGAAATTTATATCCCAATTTCCTAGTGGATATAAATTGGGAAAAAAAGAGCAAAATTCCTTAAGATAATAAAATGGACATAATGGACGAGAATAACAAACAAGCGATAATTAAAATGGAAGATGAGAGATGTGATTAAGTAAGTAAAATAATATCTTAATAATAATCTTAATAAGCTCCTATAAGTTTGCTTTTTTTATACAAGATAAAGCTACTTAAAACAAATTCTGTAATATGATGTAGACCTGAGGGTGGAAAACATGTTTTCTTCATTTTTCACTTCCACTGCCTAGCAGAGTGCCTGGTACATAATTCAATTGCTGTTGCTCGAAGGCCTTAATGTCTTTTTGATTTAATATAATTGAGAGTCATAATACCAATTTAGTAATTTTAATTCAGAAAATGTGTGAAGTAGGAATCCGGCATCTGCAGAGTTATTTAGGCAGTTTATTAAAACACAACACAGACTATATTTGGGAAAGGACCCCATGCCCAGGGAAATATGATGATGTTTACACGAGCCTTTCGTTTCCAAAACACTTTATATTGCTTCTGAAACTGCTCAAAACTATGCTTTGTTTGATAATTATAGCCAGGATTTGAGGTAGCATCACTTATCTTGCATAAAGGAAGTATGAAGGTTTTATAAAACCATGAACAAAACTGAAAGAACTCAGACTGATTTATGTTATTATGAACACATGCATCCATTCAAAAAGATATATATTGAGCACCTATGTTCCAGTACCTACGTATTTTGGTATACAGCGTGAACAAAATACGAAAAAATCCCTTCCCTAATAAAACTTGTATAGTAGTGGTGGTAGAAACACACACACACACACACACACACAATCAGTAACATACACAGCATATTGGATTGTCGTAGAAGTTATGGAGAAAAATAAAACAGGAAAAGTAGTGGTGAAAGTGTTCCTGAAAAGGCATTTTGAGTAAAACCTTAACTTGTTGAAGATGGGGGAAGGGTGTTCCCAACAGAACCAACCGGAATTACACAAGCCATGAGGTACTACATGGTTTTTATTTTTAAGGAATTAAAAGAAAACTAGTTTGACAAAAGTAGAGCATGGGTAGGGATGAGAGGTAGAAGGCAAGTAAGATGGATGACAGAAGAATAGATAATGTAAGGAACTTAGAGGCCATTAAAAGAACTTTGGCTTTTTCTCTGAGTGAGATAGAAACCAATGAGGATTTTGAGTAGCAAAGAAAAACCTCAAGAAGAACTCCTTTTTTTTTTTTTTTTTTTTTTTTTTTTTTTTTTATGCGTTACGCGGGCCTCTCACTGCCGTGGCCTCTCCCGTTGCGGAGGACAGGCTCCGGACGCGCAGGCCCAGCGGCCATGGCTCACGGGCCCAGCCGCTCCGCGGCACGCGGGATCCCCCCAGACCGGGGCACGAACCCGCGTCCCCCGCATCGGCAGGCGGACCCTCAACCACTGCGCCACCAGGGAAGCCCCAAGAAGAACTCCTTTTACCTGAGTTCACTTCAACTTCTAATAGGAATTAGATAGGCTTGTAAATCTTAACTGAATAAATTAATATAAGTACTCAGCCGTGGCTGTTACTAGGCATGTTTAAAGTTGAGCACCTATTATTATCATTAAATTTGTATACTGTGAAAGATTAATTGCATTAATCGTGTCAACTCTTCAACCCTGCTCACATCGAGACCTTTACCATGTAAACTATCAGGGCTTCCCACTCTATCCCTGGTGTTCCTTCTGACTACTGGGAGTTAGAGTGTAATGTATGCAGAGCCTTAATATGCTTGCAGGATTGCAGTTTCTTGCTCTTGCCCTGTGCCAGGGCCATGAAAACACACCTCGTGAAGCCCATAAGAGAATAAATGACATGTGGAACAGAGCTTAATTGCCCGTTTCCCCAGAAGAAGCCATCCTAGATCAATCAACAGCTAACTAATCTCCAGATATGTGTACAAACCCAGCCAAAGTCAGAAAACCTGAGTAGATGACCACAGCCAAACACAGACACATGAGCCAGTCCACATGGGATCACCTGGGCCAAACCCAGATCAGCTGAAGGTTACAGACTCATGGACTAAACAAATGCCCCTGAGACTTTTGTTGTTTGTTGTAGAGCATTATATGGTAAGAATAGATAACTGATGCATATGTTAAGAATTTTAATTAAAAGAAGGAAAATGCACATAACCAAGATTAAAATAATAGAGGGTATAAAAAAAGATTTAAAAAGATATTTAAAGTTCAAAAAGAAGGGGCTCCCTGGTGGCACAGTAGTTAAGAATCTGCCTGCCAGTGCACGGGACACAGGTTCGATCCCTGGTTCAGGAAGATCCCACATGCCAAGGAGCAGCTAAGCCCCTGTGCCACAGCTACTGAGCCTGTGCTCCAGGGCCTGTGCACCACAACTACTGAAGCCCGAGTGCCTAGAGCCTGTGCTCCACAAGAGAAGCCACCACAATGAGAAGCCCATGCACTGCAACAAAGAGTAGCCCCCGGCTCGTTGCAGCTAGAGGAAGCCCGTGCGTAGCAACGGAGACCCATCACAGCCAAAATAAAAATAAAAATAAAATAAATTTTACAAAAATTTTGAAAAGGAGACCATGTACAGATATATAGGAATAGTGAATAAGCTATCTGTAAAAAGGGAAAACTGGAAGATTTCTCAATTTTATCAACAAGAATAACCAAAAAGCACAAAATATAAAAAACCCCAGAAAAGTATAGAATAATATGTATACCTGTTGATTCAAATTCCTAAAAATAACTAACAAAACTCTTATCAAATGGAGTAAAAATTATTTATTAAAAACTTTTAAAAATCTATTAATATAACACATAAAATTAAAAGGTTGAATAAGGAAAAACTATGTCATCCAAAGATGCCAAAATGCATTTAATAAAATGCAAATATATTTTTGTTTAACAAATCCTTTACAAAAGAGATGAATATAAATATGGATATCTCCAATAGAACGAAGGATATTGAGTTTCAGCCAAAAACTCACATTATAACTTGTGGCTTTCCAATTAAGCCCAGAATGAGTTGAGAATCTGTGACAGAATTCTAAAATGGTCTCCAAGTTTCCTGCCCCCTAGTGTACACAATGTGTATCGTCTCCTCCCATTGAGCGTAGGCAGAAGCTATGAATACGATGGGGTATCACTCTAATGACTGGATTACTAATCAATTGACCTTAGATGATAAAGAGAGATTATCCTGGTGTGCCTGGTCAGTAAAATTTCTGACCTACTGAAACTCTGAGATAACGAATGTCTGCTATTTTAAGCCACTATTTTCTGGCAATGTGTTATGCAGAAGTAGAAAACTAAAATAGATTGCATAATATCACCATTGTGATATAATAAATATAGCACAATTAAGAGAAATTCTGTGATAAGTAAAAATTATTTGAACTAATATGAGTTTATTTATATATATGAAAAATAATAAGGTTAGAAAAGGACCCAATTCTTGAGCAATAATTTTTAAAAACTAAAATAAGCTAAATTAAAAATATACTCGGGGCTCCCCTGGTGGCGCAGTGGTTGAGAGTCCGCCTGCCGATGCAGAGGACGCGGGTTCGTGTCCCAGTCTGGGAAGATCCCACATGCCGTGGAGCGGCTGGGCCCGTGCGCCATGGCCGCTGAGGCTGTGCGTCCGGAGCCTGTGCTCTGCAACGGGAGAGGCCACAGCAGTGAGACACCCGCGTACCGCAAAAAAAAAAAAAAAAAAAAAAATACTCGGTCCAGATTTTAAAGAATGTGTGAGAAATTTCCTAATTCAGTATTATCTATGCTTTCTATAATCCCTTCATCTTCATTTGATCAGGAAAGTCTCCCTATAGTTCATTAAAATGAACTCAATCTTTACATGCTCTAAGTGCTCCGTGTACCCTATACCACCCTCTTATTAGTTATGATGCTAAAAATTATATCTTTATATGGTTTGTTCTTTCATTATTACCTATTTCCTCTTTTAGAGGACATAAGAATCTTTCTTTTTGCTCAATGTTTTTCTCCAGGATGCCTGTGAGTTTAGCCTGCAAAAATTATGTGATGAATGTTTATAAATGGTAGGATAGATGTTAATTATCCCTATATTAGTTTATAAGTTCAAAAAAGTATCAGTCATTGATTAGTACAGGTGACCTTCAACAGAGACACTTCATTATACAGTAAAAAAAAAACAAAACAATCAACAGAAGATGAAGGTAAAGAGAGATTATTCAAGTGTATATGTACACAAATGTGTGTGTGTATTTCTGTGTTTATCTTATTACCAAGTCAATTTCCAAATAATCTCACATTATTTAATTGATGACTACATAAAGGCAGGGTGGTGAAAAAGAAACTGTGATAGAATTTGATTAACCTCTAAATAGAGGTAAGAAAATATAGAATTAAGTCATTCAAATCTAAGCCAGAATATCAAATGTAGGGTAATAATGCTTTTAATGACACACATAGAAGAAAATCACGCCCAGGACACTTCACTAAGGAAAATGTCCTTTGTAAGGATGAAGAGATTAGTAGCACCACTTCCAACATCTATGGAGGGGACTATATAGAGGGTAGAGCAAATGAATGGGAAAATTTCTTAAAAAACATGGGAAAAGACAAGAAATAATGTACTGTATAAGTAGGACATTTCCTCATAAGAAGAGAGAACAAAGACGGTTAGGGCAAAATGAAGGAGAGAACAAAGGAAGTGTAAACAAAAATAACAGGGAGAAAATATGAGAAAAATATAGGACACGAATAGATTAATCATGGGGAGGAGGAGAAAGGAAATCTCAAAATATGAGGAGAGGGAAAAATATCCATTATATGAGGAACATAAATTTGTCATAGATGGGAGAAAAAGATCAGAGAAAAAAAGATGAATGAGAAGATAAGTATAAATATGATACTAGAGAAGCGATAATTAAGAGGGAAAGGAATTAAATGACTTAGAAAGTAGAATGAATAGTAAGAAGAAAATAACTGTGTAGGAATAAGAGGGAAATATACATGGGAGACAGAGAATGAGAGAGGGAGAAAGACTGAGGGTGAGAAGGTCCAGAGGAGAACAAGTCATTATGGGAGAGAAACAAAGGGAGAAGAAAAATGAAAGTGGATGAATACAAAACACAGTAGGGGAATATATGACTATAAATGGGGTTGATATTTCTAAGCAATTATTATGGAAGCAAATCAACATTTTCATGACTCTTTTCCTACTGGAGGTAACAGATGTTTATGTGGTCAAACAACTCAAGGATATAACCTCTCAAAATGTTCATCATCCTTTCATAACTCCTTTTACATATCAGTTACACATTAGTGTTAATTCTCACTATATTTAGTCATTGACCCTAGTCATTTATGTAGAGAAGACCAATAAATGAATGTAAGGAATGGAGAAATCAATCGCGTGTGTGTAGTGCTGTCTCTCCACACACCTCCCTTTCTAGCTCTGTTAGGGGAATTCACTGGAGAGCCCACCTCAGTGTGAGGAAATGATGATTAATAAGGGAGAGTGTTTTGAAATCTAAGTTTCTTCATGATTGCTAAACAGTTACAACCACAGGGAACAACAGCACACCTGCTCCAGTCCTACCTACAAATGAAAAATGAGAAGAATGTTGCCTTTTCCTCCTTTGTCTTTCTATAGAAGAGGAAAACCTTTCAAAAGTTAGTGGGGATCTCAGTGTCTGGTGCTAAGCCCAAGTTCCATATATGTGATTCAAAAATCAACATTCTCTCTACCTGGAGCCTGGGAGCTTTCCCGAATCAACATTTCATTTTTATCCGTGATAGGTAAACTCCGTTTGGAAGGATGCTTGTAAGTGTTTTCAAGATGGTTTTATGCACCCCCTGCCTGTTTGTTATGGGCAGATCGCACATGTTCTGTACTGCTCTGGACTTCTAAATAAAAACAAAATTCTGAGTACTGTTTCAACATGCACAGAAGTCCATGTTTACTGTGCTAATTGCCTTTGTCTTTCTTATTCAATCCTTCTATTTTCCAATCCACTTTCACCAAGTTTTAAAATTTGGTCTTTAGTAATATGAAGCGATCTCATCAGAAAATACATTTAGCACAATGGCTAAATTACTGGGTTGGAATTTCATTTTCTTTGGCATTTTAAGATAGTCTAAGTAAATTGACAGATAGTAAATGCTTTAGGGATGATAGACCTCCTTTATCAGTGTACAACTCACCACTCAGTGTTAAATTATTTCTTAAAATGGCCAGTTGGTGAGAATAATATTGAGAAGAGAAACATTTAAATGTGTTTGACTAAGCTAAGAGCTCTGGCATATATTTTAAATTAGTATGTTCAGTATCATCACCCTTAATTCAGTCCTACCACAAATATACTGTGTGATGGTGCATTTTTCAAACAGGGACCAGAGCAGTGGAATTAGCTGACACCAACTGAATAACTATTTGATGGATTTTTTTTTTCTTTTTAAATGAATTCCTAAGAATAAATGTAGAAAACTCTTGGGAGATGGACTGGCATGATTCAGAAATCTATATTAACACATCTTAGAGACAAGTTCTTGGTCTAACACTGCACCCCCATCCCCAGGTACAGAATCAAGGTGAAATATCAGAGGCAGAAGGGCAGTAGGGCATGAGGATGACATATACCCAAGGACAGGTTCCACTTCATGATAGCCCTTCCTCTTTAGTCTGCTTCTGGTCCCACATGAAAGAACGGTCCCTGGAGCCAATTTCAGCCTTGTAGTTTAGTGCTCAGTACTTCACACACTCTTTAAAATGTGTGTTCTTTTTCTATCATCTCTAAGATTTTCTAGATGTCTGACCTTTTCACTGTTGTGATCTCTTGATATTTTACAGAAAATTGCTGTTGACTTATAACCTACCCTTTCTTTTTCTTTTTTTCCTGTCTTTCCATTAGCAGAGTCATTCAATATGGATGCAAGTCAATACCAATAATGAAACATTAATATATGTATATATATGCATAACAGAATATTAGAGAAAATATAAAGAATACACCTACTATATAAAAAGTAGCACCATCCAAAAATGGTAAAACTTCCTCTACTGCTTTATTACACACACACACACACACACACACACATATATATATATATATATTTATATTTTAAGTGTGTGGGAGGATATGTTATTCCTGTTTCATCTCAATCAATATGATTTGGCTTGTCTATACATATTCAGCCAATTCAAAGTTATTATATATACATACACACACAAATAATGTGCATGCCAATGAATCCCTCAGTTGGACATACTGCCATATAGATATGATGTAATTTCAAGGCAGCTGTTTCCTTAGGCGCTAGCTCAGTTTTTATCCCACTGCCTATCTCTTTAGTGGAACTACTGGGAATCTCTTCATGCAAGAAAGATCCACTAAAGACAGGTGATGGATGATATTTGGTCCCCATTAGAGTAAGTTGCTTTGGCCCCAAGTGAAAGAACTGAGAAGAATAGGAAACAACCTGGTGTGTCATATTCAGAAGTTGAAGCACACTTATTGTGACATTTGATGATAGTAATGTGCCTTGGTACTATATTATTTGGTGTGTCATTCTTAGATCTTATGTTGCCATAACAACAGAATATGTGTGTGTGTTTAGTAGAAGGACAATCCATTTTTCCCCCAGTCAATTTTTTTTTCTTTGATCTAAAGAACTTGGTTCTTGTCTTTGAAGTTGTTCACAATAGGGCATGATAGAAGGAGCACAGGTAATAATTACAGAAACTTCAATAGAAAAAAAAAATACATGTTTTAAATGAAAGCTTTAAGCCCTTGCCTTATGTCCCAGGACTGTTAAAGATGTTGAAGTGATTCCTGCCTGTATCTATCATAATGCCCTTTTCTCTTTATCAGAGACCAGCCAAAGATACAAAGGTTATGCCTTTCTTGATTAATCTATGTGACAGGGGCAAATTGCCTGTTTTCTTTTGTTTCTGTTATTTTGTTTTTTCTTTAGAGTGCCAGAGGCAGAAAACTACTATGCTTCACTAGTGACTCATAAGAAAACTTAATAGAAGGTCTTTAATGCCCACTGGCTCTCCAGTAGCTGATTGATGTAGTCCCAAACTAAGCAGGCTACCTTCATGGAACCAAGCACATCACAGCCACAGGAGGGAGTGTAGGGGTAGGATCCCTTGTGCTCTGGCAGTGACGAAGGTAGGTCTGCCATATTTTCCTCTTGGTTCTATCTATATTTATGAAGACAACATTTTGCTATCATTGTTACCTATGAAGTGACTATATTTGTGTGTGGTTTTTGTTTGTTTTTATCTTGCTGGTTTAAAAATATAGTTAGTAGACTCAGATATCCCTGAGGAATCCTCAGTTTCCTGGACTGTCAAGTGGCTTTAATAACACATACCTCATTGTTCTTTTGTGAGGCTTATACTAAATAATTTATGCAAATATTTAAGAGTACCTAGGGCTTCCCTGGTGGCGCAGTGGTTGAGAGTCCGCCTGTCGATGCAGGGGACACGGGTTCGTGCCCCGGCCCAGGAAGATCCCACATGCCGCGGAGCGGCTGGGCCAGTGAGCCATGGCCGCTGAGCCTGTGCGTCCGGAGCCTGTGCTCCGCAACGGGAGAGGCCGCAACAGTGAGAGGCCCACATACCGGGGAAAAAAAAAAAAAAAAAAGAGTACCTAGAAAAACTTTAAGAGTGTAAAAATCAATGGTGATTGCTATAAATGCAGATATGTGAAAAACTCTGAAAGGAGTTCCTTGGGCTACTACTGAGCTGATGACACAAGCTCTTAATCCCCAGAAGTCATCGTTGTTCATTTCAGCACAGTGTAGGAGAGTTCAAGTTTGTGTTTGGAAACTCTCTTGCTGACTACCACCCATGAACTGAACCAACTCAAGTTGCTATTGAGAAGCATTATGCTAGGTGTGTAACGCTTGGCAGCGTTTAACATGGTGATTCTGGGTTGAGAGTTATTATAAGAATCATTATTTTATATACTTTGCAACTTAAAAGAAACTTTATATTTTCAGGGTTAAATATGTACACACACTTAATATTTGATATGAATATCTTATCACAGTGATTCTCAAATCTAGCTGTACATAAGTATCACCATGTAGAGTATTAAAAATATAGGTTCATGGGCAACCCAACCCTGGTGTGCTGATTCAGTAGGAAAAGGTGGGACCCCCAAACCTGCATTTGAAAATTACTAAGACTGTTCTGATACACAATCAGGTTTAGGATTTAGAGTTCTACAGCAGTTCCCATATTTAAACTTAATATTAACACTGTGGTAAAAACATGTCCCATTTTCTACTTCTTCTTTCTTCTGATATATTATTCATGTACATGTCTCTAAGAAAGAGACAGTATGACACCCAACATGATAAAATATAGGAAGTATTGTATTCCTCTTACCACAAGTGGAAGATAATGGCAGAAAAACTGTTGATTGGAGAGAAAAAGATTCTGTGATGCTTTAAAGTCTTCTCATTACCTCATCCAGGCAAAAAGTACTGAATTTAATTTTTTGAAAAATTTTATCTTTCTTGGATCTTAATTATTGAAGCATCTTAAATATTGTGCTCTATTCAAATTTATCTCAGCAAAAAGCAAGGTTTATAGTCCATCATTGTAGCCTACCTTTGTATTTCCATTACCAAGTCAGCCATTACTATAATGTAAAGTAATTAATGAGATATGAAGAGCGAAACTATTATGAAGCCTTAACATTTAAAATCTATTCAGTATTATTACACCTTTGACAGGGGAAAATAAAATTCATGATGAAAATGAGAATTACAACCTCATTTAAACTAATTTAACTATGGTTTTTAAACATTTTTTGGGTCAACTCGTTAGCCCTCCCTGATAACTGTCAGTCTCAGAACGTAGGTGATTGCCCCAGCTTTATAGTATTCTGCATAACTCCTCAGATATATCTGGCAGGACTGCAGAATGTATGGAGTTGTTTCCCATGCATATAATGTGCTCCTCTGTATTAAATTTGGCTAGTTGACTGCATGTTCTCTAAAACCATCCCTCCTTTAAATATGAGCTCCCATGGACTCTTTGATTTTTTTTCAAATGACTAACTGGCCAAATCCTACCTAAACTGGTAGAAGCACCAACTAACAGCAGTGCTATGAGAGGACCCAAACAGCATTATGTTTCAGCAATCATGCATTTGTGAGACACGTGAGTATATTCTGTCCAGCTTGTTTTTTATAGGAGATGGTTCACAAAGCTACTTGAAAAAGTTGTTTCCCTGCTTACAAGAGTAAAACTTTATGTGACAATCATTTTGATATCCCCCCCCAAGACATATGTATCTTTTCACGCATTCTAACATGTTTCAGTATGTGTGGCAACATGCCCTCTATTCTCTGAACTGATCCAGTTAAAACTCTGGTTTTTCAAATTTTATTAATTGGACTCTTATTTTAAAAGAAGAGATCATAAACTCCAGGTAAGAATAAACATACCACAGTGATTCTCCACTTTATCCCAGTAACTATGAGACTGAGAAATAGAGAGTACAAAAATAACATAACGAGGGAGTCAGTATGACTTAGATTTTACTCTTATTAATCTGAAGTGATCTTGGGCCAGTTTCTTTATCACTCTCAGCCTCTATTCCTTCAAATGAAAAAAAAGAATAAAGATGCCTGCCCTCTGCTTTATGACTTTAAAATAAAGTAACTAATGTGAAGTTGCTTTGAAACTGTGAAGTATCATATAAGAAAAATTGTGGTTTTAAAATAAGTAGCCTCCAGACCAATTTTAGATCTCAGTTTTATAGAGTGGAAGAGTGAATGGGCTTTTATACACAACAGATCTATACCAAAAATCAGTACCAAAATTTATATATGTCTTCTGTGAAACATGGTGAATAATACCTAACAATTAGGAACGCTGTGAGAATTAATGAGATAATGTTTATCTCTGGACTGCCTCTCCCTCCCAACCTCCACTTCCTAAAACTCATCCTGTCTTCCACATCCATCCAATTCAAGCTTTTAGAAGTTTTACAAATAAATGCTTGACAAAAACAAACAAACAACAACATAAACATCTCTTCATTGCCTTAGGAGCAGGATTGTTGTCTCATGAAACTGACCAAGGGAGTGGGTCCTGATTATACCTTGTCTCTACCCCTCCTGCACATCTCATTGTGGCTCTTTCTTATGTCTTTAGTTGTGGAAAATCTTTTCTGCTAGTTTTCAGGTCATTTGCACAGATAGTTGCTCTGTAACTAGTTATAATTTTGTGTGTCCATGGGAGGAGGTGAGTTCAGGGTCTTCCTACTCTGTCATCTTGGGTACCTCTCTCTGATTTAATTAGCTTTATATTCTTAATGTGTGACAACTGTCAGATAGCACTCAATAAACATTTGTGGAATTAAACTAGGTAGCTCAATAATGGGCATCCAAGTGATGCTAAATGTATAAAAAATTCTATTCTAGATATCATTTATTATATTAAAATTCAACACTTTATTGTTTAGAAATAATAATATATACCCTCTCTAACATTGGTATTATTATATTGAGGGTTATAATGAGAGATACTTTATTCAGGAAAAGTGTTTTTCTTTAATAAACTGAATATTACAATAAAATTCCATTAAAAAAATCCTGCTGTGTCTTGAAAATTACACTATTTCTCCTTAAGATATTTGTCCTGTATCTGTGTGTTATGGAGATATTGTTCATGCTATTTCAGTTACAAACCACCTGTAGTCCCACTCAAGTGGTTAATACATCTCTTTACACAGTAGTCATATAATCCACTGAGTGTGTTTACACACAAAGGAACTGCAGCTTGAATGGATGGTATGAAATAAACTTTAATGCTTCCCAGAAATTCATAGCTTTACAATAGCAAGAAAGATTAAAAGGGGAAAGTTTCTCATTCTGCCAACCTTTACTTTTTTTGTTTTCCAAAACTAAAAAAAAAAAAAAATTAAATGATCTCACTGTACAGATACAAGAGGCATTTGGAGTACCTTGCCCAGCAGTCCTCACTCTCTTACTGAATTTCTGAATGTATACACGATGCACTATGAAAACACTGCCTTCTACCTTTCCCATTTTCTTGGTCCGTTCTTTTTATTCCCCTCAAAAGCATAGAAGCACCTATCAGGGACTGAAGGAGGTAATGATCAGGATTGGTAACTGAGATGGGAAGCTCTGCCTATGATGCTAAGAAATTCTATTTTCCCCTTGATAAACTTTAACAGTGCAAGACACAGTGAGAGTCACAGATCCAGGGATGGACGATCCTTTTGAGGACAATAGAGAGAGAATTTGTATAAGTTTCCTGAGTGAGAAACCTTCCAGATGGCATCCCTGAAAGTTAGTTTTTCCTGCTCAAACACAGAGCTTCCTCAGGAGGAAGATAACACTTCCTTTCATCAGGGAGAGTGAGAGTCTTCAACAGAGTTACGGTGGAACTGGAAAACAAAACTAATGCAAGGAATTTCCTTCTTTTCTTCTTTCTTTTTTTAACATAATATAATTGGTAGACATGCCCAATGCTCTGCAGTGGGACAAAAAACTTTTGCCACAGAATACAACATGTGTGGTATGTCTAGGACTCCATCAATCAGGGATAATAGCACAAAACTCAAAAGAAATTTAGCACAGGCTGGTGAAACCAACTTGAAAGAATCAAGGAGAACACAGAAGTGACCCAGTTCACTCCCTACTCTTCTTATTGGAGTTGATACTCATCTCTAATAAGGAAAATTACTAATCAATATTCATACTTGAATATAGTAAGTAGATGATTGCGTACATATTTAAGGTAATCAGTGACTGTATTTGTTTACCCATTTTGAAAGTGAGTTGTTTTCAATCCATTTATTTGATTGGAAAGTTAAGATTAAAAACAAACAAAAAACTCAAATGCTCAAATGTACGTCAACAATAGACACCCCTATAATCCCATGCAATTGAATACTATTCAATAATAAAAAAGAACAAACTATAGTTACGTTGAACAAAAAGAAGATTGAGTTAAAGAAGCCAAACACATGCATGTACTATATACTTTCATTTATGCTAAGTACTACACCAAGCAAAACTAATCTATGGTGGGCTTCCCTGGTGGCGCAGTGGTAGAAAGTCCGCCTGCCGATGCAGGGGACACAGGTTCGTGCCCCAGTCCGGGAAGATCCCACATGTCGTGGAGCGGCTGGGCCCGTGAGCCATGGCCGCTGAGCCTGCGCGTCCGGAGCCTGCGCTCCGCAACGGGAGAGGCCACAACAGTGAGAGGCCCGTGTACCGCAAAAACAAACAAACAAAAACTAATCTATGGTGATAAAATAGTAGAAATAAGGATAATGATTATTGTTGGAGGTGGGTGATTAAAAGACGCTATGGATGGGCGAACGTCT
This sequence comes from Phocoena phocoena, assembly GCF_963924675.1. Classification (NCBI taxonomy): domain Eukaryota; kingdom Metazoa; phylum Chordata; class Mammalia; order Artiodactyla; family Phocoenidae; genus Phocoena; species Phocoena phocoena. Next base: position 41,692,806 of record NC_089224.1, on the reverse strand, counting down.
AGATTCTGGTAATGTCATTTATTGAACTAGATGCTAGTTATAAGAATGTAATCACTGGGACATTTCATGCAGCTATACGACTTGTTCATTTTTTTTAGTTATCTATGTCGCTCTTTTTTGGAAAGAGTTTAAAACAAACAAACATACTAGCCATGGATGTCGTATGTAGAAGAAATACATGACAGTAATTTTCTTGTCAACAGCTCTCACATTTGACATTTGAACCAGCTTACTCCACACTTCAGCGAACAATTTGCCATCTCTGAGTATCCTCCTACTTCATACTCGATGCTCTCCCAGTGTGGGTCACCTTACCTTCGCCCTCCCCTGGGGTTTCTTTCTCCCCAGAAGAAACCCTGTTCAATCCACAAAGCCCATTGTGAGTGACCAACTGGTCTTTCTAAACCACAGAGCTTCATATCTGAACAACTTTGAACAGTTCTAAAATAACTTTTTTTTTTTTAATGTTGCTGCCTATTACAGTTTGTGTGCTTCTTTCTAACCTTCCTTTTAAACTTTAAGCTTTCTTGAGTCAGAGGCTGTGCTTTAGCCATCTCTATGTTTCCTCCCTGAAGTACTTGGCATAGTGCCTGGTCTATAATAAGTGCTATATTCTGTAAATATTTGTAGAATTAAATTGTTAGTCATAGCCATTTTAACTATAATACCTTCATATTCCACACCACCTTCTAGGTCATCTTTGCAGTTTCTTAAAAGACAATGATCTTTTCATCTATGGTGAAGGATAAGATTACTTTTGGTACTTCATCACAATGTAACTGATAAGAGCAAACTTTGATGGTTTAATACCTCAGTCTGCAAGGATATATCTAAAAGAAGGAAAAAGCATTCCTTTCTTATGGGAACAGATGTTCCAGGGAGACTAAACTGACATTTTATGCTTTTCTCTCTTTTTTTCCCCCCCGATTGCTATTTTTCTTTCTTAGAGCTGGAAAGGATTAGGAGCTAGAAGGTGAAATCAAGGTATATTTTCTGTGTTATTACACAAAACTGAGGAATTTTTAACACGTTTTGAAGTCAGAAGGAGCTCCATCTGCACTGACTCACAAAGTAACATACACTATTCATTTCAGCTCTACATGGATAGAGACCAGCTCTGTCTCCTGGTTGAGGGGATTATCAACATTTTCATCTTTTATTTCAGGGGGGTTCGTTCTCTCTGCATTTGCCTTCTGTCCCTCTGCAGTCACTAAAGTCACACAGACAGTTTTTTTACATAACCTGCCCACCCACCACTTGCTTGGCACACATTACACTGCTTGAGAGAACAGTGAACCAGCCATAAACAGGTCCTGAGGAGAATCTTCCAGATTGCAGCAGTTTAAGTTCTGATTGCTTCCTTCCTCGCTATGAGGGTGTTTTTCCCCAACGCTGAAATATCATTATTCTCTTGATACAGGCTTTGCTTACTGCTTGTGACCCTGTTGCCTAGGGCGTCAAGAAATTAGTCTCCTTTAAATAATCCAAGAAAAAGAAAAGATCATCCACGAGAAAGCACAGTTGCCAGCTCAGTCTCTCTCATAGCTTGAAGCTGCACTAATTAGACATGCTTTTCTATGGTTACAGATCTTCATCTGCCATGTTGGCTAAAGAAAAAAATGCCGTTTCTCCATTTTACCCTCAAAGATATGCATTATGGAGAAATCCATGAAAAATCACATTTATTTAAGATTGAATCTTAGTAACTGTGAAAAACAATGTACTGATCATCTTGCAAAAGACCTTTTTAATGTGACATAACAAACCTAACTAGAGGAAAAAAAAGGGTCAGGGAAACAGTATTTCATTATAGCAGCAGATAAATATTTTTCATTAAACGTTAAAAACAACATCTGTTTCTCTCTTTAACAGTGTGAAGATTTCACTTTATTAAGTTTGGGGTGGTTAATGACTTTAAAAGTAATTTGCAATTTAAACATGTCTCTATCTAGTGGCTAATTCATGGCTAAGTCTTCAGTGTTAACTCTCATTTTTATTAATTTTATTAACGGTCTCTCGCTCTCAAGAAAAAGTGACAAAGTGGTACATCATTCTTTTGACTTGTGATAATAAGAAACAAATGTGTATTCTTGAAATATTTACTTGATTGCTTTCCTCAGTGTTTCCCTTTATTATAATTTCCCCCTTTCCTCCAAGAAAAGGATATTTGGAGACTAAAGAACAACTGATTGGGAAAATAAAGAATCTCTCCATCTCTCCTGCTTTACTATTCTCTAAACTGCCAACTGATGGTAGTCATTACATTTCTCGTCATGATGACTTTCTTGAGAGGCCAAACTTAGGCTTTCTAAGTTATTTAACAAATGCAGATCAAGGCAGAAAACATCAGCCCCAAAGTGAGTAGAGTTGAGAATCAGTTTTGTTGCAACAGACCTAATGCATGGATGAGATTACAAGAATTCAGAGGCCGCTGGAGCCATATTTGCCTATATTGTCTTAGCTTTCATACTGGGCATCAGCTTCAGGTTTTACTGCCCACTGCAGCTGTGTTCTCAACTCCAACATGATTAGCTAGTACTCTTGACAATGTCCAACCCCAAAAGGCTGGAAATTGTCTTTCATATCTTCAACTAATATATATGTGAAACTGATAACCTCCACTTCGTAGTCAGTCTCTTCTCTCCCTGGCTTCACCCAGCCCTGGTGTCCTCCCTTTACCCACTGATCTATGTCATTTTAGTCCCAGCAAGTTTGAAGTCTGCTTAAAGCATATTGGTAATTTGCAATTTTTATATATATATGTTAAAATTACATCCTCTCAGTGTGGAGAAAAGGGAACACGTCTACACTGTTGGTGGTACAGCCAGTATGGAAAACTATATGGAGTTTCCTTAAAAAACTAAAAATAAAGTTATGATCAAGCAATTCCACTCCTGAGCACATATGCAGAAAAGATGAAAACTCTACCTCAAAAAGATACATGTACCCCAATGTTCATAGTAGCACTATATACAATAACCAAGACATGGAAACAACCCAAGGGCCCATCAACAGATGAGTGGTTTCAGAAGATATGGTGTGTGTGTGTGTGTGTGTGTGTATATATATATATATATATATATATATATATATATATATATATAAATATACCACACATATATACACACACACATATGTATACACACACACACATACGCACACAATGGAATATTACTCAGCCATAGAAAGAGTGAAATATTGCCATTTGCAGCAACATGGATGGACCTAGAGAATATCATACTAAGTGAAGTAAGTCAAAAACAAATATTACATGATATCACTTATATGTGGAATCTAAAAAATAATACAAATGAATCTAAATATGAAGCAGAAACAGACTCACAGACCTAGAAAACAAACTTAGAGTTACCAAAGGGGAAAGGGAGGGCAGGGGGAGATAAATCAGGAGTATGGGATTAACAAACTACTATACATAAAATAGGTGAAGAAAGAGGATTTACTGTATAACACAGGGAACTATATTCAATATCTTCTAATAACCTATAATGGAAAATAATCTGAAATATATATATGTATATTATATAACTGAATCACTTTGCTGTATACCTGAAACTAACACAATATTGTAAATCACCTGTACTTCAATTAAAAAAATTAAAAAAAAAAAAAAAATTACATCTTCTTTGTGTCTTGCTCCATTTGTCCAAACAAATTGAAACTAATTTAAACTCTCTTTTGAATTTGAGGGAAACATGATTCCATATTTACAAAAGAAAGTAGGAGGAAGGACAGGAGGAGGAAAAGGAAGAAGAGGAGGAGAAACTGCTTTTTTGTTTTTTGTTTTAAATGTAATATTGTATAATTGCCTCTTTCGGTACCATTGTAAAAGAAATAGCTGAACCGAGTGGATGTGTTCCAACAGAACTTAGTGCCTACATTTTTGGCAAAAGTATATTTATACTTCCCTTCAATACAGCTATAGGATGTTCAAATGAGGGGATTGCTAAACTCTTCCATTAAACTGTCCTCTAAAGACCAAGAGAATTGATGAAGTTCTGTGAATGGAAGAAACACTAAAACAATCTTAGTATTTCTCTGACACCTCATATTCTGTTGATAAATTCATGGGGATAATATAGGTGTTTATTACCATAAATATAAAAACTTTCTTCAAATTTTGAATAAATTTTATGTTCCAGGAAAAACTCACATTCATCTCATTATTTTAAGTACCCAAGCACACCTTTGCACACCCCTAGTTTAAGAGTCTAGGTTCTGAAGAATAATGTCCACTGCTATACATTTGCAAGGTAGGGTTTGTCTCCATATCATGCAAAATCATCTTTCCATCTATGGAATATATGCATTTACTTTAACAAATATACATGAGTTAAAAAAAAACAGCTTTATTAAGGTATAACTGAAGATAATGAGCTGCATATATTCAAAGTACACAATCTGATATATTTTAATGTATGTTTACACCTGTTAAACTATCATCACAATCAATACAATAAATAAATTCATCACTCCCAAGTCTTCATATGCACATCTGTAACTGATTTCTCCTGCTAGTACCTGTTCTACTTCCATTCCCAAGCAACCATTGATCTGTTTTCTGTCATTATGGATTAGAATTGCATTCTCTTGAGTTTTATTCAAATGAAATCATACAGTATGCATTTCTTTGTGTCTGACTTTTTTCACAAAGCATAATTGTTTCAAGATTGACCCAGGCCGTAGCACATATCAATAGTTCTTTGCCTCTTATTCTGAGTATTGTTCTGTTCTATGGCTATAACAGATTTTGTTGTTTGTTATCTGTTCACCAACTGATAGGAATTTGTGTTGTTCACAGCTTATGACTATTGCAAATAAAGCTTCTAGAATGTACCAAATCTTGTTATAACATCTGCTTCCAATTATCTGTGGTGATACTTAGGAATGGGATGGCTGGGTCAAATGACAGGTATATGTTTAAATTTTTAAGGGGTTAAAATACTGTTTTCAAAGTGCTGGGATCATTTAATATTCCCAGCAGCATTGTACAAGGGTTTCATTTCCTCTACAACCTTGAAATTAAATTATTGGCCTGAGTTCTCTTCTAGAGGCTCTGGGAACAAAGTCTTCTTCCCAAATTATTCTTTTTGTTGGCAGAATTTAGCTCCTGGTGGTTTTAGGACTGAGCTCTCATTTATTTGCTGGCTGGCAGTCAGGGAATGCTTTCAGCTCCTAGAAGCTACCTGTATTCCATGCCACATGGCCTCTTCTATCTTCAAGCCAGCAGTGGTATGTTGAATCTTTCTTTCTTTTTTTAGCAACATAATTGTTTTTGTTGTTGAATCTTTCTTGTGGTTCAAATCATTTTCTTCTGCAGCTGGAGAAAGTTTCTTTCATAGTCCTCATGTGATTAGGTCAGACCCACCTGAATAATCACACCATTTTAAGGTTAATTGTGCCATATAATACAACATAATCAAGAGAGTAATAAAATCTACCACATCATTTCCCTGGGGCTTTTTCAGGGTGAGTACACCAGGGCTTGGGAATCTTGGAGGTTTTGTTAGAATTCTACTACATTATCCAAATGTATTTTCTGTTGTCTTTAATTCATTTGCAGAATCCCAATACATATATATATTAGGCCTCTGAAACTGTCCTATAGCTCACTCATGTTCTGCTCATTTTTTCAGTCTATTTTCTTTCTGTGTTTCATTTTCAATTATTTTTACTGCTACGTCGTCAAGTTAACTACTCTTTTCTTCTACCATGGGTAATCTTCTGTTAATCCTACCCAGTGTATTTCTCACACACTGTAGTTTCAATTGTAGAAGTTTGACTGAGTTTTTAAATTTCTTCCATACCTCTATTTACCTTTGTTAATATATGGAATACAATTATAAATGTCATTTTAAAGCACTGTCTACCAATTCTAACATATGTGATAGTTCAGAGTTGGTTTTGACTGATTATTTTCATGATTATATTCTGTGTTTTCCTGCTCCTTTCTAAGCTTGGTAATTTTTAACTGGATACCAAACAGATTTTTCTTCTTTAGGCCTGCATATTTTTATGTGTCTATAAATATTCTTGAGCTTTTTTTCTGGGACACATTTAAGTTACTTTTAAAATATATGATCCTTTGGGCCTTGCTTCTGAGATCTGTTAGGTAAGATCAGAGCAATACTCAGTCTAGAACCAGAGGGATGGTAGAAAGCATGAGTTTAACTTTGGATATGTTAAGTTTAAGGTGCTTATTAGACATTCAAGTGGAGACATAAAATAGGTCATTTAATATGTAAGTCTGGAGTTCAGGGAAGAGATTAGTGATGGAAATATAAATTATTTATCTTGATAATGCAACCAAGCAATTTTTTTTTTTTTTTTTTTTTTTTTGGCTGCATTGGGTCTTTGTTGCTATGTGCACGGGCTTTCTCTAGTTGGGGAGAGCAGGGGCTACTCTTCGTTGTGGTGCACGGGCTTCTCATTGCGGTGGCTTCTCTTGTTGCAGAGCATGGGCTCTAGGTGCGCGGGCTCAGTAGTTGTGGCGTGTGGGCTCAGTAGTTGCAGCACACAGGCTCTAGGGCATGTGGGCTTCAGTAGTTGTGGCACACAGGCTCAGTAGTTGTGGCTCACAGGCTCCAGAGCACAGGCTGAGTAGTTGTGGCGCACGGGCTCAGTTGCTCCGCGGCATGTGGGATCTTCTCGAACCAGGGATCAAACCCATGTCCCCTGCATTGGCAGGAGGATTCTTAACCACTGTGCCACCAGGGAAGTCCCAACAACCAAGCAATTTAACACACATACACAACTGTGTGTTATTCAACTGAAGGAGTCTAGTCAATAGACCTAACTGAAGGAGGATATTCTTTGCCTTTTTCCTTTCTTTATGCTGTCATGGTTCAAGGATTCTTAAACTGTGATATCCAAATTAGCTTAACATGACCTAGGAATTTGTTAACAATGTAGGTTTGTGGCCCTACCTCAGGCCTACTGAATCAGCAGCTCCAGGGGAGAGGCCAGCCATCTTTTTTAACAAGTCCTGTAGGTGAATCTGATAAGTTCAAGTTTAAGAACAGGTGGTCTAGTCTATAAGTGCTGGAGAGTACTTCAAGGATTATGCTACTGTCACCTTAGCTGCTAGGTCTCAAAGAATGAACAGAAGTTTCTAGATCGAGAATAAAGGACATTTCATAGGAGAGAAACGTGAAAAGGAATTGGATCTAAATGGCATTCAAACAAGTTTTTTACTATTTAATGTATTTGGGAGATTTATATTATCTTCACTACTTGAAAGAGCCACTCTGAGCACTACTGAATGCCACTTTCTAACCAGGAAACTCAAGTGAAAATCCTTTTCCTCCTATAAATTTTATCTGCGGTAGACAGGAAAAGCCAAAATACCATGTTATGAAACCCCCAATTTTAGAAATATTTTATAATGCTGAAATGTGTAAATTCAAGTAATAGTTATTCATTATTAATCCTATATTTGACACTAGGGACCTATCAGAAATTCAATATTCTAGATATTATTACAGTTTTAATATTTCCTACAAGATTGTAGGGCAATGCCTGATACATAGTAAGTATTCAATACATATTAGCAAATATAACTTACATTATTTCAAAAGCACTTCCCACTCTCTTTCATGGTACATTCTAAAGTGTATTACAGAGGCACTGTGATTCACAGCTAGTGCTCTAAGTAATCTCTTCTTTTAGGTATGTGCATTTGCATACCATAAAAAGTAGAGCATGATTAACTGAATTGTTTATAGAGGCAATTAAGTGTTATTTTGGAGTAAATATGGCCTGCCTGTAAAGGTATTATTAAACACTGTACTTTCTTCCTCCTAAAAGGCAAAAGATAGATATTACCTGTCCATGTTCCCCTTAGATGGTCTGGATCAGACACTCATAAAGAGAGTATAATGTTGAGACAAGGTCTGGAAGGCCAGGACTGTTAAATTGGCCCTCAGGTAAAGGGATACAAGTTCAGGATTGGAAATGGAATATGAAGCCAGAGATCTGAAGACAAATGAAGACAGGAAATGAGTGAGAGATAAGGAAGAAAGCAGGACCAAGCTGGTTCAGTCAGGATTAGGTGAACTGACCTGGGTCTCTACCCTGTCTTCCCACAACTGTCTTAATGACTGCTTTTCACTAAATGCTTTGCTTAGGATCTGGTGCATGCATTCTTATACTTCTGTTTAATTCTTGAACAAGAATTCCTCGACATATATACACTAATATGTGTAAAATGGATAACTAATAAGAACCTGCTGTATAAAAAAATAAATTAAATAAAATACAAAAATTAAAAAAAAAAAAAAAGAATTCCATATTGCATTGCGGATTAGCAATCCTGAAATGGACTAAACTTTTCCCCCTTACTTTCCTGTGCCTGTCAAAAGCATACTTATTCTACTTACATCTGGGCTTAAAGTTTCACAATTATAGTTAGCAATTCTCTTTTCATTAACTACACCTCCCTTTCCCACTCCATTAAAAAGACTGGTGAAATATATTACACTCAAGTGTATAATATAATGCACTGAAGAGTGTACAAAACTTAGGCATGCACAGTTATGTTATCCAGGCACTGTAGCTGAGCTCTCCCGTGGTCAAGGTAATTGAGAGGTGACCACCCACCATTAAAGTTACTTATGCCCAAATGGTCTTTTCCATGAAGTGCTGTACAGAAATCTGGGGTTTCAATTTGTTTATTTTCCCAATATTTTAGCAGATTCAAAGCTCAGTTGTGGAGAAACTCTTGGCCTGATTACAAATATCTTTGTGGGCTGTCTCTGTGAAGAAGGGTGAATACTATGTCTGGGGAAGAATGAAAGTCAGCCTCCTCAATATTGGCACCAGAATACCGAATGCAACTTCTTGTTCAGCTAATTTTTTAAGCACATGGATCCCTTTATAATCAACAATACAACATTAATTAGGTACTAATTTCAGAACACAACTATGAATTAGCTATGACCCAGCATTTTCCAAAGGCTGCCTGGAGCATCCCATACTTAGGAAAAGTAGCCTCATGGGTATGTTAATCTTTTATTTCTCTAGTTCCATAAACTCTATTCTGACATTTAGGGAATCTGAAATAATGTACCAGTGTAATAATATTTTAACCATCCTCAGAAATGCCTCTGTTCATGAGAACATCAATTATCCACTGAATGACCCAAGATATAGCAGATATTGTGCTGCGTGATTTGGAATGTTAGGTGAAAAAGAGACACAAGCAATTTAAGATTAAATGTGACCTGAAACTCTTAGAGAGGGTTAATATTTAAAATCTCCATAAGTGGAATATTAATGTATCTTTAGAAACGCTATTGGGGAAAAAACACTACCCCTTATTCTTTTTTTTTTTTTTTTTTTTTTTTTTTTTCGGTACGCGGGCCTCTCACTGTTGTGGCCTCTCCCGTTGTGGAGCACAGGCTCCAGACGCGCAGGCGCAGCGGCCATGGCTCACTGGCCCAGCCGCTCCGCAGCATGTGGGATCCTCCCGGACCGGGGCACGAACCCGCATCCCCTGCATCGGCAGGTGGACTCTCAACCACTGCGCCACCAGGGAAGCCCTACCCCTTATTCTTAACTTTATCCTACATAATTATTTGTTCAATAAATATTTATTGATTGCCTTCCATGTGCAACAGAAATATGGTAGGGAACCAGGCAGGCTTGGTCCCTACTTTAAGGAAAAATGCACTTAAAGAAGTCTCAGAAACACAGCAATTAAGGACATAGCCAAATTAAAACCTTAAGACCATTAAAACAAAAGTAAAATTATCAGGTTTAGGAACTGAAGCCTGTGGTAAAGAACGCAAAATTAATTACTCCTGAAAACTTAGTCTGAAACGTTGCCTTAGTCTATAGGAAGCTACTTTTATTTAGGTCATAACTTTCTCAGCTTCCTGCTACTAATATTTCTCATAAAAACCCAAAAAGTTCATGTCAGTCCTTCATGTTGTCAGTGATGGGAAGTTTATTCCTAAAAAAAAAAATAAACTAAAATTTTTTACTAACCCTATTTTTGGCTAAATTGCCATAAAATGCAGAACACATGCCACAGAATGATCTCATCAGGTCATACCTATTTCTCTTCTTTTCTATTTTTTTGTAATGATTTTATTGTCCAATTTTATATTAAATTTTGCGTTGTATGTGATCAAAGAAAGTTTTGGGAACAAGCAAGGAAGGACCAACTTAATTAAAATTAAGCAAACAAAAGGAAAATATATCCCACACATTAGGTGGAAATCCTCAATTTCATATTAAATGTAGTTATTTCTTATGGACGCATACAAAGTTCCCAAAGCTATCACATAAACTCTTTTAGAGCAAGTACCATCTCTTATATGTACTTTGTTGTGTTGCAACTGTGAAAAATTGTTAGCACCATTATCAGTTTACCACTTTTTCTTTGATAACAGGATAATTTTTTTCTAGCTTTATTGATATATAATTGACACAAAACATTCTGTAAGTTTAAGGTGTACATGCTGATTTGATACACATATACTTCAAAATGATTACCATTGTAGAGTTAGCTAACACCTCTGTCACATCACATAATTACCATTTCTGTTTTGTGATGAGAACACTGATGATCTACTCTCTCAGCAACTTTGAAGTATATAAAACAGTATTATTAACTATAATCATGATGCTATACACTCAACCCTCAGAACCTTTTCATCTTAAAACTGGAAGTTTGTACCATTTGACTAACATCTCTCCATTTCCTCCACTCTCCAGCCCCTGGTGACTATCACTTTACTCTGTTTCTCTGCATTTGGCTTTCTTCAGATTCCTCATATAAGTGACATCATACAGTATTTGTCTCTCTCTGACGTACTTCACTTAGCATAACGCTCTCCAGATTCATCCATGTGGTAGCAAATGGCAGGATTTCCTTCTTTCTCATGGCTGAATAATATCCCATTTTGTTTATATACCACATTTTCTTCATCTTTTCATCTGTTGACAGACACTTAGGTTGTTTCCATACCTTGGCTACTGTGAATAATACTACAATGAACATCAGAGTGTAGATATCTCCTGGAGATTCTTTTATCATTTCCTTTGGATACAGACCCAGAAGTGGGATTGCTGGGTCATATAGTTGTTCTATTTTTAATTTTTTGAGGAACCCCCACACTGTTTTCCATAGGTAGCTGTACCAGGTTATATTCCCACCAGTAGTATACAAGGACTCCCTTTTCTCCACATCCTTGCCTGCCAGCATTTGTTATCTCTTGTCTTTCTGATGACAGCCATTTTAACAGGTGTGAGGTGATACCTCACTGTGGTTTTGATCTGTATTTCCCTAATGATTAGTGATGGAGAGCACCTTTTCATGTATCTGTTGGCCATTTGTGTGTCTTCTTTGGAAAAGTGTCTTTTCAGATCCTCTGCCCACTTTTAAATTCAATTTTTTGCTTTGAGTTGTATGAATTATTTACATATTTTAGATATTAACCTCTCATAGGGTATATGGTTTACAAATAGTTTCTCCCATTCTATAGGTTTCCTTTTCATTTTGTTGATTCTTCTTCTGTGGTTTCATTTTGTTGTTTCGTTGCAGGAGTTCATTAGCTTTGTATAGTCCCATTTATTAATTTTTGCTTTTTTGCATAAGAGAATCATCATTTTGTGAGGGGCAGTGTATCATGTGATCCTGTTTTCATTCTCTACTTTCATACTCTCCATTTTAACTGGGGTTAGACATGGGATCAGTCACAGCAACAAAAACTTAGAGGAAATCCAATAAGTGTTTCTGAGAAAGCCTTTTCTTTCTTATAAAAATCTCATCGAATTCCCTCCCTTTTACCTTCCTTGATCAAGGAGCTGGGCTGAAGACAGGACAGATATTTGTGACCATACAAAAGGTACTGCACCAAAGGATGGAACCCAACCACCTCAGAATGTTGGAGGAAATGTAACAATCCTGGGTGTGATGGTATTGCTCAGAAGCTGAAACAACACTAGCAATATCTACCTACAATCTTATTACGTGAAGAAAACTCCTATATGTTTAGGTTGCTATTAACTGGGATTTCAGTTTACGGCAGCTGAATATATTCTTAATTCATATACTGCCGTAAGTTTTTATTAGTCGTACTCAACAATTTTTCAAATTGTTCTTCAATAAAGATGTATGACACTTATCACCCTCCCACTTGAGTGATCTAATTTAGGTGTTCACTAATTTTTGCCTGAGTCAGTCAGTAGACCTTTAATAACTGTTTGCTAAATGAAAATGAATTAGATTTTTGTAATATCCATTTATGTTTTCTTGCTACATCAATTCTCTTCTCCTTCTAATAATCTTGAGGTCAATGGATTTATTTTTCTGGAGCATAATTTTGATCATGACTTTCTTCTGCTCATAAATGCTAAATGACTCCCCAGTGTCTACAGAAATCCAAATTCCTTATTCTGTTATTTGAAGTCATTCAAAAATCTAGCCCTAATACTCCTTTCCAACCTAATTTCACATTATTGATTACAATCCAAATAAATAAAACTGCTGTCAACTTTTCTTACACATCTAACCAATTTTGAGGAGGAGATGTTATTTATCCTGCTAGAATGACCTACTGCTCCTCATTTCTGACTGTCAATCACCTGCTTTTCTTTTCAGTTTCATCTCACGTTTCATCTCTTCTAGAAAGTCTTTATTCAATCCCCAATTCCATCCACCTCCACCAAGGTAGAGCCAATCTTCTTCTATTCTCAACTATAACACAGTGAAGTAGTTGTAATTTACTAATAGCTTACATATGCTGCTGAATAGTATAGGGTTCTATGTATAGGTCTAATTTACTCTACCATAATATATTTGGAGTAATATTTGTGCTTTTATAAACTTTACTGAAGTCTAATATACAAACAGAAATAATATACATACAGAAAAGTATGAGAATTATAAGTATAGATGTTGATGAATTTTTAGGACCATGAATACTTTTATATAACTGCCACTTAAATGAAGGTATAAAACATAACCAGCATCCTTTCTCATACCTCTCCTCACTGGCCACCCCATGCCAAAACTTCCTCGGATTCCATCACCATATATGAGTTTTGCCTGTTTCTGAACTACATATAAATGATATCATTCATTATGTATTATTTTGTGACTGGCTTCTTTTGCTTAGCATATACCTATGAACTATATTCATATTGTTAATATATCAACAGTTTATTCCCCTTCATGAATTTAGTATTTCTTTTGTGTGAATATGCTGCAATTTTTTTTTTTTTTTTTTTTTTATGCGTTACGCGGGCCTCTCACTGTTGTGGCCTCTCCCGTTGCGGAGGACAGGCTCCGGACGCGCAGGCTCAGCGGCCATGGCTCACGGGCCCAGCCGCTCCGCGGCATGTGGGATCTTCCCGGACCGGGGCACGAACCCGTGTCCCCTGCATCGGCAGGCGGACCCTCAACCACTGCGCCACCAGGGAAGCCCTGCTGCAATTTTTATACATTCTACTATCGATAACCATTTGGTCTGCTTCCAGTTTTTTGCTACTATGAATAACACTAGAATAAACATTCTTGTACATGTGTTTAGGGGCACTTTGGATACACTGTTGTCAAGTATATACCTAACTGGGGAATTTCTGAGTAATAATATATATGTATGTCCAGACACTCAGACTTATGAATGGGAAACAACCACTTTTTCTCCACCTACATTGGAGGAGATTGTATATATGTGGGTCTGTTTCTGAACTTTCCATTCTGTTACATGGTTTCTTTGCCAAATACCACACTGTCACAATAACTACAGCTTTATAATAAATCTGAATGTCTGGTGAGGTAAATCTTCCAAATTTTTCCTTCATCTAGATTTTCTCTGCCATCTTGTCAACTAACTGACAATGTTATAGTTCGAAATACATTGAGCATATTACACGTTAATTTAGGAAAATTTTTATTTTTAAAATTCTGAATTTTCTAATCTATGAATATAGTATATCCCACCCATTTATGAAGGTCTTAAAATTTTTCTTTGTCAGAATTGTTTTGTCATTTTTCTATGTGGAGGTCTTGCATCTCTTTCCTTAGTATTATTCCTAGGTGTTTGAATTTACTTATTTTTCTTGCCTTATTGGACCAGCAAGAACCTCCGAATGATATTGATTTAAAGCAATTATAGAAGGAATATTTGTCCTTCTCTCTCAATCTGTGTCATGCAATATTTTACCATCAAGGTAATTTTTTAAAATTAACATGCAATTGACATATTATATTGATTTCAATATACAACATAATGATTCATATTTGAATATACTGTGAAACGATAACCATAATAAGTCTAATGATTTTTGCTGGAGGCATTTTGTAGATGTGTTTTATCATATTTTTTTTAAATAACTATTTCTGGTTTGATAAAAGTCTTTAACATGAATAGGGAGAATTCATCTTCTGACCATGAATGAGTAGAGAAGTTGCATTCCCATAGTAAACAACTTAAAAACTGGTCGAATAAATGAAACGACTGTTTTTAGACACTGAGATAAGTAGTCTAGTGCTGCGATTACTGAGAAAAGGGAAACAAATTAAGTTGTCCCTATGAGTTTCCAGCTTTCTTCTTGAAGGCATTTCCAGTCTGCAGTGCAGAAAGGGGAAACTCAAGGAGAACACTACCGTCTCAGTGAAGAGCCTGATATCAGAGTTTGGCTAGGCTGATGCAGCTGGAATTTGTGAGATGTAACACCAGAGAGAAGGATGCCATACAAAGAGCTCTGGGAATCTGAACAGAGGTACCCTATAGTCTGTCACTGATACTAAACTCTAAATCAAAAGTATAACAGGCTTATTTGTGGGTATTCTTCTGTATTAGCCTGCTCATGGTGCTATAACAAAATACCAGACTGGGTAGTTTAAACAACAAAAATGTATTTCTCATGGTTATGGAGGGTGGGCAGTCTAAGATCAAGGTGTCCAGTGATTGGATTCCTGGTGAGACTTCTCTTCCCAGCTTATAGATGGCTCCTTCTCTCAGTGTCCGCACATGGCTAAGACAGAGTGAGCTCTTCAGTACCTCTTTCTATAATAACACCAACCCTATGGGATCAGGGTTCCACCCTCACGACGTCAATTAACCTTAACTAGCTCCCTTGGCCCAATCTCCAAATACAGTCACATTGTGGGGGTCAGGGCTTCAACATACAAATTTGGGGGAACACATTTCAGTCCTTAACAGTTTCTATTGTCTGTTTCATTCCTCTTTCATGTGACGTGTCTGTGAAGAAATCAAAGAAGAGATAAAAAAAAAACCTAAAAACAAATGATAATGAAAACATGACCATACAAAACCTATGGGTCACAGCAAAAGCAACTCTAAAGAGGAATGCTTATAGCAATTCAAGCTCACCTCAAGAAATAAGAAAACTCACAAATAAACAATCTAACCTTACATCTAAAGCAACTAGAAAAAGAAGAACACAGAAAACTTAATTAGTAGAAGGAAAGAAATCATAAAGATCAGAGCAGAAATAAATGAAATAGAAACTAAGAAAACAATTGCAAAGATCAATAAAACTAAAAGTTGGTTCTTTGAGAAGATAAACAAAATTGATAACCTTTAGCCAGATGCATCAAGAAAAAAAGGGAGAGGACTCAAATCAATAAAATTAGAAATGAAAAAGGAGAAATTACAACTGACAGCACAGAAATACAAAGGATCATAAGAGACTACTACAAGCAACTCTATGCCAATAAAATGGACAACCTGGAAGAAATGGACAAATTCTTGGAAAGGTACAACTTTCCAAGACTGAACCAGGAAGAATTAGAAAATATAAACAGACCTATCATAAGTAATGAAATTGAAACTGTAATAAAAAATCATCCAACAAACAAAAGCTCAGGACCAGATGGCTTCACAGACGAATTCTATCAAACATTTAGAGAAGAGTTAACACCAATCCTTCTGAAACTCTTCCAAAAAATTGCAGAGGGAGGAAAACTCCCAAACTCGTTCTACAAGGCCACCATCACCCTGATACCAAAACCAGACAAAGATATGACGAAAAAAAGAAAATTACAGGCTAATATCACTGATGAACATAGACACAAAAATCCTGAACAAAATACTAGCAAACAGAATCCAACAGCACATTAAAAACTCATACACCATAATCAAGTGGGATTTATCCCAGAGATGCAAGGATTCTTCAATATATGCAAATCAATCACTGTGATACACCATATTAACAATTTAAAGAATAAAAACCATGTGATCATCTCAAAAGATGCAGAAAAAGCTTCTGACAAAATTCAACACCCATTTATGATAAAAACTCTCCACAGAGTGTGCACAGAGGGAACCTATCTCAACATAATAAAGGCCATACAGACAAACCCACAGCCAACATTATTCTCAATGGTGAAAAACTGAAAGCATTTTCTGTAAGATCAGTAACAAGACAAGGATGTCCACTCTCGCCACTATTATTCAACACAGTATTGGAAGTACTAGCTACAGCAATCAGAGGAGAAAAAATAAAAGGAATACAATTTGGAAAAGAAGAAGTAAAACTGTCACTGTTTGCAGATGACATGATACTATACATAGAAAACCCTAAAGATGCTGCCAGAAAACTACTAGAACTAATCAATTAATTTGGTAAGGTTGCAGGATACAAATTTTTTTTTAATAAATTTATTTATTTTATTTATTTATTTTTGGCTGCACCGGGTCTTTGTTGCTGTGCGTGGGCTGTCTCTAGTTGTGGCGAGCGGGGGCTACTCTTCATTGCAGCATGCATGCTTCTCATTGCAGTGGCTATCTTGTTGTGGAGCACAGGCTCTAGGCATGCAGGCTTCAGTAGTTCTGGCAACAGGCTCAGTAGCCGTGGCACACGGGCTTAGTTGCTCCGCGGCACGTGCGATCTTTCTGGACCAGGGATCGAACCCATGTCCCCTGCATTGGCAGGCTGATTCTTAACCACTGCACCACAAGGGAAGTCTGCAGGATACAAAATTAATGCACAAAAATCTCTTGCATTCCTCAACACTAACAATGAAAAATCAGAAAGAGAAATTAAGGAAACAATCCCAGTTACCACTGCAACAAAAATAATAAAACACCTAGGAATAAACCTACCTAAGGAGTCAAAAGACCTGTACTCAGAAAACTATAAAACACTGATGAAAGAAGTCAAAGATGACACAAACAGATGGAGAGATATACCATGCTCCTGGATTTGAAGAATCAATTGTGAAAATGACTATACTTACCCAAAGCAATCTACAGGTTCAATGCAATCCCTATCAGATTAGCAATTGTATTTTTCACAGAATTAGAACAAAAAATTTTACAATTTGTATGGAAACAAAAAAGACCCTGAATAGCCAAAGCAATATTTGGGAAAGAAAAACAAAGCTGGAGGAATCAGGCTCCTGGACTTCAGACTATGCTACAAAGCTACAGTAATCAAGATAGTATGGTACTGGCACAAAAACAGAAATATAGATCAATGGAACAGGATAGAAAGCCCAGAGATAAACCCACGCACCTATGGTTACCTTATCTTTAATAAAGGAGGCAAGAATATACCGTGGAGAAAAGACAGCCTCTTCAATAAGTGGCACTGGGAAAACTGGACAGCTACACGTAAAAGAATGAAATTAGAACACTCCCTAATACCATACACAAAAATAAACTCAAAATGGATTAAAGACCTAAATGTAAGGCCAGACACTATCAAATTCTTCGAGGAAAACATAGGCAGAACACTCTATGACATAAATCACAGCAAGATCCTTTTTGACCCACCTCCTAGAGATATAGAAATAAAAACAAAAATAAACAAATTGGACCTAATGAAACTTCAAAGCTTTTGCACAGTAAAGGAAACCATAAACAAGATGAAAAGACAACACTCAGAATGGTAGAAAATATTTGCAAATGAAGCAGCTGACAAAGGATTAATCTCCAAAATTTACAAGCAACTCATGCAGCTCAATATCAAAAAAACAAAAAACCCAATCCAAAAATGGGCAGAAGACCTAAATACACATTTCTCCAAAGAAGATATACAGATTGACAACAAGCACATGAAAGGTTGCTCAACAGCACTAATCATTAGAGAAATGCAAATGAAAACTATAATGAGGCATCACCTCACACCGGTTAGAATGGCCATCATCAAAAAATCTACAAACAATAAATGCTGGAGAGGGTGCGGAGAAAAGGGAACCCTCTTGCACTGTTGGTATCAATGTAAGTTGATACAGCCACTATGGAGAATAGTATGGAGATTCCTTAAAAAACTAAAAATAGAACTACTATATGACTCAGCAATCCCACTACTGGACATATACCCAGAGAAAACCATAATTCAAAAAGACACATGTACCCCATTGTTCACTGCAGCACTATTTACAATAGCCAGGATATGGAAGCAACCTAAATGTCCATTGAAAGATGAACGGATAAAGAAGATGTGGTACATATATATAATGGAATATTGCTCAGCCAAAAAAAAAAAAAAATGAAATTGGGTCATTTGTAGAGATGTGGATGTACCCAGAGTCCGTCATACAGAATAAGTCAGAAAGACAAAAACAAATATCGTATATGAATGCATATATGTGAAATCTAGAAAAATTGTACAGATGAACCTATTTGCTGGGCAGGAATAAAGATGCAGACGTAGAGAATGGACAGGTGGACACGGCAGGGAAGGGGAGGGTGGGATGAATTGGGAGATTAGGTTTGACATAAATACATTACCATGTGTAAAATAGATGGCTAGTGGGAACCTGCTGTAGAGCACAGGGAGCTCAGCTCGGTGCTCTGTGATGACCTACATGGGTGGGATGGGGTGGGGAGGGAGATCCAAGAAAGAATCCAAGAAGGAGATCCTTATATACTTACACATATAGCTGATTAACTTCACTGTACAGCAGAAACTAACACAACACTGTATAGCAACTGTACTCCAATAAAAAAATTGTAATCTCTGGGCCACGTTCTCCTTCTCCATAAATACTTCACCTGTCTTCTGGGAGGCAGCTTGAGTGGAAGGCAGATCACCTCAATCCTGTCAGATACAATCTGATTCTGCGTTGTTTTATAGTGTTGGTTAGTCTGAGATGCCTTTAATTTTCCCCCATTCTCAGGATATAGCTCTGCAGGGGTTCCAACCGAGAGCCTGGAGTGTTTATTAGGGCCCCCTCCTTGGGAGAACGTGAACGCCAATGACTGCTTCCTCAGCTACCTGAGCATGTTGAAACCTCGACTCTCCTTTGTAGCAGCTTTTTGTTTTCACTTCTTAGCCTCTTACCATGACCATCTTAAGAATTCCGTATGTGCCTCAAAGGGAAAATGTCTACAGTGTCGTGTTCACTTTCCCCCATCTCTAACTGTCTGAGATCCTTATCCCCCAGTCTTATTTGGCCATCACACATGAAAATTATTCACCAGTCCCATGTGACTGAAAAGACCCCATCTGCTTATCTGCCTTGGTTCTTGTCCTTTGCCTGTTTCTCAGATTCTCACCATCCCAGGACCACAACTGGCAGGTACCCTGAGGAGAAAATGTCTTCTCCACTTTTGAGGATCTCTTCCTTCCCATTTGCCTCAGTGACAATCTGACCTTTCCAATCAGATTTTTAAAAACTGTTTCCAGCTTTTCTAATTGCTTTGACAGAAGAACTGGTCTTCCATGAGTTGCTCCATCAAAATTATTTACAATGCTTTAAGTAAAGGGAACTCAGAGGTCTAGAGTCAAAAAGAAGCCCATCTAGGGCTTCCCTGGTGGCGCAGTGGTTGAGAGTCCGCCTGCCGATGCAGGGGACACGGGTTCGTGCCCCGGTCTGGGAAGATCCCACATGCCGCGGAGCGGCTGGGCCCGTGAGCCATGGCCGCTGAGCCTGCGCGTCCGGAGCCTGTCCTCCACAACGGGAGAGGCCACAACAGTGAGAGGCCCGCGTAACGCATAAAAAAAAAAAAAAAAAAAAAAAAAAAAAAAAAAAGAAGCCCATCTAAAGTTTAATGAAGCTGAGGAGAACTTTAAGTCTGCCTTGCTCACAAGCTAGCTAAAAACCTATGTGATATTATACAGAAGCTCTTGTTTGTTTTTGTTTTTTTGCGGTACGCAGGCCTCTCACTGCCGTGGCCCCTCCCACCACGGAGCACAAGCTCCGGACGCGCGGGCTCAGCGGCCAAGGCCCACGGGCCCAGCCGTCCCGCGGCATGCGGGATCCCACGGACCGGGGCACGAACCCGCGTCCCCCGCATCAGCAGGCGGACTCCCAACCAGTGCGCCACCAGGGAAGCCCCAGAAGCTCTTTAAGCCTCTCATTTTTTTTTTTCTTTCCTCAGCCAATACTGGAAATAACAACAGCATAACAACATCTCTATAGTAGTCATATTTTCACACCCACTTTATGGAAGAAGAAACCCTTACTTCGATAAGGTAAGTTCCTTGACTCTGGCCACGTAACTAGGAAGTGACAGATGTCTGTCTTTGAGATTTAAGAGCCTGTTTTCCTAACCACAGTGTTACAGAGATGAAGCAGATCTCATCATGACATAATTTTCCCCTTTACACCCTTTTTGTTTATCTTGTGTGGCCTTCGCCCAAATCACCGTGTTGGGAAGCCCAACAAATCTAACCTACATTTCATTAATTTTGTACATGTTAACAGCAACCCTTAACTCCAAACATTACCACAGTTCGATGACACAGACTATTGAAAGAAAATATGCAGTTGGCCCTCTGTATCCTGTTTCCTGTATGCAGATTCAACCGATTGCAGATTTTCAACTGTGAGATTTCAATCTGCAGCTGGTTGAATGCAAGGATGGGGAGCCCGTGGCTATGGATGCCGACTGCATTCATGGTACTACGCCATTTTATATAAGGGACTTGAGCATCTGTAGATTTTGGAACCAATCCCTCGGGGATACCAAGGGATGATGGTAAATTATTTGTATATACTATACAGTTCCAAAGGAAATTAAAGAGATTGTTATTTTTTCTATCACCAGTGCCGTCACAGCAATATGGTAGCCAGAGCCTTCCTATCACGCCAACAGAAACAGTGACTACCCATTTTGATGGATAACAATGTGTTAGCCTCTGTGCTAAGAGATTTGCATT
This sequence comes from Phocoena phocoena, assembly GCF_963924675.1. Classification (NCBI taxonomy): domain Eukaryota; kingdom Metazoa; phylum Chordata; class Mammalia; order Artiodactyla; family Phocoenidae; genus Phocoena; species Phocoena phocoena. The sequence goes on along the minus strand of NC_089224.1, from coordinate 41,671,701 downwards.
TTTTCTCACTTAGTTTAATTAACAACAGTCTGTGAGGTAGTTATAGTCTTCATTTTAAATATTAGAAAACTGAGTTTTAGAGCGGCGAAATAACTTGCACAAGGAGATTCACTTTAATGATATTCATAAATCATTAAAACTTGAATCTGAGACTGAGTTCCCTATTAGCTGATTTCAGTGTTAGCACTCAATGTGTTCCCTCAGCTGCTGTGCTTCTGGGCCATACATCAGCTCCTTCCTCGCCTCCCTTCCTTCTTTCCTCCCCTTCCTTCCTTCCCTGCTTTCCAGCCTTCCCTGACAGCCTTTCTTTCTTTCAACTATCTCACAAACTTGAATAAATCAGCATTTTGGGTAACACATTTTCATATTTGAGCAATTTGAATAATGTGCCATAGGGGATTCCCTAAATGGAAAGTTTTCCCTTAGGTATTAACAGTAATTAAAAAAGAAAACAAAAAGAGATTTTTTTTTTAATTGGGGAAAAATTAAAGAAACATTTGTTGTCACAGGCATATATTTACATTCTATTATAATTAAAATACAACAGCTTTTATGGTATGCTTCACTGATGTGTGATATCAACGATCAAAAGCATTCTTCAAATTGTGCTTTTATACCTTGAGAAATGCTTAGTGTTTCAGTGTTTTTCAATCCTGCCTTGAGAATTACCTAAGCAGTTTATGAAAAGAAAAATTACAAATATCCAAGCCTTAACCATACCTACCCTAGAATTATCAGATATTTGTGTTTTTAAAAAGTCCACATGACTAAGTCGGATATACATCCTGGTATTAAGAATCCCTGCCAATATTTTATTAACATTTTAACACACTGACCAGTTTAGCTTACAAAGTGTGCAAAAAAAAAAAAAAAAAGTATTCACTTTACTTCTGTGCTATATAAATAACCATGTTAATGTTTCTGGATATTCACCAAATATTCTCAGTTCTCCCATTTGAGGGTGTGATGGGCTTGTACTTCTCAGCTCCCTTGTGGCTGGGAGGATGCATGTGCCTAATGAAACTGTACCTCTGGGCCGGATCATTTCATTGCCCGGTTAGATTTCTGCTACGGAAGAAAAGGTAGCAACAGCAGCATCACCTGAGCTCTTCTTAGAAATACAGATTCTCAGACCCTGCCCAGATATACTGAAGCAAACCTGGCGTTTTCACAAGATCCTCAGGTGAGCTCACTCAAATCAAAGTTTGAAAAGCACTGCTCTAGAGTTCAAGCTTTCCCTGGACTGAGGCCAGGGACGTTGGAGATGCTGGCTGGAGTACCCACATTTGAAATGGTGGCCCACTTGCCAGCCTGGAATTCTGAATGATTCTGATGGGCAGAACTCCCTGCCAATTGGGGATAGGGATGTACCATGAGCTAAACTTCTGTGTTTTAAGATCTCTGTGTGGCTGGACTCTGCAGCATGACATGTCCCATACTGAGTGGACAGCTTTTGGATGTATTTCTTTTCCCATCTCTTTGAACACGGTTATAAAATACACAGTACCAAATTAAAATCAAAATACCTGTGAGTATTTTCAGTTAAAACACAGATTTTTTTAGTACCAGAATCAAAGATTTGCATTGACGAGAAAATAAAGTTGACTAGCCAGAGATAGGACAGAAGAAGGAAAGTATACAAGCCACACTAGGGGAGCACTGGCTAGATTTTGGATTCATTTAGATCTTTAAGGAAATAGCTCTGAGTGGAGCCCGTAGTGAATGGAGAAGAATGGCTGCCTTTGTTTCAATATTTGAAACTCGCTGGTATCAAAACCAAAGCCAAATGCACGGATGGAGAGTGGGGTGAGGAAGATTATCACAGCTTGCCATATGGGCAGCTCTGTTTACTGAGCAAGGAGAGAAAAACAGGTGGGTAAAAAAGCAAGCAGGAAATAGAGAAGAGGGGAATGGAAATAGTAACAAAGGTTTCAGGCTTACCACATCTTGCTCTTTTATTTCAAACCTAGCAAATAGCTCTGGGCATGCTTGCCTTGATGAACTGGAAAAGTTCCATGCATTAAGGCCAGCAACCCTGACACAGGCCATATTGGGAATGAATACATCTTTTTGACGAAGGGCTAATCTTGTACAAACATATTGCAGGGTGTTTTCAGGTCCTCTAATGACCCCCCAGACTCTCTCTTGCACAATACTGTTAATGTAGAGGATATCTGGGCTAAGCATTGTACAGATTAAACTGGTGGATTATTTCCCCGGCATTTTAAAAGTATCATTCAGCCCTATGGCTAGACCACTCTTGACTGGGAAATACAAAACGTAACTGAATTATCCTTGGCTTCATTAGTGGAGGTGTGAGAAAATTTAAAGGGGCTGTTCAACTTTCTTCCTTAAAACAAGCTTATATTTTTCTTTCTCGGACACCACAGGACACCAGTAGCTTCAGAATGGAAATGCAATTACTATAGACTAGATGCCAAGTTCCTTTAAATCACTTAGGTACTCATTTATTTTTAAAAAACATGTGCGTGCTCTCTATGTGCCAGACACTGTGTGGGAGCTGGTGATACAGTGGGAAACAGGATACACAAAGTCTGGTCCTTCTGCAGCTTACATTCTAGTATAGCACTATGTCCTCTGTATAAATGGAAGCCACATACATCCATCAGGAATGCTGACTGACGCCTGGATTCTCTGGTAACTGTCATGAACTCACCTCACTTGGTAACACAGCATTTTATGGTACACTAATTCCCACCTTACGTGACATATCAAAGTCTTTTTCACTTTTGTCCATTTATTCAATCATTTATTTCGCATCTTCCCACCATAGAACATAGCCTTCTGACAGTGCCGCTTTCCCAACACATCTGTTTGTATTTTCCTGTAGTGTTTCCAAAGAAGCAGGTGAAACAACAACATGGTAACAAAACATTTGTCTCTCAGCTTTCAGCTTCCCCTGAAAATCTGTGCCATACTCGCAAAGAATGTCAACTCTTGGCAATACTTGGGAAGCAGTCTTGGGACCAAACCAAGGAGTCTATTACCCAGAGTACTTTCCAAATCAAGTTCTATGCTAATGGCAAGGATTAGTGTATTGATTAAGAAATTAAGCAAGTGGGTCATATCTGTATAGTTTATGGACAGAAGCAAGATAAAGAAAATGGTTAGTGATTGGGGTACAATGAGTTAAATTGGTCAAATCGCTGTTGGAAGTTAATGTTGCAAATACTGAGTGTTCTCATATCATATGATACTTGCACACAGTTTTACCCGCTCCACCAGCCCTGGATGTGTCCTTAAAGCCATAAAGCTGGGTATTACAAATTAGCTATTACAAGAATATGGATGGGTATGATTTCAGTGCCAAAGAAACCACCAGAATATTCATGATAACTCTTGTTTCTCTCAAAATGTTGTTGAAAGAATCAAAGGAGAAGATATTTGGGAAAGTGTTTCATAGCCTAGAAAGCACTAGACCTACCAGAAATGGTAAATTCTCTCTTGTTATTATTCTCTATTGTTATTATTACTGTGCTTGCTTTAATGCAACCTAGATGCTGAGATAGCCTGGCCTGTATATCGCAAGGGCCACGTTCCCCAGGAAAGCACATTCTGATTTTGTCAGCACCATCATTCAGACACACTTGCAGTCGGTGACTCTGACCTTTCATCTTCTCCGGTGCTCCAGCCCTGCTGAGCTAAAATAGGGCAGTGTGCCTTCTTCCCCGCTTCTAGGTGAAACTGTGCACATGGGTTACAAATGGAAACCTATTTATGATGGAGAAAATTGGAGGGTGAAAGCAGAGTACTTATCAACTTGTCACAATAGGGGGATGCTGGAAGGTAAAGGGCCATTTTCAAGCAACCCTCAGAGGAAGGAGGCTGATTTTCCTTTCTACAAATGTCAGAAGGAAAACTTTTAGGCTGTCACATATGGCCTATATTTCTAGAACCTGGCCCAACTTGGCAACTCTAAGGGCTCTGTGAACAGAGCCACTCAGAGGATGTGGTTTTGAGGGGAGGAGCTAGGGCATTAGCAGGGACAGAATAGTGAGAAATGAATGCAGAACCAGAGGACAAGATAGCAAGTATATTAAGAAAACATTCATGGAGAATTGGGATGTCAAGTTTATCCATGAACACTGGCACTAAACGAAAATAGTTTAGGCTGTTTTTGCGCCTGTATGCTCTTACGTGAAGGCACGTACATATCATACACATTCTGTCTTAGGCTGGATTTCTCCAGAAGCAGACCTTACAAATAGGATTGAGCAAAAGAAGTTTGTCTGGGGAGTGACCCCAGGAATTACCAGTAGAGGAGAAGGAAGAGAAGAAGATCTTAACAAGGTATTTAGTGGGCTGGTTACTGCTACAGGCAACTGGGAATCCACATCTGGGACGACCCTGGGAGAAGATGCAGAACCCACCGCAGAATAATCCCACAAGAGGTGCAAAGAAACCGGGACATGTATCCTTCAATTTCCATTCATCTTGGTTGAAGGCTGTTCTCAAGGACATTTAATGCACAGCCCTTCCATCCTCCATACTTGTAAATTGAGGATATCCCTGCTATGAGAACACTCTTCAGGCAGTGTTCGAGTGTTTTCAGGAAGAACCAGTCAGTGTTTATGGGATGATGAGTGCTGAGGCACATGGGCAAGGTGTTGACAGTATCTGCTACCCACACCATTGTCCTCAGACTCTATGATGTTTACTTCTGATTTTTCTCACTCGAATCTAATCCTTCTTACTCTCTTTCACCAGACACTGCCTTGAAGGGACAACTGAGGCTCTTGTATTGGATACGAAGGCATTTCCTCCATTCTGCCATCTTACATGCAAGTATCTAGAGTAGCACTGTCCATTAGAAATGTAAGGTGAGCCACAAATGCTAGCCACGTATGTAATTTTACGTTTTCCAGTAGCCAATTTTAAAACAATAAATTAAAAACATGAAATTAATGTTAATAGCTTATTTTACTCAATGTAACTAAAATATTATTTCAACATGTAATCAACATAAAACTATTAATGAGATATTTTACTTTTATCAATTAAGTCTTCAAAATATATGTATATTTCATACACCAGCACTCAACAGTCATGCGTGGCTAGTAACTACCATATTTGACAGTGCAGGTCTAGAGCCTCTCCACCCTCCATCTGGAATGAGGAGTGCTTAGCAGTGGCCTAATACATTTAAAGGGAAATGAGTAAATCTTTGGGGGCACAAACAGATCACACTCCTGCTGGATGTTAAGTGGGAGAGGTGCTAGCAATGTCTTTAATAGTTTGTCATCAATTTTTAGGGTGGATATATAATAATACCAAAGACCAGATATACCGGCCCCTTAACTCCACCCTCTCAAAAAACAAACAAACAAAAAAACCCTAGATGTGTTGCTATGTAAAGATTTACATGCAGCTCCAGGAATGGGGCTTGGGGGGAAAGCTTCCATTGACTGTAATTAAGTTTCTATATCTAGCAAAACGGGGAGGGAAAATATCTGTGGCCTCCCCATGATCCACCTCCATCATTTGTGTAGCCTTCTTCCACACTGCATCAGGGTTGGTCTGCATGACCGACAGAATAAAGCATAAGTGATGGTACGTCACTTCTGAGATAAAGCTATGAAAGAGATCTTCTTGCTGTCTCTCTCACTGTTCACTCTAGTGGGAAGCCAGCTGCCATGGTGAAGGAGAGCCCTGTGGAGAGACCTATGTGATGACGAACTGACCCTTGTCAACAGCCTCATGAGTGACCATAGAAGAGGATCTTCTAGTCCTGGTCAAGTTCTGGAGACTGCATGTCCAGCTGACAGCTTGACTGCAGCCTCATGGGAGACCCTGAGGCACAGGCACCCAGCTCAGGCACTCCCAGGTTCCTGAGCCTCAGACACTGTGTGAGATAATCAGTGTCAGCTGTTGACTGTTAAGATTTTGGGTAATTTGTTGCACAGCAATAAATAACTAATACAACATCTGAGAAAATAATTTCAATTATAGATAAACGAAGAGAGTACATTTCTGTGTTTACAGGCTGAGATTTGTGTTTATCACAGTCAGATTGAAAAGAATAAGTGTGAGACTGAGAAAGAGAGATAAAACCAGACCATGATTAGAAAGTCAGGAACATAAGGGCAAGGAAGATGATAGTCCAGAATTTCCTCAGAGCAAAGATATCGAAAACCTTCTCTTTATTGTTTGTTAGCCTAATGTAAAAGCACAGGGTCAGAATTGATTTATTAAGGGGAGGTACTAGGTCTAGAAGTCATCCAAGTCTTATCCAAATCATCAACGATTAAAAGATAAAAAGGGAAAAACAGGAAAAAAAAATCTTTCTCATAGCGTTCAGGATTAATCCAAATTCTGAGATTATATATCAGAGGGAACTGAAGATATACTTATGGCCCCAATCTGGAATTTCACCTGGTATTAAAGGTTTTAGTCCTCCCTGGGGCCAGCATTCTCGAAACGTTAACTGCAAGCCTCTAAGGAAGCCATGCCATTGGGCCTAGCATACAAAATGCTTTAGGCAAGCTTCATTAATCTTGTTAAAGAACATGTCTTTGCCATTCATGGATTAGACATACAAATCATTCATCCCCATAAGGAACTGCAAAGGAATCTAAGGTCACTCGAAACTCAGCCTTGTACTGCCTGTGATTGTCAAGGTAACAAACATTTCACAATTCTGAGCAACCAGACCTCTGCAGACTATTTTGAAGCCACCATAGGTATTAGCCAGTCTTCCACGTCCTGCTTCACTTAACAGTTTCCAGAGGCATTCTCAGGAGAGCTAATCAAGATACTAAGTCTACCCACAGACAACCAGACCACCAATACCCTGTAGCAAGTTAGGAGAAGTAAATAGGGTTTTCTTTGTCTTCCATCAACCTTAGATGCCAAGTTCTACAGAGCCGGATAGAAGCCCCCTCTGCTGTTGGTGCCTGTTACAGCAGCTGTGTCAGGGCACTGACTGAAGGAGAGGCATCAGGAGTGTGAGGATGCAAATTCTACTTGCTCCTTTATGTTGGACACAGCGGTGATTATAGATGGTATTTCTTAATCGTTTACAATGGAGTCAGGCCCTTTGAAACATTACCTCATGTTTCGGACTTCCCTGTTGGCACAGTGGTTAAGAATCCACCTGCCAATGCAGGGGACACGGGTTTGAACCCTGGTCCGGGAAGATCCCACATGCCAAGGAGCAACTAAGCCCGTGCGCCACAACTACTGAGCCCATGTGCCACAACTACTGGAGCCCGCGCGCCTAGAGCCCGTGATCCACAAAAAGAGAAGCCACCGCAACGAAGACCCAGTGCAGCCAAAAATAAATAAATATTTACCTCATGTTTCAAATATTATCCCAGGCGAAATGAGTTTTATCATGCTCATTTTAAAGACGAGAAACTTGAGGCTCAGTGCGTGGTTGAATTCTTACCAAGAACATACAACTATTACGTGACAGAACCTGGGTTGGAACTGAACACTGTCTGACTTCAACAGTAGTGTGCCTATCCACTGTGATTTTTTCACTACCACCTTACCACTTCCTACAATTGAGTCTCTCTTTTCCTGTTTCCTTTTTAAGATCACATTTATTATGAAACATTTTCTCCCCATGGCTAAAACGATGATATTAAAAATACTGAAAAACTGGTATGGCTTGGGAGTTGACCAGTGAGCATAGATGCCTGATATGGTTAGTGCAGGAAAGGGTCTCGGAGGTCGCTGGAATGCCAGAGGCGGGCCATTTAGTTGCCATGTTCTCAGAACTGAGGGGTTCCTTGAGGGAAGTAAGGCTCACGGGGGCTAACGACAGCTCCTATTTACCAGCCGTTACATAAATCTTTTAAAATTTTCATAGGCAGCATGGTTATACTGGTGTAGACCAGCTGAGTATCAGCACTGACTGGCTGAATAAATTAATAATAGCGGCAAGACAAAACTTTGACCTTATGAACAACAGTTTTGCTCTAGAATTTCTACCAGAAGAAACAAGTGTAGAAGAGTTCATGCATTGTGTAAAAATACATATTTAGTCTCTCACACAGAGACCAGTGAGAGCAGTACTAAGAATATGATGTGGCTGAAAAGATGGTTAGTGGTTTTAGCTCTATAACCCCAGTTCTCTCAGAGCTAAAAAAAAAATCTGCATTGAATACCAGAAATTTATAAATAAGCTAATGTTCTTTGTTGGTTTCTTATACTGCATTCTGAAAGATAACATGTTCACAGAAGAAAATTTAGAAAGTGAACAGAATTTAGTCTTTAAAATGAGTTTATACTTGGGGTGTGTTAGTGTACCGCTTTAGTGGTTCAACAAATGTCTGGTTCTCTTTGTCATGATACCCTCTGATGGGCAAAGAGTAGCATGATGCATTTTACATAGCTGGCAACCACAGGAGAAAAGGGAAAAGAGGACGAGAATATTCCAGAGGACTGCAGAGAAATGCACTGAGCAAAGTTTCTGAAGCTAGCCCACACTCGCAGACAAATGAGTACTGCTCACAAGCCATATGAGAAACTGAGTAGGTGTGTTTCTTTAAATAACACAATTTAAAATTTCTGTATCATTAGTAATATCCTAAAAGATTTTATTATGTCGGATGTGCCATTAGAACTATCCTCAAAAACACACCTGATTATTTAGCTATGAGACTATAAACAATAAAACTAAAAACAGGTAAAATTAACTATGCAATATCTTTAAATATTTCTCTTACAGGATCTTGCTGGCAAATGGATGTTTCAGGCTGACTAAGGGAATAAAATTGAGGATTATTTCTTCTGGGCTCTCCTATCTCCAATTTAACACCCACTGAGATGTGAGTTAATTCTATGTTAGGCATTTTGTTAATTTTTGTTAATTTTTAAATTTCAGGTTAAGTCGTTATTAATTTTAACCTTTGAACTCTTTTTGTTTTTCTTAGAGTGAAGTTTGTGTTGTCACTGCTGCTGTTCCTGCCATCATATCCAAAGCATTTTGGGTTGCCATGATTTTAACAGAGAAAATCATCTTGGACACTATATACCTAAGGCCTAACAGGTGGCTGAAGATACTGAAGGTCAGTGGTTGCTGGCAGTGATAGACTGAAATATTATTGCTCTTTTCACATCCTCTTTTCCAGGCAACTTTGCATTTCCTCCCACAAAAGTACAAACTGTATTTCAGTGACTTTTGAGCTCAGCCAAAGACTTGCTTTGGTCAAAGGAACTTGGGCATAAGTGATAGCATGCTGGTTCCAAACCCAGGCATTGAGAGGCCTTGTCTGTTTCCAGGTTGCCTCTTGGTCTCCCGTCATTGCTGTGAAAGCAGCTTCCGCTGGATGGTTGCTCTCCCTCTTCTTGGGCCCCAGACTAAACAGGCTAGGAGCAGAGCCCCAGCAGAGCTGCACAGCTAAATGCAGCCTGGAGGAGCTGCCCCAGCACACTTAGATGTGAGAGAAATTAATGCTTATTGGTAAATGGCTTGGAAGGGTTTGCAGTTGTTTGTTACATGACAAAATTTGTCAGCAGTTGACTGATGCACTGGAAGTGGCCTTAAGGTAGGGAGTTAATTAGAAGTGGTGTGATGCTGCTCCAAATAGCCTCACTTTCCTCCTGATACGATCGTGTCCGTGTTGCTCTCTGCTCACATGATGAAAATGTAAAACTTAAGGGGCTAGAACAGCATCAGTAAGGTAACCTGTGGTTCAGTATACTAAAAAAAGAATTAAAATGGCAACTTTTAAATTCTTTAATTAGTTTTAATCTAGACTTTAAGTTAACCGAATATGTAATACCTCATTTAACTCATCTGTATTATCATTTTTTAAGGTAACAGAGATACTATCACATTATTATTATTTTTTGCGGTACGCGGGCCTCTCACAGTTGTGGCCTCTCCCGTTGCGGAGCACAGGCTCTGGACGCGCAGGCTCAGCGGCCATGGCTCATGGGCCCAGCCGCTCCGCGGCATGTGGGATCTTCCCAGACCGGGGCACGAACCGGTGTCCCCTGCATTGGCAGACGGACTCTCAACCACTGCGCCACCAGGGAAGCCCTATCACATTATTTTAAAAAGAAATGTCCAGATTTAAACAGAGAGGGCCACTAGAATCCAGTAATACAGAGGACTTCCTATCTTAAATATTCTTGAGTTTGATCTAATCAAAATAAAATTTCATCTTCTTGGGAGAATCCATTAGTAGGGAACAAGTAGATGGTTCTCTCTCTAAATATTAAATGCATGCAGTTTATTATAAATAATGTAATGACGCACATAATGTAAGCACAAGCCCTGCTTGTGAGAACTACGCAGATTTGCTTTGGGTCTAAATACGTCAGAGAGTCCTTTCACATTATATTTCGGATTACACAAACTGTAGCTTTATGTACTACATGCAGAAGTAGACATGGCTCTCTCTTCTCTGAGTATGAATGGAAATAATGCAGCCTGCCAAAAAATGCTTTGTATCGTAGTGAAAGTTTCTAAATAAGAAAAATAGCAGAGCTCTCAACAACTTTCTCCACTGTAGAAAGAGGTTAATGCAGTTCCAGACAAAGGTCAATGCATTGATCAGTGTAGCTTCAAACAAGGAGGCAGGGGGCTTCCCTGGTGGCGCAGGGGTTGAGAATCCGCCTGCCAAAGCAGGGGACACGGGTTTGAGCCCTGGTCGGGGAGGATCCCACATGCCGTGGAGCAACTGGGTCCGTGCACCACAACTACTGAGCCTGTGCTCTAGAGCCTACGAGCCACAACTGCTGAGCCTGAGTGCCACAACTACTGAAGCCCGCGCACCTAGAGCCCATGCTCCGCAACGGGGGAGGCCGCCGCAATGAGAGGCCTGTGCACCGCAACGAAGACGTGTGCGCAGCAACGAAGAGCCAATGCAGCCAAAAATAAAAAATAAATTTATTAAAAAACAAAAAAAAAACAACCAAACAAAAAAAACAAGGAGGCAGGTCTTTTCACAGTGTTTACAGTATGTCTTGAAATTATCAAAACATCGTTTTACTTTGTTTTTTTTGTTCATTAGGCAAAGATTTCTATTTAAAAAGCCTTCTGAAAAACATTAATTGTTGCTAAATAATTCCATGTGTAGCCCCATCAGATATACTTATTTTAATTGCACCTGAGAACTTTTCTTTTATAAATATCATGTAAGATACTTTCATTTTATAGATACTATGTAAAAATGAAGGCTTATGAATACAATCAGTTGGAATTACAACATAAAAGAAATTGCAGACTATATGAACTATTGCCTGGACAGTCTGTCTTTTAGTAAATATTAGAATGCCACTATTCTGCTTTCTCAGAACACAGGGAATGAAGGAACAAACCCTTATCATTATTTCACATTATTCACTGATATCACTGAATCAAATACCAATGTCTTTCTTTTTTGAGAAGATTTTTTGTTTTCACCCATCCCTTACTGTCTCTGCTTCACTAAAAACTTACTCATTCAACAAATGTTTATTGAACATCTACTGTTCTCTAGGCACTGGATATGAAGCAGTTTACAAAAAGACATAGATGACCTTAACCCTTTCAGAGTTTACAGTCTAGTAGAGGAGATACAGGCTAAGCACATAGATATGGAGATAAAGAAATCATTTCAAAGAGTAATTAACGCAGTGAAGGTAAAGAAACTGGGTGCTCCAAAAAAGAATAAGAAAACTTAATTCAGATTGGGTGGTCAGTCTAGGAAGAAGTGACAATGAAGCTGAGATCCTAAGACTGGAAAAGGGCTGGCTTTTGAAGGAAACTGTCCCCAGGCAAGGGAGAAAGTTCCTGCAAAGGCTCTGAAGTGAGAAGGAGAAGTTGGGGCTACCTCCTTGAAATTTTGGAGAAATTTCCTCTGTACCTTCCTCTCATTCTTAGGTCATGGTACTTAATGTTTTTATTTTCTCTTAATGTATATGTTCTGTTTCCAAAGCCGCTTGAGGCCAGAGAATTAGTTTAGGCCATTTTTATCACCCATGATAAATAACTGTGCATTCCAGGGTCACAAATTTAAATGCCTCCAGGGTTTGGACTGAAGGAAAGCTGATGAAGAATAATCATTTTATTCTTAACCCAGAGGAGGGCATTTTTTTGTTTTGTTTCCTCACTGAATCAATCAGGCTTCAGTAAGGAAAACAGAAGCCATTCTACATGCTCTGAGTGTAATATAGTTGCTTTGAACCTGACACATATGGTCTTCCCCAGTCACCTCTCTCCTACTCCCTCTGGTGCCTTTCCTCTTCTAGCTTCTAAATCTCACTGGTGCCTCTTATTAACAGATGAGAATCTGTCAGTTTATAAGGAAGCAGATTCTGGGAAGTGTAGTTTCCAGCATCTCTTCTGCAATGCACTTTGGCCTACTCAACAGCCATATTGACCCTTTCAGACATAATTAAACTTTCGAATAACAACAAAAGGAACACCCTTCTTTCATCTATCACGATGGAACTATTCCTTGATCAACTGAAGACCTGCCCCACCTCTTCCCAAAAGGTCAAGATGTAAATTCCATTATGTTCCTGTATTCATATTTGGGTAAAATTGTTTTTCTAGCACAGTCAAGATCTCCCATTGTTATCCTGTAGCTTAGCATTAAATTTATAGTATTAATCACTGTTAACATTGATAACACAGCTTATAATAAATAATATGGGGAGGGAAAATTGTTGATATATGAAAAATGCAGATACAATGAAACAAGCAAGGAAAATATTAATAATTACTACCATGTCCATTTCTGCAAGCAGTCATATGGCCAGAATCCCTGCCTCTTCTGCCCATTCCATGTTTCCTTTGCCCTGAGCTTGCATCTCAGTTGACTACTATTTAGGGTGACCCAAACTGTCATTCAGGAAACAACTGAGGTATTAGTGGTTCTGCCTACAATTGGTTGTAGCCTTTCATTAATGCTGCTATTGGACACAAAGTACTATAAAGTGTTCTAAGCAACCTCCTGAGTTCCAGACCATTCCCTCCATGCCCTGTTGGGTCAATCATTTAACTCAGCAGAGTAATCCACTACTTTGTTTGTGCATTCAGTGTCAGAAAGAACTCAGTGACCAGTTGGCAATCTCAGGCTCCGATTCAATGGAACAGTTGTTCTGTATCCTGATGGAAACAGCATTGTTACTAGATCCTCTAAACTCAAAATTGTGGGGACAGAAAGCAAAAATTTTGTCTGAGTTTTTAGGGGCAATAAAGAGAGAAGCTACCTTCACTTTCATCCTTTGTTCCCAGATCATGTTTTTTTGGTTGGTTGTTTGTTTTTTGTTTTGTTTGTTTTTTTTTACTACGGGAGAAATGGAACCACATATGCAACTGAGCAGGACCCTGTGGGACTCCTGGGCACAGAAGCCTTCCTGTGTCCCCCATTCCTTGTTTGTAGGGAACAGACTCCAGACTCCATGAGTTTCCCTGAGTTCTAAAGGGCAGATTCAAACAGTTGCTAATTAGGGGAGGGGATGCAGAGACAAGGGAGGAGCAGCCATGAAGCAATAGTTCAGCCTTAGGGCAGGGTCCTGGTTCCACGTCAAGGGATGCACATAACTGTATCTTTGAGCTCTTTACAGAACTAAAACCCCCAACAAATGAAAGATGTTAGCAATCTTCATTCCAGAGAAGACCACCTGAGGCCAGATTAAAGGAACCAGACCAACTCATCAAGAGATTACCTGAGACCAGATTAAAGGAGTGCAGGCCCTGTACACACCCTAATCTTATCAGCAACCCAGTCCTTGAACCATTGCTATAAAACTCCTCACCAAATCCTCCCGGGTTGGTTCACAGGTTTTGAGAGCATGAGTGCACTGTGTCCCTCTTTGCCTGGCAAAGCAATAAAGCTATTCTTTTCTCCTTCACCCAAAACTCCGTCTCTGAGATTTGATTCAGCAACAGTGCACAGAGGCCGAGCTTTTGGTATCACATATTAGAAAATCAGAGAACACACCTCACTTGTAGCACAATACGTCAGCTCTTCATGTTGTTACTCAAACATTACCACAAATGAGCCTTCATGACACCATTTCACTGTTTCCACTGGGCTACTGGTTAAGGTCTGACAGAGTCAGTGAGTGAATTCTAGGGTTGTAAGCACCCTGCCTCCCTTATTTTGCTGTTAAATGAGTACACTGGTCAAAAGCTGTGTTGTTTGGACACTTTGATTGTAAACAATTCAAGTAAGTGCAAACAGAAGTGATTGGAACAGAGGAAGCCAGAATAAGGATACCCAGAAGAAGAATCCATCTCAGTGAGGACAAATTGCTGTCGTCTCCATGATTGCAGAGATCCAGTTAATTATCTGGTCCCCAAGTGGCTGGTTCTATCCTGCCCCGGGGAATAATGCTGTATCAGGGGTCCAGCCCTGGTTTCTGAGATTGGGAATGCAACTGTGGTGGTAGCTAGAAAACCCTATCTAGGGGTAACCTATATCTGTTGATCCCGTGACTAAACCTCCATCCCTATCACTACGGTTGGTCACATTGTTCATAAATCCACTGAAAGTATATAGAGCTTGTCATTTTTCTCGTCTATTGAAAATCACATTGGGACAGGATGCCTTTTGGTGAATATTCTTAGAGGATACAGATATCTCCATGAATTGCCATTTTGAGAGGTCCACTGACATAAATCTTCACCGATTTTCCAATAGCGTTTCTTCCAAATGTTTATCACTACCCACAAATTGATTTAGATCCATCTCTCTAGCCATATCTTCTTTCATGTAAAGTGAACAACAGATGCATAGCACAAGACTCTGCCTACTGGATGGAATTCCCTCCCCCTCTGCTCTTCAATGCCACCCCTAAGCGAAGCTTTAATAGTGCAATTGTCCACTTTAGGGTTACATCAGCATATCAAGCACAATCATGTATAAACCAGGCCATTTCTTTTCCCCTTTCACATTCAGATAGTGACAGGGAATTACTCACGAGGCCATACAACATGAGTTGAAGGAGAGACAGATGTTAATGGAGCAAGAATATATTTCACAGAAACCTGAGCCACATGTACATGACGCTTACTTATGTCTTCATGTCTGACTTGAGTCAAATCTCATGTATGTCACTTCCACTTGGTGACTGAAAGCTGCCTTGCATGCCCAATTTTATGACTTAGATCCATCCACTACGTTATGAGCAGCTCGGGTTGCATGTATCCTATTGTCAGGAGTTCAGTCCACACAAGGGTTTGGTAGCGGGTCAGGAACTGATACTCAAAAGGAGAATACTTTTCTGTATAAGAAAGCAGGGCTTTGCTCCATAACTCTAGGGTGCTGCCTTGAGCTGTAATTTTACTAATACTTATCAAATGCTCCACACACTATCCATAAACGAGTTCAGATGCTATTGGATCTATTATGTGCTACTGCCCAAATGGGAGATTTTAACAGCAACCTGGACTGGTTGCAAAGTCTTGTTCTGTTCTGAGTCTTGTTCTTGGTTCTACTTAAATCTGGCCTTGTTAAAACCATCAAATCACTTTATTCACACAAGTGTCCCTTAATTTACAAAGCCTCAGTCATTCAGACACTTTTGGGGGATCCATAGTATTCAAAGAACTTAAATATAATGCATCATACCAACCCAGTAAACCAAGCACAAAAAATATTCATATAAGCTTGTTGGGGCAAAAATGTTATATATTCATATAAACTTATTGAACATATTATTTAATTCTCAGAATTCTACTCTATTCTGATAAATGCCCTGATTTTTAAAATAAGAGACCAGATAAGGCTTTGAATCCAATTTACATTGTAACTCAGTTACTTACGTGATCAAAATTAGGATTTAATTTTCAAAAGCCTCAACCCTCCTAGTTAGATAAAATAAAAGGTGTTTTTAGGACAGTCAAATTAGTTCTAATTCTCTGACTGTATCATTATCTGAGGGCTGTATATAAGCTTTACAGTACTGTCAGAAGAAGGTATTCCACTTCATAATTGCACCCTAATATTCTATTGCAAAAAAATTGGTCTTCCACAGTCTCTCCTTTCATAAGCACTTCATTCCAGCAGCTACAGATGATAAGTAATTGGTCTTGTTACTGCATGCCATTGACTACAGAGTTTAATT
This sequence comes from Phocoena phocoena, assembly GCF_963924675.1. Taxonomy (NCBI): domain Eukaryota; kingdom Metazoa; phylum Chordata; class Mammalia; order Artiodactyla; family Phocoenidae; genus Phocoena; species Phocoena phocoena. The sequence goes on along the minus strand of NC_089224.1, from coordinate 41,655,666 downwards.
TTTCTAATAGCAAAGCAATGATGTCAATTACTACCTTCAAACCACCAAACCAATCCCAAATTCTTATATGTGATATTCTAGTTCCCTGGAACCGCTCCAAGTATAAATGTACATTAGAATACAGTTAGACAATATTGTATGGATCCTAATTATGATGGCCATTTTTTAAAATATAGAGAATTAAAGTTTCACACAACTGTTGGACGCTTGAGAGGAGCAACATCATAGAAGTCACTACAAACCATCAAAGCCTGTAGCACAGAAGCAGAGGATACCACAGAAAGTAGTGCCAGGGATGCTGAATAGACAGCTAACTCAACTTACTCCCTTTTGAAAGACACATAAGTTTATGAAATACTTTATTTTGCTCTAATATTTTAAGTAAAAACTGTTAACTGTCATGTCTTAGAAATTCTTATTTTCTACTAAAGGAGTGTCCATAATTATAGTGAGAGTTAGTATTTACCGAGTTTTTGAGGGGAAGAGAAGAAGGAATGGTATTATGCTGAGAGCAATATGTACAGCTAGCGACAAGATGTAAGGAAGTGTGGCTCGAGGTTGCAGATGAGCAACAAGGAGAAGAGTCTTGTCTTGGGCATTTTTTCTTGGGCACAGACATAAATATCTGCCCTCATCGTTTTCCCTCCCTCCCACCACTACCATATGCTTAAGTTGAAGAAGAAGCCTAAATGCATTAAATTAAGGGAATATACTCTGGGAATGCTGAAAAATGAAACAAAACAAACCTCCAATTACTGAAATAAAAACTATTGGTCATGACTGGCAACATCTTCAAGCTAGTCTCTTGGAAGATGGGGAGAGGATAGGTAGAGGACAATATTTTGTGTTGATACAGCTGGGATTTAAATATTTCTGATCTCAAAGGAGGGAAACTAGTGACATAAAAGTCAGGAGGCCAAGACAGCAGCTAGATGGGTTGAGGAATCAGTTTTCTAAAGCAAAACCAAATGTTAAGGAAACAAGGTTAGAAAATCATGTTGCTTCTTGTTAGGAAAAGGCTAAATTTATGAGAAGAGGTACTGAGGGAGGGGAAGGTACCGAGTACTTAACATAGCAAACAAAAAAGCAAACTAGACTTTAGAGTTCAATGATGGAAAGCAAAGTTCTGTAGGGTGATTTATTCATTTATTCTCTCACTCAACAAACAATTATTAAGCATAATTTACTGTGTTCCGAGTGCTGCCCAGTTTTCCTATTTCCTTCTGTCTATGGGATTCTCTGCACCCAAAGCCATGTGTTAAGAAAAATTTCAGCCTGGTAGAATGTTGGAGATATCATTACGAAAATTGTAAGAATAAAAGATGGAAATGTAAATACCCTTAGAGATCTCTCTTTTCCCCCAGCAGGCATCCAACTTTGAGATGAGCACAATGACACCATAAAGCACTGGCACAAAATTTGCCTTACAAATTTGGTAGACAAAATGTACGAAGTCAGTTCCATTCTATCCTATTCCCCAGTTTTATATGTCAGCAGAAGAGTAGGATCCATATGCAAAAAATGGGCTGTGGGTCTTCTTTATGAAATGTTTGCATTCTTTAAATCAGGAAATCATCTGCAGGGCAGAAAATAACTGTAGATGAGTCCTCAAATCCTGTTCCTAAGGACTCTATCTCTTTGAGTGCTGTTTCAGTGGGCAGCTTAACTTTGGGTGTCACTCCTGCTTATCTCTCAAATCTTCCTTTTAAATAAATTGGACTGCAACTTGACTTATTTTCAATAAAAGGTAAGTAAATAATTAAACATATTATTTCAGTATATAAACTACTTTAAGAGAGAGATGCATAACTTTTGAGAAACACATACACGTACACCAACTGCTTTCAGGCTACTAAGAAATCATTTAACAGATGATTGCTTCAGCTATTAATATTCTAATGACTCAAAAAAGTTAAAGAATTGTCTCAAATGTCTAACATCTACACTGAAGAACTTGGTTTGAACAGTATGCATCACACTTAGACAAACAGAAAATCAAAAATATGAGTAAGAATAACAATAATGTATTCTACAAATGGCTAATGTTATTATCCCCATTACTAGTATTTTCATATTAGCGGCTTATTTACTTTAAAGTGATTTTATACAGATGCTCATTTGGAACGATATTGAGAAAGTTTCAAAATTACTATGAATTTAATAAAACTATGACTTGCATTAAATATTAAATTTATTTTAAACAGTATTCACATTATTTGGTAATTTAACCCTACTCGAAGTACAAATCTATGTGGCAATTTAGCTACTATCATTATTTTTTAATGAATTAGCTATGACTACCCACTTTGCTCAGGAAGGCTCTTATACATCTAACAGCAAATGCCTTAAAAATGTTCAGATTGAAACAAAAAATATGATAGCAGTTATTCTCATCAGGGAAATCTGCAGACTCTAAGTTGTCTTATTAAAGGAGATAATACAGCAGTCAGTTGAAAGATGCCAAGGAATCTCCTCATTTTTGTGTGTGATTATTTTCTCATTCTGTATACCTGTGCACATCAGAATCTTCAAAATTCCCATAAGCTTCTGAACAGGGAGGTAATTTGGGAATTTTTAACCCTGAATTGAAAAGAAAGGAAAAATAGGAGCCAAGGAGGGAGGGAGGTGGGGAAGAGGAAAGAATAGATAGCTAATGCAAAAAAAAAAAAAAAAAAAAGAGATTGATCTTTTCTTGGGCCCTGAAAAGAGGCTGGCTCATTCATTTATTAACTTTTTCAGGAAATATTTTAGCGGGTGTCTACTGTGTTTCATTTAAAGTGCCAAACACTGGGAATAGTTGAATGTAAAGATGCTGTTCCTGCTCTCCAGGAGCTCACAATTAAATGGGGAGACAGACCCAAATATAGTGTGGTAATTGCCAAGATTGCTGTATATGGGGGTACAGTGGCAAATCGGGGGCAGTACAGGTGTGTTGGTCTATGGAATTCAGAGAAGGCTTTATGGAGCCCAGGACTATGAGCTGTCTTTTGCAGGAGGAGTAGGCATTTGATAAGTCAATGGGGGGGAAGAGGAGAGGGAGTGTTGCCAGCAGAGGGAGAGGCAAAGGCGAAAGCACAGAAACAGCATGTTGAATTAAAGAAACGGCAAGATGTTTGCTACAATGTGAGCGCAGGCTCCATTGAAACAATGGCCAGTTTCTGATTATTACCACTTGGAGGGTAGACTGTTGGTTCCCTGAAAGCACAGTGCTTCTAAGCCATGACAGCTTAAATCGAGTTCAAGTGAAATGAAATCTAGACAGCCATCAAGTGGGAAAAAATAGCCATAGCCCCATTAGTGGTATAATGGGTCCAAGGTAAGTTGCCCTGGACCCAGAGCTCAGTGAGAGGCCCAATCATCTGGCAACAGGAGGAAATACACATAGGTAGAGTCATGGGGCCCCAGAGTGATTAGCAGGCAATACTTCATATCATGTTCAGGTAGGGCAAAGCCGGTCTTGCTCATGGGCAACAGAGCAGGAGAAGGGTCTGATCGGACTATGCAACAGGACTGTACTGTTAGGTGTCTTTAGTGTTGGTCTATGCCTTCCTAGCTGCTTAAAAAGATACAATCAATGTTAAGTTGAACTACATAAAATTGCCAATATTTGACCTTTTGACCTGAAAAATGGCAATTTCACATGGTTTAGTCTAATATTTGCTGAGTGCTCATCCAGGATCTATCAGTCTCCTGAAGACTATAAAGATACTACCTAATTTAATTTCAAACTTGCAAGCACCCTACAAGCTAACTCTCCAATCTACAGAGAGGAAACCAGAGATCCACGTGCCTGAATGACATACCCCAAGACAGAAAATTACTAATAAATTACAATCTCTCTGCAATCTGTCTTGGTCCATGTATTGTTACCGCAATGCCCCAGTCTATCCTTGACCTTAGCATGAAAAATTTTTACTTGCCCTAACTCATCAATGATTGGTAATGTAATTCGGTGAATTTGGTGGTTTTGATTCACCAAAGAGAAAAATCCTCCCTTTGCTCCTTTAAGGATGAAAAGATAGAATGTGGGAGAATCTGATTATTCAGTCCCAGGGTCAACCCTTGAGGAACTTTCCCTCCATAGGTTTGCTCTCATCTGACCATCTAGTGTTTGGTTGGTGAATCAGGCTGCTAAGTTTTACCGTGATCCTCTCCTTCACAGCAGAGAACTCGCCTTCTTCAGCAACAGCATAGGGAGGATTCAGTGTACAGATCCTCCGATCCCTCGTCCAGTGTACTATTCACACATCATCTTTGGGCTAATCCTGAAATCTAGCTGCAACTCACTTCTCTGCTGAATGAAACAGTATGTGGAGCCCATGGTGTGAGCCGCTATCCCTCACTAGAAAAACTGCTTTCTTTCCTGAAGTAAAAAAGAATCTGATCTTACTTACAAAGCATTACTCTTTCACAGGCATTTCACAATAAACATTATAATAAAGATTTTAGTAATTTTAAGATACTCTGCAAGCTAAAACCCTATAAAACATACCACAGTTTTAAATTTAGATCCCCAGATTATTATCCCCAAAATGTTATTTTCCTATACTTTAATGTTACATTTATAACATTATGATTTGACTGAGATCAATACGTTCTCAAAGAACATAGATCACATGGTCATTTATCTATTATCTCTCTATCTATATAATCTATACCTCATTTTGAAAAACGCACTTATGACAACTAAATAGTTAATGTAATTATCTAATTCAGGGAAACATTGCATAGTAAAAATAGCTTTGAAATTCTACCAAAACGTCCTTGTTATCTTTGCATTTTAGCCTTTAAATATGACATGAAAGGGTTACCCCTGTTGAATATGTCAAAGCATCTGGAGAAATTCATCAAGTAGTGTTCAAATCACTATTAACTTCCACATAATACATATTAACCAGCTTTAAAATTCCACACAATACACTCTACAAAGATGATTCAAGGGAAATGCATGAATTTACAGCTGTATTTTTACCTTGGGGTTTTTTAATATCTTATAAATAACAAGTATGAAATACTTAAATCCCTCGACATAAATACAACCTTATAATGGTACACTTGTCATGCTTTATCCTTCATGCAATTCTCATCATCATCTCATCAGGATGATTTCCGTTCATATCAATCGTATACTTTTATAATTAATTTATTGCATCAGAAAAAAATTCTTATCCCATTACACTTATAACTCACAAGCTATTAGAAGAATTGATGTGGAAGAAGGGAGTCCAAGTATATTTATTCCAACCAACTTTGTCTTCAGAGACTTTGGAATCCTGATAAGTTTTCTTTTAAACATTTTCAGCATGTGAGGACATCAAGGGTAGTTCCCCAGGCCCTTCCTCTTTACATTGGAGACACACTCTCTGGTACAGAATAATAGCTGAGCTCTGCTAGTGAGGTTTTGTGAGATTTCTCCTACAATAAGGAGCATTTAAAATATGAAAAAACACTCCATCTCATACCCATAGAGTTATATAGCTTAAGTGACATTCTCAAGGGAGCCATGTCTCATAGATTATGGGTTTTTTTTTTTTTTTACTGTAAGTAATTCTTTAATCACGAACATCCTGCTAAGGGCATTCTGCAGATAAGAGCCCTTCTTCAAAGCATTTATTTACCCAGAGGTCCAGTCAATGAGATTAGACCCACTCATATCCTTCTTTTCTTTCTGCTAACAGTGTCTCTCTGGTAAAGAGAATGAATTGATATCAGGGTACCTACTATAAAACCTTTTTCCCACAGGGTATTTGGTAAGGTACAAGTCCTTTTTTTTTTTTTCTTTTTCTGTTTTTGCTATCTTTCTCTCTTTTCCAGAGAAATGCTATTCAAAAGTTGCCAGCCATATTTATGCCAAGCAATTCTATTTACAAGTCACTCTGGAGCCAATTTCCTGATTCCCTTTGTTTATTCTAATTATGAAACTAAAATGCAAGTAGATAACAATGTTCTGAGTAAAAGATATAAGGAAACTTTTTTGGTTGTTTTTTTACTCCTCTTTTAAGGGCATTGGGATAAGTTAGTCAAGGTGCACTAATTATCTTGAAGAAAAAGGGAAAAATGTCCATCTGTTCTCTCACAGAAAGAATACCTCTGGTGAAATGAGATAATGTCTAATGAAAGCTGATATCTTCAAGAAGCTACTTATCATGAGAACAGTAAGGACATACATTTTTATTTCAATACGTAGCAAAAATGAGACTTTTATTCTGACTGGAGTACATTAGCACCACAGGAGTGCTCTGGGAATAATGACTGTGCCCATGAAAGTAAAAGAAAATACACATTTATAGGATCCCACTCTAACAGATGTAAGAGACAACAGTAGCTATACTAACGCTAAGAGAGGTCTCCTCTTGCTGCTCCTCTAGATACTGCAAGGCTATTGTACCCTCATACTGTCTGCAGGAAAAAGGCAACAGGATCAGACTGTGCAAATATTAAATGAGCAGCAGTGGCAGCAGCTGCAAAGTTTCTCTCTTTGAGCTATTAGCAAAGGACCGTCCTTTGCACATGTTAGGCTATGAAGAGCTCCTAATCAGAGTGATAGGAGGATCCCTGCATTCAGAAGATGCACCTGAGTCCCAGAACAAGCCAAATGAAGCAACAAAGATTTGCCTTTGAGCATGACCAGGCTGTGGAAAGCCAGCAGTCATGGCTGAAAGGGCAGTAGCTGCGACACCATCAGTGGGTCAGACATGCCTGCTGATGGTCCAGGCTTGTGGCTGCCTTAAGCTTCAGCAGCATAAACTCATTTGGTGTCCTGTGACCAGCTATCAGATGGTGGTGGTTGAATCTTCAGTGTACAGGCTTGAGTCTGACAACAGCTGGACAAGCATTAAGTCCAGGTTGATTCTGGCAAACAAACCCCAAAAAAAACAAAAAAGAAAAAGAAAAGAAAAGAAGGAAGAAAGAGAGACAGAAAGATAAAATGAGGCAGTCACTTTGGAATAATGATGGGAGGAGGAATTCTGGAACAGATAAAAGGACTTCCCTATACTGGCAAAAATGCAAATAAGAAACATAATTTTATCTTCTTATCTAGACAGGATCCATCACATACTCTCGTACAGGTTTTGCAAATGTGAATGGTGCCCCTCGATTGTGCAATGTATCAAACTAATTCCAGACTGGTGAAGCTAAGCATATAATATAATCTAGTTGCAGAAAGAGAAAGCATTGAGTATTCATTAATTACATAAATAGAGATTCATACACTTTGATTCGACCAAAATTTACTATTTGCCTATGTGAACCTCTGCCTTAGCATAAGTTAACTAAGAAAAGGGGGAGTCCTGACTTCCAGCCAGATAACTTATCATATTGAAATAGAGGAGATATTCACTGAATTGTATTCCATAACTGTACTTGTTCAGCTCTCATTAGAAGAAAGTTCCAAAGAACTATTTGATCTACTCAGATTTTCTTGCACTTGCATTGCACTTGGTGCTTGTCAGTCTGGATATACTTTAATTTTACAAAAGAAGCCACATTTATATCCATATTCACAGTGCTATCAATCTTTCCATATGCATTTTAAAATATTTTATTTTTATATTATACTTACTGTACTATTAATAAAATATTGACGATGCTGATTGACGAAGGGAAAAGCATCCTGATTCTGCTATATTCTCAACACTTCTAACTCCAGCTTGTGATTGCTGATTGGAAGGGGAGAGGATGAGGGAGCACTTTTGGCTGCATGAATCTCATGCTACTTTTTCACATCTTCCTCTTCCCCTTCTCTCTAGATATGCAAAACTCCCTCATCAATATTCCTACTGTTAAGAAATATTAATCTATACAAATTAATATTAAGACAATATAAGATATGCAGACAAGCAAAGAGATGTTAACATTCTTCCCCATTCTAAGGAAATAATTACCTTAAAGCTAAAAAAGTTAAATGCTCAGCCTTCTGCCTCTAGACTTGACTTTACTACCTTTGGTGAGCTAGGTAATTGTGGGAAAAAAAACAACAACAAAACTTGCTAGTACGCAATATTCTTGCTAGGGCCCCTCTGATCTGTGAAATTCATAAAAACTGAGACATTAGAAAGAGAATTGCTAGTTCTAGCTGCCACAGTCTGAACTGGCTGGAAAATATCTAGAAGTAGTGTTTATTACGGATGCCACAAAGACTCCAAAACAGAAGATCATCAAAAACTTCTAATTCCTACTTTCCAAGTTTGTTTCTGGCAATATTTACGAACTAAACTCTCAAAAACTTCCCAATGCAAAACACCTAGAAATGTTAGATAAAATATAACAAATATCCTTCCAAATGCATAACTGAACTAACTAGAAAGTAAGGATAGTCTCCAGAGGCCAGAATTCAAAAGAGAGATAGGAATCAGAATGGCAGGCTGAGGCTAACGCCACGGATGCCCTAGGGGAGCTTGTCAATCTCAGTAACCAAGAAGTTTAGGTTTTAATGGCTGTGCCCAGAATAGTAGAAATGACCTTGAGCCCAGGCAAGGTGATGTGTGAGAACAGAGCTTACATCAAAAGGGCAGGAACTTAGTGGCACTATGCCCTCATTCAAAGGTAGACTAGAAAACACCCATGAGAAAAGGGAATGGTTGACAAGAAAACTTGTCTATCTTAGCCTCCAATCTGCTGGGAAAAGTTAACGTCTACCCCAAGAATTCGGTATTCCAGAACTTCTTTCATGCAGATTTGGTTTTATTTCTGGAAAACCCAACATTAAAAAGTAACACAGGTTAGCTTTTGGTTGGGAGTTTCTTGGGGGCAACTGGCAGAAACAAATAAAATGATTTCTGTAACGCCCATCCCCATTTCAGGCCTTGCGGGGCTTCCCATTAAATCTGCAGCATATATGAACTCACGGTATCACAAACCAACATACAAGAGGAAAGAAGCCACCCCAAGTAGGATCAGCAGAAAAATAAAGAGCACGATTAGATCTCACAGAGATCCATATAAAATAATCACCGGAGAAAGCATAAAAACTATATATATTTTAAAATGTTTGGGTAAGTGTAAGTTCTCAAAACTTGCAAGAGGAATAAAATATTAAAAATGACAACCAGGGTCACATGAGAAAAATTAACCAGATGTTCTAGGAATACAAATATTAAAAAGTCAATTAAAATAGAATGCACATATTAGATAGAATTAAAGAGATAAATACTGAATTGTAATATAGATAGAAGAAATTCACAAACTATCTCAGAGGGACAAAGAGATGTAAAATATGAAAGACACATGAAGGTAGATATATCTGAGTTAAAGAAGAATGGAAAGCATAGGGAGAGAAAAGATACAAGCTGATAACTTTCCATAACTGATGAAACATATGAACCTCCAGACTCAGCTAGCACAGCAAATTCCAAATGGAGCAAATACATGTGGACATATCAGATTAAAACCGTAGATCGTCAAAAACAAAGAGATTTAAAAAGTCATCAGAAAGAGAAGACTACTTGTAAAATGATACCTCAACACACACAAAAAAGGCGTTTCTGTAATCTATATAAATGTAGATCAAAGTATGCTTTTCTGAGGTGAGCTTGAGAAAAATCACAGTTGTTTTCCTCCCAGAAGTCTCTTGATACATGAATAACAAAATTCCTCAAGTTACCATAGATTAAATTTTTCTGTTTTATATACTCCCTTGGGACCCTCATGAATATGTACCTGAGGGTCCCATGTCCTAACACTCTTCGTTTGATCTTCCATACGGTAAAGTGATAATATGCCCTGTTTACAGGTGAAAACTCATGCCTAGGTGCCTGCCTATGAATCACAGAGCCATTCTCTCTTGAACTGTCCTTGATGTAGGTGCCAGTGAAGCCAGATCATTTGGAGCCATCTAAATGCTATAATGTAAGTTTAAAGGACAGCTACACTCTTCCTCATGGGTAGTTATCCGCATACCAGTAAATTTCTGTCATTTTTGATTTCTCTATTTCTCCATCAGAAGACTGAGACACCATTCCTCCCCCAACACTAAGGCACATCAGGAGGTACTCCTACAACAATGTGCTTATTTACTTTTTGGTAAAAACTTCTCAAAGGGAATGGTAGGTTTAAATTAGATAATTTAACATAAAACACCTAGTACAGACCCAGAAACACTGTTGGCACTCATTTATCTCCTTCCATGATGTAAGTGGGAGATTGGAACCTTCTGTAATTTTGTAATATTACGTATCATCTCTGAACCTCAATTTTGCCACTTGTAAAATGGGTATAATACCTGCCTTACAGGGGATGGCTCCCTTGGTTGAAATTTCCACTTCTCTCAAGGTAAGCATCAAACTCCTTAGCCCTGAATCAAGAACCTTGATTTTTTTCTCCCTGCTTTCCTCTCTGTATGCATCTAGTGTCAGCCCAATACTCCCATTCTTCATCTGGTCAAGCTAAAATATTTGCTTTTCCAAAATAAGCAAAGTTCTCTCAGCATATACAGTTCCTTTTGCCTAAAATATATTTCTTTCCCTAATCCATCACATACCTACTTCCTATCCATATTCCTGTTTTCAATTTATGTGTCACCACTTCCTGCAAGCCTCTCCTAACCCCTATCCATCTTTAAATTAAACATCTTTCCTGTGTACTATCTTTAAATCCCTGTGCAAACTCATATAATTAACATTTTTGCAGGTTTGCCTTATTGTGTTTGTATGTCTATATCTCTCATTAGACTTTAAAATTCTACAGGGCAGGAATTATAGTTATATGACTATTGTAGCAAAATAACTACAGCACAGATTTTAGCAAATAGCAACAATTTATTAACATCTGTTGAGTAAAAATAAGTACGTTGTGATGACTTTTATTAATGATGAATATAACTGAAAATCAATAGCTAATGATAAGATTATATTAAATTAACAATTACTCTGAACCAGGTATGTTTTAAAGACATCCCATGCATCCTTTCCATCAGGTAGTTAGCGTCACTGTCATCCCCATTTTATGGATGATATAGCACTGAGGCACAGAGAAGTAAAGACATTACATAAGATACATGCGAGTTAGTGGCGAAGCCAAGATTCGAACTCAGGTCTATCTGTGCACAAAATCCAAGTTTTTACAATGCCTACATCGTATCCAATAAATACTGGCTCCCTTTCAGTTGCGTCTCTTCTTCACCACTTTTGTTAACTCCCTTCTCTCAGGCAGTCCAAAGATCCCATATTTGAATAATCAAGCTCAAAGCAATTCTATCAATTCCCACCAAAAAAGCCTCTTTTATGTGGATGAACAAAAGTTATAACAGATTAGTCAACCCGACATTGGCCAGAGGGGCAAACTCCTTGTCTGGCTGAAGCCCTACCATTTACGTTCTATAGCTAAAGGGAATTGGGATGGTATGTTTTGCTGTGAATCCTGTAAGAGGTAAACTGTCAGGAAAAAGAAAAAATTTGTACTTTTTGATTTATTTACTTTAATCAAAAGACTTCCAAGAAAGCAAAGGAGCTGAAATACTAAATGGAAATGATGCCTTTTTATTTGTTTTTGCTCTTGGAAGTAGTTTTAGGGACACATTAAATGCAAAGATCTATAAAAGGCTTTGTGGGTAGACCGCCTGAGGAATTCTATAAAGGCTTTGAGCCAAACCCTTGCTACATGGTAGAAAAATCACCATGGAATTACAATCACTGATTACTTTGAGGATGGCACACACTGTCACCCATGCCCAAAGACGCAGGAAGAGGTTTCCTGGAACCTCAGAAAGGATTAGGAAACTCTTGAAGCCCAGTAATTGCTCTATACAGTGGACCACACCACCTCATTATCCTCTGAAGCTTATTGAAGTTACATATGCAACAGGAGCTGGTTGCAGGATGAATCAAATAAAATTGTCCTTGGAGAAATCATACATATGTATTAACCAAGAATTTAAAAAGACTTTAAAAAAGACTTTGATAATAGCAAACCACCAGGTTGAATTGTAGATGAATTCATGAGAAGAATTCAATCTTTTTTTTATCATCACTCACAGGCAAGATTAAAACTAGAGCAAAGGTAAGTAATCTTAGCAATTAATTACTTCGTCTTCACTAAAATGTTATTTTCTTCACTTAATACACATTTATGTCTCATGATAATGCAACATTTTAGAAGGTTGTATAGCAGGTGCTGTATGCAAAAAAAGCTATTACTATTACTTAACAGACATGACTATTCATCAAAAACCAAAAGTCTTGTATATAAATTACAAATGAAAAGAATGTGAGCAACAAGTTTAAGGTGGAAAGAATAGGAAAAGAAAGTGAATTTGAGCTCTTTGAGAGCAGGGAATGCATCTTCTTCATAATATCTATTCTAAGTTCTGCAAAGCATATAGTAGATGTTCAATATAAGTTGACTGGACTGAATTGCTTATTGAACAGAACCAGAAAGCACAGAAGGAAAAGAAGGTAGGTCACCCCTGAAAGGCGCTGTTAGTCCTTTATATGAGTGCTCCACAAATTAGAGAGCATGGGCCAAATCATGCCTACCACTTCTTTTTGTAAATAAAGTTTTATTGGAACACAGTCATGCACATGTATGTATGAACTACACCTACTTTCACACTACCCTGTGGCCCAGTCTACAATATTTACTTCTGGTCCTTTACTCTCTGGTCCTGTATGAGAAAATACTTACTATTTGGTCCTTTATAAGGCCAACTCCTGCCCTATAGGTTTACTGTGAAATGAAGAGAATAGCCATCATCTTCCAACTATAAATCTTCACAGCATCATCAGTTTCAGCCTGGTTTATATTATAAAACTTATGTGTCCTTAAAAAGAATCAGTGGGGTATTGGGGCCAGATATGAATGGAAAAAAGTAATTTAAAACATACAATAATCATATTAAAAATTCTGGATTCATACAGTTATGAGTATGAATCCTGGGCTCTAGGACTTGTGAGCAGTGAGATCTGGGGCAAGTCACTTACATTCTAAGAATCCATTTTCTTTTTCAGAAAACAGGGATGAAAATGTTCATTTCATAGCATTGTCAGGAGGATTAAATGAAATAACATATTTGGAGTGCCTGGTTGGTAATGTGTTCGGTAAATACACTTAATTGTTTCATAAGACCTGCTAGTTAATTAAACTTCACTTTCTGGGCTGTCTCCAGTGCTATTAAGGAAGTAAGAACTGACTAGTTGTTTCAAAGTCTCCATCTAAAAGTAAAGATGAATGTTTCCATACTGGCTCCTATCCTTCTGCAATCCTCAATAATAACAATAACAACCTCATAAGTCTATCAAACTGGAGTCCAGGTGGTTTGTTACCAAGGTCCTTGGGTTTGAAGTTAGGAAACTAGCCTGGTTCCCATGTCAAAATGTCAAATATCAAAAGAAGAACTGAATGGTAGGCTTTCTCTATAAAAACATAAGAAAAGTCACTGAAATTAAAATGGTTAGTATTGCAATAAGAATAGACAAGTGGTTTAATGGAAGAGAAGCAGGCCTCAAGTGTGTGTGTGTGTGTGTGTGTGTGTGTGTGTGTGTTCAGATCAATAAGTAAAATTGGGCATACAATAAAGGGACTGCTGACAATTGACTAACCACTTGGAGAAAAAATAAAGTTATATCCCAAACTCATTACATACATAAAACTGAATTCCATATGGATTAAAGAGTTATTATTTTAATAATAAAAGTAACAAAAAGCATTAGAATAAAATACAATGTACTTCATATGAGTATGTGGAGGACTTTCCAAAGCAAGTAAAACCCTCCACAGCAATAAAAGAAAAAGATGACATACCTGTTTGAATAAAAACTGAAGACTTGTATACAACTACAAAAATTCCAAGTAAAATTAAAGGATAAGTTATATAACAGAAGAAATTTGTCAGAATATGTATGACACACAAAGGTTTAAGGTAACGAATATACTGAAAAAGATGGGACTCAAATTAAGACGGTGGAGTAAAAGGACATGGAACTCACCTCCCCCCATGAAGACAGCAACACTACATCTTCAGGTGAAACAATTCTCACTGAAAACTAACTGAAGGCTAGCAGAAAAACACCTGTACAATCAAGGTTGTAAGAAAGATCCATGCAGAATTGGGTAGGAGGGGAGGGGACACAATCAGGTTTTAATCTGTGCCCCTGGGATGGGACTCAGAGGAAAAGGGACATTACATGGGTGGAGACCCTCCCTGAGGAGTGAGCAATGCGAGACACATATTCGGTGCCCCAGCTCTGGGTTCTGACAAAGGGAAGATGAGCCCCCTTGGCTGGTTGGAGGGCCAGTGGGACTAACAGGAGGACTGTGGGAAGCCTGGACTCCAGTCGTTAATAGCACACAAATGCTTACTTGCTCCTAAAGCAGGGTGGAGAGGGTGGATTTAAACTACGTGGGTGGCTGACTGGCTTTCCACAACCATCCAGGCACATTCCCCAGCCTAAGCCAAGTGGATCTTCCAGCACTGCTTGCCTTGCATTGATGCTTCACACTGGAGTGTGTGCTGCCACAAATGGGAAAGGATGTTGGTCATGAAATGCTGAGGCAGCTGAAACCCTAAGCAGCATCTGAATAAGGAGGGGGCATCCATTACTGGCAGTTGTACAGGTGGCATATCAGAGGCAGTCCAGACCTCAAAGGGCTGCCAGACCACCACAGCCTATGCCCCAACTTTTGCGTAATACCCACACCAGCCCCTCTTGCTCCAGCACTGTTCTCCTCTGGGGCAAGGGTGCTGGTGCTGGGAGAGGGAAGAACAACACTTAAAGGGAATTGCGCCTGCTAAGACCCGACTCTCAGGGCTTCTCCTCCAGCACCTTGAGATTTAACGCCACCCCTGATAGGGCAGTGATGGTCACTGAGGAGAGGGGAAGGCCCAGCTCTGGTCCTAGCCCCTCTATTTCTAGCCCCTCCTTCTACCAAGGTGATAGAAGTCAGAACATCCTGAATAAAGATGTGCCTTGTGTTCATGTCAAGTTTAGCTCTCCCACCAAAGCCACTGGGAACATACAGACTGTACAGGGATGCTCCCATATTAGGACACACATTCAAGACTGCAATAGGTAACTGTTTAGCCTAATTCCATAGAGACAGAAAGCTAAACAAAATAAGAAGAGAAATCTGACTCAAAGACACAAGGGAAAAGACATAAAATAAAAATAAAATAAAACAAAACAGAAATAAACAATTTACCAGAAAAAGAATTCAAATAATTGGTAATAAGAATGCTAACTGAAATTAGGTAAAAGAATAGATGAACACAGTGAGAATTTTAACAAGGAACTAGAAAATATAAAAAAGTATAAGTCAGAACTGAAAAATACAATGACTAAAATGGAAAACACACTAGAAGGAATGAACAGCAGACTAGGTGATACAGAACACATAAGTGATCTAGAAGGTGAAATAATGTAAATCACCCAATCAGAACAGCAAAAAGAAAAACAAATTTTAAAATAAGAACAGTTTAAGGGACTTTGGGATAACATCAAGCTTAGCAACATTCGCATTATATGTTACAGAAGTAGAAGAGAGAGAGAAGGGGGTTAAAAATTTATGTAATGAAATTAAAAGTTCACAATCCTAAAGAAGGAAACAGATATCCAGGAACAATAACCACAGAGGGTCCCAAACAAGATGAACCCAAATAGACACACACCAATACGTATCACAATTAAAATGGCAAAAGTTAAAGAGAAAATTCCAATAGCAGCATGAGAAAAACAAACGATTGTATTCAAGGGAATCCCTATAATGCTACCAGATGATTTTTCTGCAGAAACTTTACAGGCCAGATGGGAGAGGCATGATATATTTAAAGTGCTGTACACAAACACAAAAACAAAACAAAAACAAAAAACCTGCTCTGTAGGATACACTACCCAGCAAAATTATCATTTAGAAATAGAGGAGAGATAAAGAATTTCTCAGACAAGCAAGAACTAAAAGAGCTTATTGATACTAAACCAACCCTAAAATAAATGTTAAAGGGTCTTCTTTAAGTGGAAAAGAAAAGACTAACAGCAAGTAAGTATCTACAGGAAAGGAAAAATCATACTAGTAAAGGCAAATATATAGTAAAGGCTGAGGATCAACCACTCAAATGGGCTACTACAAACATTAAAAGACAGAAAATTGTAAAATCAAGTAAAACTACAATAATCAATAAAGGGAAAAACATGAAGATATAAAATATGACATCAAAAACACAAAGTGTGGGTGAAGGGAGTAAAAAACATGTAGATCTTTTAGAATGTGTTTGAATCTAATAGACTATCTAAACAAAACAAACAGATATAGTTATAGGTCAACATATATGAACAAAATATTAACCACAGATCAAAAACCTACACTAGATACACAACAAGAAAGAACATAAGCATACCACTAAAGAAAATCACAAGGTAAGAAACATAACAATCAATAATTACTTTGAATGTCAACAGATTAAATGCTCCAATCAAAAGACAGAGGGTGACTGATTGGATAATAAAACAAGACCCATCATAGGCTGATTACAAGAGACTCACTTAAGAACTAAAGACACACACAGACTGAAAGGGTGAGGATGGAAAAAGGTATTTCATGCAAATGGAAATCATAAGAAAGTGTGGGGGGTTATCAATATTCATATCAGACAAAATAAACTTTAAAATGAAGGCTATAAAAAATAACCAACAACAACAAAGGAAGTCATCATATAATGAAAAAGGAACCAAAACAAGAAGAGGACATTACACTCATTAACTTATATGCATCCAAAACAGGCACACCTAAATATATATAGCAGACAATGTGCAACAATACAATAATAACAGGGGATGTTAATATCCCACTTATATCAGTGGACAGATCATCCAGATAGAACATCAATACAGCAATGGTGAACTTAAATGACACAATAAAAGAGTGGGACTTAACAGCCACCTACAGGATGTCCCATTCCAAAAGAGCAGATTTCACATTATTTTCAAATGCATATGGAATATTCTCCAGGATAGATCATATACTTGCCAAAAATCAAGTCTCAACAAATTTAGGAGGATAGAAGTTTTATCAAGCATTCTTTCTGACCACAATGGTATAAAATTAGAAATCAATTACAGAAAGAAAAATGGGAAAAGCACAAACACATGGAGACATAACAACATACTACTAAAAAAAAACACCCCAAAACACACCACCAAACGTAGACCTGCCCATCAGAAAGACAAGATGCAGCCTCATCCACCAGAACACAGGCACTAGTCTCCTCCACCAGGAAGCATACACAACACACTGAACCAACCTGAGCCACTGGGGACAGACACCAAAAACAACGGGAACTACGAACCTGCAGCCTGAGAAAAGGAGACCCCAAATACAGTAAGTTAAGCAAAATGAGAAGACAGAGAAAAACACACAGTAGATGAAGGAGCAAGGCAAAAACCCACCAGACCTAACAAGTGAAGAGGAAACAGGCAGTCTACCTGAAAAAGAATTCAGAATAACGATAGTAAAGATGATCCAAAATATTGGAAATAGAATGGAGAAAATACAAGAAACGTTTAACAAGGACCAAGAAGAACTAAAGAGCAAACAAACAGTGATGAACAACAGAATAAATGAAATTAAAAATTCTCTAGAAGGGATAAATAGCAGAATAACTGAGGCAGAAGAATGGATAAATGACCTGGAAGATAAAATACTGGAAATAACTACTGCAGAGCAGAATAAAGAAAAAAGAATGAAAAGAACTGAGAACAGTCTCAGAGACCTCTGGGACAACATTAAACACACCAACATTTGAATTATAGGGGTCCCAAAAGAAGAAGAGAGAAAGAAAGGCACTGAGAAAATATTTGAAGAGATTAGAGTTGAAAACTTCCCTAATATGGGAAAGGCAATAGTTAAGTCCAGGAAGCACAGAGAGTCCCATACAGGATAAATCCAAGGAGAAACACACCAAGAACATATTAATCAAAATATCAAAAATTAAATACAAAGAAAAAATATTGAAATCAGCAAGGGAAAAACAACAAATAACATGCAAGGGAATGCCCATAAGGTTAACAGCTGATCTTTCAGCAGAAACTCTGCAAGCCAGAAGGGAGTGGCAGGACATATTTAAAGTGATGAAAGGAAAAAACCTACAACCAAGATTACTCTACCCAGCAAGGAACTCATTCAGATTCGACAGAAAAATTAAAACCTTTACAGACAAGCAAAAGCTAAGAGAATTCATACCACCAAACCAGCTTTACAACAAATGCTAAAGGAACTTCTCTAGGCAGGAAACACAAGAGAAGGAAAAGACTTACAATAGCAAACCCAAAACAATTAAGAAAATGGTAATAGGAACACACATATCAATAACTACCTTAAATGTAAATGGATTAAATGCTCCAACCAAAAGACACAGACTAGCTGAATGGATACAAAAACAAGACCTGTATATATGCTGTCCACAAGAGACCCTCTTCAGACCTAGGGACACATACAGACTAAAAGTGAGGCGATGGAAAAAATAATTCCATGCAAACGGAAATCAGAACAAAGCTGGAGTGGCAATTCTCTTATCAGACAAACTAGACTTTAAAACAAAGACTACTACAAGAGACGAAGAAGGACACTACATAATGATCAAGGGATCAATCCAAGAAGAAGTATAACAATTGTAAATATTTACGCACCCAACATAGAAGCACCTCAATACATAAGGCAAATGCTAACAGCGATTAAAAGGGGAAATCGACAGTAATACAATCATACTAGGGGACTTTTTTTTTGTGTGTGTGGTACGCAGGCCTCTCACTGTTGTGGCCTCTCCTGTTGCAGAGCACAGGCTCCGGACGCGCAGGCTCAGCAGCCATGGCTCATGGGCCCAGCCGCTCCATGGCATGTGGGATCCTCCCAGACCGGGGCAGGAACCTGTGTCCCCTGCACTGGCAGGTGGACTCTCAACCACTGCACCACTAGGGAAGCCCCATAGTAGGGGACTTTAACACCCCACTTTCAACAATGGACCGACCATCCAGAAAGAAAAAATATAAGGAAACACAAGCTTTAAATGATACATTAAACAAAATGGACTTACATGATATTTATAGGATATTCCATCCAAAAACACCAGAATACACATTCTTCTCAAGTGCTCATGGAACATTCTCCAGGATAGATCTTATCCTGGGTCAAAAATCAAGCCTTGGTAAATTTAAGAAAATTGAAATCGTATCAAGTATCTTTTCTGACCACAACACTATGAGACTAGATATCAATTACAGGAAAAAATCTGTAAAAAATACAAACACATGGAGGCTAAACAATGCACTACATAATAAGCAGGAGATCACTGAAGAAATCAAAGAGGAAATCAAAAAATACCTAGAAACAAATGACAATGAAAACACAATGACCCAAAACCTGTGGGATGCAGCAAAAGCAGTTCTAAAGAGGGAAGTTTATAGCAACACAATCCTACCTTAAGAAACAAGAAACATCTCAAATAAACAACCTAACCTTACACCTAAAGCAATTAGAGAAAGAAGAACCAAAAAACCCCAAAGTTAGCAGAAGGACAGAAATCATAAGGATCTGATCAGAAATAAATGAAAAAGAAATGAAGGAAACGATAGCAAAGATCAATAAAACTAAAAGCTGTTTCTTTGAGAAGATAATCAAAATTGCTAAACCATTAGCCAGACTCGTCAAAAAAAGGGAGAAGACTCTAATCATTAGAATTAGAAATGAAAAAGGGGAAGTAACAACTGACGCTGCAGAAATACAAAGAATCATGAGAGATTACTACAAACAACTATATGCCAATATAATAGACAACCTGGAAGAAATGGACAAATTCTTAGAACTGCACAACCTTCCTAGACTGAACCAGGAAGAAACAGAAAATATGAACAGACCAATCACAAGCACTGAAGTTGAAACTGTGATTTTAAATCATCCAACAAACAAAAGCCCAGGACCAGATGGCTTCACAGGCGAATTCTGTCAAACATTTAGAGAAGAGATAACACCTATCCTTCTCAAACTCTTCCAAAATATAGCAGAGGGAGGAACACTCCCAAACTCATTCTATGAGGCCACCATCACCCTGATACTAAAACCAGAAAAAGATGTCACAAAGAAAGAAAACTACAGGCCAATATCACTGATGAACATAGATGCAAAAATCCTCAACAAAATACTAGCAAACAGAATCCAACACCACATTAAAAGGATCACACACCATGATCAAGTGAGATTTATCCCACGAATGCAAGGATTCTTCAATATACGCAAATCAATCAACATGATACACCATATTAACAAATTGAAGGAGAAAAGCCATACGATCATCTCAACAGATGCAGAGAAAGCTTTCGACAAAATTCAACACCCATTTATGATAAACACCCTTCAGAAAGTAGGCATAGAGGGAACTTACCTCAACCTAATAAAGGCTACATATGACAAACCCACAGCCAACATCATCCTCAATCGTGAAAAACTGAAACCATTTCCACTAAGATCAGAAACAAGACAAGGTGGTGCACTATCACCACTATTATTCAACATAGTTTTGGAAGTCTTAGCCACAGCAATCAGAGAAGAAAAAGAAAAGGAATCCAAATCAGAAAAGAAGTAAAGCTGTCACTGTTTGCAGATGGCATGATGCTATACATAGAGAATCCTAAAGATTTTACCAGAAAACTACTAGAGGTAATCAATGAATTTTGTAAAGTAGTAGGATAGAAAATTAATGCACAGAAATATCTTGCATTCCTATACTCTAATGATAAGAAAATCTCAAAGTGAAATTGAAAAAACACTCCCATTTACCACTGCAACAAAGAGAATAAAATATCTAGGACTAAACCTACCTAAGGAGACAAAAGACCTGTAGCCAGAAAATTGTAAGACACTGATGAAAGCAATTAAAGATGATACAAATAGATGGAGATATACACCATGTTCTTAGATTGGAAGAATCAACATTGTGAAAATGACTATACCACCCAAAGTTATCTACAGATTCAATGTAATCCGTATCAAACTACCACTGGCATTTTTCACAGAACTAGAACAAAAAATTTCACAAGTTGTATGGAAACACAAAAGACCCCGAATAGCCAAAGCAATCTTGAGAAAGAAAAACAGAGTTGGAGGAATCAGGCTCCCTGATTTCAGACTATACTACAAAGCTACAGTAATCAAGACAGTACGGTACTGGCACAAAAACAGAAATATAGATCAATGGAACAGGATAGAAAGCCCAGAGATAAACCCACGCACATATGGTCACCTTATCTTTTTGTTTTGTTTTGTTTTGCAGTGTGCGGGCCTCTCACTGTTGTGGCCTCTCCCGTTGCAGAGCACAGGCTCCGGACGCGCAGGCACAGCAGCCATGACTTACAGGCCCAGCCGCTCCGCGGCATGTGGGATCTTCCCGGACCGGGGCACGAACCCGTGTCCCCTGCATCGGCAGGCAGACTCTCAACCACTCCACCACCAGGGAAGCCCCTGGTCACCTTATCTTTGATAAAGGAGGCAAGAATATACAGTGGAGAAAAGACAGCCTCTTCAATAAGTGCCACTGGGAAAACTGGACAGCTACACGTAAAAGAATGAAATTATAACACTCCCTAACACCATACACAAAAATAAACTCAAAATGGATTAAAGACCTAAATGTAAGGCCAGACACTATCAAATTCTTCAAGGAAAACATAGGCAGAACACTTTAGGACATAAATCACAGCAAGATCCTTTTTGACCCACCTCCTAGAGATATAGAAATAAAAACAAAAATAAACAAATGGGACCTAATGAAACTTCAAAGCTTTTGCACAGCAAAGGAAACCATAAACAAGACGAAAAGACAACCCTCAGAATGGGAGAAAATATTTGCAAAGGTAGCAACTGACAAAGGATTAATCTCCCAAATTTACAAGCAGCTCATGCAGCTCAATATCAAAGAAAACAAAAAATCCAATCCAAAAATGGGCAGAAGACCTAAATAGACATTTCTCCAAAGAAGATATACAGATTGACAACAAGCACATGAAAGGTTGCTCAACAACACGAATCATTAGAGAAATGCAAATCAAAACTACAATGAGGCATCACCTCACACCGGTTAGAATGGCCATCATCAAAAAATCTACAAACAATAAATGCTGGAGAGGGTGTGGAGAAAAGGGAACCCTCTTGCACTGTTGGTGGGAATGGAAATTGATACAGAATCCAGAATACATACTGGAGAACAGTATGGAGGTTCCTTAAAAAACTAAAAATAGAACTACCATACAACCCAGCAATCTCACTACTGGGCATATACCCTGAGAAAAACATAATTCAAAATGAGTCATGTACCACAATGTTCATTGCAGCTCTATTTACAGTAGCCAGGACATGGAAGCAACCTAATTGTCCATCAACAGATGAATGGATAAAGAGATGTGGCACATATATACAATGGAATATTACTCAGCCATAAAAAGAAATGAAATTGAGTTATTTGTAGTGAGGTGGATGGACCTAGAGTCTGTCATACAGAGTGAAGTTAAGTCAGAAAGAGAAAAACAAATACCGTATGTTAACACATATGGAATCTAAGTGGAATCTAGTTCCATGGAATCTATATATGGAATCTAAAAAAAAAAAAAATTGGTCATTAAGAACCTATCGGCAAGATGGGAATAAAGACTCAGACTTACTCGAGAATGGGCTTGAGGATACGGGGAAGGGGAAGGGTAAGCTGGGACAAAGTGAGAGTGGCATGGACATATATACACTACCATCCGTAAAATAGGTAGTGGGAAGGAGCCACATAGCACATGGAGATCAGCTCCATGCTTTATGACCATCTAGAGGGGTGGGATAGGGAGGGTGGGAGGGAGGGAGTCACAAGAGGGAAGAGATATGGGGATATATGTATAACTGATTCACCCTGTTATAAAGAAGAAACACAGTATTGTAAAGCAATTATACTCCAGTAAAGATGTTTAAGAAAAAAAAGTACAAACCTTACTACCTAAAAAGCCACTCTTACAGAAAAAAAAAAGTCTGTAAACTCCTGGTTGAGATGAAAGAGACTGATCATTCAACATTTTTGTATACCTGTACCTAAAAAGAAAAGCAAATTGCTGTTGTATGTTTAGATACATTTATATAAAGTCACGATATTTGACCATTTAAAAAAAATACATGATGATTTAGTGGCAAAAAGAGAGAATGTATTGAAAAACTCTTACATAACAATAATAGGTAAATAAACCACAAAACTGGATAAGAATATTAGCAAGTAATACATTAAAGTAGAACTACAATGACCAATATAGATAAAATGTTACTCCCTTATCAGGAGTAAATATTATTTTCTAATATTCAGTAGAATATTAGAAAATTTTTAAAAATCACATTTTTTTCATGTATTATGTTAAAAAAATTTTAAGTTCCAGGTATTGAAAGTCTTCTAGGATATAGAAAAATGCACTTGTTCTAAGCAGTAATACTAATAGACAATACTTCCAAATTGACTAGTATGTACCAGGTTTCTAGTAATCACTTTGGAAGTATTGTTTGTGTGTATGTGTATAGAATATATACATATATATTTTTAATAAACTTATAAGACAAGCACTCACTTTAGCCCCTGTTTGCAAATGGTAAAATCAAGTCACAGAGAGGTTAAATAACTTGCCAAGATCACACAACTACCAAATAGTGTTTTACATTCCCACCAACAGTGTCCAAAGTGTTCCAATTTCTCCACAACCTTACCAACACTTACCTTTTGTTTTTTTTTTTGATAATAGGCATCCTAACAGTTATGAGGTGATATCTCATTGCGGTTTTGATTTGCATTTCCCTCATGATTAGTGATTTTGACCACCTCGTCATATAATTGTTGGCCACTTGTGTGTCTTTGGAGAAATGGCTAATTGATTCCTTAGACCTTTTTAAAATTGGATTGGTTTCGGGTTTTTTTGTTTTGTGTGTGTTTTGTTTTGTTTTTTGCTATTGAGCTGTAGGAATTCCTTATGCATTTTGGATATTTACCACTTATCAGATATATCATTTGCAAGTATTTCCTCCCATCCCATAGGTGACTCTTTATTCTGCTGATAATTTCCTTTGCTGAGCAAAAGCTTTTGAATTTGATATAGTCCCTCTTGCCTATTTTTTTTTTTATTTTGCTTTTGGTTTCCTATCAATGAAATCATTGCCAAAACCAGTATCATAATGATTTCCCCCTGTGTTTTCTTCTAAGGTTTTTACAATTTCAGATCTTATGCTTAAGTATTTAATCAATTTTGAGTTGATTTTTGTGTATGGTGTAAGATAGGGATCCAGTTTCATTCTTTTGCCTGTGGATATGTAGTTTACCAGCACTATTTGTTGAAGAGACTATCCTTTTCCCATTGTGTATTCTTGGCACCCTTATTGAAGATAAGCTGACCATATAAGTGTATTTCTGGGCTGCAGTCTGTTCCACTGGTCTATTTGTCTGTGTTTATGCCAGTTCCATACTTATTTTGATTACTGTAGCTTTGTAATATATTTTGAAATAAGGAAGTATAATGCCCCCAGCTTTATCTTTTTTTTTCTCAAGATCACTTTGGCTATTCTGAGTGTTTTGTGGTTCAATATGAATTTTATGACTTTTTTTCTATTTCTGTAAAATATGCCATTGAGATTCTGCAAAATATGTCATTTTGATGGGAATAGCATTGAATCTGTAAATCACTTTGGGTAAGTATACACATACAATTGAATACTGATCAGTCTTAAAGAGAAGGAAGTCACATCATCTGCAACAACATGGATGGATCTGGAAGACATTATGCTAAGTGAAATAAATAAGTCTTAGAAGGATAGATACTGCTTGATTCCTCTGGTACAACGCATCTAAAAGTCAAACATATAGAAGCAAACAATAGAATAGTGGTTGCCAAGGTGGTGAAGGGAGGAGGATATGGAGAGTTTTTGTCCACTGGCTATAGAGTTACAGTTATACAAGATGAGTAAGTTCTAAAGTACCAATAGTTAAAGTAAGGTACTGTGCATTAAAAATTTGTCAAGCGGTTAGATCTCATGTTAAGTGTTTTTACCATAAAACAAATAAAGATAAAACCAAAGAACATGAGCAAACTTTTGGAGGTGACGGATATATTTATTACCTTGATTGTGGTGATGGTAACACTGATGTATGCATATGTCCAAACTCATCAAATTGTATGCATTAATTATATGCAGTTTTTGTATACCAATTATACCTCAATACAGCTGAAAAAAAGTAGGTATGTATACATATACAAAGCATAGGAAAAACAATTAGGAAATTAAACATGAAATTAATGATTATAAATACCTCTGGAGGTATCATATGGAGAGTGGAAAGAAACTTTCACATTTTTCATTATCTGCTTCTTTTGTATGAATTCTATTACAAATAAAATGTTTTCATAAATAAACTATGATACTTAAAAAGTATATTTCAAGACATTCATGCTACTTATTTCACGGAACTCTTTCTTTAGAAACGAGCCAGGTAATTCAGTGGAGTTATCTTTTGCTTACACAAGCTAGTTGAAAAAATTAGAGAATATAAAACTACATACATTCACAAAAGCCTAATTTTGGAGTTTGAGATCAAGTTCAAGGAGAAAACACTCATTGCCATTCTAATTCAGATACCTCATATAACACATTAAACAATTTAGGTAATTTCTGCAAAATACCTGAAGATTGAAGTAGCTTTTCCCAAAATGTGCTTTTCCTATGTAAACTGAATTAAATCCCAACATCTTTTTTTCCTGAATTGGTCAGAATAATGCTTGAATTGTCTTTACTGGACTTTGATTAGCTTCTATTTGCTTTTGATTTCTCCCTGCAAGAATTGTGATAATTCCTTCTGTTTATACCCTGAGCCTTATTCCACAGTCTGCCAGAACAGAAAGAAATGTTAATCACTTCTCCCTCCAAGCCCAAAATAGAATACATAACCTACAGGAACTGATCTTTACCTCTAAACAACAAATTAATTCTCTCACATCTTTTCTCCCAAGACATATACCTTAACATTGTGCCTCCCGAACTCTCTGTGGTTTTACAAAAAATCACTGAACTCCTAGACCAGATGGAGCTCAGGAGTAAGGAAGTAACTATTCAAATGTGTTCTCAAAGCACTCATCCTTGATCTGCTTCTGAGCTTGTGCTCTGATGCACATATATTATTTTCTTAAAGATAAAAACAGGAAAAACTTGCTCTCAACTCTTCTTCCATTGACACTCCAAAGTCAGTTTATTTTTGCTTGGTATAAAATATCTTACACAGAGAGCTGGGCTCCTCAATTAAGCTTATCTTTAAGGTCTCTCAAAACAACCCCTCGGTTCAGGTGAGCAAAGAATCTGGAGCCAGTGCTCTTCGAACTAGCATCTTGACTCTGACAGTGAACATCCATAACAAAACTGCTTGTGAAGTCAAATAAACATATGTCTGTGTCCTCAGCTTAGAGAAGGGAGCATAACAAGAGCAGGTAATGAGAGGAGAGGTGCTAGAGGCAGGCTGCCCGGGTTTGAATCCTGGTTCCCTCCTTTTCTACCTGTTTGATTTCAGGGAGGTACCTAACACTGTTTTCTCAACTGTAAAATGAGGATTAGAAAAAGAGCACCTACTGCACAGCTGTGTTGTGGGGCTTCAATGAGATGATCTATGTGAAGCTTTCAGAAGCACGTGCCTGATACTCAATGACCATTGGCTCTCAGGATTGGTATCTTGTTATTAGCATTTAAGTCCTTCATGCAAAGATTTGTAAAACAGGACTGTTATGGGCTGAATTGTACTCCCTCAAATTTTATATGTTGGCAGTCCCAATCCCCAGTACCTCAGATAGATACTGATAGATAAGGTTTTTATAGAGGTAATTAAGGTTAAACAAGGTCTTAAGGGTAGGGCCCTAATCCAACATGACTGATGTCCTCATAAGAAGAGAAAGAGACAGAGAGAAGGCTATGTGAGGACACAGCAAGAAGGTGGCTGCTTGCAAGACAAGGAGAGAGGCCTCAGGAGAAAACAAACCTATTGACACTATGATCTTGAGCTTCAAGCCTCCAGAACTGTGAGAAAATAAATATTTGTTATTTAAGCCATCCGGTGTGGTATAGTGTTATGACAGCCTTAGCAAACTAAAACAAAGACACATGTGCCAGTTGATTTCTAGCCTTCCCATACCTACATTCTTTGCCAAAATACAGCCCCTATTTTCATGTTCTTACCATCTTATGAAGAGAAAGGAACAAAAAGAAAAATGACATTATGGGCTGGTAGAGGCAGAAAAGAGCAAATAGCGTTAGGTATTTTAGCCATTTAAGAAAAACGTTAATAACTAAGCAAGAGAAACCCAAGGCTTAGACGCTGAATGATTCACGGAAAATAAAAAAGCTGATTTAGTATCATGCTGGCATTGTTTTTACTTCACAAATTGTAGTCTTTCATAATTTAAAGACCACAGTAACCTTTACCAATGTATTTGTACTTGACTACCTTTATTTACCATCCCTTTTGTATCAGGGCTTACAAAAAATTTCAGTAGGCTATAAAGTTCTAGGTTAAAATCATTTTCCTTTATTATTTCAAAAATACTCTATTGCTGTGCAACAATGTGAGTGTCATTAATGTCACCGAACTGCACATTTAAAAATGGTTTTAAAATAGTAAATTTTACGTTACGTATATTTCAGCACAGAAAATTATTCTGTTGTCTTCTAGTATCTAGTGTTGTTTTGAGAAATCTGATACCAATCTTTTTATTTTCTCTTTGCAGATAATTTTTGTCGTATTCCTTTTTGTTTGTTTTTTCATCTCTGTGGCAGGACTGACTTTCTCTGCCTCTGTGAAAACATTTGGAATTTTTTGTTTATTTTTGATATTCTCAAATTTTCTATAATGTGCCTAGTTGTGGCTTACTCTGTTATGTAGTTTGTTTTTTCAACATGAAGTCTTCTATCTTTCTTTAATTCTGCAAAATTTATCTCTATTGCTTCAAATATTCTTGGCACTTCTACATATATCTTTCATACTTAATAGGTCCTTAACATATTCTCCAGTTTATCTTTTCTTGCTAAATCTGGACAAATTCTTCAACCTTACCTTCCAGCTCACTAATTCACTCTTTAGCTAAATCCATTCTTTTATTGTTCCTCTGTTGCGTCCTTTATTTCAACTATTATATTTTCTTATCTACTATTTCTACGTGCTTTTTTATAGCTTCTCATTCTTTCACAATCCTACTATCTTCCCCATTTCTGTACAAATACTTATCTCCCTTAGTGTAAATTATTGTTAACCCCATCACAATTGGTAAATATTGTCCAGCTTATTTTCTCTCTTTTAAGGATGTTGTTCCTTTCCAGATGTCCAATTACTGCAGCTTATAAGCTCACGTTTTCTGTGAAGTTTAGCTACCCTGTCCAGTAGCATATGTTGGGGAAGGGCCCTGTCCCCTGCCTTTTTCAGTCCTGTTGAGCCTAAGCAGAGGAGAAGGGAAAAGTCTCAAGGCAGAGTACCCACCATACCACAGAGTAACTACTGACCACACGCTCTGTTGCCACAGCTCCTGGCAACTCGCCCAGTCAGCATTTACTTTAAAACTCTTCGGAAGAAGCAATGTTAGGAGCAGAAAGGCTAGGTTATAATCCACAAGCCCTTGGGGGTTAAGGAGAGGGGAAGGGTAGAGGAGTGAATGCCTGAGAACAACTGATCAGTAGCACCTATTTTCATCAGAGTTTCAGTTCAGCAGGACACGTGCACTGATGCTACACTAGGGCAGCTACAGATCTTACTGCTGCATTCTGGTCTGATAGGGCAGGCAACAATTTTCCCAATTCCGTAAGGGGGGAAGGCAAGAACAGAATTTTAAACATTTTCTTCTATCCTGTTCCCACTATTGCCCCAGTGGTCTGTCTCTCAGGACACACCCACCTACCCCTTCCCAACATATACCAACTCAAGATAGTCTTCAGTCACCCCTACAGTTTTCTGTTTTGAAGTTGGTTCCTGAAATCCATGTTTTACTCTCACACCTCTGTTTTTTCTAGATTGATTTCCACGGGGAAGTGGTGACAGTCAGCAACCCTAACTAGTTTACTCTCTTAGCAGAAATCAAAATTTGTGTATTCTAACTGCACATTTAAAAGAATTACATAAACCTAAAATATGCATTTGTTCATACTTAGCATAAACATACCTCAAGATTAAAATGTGTATATGCTTATGCATACATATATTACATAAACGGCATGCTAAATTCAGTGTATATGTGCTAGTACCTCATTCTTTCAATATAAACATTTTCACTAACCGGGGAATACTTCTAGGTTTTTCTTCCCAAAAGCAAGAAAATTAAACCCCGATATAATAATAAACAATTATATCTAAGTAGAATTGTACAGATTCACAGAGAAGTCAATAACGTGTCCAAGAGGCACAACTCTCCATCCCTATAAAAATGACAAGAAACTGGCTATTTGCATATTGCAAGCAAATGAAGGGAGATTGTAATGAGTCAAAACAGGATGGGATAAAGAAGGAACCCATAGGGGCTTTAAATTAGAAAGGAAAAGTGCAGGCCTATGCAAATTCCAGCCATTTAAAGATATTCTAGAGGTCACTCTTCATTGACAAGGTAAATTTAACTTAAAGAATCAAACAATGCATACTGTGTATGGAGTATATGAATAACAGGTAATAATAAAATCCATTTCTTTAATAAGTTTTACAGATCAATCAAGCAAACCAACTATAAAATGATAATCTTTAAACTTTTAAAATTCCTAAAGTTATTCGATTTGGCTGATAGATGAAGCTCTTGATTATCTTATCACATTGCAGAAGGTTGATTATTTTTAATTAATTTATTGTCTCTTCATTAACCTTAGAGGAGAACTTAAACCTGGTAAAAAAGGAAACATTTCCTATCCTTTTAGGCCTGTACATCAAACAACATGTTATTTTGTTTTCTGCTCCAACCACTGCGACCTTCTATCCTGAGAATAGAAAACTAAGACTATCCACATCCCTCCTCAATCACAATGAGAGATTAGTTTAAAATAGAAAAACCTCATCTTGCTCCTTTTTAGCCAAGAGGGGGAAAAAGGAATAATAGTTACAAGCTCTAGACAATTTATTACTACATGAATGAGACAAATTTATAAAAAGATCCTTCCAAAACTATGAGTAGGAGCTCCTATTGCTGCCATAACAAATTACCACAAACTGGGTGGTTTAAGACAACAGAAATTTATTTTCTCACAGGTCTGGTGGTCAGAAATCAGAAGTCCAAATGTTGGCAGAGCCCTGCTCCCTCCCAAGGCTCTGAAGAAGGATTCTGATTTTGCCTCTCCCAACATCTGGTCGTCCCTGGTGCTCTTTGGCCTATAGCAGCATAACCGCAATCTCTGACTCTGTCTTCACATGTTTTTGTGTCTCTTTTTGTCCTCTCTCCTTAAGGACACCAGCCACTGGATCAGCACCCACCCTCAACTAGTATGACCTCATTTCAACTAATTGCAGCTACACAGAACCCGTTTCCAAAAAGGTCACAGGTACCAGTGTTGAGGACTTGAACATAACTCTTTTTTTTTGGCTTAAACAAACAGGACATTTATTATCTCATATAATAGTAAGTCCCTACGTAGCACCAACTTCAGATTTGCTTGACTCACTAGCTCAGTAATATCAGCAAGGGGCTAGGTTGTGTTCATATCTATGATCTATCATTCATATTTGTTTCATCTTCACACTAGTTCTCCTCCTGGTCATAATTGGCTGCCAACAGAGAATGGAAAACTCTGCCTTGCTTTCATATTAGGAGAGAGGGAGAGGGACAGGTTGATGAATGAATAGGCGAGCAAGGCAAGAGAGCTGGCTCTCTCAAACATGAAATATAAATTCTTCTATTTAATTTGGGCCAATTTAGGCCACCTGTCCACACTGTGATCAAGAAAAGAGTCACTAGGTGAGTGCCATGCACTCATTTGATGGATCAAAATTTACACCCAGAGTTGGTAGGGAGTTAAGCATCCCTTGAGTCACAAGGGCTACATAGGAGAAGATTAATAGGTGAATAGAATTGGATTTTCTTTAGGAAGGAGGAAGAATGGACTGAATGCTGAGTAGCCAGCTGACAGAGTCCCCTACAAAACCATTTTATTTTATGCCATTTCTCTATCCCTATGATGTTCCTGGTGGTTCCAGTAATTTTTGTAGTATCTTTGTAGAACATATATTTTGGGAGGATACAATGGAGTCTACTATACTATGAAATAATTTAGCTTACTCTACTAACCAGGGGACTAAACTAGAATCATGACTTACTTTCCCCTGTGATCAGTTGTATTACCCAATTACTTCTATCATCAAGCCACAAAAGTCTAACATTCTACATCCTTAATTTGTCCTCAGTGTATCTTCTCAACTCCCACAGTTGTTAGTTTTTGTGGTTTTTTTAAGCTGTTATTTTAATTCAAATCTTCATGAATATTTTTGGGACAACGGCAATATCTCTCAAATAGTCTCTTTCTCCAGTCTCTTTCCCAAGTCTAATGTATCCTCCACAGTGTAGACAGATTAATCTGTCTAAAACATAACATGAATGTCATAGCTTGGCTTCTTAACACATTTCCAAGGATTCCAAATTTCCTACAGGCTAAAGTTTAAAGTCCTTGGTAAAACATTTGAGGACCTCCATCATTTCTCCCTTCCTATACCTTCAGCCTCAGCCTAAACCTGCACTCTATACTCTTAAGTCATAATGAGCTTCTTTAAAACTATGCTATATACTTCCATTTTCCCTTTACATGTAGATTTCCCATTTTGTTTTAGTAACTTTCTTTTCTCTCTCTTAATGCCAAGTCCCAACCTTTCTCTGACCAATCTGCATAAAGAGAAATACTTGAATAGCTTTAGCTCTCTACTAAGTTCAACATCAGTTACTGACCCAGACCATGCTTCTCAAACTTCAGTAGGTCTGACTCAGTATGTCTGGGTTACCTAGCAGCAGATTCTTCTAGCTGATGGGTTGCATGTAAATAGTGAGGATACAGACAAAAGATTCAGATTTTTGCGTAATAAAAACTGACTATGACCTTCGACCCCTTCTGCATCAACTGCTGCTGAGGTCCTGGGCTCCCACTAAGTCATATCCTGAATCCCTCTCCATTTATGACTGTCTTTAAATTGTTACAGAAAATTATTGTCTCATTCTCAAGTCTAAACTGCAAAATGAATCACAAAAGGAAATAGGCTACATTTAAACTCTAAAGTATCACTAAGAGTTCTAGAATTTCTATAGAGTAGTCATCTGGTTTGAGGAGGTGGATCACTGGAGGACAGTGTTGAAGATTAATTTCCATCTACATAAATACTGGAAAAACAAAGAAAAACTGATTTTCCATAGTAAAGAACAAGGAGGGAATTGGTCAGGATCAGGAAAAGCTCTCACCTTATCTCAAGATTGCATTTGATGCCACCACTGTGAAATATGAAATTAAATATAAGAATATATTTCCAGATAGTCTTTAAGCTAGCTTTCTTCATTCTTCTAACTTGCATCTGCAAAGTCTTGTACCAGTAAAGAGCTATCTAACCTATTTAATATGGGTCTTGAAAGACAGGTAAGAGGCAGAGTTGCCAGAATCAGCAGCCAGTAAATAGAAAACTAAGTGTGTGTGTGTGTGTGTGTGTGTGTGTGTGTGTGTGTGTGTGTGTGTGAGAGTGTGTGTGTGTGTGTGTGTGAGAGAGAGAGAGAGAGAGAGGTAGTTAACCTCAGGGAAAAACAAAATGTTTAAAATATATAATCATAAGATACCATGTAGCTCCTCTATGTATAAGATTTTCTTATTTAAAATAAGATAAACACTGAATATTGATTTAGCCAAAGATGGTTTTGATAGGATAGGACAAGGGGAAGTGTTTAAATGTGAACTGGCACAATAAAAGATCTAAATGCTAATCTTTATAATAGAAAACCAAAAATAATGGCTAAAATTAAAAACCAAGAAATATTTTGCTATGATGCTATTTAGTAATATGAGTATAAATAACAGGGAGGGAGAAATTTAAAAATTGAAAGGAAACTTTCTTGAAAATGGGATTTGTCATGATTTTTATAAGATTTGTACTATTACTTGAATTTTTATAATATATGTGTATTATATATTTTTTTGATAACATGAAAATTACATTTAAATATAACTAGGTACAAGTGATTTTAGGGCTTTTTTCAGGATGTTTGAAAGAATGAAATCTATGTATAAACCTTTTTCATATTGATTTTTCTTTGGTCTTTCAGCATAATTTTTGTTTTGGCAGTATCTTCTTTAACTTCAGAGAACTAGATTTCAAACATTTGCATTCAATCTGATGATCAGAACTAGATTTCAGAAGAGCATATCCTAAAAATAGAGGAGATCGTTCTTTGATTCCTTCCTAAGAAGAAAATGTGATTTTATATCACAAGAAACTCTCCCTAAATATTTTCCTAAAAGGTAAAACTGTCTTTATTCAATCACATGAATACTAAACATTGATTGTTCAACAACGTGACTTCCAAATGCATAATCCTGTCCTGAATTCAGTGATTGTTTCAGTAAGAGTAAAGAATATCACCATATTCCTTGCAAGTTGGAGGCTTAATCAGCAACAACAGGAAGTATTATGATCCTTCTTTTCTCTACCAGTCTCATTAAAACAATAGGCGGGCCAGGTGGATGTAAAGGTTGTAAAAGAGAAGGACAATTAATGTGTGTTTAGATAGATAGATAGATAAGTAGGTAGATGGAGGGAGGAGGAGGAAGGAAGGAAGAAGAGAGAGAGAGAGAGAGAGAGAGAGAGAGAGAGAGAGAGAGAGAGAGAGATTTTTTAAAACTTAGAAAATCAAAGCACCCTAGAGACTATATGTCTTGCCCAAGGTTACTTATAGGAAATTAAGGTACTTGAGATTCAAATCCAAATCTGTCTTTCTCCAGAGTCTACATTTTTATTTTGCCAAAACCCAAGACAGGACAACTGGAAATCTATCCCAGGTCTGGGATCCTACCTTTGGTCCCTGCTCCTATGGTTGCTAAATACAGCAGATTTCTTTGTGGATTTGTTATTCATAAGACTTAGACACCAACATTCATTTTCCCTAAATAATACCTAACCTATATCTGTGAATTTTTAAGGTAGAAATCTAAACCCTTTCTGGATTCTTCTCTGTTTCACTGTCTTTATTATGGGATTAGCTTGCAGCTCTCTTCCAAAACAGGGCATGATTGAAGTTGTATGGTAAAAGAAACTTCGAAATGATCAGGGTTGGGGGAGCCACAGAAGAGGTGAAATTTTTCTGCAAACATCATAAAGACTCTTTGAAAATCCTTGACTATTAACTAAAGAATGAGATTAGACTCATGTCAAATTTCAAAGCTCCTTCTTTAACCACCTATTTCAAAAGGCCTTTCTCTGGAAATAAAATAGTTTCCTTTTTTTTCACAGCACAATGCGAAATATATTTCTGTTCATTTGCCCTTTTTTTTTTTTTCTTTAGGATAAAATTCTTTGAGTTCATATGAGAGGATAAGTTCTTCTCCTGACCTTTCTTGTCAATGATTTTTCAAGGTAATAAACAAAAATACATGGTAACATTTTCCCAATTTGTGATGAGCAGTCAATAAACAGAAAATGCTAATCATACTAATTTCTTCTCACTGGCAAACTGATGCATAAATAATCTATTAACATGCAAGGGCCAACAGGGTTAAGCTGTTCAAACACTGTCATTGATTTCTTCCTTTCCCCCCATGCTTACTTCTTCTCATTCAACTGGTACTATGTAACCTTTCTTTTCCATTATATTGTAAAACTTTGCTCCCTTGAGCATCTCTGTGAGGCTCTGCTCTTAAAACATTAATTAAAGGGAGGTGAAGTATTTGACTAATCAGCAGAGAAGTCTGTAGGACTCCAATGTTGAATGACAAGTGTCAATATATGCTTTAGGTTTGCTGGATCAACCAGCCAATATGGAGAAACTGATCCATCATCTTGTCACCAATTCCTATAGCATCCCAGAAGCCTGCCAATTAAAAAAAAAAGTTGTAATCACAATACATCACTCAGTGGTGACTGCAGGAACATGATAAATAGGGATCTTTTTCTTCCTCTGTATTGAGTATTTGATGTCCTTTTGAAAATTTATTCCATTTTTCAGGTTGATGCAGAACTCAGATCCACAATGAAAAAGAGATCACCTTAAGATATATCAGTATATTCCACTGTTCTCTTTCCTGAGGCATAAATGAACATTTTGTTGAATAGGTATAAATTTCTGTAGACTTCTGAAAAGTGACAGAAATGGTCTTAGACAGTAACTTCTGTTACTGAAAGCTGGCCTACTTAATGGCTCTTTTTCTCTGCAGAGGCAAAATTTGAAATTTTCTAAAATTGAAAGGTGATACAACATACAAATCCCTTAATCTCTCTCTTTCCTTAACGGGGCAAAGGTATGTTACATAAACTTCTCCAGCCACACTTCCTGCCTCACTCCCACTCATACCCTTTCTCCAGCTATTCTAATCTACAGGCAATTCTCCAAGTGTGCCAAACAGGTCACTGGGCATGCTTTCCTCTTTGTCTGGAAGGCCCTTCCTACCCGTGGTCCATGTAACTAACTTCTACAAGTTCTCCCAGAATCAAATACCATCTCCCTTGGGCACATTCTGATACCCACTCAAAGGCTGAGTTAAAGACTCTTTTCTGGGGTTCTTCTCTGATCTCCCATAGCACTTGGTTCATGACTTTATGCAAACCTAAATCCTCTCATTGTAATGAGAGATTTTCTTACCTGTTTCCCATTTAAAGTGGTGAGCTCCTTGAAGACAGGGACCATCTCACATTCACCTTACCCCAATTACCAGCATAATGACTGGTATCCAATAAGTGCTCAGATGCTCTGTTAATGCATCAACCAGCTCTTAAAAGGCCCATACTCAAATCTCCCAGCAGTTACTCATTATCTTAGACTCAAGCCCAGCTCCTTATTCTGGCCTACGAAGTCCTAGGCAAGCTGGCCTCTGCCCTCATCTCGAGCTTCTTGTTGAGCGCCTCTTTCATTTTGATTTGCTCCGCAAGTCACTCCTTATCTAGGGGCCTTTGTACATGGTCTTGCTTATGCATGAAATACTCTTTATCACTCGTCATCTGGCCAACTCATTTCTTAATCTTCACCTTAAAAGTCACTACTTCAGAGAAAATTTCTCTGATACTACTCCCCAAAATCAAACTGTATCCCCAGTTGCGTAATTCCACGACATTCTTCATGACTTTTATCACACATATCATTGGTATACACATGTGGTCCTTTCTAGACTGTAAGGTCTAAGAGAAAAGGGGTCATGTTTCTTTTACTCGTAGTTGTGTCTGTGACATCTGAGAGGACATACTCAGCAAATATTTGTAGGCCGTTCAAATACATAAATCTTGAACACATAAACAAATTTTGAGAGTGCAAACCAGAATAAAGGCTATAAACCTGCTATAGTACTATTTTAAAATTTAAGTTTTTGTAGCAAATTCTATGAAACATACTTCTAAAAAGGCCACATTCTTTGCATTCCTTTTGCAGTGAGCCAATCAACAGGCTTAAAACCGGAGTGTCTTAACTCTGAAAAGCCAGGTGACTCAGTTTTTACAACTTAGGCAATTGGCCGGGCAAGGCTCCAGGAACCTGAGGCTCTCATCAAATTAGACTGAAAATGTGTATAATTGTTTCCCCTTAATACCTCCAAGCCCAATAATTGCTTGCACCTGTGATTTCCTTGACAGGTGTTAGTGCCACACTCCTTTCCTCCCCAGCCAGGTGAAGCGTAAATACAGTCACTTCAGGAATTCTGACACACTTCTAGAGGCAAAACTACTGGCACTTGCAGACAAAAGGCTGCCTAAGTTTCCACATTCCATGGCCTGCATTTCAATCCTAACAACCACTATTTTGTCTCCCAAAGTAGAAGACAAAATAGAAGAGGGGCAAGTGGAGACCAGTGGTACCTGCTAAAATGTCTGAAAGGCCCAAGAAGATAAATTGTGCTTTGTCATGTGTCATATCCTTACCAACCAGTGGTCTGTGAAGCCTGCTCACCAACTTCTTTGTTTCCTTCCCCCGTTGACGTTCAAAGCCTTTGTATGGTAAGCAGGTGGTGCTAGCCTTGGAAAGGACTCTCTCTGATGGAATCATGTAAAACACTGATGATACTTTGGCTTAAAAATAATGCATCCCCCATGACATAGCCTGCTGAAATCTGTGAAATTTATGGACTTATTTATTTACCTTCTGTCTGAACAAGAATCTTACCATGGAATTAAAATTCAACAGACAGAAACCCAAGTTGAGAGCTGTGCTCTAGGTATTGTTTTTAATCTTTTATCTGATTCACAGTGATGAACAAGACAGCATTAAAGCTCCTCTAGTCATTTTCTCAAACATTGCAAAGCAACAACAAGGAGCGAGATTACTTTTAAAGTGAATCCTCACTAAAATATTCACAGACCCAACAAAGGAAAATAAACAAACAGGAGGCCAGGAAAATTTTAAAAAATCACATTCTGAACTGCCAGAGTTGGTCTGTGTGTTAAAAAGGATACCAGATTCAAAATGAGTTATTTGATGTCTAAATGTCTCTTCAATGTTCTTTTAAGAACTTCTTAGGGCTGATCTAAATTTCTGAAGAGGAACTGAGAAAATTTTACCATCACTATAAATTCATGAACTGAATTTGTAGGTTTTAGTTAAATATGAAACTTTAAAAATAATTTTATGACATTGCATAGAAGTAATCGTTACAGAAAGCTGGCAATGTAACATAAATAATCTACTATTTTTTTTTTTTTTTTTTTTTTTTTTTTGCGGTATGTGGGCCTCTCACTGCTGTGGCCTCTCCCGTTGCGGACCACAGCCTCCGGACGCGCAGGCTCAGCGGCCATGGCTCACGGGCACAGCCGCTCCGCAGCACGTGGGATCTTCCCGGACTGGGGCACGAACCCGTGTCCCCTGCATCGGCAGGCGGACTCTCAACCACTGCGCCACCAGGGAAGCCCAATAGTCTACTATGTTTTTAAAAATACAAAGACATAACAGTGGTTTTAAGAGGATATTTATGCATTTTTAGAATTAAGTACATTTATCCTTTTTCTGTTTCTCACTCAACCATTATCTACTTAATTTTGGTATATTCTCACCATTAGGTGATCCTTCCATGGTTGGGGTAGAAATGATCTGATCCTTCAAAGGTTTTCTAGTTCAGTCTTCTGATCTCGACAGAATTTATACCATTCATCTACGGCTATGGCTACAGGCTACCAACATTACTACTTGACTTTCGGTTCAGCCATCAATCATTATCACTTGCTTGGTAGTAAATAGGAAAAACACTGAATTCATTGATCTATTTACTCTTACTTTAGGAGATTATCTTAATATCTTCTTATTTACACAGAATTATGACAGCTCATGTTGTAGTCTCATTTATCCCCTTGCCCACTACAGAATTCTAATTAGAAGGAAAGAATCACTAATAACCGTAACATGTTTACACTTTAATCTTTTGCTTTAAAATAGCCAAATAAACTGAGGTAAGAACAGGTATCCATCAGTTTATATTACACGACTTGTTGCCTCAATTTTCCACTTTAATTTGTGAAATGACGGGCACTGTCATAGCAAATGAGCTCATGCTGGGTCCTCTTTGGTATCCAAGGATAGAGTCAACTCTGGTTAATTCTGCATTAGTAATGGGGTAATTCATTGCAGATTATTAAATTTCCTGATTTTCCACTAAGGGAAAACTTCAATAAATTTGCCTTTTGCCGTCATAAGACAGAATTTAAGCAGTAGCAATCAATTCTGAAAAGGTCATATTGTCCTTACTTTTCTTCATGGTCAGAGACCCCAGAAAAATCATGTAACATCCTTTCTAGGTCTAGTAAAAAAAAACTCAAACTGGTCTCAATTATCCTGTGAATTAATCTAAGAACACTGGACCAGGTTCCACCTGAGCCTGTGCTATTTCTTGCTTCTCGACTGGCACCTCTACGAAACTGCATACACCATGATTGGGCAGAATGCTATCTATTACTTTGATACTGTATCAAGTAGAGCTATATCATACTGTGGGGAAAGAGTTAATCCAAATTTCCCAAAGCAGTCCAGAAATTTACATTTTAGGAGATTATGGCTCCTTTTTATTGCCCATGGTTTCTCACGTGATTGCTTTAGTTAGCTATTCACTAACTTTTGACAGTTATTTCACAGGAAGCAAACCATACCGAGTAACTTTAGTAACTTTATTACTTATTAATAAAAAAAAATTAGTCATTTTACTAAAGGAATGGCTAAAAGTTAGCGTCCAGTCCATTAGCATTTGCTTCTCCTCCTCAGATTGCGCCTACATTTTTTCTAGTTTAAGTAAAATGTGACAGTAACTTTACCAAGGACTATCCTTCACATTAAGTGTGAATTCCTTTGAAATACTGGTTTGCTGTATTGCCTTTTACTTTGTTTTAATAACCCAAAGCAATGGCATTCCACTTTTCAGAGGCAAAGATAAACTCATATGAATGGAGTGGCTGCAATCTGCCAGACCCTGTTCTGGGCACCTGACCTATGTCATCTCCTGACAGTCTTACAACAAACCTATGAAGCTGGCATCGCAAACTCCTAACAAATTCTCTCATCCTTAAAAGGTGAGTTTGATGTTTTGCCAAAATCAAAGGAGAAAGTGATGTAATACATAGTATAATTAATATTAAAAGAGAAGAAGAATTACCCAAATCATCTTAAAATGTGTCCTTTGTTTTAGGAGGTCTGGTAAATGACCTAGCAACTGTTATATTTTTAAATTGCCTAAGAGCCAAAGTAGATCTGTTGTATTCTTCAAAGTACATTTGGTCTGACAATGTCTATCAAGTTTCAGGATGGTGAGAATGAAAATGTCCTAGTTATAAACTGCTAAAAAAAAATTGTTCCAGTAATGGAAATGGCAGTTCAGCTAAAAATATATATTGACCAGGCTAGGTCCTGCTATGGTATCACTGGTACAAAGGCTGCAGCTGACTGGGACATTTTGAAGCATTCTAATTCTCTTAGAGATTTTATCCCCCACTTATTTGATTAGTAAGGTAAGGCTGCGTTTTAGAAACTCTGAAGTTATATACAAATCTTATACTGACTTTCGAACAATGTGTGGGATTTAATTCGGTAATATATTTTTCTCATCTTCTAGAAGCCAGATACTAGCAGTTTCTCTGCATTAGCATCTACGTTGAATAAGAATTGGGTGTTTGTGGGGTTTTTTGCCTTTTATGAGAAGGAGGGAGCATTTTTGAATAGGCTCTGTTGTCTTCTGTGTAGACACATGGCTGGTAGGCTATAAACTAATTAGTATGGGCAGTAAATACTTGAAGGGTTTGTCACAGAAGCCGATAAGACAGAAATAGAACAAAATGATCTCCTTTTCCTCTGCTTGAAAGTGATAATACTAATACCAGTTTATTAAAATTTGTAATCTAATATGCTCTGCTAATTTCCTCTTGGGGATAGTACTTGTATCAAAAGTGTTGCTTATTTTACATGTATTCAAAAACAGACTCAGTGACTATTTGAAAAGCTAAATTTTAGGATTTTCAGTTCTTGTCTTTATTATTAGATGTAATTGGTTCTGGGGGAGGAAATTTGAGCATGTAAAACCATCACATTCTCAAACTGATTGTTTTCAAGCCTTTAATTAAATCACTATGTTATTTATAGTGTTTGGAGCTCAAACTACTTGTCAGCTGAGCAAGAGAATGAATAGCTTCACGAGCTAAAGTGTTAAATAGAGTAGTGAGGGGTATTATTTCTCTCTTTTAATTAAAACAACAACAACAAAACAAAACTATAGTTGCATTTATAGAGCAGCAACAAGTATGAAGAATCCACAGTGAGCATGACATAGAAGAAAGATCAAAGTTTTACAGTGAAGGAAAATAGGGTTTGAGCCTGGCTTTGATAGATACTCACTGAGTCACAGTAGTCGATTTGAGTATCAGTTTCTTCATTGTAAAATAAAGGTAATTAGACCTAATTCAAAGTTATGTACAACCACCTTACAATAAATACTCAAAATAATTAGTGTCTTTTCCTTCCTCTCCAAGGCTTTTAAAACCTCTTCCGCCAAAAAACAACGTAAAATAAAAAAGTAAATAACTAATATACCAACTCCAATTCCATGCATATTTAAAACTGTTTTCTTCTTTATAGTTTCGATACCTGATAGGTAGCCTGACTGAATATAAAAGTGTCTCATACTTCTATTGCTTGATTTTTTAAAAATGTTGCTGTACTACTGTTTTGGTCTGTATATTGCTATTGAGAAATCTGATAATGACAAGGTTTTCTTTACTTTGTAATGAACTTAGTATTTCTGACCAAGAGTACTGAGGCTTTTTTCTTAATCTTTAAAGTCTAATTGCTCAACTAGGATATGTCTTGGAGATGTTGCTTCTATGTCAGTCTTCCCTTGTGTATGATATCTTGTCACTTCCAATATAGATTCCACTGTTAGTTCTAGCAATTTCCCTTGGATTTTGTTCTGTATTCATTCCAGTTTTACTCTCCTTCATTTCTATAGAAACATAAATTTACACTCTTGCTTTCTCCTCTTTCCATACCACCAAGATTTCAAGAGATGCCTCCTCCTTTCAAGTTGTTCTTAGGCAATACATACTAAAGTAAGTACTTAGGAGCAAAGTGTTATGATGATTGCAGTAAACTTTCAATGTTTCATAAAAAATAAAATTTATACATAAATAGACACATACATGCAAAAATTATTAGAAAAAACACGTGGCAAAATATTAACCATTGGTGAGTATTTCTGAAGCGTGTATGGATATTCACTGTACTATCTGTTCATCGTTTTCATTGATTTGAATTTTTTTTCAAAATAAAAACTTGGGGATAAAAATAAGCCTCATTTAAAAAGTTACCCAACTGTAATAGTTTTATGACAGGTTGATTTAAAACTTCATACTGGAGGAATTTCAGGAATTACTTTATCCAAAGCTTTATTTTATAAAGAGAAAAATGTAGCACAGGGAATTTTTGTGATTTGTCCAATGTTACAAAGCTTATCTGTCAAAGCTAAGAATCAAATCTTCTTGTTCTGAATCCCAGTTTAGTGGTTTTTAAAAATTTTTTTTCATTTCCTTAGACTATGGGGTCAGCAAACCTTTTCTGTATAGGGTTTGAGAGTAAATGGTTTAGGTCCTTCTGGCCACATACGGAGTATGTCACATATTCTTTGTTTTTTCTTTTTTAATCCTTAAAAAATGTAAAGCATTATTAGCTTGAGGGCCATGCCAAAACAGGCTATGGGGCAAATGTGACCCTCAAGCAGGGGCACTATAGTTTGG
Organism: Phocoena phocoena; assembly: GCF_963924675.1. Classification (NCBI taxonomy): domain Eukaryota; kingdom Metazoa; phylum Chordata; class Mammalia; order Artiodactyla; family Phocoenidae; genus Phocoena; species Phocoena phocoena. Next base: position 41,613,263 of record NC_089224.1, on the reverse strand, counting down.
GGATCCTTGCCCTATACTTTTGATTGTTTTTAAGTCCACTGAATCAGCTTTCATCATGAAGCATAAGTAAACCAAAAACAGAAAGCCATACACTGCAATTGACTACTTATCTACCAGAATACTTGTGGCCTAGTTAGGGTTGCTATATTTAGTAAATAAAAACACAGATAAGAATCCCAGTCTAGACAAGATGGTGTGGACCCATTTATCTTTCCTCCTCCACTCTAAGAACAACCATAAACCCTGTAAATAGAGCAAGAGACAACAAGAAGAGAACTATGAAAGGTGGTAAACAGAAGCCAAACTGGTTTTGACCCCAAGATTAGAACAACAACACAGTAGCAGAGTGTCTTAAGTCCCCCAATCCAGTAGAAGAAGGTAACCCAAGACCAGTATTTCCTGGATTCCAAACAACAGAAAGCACCTCAGTTCTACAGATAGAAAAGGAATTCCTCTGACATCGTGCTTTCTGACACCACTGGTAAGGGGGATGATTTGGCAGCCCAGCCAACAATGAACTATGGGAGCCTGGGGTACACCACCCCCTTCAAGAGATACTGAGGCTGGCAGACAGAATCATCAAGAGGCACGCAGCCACAACAAGCATGTGGCCTAAGAAGCCACATGTCCCTACAGGGCTGGGAGTCCCCTCTGCCACAGTGAGACCCCCAATGGGCCCTTCCTGGGAAAACATCTTCCATCACTCCAAGCGGCAACAATAAGGACCCGCAGTGACACCAAAGCAGACCAAAATAATAATGCAAGTTCTCTAAAATTAAACTCTCATTGAAATCACATACAAGTAGGCTGGGACCTGCTTGCTAAAACTAAACAAGGTAAATAAACAGCTTAAATAAAAGATTTAAATATACCTCAGAGTCTCCTAACATAATAAACGAATGTCCAAGGTACAATAGAAAAATCACCTAAATCACCTTTTATACAAAAGAACCAAGAAAAACACACCTTGCATGAAAAAAGGCAATCAACTGACACCAACACTGAGATGGAGCAGATGTTTCAATTATTTGACAAGAATTTTAAAGCAGCTGTCCCAGAAATGGTTCAAGAATGAATTACAAATTCTGATACAAGTGGAAAAAAATAGAAAATCCTCAGTTAAAAAAAGTAATAGTCATAAAAATAGAGCCAAATGGATATTACAGAACTAAAGCACACAGTAACAGAAATAAACATTTGCTGGATGCACTCAGTAGTAGAGTAGAAATGAAAGAGGGTAGATTGGTGAACTGGAGAACAGATAAAGAGAATCAAACAATCTAAACAGACTAAAAAAAAAAAAAAAGACTAAAAAACAGAGCCTCAGAAATCTGTATGAGAGTAACAAAGGATCCAACATTCATATCATCAGAATCCCAGAAGAAGAGGAGAGAGGGGACTAAAAGAGTATTCAAAGAATTAATGACTGAAAACTTCCTAAATGTGATGAAAGGCACAAACTACAGATCCAAGAAGATGATCAAACTCCAAACAAAATAAGCCCAAAGAAATCTATACCAAGACACATTATAATTAAACTTTTGAAAACTAAAGACAAGAAAATATACTGAAAGCAGCAAGAGAGAAACAGTTCATTTATCTATAAGAAATACTAATCAAATAACATCATTTTTCTCACTTGAAACTATGGAGGTCAGAAGGAAGTTTTATATTATTGATATTTTTCAAGTGCTAAAAGAAAAGGAACTGTCAAAAGTGTATTCTATATCTGAGAAAACTAACCTTCAGAAATTAAGGGAAAATAAAGACATCCTCAGACAAAAGAAAATTAAAAGAATGGGTTGTTGGAAGATATATCCTTTAAGATTGGCTAAAGAACATCTTTTAACAAAGGAAATGATAAAACAACAAGAAAGAAAAAAGAAACAACAGAAAGAGCATAAATGTGGATACATAAAATAGACTATCATTTTCTTCATGAGTTCTGTCAGTTACATTTGATGATTAAAATACAAATTATTATACCATGTGACACTCAAGACAATGATATTTCAAAGCAGGGAAGGTAAAGGATTCTAAATGGAAATTAGTTTTCCATACTTCACTCAAAGTGGTAAAATGTAATACAGGATATACTGTATATCAGCCACCATAATAAAAATTATCCAAAGAGATACACTCAAAAACACTATATATAAATCAAGATGAAATCTAAAAAAAATGTCAAGTAACCCACAGAAGGCAAGAAGAAAGGAAAAGGAATGAGAACCAGAGGAAACAATAAGAAGTAACAAATGATAACATGACAGGTATAAGTGCTATCATATCAGTAATTATCTTAAACATAAATAGTTAAATACATCACTCAAAATAAAGATGGGGCAGACTGGATAAAAATGACTCAACTATATGCTGTTTATGAGAAACTCACTTCAAATTCAATACCACAGATAGACTGAAAGAATAGAAAAATATATACTATGCAAAAAAAGTAGGAGTGACTGTATTAATATTTGATTAAGTAGACTTCAGAGCAATGATAATTACAAAAGATGAGGAACATTACATTGTTAAAAAAGATCCAGTAGATAGAATTCTAGATGTATTGCACCAAAAAAAAAAAAAAAAAAAAGCCTGAGTATATGAAGGAAAAACTAATAGAGCTCAAAGGAGAAATACATAATCTACAAATATTTTGGAGACTTCAATACCCCTCTTGATAACTGTTAGAACTACTAGACAAAAATTAAGCAGAGATATATAGAATATCTAAACAATGCCATCAACCAACAAGATCTAATTGATAATATAAAACACATTACCCAATAATAGTATACGCAGTATACACATTCTTCTTTCAAGTGTTGATAGAGCATTCACTAAGTTCTACAATTTTCTGAGTTATAAGACAAACATCAACAAATTTAAAAGGATTAAAATCAGAGAACGTGTTTTCTGACCACAATGGAATCAAACTAGAAATCAGTAACAGAGAGATAACAGGAAAATCTCCAAACAGTTGGAAACTAAAGAGTACACTTCTAAATCGTGAATAATTCATTGTCAAAAAGCAAGTCTCAAAAGAAATAAAAAATACATTGAACTGAATGAAAACAAAAACACAATTTATCAAACTATGTGGGATCCAGGTCAAGTAGTGCTAAGGAAGAAATGCATAGTCTCAAAACTTACATTAGGAAAGAAAAAATGTCTCAAACCAATAATCAAGAAACCAGAAAAAGAAGAGCAAAATAAACCTGAATCAATCAGAAGGAAGTAAATAAAGATTAAAGCAAAAACAAAGGGAATTTAAATGGAACACAACACAGAAAATGAGGTTAGCTTTAAAAAGAAGTCAATAAAATTGAAAAATCTCTGGCAAGCCTGACAAAAATAAAAGGAGAGAAGACGTACATTACCAACATCAGGAATGAAATGAAGTGGAAGAAATGAAACTATCAATTTGTAGATGATATTCTATACAGAAAATGTCAATGAATCAAAAAACCAAAAACTAAAACAAAGCAACACCCAGAAACAATAATTGAGTTCACCAATGGCAAAAGATGTAAGATTAAACAGAAATATCAATTAGATGGTTATTAAAGGGCAACACAAGGGATCTTTCTAATGAGGGAACTGTTCAGAACTTTGATTGTCATGATGGATATACATATGGTAAAATTGTATAAGACTAAAAACACGCACACATACACATACTTACACAAATGAATGCACACCAAACTCAGGAAAGTCAAATAACATTCATGGGTTGTATCAATGTCAATATCCTTGTTATGATATTGTACTACTGTTTTGCAAAACATTACCTTTGGGGAAACTGTGCAAAGTACACATGGGATTTCTCGGAATCATTTTTACAAATGTGAACGTACAATTATCTAAATAAAAATTTCAATTAAAAAATACAGGATTTCCAGTTAAATTTAAACTTCAGATAAAAAATCCTATGGATGTCTGTACATACGGTGGATTGTGTTGTAGCCAAGGAACACTGAGCTTAGGGAATCTACTATTTTTACAGCAAGCAGTGAGTAAGGATGCTCTTTATCTCCAAGGGAGACATTGCACCGTCCCTCAAGGTTACTTCCTGCAAACACAACCCTGAGAAACTGCCCAAGTGAAGAGAAGTCAGGGCCTTTCATTCTAGGCACAAAAAAGAACATGTAAGGATGCTCAGGGCCATGGAACATAGTCTCTCCTAATAGGAAGAAAAATGAATAAGACTTGCTGACAGATTAGATTTGGGGGATGAGAGACAAGGGGAATCAAAACATTGTGTAGATTTTTAGCTTCAGGTACTAGGTGGACAGCAATGCCATTTACTGAGGTAGGGAATGTGGGGAAAAGCAGACCTGTAATCGATGTTATGTTTTCACCTTTAAGTCTAAATGCCAAGCAAGTTAATTTAAAATCCTTTGCATATGACTTAAATCGAGAATACTTTTTAAAGCTAAAGAGGATCTCACCCTAATACTCACCAATCACGGATCATACCTACAAAAGAAAGGAAGAATCCCTTGCCTACCATAGACATCCCTCTAAAAAGTATGTGTATAAAATCAAAGGTTCAGTTGATGTGGCAGTTAAGATGATCTACCAAGTGTGCACATAAAATTTCTCTTTTTTAGCATGAGTTTTTGCCCCTCTCTAAATCTGGTCCTTTTTCAAACCATTTGGATTTGTTGGCTATTTTTGTGGTGAGAAAAATTTAGAGTGTCTTAACTGTCCAGTGAATCATTAAGGCCTTTTGTGTAATGAAGAGGCAAACATAATCATATAAATTTTCATTCATTCTTCTTATGACACCACACCTCTAGCTGAATTTGTCATTTCTTTAACCTGTTTGTAAGAATGCAGCATCTTTCATTGATTTTTATAATTATCATTAGATAGTAGGCTTATTCCACATTCAGAAAATGTAAAATAAACATACATCTTTTTAAGAATTAATGATCTACCACAGCTAAATGATAGTTAATGCCAATAGCTGGAAACCTCCACTGTCACTAATTCCATCACTATCACCATCTTAAATGAAGATTTTCCACAATAGCACTGCCATTGACATTATGCAACTCAATTTGATTCCGATGGATAAGTAATTTTCAAAACCTCATGTTTTTGACAATCAGTTTGGCTGAAATCAGCTTTTATTCTACCCTGTTTTTCTTGCTAAATTGGGATTTCTGTAATTATTAACTGAACTACTCTCCTGGTAATTATCTCACCTCTGTAATTAAACAGAGGATTTGGCTCGGTAAAATGCCAGATCTTAATCTGACCCAAAAAAATAACATCAACTTGCAAATCATCATCAGGAGAGGCTGAGCTCATTCTGACGAGTTCCTCTTAGAATGTGCCTCTCAATCACTTTGTTTCCAAAGCGGGACTTTAGAGAAACAAAAAATAATACGAAGCTCCCCTGGCCTTCTGATCCAGAATTAAGCCAGAAAAGACTAGTCTCTCTTAAAGGGCTACTGATAACCAAATTAGGTTTATCACTTAGTGATACCAAGTATTAGGTTAATGGTGGGCCTCAGTCAACTCACTGGCACAAATGAAGAGAAGATGTTTAGGTTACTTAAAGATGTACTTTATTTACTAATGTAAGATATCCTTGAAGACTTTTACTACCTGACAAAACACAAAATTGAAGAAAAAGTGCTAAATATCAGTCAAAGTTTGTATTCAATTAATTTACTTGTGATTTACACCAAAATATTCAAAATGAGCTGGAAGTAGCTTTTAGCAAATCTCCTGCTACTGCCATTAAAATGTAATTGTCCAGTAGAATGCGGGAACCAGGCTTGTCCTTATTGTTCTCAGTTTAAATGTATGAGCCTAGCTCGGTGCCTAGAAAATAGAAAGTGAATGAATATTTTAATAGCCCTTATGAAAGTCTTCTATAAAGGCTCCCTTGTCAATCCCTTTTCTATTCCATTCAGACAAAGCATAAAGGAAGGAGTAGAATTATTTCATGAAATAAAATGTTCTCATTGCCCTTCACACCACCACTTTTGGTTATAGAATAGGCTGTTAAAAATATTTTTTTCCAAAAAAGAAGCAGCTCTTAAGACGGATAAAGCAATTTCATTTTGTCCTAAGTAGCTCAGTGCCATTCCCTAATAGACTTATTACAGCATTACAAATAATTTAGACTGCAGTTATATATTTTGAGCCACCAATAACCCTGAATTTCAGAGAGCAGAAAAATTTTAATAATTTATAAACACTTTTGAAAAATAACTTTCTAGTTTTCAGAATATCCATAATTAGATATTTACAATATATTCGAAGAGGCAGTTATGTAGTGGTTATAAGCATGGGTTCTAGAATCAGGCTGATGCAAGCTGCAATCTCAGCTGTACCATTCACTGGAAAATGAATTCTTTCAAAGCATCAGTTTTCTGCCTATAAAATTAGTATAATACTAAAGATATATACATTTCCAGCATAAAAAATGTTCATGATCCACTGCTAAATGAAAAACAAAAAAATCACAGAACATATAATATTCTTTTGCAAAATGATACCTATGCTAAAAAAAAAAAAAAAAAAAGGCCTGGAAGTATATATGCCAAAGTGTTAATTCTAATTACCTCTGGGAAATCAAAGAGCAGAAGTAGAGATAATTTCACCTTATATATATATATATATATATTTTAAAAACAATATAGAAGTTTATTTCTCACTCACATGACCGTCTAGAAGACAACCCAGAGTTTGTGCTGGTTCTGCCATCCCAAGCGTCTGTCTCCCAAGTTGCTCCTGTTATCACCATTTCTCAGCCACCAACAAGGGAATCAACAGGAGGATGTCCAGAGTACACATCTATAAGGGAAGGACCCAGAGTTGCAAACACATCCTTTCCTACACATCCCACTTGCCAGAATAAGTCATGTGGCCATATCTAGCTGCAAGGGAAGCTAGGAAATTAATCTGCACCTGCAAAGCTGGGTGCCCAGCTACAACTTGGGGATATCTATCACCCTGAGAGAAAGGGAAGAATGGGCATCAGAGGAGAGTTGGCAGCCTCTGCTGTACCATCACAGGGAGTACAACTGGTGTAACCTTTCTCAAGAGCAACTGGGCAATATGGATTGAAAACTTTAAAATGTTGAATCACAACTTTGCTTCTAAAAATTAACCTAAAGAAATCATGATATTCTACCAAGTGTTGAGAATATAAATTTTAAATTAAAATCTAAACAATACAATATTCTAGGGAATCAGAGAATTAGAGTCTACCACTCGCCTTGTAAGTTTAGGCCTATTTACTTCTCTGTTCTCTGCCCTAAACCGTGTGAGCCTTGAGGATCAGGACAGTTTCTTATTCATTTTTGATTCCATGCACTCAGCACTCAATCTGTATTGGGAAAACAAATGAATAAAAGAAAGAATCTTAAGTGTGAACAAACATTTAGCTACAAGAATAGCTATTGCAAAAGAATTGAATGTAGCAGAACTGAAACAACCTTAATATCCAAAAAGAGAGGGTTGGTACATTAAATTGTATGCACAATGGACTACTATGTGGTTTTGCAAAATGGCACCGTACTAGACCATGCAATGACCGGTAAGGTTTTCAACATATTAAGTGTTGAAAGAGCAGGTTATGCAATTTTAGGTCATGTCTGATCCAATTTATACTTTAAAACACACACAGGTGGAAAAATGTATACTGAAATTTTACCTCTAATTATTTTTTCTTTTTATTTCCTTATATGTTATAATACAGAGACACAATGACTATGTGTTGCTTTTGTAAATAAAAATATATTTTCAAAAATGAAAAAATTATCTTGCTTCCAAATCAAGCCCTCCTGCTCATTTCTCTGTTTCTTTCAGTGGTGATGATATTCGATATTCTCTCATCTCCTGCAGTCATCTTTCATTCCTCTTTTCCCTTGCCTCCTATATGCAATGATCAGATAGACTGGGCTGGTTCTTTCTTCAAAATATCTCTTGCTTTTGTCCCTTCTGTCCTTCCTTCCACACCTCTGGTCTCTCAGTTCAGGTATTTAGTCAGTTCTCCAAAGGGCAGAAGTTGAGTTCCAAAGAATGAACATATTTCAAATCATAACTGCAATATATGAAAGCAGGCACTCAAGGAGAGAAATGAAAACAGACAAGGAACATGACAGGAAAGCAGAGGTCAGGCAGGAGCCTCCTTGTCCCTCATCGCCTCCTCTGGACAATGGTTTCTCCATCCTCCCTGCAGCCCCCAGGACTTTAAAAGGTGTGACATTAGACCACAGTTTCTCTGTCACAACCATGTAAACTCCGCCCATTCACTGAAGACTTCAGCACCTGGCTCATGGTCCTTCTCTCTACTATGACTTTTATCACCCTTATGATGATTTCACTATTCAGGTAGACTTTCTCACCAACTCTCTGGCCTCTAAATCTATTGAGCTCCTCATGTCCGAGGATCCTGGTCTACAACTTACATTCACCACAGACTGCCATGTCATACCCTACACTTTGTCATAACCAATCGCTGTATCACCTCTGAAATCTCAGTTTCAATCATCCTACTCTCTGCCACCTGCCACCTTCCATCTTATTCCCACTAGCACTTCCCTGGCAACAATTCTCTGACTCCACTAGGACTGATAATCCTTTGACCTGATCCTGCCCATCACCTCACTTCCCTCTTTACAAAGCTTGGATTCCTTTGTCTACCATTACAATCACTCCCTTGCACTCTTTCTCGGTGTCCTACCCATCTCCCTTCAAAGTACTAGCCTAGAAAAACCTCAATCCTGGTTAAATCCAACTCTCTACCTACTCCTTTTCTACCTCTGAACAGCTGGACAGGGTTGGAGAACAATAGGACCAGGCTGATGGTCTCACTTGTGTTCTTTACCACAAGCCACAAATGATCACTTTATATTTTGTACTTTTTTTTTTTTAACGAAGTGCACCTTTTTATTTGCAAAAAATCCTATAAAACAAATCTTATTTTTTAAATGTTTTATTACAAAGGTGTACTTTGTAAAAAAAAAAAGAATTGTTTTACAGGATTTTTCTGAGGATTAAATGAGATAATGTTAACAAGCTTTAAACTACATCAGCTAGAAGCAATTATTAAATATTATAAATATTTTTGTTGATTTATATTTTTGTTTTGTTGTTATTCTGTATTTTTTATAACCACATCATGAATTAATAAAAATTGTTATGTAACCACAACATACACAATTAACCTAGTAGAAAGCTGTAATGCTTCCTATAATCTGAAGTTGTCAGAACTTCAGATTGTATCAACAGGAAACAAAGTGACAGGTTACTAAAGAATATATGATATGGAGTGAATCAGGTGAATCAGGATATATTTGTATCTCACAAAACCATCTCCCCCTGCCATATCTGGACCCACCTAAGCGTATTAGAACAGGTTATGATGGGTCTAATTTCTTTCACATGTGTGAAGAACTCTTCAACCACAATAAAAAATAAAATTAACAAGAAGAAAATGCTGCATATCAAAATAAAATGCCTTTGCTAAAGTTTAAAAAGTAAATATTTTTATCTATAGAGAATATTTTATACCAGCCATCTAACTGCAAAGTAAACACTATTACTTAGCAAGTATTATCACCTCTTTTCAGCCCACTGCTTCTAGAGGGGACTCAACGGTACCTACAGGGCCTGAATGAGTTAACAGACTTTCCTGTGTATATGGAAGTACAGGGAACTCCTTCAGGAAGTTGAGATATCTGGTATAGATCATCCCTTACTTCTTCATCTTTCCTTTACCTCTCCCTTTTATGTATGTATGTATGTATGTATGTATATATGTATGTATGTATTTATTGCTACTAGTAGTATCTAAGAAAATGTCACTTTGTTATTAAGAAAAGTATCCTTTGGTATATGTGTTGCTGAACTCATTTTTGTATCAAAAACTGTTATCTTGTACAGCTTATCAGAAATGCTGACGCTCACCCTTCCCCAAGTCTCATTTGAATTGTCAATGCTGTCATAATTTTAATGCACGCACATTGGGATATGTGTAGCTAATACAAATATATGTCTTTGGCATAAATAATATTCATCATTGAATTTTCTTCTATGATGTTTTTAGACCAACAACCCTTCCACTAGGCAGATCATCGCAAATTGTGATTTTCAATGAATCATCTGGTAATAAAGAAGTATGTGCTGTGCAAATTGAACCCTCTTCCATGCGACATGAACAGCTTAAACATAAATTATCCATAACAGGTTTATTTGTCATGAACTGCAGACAAAATACCCCGATGGTTAAGTTACCTTCTGCATCTTAAACTCCCTATCAAAAATGTTTTTATGGTTTTTGAGTTAAAGCTTCGCCTTCAACAACTATTCTTCTCTAGCACCAGTTACGAGTCCTACTGAAACTGAATCATTAGGGAGGGTTAGCAATGCCAAGTTTCTCAATGATGGCTTATCTGGCAGCTTGTAACCATATATAAAGAAAATGTGAAGATAAAAATGAACATATAAAATATTAAACCTAAGTGTTAGCTTTTTCTTTTTTTTTTTTTTTGCGGTACGTGGGCCTCTCACTGTTGTGGACTCTCCCGTTGCGGAGCACAGGCTCGGGACGCATAGGCTCAGCGGCCATGGCTTACGGGCCCAGCCGCTGCACGGCATGTGAGATCTTCCCAGACCGGGGCACGAACCCGTGTCCCCTGCATCGGCAGGCGGACTCGCAACCACTGCGCCACCAGGGAAGCCCTAAGTGTTAGTCTTTTACATGGATTAATTCATTTAATGCCCACAACAGCTTTAGGAGATAGGTTTTATTACTATCCCCATTTCACAATTTCACAGACAAGGGACGCACGCTAATGAAGATTAGTTAAGATGGCCAATGTCACACAGCCAATAAGTGATGGAGCCCAAAGAAAACCTCAGACTCTTGAGTTCCATGCTTTTGACTGTACTGTTTTCAACTCTACATACAAGTACTACATATTACTTTGTGCGAGGCATTTTATATAAGTTGGGAGTACAGATATAGGATTCATGAATTCTGACTCTGGAGATCTAGGAAACCTTCATGAAAAAGATAGCAAGAACTTTTCATGCATATACATTAGATATTCTATAAAGGCAAAGGAATCATAGGAGCTCAGAAACTTTTTGGGGAATGTCGAAGTGTCACCTGTGGCTTACATAAGATAGATTTATTAATTTCTTATAACTGTTAAGAAGGTAGGTACTTATATCTATTTTATATATAAAATAGATATTAGTGATTTACCTGAGACCTAAAACTAGTAAATGCCAGAGCCAGTATTAAAAATAGGTGGTCTGATTCCAAAACCAATGTAGTTTCTTCTACATCATGGGATGCAAACCTAAATATTTTCAGAGTCCAAAACACAGTGGAATAAGCAGGCTGCGTTTGAGATGATCAGGAATGCTGGGTCTTGTGGCAAACTACAGAGTACATGCCCATCCAACACATTTAAATGTTCAGTTTCAAACTAAACTATGTAAGACCAAAAAAAAAAAAAATGTATGTGTGAACCAAATCCAGTCCCTTAAACTTGCTATAATAGCGTCTGAATTCTGTGATTTTTCTTTAGGGTTTCTAACCACGTTAAATCAATGACTGAACTAATTAATATTTGAGGTTGTTTATTAATGAGCTATCAAGCCATGAAAAGACATGAAGGAAACTTAAAACGCCTAGTACTAAGTGAAAGACGCCAATGTGAAAAGGCTACATACTGCATAACCCCAACTATAGGACTTTCTGGAAAAGGCAAATTTATGGAGACAGTAAATCAGTGGCTGCAGGGGTTGGATGAGGGGGATATAATATAAATCAAGGAAGGTGTTTCTTGGATTAAAAAGCATTATATATACTGACTGGTATTAAAGAATGATAATCATATTCTTCTAAAGTATATCTCGAGAAGATTTTTCTTACTTTAAATAAATACATACACACAGAGGAATATAAGGCTATACAGGAGTACCTGGGAGTGTACCCTATATTGGCACTTTGATACATGTTATTCATCTATTCATTCATTCCACACAATTTGCCAGGCACCATGCTAAATGATCACAAAAGCAGACCCACTCTGCTTTTATGCAGTTTGCAGTCTAATGGTACAGAAAAGAGAAGATGGAAATCGACTACAAAGCTGTTTTGGAGTCAAGTCATGGAGGTTTCATGCTGAAGAGTTTTGCATCAAAAACGGTATAAGCAACTTTAGTAACCAACATGTGTCTGAAGATAAACAATATCCTGATAACCAAGAAGCGCCCCCACCGACCACACACACACACACACACCACACACACACACCCCTGAACTCAAATGAGGCTCCTCCTGGAAGGAGAAACAAATATGCAGTCCCTAAAGGAAGCTTCAGTCATCAGGGCCTGGCTGGTAACAAACAGGGAAGTCCAGCTGCCTGGCCCACAGCAATCCACATTGGGCAGCAATCCACTCTGTGTGAGCAAATGCTCTAGACCATCTGTGAATTTAGAAAGAGGAGGCAAAAACAGCATCAGCTCAGCCAAAAGTGAGAGCATCCAATCTGTGTAAAAGGACACTGCATCAGGGATCCAACTTTTTAGTTCCAGGCTGATCCACAGGTCAGTTCAGTTTAAATAAACAGACATTTGTTGAGCCGCTCCATGTGCCAGGGACAATAACAGGGACTGAAAGTATAGAGGTAATAAGGAAAGTTTCTTGCCCTCTAGGAGCCCACAGTCTAGTGGGAGGGACAGATGTGCATACACAGTGTACTCAGAGTGCTCTGTAAAACTTACAGCTTTGTCCAACTGGAGAGTTCTAGTAACTTTTTCCAAAGCAGGGCTTCTTAAAGGAAATTGTAGATACAGATCACCTGAGAATTGTCAATTTACAGATTCTTATTCTGTATGTCTGGGGTGGGACCCAAGAGTCCACATTTCTAACGAGCTCCCATGTAAGTAGAAGCTGTGGGTCTGAGCACCACATCCTGAATGTCCACATTAGAGGAGAACACCATGCCTGCCTGTGTCATGATTAGTTAGACCAAGGTACCGTGAAAGGGTATTTTCCTGAGGAAAAGCTGAGCAAAGGCAAGCATATGTGAGCCAGCCAGTGATCTGTGGGGATGCAGAAAGCTGTTCCCTCTTACAGGGCAGAAGGCATGAGGCTGAAAGGGTCTAAAGGGTTAGGCAGGAACCAGTCCTGAGCAAGAACTTGAGTTTTATTCTAGAGATGGGTGAGTGATTCATAAGCTTTGAGCACATAAAGTCACCTTGAGAGCTTGCTTGTGATCCAGATCCCTGGACTCTGCTTCCACTAGATTCTGATTCTAAAGCCTTTGCTACAGGAATCTACATTTTTAACAATGCCCTCCTCAAGCAATTACTAAGCAGGTGATTAGCAGACCACTCTTTGAAAAAAAATGACACAGGTGGTGCCCAGGAGTGAAGAGTTTTATCCTGAGAAATGAGATGTTCTTTTTGTAAAGTCATTGTGGAACTCCTGGTTTAAAGTGGGAAAGTCTGGAAATATGGAAAGTAGTTAGGAGCCTGTTAAGATAATGCAATCAAGTGATGAGACAAGCCTGAAATAGAGCATTCAGAGGAGAGGGCAGACTTGAGACACACATAGGGATTGAAATGTCAGGACTTTCCAACTGATTAAGTGCAAGGAGTGAGGAGGTTAGAGGAACCTACGTGACTCCCAGCTTGCTGGCCTGGGTGACTGATAAGATGGTGAAGCCAACCAGTGAAACAGAGAAAAAAAAATGATCAAGAATTGATTTAAGTGCCAATGATGAAACATTTCAGTTTGGGGTAGCTGGCTTTTAGGCTTCAGGGGGCCAACCCAGAGAAAATGGGCAGCCGCAGAGTGTTGGCTATATAAGACAGGAGGTCAGGAGAGAAATCAGGCCTGGAGATCTCATGCCTAGGAAGAAGGACAAAATCCCTCACGTCACCTGCCTCTCGCATCCTTCACAATGTGGGAATAATGCTTACAATAACACTGGTAGAACTTAAGGCTCTTAGTATTATACTAGACCCTTCGGAAAGGAAACTATCCTTTGATTATCAGCCACAAATAGTCTAGAGGAAATGAAAATTAAAGTTTTAATAGAAATCACTGAAGGAAGACCTCTGGGACTTTGTGGACAAAAGAGATGCTACATTGCAAAGAAGATATTGTCTTCTCAGCAAAGGCCAGGCAGTTGTGAATGGATACAGACCCCCTAGCCAGTGTGTGACTCATCTTAAAAATAATATTGCAAAACTGAAGGCTGGGGGAGAGATGTCAACCCAATGATCCTCTGGTGGAAATGAATCGACATAAGCTCTGTGCCAGTACACCCATTTATTTAATTAAGCTGATGTAGAGCAACTAATTCAAACACCACCCACTGCCATCAATTAATCATTGTTTGTAGTTGAGCAGATAATATTATCAATAATGAGTTTCATTCTTCTCAAAATAAAATCCATAATTTTGTTAAACATTAGTAGAAAGCATAGGTTGTACACAGTATAATCTAATTTGGGGGGCCTAAAGAACTGCTTTTACTTTTAAACTTTCTAGATGTGGTCATCTCATAGAATATTCCACTTTGATCGAGAAAAAAATTTAAAAAGATGAGAGGAGACTGATTTTTCATTTGCCTCCTTTAGTCTTTTCCACATACAAAGGTGAAGCCTAGGAGCAGTTCGCCACTGCCCTCAGATCCTCTTCCAATAATGGGGGAGCATTACACAAACCAAGTTATACCCACATGGTGGAATAGTATGCTGATGTAAAAAACAATGTCGAATAACATAGGAAAATACATAGGATATGATTTTCAGTTTTAAAAAAAAGCAAAATGCTAAACTGCAAAAACCAGAAGTGTATGCATTACACTAAAAAAGTAACAGCAAGTTTTGGACAGAATACTAAAATGATATCAAAGATAATTTCTTGGTAATAGGGTTATAGGATTTTGGGGGGTTTTTTCTTTGTTCCGGTTTTCTATTTCTCATTTTTCTGAAATGAGCTGAAGTTAACTTTATAACCACAAAATTGAGAAGATCACAAACAAAACAACTCTTTTCTTTCTTTCCTTTTTCTTGTTATTGATTTCCTCCGTGATTCTGTTCTGAGCTAAATCTCTGGAGGCTTAAACAATGGAAGGTCCAAGGGGTGATGAACAAAGAAGGGGTCACAGCAACCAGCCAGACATCAGGGCTGGGTCAACGTGAGAGGCAAGAAGGCCCAGGGTACAGAAATCCAGGTTGCTGTCACCCTCCTCCTCACTGAGTCTTCCAAATGGCTCCTCATAACCATCATATAATAACTGCTGGGGGCTTCCCTGGTGGCGCAGTGGTTGAGAGTCCGCCTGCCGGTGCAGGGGACGTGGGTTCGTGCCCCGGTCCCGGAAGATCCCACATGCTGCGGAGCGGCTGGGCCCGTGAGCCATGGCTGCCGAGCCTGCGCGTCCGGAGCCTGTGCTCCGCAACGGGAGAGGCCCACATACCGCAAAAAAAATAAATAAATAAAATAAATAACTGCTGAAGGATTTCAGGTCACTCTGATGGCTCAAGGCTGCTTTTCTGTTATTATATTTATAGAGTAGAAATCAACTCCACATAAAACATTGCTGTTGAAGCTGTTTTTTTTCATGAAGCACAGTGTACCAGGTCATGTTCCAATTGATGAAAAGACTGTTTACATTTAAGATATAACACCTGTCAGAATGGCTATTATCAAAAAGACAGGAGCTAACAAGTGCTGTGGAGGATATGGAGAAAAGGGAACCCTTCTGTACTGTTGGTGGGAATGTAAATTGGTGCAGCCACTATGGAAAACAGTGTGGAAATTCCTCAATTTAAAATAGAACTACCATATGATCCAGCAATCCTACTTCTGCATATATATCCAAAGGAAATGAAATCTCCAAGAGATGTCTGCACCCCCATGATCACAGCAGCTTTGTTTACAATAGTCAAAACATAGGAACAACCTAAGTGTCCATCAACAGATGGATGGATAGAGAAAATGTGGTGTATATGTAATGGGATATGATTCAGACATAAAATAAATAAGGAAATCCTGCCATTTGTAACAACATGGATGAAACTTGAGGGTGTTTTGCTAAGTGAAATAAGTCCGACAGAGAAAGACAAATCCTGTATGATCCCACTTATACGTGAAATCTAAAAAAAAAACCCAACAAAGTCATAGAAACAGAGAACAGATTAGTCATTGCCAGAGGCCCGGGTGGGGTTGGGGGGGAATGGGTGAGAGTGGTCAAAAGGCACAAACTTCCTGTTACAAGATGAATAAATTCTGGGTATGTAATGCACAGCATGGTGAGTATAGTTAAGAACATTACACAGTATACTTGTAAGTTGCCAAGAGAGTAAATCTTAAAACTTCTCACCACACACACACACACACGCACATACACACACACATGCATGCACACACAGCTACACATAAACACACACACGCGTGCGTATGCACGCGCGCACACACACACACACAAATGGCACCTATGTGAGGTGACGGTTGTGTGGATGTGTGGTAATCATTTCATAATACATACATATATCAAATCATCACATTGTACACCTTAGAGTTATATAGGACTACTTGTAAATTATATCTCAATAAAGCTGGGAAAAGGTTTAACATCTAAACCCTTTCTGTTGATAGACATTGATACTTTAAACCTTTCCATTGCACACAGATAGAATTTTTCTCCTCTTTACAGCAAAACATGCCACTTTCAAGGAGAAAAATGTGTAAGTTAAATATTGATGATGTGCTCAAAGCAGTTTTTCCATTGTACAAAATGATATTCTGCTTAGGAATTTATGAAACAGGGACCCTTATAAGAATTTCAGAACCAATCTGTTCTGTCTTTAAGAACAATTCTATTTGGTATAGTTCTTGACAATTTGATTTGCATACCATATTCATGAAGCTTAATTACATTAGCATAATTGTGTTACCGGGCTTTAAAATATGTAATGTTTAACTCTGTCCCATTTAGATTTTCAGGGACTTTGTGTAGCATGTGAAAAACTTTCAATGACAAAAACCAAAATAATAAGCACAGAGCCCTTTTCTAAGAGTCTGATTGAACTGTATTATCACAAAGAAAAACAGAAAGTTAATAATACTTGACCAAGACCATCTTTTTCAGGAAGCAACCCAAATAATACTTCAAAACGTCCTAATAGCCCACTGAAGTAAATCAGGGTTCCTGCTGTTTTCTCTTCTTCTCCACCTTCATCAAGCAATATAGCTTTATGCCTGAATATTAGAGCATCAATTTTATGTAGAGAGAAGGAAAAAGGCAAAAGGAAGTTCACAAAGAGAAAAGGGAGTATTTTAAAAAAAGAAAAATATTTAAAATAGAAAAGAATAGGAAAAGCCAAAATGTGAAATTCATGAATACCTCTGCATGACAGAAATTGAGATAATAAGTAACAAATAGATCTCTATATTTTTCTACCTACCATGTTTTTATGCATATAAGTATTTAATTTGCAAGGATCTAGGCTAATCTTCCACACTTAAAACATTTTCAAAACCATGGTTTTAAAATTTTCTTAAAATGTGTGACAAATAATGAGACATGAGCTTGTATGTGTTAGAAATTGTTTTAGAACTACATAGAATTCTGAAATCAACTCATCCAACGCCCTCTATTAAATGTGAGTACACTGAGGTTAGAGTGGGCACTTATTCAAGACCACCCAGGCAGAGGGCAGAAGCTCACAGATCCTTATTCTGTTTTATTAGAATTGTGCCAGTGGTTTCACTTTGTTAGCAGTAAACCAGAGGGATTTGGCTAGTACAACTCAAACTATCATCATTAAACTCAAATAAAAAGTTTCCTGAAGTGACTATTTTCCTGGCTCCTTTTCACTGCAACCTAACAGCTGCCCTGAGCCAAGCCTGGTTCCTGAGTCCTAACACTCAAATCATCTTTCATGGTTCTACGAAAGAAACTTGGGTGATTTACGTAGTAATACCTAATAACAAGTAATACATTCTGAATGCCTCCTTTGTATCAGGCACATTTCTAAGCATATACACGTCATTTAATCCCCACAATAAGCCTATGCGGTAAGCACTGTTCTTATCCCCCATTGACAAATGAGGCAACTGTTATTATCCCCCATTGACAAATGAGGCAACTGGGACACAGAAAGTTTGTGTGTTTTCCCCCAAGTCACTCAGCTATACATGTATATTATTTATTTCATTTGATTTTCACAACTATGATAACTCATTAATATTATTATTCCCGCCTTACAGAGAGGGAAATAGAGGACCAAAGGAATCAAAATGCTACTCTAAGGTGGCTTAGGAGGTTGGTGGTAAAGCCAAGGTTAGCACCAAACTCTGTTTGATTTAGAATCTGAATGTTTTTTAAATGTACTACATATGGAAGTTCTCCTTAAAAGAAAATACTTCTACAGGTCATGTCTGGATGTTGTTTTTATGTGTTACCTCTTAGGTGACTTCCCCTGCTTCCCAGGCACCAACGCCTCCCATTATAGGGCAGAGAGTGGACATGTTATTATTTTGTCACTAATACTCTGACAGATACCATGCACGTGACTCCTTGGCGTTCAGTACAGCAATGGATGTCTTATCATGAGGAGAAGACCAGGACAGATAAGGCCTGGACAGCCGCCCGGGATCATACCCTCAGTTAACTCCGGTGGATCTGCGTGGCAAACTCTAGTATACATGCAACTGCTGCCATACAGCAGGTCATCAGCTGGTTACTGAAGTGTCAGCATCTCTCAGCTAATTGGCTGAACATCTCTCTCAAGAATTCAAAGTAGTAAATCTTCAGATGTCTAAACACACAGGCGACCATTTCTGATAACGATGGCTACCAGTGACGAGTAGGTTCTGGCCGCTGGATTGAGTTCCAGCTTCTACACTCCTAAAAGGTGCTCAAGACCTAACATGCTGCATCTGAATGATGAAACGGTGGGACATACAGGGATGTAATTTTAGAAAAAGGTAGGTGACAGTAATCAGAATTAATATCATGAATAGGGATGGAATGGAAACCTGGAATAGAGGTAGTAATACACTTCTTAAGTCAGATTTGATCCTGGGTATTGGGGAATGACTCAGTGTGAAGGAAAAGGCCTGAGACTGGGAGTCCAGTGGGTTTAATCCTAACAGTAAGAAAGAGATTCTGCTGCCTAAAGACTCTCAAGTTTAGAAAAGTACTTACTCACTAATTCATAGAGTATGTAGGCATTCTTTTTTTTTTTTTTTTTTTGCGGTATGTGGGCCTCTCACTGCTGTGGCCTCTCCCGTTGCAGAGCACAGGCTCCGGACGCGCAGGCTCAGCAGCCATGGCTCACGGGCCCAGCCACTCCGCAGCATGTGGGATCTTCCCGGACCGGGGCACGAACCCGCGTCCCCTGCATCAGCAGGCGGACTCTCAACCACTGTGCCACCAGGGAAGCCCTGTAGGCATTCTTAAGAGATAATACCAATCATGCCTTCAAGATACAGATGCTGGGCTTCCCTGGTGGCGCAGTGGTTGGGAATCCGCCTGCCAATGCAGAGGACACGTGTTCGAGCCCTGGTCTGGGAGGATCCCACGTGCCGCAGAGCAGCTGGCCCCGTGAGTCACAATTGCTGAGCCTGCGCGTCTGGAGCCTGTGCTCCGCAACGGGAGAGGCCGCGATAGTGA
Organism: Phocoena phocoena; assembly: GCF_963924675.1. Taxonomy (NCBI): domain Eukaryota; kingdom Metazoa; phylum Chordata; class Mammalia; order Artiodactyla; family Phocoenidae; genus Phocoena; species Phocoena phocoena. The sequence goes on along the minus strand of NC_089224.1, from coordinate 41,593,584 downwards.
GAGGCCCGCGCACCGCGATGAGGAGTGGCCCCCACTTGCCGCAATTAGAGAAAGCCCTCGCACAGAAACGAAAAGCCAACACAGCCAAAAATAAATTAATTAAAAAAAAAAAAAAAAAAAAAGATACAGATGCTGAAACTGAGAACAAAGATATCAAGAGCATATCCAAAGTTGTACATTATAGAGTAATAACAACTGAAATGAGTGTGAATATGTGTGATCTAAAACGATAGAACAATTATCCATTTATACCCATCTCCTGAGGAAGAAGCTATAATTATCTCCAATTTGCAGATGAGACAACTGAAGTATGGAAAGGTTGAAAGGCTGTTCTAATGACACAAGACTTGTAGGTAGCAGAAATGGGAAAGGTACATTTAATTTACAGCAGACAAGGATGAGAACCCTGAGATGGGCTTACAGAATTGTCCCGCAACACTTGCTCAAACACGCAAATTCATTCCCTAGTCCCATTTCAGTGAAATCTAAATGGTCACAGCCTGCCTCTTGACTCCTTAGCACTATATTCTGTTCTTCTGTGGATAATAACAATAGTGAGCGTGGATTAGGCTTTTATTTTGTGGCCAGCATTGTTCAAAGTGTTTTCCATCCTGGGGCAGAACCAAGGATGTTTATCAAACGTTCCTTTCCTCTCATTTTGGAGCTTCTTTCAGTTAGCCAGAGATGCCTGAAGTGGCACGTATCACTTCTTGGCTGTGGTAGGAAAAAGCCCATGCCAGTCCTCCCGCCTTTCTCTTTCCCTTTCTCTTGTCCAGATGGCCAAGCGACGGGATTCAAGCAGGCTGGACTGCTGAGCAGCTGCGTGGACGTCAGCTGCCCTGGAGGCCTACCCCATCCCATAAATGACTTTGTACAAATGAGGAATAAACCTTTGTTGCACTAAACCACAGAGATTTCAGGTTGTTTTTCAGGGTACAGTAACATCTCCTGACTGGTAACACGTATGTAACTCACTTAATCCTCCTAATGGTCTTAGGACTGCCGGATGAGGAAAGAGAGGCCCAGAGAAGCTGAAGGTCACAAAGTCAGGCAGGCTCACTCTGGAGACTGTGTTCTTACTCACCACACTCCCACTGATGTTTACAGTCACAAAGGAGGTGCATACTGAGGTGCAGTATTCAAGTTATTCGCTGTCCATTTTGAGTCTTACATTGCTTGTGCATTGCAATGTGACAAACTATTGCTAAAACGCAATTCCACTGAGCCATGCACATTAAAGTTATAAACAGGACTCTGCCTTGTTCCATCTTCCGTCAACGGTTTCTAACGTGGCACACTTGGAAAATGATTGGGGTAAAAATAGTATAAAAAGGTCGGTTTCATAATTAGATTCTAACTTTAGCATGCTGCAGATAACACAAACAAAACATGTTGCTCAACTGAAAGATGAGAATAAAAGAAAAAGATTTCAATTTTTATGAAAAGATTCCACAGAATAAAATAGGCAGGTAAAAGCAAACCAGAGGAAGGACTGGCATCATTAGTGGAAAGTTACTAATAGTAAATAATGATCTCTAAGGGAGATAAATTTGGTTTTTAATGAGAGAAGGATTTATTTTATGATGATTAAGTGGTAAGCAATAGAAAAACATATCCAGAGAGAGAAAGAGGGCAAAGGTTGAGAGGGAGATATTAGTTGTTTTTTACCAAGGAGTCCATAATGAGGATGATTAGAGGAGATCATAATTGATTACTATTATCTCTCAGCCTGGACGTAATAGGAATTATAGAGAATTAATCTTTGGAGTTATAATAAAATAGAGAATGATAAATACCATATGTAACTATCAGCGTGGAATAAAACAATAGATGAGAAAGAGGAAGTTTAACAGTCATTTCTTGCTTTTTTGTACTAAGGACATGGTAAGGGCACTACACACAGCTTTCAGAAATGCATCGAAAGAAAAAATAATAATTATTGCTAATGTTTATAGGGTCCTTTCCATGTACTAAGCACTGTTTGAGATGTTCTATGTGAATTAACTCATTTAATCCTCAAAATCCAGACGGTATCATTATTATTATCCCATTTTTCTAAAGAAGAAAACTGAGACACAGAAGCTTTAGCAACTTGCTGCAAATCGTAAATATAGAAAGAAGTAGAAGCAGGATTTAAACCCAGGGTCTGGCTCCACAGGCTGCGCTATTAACCACTGTGCTTGCTACCTCTCTCTCAAACCACTGCTTAATGGGCAGGTGGCAATGATGCCTTGGTCCTGTAATCACGGAAAGAGCAGGAGGCTTGAAACCAAAAAGCTGCGTTTCATTCCCATCCACCTCCACCACTTACCAAGTTAGAGACCAGGGACAGGTGTGTTCTTTTTCTACTAAGACATCCATGATCCACGGTCCATTGCCCAGGGTTGCTGTCATCATCAAATAAGCAAAGAAAAGATGTAGAAAGTGCTCTGTAAACTTCTAACTGCTTTATACATATGGAAAATTAAATCCGGGGCATAGCATAGTACCTAGATGAGCATTCAAAGCACTCCGAGCAATTTCCTGGTAGTATTAGTCAGCTGATTTGCTTTTACTGAATACTGTAGACTGGGGGGCTTAAACAACAGAAATTTATTTTCTCACAGTTCTGGATGCTAGAAGTCTGAGACCAGGGTACCAGCATAGTCAGGACCTGGTGAGACCTCTCTTCCTGGCTTGAAGGCAGCTGCTTTCTCCACTGTGTTCAAACATGACAGAGAGAGACAGAGGGGGAATAAGCCCTCTGGTGGCTCTTTTTATAAGGGCACTGATCCCATCATGAGGGTCCCACCCTCATGACCTCACCTAAACCTCATCTCCCAAAGGACTCATCTCCAAGCACCATCACAGGGATCAGGGCTTCAACATACGACTTTGGGGGGGACATAATTCAGTAAATTGCACTGGGTAAAAAACCAAAACATTTATTTGTGTGTTTATGTTGGATAGGGAATCTGGAATACTGGCTGAATATAGGGAGAAAGGAAAACCTTTCAAAAACGGTACTGAATGTTTGGTGGATCCATGATGTCACAAAGTAGAAAAAGTATGATGGATCAGGTGTGCATATGTGTTCAAAGTAATTATTAAATGGTTTGAAAAAGAGGGCAGAACTCTTCATTGGAGAAATGTTAGAAAAACAAGCTACATTTTAGGAGGTAGTCCACTCTAGTGGATAAGAACAGCCTGCCAAACTCATCAGATCTAAGCCTTGATCTAGACGTTACCATTCTGTGTGAACAAGTCATTTAACTTTCCTAAATACGAGATTCCTCTCTTTTGCTGCTAGGTTTCCCTGCCCAGCAACCTACAGCTGTTCTTAGGTCTTAGAGATACTCCATAAAAGTATACATTCTTCATTGCCAGGGTGAGCCTTTGTCCTGAATCTCTGCTACTTTGGCTTTGGAATGTTGAATTTTTAACAACCATGTATGTAATTTCTGACTCAATGTCTGCACCTGGAAGAATTGTACGAATCTCTAAACATATCCAATAGTGACTTCTTGGTACCCAGTCTCACCCCACTTATTCTTCATGAAGAATTTCAGCAATTTAATTTTCCCAGTTGGTCAAGTAAAAACTTTTAAATAAATTTTTGCTCCTCTCTTCTCTCACAGTCTATATCCTGGCAGCTGTGCCTTTAGAATCTATCTAGAATTCAACCACTTATTTTTGCCACTTCCATCTTCATCCAAGCTATCAACATCTTCCGCATGGATTACAGCTGAATATCCTTCTTATGGTTCCTCTTGTTTCCACCCCCTGCTTGCCTACAGTGTGCTCCTCATGCCAGAAAAAAAAGCACACATATTTTAAATGCCTGTGTTAATGCAAGTGAATCAATTTAGTATAGCTTATTCTATTAACACCTCTACATATGGGCTAACAGACTGAAGAACTGAGTTAAAGCCTATTTGTGACTCTTTCTATGAAGGCTTATTCAATAGTATAGAAATAGCTGATTATGTTCTGGAATTAAAGTGAACAAAATACAAAAGAAAAAATAATGTACATATATATATATATATACACACACATACATACACGCATATATACAGCTGAACCTTGAACAACTCAGGGGTTAGGGATGCCGATCCCAGCACAGTGGAATATCCAAAAATAACTTCACAGTTGACCCTCCACATCTGTTGATGCAACCAACTGCATATCATGTAGTAATGTAGTACCTATTTACAGAAAAAAATTTGCATGTAAATGGACCCATGCTGTTCAAACCCATTTGCTCAAGGGTCAACTGAATATGTATACATACATATATACATACACACACATTTATATACACATATATATGTGTATATATGTAAAAAGTAACAGACAATACCCATCAGTTCCTAAGGATCTTGGCAAGTTAAGATGAAGCTGTAAAACCTTTATCTACTAAAAGATGAGAAATTAAGTTGATGTATCCAATTCCATGCTGCTGGTGTAAGTCATGTGCAAAGGGTCTGTAAACTCCTGCTCAGGTCAGAGGCTTAGGCATGATATGCTGAGGGAGAAGAGAGAAACTACATTCTGTGAACAGAGGTTGAGAGTTCTCAGCCAAACACACAGACTTTTCATTACAGACCCAGGACCAGCAGGAACAGTCAGACTCCTAAAGGCAGTTCCCAACTGACAAACAGGTGATGCTCCAGTAGTTCATTTTAAAATTGACTGTGTGGAACTCACAGCATTTTGTCCCATAAAAAGTGTTATAAATGGTGGTAGGGTGGGTCCCATGGCCAAACACATAAAAGCTTATTTAGCCCATAATGAAGCTGAAACTCAGCACATTTGCTGCAGAAAAATAATTCTCTTGCAACTAGTAAGGAAACAAAACAGAAAAGCCCATAAACTCGAATAAAAAGAATAGTGGCTTATTTCTCTCGAGTGCTACTGCTTACAGAGGCATAGTTTTAATTAAAAGAGGATGAGGGAGGGGATGCAAGTGTTGATGTAGGGTCTAAAGTGGACAGCTGAAAACTCTTGAGAGTGGCTTTGGTTATTGTCTTATTTCACTTCGAAGCATAAGGCACTGGTTCTCCTTGATACAGCTATATCTACTTGTAGCATTGCTTTTGTGTTTATAAGTCAGGATGTGCATCAATTTTTTTTTTTAATTCTTAAAACAGAGAATGGGAGACAAAGGTAATAGGAAATAAGAATATGCTCATAAGGCAACCTGAAGAAAGTTAAGAAAAGTGAAAAAGAGATGGAAGTATAGATGTGTGTATGCATGAGCAAACAGGGGTCAAGTAGAGTTAAGCTGAGAAGAAAAGGTCATATTTTGTGTGTACTCTGTACTTGGAAGGGAATAAAAGAGAACAGTGAAGAAGTGATCTTGGGTCATAAAATGCCATGAAGAGGTAACTCTGGACAGCCTTGTGGCTGTCTGGAATAAGACAGGGAAGAGAAAATGTGTTTGATCAAACATTATATATGCAGGGACATGTTTGTTGGGAATCTGGTGTTTACCAGTAAGCCCTTTTTTTTAAAATAAATTTATTTATTTATTTTTGGTTGTGTTGGGTCTTCATTGCTGCACGCGGGCTTTCTCTGGTTGTGGTGAGTGGGGGCTTCTCTTGTTGCAGAGCACGGGCTCTAGGTACGTGGGCTTCAGTAGTTGTGGCACATGTGCTCAGTAGTTGTTGTGCGTGGGCTCTAGAGCTCAGGCTCAGTAGTTGTGGTGCACGGGCCTAGCTGCTCCGTGATTGTATAATACAATAGTGTTATTTGCTAATAAAGCACTTGAACTTAGCAGAAAAATTAACGTGGGATTTTAATTATCCTTACATTTTCTTTAACTCTTCTAGTATATGTTATTCTTGCTATGATTAAAGGTGTCAAAAACTCAGTCCTTTGTGTGATTCCCAGCCGCTAACCACAGCGGAACCTGAAGCCATTAGGACTGTGCAGTTATTTTAGATGTGCTGAGTAAAGCACTAAAAAACCCTCCATTTTGTTTTTGGTTGAATAATCTAATGTTTAAAAATTAATGCCTTCAAATTTCACTATTAATGTAGTTTTATCAGTGCTTAATGTAGCTAAGAATGCTATCGGCTGTTTCTTTGGAGGGACTGGGAAGGGGCACGCCACAAGGTCATCAATAGCCGTGCAGTTTCTGCAGCCAACTTGCCCAGGTGCTGATGCGTTTTCTTCCACTAACTCTTAACCTTTAGGTGCCTCAACCTTCTTACCTGTAAAAGGAGGTTAATGTGAGACTTACACAAGTGAATCCAGGTAAGAAACGTACACAACTGCCTGGCACACATCCCGAGCACTGAGTAAATATTAGCTATTATAATTCTTATTAAGCAAACATTTTGATTAACAGTTCCCATATCTGCCAGAAAGATTTTAGTCTTGAGGATATAGGAGTATATTTAATGTTAAAGTACAGCAAGCATATATTGATTTTTCTTGTATATTTTAGAAGGCATCTAGGGTATTACAGCATTTCAAAGTCATTTTCACTGACAACCAGATGCCAGTTCTTATTACGTTTTTTGAAGAATACCTATTTTAGTATCACAAAACTTGTGAGAAGTTTAAAGTTCAAGTGTTTCGATTTAATTTGAAAAACTTTTGTTAACAGATGTTCTGTATATCACTTAAGATCCTGTTCTCAGGAAAGCCTTGTTTGACCACCAGCCATGACAGGTCAGGGATTCCTTCTATGTGCTCTCATAGCACTAGTTCCCTAGCATTGATCACACTGTCTCTTTCCTCACCTGCCTCTCCAGGTCTGTACAGACAAATACAAATTGGATATTCCCATTTGTGATGCATGGAGACCTCAAGTTCAACATGTCTGAAACATGTATCTCGCAACTCAAACCTCCTCAAACCTCCTCATACTGAATGTATTCCCTAGTGAATGGCAACATTTGCTCCCAAACCTATCATACTAGGTACTTTACTAACCCTGACTCTTCAAACCAGACATCCAGTGAATCATCCGGTCTGGCATTTCTCCCTCACTGTCTCTTTGATCTTTTACTTCTCTCCAGTCAGCACTCTCTACCTTATTAATAATGACTGCTACTAAGATTGACATCATCTCCCCTGAGTTGCTGAGGACTTGCCTTCTGCTGCCTAACGCATTTCCCTCATGGTAGCCACCAGTCTTTCTGAAAAACAAATCTGATAATGCTTTAAAAATCCAACAATGGCTTCCCACTATCACAGACCAAAATTCAAGCCAATTAACTTAAGACACAAGGTTATATGTGGCCTGTTCCCTCCTTTTACATCTAGCCTTATCTCACATTGGTGTTCTCATTTGTGAAATGCTGGCAGGTACATGAAGGGCCCTCGTTAACTGCTAGCTATTGTAATTTACCTCCTAGAAGAGCTACACTTTTGCCAGGCTGAATTTCACACAGACTCAGTGTCCCCACTGCTGAAATCTAGCATGTGTTAATATGCAATGTTCTTCCATCTTTAATTTAGTGCTTGCAACTATCGCACTTATATCCTGATAGAGATATTCTTGTTTTCTTGGCATCCTCGATTGCTCAAGTGGATAAGACCAGGCTTGCTCCTTGAACTACTCTTTGTGTAACATAAAACACAATGGCACACACGCACAAAAGTGTCCATTAACTATGTGTGGATTAGATTGATTAAACAATTTTATCCATGGCAGATAACTACGAAAGCGATATAATGGGTTCTTCAAACATTCATTCTGTGATATAACACAGATATAACAGATATATAAAGAATAGATATAATACAGTGGCAAATCTAGTATTAGAGCCCTGGACATAGGGTTCCTCATTCCTTATTCATTCATTCATTTATTATAAGTGCATTATATGCTAGATAGTTTCTGTTTTCACAATCCATTTAGGGAGACACATTAAAAAATAATTGCAGGGCTTCCCTGGTGGCGCAGTGGTTGGGAGTCTGCCTGCCAATGTAGGAAACAGTGGTTCGAGCCCTGATCCGGGAGGATCCCACATGCCGCGGGACAACCTAACCCCGCGAGCTACAACTACTAAAGCCCGTGCTCTACAACAAGAGAAGCTACCACAGTGAGAAGCCCGTGCACCACAACAAAGAACAAAAGCAGCCAAAATAAATAGACTAAATAAATTAAAAAAAAAAAAAAATAATAATTGCAGCATGTAGTTAAGTATAGTGAGGTAAGTATAAGGTACCACGAGGACATATGAAAGGGTCCTGTCTATCTGATGGAGTCAAGAAAGGCTTCATGGAGAAACTGGTGCTTGAAGTAGGTCGTAAAAGACAAGTAATAACCAGTTCAGCAGGCAAAGAGTAAGACAGCATGGAATGAGAGGCAGAGGAAAATGCACAAGATATTTCATATCATAAGGTAGGTAGTACTGCGGCAGGAGAAGCAATAAACAATTAAAAATAGAAGCAAACAAGGTCAAGTTTATTGATGGCCTCTTTTTAGGGGGCACCATCACTTCCTTCTTCCTGAATTGTGGCTGGCACATAAAATAACAAGTGCTACTCTCTTGGAGGTATTGGAGAATATCTCTTTTAAGCTAACTCTCTTTGTAACTAAGCCTTGCCTAATCCTTTATCGGACTGATGAGAGGGGAAGACTCTGGGATCCACTGGCCCGTATTTCTTCTTGGGGCAGGGTTAATGTGTTGAGTGATCCAACCTACCTCTTCTCAAGCGTTAGCACACTGAATAATTGTTTTCTGCTTTCCTATCTTGAGGTGACAGGTGGGGGCCCAGAGGTTGGGTGAGAGCAGGGTTTCTCAGCTCAGTAACTGGATGATTCAGGGATGAGGTGGCAATTCTGACCATAAATATTAACAGAAACCATTTACTTCAATACAGATTTTTTGCGGGGGGCGGGGGGGAGAAGTTTATATGTAGAACCTGAATTTCATGTCTGTGTCTCAGTTAGTTCAGAACCCACAGGGAATAGTCTAAGTCATCCTGAAAAGGTTTTCAACAGCTTTATTGGTATTATCAAGCAAGTGTGGACATTTACCTTTCACGGGTGGGCAGCAATTGTAGGGGAGTCCTACAGAAGACACTGTCTACAATTTACAGTTTAAAAAATTCAATAGGCAACAGTTAGTGACACATCTAACTCCTTCCAGGGAAAACCACATAAACTTTAAAAGAACTATACAGCATTGCCTGAACTTCATATGGATCACCGGAGGGCAAATAAAGCTATAAAGAAAGGTAAAATTATACTTTCAATTTACCTACAGTAAAAATATTTCAAAGTACACTTGGGAAGTTGCGTATACTGCCTTATAAGCACAATTTTGGTAGAAGGAACAGGATTAGACCAGCTAATTTCTCTGATGGGGGTCTGAAATCCTTTTATTATATTCTACACAAGGATTTATTGTAAAAGGACTCGAAAGATACAAAGGTAACCTGGTTATGATTTTGTCCCATCAAGAAACAGAAAATGAGAGTCTACCATAGGGCATCTTGGATTGGGTGAAAGGCATTGCATGATCTCTTAATAGTATTAGTATCATTAATGGAATATGTACTTGAAAAGACATTTTTCTTGTGAAAGAGATTTACAAATCTTACATTCAGCTAGAAAAAGGATGTAAGCACATTTTAAAGATCATAATTGAAAAAGAAAATATGCTATACTCCTTTAGAGAAATAAAAGGATTACACTGTTTAATCTTCTATGAGTTCAATATATATAGTTCAATCCAGAGGGACTCCTGTGGGGATTTAATTAACGATATTTTGTGGCTCCAATTAGAATGAGACTCTTAACCTTTCTAATGTGCTGACCTACCTTTACAGGAAAGAAAAATTATGCCACAGGCATACAAAGTAATTATATTAACATTAATGCTACCAAGGAATGTGAGCAACTTTTTCTTATTGGGAAATACTCCAAAAGGTCAGTAGGTCTGGTAAACTTTCCATTCTTAAACACAGTAAACAATTTCTTGACACGACAAATATATCCAAAATACCTTGTTCCAGTAATACCAACATCCAACATCACCCTCGGGGGATGAGACATTACTAATGCCTCAAGTAAGACAGGAACAAGGCATTTATCATAAACTCCAATAGAAATTCCAATTATAGTCCCCACTTAACTCACGCCTGATGGAAAACTCTAAGAAGGGACTAAGGGGTTCTATTTATAAAAAATGATCTACTCTTCAGTTGGTACAAATTACCTAATAAGTATATCATGTCTAGGTCGAAGAACAAATGTTTTACCAAGTGAAATAAACCAGACACAAAAGGACAAATGTTGTATGATTTCACTTATATGAGCTACCTGGAATACTCAAATTCATAGGGACAGAAAGTAGAATACTGGTTACCAGAGGCTGTGGAGAGGGTAGAGTGGGAGTTGTTTGATGGGTAAAGAGTTTCAGTTTGGGAAGATGCAAGAGTTCTGGAGATGGATAAGTGGTGATGGCTGTACAACACTGTGAATGTACTCAATACTACTAACTGTGCACATAAAATTGAGTGAAGTTGTAAATTTTATATGTATTCTACCACAATTAAAAGAAAAACTTTAACTGGATCCCTAATTTGGAAGATAGGATACTTTCTCAAGGCATCTGAAGGTCACTTTCTAAATTCTCTATCCCACTCCGATCATCAAAACCAGAACACAGTGACCCCAGTAGAGCCTGTCTTGCTTAAACCCCACTCTGGAGTCATCATATTTGTTTTTCAGTGTTTTCTAAATTTGTATCTGTATTCTTGAAAAAATTTTATTGAGTTCCTGCTATGTGCTGGGCATTGCTTTAGTTTCTGTATGCAATAGTAAACCAAACAGTTAAAAAAAACTACTGTCCTTATGGAGCTAACATTCTCCATCTCCAGAAACATGTTAACATTTATTCAAATACTGTGAGCATTAGTGTCATAAAAAAAAATCTCAGTCAAGTAACAGTGAGTGGATCAGCAGGGCACATGCTACTAAGTAACCTGTTTTTTTTTGAATTTACTAAACTGACCAAAATTCTTGGCCCTATGTGGTCATTTTCTTAAGAAAGACACTGAAATTAGCTCATGTGTGTCAAATATTTTCAGACTGGGTGCTTCTTAAACCTTGATGTACTAATCATAATGAATCATTTTGTCAGTTGTTTCTTATTACAATTATCTACTCTGGAAAGCCTAAAATAATGGATCAAACATAAGTCTTATCAAACCGAAATCGTTGGCATTGGCCAAAAACACTAAAGCTATGTACATCTTTGAAAATTAAAATTGACTGTCTTCCTTTATTATGTGAACTTAAGAAAGGGACATATCAAAATAAATAATTAAGAAGACCTTTGAAAATCAAGGAGATGTAGAAAATAATCCAGGAGTGAGTGTGCCCTGGAAATATGGCATTTGCATTCTTCAGATGTTCCAGGACAAAGTATGTTGTTAGAATATCGTGAGAGACCACACACAGAATTCTGGCTTAGAAAGTCCTCTTAGCATTCCTCTAAAATAGAGGTAAGGGGATCAACTGTTTGTCCCTTAATAAAAGTAGACTACAGGTAAAAGTTTATATTTTTAAAATGCAAAAGGAAAGAATTCAAAGAATAAAAAAAAAATGACTAAAAATGTTACAAGGGGATAGTATAGAATTTGAGACTGAACATTTTTTTTAAGATTCAAAGTATAGAAGAAGCAAGAACTATCCTAAGAAGTGAAATTCAAAATTGATATTAAAAATTATTTTAAGCATATACTGATATTAAAATTGGATATTAACATTAAAATAGGATATTGATATTAAAATAAGATATTGATATTAAATAGGAGCTCTAGAGAGACAGCATGTGGGAGAAGCCCCTGAAATCAAAAGATCTTTTCCTCTAGATTTCCTCCAATACACACAATTCATGGCAGGACTCATGGTCAACCTTCTGGAGCATGCCCTGTTGTGATCAATGCATCCTTTATGATCAGTTGACTGTTTTCTTTATAGTTACTAACTCAGTCCAACAGAGGAGTTACCTTTTCTGAATTTTAAAATAGTTTTCATACATGAATATTTCATATATGTAAGAACTGTATGAATATATATGTGTGTGTGAGAGTGTGTGTGTGTGTGTGTGTGTGTGTGTGTGTGAGAGAGAGAGAGAGAGAGAGAGAGACAGAGAGACAGAGACAGAGAGAGACAGAGAAATAAGGATAGGCTGAACTCGTATTCTTCTTCCCTTGTATCAATAGTCCATTCTCCATTCCTACCTAGGTAAGCAATATCAACAACCTAATGTGCCTCTTTTCCTGTTTTTATCTATGCTTACATAATCCTACAGAGATATATGTATAAATACTTTTAATCATAGTTTTTGTCATTATTTGTTTCAAAAAATGGGACCATAGTGTATATATATATAGTTAAGCCTTGCATAAACCTCTTCCAGTAATCTCCCAGGACTCAAATTCACTCTTTCTAAGGGCTCTGTACGTTAAAATTTTAAAATAATCTGCCTACAAGACTGTGATGCGTAGCTGGGTTTGGGAAGCACAATTATGGAAACATTCCCTGATTTGGGGGCATTTTCTATTATTGGCCATTAAGAAACAATGCTACAATAAATATCCTTGTAATGGCTTTACTAATTGGTATTTTATTTCTATGGGATAAATTCCCAACAGTGAACTTGATCAAAGGGTATATGTATTTTTTATTTTAGTAGGTGCTGCTAGATTGCCTGAAGAGGCTTAATTAACACTTGACATTTCTTTCATCAATGTAGGAAAACAACTGTATGAGTCTGAGTAGACTCGGTTATGCTGTGGCAACTGACAATTCCGGAATTTCTGGGGGTAACACAAAAATGTTTATTTTCCATGCACACAAAATCACCTATGAGCCCAGGTAATTATCCAAGCCAACTGTCCTTTATGAAGTAACTCAGACTTCTTTGAATGTTGGGCTGTCTTCTCAATAATCACCTTGAAGCCTCAATCATGTGAAATCTCATCCACAACTATGATGGCAGGTGAGAAGAGCAAAGAAGCTAACTACAATGCCAATTCACACATATCCATACTGCCCAGCGATTAGCCAGAACTAGTGACGTTGCCACATCTAACTCTGAAGGGATGAGGGGTTGCAATCTTGTGTGCCCAGCAAGAGAGAAGACCAGATGTGAGTGTACAGTAGGTATCTCTGTTACAGTACCTTTTGCTCCATATCCTCTCTATAATAGGTATTTTAATCTTTTAATTTTTGCCTATCTGAGGGGTTTAAATGGTAACTTTGATAACTTAATTTACATTTCCCTAACCACTATGACTTTGAACATTTTTTCATATGCTAACTGGCATTTTCAATTTGTTCTTCTATGAATTGTCTATTCATATCTTTTGCTCATTTTCTGGCACTAACCTCCCTCTCCAGCTTTATTTCTCGCTCTCCTGTCATAAAACCTGTAGTTACCCAAACAGATTTCTTAATTGTCTCTAAATATGTCAAGGGCTATAACATTTCTGTGCTTGTGTTCATGCTGTTAATCTTCCAGAGACTTTCCTTTTCTTCTCTCTCTTCCACATTTTTCTAAGTCCCTTTCACTGTTAAAGGCCCAATGAAAGGCTCACATCCTCTCTGAAACATTCCCATGCCCACAAGCCTTTCTTTCAACAAATTTTCTGTATCATTCTTTTGGCGCTTAGTCTATACAACCCTCACTTGCTCTTTATCATCTCACAAATATCCTGATGACCTTGGAGAACTGGGGATTTCCTGTTTTTCCCAGTAAACAACCTTGCAAAGTGAATGTCCTTCTTTATATGATAATTCTGCTCTGTTTGGTTGAAGTAATGAAACGTCAAAGTATAGATTAAAGATATACAGTCTTAGAGATTGAGCCAATGTAGGGTCCCTGGGACCTGGTGAATCATTTGCTTAGCGTGTTGTCTTGCTGCCTGTGGTGTCTTCAGCATGAGAATCATTGTAATTCACACAGGAACACCAAGTTGATCAAATAAATACTTCTCAGATATCTGCTACTCAAGAATAGGCAACACGAGGGTACTTGACGCTGAAGTGGACCATTGGTACTTTCAGATAACTATGGGGTCCTCTTATTAATATGTAATACTTTCCATGGAACTCATGTGGATTAAAATACCAATATATCATCCAAGGTACTTTACTTTCTCCAAAGGAGCAACTACAATATTAAAAAGCTAAAGAGCAACGTATAGTATATTTATACATAGTATTTTTAAATCAATTTACCTGTCAAGTACCAAGAGAAATTATAAGTAACTCACTTTAGAGATGTGAATGATTAGGAAGGTAAGCTATAAAGCTGCTGCCCTGTGTATTAAACACTAAAAATATCATTCAAGACAGCTCATTTATGTGCTGCAATACTTTACTTGTTAAGAGGAGTGGGGATATGCTGAACAACAATGAAATCTTTTAAGTCCAAGTCCTCCAAACAACCTGATTAGTTTTCCTTCCTTGATAGTAATTATTCTTCTGGCTTTAATAGCCGCTCTTCACCTTCTTAAATATTCCAAGTGCCCTTGACACAGGTCAGGGGTGAGGGAGGAGAGCAAGCTCACGTCTTAAACCAAAACAAAGATATATTTGGGGTGAAAAGACGGTTTTTATTGCATGTAATTTCAAATTTAGATTATTCAATTTATTTGCTAGAAGACTGCTAATTGCAACTAAATCTGCACATAGATGATACAGGTTGGAAGTAAAATTGCAGACTCAAATCCAGTTGCAAACATTAATCTCTGATGCTACACTGGGTTTTCAAAATATATATATTTTTTAAATCTCCAAATATGAAACCAAAATGGAATGAATGGCTGGTGCCTCCACAGTAATCAATAATCCACCTTAGCCTGTATTTCCATGTTCTTGGTGGCCATGCAAATTTGCAATATTTATTATCACCAGCTCCTTTAAGTCACTGCATTTTGGCGTGTAAAAAACTGGAATAAGTGTATCGCTCCACGGGCAATAAGATGTCTGAGTCAGAGTCGTAGTTACATGCTTCTGTTCTTGCCAGATTGTGAGGGATAGTTAAAGGTGACTTGGTGTTCTACTTTAACGTACCTTTTAACTTTTTACATTCTTGGTGTTATAATACATACTTATGTACTCTAAATATGTGACCTCACTGAAAAAAGGATCATATTAAATCTGCTAAGATTAATTAAACACAGATAGAAACTTTTTCGGGTTTTAGGCTGTCACTACATGGACAGCTGATTGTGAAAGCTTTCAGTAAATTTTCACAACTGCTTTAAATTTGACACTTGGACTGCATAACTGTTTGTTTTGATTGGACTTGACCTATTCATACTGGCTGCACAGTTCATTCAAAAATGTCAACATTTTTGAGCATAAAGTTGTTATGCACTAAAATCTTAGAGAAAGAAACAGCAAACTGGGTGTTGCATTTTCCTCACTAGCTCTTCAAACTTTCTATGAACAGAGTCATTCAAGAAGAAATTCCAAACTACAGATTCACGGGCCTCACGTGAAATCTACTAAGTCAGACTCTCTGGAGTACAGTCTAAAACTTCACATTTAAAAATAACCTGCCCAGGAGACTGTGATGTCTAGCTGGGTTTGGGAATCACAAGGCAAGCCCTTAACTCTCTTACTATTACAAATATACTCCTTAAATATCCAAATAAAGATATTAAAGAAATCTAAATGTGCTAAACTAGTATCTATTGCATTAAAATTTATATTTAAAATTTTTCTTCATACTTGTTTTGTTTTCCTACCATGGCAGAGTTCATTCATTTGGAAATTTCCTGCTCTCTACTTCATTTTGCTGCCCAAGGCTCATAATAAAAATCTATGTTCTGATTCTAGCGGGGTATGCTCTATGGATCTGGGAGAGTTGCCAGGCAATAAGAGGAAAAGGTATAGGTTGGAAGAAAAGTAATAAAGGTGAAAGATCTTGAGTAATCATTGAGTAAATGCACATTGCTCTAACTTTGCTCCTGATTTTTCTCATTAAGATTTCAGAAAAGGGTAGCAGATATATAATTTTAATTGTTCCAGAGAAGATGAGCCTCTTTGTAGCATCAAACTTTCTTGAGCTGAAAGGAATTTAGGGGGAATTTAGTTCAATAGCTGTAAAATTCAGCAGCCTCGCACCCAGTGAATGGCCCCTTGAAGAAAGGCTCTGCACTGTGAGCATTCCAGATGCTGAACGACTCGACAGAGATTCTGAGAGGCAGCTCATAATGGAGCAAAGAAAAAACTGTCATTAGATTTCAGGCAAACCTGAATTCTTATGCGTAATATACAGCACATTCTCAGTTACTTAAACTAAGTGGCTTGGGCTACTATTTCCTCTCCGTACATAACCTCCTCATATTGCTTTTCCTATCTCCTTTTCTCTGTTGGGATTGCTATTAATGTTCGTTTTAACATGATAGTTTCTTAATTTGAGTATTAGTAACTTTAAGTTTTAGAGCTATAAAGGGAAAATGAGAAGTAATTTGATCACAGAAAAAGAGAAAAAAGCAAAAGGGAAAAAAAACAATAATTTTTAAAAGTAACAGATATCAAGTAAAACATCTAAGTAAAATAAATTGTATCAATCTGTACAACAAATGAAAGAACTGACTTTTCCCATTAAAAGGTAGAGATCATCAGGTAAACAGGTGAAATATAAAAGAAAACTCAGTTATAACTTATTTAAATTACACATTTAAAAGAAATGTGAAATAGAAAGGTTAAAAGAAAGGAGACAGGAAAGGCAAACCAAAAAAAGAAAAAAATTAAGAGAAAAACAATCAGAAGTGACAATATTTTTTATCAAAAAAAGTAGAACTTTTGGTTAAAAATACTAAGTGGAATAAAAAAGACTATAAGAAAGAAAAAGCATAAGTGATAAGGAAGGTATGTCAAATCACAAATTCACATGTACCACGCAATATATCTAAATACACAAATAAAAATTATTAGATTTACAAGGAATTTGGTGAAAATTTAAGTTAAAGTGTGATATTTTTAATATACCTCTCTAATAACTGGACAGACGAGTAGAAAAAAAAGAAATGGAACTTTAATAACATCAGTACATTTGATATCACAGATACATCACTCTTACTGCTGTAAGTCTATGGAATTAGGTAAATCTAATGACATGTGTCCACCAATTATAGGATCATATAGAGTAATTTCACTACTCTAAAAACCCTATGTGCCTACCTATTCATCCCTCCTTTCCCCAGCCCCTGAAAACCAGTGATCTTTTTACAGTCTTCATACTTTTGCCTTTTCCATAATGTCATATAGTTGGGATCATGCAAATGTAGCCTTTTCAGATTGGCTTCTTTCACTTTCTAATATGCATTTAACATTCCCCCGTGTCTTTACATGGCTTGAGAGCTTGTTTCTTTTTGGTGTTGAAAATATTGCATTGTATGGATACACCATAGTTAATTTTTCCATTCACTAACTGAAGGACAGCTTGACTGCTTCCAAGTTCTGGAAATTAAGAACAAAGCTGCTATAAACATCTAAATTCAGGTTTTTGTGTATACATAAGTTTTCAACTCCTTTGGGTAAATACCAAGATGCAGGAATGCTGGATCACATGGTAAGAATATGCTTAATGTTGTAGAATTGAAATCAGGATGTTGAAGAGATATCTGCACTCCCGTGTTCACGGCAGCATTACTTACAATAGCAAGAGGTGAAAACCACCTAAAAGTCTATCAACTTTAGAATGGATAAAGAAAATGGGGTATGCGCATACAACGGGATATTATTCAGCCGTAAAAAGGAGAAATCCTGTCATATGTGTTAATGTGGATGGACCTGGAGGACATTATGCAAAGTAAACTAAGCCAGCCATAAAAGGACAATTACTGCATGACTCTACTTATATGAGGTATCCAAAGCAGGGAAATTCATACGACTAAAAAGTAGAACGGTAGTTGCCGCCAGGTGCTGAGAGGAGGGGAACGGAAAGTTACTGCTCAAAGGGTATAGAGTTTCAGTCATAAGATGGAGAAGTTCTAGGGATGTGCTGTGCGACATTATCCTTACAGTTAACAAGCATATAGTATACACTTAAATTTGTTTAGAGTTTAGATCCCATGTTACGTGATTTTTCTAAATCACAATAAAAAAATAGGTCTACCCTGATGCGATGAATAGCTAGCACTCTTAGAAACATCTTTTGTACCTGTGAATTTAAATAACGTAATAATGCAGTACAATATGCTGAACACGGTCGTTAAAATAATACTGTCCAGAGATATAATCACAGGGAGCAGTCTTAGAAACACCCTTCATTCATGTTAGAAGAAAGCTAAAAGAGTGAAGGAACTAAGTATTTATCATAAGAAATTGGAAAAGAACAAAAACATGAAACAAAGAAATCAGAAGTCAGAATGGATGTTGGTCCAGGCAGTCTGTGTTTTGTTTTATAGTCCTGGAAGATCCAGCAAAGGGCTCTAAGCAAGGCAGTGACAAAAGGGAAGAGGTATTTTCATATGAGCAGTCTGAAAATAATACATAAAATAATAGAAAACGAGAGAAATGTGGGACAGGGCACCAATTAAAATATTTTGCGCAAGCCTAACTGGCAAACATGTAGCACCTGGACTAGAGCCACACTGGTAAGAACGTAGAGAGAAATAAACATCGAGATATTTTCAAAGGGACATCAACAAACTGGCTAAAAGGATGCAGAGAACGAGAAGATAGGTAAAGAAAAGGATGATTCCGAAATGTCAATCCAAGGTGAAAGCATTGCACATTCACTGAAAGAAATGTGGATGACTAAGTTCTGATTTATTTTGACAAAAAGTAATGGCTAAATTCAGTAAGTAGCATTGCTAAGGGTAGCTGGGAGAGATTTTAGCACTGATTCACATTCCATTCCTTGAAAATACAACTTCAAATGTAATCTAAGTATATCATCTGTTTGGTGTTTAAAGGCAGTGTTAAGATGTTTTTCTTATATACCCTTTATCAACTGCTTCCCTCCAAGCCACACACACAGAAATGAGAGGGCCACCTCTGTGCTAATTTCAAATAATGTAAGAACACAAAGTAGAAATGCTTAGCGATATATTTAAGATGCCAGTATGAACCTTGGTGGGCTGGAGGTTGAGTAAATATTCTTGGCTGAGGACACAAGCTTGCTATCTTCTGTATGATCTCAGCCAAGATTCTTTATCCTTCCTAGACCTTGGTATCCTTATCTGTAGAATGTCCAAACTCCTGCTGTACTAGACAGCCTCTAATATGGGAAGTCTAGCAACACTTCACATGGAGAGCAACTGACATTTAGGACCTTGTGGTGTTTATATAAAACTTGCTTTAATATCCATGCAATGAGTCCCTTGATGGGTAATACTACCTTAAGAATAATTATAGCCTTTTACAATTTTTACCACCTTTTATGATGGTACTTATTTATTCAGCAGTCATTTATCAGGTATTACATTTGGCACTTTACTTACAGTGTTTAATCCTTAGAACATTACGCAAAGTGATTACTAATTACTCTCATTTTACTAATGAGGAAACTGAGGCTCAGGTTAAATATCTTGCCAGAGACCATTCGAATAAGAAACAGAATCAGAATACCCATGTCTATTGAATGTAGCCTATGCCTATCATTTTTTCACTGAATTATGTCTTATTTAAAACATTCAAATATTATATGAGACACAGAGAGTTGAATGCAACGTGTCGCTGCCATTTGAAACGACTCCAAAAACCAACACGTGTTCTATTCAGTTATTACAAATACTTTAAGCACCGTCTCTTTATATTTTAGCTACTTACGATAGAAATCCTTTTTAAATGCACCAACATTTCCACAATTTCTTCAAGAGAATACATAATTCAAAATACGATTATTTCTTGGTGATTCAGTCTCACTATTGTTAATGTGCGTTATTAAATTGCATAAGTGTTTTGCTTTATATACCTTTGATGATGCCTTATATTTTCTGGGCTTGCATTAAGCAAATTGGACTTCTTCCTCTGTCGATAGCTGTCATTTTTTCTCTCTCATACTAGTATGTTCCACTGTTTCTAATCTGCTGCTTCATTCTGACTCAAAATTATGAGAACTTGATGAGTGTTTTAGGATGACTTCAATCTCCCATGAAATAAGCCATTTGGACTTTGCTGTACATCATGGCTGCTCAGAGGACCTTTTCACTGTGTCTGAGATCACAGTTCAACGTTTCAAGTAAGTTTAAGTTTGAAGCAACTTGTACCACAAGATAAAAAAAAATAGAAAAAACAAAGAAAACAGGGCTATACTGTTCAAGGGCTAAGGCTTTTGTAGTTTTAGTGTATCACTAAGCTGCCCAGATTATAGTATCCAAGAAGTTGTAATAAATTGGGGCTTTACCTGGCTGAAGCCAATATTCAACAGGGTCAGATTTAATGTTAGTTCATATACCATGAGTCTGTAGTATATGCATTTGAAGAGAAAAACGGGTCATCATTTTAGAAAATATCACAATCAGCCAGATGGGAAAAGGAAGAGTCATGTGTAAAGTATACCCAGTATAACTTTACGTTTTAAAAAACCCAAGCTCCAGACAAGAAAGATCGGAAACATGATTTTGACTGGTATGAATCCACAGAAGAAAACAAGAAAGTATTCTGAGGCTTAGGTCCAAACATTTGAGAAATCCATATCTGAATAGTGTTGGTATGTACTGCACCTTTTAAGAGAGTAGTACCTGGTTTTACTCAAAGCCCTAGCTAGTGATAATCACCTCATACAGTACCGAAAAGAGTTAGAAGGAGGTGAGGAACAGGCATTCTATTCAAGGAGGCTGGTGAGAGGGTTTGGGGCAGGGAAATGGGAAGATTAATGAGAAATCAAGGTAGAAGCCCTGTCATGTTGGTTGGGTAGCTCATTAAGATAAGAAAATGGCAATAATGGGGTGGAGGCTCTGACGGGTAGAATGGACAGCAACCTGAAGCCAAAAAACAGATTATTGTCCCCTCTCCCACTGAGAGTGGATCTTTCTAGGTTTATCTGGGTTCAGCAACTGGATGGGGATAAATCTCTGCTTTAATATAGGATCTTGCAGGTGCTAAAAATCAGGAATAGTCCACTTAAAATTAGATCACACCAATGCCTTTAGTATGTGAAATGCTTCCACAACTCCATATTACTTTCAGAAGTAAGTCCACACTCCTTAAAAGACTTCCCAAACCTCGTTCATATCTGTTTCTCTAGCCGTAGCCTTTATCACTTTTTACATCACGTTCTATATTGACAACCTTCCAAATGTCTTTCTTAATCTGGCCATATTTTCCTGCCTCCAGGCTTGCACACACTCTATTCCCTCAGTCTGGAGGACCCTTAGCATTTCTCTTCCCTTGGATAATTCAGTTTAAATAATATATTTACCCTTAATCTCCACAGACTAGGACGTTTCATTGCTATGTGTTCTTAGAACATTCTGTGCTCCTGCTTTTAGTCTTTACACAGAGTACTGTTACCCTGTTTTTCTGTATTACTGGCTGAACTGGAAACTGTAAGTGAGCAGAAACTTTATCTATGTTGCCAACAATTTCATCTTCCAAGCTTACCACAGGGCCTGGCACATAGCAAGTTCTTAATAAACATTTATTATTTAATTAATACTAACAATGGGATGGCTAGACAGATGAGTAGGTGGGAGGGAGAATGGATGCATGGATAAAAAAATGCAGACTTTTTTGGAGTCATCAGAGTTGTCAGAAAAGCAAACTCCTCTTGTCACTGTGTTAAAAATAAACAGAATTTTTTCTCAAATCCTAGGACAACTCTAAAAAAATGGAGGATAATTTGTCCTTTGTGTTTTCCCACTGTGTATAGCATATGGCAATCTGTGAACACCAAGAACAACGTATTTACAGGATAGAACAATTTTAACATCAAAAAGAACTATATCCTCTTTTGTTGTTTAAAAAGGATGTCACATTTCAATATAGTTGCTTACTATTTTCAAGGGAGCTACTTATAATCGATGGGGTAACTCAAAGTAAATGTATTTGCAATGGCTGTTGCTGTGTTATAAAACTGAACATCACTTTAAAATACATCATAAATCATTTGTAAAGCATTTCTCCGTCACATTAATGTTGTCTCAATACACTGTGTTTCTAAATATGTTCATTCTTCAGAATAGTTCTTAAAATTAAATAATACCTTAAAATAAGATTGTTGTCAAAGCTTGTGGAGTCTAGATAAAAGCTTTTAAAACCATCCCTATCTTGCCCCACTGAAAAGTCCCTGAGCGCCTCTAAAGACTTGCACATATAAACATATTTAGGCAAAATTTCTCCTTAAGCCTAGTGCATGCTACTGGTTATTCTGAAAGCCACAAGAAGATAATAACGCTCTGTATACATAGAAAAAGATTATGAATGGCAATACTATCTCAGTGTTCGTGCTTACAGTGACATGTAAAACATGGGATTTTAAGTACATCAGGACTCAGAACACTCAGTTCTTAGGAGTGCTTCTCCCCAAGCAGCCCCCTTATTTTCTTTATATCTCTGTCCCTAAAGATTCAGAACAAATTGAAAGGGTTAGTTATTTCAATTAAGCATAGTGTTCTTAAGCCAAGACGAAAGTAATAAAGAGGTGGAGAAAGATGTTATGAACATAACATTTATTAATGAACCACGGTGGCAGATCTGTGTTACATGCTTTACAGTTAATTGGGAACTACCACCTTATTCTGAGAGATGGGGAAACCAAAATACAGAAAATTTGAGAAACTAGTCTAAGGTCACAACATTAAAAAATTGTAGAGTTTGGGCTCAAAATCACATTTGAAGATATAGCATGATAACGTAATAGACACTTAATTTACCATCTGACTGTAAGCAACCACCAACTGTATAGAACATGCAAGACAACAGTCCTCAGTCATTGGACCATAAGCCGCACGGGGCTATTATCCTTGAGAGGTGCGAAATACACAGTGAGCTCTATATTCACATTGGCTTGGGGGCACTTTCTAAATAGCTTTACAAGAAGTAGAGGACAAACAGAACAGCAATCTCACTAGGAAATGGAAACCAAGATCAGAATATGGAGGTGCTGAGGTGGCTTAAAATTACATGTCAGGGTCCCAGGGAGGAAAAAGCTAAGAAGTAAAGAAACCTGCATAGGAGTTACTTGAGTCTTTGGCCAAGTACTAAGCTATGCATGCTGAAAACAAGACTCTGTGAGGCTTAGAAGAGAACAGCTACTGCAGACTATGAACTGAAATAAACTTTTGAAGCATATATTGTGCTGGGAGGTATTAGAATTAGAACCAGCCAGGAACGCTGAAAAACCGAGGCATTTAGTTAAGATTCCAGAAAGGCCACAGTATAAGCACAGGTCTTCAGTAGTCCTTGAGAAACTTCTTTAGATGTGCCCCAACAAATTCTAAAAATCTCCACAAAGCATGAGTCTAACCATGAAAAAATTAACTGCTCTTTAGAACAAGGCTCAATCTCCTTTAAAGGAAGACAAAAGAAAACCTAAACTTGTAACAATGTAGCATCCATAATGTATAATATACAATAAAAAATGTTACAAAGAAGCAGGAAAATGTGACTAAAAAACAGGAGAAATAAATAGTCAAGAGAAACAGATCAAGAGATGACACAGATGCTGGACTTAGGATAAAAGGGCTATAAGCGTACTGCTAAAAATATATTAAAGACACTAAATGAATTTACAAATATTGGCAGTAAACAGAGGATTTCAGCACAGAAAAATTATTAAGAAGAACTAAATGGAATTCTAAATATGAAAAATACAATATCCTATATTCACTGAATGGGTTTAACAGCAGACTAAAGGAAAGCAATGAACTTGAAGACAGGTTAATGGAAATTAAAACACACAGAGGAGGGAAAGATTAAACAGACGAGCAACAACAAAAAAAAGTCCATGTTAGACCATCTGTGAAGATATCAAGTGGTCTAACATACATGCAGGTGGAACACCAAGAAGTAGAAAAAAGACTGGGCCTAAAAAAAGAAAAGTTGAAAATTAATTGTTTAAAATGTTTCAAATTTAATAAAAAGACATCAAGCCAGAGATCCAAGAAAGTTAACAAATGTGAAGCAGGATAAACACAAATAAAACCAAATCTAGGATTATTCCAGTCAAATTGCTGAAAATCAAAGCCAAAGCTAAGGAAAAAAAAAATCTTAAAAGTAGCGAAACAAAAGGAGACACTTTATATTTAGGAGAACAAACATAAATATTATCACTGACTTCTTATCAGAAATAATGTAAATTAAAAGACAACAGAATAAAGATATTACAGCAGACTACTATATCAGCTGGAATTCTGTATCCTACAAAAGTGTCCTTCAAGGATAAAGGCAAAACTAAAACATTTCTAGGAAACAGGATCTGTTTATTTTCAGATAAACAGCTGGGAGAATTTGTCACCAGCAGACCTGAATCATAGGAAATGTCAAAGAAATGCTTCAGCCCAAAGGCAAATGATACCAGATGAAAACTTACAACTACACAAAACAAAGAACAGCAAAAAAGTAAACATATGAATACTTTAAAAGGCTACTTTATTTCTCCTTTCTTAATGTCTTTATAAAACAACTAACTAGATACACGCAAGTCTCACTCTTGCCTGCCCATGTTTACGGCAGGATCTGCCTGTGCCCTGTGGAGGCTGTGTTGGTCCTACCCTGAGCAGCTGGCTAAAGAAGTAAAGACAAAGAAGATTTATTATGGCAACAGATAACAGAAAGCAGTAGAACATAAACACAGACCCCATGGGGGTGGAAAGTAGGAAGCTGAGGTCACTCTCCCCCACTGGGTGCTGTGGTTTATATGATCAAAGACCAGAGGCAGAAGTGACTTGATAAAAGATAGCCACGAACATTTATGTTACTGCCCTGCACTGTCCATAGCGAAGGTTCAGTGGATAAATTCAATACCTCAAGAGTGGACCCACAGTAACAACTATGAAAGGGAAGGGAGGATATAATCAAGAAACACAGATGTTTGAAACCATCTTTACTCAGGTCAGCAAAAAGAAGTAACTGACGTACATAACCGTGTCCAAATGTTTACTGCGGGCATCGCATTCACCAGCCTCTCCGTCTATTATCTAATGTCATGCTTCTGGCTTAAACAACAATAGGCTGTGAAAAGCATGCTGGATGTGGCTGGGTCACCAAGAGAAGAAGCACAACCTACCAAGATCTTAGGGCTGATCAAACAACTTTGCTTGAATTTTGTAAACACCTCTGTTCATGATCATAAGAAACAGAAGCTATGCTTGTCGGGTGCCGTTGGTCAAACATTTTATTCACATTTGTGTCCCACTTCAGAAGCATGGGAAAGACAGAGAATTTTGGAAAAACTCATTTACCTCTGGGACCACAAGTGGAGGGTGACAGGTGTATGGAGGCCATCCCAGTTGTGCATCCAACAGACATACCCAAGCGGGTGGCAGTGGTAAGCCTCTGCAATAACTTAGAAATATATGAATTATGATAACAAGCCAGTAACAGAGTATGTGAGCACACACCTATAATTTGTTAGTAGCCATCAAAATGTACAGTGTGCGTATCTCTTGAACCCCTTCTTCTAGGAATCTTCCTGTAGAAATATTAGTGTAAGTATGCAGAATATAAGTGTGTATGAGTGCTTGCTATAATAATACTTCCTCTGGCACTGAAACTATTTACACAAAACAGAAATGATCATTTGACAAGGGTACTACAGAGAGATTCCTGCATCCAATGGGAGACTACACTTGATAATCTCAAAGTTTCTTCCAATTATAAACTCTTAATTTGCTCATCTATAGAAAGAGTGGGGAGCAGCAGTAAAGGTAGCAGCAGCAGGGAAATCCACAATCCTAGAATCAGGTACTGTGAGCATGACAGCAACCAAGTCTGCAGACCCAGGACAGACACATTCAGGAGCAATGGCAGGAGCAGCTACGAAAGTGCAGGAGTAAACATACCTAGCATAGCCCTGGTGTGTGCTGTCACCGTGTCACCCTCTTCTCATACCCGCCTCTGGGATCCAGGAGGGACAGCAGATGGGTGTTAACATGTTCATGGGGGGTACTGAAAGCATATCCTTGGCAGGTACTTCCAGCATGTTGGTGAAGCTGTCAGTCTTTTCCCAAAGGGCAGCAGAAGTGTGATTGCAAAAGGAGAGACCACTGTAAAGCATGTTGCAGAAATAGTCAAAGGTTCTACAGAAGGACCTCTTGTCTCAAAATTGCAGAGTGAAGACTACATGATTTAATGGGATGGGAGTCAGAAAGACTCCTGGCCCAATGCTGAAGACTGTAAAGAAGGGAGAAAAGAAAAGAAAGCATTCACAACAGAAGGAATTCTCTTCACCGCAGGAGGGCTGAAAGTCACTGCAGGACACTGGAGGACAAGTCAATCCAAAAAACATCCTCCAACTGGTCCTTAGCTAGCCATGGAACTACTGGAGATGACAAGAAGAAAAAAGCCAGTGTAGCCCAGGGCCAACAGACACAGCTCTTCTAACAAAAGCACCAGCCGAAGACCTACCAATTGTCTCACAAATTGGGGAAAAGCTAATCTACAACTAGTCAGGTTCTTCAAGTGAGTCATCTGATGGGATAAGATCGTTCTTGAGGAAATTTTAAGTCAACCCTACCAGAAAATCAATGATTCCAACACATGGTAGAGGGGTGTACATTGTGTCTCAGACTGTTGGGGGAGCAATATGGAAGCCATCATGAAGACAAGAGATGTGAAAGGCTGAAGTCCCTGGTAATAAGACATCTTAGACCAAGGAGTCAGTAACCTTTGAAGCCTGTTAAATAGGAAACAAAGCAGGAAGCTGTAATAAAGACTAAGATTCAGAGACGTATCCCAAGAGAGCTAATTCCAGCTTTTCCTTACACAGTTTAAATTTCATAAAAATTAAATATTCTCTTCTGTTTGAATTTTTATATCCTGGAGCCTATTAGTAACTTCACAGTAGATTCTTTGATTTTTATCTCTGCTATAGCCTGAGACACCCTTCTTCAAGTACAGCCCTCACCTCACACTCATGCCCAGCAGAAATATTATTACCTTGCCTTATTTTCTTGCTGGCTTTTGTTTTCCAAATATATGGCTTTTAAAAAGTCACAGATTTCAGGGTAGGAAAAAAAATCACCGCTTCCTATTCTTCTTCCTGAAGGTTCCTGAACACAGATATTTAGCCCTATCCGTAGACCAAGCAAGGGAAAGACTCATGCCCCCTAAGAGGATATTCAGGGGAAAGATGGGGAATGGCAGTTGTTCAGCAGTTTTTGTTGGCAATCAGGCAAATCTATCATTTATACCTAACGATAACCCTTAGATATATAAACTGATTAAAGTCTTATATATGTTCTAGGAGACAAAAAAAAATGTTCACAACAAAATGATCTGTAATAACAAAGCACTATAAACAACCCCAGTTTCCACCAACAGGAACATGAATACATTTGGGTGTATATATACAGTGGGAAACTATACAACAATGAAAACAAAGAGCAGATATGGACATAATCATGGATGGATGTGACACAATGTTAAGTTTAAAAAAGGAAATCACAGAATACGTGAGATACAGTTACATTTATAGAACTGTTCAAGAATAAGACCAGTGTATTTTTGAGTAGGTATTTATTAATACTGTAGAAAAATACAAGGATAAATAAATACAAAATTCAGTTAGTGGTTATTTCGTGAGTGAGAAGAAGGAGATGCAATAAGGCAGATATATACAGGGCTTCAACAGTGTTGGGACTTGCTCTTTTTTAAGCAAGGTGACAGGTACACAGAAGTTTATGTTTGTATTATTTCACATTTTAACATCTCTGACATCAGCATGGTCTTAACATTTTAGCCAGCCAGATGGCAGCTGGGATATAGTTGTCATTGCCTTAGAAATTCTTCAGCCAATTTCTTTTACTTATGTTTTCCTCTCTTGTTTTCTTAACAGTGATATATGTCAAAACTCTGTTTGAAATACCTATTTTAATCAATGCAAAATCAAATTGCTAAGTGGCAAAAATGACTATTTAAAGCAAAAATAATAAAAATGTTTTGTAGGGGTTAATACATTTGTGGAAGTAAAAGATGTAACAATAGCACAGATGATGTGATGGGTAAAAAAATGTATATCATTGTGTGGCTTGTACATCGCACTTGAAGTAGTATCATGCTAATTCAAAGTAGACTAAAATAAGTTAATAAATCATAATACAAACCCCCAAGAGTCAGGATTAATATGGCAGAGTAGGAAGAATCTGAGCTCACCTCTCCCCACACACCCCTCCCCCAATCACATCAAAACTACAACTACATATAGAGCAACTCTCATAGTAAACGACTAGATCTTCAATGAATAGATCTTCAACCAAGGCTGTAAAAAAAGAACCACATGGAAGCTGGTAGGAGGGGAAGTGAAGCCATCTAGTTGAGATGCACACCCCTAGTAGGTCACCCAGAAGAGGACAGGATATCACAGGCACAGGGATCCTCCCTGGGGAGCGAGGAATTCAAGCCATATATAGGCACCCCAGCCCATGGGTCTGACACAGGGAAGACAAGCCTCCTTAGCTGGCTTGAAAAGCAGCAGAGGTTACCAGAGGGCTGTGAGAAACCGAGACTCTGCTACTGAAGAGCATAAGTAAAGACTTACTTACTCCTAGTCCCAGTGCAGAGGCAACAGACTGAAAACTGCTTGCTGCTCTGGCTGGCCTGCCAGGACTTCCCCAGTGTGCCCCCAGCCTGAATCAGGCTCCTGCTCCAGCCTCTCCTGCTCTAGCACTGCTCCCCACTAAGGAGAAGGCTGCCACTAGAAATGCACGTGTGCACATGCATTCTCCAGGGAAGGAGTGGGAGCAGAGACCACCACAGCCAGCACACACATGCACACACTTGGATTGAAGCAGAGCCAGCTTAGTAGTGTGGCTCCTCCAACCTCCCAGGCCCTGACCCCACCTCTAACTGAGGCGCACGTGCACTGGGGAAAAAGCAAAACCAGCTTAGAGGTATAACCACTAGTCCCAAGCCTTTGGGCCCCAGTCATACCTCCAACCAAGGTAGAGACCGCCATAATGCCTCGGAGAATCCCAGCTCCCTCAGGGTTCCTGCTCCCAGCCACTCAGACCCCAGCCCCGCCCTTGAGCCAAGGAGAAGCCCCAGCTTGCACCTGGCTCTGGCTCTAGCCCCACCAACCCCAGCCCTATCTCCCACCAAGGCAGCAGCTGCAAGCTCACACTGGGAGAAGACATGGCCCATGTTCATTTGAAATCCAGCTCTCTCTCTAAAGCCACTGGACACTAACTGACTGCACAGGGACACTCCCACACAAGGACATGCCCACAAGACTGCGATAGGAAACTGTTTCACTTAATATCAGAGACAAAGAGAGAAAGTTAAACAAAATGAGAAGATAGAGGTATATGTTTCAAATGAAAGAACAAGATAAAATACCAGAAAAAAATAAATAAAACAGAGGCAAATAATTAACATGATAAAGAGTTCAAAAAAAATAATATACTACCTAGACTCAGTAAAGAATAGATGAACACAGTGAGGACTATCAACAAAGAATTAAAAATATGAAAAGAAACAGTTAGAACTGAAGAATACAGTAACCAGAATGAAAACCACACTACAAGGAATTAACAGCAGGTTAGGTGATACAGAAGAACACATAAGCAGTCTGGAAAATTGAATAGTGGAAATTATCAACTCAGAACAAAAGATAAACAAACTAAATGAGGACAGCTTAAGGGACCTCCAGGACAATATCAAGTATACTAATATTCACATTATAGGGGTTCCAGAAGGAGAAGAGAGAGAGATACTGGATGAAAATATATTTGCTAAAATTATGACTAAAACTTCCCTAACCTGAAGAAGGAAATAGACATCCAGGTCCAGTAAGCACAGAGAGTTTCAAACAAGATGAACCCAAAGAGGACAACACAAAGACATGCCATAATTAAAATGGCAAAAGTTAAAGATAAAGAGAGAATTTTAAAAGTAGCAAGAGAAAAAGAAATGGTCACATACAATGGAACTCCCATAAGGATATCAGCTGATTTTTCAGCAGAAACTTTGCAGGCCAGAAGAGATATTTAAAGTGCTAAAAGTGGCATGATATATTTAAAGTGCTAAAAGGAAAAGAACCTACAACCTAGGATACTCTACCCAGCAAGGTTATCATTCAAAATTGAAGGAGAGATAAAGAATTCCCCAGACAAGCCAAAATTAAAAGAGTTCATCACCATGAAACCAACCTTATAAGAAAAGTTAAAGGGTCTTCTTTAAGTGAAAAAGAAAAGGATGTAACATGAAATAAGAAAATATGGGAAGGAAAAAAATCTCACTGGCAAAGGAAATACATAGCAAAGGCAGTGGATCAACAACCTAAAAATGTATGACGGCTAAAAGACAAAAATTGTAAAATCAAGTATAACTATAATAAACAGTTAAGGGATAGGCATGAAAATATGACATCAAAAACAAAATGTGGAAGGAAAGTAAAAAAATGTAGATTTTTTTAGCATATGTCTGAATTTAAATGACTACCAGTTTAAAACAAGTAGATATAGTTATTGGTCAACATATATGTCCTGTGGTAATTATAAATCAAAAACCTACAATAGATAGTTAAAGAGAAAGGAACCCAAATATAACACTAAAGAAAATCATCAAACAGGGAAGAGACTACAAGAAGAAGAAACGAGCAGAGAAGAACTACAAAAACAACCAGAAAACAAGTAACAAAATAGCAATGAGAACATATCTAACAACAATTACTTTAAATGTCAGTGGACTAAATGTGCCATCAAAAGACACAGGGTGGCTGACTGGATTAAAAAAGACCCATCTATATGTTTCCTACAAGAGATTCACTTCAGAGCTAAAGACAGAAAATGAAGGGATGGAAAGAGATATTCTATGCAAATGGAAACAAAAAGAAAGCTGGGGTAGCAATACTCATCACACAAAGTAGACTTTAAAACAAAGTCTATAATAAAAGACAAAAAAAGACATTATATAATGATAAGGTCATCAATATAAGAATTGGATACAACATTTGTAAACATATATGCACCTCATATAGGAGCCCTTAAATATATAAAGCAAATATTAACAGGCATAAAGGAAGAAATTCAGAGTAATATAATAGTATCAGGGGACTTTAACACACACCCCCTTACATCAATGGACAGATTATGCAGACAGAAAATCAGTAAGACAACAGTGGCCTTAAATGACACATTAGACCAGATGGACCTAACAGATATCTACAAGACATTCCATCCAAAAACAGTACAATACACATTCTTTTCAAGTGCACACGGAATGGTCTCCAAGATAGACCACATGATAGGCCAAAAACCACATTTCAATAAATATAAGAAGGCTGAAATTATATCAAGCACTTTTTCTAACCACAACAGTTCAAACCTAGAAATCAATTATAGGAAGAAAAATGGAAAAAACACAAGCACATGGAGACTGAACAACCTGCTACCAAAAAACCTATGGGCCAACAAAGAAATCAAAGAAGAAATGAGAAATTACATTGAGACAAAGGAAAATAAAAACACAACTTTCCAAAATCTATGAGATGGAGCAAAACCAGTTTTAAGAGGGAAGTTACAGCAATACATGCCTACCTCAAGAAATAAAAAAACCCACAAATAAACAACCTAATTTAAAATCTAAATGAATTAGGGAATGAAGAACAAACAAAGCCCAAAGTCAGCGGAAGGAAGAAATAATACAGATCAGAGCAGAAATAAAATACAGACCAAAAAACACTACAGTAAGTCCCCTGGATATGAACCTTCAAGTTGCGAACTTTCAAAGATGCAAACATGCCCCTGTATGTCAGCTGTTGTACTGTACTACTGTACTTTTCAAGGTACTGTACTGTAGGATTAAAAACATTTTCTTTGTTTTTTGTGTTTGTTTGCTTTTTTATTTGTGTGAAAAGTATTATAAACCGATTACAGAACAGTACTATATAGCCATTTGTGTTAGTTGGGTACCTATGCTAACTTTGTTGGACTTATGAACAGCTTGGACTTACGAACGCACTCTCAGAATGGAACTCATTTGTGATTCAATGCTGAATCACATAGAAACAGATAATCTGAACAAAAAAATTACTAGTATTAAATTGAATTAGTAATCATAAAACTGTTAACAAATAAAAGTCCAGGACTGGCTTCACAGAGGAATTCCACCAAATATTTAAAGAAGAGTTAATACTTATTTTCTCA
The DNA here is from genome assembly GCF_963924675.1 of Phocoena phocoena. Classification (NCBI taxonomy): domain Eukaryota; kingdom Metazoa; phylum Chordata; class Mammalia; order Artiodactyla; family Phocoenidae; genus Phocoena; species Phocoena phocoena. The sequence goes on along the minus strand of NC_089224.1, from coordinate 41,561,355 downwards.
AACTATTCCAAAATATTGAAGAGGAGGGAACAATCCCAAATTCATTCTATGAGGCAAGCATTACCCTGATACCAAAGCCAGATAATGACACAGAAAAAAAAAAAAAAAATTAACATATAACAAAGGCCATTTATGTCAAACCCACAGGTAATACCATACTCAATGGTGAAAAGCTGAAAGCTTCTCTTCTAAGATCAGGAATATGACAAGGATGCCCACTCTCACCATTTCCATTTAACATAGTATAGGAAGTCCTAGTCACAGCAATCAGACAAGAAAAAGAAATAAAAGACATCCAAACTGGAAGGGAAGAAGTAAAACTGTCACTATTTGCAGATAACATTATACTATATATAGAAAACCCTAAAGACTCCACCATAAAACCACTAGAACTAATAAATGAATTCATTAAAGTTGCAGGATACAAGATTAATATATAGTTGCCTTTCTATACACTAGTGATAAACTTTCAGGAAGAGAAAAAAAGAAAACAGTCCCATTTACCAAGGAGGTAAAAGACCTATACAATGAAAACTATGTAACATTGATGAAGGAAATTTAAGACAATACAAATAAATAAGATATCCTGTGTTCATGGATTGGAAGAATTGATATTGTTAAAATGTCCATACTACCCAAAGCAATCTACACATTTAATGCAATCCTTATCCAAAAACCCACAACATTTTTCACAGAATTAGAACAAATAATCCTTGAATGGAATCACAAAATACCCCAAATAGCAATCTCAAAAAAAAAAAAGAACAAAACAGGAGGTATCACACTCCCCAACTAGACTATACAACTAAGCTGGAGTAATCAAACAGTATGGTACTGGCACAAAAACAGACATATAAATCAATAGTACAGAATCAAGAGCCAGAAATAAATCCACACACATATGGCCAATTAATCTACAGCAAAGTAGGCAAGAATATACAATGGAGAAAAGACAGTATCTTCAATAAATGGTGTTGGGAAAACTGGACAGCTACATTAAAAGAATGAAATTAAAATATTTTCTCACACCATATACAAAAATAAACTCAAAATGTAATAAAGACATAAATATAAGACCTGAAACCATAAAACTTCTAGAAGAAAACATAGGGAGTACCCTCTCTGACATAATACTTGGCAATATTTTTTGGATCTCCCTCCTCAGGAAAGGTAAACAAATGCAAAAATAAACAAATGGAACTACATCAAACTAAAAAGCTTTTGCACAGCAAAGGGAACTATCAACAAAATGAAAAGGAAACCTATGAGTGGGAGAAGATATTTTCAAATGATATGTCTGATACGGGGTTAATATCCAAAATATACAAAGAACTAATATAACTAAATGTGAAAAAAACCAAACAACACAATTACAAAATGGACAGTGGATCTGAATAGGCATTTTTCCAAAGAAGAAACATATATGGGCAACAGACATATGAAAAGATGTTCAATATTACTAATCATCAAGGAAATGCAAATCAAAACCACAATGAGATACCATCTATACCCGTCAGAATGGCCGTCATCAAAAAGACAAGAAGTAATAAGTGTTGGCAAGGAAGTGGAGAAAAGGGAATGCTAGTATACCACTGGTGGGAATGTAAATTGGTACAGTTACTATGAAAAACACTATGGCATTTCCTCAAAAAATTAAAAGTAGAACTATCATAAAATCCAGCAATTCCACTTCTGTGTATATACCTGTAGAAAACAAAAACACTATTCAAAAAGATATATGGACCTCAATGTTTACTGCATTATTTACAATACCCAAGATACGGAAGCAACCTGAGGGTCCACCACAGTTTAGTGGAAAAAGACATCACACACACACACACACACACACACACTCACACAATGGAGTATTGCTCAGTCATTAAAAATAACCCTAAAATTTTGCCACGGACCTGGAAGATATTATGCTTAGTGAAATAAGTCAGACAAAGAAATACAAATACTATATATCTTTACTTATATGTGGAATCTAAAATATAGAATGACCAAATATAATAAATCAGACTCAAAGATGATGAGAAGAAACCAGTAGTTACCAGCAGGGAGAGAGATTAAAGGAGGGGCAAGATAAGGGAAGGGGATTAAGAGGTACAAACTACTAGCTATAAAATAAATAAAATACAAGAATGTAATGTACAGCACAGGGATTATAGCCAGTATGTTAAATGGAGTATAATCTATAAAAATATCAAACCACAAGGTTGTATAGATGAAACTAATATAATATTGTAAGTTGACTATACTTCAAAAAAAAAACCCCAAACCATCATTTTAAAAAAATCAAACTGCTACACCAAAATGGCAATGGAAGAGACACAACTGAATAAAAATACTTAATGAAGATCAGGTGGAAAGGGACAAATAAGGGGAAAATAAAAAGAAAACAAATAGGAAAATTGTAAAGTTAATACTAATGATATCAAGTATTATATTGAAATTAAATGGATTTAACAGGCCAATTAAAAGGCATAGATTGTCATATTGGATAAAAATGCAAGACTGACTGTATGGTATCTAGAAGAAATATCCTGAATGTAAATACACCGATAAATTAAAAGTAAAAATATGAGAAAAGATAAACCACAAAACCAGGTTAGGTACAGAAAGCTGATGTGCCTATATTAATACCAGACCTCCCTCCCCTCAAAAAAATCACAAAATACCAGAATTGACACAAGGTATAACAGCAAATATGAATATCTTAATATTTGGTAAAGACATTCAATTGGTAATTATAAATCTTTCCATGAAGACAATGCAGATACAATTTACTTCCCTGTTGACTCTATCAAACATTTAAAGAAGAAACAATGTCAGTCTTACAAAAACTCTTTTAGAAAATAGAGAAAAAAGAGAAAACACTTTTCAACCCATTTTATGAGGTCAATATTGCCCTGATACAAAAACCAGACAGAGATATCACCCACAAAAAACACAACCAAATATATACTTACGATTCATGAATAAAAAATACAGCTGAAATATTTCAAGGTAAGACAGCTATTTCAATTATAAACTTAATTAACACTAACATTCTCCATTCATACACCAGTACACACAAAAACCCAGACCCTGGGATATTCTCCCAAGCATATTAACTTAATCTTTGGAAATAAAATTTCTACCAACTCTTATTAGTATGTTAACTTTTAGGCGTATGAAGACAGACCAGATGTTCTAGTTTACTTTCTTCTTGTGGGAGCATCAGTCAAGTTCTGGATATGATTACATAAAATTACAAAAAAAAATTGGCTCTTGGTTGTGGAAGGCAAGGGTAAATAATGGGACTGGAGTGTTGGTGTGTTCATGGTATGTGTGTGCATGTGTGTGTGTGTTAGTGTAAGTGTTTGAAAACAAGATTTAACAAACACATTTGCAGCTGGCTGAAGTAATTTCCAAAATACAGAAAACTAGTAGAATCGGAAATAACCTTGATCAATTCTCTGTCTTAAAAATGATTTGCTTTCTAATAAATTAAAGTAATAACTTTTCATCTTAGATAAAAGTACAGAAAGGAACAAAGAAAAAACACTGAAACAACTGTAATCTCACCATCAAGAGAAAGTTCATTAATATTTTTTAAATTCCCTATAGTCTTTTTAATACATCAGTAAATTTTATTTAACCAATCCCAAATTGCTAGACACTTGGGATATTTACAATGTTTTTCATAATCATAAAAATGATTATGGAACACGTTTATGTTATAAATTGTCCAAGATCATATGACAGGACTAAACTAAATTGTTTCAGACCAGTTATGAAGATCCAGTAGTGCTAGACATAAAAGACTCTTAATCCAATGTACAATTTGCCTTTCTGATTCTTCTCACATGCCTAAATGGTAAACAATGGCAGTGGTATCATTTTGCATTGCAAAGGCAGGAACATGCAAATGCGTTGAAAATTAGGAGTGCAAGGGACTCAAAGCTATTTTCAGGAAGGTAAACACTTTCCCAGAAATATCTGACTTAGGAGAGTCAACTGGACCTCTAAATTAAAAAGGCTTATGAGCACACTGATATGGATGGACTCAATAAGCAAAGTTGTTTCTGTAAGATGGCCATGTATGTGCAGCCATAGGAGCTGGAACATGTGATTAAGTAAATCGCACATACTTATTCAGCTTGAATATAAATGTTCCTTGTCGTGATCAAATTAACTAGCTGTCTTGCATTGTACTACAACGACACTGATGACGTTTCCAGGTGTTGGGTTGGGCTTTGAGCAATTACCATTTCTTGTTCTAAGTCTCAACTGAAAGTGAGGCACAGAATCCATTTTGAGGGCTTGCCTAAATTACTTCCTGATAACACATAAGATGTTAAAGTGGATAATCTGCTAGTGTTTTATTTAGCTGTAGCTTCCTGCCAAGTATTTTCCTAAGCAGGATGATGAAAAGTCAGCTCGATTCAGTGGAAAAGAAGCCTAGAATTTGGAGTCTGACCTGAATAAAAATCCCCCACTTACTACTGTGTGAAATATGGCAAGTTACTTAGTCTCTATCTAGTCTAGCTCATGTGTAATATAGGAAAAATAAGATCAGGTCTATACCCACCATCAACACAATTGGTCAAGCTGAAGTCTCCTATGAGGGAGGAAAAAAAAAGTTAATTCTTCTCTGTATGTTATAGAGATGCCCCCTTCTTCCTCAGAGACAGGAAAGAAGTAAATTCACCAAAGCCCAAGTGTTCACACTGTTTCAAGTTATAAAATTGAAAAAATAGGTTAGAATATAGCATTTCTGGCCCATGACTATCTGTAAAATGGACAACATTCTCTGCTAAGATTCTTCTGAGAAAAGTATTTATTGGACTTGAGCATTTTTCCTGTAGATTTTATCTAGAGAAAGCGGTTTTACTGTATTCTAATTTTTGGAGGCGATTACTCCCAAATCTAACCCATCCTGTGGCATATTCCCCCCAAATCTAACCCCACACTCAATGATAATAAGAAAATTATTTTCTAGAATAAGGGCTAAGCTTCAATCTCTCTTACTGAGGGCACACTTTTTTTAATTTTCAAGGAATCCACGAAAGTCTGTATTTTTAATTTTGTTCTTCCTGTTCTTTGAGCTGTCTAAAAAGAGCAATCATAAAGATACTTTGAGGACAAGAAAATTATAGGTTTAAAGCACATACAGCTGAATTTACTATTAAAACGGACTAATTCTATGTAGTCTCTGCACATTCTTCTAACTTACTCCTATTTTAATGGCAATTTTCTTGTTCTTAAGTAATTGTGTAGGTCTGTTCTCTCCCTCCAGATGAATTCGCCTGGATACGGATGACTAATAATGCAGACAGGCAACTGGAGATGGAGAACTTATTCACATCCCCAGTTCCTATTACTTAGATATATGAAACATATGTGCTTTATAGATCAAGACACTCAAAACTGTCTAAAGTGGTGAATTTAGACCCAGATTCAAAAGGATGCCAAAATAAGGCAATAACATTAACATGGAGAATATTTTCCCCCCAAATTTCTTAAGAGGCAATGTTTTAAAAAAAATCTAAATTTTTTATTTCAGGAGATATTAAGAATTAGGTCTTGCTTCCCTAGAAAAATTTATACTTTCTGTATATGTATCTTAATGACTACAATTCCACTGTTGGGGGAAAAAAAAAAAGTTTGAATTTCCAAGTTACCAGCTGTAGAACCATGAGACAATTAATCTCTTTTTGACTTAGTTTCTGCATCTGTAAAATGCACATAATAATTTTATCAACTTTATATAGTTGAGAGTCAATGTGTAATTGTGAATAAAATACTTAGTATATAGAGTCTGATATAGAGTAGGCATTCTCTAAGCTAATAAATAAGGTTAATAATAATCATAAGGTTAGCTTTTATTACAGTTATGAAGCCCACCCAGCTGATTTAATAATATACGCAGAACATGACACCAGGAGGGCTCCTCAGTGCCTGCAGAGAGTCACGGCCTTTGAGTGATTGTACAATTACAGCCCAGTCCCTGAATACAATAAATTGGAGAGTTTAACAATAAATATGGACACGACCTTTTGATTGAAATAAAACATTTTCCCAATGTTTTCAGAAGAACGATTTGTTTCTTTTTAAAAATTTCCATAGTGAAAAAAATTTTAAGTATATCATTTCCCTGAATGTGTAACTAACATAGAATAACCTTTCAGAAAAGCTGAAATATCTGAGGGTGTGACTACAGGGCTAGTTTTTTAAGAAGGTTTTTATCAGTCTAATCATCATCTAACTCTTTTGCAATTAAAACAAGCAATGTGATTTTTTTCAAATTATGTCAAAGGAGAAGTAAAAATGAGCTTTGTCCATTCTTTTTTGCACACGCACACACACACACACAAATATGAATACCATATGCCCTTCATGCCATCACTTTGTGAAAGCTGATATATGTTTTCATACCCCACTTTTCCATTATGTCTCCTGGGAAGATACTACTTGATGAAAAATTAAGCTAAATCACTTTCTTTTTTCAAAGTACAGAGATGAGAGTGACAATAAACCCACTGTACATCTCTAGCTTGCATAATTCGCTCTTAAACTGTCACTTTAATTATTCTTGAATGGCAAGATTGCCTCCAGGCAGATTTCACAGAGATTTTAAATGATCTATTTTATAAAATATTATTATGGACACCAGAAAAATACTGATAATAAAAAGATGAACCTAAAGTTTAAAAAAAAAACATGAAGTACATTTATTTAAGGACAGGTAAACTTTTAAAACTAGACCTTGACATTTCTGTGTAGACTACATGCTTGAAATTTGGAAGCAAGTGGTTTTCCCAGTGCTTTCCTGAATCTTTGACATGGGGAGGGGGTGAGGCTATTTTGCTAGAGACTTTGAAGATAGTGAATGATGAGTAATTTTGTCTTAGGACTTTGAATGCTGTACAAATAAACAAGCTAGACCTAGACTCAGAGACATCCTTTAGGGGAATTTAAAAAGAAAACTGCAATGTGTTATAATTTTTATTCTGCTCAAAACCAGCACTCATAGGACAGCTACTATTTATTGAATCTCTAATATGAACCACAAGTGAATCAATTTAAAATAATTCTTGCATATAATGTTCATAGCAATGACACCAAAAAAAACCCCATTATTGGTGACACTTTATGGTTTGGAGAGATTAGGCAACATCCCAAGGTGTTTAATTTATTGCTGAATTTATGATATTTGAACCCATGTCTACCCCAAAGCCCATGGTTTTTACCACACAAGGTGGTAGAGATAGCAATGATCTTTTACTCTTCTGGGAAGAGCAAGGGAGAGAGGAAAGGAACAAATATTTACTGAGCATTTTTTTTTATGTGATCAATAGGTACTAGCTGGTATCGTACTTACCCTGGATCTTTTACATCATACTGCTTCAATGAAACTAATGTATATGGAAGTGCTAGAAATAGACCTGCAAACTTTGAAGTACGTCTTCCAGCTCTCTGGATATTACGTATTTAATTTAGACCTCCAGCTTGATATTTTTAAAGCCATCTGAATTCCAAATTAACTCTTCTTCCTGGCCTCTGCCCATGGAAGTTTCCTGAAGTAGCCTTTCCTCTCCTCATATTTTACAGTTCTGGCCGTATCTCACTCTGCACAATGCAACCTCTTTTTCAACTGTCAAAGTTTAAATGTCTTTGCCCAGATAACAGTAGTTTGTTTTTCTTGGGTGAAAGCACTGTCTAAAGTAGGCATTGGACTATCTAAATCAACGTATAATAGAACAGGCAGAATGTCCTTTAGGCCTATAGAAAGAGTAATTCTAGCATACTTTGGTAAACATTATAGGCTTAGTCACTGAGTAACTATTCTATCTTCTTTATCCCTCATCTCTCTACATTATGGAAGCTAGAATATCTAAAAACAATTAAGTAACAAAAACAAAACCTATTTTTCCAGGTTTTCTGTAAGGGTAGCTAAGTGGCTCATTTCTGGCCAATGAGTTTAAAGCAAAAATCTTCTGGCTCCATTTTATTTTTATCCTTTTTTTTTTCTCCCTATTTGTATTTACTGTGATAGAGCAATAGTAGTCATGTTGAGACCATTAGGCAGTGAATATGGGGGAAAGGACAAGATTACTGTGAAGGTACAGTCTTTGACATTTGTGAGTTTCTAAAGAATGTGAGGAACCATATACCTTCAAATTTGTTGTATGTAATAAAACGTACTTGGATTTTCTGACCTTGATGCAGAATACTTTATTAAATTTACTCTAAAGAAAGGTCATCAGCAAAACAAACAAAAAACAAGACAAAACAAACAAAAACACAACAAACTAACAATCCCATGGCTCAAAAGACAATGGTCATTAGCATGCATTGACTGTGTTCAAAATACCTAATTTACCAGACAGAGTCAACTGTGAAGCAGCTCTTTCTATGCAATAGAGATATGTCATTATTTTATCCAGGTACTTAGGTAAGATGCCTTCCCCCAATATTTCTGCCCCTCTGGTTCTGAGTTCTTCCTCACCAAATACCCCTATTCATGTTTTACCCTCCCAGCTATCTTACACATGGGATGGGTGTTTTCTGAATAGGAGAAAAAAGTATTCTACCCCCTAGACAGAAGGATATCCCCATTAGAGATAAATTATACATCCTGACCAATGTATCAGAGAATTAGGTAGGGTTACTAATACAGTGAACTTTATATAACAATGCAAATATCAGTGGCCTACAACAAGGAAGGTTTATTTCTTGCTCATTTCAGAATTGGGCAGCTCTCCCAGGTGACTTTTCTCTAAGCAATGACTGAAGGATTCCTTTTCCAGTTACCTTGTGGCCCTGCCAGATCCAAGGCCCTCTCTAGAGTCATCCTCTGGATGCCCTCCACTGGCCTAGCCAATATGTTAAGATACAGCATGGAAGGTTGCATGTGACGTTTTATGAGCCAGTACCGGGGATAACAGCTATCACTTACCTCCAGATAACACTGATCGGAAACCAACCACATGGGACCAAACTAATTACAAGGGAGTCTTGGTAAATAGTCTTCCTGTGTGCCCAGGGAGAGAAGAGAAGACTGTTAAGCACGTATGTAACCTCTGCCGCAACCTGTCTCGTGTGAATTAAACAAGGATGATTCTGTCCCTGGAGATTCATTTGCTGTGAGTGAACCAATAAAGTCTAGTTTCAAACTATGCAGTGATGAATACAAGACTTGTTATATGGAGATTCAATTGAGAAACCCTGCCTGTGGCCATTCAGCAATGTACAAAACCAAGATGCTACAAATATCAGAAACTGAAGCCCTGGTCTTCTGATGCCAAAATTCATGCTCCTAGGGTATCGACTGAATTTCAAATATTTATTTTTGTTTATGAAAATAAATTGTCTTAAATTTTTGTCATTCTGTTTTCAAAAAAATAAAGAGAAAATGAAAGGTTAACAAAGTATCTCTTTGGAGATCTGTTGCAAATTAAACCTGACACAAGAAAAATGAGGGATGATTTTACCTTGATGGTGAATGAAAAAGTGACTTATCTTTTAGCAAATGCATCAAACGGCTCACACACATAGAAATGATAATGGGTTGCCTAAAAATAATAGCAACTACAAAACTCTCAGCACTTTTTATGCGCTATATCCTGTGCTGTTCTTTATTTTCTTTATGACCAATCTCCTTATGACATGGAAAAGCGTTTATCTTTATCCTCTGCTTTCATATAAAAGGAAGCTAAAAGTCCAAAAGTCAAAGCAACACAATAAATTGTCTATAATTAGCTGAATGACCTGATGTACAAAGTCACAATTCACAGAAGTGAACTCAAGCTTGTCTCAAAGCAACAATTATATTTAAATTTTAATTTATCAACTACATGGAATAGAAATGAGGTTGGAAAAAAATAGTCTGGAAGCCATATTCATGAGTAAGCCAATCAAAGAACTGGTTAATTCCCGATTTTAAGTTGCATTTATTATTATAAACCAGGCGATAGATAATATTCATTAAAATATTTAGTGTTGGTATTTACTGAGCTCTTAGCATGTACCAGGGACTGTCAAATAACATATATGCATTTTAAAATTACATTGGTCAGCTGTTACCACAATGTTGTTGTATAATAAGCAGCACTAAAACTCACTGACTTACAACAAGCATTTAACTCTGACTTACAGACTTGGGAGTTGGCAGCCACTCAGCAGGGATAAGCTGTATTTTATGTTCTAGGCTCAAGGCTGAAGATTGGGTTTAGGTCTGCTCTATATAACTCTCATTTTACTTGGACCGAAAGCTACCTGGACCATGTTTTCCTTAAGGTGAACAGCAAGAATGCAAGAGAGTAAGTGGCAAAGCATCATGTCTGTTAAGGTCTTTGCCCAGAAGAGACCACATTCCAACATGCAGGGCACAGGGAGGGCTCTGTGAAACTGCAAACATAACTCAGCCTACCAGATAAAGTAATCCTGAAATCCTGATAACAACCCTTTTAGGAAGATCCTTGGTAAAAATAAGTAACTTTTTTAAGGTCACAGAGTTAGGAAGTAGCAGAGTCATGTTTTAAACTCAGGTTCATGTAACTCCAGCCTAAGCTCTAAACTACTATACTGTCAAGTTGATAGCGTTCTTGACTCAAGGATTTATATCAGTTCATACTCAACTTCAGGTCACAGGCCACAAAATACTATCATGCTATATACCTTTTACTATATATATATATATATTTTTATATACATATTTATATACACATAATATATATTTTATATACATATGTAAATAAAATAGTCTAAGAATTAATTTGACCAGTCAGATATGCCAAAAAGCAGAAGTCTATCAAATATCTGGCTTGATGTTATAACTCTCTAAAACCCTTCATTTCAAATGAACTGAACCCTTTGCATCTCCATGAACAAAATGGTAGTTTAAAGAATTTAATTTGACCAAAAACTTTGCTGTAGGCATTTTAAAAAACGAATTTACTTTTATAAAATTCTATAGATGTTGTAGACTTTTCATAGATTATGAAAATTTAGAACTTAATTTTAATTTGCAAAAAAATCCTAAATTCTTGATTTATCCACTTTAAGAGGCTTTGTTTTCAGATAAAACAATTTTGGAAAAGAGTTAAGAGAAAGTTACAAAAGCATACATTCGTTCACATATAGGTTGAGCTGTCCTCTGTAGGAGATAAAGTCATCTTACTTTGTCTGAGATAAGTTTTTTTTAATAAAAATAAATGTAAATGTCTGTTTCCTAATTCAATTTATGAAAATTTTGTAGATATTTTTGTTTTTTAGTTTGGAGAAGACTTCAAAGAACTTTAGTAGCCAGAATGTGAAGCAGTAGGATCACATCCAGCAGTTAGAATCAGGACTTTGAACTTCTTCAAAGGAAAGAGGTTCTTACTGGGCTTTCACTTATTTTTTACAAAGTAGCTCCATTTGATAAGTTTCTATTCAAGTTCAAATATTCAATAGTAGAATTATATGAGGAGATCTATTAAGCAGGGGTCCCCAACCCCCGTAACAGTCCATGGTCTGTTAGGAACCAGGCCACACAGCAGGAGGTGAGCGAAGCTTCATCTGCCGCTCCCCATTGCTCGCATTAGTGCCTGAACCATCCCAGCCCTCTCCCACCTCCAACGATGGAAAAACTGTCTTCCATGAAACGGGTCCCTGGGGCCAAAAAGGTTGGGGACTGCTGCTATAAAGGAATATGTTGGAGCCTTTCTGAGAGAATTATTACTTAGGGTAACAAAGTATTACTACATGTATTATTATAATTAGTAGTAGTACAATTATAATTTCATCCTAGTAATGCTATACTTTCAAATCATTGAGATTTAAATTTGAGAAAAAATAAAGTATCTCATATTCGAAGGCATTACAATAGAGTAGGGCCTAATTCAGTATGCCTTAAAAGGAGAAAACTTGGCAAAACATGACTAAAATAGAGACAAGAGAATTCATGAGGATCCAGCCAGGACACCAGAGGGGATTGTAGTAATAAAATTCAACAAGAGACCCAGGTAAGACCCAAACTGAGAATACAGAGATTAAATCTAAAACAAGACAAACTAAATTTCATATGATCTTCTAGATCTAGGATCTGAGAAATCCCATTTTCTCTGTATTTTGGAGAACATGAGGACAAATGTTAAAAATATAATCTGCAGTTACATAATAGGATGTAGGACTGAAATTTTCAGGTAATTTAATGTATCAAAGAAATTGTCCAGAAAGGTCAGATGCCTAGGCTTGAGAGTAGCAACTTTAGGTATACTAGTTTTTAACTTGACTGTGAATGAATCTTTGTTTTCTGGATGAGTAATTTACTGAGATAGTAGCAGACATAGCTTTGAAATATCACAAATTCAGGACTTAAAGGTAAAGAGGAAATGTGGACAACAATAAAGTTTAAAATATAGAGATTTACTGAAGGCAAAGATTATGATTTTCTTAATATAATAATGATATAATTTATAATACAAATGCTAGTTTTCAAAATGTTTCTGATGATGTACTCTATTACTAAAAACTATTAGCACTGCGAAGTCTATGTTGAGATATACAGATGCATGCATACATGCATGTACACACACTGATTTTGATTATGCATATATACGCATACATGTGTATATACACACACATCTATTTCTGCATTAATATGTAGTTCATTTCAAGACATACTCCAAAGTAGAAATTCAGAAATGACAGAATATAAATAGAAATATTTTCCACTCAGATCTTAGTGAGTAGCTTTTTTAAAAAATGTCTTCTATTGTGGTAGAAGTCACATAATATAAAGCACACTATTTAACCATATCTAACTGTACAGTTCAGTGGCACTACATACATTCACACTGTGGTGCAACTCTCACCATCCATCTCCCGAATTTTTCACCTTCCTAAACTGAAACTCTGTCCCCTTTAAACACTAACTCCCCATTCCCCCTTCCCACCCTCCCCCCCCGCCCCGCCCCCGGCCCCGGCCCCTGGCATCTACCAATGTACTTTCTGACTCTATGTATTTGACTATTCTAGGTACCTCGTATAAGTGGAATCCAACAGTATTTGTCTGCACCTAATATATACTGGAATGCATTTTTAAGGTTAACTTAATGTATGTCCTGCAAACCAGGGGTCCCCAACCCCTGGGCCGTACACCGGTACCAGTCCGTAGCCTGTTAGGAACTGGGCCGCACAGCAGGAGGTGAGTGGAGGGTGAGGGAGGGAAGCTTCATCGGCCACTCCCCATCGCTTGCTTGCGTTACTGCCTGCACCATACCCAACCCCACCCCCGCTCTGTGGAAAAACTGTCTTCCACGAACAGGTCCCTGGCCCTGGTGCTGAAAAGGTTGGGGACCGCTTCTGCAAACAGATTATATCTCCTTTTTTTTCACCCTCTGTGCTATACAGTAGCTTTTTACATACTGTGTGATATATACATTCCACTTCAGAGGTCAGAAATAAATGTAACTTATGAGCATACTTTTGAAATACTGAGTGGGGGTATGCACAGCCCAAATATATGGGGAAGGATAAATTTGCTTCCAACATGTGTCTTCTTGATTCAGTAAACTGAGGTCACATAGCAGCATACTGTAACAGACCAAAGTAAAGCTGCTTATTTTGCCTGAACACCCAACAAAGAAAATATTCCATCAACTCCCATTTGTGGCACTTGAAAATATGGCATTTAATTTCCTTTATTAAAGAATTATAATTTTATTTGAAATATGATATAGATCATTATAAAAGACTAAGCTATATATGGGAGTACAACAAAGAAATTAAAAATTAATCTCCAAATTACACTACCCAGAAAAAAATGATTAATGTCTGACAACACGTTTCTGAGCATTAATGGAGATAGAAAGATGGATGATGCCATAGATCATCTGTGGCATGAATGGGAGGGCAATGGGAGTGCTCAATTCTGTATGCAGTCAATAAGGAAGTACACTGATTGTAGAGAACTTGGGGACATTAATAAAATCAGCTAAAGTCTGCTTTTTATTATCACCCTATGCCAGCAATTCTACACAATAACTGTGATTAAAATACTCCTCCCATCAGAGTAGATCCCTCCCAATGACACTCCACCTTGGAACACTAATGGAATAGCTAGCTAGCTGATAAACATATTCATAAAATGGAATTTTATAATAAAATTAATTTATTTTACTTTATTTTAACTTAGAAAAAAATAAATTCACATAGAATTGAAGAAAGAGCTGAGAATCAGGGAAACATAGCTTTACTACATCAGATATTACCATCCAAAATATACTTCTAACATTAAGAAAGGTTATATTAAATGCTAAGATCATTATTTTAATGATAAGTTCAACTTTAGATCATAGTTGATTCTCTCCTCTGAAAGTTGAGAAAATTCTTCCCAAATTGTCTTCCTCTATATTATTATTTATATATGTCAAGATTTATTACAATTATACCCCATTCTATAACTGTAATCTTCAGTTATTTTGTTCTTTGTCCTCTATTTAAATGAATCCATGCTTATTTCCAGTCCTAGTAGTATGATTATTCTATCCCTCAATTCTTTCTTTCCTTTAATTGGCTGGATTTCATAATCTTGTCCTCTACTGTCCTCACACAAAAATGAGATCTAGGGCAACCTGTCCCCTAGTTTTGCATCTTTATTATACCATTATAAGTATTAATACTATGTTTGATCAAATTCTTAACATATTCTGCACTCTTCTTCAGGAACTGCAGTTATTATGCGTATCTATTTTATGCCTTTATTTCATATCTTCTGTCTAAAGAGATTTTGAGGGTATCGGCAGTCTTTCTCATTTTATTTCATATGATCTCCTCTAGCTGCCTACCATATCCCAGACTGTGCTTCTCATGTTTATCGGTTTTGTCACTGTGCTGATGTGGCTTTCACCTATACATTGGATTAAGTTTACTCCATCATTTTTTCTTTCTTTCTGGAGTCCTATAATCTGTTCTTTAAACACTCACACATATTCCTTGTGTAGGGTGTGTGTGTGTGTGTGTGTGTGTGTGTGTGTGTGCGCGTGTTGCCCTAGGTGTTACTGTCCCCATCATTTTCAAGATTTGGGGCGACACTATGGCTCAGGTCACAGTGAACTGAGAACTGACAGCAGTTCCTGTTTGCTACCCTTCTTCACTCAACTTTCTTTGACTTCCTAGGAGATGACAGAGAGCATTTCAGCATGATTTTTCCTTCAGTTTCACTTCCTCTGCATCCTGGGGTTTCCATTTAGTTCATGATCCACCTAATTAACATAACAAGTGATGTTTTCTTCAATATTTTAAACTTATCCCTTTTTTTTTTTACTACCTCTTTTTCTTTTTTAATATATCCTGAAGAAGATTCAGAGTCCTCCCTCATTTCTGTTTATATTTATTGGTATTTGTTTTATAGATTTTGATTGGGGATATGGTCATTTATTTACCCCTATCAAATCTTTTTCTCTTGTGTGTGTATATGTGTGTGTGTGTGTGTGTGTGTGTGTGTGTGTGTGTGTATAGTTTTAGGGTGAGAGAAAAACAAAACTGTTTTAATCCACTATTATAATCCACTTGTATAACACATTTAATCTACTAGTATAGATTAGAAATGCATAATTGATTTTTTAAAAATAATAATAAAGTATAACTTTCTTTTGCAAACAAAATGAATTTTAAAAATTATATATTAACTATCTAGCATTATAACTCGAGTCAACAGATACAGAATGTTACAATCTGAAAGACTAAATTGTCTAGCACTGCACTCTGCAGTTAAAATACATGAGCCATATATATAATTTTTCTCCTAGCCATATGAAAAGTAAAAAGAAACTGGCAAATTAGTTTTTGTATTTTATTTAATCTATTCCATGTGAAACATTATAAATTCAATATGTAATTCAATATGTAATTAAAATCATTAATAAATACTTTACATTCTTTTTTGTTATTAAAACTTTAAAATCTAGCATTATTTTACACTTACAACACATTTTAATTTGAATTAGCTATATTCCAAGTTCTCAAAAATTCACATGCACTTTGTGGATACTGTACTGGATGGACAGTGCAAGTCTAGCACACAACACAGTAGACACTCCAAAATTATAGCTAATAGTATCGTCGTTATCATTATTGGCATACATTAGTATTTAAGGTGAAATTGGAATCTTTAATCCATATCATAGAGTCAGACACAGAGGCTTAGATTAAAATGTTAGGTTAACTGTTCCTCAGAGTATTCTCTTTTCATCTATAAATGAAAGTAATCCAGGGAAGTGTCAAGAGTTCCACATGTCCAGTGGAAAACACACACACACACACACAAACACACACACACACACACACACACACACACACAGTGCGAAAGCTGTGAGTTTCAGTTTTATTTGGGGATTTATTGAGAACTATAGCCTGGAGAAAGCCTCTCAGTAGATGTGAGGAACTGCTCTGAAGAGGTAAGGCGGGGAGGAGAGCGGGCGGGTCAGTAAATATGTGATTTTGGCAAAGGAGGTACATGCAACATAGCCCTTATCTTGGTAGCAAGTTGCTGCTCCCCACAAGGAACAGATAGTTAATGGTTTTAGTGCTTTTCTAACTATAGAAAGATGGAAGAATTTGGGTTTATAAAAATTTTTCTCCTGAAAATATCTAACTATCTGAAGGCCTGTTCTGCCATTTTTCCCATTCCTGATGTCCATCTTGAACTCCTTTCAAGGTATGTTAAATGTCAGTGACTGCAGTGGCCAGTGACTTAATTCTTGTAGAACCAGATGGCAAATGACATATTTTTAGTAGTCACATGAGATTGTGTAGGTAAAATTGTCTACCATATTTTCTAATGATATTAAATGCAGAACAAATCAAGATAGAAATTATGTCAACCCTGAGATTTTTGGTTCCACTAAAAAAATATTTACCAGTGTGGACAAAAAAATGCTGCCTGCCATTTTGGTAAAGAAAAGATACTGAGGCCATCAAGCCATCAGCCTGGGCAGCTGACCCCAAAGGTGCACCCTGAGGGGATTCAGGAAGGAATAAAACAGGATACTGGCCCTAGATAGTTAAGGTGCATATCAAAGGAATAATTTCAATAAGATCGGACTCTTGCACCTTCTCATACATAGAAAAGCACTAAAGTCATTATCTTGAGATGTCCGGTTTTCTTTAACAGTAATGTTTTGATGTTCTGACTACCTAGGTGTTTTTTTGTTTTTTGTTTTTTGAAAAAAACTCCTATATATCCTGGCTCCTCCCTCACCTCTTCAGAACAGTCCCTCAGAGCTGTCTGTGAGGCTGCCTCCTGAACATAAGTCCTCAGTAAGTCCGCCGAATAAAACATAATTCTCAATTTTTAGGTTGTGTGTTTTTTTTCAGTTGACACCAGAATTCACAGATTTTGTTTACTGGTAAAACCTAACATTCGATTTATTAAAACTATACCTTTAGATCCCACTCCCACTTCTGCCTCTGTGCTCACTCAGCCAACATTGTCCCTGGATTCCTCTCCTTTCACCATCTACATCACGAGGAGTTGATCTACATCTCCATCATCAAGATGAACTCAGAGCGGGATATGCACAAATGCAAAAATATTCACAAGAGTGCCGGGACGGGTCCTTTTAACTGAGAGGTCATCAGCACTTGTTAATTGGTGCTTGTGGAAATTAGGTTCCTACCTTCCCAGAGAGAAAGGGAGACAGGAGTCCTAGGCATCTTGACCATTCCATTTCATAGGGATGGTTCCCCTTCTCTTGAAAAAGACATTCCTAGGTTGTAGAATATTTACATCTTAAATAGGCAGAGAAAGAATTTACAATTTCAAGATTTCTAAAGAAAAGCTCTAAGAAATGGGAGATCAGGGGCTATGATCAGGAAGAAGTCTGTCTCAATTTTACTCAAGCTGAGGGGAATGCCAAGGCCACCTTGGTCAGTACTCAAAGCGCTAAGTTCATTGTAAAACAGACATATTCCCTTGCAGATGGGGTAGAAAAATGAGAGTCAGATGTATCTTTAGTCAAGAGTGTCTAAAGTGACTGTTCATGAATGAGAGAAAAGGAAGAGCTATGAGAAACAGCAAGAGAGAGCCACACTGGTCAGAGAAAGGGGAGGCAGATTAGGTTGGCAACTGGCATGACAGTAGACTGCAGATTACCTAAAAATCTTATCAGTGATGATGAACTCCAATAACCAGAGCCAGATAAGACATAAATGAGTGTAGCTAGGCAGCTGTGATACACTAGGGACTTTTGGGGGCTGTGGTAAATTTCAGAGTATTTGCCCAGACTTGTTACAAATGCAGAGTCTCAGGCCCCACCCAGAGCAATTGAATCAGGAGCTGCATTTTAACAAGATCTCAAAAGGATATATGGACACATTAAAGTTTGAGAAGCACCGCTTAAATCACACCTCCCCAGATAACTTTGCTTTTCTGACCAGTTCCTTGCATTGGTTTTGATCATTTTCAATAATTCACCTACACAGCAGCTCAAGGGGAGGGATTTTTTTTTTTGCTAATGCTTTAAGTATTTGCTTTGACAACAGATTTTCTGAGTGAACGAAAGTGTTGCCCTATGTCTGACCTATGTAAAATTATTCTTGTAGGTTGGCCCTCATGTTGCTCAGGATTAATCGCATGTATTTACTTATGAAGGTGAGAATTTCAAATATAACTCTGAATCACATCCTGGAATACATTTTGGTATGCAGGAAGAAAAGATGAACACATAACCATTACATATTCTTTAAAACAAAGGGAGGAAACGGCAATAGAAAATATAATGTAATTTTATCGCTGAGAATTTTAAAACAAGCATCATGGAATGTAAAGTTATGGTCCTCAAAGGAATCATAACTTGGCTGTAAGGCAAATATATATTAAGGCATAAATATAAGGGTCTATATAATAATAGAAAATACTACAACCAGATGTGCCAAGAGACTAAATTATAACTGACGTGGGAACCATAGATTTGGAATTTCTTACTGCTTAGAATTTAAATTTTTCTGAAACACTGAAGTAATACCAAGGCATCCAGGTACCACAGGGTGGGTATGATAAAAAATATGAGGAGGTCATATCAGCAACAAACAGTTAATGATATTTATTTATATCATCTAGACAATTTAATTAAAAGAATAATCAATTACAAACTTATTCAAATAAGGGTGCCTGTAGGTTTTATATAATGCATAAAAAATCAATCACTATAACTATACATGGAATTATAGGGAGTCTAAGTACACACAGCATATAAACTCATTAATTTTGACTCATTAACTTGGAATTTATGTTAAGTGGATGAGGACTCACAGGCTCTTAGGTTGTTGGCAGTGGAAGAATTCTTAGAGAACATCAAGGCTGAATGTCCACTGTACTGTGGTGTGTGTGTGTGGTGCGTATATGTGTGTGTTGACCAAGACAGCCTTAAGATTTCCCTCAACTTGACTCAGCTTTAGACAGCTTTCTCCCTGACTAAAGGCCCCTAATTTCCTATATCTTAGAGCTTTTTCTTTAGAAAACTTGCAATTGTAAATTCTTTCTTTGTCCCTTAGAGATGTATATCTTCTACAACGTGGGGATGTTTTACTCAAGAAACTGCAAGCCATCCCTTTGAAACAGAATCATGAAGATAAGGCCCCTCTCATAGTCTCTGTGGGAGGGGAGGAACCCAATATCAGTAAACTGCAATGAGCACCAATTAGCAAACACTGATGGCCTAATCACATGGACCAACCTCCTCACTAATGGCTAATGTGCCCCAGTACTTTGCAACTAGCTTGCCCCAGTGCTTAAAAATTCTCCCACCCTTTTTTTTTTCAGGAGAGTAGGTTCAATCTCTCTTCCCTATTGCAATAGTCTTGACTCCTAAGTCTTCCTTGTCTATTGAATTCCATTTGACATAATTTTTCTGACAGTGTGTGTGTGTGTGTGTGTGTGTGTGTGTGTGTGTGTGTGTATATATATATATATATATATATATATATAGAGGGCCTCCCAGGGGACCTTAAGGTCAAGGCTTCCCCATCTACACCTCCCGCAAAGCAGTCTGCTTTAATCTGTTTTATATGTTGATTTTTCCCTAAGACTGCATTAAAGTCAACATAGTTTTAGAAACACTTACTTTAAGAAAATTATTTCATTTTTCAGGTGAGATAATAGAAGTCTCAAGAAGGGATAAGATTCACCAGGAAGCCCAAGGAAATGTACAACAAATACATAAATAGAAGCCAGGAGCACTAGTACAGATAGTGACTTCATCCAGCTAACTTATACT
The DNA here is from genome assembly GCF_963924675.1 of Phocoena phocoena. Lineage (NCBI taxonomy): Eukaryota > Metazoa > Chordata > Mammalia > Artiodactyla > Phocoenidae > Phocoena > Phocoena phocoena. The sequence continues at coordinate 41,541,103 of NC_089224.1, read as the reverse complement.
AACATGAATAATTCTTTAGTATTTTCAGTCAGATGGTCACTTAGGGCATATAATCAGTTATGAATTTGGCTGAGATGCTTAGCTTTGTAAAGTCTCACCTCCTCATTTTTAAAATCATAGGTAATAATCCCTAACTTTGCACCACTTTAATGAGGATAAAGAAGATATATTTCAAGAGCTTAGACAGTACTAAACCCCTAGTGGTGTTAATACGCAACTTTGCGGCGTTAGCATCCAATACCAAAATAAAGCATCAGCATCAAGATCACTCTTCTTCTTCAGCCGTTATAATGGATCCCTAAGAAAATCTGCCTAAATATTAACTATCTTGACGCTAGTCCCAGCTAGTGGGACTGTGGAAATCTATAACTTAAATGTGGAAGCTTTGGTTCATAATAGAGTGCTGAGATTAATTAAACCAAAAATTCCAATTAGTACAGATTTTTTTCAGGTGTTAACAGTACTGACTTGAGGCAAATGGTAATGACAAAGTAATTGGGTGGTCACTTAGATGCGGCCTATACTTCTTGATCCTTTTTAGTGATGTCTCTTTATAAGACTCTATTAAGCTATTTTATAAGAATGAAAAACAAAATAACAAAATTGTAGTATTAGTAAGGGACAGATGCAGCTAATAAAATAATGCTGCCACTGTGTTCTCACATAAAAGGTCATTTCTTTCTCCAATTCTTCTATGTCTCCAGACGTCAAGTCAAATTAATGAATTAGGGAAGAGAGGAAATGGTCAGTCGAGGGAAATATTTTTACAAAAATTTGACCTGTAAGTTCTTATTAAAATAAAATGACCTGGATTACCTTCATGTTTATTCTGTTTAAACATTTGTTTTCCTTAGGAGTGGGAGGGGGACTGTAAATTAAATTAGAGAGAAGTACTGTCACACTGATGGAGACAAGTTCAATACCAAGGATTTATCTACTTAGACAAATGAAATCAGAGTCAGTACATCTATCTGAAATGTTCTGATGTCTCTGCAGAAATACAAAGAGTTCTGGGCAAATGCAATTGTACTTCAGTCAAATTTGGTACAGTTGTCTAGAGGCTGCTAATCGTTAAGGGTAAGCTTTATCAAATCAGTTCCAGGGATTTCATAAGACTGAAGAATAGGGTTACCAGATAAAATATAGGTTTCCTAGTTAGGACTGAATTTTAGATAAACAACAAGTAATCTTTGGCATGTCTCAAATATATATACATAAATTGCGTGTGTCTATTTATTTCTATCAACAAAATAACCAATAACAGCTTCTAGATATTATTTTTTAGCCTTAACATACTGTTTGACCTAAAAACCAAACTGATTGATTTTCATTTGGGGTATTCATATTTTCAATCAATTTATTCCAAAGTAGTCATTTAAAGGCTATATCCACAGAGAAAAAGAGAAGTGATTAAAAAATTTAAAACATGGCATGCCTATACTTTGTTGTGTTTACTCAATGGGCAACAATCAGGTTAAATATTTTTTGATATTTTTAATTCACATAAAATTTGAATCTCCTAAATTATTTGATTTTTAATTGTTCAAACTGATATAAATTTATTCTACCTTAGAAACTTCCATTCCTTAGGCCAGCGGTCCCCAGCATTTTTGGCACCAGGGACCGGTTTCGTGGAAGACAATTTTTCCATGGACCGGGGGTAGGGGGAAATGGTTTTAGGATGATTCAAGCACATTGCATTTATTGGGCACTTTATTCTATTATTATTACTTTGTAATATAAAATAATTATACAACTCACCATAATGTAGAATCAGTGGGAGCCCTGAGCTTGTTTTCCTACAACTAGATGGCCCCATCTGGGGCTGATGGGAGACAGTGACACCCCAAGTGTGTTGCTTATGTCCAGTCTACTCTGTAAGATTCAGCTTAATTGTCACTTGCCACTCACTGATAGGTTTTTTTTTTTTTTTTTTTTTTTTTACTGATAGGGTTTTGATATGAGTCTGCGAGCAACTGGTTTATTATGGTCTCTGTGCAGTCAAACCTCTCTCCTAATGATAATCTGTATTTGCAGCCGCTCCCAGTGCTAGCATCACCGCCTCAGCTCCACCTCATATCATCAGGCATTAGATTCTCATACGGAGCTCATAACCTAGATCCCTTGCATACACAGTTCACAGTAGGGTTCGCACTCTTATGAGAATCTAATGCCACTGCTAATTGGACAGGAGGCGGAGCTCAGGCGGTATAGTGTGAGCCATGGGGAGTGGTTGTAAATACAGATGAAGCTTTGCTCACTCGCCTGCCACTCACCTCCTGCTATGAGGCCCAGTTCCTAACAGGCCATGGACCATTACCGGTCCACAGCCCAGGGGTTGAGGGCCCCTGCCTTGGCTACTCAAAAATGAAAAGTGATTTCCAACCCCTCAAATAATATTTATGTCTATTATCACTTTGTATATAGAGATGCAATTTATGTCACCCTTTGAAGACCCAAACTATAGAATGTAAATTTCATAAAATTATTAAACTTTATATTTTGGTCATTCAAATTCTTTTCAAGAAATTTTTAAAGTAAGAACATGTGATATTCTGGCAAAGTAAAAACTGACTGCTGAAGCAAGTGCTGTTATACAGCTACCCATATGAATTTGATATGTTACCTATATTTTTATAAGAAATATAAATTGATTTGTTGAATGATAAACACTTTACACATTTGTTGAAATTTGCTAATTGTTTTTAGATAATAAAGCATAGTCTATGAGATCAATAAACACATATTCTATGTATCCAAATAAAGTAGTTAATATTTAGACTATGAATCAGAATATGAGAATAATGAACCAAATAAAAAGGTAAAATATTATTCTTTATTTCTTCCTGGTTCTCCAGTGTTCCATTTAGAAAATTTTTTTCTCTGCCTGAAAAATACTCTTTAGTGTAAATATGCTGGTGACAAAGTATTTCAGTATGGATTTATGTAAAAGTGTACTTATTTCAACTTTATTCCTAAAGCATATTTTAATGAATATAAAGTTCATGCTCAGGATTTATTTTCTTTCAATATATTGAAGCTCCCCTCTCACTAGTGTTCACTGTTTCTTTTGAGAAATCAGCTGTTAATCTAAGTTTTGCTTCTTTCAAAAGTCATGTGATTTTTTTCCATTAGCCGCTTGCAAGATATTTGATATTCTATATTTTTACTGTGATACCTCAGATATGATTTATTTATTTTTATACTCCCAGGGGTTTACTGGGTAGAAGTCTTTCATTAGTTTAGGGAAATTTTTATACATAATCCTTCTTCTTTCCCATTTTTTCTTCCCTCTCCTTTTGAGACTCCAACTAACTATCTTAGATGTTCCCCTTTTATGCTCTATGCTCCTACATTCTCTGTTTTTCATCTCTCTATGTTTCATTCATTTTTTTTTTCTGACTTTTTTTCTAGTTAATTAATTCTCTCTTCAGATGTTAAACCAAGCCATTGAATTCTACATTTTATTTGTTGTATTTTTCAGTTTTTGAATTTGTTTTTAATTTGCTAGATCACTTTTAATATTTTAGTCCCTGCCATAAGTTTCGATCTTGTCATTTATCTCCTAGAATGTGAGAATTATAGTTATCTTACAGTCTGTGTCTAATAATTCTAATATCTGGAATCAGTAGGTTTCTTCATATTTTCTGTTATTCCATCTGGTTCTTAATCATGAGGTCTCGTCTACTCACATTCTGGTTATCTTTATTATTATATTTTGGATATTGTGTTTGAAAAATTATTTATATAAATAATTTGAGAACAAAGATGATATTGTAATCCTCCAGAAATGATGTCCTATGGTTTTATAAGGTACATTGGTCACAGTAATTTCTAGATCATCTTAATCCAAATTCATAATTGAAATTTTTCTGACCACTGCAAAGCTGGTCTAAAGTTTCTTCAAGGCTTAGTTTACTTCTGCTTCACTCTTGATACTACAGTCCTAATAAAACTGAGGTAATTTACCATGCCACCAAACTTAAGGCCCTCCCCTCTGTCCTGGGGTCCCTTAAACTCAAAAGACCAGCTGACTTGAAATCCCCAATACCAACAGAGAAAAAATAATCCTTAAAATGTTGGACTGATCTCCTCTTTTGTGTCTAAATCTGGCAATTATTACTATATTTTTATTTACTATTATTATTCCTTTTATCTAGTATTGCTTATATTATTTATTTGACATTTTTAATTAGTATGTTCTCAGTCTTTAAAATTTACTTTAGCTGTAAGTTCTGTCCAAATTATTTAATTTGGTATTATCAGAGGCAACATGAAACCCTTAACCATTGAAAGTTAACTTTTCAAATGTAGTTCATCCACAGAAGGCACAATCTATCTCATTATGTTGTGAAAGAATGGTTTATTCTAACCCAAATACATTCACCTTTCATTGGTCATATTCTGTAAATGAATAATACTAGAATTTTTTTTTTCTTTAGTCTTCAATCACGTAGTAGAAAATAAAGATCTGGTAAGATAACCAAAAAGCAAATAAAAGGATACATTCTAATTAACTTGACAGCAATCAGATAAGGGAACAGACCCATACTGGAGGGAATTAAGTTACTATGTTGATTCAACAACTCACTTTGTAAAACAAGTTCAGTATTCTCATTCACTCTATCTTATTTGACCTATATCCAAAATACCACAAATCAAAGTGAAAGAGGAGACAGACTAAAGAGTTGATTACGAACTCCATCTAGAAAGAGAAAATTCTTTGTATACCAACATAATGAGAAAAAAAAAAAAAGGCTGGAAAAAAATCTACATTTCTAAGTATCTCTGTAGGGTGGGAATGACCACTAAAATGGTCAAAAATTATGTTTTTATGAAAAATAGTGCTTGGATGGAAATTAGAAGTTATTGTGTCCCAGCCTGGCTCCTGTTTTCATGAACGCATTCTCCCTCTTATTCCACATCTCAGTAGTCTCATTTGTAAAGTAAGCCATTTGAACAACATACTCTCCAAAACCAACTTCAACTCTAAGCTTTTATAATGTACATTTCAAAGTTACACTTCTTTTACATTTTTGTCAATTCCTTGGGTGAACATTACAAATACACATATGTGAACAAAGAAAAAAATAAATGTTTTCATTCACAAAAAATATTTCTTACAAAACGAACAAAGGCAGAAACAGAACTCCATAAGATAAAAATGTACTTCTAAAATAGGTCAAATTCAATCCACATTCTTAAACTAATGAAAACCACTGTTAGCACATGCTTACAAAAAAATATTCATTACAGTTCAAATCTAATTTCTGTTCTCTAAGCAGCTATAATAGAATCAGTGAATATTTCCATAATATCTTTTATGTTCATGTCAGTGAGATAACAGTTCCATATTCAAAGATTTCTAATTGATTTGACCGTAAAATAAACCTTTTGTTCAAAGAAGGGCAAAAAAATAAAAGATAAGAAAGATGGCAATTTAACTTTCAGATGTATACTGCATACAGATATCTTGGGGCCATTATAATGCTGAACACAAAAAATAAAAAGGCTAGACAATAAAATCATGGAACTGGCCAAAGAGCGACTTAGCTACAATAACTACACAAGGACACAGGCATACCTTTACGTAACATTTTGAAAATGGACTTAGTCCATTTCAGAGAAAAACATCAGGTATCTGTACATATATGAGTTACTTTGCAAACAGAATTATTAGGAGGATTATTTAATAGCAAGTAACCTGTAGAAGTTTCATTAGTAAGTCTTGAAAATATCCCTGGCTGGTGTGTGTGTGTGTGTGTGTGTGTGTGTGTGTGTGTGTGTGTGTGTGTGTATAGTGTTCTCACCTTTGATTTGAAGATTGAATCTGAGCATCTGGAAAATATTTATCCCCATATTCACATTTCTTAATCTCATTTCCCTCATTTGTAAAATGGTGACTATAACATCTATCTGATGGAATTATTATGTACACTAAAAGCTATAAAATAAATTTAAAAGAATGTAAATTGGGTAGGAACATATATAAGCTATTACTACTTTCTCCTTGGTAAGCATTTTAAAAATTAGAAACTCTCGTCATCAGAGTAACCTGCCAGTGTTTGAAAAAAATACAAACATCAAGAGGGAAGCCACAAATGGCATCCTTGAGCTACAATATATTTAGTTCTATATTTTGAAAACAAACAAAATATCTGTATCTTGCTATTCATCTATCAATCTATATCACGTAAATCAATAAACACTGTCTTTGAAATTGCTCACTACATTTTTGATCACTCCCTTTCTTTTTCCTTCTTGATTGCTTTTACTTTTTCCTATCTCCATTTTCTAGATATCGCTCCCCTTCAGTGTTCTCTGCTTTAAAATCCTCATCTAATTGTGGTTTCAACCATTGTCACCAAGTTAATAAACCCCAAAATGGGTATCCACCAAGTGGATAAATCCCACCCTTCCCTCTGACTCCAGACCTAGTTATTTTAGATGGGGCATCTCCATTTGAATAGTCTCCTCCTGTCAGTTCAAAAAAGAGTGCCCCCAAATAAACTACTCTTTTTCTCTTCCTGACAGGTAAACTTTGTATCCCATATATCCTGGCTTTTCTGCCCATGGAACCTCAAATTTACAGTGAGCCTTTCCAAACTTTTTTTTACTTCATCTCACACTTTCATTTTTCCTCCATGTTTTAAGTCTCATCTGTCTGCAAATTTTCCTGGATGTGCCTCTGAAATGTCCAAAGAACTGAGCCTTTACTTAACCCTAATTACAATCAAACTAGCCCACGATTCCAAGACTTCCTGGGTTACTTCAAAAGCCAACCAGATCATAACTCAAAACACAGTGCAGACTAATACATTCTTTTTTTTTTTTTTTTTTTTTGCGGTACGTGGGCCTCTCACTGTTGTGGCCTCTCCCGTTGCGGAGCACAGGCTCCGGACGTGCAGGCTCAGCGGTCATGGCTCACGGGCCCAGCTGCAACGCGGCATGTGGGATCCTCCCAGACCGGGGCACGAACCCGTGTCCCCTGCATTGGCAGGCGGACTCTCAACCACTGTGCCACCAGGGAAGCCCCAGACTAATACATTCTTTAAAACACTACTGCTGATTGCAGAAGTGGGAAAAGAGAAGAGGGTAAGAAAGAAGAGCTTAGTCAGAACGATGTTAACTGATGTGGAGCCAGAAGAAAGGGGAAAGAGATGAGGATGGGTAGGTAAGGACTTGAGCATCCAGACTTACACGGGGAATCAGTGACATTCAGACTCAAACTTGACCCAGTGTTGTCATGGGGTGAATATGAGTTTCTTAAGTCACTCAGTAGTGGGTTTTATGCTGTTGCTGGTAATTCCTATGCTTAGATAATATAGGTAATACAGAAAACATGATCATCTGTGATTGCCAAATGTTAGTCCTCCCAAATGTTAGGCTTCCCTCTCATCTTTAATGTTCTGTGCTCTGTCCCTTCTTACCCTGCTGACTTAAAACAGTGCTTTTATCAGATGTCACTTTTGCTCAGATATATACCATGATTTCCTATTATAATTTCAAACATGTTTGAGTTCCTCTGATGACTTTCCAGGCCTTCTATTACCTGACTTCATACTTTCTATCTAATATTTGCTTCTAGTTCTCTTGACAAACTAGCTTTGAACCAGAGTCAAGTTGCCTTATTACCCTCTAACTACATCTACCGCCTTTCGGTGCCGACGGTATGCATGTTTTTTTCCCTGGAATCCTCTATTCTAGATCAGTATCTTTAAACATTCTTCAAGGTATAGTAAGAGTTCTACTCACTCCATGAAACTATATCCACCTAGACCATTTCCCCCACTGTAACTGCTCCACAGACTGAGAAGTAAAAAGTTGAATGGATAACATGATTACTTAAAAGTAGAAAAGCTATTTAAAAATTTTGATCTGCATGGAATCAAACAGTCATTGTGACTGATTGCTTCCCTTAGTTTGGTGATTTTCCCCCCAATTAATTAATGGAATGTCCTATGGCCATAGTAATATCTTGCCTTTGGTGTATCCAATTCTGACAATGTTTCAAAGGTTCATTAAACCAAACTTATTTTCCAGCACAATCCATAATGGCACAACTCCTCATGTGCCATATCAGTGGCATATTCTTGTTGCATGTGCACAGATAAAAATAGCAATGTCAGATACAACAACTGTCAGATTTGATGCCTGGGGCATCATTTTTGATAGAGACAGCTGTGGAAGCTAAATTGAGGTTTCCTATGTACTCCGTACTCCCACCTCTTTCGAGAAAGCTGCCTATTGCTAGGCTGTATATTTTTGTGTTTTGCGTCTATATTTAGATGCTGAGAAGACAAATAATGCACTAAATCCATGGTGTGGAGAGAGGGGAAGGAAAAACACCTGTCAAATATAGAACTTTCAGCTACATCAGAAGAGAAGGTTCTCTGCTCTTACTGACAAGGGCCTTTGGAAACCTGTTAAAGGACTGGACCTGCTCAGGAGACCACTGTTATGTTCCATTTAAAAGCTATTTCTGCAAATAAAAGGATCTTGTGAATTCCACCCCGAAGTCTTCACAATTTGAAGGCCTCGCACACCCTTTCCATTCCTCTCTGATCACTATACATCAGGGGTCAACTTTTTCTGAAAAGGGCTAAGGAGTAAATACTCTAGGCTTTGTCAACCATATGGTTTCTGTCACAATTGTCAACTCTACCAAGGTAGCCAAAGCAGGTGTAGACAACACGTGAATGACTGGGAGTGATTGTTCCAATAAAACATGGTTAGTAACACAGAATTTTGAATTTTATATAATTTTTACATGTCACAAAGTATTATGCTTCTTTTGGTCTGTTCCAATCATTTAAAAAATGTAAAAAACATCTTAAACTCACAGACCATATTAAAAGAAGGCAGTGGGCAGGTTTGGTGCACAGGCTGTAGTTTTTTTTTTTTTTTGTGGTACGCGGGCCTCTCACCGTTGTGGCCTCTCCCGTTGCGGAGCACAGGCTCCGGACGTGCAGGCTCAGCGGCCATGGCTCACGGGCCCAGCCGCTCTGCGGCATGTGGGATCTTCCTGAACCGGGGCACGAACCCATGTCCCCTGCATTAGCAGGCGGACTCTCAACCACTGCGCCACCAGGGATGCCCACAGGCCGTAGTTTGAGAGCTCCAGGTCTACACAAGTACTCCTTCTCTATCTCACTTTAAAATGAAAAATAGATGTCCCTTGTGAAGCAGACTACCACCTTCAAATACTGAGGTATCTGAGCTTAAGACTTATCCAGTTTCTTTATCAGCAAACTAGAGCTCTAAAAGAGAGTCACCACTGTATATATTTTTCAAAGGCCAGAAAAAGTCAGATTCCAAAATAAAAGTACCCAGCTACCCCTTTTGAAGCCAAATTCAATCATCATCTAGCTTACCTACATATCTTAGGTATCCAATTAATCACCAGCAATCACCATACTTATAATTTCTGTACTTTCAGGAATCTCTATTTTTGTGCTACTAAAAACAAAAGTGGAAAATTTAGTACATTTAAAAAATGTTAGTGTGGTTGAATGCTAAGCCCCAGTCACATCACCCAGAGTTACATGGGATACAATCTGGCACCATATTGAGTTCTAGACTCAAGACTGCCATTGCTACTTAATCAAGGGAATTGGGTCTTGAGTGCTTTAAGGTAGGAGCCACTTATAAACATGGACCAATAACATCATGTTCTAAGATAGTTTATCAACTGTTCAACAGTGCTCACTACAGAGGACTTTACTCCTCATCGAGTTCCCGAAGGGGATGATGAACAGGAGGATGTCTTGAGGTATGAGCTAGTGGGTCTATACAATTTTCTTCAGGTATTAGGCAACCACTGAAGGGCTGTTATGTTTCTCTTACTTCGTTTTCATTTTCTGCTTTTTATGGAGGGATTCTTTTTTTAAAAAATTCTGTTTGTTTACTTTGTTTCGTGGAGTGTCAGTAAAGAGTGTTATAATCAACTTAGCTCTTTGTAAGTGGGTTAAATCATAGCCTGAATGCCAGAAATATAATTGTATAAGCAGGTTAACCTGGGCAGGTTAACACAGCATTGGCTGGGCAGTGTTTACCAGATCCCCACTGCTTTTGAGTAGTTTACCAAACACTGCAGCAGAACTTTATCATTATTTCCAAACTGGAGTTTATGTACCACAAGATGAGAACTCTTGAGTTTCTCAAGGAACAGGTGAAGCTACAGAATAATATATGTCCCTGGAGCTTAAACTTTATCCAAAGTCTAGTGAAACCTACTATTTGATTATTTAAATAAGTATAAGTAGATGATAGGGTAGAATTCAAATTCTCATAGATTTTGAAAATTAAAATAAAAACCAAAAAAAAAGTGTTTGTCTTATAAATGGTCAGTTCATCCACCTCCTTATCAGGTCAAGGAAATAACGTGATTCTGCAATGCCATTAGTAAGTTTTGGCAGGAAAGTTTAGGAAGCATTGTTATAAGCCCCAGACACCTTCCTGATGGAGACGGCATTGAAATGTTTCTATGATCCAATCAACACTTAGAGAAAGAAGGATAAGTAACATTCATCCTCTGGTTCTCTTGCCATTCAAATAAACCAAATGTTAGTAGATTTAAATGGGCTCATTTACTGAAAAGTGTACACTCATTTTTTCAACTCGGGTGTTGTTGTTTAAAAGCCACAGGGTCTAGAAGTCTGCAGAGCTAAATTCTCCTTCCAAGTCTAAGTTGTTACATGATGTCAGTCACTCCTCTTCACTGTTCTCCTCTTAGCCTTGGGAAAGGGGCATCTACCTGCCCTCTCATGGGGTTTTAACAAAAATTTTGAAAAATATGAAAGCAAATTTAAAAGCAGAGAGCAATGAACAAATATTTAGGCTAGAAGAAAAAATATTTTTCCTAGATATATAAAGTCAAGTAAAAGTGAGGCTATAAGAGAAGTGAGTGTAATGTTCTCTGAACCTGCTCCCCCTAAAATGCCGTTTCTTCTTTATAGTAATGGGAGAAATTGAGTGAATTGGTTTTTTGGAAGATTATGGGAATAAGTTTGAAATGCTCCACTTTGTTAGGATGAAAGTGTTTTCAATTATGGAACTTGTTTGAAAAGGCAAAAATTGAACTGGCTTCTACCCTATTTAAATCTGTGTCTGTCTCCTATTTTTTTCTTTTTGTTGTTGTTCTGTTGTTTTGTTTTCTTTAACAACAGCACAGAATGACAGATGTGTGAAAAAAAGAAAGAGAACTAGGAAAATATGATAACAGTCACAACTGGCTCCCTAGATTTATTTCCAGTTGATTTTACATCTGGTCCAACTGTGTTGTTTGTTGATATTCTGTTGGCAACAGACATGAGCCGTATGTCTCTTTTGCTTTTATTAACATTTTCATATCTCAACAAGAGAATTTGGTGGAAACTGTAGCAATGAACCGAGTGATCTTTTCATTACATCTCAAAGTTGGCATCTTTCCACTTCCATATTCAAAAGGTCACCCAATCTGGTCAGTTTTGGGTTTTGTAAATATCTCTAGACTTTCTCTTTTCTAGTTCCCAGGAACATCATGATATCCTCCCTGATTACAGCACAAGCCTCCTAACTTCTTTCTTGAGTGGGCATTTCAATCCACCCATTTTCCTGGCACTATACTTAAGATTTTCAAATTAAAACCTGATCATGCACCTAAATAAACCTCTTCAGTATGTCAGTTACCTGTAAAATAAAGGTAACTTATTTTATTTTACAAGTCTTGCGTGCCTCGGTGTATTAGCGATGCACGCAAGACTTGCAATATTGGTTATCAATCTACTTTGTATTTCCAAGCTCCAATCTCTTGCCATTTACCCACAATTCTCAGCAATTTTGAACCTGTCATTCCTCAAACGTTCCAGACCTTGTCATATCTCTGGCTCTTCACACATGCCTTTTCCTCTGTCTGTCTGTCACTCATCCTTCCGGACCCAGCTCAATGTCAACTCCTCTGTAAAGTCTTTATTGACACTCTTAGCTGTAACAGAAAAATAAACCCCTCTGATGATATACTGAATTAATTTTCCCCTAGGAATGGCTCACAACTAAGAATGATTTTTATGACGACATATTCAGCAAGAGGGAAAATAAATAGTATAAACAATACTTTGGAAACACAAATACAACTTCTCCAAATGGTATTTTAATATGCCAATTTTTTTCAAATACTTAATTTAGGTTAGATGGATAATTGCTGATAATCCTTTTATTCCCCTCCTATATATAGACCTTTAATATAAGACCATCAAAGTTCTCTTGGTACACTAAGTTTTTCTACATGACTGTAAGGTAGTGACAGTACTGTGCAACTACGAATCCTGAGAAAAAGAAAACGGAGCTTTTGTGATTCATCTAACGCTACACAGGAACTCCATTACCAGGGAGAAGGAAAAAAAAGAATCTCAGATCATCCAAAGCCCCATAACGGGGAAAAAGCATTTGTAAAACTGGTGTCCAACCTAGGTCTCTGTGGCGATTCCTATAAATGTTATGTTCCAATGTTGGTAGATATTGCAGCCACTTTTCCAAACATTTTCTAAAAATAAAGGAGAGAATAAGTAACATTAGGGCTGGAGACAGTGAAACAGACATGCTGGTAACAGAAGAGAGATTTTCTGCACCTTGGCCCCAGTCTTTTGAGATGCAAGACCCTTCCTCCTTACCACATTGTTTTTGTGTGTCTCCTACAAATGTAGCAGCCATCTCAGTATGTTATTCCATTAACCCCCTCAGATAATTATTTAATGGAGTTTTGCCATGTTGGCTTAATTACCTCCTTTACTGCCTCCTGGGGATATGGGATGTTTTTGGAATGAAAAATGAATTGTTGTTTCAAAATAACACACAAAAAATTATGATCCAGAATTTTCACAAAGGTTTGAAAATAACCTATGCTATTAAATCTTCTTTTTGTAGATTTGTTTCCACTCCTATCACATAGGAGGAGCTGTCCACATGTCTGGAGGAGCTGCATTCCTTCCCCTGTCACTCTTTTCTAGGGTCTAAGCTGAGGCCATCATCTCTTGTTCTTATAGACAAAATGCCACATATGACTAAAATGTTTGGTCTTCTAGGTTATTTTGATGTCAGCCCCTGAGATGTCATAGCTTTCTAAAGGTAAGAAGGGAACAGTTTTCTCCTTTCCTCTATAATGCCAACTTAATATTTCTCAGCAAGTCCCATCTTTTTGCCTTGCTTAGAGAGACAGTTACTTCTGCTTCTTATCAATGTGTCTCTTTTTAGCAGTTCCATGAGTCCCGTCTCTACTTGGGAACAATGCCTGGAATCCTGCCATGTAAGCTATCTATACATATTTCTTTCTATTTTAGCTTTTGGTATATTGGCTTATTGTTACAACTAAAGTTAAAACCCTTTGAATAAAGGGACCTTGAAATATTCATCTTCACATTCCCAAAAGAGTTCTAGCACAGCACCTTGACATAGTAAATACTCAACGTACGTTTGTTGAATAAAAAAATAAATGAATGAATGAATGAAATAACAAAAGACAATGGGAACTGAATGGTGCCAAAGCTTTTGTTTTTAAACAAAAACTGATTATAATGGAAAACTTTCATATTTTTATCTTCCTTTTGTAATACTGACCAGCCTCAAGTCATCATATGCGAACCTTATAAATATGCAGAACTGGCTTTCACATGGGCGGAGAAGATCTGCCCACCAGTCACATGGAGAGAACTTCTCTGACAGAGCTGGGATCAGGCTTGCCTGCCCCTCTTCTCTGAGCTTCCACAGTCCTGGAAACCAGCCAGGGCTTGCCAATCACTAGGGAACCACCACTCCTTGCGCTCAAATTGTGTTTATTACCTGTCAGCTTCAATGCACTAAATGACACTCTAGTGACTGGAAAGAGTTAATGGTCCTCCAAAAAGAGAACAACTCACTCCCATCTGATTGTTAGATCAGTCCCCTTATGTTTTACTTGAAAGTTTTGGCTCCTTCTCCCTTTTCTCTCTGCAATGAAAACACTGGGTCAGCTAAATCAATTTAAACACTTTTACAATTGTTTTAAAGCAATATTTAAACAGTCCCCAAATATATTTTTTCCTCTGCTCTATCCACAGATTCTCTTATTTCAGGGTATCTCCAACTGGGAACATCCAGTACACCAAAATCCAAATTGTAGTGAGATACTAATAACTTTAAAGGTTTTACTACAAGATTTTCTTAAATGTTGAAATGCCTCCCCACATTTGAAAATCATAAACATATATAGTAATAATAAGGAAACAGAGAATTTAAGAAATTGTCCCTGTTATTAAACTACACTGACTTCAGCTGGGAAAGAAAAAAAAGTTATTGAGTGAGTGGTCAAGTGTGGAGTATCAAGAAGATGTCAAACAGAGTGAGATAGTATCTTTAGAAAATGCCTTGTAAAAATACACTCAAGCATTTAAAGATAGGAGTCTTTCTGCACTGGTCAGATCAAGTATTTGGGGAGGCCAAATGGAGTAGGGAAAAGAATGACACATAACTAAGTGTGAGTAAAGCTCTACAACGTTATTAACCCTGTGATTTTGAGTAGGTAACTTATTAATTCAGTCAATCATCAATCCATCTATCTTTCTCTCCATTTATCCATCATCTACTCATCTGTCTATACATGTATCCATGACTTAAATGCAGTGGCTAGAACAAGCTACTCCTCAAATAATTTCTTGAATACATGAATAAAGTAATGAATTACAATGCTATTTGGTTGACCAGAGATGCATAGGTTTACTTTTGGACTCTCAATTGTATTCTATTGATTGATACACCTATCCTGTACCACTACCAACTGTTTTGATTATGGTAGTTTGGCAGTAAGTTTTGAAATTGGAAGGTCTAACTCCTCTAACTTTGTTCTTGTTTTTAAGATTATTTTGACTACTCTGGGTCTTTTGCAGTTCTCTATGAATTTTAAGATCAGCTTTTCCATTTCTGAAAGAAAAGGCTTTTGGAATTTTGATAGAGATTACATTAAATCTATATTATTAATTTAGGGAGTACTGCCATTTTAATAGTATTAAGTTTTCCAATCCATGATCAAGGGATGTCTTTCTATTTATTTAGGTCTCTAATTTCTTTCAGCAATGATTTGTACTCTTCAGTGTACAAGTCTTATACTTTTTTGCTTAAATTTATTATTTAATTAATATTTATCAAGCTTAACAGATGCAGTAGGTGAAGTGAGTGATAAAGATACAATTAAAAGCCAAATCCTAGCTTCTTTTTATTTACTTGTCTTAATAGGTCCCTTTAGACTGGGACAGAGGCTTTCATTTAGGACTGCCATTACATACCCAAATCTTTAAATTTTACTGCTTGTACATCTACCAGTAACCTCCACCGCTGTCTCAAAATTCAGCCTGACTACAGTCTCTATTATTGCTTTCCTTCTATGTGTGATCCCAGGCTTGAAAAAGAAATATTCCAATGGTACCAAGTATTGTTAGTTTGATGGCATAATGTCAGTAAGTGGTTTGAACATACTTAACTGATCAGATCTTGCATTCACTTACATGCTAAATAAATGATTATTTTATCCAATGACATTTTTGACCTCCTAAGTGCTGGACACCATTATAGGCACTGGCGATGGAAAAGTGACAAAGACATTGTTCCTGTCCTCAAAGAACTGAATAAAATTGGAAAACAAGTATAAACAATAAAATATTATATTATAAAGAGATAAGTTTCAGCACAATGATTCTTACAAAGTGTTCGGTTGGAATAAACTAATAGAATTAAAGAAAGGTTTTCATTGAGTCTTAATGACTGAAAAGGCATTTGCCCATGAGAAGATATTCTAAGCAGCTGGAACAGAATGTACAAAGCAGCAAAGTGTAAGGTAGGAAGTTACATTTTGAGAACTTTGCGTAATTATATATAGAGGAGGGGTTGAGCAGGAGGTGCCAGCGAGTAAGCGCCAAGAGATGAGCTTTAAAAGATACCAAGGTGGGGCTTCCCTGGTGGCGCAGTGGCTGAGAGTCCGCCTGCCGATGCAGGGGACACGGGTTCGTGCCCCAGTCCGGGAAGATCCCACATGCCGCAGAGCGGCTGGGCCCCTGCGCGTCCGGAGCCTGTGCTCTGCAACGGGAGAGGCCACAACAGTGAGAGGCCTGCATACCGCAAAAAAAAAAAAAAGATACCAAGGTATGATGCCATAGACAATAGTCTACAGATCAGTGCTTTCCAAACAGATTTTAGTCGCATACTTCTTTGTATCCAAAATGTAAGCAGAGCCAAGCATAAATAAATAAAACATAAAAGCAAGAAGACCGCAAGGCCTCCCCAGCTACCTCATGACTCTTAGTCAACCTTCGTGGAAGAGCTCTGAAAACCACTGTTGTTCACATGTGAAACTGTACAGTATTCTGCAAATATTTGGAATCCAAAGAAAATTATTTCATTTGTGCTGATTACAGGGAAATTCAGCCTATTAGTCTAGGAATGGTTTCAGGTTTTTTAAATGGATTAGGAAATGCACACACTGATTTTACTCTTCTATAATTCATCCTCATCTGCCAGAGTCATTTCTTTAAAAAGTAAATCAGATAACCAAAGTCTTCGGTTGAAATTCTTGCAGCTACATCTAAATAAGATCCAGACTCCTTTCTGTAGCTCCCAAGTCTCAACTCCCCTGCCTGCCTCTCCATCTTCATTCTCTTCTCACCTTCCCTCCTACTTAACCTGACCTAGCCATGATGGCTTTCTTTCTCTTCTTCGAACACAAGGCTTGATTCAGCCTTTTCGCTCTGCTCTCCCTCGGCCTGAGATGCTTTGCCTCTAGCTCTTCATATAGCAGACCCTTCATCATCAGGATTCCGTTGAAATTACTCCCACTTGTAGAGGCCTCCTCTGTCTACATCACCTAAGAGGGATCTCTCCTGTCACTCTATGACACTCACCCTCCTTTTTTATTTAAAATTTTCTTCCTTGCATTTAACACAATCTGAACCATCACATATATTTATTATTTCACATGTTTATATCCCATCCCCAATTTTCCCTAGAAAATAAACACCATCGGAGGGGCTTGTCTGCCTTGTTCATGGCCAGGTTCTGAGAATAATGCAAGGAAAATGATATTCCCTCACTGCATAGTTGTCAAATAAATGAAGTGAATAAGGAGTAAACAAAAGGTAGCTCCACCAATAAAAATTAGAGGAAATATCAGTGGGTATAGGTCAAATAGCCCAAAACAATCCTAATACATTCTATAAGATTTTAGTTGGTCATCCATCAAAGGACAGCTTCTATGAATTTGGTGTATGACTCATCACCTCCACTCTTTCTTTCATTTTTACCCTTCCTAATTTATCTTTCTAGTCACCTATGCCTCTGCCCCTTGATTTTGAACAAAGAGTTTTTACTCAAAAGCATTCCCAAAGGATCACAAAACAGGGTGTAAGACGTTTAAATTCAAAACAAGGCAGCTTTGGTGAATTTATTACAGCCAGCAAGCTGTCACCATAACCATGTGAGTTATTCCTATTTGAATGACAGATGTGAAAAAGCACCTTACAACACTAATAAGATGCTTACTCAGAGTCACATGCATTATTGGCAACAGTATATAAGATATTACATAGATTCTGGGCTAACCTCACACTTAAGATTCAGATTTTACCAAGAAAATATGATTAAAAACTCACTTCTCATATTCAACGAACCATTTAGAAAACTCAAAGAACTTTTGACGACTTAAAGAAAATGGATGAACTAAAAAGCACTCTGACTTCAGGGTATAAGAAAATTAAATTGGTTTCCACTAGGTTGACCACAATCAAGAAATTCAAACTTAACTCCAAAAGTAAGAGAGACACTTTAAGACTAGTAATATGGTTTCAGGGAGTGGAAGATGAATTTAGTCAAAGTTTTTGAACTCTCTAGTGAGAAGGGAGGTCATACATGGGACCAAGAAGTAATCTGCAGTAATCCACACAGGCAATGATTAAACCCTGGATGAGAACAGAAATTATTGATTGTCTAAAGGGGGAACGGGTGGAGGGAGTTAATTTCCCTTGCTTCTTCCTTACCTCACACAAATAAATCACTGTTTTCAACCTATACATCTGAAGAAAACACACCACGAAAGAAAGGACTGTTGGTGGTTTAAAAACTGAGATATAAAAAGTGAAGTGCTGCTAGAACTGAATTTGTAAAGATAGCTATATAAACTTAAAATATTAATTGCTAGGGCCAACGCTGATTCCCATAGTGCCAGATCCTGCTGAGATTTTGAAAACCAATGTTTTTGCCTTGAAGGGTGTTTGAAAGAAACTGGTTAACCTAAAAGGCCTTGAGATGTTAGGGGAATTACAGAAGAGAGACTCTGTAAATCAATACAATTTCTTCAGCAAATACTGTATCAAAAAGAAGGACACTGAATTCAACACTGTCAGCAATGGAGATAAAATCATTTATATCCAAGGAAGTGTAAACAGCCTCAGATTAAATAGTTAGCAGCACAGGAGGAAATCGAAAGAGGCTCTCATCATACTGCACCCGCACAAACTTTGATTCAGTAGGAGGCCCATTTACAAAGACATACTATTGGTTTGAAGAGTGACCACCCCCTCCAAAGCCTGCTTTTAAGACTTAGTAGAAAGCACTCTGTGTTTTCCTTTCGGAATAATGAGGATGTTTCACATCTTCAAACAGTGATTCTAACTGGTAAAAGGATTAAGATGATCTCTCCCATTTTACAGGTAAGGCACGAGAGTGTGACAAAGCTTAAGTACCTTAAATGATATATGTACTTATTACACTACAATTCAAATTTTGACTCTCATCTTAAGAGTCTAAAATTGTTCCAGAATTGAAAACAGAATTCCCACAGGAAAAAAATCAGTGCTAAAATAAAACACTGAAGCATTTATGCCGGCTGCTACAAATCCTCTACTCTCTCTAGCCTCACTTTCCTTATCTTTAAAACCAGTAAACAATATACCTTATGATTTTGTGGATACCTTCATTCAATATTTAATTATTATGTGCCCCATGTTTTGTTAACGCCTCCAGCTCCTACAAAGTCAACACAGCAAGACAAAAGTGCAGCGCTTTTCCTCTTCACAAACATTCCTCTATTCCCAGGTAAAGTCCAACGGAACATCCCAAGGAGATGCTGGGAATTGAGTATCTGAATCAAAATGAGGAGGAAACGTGGAGGCTTAAAGAGAATGAAGAACGAATCCATTAGTTACTAGTACTTATTGACCATCAACCATGACATACCCAGCAGTAAGGCATTACAGAAAATGTTGAAGCATGTGAATCATGGTTCATACCCTTAGAAATCAACACTACAGCCCCTCTAATATAGTATTACCTCTAAAAACACCTCTAAAAACACCTCTAAAAACACCAGAGAGCCCTATTTGAATATAACATCTTTGAAGATTCTTGAAGTCACAGATACATATGTGTATCTTATGAACACCTCACTTGGTTTGATTTGAGTTAAACCTGAGAGATAGTCATTAAGTTAAATAAGGTAGTTTCCCCCCAACCTCCACAATCTCCCCACATTCCCCACCCCCAACCATCACCATATTTTGCCAGCAGTGTTTGGCACCAAGTTATAGTAGGAAGTATAATTAATAACATGGAAATTCAATGGTTGGTATATTAACTTGGTAATTTCCTCACTGAATATCCTGTACCTTCTTCTCACAATAGCTGACGTTTAGGTGCTTTCCATTTGAGTTTATCCACAAGTCATAAGACTTCTAGATGCTTAGAGCACACAAATCTTCAAGGGTTGAAGCCTATCAGCTCTTCTGGTATCTCAGGTCTCTCAGAAAAGGCTGACTTCTCAAACACCTTCATACTTTACTCTGATTCCCAGATGATAAACAACAGCGCCTTCATTTCACAGAAGAGGAGCTTCCTTTCCAATTTCTACTAGAAACAACCTTTCCTCTCTACCAAAATACCTCCTAACCATTGTTTTTCTTCCAGACACTGTCACTTCAGCTACTAGAGGAAACTTCCTCCCTCTTTTTATATGTAAGAGGTAATGCAAGCTAGCGGAGTGTATCTATCTCCCATTTACACTGAAATTAGGACTTTTTATAGTCAAACCAATCCACAGCTCTCTCCCTTCCTCTGGCTCTCCTCACAAGTTCCTGGCTCTTCCACTGACTTTAGACTCTTAACTATTTAAAGTCATAAGCGCCGATCATTCACTTAGCTCCTCCAGAGAAAATGGGCAAAACTAAGAAACATTCAAAATCACCCCTTCCCAAGATTAGAAAGCTTATAGTAGTGTTGTTACAATTCCAAGTTTCAAAGGAACAAAAGCAATCATAGACTTGTAGTTCATATTTAAAAAAGAGAAAACCAGAAACTAAAACAAACTGGTTTGCTCAGTTTTAATCACTATATAAATACAACATATTCCAGACATTCCAGGATTTTATTTTATATGTTTGCAGATTTGTTTTTTCTAATTTTAAGCTTACTGGATCTTTGATACTAATAGTCACTGAGATCCAGCTACTAAGATGCAAATGTAAAGGCCCCCAAAGAGGATAATGTCAATGACAAAGGAGCAGCTCATGATATTCTGAAGATATTTTAGGCTATTAATCTTTCATAAGCCTGATGTTATGGTGGGCAAATATGGACACTGCGATACAGACAGGAAAATCAAGCCCGTGAGTGTTAAGTGTGTTGCCCCAGACCAAACATTAAATCATGAGAAGAGCAGAGCTTCAATGTAAGACTGACACCTTAACTTAAATAAAAACTGAACAGTTCTTCAGGAGCCTGAGACAACCGATGATATTTGATGAATCTTAGAACTTCAAGAAGGAGAAGAAAAAGCAGGAAATATTGAATAGGTCCAAACAAAAACATACTGTGATGTTTTGGCAATATTACACTAGACTTAAGGTAAATTGACCAGCACTAAAATTGATCCATATGTCTTCTATATGTCATAAAAAAAAATTACTCCATCAGATGAATGATATATCAGCCTAGTGATTTATTTCTGATACATACAAATGAAAACTTGTGGGAGAAAATGGTAGACATTTCCCATGACGCTTATATGAAAAGATTAAAATTCACCTTTTTTATACTGTTTATATATGTCAAATCTTGAAATACAGTTTCACGTTCTCTTTAACAGCTTCTGTACTGTTTCTGGTAAAAATTACAAAAAAAGCTAAAACATATTGAGTGCTTCTGTATTTCAGGTGCTACTTGAGGCTCAGTACTTGTGATCTCATTTAATTTCTATAAAACTTCTATAATGTAACTAGTAACCTCATTTCACTGATGCAGAATCTTTGGTCTCAAATTATTGAATATCATATCAAGGGTCACATAGGTAATAGTGAGGGAGTTAGAATTTTCAATCAAATATCTCATTTTTAAAGTGTCAAGCTCATTGTATTACATCTGGGTTTTGGTATATATAATATTATTGTCCACTGTTTCCATCTGTCCTCAGGGCAGAAATTAATACTATCCCAGCATGTTTCTCTTGCTGAACTGGACCACGGCCCAGAGAATACTTCAATAAGTCACTAAGAGTCTATTGGACTGGATCTGATAAATTAGATAAAAACTGTCATTTCTGCACTAAACTATACATGCTAGATAATACACTCACACACACAAACATTTTTAAACTTTAAAAGAAGTCTATAGGGTCCTCCATCCTACAGAGAATTGGAACAGTGTTCAAGCACTATGGATGCATGCTCTGAAATTCAAAGACTTGAGCACAGCCCCACATCTAAATAGGTGGTACATTTCCTATTACTTGGCAGTCCTGGCGGGGAGGGGGCTTCATCTCTCATAATGATTATCTTTCCAAATGCTGATCAGTAAGAAGTCCTCCCTCTTCTATCATCTTCTTCCAATCCAACCTAAGTTTCAACTCCTAATTGGAGCCCTTCTTACCTCCCTTATTAGGCCCCCTAGACTGCTCTAACCCACATAGGTATCTCTTATCTCTCAATTACTTTTTAGCACAGAGCAGTCATATGTAATTATCCATCACTCCCTCATACACTGTCTTATACAGTGACCTACTATTTTCTGTTACTGTTTCTTGCCAACTTTTTGTATTGCAAACAGCAATGACTGTCTTGGTGGTGGTGAGAGTCTGTGGCCTCTATGTCAAAATCACTCAAAATAAACATTCAATTTAAATTAAAAGGTTGTCACAAGAGGAAGGAGATATGGGGATATATGTATATGTATAGCTGATTCACTTTGTTATACAGCAGAAACTAACACACCATTGTAAAGCAATTATACTCCAATAAAGATGTTAAAAAAATTAACTAATTAAAAGTTTGTGATTACTATGCAAATACGGTTTCAAGACAAAATCCCTAACCTCCTCCCTAAACAAGTATTTCCAAACAGAAGGCTGCCTCCTCCAAGCCACTTCTATGTAGATATTTTGAAGTCACCACTGGTGGAAAGTGATTTCTCTTTCTCTGCATCTCATGATGCTTGATAGGCTCAGTGTTCAGAATTACCTGAAATCTTCAGTTAAGTAAAAACCTCTAGTCCCCTTTCTCCCTTTTCAGGCAAAGCAATGTATATTTGTAAACACACGATTTGTGACCAGTGCTGACTTTTTCAATGAGAACAACAAGTCTGAAGTACCTAACGGGTTTTCAAGCTTGAGTACGTGGGTTTGACAACATTATTTAATAACCTGGTACAGTACTAAAAATACTTCCCTTTTTCTTCCCTCTTGTTGCCTTATCCAGGTTTTCATTCAGGATGCACTGAGATTATGTTATGCCCATAATAATTTTCGGACTTTTTACTGTTATGCTCTTTTAATATGGAGAACTGCTGGGTGTCCTAGGCCATCTTCTTTGACTTGCCTTGCCTTTCTGGGAACGTATAAGCACACTAATACTGGCTAAGGTGCTTTGTTGTGTGATTAAAACTATGCAAGAACTCTCTATTCTGTTCCTCATGTACATTTTAGATAACAATTATAATTAAACCGAGCCGTATTTGTTGTGTGTTTACCCTTCTTACACCTTTAATTCTGATTCATGGCAAAGGCCATTTTCCTGCAGATGTTCTTTTTCATTTATGCCCACTTGTTTCTCAAGCACCATGAGACCTATTTTTATATTTTATTTTATCCTTCTTCCCTGTGAATCCCTGTGTCAGACATCTCAGCAGTTAGACAGCTTAAGAGCTTCTTTTCTTGGTTGATATTTGCTTTGACATCAGTGGAAATTCACATATGTAAATGAAAACTCTTATATGGAAAGGACCTTTTTAAGGACCCATCTGGGTCAGCCAGATAAGTCTGAGAATGGTTCTCTATATTGCTCAAGAAAATACAACGATTTACTACCGCAAGGTACTCTGAGTAGATTCATATAGGAATGCATGAGCTGTGTTGAAAAACATTTCATACCGTCATATGAAAATGTATCTCCCAATTTACAGCTTTTTTTTTTTTAAGATTTCTTTTGATGTGGACCATTTTTCAAATCTTTACTGAAATTGTTACAAATATTGCTTCTGTTCTATGTTTTGGTTTTTTTGCTGTGAGGCCTGTGGGATCCTAGCTCCCCAACCAGGGATTGAACCCAGACCCCCTGCATTGGAAGGCAAAGTCTTAACCACTGGACCACCAGGGAAGTCCCCAGTTTACAGCTCTTCATGTAATAATTCCTAGTGTGATGCTTTAAAAAAATACATCATTACACAAATTTTGCAAAACAATGATGTGAGGTGGTACGGGGATATATTACCTTGGTAATTTTTAGGTAAATTAACTAAGGCATATATACAAGATTAGATCATCTGATCAAGACAGTAAAGAGCAGAATCAGGATTAAAATTTTAAGTGTTCTGATTATAAACAATACAAAAGATGGGTGATATTTAAATGATTTTTAAAGACCATAAAATGAACTCATTTTGAAAGCCCATTCAATTAAACCAGTATTATTTGCTTATATAATGTGAAATGATTAACTCACTTATTCATTTATTTATGTATGCCAATATGCTGGTCTTCATTCAACAAGGATTTATTAATTACCTACTGTATGCCAGAAGTGCTACACACAAGAGCAGATGTAGAGATGAATAAAAGGGGGTTTGTGCAGTATGTGGCAATGCAGTATAGTGCTTAAAATGCTGGCTCTTGAGTCAGATTAGACATTGGCCTGTATTTCTGCATCTTCTATTTTCATATTAGTTACAGAACATATCTCATGTTCTATTTAAGGACAAATTAGTCACA
Organism: Phocoena phocoena; assembly: GCF_963924675.1. Taxonomy (NCBI): domain Eukaryota; kingdom Metazoa; phylum Chordata; class Mammalia; order Artiodactyla; family Phocoenidae; genus Phocoena; species Phocoena phocoena. The sequence continues at coordinate 41,516,859 of NC_089224.1, read as the reverse complement.
AAAATATACATCCAAAAAGATAATAGAAAAGTGAATAACGCTTTTCTATTTTGAGGTAACTTTAAACTTCCAGAAGAATTGCAAAAATAGTTCAAAGATTATATGAAATGTCCAGGATAGGTAAATTCAAAAGAGACAGAAAGTAGATTAGTAGTTGCTTAGGTCCAGAGGTGGGGCAGGATATGGGGGAGAAAAGAGAGTAACACTCTACAGCAGAGACCCTGAAACTGAAGAGCAGGTGCTACTGAAAAGTCTGTGAGCAAGGAGAAATTTTAGGGTAAATGGACTGTTCCAGTTCCCTAAAGTACTGCTACTCAACCCGAAGTTACAGACCGGTTTGAAGGCGCAGGTGCGCTCTGTGCCCATCCAGCAGTTCCCTACGGAAGACTGGGTCTCATCCCACTGCTCAGGCCACTGAATAGGAGTAAATAAAATATTGACTGCCAGGACTTCCATGGTGGTCCAGTGGTTAAAACTCTGAGTTCCCAAGGGAAATAACTACTGCAGAGCAGAATAAAGAAAAAAGAATGAAAAGAATTGAGGAGAGTCTCAGAGAACTCTGGGACAACATTAAATGCACAACATTCTCCCCAGAAGAAGAGGAGAAAAAGAAAGGGACTGAGAAAATACTTGAATAGATTATAGCTGAAAACTTCCCTAACATGGGAAATGATATAGTCAATCAAGTCCAGGAAGCACAGAGAGTCCCATACAGGTTAAATCCAAGGAGAAAAACACCAAGACACATGTTAATCAAACTATCAAAAATTAAATAAAAATAAAGAAACATTAAAAGCAGCAAGGGAAATGCAACAAATAATACACAAGGGGGCTTCTCTGGTGGTGAAGTGGTTGAGAGTCCACCTGCCGATGCAGGGGATGTGGGTTCGTGCCCCAGTCCGGGAAGATTGCACATTCCGCGGAGCAGCTAGGCCCATGAGACATGGGCACTGAGCCTACATGTCCGGAGCCTGTGCTCCACAATGGGAGAGGACACAACAGTAAGAGGCCTGCGTACTGCAAAAAAAAAAGTACACAAGGGAATCCCCATAAGGTTAACAGCTGACCTTTCAGCAGAAACTCTTCAAGCCAGAAGGAAGTGGCAGGACATATTTAAAGTGATGAAAGGGAAAAACCTACAATCAAGATTACTCTACCCAGCAAGGAGCTCATTCAGATTTGACGGAGAAATTAAAACCTTTACAGACAAGAAAAAGCTAAGAGAATTCAACACCACCAAACCAGCTTTACAACAAATGCTAAAGGAACTTCTCAAGGCAGAAAACACAAAACAAGTAAAAGACCTACAAAAACAAACCCAAAACAATTAAGAAAATGGTAATAGGAACATACATATTGATAACAACCTTAAATGTAAATGGATTAAATGCTCAACCAAAAGACTCAGACTGGCTGAATGGATACAAAAACATGACCCGTATATATACTGTCTACCAGAGACCCACTTCAGACCTGGGGACACATACAGATTGAAAGTGAGGGGATGGAAAAAGATATACTATGCAAATGGAAATCAAAAGAAAGCTGGAGTAGTAATTCTCCTATCAGACAAAATAGACTTTAAAATAAAGACTATTACAAGAGACAAGAACACTACAAAATGGTCAAGGGATCATTCGAAGAAGAAGATATAACAATTGTAAATATTTATGCACCCAACATAGGAGCACCACAATACATAAGGAAAATAAATGCTAACAGCCATAAAACGGGAAATCAACACTAACACAATAATAGTAGGAGACTTTAACAACCCACTTTCACCGATGGACAGATCATCCAAAATGAAATAAATAAGAAAACACAAGCTTTAAATGACACATTAAACAAGATGGACTTAATTGATATTTACAGGACATTCCATCCAAAAACAACAGAATACACTTTCTTCTCAAGTGCTCATGCAACATTCTCCAGCATAGATCATATCTTGGGTCACAAATCAAGCCTTGGTAAATTTAAGAAAACTGAAATCATATCAAGTATCTTTTCCGACCACAGGGCTAAGACACTAGATAGCAATTACAGGAAAAAAACTGTAAAAAATACCAACACATGGAGGCTAAACAATACGCTACTAAATAACCAAGAGATCACTGAAAAAAATCAAAGAGCAAATCAAAAAATACCTAGAAAGAAATGACAATGGGGACATGATGACGCAAAACCTATGGGATGCAAAAAGCAGTTCTAAGAGGGAAGTTTATAGCAATACAATCCTACCTTAAGAAACATCTCAAATAAACAACCTAACCTTACACCTAAAGCAATTAGAGGAAGAACAACAAAAAAACCCCAAAGTTAGCAGAAGGAAAGAAATCATAAAGATCAGATCAGGAATAAATTAAAAAGAAATGAAGGAAACAATAGCAAAGATCAATAAAACCAAAAGCTGGTTCTTTGAAAAGATAAACAAAATTGATAAACTACTGGCCAGACTCATCAAGAAAAAAAGGGAGAAGACTCAAATCAACAGAAATAGGAATGAAATAGGAGAAGTAACAACTGACACTGCAGAAATACAAAGGATCATGAGAGATTACTACAGGCAACTATATGCCAATTAATTGGACAACCTGGAAGAAATGGACAAATTCTTAGAAAAGCACAACCTTCCAAGACTGAACCAGGAAGAAATAGAAAATATGAACAGACCAATCACAAGCACTGAAATTGAAACTGTGATTTAAAATCATCCAACAAACAAAAGCTCAGGACCAGATGGCCTCACAGGCAAATTCTATCAAACATTTAGAGACGAGCTAACACCTATCCTTCTCAAACTCTTCCAAAATATAGCACAGGGAGGAACACTCCTAAACTCATTGTACGATGCCACCATCACCCTGATACCAAAACCAGACAAAGATGTCACAAAAAAAGAAAACTACAGACCAGTATCACTGATGAACATACATGCAAAAATCCTCAACAAAATACTAGCAAACAGAATTCAACAACAAATTAAAAGGTTCATACACCATGATCAAGTGGGGTTTATCCCAGGGATGCAAGTATTCTTCAATATATGCAAATCAATCAATGTGATACACCATATTAACAAATTGAAGGAGAAAAACCATATGATCATCTCAGTAGATGCAGAAAAAGCTTTTGACAAATTCAACACCCATTTATTATACAAACTTTCTGGAGACTAGATAGTAGGCATAGAGGGAACTTACCTCAACATAATAAAGACCATATATGACAAACCTACAGTTAACATCATTCTCAATGGTGAAAAACTGAAACCATTTCCTCTAAAATCAGCAACAAGACAAGGATGCCCCTCTCACCACTATTATTCAATATAGTTTTGGAAGATTTAGCCACAGCAATCAGAGAAGAAAAAGAAATAAAAGGAATCCAAATTGGAAAAGAAGAAGTAAAGTTGTCACTGTTTGCAGATGACATGATACTATGCATAGAGAATCCTAAAGATGCTACCAGAAAACTACTAGAGCTAATCAATGGATCTGGTAAAGTAGTAGGACACAAAATTAATGCACAGAAATCTCTTGCATTCCTACACACTAATGATGAAAAATCTGAAGGAGACATTAAGGAAACACCCATTTACCACTGCAACAAAAAGAATAAAATGACTAGGAAAAACCTACCTAAGAAGATAAAAGACCTGTATGCAGAAAACTATAAGAAACTGATGAAAGTAATTAAAGATGATACAAACAGATGGAGAGATATACCATGTTCTTGGATTGGAAGAATCAACATTGTGAAAATGACTATACTACCCAAAGCAATCTACAGATTCAGTGCAATCCCTATCAAAATACCAATGGTATTCTTCACGGAATTAGAACAAAAAAATTCACAATTTGTATGGAAACACAGAAGACCCCATATAGCCAAAGCAATCTTGAGAAAGAAAAACCTGGACGAATCAGGCTCCCTGACTTCAGATTATACTACAAAGCTACAATCATCAAGACAGTATGGTACTGGCACAAAAACAGAAATATAGATCAATGGGAAAGGATAAAAAGCCCAGAGATAAACCCACGCACATATGGTCACCTTATCTTTGATAAAGAAGGCAAGAATATACCATAGAGAAAAGACAGCCTCTTCAATAAGTGGTGCTGGGAAAACTGGACAGCTACATGTAAAAGAATGAAATCAGAACAGTACCTAACACCATATACAAAATTAAACTCAAAATGAATTAAAAGTCCTAAATGTAAGGCCAGACACTATAAAACTCTTAGAGGAAAACATAGGCTGTGATATACATCACAGCAAGATCCTTTTTGACCCACCTCCTAGAGAAATGGAAATAAAAACAAAAACAAACAAATAGGATCTAATGAAACTTAAAAGCTTTTGCACAGCAAAGGAAACCATAAACAACCTTCAGAATCTGAGAAAATATTTGCAAATGAAGCAAATGACAAAGGATTAATCTCCAAAATATACAAGCGGCTCATGCAGCTCAATATCAGAAAAACAAACAACCCAATCCAAAAATGGGCAGAAGACATTTCTCCAAAGAAGATATACAGATTGCCAACAAACACATGAAAGGATGCTCAACATAATTAATCATCAGAGAAATGCAAATCAAAACTACAATGAGGTATCACCTCACACTGGTCAGAATGGCTATCATCAAAAATCTACAAACAAATGCTGGAGAGGGTGTGGAGAAAAGGGAACCCTCTTGCACTGTTGGTGGGCATGTAAATTGATACAGCCACTATGGAGAACAGTATGGAGGTTTTAAAAAACTAAAAATAGAACTACCATATGACCCAGCAATCCCACTACTGGGCATATACCCTGAGAGAGCCATAATTCAAAACGAGTCATGTACCACAGGGTTCATTGCAGCACTATTTACAGTAGCCTGGACAATCTAAGTGTCCATCGACAGATGAATGGATAAAGAAGATGTGGCACATATATACAATGGAATATTACTCAGCCATAAATAGAAACAAAATTGATTTATTTGTAGTGAGGTGGATGGACCTAGCGTCTGTCATACAGAGTGAAGTAAGTCAGAAAGAGAAAAACAAATACCGTATGCCAACACACATATATGGAATCTAAAAAAAAAAAAAAAAAAAAAAAGTCTGATGATCCTAGGGGCAGGACAGGAATAAAGATGCAGATGTAGAGAACGGACTTGAGGACACGGGGTCGGGCAAGGGTAAGCTGGTACGAAGTGAGAGAGTTGCATGCACATATATACACCACCAAATGTAAAAGAGATAGCTAGTGGGAAGCAGCTGTATCGCACAGGGAGATCAGCTCGGTGTTTTGTGACCACCTAGAGGGGTGGGAGGAAGACACAAGAGGGAGGGGATATGGGCATATATGTATACATATAGCTGATTCACTTTGTTATAAAGCAGAAACTAACACAACATTGTAAAGCAATTATACCCCAATAAAGATGTTAAAAAAATAAAAAGAGAGTAACAGAGGAGTATGGTCTTTCTTTTAGGGTGTCTCCATTGCTAGTACAGTTGTTTTCCAATGCTTATGTTTATATATCTACCCAGTTGACCCTTGAATGACATAGGTTTGAGCTGTGCAGGTCCACTTATATGTGGATGTTTTTTCAATAAATACATACTACAGTACTACACAATCCGAGAATGTGGAATCGCAGATACCAAGGGCTCATTATAAAGTTATACTGTGGATTTTTGACTACATGGAAGGGTTGTTGCCGCTAAACTCCAGGCACTGCTCCTGATCAGCTTTATTTTTATGTCTATAATTATGTCAATATCATCTGTCATTTTTAGTGTTTAGGTTGGGAAGGGGATGGAGATGAGAGGTCTTAACTGCCACATTGATCTATCCCTCCACTAATTCACATTTGACTTTTAAATTCAAATACTTTCTCTGTAATAATAGCAAGTCAAAATGTTATTTGTGCCTACTGACCCCTGTCAGTTAAAATATTTCACATAGCAGGATGCCTCCCTTCAAGTACAGCCCTGCAGTTTTAGAAGGAGTTCATGACACGCATTGAATCTATGAGTGCTTCTATAGAATGTTCTGAAGCCTCATCACCCTTAACACTCTCCCCTTACCCAGATACATTTGCTCAAGAGACCATCTCATTATATAAATGCACTCCTAAAGAAATGCTGGTTTGTTGGATGCCATTCTTAGCATTATACACAATTCACTTATGAAAAGCCAGGAAACAGACAATTCCTTTTTATGCTCATTTTTGATTTTGGAATTGATAAAATTGACCATACTACCCACTGAACTATTTTCCTCACCAACCCAGAACTGTTGAATATGTGACAGTCAATAAGAGATTATGATAGTTTAAAATTTCCAGCTCTCCAAATCAATTAACTTTTATTGAGACAAAAGTGCAAATATTTTTTTAAGATATCAAATTAGGGATATTGCCAAGTTTGACAAGAACCATGTACAATACAAAAACTGATGTTTAGCCTTTAATTTCAGATTATTAGCAAGTTTAGGGGAGGTTAAGTACATAGACTCTTTTTTTTGAATTTTATTTTATTTTATTTTTATACAGCAGGTTCTTATCTATTCTATACATGTTAGTGTATACATGTCAATCCCAATCTCCCAATTCATACTACCACCACCACCACCCCCGCTTTCCCTCCTTGGTGTCCATATGCGTGTTCTCTACATCTGTGTCTCTATTTCTGCCTTGCAAACTGGTTCATCTGCACCATTTTTCTAGATTCCACATATATGCGTTAATATATATTTGTTTTTCTCTTTCTGACTTACTTCACTCTGTATGACAGTCTCTAAGTCCATCCATGTCTCCACAAATGACCCAATTTCGTTCCTTTGAATGGCTGAGTAATATTCCACTGTATATATGTATCACATCTTCTTTATCCATTCGTCTGCTGATGGGCCTTTAGGTTGCTTCCATGACCTGGCTATTGTAAATAGTGCTGCAATGAACATTGGGGTGCATGTGTCTTTTTGAATTATGGCTTTCTAGGGGCATATGCCCAGTAGTGGGATGGCTGGGTCATATGGTAACTCTCTTTTTAGTTTGTTAAGGAACCTCCATACTGTTCTGCATAGTGGCTGTTATCAATTTACATTCCCACCAACAGTGCAAGAGAGTTCCCTTTTCTCCACACCCTCTCCAGCATTTGTTGTTTGTGGATTTTCTGGTGATGCCCATTCTGATGATGTCCATTGACAGACTCTTTTTAAGTTCTCTTTCTGATCATCCTAATTGCATGTATAATAACTAACCCCTAACCTAAATACATAGTGTACCAGGTTTGATTCAAAATGACCTAAATTGGTGTTTCTAATCTTAATTAGCTATCGTAAAACATTACATAAGGAATGTAAGGAATCACTTTTGTTGCTGATATCTCAATATCAGAACCCATCAAAATTAGTTTACCTACCAAGAGCTCATCTGTCGTCCCAAATACTAATCGTAAGAAAACAGTTTTTCTTCTCTTTGACTTTTGAGCAGGTAGTATCATTATCAGAAATTTTACTGGCCAAAGTGTTAGTGTGTCCTTGCTATTGTTTTACATAAAACTTTTACAAACTAGAGTATATGGTTTTCAAGCTTCCAAAAAGCAGTGTATTATCGAAATAGAGAAAGTGTATGAAAGGCAGGATGTGCACGCAGCAGCCAGAGGGCTCACAGTTCTAAAACACTGAGCTGCTCCTGAAAGTACCAGAACTTTATATGTCACCGGTTGTTCAAAATGATGATCCTATATGGTAAACAAAATATTAGAAGATAGTAGCTCTATCCCATAAATTCTAATTAAAATAAATGGCATATATAACAAATACATAAAATATTTTCTATCACTAGAACATTTTTAAAGTTTGGGTATTTAAAGTGCTACGCTATTGGAAAATTTTATATATCCAGAATGATTCACGCATGGAGGGTTCTTGTTAGACAAGATGTTTCTGTAATTATTTTTGTGAAATATAATTATTTCAAAGATTAAACAGGTTCAAGGACATTTTTCTCAACAGACCGTCTTATGAAGTACTTGAATCATGTCTTTATATAAGGAATAGACCATTCAATAAGGTCATTAAGCAAGGGTCAAAGCCAAGCATATGAGAGCGTTACATGTCAGAGATGTTGTATATGCAGCACTAAACCAATAGGTAGAGACATTCAAACTAATTAATTTAAATCAAAAAAGGGACAAAAATAACTCAAATTTAGTCAGAATAGACAATGTTATTCCTCCGCCCATTAAAACATTGCTTGCTAGAATCAAAGTAGTTTCTGGTTCTTTAGTCCTTAAGTATGTAAACAAGTGCCAAAAAAGTTACATGTTCTGTGATAGAAGAATGTAATAGAGTCGGGAAAAAGGGAAGGAGGTTAATTCAACATTATAGGGAGGGTTAACAATGTTTTATGGAATATGCACCAAGCTGAATCTTGAAAAAGGAGATAGTGTCATCAGGCACAAATAGATGGAAAATTTCGGATAGACTTTTAATGTGTGCTTAATAAATATTTCTAAGAAAACTTTGATTGAATGGGTGAATGAATGAGTGTACCCATGATGGAATAGAATTGTGTCAGTGAAGTCAAAGACATAGAAAACACTCTGAAACATTAATAAGTTGTCAATCAATCAGTATGACTAGAGCACAGATTACACTGTAGGAGGTGGTGAAAGGTAAAGATTGTGATATGGGCAGGTTAAATGATAGAACACCTCTTCTAAATTAGAATTAACTTCTTAATATTAAAGTCAGTGGGAATAATTTAGATCTTAACAGAAGAGTATCACTGTCATATATATGTGTATATATATATGTGTGTATATATATATATACACACACATATATATATACACACATATATATATTTGAGATTACACTAGCAGCAATGTGTAAGGAAGAAAGAAATGAAATTGATTTGAAATGCCATTCATGCTATCAAATTGACAAAGTTTTTTATAAGTGTAAATATCTAGTATTGGCACAGGTGACAATTATCTAGATTGAAGACAGTGGTAAAATTGAGAAAACTCCCATGTAAATGGGAAAAAGATTGTTTAATTCTCTATAGTCATACAAAACAACCTGATGTAACAGTAGAGAAGGTGAAGTACTGACTTGATATGAGGGTTGGAATTGGAAAAGCAGAAGGTAAAGTGGATCAATACATTGATGGTATCAAACAAAAACTGCACTAAACAAAGGTAAATAGGCAAGAAAGACTTTATTCAAGACTGCTGCAATAAGGGAGAGAGACAAGAGCTCAGTCTGAACTCACTTCAACTCCTCTGAGGGAAGGGGGATCCTAGACCACCTTTGTTTGCTAATTGGCTGTAGCCAAAGAAAAAGGATACTTTCTCATATTTTCATGACAGGAGACAGATTTACATCGTGAAGTAAGGTACCCACTGATTAAGGTTTACTCTCCCACAGACCGGGTGATAAGGACAGTATCTTTGCTGAGGATTACTTATCAAAGGAATGGCTCCCAAGTCCTAGAGAAAGACATTCCTGGGTAGCACAACAGGCAAAAAGCATTATAAAAGATCTAAATCTCAAAGGGGCACTGAAAGAATTTATAATTTTTAAGTTTTTTTATGTAAATGCTCTAGAAAAAGGAAGGTAAGGGACCTAAACTCGGGAAGCCAGCTTTAGTCAGATTGGGAGGAATATTAAGGTCCTCTTGGTTAGTCGGAAGAGAGTGACTTTTGTTACACAGAGTCAAACCTAAGTGGTGGAAACCACGGAAGCCATCAGACAGGTGGTAGATTGGAAGGTAATAAAAACGTCAAGAAATTGGGTGTTTTCATGAGGTTTAAGAACAAAGTATAGGGAGTGAAAGACAGAGAGGTGAATGTACAGGAGATGGCAGTAAATATTAATATGTTTCTATATTGCAATGTAACATTTTGGGATGCATTTTGACATGGCTATGAATGTGGGTTTCTGATATGTTGGGTGGATGAAAGCACTAAAACCAAAGAAGAAAAGCAGAGGCTAGGTTGATCTACTGTTAACAGTAATGGGAACTTCTGGTGTATTCTTTGTGCTAAACATATTGCATGCAATGAGCTCTAATCCCCACACTGTGGAAAACGCTATCAGATGACTTTGCTCTCATTTGAACACATTCTTGCAATGCTTCATTTAAAAGTACTGCTTGAAACCTGGTGTAAACCAAATGTTCCAGACTGTCATGATTCTGGAGTACCTGTGACTGTGTTAATATGTTTTTTGGTTGTTTGTTTTTTGCTTTGTATTTTTGTTTCTACTCTCATAGACAGACTATCAGAGCTTCTAACTCCTTCCCGGTACCTTTCTCAGCAATTCTAATTGGATGTTTTAATCTAAGAAATAAAATAGGTGTGTTGAATTTTAGAGACTAGAAATAATTAATACTTATTGTTGCTGGGAAGTTGAATGGGAGTATGAGAGGCAGCAGAGTTACTTTTTACTGTAAATACTTCTGTATTATTGGAATTACTACAGTAAGTCTATAATTCCTTTTAAATTTAAAAAGCCCATTTAAAAAAATTATATATAGATTAATTGCTTTAAATGAGCACCTGAGGGACTTTCCCCTGACAAAAATTAGTGAGTGTTAGTGTTTGAGCTTTGTGGCTTCTTTTTCTGATTGCCCCGAGGTCTTCTCGGTGTCCTTTTCAAGTTTATTGGTGCCCTCTAGATATGTGAGGTCACCAAGTTTTTGAATTTTGGCATTATTACATGCACACATTTTCTAATTTCAAAAGACAAGAATAGTGACAAATATCTGGGATCCAACAGTTTCCATTATTTAGCAGTGAAGTGATTAAAAATCCCATTGCAGCGGATTTCAATGTTTTAGTGTTCTTTGCACTTGAAAAATGCTTTCTCTTGTCATCAGTAGGGAGTACTCTGCTCTTCTCATCTTATGCAGAACAAAATCTCAGTCAGAATAGGGAAAAACATCAATTATTAATTAGACATAAATTATTCCTAATCTACACACAATGCCTAATCCCTGGTTCACAGAAATGCAAATTGTGCTTCAAAAACAATATGTGAACAAGCCATTTGTTTCCAGAAGACAGGAGCCCAAGTTCAATATAAAATATAGAACAAATAATTCAAGCTCATTTCAAAGAATATGCTGATGGAAGGTAATCCAGAACTGCAAGGAAATGGAAAACCATACAAACAAAATGCAAGGTGAACTTGTTTTTGGTACATAAAAAACAAATAGTGTATCCACTGTAGCTAGTTTTCAATTCTTCAAGAAAGTTAAGAATTAACTGAAAAACTGTACTAATATATTCTTTACTATGAATAGTAAAAACAGTAAATAAATAACGAAGTGATGATGGTTTTAGGAGGCCAATTTTTCTTTACCCTAGCAGGAACACTCAAAACAGGACCCTAAATCAATCACAAAAGCAGTTGTAGCCTTTAACATTATAAACAACTGTCCTCTTATAAAACAGCTGTCCTAGACTGAAGATGATGTACAAAGTCATCTAGCCTAAACCATGCAATGTGTGTGTCCTCTCCTATTCCAGTAAACTTGAATAGGCTTTGCAGTAGTAGAAGTGGTTAGATGCTCTCCTGGATTTACGCATTCCTCCCTATGTTCAGCTTCATAAATCCTCCGTATACCCAGCATCAAAATAACTGATTCAGGAAAGGTTCTACTACTACCCATTCCTAGGAAGATGCAGACTTCTCCTGATCTACACCATTTCAGATTTCAGGTCGCAAAATCCCCAGTTAGTTGAAAAGTATTATTGTTATACTACTAAAGGAAAGGAGGGCAAGTTCTTCTGTATTTTACCACTTACGTAGACTCATTCATTTTAGCAACGGCTTTAAGGATATGTGTGCAGAGTAATGCATCATCTTCTCAAGTATTTTCTCTAAAAGTTGATCCTTATGAGATTCTCTTTAAAAAAAACCCAAAAGAACCCACACAGACTGGTCAATAAATTTGGCCAATGATGAATCTGTAGGGCTGAGGGATGCTCCTTTTTCTTAATTTCCCTTACCCCTTCCTGTTCCTCCAAAGATGATGATTTATTATTCTGATTGGACAGATTTCATAATACTTATTTGAACCTCTCTGATTACTGGGTTGGGTAAATGATGCTTTAACGGGTGCACCTGTGGCACTGTGTGCTTTAGCACCTGTTTTGGTGCAGGTGAGCAGGTTCACCAGCCTGGGTCCTTTCTCTGGACCTAACACTCTTGCTTTTCTTTCTCTTTCTGTGTTTTTTTTTTGTTGTTCCAGCACTTCCTGCCATACGGTTTGGTGAGTTAGCTTATCTCAGACTCGTGACCTCGCTCTCTGGCCTTTCTCCTTTTCTTTCTTGCATACATTCCCTTCAAGGAATGAGTTAGGAAATATGTTAGTATTCACTCAGAGCAAGTCCACCATTTTCTGTCATCTACTTCCTATTTTCATTTAAATGGATGGTAGCCTCACTTGCAGCCTGGCTCAGCTGGCCATACTGGTCTTAGAATGAATAGAATCACATTGGTAAGCTTGGGAAAATGAACAGAAATCATTTATTCCTAAGTATTTCACCAGTATACTTAAGAGACTTCACTGGAGTATCAGGCATTCACATTATTAAGATGGTATTTGGAGTTCCTATTTATTATTGTCATTGCTTATTCTGTATACAGTTTCCTCTGGGGCTCTTGCAGAGAGAAAATGTGATTAGTACAAGGCCAACTTAGGACACTCTTGTGTCTCCTGGCCATAAACCTTTATAATGCTATCAAAACCCACTATTATTTCTAATAGACACTGTCTCCTGTTCAGAGAGTCCCAAAGTACTTGTGTGTATTAAAATACCTGAGAAGTTTTAAAGAAAATAAGTCTTTAACTATGTAAGTTGTGTTCTGAAAGTCATTTAAACATGAGATTTTTAAAAGGTATCTCCTATATTGTTATGAATATCTCACATATCCCAGAGACATTATTTGGGAACATCTGCTCTATGATGTTGAGGACATAAACCATTGTTTTTGTGGTTTAAGAAAAGTATCAATTTGACCCAAATTGCCTGTAAAACTGCCCAAGTTTCCATCTCACTCTACATGTGTAGATTTTCCTTAAATCAATAATACTGGAAACAAAAATATCACTCAACCAAAATATTACTCAAATAATTGATTTCCTTAATAACATACCTCACGTCTCAACTTTGTATAGGAATCTTCCTCAAGAATAATTAGGAGTGGGAGGGAGGGAGACGCAGGAGGGAAGAGATGTGGGAACATGTGTATATGTAGAACTGATTCACTTTGTTATAAAGCAGAAACTAACACACCATTGTAAAGCAATTATACCCCAATAAAGATGTTAAAAAATTTTTTAAAAATTAAAAAAAAGAATAATTAGATCTCGAGGAAATCAAAATTAAGACTTTAAAAATTACCTATATATCTTTTATTTCTTGTTAAATATCTAATCTTAAACTACAGAAAAAATCTATAGAAAATTAATAAGCAAGCTAAATGCCTCGACATCAGTTCATGTATAGAACCCTCACACAAATTACCAAGGAAATTTATTTTTGGAGTATTATTTTCATAATACTCTTTATCTCTCTCATTACTCCTGAGTTTCTCCGAAAGTAAGAATAAGCTCTCTTGCTATAGGAATTATATGAATTGAAACTAACCAAGAGGAATAACATATGAATATCACAAACTGGTAATTTCATATAGAAGTTCAAATATCCCTGTGCTGCCAAAAATCCCAACGTGGGTGGCATCCTTCTCACTTTTCCCTAAGATACATGTCTATATGAGTCATGTCATATTAATGACATTCTAATGTCATTTTAGATATATTCAAAAATAACACAGAATTTACCAAAGCCTTCTTCCTTCTTTTCTGAGATTATGAAAGTAATGAATTTAGTACTGAGTTAGTTTATTTTTAAAATATACAATGGGTCTTTCAGACACAGAGGAACCAAATAAATTAGATTTTTTTTAATGTAAAGAAAAATTTGCTTGTATAACTTTCATTAGCAACGCTGCATAAAAATTAAGGGATATCATGTCCAACAGCCAGTAGCATACATAAGGCCAAGTTAACTCTTTCTTTGGCCAACAGCCTATCCCTTCTTTTCTTGATGAACAGGAAATGAATGAAAGTTCCTTAATACCAGGTTGATCTAGGAGATCTGTCTAAAGAAAGTAAGTTCCTTATTATAGTGTAACTATTTGAGAAACTCAGGAACTCAGAAATCCAGGCATGACATCATTGTTTCTATCTTTGTTCAAGTTGATCCAATCAGAAAAACAAGAAGATGACAGAAAATCATTCTGGAACATTTTGATTATGAGTTGTTTGGGTAAGTATAAGTTTCTTCTCTCAGAAACCAGAATCTAAGTGGGCTCCTTTGTATCGACAAACACCACATCCAGGTACTTCCAAAAGAGACCAAGTTTGAAACTTGGGAACAGAATTCATAGTGGAAACTCCAAACTTTATATCAGAGTTAGTAATATAAGAGGCTACTGGCCCCCTAGTTGAAGTTTATAATCCCACTTCGAATTAGCAGATTTTAGAGACATGTCCTTGAGCCACTGATTCCTCCAATAAACTTTCAAAGGAAAATAGTTTCTTGTACCAAATGACTTTCATAAAATACAATCTGTCATCCAAGAGTGAACATTAAATTGCTACAAAACTGAATGGCTAGAATACATCAAAATTAATTGACGGATCAATTTCTCACATGTAAAATAAACATAAGCAAACACGTCAGGTAGGAGAAAATAATAGACTTAAGCCTAGGCTCTCTCCAGCCTCACATCATATGCTCAGCATGACTAGTATGGATACATGAAGTACACTGACTATCTCACAGGTGGAAGGCCATGTATTTTCAAAGTTTTCTGGCAATGAACTTTTACCATTTTCTTTTCAGACGATGTAAATCTTCTGTGTTACACGCAGTTGTCTTCCTCCGGTCCCTGGGACCTATAAGATGCTCACAAAGCATGGCTACGATAAGACCCCCATTCCAGATAGGCTGGTTCCTACCCTGTCCTGGGCATGAACGTTGTCACTCCTCCCTCTGCTCCTTTTCCCTCTGCTCATTTTCTAGCCACTTTTCTCATGCTTTCCATCAAACATTCCCAGTCTTCCCTATTCCAAATTCTTCTTGGAAAGACCTATGACATTGATTTTTCTGGAGCCTTTATCTAGCCCTTGCTATAGACTCAGCTGACTCACAAAATAACTTTTCATGTATGTCTTGAAGAATTTCCACTCCTGAAAAGAGACAGTTTGTAGCCTCCCAAACATCCAGCACAGAGCTTTGCACTTGGTGGATGCTAAATAAATTGAACCTACTATGTCTGTACTTTGATGATCCTAGGATTTGCTTAGATCCTAAACGCAAATGTTCTTAAAACCCCATGTTTGGACACAGTTTGCTTTATCATACCAGAATTCCCTTATTAAGGGTTTGCGCTTTTTAGCAAGAATGTTTGAATTTTCCCAAGCACATGTTAAAGTGTCCATGGCTGTAAACTCATCTCTAACCAAATGGAACCCCCAAACTCAAGTTCAAGGGAAAAGGCCTGCCACTGGCACTGAACAGTCCAGCCAGACTCCTTTCCTCCTCTGCTCTGTTCAATTTCTCCAGTGCAATTGCCAGTACAGTGATGAATGCAGAAATGGAAAGAATGCAATACTGCACATGACTGATTGCATGGCAAAGGGAGAAACCTACAGAAAACCCCAAGCTGGGAACTTATTTTATATCATTCCCTGTTGCTACTCAGTCATGAATGCCTCTGTGATTCATTTCAACACTCTGAAATCTCTTGGTATTTGTAACATGCTCTGAACCAGATATAAATTGATTGCTCAGCCTTACCTTTTTTTTAATTGAATTTTTTTTTTACTAAAATTTAGCAACACATTTAATATTGCTTACATATAGCTTTTATTTCTGCTCAGGGAAGAAAAAGGATAATGTTACCTCAAGAAGATTTTGTAACTTAAGAGAGCATTTTGTGGCTTCTATAAAGTAATCACTTTTTTTTATGTGTTAGAAAGCATGCCTCACTGGAAATGGAAGATAACCATATATGTTTTTGGAATTGAATTATTCCAGCATATTTCTTAAATGAATATATAGTTACTAAAATATATAATGTAGTTGAGAAGTGCAAGTTTTGGTCAGCACAGGTGATGCGCTATAAAACAGAACAGAGCTGAGTAGGATTTCAGCAAGTGTTTCTTGATAATGTAAACTTATCTTTTCAGAAGCATTCTTAAAGAAGAGACTAGTATTCAATATAAAGCAGTAAACAGCAAACAAAAAATTGCTCATTCAAGCCTAATAGATCTTCATCACAGTCCACTAAATGCTAAAGCAACATATGAACTTCTGTTTCCTAACCAAAGGACAAAACAGTTAGTGGTTTTGGTTTTAGCTAATTGTCCCACATGACACAAATAGGCTGCTTGCTCTACGTATGTTCCAAACACGTAAGTGTTAATAAGCAGTTTAGGATTCAAAGGCCAACTCGGTAAAATCAGGCCTCTTTGACATTTTTGCTTACCAGAATTTTTAAAAGACAGCTTGCAATCTTGCCTAAGTGTTTCCTCTAGGTAACAGCCCATTAATGCAGGAACAGATTGCTTATTCCTCTGGTAGCTGGTTGGAATCAAGCAATTTGTAAAAGGATCTCTCCACAGATTAGCTTTTTTCAAGCATGAATTCTGTAGGTGAAGAATTAGGACAGTATGGCTCCTAAAGCCTTGGAACAAGCATTCTATGTTATCCTAACTTCAGCCATTAAATATTTTTAATGTGACATTTAATTCTTCCCCTTCAACAGCTACGTGTGTTTGCCTAATTAGACGCATCATGAACCTAGGATGTGTTCAGTTGCAGTTGTATCTTATTCATCAAGGAAAATACTGCTTCAAACATCTACAAAGGTTCACAGGAAGTCTAGAAATGATCTGATCAACACTTTGGAAAGTACAATAGTAGTCCTTTGAGTTTCTTAACCAAAACAAGTGAGTGCCTTTGATATCTGTTATTTACAAATACCAAGTTCCAGTAAGTGCAGACTCTACTGATGGCAAAAACTGTTCAAATCAGCATATACTGTGAAATAAGAAAAGAACAGAGCCTAAGGCATTCATCTTGATTTGAATCCTCCCTCTTCCCCTTACTACGTATATATTCTGGGCAAGTTATTTCAACTCTCAAAGCTTCAGTGATCTCATCTATAAAATAGAAAAGTTAATATCTACTATGTTCGACCTAAATAAGATAACTTGTAAATTATATAACATAATTTTTACTGAATACTAAGAAGTCAATAAATGGAGTATTATCAGTTTAACCACAAAAATCCTGAATCTTCCAACCTTACAGCGTCACTCTCACCTTTAAATGGTTAGAACATTATGTTTGCCATGGGGTAGAAGTCTCAGTGCCATACTTTTCTGCCATGACTATAGAGTCAGGGAAGGGCTAATTTATGATCTCCTGAAATTTCTTACTCTGCTCCCCTGAAAGCTAGATTTTAATTATCTTTCATAGCTTTTCTCAATTTCTGAGAATTTTTCTTTCCACCCCATTTTATGCCATACTTGAAGGAATCTTTCTCCATGTGTTTTCCCTAAAGGATTATCTACCAACAACACAAGGCTATTTCTCTGTAGTATCTTCACTGAATATCTGTGGGTAATTAAAAATAATTATAGCATAAAGCAAAATGTGACTTTAAAATGAATGACAGATATAACTGTTGCCAGAAAATTATTACTTAATCACCAAAGTAGGGGATTTCTTATTTGTTTTATGACTTCAATATGAGTTGGCCTGCTGTCATGTCGGTGGGGCTCTCTCTCTTTCTCCGGACACTTCCTTTTTCGTCTCCTTTCCACATCTTCCAAGTCTATTTCTTCTCAATTGCCATAAGACAATCCTCAGATTCCTGACCTCCAGTGCAAAAAAGGCTTTTCTTATGATTCATCCCTAGGGACACATCAAATATCTATGTACTCCTCTATATTTTCCAGCCTCTTTTGCAGTTAGATTGAGGCCACGTAACCATTCTGGTCAACTAGTTGTGAGCTGAAATGATGAGTTTCACTTTAGGGTCAAAGGATTTCAGAGCCAGTGTGTTTCCTTTATTTTTATCTTCCCCTACCAAGCTGACCTTGAACACATGTATTCAAGATGTAGATTACAAAATATAAAGGGCAACTAAATATATATTAGACCTTGTGGAGTAAGAAATAAACACTGTATTAAACTATCGAGATTTGAAGTTTTTAGTTAATTTTTTTCTCACTAACATATCCTCTCTTGAGATTAGCCCTTTGGAAAATACCCCAATATTCATACACAAGAACATCCATGTACTTGATCTCATGGGAAAAAAATTGTTTTTAAATAACTTTATGATCATTAATAAAGGATTTGTTAATAAAGATCATTCTCATCATTTAATTATGTTTCAGAAAGAACTTGCATTGGGCATTAGTAAAATTTATAGTTATTTTCCACCCTTCTGAATATGTTATCTAGACATTCTAATACCAATATCTAAGAATAAGCCACTAATACTTTTGTGATACAGGTAGTGACAAAACTCCAGATTGTGTTTTCAGGAATTTCTATATGTTTGGAATAGTTTAGCAATTTTCCGGAAAGACATCCCAAATGATACTATTTTGTCCTTTGCTATGTTAAATTCTTATCCAAAAAAAGACCCATGAAGACAGACTCAGATAAAGAAAAGATAAATTTTAAAAGACTTTATGAATTTAAGTAGGACTCAAAGAGGAAAACTAATTTTAATCCATAAATGTCCCTAATTATTTCCAGGGACGAAAGCAAAACATTATTTCTTACAAGCAATGATGCAACCATTTGTAACGGGAAAAACTGTAAGTAACTTTCTCATGAAACTGTCACCTTAGGATAGTAACAAGACATGGAAGATCCCTATGTGTAAGGGTTTACACATAACAGTAAACAAAAATGTTGCTGTGTATAATGCATTTTTTTTTATTGGAGTATAACTGCTTTACAATGTTGTGTTAGTTTCTGCTGTACAACAAAGTGAATCAGCTATATGTATACATATATCTCCTCCCTCTTGGACCTCCCTCCCACCTCCCTCCCCATCCCACCCATCTAGGTCACCACAGAGCACCGAGCTGAGCTCCCTGTGCTATACAGCAGGTTCCCACTAGCTATCTATTTTACACATGGTTGTGTATATATGTCAATCCTAATCTTCCAATTCATCCCACCCCTCCTTCCCCCACTGTGTCCACACAGCCGTTCTCTATATGAGTCTCTATTCCTGCCCTGCAAATATGTTCATCTGTACCATTCTTCTAGATTCCACGTATATGAGTTAATATACAATATTTGTTTTTTTCCTTCTGACTTACTTCACTCTGTGTGAAAGACTCTAGGTCCATCCACATCTCTACAAATAACCTTGTTAAAAAAAAGAAATCTTCCGCCTGCCAATGCAGGGGACACGGGTTCGTGTCCCTGTCTGGGAAGATCCCACATAACGCGGAGCGGCTGGGCCCGTGAGCCATGGCCGCTGAGCCTGCGCGTCCGGAGCCTGTGCTCCACAACGGGAGAGGCCACAACAGTGAGAGGCCCGCGTACCGCAAAAAAAAAAAAAGATCTGTTTCTCAGACCAGAAGAAAAAATAGGATAGGAATACGAACAGCCCTTTCATAGAAAATTAACTGCATATGGCTTTTAACCATAACAAAGTGCAAATTAAAACTGTACTGAAATGCCATTTCTCTCCTGTTAGAGTGAAAAAATCCAAAACTTGATAACATAATTTTGGATAAAGTTCTTTAAACACAAGAATTCTCATGCCTCACTAGAGATAATAAAAAATGGCATAACATTTATGTAAAGAGATTTGGAAACATCTATAAAAAGTATGTATTTACATTCTGATCTACAAGTACTACTTTTAGAAATCTATCACAGTGACATATTGAAAACAAATATAAAGATGTGTACACAAAGTTCTATGCATAATTATTCGAAATGGCACACAAATTGGAAATAACCCAAATAAAAAGTTCAAAAAATAGAGGACTAACTAAATATAGTATGAGTATACCATAAAATAACATATGGCATGCCCTCCCAATGCAGCAGTACATTGCTTTAAAAAGAAATGAGACTACCTCTATATGCAATTATAGAACAATTAACATAAGTATTAACTAAACAAAGCAAGGTGGCGTGCACTATATATCACAAACTACTGTTTATCTGTGAAGGGAAAAGGCCATATTTATGTACATGTATTTTCTCACGTTAAAAATAATAGAAGGTAAGTTTTTAAAAAATGGTGATATGAAACGAATAAAAGAAGTAGGTAAAGAGTGGGCAAAGAATCTGATTAGACATTTCTATAAAGAAGATATACAAATAGCCACTAAGTACATGAAAAAAATGCTCATCATCCTTAGCCATCAAGGAAATGCAAACCAAAACCACAGTAAGATACCGCTTTATAACCTTTAAGTTGGCTATAATCAAAAATACAGAGAGTAAAAAGTGTTTAAAAGAATGGGGAGAAATCCGAACCCTCGTACACTGCTGCAGGGAATGTAAAATGCTGCAGTCATTTTGGAAAAGAGTCTGTTAGGTCCTCAAAAAGTTAAAACTAGAGTTACCACATGACCCAGCAATTCCACTATGAGGTATGTATATTCAAGAGAAATGAAATCGTATGTCTGTGCAAACATTTTATACACAAATTTCATAGAATTCTTCAAAATAATTGTGAAAGAACTGGAAATAACCTAAATGTCCATAAACAGCAAAATGGAAAAATAAAAATGTGTAAAGGAACAAAGTACTAAACTATCCTCTAACATGGATGCACCTTGAAAACATTATGTTAAGAGAAAGAAGCAGACACAAAAGGCCACGTATTATATGATTCCATTTACATAAAATGTCCAGAATAAACAAATCTATAAAAACAGAAAGTATACTAATGGTTAAGTAGATGGAGGGTTGGAGGGAAATGGGGGTGACTGCTTATAATAGGGGAGATGCAAGGGATAGAATATAGACTAATTCTTTCAATGTATCATGTTTTATAGATTTGACACTGGAGTCATGCAAATTTTATGTATTTAAAAAACAAAATAAATATTTTAAAGTATACCCCAAAACTTTACTGAATTCATCTCTTAGCTTTAACATTTTTTGGTGGGGTCTTTGGGGTTCTCCATATACAGTATCAAGTCATCTGCAAATAGTGACAGTTTTAATTCTTCTTTTCCAATTTGGATTCCTTTTATTTCTTTTTCTTGTCTGAGTGTTGTGGCTAGGACTTCCAATACAATGTTGAGTAAAAGTGGTGAGAGTGGGCAACCTTATCTTATTCCTGATCTTAGAGGAAAAGTTTTCAGCTTTTCACCAAGTATGATGTTAGCTGTGGGTTTGTCATATATGGTATTCTTATGTTGAGGTATGTTCCCTCTATACCCACTTGGTTGAGAGCTTATATCATATCTGGATGTTGGATTCTGTCAAATGTTCTTTGTGCATCTATTGAGATGATCTTATGATTTTTCTTCTTCTGGTTTGTTAATGTGATGTATCCCATTGACTGATCTGAGGATACTGAATCATTCTTGCATCCCTGGGACAAATCCCACTTGATCTTGGTGTATGATCCTTTCAGTGTATTGTTGAATTTGGTTTGCTAGTATTTTGTTGAGAAATTTTGCATCTATATTCATCAGGGATATTGGCCTGGAGTTTCCTTTTTTCATAGTATCTTTGTCTGGTTTGGGTATGACGGTAGTACTGGCTTCATAGAACAAATCTGGAAGCGACCCTTCCTCCTCAATTTTTTGGAATAGTATGATAAGGATAGGTATTAACTCTTTAAATATTTAGTAGAATTCACTTGTGAAAGTTCTGGTCCTGGACTTTGTTTGTTGGAATTTTTTTGATTACTGATTCAATGTCATTACTAGTAACTGGTTTGCTCAGATTTTCTATTTCTTCCTGATTCGGTCTTGGAAGATTGTATGTCTCTAAAATTTTATCTATTTGTTTTAGGTTGTCCAATTTGTTAGTATATAATTGTTTGTAGTAATCTCTTAAAATCCTTTGTACTTCTGGATGTTGGTTCTGACTTCTTTTTAATTTCTGGTTTTATTTGAGCCCTCTCTTTTTTCCTTGATGAATCTGGCCAAAAATTTATCAGTTTTGTTTAATTTTTTCAAAGAATCAGCTCTTACTTTCATTGATTTTTTCTGTTTTTTTAGTCTCTATGTCATTTATTTCCACTCTGATCTTTATCATTTCCTTCCTTCTACTAACTTTGGGCTTTGTTTTTATTTTTCAAGTTCCTTTAGGTATGATGTTAGATTTAGATTTTTCTTGTTTCTTGTGGTAGGCCTGTATTGTTACTGAATAGATACATACAAAAGAAAGAAATTGGACTACTTTCTCATACCATATACAAAAAAAAATTCAAAATGAATTAAAGACTTAAGTGTGAGATGTGAAACCATAATACTCCCAGGAAAAAAACATTGACAGTACACACTTGGACATCAGTTTTAACAATATCTTTTAGGATCAGTCCCCTCAATTAAGGGTAACAAAAGCAAAAATAAACAAGTGGGACTCTATCAAACTAAAAAGCTTTCATACAGTGAAAAAAACCACCAATAAAACAGAAAGACAACCTGCTGAATGGGAAAAGATATTTGCAAATGATGCATCTGACAATGGGTTAATATCCAAAACATACAAATAACTCAATATTAAAAAACAAAAAAATAAGCAATCCAATTAAAAAGTGGGCAGAGGGCCTGAATAGAAATTTTTCCAAAGACAGCACACAGATGGCCAAGAGACACATGGAAAGATGCTCAACATCATTAATTAAAAGAAAATGCAAATCAAAACCACAATGAGGTATCGTCTCACACCTATCAGAATGGCTATCATCAGAAAGAAAGGGCTTCCCTGGTGGCACAGTGGTTAAGAATCCTCCTGCCAATGCAGGGGACACGGGTTTGAGCCCTGGTCCGGGAATATCCCACATGCTGTGGAGCAACTAAGCCCGTGCGCCACAGCTATTGAGCCTTCACTCTAGAGCCCGTGAGCTATAACTACTGAGCCCGTGTGCCACAACTACTGAAGCCCGTGCACCTAGAGCCTGTGTTCCACAAGACAAGCCACTTCAATGAGAAGCCCTCACATGGCAAAGAAGAGTAGCCCTCGCTCACCGCAACTAGAGAAAGCCCGCAAGCAACAACGAAGACCCAAAGCAGCCAAAAATGGATAAATAAAATAAATAAGTTTATTTAAAAAAAAAAGGAATAACAAGTGTTGATGAGGACGGAAATAGAAAGGAACCCTTGTGCACTGTTGGTGGGAATGTAAATTGGTGCAGCCACTATGGGAAACAGTATGGAGGTTCCTTAAAAAATTAAAAATAGAACTACTATATGATCTAGCAATTCAACTTCTGTGTATTTTTCCAAAGAAAACAAAAACACTAATTCTAAAAAATACATGCACCCCTATGTTCAATGCAGCATTAGTCACAATAGCCAAGATATGGAAGCAACCTAAGTGTTCATCTATAAATGAATGGATAAAGAAGATGTGGTATATATACATAATAGAATGTTACTCAGCCATAAAAAAAGAATGAAATCTTGCCATTTGCGACAATATGAATGGATCTAGAGGGTATTATACTAAGTGAAGTAAGTTAGACAGAGAAAGACCAATACTGCATATTTTTACATGCACGTGGAATCTAAAAAAAAAAGAGAGAGATAGAGAGAGACAGAAGAAGCACACTAATAGACACAAAGAACAAACTGGTAATTGTCAGAGGGGAGAGTGGGTTGGGGAATGGATGAAATAGGCAAAGGGGATTAAGAGTTACAAAATTCCAGTCATAAAATAAATAAGTCATGGGGATGTAATGTATAGCATAGACCAACAATATTGCAATAATTTGTATGGTAACAGATAGTTACTTATCTTCATTTCATAATGTACATATAAACATCAAACCACTATGTTGTACTCCCGAACCCAATATAATATTTTATGTCAACTATACCTCAATACAAAATGAAACATAAACTATATCCTAAAAATTAAAGTGAAACAAAAAGGCTTTATTGTATACTTATTTGCAGAAACTACACCAATGTAGTTAAAAGACAATGATTTGTGATTAGAATTAATAACACTGTATTCTATTTTTGAAAGTTGCTAAGGGAAAAGTTCTCATCAGAAGAAAAAAAAGCTTGTAACTGTGTGTGGTGATGGATATTAACTAAACATACTGTGATGATCATTTCACACTACATTCATATATTAAATTGTTATATGGGAAATCTACAACTAACATAATGTTATATGTCAATGACATCTCAATTAAAAAGACAATGATTTGACAAATACACCTAGTGGCATATTTTAAGAATAAAACAATTCAGGAAAAAAAATTCTTAAGCTACTTTTGAACATCATATTGATGGTATTGTTATTCTCAGCTTGCTGTACGTGGATTCTGATATAAAGACAACTGAAAATTATGTTGTTGAGAACCTGGATTTTGGACATAGGAAAGAGGAGGTACAAATCTAAGATGTATGAATAAACTAAAACTCTTGTACTCCTGAATCTGAATAAGATAGATTAGTATTAACTTGTGGTCTATCTTATTTTAACAAAAATTCTAGTTCTCAGTATTGGACAGAGGCACAATGATTTCCCACTTCTGATGTTTATACCTTTGTGTAATCCTGTCTCCAAGAATGAGTGGGATCTGTGTTGTTTCTCATTAAAAGAATATGGCAAAGGTTATTGGATATACTGCCTTGATTTGAGTATATTATATGGCAAATGTGATAGGGTTACTCCCATGATTGTATCAGACTCCATCTTAACAGACTGAGAGATTCTTCTTGCCTGTTTGATGAAATGGGTGGCCATGATGGAGAAGTTCTCACGGCAAGAAACTGTGACACTCTCTAGAACATGAAAGCAGCTTCCAGTAAATAGCCAGCAAAAAGCTGGGGCCTTCAGACATGCAATTGCAAAAGAATGGATTCCAAAACACGAATGTACTCTGGGCTCGGAAGTATATTCTTCTCCACTTGAGCCTCGAGATGACAATACAGGTGGGCTATTACTTTCATTGCAACCTTGTGAGAACACAAGCACCTTGTGAGAACACAAAGTGCCAAGCCAAGCCAGGCTCAGAAATCTGACCTTCAGGAACTATGAAATAAGAAATATATATTGTTTTAAGTTAAGTTTGTGATAATTTATTATCTAGAAATAAAAAAGAATACATCTCACTATTTTTTTAAACTTACAAACAGTGCCTAACTCAGGAGTAACAAGCACTCTAACATCTAGCGCAGACTCTTAACTTTTTCCTAAATAAGCTAATGCTTCTTAGAGAAATAACTGATTATACCCAGAATAGGCAATGTATGACTATAGCCTAGCATTCAGTAGAGACCTCAGAAGATTTGCACCTTACTCTAGGTCTACATAAAAGAAAATGTAGATGTGATGAGGAGAGAAATGGTATCAAAAGAACCAAAAAGAATTAAGAGAGATGAAAAATATTATACCTAAAATGGAAAATTCAATATATGGGCTTAATGGCAGATTAGACATTTCAGGAGAAATGTCTTTAAGATGAACTTTAAGACATACAGTAAAACCCATCCAAATGAAGCAGAGAGAAATATGATTGAAAAAAGTGAACAGAGTCTTTTTTACAGGTGAGCTAATGTCAAATGGTCTAGTATACATGTAACTGGAATCTCCAAAATAGAGACAGAAACAAGGTTTTGAGAAATAACTGACAAGATTTTTCCACATTTAATGAAAATAATAAACCACAAATGTGAGCAGGCCATCAAACATTAAAAAGGATAAACACAAAGAAAACAACATCAAGACATAGAATACTAACAATCAAATAACTGAAAACCAGTGAAAAAGAGAAGCTCTTAAAAGTAGACAGAGAAATACAGGAAAAAAAAAAAAGACTGACAATTGTATCCATGCAAAGTAATTAAAGTAATGGAAACTGGATATATAAAATATGTATTGTTTAAATCTGCTAGGATTGTGATAATCATTATGAAAGAATAGAAAACTAAAACATCTCACTATTTGAAAAAAATCTTATAATAACCAACACAGTAGCAATGAGCACCCTAGCACCCAGACTTCAGACTCTTAATTTCTCACTAAAACAAAATAATGTTCTTTAGAAAAGTTACTGATTAAAACTTTGGGACAGGCAAACTTATATATGTATGACTATAACTCTTTTACTTATTCTAAACTTGCTTTAAAGACAATTGACGGTTTAAATGAAAACTATTAGCACTGTATCATTTTGTGGGTTATATGTAGTAGTAAAATGTATAGTGAAAGCACAAAACGGAAAAATGGAGAAAGTGGAGTGTTTTAAAGGTCTTATACGTCAAGTGGTATACTATTATTTGAAAGTGGATTGCAATATATTAAATCCTAAAGCAGCAGTTGAAAAGAATAAAGGAAATAAGTGGAATTATTTTAAAAATAATGCACAAGGTTAAAAAAGAGAAAACAGACATAAAGAATACATAGGAAAAATAGAACACACAAAAGAGGGTAATAAATTATAATTCAACCGTATCAACAATTACATTAAATGTAAATGTTTTAAACATTTCAATTAAGAAGCAGAAAGTGTCAAACTGAACATAAACAAGGCCCAATTGTAAATTCTCTACAAGAAAACCCCTATAATCTGAAGACAGTTTGCTGAAAATTAAAGAATGGGAAAAGACATATCACACAAAAATAAAGGTAAAAAAACTGGAATAGCTATATAAATATGAGGTAAAATGTATATCAGAAAAAGAATAAAAGATAAATGTATAAATTCCTCAAGAGGACTTAGCAATTTAAAATAGATGTACATAGACTAAAAGAGCTTCATAATACCTGAAGCAATGACTGAAAGAAATAGGGACAAATCCACAAACATAATTGGTTATTTTAAATACTTTACTCTCTCATTAACTGATAGAACAAGTAGAAAGAAAGTCTGTAACAAGGTAGAATAACACTGCAGCATACTAAACCCAATTAACATTTACCAGCACACACCACAGCAGAATCAATAACCTTTCTAAGTGCCCATGGAACATTCACCAAGATACACTATAGGCTGCCCAATAAAATGAGTCTTAACTAAGTTAAAATAACTGAAATCACAGAAAGCATATTACCTGTTCAAAATAGAATTAAATTAGAAATGTTATGGAAACATTTATGGAAAAATCTCCAAATGTTTGGAAATTAACCTACAAACTTCTAAATAACATACAGGTTAAAGAAAAAAATCAAAAGAAATTAGAAACTATTTTGAACAAAATGAAAATGCAATGTATCAAAGTTTATGGGATGCAACAAAAGTTGTGCTTCGAGGGAAATGTATAGTTTTAGAAACTTACATTTGGCCAAAAATATTCAAATCAGTTATCAAAGTTTTACCATAGGAAGCTAGAAAGAGAAGAGAAAATTAAGCTAAAATAAATTTTAAAAAGGAAATATTAAAAGGTAAAAAAAGAAATAGGAAACAATAACTTATAATACAGCAAGCAGATTGGTGTTTTCCAGGAACTGGGGTTTAGTGGAGGAGAAATTGAGAAAGAAATTGAGAAAGAGAACTCTGGGGATGAAGAAAATATTCTATATCTTGATTTTGGCTGTGGTTACGTGAGTATACATATTTGTTAAAAATCATTTAACTGTATACCTAAAACAGGTTATTTTTATTTTATGTAAGCTATACCTTAATAAAGTTGATTTTTAAAAAATTCTTAGATATTTTAGGAAATTGAACAATGACTGAATATTTGAATATTAAGGAGTTCTTATGATTTTATGTAAGATAACACTGTGGTTAATTTTAAAATAAACAGTTCTTATCTATTAGAAACACATATTGATATATTTGTGGATGAAATAATATAACCTCTAGGATTTGTTTCATATGATTGTTAGTAGTGGGGAAGGATCTGAGGTATAGATGAAATGATTTGCCGTGAGTTGATATTGTTTAAGCTAAGTGATGGGTATATAAGGCACCCTAACGTTTTTCTCTTTAATTTTGAATATGTTTGAAGTGTTCCACAATAAAATGTTTAAAAATATGTCTTTTTAATGCATGCTTATTCTGGTATATTAAACAGAATGAGGCATTTTAGTAAAATTTATCAAATAATTAATGGTTCTTTTTCACTGTATTTCTCCAACCAGCTTGTTCAACCATCACGTTAACAACTCTTGTGCCTTATCTCTATGTCTATTAATAGTTTATCTGTAGTCTCAATAGTTTTTTTTTTTTTTTCCCCTTCTGAATGATCTTTCTTAGAGTCAGGGTCTTATAGAAGTGATGGGTCAGTCATACCTTAGACTAAATTCTGGCTCAACAATTTTTTTAGCTATACAAACCTTGAGAAAGGCACCTGACTTTTCTAAGTTTCAGATCCCTCATCTTTAAAATGACCAGTACTAGCCCCACCAAGTTTTTATAAGGAATAAATGATTTCCTGGCATTGTATCCAAGAATAAGTAGCAGCTATTGCAAGCCTTTTATGATGGCACCTTAAAGCACTATTTAAAATTATCTAGATCCATAAAACAAGTAGACTCAGTGTAGCTCTCTCATTTTGCCTCCAAGCCTCTTCTGTCATACCTTAACCTCTTCTTATTAAACTTTGCTTTACCATCAATAATAGTTACATGACAAGAATTGTACCCCACTTCCAACCATTTCCAAATTAATATCAACACTGGCAACAAATCAATTATGGGCTCTGAGGTACACTGAAATTTATTCATATATTTGGAATACCCCATTCCCCTCCAATCTGTCCTAAAGTAATTGCACTCTTTTCCCAGCTGTTTCAGACCTTTTCTTTTTTGGCTCCCATACCATTCTTGGGATAGATAAGCGCAAGGTCAGAGCAATGACAATTGGAACTCCATGAGTATTCCATTGAAAGGCAATTGAATTTCAATTTCCTTCAAAGGAGAAAGCCAGGAGGAACCAATTATTGTTGCCTTAACATTATGCAATTTTACCTCAGGCACCACTTAGGATCCAAATGAAAACATTTCAATTCCTGCTTATTACCTTCTTCCTGATAAAACACTACTTTTCCCCCGGCTCCTGAAAATAGTGCTATATCAAGGGAAACCTCGGTTAAATACATTTTACCATCTCGGCCATATTAACAACTATTAACAGAAAAGTGATATACAAGGACAAATATTCCACATATAATGCTGTGTTCTGTTTATTTTGCCGGGCATTTCATGGCGTGTTGTTCTTATTTCCACTGGTGACAACTTATTTGAGGATGAAGTCAGTCCAATTCACTTTCTGTTTGGGACATCAATTCCCAATCTGGAAGAAATCCATGCTGAGTTAGGTTTCATCTGCCACAACCCAGAGGATTTCTGGGAGGCTACTGGCACAACTCACACGTTTCCACTGTGAGGCTTGGCTTTGGGAGGGAGTGCAAATGCTGTTCCCCTAGCAGTCATTCAGGGCTACAAACTGGGAAAGCCAGAACCACCTAACAAGCTGTGAAAATTTCAGCCACCTGAGGAGCTGTGAAAGACAAAGATGGTGCTAGCTGAGGAGACAGGAGCAGGCAGGAGCCTCCTGAGGAGATGCAAATATCCTAGGCCCTTATCTCAGCCAAAAAAAACCAGGCGTTTTTGAACTGAGTAACAAAGTCAGCAGGGACCGAAAAACTTAAGACATGAAAATAAACTCAATCAGGTACATAAAATGACTATCCAAGTGTAGGATATTCACCATCCTAAGCCATTATGCTACGGGTCTCTTGCATCCCTCAAAAAATTATATAAGGAGAATAAAAAGAAACTTAAGCATCAAACGTATCCAGGGCCTAATAATTGAGTCAGTTTCCAAGCCAGACTCTTGATTCTCCAGCTCAGCATGTGAAAAACCTATAAAAAACCCCCAAAACTCTGGGGTAGGCCAGACTGCAAGGAAATGTGCTATGTCTTTTTCCCAGTCCCCTCTCGTGTTAGAGCGGCAACCACGAGTTTTTATGGGTCATTACTTGTCCTTATGTTCTGCAAAATAGACTTCATTCTGCCCATGACACATCTGGCATGCTGCCTTTCCCCCCTAAGCCCTCTGAATACTATTATTTCTCTTGTCCCAGTTGGACATGAAATTGTCATGCAGATACAACTTCATCACTACATCACTTTTCATGCTAGTGTTATCCTCATCCCAGTTTTTAAGAATTTAAAGGGCAATATCAATTATACTTTCAAAGCTGCTTCACATCACTGGAGAAGCTTTGAAAATTAGATTTAAGTTCCTGTTGTCAACTTATCTTGGGGCTATGTTAGGTCACGGAAGCTGGTTTTCAGCCAAGGTATGCTGAGGAGCAGAATAACTTTGAACTTTGTTCTTTGAATTGGCACTGCTCAGAAGACCAAGGGCAGGGGCTTCCCTGGTGGCGCAGTGGTTGAGAGTCCACCTGCCGATGCACGGGACACGGGTTCGTGCCTCGGTCCGGGAAGATCCCACATGCCGCGGAGCGGCTGGGCCCATGAGCCATGGCCACTGAGCCTGTGCATCCGGAGCCTGTGCTCTGCAACGGGAGAGGCCACAACAGTGAGAGGCTGGCATACTGCAAAAAAGGTCATTGTTTTGACTAATTTTCTGGAAAGGGTCTCTCAAGATTTCTTCTATTCTATAAAGTAGATGTGGCACATATATACAATGGAATATTACTAAGCCATAAAAAGAAACGAAATTGAGCTATTTGTAATGAGGTGGATAGACCTAGAGTCTGTCATACAGAGTGAAGTAAGTCAGAAAGAGAAAGACAAATACCGTATGCTAACACATACATACGGAATTTAAGAAAAAAAAATGTCATGAAGAACCTAGGGGTAAGACAGGAATAAAGACACAGACCTACTGGAGAACAGACTTGAGGATATGGGGAGGGGGAAGGGTGAGCTGTGACAAACCGAGAGAGAGGCATGGACATATATACACTACCAAACGTAAGGTAGATAGCTAGTGGGAAGCAGCCGCATAGCACAGGAATATCAGCTCAGTGCTTTCTGACCGCCTGGAGGGGTGGGATAGGGAGGGTAGGAGGGAGGGAGACGCAAGAGGGAAGAGATATGGGAACATATGTATATGTATAACTGATTCACTTTGTTATAAAGCAGAAACTAACACACCATTGTAAAGCTATTATACCCCAAAAAAGATGTTAAAAAAAAAAGATTTCTTCTATTCTTTTTGTCATCTATAATAGATATTAGTTGTTAAAGTACTTAGGAATTTGGAATCTTGTAAAAATGCTTTTGGAAATTCAGAAAGGCTTTCAACATAGGGTAGAAAGAAATGGAAATTTTGTCCTTGTGATTTTTTTCCCCTTAGGTTCTGAAGGAGATTATCAAAATTAAGAATTATATGCTGAATTCAGACTAGATTCTTATTAAAGGATAGACTTTTACAAAGAGTAAAGCCATGACCTTTACGAAAATATAAAATAAGCATATGTCAAAGCTTTTATTGAGCTCAGTTAATGAGGAATCAGTAAGATGTTATAACCAGTTCAAAAGAGGATTCAAAGAACCACACTCGTATAGGCAATCAGGAATGCTAAATGAATTTGCAAAGAGATGATGAAAAACTAGAAAACTGCACTTCCCTGAACACAATTCACATGCACTGCTATGGACAAGAATCATCTACATCAGTATTAATTTTCTACAACTTACAGTTGGAAAATGAAAGGCAAAGATAACTTGGAAAGGTGCCCTAGATAATGCCTAGTTTTCTACTAAAGAGAGTGTCTTTCTGGTCCTGCTATTTTTCATAATTTTTCTTGTCATTCAAAACAAAATGCTGAAAAGAGGTAAAGAAGACCTGCCCACCTCTTACTTAGAACTGCTGCTTAAGAAAACCCAGAGCCTGCCTTGCACACATCTACATTTCGTATTATTCTGTTGTTTACTGTGTACAAATTCCAAATGTCAATCTGTAAGAAAGTTACGCACACACTTATAACATGGTAGATTAATTTCCTAGGGTGGCTGCAACAAATTGCCAAAACAACGAAAATTTATTATCTCACAGTTCTGGAGACTAGAAATCTGACATCAAGGAGTCAGCAGGGTTGATTTCTCCTGAGGGCTCTGAAGTTTCTCTCCTAGTTTCTGAGGATTGCCTGTACTCCTTGGCATTCCTTCCTTGTCTCACAGACACATCACTTTGATCTCTACCCATACAGTCACATGGTGCTTTCCCTGTGTGTCTGTGTCTTTGTGCAAATTTCTCTATTCCTCTAAAGACACCAGTCATATTGGATTTAGGGCCCGAGCTTATCCTGGATGACTTCATCTTAACTTGTTTACATCTACAAAGACTCTGTTTCCAAGTAATGTCATATGCATAGGTTCTAAGCAGACGTGAACTTTTGGGGAACACTAAGAGGTACCAAACACAGAGGATGTGAAGAGAACAGTGTTTCTTACCAAGAGATTGCCAAGGAACCCTGAAAGGCAGACCGTTTTTAAAGGCAACAGGCTTAAACAAAAACACTCCAATTAAAGAGCAATTCTTGTTTATGAACAGGTCTGGATCATCTCCAAAAAGCAAACCAAACAAGTAAATGTGATACCGGACTTCTGGGCCAATGTTCCAAAGGCAGCCGTCCACTCATTTCTTCAGGATTCAGGAGAAACAGCTTCTAATTCTAGCTTTGCAACTAATGAGCTGTGTAAACTTGGGCATGTCCTCTGTCTAATTGAGCCTTACTTCCCTCTTTTGTCAAATGAGGGAAATAGACTAGAATATTTTTAAGTCCCCTTCTACCTCTAATGGGCTGTTATTTATTATCTCTATGTTATAAATGCAAAATGTCCAATTTAGTTATTAGGACATAAGCTAGATTGTCTCTTAAAATTGTTCAAACCTATTTATATCTCCCTATGCTCTCTAAAGTTAGAACAGAATCTTTGGGATCTTTTTTTTTTTTTCATTGTTTGTGATAGGATACAAATTGGGGTCTCCTGCTATCCCTTTTTTCTATGTCAGAAATGGGTCACCTGTTTCCACATTTCTTCCATGTGACCTTGTGCCCTTGGCCACAGAGGTGAGACTTTCACTTTCCACAACCCAGGAGGCATCACCATTTCAGTCTTCCTTAGCTGTAAGGGCTGAGCTTTACATAGATGACAGTGACAGTTAAAGGGACTCCCCTGGGAACAGTGCTTGATGCAGGAGTCCTGCAGAGCTGACTGGATCAGAGTGGACACTGGACCAGGCTGGAACAACCAGCACTCTTTCTTGAAAATTTAGAAGTGAGAATAAGATAAGATCACTGTATGCTCTTCTCATAAGCTGAGAAATATCAACTGGAAAGCTACTGAGGGTGTACATAAGCTAGTCAAGAGACAGCAAAATGAGAGAGGAGAGTGAAAGGTTTTTGTTTTGTTTTGTTATTTTAAGTGGAGAGAGAGAGTGAGTGAATATACTACCTGACATCCTGATGGCCTTTACTACTTATGGGACCTAGATGCATCCCTGTATTACTGTCCCAGGACTCTCTTAAGCTGCTTTGAAGTGGTTTCACTACTTGCAATTTAAATGAACTTGGCTAGATACTGTTGATTTAATATATTACTAATGAAGAAATTTCCTTATTTTGTTAGATTAAATTCATTGTCAGTGTCCTTTCTCAATAGAATCAAATATATATATATATGAATTTAATTATCCACAATAGGTCACTACTGTTTTATCAAAGAGGTTAACAAACGTAATGATCTTTTTAACAATGACCAAAACGATTACACTACAGTAAGCTGTTATATGACAGAAGTTTTTTTTTAAATGAATGTGAATATGTTCTAGATAGTTCCCGCTACAGGTAACATCACTTTTTTGAAGGATTATTAACATCTTTTGTTTAAACTTGTGGATGCCTAAGTTGCAATAAGCAGACCACACTTTGGAATCTCCTCTGCCCTATATCCCTGAAACAGAAACAGGTAGAGGATTTTGACCTAAGTTCCATGAAAGGATAATTTCCACCTGCCATCCCAAGGGCAATGGCAGCCACAAGGGACATGCAAATAACGCTGCTTCTCCACAGATCCCCAGAAGTAAACAAAAGGATCCATGAAGATCTCCTCCCATGACAACTTAGAAAAGAATAACTAGAGAGTCCAAAGTATATCGTGTAGTCAAGTGGTGAAGTCAGTCTAAGAACATTTAATTGGTTAGAATTCTGCTCTTGACCATGCATTACGGAAACCATTTCATGTGGAGTATGTTGAGTTACCAGGGGGCTCAGGCCTGTGCCTAATTATATTCTCCCACAAGATGAACCATGAACAGAACTCAGTGCTCCCATCCATGTTTCCTCCATGGGTGAGACAAAGTCAAGGGGCTGGGGAAGAGCCACATGCCTGTCTCCATTTCTCAGATAATAACTTTCCAAGGGGCTTCTTGAAGTGATCAATGAGACAGGATATTAGATAAGCATTTCTGAACCTATGTCTTGGAGCCTGTCCCAAGCTCAAAAAATATTCCTAGGGTGAAACTTCAGGCACTCTAAACAAAAAGTATTTCTATGGGAAGTGTTCTGTAAACTCTAAAATATTAAATACATGTAAACACTGTTATTATCCTGGGTTGCAAGAATTGAGCATGTAGAGGACAGAAATTCAGAGGACCTTGCATGACCAAGGGGAAATAAACTTAAGTATCAGTTAATATCACAAATAAATGTAATTTTGTAAGAGTCTAAGTTTCAATTCCCACAAATACATACTGCATGCCTATTATGCATTCATATAACAATAAACAATAGAAGTTAACATCTATTTAGCACATACTACATGTCAGGTCCTCTGTTAGGCACTTTATAGATATTAATTCTTTAAGCATCTCACCAAACCAACTGTTCCCCTCTCAATCATTATAAGCATCAAGATGATATAACTGATCTACCTATAGTTTTTCAAAACCAGACACTGGATTTGGAATACTCCTAAATTATTTTACATCTACATTACCTGTAAATATTGTATTTTGTTTTTCTGCCTATAATGCTTATAAATCTATGACACCACCTAAAAGTCACCCACTACATACTCATTACAAACCCATTCCTGTTTCAGACTACGCCACTTTTAAAGGAATCTGGCCCGAAGAGGATTATATGTTCTTCCTAAAACTTCCTCAAACATTTAAGGTGAAACAAAAACAAAGCTAATACAAAAACGACTCACTTGCTGACCACTCCCCCCCCCCCAAAAAAAAAAAAAAACTCCTAAGAGCTTTCCCCTGCTCTGCTCTCTTACCCTCCCCGCCTCGGTCCTGTGGCCTTCTCTCTTTTCTGGGCCAGCTTGTTTAGTGTTTTATAACCTGCTCCCCACATGTCAACTCTCTTTGCCATGAAAACACCCCTGGGCTTGAAGTTCTTTTTCTGCTCTGATTGCTTTCTGGAGAGTATTTGCCTTCATTGCTTTTATGGTTGTCCTTTGTTGGAGAGAAAATAAGGTAAAGAGAACTGGGCAGAGGAAAAGGGGAACACATGACAATAAACCCTATACTATAGTATGTTCAGTAGGAACATTTCTGGCAATGCCCATATCAAGTGACTTCTCTCTTGAACTGAACACAATTACAAGTGGAACATTTTTATTATTTTTTTAATAGCTGTCTCAAGAGCACTTTGTCCTTTTTAGAACGCTTACTTTTTGGAGGTAAAAATAAAAGTGCATGGGTAAGAATGATATTTAACAACACAGATGAACCTGGAAGGTATTATGCTAATTATGAAATGAGTCGGTCACAGAATGACAAATACTGCATGATTCCATTTATATGAGGTATCTAACATAGTCAAACTTACAGAAGCGGAAAATAGAATGGTGGTTCCCAGGGGCCCGGAGACGGGAGTTGTTCAATGGGTATAAAGTTACAGCTACACAAGATGAGTAAGTTCTGCAGATACACTATACACCATAGTGCTCATAGGTAACGATACATGGTATGTGCACTTGATAATTTAAGAGGGTAACTCTCATGTTAAGTGACCTTCCACAAAAACAAAACAAAAAACAATGGACATAAGGAAATTTTTGGAGGTGGTGGATATGTTTATTACCTGGATTGCCGTTTTGGTATCAGCAGTGTATGCATATGTCAACCTCATCAAATTGTATACATTAAATATGTGCAGTTTGTGCTATACCAATTATGCATCAATAAAATGGAAAAAAACGGACTTAACGATATTCAAAAATAAATAAAGATTATGTAAAAATAAGGACATCAGAAAATTTCACATATGTAATTTTAACCACCACATTTGTGAAAACACAGGCTCTGAGGTCTGAGTGTGCAGGGTTATTTTTAGCTCACCTCACTAATAGGCATTGCTATAGCCTCATCTCTAAAATGGTGTAACAATAATAATTCTTACTGCATAGGGATGATGTCAAATGTGGAAACAATACAGTTGACCTTGAACTACACAGGGGTTAGAAGCATCGATCCCTGCTCAGTCAAAAATCTGCATATAATTTTATAGTCAGCCTTCCATATCTGCAGTTCCTCTATGTATCTGTGGTTCCACGTGTATCGATTCAACCAACCACATATTGTGTAATCTGTTATTTTTAAAAATCTACATATAAGTGGATCTGCACAGCTCCAACCTGTCTTGTTCAACGTTCAACTGTATTAATGATTGTAATGAATAACTTTATAATGATGAGTATAATGATAATTTACAAACCAACTTTTGTAGCATTGCTATATGCATAATATAGCGCTAAAGTACTTTATATATGATATTTTATTTTTAATTTGTATAATTACCCTTGAGGTAGGAATAGTACATGTTAACTACTTATCAGAATACCTGACCTATAATGAGGTTTCAGTAAAGAATAACTAAAACAATAATTATTACCTTAAATGTTGTGTTACAGTTAGTCAATGTTATAATAAAGCTTATCTTGTTGGAAGCATTTTTACCACAGGCAGAAATTATAGAGAGTGGATACAGATGTATTTTAGAACTGCCGTTAATATATATTGTTTTCGCTCTGAGGGAAAGCCTAAGATGACAAGGGATAGGATTAAGAAAGAGAGGGGACGGGTAGGGCCTCAGTGTGCTGACAGGAGAAATGAAGAGTCAGGTCTGTAACTGGCACAACTACTGCTTTATAATGACAAATATTTAGAAAAGGATCAGAGACGGAGAATTTCTGGGTGACGTTCTAAGTTAGTTTTTCCACCTGCCCCAGCACGACCATTACTGTTGAGTCGTCACCCCTGCCCCCAAGGAAGATCAGATCAAGAGACCACAGACCAGCTCCTCTAACTCATTCATCACCACCTAAATAATGCTACAAAGACAATATCAGACATCTCTGCAGAGCCAGCTGTTGAGTGCTTTCGAAGACACCTCTGTACTGTCCCTGAGTGAGGAAAAAAAACTCTGTTTGCTGATGCCTGAAATTCCTTTGACAAGGTGAGGATGGGGCAGCCTGTAGACCAGAATTAGAGAGAAGAGGCTAAAAAAGAAAATGCCTGTGTCTGGGGTGGGTAAACGTTTCAGTGAGAGTAAGTTTCAGATAAAATGTACTCAATCAAGTATAAATGAATGGTATTATT
Source organism: Phocoena phocoena (assembly GCF_963924675.1). Lineage (NCBI taxonomy): Eukaryota > Metazoa > Chordata > Mammalia > Artiodactyla > Phocoenidae > Phocoena > Phocoena phocoena. The sequence continues at coordinate 41,479,035 of NC_089224.1, read as the reverse complement.
CATTTGCCAGTTTTGAGGGAGGAGTGGGGAGAGAGGAGAGCAGGAAGAGTAGCAGCTGTCCTAGGCCAACAAAGGTGAGGAGAAGCTCTTGAAAGGAAAGACCACGTTCACATGAGTTGGATCTGTGTGGTTCTAACTAGGCTAGCACCTGCAGAGGCCATACACTGGGCTATCTTGAACTATGTCTGGAAAAACCAACAGAGCAGCCTTAAGAAAGCTACTTGGTGGTTCTTTCATCATTTTATTTTAAGGTATAATTACCTTCTCCAAAGAAATATTAATTGAATTATAGTTGCAGTTTGAACTTGGACAGGTAAATATCAATTTATTCTTGGACTCAGAGTTGGAGAATAACCAAGAGTTTAATATCAACTATGCTTTAGTAATTCAGGAAGTTATAACCTACCAAGAAACAAACTTTTTCCTCCTCACAACAGACATTTAAGGGGAAAAAAAAAAAAAAAAAAAAACGGTCCAGGAGGGGAGATGAGTCAGAGGGGACCATTTGGGACACTTTGACACAACAGATCTTAATTTAGGAAGGGAAGAAAGCTAAGAGTTACTCAAATTTTTTCTCAGTATCAGAAAGGTAAGAACCAGATGTTCCCAGAGAGTTTATCAAATCTCCCTTCAGGTAAAACACATTCCTACTGATATAGGATTTCCAACTAGTCTCTCTAATAGTCATTTCTAAGCTATTTCATATTCATGCGATGTGGGCTGGGATGTTTGCCATAGAACATGCTTCTGTATTATAAGGGGCTTTACTACTCAGAACATTTGCTAACAGCCTTGACATTTTTATTTGCACCCTGCTGACAGGGAAGTATAATAAATTTCCCCCAAAGGTTGGAGAATTGAGAATTAGATTGCAAAGAGAAGAATGAAAAGCAAGAGGCATTGCTGATGAGTTGGTGTATCAGGCAAGGAGAAAGTATTTGCAACTGAAAAGGGTAAGGAAGAGGACATAAAGAGAAAGGCATATTGGGAATGGTTGTTGGGCTCTCATAGCAGAGCAAATGGTTTGTGAGGGCAACTGTCACCACTAACACAGCCTGATGGGAGCTAAGAAGGAGAATTTTCCCTCCATCCTCCTTAAAGTCCATCTAAATAGGAGAAGAACTGAAGTGCTATCTATAATTACAGAGTCTGGGTGGAGAATGAGAGAAACGGAAATAGTCCTTTAAGGCATCACAAGATGGCTTGTCTTCTGACTTTCCCCATTTTAGGGCTTTGTAACCACTAGAATGAACACCAGGCAAGATGGTGAAGTGAGAGTAGTTGGTGGTGGGTAAAAGAGCTGGCATTATTGACCATAGGATACACATGAACATTCACTTTCGTTTATTTTAAAATCTACATCATTATGTATGACGTGAATTCAAATCCTTACTGTAAGGTAAGTGTAAATGCATTACATGCTGTATTTTCCTTTAATTAGAAGAGCAAACAAACAATAAACATAACACAGAGGCATACTCAAAGGCAATCACTTTTCCCCAGATGAACTGGTTTATCACTTAATTTATATGTTACATTCACTGAGTAACCTCTCTGGATATCACAAGAGTTCAGAATAATATTCACAACGAAAAGGCAGCGTAGAGACTTGGGAAAAGGAGTGGGACTTCTCCAGATTATAAGCCTGTGAAGTTTGTTAGCTCTCAGACTTGGGTACCCAAGCCCTCTGCAGTGGATGATGAATGGATCACTGGTGACCTCAGTCTCCTTGCTGGGGATACAATTATGGGAAGAAGCAGAGCAGATGTCTTTTGCATGATGAGTCCACTGAGAAAGGGAAGTACGTAACTGCTGAACTTGCTGCAGAGAGTATATTGTTTTTAAGTCTGAAAACAGAAAGAAAACAAAATCCGCTGGGGCATGTAATGCTCCTTGGGAAGCAAAGAAGAGACTTGGAACTCAGGAACAATGTAAACAGCTCAGGCAAGGGTGGCGGTTCCAGCATGCAGCTTGTCAAGTTAATGTATGGCTGTGTATAATTGGGTGGTTGCTTTTCCTCCAGAAAGATGAAACAGCCAAGCCAAGAGAGATGGGTATCTCGCTATTTCTAATATAAAGATCTTATTTTTAGTGCGGAGGGAAAAAGAATGCGGGGGTGTTGGGCAGAGATTAGGCTTTTGCACTGTTGAAGAGTTTCAAAAAAAAAAAGCAAAAAGAATGGAGAAATGTTTCAGAAAATCAGGAGCCTAATTACTCAAACTTTTAAGGGTTAACTCTTGAATTTCCCTGAAATGGGAGGCATTGTTTCTGTTATATTAAGTTAGGTCGAGATAGTTCTCACAACTACAAATCAGGAGCTTTTCATTTAAATATCAGATATGTGAAGGCTTTATTTTTATTATCCCTTTTAAAATGTGCCTTATTCCTGCATTATAATAAACAGTCAAAATAATAGCCATGATTAATCAAAGCAGTTGATTATACAATATTAGACTGATTTCAAATTAAGTCTTACCTCAGTGTCCATCAGAGAGGAAATACTTTTGGTTAAATAAAAACTGTGTAGGAATGGGAATCTGAGTTGTGATATTGGAAGGATCAGCTGGTTATACCGATCTCCAAGGCCCAGATCTTCTTCAGAAAAAGCTTCTGTTAATATGGCTATAAAAGGAGCATCAGTGACTAGAGCACTGCTGGGCCTACCATTACATGCGTTGTTTGAGCCACAGCACCTTGGTTTATATAAAACAAAATTAGTTCTCTGCATTGGGAAAGCTGGGACTTTAGTGGCCCCGAAGGTCAGTTGCCTGAGAGAGTTCCTCAAATTAGGTTCTTTATAAATGTGAAAAGCCTTGCTCAAGGACCAAATACAATGCTCTGGGCATTTTAAAGACAATGACTCTGATCCAGTCACTGGGATTTACGTGGTGCTAGTGGGAAACTCATTCTCCTACAACATGCTGCCTCTCAGGTTTCTCACCAACAATCCAGACTCTACACCCCCAGCAAAATGAACTGTCAGATTAAGCTAGATGTGAGATAGGAGCTTTCTCTCAATACTGGGGATCTCAATGATTTGGGGAATCCCTTATTTTACGAATGTTTAAACAGAGGCAACAAGAGATCAAATGAATGCCCCAGGCTCATCTGGTCAGTGAAAGGGCATAGCTAAAACTAGAATCTAGGCTAATATTTGACTTTGCAAAGAAGTTTCTTAACAAAATTGTTTAGATGAGCTCACATGAGGCATAGGGAAAGTGAAGATGATGAGAAAGTAAAGAACATTTTATGTTTGGAACGTACTCTTCTGAATAAAAGAGCTACCTAAACTCTCATACTCAATAGGTACTGCTCCGTATCTCTTTTTACTTTGCTTATCTTTGATTACCTTAATAGATGAAGCAATTGAACTAATAAAAAAAAGACCCCTACTACTAACAAGTCATTTTTCGGATTGAGTATGTTTAACTCCACTTCTACCCAGAAGAACCAACGTAAACGAAGCAGGCTAAGACTGTTTCTGGACTAGAAGCATTAAAATATTCTTGCTACTCTTTCAGAAGGTAACCTGAGACCTGATAAACCTCACTGGCTTTGTTTCCTTGAATCGTGTCTTGCATAAAGATACTCAACAGAAGAAACGCTATGATTCAAGTGATGCTATGGTCCAAGGCTTCCCTAGTATATTTCCATCCCTAGCCACGTCCATCCTTATGGAAAATGCACGCCCCACAATTCCATCCTGGCTTCCGATCGTGAAGAGTAACTTAAAAGGGATGTAGAACAAGTGTCAGTTCTTCCTCTTTGTCCACAGGCCCTGTGATAATTATTTTAAAAATAGAAGCTGCTTTAAGACCTTTTGTTTAATGAATACTAAATTTAGTTTAGTGGGATAGGAAGAAAGGTAGAATAAGGTCTTCTTAAAGCTAGAGGAACAAATATGAGCTCATCACTTGAGCTGTGGGGTGGCATCTTGAAGAGGTCAAGGCACACTGTCTTTAGCTCAACAGAGAGCAGTCAATCACTGTGATTTCCTGTAGCCCCTAGGATGTCAGGGTTAGTGTGTAAGACTTAGCTCCCCAACTTGAACTAGATCGTGGCAAAGGCAGCAACCAGATTCCCAAGTTGCTCAAGTGGCTTCTCACAATCTAGGAAAATCTTCCAGACCTTCACTAAATTGTATTTCCTATTACACAGGGATCTCTTATATTATTCCTCTAATCCTTTGGGAGCCATCTAGACAGCAATAAATTCATTACGCAAGGATTACAAAGAATTTTTCTGATCTGGAATACACCAAACACACGCATTTTTCTTTTCTAGTGTTTTCCTATCACATGAGAGGAAAACAACAAATATAACCTCCCCATTAGTGTCACAGTACAAATCTCTAAAACCAGTCTCTGCAATGATTAAATAAAACAAAACTTAGATATATTTTTTAAGAGAGAAGACATTCCAAATTCCTATGACTTAGATACGTTTTGCAAACCTTGAGTAAATTAATTAAGGGACCAAGGTAATTGTTTTGACTGAGTTCCTATAGGTATCTAAGCAGAACATACTATTTTGGACTCACTTTTAGTGAAATCAGTTTTAAGCACTAGCTCTCTCGTATTCATTCATTTATTCGTTCATTCATTAACTTTAAAAATTTATTGAACTTCTATGGAATGCACTGGGCTAGTACTGTAGATATACTTGAATAATCCATAATTCGGTGAGTACAAAATTTGGTTTGCTGGGTTAAAAAACTCAAGGAACTCAAAAGACAAGAAAATCAATTATAGAGAACAAACAATGTTAGAGTTGTACAAGGCAGGAGTGAGATTCAGGAAAAGACTCCAACTAAATAGAACAACTGGAGTAAAAGCAGAAGGCGTATGTTAGAATATTATGCAAGATGAGGTTAGAAATGGCAGAGGAGGGGCAGATCATGCTGCATCTCTGACATGTTAAGGAACTTGGACTTAATCCTATAGATAATGATGAATGTTTGAGAAGGCGTCTATGAAGGAGAGAATTGTATTTTATAAAACAAGCGTTGGGTTTTAATAATATTGCTGTGGCCTCTGTGCAAAGGATATTGGAGGTGGGTATGAATGGAAGCTGAAAGTTGATTTAGGAAATGATTGCCATAATCCAGATGAGGAATGATGGAATCTTGAATTAAGGCTGCTCAAGAGCTGTCTGAGAGTTAATTCAGTAAGACAAATTGGTAGACATTGCTGAGACAGACTGCAGAACCTGACAATTAATTAAATCCAACGGGAGGAAAATCAGATGACTAACATTTTGATCGTGAGTGACCAGCACAATTATGGTACCATTCACTGAAATACGGCAAGTCCCAAGAAATTTTTAACAGAGAGGAAACAGTGGTGCTGATAGGCAGATGGACATATAGGTTGGACAAACTGGTTCAGGTTAGGTAATAGAGAATTTTACATCTTTCCAGGGTGGTTTAAATTTTCATGAAAATATTTCCCTTTTCCCCAGGCAATAATGGTCGTATCACTAATCCAGACCAAAAATATGAAAGATGATTTTTTCAATTTCTACTTCCAAATTATTACACATTTTCAAAACTGTTGGTTTACTTTTTTATATGTTTTTATAATACAAACTAAGATTTTAAAAAAACTGAATAGGAGAGAGTTTCAGAGAATATTCCTTAACAGATGGATGAACATGTTATGTCGCTATATAGAAAATGTATACATTAAAAAAACTAATACTTTTATCTCTAATCAGTTTTTATTTCTGTTAACTAGCAATTTTGGTTTAGCCATCCCTGTTGAGAGGCACAGATTTGGAATTGGATGTAAATTATCATGTTAGGCACCAACAATGTGCCACTATTTTTCACTCCTTCTACTATTCCTACGTGATTAAAAATAATAATAAGTAACTTCCCCAAAGGTCATGGGTCGGTAAGTAACAGATACAATACACAAACCAAGGCTGGCCTGACTCCAAAGACAAACTTCATAATGCTAGTGAATTGGGGACGTATTTTTGGTTCCGCTATATGTATCTGTACATGGGGTAATGCTTTTTTCCTCTCTGAATTCCAGCTCTCATCTGTAAAAGGACAACCAGAGTTCATACCCAACAGATCATTTATAAAGTTAAAGTGATAATATCTATGAAAACATTTTATAAAGTGCTATAAAATAGCATCTAATGCAGAAAAAATGTTGTATTATATACAGTAACAGTAAAAAAATAAATAAACTTCATTCCGTCTCTTGGTAGTAATCCATGAAATATTATTTTTCAAAAAATGTGTCCAGAAGTAATTCCTTAATCAAAGTGTGCCTTGTTCTGTACCATATGAGATTACAATCTGGTAACTGGTCTAGGATTAAGAAGGAGGACATCACAATACCACAGAAATGTAATGTAAGTCACACACGCGAGCCATACATGTCATTTTAGAATTTCTAGTAGCTACGTTAAAAAAGTAAAAAGAAATAAGTGAAATTAATTTTAATATATTTTGTTTCAAAATATAATTTCAAAATGTAATTTTATGTGATCAAATTTATGCATTTATGTATTCAATATAAAATTTTATTAATGAGATATTTACAGTATATTTTTCCTTTCTAAGTCTTAAAAATTATATGTATATTTTACATTTCTAGCACATCTCAGCTCACACTAGCCACATTTCAACTGCTCAGTGATCTCATGTGACTAGTAGCTGCCATATTGAACAGTGTAGCTCTACAATATTGACAATGGTCTATGAAGTACTCTATCACAAGAACTACACTCAAAAAGAATGCTCTGCTCTACGTATATACACTACCGAATGTAAAATAGTTGGCTGGTGGGAAGTAGCAGCATAGCACAGGTGCTTTGCGATGACCTAGAGGGGTGGGATAGGGAGGATGGGATGGAGGCTCAAGAGGGAGGGGATGTGGGGATATGTGAATGCATGTAGCTGATTTGCTTTGCTGTGCAACAGAAACGAACATGGTATTGTGAAGCAATTATACTCCAATAAAGATCTATTTAAAAAAAATCAAATCAGAGGAAAAAAAGAATGCTCTGTGCTCATAAATAAGGCCATTAAGGTATCTCTTATGGAGTTTGCACAAAAAAAAAAAAAAGAGTGGGACATAGGCAGAAAGGTTAATAGAAGTTAGGAGACACACATGAAGAAGGTAGGGAGTCAAAATTACAAATAAGCAGAAGCCATCAAGTAGACAAACAAATAGAGAAGCTGTCAGTGACTAGTAACAACAGTAGCACCAAATCTGAAAAAAGAAGTTGAATCATGGTTAACAAGAGACTACTCAAAACATCAATTGGCCAGTAAAGATGCAATATGGTCTAAAGTATCAGTTCAGTTATCCATTAGGCCAGGCAATGTATCTCATGAAAAAGTGTCCTATCTCCCTTCATCACTGTGTTTCCTTTCAATAAACTTCCATCACCTTTTGTGTGCATTATGTCAAATAGAAAGCAACTTTATTTTGCCTTCTACTATGCCTTTACATTTATCTATATTCTTTCCCTGGCCCTGAAAAAAAAAAAAAAATTTAACCAGCTCCCTGACTTCCTTAGTCATTCTATGGTCCTTTAGGTTGCAAATTTACCCACACTTCTGCTCTTGAAACACTCAGTCTCAGGTAATGATCAAAACTCCAAAATCTCTTCTTCCTGCTCTAAGTAGGAAGCCTGCAGTGAAGAAAACGGGTTTTATTGTCTACCAATCCCAACCATTTCAAACACTTATTCCCCATCTTCCTAACCACAGTTTTGTTTTGCTCTATACCTCTAGGGTAGAAGCAAAGTAGAGAGAGAGATGGGAAGAAGGGCAGGAAATATTTACTAGATGTCTGTAATGATAATTCCCTGGGCGGTCAAGTGGTTAGGACTCTGCACTTCCACTGCAGGGGGCCCAGGTTCGGTCCCTGGTTGGGAACTAAGATCCTTCCCACAAGCCAAGCCACGGGGCAGCCAAAAAAAAAAAAAAAGACACCTCTGGGATTCAAGTATTTAAAATTGACTCTTCCTCTCTTAACACCTTTGTGGGTTCTTCAGCACTGTATCTGTCCCCCACCATCCAGAGCTGAGGGTCTTCCCTTAGTTGATGGGTTCCTTTGACATGGGTAGATATAGTTGGTTGCATTTAAATCCTTAGCCAGCGCTCTGACATCCTGTTATTTGCTTCTAGCTACTTTCTGCTGAGGTCTGTTTAACACACCGTGATCACTGAGTATTAACCTGAGTTAACTAAATCTATCTGCCCCATATTGTAAATGACTTTACTAATGGAACTAGAATATTGCAAATCTCTTGACTGAAGGTTTAGTGGGCATTACCAAGGTTTGCCTTTACTCCCTTAACTACCTTCTTTTCCCACGTTGACTAACCTCTTTTAACTGACTCTCTAATTATACATGTTAATATAGTAAATCTGTGCATTAGTCAGGGTTCTCCAGAGAAAGAGAACCAGCAAAGATACATATATAGAAATTGGTTCACTCCATTATGGAGGCTGAGAAGTCCCATGGTCTGCCATCGGCAAACTGGAGATCCAGGAAAGCTGGGGGGTAGGTGTAATTCAGTCCGAGTTCAAAGGTCTGAGAACCACGGGAGCCAGTGGAGTAATCTGAGTCGAAGTGCCAGAGGAGATGAGATGAGATGGCTCAGTTCAAGCAGTGAGGCAGGAAACTAGGGGCAAATTCCTCCTTCCTCAGACTTTTGTTCTATTCAGGCCCTCAATGTGTTAGATGATGACCACTTTGAGAAGGGCAATCTACTTTACTGAGTCCAGCAATTCAGATGCTAATCTCTACCAGAAACACCCTCACAGGCACACCCACAAGCAATATCTAATCTGGGCACCCCATGGCCAGTCAAGTTGACACACAAAATTTACCACCACAACCTGAGCCCTTTTATCTACTGCTATTGCAAATTGCACGCCATTTCTCTGTCCCATTAGGCGCTGATTTTTAGTCTCGAAAGGTGATTTTTTTTTTTAATATCCTAGTTTCTGAAGAAAGCTTTAACGTATCAAAAACATTAAGCTTTAAAAAACACTAAGCTTTAGCTCTGAGGTATTTTAAGTGAATTCCAGGACAATATGCTTGCTGTTTTTCAGTACTTTGTTCTTTCTGCTCTGCATATTAAGAACCTGATGCTCAGAGACACAATTTTTTAAATGTTTTAATAAGCAAATCATGAATATTTAAATTCCTATTGAGAAGATTTGCTTGGTAAATTCCTTCCTCCTTGAGTCTACCCTAAAATATGCCGTACTTTCAAGCCCTGGCTCACTGCTCACAAGGGTTTGAATGGCCAATTCAATTTCTACTTGAGGTATCACCCAGAAAACATGTAAATAAATATTGCTGCTTGGGTGAAAAGAAAGTTTTTTTTAATAAATAAAAGTTCCAACTATGAAAGTTACGAAACAGAGTTTGCAAATTAACTCACAATGTTAGCACTGTGAGTATATATTTCTGTGGCTTAGAGGAAGTTTTTCTAAGTAGGTTTAAATAATTGAGTTCCGTCTCTGCAATCACTAATTGTCACATCTCTGAAAAGGCTAGAACCATTTTAGAAATGCACAGTGGGCTTCAAAGGCATCATCTCTCAACAGGCCTTCCGTGCCTGGTGGGAAGCTAACTGGGTCACACTTAAAGCTGAAGAAATCCAACTGCACCTTACAGAGGACACAGAGAACGTATGTGCGCGCAGAAATCAAGATAACTGAACTGATAATTCAGATAAAATACATTCCTGTTAGATGAAGCCAGATAATTTAGGCATGAATAACATTTTAGTATTGAATTTTTGGGTTAATTGAGTGTCGCGAGTTTCCGTTTAAATTTTTCAGAATAGTATTGTAAAAGAACCTTTACTAACATGAATTGACTTACACCCTTTGAATTGAAGCTGCACTGAAGTTTAAAGGCAGTGTTTAGTCTAATAAATGTATTGTTATGATAAAATGTCATTCATGATTTAACACTAAGCGGCAATTAACAAAAAATAATAGCTAACATTTAGTGAGCAATGACTACTACGTACCAAGCAGTGTGCTAATAGCTTTATGTGGGTTATTGTGTACGCATAAATCATCACCATAATGGAACTGTTACAGCGAGATCCCTTCATGCCTCAGAAGACTCTGCATGGAATGCAGCCCTGAGCTTGGTGCTCATCGTTCCATGATGGGCCCATAATGGATCCCATGGAAGACTGGTAGAATGGTGCCTTGGAATCATTCTGGAATTAAGCAACGATTATTTTCCTTGGTATATAGATGAAAAAGCCATAATATTATTTGAAAATGCTTTCATGAAAAAGACTAAAAATAGTAGTATTGACTTTCTCTTATCTGCAGACCAGTAGGCTTTGTTTGCATCTCAGATACACTCACTCTACACGGTCTCTATTCATTACTTTTGCTCTTGTGAGTCTTACAAGCATTTTTAATTGGGGGTTTTAAATCTTTTCCTTGAACCATTGGTGAAGTATATTTTCTGAACACAGTGAATAAAATAGCACGCAGCTCTCATAGCTTTTGAGGTTATTGTCATTCCCCGCTTCCCATGTATAATAAATAAATTAGAGAGTACTGGAGCCTTTAAATGAACAAAAGGTTAAATAAAATTTTATGATCTCCCTTGCTGATATCCTGCTGGCACCACATTTTGAGTAATACATCATTAGAGAAATCACCCTCTACTGCATGACTGTAATATTATGATGGGAGAGTTATTACTTAGAGGCACCTCCTTAAATATACTGTTGGTCCTGAGAGCCTTAAAAAAAGCTTAAGTGAATTTCTTCTTTCCAGGGTTGATGGAAAAGATCTACGAAAGGCCCCAGGAATTGAGACAAAGTTATTGGCTTTAGGGGACACTTTCCCATTAATTTAGTAAGCCTGAGGGGCATCACAGGGAAGGCCTTGGCTTGTCAAATTATACCATTATTATCTCGCCAAACATTTCAATAAATTTAGTTCAGATTAAAGAGCCAAGAAGTACTTATGAGTAGAAAGAAGAGGTTGGAAGGTTAACTTAATCATATATGTGTGTGTGTGTGTGTGTGTGTGTGTGTGTGTGTGTGTGTGTATATAAACTGAATTTAAATTTGAACACTTCCTCCCCAACTCCTTTTCCACTACCAGTGTAAAGATCTTTACCTTAGACTGTTTAAGTGAAAAGGGTTGTTGCATAATATATGATAAAGATTTTGAAGTTACTAACTGAACTCAGTCAGTGTAAAAAAGTTATCTACTACTCTAACATAGAGAGGCAAACTACCACCTTATTTTTCTTGTAATAAAAACACTCTTTGGCAATATAGTCTATGTTTCTATTTGACTCTCCACCACCACCCCCACCCTTTGCTCATACAGACAAAGAAAGGAAGATATTTCCTCCATTTTTTTCCCCAAGATATTTCTACCTGAACATGGGCACCTCTGCCAGGGAAAGCAGAATTCAGACCTGAGGGCATTTATTCCCGTCTAAGCATGTCTCTGCCACAAACAGCAAAGCACGAGGCCTATCTTCATTATCAAATTCAAATTTTGCACAGAGAGAAGGTATAACTATTCATCATTTAAAAATGCTCTTACACAAAGAATACATATGAAAGTAGCTTGGTTTAAAAGAATCAGGTTCCTCAGAAGGAGAATCATTTGAAATATGCATCCTAGTAGCTTAAATGTATCACTGGGAGTAATGAATTTTTATCCCAGAGCGACTGTAAAAGTCAGTGAACTCAATTCTCTTGACTTAAAACACTCATCAAAAATAAGTTGGCAAAAAAAAAAAAAAAAAAAAAAAAAAAAAAAAGGGCTTCCCTGGGGGCGCAGTGGTTGAGAGTCCGCCTGCCGATGCAGGGGACACGGGTTCATGCCCCGGTGTGGGAAGATCCCATATGCCGCGGAGCGGCTGGGCCCGTGAGCCATGGCCGCTGAGCCTGCGCGTCTGGAGCCTGTGCTCTGCGACGGGAGGGGCCACAACAGTGAGAGGCCCGCGTACCGCAAAAAAAAAAAAAAAAAAAAAAAAAAAAAATAAGTTGATAACATTCCTTTTAACAACCCTGTGAGTCTTTGTTATTTACTCCCTACTGATGAGGAAAAGTAAAGACAGAACGGTTAAGATGCCTTAGCTAAGTCAAATGGCAAAACAGGAAAGGGCAGGGCAAACTAAGGATACCGCCAAATCCCTAATTTGTTTTCTGGTCATCCTTCCAAGAGAGCTCAAAATCCTATTATTCTTTGCCATAAAGGTCTGACTAATCTTCAGACCATGCAGTGGTAAGCAAAGATACAAGGTAGGGTCTGAAAGAGACAAAGACGATAGGTAACTGTCTGCCTGAAGTGACTTTTATTTGGCTAAAGACTTCAGTGGGACTACAAACCATGCCAAAGACAACTGACGAGCAGTAGGAATGGGAGGCAATTTGATTTCCAGATTAAGATCAGTTAGGGTTGTTCAGCCTTGGCAGACAGAACAAAGATTTTCAATGTAATACATACAAACTACACAACTTTTACTGCTTCCTTTGTTAATATCTTTACTGCCAATAAGACAATGATAAATGGCGTGCCTTTGAAAGAAATAGTTGGTGCAACTAAGAAAAATGAAAAGGGACAGAGAGAAGAAAAAAGAGGTAGAGTAGGGTAACGGAAGAAAGAACTGAGAACAGCTATAGGAGGTTGGCTACACGTGCAGAGAGATGAAGAAAGAGGAGTCTCATTCTACATTTTGACATTGTTTTACCAAGTTTGACTCTGTAATGTACAAATCTTCCCTGTCCTTACATATGCCCTTTCAGCTAAGATTTTGACACTATACGTCTGTAACGCCATTAAGAGATGAAAGAGGAAATAAAACTACATTTGCAGTATTTCTTTAAAGGAAGAAGAGTGGAAAAAAAGAAAAAAGGAAAGAAATAGGGAAGAAAGGAAGGGTGGGAGGGAGGGAAGGCAGGGAGGGTTAGAAAGTGTTAGAATAATTGTTACCATTTATTGAGGGTCTACTATTTGCTACATATTCTAATAAACATTTTCTAAATCGTATTTCCAATTTTCAAAAAGCCCCATATTAATTCTCAATAATATCTCATGAGAAAGATATTCTCCCCTTCCCTCCTTCCTCCTTCTCCCTCTTTTCTTTTTTTTCAATTGAAATATAGTCAACTTACAATATTATTCAGGTATATAACATAGTGATTTGATATTTTTATAGATTATACTCTATTTAAAGTTATTACAAAATAATGGCTATATTTCCCTGTACTGTACAATATAACCCTGTCACTTATTTCTTTTATACATAGTAGTTTGTGTCTCTTAATCCCATACCCCTATCTCTCCTTCCCTCTCCCCACTGGGAACCTCTAGTTTGTTCTCTATATCTGTGTCCTTCTCTCTCTTTTCTTTCTTTTCTCTATTTTTGTTGAGGAACAAAAGACACTTTTAAATATCCAGCATGATCATCACATGAACACTTTACCAAGATCTAATTCAAATGCTGGAATAGCAATGCCAGGATAATATTAGGGGTACCTGGCCCATGGATGCATATTGCAAATAAGAATTGAGATTTCATTCATAACTTAGTAAGACAACTTTGTGGAGATGGTTGAAACTTAGGTCAATAAATAACCCTACTTGTCTGAAGAACAAAGTGTTCATGAGCATCTGTCATTACCCTTGTTAACAAGAGTTACAAGTTACCTAGTTAAAGTAGATGTCTAATGCAATGCCTGGCACAGAGCAGTCCCCCAAAAAATGCTCACTGAATAAAAGAATTAATAACTATAGTGCAGAAAGACCTATTAAGTGGGACTTTGTGACTTTAGCTGCAACCTGGCCAAACACATGATGTCAAAATGTCCTTCTTACCACTTTCACCAATATTGTAATAACAAGAGATCCAGAAAAAAACTATGCTAGGAATACTAACTTTCCCGGAAACAGTGAAAAATCACAAATATTTACCAACTCCCCTATTTTTTATTTCCTGTGATGTGTTTTGGCATATTGAATTACATGCTCACAGGTAGTCTTGTGGAAACACTACCTTTTCTGCTAAACTATCCAATACTTGAAAATATGGAGGCCTGCAGGTAAAGTGAGAAGATTGTTGCACAAGGAGGCAGTTGAGATGGCAATCATTCATTGTTATGAATCATCTATGTCCTTAATCAAGTCACTGTACCTACCTGTGGCCTTAGAATCCCCAAGAAAATGAAGTGTTTGGACTAAAAGAATCATAATTTTCCATCAGTTTTCTTCTTTCTTGAAGTATATGGTTGAAAGAGAAATTAATGCTATCCATGTTTACTTTCTCCTTCATTAACAGATCCCCTAAATTGTGTCAAAGTGAAAATAATACTATCTTCCTTAGCCTCCTTTGAAGATGGGGATGATGAATTAAATCTGAGTAGTTTCAGGGAAGGATTTCCAGAAATATCATTTTGTCCCTCTGCCCTCTCTCTTATTTCTTGCCTGGAAATATGACTGTAATAGTTGGAGCTCCAGAAGCCATATCATGATTTTGAGAATAGGAATCACAAGCTAAGAAATAATTGAAGAACCCTGGATTCTTAATGGCTTCCTGATATTATCATACCTGTGCTGAACTGATGTTGAGTTTTTAATATTCATGTTTATTAATTTTATTTTGAATGTGAACATGAGATGCTGTGGATCAGACTGATTCCTTATTAATTACCTTGCAGTAGCTAAGTCTATCACTCTACCTCCTCTTGCCCAGGCCCTAAGCCCTGGAGTGACCAGGTGAAAGTCAGGTCAAATGTCCAGTGTTGATAGTTAGATACTCCATAGAGCAGGAAGAGATAATAGATTTTCTCCAGTTATATTCAGGAAAGAGACAGCCATTACTGATCCAGAAAGGGGAGGAGAAGAATTTTGCTGATAGGATGATAATCCCTTAGAAATGGGATGGCAAGGGTCCTGAGTTCTTACCCTAACCTTTTTGGAAGGTAAATATATCTTTCCAGGGGCCAGATAAACCACTGGGTATCTTTTGTGACTTTTAAGAGAGAGAGATGTCTCCAAGTTCTGAGCTTCATCTCTTTTTAAAATGGAAATGCGTAAGGAGGTATTGCTCCAGTCTTCCTAACACCTTGGCTCTTAACTTAGGGACGTACTCCAGGCTGGAACCATTTGGTTCTCTCGGATCAGAGCAATTAACTAGATAAATGGCTACAAATCTAATTCTCATGGTAAGTAAAGAGTAAAATGTTTCTAAGGAACATGAAAGCAAGCATTTTCTGCCTTCATAGTATATCAATACCTGTGACTAGGGAGGCTAGGGCTTTTTACAAGAGTACTGGAAACTACAGAAAACTTTTATTTCTCCAAGCAAGCTACATCTAGACTTCTACAAAAAAGAAAAAAAACCTTTATGTGTTTAAGCCACTGTAATCACATTTTTATTACTAGCATCAAAACAAACTCCTAGTTGATTCAATGGTTGACTCTGAAGTATCAAGAATTGAGATGAAATCCAGCTTTCAGCTCACAGGGCAAGTGACCATCATAGTGCTAGAAACATATCAAGCACTGATTACAGGATTGTTGAATGCATGAAGAGATAAATGAATTAATTAACAACCAGTAGAAGCCACCCAAACTATCTATATTACACAGCAAACAACGGTAAAAGCACAGGACACAATATGACTGACCTGTTTGGATTTTCCTTGCAGTTCTGGTTTTATTTCAACCCTAATCCTACACACATGCATTTTTCTTTACAAACATTCAATATTACTACCCCAGTATTCACCTGACTGATTCAACAGTCCATTTAAATGTAGCTTCTTCAGGAACAAGTCGCAAAGGTATCTTGACTTAAGTTATTTTACTATTCATTACTTTAACACTCTTCATTTAATTTGTTGCAGAACGTATCACATTAAAACTGCCTATATCACAGCTAGTTTGAAAGCTCAGTGAGAATCAAGGACATGTTCATATTACAAGTGACTAAATTCCCAGAATCTAGCTCAGTGCCTGGCTTCTCTACGTATTTATAAAGAAATGACTTTCTCTCTCCCTCTCTCAACATGTTAATCATAATTTTCTAACAACAGTCAGCAAATGGTCAGCCACAACTTTGGAGGCATTTTTCAGAGTGCATTATTTTCTGGCCAGGAATCACTGTCCTATAGCTGTCTACTTTGCAACGTGGCAGTGGACAAAATTACACTCTGCAAAGGAGACAGGAGCAGATGATACAGCCCTAGGCTTGCGAACTGATTTCCTGCTTCAAATATGTTTCCTGATTGAAGATTGCACACCTAGGAGGTGAGATGAGAGAGGTATTTTATAAAAGTGTCCAGCAGATATACTGCAGTAATTCCCACTGTATTCATAATTTACTGAATTGCTCACAGACCAGAGGTATAATCCAATGTAAATGATCTCATCACCCATCAGTATGAGGGCTCACAAATCCAACTTGGCCTCAAGCTAAAACTTGACATTTCAAGGTTCTCAAATCCACAGTAAGTAAGCAGTATACTGATGACTTCCAACGTCTCTTCTGAAACAGCCCCAGCTTTTGAGAAATGCAGGTGTTTGGGATCTAGAAACAGAAGTGGCCAGCTGCCCTTGACGTACTTGGGGCACAGTTCCATATTTCCTACCCCTGATTTGGCCCTGAGAGGGGAACATTTTGTGCAAAAGATAATGGAATTGGCACCATTTGCATTCTGCTCATACACATACTAAAGAATGAAATTTAAAAGGCTCATTTTAAAGTATCCCTTCTTGCAGTTTCACTGGCATTGCTGTATGTGGAAAGACATAAGGCATTCTCATGCTTTGAAATCAGAACACCACAAAGATTCACCAGAGATTGTCAGGGACCTTGAGGGTCCATCTACGCATGAACCCACTCCAATAAAGTGTTATTGAACTTGAGGTAAGTCCACTAACCTTTCTCAGTCTGTGTTTCTTGATTATGACAAAAGAGGACCAGGCTAAATTGTTGTAAATCTCCTTGTGTAATCTTCTGATTACACAACTCTGAACAAGATTACATTTAGAGTAATTTCATTTAGGGCTAATATTGATCATCCGCCCCCTCAATTAATTCCCTGTAAATTGTGTGGTGTAATGGACAGAACTTGGGCTTGTCAAATATACCTACAATCTAGTTCTTGCTCTGCCACCATACTTCCTAGCTATGTGATCTTGGACAAAACAGTTACTCTCCTTTTCAGATTTTATGTATTTTTTTACTGTTGAGTCTGTTACCATAACAGGCAGGGTAAAATGTGCTGTACAAACAAAACTGTCAGGTGTTCTTGTATATGCCAGAAGTGACTAATTGCAATCCTAGCTGTGGACTGAAGGGAAAACAAGCTTAACTTGAATCAAATAACAGATTTACTTATAGGAACCATACTCTGCTATCTCCTTATTATAACTTGGAAAATTATAATTGGGGTGAAGCATGGATATAGAATCTTTGTGTTTGTTACTGAATGCTTTTCTCTCTTTTATATGGTAAACGGGAAAAAAAGTATAGATGGTTATTTGTAGAAACATACCTAATTTCAAGGGCATAAAGAAGTCGATTCTACTTCTCCATGGGTTTTCTTACTAACATCTAAACTCCTTTTAATGGGTACATTCAATAGTCATATACTTTTACAAGAAATAGAGACAATTCTGGAGGAGCTAGCTCACTGAGAAATTCAAATAAAGGCAGAAATGATTGAGTTCAGTTTTCTTGCAAAGAATAAGTTTATACAAGAAAAAGAGAAGAGCCTACATAGGTTTCCTGAAAAGGGAGTGATGCAAGTTTACAATTAGAGACATGATTGAAGATTTAAATTGGAATAGAAAAAGACTGTCTTATTAATTGGTGAAAATAGTTCAGTCTGTTAATAACCAAGGATGCACTGAGGTTTCTAAAACTATTGCTCATTTTCTAATTAAACCTGAAACTATTCTTGTGAAGTGTCCAGGAGCCAGCAGTAATTATCCCCATTTTGTGAATAAAAGAACACAGTGTCTGAGAGGTGAGGCAGTTTAAGTGTATAATCAAATCAGTAACACTTAAAAGAGCAAATGCAGAAGGTGATGAGTAGAGAGTGCCTTCTTCTTTGCAATGTAGATAGCAATAAACAGACAAATTGGCTGGAGTATGGTAGATAGAAAGTTGGATTTAAAACTAGAAAACTTAAAGGTAAGTGTTTTCCAACTCATAAAGACCAGATTTGGGGTAGGTTACTTACATTAACTACACTATCTATGAGTTGGAAATAACAGCAATCACTTTCTAGCATTGTGGAAATGAATAAATAGGAATACATATGTTTGACATGATGGAGTAGTGATAGGGACCTTCGTGGTTCCCCCTTTTCTTGCCAACTCTTCCTGCAATGAGGAATGCTTGTCTGAAGTGATCAAGACCAGGAAGTCAATTCAGGCTCAATCTTAGCAGGTGGCACTTCCCAAGGATTTATAAGATTAATGCCCATAAATTTATAAGATTAATTAAGCTTCTAATCAGGATCTGAGCACTCAAAGTATGGAGTCTCCCTATTAAAATAAGAAGTTGTCTGTACCAAGTATCTTTTTCTCACTAGATGAGAACTTCTGGGAGAGTTTAAGCCTCCCAGAGTAACCTGAGTAAATTCTAAGTCAACTGTCTTGACTCTTCCATTTTACAGAAAAAGACAATGAGGCCCAGACATACCCAAATTAACAAAAATAAGAAGGCTAAGACTGAATTCTCTATCTCCTTCCTCTAAGATTACAGCCCTATCACATACATACCACTTGACATTTTGAAAGTCAAATACATTCTTCCAAGTACAGGAAAGGAAGATGGACTTGAACCTCCCTTGGCCACCCAAAAAATAAATGTTCAGGATAGGCTGCCTGAGCCAGCAACATTCCTCCTTGGTAAAAGCTAAACTGTCAAGAAGTCTGAAATATAGAATCTACAGCTCCATCCTCTATAGTATAGAAAATTTCATGGAATTGTGCCACGATGCCAACAGAAAGTCTCACATAAATGGCAAATAATGTAAGTCATACACACAGACCTCTACGCATGGTTCAGTCTAGCTCCTTAGAATTCCGCTTGTGGTTTGAGGTCAAAACCTTTGAGGAATAATATTCATTTGTCTTGATTTCTTTCTCATGTGCATATCTTTCCTTCGGGGCCCATGTAGAAATGGGTCAGTATCAAGAATCAGGTAATCCTTGATCCTAGGGTTAATACCAACTTAAAAGTCCCAAACAGAACAAGCATATACAAAATCCCCCTGTGAAATGTAAAGTGCAATCTAAAATTCACTCCTAAACCCACACCTTCCCTTAAGATTTCTCAGTTCTCTTCATAAGGAAGAAAGTGATACATTTTAATTCCCTTTAACATTTTTTACTGAGCCAAGTGCAATTCCACTACTGGCTGGGTGGATATTCTCAGTTATAACAGCACCAAAGATAGAAGGTTGTGAAACCATGTACACTGTTAATAAACCAAATTATCAAATCTAATGATCTAACTCCAGAAGATTTTCCAAATGACGATATAATGTTTCGCAAGATTCATCAAGTGATCCTTTTGCTGGCAGTTTCTGTTACTCTTTGTCTTCCTCCATTCAATCCATGCCACTTGGGAGAGGGATGATTAAATAGAAGAGCACAGAATGAAAAGGTAAATTCTCAGCCATTAAGCTTCAAAATATGCTTTTGAAATACATGACAGAGACAAATTTTTTAGGGGAAAAAACTCTTAAGTTGGAAGAAACTTGGATTTGAATAACAAGACCAGAATCCTGACAGTTCAAGAAATAAACCCTATACAAAACAATAGACACAGAAGAATAAGTGATCAGTTTAATATATTTTTTTCCAAAAACCCATACTAAATGAAGACTTGAAATTATAATTGAGATACAGCCAAAGGCAAGAGAATTAGAACTTGGTATATGCCCCAGGAAAGGAACCTATACCACATTCTTCTAATAACTTCTTCCTCAAACTAATTTCCAGGGTCAGGTATATAATGAGATTCTTAAATGAATTTTAGGATGCAAAAATACAAGGAACTTGTATACCTCACCTTGCGCAAATTCCTGGGACTTGTGAAGTAGATAAATACTTTTGCCAGTATGGCAAAATACATTTGCCAGTATGGCATAAGGACCTATATAAGTTTCCTTAGGGGTGCTATAATACCACCACAAAATTAGTAACCTGAAATAACAGTTATTTATTACCTCACAGTTTTGGAGGCTAGAAATCCCAAATCAAGGTGTCAGCAGGGCTTTTCTCTCTCTGAGACTGAAAAGTGAGCAGAATCCTTCACTTCCTCTTTCTAGTGTCTGGTGGTGGCCAGCAATCTTTGATGTGCCCTGACTTTGTAGATACATCATTCCAACATCTGCCTCTGTAGTAACATGGCTGTTGCCTCCCTGTCTGTGTCTTTTTTCACATTGTCTTCTTATAAAGACATCAGTCATATTGGATTAGGGCCCACTCTAATGAACTCAACTTAATTAGACCTACAAAGATTCTATTTCTAAATAAGATCACATTCACAGAGAGGAGAGTTTGGCACTTCAACACATCTTTTGTGGGGGGACACAAATCAACCCATAAAGGGCCACAGAATAAAAATTGTTGCCTGATATGTTTAAATGAAAGTTCTTAGACAACTGCAGAGAGCTTTTAGTAGCCCAGAGGGAAACTTGAAACCAACCAATTATTTTCATACCCGCAAAGAGTAATATGGAAGTGGTGAGAAAGAGTCTGGGAATATGGAGGATTCATCATCGGGATAACATACCGCATTTTATGTGCCCAGACACCATTTTAGGACATGAATTTCTCAGCAGATGGAAGGGTATAGATAATGAAGCACATGAGCAGATGGGGTGACATAAATTTAAATTTAATGGGTGACATATCAAGAGGGAGAGATGACTAAGAATTACAATGTCCTACTCTACTTCCATTGATGCCTTGACGCTACTTGAGACCTTCAGAAAGTAGATCTTAGATGTACCCTGGAGATAAACTGGAAAAACCCTGAATTGACTGAAAACCACTGAATTGAATGAATGAATTTACCTCAGATCGACAACAATTAAATATTTTCACACTAGAAGAAATGAGAGGCTCAAGAAAAAATTGTCATGTCTTCAAAGAAACAAAGAAAGCACCATTTCAGGGCACTCTTCATTTGTGATCTGAGATTTATATGTGTTACCCGTATAATAAAGTGGAAAAACTCTCTGAGATGCACTGGGCAAGAATACAGCAATACAGAAACTGTCTTTCATAGGACACGCTGCCAATGTAAAAACAAAAAACATATTAGAGTGAAACACGGAAACACGGAGAACTGTAACTTTGCAGGAATCCTGTAGACTCTAAAGTATGTAGCATAGAGGTAAGAACTATAATCAAACCTGGTTGCTTTTACTCTGGCAGTATCTATCATTTTTATTTCGGTAAGGAAAGATCATTTGCACTACAATGATCAGGGTATAGTTTCTAAAGGCAGATTCATTGTACACACACAGCTCACACTCCATGAAATTGTGAACACTATATAAGTGATGAAAAAAAAAGATACCATGTTTGTAAGTGGATTTATTTACCTGAAACATGAAGTAGATAAAACCACAATAGGTTTGCTGATATGGAGATTAGAAAATAAGAGAAATAGCTTTATATATAATAAATTTATGTGCAAGTCTCAGCTCTTACTAACTGATTGATTTGGGGCAAGTCACTTAATATTCACAAACCTTGGTGTCCTAAGGTGCCAAATGGCCATAATAATAGTACTAACCTCATATAGTCAGGAGGTTTAAATGAGGTAACACGCGTGTAGCACTCATCCCACTGACAGGCACATAGTAGGCATCTAATAAGTGTTTGTTATTATTTTCATTCATTGTTTTTGCTCATCCAAATTAAGTGCTGTCTTTAAAATGACAACTGAAATAAGAGTTGTATTTTTGTCTCAGTTTTAGAATTGTCTTATTATATAATCTTGGATTTCTCAACTGAACTTCCAATCCTGCATATGTAACATGACTAGATTGGCTACTGGATGGCCTATAATGCCATGTCCGAGTCTGAAATTATATTGTTATAGGCACAGACAGTTGATGAGACACAGTTGCCTTAGAACTGTACCATTTTGTAGCTCTACAAGACTTTAACAATTATCTCATATCCAACCAAACCCAAGAATAAGTAAGGAAATAAGGACCTGACCAGCCAAGTGACTTACAAAGGATTTCCTACTATTCATTCACATTTTCCACAATCCTCGATTCACTGGCCTTGATACCTACTTCTAAACATAGAGTATTATCCTTCTTTGTTATTAAAAGCAAACTTAGAGTTTCAAGCTAATCATTTAGTTACCAATTCTAGTTCTGTCAGGATGTCACAGATTCCCTGTAAGCTCAAATTCAGCAATTAATGAGTGCCACTGTTGTTGTTTCTTCATTTCCTTTTTAGACACACAGAGCGCAAGACTCCCAGTCAACCTGTACTCTGAAGTCATCACTGTCTTCTTATACAAACTTTCTTTTCTGTTCCTACTGAATCAATACGGCCATTATCACACTTCTGTTGTCTGTCCATATCCATCTTTTTCTAAGTTTCAGCAACGTGAAGCCAGGGCCCGTGATTTATTTATGCTTATGCCAGTATTTAGTATAATGTCTGGAGAATAGTTATTAATAACTATTTATAGTATCACTTAATAAATGAATGAGCCAGTGAATTTTATTAGGTTGAATCATATAAAATTGACTTTTTGTAGTTAAAAAATGAACAAAGATAAAAATCTTCAACTTACAGAGCAAATGCCAATTATAGACCTAATTTCTAACTCTTCATTTAACTGGGACAGATTTCAATATTGATGAAAGTATGTTATTCAATTCTCAGCTTTCCTTTTTTCTTCCACGTAAGCCCTGATTTCTACTTTAATCCTATTCTAGGACTATGCGTCAATTAAGTTTTGTTCTTTTATTCAGTGAATCAGTCATTTGAAAAATATTTATTGATCATATTTGAAACAGGGACTGTTCTAGGCTCTAGGGATACAATTTTGAACAAAACCAAACATGGTTCATGTTCTAATGTAGGTTTTAGCCTACTTAGATAGACAGACATTAATAAAATAATCACAATTACATATAGAATTGTACACGAGAAAAAGGAATATTGTGTTAGGAGAATGCATAATAAAAGAATCAATCGTACAATTGAGAGGGCCAGTTATGGCTTCCCTGGGAAAGTGACTCTTAAGTTGAAAATTTAAGGATAAATTGAATGAATCAGACTTAATACATACTGCAATAATACTTCTGTTTATAAAAATTGAGCCACTAGATACTACTTCAAGTTTAGCTTCATACAATCTTTTTTTTTTTTATTTTTTGCGGTACGCGGGCCTCTCACTGTTGTGGCCTCTCCCGTTGCGGAACACAGGCTCTGGACGTGCAGGCCCAGCAGCCATGGCTCACAGGCCCAGCCGCTCCGCGGCATGTGGGATCCTCCCGGACCAGGGCACAAACCCGTGTCCCCTGCATCGGCAGGCAGACTCTCAACTACTGTGCCACCAGGGGAGCCCCAAACAATTAATTTTTGACAGTGAACGATGTATACAAAGTAATGGGAAAGAAAATAGTACATGTGAGAAAGTGAGAGAAAGTCAGTATGACTGAAGGATCTCTGATAAGAAAGAGACTAGAATATCCGGGGTCTTCTAAGCCATAGTTAATCTTAAGAGTGATGGGAAGGTTTGAAAAGTTTTATAGCAAGTGGATGCCTTAATTATATGTGCATTTTTATTATATCACTCTGTCTGCAGTACATATGATAGTCGAGAGTAAGCAATGTGAAAATTCAGTTAACTGGACTACTGTAATAGTTACTGTGAAAAATGAAGTGGCATTAACTACGATGATAGTAACGGTAGTGATGGAGATTGGTGAATGGCAGTGGTGGTGATAGACTTGAGAAGTATTTAGGTTACACATTTGACAGAAGATAACAATGGATTAACTCTGGACATTAAGGATAAGAAAGAAGTCAGATGTGACTGGAAAATATAAAATCAGTTTTGGACATGAAAGTTTGAGTGTCATTTCAGACATCTAAATGGAAATGTTGAGTATGCAGTTGGATAACCATATCAGAAAATGAGAGTTAAGGTCTGAGATAGATACAGATATAGATATATAGATGTATGTGGGGGTGGGGGTCATTATGAAGTACATGACAACTGAAGAATATATTGTGCATGAGATGGGCAAAGCACCAGTGAGAACAGGACCTTGAAGAATTCAACATGTGGTGACAGGCAAAAGGAAAGTGAAAAGGAAAGGAAAATAAATGAGAAGCACTCACAGATAAACGTGAAAGAATAGAGGAGTCTGATGCCTTAGAAGCCTAAAGAAAACTAAGTTTTCAGAGGGTAGAGTGGTCATTTATGTCAAATTTTGCAGTGAGATCAAGTTAGATGAGGATTATAAAAGTTATTGAATATGGTTAATTTAGGTCATGTGTCAGCATAGAGAGAGCTATTTTAATTTAGTCAATCTAATAAATTGGGTTATGGATGAAGTAAGTTATGAGAAAATAGAGATTTTAAGTATAGATAATTCACTGAGGAAATTTCATGGGGAAACAGAGAAGAGAAAGATGGGTGAAATTTGAAGAAATGTATGGTATGGAGAGAAGAAAGTTTTTTGATAGAATAAACCTTATTTAAAAATAGATAGAGATAGATAGATCAATAGATTGAGCTTCAGCACAGAATTTTATTTAACAATCCAATTGAAAAGGAGAAAGAGGACAGGGGTCAAACAATAACATAAGATTTTTGAGAATTCAGTAAAGAATATGGTGGGAACGACAAGTGAAGTGATTGAGGAAAACTTCTTATATAACAAGATAAAAAACAGTAATATATATGACAAAATACTGACTACTGTAATAATAACGATAAGATGATGGTGATGATGATGATTATCGCTTTGTTTAGTGCTTACTATGTGCCAGTCACTATTCCAATCACTTTACACATTAGATGGGGATATAGGTAGCCTGTAGGCTTGATAACAAAAGGTTGAAAGCATTTCCTTCTGATGGCTTTATTATTCCTTACACAGTAAGAAGGGAGGTCATACGCTAATAGTGGTGGGATAGTGGGCCTGACGAGGAGAGGTTGCCAGAAATCTGAGAAGCATGACAAAGCTTAAAACAGTCATAAAAATGAGAACGAGTTGAAAACAGAAATATAGTGGAACTGTGAGGCAATGTTTTGGACCTACCTGAAGCTGGTGATCACGAATTTATAGTGATATCAATCTGCTTTGTGGTGTCACTTTCTCTAATATTGCTCAGTAGCTCAGATTTAAAAGAAAAAGGGAACCCTGGCACAGTGTTCATAGAAATGTAAACTGGTGCAGTCACTATAAAAATAGTATGGAGTTGCCTCAAAAAATTAAAAATAGAACTACCATATGATTCAGCTATTCTACTTCTGGGCATTTGTTTCCAAAGAAAACAAAAACACTAATTTGAAAAGATATATACATGCCTATGTTCACTGCAGCATTACTTACAATAGTCAAGATATCAAAACAACGTAAGTGTCCATCAATGGATGAATGCATAAAAAACATGTGATATAGGACTGAGCCAGAGGAGATTAAGATGGCAGAGTAGGAGGACGCAGCCCTACCTCCCACCACTAACATATCAAAAATACAGCTACGTGTGGAGAAATTCTCTTAAAAAACACACTGGACACAGGCTGAAAGTCTCCTATACAACCAAGACTGTAAGAAAGACCCACAATGAGTTGGACAGGAGGGAAGAGAAGTGACCAGCTCAGACCTGACCCTCCAGGCTTCTGCTCCAGTGACTTGGGACCTGACCCCATCCCAAATAGTGGGGTGTTGGCCACTGAGCAAAGGAGAAGCCCTGGCTCATAACCGGCTCTGGCTCTACCCAATCCACCTCCAGTCCTACCTAACACCATGGTGATAGGTGCCAGCCCACCCTGGGGGGGGGACATGACTCAGGATCACTTCAGATCCAGCCCTCCCACCAAAACCACTGGACACAAATAGATTGTATAGGAACACTCCCACACAAGGACACCCCTTCAAGACTGGGATAAGTAACTGTTTGACCTAATTTCATAGAGACAGAGGAAGGTAGGCAAAATGAGAAGACAGAGGAATTGGTTTCAAACAAAAGAACAAGAAAAAAACCTTGGAAAAAAAACACTGAAAAATTTGTCTGGTAAATTATGTAACTGAAATAAAAAACACATTAGAAGGAATGTACAGCAGACTAGGTGATATAGAAGAATGCATAAGTGATCTGAAAGACAGAATAAGAGAAATCAGCCAATCAGAAATGCAAAAAGAAAAACAAATTTAAGAAATAAGAACAGTTTAAGGGACCTCTGGGACAACATCAAACATACCAACATTCACATTAAGGGACCCAGAAGGAAAAGAGAGAAAATGTCAAAAATGTATTTGATGAACTTATGCCAGAAAACTTCCCAAAACTGTGGAAGGAAATAGATATCCAAGTACAGGAAGCACAAGACCCAAACAAAGTCAACCCAAAGAAGTCTACACTAAGATGTATCTTAGTTAAAATGGCGAAAGTTAAAGGTAAAAAAATAATTCTGAAAGCAGCAAGAGAAAAAGCAGTAAAATCTATTTACATCGATGGACAGATCATCCAGACAGAAGATCAATAAGGAAATAGTAGGCTTAAATGACACATTAGACCAATTGGACTTAATAGATATCTATAGGATATTCCATCCAAAAACAGCAGAATGCATGCACATTCTTTTCAAGTGCACGTGGAATGATCTCCAGGATAGACCACATGCTAGGTCACAAAACAAGTCTCAACAAATTTAAGAGAACAGAAATTTCATCAAGGATTTTTTTCCACCCACAATTGTATGAAACTAGAAATCAATTACAGGAAGAAAATGGGAAAAACACAAATACGGAGAGAGTAAACAACGTGTTACAAAAAACACAATGGGTCAATGAAGAAATCAAAAAGGAAATCAGAAAACACCTCAGTACAAATGAAAATTAAAACATAACTTTCCAAAATCTATGGGACATATCAGAAGGAGTTCTAAGAGAGAAGTTTATAGTGAAACAGGCCTACCTCAAGAAACAAGAAAAATCACAAACATAAAAGCTTTTGCACAGCAAAGGAAACCATTAACAAAATGAAAAGGAAACCTACCAAGCAGGAGAAGATATTTACAAATAATATGCCTGATAAGGGGTTAATATTCAAAACGTACAAAAACCACATATAACTCAATGTCTTAAAAACGAACAACCAAATTAAAAAATGAGAAGATGGGAATAGACATTGTTTTGCAAAGAAGATATATAGATGTCCAACAGGCACATGAAAAGATTTTCAACATCACTAATCATCAGACAAATGCAAATCAAAACAACGAGATATCACCTCATGCCTATCAGAATGGCTATCACCAAAAAATTTACAAATAACAAGTGTTGGTGAGGATGTGGATAAAAGGGAACCCTAGTACACTGTTGGTGGGAATGTAAATTGTGGCAACCACTATGAAAAATATTATGGTTCCTCAAAAAACTAAAAATAGAACTACCATATGATCCAGCAATTCTGCTCCTGGGTATATACATGAATAAAATGAAAGCACAAATTTCAAAAGATATATAAGCACTCTAATGTTCATAGCATCATTATTTAAAATAGCTAAAATATGGAAGCAGTCTAAGTGTCCATCAACAGATGATTGAGTAAAGAAGACACACACGGAGTATTACTCAGCCATCAAAAAAATGAAATTCTGTCATTTTCAAAAACATGGATGGACTTATAGGGCATTATGCTTATTGAAATAAGTTAGCCACAGAAAGGCAAATACTCTACATTATCAGTTATATGTGGAATCTTAAAAGTAAAACAAACGAATGAATATAACAAACAGAAATAGACTCACAGATATAGAGAACAAACTAGTGGTTACCAGTGGGGAGAGCGAAGGTGGACGGGCATGAAGGGACTGAGAGGTACAAACTACTATGTATAAAAAAATTAGCTACGAGGATATATTGTACAGCACAGGGAAACAGCCAATATTTTACAGTAACTTTAAATGGAGTATAGTCTATAAAAATACTGAACCACTATGTTGTATACCTGAAAACAATATAATATTGTAAATCAACCATACAACAATTAAAAAAATAAATTTTAAAAAAGTAAGCAAATATCTCTCTTCAAAAGTCTGTAATGGAGTATAGTAGGAAATGAGAGTATTTCATCTTTTCTCCCACAGTTGATGAAACAAGAAAAGAAGAGAAGGTCTTCTACATGTACTTTGCAGGTAGAAGAAACAACTTGGGTTTTACAAAAGCACAAATCAAGAGGTCCAACATTTGGTCTGATTTTATGGACAACAGGAAGAAAATCCTGGAGTGCCTTGATCAATGACTTAAAAGTTTCTTTTCACAAAGGACCAAATTTTTCACTTAGCAGGCATAATGCAGTATTAAAATGCAAATATTCCTCCGAAGATAACTCCAGGACTTAATTGTCTACCAACATTTAATGCATAAATATACATATGCTATTTGGATGGATTCCAACATGACACTTAAATCTTTCTACAATGTACCCAGTATTGTCCTCATACAGACATTGCTTTAAATCATTAATATCAGATTCATTCTTGAAGCCAGCTTTTAGGGAGGATTTGGGAAAAGGAAAAAACAAAATGACACAAGAAACACAAAAGTATTTACAGAGTGCTTGGATAAGATGAAGAGTAAGAACAGCATACAAAAGGGAAATTAGGAATTTTTTTCTTATTGCCCTCTTTTGCTCTCACTACTGGACCCAATTTAAGGAATTTTAGACTGTATTTCAGAAGAATGGAGCAATATTAACTTTTAATCTGCTTGGGTGTTGTTTAGTAAATTAAGACCAAAATTACCAAATAGGATGCTATCTCATTACCTCACTAAGGCATAGGTGTCTATTAAAATATACGAGTAAAATAGTTAAAATAGTTTGAATGCCATAGTTATATGCGAAAAACCTGTGTAGAAAATCCCCCCAACACCAGTATGATTATTATGTAAGATTTTATACACATAGAATCAAACTTGTAATTACTCTGTAACTTCACACTGCCCTCAAACCAGTGCTTTAAATTTTTCTTAATTTCTGAAATACCCGTTACCACTTCTAGCCTTCTCACTTACCCTTCATTTGTGAAGAACATTTACTCTGAATCTTATCCTCATATATTTCTTGGTGCTTTTGGGGAAATCAACGCTCAATACAATTTCAATTACTATAGCACAATATTTAAAGAGGATGAAATTATGTATTGCTGTCGTTTCATGAGTCTTACTAGAATGGCTGTAAGTTTGGGGTCTTTCAATAATTCCCATGGTGTTCCATCTATGGGAAGAATGTGATTCAGGTTTAAGACTTGATTATAGCCCCATAAGATAAATTTACTTTACTTTATTGCTCTTCACTGGATGACTGGTAAGCTCAGACATGCCAATTCCCCTTCTTGAATATGAACAATGAATGTGTATGTGTGTTTGACTACTCAGAAAAAAAGATAATTGTTCTCCAAATTGCCTTTAAAGTCCTTGGGGTATTATATTTCTATTTGAGAATACTTGAAAAGATTGGAAATCATCATGTTTGAATAACTGTTTCTTAACTATATTACCAATTAAAATATTAGCAGACTTTTTTGAGTTAAACTAATATTTTCTCTATTAAATGCACACTAAAAGTATTCTATATTTACTCTGTTGTTATGATAATGCAATCATTGTATTAATTGCATGACAGTCTAGAGGATATGTAGACATGTTTCTGATTAATCAATTGTCCACATTTTCAAATTTCTCCCAAAGCATTTTAACATACTATGATTATGACTGTTTTTTGGACCTCATTACGCAGAAAAGTTCCTTCTTCATTTTTTCTTTCCTCAAGTAATGGCTTTCTTATTTTACAGTGGTTTTAATAATGATCCGAAATTTACTGGACACCAATAACTAGTAACTACGCCAAACATATTAGCCCTAATTAGCCCTAAAAACCAGAAATAAGTTGTTTTAGATGATAAAGCCAGGGTTAATACTGATCACCATGCTGATTAGTCCTAGTAGTAAAAGTAGACAATTTGATCAACAGCAATTAGTTTTGGCTTTTTACCCACTGTAATCATCCAGATTCATTCCAGCATAGTGTTAAAATCAACGTATTTTCTATGCTTTAGATTGTCAATTATTTCTTTCATCACCCAAATGAATCCTGGCCTCTGGCCTATGCATTTATAGCAGTCCAAGCACTACTGACTGCATCTTATAATAATCTACTGGTTTGGTTAGTTTAGGAATTGAGCAATGTAAGGGCAAAGGTCTCATAAAAATATCACTGAATTAATTCCAAAGCTTTAGGAATTCCCCAAGTCTAAGCCCTCTTCAACGAACCAGCTGTCACAATACATAACAACCATGATCATCAAAATCATAATGTAACTCTGATTCTATTCCAAATAAACTGTAATCAAATATTCTAAATTCAGTATATATAGCTGACCATTGAACAACATGAGGTTTGGGGCGCTGACTCTTGAACAGTGGAAAATCCGCCTATTATTTATAGTCAGCCCTCAGTATCTGCGGTTCCACATCCTCAAATTCAACCAACCGCAGACTGTATAGTACCGTAGAATTTACTTTTGAGAAGAAGTAAATATGTACGTGGACCAGCACTGTTCAAACCCATGTTGCTGAAGGGTCAGTTCATAAACTGAAAGAGGTTAAAACTCTCCTTTTCGTCTTTTCTCAGTAGACAGTGAACACAAATTTATATACAGTTATGATATTACCGTTTTATATAAAAACTTTCATACTTAATAGGCATGTATATCTTATGTATTTACATCAGTAAAATAAAACAGTTTTCAGTTTCCTCCTGCTTGGACCCTTTGATTACTTCTGCCTGAAAAGCCTTCACCCATACTGTCAACCTGGAAAATATCTCCTTGTTTGTCAAGAATCAGCTCATCCATCACATTTTCTGGGTCATGATCCTGAAGTAACAAGTTTGGACCAGCAAGTGCTGTAGGTAATATGTACAAGGTATTCAAAGGTTGGTGAAACTCCAATCTTGCTCCTAAGAAGATCACCTCACACTGCCTGAGTTTGGGTGAGCTTCAGCAAGTTACTTATATTTTCCATACTTCAGTATCCTCAATTTAGAAGGTGAATAAAATACTACGTACTGTAGAGGATTGTTTTCGACACCACTTAAGAATATACGTAAATCGTTTCAAAGAAGGCCTAATACATAATGGGTGCTCAATAAATGTTAGGTATTAATAATATAATCATAAAAATCAATGCATAAATATGTTTAAGGGAAAATATTAAATGTACAAAAAGAAAAGTACAAAGGAATTACAATGAGGATTCAAACATGAGAAAAGACTGTACTAATCAGTAATCAGTAAAGGTTCTATCGCTGCATATAATGTGAGCTACCTGTAATTAGCATTAGTTAATATTAAAAGACTCTATTTCCCTCTTGAATACATTTCTCAAAGTATCTTCTTCAGCTCTTTTACTGAAGCAGACTGGGGTAGGCCAAGTCACTGGCCAGCAACATTTGCTATTCTTTGTAAAATAAGTTATCACATTCGTCATTGCAATAAAGAACTATGTCTATTCCAGCACCATTATCTTCCCTCAGCAGCTGATTAAAATGTATTCTCTTTTGTCATTCATGAATTTTTCTACATATTAGTGGTAAATTGTGGCAAAGACTGTTTCAAGTAACAAATAATTTATTATCAAACTATGTGTATAGATGAAACCAAAGTCAGACATTTTATTTTCTTGAAGCTGCTTGGATTGAATGACTCACCAGGGTTCAAAGTTTACACCCATTTATTCTTAAGGGTTACTCTGTGAAGAAAAATCCAGGCAATATTTTGCAAATCTACTCTAAGATATGTTCACTTTTGGAAAGATAAGTTATTTCCCCCATATTTTCTATTATTATCCAGATAGCACTTGGGGAGGGAAGCTTTTAAATAATGATAAAACTAACACTTTATGATCTATACTTGTGAATTCTTTACCATAGCCCAGTGCAATGCATGCTTTAGGCCCTGAAAGTTTTCTGTTCTGTCCCTGATTCTGATCTTTGCATCCATTTAAATCTTTTTCCAGACTTCACTGAATTAAGGTATTTAAACAGGACTGATGTTAAGTACTAAATGAGAAAAGTACTATAAAGCTAAGGAGCCCAAGTCAAATGAGTTTGAAAAATAGAGATAGATGGCAACTATTAGAGAGTCTTCTGCACTTGAACCACACTGTTCATGCTTATGTTTTGTTTGATAACTGGCTCATTTTCAGACGTACATATGCTTTGGGAGGTAAATATAATATGCTAAACATGCTGTATATACTTGGACTACGGATTTATATTGGTTCTAGTCCTTCTCAGTGACAAAAGCCAGAGTGTGCATGCACCCCACCCCCTGCCCACCAATACATAGGTGAGAATAAACTGATACGGACTTGGAACAATACATTATGTTAGATCTTACATACATTTTTCCATACTGAGAATTCTCTTTTCTAGGTTAAGAAGTACAATATAATTAAATTTTTGTGATTATTCATTTGATTATCCCCTGTTGTGTGTTGAATTTGCCTCCCAAAAGATGTTGAAGTCCTAACTTCCAGTACCTATGAATGTGACTTTATTCTGAAATAAGTCTTTGCGATGATCAAGTTAAGATGAGGTCATCAGGGTGGGCCTAATCCAATATGACTGTGTCCTTAAAATAAACTGAAATTTAGATACAGAGATAGACACACAAAGAAGGAAGATGACGTGAAGCCACAGGGAGAACCCTACCTACAAGTCAATGAATGCCCGAGGCTACCAGAGTCAGAAAACACAGTCTCCTTCACAGCCCTCAGAAGAAACCTACCATGCTGACATCCTGATTTTCAGACTTCTAGTCTCCAGAAATGTGAGACAATAAATTTTTGTCATTTAAGACACCCAGTTTGTGGTACTTTGTTATGGCAGCTCTAGAAAACTAATACATCCCACAATACAAAACACCACAACGGATTTGAAATTTCAATATTAAGATGACTATCACCCTTATGATTCCTGAAATAGTTACAATTTTTGTATACACTATGCCTATTCTACCCCCATTTCCTAACGGCTCATGATTTCTACATCATAACAAACACATGACCATACATACTATACTCTCTCCCGATTTTCATTCAGTCTTAGTTTTATAATTATATGTTTGATATTCATGACCTATACTTAAGTATTTGTCTATCATTTTAGTTGTCTGAAGCTTATTATCTAGTAGATTCTTTAGGAAGAGATTATTAGGAAAATATTTCTTAATTCGTTTAATTTTGATAATTCTTTGATCCCCTTGCAATTAAAAACAGGTTTTGCTGGATATGAAATCCTTGGCTCAAATTTTCTTTCCTTGAACCTCAATTCTTCTGGCATAAAGTGTTGCTGTCGACAAGCCTGAATGTTATCTAACTTTTTTCCTTCATAAGTTACTTTCTCTTTTTGCCCAGGTGTCTAAAGGATTTTTTTTTCTATGACTATAAACTCCATTTATTTTACTGGTTATTTACTAGGACATCTCTTGATGTTGATCATTCTGGGTCAATATTCTCAAGTATGTGGCATGCTTTTTTCTAATATGTGTGTGTATATTTATACATATTTATATGTTTTGGGAAAATATTCATAAAGGAAACTATTTAGTTTTGGTTATAGTTCCTTGCTTCAGGGTTCTTCTAATATTCCTATTATGCTTATGATGGACCTTCTTAGACTATCTTCAATATTTTCCATTTTCTCTAACCTTTGCCTATTTGTCAAAAAATAAATCAATTGACCTTATACGTGTGAGTCTACCTGAAGTCTATCTGCTCTTGTATCCTTGATCCAATACAAACTGTCTTGATTTTTGTATCTTTACAGTAAGCTTTAAAATCAGTTATGGCAAGTTGGCAACTTTGTTCCCCTTTTTCAGAGGTATTTTGGGTGTTTTAGCTATCTTACTTTTCCAACACATTTCCAAATAAGCTCATCAGTATCTATAAAAAAGCCTCCTCGGATATTTATTGGAACTGTGTTGAATTTGAAGAACAATTAGGAGCTGAATGACACTTTTAACAGTTTTGACTCATGAATATGATAACTCTTCAGTTATTTAGACATTCTTCGATTTCTCTGAGCAAAATTTTGTAGTTTTCAGGTCTTGTAAATAATTTGCTAAATTTATTCCTAATTACTTTAGTTTTTATTCTACTGGAATTGATCTCTTAAAATTTTAATTCCAACTATTGCTAGCATAAAGAAATCTAACTGAATTTTCTGTATTGACCTATATCCTGTGATCTTGATAAATGAACTTTTTAATTATTTAATTTCCAACAAAGGAAACGATAAGCAAAACAAAAAGACAACCTTTTTGGAGACAGATCCAAAAACATATTGCTGCAATTTATGTCAAAGAGTGTTCTGCCTATGTTTTCCTCTAAGTGTTTTATATTATCTGGTTTTACATTTAGGTCCTTAATACATTTCGAGTTTATTTTTGTGTATGATGTTAGAGAATGTTCTAATTTCATTCTTTTCTATGTAGCTGCCCAGTTTTCCCAGCACCACTTATTGAAGATATTGTCCTTTCTCCATTGTACATTCCTGTATCCTTGGTCATAGATTAATTGACCAGACATACAGATGGCCAAAAGTCACATGAAAAGATGCCCATCATTGCTAATTATAGAGAAATGCAAATCAAAACCACAATGAGGTACCACCTCACACCGGTCAGAATGGCCATCATCAAAAAGCCTACAAATAATAAATGATGGAGAGGGTGTGGAGAAAAAGGAACGCTTTTGCACTGTTGGTGGGAATGTAAATTGGTGTAGCCACTGTGGAAAACAGTACAGAGGTTCCTTATAAAGACTAAAAGTAGAACTACCACATGATCCTGCAATCCCGCTCCTGGGCATATCCAGAGAAAACCATAGTTTGAAAAGATACATGCACCCCAATGTTCAAGGCAGGACTATTTACGGCCAAGACACGAAAGCAACCTAAGTGTCCATCAACAGATGGATGGATAAAGAAGATGTGGTATATACACACGATGGACTATTACTCAGCCATAAGAAAGAATTATGGATGGACCTAGAGATTATCATATTAAGTGAAGAAAGCCAGACAGAGAAAGACAAATATTATATGATATCACTTATATGTGGAATCTAAAAAAATTAGACAAATGAACTTATTTACAAAACAGAAATATACTCATAGACATAGAAAACAAATTTATTGTTACCAAAGGGGAAAGGTGGGGGAGGGATAGATTAGAAGTTTGGGAAAATATATATACTACCATATATAAAATAGATAACCAACAAGGACCTACTGTATAGCATGGGGAAATATACTCAATATCTTGTAATAACCCATAATGGAAGAGAATATAAAAAAGAATATATTTATATATGTGTAACTGACTAACTTTGCTGTCTATCTGAAACAGAACATTGTAAATCAACTATATTTCAATAAAAATCAAGAAGATTCAGTGTAAATATATACAAAGGAATATTACTCAACCATATAAAAGAATGATATCTTGCTACCTGGGACACCATGGATGGACCTACAGCATATTATGCTAAGTGAAATAAGACAGAGAAAGATGAATACTGTGTGATTTCACTTATATGTGCAATCTAGAAAACAAGACAAATGAACAAACATAACAAAACAGAAACAGAATCATAGGTACAGTGAACTAACAGGTGGTTGCCAGTGGGGAGAGGAGGTGGAAGTATGAGTGAAATAGGTCAGGAAAATTAAGAGGTACGAACTTCCAGTTGTAAAATAAGTGAATCACAGAGATGAAAATGTACAGTATGGGAAATACAGTCATTAATAATGTAATATCTTTGTATGGTGAGAGATGGCAAATTAGACTTATCATGGTGATTATTTTGTAACACAGACATACTGAATCACTATATTGTACATCAGGAACTAACACAGTGTTGTAGGTCAATTATCCTGCAAACAAACAAACAAACGAAGTCACAGAAAAAGAGATCAGATTTGTAGGTACAAGGGGTTGTGGGGAAGGGGGTATTAGATGAAGGTAATTAAAAGGAACGGATTTTCAGTTTAAGATAAATAAGTACTAGGGATGTAATGTACAACATGATTACTATAACTAACATTGCTGTATGTTAGATATGAAAGCTGTTGAGAGTAAATCCTAAAAGTTCTCATCACAAGGAAAAAATACTTTGTTTTTCTTTTATTTTGTATCTATATGAGATGATGGCACACGGGCTTCAGTAGTTGTGGCTCGCGGGCTGTAGAGCGCAGGCTCAGTAGTTGTGGCGCACGGGCTTCCGCCGCTCCGCAGCATGTGGGATCTTCCCGGAGCAGGGCTCGAACCCATGTCCCCTGCATCAGCAGGCGGATTCCCAAGCACTGTGCCACCAGGGAAGTGACGCACCCCACAAATGTTTCCTTTTTCCTTCCTCCAGCCAGTAAGAGGAAGGGATTCTTCTCTGATATTTACTATGGGAATTTGGTCAGGCTCTTAGAGATCAATCTCACAATATTGTGGAGTCCCCAGGACTGGGTTCCCCTGAAGTTTTTCACTCTCAGAGTTGTCCGCACAGAGCCTCCAGCAATTCATCAATTACAGTGCAGGTTTTCCTACCCCAGCACTGGTTCTCTGGGTAGTTAGTGCTCATGCGTCTCTGTCCGTTAAGCCATGGCTCCCTGTATTCACCTGTCTGACTCTAATCTTCACGATAGCAGCTTGCCCTGTGATCTCTCCTCCCATAGATCCAGGAAGAGTTGATTTTTTCAGTCTGTTCAGCTTTACACTTGTTATTCGGACAGAGTGGCACTTCCAAATTCCATACATGTGGAACGAGACACTGGAAGTCGGTTTTCAGGAATCAGAGACACCAGGATGCTTCAGCCCCTTTAAATCTCACCAGTGTCCTACGCAATCACTCATTATGGAAGAGCAAATCTCATTCTTTTACTTTCGGACCCAAAATTCACCTACTACGATTTCCATTGAATTATCTATATTACCTATTTTTCAGATCTCCTGTTCTCAAGTCCTGCACAGATTCTAATATCACGTAGGTTATGGAACTATCTTCAGCTGCTTGTAACGTGCAACACGGCGTGGGGATAGCATGTCACATACTTTGGTTGCAATGTTTTCCATGCGTTGTTAGTCTTAATACATTTACAAGGGAATTTGGAGAGATTTTAAATCTGTGTTGTTACTGCCACCACATCCCCAGAGTCCTCCAAACAAATACACTTTTGAGAGTGAAAGGTGATGGTATTATAAATTATTCTGTGCCAAAAGGCAGAAGAGCTGCTCTAGTCAAACTGAAATGTTTGGCCATTCTACCTATAATCTATGGATAAAATAAATAATCCTTAGCTCGGTACACACTGTCGTTAAAGATTTGTACCTACTTCCTTCTTCATTACATTGCCTTCACTCGTTCATATACACTCTATTCATTAAAATGACCTACGTGCAGTCTCTCTAATAAGCAGTTTCTTTTCTGAATTGCACCAAATTAATTGAAAGATTAACAGAGATATTTCAGCATGATCCACTAACTCTGAGAGATCCTGTACTAGTCATAAGATGCTTAGGAAGGCTTTCTGTCACTTTTTCCAAGTTTCAATGCTAATAATCATGGAACTGAATCTTAAGTATTGGTGAAGGTGGGAGAAGTGTTACAGCGTTAATTCATTGTCACTTGCTTTTGCTGGGCTTAAGACACTAAACTTCAGCCTCTCCAAATTATGTCATGGTGTGTATCTTCAGACCAAAAGCTGAGCTCATGTAACTTCATGATTTCAGCAGTGGAAATAAACTTGTTTCTGTATCTTAGTTTAGTGTGGGTTAGCTAAATTTGTTATCCATCATATTTAAATGTTTAAAAGTAGAGGCTTATTTATTAGGAAATTCAATGGAAAAATAGAAAGTAATAGCATCCATCACTCATACTATCTAATCTCCTACTTTAGTTCCAAAAGCAAGATACTTTTATACTGTGGGAGACTCCACTTGGCAAAGGATATTAGTGACTTCTCTTGGACAGTATCTTGCCCAAGAGAACAACAGCTTAGCCTCTCTACCTCTTGTAGCTTGGTGAAGGGGATGAGTCCAAGGAGTTGACCTTCAGGGCATGAATTAAAACATAGGACATACTTCCTTCAAGCCAAGTCTATGATTATTGCTCAGTTGCTTCATACAGCTTTTGTTGTGTTTCTGTCTTCATAAAGAGGCTATTCTTACCATTGATCCTTCTTATCTAAAGATTGTGCATAAGTCATTTAAAATTAGTTTATCCACTCCTAAGACTAGTTTATTATTTAAAAATATCTAAATCTTATTTAGTGAAGTAGAGTTTGTAAGATCTGAAGCAAAATATGGAAGCATTTACTAAAGAGAATGAGAGTTTATCTGCTTTCTTTATTTAAAGGGAACATTCTAAGTCTCAACATTTTAACTTTTTGATGATTATTTCTTTATTTCCCATGGCAAAATAATAAAAATATTATTTACAAAATCCATCTATACTCTCGTGTATATATATCAATATTTTCTGTAAATTCCATTCCATTTAAGATCCTTTAACCACTTTCCATCTACTCCTTCAAAATTTTTAGTAACAGTGTCTTTCTCATCTACCATGATTCTGCTAATTTTCAGTGTTCTGTTTGTCCTTAGCACTTTGTACATACATCTGTGAACCCTTGTGATAAAGTGGCTTGATCAGATTTTTTCTTGTTCTCCCAACTAGGCTCTCACTTCCTTGTGGACACAGGCGATACCTACTAATCTTTAGATTTTCCAAGTATAGCACAGTTGTCAGACATATAGGCAGAATTCAATACACAAGCACTCATTTTATGAACATTGCTAAATTGTACATATATATACAAATAGTACATTATATCAACCAGGATCTATTCAGGGGAACTGAAGCCTTAGCAGACATTTCAGCAGAAAGAAATTTACTATAGAAATTTGGTCCCATAGGTGCTGAAAAGCTAAAAGAGCATAAAAGAAACACTGAGTAAAACCAAAGATAGTAATTGCAGAAAGTAACTATCATCTACATTGTTGCTTGGGAAACAAAAAGGAAGAGGTGAAATTGCTGACATTTAGAAGCTCAAAGAACAAGCTCTAGAGACAACTCCTGCTTAGACCTCTGAGGTGGAGGTACTACCTTTGGGAGGGTATGCTAGGGTTATCTCTCGGAGCCCTGAAAGAGCCTGAAGGTAACTACTTCTGCCAAAGCATTGCTGCCAAGAGGAAAAGAACAGGGAGAAGGTCCTTCTGCCCTTCTCCCGCCTTTCAATCTCTATCTGGCGTCTCCTATTGACCGAACCTACCACAAGCCATTTGGCAAGAAGTCTAAGAAATGTAGTTTGTAGGGTCCCAGCGTCACAAATCAGGGTCTAGAAATGCAGGTGTGGATTTTAAGACAATAGGAAAAGCAATTGGTATACCTGATTTGGTCAGAATTTGAGTTTTTTTTGAACACAGTTTAGGTGCAAGGGAAGGAAAAAGAACTCTGATTTTTCAAATATCTACCAAGCACCAGATACCATTTTAAGTTCTAAAATATGAATCATTTATGAAT
This sequence comes from Phocoena phocoena, assembly GCF_963924675.1. Classification (NCBI taxonomy): domain Eukaryota; kingdom Metazoa; phylum Chordata; class Mammalia; order Artiodactyla; family Phocoenidae; genus Phocoena; species Phocoena phocoena. The sequence continues at coordinate 41,439,174 of NC_089224.1, read as the reverse complement.
CATTGAATCATTCAACGATTCATGAATGATATGAATCATTCAACAAGTAATTATTGGGCACATTTCCAGCCACTGCAAAGACCCTTCAAGTGCAATGGTGAAAAGATAGGCAATATCCATTCTTTCATGGAATTCAAAGACTTGAAAGAAAAATGGGCAAATAACTGTGTGATTATGATAACACGTGTATCTATCTAACTTAAGTCATGTAGCCGCCTTGAAAGAGAGTCAGAAAAGGAAACGAAGGATAAAGAAGTCATTCAATTTTTCCAGGGTCGTAGATACCAAGTGGCACAGACAAGATCTGAATCTAGAGCCGTAGGCCTCTGAGACTCATGTCTTGACTCAGGACACCGCTCTTCTTGCTAGGTGAGAGAAGTATGGAGTGGCGGCTTATCTGTTGCTATTGGCAAGTTCTGCAAGCTCACATAAGGAAAATCTAAGCAATAAGTTACCTGATTTGACTGTTTTTAGCTTCCTCCAAAATGGAAAATAAATATCTTACGTGGATATCCATGCCAAGGGAAAATTCATTTTCATTAGTCTTATCAAAGTTCTTACACTCTACATCTGTACAGCCCCATTAGATTCTGCTTTCTTGCACTTGTGGCTAACTACACAATTATCCTGTTGATTGGTGGTTTGGGAAAAACTTTTTATTTTATCCTTTCATATGATTCCCTGAAAAAACACGGTGCCAGAATTTCAACTTCACCAAGAAGCATTGCTAGGGGCTACGAATATTCTCTTTTCTGCTCTATCCATGAATTTGAGGGTTCTGTTTGCTTTTGTCATTTGAAAACCTCAGCTCTTTCTGGTGAATGCCTAGTAGATGTATGAACTAAGTCTCTTGGAAAAGAAAGCAGAGTTCATTAGGGCTGAAAGGAATCTTTAATGATTCAAACCATTTTATTTACTCATAAAGAAACTGTGACACTGGAGAAGCTGACTTATCTCAGTCTCCTATTATAAGTCTGTTAGGGGAGAAAAATCTATGATGTCTTGGGAGTGTTGACTACAGATATAAGCCCTTTCCACAATATCATGTAAGTTAAATATATTCAGTTCTTTGCGACAGAAAAACAACTGAATGAGCTAGTGCAAAACATTTAACAATGCTTAGAGACTTCAGTAATGAGATACAGTTTAGAAATTACTTGGGACCTAGGAAGTAATGGCCAGGGATCTCACTACTTAAAGGGGATGACCTGAACCAGAGAATTTGAGTTGGAAATAGAAATTCAAGGTTAATCTTTTAAACTGGAGAATTCAACTGGGTTGAGATTACAGGATAACATTTTGGCAGTCTTGGGAAAGCCGTGGAAGTGTAAGCAGCCTCTTGACCTTAGAGCCTCGTTATATTTTAACCCCTAACCTTTACACTAAATTCCAAGACCCTTAGGCTTCTGCGTATTTTCCAAGATCTTTGCTCAGCCTTGCTTACCACACTGATTCTTTTCTTAGTTTAAGGGAAGGGAAATGGTGAGTATGTGATTAAAGGATAAAGACCTTTTCTCCATCAGTCTTATGACTAGGCTACGTGACCAAGATAGCATCAGAAAAGGAGAAGAGTGGAGCCAGCTAGTTTGCACACAGTGGAAGAATGATGAAGACTCTGACCCTTTCCCCAGATGATTAGCTGCTGTTATGTTCCCCCTTTTTTCCTTAAAGACTGTCATGGTGAAGCAAAATCTTTAGAGCTGGTTCTTGGACATGAGTCCACCTTCTCCCCAGGTTGCCAGCCTCCTAAATAAAGCAACCTTCTTTTCCAACCAACATTTGTCTCTTGAGTACTAGCTTTCAAGCCATGAGCAGCCAAACCTGAGTTTGGTAACAGAAGCAAAGGAAATTCACACCAGCATCTTGGTATGGAAGTCTGGTACATGAAAAAGAGGCTGAGAATGTTGTGAAGAGATGGATGTGGTCAGAGTAGAATCTTTTGATAGGTTCTGTATATCTTGATGTGAGATCTTCATGAAAAGAGATAAGGTGAAGTTTCGCTCCTAGAAGTTACTTTAACTATTCAGTGCTATATCAACCAGTAGAATGAAGTTGCTTAATATTTCTTCTTTGCATTTCCAAGTCGTGTTTGAGTAGATGGAATAAAATTCTTCCATTACTGAGATGATAGTTATCTGGCATAAACAAACACATACTAAGCTTATGTCATAAATAAGTTATAATAGGCTAAAAATGGACCAAAGAAGGAAGCAGAAGCCCACTGCGAGTCCTCTTTCTGAGCTAGAGTGATGATCTCTACAAGGGGAGTCCATCTGTTCTACTGATGTTCTGAATTAAGCCATATTTAAAGAGTATCTTTCCTTGCTCTTGTTTTTAATTAGAGAGAGCTAGGTTTCAATCCCAGATCCTACATTAAACTAAGGTGACTTTAAGGAAGTTACCTAATTTCTCTGAAGTTACCTTTCTTTCTCTTTACAACTGAAATATTTGATTAAGGTTTTCAAAGATTTCCTATGATATTTATTGAGAAATTTGAGATGAAATCCCTAAATCAGTGGCTGGAATAGTATAGAAATTTGACACACCAACACTGCTGAAGAAGTTTGTTTTGATCTGACTCAAAAGATAAGTATGCAGGTATTTTGCTTTCTAATGTTCAACATAGTTCAATCTTTTAGTATACTATCTATTCTCTTGTTTAGACAAAAATTGGGAGAAATCATAAATAGCTCTCATTATGAAAAGAACAGATGAAAAAGTATTATCAGAAAAGGAAGGAGATAAGATGAAGACTGTAGTGGAGATTCACCATGGTAATACTCTGCACATCAATTAGCTTTGATTTGTTCCTTATTGCTTCCCTAAGGGTATAGTTCTTATCTGATGCATGAAGTCAAACCAAAGAAAGGGCATTTTCTTTTTCTTTTTTTTTTTGGAAACCTTGGGAAGTCATTTTATTGGGGAAAAGCTTAAATTATAGGTGGTGTATTTCCTCTACAATGAAAAGAAAGGACATTTTCATGACTCACATCATGAGAATTTATAAATGAGACAGAGGAAAAAAAAAATCATACAGTTCTCCAGTGATAGATTTACTTTCCTCCCAAGAGAAGAAAATGAATTGAGTTTTATCCATTCATTCTTTTATATAATATTTTGAAGCAATACTATGTATTCTGGAGATCTAACAAAAGCCAAAAATAAAATAGACACATACCTGACTTATGAAGCTTATAGTCTAGTGTAGAGAAATAAATTAATCAAATGAAATCACACAAATATATAAACTGTAATGAGTCCTACTAGGAAAAAGTATAGTAAATGTTGACAGAATACATCTGGAGAATCTGAGTAAGTCCAAAGATCAGAATCACTCCCATGAGGAAAGGACAAATTGGCCGACATGTGACAGATGGAGAGGGGTTAACTAGGTCAAAGGGTGGAGAGAGAACTCCTGTATTGGGGGTTTAAGTTAACAGAGAACATGGGACATGTCAGGAATCACATGAGACCACTGAGCTGGAACACAGAAAAAGAAGAGCGCAGAGGCAAAATATGATCTAGAGAATGAAGAAAGAAGCCAGATAATTTAAAGCATGGAGGTGCTGGCAAAGATTTTGTTTCTTACATTAATTCTTGAAGGGCTTTACATAGGAAAGACATTATTGAAATTGCATTTTTAAATGCTAACTCTGACTACTCCTAAACAATTAACTGGAGGGAGACAGAAGTCGTTGCTGGGAGAAGAATGGTGAGGCTCTTGTAGTTGGCTCAGTAAAGAGATGTGGTAGCTTAAACTAGGCTGATAATGAAAATGGAAAGAAGTAAATGGATTCAAGAGTTATAAAACAGGTTTATTTGCTTAAATTTGTTGGTGGACTAGATATGGGGAACAAGAGATGGTGAGGACAGCTAAGCATTGACTGGGGTCAGAAGAAGGAAGAAAGAAAAAGTAACCCTAAGTATGACAGTACCACTGTAAGTTGACATCACACTCTGACTTCCTTCCGCATGTCCTGGTTCTTCCAAGAAATCCTTACTGAGAGGGAGTAAAAGAAAGTACATGTAAACAAGCAAGGCACGGCCCTAGTAGACTGCCCTTCAGCGTTTTCTTCCACTAGGCGGAACGGTCATATGTGTGGAAAATTTGATGCTGTGGATAATTTTGTGAGTATGTGGATGCAGTTTATTCGTGGTACCTTGCCTCCACGATTTCCCCCAAAGACCCTCACTCCCTTTTATAACACGGTCATATAGTCCCTCCCACACTCACAGAGGGCTGGCACCCATGTGACCAACAGAATACGGGGGAAGTGATGTGTTTCTTCAACTAATATTTATTGAACATACAGTATGTACCAGGCACTCTTAAAAGCCCTTAGGAATCAATAGTGAAATACTCAGTGAGTCAGTAAGTGTAGAAGAAGGAACAGTAACATTTCATATTTTATTATGTGACAATTATAATGAAGGTATACATTGCTGAGGAAAACTATAAAGTTCTATGTGATCTTTAATATAAATAATATTCGTAGTCCACATCCAGCATAATGCTCTGAACATAGTAGGTACTGTAAATGTTGTATTGGATTGATTTAACAATAGAGACTTTTCTATATTTATAACTTAATCAAAATAGGATTAAAAACAGGATATTCTGTTCTACATTGAATACTTGGCTTTGCATACTGCACTTCATTCACTTATGGCCTATGAAGCCATAACTATTTCACACCTAAATAGAATAAATGCAAGCCAGCCTGTACCTCTTATCTCAGGTTGATGACAGCACCTTAGAACAGCAGTTAGTTTGGAACTAGTCAAGTACTTGTTCATATTTCAGCACAGATCACCCCTATCAGGCATTATGTTTGTTTTCCAAGGACTATTATTTGTTGACATGACCTTTTCTGAAAAAGGACAAGAATGATGATGGCAATTAGCATCGAGTAGGGGAATCAAAAAGGTATCTCTCTCTCTCTCTCTCTCTCTCACTCACACACACACACACACACACACACACACACACACACACGGCTTTTAAAACCTCACTAAAAGATTGCATTAACAAATAAACCATAGATATTCTACATAGGTAAATCTGAGCAAGCTACAAAGCCACAGTAATCAAGACAGTATGGTACTGGCATAAAAACAGAAATATAGATCAATGGAACAGCATAGAAAGCCCAGAGATAAACCCACACACACATGGTCACCTTATCTTTGATAAAGGAGGCAATATACAATGGAGAAAAGACAGCCTCTTCAATAAGTGGTGCTGGGAAAACTGGACAGGTGCATGTAAAAGTATGAGATTAGATCACTCCCTAATACCATACACAAAAATAAGCTCAAAATGGATTAAAGACCTAAATGTAAGGCCAGACACTATCAAACTCTTAGAGGAAAACATAGGCAGAATGAGGTGGATGGACCTAGCATCTGTCATACAGAGTGAAGTAAGTCAGAAAGAGAAAGACAAATACCGTATGCGAACACATACATATGGAATTTAAGAAAAAAAAATGTCATGAAGAACCTAGGGGTAAGACAGGAATAAAGACACAGACCTACTGGAGAACAGACTTGAGGATATGGGGAGGGGGAAGGGTAAGCTGTGGCAAAGTGAGAGAGTGGCATGGACATATATACACTACCAAACGTAAGGTAGATAGCTAGTGGGAAGCAGCCACATAGCACAGGGAGATCAGCTCGGTGCTTTGTGACCACCTAGAGGGGTGGGATAGGGAGGGTGGGAGGGAGCGAGACGCAAGAGGGAAGAGATATGGGAACATATGTATATGTATAACTGATTCACTTTGTTATAAAGCAGAAACTAACACACCATTGTAAAGCAATTATACGCCAATAAAGATGTTAAAAAAAAAAAAAAGGAATTCCAGCCATGAGAGCAGTAATTTGCTAGCAGTTTAATTTCCACATTACATGTATATATTTCCATCTATGTATGTATGTATGTATTTAAACTATAGGTTTACCGTTGTTATTAAAGAACGTTTGTAACCGTAAAAAAAACAATAATAATCTGAGCAAGCTAAACTGATTTCCTTAAATATATATCGAACTTAAAGGCTGATGGAATATGCTGGACCCAATTTTACCAGTCAGTTCTAGCTTGGGAAATTAAACACATTTTGTACACAAAATACACTTCATAGGATAAACCATAAGAAGGACAAGAAACCTAGAGTAGCAATGACGTGCAAAATGTTAAGTGGCTGGAAAAATAATGGAAGCAAAATTAATCTGTCCTTATTTTTAAGCAGTTAATAATGATCTGCATGAAGAGGCAGACAGGAATGTTTTAAATTAGGCATCAAATGGACAGTGAATTGAATGAGAATAAGGTGATATTAGCAAATAATGGAAAGGTACCACTGGCTAATATATGGAATAACAACTCATCATGGAATCATAGACGTGAACCCTTCGTGTATGTGCAGGTAACCATGCCATACGTGCTGCAATCTCTAGAGGGAGTGCGCAGACTGAGGAAGAATCCAGCAGAAAAAGTTAGCCAAAACATCATTTTTTAAGGCATTTTAAGTTACAAAACAGCAGAATCCTGATACTGGGGAGGGTCCTGAGAACATCTCAAACATTCGAAAAGTGCCTTTCTCATAAAACGCAGTAGAACAAGGCTTCTCTGGAGTTCACGTGTAAAGAGCGAATGCCACTCTGAGATGCAAAGAGTAGCCACATTCCCTCCTTCATTCACTAAGGACACACGCTCTAAATCTAGGGCCCATGACTCTAATTAGTGACTCAGTGAAGTGACAAATTATATATAACCATATGTCATGCACCTTTGGGGTCATATACAAATAGTTTTACGAGTGAATCTTCAAAGTCACATTACAATTTTCTGGTGTGCTTATTAAAATGCAAATTTCTAGGTTCAGGGACTCTATATTTTAACAAGCACCCTATATTATTTGGCTACAAGTATCCTTCAGCCTACACAAGAGGTTAATATTAAGTGTGCCATTATAAGGGGATACACTATATCTTGATCCAAGACAGCAAATAGAAAGATACGGTACCTCCAAGGATAACAGATTAGCAATTAAATTACATGTGAGCCGAAAACAAAAATAACATGTTGTATAATCAAGGCATTCCTGAAGGTTTTGGTGTAAATATAAGACAAGAAAAAGGACAGACCGACGGCCTCTCAAGTTCCTTTCTATGTCAGAATTTTCGTAATGGTAGCGATTATCCTGTAAGACAGTTCAAATTCTGTTGTTTTACCCTTTCAACTGAAAAGCAAAAATGCTTCATAGTGTAATATAAGAAACCATCCTTTTTTAGCTGAAGAACAAGTAATAATTATAGTTCTACAGATTGAGTGGTAGGATTTCATCAATTACAAAAACCAAACAGCCTGACTTGTGATGACAGAGCGTGTAAACAAATCAACATACAGTTTTTGTTGTACAGACTATTCTTTAAAAAATATATCGAGTAGGTACTTAGATAAATGTCTTTTATTTTGTGGCTCCTCCAGTGGAACTGTTTCTGTTGTTAAAGAATATAAGCTTAAGCAGCATGCCTCCTGCATTGCCTACCTTGCTTCTCAATAGCAGAGAGAAATCTGCTGTAACTTTGGGACTCAGTGGAAAATTAAGAAGCATTAACTACACTGGAGTAGATTATAACAATGTATAATCTCAATAATTCTGCAGTATATGTGATTAAATCACAGTTACAACTGAGCAAAAGAAACCAAAGTAGGAAGAAATAAAATAAGGCCGATATCTCTTAATATAAGATTGAGAAGACTCGCAGCTCAAAGCATACAATTTAATTGAAGAAAAGCAGTGTATTCTTTTAACACAACCTCACTTTGCTCATACCACTGTTTTAGGGAATGCTTTGATTGAAACACTATGTTAGCTAGGGCTGTTTTATCTTTCACCTTATAGAAATGATCCACCATAGCGATTCCCATTAGGCTGTTTGTCTAAAGACAGTATCAGCTGGAGGTGAAGCATTTCAAACCTGCTACTTCAGCTCATAGTAAGGTTGACCTGTGAGTGAGGTCTTTCTCACTGCTCTTCCCACAGACCAGGCAGACTGAGTACAAGCCAAACAGCCAGAATCAGAACAGAATCCCAAGGCACTCATGCTAACATAAGTTATGCTGCTTATGTACTCCTGGAGTAGTAGGAGATGGAGGGACATGTCCAAGTCATCTAGGGAGAGGTCAAAGTTTCAAACACCAAGTGCCGAGGTCAAAGGTAGAATCTGAAGTGTAAGAAAGTGAAGATATTGGGTACTTTCATTAACAGAGTGACTTTATCATTTCACTCTATCACCCCTTAGGAATTATAGGTATCAGTTAGAGGTCGAAGAACAAACTAAATTTTCTGAGTCCAGTTTAAAGACAACTTGTTAGCTATAGTATTCTCCCAGGGTTGGAAAGAAGCTTGATCATAAGGTCACTCACTAATCAGTCGTCTACACTCTAGAAAGCGGAGTCTTCATGGCTTTCCCAGAGCATCTTTTAGAATTAAAAATGATGTCTGTGGTTAACCTGGCATACCATCTTCAGTGACTGATATATTTTTTTTACGTTGAATTACCAGGGTGTTCTAGCTGACTCAACTTAGGATCAAGATATTTAGTGGGAATCTAATGGAAAATCTGCTCTGAGATTCCTTAATGAACTTAATGAAAGGAACACAGATAGTAAAATCAGAATCTAGTCAGTTACTCTTGCTTGTGACAAGGCTTACATTTAAAACCACACCATTTTATTCTCCATGCTTTCTGATACTCATTCAAAAGTATTATGCAAAATAGAAAATAATAAAACAAAACAAGGTTAAGATACTAGTCTATGCATGATAAGAGAGCAAACTGTAAAAAAAGAGACAGCTATGGTCAAGCACAGAAATTGATCCAAATATCAAATAACATTAAAAAATCAAACAAAGCCCTTCATCTGAATGTTTAGAATTCCTTAAAGCAGTAATTGTCCCGTATCAGAAACCGAGAAGACTCATAAAGGAGTAATTTTAAGTAGCCAGCATTGCATATAAAGGTCCTGTCAACCTTAAGATTATAGATCAAAAACTAGAGGCAGGGGGAGGTTTTCCAGGTATTTCAGGAGACTGTGGAGTTTCAGGGAAAAAGCACTGTTCTCTTGAGCTCTGGACTGTTTTTTAGTTGTTTCAGCTCAGGTAAGCTCCTCTGAGCTTCAGGGTTTTTTTCATCCAAAAGGCAGAAATTATAAGAACCACTAACATATTTTTAGACCAATGTCGTGAAGGTGTAAGAGAAAAGTAAGGTATATAAAAGTGCTATAAAACTGAAAAGCACTGCACGAATATAAGCTGTTATTACTTACCGGAGGAGACAGTCATATTTTCTGTGTCCTGCAGAACTCCTGCTGTTATTATCAGACAGTCTGGCTCCGATGACATCTTTGTTCTTCTAGTCATCACCTTCTTATCCTTTGACCACTTTATCCTTAGTCTGTCCACACAAGCAAATGTCATCCTCATTGGCACGCCTTCACAAACTAGTTAGGTTTCACAAGCCAAAATATACCAGCAGGTGATTATATGAGAGGCTTATGTTTCTCTTGGAAAGTGATCTTGTCTCTGGTGGCTTCTGAGATACTGTGTCTTGTTGCTGGCTGGACTCCATGGTACACAGGAAACCTAAAGGTTGAGTTGGATCCTTCTCTGCCCCTCGATCAGTTCCACAGTCACAGACGTCTCTTCTGACCCCCAGCCAGCCATCTCAAAGTGATTGCCCAGAATCAAAAGATATTCCACAGAGAGGCATTGAAAAATTCAGTTTCTGTGAGGAAAAAACAATATTAGAGAATCAATTTTCTATGTCAATAATAACTCCAACTTTTGAGCACCTTCGGTGGGCCAGTCACTGTGATTTTACACATGAGGCAGGATAATAATTTGAAGTATTAATTTAGGTGTTTCTTTCCCTGCATTTTGCCCCTTTTAATGCTCACTTCTTCCAATCTTCATTCAAGGGATGAGGACAGAATTTTTCTTTGCTTTCTTCAAAAAGTTTGGGGAAGAGTGACTTGTATTCTGAATTTCCTCACCCACTAAACAAATAATGCTGGATGCTCCTGAGAGAAACATGGGAAAAGGGTATTTGTACATACAGACTAAACATCTAGAAGAAGCAGGGTACTCTCCATACCTTTGTCAGTAAAACATTTTCTTTGGCTTGAGTAAGAAGCAAAGGAAGAGAGAAAACTCCATGGATCCTGAGAGCAAAGAACACCTATTCCCTGGTTTTCAGCAACAAAAGGCAAGAGGGCTAGAGGAAAGGGCACCTGGGATATGGGCCTCTCTAGAGAATGTCACCAAATACTCTACACTCAAGCTGGGCAATGAAGAGAGAATTAGAGAGCCCCGGGGTCAGAAAGGGCCATGCACACTGAGGCACTGGACGTCTCCAAGGCCATCTGGGTTCATCTATGACCTTAGACAACAGCTAACTCTCCCACCAAGACCAAACAGCCAAAAATCTTACAACTGTATGATATTCTTAAACAGTGGATATTGCTCCCTAAAGAAAGTGAGAATAAAATTTCAGGTACAAATGGAATTGAGTTATCTTTGTATCTCTACTAGCCCAACAGAAGAAGGGTTCAGAGTCAGAAATTACCAGTTAAAGAAAGCTTTTCTTCCACCCCTGGATTTATGGGTCTAGATTAATTCACACTATATATTTAATGCCTCAATGAATCCCTATTACAGCATTATAAATTAGGAATTACTCTTTCCCTTGCTATACGTGAGAAGACCTAGATAGAGAAATTTAAGTAACTTCTCAAGATAGCACAGCTGGTTTATGATGGTGCTGGGCTTTAGCCCTAAGGCTTTCTGACTCCAAAGCCATCTCATCTTCTATTCTATAGTACCTGTACCATGAGGTTGGGCAGCCTGGGCAAAATTCAGTTTGGGCCAAGTACACTACTGATTCTTCTTAAAGGAAATATGAACCCGGAATGTACTCTTGCTCCCTCATATTAGTACAAAGTGAAAAGAGATTTGGGGGGTTTTGGTCACAAAGGTAAACCCTACTAATCAATCAATATAGTTCAAAAACATTTGCACTTGCCTTTTATAGCTGCAATTACAATTTTGAAACACTAACTAGATTTTTCATAGGCATTTTACATCCTAATTTCTCCACATGTGCGGGCCTGGGGGTGGTTCAGAAAGGACAAAACTCATGAGGGATAAAGCTCCGTCTGCAGTCATCAAGTAATTTTCTGAAGATTAGAGACTCGGCTGGTCTAAAGAAAACTTTGCCAAGACCCAGGAGTAGAGGAGGCAGCTGGGAATAGTTCATGGCTACTCCCAGGAGTTCCACCTGCATCAGAAGGAGGCTGGCACCAATGCTGCTGAAAGAGCTGCCAGTGGAGATTGGCACTTACGTACTGAGACCAAGGGGGAAACAAGTTGCAAGACAGTGTGCCAGCTGGAAAAGTAGTGCCCTGCAAAAGGATGGAGATGAGCTCTTATGGAGGGTACTGAATAATAATTTCTAACATGTGCAAGGAAGGTTGATATGTGGACATGGGGGACTGGAAACAGATGCGGGGCAATAACGCAATCAAGCGAAATGGAAGGCTAGAAGGAATGAAGAGAAACATGTCGGCCTTGATTGATTTAAAAAAACTTAGTCAGTTAGCATATTCCAGAAAGGGAGCCTGGTTTAGTTCATTTGGTATCAATTATATTAAATCGTCAGGTAAGAAAAGGAAAGATGGAGAAATAAGATCATTATGTAAGGAAGGGAAAGACAGTACACAAATACATGTTAACAAGCTGACTGATCTGATTTTAATCCAAGACCTGACACTTTAAAATGTACTCCCCAGCGCTAGCATCACCCCTCAGCTCTACCTCAGATCATCAGGCATTAGATTCTCATAAGGAGCGCGCAACCTAGATCCCTCGCATGCGCAGTTCATGGTAGGGTTCGCGCTCCTATGAGAACCTAATGCCGACGCTGATCTGACAGGAGGCGGAGCTCAGGCGGTAATGCAAGCAATGGAGAGCAGCTGTAAACACAGACGAAGCTTTGCTCGCCGGCGCTCGTTCACCTCCTGCTGTGTGGCGCACTTCCTAACAGGCCACAGACGGCTACCCGTCCATGGCCTGGGGGTTGGGGACCCCTGGTTTAAAGATCAGAGTTGCACTGATCAAAAATGAAATACTTGGAGAGAGGTCTGAAAGGTAGAAATTAAGAGTTCAGTTTGAGGTGGGTGAAGTTTCAGCTGTAGAAATGTCAAGTAAACAGTTGGCTGTACAATTGTTCAGTTAAGGAAAGAGTTTTGAGACTGGAGATACACATTTGGGAGTTATTGGCATTTGAAATCATTGGAATAGACGGATTCACTTATGAGGAAAACAAAGTAAAGGTCTGAGAACTTTCAGGGCACTCCAGCATTTAGTACTTGGAAAGATGAAAAGGAAAGAGCAAAGGAGACTGAGAGGGATTCCCTGTGAGGTAGAAGGAAAACCAGGACAATGTGGCATCCTGGAAACCAAGGGTCTGTTGCTGCTGCTGGGTCAGTAGCACGAGAACTGAGAATGGAGTGCTGGGTTCAGCAATACAGCCAGTGCCTGACAACCTTGACATGAGCAGTCTTGGGGAGTAATGGGGATGAATGCTAAAATGAAGCAGTTTCAAGAAAGCCTGGAAGGAAAGGAAATGGAGTATAGACAACTCTTTCAAGGGATTTTGCCAAAAGAGGGATTAGAGAAATGGGGCTGTCTTTGGAGAGTGATGTGAGTCATGGGCATAGATTTTGTTAAGTGGGACCCCACTTTATCAAAAGGGATAAGCTTGCTTACAGAAAGAGAAAGAAAACTGATGGGGGGCAATTTAAAGAGTGAAGTCCTTGAGCAGAAGAGCAACCACGGGACACCTTATCCAACAGAAGGAACAGACCATGGAAAGCAGCTGGGGGTGAGGGGGTTTATTTTCACTGCAACAGGAAAAAAGAGAGAGTGTTTGGCTACAGGTGCATGAACATTGGTAGACGTGGTGTGTGAGCATACAGAAAGTTTCCTCCCATTCCTTGATTGAATTCTTAGCATCATTCACAGTGCCTGGCATGTGGTAGGTGTTCAGATAATTTACTAAATGGATGGATGTACATTATTAAATCTGATTCCAAAGAATTTCCTAAGAATAATGCTCTGAGCAGGAGCTCGCCTGGCTTTTAGCTTAAACCTGCACTATAAAACAGAAGACAGCGAGAGGAAAAGAGAGAAGCTTTCCAAATAAGCTTTAAAGATTTACTTCATAACCTCCACCCCTCGCCTTTCCTTCTAAAACAAAGATGTGGATAGAAAGGTATGGGATGTTGTACTTTTATTATAGAAGTAATTGGATATCTGTGACTCCTCTTACCCTCTCATAATATCTGCTGGATATAACTCTCGGCTTTCTCATTTTGGCTACATTCCCAGAACTGTATGTAAAGTGTTTTCCTGAAATATTGAAAAGGAGCCTACATTTTAAGTTCATCATCTCTTTGCCTGAAAAGTGGCTTATTCTCTTCCTGGTGAAATTGCATTTTGTGCGGGCTTTTCTCTTCCTTGACTATTAAAGTTAAAACTAGAAAACAGTAAGTTTCATACAAGCCAAGCATGTTGTGGTGGACAATAAAGAGATAGGAACATCAATAAGGAAAAGAAAATAAAGATGACAAGAATGTGTTTTTAATGTGAATTAATGGGAAGAGAGGGGATCCAATGTTCAATGAGATTCTACTAGGTGCTATGCTGTCTACATATATTATTTATATTTAGTCATCTCATACACATGCACACGCACCTGGAAAGTAGGTATTATTCATATTACAAAAACTGGAACAGAAGTTTGAGGTTTAAAAAACCAGTATTTCCGCTTTTTAGGTAGATTATTATGTACCAGATCTATTGCTAAGTACTTCAAATGCATCATCTGCTTCCATTTTTAAATAACCTCGAAAGGCAAATATTTTTACTCCATCTTAGAAGATGAGAAAACTGGAGCATTAAGAGGTTTAATGATAGGCTGAAGTTAACACAACTACAGGGGCTCAATCCTAGTTGTTGGAGACATACTCTTCCTGTCACACTATGTGGTTCCCCAAGGGAAGTTGAGCTGCCAGCGAACTGAACAATACATGAAGAGCAAGCAAAACATAATTGCTGAAAAAATTTTGATAAATAGCATCAATGGCCCAATGGTTTCGCTGATTATACTCACAAGCTACGTCACAACTGGTTATATCTAGTTGCATTCCTCCGAAAATGAAGAGGAAGTTTCCTTTTATTTCCAAATCTCTCTCAATGCATTCTGACTTGAACATCAGAAAAAATGTACGAGTCTTAAAACTCAGTGCAAGATGGCAAAGGTCTTGTTTTTTTGATCCTTTAAAAAGTAGCGGGCTTCCCTGGTGGCGCAGTGGTTGGGAGTCCGCCTGCCGATACAGGGGACACCCCGGTCCGGGAGGATACCACATGCCGCGGAGTGGCTGGGCCCATGAGCCATGGCCGCTGAGCCTGCGCGTCCAGAGCCTGTGCTCTGCAACAGGAGAGGCCACAACAGTGAGAGGCCCGCGTACCACTAAAAAAAAAAAAAAAGTAGCTGGCTAGATTACAATGGAATATAAAAAGAGAAAACATTATATACCATGTGGAAATGTATTTATGCATGTACGTGTAACTTTTTAAAGAGTAATTTCTCCTCAGGGAACCTGGGAGACGTAGTAATTGAGAACACAGTCTTTAAAATCAGAACTGAGTTTCCAGGCTGCCCTCACCAGTGCCTGGATATGAGATTTGCACAAGTTCCTTAGCCTAAGCCTCATGGTCTCATCAGTGAGAAAGGGCTGATGCTATTACCTACCTCACAGAATCACTGAGAAGAGCACTGAAATAATCCAGTTAGCACAGTGGCTAACAGAGAAAATGTGCTCAATAAATTCTTTCTGTCCCAAATGCCATTTGGAAATACAGAGTAAGGCACTAATGGTCGCTTTAGACCCTGTGACAAGCATGGGGATTGACCTCCAACAGAGTGCTGGTTTTTAAAGAGGTTCTAAGGATTAAGTCTGATGCAGATAAATCACCACATAGGCTGCATGATTAAACTGCATCTCCGATTTAACTGCATCTCAGGTGCCAGGTGCTTGTTACAATTCCTCTCTCCGCCGCAAGGAAAGGCTTATGTTTTATAAGTACAACAAAGTGGAAAGAAGATGAAGAAGTTTAAATATAGCAAAGACCTTAGTACCTCAGTACATGTGAACAGGGTCCATATACTCTTCGAAGACTGTATTACAAAAGTATAATGCACCAACAATTTTATAAAATTATTTGACAAGCTAGAGAACTTGAAAGAAAAGAACGTTTAAAATTTTAAAACCAGCTTGGTTTTAGTTTTCCTAACAAGTCCAAAAGGAGTCCTAGCCAACTCCCTAGGTCCTATGCAATTACCACAACTATTCATTTAGGAGAGGAATTCATGCCAATTCTTAGAAAGAAATGGTACTTTCTCTTTCCAAATATGATATCATTACTATACACACCTTCTGCTGAGGACAGAATCCTGGAGGAAAATATACCTTTATTCTCTCAGAGCTTTATCTCCAATATCATAGTATCTCCACAAATATAAATGTTCAATTTTTCATGCTTCTATTCAAAGTCACCTCCTCCATAAAATCTTCCCTGATGCCTCACCCACATATAAACTGGTTCCGCTTTTCTAAACTCATATATAGTATTTCATTATTTTTGACTGATTATAATCTTTATCTCTACCTCTACCTCTGTCACTTTTACTACAGAAGATTCTAAAGGGCAAGGGCTATCTTTTTATGCATCTAAATTCTACACAGATCTTAACACAGGCTCCTAGACATGCATAAACTCTTCCCCACCTAAGTATTAAGCATTTGATGTGTTCTAGACACTAACATAATAATCAGTTATGCTGTATTGAGTGCTTTCCTTTTGCCACAAATCTCAAGACTCAAATCACAAATCTCTTTATCAAGGTTTTAGGGACCTTATCTCCTTCAGTTCTTAAAACTACCCTGTGTAGGTCACAATATGACACACATTTTATAAGTTAGGAAGCTGAGGCTTAGAGATTGTGAACCATGGACCTCAGATCCTATAATGGTAATGTCTTACTCAGTTCTTCTTACTCCGGAGCTCATGCTGTTGACCACTATATTAACCACCACCACTGCAGGCACTCAGTAAATACCCATTCTATGAATAAACAGATAAAATTCAGGGACTATGTTTTGTTTTCCTGTTCTCCAACTCTAAGATGAGAAATAGGCAAGTGATCATATTTTTTTAAAAGACTAAGAAAGTCCTTACATAAAAAGAGCAATGACCAAAACTTAAAAATTTTTTTATCCTTTGAATAACCCAGTGATGCAAACATAGTACATCTTGGGTACTGCTGAGAGCATTCAAGTTTATTCTCAGTGACCTGCAACCTGCCAGTTACTTAGACTTAGCGCGTTATGAAAGCTTTGGCCTTGCATTTATAAAGTGAAGGGAGAATTCTGGCACTTCCTTTGGGTAGTAGGACCAGTTACTCAAGCAATTAAGCTTTACTTTCTGTTAATAATACTATATTGTGTACTTGAAGTCTGCAGACAGAGTGGATCCTAAAAGTCCTCAACACACTCAACACACAAAAGGGGTGGTGACCATGTGGGGCAATGGATTTGTTAACTAGCTTGATTGTGGCAACCATTTCACAATGTATACATATCAAATCATTGTGTTGTACACCTTAAATATGTAAAATAAAAATAACCTTCACCTTCTGCTCCACTCCAAAAGAGGGGAAAGCAACAGTTTTAAACCTTTCCTAATAATTACAAATTCTTACATTGGATCCATATTATGAACAAGTGACATTTCTTACTAGTAGTGTAGAATAAATATTAGATCCAGCTTGAAAAAAAAAGGGGGGGGGGGGAAAGCACGGATAGAGGTAAACCTTGAGGAGAAAGTCAGTTGTGAAGAAGAAGGTATGGTTGCCTGGTAACTATATTCATCCAAGCTTCTCTCCAAGTACAGTATACTCTGAATTATTTTTCCATCCAGGGTGCTACAGTGGGAATTCAATGGGGCAGTATGTGGTTCCTGGAAAAATGGATTAAATAGGGAAAACAAACAATATGTTTCTATTAACACTAGCTGAGCTTCTCTTATCTTGAAAATCAGGATTCATATTCTGCAAGCAGTATGTGAAAAGCCTACGCTTTTTGTAGAAAAGAAATGGAAAGCAAGAAAGCTATTCTTGAAAGAATAAAATACACATGTTAACCTCCTAATAATGATACACTAAGGGTTAAAATATGCACACAAAATTTCAAAGTTTGAGTCCTAGCCTTCTCTAATAACCCTTGGAGCCAGACATGATCAAAGACCCTGGTAACCATAGTTGCTTGATGGGTGAAGTGGCTCTGAAATCAGACTGCCTGGCTTCTAATCCAAGCTCCGAATTCACTAGCTGCACATCCTTCATGTGACTTAGCCTCAGTTTCCTGAATTAGAGTTCTGGGAGCACAATATCCGATACAGAGAAAGTACTCCAAGTGCTAGCTATTATTAGTGTTTTGCTTATTTTAAGTGATTAAAAGTTTCTAAAACTTTACTAATAAAAATTAGAATTGCATACAGAAAATGAAGAACTGAAGATATTGTTATTCAGGTCAAGTCAAGCAAAAGCAGTTGTTTATGGTGGGGGAGAAGTGTGTTGAAGTTTTTGATTTTGTGTTTTAGTTTCATTTTCTTTTTAGAGCACTTGAATATATCAAAAGAAGGGGCAGTTTATAACAATTCTCACTGCCTCATGAGTAAAAAAATGACCACCACAGGGGCATGCCAGAAGGTGAGAAAACAAAATTCCAGTCCAGAAACAACTGTCTACAAGATGTGTTTCCTAAAAAGTTCTTTTTTAGTGCACATCAGTTCTTTTTTAGATGCCCTATGAGAGCTCATTGCTTATAGGTGATTACTCTAATAAGGCTATTTTTGGTCATTGTTTGCAAAAACCACAGTCCTCCTCAAGTTACCAAGGAAAAACAAACTGCTTATGGAAAAATGCTTATTAAAAAAACTAAAGAATCCTAGCTCTAGGAGAATAGGATTTGGGCAGCTCCAGAGACCACAACTCTCCTTCTCTCTGACCGTCTTCTTTCTCCTCCCCTGAGCCTCTGCCTTCTCCGTTCTTCTGTTCTTGTCCTCCTCTCTCTCTTTCTCCCACTCACTTTTCAATAATCTATGGTCAAGGACATTGGGTTACACAGCCCATTTCCCACTCAACAAAGATGGTTGGCAGGGGACAGCGTCCAAGAAGGACTTCAAATGAGACAGGAATCCTAAAGCATTCCACTCTTTTCCTGGCAAGCACTCTTGTCCCTGTAAATACATCAAAAGTAGCCTCTGTGGGCTTCCCTGGTGGCGCAGTGGTTGAGAGTCCGCCTGCCGATGCAGGGGACACGGGTTCGTGCCCCGGTCTGGGAAGATCCCACATGCCGCGGAGTGGCTACGCCCGTGAGCCGTGGTCGCTGAGGCTGCGCGTCCGGAGCCTTTTGCTCCGCAACGGGAGAGGCCACAACAGTGAGAGGCCCGCGTACCGCAAAAAAAAAAAAAAAAAAAAAAAAAGTAGCCTCTGTGTAGCAGTTACCCATCTATCATCTATACAACTACCACCAAGCCCAATTTTTAAAAACATATGTCTTCCAAACAATCTGAAATCTATAGAATTTAATTTTTATTAACTCTTACTTACTCACAGTTATAACTTCTAATCAGAGCTTCTGACTAAATAATGAGGCTTGTGAGGTTGTTAATATGACTCAAAGCAAAGGAACTTGGTCCTTTTGTTAGCATGCTTAACTTTATCTCAGGTAAATGTGCTCATTTTTTAAAGTTTTTAAATATATTGAAGAGGTTATGTAGTACTAAAATCTACCCCAAATACTTTCTTCAGAGACTGAAGTCTCAAAAATGATAAATCCCCAAATTCATACAACAATGGGATGCTTTTTTAGGATAAGGACAAGATAACAAATGGTTTTACGCCAAGTAAAAGCATTGATATAGGCTATACTGATTGGTATTTCATCTCAAAACGAAAAGGCGAAAAGAATCACACTAGGAAAAAGCTATGAAGTTTCCTGAGATAGAATGTTGTGAAGGCACTCTATAATTGATGAAAATGTCTCTTGGATGTGACTGTTTATATGTGATTGGTGTACCAAAACTAGACAGGCAGGAAAAATAAGCCCTCATTTCATGAAAGATGGGTGGACACTTTCCAATCATTTTCTGAGGTTAAACTCAGGGTCTATATAGCATCAGAATCTTCAGTTAATTTTTTTTTTTTCTGAAATATCCCTTGTGGCACTATATGTGGGAATAGCCCACGGCATTTTTACTCCTGAGATTTCAATCCAGAATCTGAAGGATTTTCTAATTTTCCACCTGACCACAGACTCTAAAACTCTAATTATTCTGAATGCGCAAACAGAACAATACTGCCATTCGTCCAACAAACAGTGAATACCCCAAACACTGTGGTGTTTAAATGTGTTCAATCTCTAAGATCTGGGGTTTTGTTTGTTACTACATCATAACCTAAATTATCCAGATTTCTGTGGATGCTATGTGGGGCATACAGAAAGCATGCCTAATCCAAGTGTTGGGGGCAGGAAATGTTTCCTTGTATATTGCATAAGCGTGCACAATTTATTTCCCTGTCACCTGCTCAGCTGTAAACCATGAGAACATAGCACTTTGCACAGTGTATCTGCCCAGTAAATGCTGGTTTAATTTGGATGGGTCAAAAATAAAACTGTTGCTCTAGAAATTCAACTTCAGTGCTCTTCGGCAGTGCCTGTTAACCGGAACTTGGTTCTGGACAAACTCTGGCTCTATTATACCATATAATTGGGGAAATTTACATGTGTTTCTTAATTTCAATGGGCATCAGATCCTTCGTCAGCTCAACTGGAGTAAGTATATGAAAATATTTATCATAACTTTTGTTCAAAATAGGTAATCAACAAAATGCTATTTTTCTCCCAGAATCACTGTCTTCTGTCTCTTTCACATTGCAGTGTTGATAAACTCTAAGTTAGATATGGAACCCAAGATATTAATTTGCTTCTACAATGCTGGAACACAAGACTGTTTGAAACATTGAAAACATGATTTTTCATAAAATTAATATACATCAAATGCCTTTCCCCTTTAAATAAAACACCACTGACACATTATTGGTAAAATGAAAATATTTTGTTGCACATTTGACTGCAAAGCTACTTTTAAATTTTCCATTGTGAGATTCACAAGTATGTTTGGATGGAAATCTCTTGATTTGTTTTTTCTTTTATCAATAGTATCACTTCAGAGTGGTCAAAAATGCCAGCTGCAGACCTAGGTCAAATGTAATTCTATGCACTAATTACATCAGACGGTTTGAAACTAACAGGAATTTTGCATGAGCAATTTTAACAAGAACAGGTACCTAATGATTCAACGGTATATTTATGTTCTTAAGTATCCCGTGTGCCTTAGATACTCTTTGCTAAGTGCCGCTTCAATTCCACCAGTTCTTAATAAAGCTAAACTCTGCTTGTCTCCCATGAAATGATTTATAAAGAAATCTTCCATTATCCTTGCTGATAAGAATGCTTCCCATTACACACTGCAGCATCTTCAAATAGGTATTCATCTCAACCAGGAAAAAAAATCTTTTTAATGATCATACTGCGATGATTTACAATTGTGAACCGAGAGAAGATTAATCCAGAGAGACTTGATGACGTCTATGCCAAAAAACATGGGTAAGAAGTATTTAACCAAAGCAAAACATTTTGGAGTTGTGCTTCACCTTTGATGAACTCAGGCATACTGCTACAGATAAAACAGACCGAAGAAACAGACTCAATCTTTGTAACTTCTTTACATCAACCTTCCTACTGAGTGATCAAAAACAAAAAACTTAAAAATGACAGATGGATCCCTAAATGTGTGTCTGAGAGGAACTGGGAAGTTCTTGGTAAAATCTGTTCAGTGAATCTAACTGAAGCCCATTTAGAAATGTGCCAATCAGCTTGTGTGTTAAATATCTAAGGAGAGACTGCATTTAGGGTTTTCTCAACCCAAATCTGCAGGCTCAGCCTATTCACATACAATTTGGATGAGCACAAGATTAGCAGCCATGATGCTCTGATTCATCTGATTTTAATAGAACCCTTGGGGATTGACTCAAGGCAGCTGACTGTTCTCTTGCTATATTAAATTGTCCCTAATCTGATTGGCTACATCATAATATTAGAGACTACAGACAATTTGTCACAGCATGATTCTACATTTGGTTCTCTGAGTTCAGGCAAGTTAGCTCTTTTCTTAAAGTTGTGAATTCTAATGTCAAAGTTTGAGGATATGGCCATCACTAGCAAATACCTTTAGGGTGCCAAAGTGGAAATAGAGGCTATCACTAATGACACGTGACTTGGCTAGTTAAATAATGGCTATAGGTTGTGAAGTGTTAAAGTTAGTAAGTTTTCTTGGAAGCGTTTTCCAATCCTGCTTCTGGAGTTGGTGACTGTGTGCATGTGTGTTTGCACAGGTTCAGGCCTTGCTTACATTTAGCACAGAAGCTTCATTTATAGGAGCCTTACATGGGCATCAGTGTTTTCTTTCATGACTCACCATGTGTCCCAATGCTAAAGATACAGATTACAGTGCGAGAACTGGAGTAATTACAGCCTTCCAAATCCTAGGCTCTCAAACCTCCTCATTTCACAGGGCACCGTTAGTTTACTTTCCCAAAGCTGATTTCAGCACTTTGGCAGATGTTTTATGAATGTTGTAAATGGGTACACAAAATGGAGAAATATCCTAATATTGAGAGTAGTAAATATCGTTGTCATGAGTCTAAGGCTTCTCTGTGCACATTAGAAAAAAGTACTCTCCAAAGAGAATGCTTAGGAGTTAAAAGAGAATAAATCACAGTTGTAATAATCATAAAAAAAAGCAATTGCATACTGGTATTAGATACTCTGGGTAACCAGGTGCTAATAATTTTACTATATTAATGAAGACTTAAAGTCATATTGATCTACTCATTTGAATGGTATTTGCTTCAGCATTAGGAAAGCTTGATGTCTTCCTTTTAAACTGGAGTTATTAACCTGACATTATTGAGAGAACACAATTCTTAATTTAAGGGTAATTTACAATGGCATCTATAACATTAGATACAAATGGGACATTAGCTAAGGATGGAGTGGAGGACATTCATGCATTTTTATGCTCTATTATGGCTGACAAAGGATCAGGCCTGGGGCACAGACAGCAGATATTTACATCCTGCCTTTTTTGCTGATACTCCTCACATCACAAGCCCCAGACCATGAAGACCATGAAGAGAAATGCAAATACAGAGATCTGAATTGTTTCACATCAAGTGCAAAGGTCTAAGGCATTATTTTTTTCCTCATTAGAAATCAGTTCCTACAGAAGTCTATATACTCCTAACTTTTCACTAAAAATATACATATATATATATATATATATCTCTTTAAAAAATTATCTAACTAAAGCTTTTTAGTTCAGTAGTTTATCAGATGCTTAAAACAAGTCTTATTTAAAGATGAGAGTCAATTCTATCTAGATTTTCACAAAAAAGCCCAAATCAATAAAAGATTGATAAGGATGGGACCACTGAAGTATATGAGCCCTACGGGGGATTCAATATCTTCAAATCAAAGCAAAGCAGGCACTACTGGTTAGCAGAAATTTCCAAGGAAACTCTAATGGTCTATTTCTCACTAAGGCAGAGAACGAGAAGGTGCTTGCTGTTCTTCCATTTGTCCTGACCCTTTCCTGGGACTAGTCATAGCAAGAGGAAAAACTGGCTCTATCTACCTTAGCGATTCCCAGCCCTGACTACATACTAGAATCATCTAGGATGCTTTAAAAAAACAAACAAACACAAACAAACACTGATGTCTACAGCCCACAGTGGGCCAACCAAATGAAAACTCTGGTGGAACACTGAGCTATTAAGTTTCCTAAGTAATTCTAAAGTTCAGCTAGGGTTGAGAACCCTAGCCTACTTATTTGCTGTGGTGTGAGAAGAAAACCACCCCAGACCAAAAACATCCTTTCTACTAACTTGCTGCAGTACACGGTAGTCCACTATTAAAACAACTCATTGTGCATCTCCCATGGGCTGCACTGTCCAATAAATACAATAGCCGTCAGCCATATGAGCTACTGAGTGCTTGAAATGCAGGCAGTCCAAATTGAGATGCTAAGAGTAAAATGGACACCAGATTTCAAAGACTTAATAGGAGAGAAAGAACGCAAAAAAACACGATAATAATTTTAATGTTGATTACTTACTGAAATGATATTTTGACTATGGATGGAAAATATATTAATAAAAATAATTTCACTTGTGTTTACTTTTTATTGTAGCTTTACAGAAATTTATATATGTGACTCGCTTAATATTTTTATTAAAAATTGCTATGCTACGAAAATAATTTTGATGTGCTAAAGACAGTGGGCTGGGAAATTTTACTGATTTGTTTACAGATCAACCTATTTAAAACCGTTAGTTTCATTACAATATCGGTATAACAAGAGGCTTTGAGAATATGGAAAATATGACAGGTGAATGTTGCTTTTGAGAAGATGACTCAAAAAGTCCAGATCAAGGAACACTGCCTTAGTTTGAAAGAGGGCTGCCATGTTGAGCCATAGTAGATAGTGACATGGATTAGATGAACTCTGCTTGCTTCACAGCTGGAGGTTATTCTTGTCCCTATTTCTCCCTCTCTCTTAATGTTAACCAATTAACATCTTCACTTTTTTGCGATGTCACCGTGGAACTACCATGAGTCTTTTGATTTTGCAGATTTGGGCTTATGCTTCAGTGCTTACAGCACTGCGCATGTAATCTTGAGAGTCACTTCATCTCTCTGATCCTGTGTTTTTTTATCTGTAAAATAGAGATAAGACGACTGCTCCCAGGGTTAACTGAATGTTACTTAATATAAAATAAAAACCAATCTGGTGCCTGCTGCATAGCAGAGTTCAATCAATGGCTGTCATTCTTTCTCCTTCTCCACATGAACAACACCTATCTATCCTTTGTAACTCAAGTTAAAAATCACCTTTTTTTATGAAGCCACAGCTATGCACTTCCCCCTCTATTTTCCCATAGAACATCATGCACACTTTAATTACTTGGTAGTGTATCTTCTTCCCCCATGAGACTACCATGAACTTCTTGAGGTCAGAGCTTTTCTAATTCTTCATAACCCCAACGTCTAGCACAGAATGTAGAACACAGCAGATGCTCAAGATTTGCTGGATGGGCGGAAGGAGGGGGGGATGGTATTTATGATTCAGCCCTTGACATCTCTGGAGTTTGAGTACAATAGAAAAGAAAAACTCCACGATTCAATGGATAAAAGTATAACAATAAGGAAAAGAACAGAGAGTATAACATCTGTCTTCATATTCCATTATGGATGGTTGCTTCTCTGGCCTTGGTCAGCCACCTGGCTAACAGTCCATAACGTGCTGCACTGCTGGAGGAACATACAAGAGCAAATACCCCTAGCGTGGTACCGCTCCATAGCCTCCCATGAAAAGTATCATCTGAGGGCTTTCCCTGGTGGCGCAGTGGTTGGGAGTCCGCCTGCCGATGCAGGGGACGCAGGTTCGTGCCCCGGTCCGGGAGGATACCACATGCTGTGGAGCGGCTGGGCCCGTGAGCCATGGCCGTTAAGCCTGTGCATCCGGAGCCTGTGCTCCGCAACGGGAGAGGCCACAACAGTGAGAGGCCCGTGTACCGCAAAAAAATATCATCTGAGAAGCCACTACCCCCACTGGTTTTAAGCCTTCCCTCCCTCTACTAAGTACTGGCTCCACCCCCAACTACATCCGTTTACAAGTCTTTTCCTAGCCAACCCTAGGGAAAGCCCTCTCTACTACTCATCCAAAGTGTTTCAACTGAAGTATTCCTTCTCTTTCTCCCCCACTCCTCCACCCCCACCCCAACCTGAGTCTTGGTAAATCCCATGCTCTTTAAAATATCATCTAAAGGCTGCTTCTATTGTCTACCCTAATCAGACTAATGTAAATGATCTCTAGAAGTTCTATCCTCAAACAGCACATCGCTTGTGGTTCCAAATGGCAATTAAAAAGCTCTTCTTGGGGCTTCCCTGGGGGCGCAGTGGTTGAGAGTCCGCCTACCGATGCAGGGGACACGGGTTCGTGCCCCGGTCCAGGAAGATCCCACATGCCGCGGAGTGGCTGCGCCCGTGAGCCATGGCCGCTGAGCCTGTGCGTCCGGAGCCTGTGCTCCACAATGGGAGAGGCCACAACAGTGAGAGGCCCGCATACCGCAAAAAAAAAAAAAAAAAAAAAGAAAAAGAAAAAGCTCTTCTTGATCCATGAGTTATTTGTTTCTGTCAAACCCTCTAGAATATAAAATACCAGAGGCCAGGAACTACATTCTATTACCTCTATCCATTGTGATGCCTGGCTCAGGGACTTGCACTTTAGGCCATTAAGAATTTTGTGGTAGGACTAAAGTGAATCCCCAGGACTAAAATATTTAAGCCAGTGGATAGTATAGCCTTCTGAAGGTTTTTAACTTGTTATATTTACAGAGATCGATTCTGATTCCACTTATAATTTAAATTATGTGAGCCTAATATATCATACCTTCTGAACATTTCCAAACCAAACACAGAAGAATTCTAAGTTCCCTTTAAACAAAGAGAATGTGAACTGGACTCCATGTATCTTGCAGACAGTAGCCGAAACACTGAACGTGACTAAGGAATTAGAGAGGGTAGAACAAGCCTACTGTTAGCAGGGGCAGGATCTGAAGAAAATATCAAGGCACAATGGACAAGATGATACTGTAATGTCCTACAAAATAATCGTTTTAAATTATTTATTCAAAATTTACTTGTTGAGGTACAAAGCAATTAACTGTTTCAATAAAAGGTTGAATCTCATTATGTTTAAAATATGATTGATGCATTATTAACACTCGGCATAACATTTTTAATTATTGGAAGTTGTCTTTTATTTCAGTATTTATTAACTCCTAATTATATATCATTAGCCAACTCTCATTCAGGATAAAGGTAACTACAGGAATTAAATTTTAAGATTTTGTTCTAGGTAGATAGCATCATAGCCTGCATTATTCAGTTATAAAATTTTATCTCACACAGTTATCAAGGGACTCTTATGTATCTGCTATAAGTTTGGTGGTGCAGCTTCTAGCAGCCAAAGGTGGAAACCTGAGCTGATTGGCAATAGTTATATTTTTGATTTATCTCAGTGATGTTTTATTGCCGCTTGTAGATTTAGGTCTAAGGCTGCTGCCTGGCTGGCCAGGCTCTCCAGTTCAACCCTTGTCAGGAGCCAAAGACATATTCAAGCTTAAAATCCTAAATCTATTGATCTAAAGGGTGATCAACATAATTATTTGATTCTGCAACAGTAGGTTTGAACACCTTTTGAGATAATTTATTCCCAGTCCTTCCACCTAATTACTGAGGAACCCTGGCATTTTATTATGCTTCTCTAGAGTTTTAAGTTCCTCAACTACAAAAAAGTAATAACGATAGTATTTACTTCTTAGGGTTGCTGTGAGGATTAAATGAGATAATCGGTTAGGACAAAGACGATAACTGATGCTCAAAAAACATGAGATATCAATTGTGTCACCAAGAAGAGGGAAAATAAATGAGAAATAGAAAAAAGAGAAGGCCAATTTGTAGAATGTGTCCTTATCTAAGAGAACGTCAAAGTAAACATTGAGCAGCGACACCCAGTGGAAAGAGTTTTCAGAATCAATCAGTTCTGGGTCTGATTCCCAGACTCACAGTTTACAAGCTGTGTGAAATTAAACATACTTCTTAATTTCTCTGAGCCTCCATTTCGTTATCTCTAAAACGGAGCTAATAACACATGACCCATAGGTGGTGAGGATTAAGGGAAATAACGTATGTAAAGCTCTGAAATTTAATAAACAGGAGAGGAAAACATGAAAGGGTTAAATTAGTGCAGCATTTGTCTGTAGGCTGGCCTGTGACAGCTGTTGATGGATATGAAAGATGCTCTGTTTACTTGGTGAGTTCTTCCTCAAGTACAGATGAAAATAGGAAGCCTTAATAACACCAGACTATTTTAAAATAATCTTCTGGCTAAGCCAGAGCTGTGCTAGCTTGTTATCACTGTTCAGGCCAGGATTGTGTTTACCTGTTGAATTTTTTAGACAGGACATCAATAAACAGGCAGACCACTCTGAAAAGCTGACTGTGCCCTGAGCAGTCTGCAGGGAGAAGCAGAGTGTGCTGGTTGGATCACCAGGATGCTGCATAGAGGGCAATGTTGGCTGCAACAAGACTTTAAAGAGATCATGTTTCAATGCTTCACTGTGATAGAGTTTGTGAAATGTCCTTTCTAAAACACTCACGAACTCCTCCTTCTGCATCCCCTGGGATTCTCTTATGGCACCAAAAGGTTTTTATCTTGTCCCACCCCTCCAGATAATCCTAACGATATGATTAGCTTTAAATCTCACTAATTTGTTCACCTCCAAACTTTGGACACACTAAGTATCCAGTAAATGTTTGTTGAATAAAAGAAATAATTTATTTGAAATCAGATAAATATGTAATTATGATGGCACAGGATACTCTTATTGCATCTTTGGAAAACAATGGAGACTATATAACAGGAGATATTAAAACGTGCATACTCTAGGATCCTATAATTTACTCCTAGGAAATAATTCAACAGAAAAATAAAGCTCCATCCATGATGACGTTTTGTGCTGGGCAATATTATTATTTGAAAAGTGTAAATATTTAACAACAAAGAATTATTCGAGTAGATTATGGCATCTTATAAAGTGATACTACATCTACCTTAAAAGAAATAACTGTAAAGACATTATTGCAAATTTACAAAACATCTGGTAACAGCAGTAGCATACAAACTCCCCAATTATGCTATGTTAATAACTTATAAAATACATATGACCATGTATAGCTACCATAAAAGAATGCATACACACGAAAGGTTGTTGATGTAGAATGGTCAAATTATGGGTATTTTCCTGACAAAAGTCTTCTCTGCTGTTGTTTTATTTTTAACAATTAAAGAGAAGTGAGAGGATAGCCTTGCGACTGCTCTTGTTACACAAAACATTAGTTGCCAGAAACAGGTATGTTAAGTACCATTGTGTGTTCATGTATCAGGTCATCATAGAAGTCATAGACTTATCATAGAAGTCATTCATGCTTTGTGATCATGACTTAGTTAACTGCCTCCTTTATTAGAGTACAAGGTTTGTGAGGCTCTTTGGGGGCAAGGAGTAGATGTGTCTCATTTAGTGATTATCTCCTGCACTTTCACAATGGTATGCACATTGTAAGTAGTAATATGCAATTTGTTTATTCAATAAAAGGAAAGAAACTATACTGCCCCAAACATGTCATTCCCATCCATTAACTACTATCTGAAAATCTACATCAAATTCATCTTCTTAATTTCCAAAAAGGAAATACTTCAAACTCTTGTCAGTCAGGTACAGCTGGTATTTTTCTGAGAGCTGACTTTGATAAGGGAAATTAGAGTCCTTAAGTTGAACGGAAAGTGGGAAAACACTAAAGGTCAGTAGAAGGAATACCAAGGTGATGAAATAAAAATTTGTATTCTAAGCCAAGTCAAGGAAAATATAAAAAATTTTCTCTGCCCTTTGGCCTCCTCTCTCCCCTCTACTTTCTTTTTTTTTTCTTTTTTTTTTTTGCGGTACGCAGGCCTCTCACTGTTGTGGCCTCTCCCGTTGCGGAGCACAGGCTCCAGATGCGCAGGCCTCCGCGGCACGTGGGATCCTCCCGGACCGGGGCACGAACCCATTTCCCCTGCATCGGCAGGCGGCCTCTCAACCACTGCGCCACCAGGGAAGCCCTCCCCTCTACTTTCAATGTGTATCTGCATTATGCATCGATCAGACCTCCCCCATCAGCAGAAATACCTGCTCAGCCATAAAGAGCAACATTCTCCTAGCACCACCAAGATAACTCCTTAGGAGGTAAACTTCCTTCTTAATCTTGGAAGGGGTCATGATGACCCATGACTCACTACTCACTTTGTACACGTAGATCTCCATTGTGTAAACTATCTACGTCATTTAACGTACAGCCCTCTGTCCAAAAAGTTACATAACTGTGCTTTGACCTCTAGTGTGTGCAACAGTTCTCAGAGCTTGCTGAGAGACTGTTACCGGGTTATAATCCTCGATTCAGCTGAAAGAAAAATCTCCATTTCTTTCTTAGATTAATTTTTTCGTTCACAAAAGATGTATTTTGCTTATTTTACAACCATGTGTAGGTCTACTCTCTTTTAATTTGAATTTGTACTATTAGGAACTCACTTCTAATATAATGTATAATAAAAAAAGCTACAATAAAACCAGCACTTAAAACAACAAATACAGAAGCCTCAATTACTCAAAAATGTGCTACACATTGTGGCATTATGCTTATAGATCAAAATCAGTTAATACTGAGTATTTATTTAGAAAAGAGTTTTCTATAGGATATCCAAGACTAAATGATCATCTTTCTAATCTTTGGCCAAATTCACAGTATGAAGAGTCATAGTTTTTAGACCGAAAGAAATCTGAGACCTAGAAAGGGCTTCAGAGATGAATAATCTAACTTTACAGATAAACAAGCAGAGGATCAAAGAGATCAAGCGATCTATCCCAAACTCAAATATTAGACTCAATTTCAAGTTAGCAACACTTCTTATACACTATCAATGAATTCCTGAATGATGTCTCTGAAACACTATAAAATTCAATGTTATCAAGGAAAAGATTTGACTGTGCTTATAAAATTACATGTACTGAAGCAAGAAAATCTTCTCAGATAAGACACAAAATTTACACATATCTTACTCTGAGCTTGCCAATGGACATTTCTGGAAATAGGAGTTATAACAAAAAAAGTTTTTTAAATGTTTACTTAACCAAAAATATAATGTTTCCTCAAAATTTTAATCTACGACTTTATTAACAAAGCATTTTGGGGGAAATTTCGAGCTTTAGTAAAGTCTGTTCTCAAGTCTGCTACAGGAGTTAAAGAAAATGAAAAGCTGATTTGAAAAACTGAAACAATTTCAATAGCAACATGAGTCTTAAAACCTCTGCATCTGGGAAGATAAAATAAAACTAATTTCTAGGTGAGTTTTCAAGCAGTGAGCTTTGAAAGTCATCCTTCTAATATACAAATTCTTTGATTTCTAGGGGTCACTGTTTGAAAATAGTACATATTGTGTAATTTACAAACTAAAGACAGCTAACTCATTTCAAAAGATCACTTTGAAGACGTTCACTTAAAATCATTTCTGATGTTCAAAGAAATAATATCCACATGGAACTTGAGTACATAGTTCTCTATCAATAGGATAATTTGCCACAAGCAATTACAGAGCATACATTTAACGGGATACTGCCTTTGGAATTTTCCGACAGTTAAACTAGTTTCCCTTGTCAGTTGCAAAGGTGTGAGGTACAGGGACATTTAAGACCTATTAAACTTAGTGATGCTTCCATCTTCTTAAAGAAAATTAAAGGACAACTTCCTCCATGAGACTTTTACATTTAAAGTGATGAAGTACCACTAAAGACAAATGATTTGCACAAAGGATGGTGCATAAAAGTGACAGTCTTTGAATTCGTAGAGCTGTCTCTATAAACACCATTACAACTCTTTTTCAGATAATTTGTATAGGTCATACAAAACTATGTCTGAATATTCCAACTCACTGTAAATAAAAGTGCAGATTTTATATTTTAAAACTTAATTTTGAAATAATTGGAAAATAAATTATTTTTAAGTATTCATTCCAAAATTATTAATTTTTTAAGATAAAATTTAAAACTTGATAAAAAACTAAAGCAGTTATTTTCTGTTTTATAATTCTCTGTACTTTCAACAAAATACTAGATCAATATTATTCATTAAATTAAACACAAAAACATGGCTACTATCTATGGGTTTTCTTAATTTATTAATTTAATCTTCTGTTCTTTAATTTCTAGTACGGTTGTGCTAGTTCAAGTTTTCTCAAAATGTAAATATGTCCTGTTGATAGAAATTTACAAAAAGAAAAATGTGTTTCCTTTAAGTTCAGAGCACTCTGGATTAACATTAATAAGCTTGTTTACTGCAGGACCTTTCTATGACTTTTAACATGCTGACGTGCATCATGAATCTGCATCCACCAGCACTGCATAAAGCAGGGGTCTCCGACCCCTGGGCTGTGGACTGGTAGTCGTCCGTGGCCTGTTCGGAACCCGGCTAACAGCAGGCGGGTGAGCAAGCGAAGCTTCATCTGCCGCTCCCCATCACTCACATCATCGCCCGAACCATCCCCAAAACTCCACCCCTTGTGGAAAAACTGTCTCCCACGAAAACAGGTCCCTGGTGCCGAAAAGGTTGGGGACCGCTGGCGTAAAGCATTTCCTAAGAATAGTTAATCATAAGTCACCTGTGTTTATGAAGCATCACTCCAGACTACAATTTATAGGAACATGGGTAAATACTGATTTAATTACAAATCACGAAGTAATTTTTCAGTGTTTATGTTTCCTGGAAACACCAGGTAAAATGTTAAAGATTACATATATATGTGTGTGTGTGTGTATATATATATATATATATATATATATGTATATGCACATACATATATACACACCTACATAAATACATACGCATACCCACGTGAGTATTTATGTATCTATGCCTGTACGTGTAAAATACACTTCTCCAAGTGTGGCAAAAAGCCATTAGCTGTTTATCTCAATATCCATTCTACCCTTCTTCCTTGGTAATGAATTCTAGTTTTTAGCTGGGCAGACTGCAGCCTGGAATAAAGCCTTCATTTACCAGCCCCCCTTGTAGATATCACAGTGTGATATGTAAGCAGAAATATATGATAGCTTTTGGGAAGTCTTTAAATGTAGCTGGTATGTACTCTTTGGCACTTCTGTATTCTTTCTTCCATGCTGCTATCTTAAGCCCAGATGGAATATATATCTGGAGCAGGCTGCTGTGGTGTTTTTTCTCCCCGCTTACCACCCCATCATCTCTAGGATGTGACCCTCATCTTCACAGCTCAAAATCATTCCTTCTCTGAGAATTTCTTTCCCTTCCCAACAGGGTACAGACATTCAGCAGTCACATGTCAATACTGTAATGTAGTTGCATGAACTGCACTGGGTTGGTAAGATTCTCCCTGAATTTGGAGATCTGTTATACAGAAAAAGGAGATTCTTGACAGCTAAGTGTTTGGAATAGAAGTATGCTAGAAAATTGACTAGCATCCCAGAGCTGCCCTGGTTTCCTACCTCTTGAGGCTTGACTATTCAATAAAGTCGTTGGATATCCTTTTCCTGAGCAAGCCAGCCAGAATTGGTTTCTATTACTTACAAACCAAAAGAAGCCGACTAGCTTTGATTAAGATACAGTGAGTTGGAAGAAAAGGTACAACATAAAGAAGCTGTATCTAGCAAACCACTGATTAAACAAAAATGGAATTTAAGAAATCAGACCAGGAAATGTAGAGTAGGAAGGTATTTGTATTGATGCAGCAATTCAAACTGTTGCAACTCATTCCCAGCTCTTCCAGTGATCCTGACATCCACAAATCCACAACTTACTATTTCAAGCACCTACTTGCACGTTGTCCTGTCCCCATTCCCCCTCTCTTCCTGAGCATCACTGCAAGCTTACCTCATCTTAACATTATATTCATCAGTTCAGCTAGAAAACATAAATTTCTTCTGCTTGCCCATCAAATCACTTCCAAAACTCACCTCCCTGCTGGTACTTCCATCACCTATTTCTTTGTAGGGGAGGAATAATAACTTTTCTACCCTTTTGAGTTCATAGCTGAGATCCCTGTAATAAAAGGCAGATTTGCAAGAGAAAAACAGAAGTTTATCAGCATGTATACCTCATGTATACATGAGAGATACCCAGGAAAAATAAGTAACTCCTCAAGGTAGCTTAGAATTCAGGAATAAAAACCATCTCAATAGGAAAAGGGGAGTGGGAAGTAGGCCTCTTAGGAGAGAGTAAATGGTTTTTGGGAAAGATGAATGGGCACTTAGAATAGATGGGAGGTTTGACAGCTTGTGAAAGTTTACCTGTGTGATGTCAACTTCTAATCTCTTCTCCGATAATGGTCAATCCTCTTTAGTTTAATCTCAAGGAGAGAAGAAAAATAATTGTGGCAATTGCTCTGGACCCCAAACTTTTGAGGCTATTTCAGTGTTAGGATCATGGCTCCCAAAAGTAAAAATCTTTTATACGTTAATTCAGCACAGTAACCTATCAAAATCACCAAGACAGTTTTGTAGGGATTCTACCTCTATCTTAGCAGCTATTTTCAGGTTCCTTTTTCCCATTCACTGTTAACCTTCATGTCAGTTTTCACTTGCTCCTAAAATAATGAAGCAAACCAGGCCTGATTCTCCTAGCCCTGGAAAACGTAGGGCTGGCTTTGGGAGTCCAAAATTTCCGGAATCCCTGACCAAGGACCGTGAAACTCATTATGTCCTTGACTAGTATGCAAATTCATTTCCATCTCCATCCATTTTTATGCTATTCCCTTCCTAATAAGTGCCTTATTCCACTATCTAGTTCTCACAATCAGACCCCTCCTTCAATTGGCAATTCCCATCACAGCTCTTTGGAATTTCTCCAGCTCATACTAGCTTCTTTCTTTTCTGTTATCCTGTTTCACTTAGAGTAAGAACTTCCCAAACCAGCTTTAATTATTATCCAGTTTTGTTTTGTCTGTTATTTCAGCTTTCTTTACCAGATTGCAAGCTACGAGTTGAAAAATCTAGAGCTCACTTTCCCAGGGTGCCAGAAGAGCACTACTCAGTCAACATTTCTGGGCTAGACGATGACAAGAAGTTGATTTTGTCATCTTGGCCACTGGTATGGATTCAATGACATGTTATGCCCGCCTTACCACTTCATGGCCAGCGCACACTATCCCGCTATTTGAAATACTCCTCACCCCACATTTTGTGTTTCAAATAGGTTAAGGTTAAACATGCCTTAACCTTTAGGTTTCATATTAGGTCTTACTTCCTCCAGAAAGCATTTCTTAAGCCCCAAACCTGTCTATTACAGCACTTTCCACCACCGTAGTTGAATAACTGGTAATTAGTTACTGCTGCTCAGTGGTTCTCAGCTGTGGGTGATTTTGTTCCCCCAGGGGGCATTTGGTGGTCACAACTAGCGTAGAGGGAGGGTTGTTACTGGCATTTAGTGGAGAGGGGTCAGGGATGCTGCCAAACATCCTACAATGCATAGGAAAACCCCTCAGAACAAAAAAATCATCCAGCCCAAAATGTCATCACAGCCAATGTTTAGAAATCCTGCCTAGCTCGGTGCATTAAAGTTACTCTGAATGTGCACTTTGACGTTCACCCTCAAGCTACTGAAAATATTATAAGACTCAGCTGTTATAGAATTTTGAGATATTGAAGATGTTATCTACCACACTAAGCACTGTTCCCTTTGAAAAAAGGAAAAAAAATTATTTTCTCAGGAAAAGTCATACTTTTTCTATTCAATAAATCTTTTAAATTATTGTTTTTCTCTATCTCTTTGGCTGCTAGAAAGATTAGAGCCAAATTTGCTCCCACCTGTGACAATATATGACTGTATGACATTAATTTCTACTAACTTTACTGCTGGCTTTGTTATTTTCCTATCTTTATTTCCTTTTATCCAAATTTCTTCAATTGTTTCTTTCTTTCCTGCTGTCAGGCATACACAAACCCATTTTTTTAATCAAGAAACATTCTTACATTTAACTCCCTGTCAAGCTCAGAGGAGGATAGTGTATCACTAAACAATATGCTTTCGATCAATATAGCTTTGAGAGGAAGAAGTAAGAATAATTTTATTACTATTTGCAGAGTCACAGTACAATAACAATAGTCTAAATATAAAGTGACCTAGGAGGTGATATAGTCAAGTTTCTCAATGTAGTCTGAAGGGAAAATTGATTCAAAGAGATAAAACCCATTGCTTAAGTTTACGCAGTAGCACCAAAATTGTACTGGAATACCTAGACTTCACTTTTCTGAAAGCTATTTGCATAACTAGACAATAATATAAATTTATGCTCCCATGTTTTTCCGGTACCATAGACTTGTGGGCAGTACAAGAGACTACCATTTAGGAAGTGAACGTTTTAAACTTTCAGGTGCCTGTGATTTCTGTAGGAAGAACATCATAGAACATGACACCCACCACTTCGGAGTTCTGTTGTCTTTAACCACCTACTTCCCCAGCAGAAAATGACAAGTTAGAATGCTGCTGATTTTGACAACACTCTTGGAGAAATAATTGCTTTAAATTCATAGATTAGTGTCTGCTTCCAAGAGATAAGCAGATGCAAGTACCTCTTAGGGATCCTGTTTAAGAAATCACTCTTCTTAAAGAAGCTCACATATGTTTAAAACG
The DNA here is from genome assembly GCF_963924675.1 of Phocoena phocoena. Classification (NCBI taxonomy): domain Eukaryota; kingdom Metazoa; phylum Chordata; class Mammalia; order Artiodactyla; family Phocoenidae; genus Phocoena; species Phocoena phocoena. Next base: position 41,403,545 of record NC_089224.1, on the reverse strand, counting down.
TACCTCTCTTTAAATCTCACAGGGCATGACTTACAATTTTAAGTAAAATGGGATTAACTATTTCACTTTTACAAAGTATCTCAAACAACTCCCTGCTTAGTTCTTTTCGCTAACTTGTAGGACTTAATTTTTTTGCAGTAAAACACAAGCTTTATTTTTTCCAGTTTTATTCAGCTATAATTGGCATATAACATTGTGTAAGTTTAAGGTGTATAATGTAATGATTTAATATATTGCAAATTGATTACGCAGTAAGGTTAACACATCCATCACCTCACACAGTTACAATTTTTGTGTGTGTGGTGAGAACTTTTAAGCTCTACTCTCTCAGCAACTTTCAAATGTACAATACAGTACTGTTAACCATAGTCACCATGTTATAAATTACATCTCTAGAAGTTACCTATTTTATAAATGGGAGTTTGTATCCTATGACCACGTTCACCCATTTTCCCCATACCACCTTGCCTACCCCCTGCCCATGACCACCACCAACCTCTTCCATTTCTATGAGTTTGTTTTTAGGTTCCACACATAAACAAGTCACAATATTTGTCTTTCTCTGACTTATTTCACTTAACAAAATACTCTCAAGATTCATCCATGTTGTTGCAAATGGCAGGATTTCCTTCTTTATTATGACAATAATGTTCCTCTTATTACTATAGGGACGTTATTGTTACACACACACACACACACACACACACACACTCACATATATGAGATACATATATATGAGGCTGCAGGCTGTGTTTAGTAATTGGACAGGGCCATAGATAGTTTGGGCTCTGCTGCAGGTTGGGGCTGAAGGCTGGACCCAGCAGCTGGGTGGTATCATAGGCTAGGCTCCCAGGCTGCCCAATGTCACCGTTCAGGCTCCCTGGTTTTGCAGAGTCAGAGGTTATACTTAACAGTTGGCCTAGGCTGCTGGCTTTGCTTGCTTGCCAAGGAAGGCTATAGGATGGGTTGCACAGCTACCCAGGTTTTCTGGACAGGCTTCCTGGTCAAGCTGGACTGGAGGCCACACTCAATAGTTGGGCAGGGCTGCAAATTTGCTTCCCTGCCCAGGCAGGGGTATAGAATGGGCTCCATGGCCAGCACAGTTCACTGGCTGTGACCCAAATCAGACAGAACTGCCAACTGAGTTCCCTGGCCAGATGGGGCCACTAGCTCGGCTTTGAAGATGGGCAGAGCCACTGGTTAGGATCTGTGCTCAGTGCCACTACGAGCAGATATTCGGTCTGCTGACATCTGAGTGCTGCTTTCTGTAAGCCCTGCCCCCTTCTCTGTCTCTACCTGATTCCCACTGTTCGAGCCCCACACATTCCCCCAGTGGTCCCTGTTGGGTAAGAACCTAGTGTGCTTCCTGGAAAGTGGCTTACAACACCGATGGAGTTGGAGGTCCACCTTGGGCTCTCTCTTTCCCACTGGAGAAAGTGTAGGTCCAGAAAGGTCCTCTTGGAGAGGACTGTGCCAGCCTGGGGAAGGGGCAATGAGTCAGAGTGTAGCTACTCCTCCTACCCTTCTATGTGGTCCTTCTCAGTCTCTGTGATACAGGGGGTGCTTCAGCCTCACCCCTGGGTTCTGGGATTTTCACCACGGTATCTTGTCTACAGTTGCTAGCTGGTTTTCTTGTGAGGGTGGCTGAAGTTAGGAATGACCTATATCACCATCTTGATAACATCACCCCACTCGGATTTTTTTCAATCTCGGATTTCATCACTGAATTATTCCCCTCATTAATTCCGGCTGTAATTTTACATTAGGAAAAAAATGACTTTAATACTTGTCCTGTGGCACTTTTCTAGCCTTTGTTTTCATTCACTAACGTATCATGAAGACACAAACTGGATCAATTTTTTTCTCTATTCTATCGCCAGCACAAGGTCTCTTACTCAGTGAAGAGTTATTGAGTGAAATACTTAGACTATATACAGAAGTCCCAATATCCTTCATTCCATTATAAATAAACAAGCTTGAATTAGGCTTCTTCTAAAAGTTTGTGCAAAGTTGGAAAAACCACTTATCATATTAATTTTTGCACACAAGCTATGAATTAATTTCTCCCAGAATACAGTGTCAAGAAAAAATTATTTTTTATTAATTTATGTCTTTATAAACCAGCAAGATTTCATGTATATGCGTACATATTTACATATAGTGGTAATAACTATATATTATTATGTATTATTATGTAATATATTACATGGTAATAGCTCATAATAACTTAATTTCACAGTATTATTTCCATTCAAAGAATTTCAATTTACCTTTTAAGTCTTAATGGAATAAAATAATCTTTGATTGTGCTGACCTTATTTCTAGCTGTGCCTTGCTAATTTTCTCAAATGTTTGCCCAGCTATTTTTTGATATTAAAGATGTTTTAAATGGCTATATATTGTTAGCAGTATTAGTCTTATTAAAAAAAAGGGGGGGCTCACTCTTCTTAATTTGTATGTCTAATGTCATCTATAATGTATTTGAAGGATAGAGAATACAAAGGGTTCTCTCTCCATTTCTGACACTGTACCTGACGCCCCTCAAAAATGCGCCTTAACTCTAAGAGCTTGGGGAACAGGTGCACTTACATTTGTGAGTCATTTAAAATGTTTCTGGTGGGCTTTTGGTGCCTGAATCTCATCATTCACCATCTCACTGAAAATGTGAGAAGAAAGCGCCTACTCGGAAGTAGTTCATCGATAATATATGTTAAGACATCCCTAACACCAAGCCCCCCACCTTAGCGGACAATACAAATGGCTTAAATAAAAGCTGTACTGGAGAATATGGATTAGGCGCAAGGATCCCTGTGTACTCACTCCAAAAAGAAAAGAAACATTCCCTTACGGGTTTGAACTTGGGTCTGTCATTTAAGACACAGTAATCTCACCCAACATTAAATGGGGCCAATTATTGCCTATCTTCTTACTAATCAGACGGGTTATTTTCCCTCCAGAGCGGACTCGGAAGGAAGGAGGCCAAGAAGAGGGATAAGCAAACCAGCAATGAAGATCTCATGCCTAAAATAAAACTAAGTAGCTAAAAATAAATGGCACTGTTCTGAAGAAAGTCTATTTTTTATATGAGCAACTCATTACAAATATTTGGCATTCTAGAAAATATACCAACAGCAAAAAGAAGCCCTCTATCCCTACTTCAGCTATGTTTCCATGTAAACTTTTGTTGCATAGTTTAAGAGTAGGTTAGCACTTTTGTTATTAACCACATTTTTCAGACCTTAAAACAGTGTTGAAATTTCCTGCCTATCTTTCTTAGGTGATACTACAAGAAAATTCAATTATATGCTTGAACACTTAAGAAGACTACTCACTTTAAGTGTTTTTCTATTTCTCTTTTACCATTTTATATTGAAATCAAGATAAACTTTTCTTCTAACAACACAGGGACTGAAATTTCAAGACTAAACAGAAATAATCAAACTTATTTTATTCTCATTAAATCATCCAACTTTTCTCTATTTCAAAGAAATAATTTAAGCATAAAAAGAGTGAAGAGTGAGCTCAATAATTTCTTTTTAACTTTTACTAAATAAATCATCCTCTCTTTTGTCCTTCTGGTGGAATGACAGGACTGTTGAATCAACTTATTAATACAAAAGAGAATAACTGTATAATATAAAATAAAAATGATGTAAATAGTTTTTGCAAGATCCCCAAAAGATTCAGAAATATTTACTGATAGCATTTTTGACACTCTGGAGATATGAAATATAATTTATATTGATATATAATGTTACATATTCAGTTTTTATATCTAGAAGAGTTTGTGCCCCAAATATATAAATATCATTTTCTTACAAGTATATTTGATTTCTTTGACTAGGGAATCCTTTATCTCTTCAAAGTGTTATGGTAATATAATTGGCTATTACCAATATGTATACAGAGAACAGAAAATGTCCATGTATCCATTCAGACTGTAATAATAAATTAAAAACAGAAATATATCCTTTTCACATTTGTTTGTGCAATGCCTTTTGCCCCATGCAGTTATCATGGGCAGTGTCAAACATTCATATGGAATGGGAAATGAAGAATAAGGGTTATGATGCTTAAAGATATGCTGGTCTTAGTAATTCTAAACCATGAATAACTTCTGGATCAGTGGTGCAGTGAACAACGTGAATCTTACTAACTACATTAAGTTAAATTTTTGATTAGCAAAAGTTTCTTCATTTCTGAGTTATTTTTGAGATTACATACTGGGACTCTGGCTTAAAGAAGTATGCTATTATTGTAGTTGGTTTAGTAGTAGTAATTATTATTATCTTTATTCTTATTATTTGAAGTTTAGATATTAAAACTACAAGTGTTGGGGCTTCCCTGGTGGCGCAGTGGTTGAGAGTCCGCCTGCCGATATAGGGGACGCGGGTTCGTGCCCCGGTCCGGGAAGATCCCACATGCCGCGGAGCGGCTGGGCCCATGAGCCATGGCCGCTGAGCCTGCGCGTCCGCAGCCTGTGCTCTGCAACGGGAGAGGCCACAGCGGTGAGAGGCCCGCCTACCGCAAACAAAAAAAAAACGACAAGTGTTTTGCTATGGACATTAATTATTTCCATATCAAGAGCAGCACTTTGAGTAGACTTCTAACAGCTGCACCTTAATTTATTTTTTTTAATAAGCTTTTTAATTTTTTAAATTTATTTTTGGCTGTGTTGGGTCTTCATTGCTGTGCGTGGGCTTTCTCTAGTAGCGGCAAGCGGGGGCTACTCTTCCTTGCAGTGTGCAGGCTTCTCACTGCAGTGGCTTCTCTTGTTGCAGAGCACAGGCTCTAGGCGCACGAGCTTCAGTAGTTGTGGCATACGGGCTCAGTAGTTGTGGCTTGCGGGCTCTAGAGCGTAGGCTCAGTAGTTGTGGCGCACAGACTTAGTTGCTCCGCAGCCTATGGGATCTTCCCAGACCAGGGCTCAAACCCATGCCCCCCGCGTTGGCAGGCAGATTCTTAACCACTGCGCCACCAGGGAAGTCCTGCACCTTAATTTCAATAAATTTCTGTTTTCTTCATTCATAATTAACAAATATCTAAATGAAAGCTTAGGTCAAGCCTAGGTCATTATTATTTTTAGTGCATATTGTTTTACTTTTTTGTGGTTGAAAGAGAAGTTTTAAGGTAAAATATGAGTTTTCAAAGCATATTCCATTGAATGTTTTCATTTTTCTACAGTGGCTTCAGTTCAATAGAAAAGATGATATTATCACTTCCCTCTGTGTTACAGGAGTTCCTAGTTGAGCTGAGTGTGCCTGAGAAAACTAAACTTTAGTTTAAAAAAAATTCAACTAAACTCACAGAGCAAAATAGTTTGTTTCCAATAGTGAGTAAAAGATATTTCATCTAGGGCAATGCCACATCAGATTAGAGGAATCAAACTCGCCATGATACTAAAAGATCAATTTAAATTATGTTATGAAACAACAGAATCTCTGTCTGTCATTTAAAACCTAAAAGTGGTAACATCTTTCGTTTCAATTATATGTCTGAGTTGAATTTATACAGTACCAACACACAGCAAGTAATCTCTCCTGAGTGCTTCCTGAAAGCGGACAAAATTATTTCTGGGGTAAACACTATTTTTTTAGAGAAGCCTCATTTAGTAAGTTAGATATGCTTGGTAAAGCTGTCCACAGATATTTAAAAATTTGATAAAAATTGGGAAAGTGTGAAGAGCAGCATCATACTCAAATCAAAATTTATCAGAAGTATTGACTACACTGAAATATTCTATTGAGTAACTTTCAAAGATGAGTTTTCAGTAAAAATCATTAGCTTAGTCTTTAATCAATAATAGGATAAAATGGTATAGAGTCTGGAAGGAAAATCTAAGAGTGCTTAAGCCATTTCACACATGTATTTTAGATATGGTTAATATATTCAACTCAAGTTTTTGATATTATTATATTTAACAACAAAAAACATTTTGGGATAAATATTATAGCAAAACCTAAATTATAGTTATTTCAATATCTTTACCTCAATTTGCTTGACCTCTGTTAATAACTTATATGAAGCTATAAAATCCCATGAGTCTTAACAATAGTCAACTCCCTCCTATAGTCTCTAAAGACTTTCAATTATAGCTCTGTTGATAAATTTAAATTTTGAAGTCTAAATTATATTCAATTCAAACAAGTACAACTGAATTGACCTAAGATGTTTTACCAGTCAGGGGTACAGTTCAGAGAAGACCTGGTTCCTAAAAATGCCTCATTTACGAATCAAGCATTTGCTATGTACTGCATAAAACAAGAGTTATGGAGCTGTAAGTACCCTATGGCTTTTGGCCAATATATAAGCTATACCACATAAAAGATGGCTCTTCAGTCTATTCTTTACTATCCCCTGGAACATAAAATCTGCACCATAATCTTTTCCAGAGTTTGTCAAATATTATTAATACCTTTTTCTTACTCCTCAACTACAGTTCTCATATGGTTTTATTAACTAGAGAACTACACACTCCTGCAAAAACTCAAACAACATAGAAATGAATATGAAAACCTCATACAGTTCCCTTAGTTCTTTACATTTCTTAATACACTTTCAGACCTTTTTTCTTTTTTTTTTTCCCCACACTTGGACAGACTTTATTCAAATAATCTCAAACAGATTAAAATTAAAGGCCTCCTCAAGAAGAAGCTTCTATGATTTCACTTAAAGATTCCTGTCTATCTAGGAATATTTCCTTTATTACTGACCTAATTTTGCATAGAAAATTTAAGGAGAGCTGCTCTTTCTCAGTGTTCATTCTTTTTTATTTATTTTTTATTGGCATATAGTTGATTTACAATGTTGTCTTAGCTTCAGGTGTATAGCAAAGCAAATCAGTTATACATATATTCACTTTTTAAGATTTTTTTTCCCATATAGGTTATAACTGTGTTGAGTAGAGCTCCCTGTGCTATACAGTAGGACCTTATTAATTACCTATGTGATATAAGGTAGCGTGTATATGTCAGTCCCAGTCTCCCAATTTATCCCTACCCCTGCCATTGCCCCCAGTAACCATAAGATTGTTTTCTACATCTGTGACTCTACTTCTGTTTTGTAAGTTCATCTGTACCATTTTTTTTAGATTCCACAGGCAAGCGATATCATATGATATTTGTTTTTCTCTTTCTGACTTAACTTCACTCTGTATGAAAGACTCTAGGTTCATCCACATCACTAAATATGACCCAATTTTGTTCCTTTCTATGGTTGAGTAATATTCCATTGTATATATGTACCACATCTTCTTTATCCATTCATCTGTCGATGGACATTTAGGTTGCTTCCATGTCCTGGCTATTGTAAACAGTGCTGCAATGAACATTGGGGTACATGTACCTTTTAGAATTATGGGTTTCTTAGGGTATATGCCCAGTAGTGGGATTGCTGGTTCATGTGGTAGTTCTATGTTTAGCTTTTTAAGGAAACTCCATACTGTTCTCCACAGTGGCTTTATCAATTTACATTCCCACCAACAGTGCAAGAGGGTTCCATTTTCTCCACACCCTATCCATCATTTATTGTTTGTAGATGTTTTTATCATGGCCATTCTGACTGGTGTGAGAAGATATCTCACTGTATTTTTTATTATTTTTCTAATAATTAGTGATGTTGAGCATCCTTTCATGTGCTTTTTGTCCATCAGTATGTCTTCTTTAGAAAAATGTCTATTTAGATCTTCTACCTATTTTTGATTTGGTTGTTCTTTTGATACGGAGCTGCATGAGCTATTTGTATATTTTGGAGATTAATCCCTTGTTAGTCACTTCATTTGCAAATATATTCTCCCATTGTGTGGGTTGTCTTTTTGTTTTGTTTATGGTTTCCTTTGCTGTGCTAAAGCTTTTAAGTTAGGTCCCACCTGTTTATTTTTGGTTTTGTTTTCATTACTCTAGGAGATGGATCAAAAAGTCTTGCTGTGGGCTTCCCTGGTGACGCAGTGGTTGAGAGTCTGCCTGCCGATGCAGGGGACGCAGGTTCGTGCCCCGGTCTGGGAAGATCCCACATGCCGCAGAGCGGCTGGGCCCATGAGCCATGGCCGCTAAGCCTGCGTGTCCAGAGCCTGTGCTCCGCAATGGGAGAGGCCACAACAGTGAGAGGCCCGTGTACCGCAAAAAAAAAAAAAAAAAAAAAAGTCTTGCTGCGATATATGTCAGAGACTGTTCTGTCTGTGTTTTCCTCTAAGAGTTTTATAGTATCTGGCCTTACATTTAGGTTTTTAATCCATTTTGAGTTTATTTTTGTGTATGGTGTTAGAGTGTTCTAATTTCATTCTTTTACATGTAGCTGTCCAGTTTTCCCAGCACCCCTTATTGAAGAGACTGTCTTTTCTCCATTGTATATTCTTGCCTCCTTTATCATAGATTAGGTGACCATAGGTGTGTAGGTTTATCTCTGGACTTTCTATCCTGTTCCATTGATCTATATTTCTGTTTTTGTTCCAGTACCATACTGCCTTGATGACTGTAGCTTTATAATATAGTTTGAATTCAGGGAGTCTGATTCTTCCAGCTCTATTTTTCTTTCTCAAGATTTCTTTGGCTATTTGGGGTCTTTTGTGTTTCCATACAGATTGTAAACTTTTTTCTTCTAATTCTGTGCAGAATGCCATTAGTAATTTAATAGGGATTGCACTGAATCTGTAGATTGCTTTGGGTAGGAATTTTCACAATATTGATTTTTCCAATCCTAGAACATGGTATATCTCTCCATCCGTTTGTGTCATCTTTGATTTCTATTATCAGCACCTTATAGTTTTCTGAGTACAGGTCGTCTGTCTCTTTAGGGAGGTTTATTCCTAGGTATTTTATTCTTTTTGATGCAGTGGTAAATGCGATTGTTTCCTTAATTTCTCTTTCTGATCTTTCATTGTTAGTGTATAGGAATGCAAGAGATTTCTGTGTATTAATTTTGTATCCTGCAACTTTACCAAATTCATTGGTGAGCTCTAGTAGTTTTCTGATAATGTCTTTAGGATTTTCTGTGTATAGTATCATGTCATCTGCAAACAGTGACAGTTTTACTTCTTCTTTTCCAATCTGGATTCCTTTTATTTCTTTTTCTTCTCTGATTATGATGGCTAGAACTTCCAAAACTATGTTGAATAAAAATGGCGAGAGTGGACATCCTTGTTTTTTTCCTGACATAAGAGAAAACGCTTTCAGTTTTTCACCATTGAGAATCATGTTAGGCGTAGGTTTGTCATATATGGCTTTTATTATGTTGAGGTAGGTTCCCTCTATGCCCACTTTCTGGAGAGTTCTTAATCATAAATGGGTGTTGAATTTTGACAAAAGCTTTCTCTGCATCTATTGGGATGATTATATGGCTTTTATTCTTCAGTTTGTCAATGTGGTATATCACACTGATTGATTTGCATATATTGAAGAATCCTTGCATCGCTGGGGATAAATCCCACTTAATCATGGTGTGTGATCCTTTTAACGCGAGGTTGGATTTGGTTTGCAAGTTTTTGTTGAGGACTTTTCGCCTACATTCATCAGTGATATTGGCCTGTAAATTTCTTTTTTTGTGGTATCCTTGTCTGGTTTTGGTATCAGCGTGACAGTGGCTTCATAGAATGAGCTTGGGAGTGTTCCCTCCCTGCAATTTTTTGGAAGAGTTTGAGAAGGATAGCTGTTGGCTCTTCTCTAAATGTTTGATAGAATTCGCCTGTGAAGCCATCTGGTCCTGGGCTTTTGTTTGTTGGAAGTTTTTAAATCACTTTTTCAATTTCAGTACTTGTGATTGGTCAGACCATTTCTTTGATCATTGTTTTTAGTTTAGTTCAAATAGCAAACACAACAGAATCCTGATTAAAAAAATCTTTCATCAAGGCAGTATTGTTCAAATTATAGGTCTTAATGTCTAAGAACATTCTTATAAAACCACTCTTGTTTTTGATTTTGGTACTATAGCTGTCTTTTACTTTTATCGATGGTATTTATTCAGCCAGCATCCTCCTCAGCCATCTGGCCATTTGATAGTGTGTGATCATTTATTCATTCTCAAACTGTCTTCTCAGTGCGTATCTATCACATACTAGTTCACTTACTAATTCTCTGTATCTCTGTTACTTTAACTTCTATATCTGCTTCTACCTCCGTAGTCTAGATTTCTCCAGGGATTCTGTCTCTACTGTTCTCTTTTCTTTCTGTACCTAACATTGTAAGCTTGTCTTGTTTCTTCAAATATCATCTCTATTTACTGGCAACCAAAAATGTAACTGTAGCTTTACTCTCCCCTGAAAGAAACAGTCCAGATGACTTCTCCCACAGCACCACTTAAAAGTAGTCACCAAGTCCCGCCAAACCAATTACATAAAGGCCCCTAGAATCCGTTTCTCTTATATAATATCCTCTCACTATTAATAGCTATTTCATGCCCTACTCACATCCTTCCTCTCATCATAATCTCCCAATGTGTCTTGTCTGTCTCCTACCTCAGAATGGCAAATTGTTTTTGTCCCGTGTGCCAATTTCAGTCAGTTGGCAATGGAAGCCCAGAGTGCCACCTTGAGAAAGATTCAAAGAACACATCTGGGCCCAGTAAGAAGGGGTTCTATGTCAAATTCATGAAGTCGGCCCTGTGGCACTGCTCTGATCTATCTTCTCCATCACTGTCACAGGGATTTTTTTTTAAATCAAGGTGCAATGTGAGAGTGATTTTTTTTAAAGTACAACTCAGATCATATCACCTCTCTGCTCTAACGTTTCTGTTCTCAACTGCCTGGCAAATAAAGTCCAAGCTCTTTGAATGTTGCCATTTGAAGCTTCCCAATGATCTGGCTCCAAACATTCCTTCCTGCTTCTATTCCACTCCACCCTCTTATGTTTAATTGCACTACTCTTTCTTATACATTGTTGCATTTCCTTTGTTCATACATAGTCACTGGTCTAAATCATACACCTGTATCGAAGTCTAGCTCAAATGCTATTTCCTCTATTTGTCTTTCCTGGTATTTTCAGGCACTACTGACAAGTCTCTCTTCAGCCTTCCCGTGGCCTTTTAAAAATTCTTTCCCCGCACACAATTCACTCTGCAACGATTATTCAGCACTCTGTAGAACATGTCTTTTTCATCTTCATATCCCCTCAGACTTAGGGTCCCGCAACGTAGTAGGGATTCAGTAAGTCTTTGTTTAATAATGAATTCTAATGAAGAATCTATAAAATCATTTTAATCCACATGTATTTATAACTTTAGCAGCATAGCACAATTTCTTTATATTGTCCTTTCTGCCTTTGTATAAATGGCATATTTTGTAACAGCTGAAACAGTTAAGCTTGAGGTATTACACTGAGTAACGCTATGGTCAGAGGAGTACAGAGCAATAGATCTATCTCTGTTTTTACTTAGAGTAGGTGTTAGAGTATATGGTTGTTTTGACGCCAAATACCATACTGTGCTGTCCAGATGTTAGAAAGCATTTGAACGGAAAACAAAAGCAAAACAAAATAAAAAATGTGCACATGCACGCATGCATACACATACACACACACACACACACACACACACACACACTCACACACTCTTAAATTTACTGCCACCACTAAGTCTTACCTGAATTTTAAACCAATTCTTCTTAGCTATCTTAATGCTTGGGCTATAATTTGGCACATGAAAATTCCAATCTAGCTAAAAAGGAAGTATATGTGGAAACCTTGGCACTGTTTCAGATATACTTCCTGGATGAGATGACTGAAAATGTTCTAGAGTCTTGCTAATCAATGTGTGGTTCCTGGACCAGCAGCATGCCACAGCCAATGAACTTGTTAGAAATGTAGTATCTCAGTCCGCACCACAGTCCTACCGTATCAGAATCTGTACTTTAACAAGATCCCCATGTCATTCATATATGGATTAACATTTGAGAAGCACTGCTCTAGAAAACCTTAGAGAAAATAAATAGATAAATAAACAATCTAATTAAAAATGGGCAGAGGACTGGAATAGACATTTTCCCAAAGAAGACATACAAACGGGCAACAGATACATGAAAGATGCTGAACATCACTAATCATTTGGGAAATGCAAATCAAAACCACAATGAGATATCACCTTACATCTGCTGGTATGGTTATTATCAAAAAGAGAAGAAATAACAAGTGTCGGCAAGGATGTGGAGAAAAGGGGACCCTAGTGCACTGTTAGTGGCAATGTGAATTGTTATAGTCACTATGAAAAAGTATGGGGTTCCTTAAAAATTTTTAAATAGAATTACCATATGATCTAGCAATTCCAATTCTGGGTTTTTATTCAAAGAACTAGCTCAAAAAGGTACATGCATCCCCTTGCTCACTGCAGCATTATTTACAGTAGCCAAGATAGGGAAACAACCTAAATGTCCACTGACAGATGAAATAAGAAGATATGGTTTATATATATGCAATGGATTATTTAGCCTTAAAAAGAGTGAAATCTTGCCATGTGCAACAACATGGATGGACTTTTAGGGCATTATGCTAAGTGAAAAAAATAAGTCAGACAGAGTAAAACAGATACTATATGACCTCACTCATATGTGGAATTGTAAAAAAAAAAAAAAAAAAAAAAACACAAAACTAAAGCTCATCGATACAAACAACAGATGGTGGTTGACAGAGGTGGCAGAGTGGAGGTGGGCAAAATGGATGAAGGGAGCGAAAAGGTACACATTTCCAGTTTTAAAATAAGTCATGAAGATGTAATGTACAGCATGGTGACTATAGTTAAAAATACTTTATTGCATATTTGAAAGTTACCAAAAGAGTGAATCTTAAATGTTCTTACCACAAGAAAAAATTCTGTTACTGTGTATGGTGATGAATGTTAACTAGACTTATTGTGATGATAATGTCACAATACTGAAACAGTATTTGCACACCTGAAACTAGTAACACTGCATGTCAATTATACTTAAATTTATAAAAATGAGAAGAAAATAGATACTGATACATGGATCACCACCCTCAGAGATTCTGTCTTAATTGGTCTGGGGTGCATCCTGTGCTTTTGATTTTAAAAAGCTCCCAAAGTGATTTTATTATGTAACCAAAATTAAGTCAACTTTGGTGGGTACTGGAATCACCAAGGAACTTGGTAAAAATATGAAGGCCAAGGGCCTATGCTACTTTAGGATGCAGGGCTTCTGAACTCCACAGTTAGTTCTGTGGGTGTTTCTGATAAACACACTAAAACTTGAGAGAAGCTGGTCTAGAGAAATCCTATTTTAGGAGGTCTGGAAGTTTCCATTTTCCAGATAATGAATACAGATGAGAAGTGTCTATAGGCCCTGTGGGGAGCAAAATTCCAGAGATACATATCCCTCTCCAAAATTCTCATTGTCTGGTCATTCAATAAAATACTTATCTGGGTACTATTATGAAGATAGAATTGAGATTACTACTGCTAACCTAAAAACAAGGAAATTATCCTGGATTCGTTACGTAAACCCAGTGTAACTACATGAGCCTTTAAAAGCATAAGAATCAATCAGAGAAGAGGGAGAAGAGGAAAACAGGAGAGCAGTAGCAGAAAGGTAAATCAGAGAGATTCCAAGTGTGAGGACAGTTCAGTATACATTGTGGGTTCTGAGATATAGGGACCACAGTCACGCACAAGACAGTGGCCTTTAGAAGCCAAGATGGCCCTAAGTTGACAAACAGCAATGGAATGGGAACCTCAATCCTACAAGTGCATAAACAACACCAAGATAACTAAAAGTTAAAAAAGCAAAGTTAGACGAGAGGAACCAAGACAGCGGAGTAGACGGACGTGCTCTCACTCCCTCTTGCGAGAACACCAGAATCACAACTAGCTGCTGGACAATCATTGATAGGAAGACACTGGAACTCACCAAAAAAGATACCCCACATCCAAAAGACAAAGGAGAAGCCACAATGAGACGGTAGGAGGGGTGCAATCACAGTAAAATCAAATCCCATAACTGCTGGGTGGCTGACTCACAGACTGGAGAACACTTACAGCACAGAAGTCCACCCACTGGAGTGAAGGTTCTGAGCCCCACATCAGGCTTCCCAACCTGGGGGTCCGGCAACGGGAGGAGGAATTCCTAGAGAATCAGACTTTGAAGCTGAGTGGGAACTGATTGCATGACTTCGACAGGACTGGGGGAAACAGAGACTCCACTCTTGGAGGGCACACACAAAGTAGTGTGCACGTCGGGGCCCAGGGGAAGGAGCAGTGACCCCAGGGGAGACTGAACCAGACCTACCTGCTAGTGTTAGAGGGTCTCCTGCAGAGGTGTGGGCGGGGCCTGTGGCTCACCCTGGGGACAAGGACACTGACAGCAGAAGTTCTGAGAAGTACTCCTTGGCGTGAGCCCTCCCAGAGTCTGTCATTAGCTGCACCAAACAGCCCAGGTAGGCTCCAGTGTTGGGTCGCCTCAGGCCAAACAATCAACAGGGAGAGAACCCAGCCCCACCCATCAACAGTCAAGTGGATTAAAGTTTTACTGAGCTCTGCCCACCACAGCAACAGTCAGCTCTACCCAGCACCAGTCCCTCCTATGAAGTCTCTTAAATAGCCTCATCCACCAGAGGGCAGACAGCAGAAGCAAGAAGGACTACAATTCTGCAGGCTGTGGAACAAAAACCACATTCAAAGAAAGATAGACAAGATGAAAAGGCAGAGGGCTATGTACCAGAAGGAGGAACAAAATAAAACCCCAGAAAAACAACTAAATGAAGTGGAGATAGGCAACCTTCCAGAAAAAGAATTCAGAATAATGAGAGTGAAGATGATCCAGGACCCCAGAAAAACAATGCAGGCAAAGATGGAGAAGATGCAAGAAATGTTTAACAAATACCTAGAAGAATTAAAGAACAAACGAACAGAGACAAACAATACAATGACTGAAATGAAAACTACACTAGAAGGAATTGACGGCAGAATAACTGAGGCAGAAGAATGGATAAGTGACCTGGAAGAGAGAATGGTGGAATTCACTGCTGTGGAACAGAATAAAGAAAAAAGAATGACAAGAAATGAAGACAGCCTAAGACACCTCTGGTACAACATTAAAGCAACAACATTCGCATTATAGGGGTCCCAGAAGGAGAAGAGAGAGAGAAAGGACCTGAGAAAATATTTGAAGAGATTATTGTCAAAAACTTCCCTAACATGGGAAAGGAAATAGCCACCCAAGTCCAGGAAGCACAGAGAGTCCCATACAGGATAAACCCAAGGAGAAACACGCCAAGAAACATAGTAATCAAATTGGCAAAAATTAAAGACAAAGAAAAATTATTGAAAGCAGCAAGAGAAAAATGAAAAACAACATACAAGTGTACTCCCATAAGGTTAACAGCTGATTTCTCAGCAGAAACTCTACAAGCCAGAAGGGAGTGGCATAATATACTTAAATGATGAAAGAGAACATACAACCAAGATTACTCTACCCGGCAGGGATTTCATTCAGATTCGATGGAGAAATCAAAACCTTTACAGACAAGCAAAAGCTAAGAGAATTCAGCACCACCAAACCAGCTCTACAACAAACTAAAGGAACTTCTCTAAGTAGGAAACACAAGAGAAGAAAAGGATCTACAAAAAGAAACCCAAAACAATTAAGAAAATAGTCATAGGAACATACATATCAATAATTACCTTAAACGTGAATGGATTAAATGCTCCAACCAAAAGACACAGGCTTGCTGAATGGATACAAAAAGAAGACCCATCTATGTGCTGTCAACAAGAGACCCACTTCAGACCTAGGGACACATACAGACTGAAAGTGAGGGGATGGAAAAAGATATTCCATGCAAATGGAAAGTAAAAGAAAGCTGCAGTAGCTATACTCATATCAGAAAAAATAGACTTTAAAATAAAGAATGTTACAAGAGACAAGGAAGGACACTACATAATGATCAAGGGATCAATCCGAGAAGAAGATATAACAATTATAAATATATATGCACCCAACATAGGAGGACCTCAATACATAAGGCAACTGCTAACAGCTATAAAAGAGGAAATCAACAGTAACTCAGTAATAGTGGGGGATTTTAACACCTTACTTACACAAATGGACAGATCATACAAAATGAAAATAAATAAGGAAACAGAAGCTTTAAATGACACAATAGACCAGATAGATTTAACTGACATTTATAGGACATTCCATCCAAAAAGTTCTTCTCAATTGTGCATGGAACATTCTCAATTGTGCATGGAACATTCTCCAGGAAAGATCACATCTTGGGTCACAAATCAAGCCTCAGTAAAGCCTCAGTAAATTTAAGAAAATTGAAATCATATCAAGCATATTTTCTGAACACAATGCTATGAGATTAGAAGTGAGTTACCGGGAAAAAACCGTAAAAAACACGAACACATGGAGGCTAAACAATACATTAATAAATAACCAAGAGATCACTGAAGAACTCAAAGAGGCAATCAAAAAATACCACAGACAAATGACAATAAGAACACCATGATCCAAAACCTATGGGATGCAGCAAAAGAAGTTCTAAGAGGGAAGTTTATAGCTATAAAAGCTTACCTCAAGAAACAAGAAAAATCTCAAGTAAACAATCTAACCTTACACCTAAAGGAATCAGAGGAAGAAGAACAAACAAAACCCAAAGTTAGCAAAAGGAAAGAAATCATAAAGATCAGAGCAGAAATAAATTAAATAGAAACAAAACAATAGCAAAGATCAATGAAAGTAATAGCCGGTTCTTTGAGAAGATAAAATTGATAAACCATTAGCCAGACTCATCAAGAGGGAGAGGAATCAAATCAATAAAATTAGAAATGAAAAAGGAGAAGTTACAACAGACGCCACGGAAAAACAAAGCATCCTAAGAGACTACTATAAACAACTGTATGCCAATAAAACGGACAACCTGGAAGAAATGGACAAATTCTTAGAAAGGTATAACCTTCCAAGACTGAACCAGGAAGAAACAAAATATGAACAGACCAATCACAAGTAATGAAATTGAAACTGTGATTAAAAATCTTCCAACAAACAAAAGTCCAGGTCCACATGGCTTCACAGGTGAATTCTATCAAACATTTAGAGAAGAGCTAACATCTATCCTTCTCAAACTCTTCCAAAAAATTTCAGAGGAAGGAACACTCCCAAACTCATTCTATGAGGCCACCATCAGCCTGATACCAAAACCAGACAAAGATACTACAAAAAAAGAAAATTATAGACCAATATCACTGATGAATATAGATGGAGAAACCCTCAACAAAATACTAGCAAACAGAATCCAACAACACATTAAAAGGATCATACACCATGATCAAGTGGGATTTATCTCAGGGATGCAAGGATTCTTCAATATACGCGAATCAATCAATGTGATGCACCATATTATCAAATTGAAGAATAAAAACTATATGATCATCTCAATAGATGCAGAAAAAGCTTCTGACAAAATTCAACACCCATTTATGATAAAAACTCTCCAGAAAGTGGGCATAGAGGGAACCTACCGCAACATAATAAAGGCCATATATGACAAGCCCACAGCAAACATCATTCTCAATGATGAAAAACTGAAAGCATTTCCTCTAATATCAGGAACAAGACAAGGATGCCCACTCTTACCACTGTTATTCAACATAGTTTTGGAAGTCCCAGCCATGGCAATCAGAGAAGACAAAGAAATACAAGGAATCCAAATTGGGAAAGAAGTAAAACTGTCACTGTTTGCAGATGATATGATACTATACATAGAGAATCCTAAAAATGCCACCAGAAAACTACTAGAGCTAATCAATGAATTTGGTAAAGTTGCAGGGTACAAAATTAATGCACAGAAATCTCTTGCATTCCTATACACTAATGATGAAAAATCTGAAAGAGAAATTAAGGAAACACTCCCATTTACAATTGCAACAAAAAGAATAAAATACCTAGGAATAAACCTACCTAGGGAGACAAAAGATCTGTATGCAGAGAACTATAAGACACTGATGAAAGAAATTAAAGATGCCACAAACAGATGGAGAGATATACCATGTTCTTGGATTGGAAGAAAGCAATCTACAGATTCAATGCAATCCCTATCAAATTACCAATGGCATTTTTTACAGAACTAGAACAAAAAATCTTAAAATTTGTATGGAGATACAAAAGACCCCGAACAGCCAAAGCAGTCTTGAGGGAAAAAAATGGAGCTGGAGGAAGCAGACTCCCTGACTTCAGACTATACTACAAAGCTACAGTAATCAAGACAATATGGTACTGGCACAAAAACAGAAATATAGATCAATGGAACAGCATACAAATCTCAGAGATAAAACCATGCACCAATGGTCAACTAATTTATGACAAAGGAGGCAAGGATATACAATGGAGAAAAGACAGTCTCTTCGATAAGTGGTGCTGGGAAAACTGGACAGCTACATGTAAAAGAATGAAATTAGAACACTCCCTAACACCATACACAAAAATAAACTCAAAATGGATTAGAGACCTAAATGTAAGGCCTGACACTATAAAACTCTTAGAGGAAAACATAGGAAGAACACTCTTTGATATAAATCACAGCAAGATCTTTTTTGATCCACCTCCTAGAGTAATGGAAATAAAAACAAAAATAAACAAATGGGACCTAATGAAACTTAAAAGCTTTTGCAAAGCAAAGGCAACTACAAACAAGACGAAAAGACAACCCTAAGAATGGGAGAAAATATTTGCAAATGAATCAACAGAAAAAGGTTTAGTCTCCAAAATATGGAAACAGCTCATGTAGCTCAATATTAAAAAAACAAACAACCCAATCTAAAAATGGGCAGAAGACCTAAATAGACATTTCTCCAAAGAAGACATACAGATGGCCAGGAAGCACATGAAAAGCTGCTCAACATCACTAACTATTAGAGAAATGCAAATCAAAATTACAGTTAGGTATCACCTCATACCAGTTAGAATGGGCATCATCAGAAAATCTACAAACAACAAATGCTGGAGAGGGTGTGGAGAAAAGGGAACCCTCTTTCACTGTTGGTGGGAATGTAAATTGATACAGCCACTATGGAAAATGGTATGGAGGTTCCTTAAAAAGCTAAAAATAGAATTACCATATGACCCAACAATCCCACTACTGGGCATATACCCAGAGAAAACCATAATTCAAAAAGACACATGCACCCCAATGTCCATTGCAGCACTATTTACAATAGCCAGGTCATGGAAACAACCTAAATGCCCATCGACAGATGAATGGATTAAGAACATGTCGTACATATATACATTGGAATATCACTCAGCCATAAAAAGGAATGAAATTGGGTCATTTCTAGAGATGTGGATGGATCTAGAGACTGTCATACACAGTGAAGTAAGTCAGAAAGAGAAAAACAAACCTAGAAAAATGGTACAGATGAACCGGTTTGCAGGGCAGAAATTGAGACACAGATGTAGAGGACAAACTTATGGACACCAAGCGGGGGAAGTGGCAGGGGGGTGGTGGTGGTGGTGTGATGAATTGGGAGATTGGGACTGACATATATACACTAATATTTATAAAATGTGTAACTAATGAGAACATACTGTATAAAAAGAAATTCTAAAATTCAAAAAAAAAAACACCAAAAATACCCCACTATCCGTCTTTCAACTGCAGCTCTAGAGGTTAGAAATCTGTGTAGCATGCCATTTAAATTACATGAAAATGATTTTTAAACCAGAATTCTATCCCCAGCCAAAATAGCAATCATGTAGTAGGGTAAACTTAACATTTAACATCAGAGCACTATCTTAGGAAACTACTGGGTACGTGAATCACCTGATCAAGAGAGCAAACCAAAAAAGAAAAGGTATCACACTCAGAAAAAAAAAAAAAAGAAGATGGATTAACACAGTAGTGAGAGGTGAAAGGAATTCCCAGGATCAGTAAATGGGTGTTCCTGGAAGACAGCTGTGCAGAGGGCCTAAAAACCAGTAAAACAAGATTGGAGCAAGGGGGCAGAGAACTCCGAGAGAGATGTCTTCAATTTAAAAAAGAACAAAAAGGGCAAAGAGCGACAGTTATCCTATGGATTTGATCAGGTTTCTAATAGTTTTCCTTACCTGCCTTATAGGTCAAAACCCTAGACATGTATTACACTGATAAGTTGAAACAAGTCAGTTCAGTTCAGTTTTACTGATAATGTAGCAAACATCTAATCACCCTTTCCTCAAATGAAAATCCTCTCTTATTGATATATTTTTAAAATGTCTTTAAATCAAGAAATAAATCAGTATAGACTACAATGATAAATACTCATTTACTGATTAGTTTCTCTGCCCCCAAAATTTCCCTCGGCAAACACAGATTCACTTTACATTTATTAGTTTTTAACTTTTCCATAGTTATTCCCATTTAAACCATTCACTTAATAAAGAAAATTGAGCGTCTATTTTGAAGTGAAATGGAGTTATAAATACATAAAGAAATAAATCAGAATTATGACAGGAAAGAAACTTTTTCTGCAACAGTTTTCTTTCTGCTCAGGAAATGTAATGTTATTTCACCTTGTATTAATAAATTCAGTAAGCAAATTAGTTACAAAATAATCACTAATAAACTTTTCTTTCTGTCAGTCACACTGATTGAAATGAGTGCACTATTTTGCTCCCCATTTATTTATAGATTTCTCTTCACCTGGAAGTCCCTTGAGATGAGAAACACCACCCTGTCAAGTTGGTTTGATAAAGTTACTACTCACCCACCTGTACAACCAAACATTAAATGAGGCTCAGCTCAATTCCTTTAGGGAGTCATGCTAAATAAAGCAACCTAGAATAATATATTGTGGAGGACAGAATAAAGAATAATGGCAAAAATCTAACATGTCTAATACTGCATAGTTGCTTAAAGTAAGACTTCTCTCTTGTGGCTTCTGACATATAATACCTATCATATTTTGTCAAGATAATGCTCCCAAGCTACATTGTAAGACATGGAACAGCCGAAACACTGAAAACATTTTTAGAAAGTGGCACAATGAAGAAATGATACTATTTTTCTATGGGCTCTACCAGAAAATTGGATTGAGACATCTCTAAACAATTTATTTTTAAAAGCACATTCAGTCCGATAACAATGATTTCTGGGGTCATACCATCTATTTTAATCTATGTGAACAATGCACCTTCTTACTCTCTGATCAGATCTACTCCATCGGCCCAAATCACTGAGCTAAAATCAGTGAATAGATTTATTTCTGATACAGACACACATTCAGTTCTTTTCCATAAATGTAGGGAAATTCGCATTGGATGGGATGTTAGAATACTCCAACAATTTCATCTTGTAGATGATAAAACTGAAGTTTAGAGAAGAATGCATCACGTGCATTTTACAGTACATGCCATTCTATTCTTTTTAATCATCTGACTTTGTTTCTTTCTGCCTGACAATTAATAATGATAATATTATTAATCACCTACATGTGTAAAACATGTGCATTATTAATTACCGTAACGGTCCCAGTGTTATTTTTATATATGAAGAGTCTGATTCTCAGAGAGATAAGTAAACTCCCCAAAGCCACATAGCTAATAAATGGCAGGACAAGACTGCCAAAGCCTGTACAGTTGTGCTGTGCTATTCTGAGCCCCACTGAGATTGGCCATATCATCTGACCCAGACGTAATTTAGAAGAGGAAAAAGAACCCTGTACCTGTCAAGTTTTTCATAACATGAACTCAGGTTTAGTCACAGAAGTGAGTGAAATTATCATTTGCTTCAACATACTGCTGTACTGTTTCCATGACTAATATTATTATTTTTAAATGGTGAACCGAATTAATAGGACCCTATTCAAACTAGAAGTTTGTTTCGTTTTGTTTTGAAAACTCCAGGTGTGCTGTAGTTTACAAATGTTTCTCAAAACAATAAATTTATCCTCTGATTTCCTAATGTCTTATGGCTGGGGTTTAATTTCATTATAAAGATGTACATTAACACAACTATAAAAATTCTTCTATCGTAACTTTATACAAAGGTTAGTAAAAAACAAATTTAAATAACCTGTAATCATATAAGGCAGAGAAGAAAACAGTACATATAACGTCCAACCATAAGTCAACGCAATATTGGAATTAATTTATTACTATAATACAGTAATGGTATTCTCAAGGTAGACACAGAAAGACTATTTTCTTAAGTCTTGAACCATCAATAGAAGGAAAACGGTTTTTAGTCCCACGTCTGCTAGACAGTAAATCAGGCCATAGATTTCTTTTTTTTTTTTTTTTTTTTTTCTTTTCGGTACGCGGGCCTCTCACTGTTGTGGCCTCTCCCGTTGTGGAGCACAGGCTCTGGACGCGCAGGCTCAGCGGCCATGGCTCACGGGCCCAGCCGCTCCGTGGCATGTGGGACCTCCCCAGACCGGGGCATGAACCCGTGTCCCCTGCATCGGCAGGCGGACTCTCAACCACTGTGCCACCAGGGAAGCCCTTTGTCTTATTTTTAACTAAAAGTATAGAAGTCAAAAATATAAAAATAAAAAGGCCTTATTCTGCTCTCTTTAGGGATTTAAAGAAAACAGTTTACGAATAGCAGACACGTTTACCTATTAGAAAATGTATCAATTACTATAACTCCATGAACTCTGCACTCTAGAACCTTTGTTCTTTAAACTTAAAATTATTTTTTGAGATTACTACTTAACTTCCATTGGTGAAACCTGAGTTACCAAATTCTCTTATTCATACAGCCACTATGGAGAACAGTATGAAGGTTCCTTAAAAAACTAAAAATAGAACTACCATACGACCCAGCAATCCCACTACTGGGCATATACCCTGAGAAAACCATAATTCAAAAAGAGTCATGTATCACAATGTTCATTGCAGCTCTATTTACAGTAGCCAGGATATGGAAACAACCTAAGTGTCCATTGACAGATGAATGGATAAAGAAGATGTGGCACATATATACAATGGAATATTACTCAGCCATAAAAAAAACCAAAATTGAGTTATTTGTAGTGAGGTGGATGGACCTAGAGTCTGTCATACAGAGTGAAGTAAGTCAGAAAGAGAAAAACAAATACTGTATGCTAACACATATATATGGAATCTAAAAAACAAACAAACAAAATGGTTCTGAAGAACCTAGGGGCAAGGACAGGAATAAAGACACAGACGTAGAAAATGGACTTGAGGACACGGGGAGGGGGAAGGGTAAGCTGGGATGAAGTGAGAGAGTGGCATGGACATACATACACTACCACATATAAAACAGACAGCTAGTGGGAAGCAGCCGCATAGCACAGGGAGATCAGCAAGGGGCTTTGTGACCACCTAGAGGGGTGGGATAGGGAGGGTGGGAGGGAGATGCAAGAGGGAGGGGATATAGGGATGTATGTATACGCATAGCTGATTCACTCTGTTATAAAGCAGAAACTAACACACCATTGTAAAGCAATTATACTCCAATAAAGATGTTAAAAAATAATTGAAAAAAGTTCTTAATAATTTTTGAAATATAAACCCCTTCGGGACTCTGATGTAAGCTACAGATCCTTTACCCGCAAAAATGCACTTGAGCTCATACGCACACTGTGGTCTATCTTTCCAAGGAATTTATAGACACTCTAATTGACAATTTCTGCCTCCTACCGACTGGAAACAGAGAGATTTGGGGGCTGAAATTTCAGCTGCCTGGAGCTATCCTCAAATTTTTCTGAATTTTTAAAATACCATCATATGGGTTAAAGATTATCTCAAGCTACAGAATATCTTCATCAGTGTTCCTGAATTTTAACAGCATTTAATAACTAGCATTAATTTATCTTAATTATTTTTCATTTCAACCTGGATTACTGAGGGGCAGTCAACGTGGATTCCCCTCTTCCTTTGTGTATTTGTTTGTAGCCTAAAAAGACATCTATCTTAGCCTCTACCATAAATTACTGCACTCTTTATTTGTATATATATCTCCACTAATCTATAAGCCTCCTGAAAATAGGGACAACATCTTGGTCATTTTTTTAGTCCACATTGTCTAGTACTTTATATAGAGTAGGCAATTAATTACTATTTATTAAGTAATAAATATGCTAAAAGATAATAGCTTTAATGTACTTATCAACCTCCTCCATTTTCACAATCAAGCATTTCTGCAAGATTCATATTTCAGATCCATTTTCTAGGAAAATTCTTCTGAGAGAATTCTAAGTTTTATATTATAAAAAGTCAGATTATTCAATAATAAGAAACGACTGTTACCTAGCACAAATCTGCAAGTCCTTAACCATTTTTAAACTTGAGAGCACCTACTGTTCTCCTATTCAAGAAGTTAACCACGTGCGTAACACACTACTGCACACATCAGTGCCAGTGGAATAATTAGTAATTTACAATGCCTTTCAATAATACCATTTCACACTATGGTTTAGAATTGTGTTTTGTGACATAAGTTATTTGGGGTTAGGCTTTTTATCCTGTATGTTCTTTTTAAAGCACTGTTTCTAACACACTCTTTCTAGCTCTATATTCTCTATAAAAAATAGTTTTACACATTCTGGGCAAAATGTCAGAGGATATTGCTGAAATTTGCACATTTTTTCAGCAAGAAATCACTGAACCAGACTGAAGACTTTCTAATTTGGAAGACAATAGTGCAGAAGTGGTAAAAGAAAAAAACTCTATATAAAGCTTTAAGGAGAGTTTTCTGGGAAAAAAAAATGAATTATCGATTTGGAGAATGGACCCAAGTGAAACGACATACCTAAATGTGAAGTTTCCTAGAAAAAGAATCAGCTAAAATTCATAAAAAGGATTTATCAGTTTTCTATTTCCTGTTCACGGTTTTAGTGGAGAGAGTGAAGAAGCCTGTTGCTCCCCAACACTGCACCCCTGCCTTCAGGGCAGGGGCAATGCTCTTCCTAGAAACAGTCTAATGCAGAGAAAAAGAAGTATCTTGCTTAGAAGAGGGATGGAACAGTATATAAGTCAACCAGTAAAAAAACCTTTAGTAAATAAGCCCATATTCTTTATAATGGGTGTGTCTGAATCCACCTTTCTCTTTCCACCTACTACACAACATTACCTACTCTATGGAGGAAATGAGGAAATGAAGTAAAATAGATTAGCACATTTGTAATAAATATTTTGGTTAAGGTTGATGGTGACAGAGGTAGATTTTAGGGAAGGAGACAAAATCTACTATATTTGTTTCTGATCTTATTTTAGATATTGGAATTCACTTCAGCAGCAGATACATGGCGAGCATGAGGGGGAAACAAGTCGTTTAGGACTGACAGCCAAGGGTGATCTCCACATGAACCTAAAGAGCTGCATGTGAAGTCCAGTGAGCAGGCAAAGATCTCCAGGAGTCAGAGGAAAAAGCAGATAGACTGCTTTGGAAGTCAGAGACGTAAAATTCAGATGTTATGTTTAGTTAAGGTATGTGAGTCAGAAACAACAAATGAGGCATGAATTCCTAATACATTTGATTCTGAGGTATCTGATTTCTGATATTTCTCCAGACTTAAATTATATCATGCTTTCAGTGGCTGAGAATGACTCTTGCATATGCCTTGGGTCAAAAAAAGCAGTTCTCTGCTTTTCTTTTACAGAAGGAAGAGCTGTCATCTAAAGACCATTATTCTTTGCCCCAATATTTGAATTTTCATCACTTCTTGAATAATGCTTCTTTTTCTTACCTTGTCAAATACAGTTGAGCACATTCATAGTAGTTAATTGCATAACCAAATTTGACATCAAAATGAGGGAATCTTTGGAGGCCAACTACACACTACGCTTCCTCTCCCCATTACCCACACCCACTCTAAAGTGTTCCGCCCTACCCCATCACCCACTCTCAAGTGACTTTTCCAACTCAGCTAATCCCTACTAGAGATTAACAATACACAACTCAATGCCAATGGCAAACTCCACCTTCCTTGAGAAGTTCTAGTAAAAGGTACACTGATACTAATTTAATAAAAATTTAGACAGAGAGATCAAGTAAATTTACAAATAGTCACCAGTCTTGATGGATATGACCAGTCTTGATGATATGAGGTCCTTCAGGGGAAATTGTTTTAATACTCAAAGAGGTAATAGAAAGCCAGATCCACAGGGCTTTGTAAGATCCTGAAATGTACCTTACCTATTGGAGGGTTGAACAACAGAGAGAGATATTACAACTTAAATTTGAACAGAACTACTCTGGTTGCTAGGTTGATACTAAGCAGGGGAAAGTGGCCAAGACCGAATGTAGGGATACCAGCTCATTAATGAGGCTACTGCAGTGTTCTAGATAGAGAAGGTGATGGTGACTCAGACAAAGTGTTTAGTGTTTGAATCTGGAAAGAAAAGAACTCTGTGGCAGAGAATAAGGTAAAGTCACTGTCTGAAGATCTGGAGTGAAAAACCCAGTGGAAATTGCCAGTGACACTGATCCTCCCTCTGGGGCGACGTGACTCCAGATGCAGTGACAGAGGAACAGAGTCAGGCCCATCTGCTGGTAACTAGTGTGGGTCCGTATAACTCTGCCCAGTGACTACACAGTGACCCTTTAGGCAAACCATTTCAGATCCTCTCTTCTACAATCGTGTCTCTTTGCTTCCATTTCCCCCTTTTGATTCCTACTCATACCTGACTGTGTCCCTCAATATCATCTCCTTAATGAGTCTTCACAACTACAACAGCAAGATTTGCTCTCTCGTTCCTCTGAACCACCTTGGTGCTTTTTAAGAATCATGTTTTCCTTTGATTTATAATTGTCCATATTATCTTCCTTATGACATGATTTACCTAACACAGAATGAACATGCATTCTGTGCTAGGCTTCATATTAGATGATAAACTATCTGAAAGCACTTCATTATGTGTCTTGAACATGGCAAGCCCTTGAATAAATGAAAGAATGAATAAAGAGTTTGGCTGAAGATGGGAGCAGAAGTCAGGCTGGCTAACTTCTAGGCAAATGTTCCCCCCCCCCCCACCCAATATCTCAGTAAACTCCAATGTCCTTTCCTCTACAGAGATAGCAAATTAGCCTCTAAAAAATAGGCCATAAAATAGTACGTGTACATCAGTCTGGATAATTGGACCTAGTTCACGCATCAATTTTTAGAGTAAGACAATTCACACCGACTGAACCACTTCGTTATAGAACAATGAATTATGCCTACATTAACTCAGTTTTCTTTATCTGTAGTGTGTGAAAAAAAAAACAAGTGTAATTCAAATACTGATAATACAATAGAAATGATTCCCATATTACCTTACACAAGCCCCATCTGTCATCCCTATTTCTAAGAATCTTTCTATCTTTATTCTTAATAACCCATAAGAAAATCCTTTAAAGAAACAGCATTATTAGTTATTAAGCATTCACCAGGTTCTAACACTTTATATGTATTATTTTTCCCCTTAATTTATCCTTTGAGATAGCCAATATATTTCATATTTTACTATTTGAAGAAACTAGAGAGCTTCAGTAATTTTCCTAAGATCATATACCTAGTAACTGAACTTGACACTTGAAACAGTTTCCTATGTATTACCTTTCTTTGTTGTAAACAGGAAATTCCAAAGGTCTACTTTTCTACTCCTTAGGAAATAAATTCTCCTGGAGGTAACAGCAAATTCTAGTTCAAAATTTAGCTAGTTCCTTTCCTTTTTACTCTAGCCCTAATAACTAGTATCACTTGGAAGATGTTACTTTTGTATTAGTGCTTTAGACCTTAAATTGAAAAAAATAAATCAAAAAGAACCTTATTTTATGCAAAACACTTAAGTTGCATTAACTTATTAAAAGCCAACATGTCAGATGAGGCTGATTTCCATGTAAAATAAAAAGGAAAATAAGACCACGTGTCTAAAAATAATGCATTACAACTAAAAGAATACCGTAAGACTCAAAAAAGGGGGGTATATATTTCCTTGCAATTTTAAGGGGAAAGGTGTACATAATTCATTCATTTTAACTAATTACCTAAAAGCAATTTAACAATAATTCCCAAATTGGCTAACCATCACCAAAAAAGATACTTTAAAAGCATTTTGTGTTTTAAAAGCATTTAAAAGAAAATTTGAGAACTTATTTCAATGAAATACGAATGATGGCAAATAAACAGTGATGAATGGTGAATGAAGTTATAGGAAAGTCAAACAGTAAATGCTAAGCATAGGCGGAAGAATAAGACGCGGAGATCACCTTCCTCCCCACAGATACATCAGAAATACATCTACACGTGGAACAACTCCTACAGAACACCTACTGAACACTGGCAGAAGACCTTAGACCTCCCAAAAGGCAAGAAAGTCCCCACGTACCTGGGCAGGGCAAAAGAAAAAAGAAAAAACAGAGACAAAAGAATAGGGACGGGACCCGCACCAGTGGGAGGGAGCTGTGAAGGAGGAAAGGTTTCCACACACTAGGAAGCCCCTTCGCGTGTGGAGACTGCGGGTTGCGGAGGGAGAAAGCTTCAGAGCCGCGGAGGCGAGCACAGCAACAGGGGTGCGGAGGGCAAAGTGGAGAGATTCCCGCAGAGAGGATTGGTGCCGACCAGCACTTACCAGCCCAAGAGGCTTGTCTGCTCACCCGCTGGGACAGGCGGGGGCTGGGAGCTGAGTCTTTGGCTTCAGAGCTTAGATCCCAAGGAGAGAACTGGGGTTGGCGGCATGAACACAGCCTGAAGGGGTTAGTGCACCACGGCTAGCCGGGAGGGAGTCCGGAAAAACTCTGCAGCTGCCGAAGAGGCAAGAGACTTTTTCTTCCCTCTCTGTTTCCTGGTGCACGAGGAGAGGGGTTTAAGAGCGCTGCTTAAAGGAGCTCCAGAGACGGGCGCGAGCCGCAGCTAAAAGCGCGGACCCCAGAGACAGGCAGGAGACGCTAAGGCTGCTGCTGCCGCCACCAAGAAGCCGGTGTGTGAGCACGGGTCACTGTCCACACCTCCCTTCAGGGGAGCCTGTGCCGCCCGCCACTGCCAGGGTCCCGGGATCCAGGGACAACTTCCCCGGGAGAACACACAGCGCGCCTCAGGCTGTTGCAACGTCACGCCGGCCTCTGCCGCCACAGGCTCTCCCCGTGCCCCTCCCTCCCCCCGGCCTGAGTGAGCCAGAGCCCCCGAATCAGCTGCTCCTTTAACCCCGTCCCGTCTGGGCGAAGAACAGACGCCCTCAGGCGACTTACACAGAGACGTACACCCCACAGAGGTGGGGCCAAATCCAAAGTTGAGCCCCTGGGAGCTGTGTGAACAAAGAAGAGAAAGGGAAATCTCTCCCAGCAGCCTCAGGAGCAGTGGATTAAAGCTCCACAATCAACTTGATGTACCCTGCATCTGTGGAATACCTGAATAGACAATGAATCATCCCAAATTGAAGACGTGGACTTTGAGAGCAAGATATATTATTTTTACCCCTTTTCCTCTTTTTGTGAGTGTGTATGTGTATGCTTCTGTGTGAGATTTTGCCTGTACAGGTTGTTTTCACCATTTGTCCTAGGGTTCGGTCTGTCCGTTTTTTTTTTACTTAAAAATTTTTTTCTTAATATTTTTTAATAACTTTATTTTATTTTAACTTACTTTATTTTATTTTATCTTCTTTCTTTCTTTCTACTTTTTCTCCCTTTTATTCTGAGCCGTGTGGATGAAAGGCTCTTGGTGCTGCAGCCAGGAGTCAGTGCTGTGCTTCTGAGGGGGGAGAGCCAACTTCAGGACACTGGTCCACAAGACACCTCCCAGCTCCACGTAATATCAAATGGTGAAAATCTCCCAGAGAACTTCACCTCAACACCAAGACCCAGCTTCACTCAATGACCAGCAAGCTCCAGTGCTGGACATGCTATGCCAAACGACTAGCAAGACAGGAACACAACCCCACACACTAGCAGAGACGCTGCCTAAAATCATCATAAGGCCACAGACACCCCAAAACACACCACCAGATGTGGACCTGCCCACCAGAAAGACAAGATCAAGCCTCATCCACCAGAACACAGGCACTAGTCCCCTCCACCAGGAAGCCTACACAACCCACTGAACCAACTTTGGCCACTGGGGACAGACACCAAAAACAACGGGAACTACGAAGCTGCAGCTTGCAAAAAGGAGACCCCAAACACAGTAAGATACACAAAATGAGAAGACAGAAAAACACACAGCAGATGAAGGAGCAAGGTAAAAACCCACCAGACCTAACAAATGAATAGGAAATAGGCAGTCTACCTGAAAAAGAATTCAGAATAATCATAGTAAAGATGATCCAAAATCTTGGAAATAGAATAGAGAAAATGCAATAAACATTTAACAAGGACCTAGAAGAACTAAAGAGGAAACAAGCAATGACGAACAACACAATAAATGAAATTAAAAATACTCTAGAAGGGATCAATAGCAGAAGAACTGAGGCAGAAGAACGGATAAGTGATCTGGAAGATAAAATAGTGGAAATAACTACTGCAGAGCAGAATAAAGAAAAAAGAATGAAAAGAACTGAGGACAGTCTCAGAGACCTCTGGGACATTAAACACACCAACATTCGAATTATAGGGGTCCCAGAAGAAGAAGAGAAAAAGAAAGGGACTGAGAAAATATTTGAAGAGATTACAGTTGAAAACTTCCCTAATATGGGAAAGGAAATAGTTAATCACGTCCAGGAAGCACAGAGAGCCCCATACAGGATAAATCCAAGGAGTAACATGTGAAGACACATATTAATCAAACTATCACAAATTAAATACAAAGAAAACATATTAAAAGCAGCAAGGGAAAAACAACAAATAACACACAAGGGAATCCCCATAAGGTTAACAGCTGATCTTTCAGCAAACTCTGCAACCCAGAAGGGACTGGCAGGACATATTTAAAGGGATGAAGGAGAAAAACCTACAACCAAGATTACTCTACCCAGCAAGGATCTCAGTCAGATTTGATGGAGAAATTAAAACTTTTACAGACAAGCAAAAGCTGAGAGAGTTCAGCACCACCAAACCAGCTTTACAACAAATGCGAAAGGAACTTCTCTAGGCAAGAAACACGAGAAGGAAAAGACCTACAATAACAAACCCAAGACAATTAAGAAAATGGTAATAGGAACATACATATCAATAATTACCTTAAATGTAAATGGATTAAATGCTCCCACCAAAAGACACAGACTGGTTGAATGGATACAAAAACAAGACCCATATATATGCTGTCTACAAAAGACCCACTTCAGACCTAGAGACACATACAGATTGAAAGTGAGGGGATGGAAAAAGATATTCCATGCAAATGGAAATCAGAAGAAAGCTGGAGTAGCAATTCTCATATCAGACAAAATAGACTTTAAAATGAAGACTATTACAAGAGACAAAGAAGGACACTACATAATGATCAAGGGATCGATCCAAGAAGATATAACAATTGTAAATATTTATGCACCCAACATAGGAGCACCTCAATATATAAGGCAAATACTAACAGCCATTAATGGGGAAATCGACAGTAACACATTCATAGTAGGGGACTTTAACACCCCACTTTCACCCATGGACAGATCATCCAAAATGAACATAAATAAGGAAACACAAGCTTTAAATGATACATTAAAAAAGATGGACTTAATTGATATTTATAGGACATTCCATCAAAAACAACAGAATACACATTTTTCTCAAGTGCTCATGGAACATTCTCCAGGATAGATCATATCTTGGGTCACAAATCAAGCCCTAGTAAATTTAAGAAAATTGAAATTGTATCAAGTACCTTTTCCGACCACAACGCTATGAGACTAGATATCAACTACAGGAAAAGATCTGTAAAAAATACAAACACATGGAGGCTAAACAATACACTACTTAAGACTGAAGTGATCACTGAAGAAATTAAAGAGGAAATCAAAAAATTCCTAGAAACAAATGCCAATGGGGACACGATGACCCAAAACCTATGGGATGCAGAAAAGCAGTTCTAAGAGGGAAGTTTATAGCAATACAATCCTACCTTAAGAAACAGGAAACACTGCAAATAACCTAACCTTGCACCTAAAGCAATTAGAGAAAGAGGAACAAAAATCCCCCAAAGTTAGCAGAAGGAAAGGAATCATAAAGATCAGATCAGAAATAAATGAAAAAGAAATGAAGGAAATGATAGCAAAGATCAATAAAACTAAAAGCTGTTTCGTTGAGAAGATAAACAAAATTGGTAAACCACTGGCCAGACTCATCAAGAAAGAAAGGGAGAAGACTCAAATCAACAGAATTAGAAATGAAAAAGGGAGAAGACTCAAATCAACAGAATTAGAAATGAAAAAGGAGAAGTAACAACTGACACTGCAGAAATACAAAAGATCATGAGAGATTACTACAAGCAGCTCTATGCCAATAAAATGGACAACCTGGAAAAAATGGACAAATTCTTAGAAATGCACAACCTGCCAAGACTGAATCAGGAAGAAATAGAAAATATGAACAGACCAATCACAAGCACTGAAATTGAAACTGTGCAAACGAAAACAAACAAAAGCCCAGGACCAGAAGGCTTCACAGGCAAATTCTATCAAACACTGAGAGACGAGATAACACCTATCCTTCCTCAAACTCTTCCAAAATATAGCAGAGGAAGGAACACTCCCAAACTCATTCTACGAGGCCACCATCACCCTGATACCAAAACCAGACAAAGATGTCACAAAGAAAGAAAACTACAGGCCAATATCCCTGATGAACACAGATGCAAAAATCCTCAACAAAATACTAGCAAACATAATCCAACAGCACATTAAAAGGATCATACACCATGATCAAGTCAGGTTTATTCCAGAAATGCAAGGATTCTTCACGCAAATCTATCAATGTGATAAACCATGTCAACAAATTGAAGGAGAAAAACCATATGATCATCTCAATAGATGCAGAGAAAGCTTTCGACAAAATTCAACACCCATTTATGATAAAAACCCTGCAGAAAGTAGGCACAGAGGGAAATTTCCTCAACATAATAAAGGCCATATATTACAAACCCACAGCCAACACTGTCCAATGGTGAAGAACTGAAACCATTTCCACTAAGACCAGGAACAAGACAAAGTTGCCCACTCTCACTACTCTTATTCAACATAGTTTTGGAATTTTTAGCCACTGCAATCAGAGAAGAAAAGGAAATAAAAGGAATCCACATCGGAAAAGAAGAAGTAAAGCTGTCACTGCTTGCAGATGACATGATACTATACATAGAGAATCCTAAATATGCTACCAGAAAAGTGCTAGAGCTAATCAATGAATTTGGTAAAGTAGCAGGATACAAAATTAATGCACATAAATCTCTGGCATTCCTATACACTAGTGATAAAAAAATCTGAAAGTGAAATCAAGAAAACACTCCCATTTACCATTGCAACAAGAAGAATAAAATATCTAGGACTAAACCTACCTAAGGAGACAAAAGATCTGTATGCAGAAAATTATAAGACACTGATGAAAGAAATTAAAGATGATACAAATAGCTGGAGAGATATACCGTGTTCTTGAATTGGAAGAATCAACATTGTGAAAATAACTCTACTACCCAAAGCAATCTACAGATTCAATGCAATCCCTATCAAACTACTACTGGCATTTTTCACAGAACTAGAACTAAAAATTTCACAATTTGTATGGAAACACAAAAGACCCCGAAGAGCCAAAGCAATATTGAGAATGAAAAATGGAGCTGGAGGAATCGGGCTCCCTGACTTCGGACTATACTACAAAGCTACAGTAATCAAGACAGTATGGTACTGGCACAAAAAAGAAATATAGATCCACGGAACAGGATAGAAAGCCCAGAGATAAACCCACACACATATGGTCACCTTATCTTTGATAAAGGAGGCAATAATATACAATGGAGAAAACACAGCCTCTTCAATAAGTGGTGCTGGGAAAACTGAACAGGTACATGTACAAGTATGAAATTAGAACACTCCCTAACACCACACACAAAAATAAACTCAAAATGGATTAAAGACCTAAATGTAAGGCCAGAAACTATCAAACTCTTAGAGGAAAACATAGGCAGAACGTTCTATGACATAAATCACAGCAAGATCCTTTCTGACCCACCTCCTAGAGAAATGGAAATAAAAACAAAAATAAACAAATGGGACCTAATGAAACTTCAAAGCTTTTGCACAGCAAAGGAAACCATAAACAAGACCAAAAGACAACCCTCAGAATGGGAGAAAATATTTGCAAATGAAACAACTGACAAAGGATTAATCTCCAAAATTTACAAGCAGCTCATGCAGCTCAATAACATAAAAACAAACAACCCAATCCAAAAATGGGCAGAAGACCTAAACAGTCATTTTTTCCAAAGAAGATATACAGGTTGCCAACAAACACATGAAAGAATGCTCAACATCATTAATCATTAGAGAAATGCAAATCAAAACTCCAATGAGATATCATCTCACACAGGTCAGAATGGCCATCATCAAAAAATCTAGAAACAACAAATGCTGGAGAAGGTGTGGAGAAAAGGGAACGCTCTTGCACTGCTGGTGGGAATGTGAATTGGTACAGCCACTACGGAGAACAGTATGGAGGTTTCTTTAAAAACTACAAATATAACTACCATATGACCCAGCAATCCCACTACTGGGCATATATCCTGAGAAAACCATAATTCAAAAAGAGTCATGTACCAAAATGTTCATTGCAGCTCTATTTACAATAGCCCGGAGATGGAAACAACCTAAGTGTCCATTATCAGATGAACGGATAAAGAAGATGTGGCACGTATATACAATGGAATATTACTCAGCCATAAAAAGAAACGAAATTGAGTTATTTGTAGTGAGGTGGATGGACCTAGAGTCTTTCATACAGAGTGAAGTAAGTCAGAAAGAGAAAAACGAATACCGTATGCTAACAGATATATATGGAATCTAAGAAAAAAAAAGAAAATGGTCATGAAGAACCTAGGGGTAAGACGGGAATAAAGGCACAGACCTACTAGAGCATGGACTTGAGGACATGGGAGGGGGAAGCGTAAGCTGTGACAAAGTGAGAGAGTGGCATGGACATATATACACTACCAAATGTAAAAGAGATAGCTAGTGGGAAGCAGCCGCATAGCATAGGGAGATCAGCCTGGGGCTTTGTGACCACCTGGGGTGGGACAGGGAGGGTGGGAGGAGGGAGACGAAAGAGGGAAGAGATATGGGAACATATGCATATGTATAACTGATTCACTTTGTTATAAAGCAGAAACTAACACACCATTGTAAAGCAATTATACTCCAATAAAGATGTTAAAAC
Source organism: Phocoena phocoena (assembly GCF_963924675.1). NCBI lineage: Eukaryota > Metazoa > Chordata > Mammalia > Artiodactyla > Phocoenidae > Phocoena > Phocoena phocoena. The sequence continues at coordinate 41,368,335 of NC_089224.1, read as the reverse complement.
AAACACACAAATGGATCTTGAGCCCAATAGCCTTTGAAACCAAACAATCCTGGGAGTTCAGTAAGGACATGTCAACACTGTGGAGAACTTTTGGATTCAGAGAATTCAGTAATCCTATTTGATGTACGTTAACCGTATCAATATTAAGAACTTTCTGCTTGATTTCAGCACTGATTTGAGAGCTGAGTTACTACTGGTCTTGTATTTTAACTAGTTGTGAAAGCACTCAGAGAGTTGTTCTTGGGTTGAACTTGACCTGCCTCTGGGAATGCTCTCTGTTCTATCCATCTTGAAAAGCTTTATTCAAGTGCATTTCTCTGCCTTCCTTCTTCTCATCTGCACCCCTTGGGAAAACGAAAGATGCTCAAATGTAGATGTTAACACTGCAGATGCTCTGTTTGGCAATGGTGTCTTTCAGCTTCCCAATAAAAATTATACTGCTGACCACCAAAAAAAAAAAAAAAAAAAAAAGAGCAGCTATCCTAGGAATTTATCCCATCCCTGGTTATTTTTCACGCATTTTTATACCTCATAGGAAATTCAGAAATTAACATAGTAGGCTAATTCCCTACATTTACTTATGATAAAAATGCGGACCAGAGTTTAAGTAACTTGCTGGAGGCCATGGATTTACTTAGGTTAGCAAGAATTAAGTCTAGAACACTCTTAGAATAGAATCACCCAGTGATGGTATCTGCTAGTTTTGATGAGTTAAAGCAGGACTTATGGAATTATTCCTTGATATTTCAAATTTAAACTTACATATAATTTTCCATTCTGTGTCCACCCACTCAATTTCAAATTTAGAACTTTTCTCACAGTCCTTGACTTTCATTTTGTTATTAATAAAGTGGAGAATGTTAATTATCTGGAAGTACTTTCCAAACGTTTTGTGAGAAAAAGAGACTGAAAATAACTGTACCTAAGAGTTTTGTGTACTATGGTTAGGCGAACAAATGAATTTCCTGTGTCCTTTTGTCATTCTAGAGCCATTCGATATTGTCCGTAGTTACTGATTATGAAATCCTGGCAGCCTCTCCCGGGTGAGAAGCCAGGGCTTTGGTGTAGTGTGGAGAAAGGATAAGTGAGCTGGAGAGGAGTTTCTACAGTGTCAAGAGTGAGATATTCAGTATTCAGAGGATGAGCACCTCTGGGGAGGCTTTAGAGTATAACAGAATGGGGAAGGAGAAACCATAGACTTTAAGAATTGGTGCTATGGGTTATAACTCAGATCTTTTCTATGCTTTAAGAGATACAATTAAAGTTTGGAAACATTTTGCTATTAGTTATTGGACTGAACTTTGAACGTGACAATACAAGAAATTAGAACTGCCCGGGGCCCTAGCTAATATTCAGTCCTCGTGATTACCCAGAATAGAGAAGTCACCACTGTGACAATCATGTGATATTAGAGATTTGTTCAGTTCTTCTGGTCTAACGAATCAGTCCACACTGTGAGTTATCTCAGTGGATCATACTATAACTAAGGTGATGTTATTCCAGAGGAACGGCCCTTGAGGTATTAATGGGATTAGTGGAACAAAGGCTAAGTAGAAGCATAGGGGGTTGAGGTGGGGTATAGGCAGGGAAAGAACAGCCAGAGCCTTCTTCATTCTTTGCCAACCAGCTACACTCAGAAGCCCCCGCCTTAGAAACTGACCCCCAGGCTTCAAATCTTCCCTTCAGAAGACTAAAGTTCCAGTGTGCGGTCAGAATCTGGGAGCATCTCTTCACGAGAAAGGAGAAGGAGAAGGAACTGTCAATCCATCACATTCTAACTCACCTGAGGCCAATCTTGCTGTGAGTTCTTTGAGATTAAATACCTAATCCCAGCACTTGTGTTCTAGCCTGGTTAGATGAGGCTCACATCTTGCTTTAAAACCTACCTCCAGTTCCTAGGTTATAGTTTAGGCCAGTTGAGCCCAAACTTAATCATTCTTACCCCGTATGACATTGCCTCTGAATCTTAGGCCCCTCCCAACCTAACCCCTAAATTCTTCTGGGGTCCAAAAGTCAAGCCACTGACCTCTGAGGCCCTACTTCCAGATGAATACCCTTTTCTCATGTCTACAGTCTGAGATTGAAGTGATTCCTAAAGCCCTTGCAAATCCCAAAGCCTATTACTTTGCCAGATACCAATGCCTCATCCAGACAACCACTGACTTTTCTTGCAAATTTGGGTCTATGGAACATCTGTTTCATTATTACAGTCTCAGATCTAGACCCCTCTTTGGCTGACTCAGACCAGACGATAACAGGAACAGAGATATGTGTCTGAATTACAATGCAGGACTTGTGACAATCAATGCATTAACTTAAGATTTGTGAATTTCTTTGAGCCATGTGAAAAAAGAATTATTGTTTCATTATTGTTATGGAATTATAATTTCTTACATTTTGACATCTGAATTAGAAGTACCTGAGCCCTAAGGGGTGAAATCTCATTAATATTTATGTTATCAATAATAGAAATAGGTTTAAAAAATAATGACCTTGCTAATTTCTGCATAAATATCATGTACTTTCCAGTTTCCCCTGCTGTAAGCTTTTATCAAGTACCAAGGGCATGCTTTTGCAGTTAGTATAGTGCAAGGAGTGAGCAATATTAGAAAGCATTAGGATCATTTTCTATATCTTGCAGACCTCTTTAGGAGATCTCTCTCTCTCTCGCCTCTCCCCCCATAAATTCAGAATAAGAAGAACACGACTTATTTTGCAAGAAAAAGAGATGGAGTGACTACAAACTGTCCTTGCTGGTGGAGGCTAGGGAAAGTCTAAAAAATTTAAATCTACCAACAAATTAACAAATAATAAATGTTATTTCCCTATTTCCTTTTATAGCTCCTCCACAAGGGGTTCAAGGAAGTGGCCCCATTATCTGATTGATCTTCATATTCAGAAACTGTCCATCTGACTATGATGAAAGAGCTCATGAGAAGTCAGATAACTCAAAAGGAGACACTGAACAAGGAAGGAATTTTAAGTATCTAAACGGCTTTCTAGTCTCTAAAGAATGGAACTACTTTGAGGTAACATACAGTAGGTAAATCCTATTCTAGGGCTTTCAGGGTACTGGTTAGAGAAAGTTTAAGAATTAATTCTCTAGGTTCATAATCATTATCACCAACAAATCAAGTTTATTTAGCACTTTATAACATTCAAAGCAATTCCAAATACTTAAATATTGGAGCCTCCCAAAAACTGTTGGAAGTATTTTTAGTGTCCCCATTTTATATATGAACTAAAGGGTTTCCAGAGGTTTGACGAGTGACTGATAAAAGTGTCACACTAGTGAGTGGCAGACTTAGAAAGAGCATTCGGATCTTCTGGCTCTTTGCAGTGATGGTAGTGTTAAATTTAAGAGTACATATAATGCAACTTGTGGATTTTTGAAATACCCTTTATCAGGTTAAGGAATTTCCCCCCTTTATTTCTAGATTTTGATAGGTCTTATTTATGAATGGGTGTTGAATTTTGTCTAATGCTTCTGAATTAAGATAATCATGACTTTTTCTCCTTTACCTTGTATGATTTATTAGATTGTGTTTAAAATATTTAAACAACCTTGCATTCCTGGGTTAATCCTTACTTGGCATGATGCACTACTCTTTTTACATATGCCTTTATTTTACTTGCTTACTTTTTGTTAAAGAATTTTATATCTACATTTTTGAGAGATACTGGTCTGTAGTTTTCTTGTAATGAACGTATTGATACAGAAATTATGCCGGCTTCAAAAAACAAAGTGTAAAATGTTTCCTCTTCCTCTTTTGTCTGAAACCATTTGTCAAAGAGTGGTAATTTTTCTTTGTTTAAAATTTTTTTCAACATCTTTATTGGAGTATAATTGCTTTACAATGGTCTGTTAGTTTCTGTTTCATAACAAAGTGAATCAGCTATACATGTACATGTATAGCTATACATGTACATATATCCCCATATCTCTTCCCTCTTACATCCCCCTCCCTCCCACCCTCCCTATCCCACCCCTCTAGGTGGTCACAAGGCACTGAGTTGATCTCCCCGTGCTATGCTTCCCACTAGCTACCGGTTTTACATGTGGTAGTGTATACATGTCCATGCCACTCTCTCACTTAGTCCCAGCTTCCCCTTCCGCCTCCCCATGTCCTTAAGTCCATTCTCTACGTCTGCATCTCTATTCCTGTCCTGCCCCTAGGTTCTTCATAAGCTTTTTTTTTTTTTTAGATTCCATATATATGTGTTAGCATATGGTATTTGTTTTTCTCTTTCTGACTTACTTCACTCTGTATGAAAGACTCTAGGTCCATCCACCTCACTACAAGTTTAAATTTTGACAGAATTTACCAATAAGACCATCTGTGCCTGGAGTTTTCTTAAGGGGAGGGTTTAAATTACTTACTAAATTTCTTTAAGAGATATAAGGGCTATTCTGATTTATTATTGCTATATGCAGTAGGGTTAGTTTGATATAAGCCCTCTGCTTTACTAGAACTAGACCTTGAGAGTGATCTTTTGAAGAACACATACTTGATCAATTTATGCCTCAGATTTGACTCACTCAGTAGTTTTCTATTGTTCTTAGGCCAAAATCCAAATGATACAGTATGACCAACAACATCCTCTGTGTCTCCTGCGCTCTCTTCCTCAGCAAATAATGACCTGTTTCCTGATCTCTACATTCCAGGCACTAACTTTCTTTCAATTCTTTAAAGCAGCATGCCACTAAGTCCGGACACTTTTGTATGCACGTCCCCCTGCCAGTAACACATGAATGCCTCCTAAATCCCCTCAGCTTACAACTTCCAATTTCTATTTTACATGCCATATTCAACGCCACTTCCTCTGGGAAGACTACCTTGAGAGCTCTGACCAAATCAGGTGCCTCTGCTCTTCACTTTCATAGCTCCCCACTGATTTCCTCCCTTTGCTTTTGTGATAGTTAGTAACCGTGTACTCATGTAATTAACGTCTATCTCTCCCAGACTAAACACTGAATGAGAGCTAGGATCATGTCTAATTTGTTTATGATGATATCTTGGGACCTAGCATAATAACAACTGGCAAATACAACTTGTGTACTTGTTGAATGGTTGGATGAATGAATGAATGAATGTAATATAACTGTTGGATATTGTTGTCTGTTTTCATACCTCCCCCATGTTCTATTGGCTACTGTTACAGGCTAATTCATGTTGACATTTCAGTAAGAGTATAATGACTCTATGCTTTTCTCACTTTAGCTTATATTTTTGTGTTCTTACATTAGTATAAAGTAGTGCAGTATAATGAAAATATTATGAGCCAAATGAGAAGACTTCTGGGGCCTTTTTTCCCCTGTGTTATTTTATATAACCATAGACTACACTGACTACTAGTATTCACAAGATATGTGATTTTGGTCTTGGCCTGAACCTAGAAAGAAAAATGTTACCTTTCCCTGCTATTAATATGTGAAAATGTTTGATAAACCATAAAATGTTACAAAAAGCCAGGGGGTTTTGTCAATAGTAATCTTGAAATTGGGAATGTTTACCTTGGAAATATGCATTTTTGTTTCCTTTAAGGACTAATTCAAAATATATACTATGAACTCTGTGAGAAAACTATTGTTATGTCTAGAAAAAAACACTGGACAAAAATATTTTCAAATTTTCTCTAGGGTGTATGGGTTTGCATTTATAGCAAGGGCAAAAAAACATTGATTTAAAATGAAAAAAAAAGAGCATGCTATTTAGATTACTGTGACCATGCCATTAGTGTCTACTATATTCTATTGTCTCTATGAATTAACCCACCTTCCTATATTTTTTTCATAAAACTGATCAGTGCCCTGAGAAATGTCTCCAAGGTACCACAACGAAAGCTCCTTTTTAATATGGACATCAAGCCACCTCTAGCTTGAAATTTGACAGAGGATCTAGTCTAAAGACATGAGAAGGACAAGACACACTGTTTCCCAGTCAGTCCTTCCAAGTCCTGGAATCCTTTGAGACACCAGGAAATGAAGTAACTCAAAGCATGGAATCCCAAATAAGTGATTCAGAAATCAAGTGGCTGCTTTGACACAGTTCAAGTACAATAACAAAACCATTCAACAATTTTACCAGCAAACAGGCAGTATTGACCTCGGAAAAAAGCCGTAATGATGGCCAGAAATCATTTCAGCTGCCATCAGCAACATTACATATTCATGAAGTTATGTTTTTTTGTCCTTTGCATCAAACATACTTATACATTAACGAAGTATTTAAGTTGTCTTTGACATCAGCATGAACAGCTACAATACACATTACATATCTTTCAACTACACAGGAAAGAGTTATTTCATAAAATATGAAAATATGATGCTGAGACTTCTTTCTCCTCCTACTCTTCCCACCATCAACTGAGCCCTGCAGATTTTCAAGGTATTGGTATAAACATTTCTTAACCTCGGTTAATTCTACAGGCAAGATCCACCTAAAATTCAGAACAACGAAAGGAGGAGAAAGGAAGGAAAAAACCTCTCTCTACACATTTAGCTGAAAGGAGACAAATGCCCTGCAACAAAACACATTGTATGTGTTGAGCTCCCTCTTCTAATTATAAAAGTAGCATTTCAAAATAAAGGAACACAGTAAAGTGACAATGTCTCCAGAGAAGCAAGCAGGCTGACTTCCAAGATGCTGTAAGAGGACATTTCTTTTACTGAATTCACCCTAGTCCAAGGTCTGCCCTTCAGTTTATATAGGCTCAGAAACCTAATTTATCAGATCTGGGGAGATGATTTCCACATTAAGCAAACTTAAAAGAGAATGTCATGTAAAACAAACTATCACTTCATTAATCAAAAAGAAAAGTGTAACAATCATGCAGAATGTACGACCAAAATATTCTGTATCTCTTGAACAGATGTGCATTGGATGCTAAACCATAACCATTTAGTTGTCTTGGAGAATAGGGAGTCAAAGACAAGAGAGTTGCCTGGATGATTTACATATGTAATGCCTTCAGGATAAGATAACTAACCTCATGTGTCCCTACTTGCAACAAAAAAATCTGTTTGTGAACCTGTTCAAGCCACTATTTGATCAACACTTTTCTCCGAGTTCTTTGAAAATCTGTCTCGCTACTGGGAATTACACCATAAAACTTGAAGGGTAGTTTTAGTTTACTCCGTTTAGTCATAGCAGATTTTTGTTAAGCTCTCAGGGACTGATCAAATTGTTAAAGACTAACTTAAAAAGCACTGATGCCTTGATTATAGAATATATTTTATATATTGCTGGGAAGGAGAAGGTTTTTATGTATAACGCATATTGCAGAAATGGAGAAATGTTTACTTCTTGCTTGAGCATACCACACACCGGTAAGGTAGCAGACTGAGCTGTCTCTCCCACTCAACTGTCTTGTTAATATCCTGACCTCCGGGACTATATTTTATCCGTAGTCTATTCCATAATTCACATCCCAATACCTGGATCCAGAACCTGTTTATTCACTAGTTGCTTAAAAGAATAAATATATGGAGTGGTATCATTTCCTAAAAGTGAGTTCCCTATTAAGCATGAATAAGACTTTGGGTGGATTCTGAGAACCTGTCAGGGTATGTGGCGGGTGACGGACTGAAAAAGGATGGGAAATAGAAGTGGGTAAAGCACAGACTGAAAAGTCTGGGAATCCCAAAGACAATGTTTTCATTACTTTTAGATTTTTCTCAGGATAGGTCTTAATCATAAACAGAGTACTTCAAAATAAGACAGACTTTACATTTTAGTGCTCTCCTTTCTAGCTGTGTTCAGGGAATGTTCCTAAATTCGATTTTAGGAAAATCCTGAGGAGCAACCCCTTCCCACGTTTTATAAACAAATCTTCTCTTATGAAAATTCCAGGAACATGCTGATTCCAGGAAAGACCTGATGAAAAGGAAAGAGCAAAACTGAGTAAGAGTTAAAAGGAATGGAGCATGGCAGAAAGAAATGCTCTCCAAGTTTACAAAATTGAATTGCTACTTTGGTAAATGCTCCTTTTTTTCATAGGAATGGAAGTAAGTCAGAATTTACTAAGATTAAACAGAAATTTCCCCACTTTTGAAGGATAAAACCGTATCTCAAAGAACTTTGTTAAATTAAATAACAGAAGCCAAAAGAAAACATTTTATATTCATTATACAAAGAAACAAATGCTGACATCGTAAGAAAAAATCCAAGAACTCAGCTATAAATTCAATAACAGATAGACATACAGATTACGAAATTTAACCTGCCAAACTACTGTGGAGTAAACAGATTTCATTTTGCTCCATGAGATTTTTAGCACAATTGTTGGTTTGTTTCTTATTTAACTTTTTTTTTTTTTTTTTAAGAATTGTGTAACTAATTCTTTCTTGATGCAATTTAAGATAGTAGATAAGGGCTTCCCTGGTGGTGCAGTGGTTAAGAATCTGCCTGCCAATGCAGGGGACATGGGTTCGATCCCTGGTCTGGGAAGATCCCACATGCCGTGGAGCAACTGAGCCCGTGAGCCACAACTACTGAACCTGAGCGCTAGAGCCCACATGCCACAACTACTGAGCCCGTGAGCCACAACTACTGAAGCCCGCACACCTAGAGACCATGCTCCGCAACAAGAGAAGCCACTGCAATGAGAAGCCTGCGCACCGCAAAGAAGACCCAATGCAGCCAGCAATATATAAATAAATATATTTTTTTTAAAAAGTAGGTAAGAGCAATGTACACACAAATAGAACTTCTGACATCTAAGTTGAGCTGTGCCAGGATTATAGCCTGTTCTAGCTCCTTGCCAGCCTATAAACACGTGACTCATCTTTTGTTAGTCTAATGGGCACAGTCTACCTGTTCTAACTGCAGAATTGTTGTAACATAACAAAGAAAGATCACAGCTTGATTTTCAGGCCCAAAATAATAGTGCCACCAATGCAGTTAACTAGAATACGTTTCCTCCTACAGTAAAAAAGAGTTCATGGAAGTCAAAGAGATCCTACAGGAAATAATACAAACATTTTCATGAATCCATTTATAACAAAAAGATATGGACTTACAATTGTCAATTCCTCAGGTAATTTTCTGTAAGTTGCTCAGATTTGAACTCTGAAAAAATATTTTCCTTTTTGAATACCAAATATCTCCTCAACAAGACTTTTAAAAATTTAGGATAGAAGAATTTGGGTGTTGGTTGAATTTGATTTCTTTCTGCCCAGTAGAGTGATATAATGGTTAAGGGCACAGACACTATAGTTATGAGGCCGGGGTTTGAGTCCTGGAAGTACCATCTCTTAGCTATGGATCACTCAGAAAGTTAACTGTCTAAGCCTCGGTCTTCTCATCTGTAAAATGGTGACAGTAACAGCACTTAACCCAGAGAGTTATGTTGATTAAACAACATAATACATGAGAAAGTGACACACAGTAAGAAGTCTATAAAGGTAGAAGTAGAAAATCTTAGAATATATTTTCAATGGTCCAGAGAACTTTAGAGATTTTTCATATCAAATAACTAATAGAAATAAAATACTATTTATGTTTCTTCCCCCAAGAAGAAGTTGCTAGTGGTAGAGACAGTTAATATATCTGAAAAGAATAAATATGCATTCTCTTATTTTGGGCCATCTTCCTGAATGGGAATCAAAGGTCTTGGCACTTGAAGCCCACAGTAATGTCATCCTGAGACCACAGTCTTATCTTTCACAAAAAATTCTCAAAAAATGCTTCTCTTCTTCCATGTAGAGGAATAGGATTCCCAAAGACATGAGCTACATGACTGGTAAATAGCTAATGTTTCATTAACTTTCTGTCCTGCCACAATCTTCAAGCTAGTCTATGGTCTCTCCTTCAATGCCACTTAGCTGGCCTGAGAGAAAGGGCAATTACGACTGTAAAGTTAGCAATGAGAGTATAGAGATAAATGTGGAAGACACGTGGAAAGAGCAATTAACATCCCCAGAGAAGCAAAAGTAAACCACATATTCTGAAAAGAGAAATGTGTCCTCACTTTCTAAGAAGTCCATATTGTTATCACTTGCTGTGAAAGGAATCAAGTAGTGGCATTTAACTATAAGGCATGGTGGTTAAGACATGTATTGACAGCCTTGGTTAGACTCACACATGCTACGCGGCTTTGAACATTCATTAAGTCTCCCTTTACACACATGGAAAAACAGCTAGTAATGTCTCCATCTCAGGGTTGTTGTTACAATTAACTGAGATAATGTATGTAAAATACAGCATAGAGCACAGCACATAGCACTGTACCAGAATGAGATAGCTATCATTACTATTATTATTTACTATTAAAGTATCTAGGAGGACATTTTACCATGCTTTCTTATTCAATGCTAGATGTTAGCCTCCTGCTAGATTTTTATATTAAAAAAAATTAAAAAACAAAACCCAGCCACAGCCTAAGAGCAAAACAGTAGTCAAATGTAGAAGAAAACAGTGAATCAGCAATGATTTTAAGACACTTTATTCAGGTTTCTTCCCATTTAAATGACACTCAAAACAAGGGTAGTGCTTCCATGGACCTGAGAGTTTATGTATATAAAATGGGCAGGTGGAGACACAAATTTATATAATTTATAAGCTGGAGAGGAATGCAGAGATCTAACTGTACACTCATCTTAAAGGTGAATAAATTCATGCCTAGAAAATGTGTCTCCCAAGGTTACCAACACTAGTCACTAACACTAGAAGCCAAGTATCTGCCAGTCTTTCCACCAAGACCAACAGTTTTCCACGCAAGTCATTCCTGGCCTTAATATTATCAGCAAAGTTTCTTGTTAAGAAGAGTGGATTCCCAAAGCAATTCTGGATTGCCCTTGAACACTGACAAAAGAGGACAGTTTATATTAGATTTTGGGGACGCTTTAGATGATATCATTTCCCAATTTCATTGCAAATGAAAATATTCTTTCCCATGACTCAAAGCAAGGAAAGAAAGTCAAGCATAGAGGGTAGTGTTCACCTGAATAATTGGAACGGCTTCTTATGAGCTGTTTCATTTACTTTTGGGGTAAATATGTTTATCATTCAGGCAGTTTACTTTCATGCGTTACATATTTATATAACATTTTAAATGCATATAGTTTTAAAAACCCTGTCTAATGTACATTGTATGCTGACAATAATTATCAGAAATTGAAGCCTATCATGAAAAACTGTAAGAAACTTAAGAGAATTTCTAGCCTCTTCCATTTTTACTACTGATATAACCACTGTGGGATTTATAGAATGTCATTGCCAAACCACCTGAAAGAACGATGATTTTTCTCTAGCTCTATATTTACAGTTGAACACAGATCTTTATAGTTAACTTGCAAAATTAGGATTGATTTATAACAAATCATTGCAAGTACTCCCAGGTTATTATTTAAGCCCACTTAATAATATCTTACATAACAAACATTCATTTTTTTTCTCACCGTGTGCCAAGAATTGTGTTAAATAATAAATTTAGCTCAGGGTTTCTCACAATTGCAGCGCTCTTGACATTGGGGGGTGGAAAATTATTTGTCATAGGGAGCGGTCCTGTGCATTATAGGGTGTTTTGCACCATCCCTAGCCTTGACCTTCTAGATGCCAGTAGCTGCAAACAGAAATGCCTCCAGACATTGCCACATGTCTCCTGGGTGGCAAAATTACCCCTGTTGAGAACCACTACTTTAGTTAATTTAATTCCCTCAATAATCCCATGAGGTATATATTATTATCTCCGTTTTCTAGATGAGATGACAGAAGCTTAAGGAGTTTAACAATTTGCCCAAGGTCACACAGACAGAAAGTAGAAATCCAATCAACGGCAGAGCCCCATAATTTAATCATTAGATGATACAACCTCACTCAAGGACCCAGATGAACGTAAAATCAAGTTCCGTGTATCCACAGACATCTTCCCAGCCATACTGAAATGGAGAGACTCCTTCGGAAAGGGGAACGTACCAGTTCCCTGCAAAATTTTTATTCTCATCTATAACGTATGAGTCATTTTGAGTTATGCTGTAGCCACAAGGAATATGAAAATTTTAGTGGCTTAGAACACTGGAAGTTTGTTTCTGGCTCCTGTTATACTACCATTGTCATGGGGCATGGACAATGACTTTGTCCAATGACTTTGCTCCATCACCCCAGGATGCAGGTCAAGGATAAGGACCTGTGGAGGACAGGCCAGTCTCTGGCAAGGTGATAACAGAACCACCTGGAGGCACTTAATGTTTCTGCTCAGAAATAACACAGATCACTTCCATACAGCTTCCATGGTTAAAGCAAGGCAGGTGGCCAAGTATAAAGTCAGCGGGCAGGAAAGTATCTCTCTCCCTCGAGGGAGGGGGAAGAGCATTAGGGAGAGGCCAGGTGAGGAGCATCTTAGTAGGAAAGACAATAAACGGTTTTGAAAAATAATACAAACTTCACACAACTACATTGAAAGGTGATAAGACGTAGTGTCGTCTAGAAAAACAACTTGTTTTGTATTCAGAATGCCCATATCTGTATGTTTCCTGGAAGCTTCTGTTGGAGAAAGTAATCCTGATGTGGCAGCCAAATGCCAGATATGGAACTGTGTCACAATCCACATTTTAGAACCTCAAAACAGTAAGATACCAGAGATAGCATAAGACAAATGCCGTCTTTTGATCCTTTTTTGACGCCTTTCTTTGCGAGACTCAACAAATTTCTTTCCTTTTCTCTGAATCTGTTCCATCGTCTCTTAAATCATCTCTAAAAGCTATTCAACTTCCACCTGATTTCTAGGCTATTCTGAGCAAGGAGCAGGTAAACTTCTGAGAACAGTAAGAAGGCTTGTGTTTGGTATTTGGTGGGAAAACACTGCATCAATCATGGATGTCTCTGAGAGGATACGTCACAAGCTATTCGTTGTAATGCTTTCAGCACACAAACCTCCTCTCCACTTTCCCCTCTGCCACCCCTGCCTCTTACCTCCAACTTTCACTCTCATCTCCCTTCTCTCTCACCCTCACCCTCTTTTTATCATCTCTCTCTCTCTCTCTCTCTCTCTCACTCACACACACTAATATACCCCACATCCTCTAAGGAAAACTTAAGATTATAAAAATCACAAACGTCATTATAAAACAAAATGTTCTTTTTTTCAAATGTTTTAAAGATAATTTAGTGGAGCTATATAATACATACATTCAACTTCAAGTATCCTTGGGAGGAAAAGAGAGGGACAGAGAAATGGAAGGAAGGAGGGTGAGAAATGGAAGGAAGGAGGGTAGGAAAAAGAGTAAAGGGGAGCATGATAGACTAAAGATAGTGGCAAATCCTTGACTCTTCTCCCACTGAGACATGAAGTCTAATTTTCCTACCCTTGACTTTGAACTGGCACCAGTGACTTGCTTGATCAAAAGAATGCAGGAGCAGTGACACTCTAGGACTTCTGAGGGTTGACTGACTATATTTTTAAGCCTTGCAGCTTCAGCCCAGGCTATTTGGAACATTCAGTATTGTGGATTGAATTGGGTTTCCCACCAAATTTGTTAAAGTCTTAACCCCCAGTGACTGTGAAAGTGACCTTATTTGGAAATAGGGTTTTTGTGGTTGTAATCAAGCGGAGATTACACCGGTAGTGTGGACCCTAAACGAAATGACTGATACCCTTAAATGGAGAGAGATATTAGGAGACACAAAGACACAGAGGGAAGATAGCCATGTGAAGACAAAGGCTATTGATGGAGCTACAAGCCAAGGAATACCAAGCATTGCCAGCAACCACCAGAAGTTAGGAAGAGGCAAGAAAGGATTTTCTTCCCTAGAGGCTTCAGAGGGAGCATGGCTCCCTGCTCCCAACAGCCGTCTGATTTTGAACTTCTAGCCTCCAAACCTGTGAGAAGAAATTTCGATTGTTTTAAGCCACTTCGTTGGTGGAAATTTGTTATGTCACCCCCAGGAAACAAATAACATTTGGTCTTGGGATGCTCCGAGAACCCACACTCCTCGCACACTCTGAGAATCACAAGCCACGTGGAGAGACTACATGCGGACATCCATCCGCAGCTCTAGCTGAGCTTCCAGTCAATAGGCAGAATCAACTGCCTGATGTCCCCGCTGAAGCAACAGGTGGCAGGTGAAGAAGTCACCTTGGAAGCTGACCCCCTGTGGATTTGAGATAATCTGCCTAAGCAACCCTTGCTAGGATTCCTGATCCACAAAATTGTGAGCAAAATTACATTTCTGTTTCAAGCTACTAAGTTTCACGGTAAACGGTGACATGGTCATAAATAAATGGAACCAAATTCAGTACCTGAAAGTTGGTTACATTAAAAAAACGAAAACAAACAAACAAACAAAAAACATATAGCCTTGGCTCTGGGCCAGGCAGCAGGCAGAAACTGGAAGGGCTTTGAGGAGCCTGCTGGTGAAGGCTTGAAGGACAATCAGGAAAAAAATCATCAGATTCCAAAGAAGAGGAATAAATTGTTAAATACCGGCAAAAAAGTTGGCAACCCGGTTGCCTGCCATAGCACGGTAAATGAAGTTTGCCTCATGAACCCTTGGATCTGCCTAAAGAGATTTCTAGACATAATCTGTAAATTACCAAAACCAGCCCAGCAAAATCTTTCTTGAATTTCTGACTAATGCAAAAATCAGCAAAACAAATGATATTTCAAGCCACTAGGTTTAGGGATAGAGAAGGGAAGAAAGGAGGTAGGAGAATAGGAAAGGGAAGTATGATAGATGAAGGATGACGACAAATCCTTGAAACTCTTCCAACAGAGAGCTGAAATTGAATTTCCCTACACCTGAATCTGGACTAGCGTTCCACAGCATTTATTACACAGCAGTGAATAACTGGAACAGGGAAAAAGGTAGTAAGGGAACAAGGGAAGAAAAACATTTGAAACCGTGAACATTCTGGAATGAGAATAAAATGCGTGATATAAGTCTGCCTTTTAATGCTTGAGCACTTCACCTGCTCACTGTTATTCAAGTGTTTAAAGGTTGTATGTATGGTAACATCATGGTCGCTAACAAAAACCAACGACTTTATGTGATGTTTGACCAAAGAAGAAGCCGTTTAATTCTCAGAGAAAATCTCATTGTGTTGTAATCATTGAGAACCGGAATTTTTGTTTTTAATGTGGTATCTCCCTAAGGGATTTTCAAGGATAACCTTCTTACCTTAGGCATGGACTTCAGAACCTTAATTTGACCTAAGACATGACTTCATCATATCCTTTCAAATAGAAAGGATTCACACAAAGAACACTCCTGACGCAAAGTTTTGAGTAAATGTTAAATGTTGAAGACACAATCTAACACTGCGCATTTCTTTATAGATAAACTTCCTCATTCCATGAAGTATTTAAAGTGGTTCACAAGCAAGATAGCTAACACTTTATAAAAAATTAAAACATATACATAAAAGTCCAGCAGAGGAAATCTAAGTAGAATAAAAGAAACAAATTATGAAGAGTCAAATTAATGGTAAATAGTTAAAAAGCTGAATTTGATTCTGAGCTTCCAGACAACTAAACAGCAAAAGGAAATATATGTTGCATGCTTCTCAGAGAAAGTGAGAATATTTTCATTGCAAAGGAGAAACGAAGTTATTCATGTCATAGAATTCTGAAAAGATTCCTCAGAGAACTGACACTAAGGGCACCATGATTTCAACAATATCTCTACAGTTAGCCTCACACAAAACCACATTTCTATTAATATGCTTCTTCAACCTTTTCTCAATGAATCAGAACATAATTCCAAAACTCGTCTCAGTCACAGACACATATAAGGCCAAAATAACCTGTCCAAAGACCCACCTCTATTTCTTTCCCCTCCTCTACTAGAGTATGAACTCTTGAAGGTTAAAAAAGAAACAGCGTATTTTTCTTCTCGATATCTAGTACCACACATATGTGGCACAAGGTATCACACAGATATGCCATACTTCTGTTTTCTCAGAGCATGGTCCGTATTATATACAGAAACAAAATTCTTTTCCTTTCACAGTTCAGACTCAGAAGAATGACGATGTGATTTGTTTATGCTGTGTTAGAATGCATAATAATACATAAAAGCATGTGCTCCTATATGCAATTCTGGCAAACAAAAAGCTAATAGTACTATGGGAGTTATATGGATGCACTTTTCTTTCCTTTTCACAATGCACTGCAGTGTGAAATGTTTATAGCCTATAGCTCATACAGAACTAAATCAGAGCCTCGCTTTCTAGAATACTGAAGGAGAACAAGTGGTTTATGCTGGTTAAATATTAAAATATCCCAAAAGGTTTGGAAAAAAATCAAGACACCAGCACCATTAAAAATAGGCATTATTAGTAGCACAACGGCAGTACTGAATCCGAGTTCTGAGATGGGAGAAAGAAATCACTGCACGAGTCTGGTGGAGGTTTGCAGACAGTTTCACAAGGCCGTTTAATGTTTAGGCAGCTGACTTTTACTGCTATCTCAAGGGCCAGATCTGACTAAAACTCTCCCTAGTCTTCACTCCACATTGTGCTAAAATGGAATGGAACATCTAGGCCAGGAGATTTAACGTCTTTACCATTTGGAGGGGGGAAAAGAAAATCACCTCTGTAGAGCAAACTGGTAAGTAGCATTTACCTCCGCAGCAAGGAGCAATGTCTGTCTTTGGGGGATGGGGGTACAATTCCATCTATTTTACAGCTTTATGAGCACTCTGGGTACTGAAGGACCAAAACCGGCAGAGTAGACTGGGGAAAGTATTTAGAGGCTTAGATAGTAGAAGAATGGGTATATCCCCATCAAAACAGCTTATACTTTTATGAATACATACTCAGACCAGAGGACAAGAGCAAATGAGAGCTCAAGGGCAAAGAGCTTGTGACCGAGTCAAGAAGAGATGTAATAACAGAATATGCTACTTCAAAGTCTCCTAAGAGATCATCTAGTCTGGTGGCCTTCAAATTCTCCTCCTTTAAGTCCTACCACAGGAGAGGAAGAAGACTAGTTCAGCAGAAAAGTTTCCAGCACCCTCTCCAGCTTTAAACAGAGCAGCTCTACTTTAATTTATCTCATATATTTTATGTTTTTAATCTCACCTTATGTTAAGTCCACCAATAGTAAAACATGAAGGCCTTTTAAGAAAATGATTAGTCATTTAAGACGGAAATCTGTTGGCTTGCTTTTCCAGGATTTATTTTCGCCTCTCTGGGTCCCTGAGCTGCCTGAAGGCACCACAATTCCCCCACTGTCTGTGACTCAGGAAGAACTGACCTTATCCCTGGCTACAGTAGCAAAGCTATCTGGCTAGTTTATTTTATTCAATCCATCTGGCCATGGTAACTGGTTAGAAAAAGAGTGTAGGACTCAGATCAGAGTCCAAAAGACCCAGCTCAGGGCTTTTATGAGAGCTGGCAGGTTAGAGGTAGCTTCATCCATTAGGATTGCTGAGAGGATGGAATTGAGCCTGGAACTGCTGGAAAACACCTTCCAGAGAATCGTGTCCAACCCAGGAGAAAGAGCTCCTGTGTTCTGCCATGTGTAAGCCATCACTGCCCCTGGAGATTTAGGTATATGACAAATAAACAAATACCCGTTTTGGTTTTCTGTTCTATTGTTTTCTTAACAAACTAAGATCATGCCTCATACCCCATGTCAATTTTAAAGACAGAGAGATCAGAGGTCCTCATGAAGTAAAGAGATTGCCCCAGGGTAGTAAGTGGATACACCTACTACTGGAACCCAGGGATTCTGACTCTCAGCCTTGTGCTCCTTCCACTACAATCATCCCTATGTTCCAGGCAGTATATACTCGTGGAACGAGTGACACAGTGCTATTTCTAAAAACGGAGGGAAATACCTAAAAAAAAAAAAAAAAATCACATTAAAAAAATGAATTCTTATTGGAGTATAGTTGATTTACAATGTTGTCTTAGTTTCCAGTGTACAGCAAAGTGAATCAGTTATACACATACATATACTCACTCTTTTTTAGATTCTTTTCCCACATAGGTCATTCCAGAGTATTGAGTAGAGTTCCCTGTGCTATACAACAGATTCTTATTAGTTATCAATTTTATGTATAGTAGTGTGTATATGTCAATCCTAATCTCCCAATTTATCCCTCTCCACCCCTTCCCCACTTGGTAACCATAAGTTTTTTTTTCCACATCTGTGACTCTATTTCTGTTTTGTAAATAGGTTCATTTGTACCATTTTGAACGTACTAGAGACAAACATAATCTAAAGGAAAAGACATAGTGGATCCCTTCATTTTGTTTGTGAATTCAGATTTTTGCATGTCTTGACCTGAATGTTTGGTTTCACTCTCGTGGACTCTTGTCATCACAAGCCTGTGATTCAGAGACCCCCAGAAGAAGGCCTTCCTGAGTCATGCACCTTGTGAACACACGGTGGCATTTTGAAAGCATGCCTTTGCTCACCCTGAGTCACTGAATCCTTAGCCCCCCTCCCTCAAAATGGAAACACAGTAGCAGTAATTGACCATACCAGAGTTAAAGAGTTAAACTACTTCAAGAGAATTGTAGTTCAGAACATCTCTCCCCCTCTCTCTTTGTATTTTCACTTTTTCTTTTGAGGGAAAGGAAATTCTACAAATGTATACAGTAATACAATATAGTTCATTTTGTTCTATGATTAACTAGCTGCCTAGCCTTGCGCAAGAACGTTCATCTCTGACTCTACTTTCCCTGTGTTTAGATGAGAGTAACTCCTCTCAAGTCCCTTTAAGATCTTAGCTATCTCTGAGACTAAGGAGTTAAATCACATCATGAACTGCACAGATCTAAAATGTGGTGAAGCCAGGCCTTCAACACTTTGGTGACGATGGAGAAGGAGCTGGATTCAGGCTGCTGAAACAGGGTATCTCAGTGTAGATTTCCCTTGTAGAAGTCTAATTTATAAATGTTTTTGTCTATGTTTTTCTAAAACCTGTGTGGAAATGTTCAAGGTAGACAGCTTCTAATCAAAAAGCAATTCTTACAAATGTTAGATCAGAAGCAAAATTTGATAGTTAAAAAGAAAAAACACTATCTCCATAAAAAACATATTGATCTGAAAGAAGTAGGTTTATGCAAACCCAGGGGCCATTCCCATTCTACACTTGATACAAATTTTCCAAAATTTCTACAGAGCTTATAAAAGTATTTCAGGATACAAACTTCGGGATGAAAATATAATTCCTCACCAGTGACTTAGTAAATACATGGAACAAAATATTGCTTCTTTTGATAATTCTGTCACTGTTACCATAATTCCACATAAAATGGAAGAATAGTGTGATAAAAAGTGGTTGGAACTTCAGACACAGACCTAGCTTTAAATCAGGTCCATCTGGAAATGTATTGGAAGAGATCTTGGGGAAGTTACCTAAACTCTCTGAAGCCTAGTGTATATTTCTATATATACAGTATATTTACATATATACTATGCAATAGGGATAGTATCTAACTGGTGGAAATGTTTGAGGATTTAAATGCCAAGTAGCATTGGGAGACATCACTAAATATAAGTTTCCCTTTGCTGTACAATAATGCAGCTCTTCCCTCAAATGTTTCAGATGCAGGAACTGCTTACAGACTTGATTAGCTCGTTACATGACCAAGCCTGATGAAGTTTCTGTTTGTCCCTGCACCGTTCTTCTGGCTTAACATGATGACTGGCCTCTTTGGGAAAAGATACTGAGCTCTTACTACACAACAGGCCCTGTGCATTCACAGTTGTGATTCTGCTTCATCCTCACAACATCCTTGGAGTCATGGACACCGCAGTGCTAGCATGGTGCCAAAGTACCTGCTGTGACCACTCGCTACCGTGTGGGTGTCTCCTCCAGTCATGCTTCCTATTATTTCATCAAAATCTCTTATTTGACACTTCATTCCCTTTCGTATTTTTCTCCAAGTGACTGAGGGTACCAAAAATATCAACACACCTAAGAAGTGAAGGAATCACCGTGTTATAAAAATATTTCAAGTATTTAAACTCTCAACCACTCTTCTGTCTTAGCAGACAGAACTACAAAGCACACAAAATTAGTTTCTGGTATCATTTATGTCCTTTTCAGAGAACTCTTTATCCCTTACCCAAACTTTCAAATATCTGGTTAGACAGAGGTTGCTTTCTTGGCTTTCTTCTACATCTTTCCTGTCTTCCCTACACTCAGTTGAAACATCGGTCCTTTCATTTTCCTTGTCTGCGTGGTCTCCCGTCGCTCCCTCCTCCTCCCGCTCTACCTCTCTCATCTCTATTTTTCTTTCTGAGTCCGCTTCATTCTCTTCTTTCTATACTGGCTTACATAGAATTCCTTCTCTATCCAAAATTCTTGCTAGCTTTTTTTAGCCCAACATGTTTTTTCATATTAAGCTCTGCGTTTCAATTTCAGATGTTTCTATGTTTCAATTTCAGAATCGGAATTTATCTTACAATGAAATGACCCCACAAGGGGAGACAGAGTTCAGAGTATCTTCTGGGGCTCTGCGGGAGGATGTGTCACTTTCAGTCAAGGTTTGGTTGGGGGAGGCGGGGCAGAAATCACTGTATTAAGGCTGTATCTAGTTCAATGTACAGATGTCAGAAATCTTTGGTACAAACAAATGGGAACATCAAAACGGTATTAGATAATTAAGGAAAAAAAAAACCCAGAAATGTTTGGAAGAACATAACTGAGACAATGGTAAAGAGACAGCACTTTAAGAACTGAAACAAAGGATTATCGTATCCTAGTTCTTACCCATTTTCTCTGAAGGACCCATAAACCCCCAAGTGTAACTGGCCTGAGGCTTGCAGAAGGAGACAACTGGGAACCCTCAGCTGAAATGAGCAGAACTCACAGAGAGAAACTTTTTGATAAGAGCTATCTTGAATATCCTCTTCAACAGTCTCAATTTAGTCATAGCAAAAGCTTTCATAAAATTCTCAACTTGCAATAGAAATACAGAAAGACTTGTCTCTTATCAAGGACAGTTAGTAGCTTATTTCTTTAAAATTTAAGAGTTGAAAGAGATAAACCCAAAAGCCAAGCCAAGAAAATTATCATTCTTCGTACAAATTTTGATGCAGTCCATTCAGAGGAAAGAATATTTAATTTGCCCATTATTTATTATTAATCAGAGATCACATTAAAATTGTAGAAGCCAGTATATTGTATTTTCAGTTGATGGAATAAGGAGGGTCTTATCTATCTTTCCTTTCCGCTCATTGGAAAGCTTTACTGAAATAAATTCACTGAAATTTTAAGAAAAGTTATATAACTGGTGATGATTTTAATTTTTGGTAACTTCCTTCATGGGTAGGGTGATTTTAGAGACACAGTACAGTCAAGATATACTAGATTATGCTATAATCATAATCCTCAAATCTCAGTAACTTCTAAAACAATGATTTATCATTCATTCATTCTACATGTCCATCCTGGATCAGCTGGGGGCTCTGCTCTAAGGATGATTAAACAATCATTATTTTGAACATCTCACCACTTCATGGTTCTGTGCAATGTGCTAACTAGAGAGCTGTTGTTGGGATCATGGTGTCCTCAGTGACAATTCACTGAAGAATGCTATTTTCACAATTCTATGACAAAGCAATGTTTATAGTGATTATATGAAAATAAGAAAATGTATATATGTTTGCTAAGGCACAGAACACCTATGTAAGTATACAGCTGACTCTTGGACAATGGGTTTGAATTGATGGCTCCATTTATGTGCAGTTTTGTTTTGTTTTTTCATAGTAAATACTACAGTACTACATGATCCATGGTTGATTGAATCCACGGATGCAGAAGCACAGATACGGAGGGACTGACTGACCACGCAGGGTATGTAAGGGCTGACTATGAGTTATAGGGGGATTTCCAACTGTGTGAAGGGTCAGTGCCCCTGACCTCCCTCATTGTTCAAGGGTCAACAGTATGTATAAGAAACTGGTAGGAGTGGTTGACTATGGGGGAGAACTAGATAGCTCACAATGGGGTTGGATATAGAATTAACTTTTAGTTTATTTACATCTGTATGTGGTGACTGTTGTTCTATGTAGATGAATTTTCTACTAAAGGTAAATAGTCAGTAAAATTTTTTTCTTTAAATGCCTCTTATCACGGCTAGGGTACAAGAATACTGAACATGGAATATGGTAAAGTTGGTTAGTTCATGCAGGAATAAAGCTCATGCCATTAGTCTTATTGTCATTTTGAGTCAACCTCTGAAACCACAAATCCCAGATAATACAGATTATGATTTCCAAAATATGATGAGGTTTTCACCACAAAGATCCCTCACTCTACCCCAAAGAGCGCGCACACACACACACACCAGAGAAAGAGACAAATAGAACTTCACAGCATCTCAGCTCATGGAGAAACTCTGGAGGTCACCTGGTTTAATTCTCTATCCAAGTAACTTACATAATAGTGTACATCAACTATATTTCAATTAAAAAAAAACTGTGTTCTATGTTGCCTTAGCATCCAGCTGGGGTATATAAGAAGGCAGCCATATGGATAAAATTACCTCATGCTTCAGCGAGAGCAGCTCTTTTTTATATAAACAGTTTTCCCCATAAGTTTGTCTCTGAAGAAATGATTCTAAAAAATGTTCGAAGGCCTCTGATGTGAGAGTCTCCTCTATAACATGCAGATAAGAAACAATCCAACTTCTGCAGGAGGACCTTAAACACTAAGAATTCACCGCCTCATTACGTGCTTGTAAAGCTTCAACTTCTGGAATGTTTGTCTTACACTAAGCCAAAATCTGCCTTCCTGTAACTTTGATCAATTGGTTCACATTCTTGCTTTGGGCTATTTAATTGCTGGTAGAGATTTTAGTTGCTTCCCTGAAGGCAGAAGACTTAATGTTTTGTAACTACTATTGATCTTTGGCCAGCTTTGGCCTGTAGCTGGGCAGTGAGATAATTTATTTCTCTTTGAGGTTCTCTGATACTATTTTTGAGCTCCATTTTCTGTTTTAGGTCTTGAAGCTTTCATTTCTTTATGTGAAGAAGTTTGAACACATGATCTTTTTTTTTTTTTTTTTGACTCTGAGCTATACATTTTTACATAGATACCAATTAGCTGTTAATTATTAAACGTTTGGGTGAGAGAGGGCACAGGTACACGTTTATAGCTCAAATGAAAGCTTGGGGTAATTTAGATTAAATATTATGAAAATCTTTATAACAGTAATATTAGAAAATTAAGTAACGGAACAAGCTGCCAAGAAAGGTTGCATAATGACTGTCACTAGAGGTATTCAAGGCAGAAACAGCCACCTGCTGGGAAATAATGGTTTAGAGCTAATTACATCTTCCGGTTATCATCTGTGGATATTTATATAAACACATGCCTGAACCACCCCATCAATACTACTTTTTAAAAATTGCTATAAAATATTTAGAAGTTTTAGTTCTCTACGAAATCCTCAGGAAATAATCTGGAAAAACAAATGGGAGCACAAAAATGTTCACTGTAGATTTATTTCTGGGAGTACATAACTTATAAACAATCTAAATGTCAAAACATACTAAAATGGTTAATAACTTATAGTACATGCATGCAAGGAAATACTGGGTAACCAATTAAGCTGTATTCATAGTTTGTAATAACATACAAAATCTTACTATTACAATATTAAGTGGAAAACCAAGGCCTTAGTTGCATACAAAATATGATTTCAACTATGGGGAAAACTGAATAGAAAAAAATGGTATAGCATTGCCAACAAAGTGGAGGAATATTTTAATACAGACCACCTCGTCTGCTACACTTAGGGAGGAGGGATAAAAATATATGCCAAAGATAGGTAATTTAATCAAGATTAAAATTTAATGAAAAATAAAAAAAGGAAAATTCCCAGGTGCTAAAATAAAGAGGGAACTCAAAGCCAGTGTAATCAGCTCTAGTTGATGCTAATAAACCCAGAAGAGTACCCCTGTGTAGCTCCTGCAATAGGGAGCTAAGGCTTTAATGCTCGTGAAAAGTACAGTAGGCACATGTACACAGCTGCAGGTCTATGCATCATGGAGAGGAAACTTGGATGCTTCATAAAGCTAGGACTCTAAAAATCCCCAATATGACGAGGATTAAAGAGCTGTATACAGTCCCATAGAAACAGGAAAGAAACTTGGTGACTGCTCTGGGCTCTGGGCGGGTAGAGGAAGGTAAAGGGTATTTCCCTCAAACCTTTGTCATGCTCATATGTGGAATACAAATGTATATAACCTGGAAAGTGTGGTCTAAAACCAAAGATACACTTTGGTTTATCTTTTGTCCCCAGCAGAAGGGAACAACACAAAGCCATGTAGGTAGTCATCTACTGCTTATGGTACACAGGACCTGTAGAGCGAAGAAAACCCCAGCTGAAGCTGAGTCTACAATAAAAGGTTACAAACAAAACAAGCAAATCCATAAAGGAGAGTCCTCAAATACAAGAAACTGAAGTAACACTCAAAGTACAAGAAATAACATGACAGTAAAAGTAGCATATTTAAAGTTACTAAAAGGATTAAAAGAAATCTAAAAGTCATAATGAAACAAAACAATACTCTTAAAAAAATAATGAGCAAATCTGGAAAGGTACAAATAGAAATTTTAGAAGATTTATAAAAGGGTTAAACAAGGGATATAATTAGTGGGCTTTGGGGCAGATTTAAGGAAATCACCTAGAATGCAGCCTAGAAAGACAAGATGGAAAATATATACTGAAGTTGTTAACAGGTATGGAGTATTAAATTAGAAGGTTCAAAATAATCTAAATGGCATCTCTAAAAAGAGAAGACAGGAAAATATGGATGAGAAAATATGTCAGTACACTTAATATATTAAAAAATAATGAAATTAACAAAAATATAAACTGTGAATTGAATTCCCAAGAATAACTGATAGAAAAAAATCATTCCGGGTCATATATATCATATTTTGCATTCAGAATATCACGGAAGACAAACATCTCAATACTGTCAATGAGAAAAGACAAGTTACCTACAATTGAAGGACAACTGGAGACAAAAGATATCTAAAATCAAACTCAGAAACCATGAGGCAGGAAGTTCATATTTTCAAAGAACAAAGAGGAAAGAAACACAAACCTAAAAGCTTATGACTAGATAAACTATCATTCAAGAGTAAGAGCAAAATAAAACCATTTTCAGGAAAAAAATGACTAAAAAACCCATTAATCACTGATAATCACTATAACATATACAACAGAAAGAGGAAATTAAACCTTTAAGAAAGATGTGGGATGAAAGAAGTAATAGGTACACAGAACCTGATAAATCTGTGGATAAATCTATACTTGCCTTGAATATAAATATCAAGATACCCACCTTAGGCATAATAACAAAGATAGAAAATAATGGATGGAAAATGAACAAGAATTTAAGGCAAAAGTCATATTAGGGGGAAAAATAAAATGTTTCATTATCATTAAAGGAACAATTCACGATGAAGATATCATAATCCTAAACTAAGAGGGACACAAACAACATACCATCAAAAATCAACAAAACAGCTGCTTCCTTTTCCCTAAGTGACTGCCTTTTGGACTCTGTACCTTCCAAATGTTGAGTGAATTTTAAATGTCTTTTAATGTTCAGGGGTTGTTTTTCCCACCCCAGCAATGAACATTAAGATTACACCACACATGCTCTCCCCTGTTTTACGTTTCATTTTCCCTGACCGTAGCACTAGACTCCAAGAACTGAATTTAGCTTTCTGATTCATGTCTAAAAAAATGAGCCAAAAGAATTTTTACTAAAATTCTGTGTAAAAATTTAGATTTTAGGAAATTTAGTAAATTTTAGAATTTACTAAATTTTAGAATTTAAATTTAAATTTTAAAATTTACTAAATTTTAGAATTTACTAAAATAGAATTTACTAAAATTCTGTGGCCATCAGTCATTTAACTGTGCCTCTCTAGTATTCAGAGATGTCTTGTTCCATGATAGTAGGGCAGTTTGAGTTTTAAAAAAATAGCTGAGTTTCATATGCAAAATAATATTATAATACTGTTTTCAAAAAAAGGTTCTGTGTAGATAAGTTTGTATATATTTCATTATAGCCTTGAGAGTATTATACTAGAATGAAGAGAAGATATAATTTTTATTCCTGTTAATGTTTCAATCACTTTGACCAAAAATATTTGAAAACAAGACAAATGCATGCATACACAAAGTAGGTCGATCAAACATTGTCATCTTATTTTTATATTGTGAAGAATAAATATTTGGTACTTCCATTTAACATTTCTATCAGCTGCAGTTATCAGCCCAAAGAGGTATTAAATGAACCTCAGTCCCCACCAGGAATGATACTGCATGATTAAACTTGGAGATTCCCTCACTTCCCTTCTACCATCTAGTCAACACTGAATCTCTGAATTTGAGCTATACTCAGCATCATCATTTAATGTCTATTTATGTTACCATCATTTAATTTTATAAGTTATGCTTTTTTAATTGTTGGTTTTATTATTTTACAAAGTAAAATTTCACAACTATTTTGTAAAGTCCTTGAACATAAGTACAACTCTTCTCAATTATTTATTGTTGGATGACAGTTATTACTCAATAAATATTTTTGATTGAAAAAAATCAACAATGGCAATCAATATAACATCATTATAATATCACAACTAGTAATATTACAGGAAATCCCTTTTGAGAGGCTCAGGCTCTTCTACTTGGTTCTCAGTTTCATACATAAAACTATAGATATTAAGAAATGTGTTATGTATTAAGTAGGAAGATGTAATTGTAAAATGAGCATTGTTACAGGTAAAGGTGAAAACTATTTCTTTGGCATGCTTTATTAAGTACAGAAAGAATGGAGTTAATGTATGATTCACAAACGAGGTTCCAGGAGGAACCAATGATAATGGCAACTTAACTATGAATCAAACTAAGGGCAACACAAGATATAGTTCTAATTTTGCAATATCTGTACCCTCTCAGCCACAGATTAGTGAATAGCTGTCCCTACACAGGAGATGTGCCTACCTAAGTCTCCTTTTTGCTGATCTTCCCTGCCTCTGCTCTGTGGACTTCTCTCTCCTCTCTACTGGTTTGAGAATATCCAGGGAGCAACATGAAATCTTCCACCTTCCCTTTCCAGTTCCATAGCCTGCTCTATCCCTAACTCAGGTGTTATTTGGTGAGATTTAGTTTTGTGAGCGATGCTAACTGCTTATCTCCTCCCAGTCTCCCACTTGATTAAACCAAGCCTTATGGGACGAAGCAACAGCCTTCCCTTCTCATTGCAAAGGCACAATATTTATTCCATGTTATTCTCCTCCCTCCTGTAACTACTGAACTTCTGCATCACGTCTAAAATTGTATGAAATCTGCTACTCAGAATACACAGTATCTTTGTTTTGGCCTTGTATATGGACCCATTTTGTGAATGTCACTTATGTCTTGATGAGAATGAATCTAAAGGTCAATTAGAGGATTTTAGATACATCCATAGGATCAGGTCTGTTATACTGACACTCAAAAAATCTATACTATTACTAATTTTGTTATCTGCTACTTCTAGTAGTTTCTAGGAGATAGCTGTTCTCAGTAAGAGTATGATTTGGTTGATAGGATCAAATTTTTATAAAATGTTAAGCTTGATTTAATACGTATGTACAGAAACTTACACATCATTGAAAGCAGTTTCATTCTTCTTAAGCATACAAAAATCATTCCTAAAAAAATTGAGTATGAACTATGCAACAAAGGGAGTCTTACCAATACTAAAAAACTGTCTTACAGGTTATTTGATGATCATGTTATAAATTAGAAATTAACAAAAAGAATTGGAGGGTTAACAAAAAACTTAGAAATTAAAGAATACTTTCAAGTAGTTAATGTGTTACAGAATTCACAATTGAAATCATGACCTATTTAAAATAACGAAAACTCCATGTATCTGGTAATTAAGTATGTACTTATAGCAAAAGTTGCTGGCTTAAAAACATACAGTAAGAGTCTAATCACCAAGTGGTTTTAGGCTAATGTCCATATATATATATATAAATATATAATATATATGGTAAAACATAAGTCTCTACCTCACAACAAATAAAGGAATAAGTTCAAAATATACTAATCAGTGTGTAAAGAAAAAGTACAACTTTTAAATTCTTGGAAGAAAATATTGGAGAAAACCTTTATAACAATGGGACAGAGCTAGATTTCTTTAAGACATAAAAAGTGCAAATCATAAATTAAAAGATTTATAAATTTGATTATATTATTTTTAATGTACGAAAAAGACACTATATGTCAAGCTTAAAAAATCAATAGAAGACTGGGAGATATTTTCAAGGCACAAAATTGTCAAAATTAATTGATTTATATGTACATTGAAATCAATATAGAAATCAAAGACTACTGTAGAAGAAAATTGCAAGAATATGGACAGACAGGCAATAAAAGAGGAAATAAAAATGGTCATTATATTTGAGACACTTGACCTCACTAGTAGTCTGAGATACAAAAATTATAGTAACAATAAGGTAACATATCACTGCAGATAGCCATAAGGAAATAAATAAAATCTGAATATACCACCTTCTGACAAGGATGTAGAGAATGAACCACAGCTTCCACAGCCAGAAGAATTATGTATTTTTATAACCACTATTGAGAACAATTTGGTATTATTACATTTAGGCAGTGTGTGCATGTTTGCACAACAATGTGCATTAAAACATTCTTTATAATATATAAAAAAAGTAAAAGAAACAACCTAAGTACTCATTAGTAGGGGAATGGCTGAGTAGTAAATACAGCGTAATAGTTAAAAACAGTTCAAATGAATAAACTGTATTACCTGATTGAACAGATGAATATGGGAAACAATGTTGAGTGAAAAAAAGATGCAGAAACATGTGCAATATCTTTATGTAAAACGTAAATACATGCAAATCAGAACTCTCTATCATTTGGTCACAGATACATGTGTCTGTGGTAAAATTATACACACAAACCTCAAGGCAGTGGCTACATCTCCGAGGAGACTGATGGCAATAAGAGGGGTGTAGTTTGTTTCAATAAAAGAGTTGAAATTTTGAAATTAAAAATAATACCTGAAACAGTTATGTCAAACCGTTCATGTTTGGTAAATCCGAGTTGTGAATACATAGTGTTTTTGGTGTTATTATGTATAGTGTTTTGCAAGTTAGAAATAATCCACAACTTTAAGAAAGATGCCCTTGGGTAAAAGGATGTACACCAAAATGTTATTAGTGGTTGTTCCCAGGTGAAGGAATTGCAGACTTTTATTGTATACTTCTTTCTACATCTAACTTTTTCTAATTTTTCTTCAATAAGAATATTTCACTTTTATTATTAGAATAAAATTCATCTTTTTTTTTTTTTTTCTAAAAAAGCATATCTAGGGCTCTCCTCCGAAGATTTCTTCTGAAACTAAGCTGCTGTCACACTGAAGGTGATATGGCTAGAGAAGGTATCATCTCTTTGAAGAGTTAACAGAAGTTTATTTTGGATTCCTTTCAATCCCATTTAAAAAGCTGCCTTTGTTAACTGAGGACATGGATGCTAAGATTTATCATCATCAGAATCAGTGGGGCAGAGAGATTTATTCTTGGCACTGAAATTTAGGTTCCTGAGGAGTAAAACTTCATCCCAAAATGCAAATGATAAAACTGAGTGCACTATTCTTCTCTATATATTTCTAAGGATTATTTGGACTATATAGTTGAGGCAGTTTGCTTTGCTAAACTAAGATCAATGTCTCCTGCCTGGTTTTGACTGATACTTGTTTGCCTGGAGTTACAGGGAGTACTTTCATAACTGTTCCTGATGATACTAGGCTCTTAAATTGACATATTCTGACTTTTTTTAAATGGTAGGATTTTCATACTGAGTAAAACATCAAACTTAACAGGTCGAAGGAGAAAATGGATTTCTGATCAGGAGAAAGCACAGCTGTGCATCCATATCTTCTCTAGCACCCAGTCATGCGTATTTGACACAATTTACACCTAAATTAGTTATATTTTAAGACTTTTTGGCAATAGTTATATCCAAAAATTACATTTGCTGCACAGGCGTTCAATATGCCACTGGATGATTATTGATTTTTTTCAAGGTCTTTCAAAACCTTGACGTTTTTAAGAGGAACTGTCACAGTCAGCATCCCTTTCCCTAGACTGAGAATATATGATTTTATCATGTGCAGTGGGCTTAGGCAGCAAGCAAACCCTTTAGGCTGATGGCACATTCTCAAGATTCCTTGAGGTTAATTAAAAATGGACACTGTAACATTATGCAAAGACGTCTAAACTTCCCTTCCTGGAATGGAGAAATAAACAACAAAATTTCCCAGCTTTGTCAAGCGCTTTACAGAAATCATAAAAGGATGTGGTGAGACCAATTGTTTCTAAAGAAAATAAATAATGCTATGAAACTTTTGCTTTGCTAAAAATCCTGTTCTGATCTTTCAAGGTATCACGTCATTTATAACATACACACACACAGCCTGAATTAGATATTCTACTGACATGTTTTAGAAGGAGGGAAGATTAAGCTAGGTGTTTTGATATTCAAACCGACTGTTCCATGGTTTCTAATCATTGCAAACCTGATGTTTTAAATCATTAAGCCATTCCCTCTAGCTTACCATGGGAATATATTTCCATATAGTTTGCTGTGATATATTGAGAGAGATAAGAATTAGAATTCATTTGCCATTTAATTTTTCTCCCAAAGTGACTTAAAAAGGTCATCTAATGCCCACAATTCTTCTATTTCCAGAATATTTTTATTTCATCTATCAGAAACACTTGCGTCAAGATAATTTATTTGAGTAGACTTTTAGGATTTCAGCATCATGGTTATATTTATTTGAATTAATCCAGAGTTCCACCTGATTCTAACCAGCAAAGTATGAGAAAACAGAAAATGGTAATATTTAACAACTCTAATTTATCATGAAGTAAGTTCCTGCATTTTTCCTTACACTGAAGAGAGCTCAAAATATCACAGGTGTCCATTTTTAATTTTAATATTCACTTGCTCTTAAAACTTATCCCAAGTTATTGAGGTGTCTCTGACCTAAAACAAATTTTCTTACATGAACGTTTGGTTTGGTTTCATTTATTGAGTTTTCTGATAATATTATATAATCTCTTCTCCTCCCTGCTGTCAATTCCCAACTCCCCACCCTCTGAGATTCTGGAGCAATCAAAATGAAAAAAAGAAGTAAAAACCTACAGGAGAGCTGAGGATCAGGAACTTCAGAAGATCAATGTGGAGAAGTTTCTAAAACAAGTAGGACAGGAAGCAAGAGACCTGAGACAGGAGCCCCATCAGATTTGAGATCCAGGTATGCTTTCTGAGGCTAGAGAACTTGTAACTGGATGGATTCCAGAGCAAAGTAAATAAAGAAAAATTAAAGTAGCAAACTATGCATAACTGAAACGTCTCTCTAAATCCTAAAACCGTCTCAATCCCTCTCCTTTCCTTTCATCAGAGATCTCCTGGTTCAAGTTCTAAGGAGTGGCTCAGTAATGGCTGACAGAATAAAACATTCCACCCAGCATCCAACCAAAGATTCTAAGCTCTTAGTATATAAAAGTACTCCCAGACAAACCTGGTAAATGCTGATTCTCAGGCCACCCAAAGACGCTGATTTAGTTGTTTAGGATAGGAAATTAAAATCTACATTTTTAAATATCTCAAAGTGACCTGGAGATTCAGACACACTTGGAATCTCATTGTGAAAAACAATAAAATGGACCTTTGATAAATGTTGATGGAATGAATAAAACTTGATGAAGGCTGGCCCTGTCGAGGTTCCACTGCTTTGGTTTATGGGGATAGGCGAATTATCTACTGGAAGATAAAATAACAGCAGCTATTTATCAAGTGCTTACTAGTACCTTTCACAGTTGCTTGCCCTGGCAAATAATCTGTACAAGCCACTAATGACCAACCATTTTTAAAAACCCCCTCCCCTTGAGGCCAGAAGTAGCTTTGACCTTAGCTCTGCTAAGTACCTGCTCAGCAGGAAGGACTAAAGAGTATGTGAGAGCATGGCACTGGGTCCCTGGAGAGATGCTGAGTCTTGTTTCCATCTCATCTCTACATTTAGTAAAACAGAAAAATGAAACCAAAAAAAATGTTTCAATCATCCATTTTCCTTTTAAAACACAGCATAAGTTTTTACCATAAAAGAAGGCTTGGAAAATGAAACAATTTCATTTACTCTTAGTTTAACTGTCCTGGGCACCCAAAATAATGGAGGGTATTGCCCGGGTCTCACTGTGTTTTTCCTCCGCTCATTAAGGCCCTTAATCCTCATGCTTAGGAAGAATTTTCAGATGGAAAACACTGATAGGTAATTCCATCACATCAACTGTAGTCTAAAAAGAAACAGAATCTGGATTCTCATCCTGTTTTAAGCCAGCCAATTTATATGAGTCCCCCAGGTATGTATTACGCGGATATTTCCACAGGTAAAGAAGGCATGTATCACCTCTCAATGTGCAGGCAACTGCACATGAAATACCTCTGTGGCTTGTTGCTGAAAAGTCACACCTCTGATCCACAAATCGTCTCAATTTAACCATTTTTCAACATGTTAATACATTTCCCTATTTTAAATTCCTGCTTAGTGGAAAGTTTCCCCATTGAGCAACTGATTTAATTTTGTCTGCTTGGATGCCCTTTAGGTAAAGGACACCATTCAATATCGGAATTAGAAGCATTCTATTTATTCATTTCTCCCCCTGCAGCCAGGGAAAGAGAAAGAAGAGCGCAAAGAGGCAGAGACTCAAACAACTCTTGATGCAGCAATTCTCCAGCCGCTGAGCAATGAGGTTTCATACGCTGCTGGAGGACCCATTCATCTTAATCCATCTGGAAAGAGGGCTACGCACAATATTTCACAATCTAAGTACTTTCTGACAAATCTATTAATTATGCACTCAAACAAATTATTTGCTGCCTGTGGAGAATTGCTACTGGATTTTCTCTTGCGCCAGAATCCATGTTCTCTTTTCTGCTTTTAACTCATTGCTGTCATTGACACAGTCATATGAGTCCCCTATTTTTAATCATCCATCATTTTAAATTTAGATGTGGTCACTAGGAGAGAAGCTGAACTAGAGAAGGCTGAGGTAACATGACACCTAATAGCCGAGAGACGTTTTCTGCCTACTTCCTTACACCTTTTGTCTTCCATTCTCCTTTGCCAGGGTGTATGGAAGATGTCTCTTTTACGTGCTAAACCAACAGATGAGACCATTTGTCTATGGCTTACTGAAGCTTCCCACTGACAACTTCTTTTCCTCAGTTCTGAAGACAAGTCCTCCTCCACAACACATGAATAACAACTTTCTGAAACATGCCCAATGTTTAGAAGAAAGAATAGAGTTGCAATTTATTCTCACTAATTTGGTGATTACCCTCACATTCTAGTATATCATTTAAACAGCTCAAATCTTTAAAAAAAAATAATAATTTATTTCCTAGCCTTAGAGGTACTGCATGCAGTTACAGAAAAATATTGAAAACAATTATAGAGATAAAAATAAAAAGCACCCATGATACCATCTTTTTAAAAACGTGTGCACACCTTTCTAGTCATTTTATATATATTGAAAATGTGTGTGCTGTATATTGAAATATACATGTATATGTAGTTTTGTATGGATTTTTTACTTACCATTTCATACATATTTTCTACATTACTGAGGCCTTGACATTTGTTGGGGAAATATAATTAAGAACGAAATCTTCTCCCAACCCAAAAATCCTCTCCAGAAAGACAGAAGAGAAAGAAGACACTTTTTTTTTTATTGAATAAGCATTACACCAAAATGTAATCTTCATTACAAGCAATCTGCCAAGGGATTGCAAAGACAGAAAGACATCTCACCCTTTTATACAGCCAAGCAGATACAACCTGTCACATACATGTTTTCAAAATAAATAATAACTAGTCCTCAAATAAGACTACTCTGACAGCACCATTTGTCACAAACAGTTCCTCCCAACTTTACCTGGCAATTGAGGTGACCATCTGTTAGCTAATGGGCTTTATCCAAAGGAGAAACAAACTTCTCCTATCTTTATGACAGGAGGCACTTCTGCAACATGGAGCAAGGTACAAACATTTTAATTTGTATTTGTTCTTACAACATACACAAAATTTTAAACATATTTTCATTTCCTGTCATAAAGGTAGAGAGTAATTTAGCTAAGTATCCTTCACTAATTAATTTTTAAGTACTCCTATTTTAAATAGTTTTGCAATGTACATTTTATGAATAAAGTTTTCAAGCACTTTTATTTACTTTCAAAGACCACATGAAATATGACGGTGTTCTCTTTGGGACAAAGAGAAAAAACAGTAAATATTGCGTTCAAAAACAAACACATGCATGCCCTGGAGACACACACACATACAGTTAGTGCACTTCTGATAATTTAAAACGCGTACAGCAAGTATATCCAGTAACCGGCTGCATAAACTCAGCAACGCATCAAATGCTTAGAAAAGGTAATGTTCAGAACCTAACCATCAAAATCCCAAGTTCAGGATGAGCTCCTTAAGAACATCCATAAACCGGTCAACTGTTCAATCCATGCAAATATGGAGCATTTACGCCCCATCCCCTGACTCTTAGAGCTGCTGCTTCTGTAATAAGCCCAAGAGCCTCCAATTTTAATGGTCAATAGCTCTTCTGATAATGGGAATAAATCATTTTCCCAATGGCAGTTAGGTGGCTTGGAAAAGTGAGTGGGTCTTCAAGAAGTAAACAGAGTAAAATATTTTATTTTTCTACTTTAGAGGTGATGCTGAGTCAAGACTTGTTTTTAATGTTTCCAAAGTAATTTTTTCTTCCTTTTGAACTAGGTAGACTGCCATTTTATGCCTAAAGAAAATGAGGTGCTGGGGGGGGTGGTCATACAGCAAACAAGTGGCAAATCCAAAATTCAAACTCATCACTGTCAGATTTCAAAAGTCCTGTGCTCTGCATGATAGGAGGATGCAGTAACCATAGGCTAATTTCTGCTCCTTGTCTTGAAAAGTATCTGTACGCACATTAATTGTAACTTCATAATCACTAGAAGAAAAGGAGGCTGCTGTATAAAACTCAAGAACTTGTGACTGAACTAGTAGATGGCAACAGATTTTAAAAAGAATTTGTACGGAACTTCAGAATCTAGACTCAATAAACAGAGAAAGGAAACAAGATAAAGTCCTACTGATGTGCAAAATAGTCAGTTTTATTTGCCATAATTTAATCTCAGAGAAAAAAATCCTCCCGGCCAGCTTAAATTTTAATGAATTGATGATAATTTCATAAATTGCACTTCCCTAAACTCAATTTGTCTTCCTGAGATTTAGCAATGATCATCAGATGTTCGCTGTATATTAGCAAAAGAAAAGGTGAAATGCTAAAATTTATAATTAATGATTCATCTCAATATAGCAGCAAAACTTGGTTTTTAATTTTTTAAAGAAAAACTTTTATGGAAATATCAAATTACATAATTTATGTTGGAGAGAAGTTAGTCATAGCAACTAGAGCTTCATTACCTTTCTCTAAAGAATGCCACTTCTTTTGCTAATATACTGTTCTCTTTTCAGTATCTGAAGATTGTGAGTTTGTTAATCACTAACATAACCTCTTTGCAAAAGACGGGAAAATGCACCATCAATACTTATTTTACTCTTTAAAAGATTGTATTCAATAGTTAAAATAGTCCTCTTTTTTCATAGTATAGAATTTCAATCAAATCATGGTTGAGCACAAAAACAGTTTAGTCACTGAAACTGTATCCCCTGATTTAGCTTTTCCTAAGAGATGTAGCATGGTATCCTAACCAGTCCAGGTTTGAAACTGGATAATAGGTCTAGAATATAGAGTGTGGAGTTAGATGGCACCATCCTCTTATGTATCGGCTTGCTCAATTTTCCACATATATATATATACACACACACACACACAAAGAATGAAAGAATTAAGCAAAGGACTCACGGATATGAGAATGTGGTAATACTGCCATCGGTTGCCATCATGACGTAGCCTCTGTCCCTCCATACTCCCATCCTCAGTTTGGCCTAATGGACTAGTTTTGAGCCTCAAAGAGGAGGAAGACCGTCCAAAAATGAAGAGGCTGACTCATGACAATCAGGACTGCCTTGGAGCACAAGGACAAAGTAAAACATGAGTTCAGGATAGGATGGGTGTTGGGCAGCGGGAAGAGGCAGACAGCCTCCTCATGTCAGGACCAAAGAGAGCAGCAGAATCAAATCATGACTGCAAAGTAGGAACACAACAGCAGCAGTGCTCACTTAATGTAACCGAGTGGCAGACCCAAGGCAGATCTCTCACTGGGCCCTGGAGAAGACATGAGTGGGGGATTACTTGTTCGTTAGCAAATGGATTTTGGCAGTAATGAATTGAAGATAATCATGTTAATGGGATATAATTCATACCTACTGTCCAGTCAGGCCTCGGCCATGGAATTTATATATTGTGTTGTACTTACATCATCTTTAAACCATCTAGTTTCTTAAGACTTTTCTTGTGACTCTTGCCAATAAAATATTTCATACTAATGAAAATTTTCTGAAAGAAGACACACATACTGTACCTGGACACTCCCCATCATTGTCCACTATGGAAAGCAACTCTAGTGAAGAAGCTTGAAACAAAACATACCTGATTTCAATGCATTGTTTAATATGCCAGCCTCAGTAGAATCTTCCAAGGGAGATTGGGAGACTAAGGATTAAACATTAATTAAGTACTTCAACGTACCAAGACCTGTGTCAGGCATTCAGCAATATCATGTAACTCTCACTTCAGCTAGAAGAAGGATTAATGATCACTCTGTCACAGACAAAATCAGAAGAAGTAGAACTCAGTTTATAAACGTGTCCCATAACTAGCCTTTGAAAGACGCCTGTGACATTTTCCACTGGAGGCTACGTTTTCTCCCTTTTATTTCCGGAAATCGATAAAACAATACCCTAAGTCTAACCATAACCCTAACTCTTATCTTGCCATATCTCTTTTCCAGCCTAACTACAAGAGACGCATGCAGATAGCCTTTCAGCAAACAGCCTACATGCTGGCAAGACACACCACTAAGAAATTAAAGACCCTAATATTCTGAAAATTTCAACAACTGGGAGAGTTCACTGCAAACAAAAGAAACGGACCCTGGCTGACTTGAGCACAAAACAAAATTTCTTCTAGGCATACATGTGAGCTTACATAATCAAAAGGACCTGGAACAGCCCCAGCTAAGGAAAGAGAGCAACCAGGTTAACTCTGGGGAGCAGAAGCAAATGGGCCACGTCGTCAAGGCTCTACTGTCAGGATGAATCAGCCGCGGACTACTTCCATCAGGAGATAACTCTGCTCAAGATGCAGGTTCGGGAAGAGAGGGAGACCGCGGGCCCACCCGGGTCACGTGCCCGCCCGGGCCTCGGCAGGGAAGAGGAAGGCTCAGCGATAGAGCCCAAGCGAGGCTGCGTGCGGCCGGGGAGGAGACGTCCCCCACAGGAGAATCAGAGCGCTGGGCTGGAGAAATAACAGATACCCGGTACAGGAACGAGAGGCCTCCTGTGTCCTCACGAATGCCCTGCCTCGTCACATTACGGGGGCGAGCGCTTTCCGCATGCTCACAGGCTCCTCACACACAGCCCTCTGGAGCTGAGGCTGGGCCACCGAGAGCTCGGGCTCCCTATCATCACGCACCACAACCCCTTCCGGCTTTGATTCATTACACACGTTGCTTCTATCTTAGCCACCGGAACATGATATATATGGTAATTTATTTCGCTGCTTTGTACTTGCTGCCGCCCCTCACGTCCCGTATCATTTAGGCTGAGTTCTGCATCGGCAGCAGTGAACACGAAGACCCACCCCTCAGTCGGAGAGAAAAGAACTCTCCCCCGGCCCTCCTTACACAGGGAGTCAGCCCAACCACAGTCCAAGACAGGACCGACTAGCCTCAAGCCCTCTGCCAACATCTGTCTTCCTGAGAATGCTGAGTTCTACAAATCAGAGATGGAGAAAATGCGCAAGCTGTGTAACTGAAATCAAACAGCCGCAGGAATTGCTCTGGAAGCACACAAAAGCTCTTCTACAAAGATACTCGGTTACTGAAATTAAGCATTGTAGAGTGCCCAGAGATAAGTTTAGAAATTTCTTGAACCATGAGGCAGAATTTGTGATTCTGAAATAATTTGTTTGAATCATCCACTTCATTAAAGGGTTTTCAATTTATTACTGTGACATGCAAAAATAAAAACATGGGCAAATGCTACCCTTAAAGATGAACGGAAGTCTGTGTAAGGGGAAAGAGATGAAGAGATGACTTTGCCAACAAAAGGGATGAAATACAGAATCTGCTTTTACCTGGTGGCCTCCAGAGCTGAATGTATGACAGGCTCTTTATTCCTGCAAATCTGACTTCAGACAGAGCTTTCCAGGGAGTAATTTGTGGGACAGACATGCCTCCACTTATCGTATTTACTAGATACAGCAATTTGGTAGGAAAACCTGGAAAGCTGCAGGGTCAGGGAGATAGCAATGCACAGACCTCACAATCTTCTTCCCATGTCTCCCGGCAAAGTGGTCCCCCCACTGCAGGGGGACCCACAGTTCTCAATGGGGCGAGAAGACAGGCTAGGAGACGCTGAGTATCTCTGTTCATAAGGTGGGAGCGTTCTGACAGTTTTGTGCAAATGTTTTACTTCTAGACAATTTTTGTTTCCAAGGAGAGAGCAAAGAAGCGTAGCAGGAAGAGAGGGAATAAAAGAGGATCACTAAACAAGAATTTTTAAGCAAGATATTAACATTCAGTGTTGTTGTTCATATGTCTACGAACTAAGGCTATCTCCTCAAATTTGAAAGAGATCTCCTTCACGTAAAGAAGAAACAAGTGTGTGTGGGTGTGTGTATCCACACACCCACACACACGGGGGTGGGAGGTATTAAACAGACTTATTCCAGATGTGGACTAGGTGCCTGAGCCGTCCTTACTAGGGATTAAGTTGCAGGTTGGTCACAGTTAGTTTTTTAGTTATATATGCTAAAGAGTTTATTACTATTATTTTGGAACGGCATATAAATGACCACCCAGTCGTAAATGCTTTCTAAGATGTTTTTATGTTCTCATTTCCCTAAATGAGTCTCCAGTTTGCAAACGGACAGCAGCTCCCGTTACCTGTTAGCATAAAACTATATCCTTCTTTTTGGCTTCCATGCCCTCTAGTAACAAATCCCAATTAGCCTATCTGACCTTGTCTCTCCTCACTCCTACAACTGTGACTTAGCCAGGCTGATGCACATTCTATGTTCCACATATGTTTAACTCTTTCCAGAAGTTATGCCTTTGTTTATGACATTCCACACATTGGGAACAGCCTCCTCGATTACAGTTCTTTGTTTCATTATCATAGTTCATGATTCACAAATTAACTTTGGCCTAATTTCCCTGAGCCTAAGCTCACACTGACCTTTTAAGTTTTCACCACAATTATTTTCCTGTCCATATGCTGCCTTTAGATATCTTATAGCTAGCTATCCATGTGCTTATTGCTTTTATGCTCACAGTTTATGAGCATTTCAAAGGCAACAATCAATTTGTCCACATCTTTGTGACTCTAACGCCACTGAACTATGGGGGGTATTTCAGACATACTCAGAAAGCTTTGTTGAATAATTAACTGGACCTCTTTGTGGCAACAGGCTGCACTCAAAGCACAAGATAGGGAGAAAAGGGAATGGAGTTAATAAAAAGTAAGCAAAAAACATTGTCCCACTCCCCGAGGGACCCACTCTTACCCCTGGAGACACTAAACCCACATGAAAAATAACAAGGGTACATATCTGACACAAATTCACATTTTTACCTCAGGGAAATATAAGCTACCTCTGTGCAGTCCTTTGACCCAGTGTATACAGGCACTCTGCATCTATGGGGGGAATGTGAAGATCCAGGAACTGATGGAATCAGAGCCAGGGACTTAGTCCCAGCAGGCTTTACTGGGGTGAATCAGGGTCCCCTGCTTTAGGAGAAGCCCCTACGCCAGACACAGCAGAAGACAACTGAGGGGGCAACCAGAAGTGTGATACTGTTGACTATTACCCAGCAGTCTGTCACTCCAGCTCAAGAAGATTCCTTTTCAAAATTTTTATTTTTCCAGCTGCGCTAAAGTATAATCACTATGCCCCCAAAATGCATATAATTAATGTATATAATTTGGTGCGTCTGGACACATGTGTACACTCAAGTTACCATCACCACAATCAAGGTAATAAAGACATCACCTCCAAAAGTTTCCTTGTGCCCCTCTGTTGGTTGGTTG
Source organism: Phocoena phocoena (assembly GCF_963924675.1). Lineage (NCBI taxonomy): Eukaryota > Metazoa > Chordata > Mammalia > Artiodactyla > Phocoenidae > Phocoena > Phocoena phocoena. The sequence goes on along the minus strand of NC_089224.1, from coordinate 41,328,047 downwards.
TTTTCTACGTGTGTGTGTGTGTAGAGCGCTTAACCTGAGATTTACCTTCTGAATAACTTTTTAAGGGCACAACACCTTACTGTTAGCTATAGGCACTATGACGTTCCACATCTCTGGAACGACTCATCATGTGTAACCGTAAGTTTATTCCAGGAAGACTCATTTTCAGAGAAGCATCTACCACACTGCCTGAATTGCCCTCTAGAGGCAGGTGGGGAGTAATGCTGTGCTGTCCCGCAGCACAGGGATGTTGCAGGAAAGCCAGTAACCCTTTCCTCTGGATGCTCTTTCCTTCTAGATACTCTCATCAGCTTGAAAATGCAGAAAAAAGTGGGTGGAGGTTCACTCTGCATTTTTTTTTTTCTAACTCACTTAGAAAGTGCCCAGGCCTGCTTTATTTTTCATCACCATACTTATCGCCACCTGCCACAGTATCCATTTATTTGCTTATTATCTTATTTCTCCCATGAGAATACCTATTCAGTCTGGGTTTTTTTTGTAGCTTCTAGAATGGAGCTGGACACTTGGCAAAAGAGCATGAATAACTGTTGAATACATGTAGTATTTCTAGATAAATGAATTAAATAATTTACTAGTTGTTCAGGATGTATTTCAAATACCTTTACATTTCACTTTGCAGAATATGGTGCCCGCTAAATGGATGAAACCTCAACTTCATCTGATGCCCAAAAGAAAAACCATAGCTCCTTCTCAGGGTAGTTTGGATGATTAAATAACATAGCATATAGTGTTTGTAACTGAAAAGTTGTTTAGCAAATTTTGTTTATCTTTACCAGGAGTAGTTGAATTCTCCCCTCTCACACACACACTTTAATGGTAAAATACCTCCTTATTTATCTGCAGTGATGAACAAATACCTTGTCTTAGGCACATGTGTCTTTAAAGTATAGAAGCATAACTCTTGATACGTACTGAAAGCGTGCTTAATAAATTAACGAATCCTGCAACATACATTCTGTAATAGGACTAGTGACACCTTTTATAGTTAATACAATGCCTATATCCTGAAATGTGCTAACATGAATTGCAAATGTGAATTTATTACTATCATAAATAAGCAGTCTTAAAATTAAACTCCTGTTATCAATAACATTTCTGTTACATTAGAAATAAGATCGTGACTCAAAAAAAAAAAAAGAAGATTGTGAATGCCTTTCTGCTTTCATTGTTTTAACTTGCTCTTATTCATAACAGTCACAAATAATAAATGACACCTACCTATGATAAGACTTCAGAAAGACCCCAATTTTTGTTTGTTCTATTTCTGAAACTTGTTCCTGACTCATGTGTCTCATCTTCTCATCCCTTCCCTCCCTTAAAGTTAATTATTTGAATTCCATCCGACAACTGGCCTTCCGGACCCATGTTCTTTTTTTTGCGGATCACTGGCCAGAAAACAGCGTCTCGACAAAACACACGTGAGATTTTATAGATGGTTTTGAATGTAACGAGAGGGAGCAACATTTTCTTGCTTTTTGTCTGTATTTTAGAACTATTTTCTATCATGTAGGTATGCAGCTTATACTTTGATGGAATTCTAAACATACAACGGACAGAGCCAGAGGGAACATGATTCTGTGAAGAGTAACTAAACCAAAGACGTTTTATTCTACCTTTTCAACATTGATCGCACTAGCCACATTCTCTTGTGGTCTCTATACTCTCACCCAGCGTTCATCTGACAATATTTCATTTCTGCATCCACTGAACCAACAACTGAGAGATTCTTTTTTTAACATTATGTCCTCTTGTCTTCTCAGATTTCCTAGGCCTGCATCTCTCCCTGGAGCACTCACTTCTGCTTTCACGGCCTCTTCAAACTCTCAAGTCACAGGAAAGGGCACAGATAGGACCAAAGCCTGAAAGCACATAAGACCTGCCTGGTCTCAAACTCAGGACATTCTCTACCCCATTTCCCATTTGTCAAAACATGACTCGGGTGAAATGGCTCCTCCTTAGCTTCCTGAGCCAAAGGTCCTAATACCCTCTTCAGCATTCCTCCATCACTTTGTTAATGCTGACATCAAATTCATCAAATATTTAGACATTTTTAATTTTATCGCATTTAAATAGCTACACGTGTCCAGTGGTTACTGTAGAGTGAGGCCACACTGCAGAGATTTCGAATAACTCTCCTGGCTGCTTCCAGCACCACCCGAGAAACCCTGAACTTTTATTTTTCCAGTGGCTTCAGTATCTTCTCTTCTAATCTCAGCTTTGTTAAAGAATAGCTTTGTTTTAGTATTCTTTTTCTCCCATATAGACTTTATTTTCTCCAAGATGCCTTTTCTATGTTTTTGTTTGTTTGTTTGTTTTGGTCTTTTTTGTATTAGAGACTTCCCTCTAATCTCATCTTTAGCTCCCCCCTCGACATATAAAAGTGTGGAAATTAAAACTGAATGGAAGTATGTGCTTGTGGACAGGGCTTGGGGATGGTGGTCTTTACCACACATGGAATTGACTGAAATAGTGTTTGCTTGTTTATTTTTAAAGTTAGCGAACCCCCCATGTCAACTCATTCAGGTTGTTAGATGCAATAGAAAACATTTCCTAAGATCTGGCTGGACTGTGTATACCCAGCTATAGGTGTCCTAAGAGCTGACAGAGAAAAACAGTAGCAGAGGGGAGGTCTCAACCTTCAGCGTATCATTTAGTGCCAACTGGGCCTGTTTTCAGTAGGGAACCCTGCTCTTCACTGCTGCTTGTGTTTTACGGTACAGAGATCTTCTGGTATCCCTTGCCAGAGAATAAACCCCCTATATATTCTAGGCGGAAGTAGAAAGGCCATTCCCTGTCTGCAGCATGTGATGGAGGAACTTTTGGTATTCTACGTGATTCTTAAACTTTCAACCACTTCCTTTTTTTTTTTCTTTTTTGGCTGCGCCATGTGGCGCATGGGATCTTAGTTCCCTAACCAGGGATCAAACCCGCCCCCCCTGCATCGGAAGTGTGGAGTCATAACCACTGAACCACCAGGGAAGTCCCCTTCAACCATTTCTTATGATTGAAGCCTTGCCTGAGCCCCTCAAGGGTCCCTTCATACAAACTGGGTAGGTTCTCAGACCTCCCTACTGTCGACCTATTAGTCTGCTCTCTGGGGACTTCTAAATTAGTTACCGCTCATCCTCCCCTATTCTGTTCATCTTCTGAGGTCGAGCTGAGGTAACAATGTGTTCAATCTATTATTTTTAACCAGAAATATGTCAATGTCTTTCTACTTAAATGTGAGGGGTTTTAGTGATGTGGACAAAGAACAAAGAACACTGCCTGCCATCGAGCGGTCAGTCACAGCAGCCCACGTGGGCAGTTCACCTTGAAGGGATGGAGGAAAACAGGAGTCTAGCCCTACATCACTGAGATGCCTATCAAAGGAATAATTTCAATGAGCCCAGACTCTTGCATCTTCTCATACATAGAAAAACACTAAAATCATTTACTTGAGATGTCTGTGTTTTGTGATTAGCAGTTATTTTTTTTTTTGTTTTGTTTTGTTTTTTTGTTTTTTGTGGTACGCGGGCCTCTCACTGTTGTGGCCTCTCCCGTTGCGGAGCACAGGCTCTGGACGCGCAGGCTCAGCGGCCATGGCTCACGGACCCAGCCGCTCCGCGGCATGTGGGATCTTCCCGGACCGGGGCACGGACCCGTGTCCCCTGCATCGGCAGGCGGACTCTCAACCACTGCGCCACCAGGGAAGCCCAGCAGTTATCTTTTAATGTTCTATTACGTGAGTTCTTTTCCCAGCAAAAATTCCTATATGTCCTGGCTCTTCCCTTACCTCTTCGGAACAGTGTCTCAGAGTGGAGAGGTTGTCTCCCAGGCTACAGTCCTCAGTAAGGTCCCGAGAAAAACATAACTCACAACTTTTAGGTCACGTGGTTTTTTTAAATCAACAGTGGGATGCAGGAATCTTATCCATCCTTGTGTTTCTAGTGTATGGTGCACAGAATGTGGCAGCCACTTTAAAATATTCACAAAATGAACAGATAGATCAAGCATAGATGGATGGATGGGTAAGTGGATAGACACATGAAAGAGGACAATCTCTTTGTGGCTAAAAGAGACTGTGTGATCTCTATCACCTATGGAGGGGTGAGCTGTCTTTTGAAGGAGCCTCTCTTTGGAGTTGTCTTTCTAACTCATGAAGAGGCATATCTGCTTTCCAGTTCATCAGGTGTTTCCCTGGATTGATTTACAGGGCACTGATAGTGACTAGGCCCTGTGTGAGATCATTTGCCCCTTTTCTATGTTTTCTATCCCCATCAGGGCTACAGAGCAGCCCTTACAGCAGCCAGCTATCTCTCCTCCAGGCATCTTGTTAGGAATGGCATTACAGAAAGTGAAGATCACTGCTCGTTCTCCTGGAAACTTGTGAAGCAATGCTGCTGCAGTAAGAGACAGGGCCTTGCAATGCAGATTTTATGGATTTTCCGTGAAGCATGTAAGGTAACAGTACACTTTTCAATGATTTCTGCTCTGCGTAAGAGTCTGTGATTGCATCTAGCATACAATACCATAGCAGTGGAATTCATGAATGTTTTACTCATACAGGGAAAAGGAGCCTGTCTAAATAGCTTTTTAGCTTTTATTTTGTAAGGTTTCAGATTTAGGGGTTTTTTTGTTTTTTTTCCCTCCCCTCCCAGATTCTGGTATTTTCTCCTAAACCCTACATTAAACAGCTGCTTTGAAAGTTTCTCTTTCCCTTTAAGTGTTTTCACATTTACAGACTGTGCTCCTATGATCTAATAAAATTAAGCTATCAGGAGGAAATCATCATATCAGAAAGGGCTGGGGAAGCATTGTAAAGCACCAGACATCTCACAAGAGGAGCATCTCTTGGGAGTTTGCTCTGGGAAAGAAGCAGTGGGTGGAATTGCTGAGCTCCTTGGTGTGATAAGCTGATGCCTGCCTTCCTACACTTGTCTTTTTTACATAAGCACTTTCCTTTTAAGGCAGCCCACGGCAGCACTGGGATAGAAGCCGGCAGGCACAATGGTCAGATCTAAGTATTCCAGGGAGGAGATAAAAATAGAATGTTGTACCTGAGTGAATGAACTTCTCACCTTTAAAATCTAGAGCTGCTTTATGAAAGTGCTTTCGTTTCCCATGTTACTCCCCATCCCCATTTTCTGGTCTACTTGTAAATGTTAACTTCCAAGGGAGAGAATATGCTTCTGATTCTAACAGCTAGAACAGCAAAAGGACCGGGGCATTTCTTTTTTTGCATGAAGTGTCTCAGCCTAACTAATAACATGAAGGAGGTCAACTCTCAAGTGCAACTCACTGGCAATTTACACCCCCAATGACTACTCATCTTGCCAAGTATACTTTCTTCTACTTAGATCCCTTGTATTTTTGAGGCTCGGCTGACTGTTGTTCCTTAAGGAAGATGCATAGCAGAGAAAAAGTGACTTCTGTTGACAACTGATTCTCAGACTTTAGTATGTATCTGAATTACTTGGGAGGTTTTGTTTAAAATGCAGGTCCGTGGGCCCTGGGCCCTGTTCCATATTTCCCAAATCAGAATGTTTGCAGTATTGCAAGAAATACGTGAAATCTAATCTCCAAAACACAACAAGGGGTGATATAAAATAAAATATAAAATATTTTAGTTTGCTGAGTCAAAACATCACAGACTGGCAAAGTTAGACAAATCTAAGTAAAAGTCGTCCCTACTCCCCCACTACCCTATCCCTGCCCCTTTCTACCTAGTGTTTCTTTTGCTCCTTGTCTGCTTCCACAAGGTTTACGTTTAATTTTAGCTTGAATATGCCTTTCATCTGGTATCCCTCATACGCAGCACAGGATTGAGAATGAAGTAGGCAGCCCACCAGTGTTAACTAAGTATCTGAATGGTTAACAGGCCAGAGGAGTGGCACTTTGAAAGGAGACTGAGACACTATTAAAAGGACCTACTGTATAGTACAGGGAACTCTACTCAACACTCTGAAATGGCCTATATGGGAAAAGAATCTAAATAAAAAAGAGTGGATATGTGTATTAATATATGTATAACTGATTCACTCTGCTGTACACCTGAAACTAAACACTGTAAATCAACTATACTCCAATTTAAAAAAAAAATGTTCTCATGACTTTGGGGAGAACTCTAGGAAGAAGTCTTGTATTTAGGTGATACTTCAACCATACTTTTGTGTCCCCAGAAGAATGGTTTATTTCTATGATTGTACGGGACAGATTTTCTTGGTTAAGTGGGTTCCTCTGTAGATTCATTTGACTGGATCACCTTTAACAGACAGATTCCTGGGTTCTCTGTTCTTTGGCTTTCTCAGGTCACTCATGGAGTACATTATTCTAATAGCCACAGAACACCAGGATGAACATCTTAAATAGTTGTCATGAAACATAACCAAATATATAAAGAGCTATGATTCCTGGCAGGTGTTTATAAGAGAAAGTACCTCCATATTCTGAAATAATTGAGGAAACTCCCTTCTTTTCCCCTTTTCTCTCTTTCCTCCATCTCTTTTACGTTTCTCACTTACACAGATGCTTTGGCTGTAACACGGTACAAAAATAGAGATCCAGCGTTATCATTTTTGTTTCTTGCGTCAAATGGCTAGAAAAATATTACCTGCCTCAGAGCATTCACGTAGGAACTAAAAAGGATAAACACTTGAAAGGCACATAGCATAAGATCTGATACGTAAAAGAACTCAGAAAATATTCGCTGTGCCAATAATGCACTTAGAACGTGTAAAATGAGTTTGGATGTGTTTCCGATAGGAGCTTCCGAAAGTTTAGGTCAGTTCCTTCGAGCCCCAATTTCAAAAGGAAATTGCTGAGAGACAATGCAGGACCATGCCAGAATTAAATGAATACCCTCTAAGGCCCACTGCAAAAAATGTTAGAGGAGCATTCCGATCAAAAAACCTAGTTGGTAAGCATGTATGTTTAATGTTTCTCATCAAGCCAAAGGCACCTGTATCTCTCTCAGTCCTCAGAAAACGCCAGCTGTTAGTTATCCGCAATAAATGGGATTTCACATTTTGTGACAAGCTTATTAAGGGGAAAGTACAAATGCTGGTCTGAAACAGAATAATAAGTTATCAAGACTTTTTCTCTCAAACATACATCATTATGATTATTATACTCATTCTTTTTGAGAATTTTGTGTTCTAAGGAGGAGAGTGGCATTAACAAGAGGATATATCAGAAAGCATTCTTTAGAAGAAACTTCAGCTGCAAAGCACCACACTCTGTAATATATTTATTGGAATATCCCCTTCCCACTACTATCAACCTCCCAACCTGGTGCATTTCCAAAACTACCACCCAGTTGCTTGTGCGAGAAATGTAGGAGTTATTCCTCACATCTTTCTTGCCTCACCATCAATATTCAAGTTCTGTCAGTTTCATCTCCTATACATCGGTCAAGTCAATCCATCTCACTCTATCTCCATACCTACAACCTGAACGTCTGTCACCTTTTCTCTTACCTGGTTTATAGCAATACCATCATAACTAGTTCATCTGCCCCTCTCTAGAGAGTCTGTAATAATCCATTTTTCTTGATGCAGCTCAGATTATCTTTTTGGATTTCAATCTGGATCATGTGACCTTTAAGCATGTCCTACTTCCCTTAGGGAAAAGCAAACATCCTCAGCCTGGCCAACAGGCCCTGCAAGGTCCTCTCCCTGCCTATCTCCCTACCTCTCCAAACTCCACTGGACTTCATTCTCCTCCTACCTTTCTGTACTGATGTCAACAAGAACGGATGCTTAAACTGTACTGTACAATAGGTTCTCTCCTCTATATTACTTTGCAAAGAGCTAATTAAGGTACATATTTTGAAGAAATATTCAAAATAATAAATATAGTTCACCAGATTAAGATCTAAGACTTGGGCACTCATCAACATTGGAAAACATGCTAGATCAAAACTTCTTTCCCTCATTGCATGAGTATACCATGAACATGCTCTATTCATGTGGAAACTATAAAGAGGTGCTATGTGTGTTAGAGCCCATATTTACTTAACTTTATATGATCATATGAGTCTAGTTCAAGTAAATAAGACTTTCAAAGCACTTTGTTTTACAGAATGATAATAGTGGTTTTTTTCCTCCAGCTAAACTTTTCAAACACTCCTTCAATATTGTATCTTGCTAGTGAACTTGGGTGAACTGCTTCACTTCTGAGTCTTTTCCCTTCCGTTAAAAGGGGGTTAATAGGGCTTCCCTGGTGGCGCAGTGGTTGAGAGTCCGCCTGCCGATGCAGGGGACATGGGTTCGAGCCCCGGTTCAGGAAGATCCCACATGCCGCGGAGCGGCTGGGCCCGTGAGCTGTGGCCGCTGAGCCTGCGCGTCCGGAGCCTGCGCGTCCGGAGCCTGTGCTCCGCAACGGGAGAGGCCACAACAGTGAGAGGCCCGCATACCGCAAAAAGAAACAAAACAAAACAAAACAAACAAACAAAAGAACGGGAGGGGGTTAATAACACCTGACACACAGGTTGGTGGTGGGAATTTAATGAGATTATGGCATGGCACAGAAGTATGGCAGGTGGTTTTGTTCCCCTTTTCATTTGTTTCCCTTCAGTTGTTTTACTAATATGAGTTTGAAAAGAGGAAAATGCACTTCAACTAGTTCCCACTCAGAAACACAGAATATTTTTATGCTGGAAAGGATGTAAAGATCATTGAGTTCAACACCCTCATTTTACAGATGAGAAATCTAAGGTCCCAAGTGGCGCCCCAGGGTCACAAAGCTAGTTAGTGTGACAGCTGAGACCAAAAAGAATGTCTTGTGATTCCCACATTAAGCCATTTTGTATTAAATCACACTAATTTGCATAGATTTCTTTTCTATCTTTGTTTGCAAATGACTGTAAATGTGTATCTAAATTTGGGCTAAATTCACTTAATTTTCAGAAAGGAATCCTAATTACAAATAGATTACGCCAAAGAGTTCAGACTTTGAAAGAAAAAGATCTGAGCTTGATTCTTGAATCTGTTATTTATTAGCTGAATAACCTTGGGCAAGTCATTCAATTTCTCGGAGCCTTTGTAACCTCATTTGTTAAACGGGAAATGTAACACCTATCTCAAATAATTACCGTGATGATTATATATGAGATAAACTCTGAATGCAAAGAGCCAGATTAGAAGAGTGGTCAGAACCTACTAAGTCCATAAAAAGGTTAACTTCCTTTCTCTCTCCCAGAGTCTGCAGACTCAAAACCCCAAAGTAAGTATAGCATCCTACATTGAAGGCTTCCTGTTAGAATACCTAAGTCAAGGTGTAAGGAATGATAATGGGGACTTGTGCGGTCATGACTGCTAATAGAATCCATAATATCAGTTTAAGTTTGTTTTCAAAGTTAAATAGAAATCCAGGGGGCTTTAAAGTGTCTTTGAAACGAACTGACTTTCTTCTATTTCCGTTGAAAAATCGCATATAAATTCCTTTTTTTGATAAGGAGAGAAAAAAGAACTATCAGCAGGAAAATGTTACCTATGATTGATGCTTCCAGTCGGCTTAAAAGAGCAAGTATTTCAGATGTAAAAATTCTGACGCATCATTTTCTGACAAAACTACATTAAACAGCCACAAGTTCAATCCATTAACTCAACTCTGTAAAATGACAAAATTAAGTCTTTGATATTAATAATCTTCAAATAGTTCTCTGCCTCCCCCAATTCTCCAACCCAAGTCTCACTTACTGGGTAGGATTGCATATTACTCTGCTTTTGATTGGCAGGATGAATAGATACTGTACTAGTTTACTTCCTGGGCATCAGATTGTGGTGTTAAATTGTGCAATCACAGGGAAGCAGAGCTGGGGTAAAAGAGGTGAGAAATGGAATTGCATTCCTTTAAGATCCCCAGCGGTTGTATAATATTTTATACTGTATCTTGATTTTCTTTTTCTTTTAGTTTCTCAAAATATTTTCCTCTTGTTATTACAAGGAGCCAAATTTTTTTAAAGGCAAAAGATGAATGTATTTCAGGCCCCACTTTGTGGCTGAGGAAACTGAAGCAAAGGAGTAAAGCAAAGGTATCTGTATTACACAACTTCTGAACAGCATTGCTTCAGATAATTATTCTGACTCCCAGTCTGGGAAATCTTCTATTTTTGACCTAACAGTGCCATGTGTAAGCCCAAGGGGGAAAAAATACCTATTCTTTAAGTATGAATAATGGGCAATCTATGATTATTGACTTATACTGTATAGATTCTAACCACCCAATAAATTATTTTCTTAAAATTAGCTGTATATTTTGAAGCCACTGAAAGTGTGTGTAAGTTCAAGTTGTGTACATAGAGAGATAGATAGAGAATATGTGTGTGAGTATATCTGTGTTTATTAGGAATTTGTCTTAGGGTAATATTAATAAAGGTAACGCAAGAAGCCAGGTTTCAGATTTATTTCAAATCTAGAGCCAATAGCATTTGCTACTTGGTTGAGCATCCGATGTAGGGAATGAGAGAGAAGATGACTCATTTTTTTTGTCCTAAGAAACCAAGAGATTTGAGTTCCTACTTGCAGAGATAAATAGATTACAGAAGGAACAGGTATTTTAGGAGATGGATGAGAATCAAGAGTCCACTTCCAGACATTTTAGGTTTGTCCATTAGATAGCCACGTGGGGATATAAATAGACAATTATATATGAGTCTAGAATTCAGAGGAAAGGTTGAGTCAGAAGATATAACGGTAAAGTACTTAAACTATTTATAGCCATGATATTGGATGTGATCAACCACACAGTGAGTGAAAATTGAGAAGAAGCAAGTTGGAGCCTGGAGCATTCCCATGCTCAGAAGTCCCAAAGACGAAGAATCAGAAAATGAAACTTTAAAGACCAGTGAACTTAGAGGAGAAGTATTAAGAGATCAAGTAAAGAAGTATTTCAAGAAAAATTGTCCTCAGCTCCGCTCATTGCTGCTCACAGGAAGAGTAAGACTAAGACTGAGACTTGATCAAATTTGGCAAAGGTAATGCCATTAATGCCTTATTAAGATCACGTGCCAGGGAACTATCAAAGCAAATGCCTTCTTGAGTGATGTGAAGTGAAGAAAGGATGTTCTGCTAAACAAGAGACCTGAGAAAGGGGGAGGGCATGCAGATATAAGGCCAAGAAAATATTTTAATGAGATATTATTGTACCTGGATATTAAAGGAAATGGTCCAGGAAAAAGAAAATTTGATAACATGGGAAAGAGGGAAAAAGCAGCTGTCATAACTTTAGAAGACAGGTTGGATCCCAGTGCAAAGAGAAGCATCGGCCATGAAAAAGAATACAAACAATGTTACAAAAAGAAAGGCAAAACACAGATTCAAATTCAGATAAATTGGTATACTGGTTGTAGAAATATATAAGTTTTCTTGGATATGTCTCTATATTCTTAGTCAAACATTAAATAATCAAGAAAAAAGAATGAGGACGGAGAAGGAGGTATTGGTGATTTGAAGACATAGAAGAAGTTTCAAAATATTTGCCTAAGAGAGGATGAAGCTAGGGTAATGTAATTGGATAACTGGACAACATACATCTGCCATGAATTTAAAGTGAGACCAGACAGCGTGGTTGTGTGATTTTTTTTTTTCATATTATCTGTGTCATTACAGCCGAAAAAAGACTGGAATTTAAATGTAGCCAGGTGAGGATAACAGAGGGAGTGAGGGACTGAGGAATTGAGAATGTATGCAAGAAAGTGATCGTAACGATGGGCCTTATGATGTTAGCCAGGCTAGGAGGGAAGTGAGGCTAAGGAGTGGTCAAGAGAGTAAAAGATGAAAATAGTCAAACGGGTTGGAAAAAGCAGAGGGGTTGAAGAATTGTTGACTATGAGGACATTAGAGGAAGTAAGATGGAAAGCTGGGGGTTGTAGCTGGAAAGTGTGTTTGCAATAGGGGTTATGGAAGAGGTGGAGTTGGGTGGCTAGGGTGGAGTGCAAGAAAAAATCCTAGGAAATGAGCTGCTCCAAAAGCTCAGAGAATAGCTTATTGGAAGCATCTTTTCTGTGAATACTGAAATGTTCAAGATTTATGACTGGAGAAGTGTTGGTGAGAGACAGCGAGCCAGTTGTTAAAATTCTCAAGGAATGAGGGGCAATGGCCAAAAGATCTACAGATGGTTGCAATGGTCAAATGGCATATTCCTCAAAGATGTAGGAAAAAATTAATGAATATTTATTCCGATGGGCACGAAACATTTAAAACTTAGCCCAATATGTGTTTTTTTCCTCAAATAGTGTTCAGACTATTTACAGTTTGAACGTGACGTCCGTAGCTACGACTAAACACAAAAAGCTACTTCACTGTAGGCCCCTTTCTACTAATGTGATCAGAACAAGAGTCCATTTCATTGTTATACAACCTGGTTCTTTGGACCTTGGGTGCTTTTCTTTGAAGATGGCTTATCTTTGTCTGGGTACATTTGAATTTTTACCTTTAACATACCCGAAGGACTTATTTATACCTTCACACTCAACTTCTAAAAATTTAAGCTGAAAGAAAAGTAGTCAATAGCCAAGATAAATTAAGGAGGAATGAAACAGAAAGAAATACTAATATGTATGGAGATAAGCAAACAAGTTAAACATCGAAGAAAAATATTTCTTCAATCACAAAATGTCACGTGCCTGGGGTGAATCCTAGGTGTGTATGTCAAGGTCTCTGGGCCTTAGACTCGCCCTTACACTTCATGGGGTAAACTAGGTGCTCACAGGAGGCACCCAGACCTCAACCTCAGTTTTTCATTTGTGCCTTGGCTAAACAGGAATTTTGACAACCCTCTTAACCTGTCTCAGCCTGGAATTCTTAAAAACTATATCTTGATCCCATATTCCTCTTTACTAGCCAGCAAGTAGTCTCAATCCTGGTAGACTATAAAGAGCCTCATTCACCTTCTGCTTCAGTTATCAGCATCTGGAGACTCCTAACTATGGACTCTTCCTATTGGACACCTCTGGATAAGAGACAGATCTAGATCAATTCTGAGTTCCCCACTTTCTTCCCACAGTGTAGTCTGAACTGCTGACTATCCTTCCTGGGGCCAGCTCTATAATCCAATGAGTTCTCTGGCCTTGGTCTTGTACAGAGCTGGCTTTGCAGGTACTCTTGCCTGCCACTCCCATTGCTTATTCCTTGCTGAGCTCCCCAATGTGCCTGTGGGCAAAGCTTGTCTAGGTCATGATACACTAGATTATCTGATACCCTATCTCTTGGTTTTGCTTGGTTCCAGATCCTTGGTATGTCAATCATTTCAAGGTTGGATACTTTTCCCCAATCCAAGGCAAACACCTGTCTATCTTTGTGCATTCTTTGACTTCACAGAAACATCACATTAAAGGAAGAAGGCAAAAATAAGAGAAATATGATTAGAAATGGTAGACATTTAAAAAGATATCAATAGGTATATAGTAAATATATTTATTTCCTTTTCAAAGAAGGAAATGAGTGTATATCAATTTATACATATGATTCTGTCATCAACACAGAATAGGAAAGAAAACTTGCTAAATCCTATAGAGAAGCTAACAGAACATTTAGCAGGTATGGTGATGTTTGATGTACTATTGGTTCCTCACAATTCATGCTTTGTTGCTTTTAAAAAGCTCAACGTTTAAAGGAACTATTTTTAAAATGTCCTCCATCCAATGTTAAGTGACAAAAGTAGGATATTAAGCAGTGTGAGATATACTCATAATTATGTTTAAATATGTGCTCTCTTGCAGACAGGTCTAAGACATTCCGAAGAAATAAACTGAGCCAATCACATTCAGCTTATTTTTCACACAGATATTTTATCAATCAGGTAAGTCACTCCTCTTCAAAGAGGTAAAATGAATAGGGATGACACAGAGGCTAGAGGTGCTACTCCAGAAAAGTTCTTTCATAAACAAACATGACAAGGGGAAAAGTCTAAGACTTGAGGTGGAAGACAGATGTAGTACCTCCACACCTCAACTTTCTCAGTCCTTTCTACACCCCCAGGATTGGGACTGTAGTCTACTCAAGATGTCAACTGAAAGAAAAAATCTGCTTTGCATGAGACAAGAAGAGCATTGATATATTTGACTCTAGAAACAAAGTAGAGAGAGGACAGAAAAGCCAGAAGTGACAGGTCAGCTCACCAAGATGAACAGTGGCTAAACAGATTGGGAAGGAGGGACAGTGAAATTCCATGGTATAGGGTGAATAAAAGATTTTTAAGAACGATGAGGCCAAAATTTTTTAAGTTATTTGCATTATTGAGATATTTCTTTCTTTCCAAATTTTAAATAATGCTATTTCACGTATACATGTATAAATTTATACTTCATGTATAATTTTTTATGATTAAGGTTTGTGTGTTTCTGTATAAATCAAAGCAAACTTCAAATTTTCCATCAGGATCGGTAGAATGAAGAGTAAAGTCTGCATGAATAGAAACAGGAGCCAAGAGACCAAGGCAGCCATGAAAATGTCCCCTTGAATTTGCAGAAGTATTTTACAGGGCTTTGTACCTTTCTAAACCATGGAATTGATGGGAGGTATGTAACCTAATTTGATCTAGATCTTCAGAGAAAGTGAAAACCCAGATCATTTATGGGAGTAAGAGTCAGAGATGAGATTGACCATAGGGACGGAACTGGAGATATTATCTACTGGAATCTATATTCATATCTTATCCAGCATAATAAACATGACTTGTAATATTCTATCCAGTCAAGGTATATAAAATAACTTTATACCATTAAATTTTTCACTTATTCTAAACTCATTTAATGTCTACAGAGTGTCACTCACCATATTAGGCACTGGAAGTACAAGGATCCACACTCTCATGCAGAAACATCAGAAGTATTTGATGCTCAAGGTCCTATTTCAAGCAGGTAGTATGATGTGATGGAAAGCCAGCGTAACTGAATACAGAACTGAGTTCATACCTCAACTCTTTCCTAACTAGCTGTGTTACCTTACGTGTGAATTATAAGTTTTAGGACTCAACTTTTTCAATTTCAAGATGAGATGGTTGAATGGATGATGTCTAATATTTCTTATTACTGGGGGCTTTGTAAATCAGAAATCCATGTAAAATTCTTATTGCTTACTACAATAAGTGGTCAAATGAATAAGTACCAAAACCATTATCGGTCCTATGAAAAAAATGCGACTGAAGACAATACAACACACAGTCTAAAAATGAGTTTCTAAAATATGATTTTTTTTGGTAAACCTCCATTGACAATAACAATACCTGGGCTAAATTGAGAATTTTGAGAAGGAAAAGGAGGAAAAAACACCAGCATAGTTTAACCACTACAATGAACCAATACCTATGATAGGCGCTTTACATATCTTCTTATTTAATTTTCACTGCAATGCAAGAGATGGGGATTATTAACTACCTCTACATAAGGATATAAAGAAAATAAGATAAGGAATAATAAGCAACTTGTACAATCTCAAATGGCTGGAGAAGAGGTTTGAATCCAAGTTTTCCGACTCTAGTCACCATGCTTCTCTCACTATATCAAATAGCTTTCTAGGTGGAAAGATCATCTTACATTTCCTTTTCTGCACATCTCTTTTCCTTCTATTTCTTACCTCTTGCCAAGATGAGAAAGGGCCAAAATTGCAAAAGATACACTATTAAGCAAGTGAATACATACACCTGAATTTAAAATGTGACACACCCATGTATCCACAACCATATTTAGAAGGGAAACGTTGTTCACCTCCTTGTGTGAGGAGCCATTATGCTAACTTCGGTCACCATGTATTAACTTGGCCAGTTTTTAAAATATATGAATGGAATTATAGAGTGTATATTGTTTTTGTTTGGGCTTCTTTCACTCAAGTTATGTTTATGAGATGTACCCATGGTGTTAACTGTAGTGGTAAATTTTCACTGCTCTTTTACATTAAGTTATATGGATACACTTCAATTTATTTGTTTGTTCTACTACTGTTGGATACTTAGGTTATTTCCAGGTTTGGGCTATAATGAAAAGTCATGCTAAGAACAAACTTGTACATGCCTTCTAGTAACACAGACTTTTTATCTGGTCTACACTAGCAGTGGAATTGCTTGGTCACAGCTTACTGTTGTAGATTGAATTTTCAGCCAAAGCTCTTTATCCCTTTCTGTCTTCTCTGCCTGAGACTTTGTAGTCACTCACATTAAAGGCAGAATGTAATTCCCCACACTTAAGCTTTGAGTTTGGCATTGGAATTTATGTTTGTGAATGAAATGTGGGCAGAAGTGATAGTTTGCCAGTTTCGAGCCCTGGCCACAGAAGCATTGCAGATTTTCTGCTATCACCGTGAAATGAGCTCTCCCTAAGTAGCTAACATCCTTTTAAACTTGGGCTCTAGAATGAAAATAGCTAGTACAGACCTGATCCCAACCTACTCAAAGGCGCCAAACCCAAGAGACATGTTGCTTAAAGCAGAGTCATGCTGAACTCAGCTTAGACCAGCCAACCCTAAGGCAAACCGGTGACACACAGCAAGAAATATTTTTTATTGTGGTAAAATACACATAAAATTTACCATCTTAATCATTTTAAGTGTACAGTTCAGTAATGTTAAGTATATTTACATTATTGTGAAACAGGTCTCCAGAATTTTTTCATCTTGCAAATCTCAAACTCTATAACCATTAGACAACTCCCCTTTTCTTAAGTGAAATGAGCCAGTCACAAAAAGACACGAATCTCACCTCACTATGCTTTGTGGTGGTTTGTTACACAGCAAATATTAGATGGGAGAATACATATGTTCCATTGTGCTAGACCCTGACAAATAGTTTTTCAGAGTGGCTGTACCAGTTTATACTCCTGCCAGTACTGTATGGGCTTTCTAGTTGCTCCACATTTGCAGCAGTGGGTGAGAGTCAAATATGCTCTCCTTTCCTCAGTTGTTCTCCTTCTACACCTGCTAGTTTCTTCCTCCTGTGCAATAAGGAAGATAAACCTCAGCCTGAAATAATGTTCGAAGTCATTTTCATTTAAGACACTCTAGTGTGTGTTGAACTACACTGGAGTTTTCATAATATTAATGAGATTGAGCATCTTTGCATAAGCTAATCAGCCAACTGAACTTCCTCTTTTCTGAAAGTCTTGTTCAATATTTTGCCCACTAAAAAAGGGGGTATCATTTTTTCTTATTGATTCACAGAAACTGTAAACATTCTGAATACCAGTATTTTATTGGTTATGTGCACCTCAAACATTTTATCTGACTCTGAAAGTACATTTTTACTCTATTCAAGTGTCTGATGAAAAGTTCTTAATTTTAATAAAGTATAGTATAAAAATCCATTTACAGCCAGCCCTCTGTATCCACAGTTTCCATATCCAAGGATTCAAGCAACCTTTGATCACATGCTATGTTTATGATCGGGGTTGGCTGAATCCAAGGACGTGGAACCCATGGGTACAGAGGACCAACTGTGGGATGTGAACTTTCAAGGATTTTGGTATTGGTGGCAAGTCCTGGAATCAATACCCCCT
Source organism: Phocoena phocoena (assembly GCF_963924675.1). NCBI lineage: Eukaryota > Metazoa > Chordata > Mammalia > Artiodactyla > Phocoenidae > Phocoena > Phocoena phocoena. The sequence goes on along the minus strand of NC_089224.1, from coordinate 41,310,559 downwards.
TAGATACTGAGGGACTGTACTTGACTGTGGAGTGGGGGGAAGGGGGAAGTTTGAAATTCTAAAGAAAGAATTTACATTGTTTCTTTAGAAGGTCACAGTGGACATAATCTTTAAATCTTCCCCCAAAAATCATTACAGAACTAAACCAGTTTTCACACACTGCACTGTGGTGCATTTATGGCACAGCTGCCTTAAGAAACTCTTTTCCTACCTGGAGTTTTAATAGGGCTTAGCACTGAATACAGCCGACATGGAAAGTTATTTAGATAACATTTCTTTGACACCCACACTTCATTCTCCTCGGATAGCTTAATGTGGGGAAGAGAAATAACAGAGTTTCTCTCTGATTTGAAATTTAAGAAAAATGAAAAGTGTCTGAATGTTTCACGGGTAAAAGCTGTATCATGATTTTTTTTCTTTCTCAGTGAAAATACTGACTTCTCCTGCTCTCGTAGCACAGTCTACAGTACAGGCATACCTCGGAGATATTGCAGGTTTGGTTTCAGCTCACAGCAATAAAGTGAATATTGCAGTAAAGTGAGCCACAAAAATTTTTTGGTTTTCCAATGCATATAAGAGTTACACTTACACTATACTGTAGTCTATTAAGGGTGCAGTTGTGTTATGTCTAAAGAAAACGTACATACCTTAATTTATAAATACTTTATTGCTAAACAAAAAATGCTAACCATCACCTGAGCCTTCAGAGTCATAATTTTTTTGCAACAGTAACATCAAATTTCATTGACAACAGATCAATAATGAAAATGTTTGAAATATTGCAAGAATTACCAAAGTGTGACACACAGACATAAAGTGAGCAAATGCTATTGGAAAAATGGTGCCAACAGACTTGCTTGACACAGGGTTGCCACGAACCATCAATTTCTTAAAAAAAAAAAAACTGCACAGTGCAATAAAACAATGTATGCCTGTATTTTGTAGTTGCCATAGAATATAGGTAAAAACTAAAGTCCAGTATTAAAAGTAGAGTCAATATAGGTTTCAGGACCTTGGAGAGTGAAGATGAGGGCAAGAACAGTTATAGAAAGCGAGAAAAGGGTAAGGCAAGAGAGGAGAGGATGTATGGTGTTAGGGAGTGTTCTAATCTCATACTTTTACATGTACCTGTCCAGTTTTCCCAGCACCACTTATTGAAAAGACTGTCCTTTCTCCACTGTACATTCCTGCCTCCTTTATCAAAGATAAGGTGACCATATGTGCATGGGTTTACCTCTGGGCTTTCTATCCTGTTCCATTGATCTATATTTCTGTTTTTGTGCCAGTACCATACTGTCTTGATTACTGTAGCTTTGTAGTATAGTCTGAAGTCAGGGAGCCTGATTCCTCCAGCTCCGTTTTTTTGTTCTCAAGATTGCTTTGGCTATTCGGGGTCTTTTGTGTTTCCATACAAACTGTGAGATTAGAACACTCCCTAACACCATACATAAAAATAAGCTCAAAATGGATTAAAGACCTAAATGTAAGGCCAGACACTATAAAACTCTTAGAGGAAAACATAGGTAGAACACTCTATGACATAAATCACAGCAAGATCCTTTTTGACCCACCTCCTAGAGAAATGGAAATAAAAACAAAAATAAACAAATGGGACCTAATGAAACTTCAAAGCTTTTGCACAGCAAAGGAAACCATAAACAAGACCAAAAGACAACCCTCAGAATGGGAGAAAATATTTGCAAATGAAGCAACTGACAAAGGATTAATCTCCAAAATTTACAAGCAGCTCACGCAGCTCAATAACAAAAAACCAAACAACCCAATCCAAAAATGGGCAGAAGACCTAAATAGACATTTCTCCAAAGAAGATATACAGATTGCCAACAAACACATGAAAGAATGCTCAACATCATTAATTATTAGAGAAATTCAAATTAAAACTACAATGAGATATCATCTCACACCGGTCAGAATGGCCATCATCAAAAAATCTAGAAACAATAAATGCTGGAGAAGGTGTGGAGAAAAGGGAACACTCTTCCACTGCTGGTGGGAATGTGAATTGGTACAGCCACTATGGAGAACAGTATGGAGGTTCATTAAAAAACTAAAAATAGAACTACCATATAACTCAGCAATCCCACTACTGGGCATATACCCTGAGAAAACCATAATTCAAAAAGAGTCATGTACCAAAATGTTCATTGCAGCTCTATTTACAATAGTCAGGACATGGAAGCAACCTAAGTGTCCATCATCGGATGAATGGATAAAGAAGATGAGACACATATATATATAATGGAATATTACTCAGCCATAAAACGAAACGAAATTGAGTTATTTGTAGTGAGGTGGATGGACCTAGAGTCTGTCATACAGAGTGAAGTAAGTCAGAAAGAGAAGGACAAATACCATATGCTAACACATATATATGGAATCTAAGGGGGAAAAAAATGTCATGAAGAACCTAGGGGTAAGACAGGAATAGAGACACAGACCTAGTAGAGAATGGACTTGAGGATATGGGGAGGGGGAAGGGTAAGCTGTGGCAAAGTGAGAGAGTGGCATGGACATATATACACTACCAAACGTAAAATAGATAGCTAGTGGGAAGCAGCCGCATAGCACAAGATCAGCTAGGTGGTTTGTGACCACCTAGAGGGGTGGGACAGGGAGGGTGGGAGGGAGGGAGACGCAAGAGGGAAGAGATATGGGAACATACGTGTATGTATAACTGATTCACTTTGTTATAAAGCAGAAACTAACACACCATTCTAAAGCAATTATACTCCAATAAAGATGTTAAAAAACCAAAAAAGAAAGGACAGGGTGCACGAGGAAGAAAACAAATATGGGATAGAAAGAGAAACAGGTTGGAAGAAGAAAGAGGTAAAGAAAGCACAAGACAAAGGAAAACAACACTAGATTTTAACAAAATACACTTGGCATCTTTGAATAATCTAATACTATGAGTTTTCATTAAATGTCAATCCTTATATGTTATTTCAAAATACAGTTGACCCTTGAACAATGCGGGTGTCAGTGCCCCTAACCCATGCATACTGGAAATTAACTTTACAGTCAGCCCTCTGTAATTAGTCTCACATGCACAGATTCAACCAACCGCAGATCCTACAGTACTGTTACATATTTATTGAAAAAAATCCACATATAAGTGACCCCACACAGTTTAAACCTGTGTTGTTCAAGGGTCAACTGTACACCATTTATTCTGCACACTGTCCATGTTATGCCCTTGTTTTATGCCCTAAAATAAGTTTTAGGCTGGCTAAATGCAAAGACATGCTTTTGACCCATTATGAAATCTAACACAGATAGTAAAAAGAGTTAATAATTTAGTCCCTTTTATGATGAAACTTTACTAAAGACTTTTTCTAATTTAAGAAAAATTTCAGATGTTCACAGAAGTTCCAAAAAAACAATAAACCACATATGTCCTCTCCACTGATATTGAACAGATGATAAAAATTTGCTTTCACTGAGGTATCCTTTTTCAATAAAGGATACAGCTAAAGTTCAACTCATTATCCCTTTAAACCAGCCTAAATTAGCAGGAGACACTCTTCTGAAGTTGGTGTGTATCATTCTCATGCACCTCCACTGCCCCTTTAGGCCTTCCCATACAACTTTGGACAGTCCAAATACATCTAGACATCAATAGAGGTGGTACAGGTGATCTGTCCATGCTGCCCCCACCTTCTAATTCCCTCCATCTTCAAGGTATGTTTTTATAGCCTTGGGCTTTAGTATAACTGCTTATTATGTCCCTCTAAGTCTTCCATTATCATTAAAGTAAGAATAAATATATAAAATCTTGTATTACAGCCTTTTATTATTTATATCCTTTATTCTTACTATTAGTCGATATACTTGAGGACTCATTTGTCTCTACAAGGTAACTGTATGTAGCTCTACTCTGATCCTTCATGTATTTGTATGTCTTAAGGTATTTACTGTAACAGAATACTCTTTTCCCTTTGTTTCTACGTTCTTTGTATACTGGCAGCACATCACAGCTCCTGATACATGTAGGCATGTGTTGAATGAATTAATGCATGAAACACATTGCATGAATGAATGAATCAATCAATCCATCAAAATGTATAGCTAATGCTTATAAAGCCAGAACCTAAACTCAGGACTTCTCAAACCAACTGCACAATGCTTTCCATTTATCCAAATTAAATATCAGAACAGACTGTAAATGTCTGAATATACTGTTCATATTGTTAGGATGTAAAGGGAAAAAATGGTATTCCAGATTAAGATGACAGATTTATTCTTAGTATTGATATGTCCTCATCCTATATTTTATATAATCTTAGGGCACAGAAAAATGCATAACTGAAATTCTACAACAGCTAGTGTCGAACGATTCCTGTATTTTTTTTAAGATTTTGGTTTTAGAAGTGAAACAAATGGATTATGGAGAATGAATGCAGTAGATCATTACACAAGCGATCAGTCAGCATCTTTGCCTATGCATTAAGGTTACTGAGTGACTAGCTCAGATTTATAATAGCTGAATTTCATGCCAGCGTAAAAACCACAACCTAGCCTGAGTTATCACGAGACATTAGGAAGAAAGTACGGTGATAATATATCCATCCAATTGCTACAAAAACGGAAACACTCTAAGAAAGTTGGCTGAACACCTTGATAACCTAATTCATAATGTCTCTAAAAAGCCATACAATGATTTAGGGAAATAATGAGTGCCAGATAAAGATATATATAACTTAAGATATATATGTATCATACATATTTCAGTCTTTAAACTCAAGCACTAAATTAGAATTGTCTACTAAAAGCTAAAATGTCTGATGTTTTTCTGCTGTCAAGACATCCTTACAGTTTTATTAAAGTTACTAAGTTTGAAAATTTACCTTCCTCAAATCTTTTCTGAAGAGAATTTCAGATGTAATGATACTATGCTAGCTTTCAAGACAGACAAACCAGTCTTACCACATGTTATCTTGGGTAAATTAATTTCTCCAAGGTTCAGTTTTCTCAGTACATAATATTGCCTTAATTACACTGCAGCAAAAAACAAGGCAATGTGTTCACCAAAACCAGAGTCATTTTTATCTTGGGAAGACTGGCTGACTACATTTCCCAGCCTTCTTTATAGTAAGTTTGGGGTACGTGGCTCATCTGGTCAATCAAGTGTTGGTGGGAGGTAAATAAACCATTTACCAGCCTGCTCCTGTTCCTTAAAAGCTCCTATATAATCTTTCATTCTTTCTCATCCTTCTTTCACCTGCGAATCAGTCTCCCAATGTATGACTTCAAGGTCATAGAGGGCGGCAGAACCGTAAGATGGAGGAATCCTGGATTCTGAGTAATTCTAATGAATAGAACTTGGCTGTTCAGGCCTCCACATTCCAACCATCACTGACCCATACTGGACTGTGAGATGAGAATATACTTTACTGTGTTGGGCCACTAATATGTTGTGAGCCTTTATACAGCAGTAAGCCTACCCTAACTAATACAAAAACCTACTTTAAAGAGCTATTGAGGGGTAAAATAAGTTAACGACTAGAAAAACCTTATTGCAGTTTAATATAGTGGCTAGCACTTAGTATCAGGTGAGCTCCCCTTCCTCTCTCCTCAGCAAGGTGATCCAAACATGCCCAGTCTCTACATTTCAGTTTTTACATTCTTCACCCTATAGATTCTTGACCCTTTTGCAATTATGTGTAAAAGAGTAAATACCTTCTCGGGATAGTAACTAACTTCACAGTGATAGTGTGCAGTTGTTTCTTAAAGGCTATTTTTCAAATTAAAATCACCATTTCTTTTTACCTTTTCATCCAACTCTTTTTGACACATACAGATAAATAATTTGAAATATGGTTTGGGGAACGAACGTGATTCATGTCTTCTGAACGTATGCCATAAAATTTAAACCCTAACTTGAAATCTTTCTGTGTACATTAGAACGAATCTATGACTCACACCAATTTTGTGTAACTGTGACAGCCAAGTAGACATTGCCCTCCCGTACCTACAGAAAATGAGTGGGACACCAAAATGCCTGTTGATACTTAAATTATTATTAAAATATGGGTGAAGCTGATTCCAAAATAAGTCAGGATGCTCTGTTCTATTTCTTAAAAACTCCTCTTTAGCAAAACCCAGTTTAAAGTGAAAAAAAGCAGCAGTGGAGTGGAGTCATTGATCTAGGCTAAGGGAATTTATAGGCTGAAACACCCTAAAATGTTTTGAATTACCCTGTGCGCATTTCACATGTTGAAATGAGCATCTGAGGAGTTTTATATATACAGATATATTTGTTGGCTTCTTGACATTAATTCGAGTCTTTTTAGAGGGTTATTTGCAAAAGCTTTATGGTTGTGACCTCTACATTCAGAATAGAAATGTTCCTGAAAATCTGGATGCAACTCAAAATCCAAGAATGAGTGTCACTTTGCCACTGGGTCTCATTGTCTAAGTCTCCCTTCTACTGAATGCCTACTGTGAACCAATCTTGCAGAGAACTCTGCATGTGCTGTTTTATTCACTCCTCAGGACAGCCCTATGAGGCTGATAGCAGCATCAATCACTGTGCTACACAGGAGAAAACTAAGACATAAAGAGGTGCAGTCACTGCTCTTGCCTCTAAAGCCCATGATCCTTCTGGTCTAAGTGAGACTTGTCAATAATGAGCACATATACAACAGATTTGCTATGGTACACTCCTACTGTAAATGCAAAACTTCCCTTTCTTTCTACTCTGTCATCAATAGTGTGTGTGGGTATGTGTTTGTGTTCCTATCTATAGATCTCTCTTCCTGCCACTCACATCCTCCAGGCTTGACAGTGGATAGTAGGTCCACTTACTATGTGTATGTGGTAAGAAAACATTTTCCTTAGCTTCATGGAACACTGGTTATTAAATCATTACCAATTCCAACACTGCCCACAGCCTTGGAGACTTTGTTCTAGCCCTTTGCTCATTACCACTCTGCAGTTTATTTTCACCAAGCCACTTCAGGCTTTCTGTTCCTGTTGAAGTGAGGTTCTGATCCCCACATGTGATTCTTGTTAAGCTCCTTATCTCATCCTCCAGAGGCGATGCCTGAGGCAATGATGTGAACTCTACAACTCAAAATGTACACAATTGGTTAGAAGTTAAAAATTCTCTCACTGCCAACTTAACACTGCGCCTTGAATTGGTCATAATTAAAGTGAGTGGTTTTATTTTAAGACTGAAAATTTTAAGTGCTGCCTTAACATCTTTGAGCCTCTCCAGGTGGCTTGGGCTTTTCACAGCCTGGTACCTGAGTCCTGAGAGAGGGTGTCCCAAGGGCAAGCATTCTAAAAGTACAAGGAGAAACCTGTATGGTTTCTCCTCACTGTGCTCCAAAAGTCACCCAGTATCCCATCACCATATCTTAATCACAGCAAGTGAGTCACAAAGACCAACCTAAATTCAAAGGAAAGAGAATCAGACTCCACCTCTTGGTGGAGACCACACTGCACAGGAGCCTGGGAGGTGGGAGGTACTGTGGTGGCCATCTTTGGAAATACAATCCGCCACGACCCTTCCATGATTTACAAAGTGTATATGCATATAAAGATATACACATATCAGTACTTGAACACAGGGCTACGGTAACATCTTACAATCAGGTCCCTTATGTATTTCTATATCTCACTGCCTAGGTTCTCCCTTATGAATTCTGTTGCACAATGAACCAAATCATTGTTATGGCTGCAATATCCCCTTCCTGTAAATGGAAACTACAACCTATACTCTAGAAGTGAACATACAGCATTAGCATCTAAAACCTTCAAGGCTCACGTAAGTGTTTTCTACATATTCCCACTTTGAGGATCCAAATTACAACTGCCATGCAGACTAAGGGAAAATGCAAATAAACAGGTAACTGAAAATGAGAAGAGAACTTTCAAAATGCAAGCAAGTTCACTGTTTTGAGAAGATGTATAATCATTATCATTTTCCTATATCTAAATTTTCTAAACTATTTTCAGGATAGCATCTGTGTTAAGCAGTAATCAGAAGCACCTGACAAGAGGAAAAATTTTAAAGCAAGATTAGTTTGGAGAAGTCATGACTCGTAGCTCAAAACATCTCCCGACTGTATTTGGTCTTTACCAGCTCTTCTTTACCACATACCTTAGAAATGGTTAATGTCCTCAAGTCAGACAAAACCGCCTTTCGAGTAGAGTACTTTACATCACGTGCGGCAATATGCAAGCCTCATTTTCTTAGAGTGAGCAGGTACAGTACAGCCACTCAGTTTTTATGAGACTTTTAAAAATTTGGAACATAAATGAAATATTTATGCCAGAGCTGCCAAAACGAAGACAAATAGCTCTAGCAAACAATTCTCTTAATAAAATTCAATCAGTATTATGCAAACTGTTGTCAAAAGGGTAAATGCAAGTTAACTCTTTGAAAAGTTTTGCTTCATGATCCATGGAATTAATAACTAAGGTCGTGAACACTGAAAATTGAGTGCATCTTTACATTCTTTGTACTCCTTTGTGTTCTGGCAAGTTTTTTTTTATTATTATTTAATGTCCATCTTTCTTGTAAGGGGTCCTTTAGGAGTTAAAAATATAATTATATTTTCTCATCTAATTAAAATGTCAATCATTTATTTTGGCATATTAAGTATAATGGCTGTTACCCAAGGTTTCTTTTCATTTAGATTCTGATTATTTTGTCATGTCACTCAAAAATCTATGCTTTGCAACTTGTCCAAGATTTTTTTCCCCTCATTAGCATAAAGCATCTTAGAGTCCTGCTGGTAGTGCTTTATCTAGTGCAGGAAATGATTTGGATAATAAACAGCTGGAAACCAAAATGTTATGTACTGGCAGAGAAAAAAATGAATATAAACTTCCTTCTCTTCCACCCCTTGTAATTTTATATATTGAGTTTTAGAATTAAAAAATAAGAAGCTCCAGGGCTTCCCTGGTGGCGCAGTGGTTGGGGGTCCGCCTGCCGATGCGGGGGACGCAGGTTCGTGCCCCGGTCTGGGAGGGTCCCACATGCTGCGGAGTGGCTGGGCCCGTGGGCCATGGCTGCTGGGCCTGCGTGTCCGGAGCCTGTGCTCCGCAGCGGGAGGGGCCCGCATATAGCCAAAAATAATAATAATAAAAAGAAGAAGTTCCAGAAAAGCATACTGGAAGATTGTCTATCAGACTCTTTCTTTTTTTCTTCCTTTCTTCTCTATTATGTTTTTTTTCTACCACTTCTCATTTTCAACTTTTTTTTACTCTGTCCTCATTGTCCACTTTCTCTGTAAGATGAGGTGGTTGGACTAAATGGTATCTAAAATCATGGCCAGCTTTAGTTCTTGACTTGCAAAAACTTCTTAATATATTCTAGAGGCTTCAGGATAGCAAATATGTTAGAGGAACAGGTGTGGGGTGCATATTTTCATTCTCCTTTTCTCCCCTTTACTTAGGACAATCTTTTCTCCCATTCTCTTATTTCTGTGTCCTTTCTTTTGTCTTCTCCATTTCCTGCCAAGCTACAAACACGGTTTTTCTTTGACATAGCTCATTTTGATTTCAAAGCAACTGAAATGTTATGAATGTCATATATATATGTTTTCAGTTTTTTTAGTTTTTGTGTTTTTCCTGAATCATCTGTCTCGGCATTTCTCTTCAGGCCATTTTCATTCAGGGGAAGGGGTAAAAGTATGCATGAAAAAAATATTTGTATATTTAAGGTCTTACATCCTGAAGCTCGTGTGTTTACCTCTTCTGAAAATGACACCTTTCTTTTGGAGGAGACTACCATCTGAAAGAAAAATACCAATATACCTGCTGTGTAATTGCTGAGCTATTACTGGGATTGAAAATGAGCACGAAAGTTGACAAGTCTTCAAATGCTAGCCACTCCTAGAATTCTGACATTGAGATGAAAAAAACACAAAGCCATTACTGATCTGTGAGGAAACCAGGTGGTCTCTGATACACAAGATGCTCCTACCTGCTCGTGAGCAATTGAACCTCAAGAGTTATCACCCGTAATTTATGAAAAATATAACTGAATCCAGTTTAGGCAAAAAAATAAAGCACTAGCACCATGAATAATATATTAATACTGGAAAATTACTCTTTACGAGATCAATAGAAAATAGCTAACTCACTTAAATTATTTATTTACGATACTGGTGATGTGGTCTAGAAAAATAAGATACAGTTATATGGCCAGAAACAAAAAAAGGTACTGCTTCTCCTCCAAAGTCTGTGATTTGGAACAGCGCCTGTTTTGGAGAACAGTTGTTACCTGAGATGAATGCCAAAGTACCAGTACTTTTTTTCCTCAAAATATTTCAAGAGTTGCTGTCCCTCTCTTTTGAATTCAATTCTGCCTTGGCATACACACACTTAGAGGTGAAACACTGAGCAGATGTCTTGGCATGCTGTACTCTGGTTTATGGACATCTTGTATAAGCCAACTGACCTCAGGAATGGTCTCCTTGCATCCCTACAGAAATATTCATGAATTAGGGCATTCAGAGTATAGAGTAATCTGGCTAGGAGACTTGGTCACACTCAGTCACAAGAAACCATTCAGGATTAAAGAAGTCAGATACACTTTGTTCAGAATAGCCTTGGGACTCAGGGTCAATTCTGAGAGAATCTAACAGGAACTCTTTGGTCTGAACAGTTTCCAAACCAAATTCTACAGCCACAGTGTGCATGCTACAAATGTCTGTCTATCTTAACAGGAAATCAGTACCATCCTATGATATGGATTCAGTAGCTGACAGTAATTAATTACACCACTGAATTGTCATTTATTTAGAAAATTGAGTGTTTCTTGGTTTCCCACCTCTGAAGCCTCTGTTTATACAATCACTTCCTAAAAACATTCAATAAGTCTCATTGGCTGTACCTTCTTATTCAAAAAATAAGCTAAATGAACTAAATATTTATTACAGTACTTTTCAAAGACAAAGGGACCAGTAAATATGAGTATGGTCAAAGATTTTAACTCAAATAAGAATTTTATGTTATTGCTTACTCGAATTTCATGCAAACCTTTAAGATCTTCACTACTTTGTTGGGTACATAAATGGATTAATATAAGACTATCACATACTAGGTGCTCAAACAATATGCATTGAATTTTTTAGTTCAAGAATTACAGGGGACGAAATCAAAATGGCAGAGTAAGAGGACGCAGAGCTCACTTCCCCACACCCCCCACGTGAACACATCAAAAATACATCTACATGTGGAGCAATTCTCACTGAAAACAAACTGGAGACTAGCAGAAAAAATCCCATACAACCAAGGCTGTAAGAAATACCCACACAGAATTTAGTAGGAATGGAAGAGAAGAGATCAGTTCGGAACCTGCACAGTTAGGAGGGGACACGGAAGAGGAGGGGGATTAAAACCCGCTCAGAGATCTTCCCTGGGGAGTGAGCAGTTTGAACCACATATTGAATGCCCAAACTGTGGAGTCCCACACCAGGAGGATGAGTGCCCTTCACTGGTTGGAAAACCAGTGGGCATGACAGCAGGGGCGTAAGCAACTTAGACTCCACCCATCGTGAGCACGCACATGCTTGCTTACTACTGAAACAATGCAAAGGAAGCAGACTGAGACTGCTGGGAGCTCTGAACCAGCTGCCATGAACACCCCAGTGAGCCCCTCAGGCTGAGCCAAATTCTTGCTCTGGCCCCTCTTGCTCCATGGTGGAGATCCAAAATAGGGCGAAGGCTTTGCTGGCCAAAGAAAGCGTGCAATAATAGGGGCTGGAGCCAGCTCAGACATGACACAGCGTCCAAGCAGGGCAAGGGCAGCCATTGAATCAATATTGAATCAATCAATACTAAACCAACCCCAAAAGAAATGTTAAAGTGTCTTCTCTAAGTAGAAAAGAATATAACAAGTAAAAAGCTATAGGAAAGAAAAAAATCCCACTATTATAGACAAAAATATAGAAAAGACTATGGATCAACCACTTATATAAGCTGGTATGATGACAGAACACAAAAAATTGTCAAGTCAATTAGAACTACAATAAACAGTTAAGGGATAAACATGAGGATGTAAAGTATGAAATCAAAAACACAAAACATGGGGGAGGGGAGTAAAAAAATGTAGATTTTTTAGAATGTGTTTGAACTTAAATCTACCAGTTTAAAACAAGTAGATATAGTTATAGGGCAACATATATGAACCCCATGGTAACCAGAAATCAAAAAACCTACAGCAGACACACAAAAACTAGAGAGAGCAACACAAGCATACCTCTAAAGAAAATCATCAAACTACAAGAGAAGACACTAATAGAAGAACAGAGAAGAACTACAAAAACAACCAGAAAAGAAGTATTGGGTTGGCCAAAAAGTTCATTTGGGTTTTTCCATAAAATCTTACAGAAAAACCCAAATGAACTTTTTGGCCAACCCAGTAGGAAAATGGCAATACTTTCATATATAATATAGTAACTTTTAACATCAATGGACTAAATGCTCCAGTCAAAAGACATGGGGTGGCCGATTGGATTCAATAAAGAGCCATTTATAAGCTGCTTACAAGAAACTCATTTCAGAGCTCAAGGCACACACAAACTGAGCGTGAGGGGTTGAAAATGATATTCCATGCAAAAGGAAACAATAAGAAATCTAAGGGATCAATACTCAAATCAGACAAAGTATAACAGACTATAAAACAAAGTCTATAACAAAAGACCAAGAAGGACATTATATAATGATAAAGAGATCAATACAAGAAGGGGATATAACATTCATTAACATATATGCCCCCAATATAGGAGCACTTAAATATAAAAAGCAACTTAACAAAAAGGGAGAAATTGACAATAAGACAATAATAGTAGGGGAGTTTAACACCCCACTGTCAATGGACAGATCATCTGGACAGAAAACCATTAAGGAAACAATGATCTTATATGACACATTAGACCAGCTGGCTTAATGGCTATCTACAGAACATTTTATTCAAAAACAGAGCACACATTCTTTTCAAGTGCACACAGAACGTTCTCTGGGATAGATCACATGCTAGGCCACAAAATAAGTCTCAACATATTTAAGAGGGTATAAATTATTTCAAGCATCTTTTCCAACCACAATGATATGAAATTAAAAATTAATTACAGGAAGAAAATGGGAAAACCACAGACATGCAGGGAATTAACAACATTCCACTAAAAAAACCACTGGGTCAATGAAGAAATCAAAGAGGAAATCAGAAAATACCTTGAGATAAATGAAAATAAAAATACAACTTTCCAACATCTATAGGACACAGCAAACACAGGTCCAAGAGGGAAGTATATGCAAAACAGGCCTGCTTCAATTAAAAAATAAATAAATAAATAAAAAGAACTCAACCAACCAACCTAACCTACCATCTAAAGGAATTACAAAACAAAGACCAAACAAAGGCCAAAATCAGCAGAAGGAAGGAAATAATAAAGATCAGAAAGGAAATAAATAGAGACCAAAAAAAGAAACCATAGAAAGGATCAGTGAAGCCAAGAGCTAGGAAAGTTTGGCTGAACTATTACCTATCCTCTCAAACTATGCCAAAAAACTGAAGAGAAGGGAATACTCCAGAATTCATTCTATTAGGCCAAAATTATACCAATACCAAAACCATACAAAGACACTACAAAAAGAAAAGGAAAAAAGAAAATTGCAGGCCAATATCTCTGTTGAACACAGATGCAAATTTCCTCAACAAAATATTAGCAAACTGAATCCAACAATTTATAAGAGGAATCATACACCATGACACGTTTTTTTCTTGAATTAGTGTTTTCGTCTTCTTCAGATACATACCCAGGAGTGGAAATGCTGGATTATATGGTAATTCTACTTTCAGTTTTATGAGGTACCTCTGTACTGTTTTCCATAGTGGGTGCACCAGTTTACATTCCCACCCAAAATGTACAAGGGTTCCCTTTTCTCCACATCTCTCCAACATTTGTTATTTGTGGTCTTCCTGATGATAGCCATTCTGATTGCTGTGAGGTAGTATCTCACTGTGCTTTTGATTTGCATTTCTCTGATTAGCAATGTTGAGCATCTTTTTATGTGCCTGTTGCCTATGCTCTCATGTAAAGGGATTTCAAAATTCAGTTTCAAGCTCACTAGTGCTCAATGTATTTTCCTACTGGTTCCCTCCCCATCAACTAATTTTCCAAGTCATCTTGATCAAGGTCATGCCCAAGCTAAAGTACCAGATAAAGAGTCCAGAATATGAATAGCCCTTCTAGTTCTCTTTTTACTCCTGTGTCCACCTTCTCAACTTATGTCGCAATGTCTTTATTCACTTACTTTGATTTTTTAATACTACTTAACAGAATCTTTTTCTGTCCATTTTTCCTCCTTCCTAGGAAATTTCCTTTTTGCTTATTGTTTTTGTTTACTTTTATTTTTTTCTTTCTCAAAGGTCAGTTATACCCACATTCAAAGCACCTATCTTTTGTAGAGATTCTCTGGTCTAAACAATATAATCATAATAATAATATAATCACTAAAGGACCACGTAATCCTGAGCAAAGAGAATTATGGCTGTTCAGGAGAGAAGCTGCGCCAAGAGTGAGGAGTCTGGAAACCTGAAGAGTCAGGGAATCCACAAGAGTAAGTATCTGTGGGACAGTTAACATTTCTCTCTCCAACTAAGCATCTACCATGTACATGCTACTCAAAACACTGAAAAGACGGCTTTGGTGAGCCATTTCAGACCTTCTACCACTTTAAGCTCATTTGAGCTATTTGTGAATAGTTAACACTGTGAGATTTAAAGCAGGCCTGTGCATAAGAGATGCTCATTTGTCTTTTGACTACCACAGCCATATCTCCTAAGGGTACTCACTATGGTGGCAATGGCTTTGCCCACATAATGCCATGACAACTATCTTTTCAAATCAGGCAAACGACAAATCAATCCTAATGTGGGGAGGAGGGATCAGTTCAATGATTTATTGGACTGAATTGAATACTTTAGTAACAAGAGTTCTATCCATGGCCCTTAGCAGACATGGGTTGTTTTTTTTTTTTTTTTTCCCTTTAACTAAAGAACACCCTCAATTCCAGGGGAAACACAAAGCTTTTTGAACAAAAGAACATTACAAAGAGGCTGCTTCAAAGAATAAGATCTCAATGATGTGGTATATTAGAGACATTATTGTAACTTGGTGGTTTTTCAACTAAAACAGAGGAAAGAAAGATTTGTCCTAAATCTTTCTGGCTGGGAAGACTTTCCTATGATTCAGTCAACTCCAGGTGCATCTCATTTGCTCCCAGGGGTCAATAACTCAACTATGTTGTCAAATGGCTCCCTTCTAGTGCCCACAAGGCAGGAAGAAGGAGAAGAGAAAAATCATTCCAGAATTGGGTATAAAAATTAAGTATGTATTTTTCTAAAATACTGATTTCTTTATTGAATAATATTAAATAAGATTTCTCACTTGAGCAATAGGAATGACCATCAGTGAATGCTGTGATCACTTTTGAACTTAATCTTTCTTTTAATAGAATTTATATAACAATCCTCACATTTTTACTTAGTAAAGATCTATAGATTCAAATTAATTGCTTCTGCACTAAATCTGAGAATTGAGTTTAATAATGGTCAAAATTTTGATGCTCTAATAAGATTGTAATATTTTTAAATAAACTGCTCCAGATAAATAAAAACCTTCCAAAGCTAAGAGAAAAATATTACTTAGCCTGTCTCCTCTAAAAATTAAAGTACCAGTTAAGTTAGTTCTTATAAAGACTTAGTTAAAGTCTTTGTAAGGAAATTCTTACCTTTTGTCTATGATTTCACACTTTACTTAGGTAGTTAAAAAACATTTGCTATTGCTTCATCTTTCTATTAGAGATCACCATCAGAAACAAACTTCACCTCGCAAGGTTCAAAGAGTTTAAAGATTAATTGTTGAGGAACATCAACATGAAAAATACCCATTTTCCTGCATTAGCATCTGATTTAATGAGCATAGATAGAAATGAACAGTCAAGAGTAGTCAGGTGACGGATTTAGAGTCCAAAGCCTAAGGATGCATAAATGGGGTAAAACAGTTCTTCCTGTCTCCGTATATTAAACTGGAAGGTAACAAGACGTAAGTGAAAAATCACTAGGTGCAACCCAAAGAGTAGGGGAAAAGTGCTGACAGACTGAAAATGGCAAGAAAGTATGGATGGGGCACCGTGACAAGATGAGCTTGCGTGGTGGGCTTTTTTCAGTGTACAACTTATTTTACGGCCTTGTTAGTAATACAGCTGAAGTGCTATGATCTGATTATATCCTTGAATATTCAGATTACATTTATTTTATCAGGGGCAATAAACCAAGCCTGTTTTGTTTAATCTTTTTTTTTTTTAATTCAATAAAGAGTAGAGTTAAATGCACAGGGGGAGAAAATAAGAGAATATCACTCCGGGGAACTCAGGGTTGCTATTTGGAGGATATCCAGAAGATTAAGTTAAAGCATTGGTAATTTATGGCTGCCAGAACTTGAGAAGCCTATTTCATGGCTGCATTTCATCCTTGGGGTTGATGTGCACTTTAAAAAAATATTCTGCTAATTACATTCACTCTCTGTGTAACGAAGAATCCACGCATAGAAGCCCGTAACGACTACCTGAAAGTTCCCTTTGCAATTCACTGAGTTTATAAATAAATGTATTCCTTTTCTGTCTGGTTATGGAACCAATATCCCCCAATTTTTTCAATACCCAACATATTAACTCCATGGTTCAATAACTATGAATTTAGTTTCCACTTTTAAACCTCTGCTGTATTATGTTTATAATATAGATAAATATTAAAGGTATTAAAATAGGAATAAATTAGAGCCAGGAAGTAAGTCATTTAGTGCAATGATATTTCTAAAGCACCAGAGTCAAGAAATGCGAGATTATAGCACTAGCATTGCAAAATATAAATACCACATAAACAGCAATCTATTTATAGCTGTTTTACTGCTGTTGCTCCTTAAGGTAAGCTACTATTAGAGTCAGCCTTTCTAGTCTTCTGAATACATCGAGGGAAGTGGAGAAAATAACCATCTTATTAAAACATGACATCTAAATGCCTTATTTTTCAAGTTGCAGAAATGTAAGCAGCAGTAGTGTCCTGGGAGCACAGAAGCCACAGGATAATTTTAGCACTACATGGAACAATGCAATTCAATAGTATGACACTTAAAGCTTCTCTTTTATATTGAAACAGACATGGCTATATTCTGCAGAAAAATGCAAAATGTATATGAATCTTAAAGATAAAACATGACTTCAAAAACTATTGAAAATGGATAACAAACAGGGACCTACTATATAGCACAGGGAACTCTGCTCAATATTCTGTAACAACCTAAATGGGAAAAGAATCTGAAAAAGAATATACACGTACACCTATAACCAAATCACTTTGCTGTGCACCTGAAACTAACATAACACTGTTAATCAACTATACTCCAATATAAAATAAAAATTTTTTTTTTGAAAAGGGGTTGGGATATTTCTTCTGCCGGGCCCCTAAGGATGATTTCTCTCTCATCGCCTTCAGAAGTGTCCCAGGGCAAACGATGGGGAAGCACTGGCCTAAAGGGTTCTTGAGAAACCCCAGAAGACAGGCAGTTTTTATCTTGGCACTTTCTGTTCCCCAGGTACACCAACAGGAAAGTATTACTTATAAGACACCTTGCACTAGTAGCTGTTAGGCCAGGTTTTCACCCTGACACTCATATTCCTCGACAGAGAAACAGGGTGATCAGGCTAGACTTCTAAGGTTCAACTCCAATCTATGGTCTGTATGGGCAGCAGTAGGGAATGCAGAGCTTCTGGAAGAGGTACCTCTTTTATCCTGCTTGAGGCAAAAATGAAGACATTTGGTCTCAAACTGGAAGTGGAAGGTGAATGGAGAGGCACTGTGAGCAAGTAATACTAGGATGAAGGAATGCTGGATGAAGCAATGCTGTTCGTGAGAGCAATTATCTCCTGTGTTACATGCTTTATCACATTTAATTTCACAGTAGTCCTAAATATAGGTAAAATTGTGTGTTTTGCTGAGGAAGATTCTGAGAATCAGAAGTGTAACTTGCAAAATGTCATACAATGGATCACTGGCTTGACCCCTGAGTTTCCGTCTTAACCACTATACCACGCTGTATCCTAACTCACAGATGCGGAGAAACAGGGATTGAAGCTGCTTTGCCAGTTAGGGACTCAGAATTCGCAAGTGTGTTCTGCCCTCAGACAAGATAGAAAGCTACATATTGCCATGAGTTCAGAGGTCCAATATTCTCTCTCCACCAATTCTTTCAATGAAAAAAGGAGGAAGGTTAGAAGAGAGGGACTAAGGGAGGAAAGGAACAACACATGATTCCTACATTTTCTCACCAAGTGCCATTTCTTTAGATCAAATTTTGAATTCCTTAAAAACTTTAAATGTTCAGTTGGGGCAGACTGGGCTCGACAATACTATCAGTCATGTTCACTTATAGTGAATTAATTTCCAACTCTTTCCTAAGAGCAAATTTTGAAAAGGATGACACATTATCCACAGTGCCCTGATTGTAGGGCTCAAGTCTCAACGTTCATTACCACTCTGGACTGTGTCAAAGGCAGTGACAGGAAGCAGAGTTTTGTGTCTCTGTGATCAGTGAGTCAAGAATGGTCTGAGAATTAGATTATTTAGGCCGCAAGTAACAGAAATGTCCTTGAGCTGGAACTCAAAATCGGGGTTTAATTATTATAGGAATACAGAATGTCTGGGGAAATTCTCAGGAAAAAAGGAACCAACACCTTATGGCTATAGATAACCCAGGAAGTCCTCTGTATGCCTCTTTGCTATGTTCATTCATTTCTGTTTCATTCTTCTCCCTCAGGTAAGACTGTATTCTATTGTTTTCTGGTTTATATAGGGAAAACCGCTACTGTCAACAGTACTTTAGTGTACATACAACTCCTCCATACCAGAGTCACTAGAATGTATTTAGACAACAGAATCTCTTAGACTCAATTCCATATCATTAGCCCCTCTTGGGTCAAGATCATATTGAGGAGGCAAAGTGCTATTCTTATAATCAAGCGAATGACAGAGAGGAGGAGGAGTCCTGGAGAAGAGGAAGACACTGACAGCTGGAGACACAGCTCAACTAGGGCTCACTCTAGATGGGTCAATATTCGCCAGTGAAACCTGGATAATTCATGCATCTATCAGGTTTTTTTTTTTCCCCTTCAGAAGACTCCAAAGGCAGGATTTTATTCCTCAGATGGCGAGACTGAAATACAATTCCCCCAAACTATCCCTAGAGAATAATGTTCATGTTGTAGTTGTACTGAATTTATTTATATCCTTCTTTCTAAAAAGACTGAGGCAGCGTACAAAAAGAGAAATATGATTATCTTAATGTGGGCATGGCTATAGAACACTAAAATAATGTGTCTAAATTCACTCTCAGTTTATTAAAACCCACAAATCCTTAGACTCTAATTAGGTTAGAGACTTAAAGTTGTTTAACTTGGGAGAAAAGCAAAGCAAATGCAGCAATTTGGGACATTTGATACACTGATTCATCTGTCAGATAACCAGTTCTATCTCTGTGTAATTTGCATGAAGTCAAGAGGAGCCTTTCCCATGCTCAGTCAGAATAAAAGCCCTTGCACAATGGAATTCAGAAAAAAATTCTATCTGCGACAATTTTAGTTTCATGGTTCAAAGGCTATGGAATTCTACTACGAGTACATATAGTGCCAGAAAGTACTTGGTTTTGCTTATTTTCATTCATTCATTCACTCATTCATTTACTTAACAAGTATTTTACTGAGGACACCTACTCAGGACCAAGCACCATGATGTGAATAACAGAACTGAAACAGCCTCTGATCTGAAAGCACTCACAGTTCATTAAAACAAGACAATGTGTTCAATGTTATGATGAATGGAAGCACAGAGAATCAAGAGAGTATGAAGAAGGGGCTTGGCCAGGGTGATTCAAGGAAGGCCTGCATCAGAGGAGTCTTCGTCGCGATCTAAAAGAAAGAAGCAAAGAAGAGAAGGAAAGAGTTTTTGGCAAGAGGTACGGCAATTTCACATTACCAAGTGTGGTGAGAGAACGAGGCAAGTTAAATAGATCAACATGGCCAGAATATAGGGTGTGAGAGAAGACAGTGAACAATTGTGAGAAATGAGGCTGTCCTGCCAATCCTGTTTCTTAAAAGAAAATATTCATTCCTATTAACAAGTATAAAATACCCACTATCCGTTATCAATATGTGTATTTACTGATAGATCCCACTGGGGTTATGTTTACCAAAAACTTGTACACGCTACTTTCCCACCCTCACCAATGCTTCCATAAAACTCCAAGTCCTTACTTGCAACTAGGGTCCCTGATCTGACTCTCCTAGACTCCATGTAAGTCCTTAACCACTAGTGCCAATTGTGCTCTTACTGACTTGATCACAGAAACTGATTTCTCTTAATGGCAACTCTTCTTGGCGTCGATTCTCCCTAGGCTCCCAAAGCACCTAATGGTTTTTTGCCACCTTCAGATACAATATGAATAAATGATGAGCAATGTTATGATTCAGGAGGACTTCCTGAATTTCTCCTGTTCATTCCTCCGGTGTGTATCATAATAGACCTCACACCCTACCACTACTCCCTCCCCATCAAATGCTCCATCTTCCCATAGCTCCTTCTAGACTCCAGCCCTTCTTTAAACTCTTCCTCAATTGAGTTTTGAATCCACACATCACTGGGGGTTTCACTTTCATGAAGCTGAAGACTAACTCATAAAATACTTCACTTCCTCCAAAAAATTCCATGACTCCAGGATCTTCTCTACGTCAGTAGCCCAGATCATTCCCCACAAAATTCTTTTAAGACCCACCTTCATCAGGCCCCAGGTACAGGTCCATCCTGCCTGAATTTCATTCAGTAATTTTATGTATTAAATAAATTCACTTTCACATTTATTAAAGATAGTCCACCTCTTTTTTAATAGGGTTCTGCCAATTGGGCCCTCTAATCATGATTAATAATAAGCACCATTTCAACACTGAGTTCATATCCTTCTAGCTAAAAGGAAAGTAACTTGACATTTTCTTTAGCCGGGGCTAACTCATCATAAGGAACAGTAAAATTTCTATCAGAACTTTTTAAATGCAGAGTATGACTCAAGCTCCTCTCTCTTTGCTAATATGGAGACTTCAGCTAAGTAAAAGATACCTTTGACATCTACTGTATGGACGTGCAGGAATTCCATGGGCCTCATAACTGAGGCATATGAGATTTTACAAAGAGCTAAGCCATCTCTTTCCACTTCTGGAGAAAACATATGGAGTAATATTAAATCCAGAAAGATTTAAGATAAACCGTTTTTATATTAAATGTTAAGTCCTCTTTTTTCTGTCCTTGAGTAAAAGATATAAAGTCTCTCCATCCCTAGAGTTCTTTTGAACCAAAAATAGTGTACATATACTTACATATATATATATACACACACACACGTGTGTGTGTGTGTATATATATATATATATATATATATCTGACACTGTTTATTCAGATTAAAATCTACCTTCACCTTGGAGACATATTGTTCAGTTAAATTATATTAGAACTACAGCTCTGTCTTCCTTTTGTTGGGCTTTGGGGTATTCATTAGACCTGGTAGCCATCATACTTCCATTTCCCTCTCTCACTTTCAGTTTCTTCATCATCTACCATGTAAAAAGCCCAGCAGAGGAATAATAGAAAATTCTAGAAGTGTCTTGCTCCTAAAATTTAAGATACCAACTTCATCAAAAAGCATTTATCCAATGTCAGTATGCCTTGGAGATAAGAACTCTCACCAATTTGATGATTGAGGTAGATTGTCTCAAAGATTTTCAAGCTTCTGTTACATAAAGGAAAAAAAATACCAGTGGGGGGGCGGAAATCCTTAAAATATACTTTGGGCAAGTTGATTCCTTTAAAAATTTTTCTTAAATTCTAGTTAATTATTGAGGGAAATGCTGTACTTTGAACTCTGAAAGTTCAAGACTACCACCTTATTTTTTTTTTCATCAGAAGTCAACTCATTTTAGTACAATCTGTAGACGTATTGCTCATTTTCCTTTTCAAGGCAAAACTTTCAAATATATCCTTAAGGACAATCAGTAAGTTTAAAAAATCATCTGATTCAGATATAATGAGCTAACACTAGCTTCATTTAAATAAAAACTTACCAAAAAGAAAATGTAAACCAGACTTTTGCCAAATAAGAACTAAATCACAATAAAAGGAAATAAAAAATAGAAATGAAATACCTGTGAGATATATCTAAGGGCAAAAAATGTAGAAGTTTTGAAAGCAACAAAGAGCGCTTTCTTTGAACCTATTTATGAACAAGTTGTAGCCCTTTGGCGTT
The DNA here is from genome assembly GCF_963924675.1 of Phocoena phocoena. NCBI lineage: Eukaryota > Metazoa > Chordata > Mammalia > Artiodactyla > Phocoenidae > Phocoena > Phocoena phocoena. Next base: position 41,288,174 of record NC_089224.1, on the reverse strand, counting down.
TTCCAAAAGGACAACGAATAAAATTTATCTGACGGAGGCTTGGGAGATTATTTGCAAAAATCTGGTGCTTCTCCTATGCGCTAGAAAGGCCATTTTGAGAAAAGGCATTTGCTGTTACTAATACCAAGATTCCTCAACTTCTTAGGGTAAAAATGCTTCCATTTAAAACATATTAAGATGTGTATGGTTTCTGGTTTTTCCTTAGCTCTGCATGAACATGTTCATTATATGCTAGTATCAGAAATAGTCCACATTGATTTTAACGACTTTATAGGATTGGGGGAGCAAGGAGGACAACTAACATTTATATATTGCCAAGTGTTTGGTAAGTGTTTCACCCACAAGATTTCATTTGATCCTCCAACAAGGTAGAATTTACAATTCCCATTTTACAATTGGAAATCTGATATTCAGAAGTTAAGTGTAGCCAGAAAACCCTCAGCTACTGAGTAGTACAGTCCAAGTTAAACTCTAAAGTTAAATCCACGTAACACTGAAGTTAATTCCACTGTATCACACCAACTTCCAAACTAAAGTTTCTTGGGATTTTGCTAAGGTAATTACAGAAATGTGCAAAAAAGTAACAATAACCACAGAGTCTATAAATCAGAACACAAATTCCTAATGTTTGAGTTCTAGTATGAATAAACTGTACACTTGCTTCATATATTCCATTCCAAATTTAAAAGAAGAAATCTTGAGTTCCTATTGCAAATTTATAATGTTTTTCACGGTATTCTGGATTCTTGCCATCTAGTCTAGTTTAAGGGAGGATATATACATACATATATATATATACACATCTTTCTTTTGTAGAATAAAATATATGTTAAGGACATATACATTGTACTTCAATAAAGAAAAGACCTAGGGAATATCTGAAGTAGTTTTTGGAGTTACTTTTTGGTTCATATTGTTTTAGAAAGTCACCAAAACCTAGGAAGTAAGCTTTTTGCATGCTACAGAGATTTCCTTGTATTGTAATAATCATTGGGAGCATGTGTGCCTAGTGAGAGATGCCCTTACTTGTAATTCTACTGGAATGAACAGGAATACTTTTATCAGAAATAATTCCTAGGACTTCTGTAACCTTCTTGCTCAGATTTTTGATCATCAGGTCCCAAGAGGAAAGAACATTTTGGTCTCAAATTTCTCCTGGCTAATCATATTCTCTATACCTCATTAGTGAAATAAATTCAAGTTACACTAAAATATCGTAAGTCTTAAATCACAAGAAAGCATCTCAAAATGCTATCATTTTTTTCCTCTATAGAGAGTATATCAGTGACATCTAAATGACGCCACAAGCACAAAAGATGCATAGGTAATCTTCCCGGAGTGTCCATATCTGACTATGGACACTCATTACAAAAAACAGTTATTCAGACTAAGTAGAATTAAATATATAGATTATCTTGAGCCAACAATTATGAGTCATCTATTAGACAACCAGATGTATTCGATATTGGCTACAGAGTCCAAAATTGATGATAAACTTTCAATGAAAAGTCATGCTTGAAGGCGGAAAAATACACCTTCTACTTAATGTTATACAGAAAAGAAAGTCACGTTTACCTCAGTGTTAACTGGGTGTAGTAATCATATGCTCTGGTGAGAAACACTAATTAATTCCTAGGTTCTTTGCCCTCCTTCTACAGGATAAATTACAAAACAACCAATGACACTGACCCTTAAATAATATGCTATTTTAGTTATTTTGTTCACAATGTATGACTATATATATATTTAAAGTCCTCATTTGTGAAAAACCTTTCAAAGATCATTCGTCTCTATGTGATATAACTAGGTTATGAAATAATGCATAATCAAAGCCATCCTGTATTTAGGACAAAAAGCTCACCACGGGGCCGGGCCTGAAGCACAGGTGCTGTCGTGTGCGGACTGGGACTGTGTGCGGACTGGACCTCAGCGAGACCAGAGCCGCTAGGCAGAGGCCCTGGCTGCTCCAGGAGCCGTATGGGCTGCGCGGGACCCACAGGCTGCGCAAGCATCACGTGGGTACTTCATGTGGGTGCCGCAGGAGACCGGGCCCAGAGACCCAGCAGGGAGGCCTACGGAGCTGATCCAGGCCCACAGGGCGGAGCACAGGCGACGGGGTGACCTGCGCAGCAGCGGCACCCATGGCCACTTCCGGGAGCATGATTCCAGCTGCAGCGCCGCAGCCTGGCCACTGAGTGCACCGGTGGCAGAGCCCGGCTCGGAGCACCGCCTCGGCTGCCACCAACACGCAGGTTGTCCACGGCTTCCTTGCTGTGAAGGACACAGGATATTAAGGAGTCGGCTGCCCACCTGGCCCTCTTGATGCGAGGCCTGCAGGGACTCTACCAGGGCCACGCCCTACGCAGTCGCCCCCGGAGAATCCCAGGGGACCCTGAATCAGGGACCACCGGGCCCTCTCTGCTCACTCTTCACCCTCAGTGCGGGAGCTCTATCAAAAACAAGGCCCAGGGCTCCCCTGGTGGCGCAGTGGTTGAGAGTCCGCCTGCCGATGCAGAGGACAAGGGTTCGTGCCCCTCTCCGAGAGGATCCCACATGCTGCGGAGTGGCTAGGCTCGTGAGCCATGGCCGCTGAGCCTGCGCGTCCGGAGCCTGTGCTCCGCAACGAGAGAGGCCACAACAGTGAGAGGCCCGCGTACCACAAAAAATAAATAAAAAAATAAGGCCCAGTCTGTGCAGGAGGTGTTGCCCAGAAGCTAAAGTGCCAAGGGGGGTGGGGAAAAGGCAGCAGCCCAGGCAGATGGGTCCGGCATTCCCTCCAGCCTCCTGGCCGCCTATGACATCTGTGCCACCCCCAAGGAATAAGAGGCGCCGAGAAGCACCATCATGTGAGGGCGCCTGCAGAGGAATCGGGGCCAGCTTTGAGCAGGACCTCATCCCAGCTCTGCTGCAGCTTGGACACTGACCTGAGCTGTGCCACAAGAAAGCCCATCCTCTGCCCCCCACCTAGGCTAGCCAGCTCTTTAACCAGAATCTCCGGGCCTATAGTAATAAATATCTGTTTGTAAAAAGGGATAAAAAAATGAGGAATAAATAAAAATAAAGGGGAAAAAAGCAGAAGAAAGACATCTGAATTCCAACCCAGTAACAATGTTAAGAACCAAACAACTGCTTCTCCTCCTTTGCAGCCAGCCATACAGGTTCAAAGGCATTTCTAATACAAGACTTCATTGCACTGGTTAAAGAAATTTATCTGATGTACAGAAAGAAGAGGAAGCAGACAGGTTCTTATTGACCAGCTGCTTTGGTGCATACAGCCCACGCTCAGCAGGTCTGCCAGATGCAGGTAATCACCTATAACATGTCTTCTTTTGTAGTATTTGAAATCTAGAATCAAGTTTAATGCTTTTTTAAAAATGTTCAAAACTATTAAAAATTTTACTGCTTTTTAAAAAGTATAAGAAGTCAGTCTGAAAAGACTACATACTATATGATGCCACCTAAATGACATTCTGGAGAAGGCTGAACTGTGAGGACAACAAAAAGGTCAGTGGTTGCCAGAGGTTAAGGGTGGGGGGAGGGATGAATAGGTGGAGCACAGAGGCTTTTCAGTGCAGTGAAAATCCTCTGTATGATACTATAGTGATGGACACATCACCATTATACATTTGTCCAAATCCATAGAATATACAACACCAAGAGGGAACTAATAATATAACCTCTGGACTTCGGGTGATTATGGTGTGTCAAAGTAGGTTTATCAGTTGTAGCAAGTGTTCAACTCTGGTGGGGGATGTTCATAACAGGGGAGGCTATGCATGGGTAAGGACAGGAGGTATAAAAGAAATCTCTGGGGCTTCCCTGGTGGCGCAGTGGTTGAGAGTCCACCTGCCAATGCAGGGGACACGGGTTCGTGCCCCGGTCCGGGAAGATCCCACATGCCGCGGACCGGCTGGGCCCGTGAGCCACGGCCACTAAGCCTGCGCATCTGGAGCCTGTGCTCCGCAACGGGAGAGGCCACAACAGTGAGAGGCCCGCGTACAGAAAAAAAAAAAAAAAAAAATCTCTGTACTTTCCCTTCAATTTTGCTGTAACCCTAAAACTGCTCTTAAAAAATAAAGTCTTAATTTAAAAGAATGTAAAAATATTCAACCCAAATGCAATGGATACAGGGTCAGAGTAAAGAGCTCTGGCACTAAAACCTCATTAAGCTTGAATCCAGACCTCAGATCCAACAATTACTAGCTTTCAACCTTATACCAATTTACTACCCTCTCTAAACATGAGTTTGCTATTTAGGAAAGTGGTGTCAAAACAGTATGCATTTCAATGATACATTCTTATGTAGATAAGAATGTAATACTACAATGCATATAACAGCAGTTCTTCCAGTGTCTAGCGAAGAGTATGGGCCCAGTAAGTAATAGCTGTTCAATTTAAATTTAGCTCTTTCTTTCCAATACTACTTATGTGTATGGGGAGGGGCATAAAAGATAAATCCCAATATGTATGTTCAAAAATAAGGCAAGTAGTTTTTGAATTTTGATTCTTCCTCTCTTTAAGTAGAGTATTTCCATTCATATGTAGAGCTATATTTTCAATTCTTTTGTACTTGCTCTTCAATATTCTGGATATTTTGATTAATTTTTACTTTTCTAAATTAGTTTCAATTTTTCTCCTCCTCTATTGTTGAGGACAGAGTTTAATCTTTCATCTAGTCCATTTAACTACATTGTGTGGAGGGAAGAGGATTAATCCACTTTTTTTGTACACATGACCTTTGCCATTGACTGTTTTATTCTCTGTCTACACAGATCAAGGGTGAAGTGGGTAAAAGGCGAGTTTACGCAGAATATTTAGCTAAGAACAATACTGATTAAAATTTTCTCTTTACTTGATTCAGTGAATATTATCAATATAGCAATACAACTGTATGTTGCCTCCATACGCATGGACTTATAGACAAGAAAACATTTTAATTAAAGTACTTACAGTAAACCAGAAATCTTGAAATCTATGTTAATTGGTTGGAGATATCCAGGATTTAGGGGTATTTAAGTATAGAAAACTAACTATAAATAGGTAAAATCAAAACATACATACACACATACAAAAATATATAAATTTATCATATTTGATATTCCTGGTACTATGTACAGGTATCAGATGTCTCTTAAAACATATTAGGACTTCATTCAGGCAGAAGTGTAGACACTATAGTTTTGTAAGGGAAATGTAGCAATAATAGTAGTTAAAATACTATTTCCTTAGTAACATAAACAGCCTTCTGTTAGATCTGAACATGAAGAGTAGCTCACATTAGGAACAAATCAGTCATTCATGTAACAAAATTTGTCATCCAGGTCCTCTTCTCAAAATCATATGGCATTGGTCAAATAACAACCAAAAATGGATTCCATTTATTTCATCAAGATATTAACTTATTTATTCTCTAGCATTATTCATTAATCTGAACAGGACAGAATTTGACATCTAACATTACTGAGTATGATATTATGCACTGTTCATTAGAAAGTAAAAATCATTTAATATTTCAGCTCTGAGATGTGATGGTCATTTTATTTTTTTCGCATAGTGTCAAACTGCTTGCTTCCATTATTGAACGTGAAGGAGCCAGTGGAAAAGAAGAAAAATATAATCCCCACAAGTCATGAGAAATCATGGATAAAGTTACTGTGAAAGAGAAAAAATGATTTCTTGACATTGTATGTCAAAGAAACCATGAGAAGTGCTTACAGTTATTTTTCTTTACTAACAGATAGATATAGCGTTTGGGCAGTAAGTATTAGCTAGAGGTTCTACATCCTTATTAGTATGAGTAAAGTTGTATGGTCAATGCAGATATTAAGAAATATTATCAATAAGCATGATGTTCTATAGCCAAATTTATCTCAAGCCAATTTGCCTTTTAGGCTCAGGTTTTGACAGTAGACCAAGAGAATGTAAAATCCTATAGACTTATGTTAACTAGTTTAGTTCATAAATCTGACCTGTAAACCAGAATTCCAGTTTGCTAAGGTATGATAGAAAATAGAAAGGTAATACAGACTAGTAGGTTCTTAACCTATATTCTCGGAGCCAAGTAATCATCGGATAGGTGTTTGGTAAGCATGGACTCAGAACAGGATTTAAATTAATTGAATTTTATTGTGCTCAGGCTATTCCCTCATAGAAGAAGTCTCTCCCATTGGAATATTAAAAACCTTTTGGATAGGGCTTTCTATGTCTGTCTCCCCAGTAGGGATGGTATTGCTAATTTGGTCTTGATAATAGATTAATTGCCATTGGCTAGATCTCTTAACTTATATGCTCATGCCTACCCTCAGTATATCTCCTATCTTATTTTCTTTTTTAGTGTTCTATTTCTTTTATTCAATCTATTCTCACCAGCCCAGAATCTGACCTTTTTATAACATTACACAAAGATTTTTAATTTTCTGCTTAATTAGTATCTGTTCAATTCTTTCCACCCCAGTAGAGCAGCCATGTAGTTTGGGTAGGAATATGGCAGGAGGAGACAGAGATTACCCCACTCCAGTTCTGGGTTGGATCCCAGTATGTCTAAAACAATCAGGATACTCTCTCATCTCCTCTGCCATACTGATTGGTGCGGATGACCCATCCCAAAGGCAGTGATCAAAATACCTTATTCTCAACATAGGCAGAAAACTCCATGAAGTAAATCACAGCAAAATCCTTTTTAACCCACCTCCTACAGAAATGGAAATAAAAACAAAAATAAACAAATGGGACCTAATGAAACTTCAAAGCTTTTGCACAGCAAAGGAAACCATAAACAAGACCAAAAGACAACCCTCAGAATGGGAGAAAATATTTGCAAATGAAGCAACTGACAAACAAAGGATTAATCTCCAAACTATACAAGCAGCTCATGCAGCTCAATATCAAAACAACAAACAACCCAATCCAAAAATAGGCAGAAGATCTAAATAGACATTTCTCTAAAGAAGATAAACGGATTGCCAACAAACACATGAAAGGATGCTCAACATCACTAATCTTTAGAGAAATGCAAATCAAAACTACAATGAGATATCATCTCACACCAGTCAGAACGGCCATCATCAAAAAATCTAGAAACAATAAATGCTGGAGAGGGTGTGGAGAAAAGGGAACCCTCTTGCACTGTTGGTGGGAATGTAAATTGACACAGCCACTATGAAGAACAGTATGGAGGTTCCTTAAAAAACTAAAAATAGAATTACCATATGACCCAGCAATCCCACTACTGGGCGTATACCCTGAGAAAACCCATAATTCAAAAAGAGTCATGTACCACAATGTTCATTGCAGCTCTATTTACAATAATCAGGATATGGAAGCAACCTAAGTGTCCATCGACAGATGAATGGATAAAAAAGATGTGGTACATATATACAATGGAATATTACTCAGCCATAAAAAGAAACAAAATTGAGTTATTTGTAGTGAGGTGGATGGACATAGAGTCTGTCATACAGAGTGAAGTAAGTCAGAAAGAGAAAAACAAAAACTGTATGCTAACACATATATATGGAATCTAAAAAAAAAAAGCTTCTGAAGAACCTAGGGGCAGGAAAGGAATAAAGACACAGGCATAGAGAATGGACTTGAGGACATGGGGAGGGGGAAGGGTAAGCTGGGACAAATGGGACAAAGTGAGAGAGTGGCCTGGACATATACACACTACCAAATGTAAAACAGATAGCTAGTGGGAAGCAGCCACATAGCACAGGGAGATCAACTCGGTGTTTTGTGTCCTCCTAGAGGGGTGGGATAGGGAGGGAGGGAGGGAGGGAGATGCAAGAGGGAAGAGATATGGGGATATAGATATATGTATAGCTGATTCACTTTGTTGTACAGCAGAAATGAACACAACATCGTAAAGCAATTATACTCCAATAAAGATGTTAAAAAAAAATTGCCTCATTCCCATAGAGCTAATTTATAAAAGAGCATATGAACAAGTTTAAGCAAATGAAAAGTGAAGTGTGGTGTGCTGGTATCGTTTGCAAAAGATGGTGCCTTGTTCCTTTCAGAAAACTACGAGAACATTTTCTTTCTGGAAAGTGTAATGTGCAAATACTAAGTAAGACTAGGGTCATTTTAATACCACATAGGGAACCATCCGTGATGACAGTTATCCTGCAAAAGGCAGAACCCAAAGGTAGAAATTGGTCTAAGGTAACATCACTGTCTTCAGGGTTGATTTGATTAAGCATATCAAACTGTGGAAGATTTAAAATATGTCCATTAAAATATCTGACACATCTTCCTTTAATAGCCAGAGTTAACTCCTTTCACCTTGACTGAACTTAGTGACTCACCTCTATCAATCAGTGTGGCAAAAGTAACAGTGACTTCCAAGACTAGGCCATAGACAGCACGGCAGCATCTTCCTTGTTCTCTCTCTCATTCCTTCTCTCTCTCCCTCCCTCTCTCTCTCCTGGTTCTTGGGGAAGGCAGCTGCCATGCCTACTGGACACTCAAAGTTGCCTATAGAATGGCCCACATGGCATGGAACTGAGGCCTCCTGCTAAGAATGAGGAAGGAGCTGATGCCTTCTACCAACCATGACATGAGTGAGCTACCTTAGAAGGAGAATTTCCAAGCCCAGGCAGGCATTGAGATAACAGCATCCTTACCCAACATCTTTACTGGCACCACATGAGAAACTGATCTAGAACCACCCAGAAAAATCATTCCCTAATCCGTGACCCACAGAAACTGTGGAAAAAAATGTTTTTTTTAATCTGCTAAATTTTGGCCTAATTTGTTAAACACCATTAGAAGTAGAATATACAATCCAACCCCTGGAATGCCTAAAGAGTGAATAATTCCCTCTTTATGTTATTACTTCGAATTGGGGCTTACATTTTTTTCATTATTAACTCATGAGTCCTGAATGCTACAAGGTAATATTATATATTTCTACTGTGACCCATGACATATTACTATATTAATATTTCAGTTTAATTCTAAAAGAAAATTATTCTTTATTTCCAAATTCTTGGGTTAAAGGAGGGTGGAAAGGAAGCAATTTCTTGGTAGTAAACAAAGTACTGGAAGGAATAGGAAGGAAGTACCATTTCCTATAATAATATGGGGAAGTTACCAGAGAAAATCCTATCTCAGGCAAAGGAGCCAAAGAAGGTAAAGATGCCCACCATCTAAAACTGACTACAGATCTCTCTCTCTACAAATCTGGTATACTGACTTCCTGCCACATTCAGGCTATTGGTTCTAAATCTGAGGCCTTAGTTGTCTCAGCTTCCTGTCATAATTGGATTCAGGCAACGATGTTAATTCCAGATTACAACACATGAGATGTCAAGTCCATGCAAACTCAAATCATGCCAAGAATGTTTGGCAAAGGGCTCAAGGCACCATTATTCTGGGGACAAGAGTAAAGAAAGCCGATCTGCAATGAGGAAATCAAGTTAGTTGGACAAATACCAGAAATCTATGTCGGGTGAGGAAAAGAAATATGACTGTCTCAACATCTAAAAATGGGTAGAGACCAAGTGAACTAATGTTCAGCAACCTGAAGACTTAAAATAGATTATGGAAAACACAGTTACCAGGATTCATAAAAGTCAAAGTAGAAGCCACTGGAGAAAAATAACAAAACTGCAATGCAACAAAGGAGTCCAATGATTCAGACACACAGAGATAGAACTGGCTCTAAGCTAAACCAACAGGTGTGCACTGACTGGGTCCATCTGTCAAGATAAAAGAGAGCAAAGATGAAGAACAAAAGAATCAATTATTTTAGTGACACTTGCCATGAAATTATACTGACATTTGCACATTTTTATTGACTGTCCTAAAATCTATGGTACATGTATAAATATATCCATAACAGAATCTCAAATGATACTGTCACATTTTCACTTTTCCTAAGGTTTCTGTTATTCATAGCACACACTGGTTTTCTTTTTCTGATTTAGGAAGAAAAATAGTTGACATTTACTTTAATTTTATATGTCATGTTATGAGCTGGCTGGAAGAAAGCATTGTTGTTTAATTGACATAAAGTTCATCTAGACTGTACACCACTATGGTTCCTTTTAAAGATGGGGGATCTAGGATTAGAATTCACAGTTGTAATAATGGAATCAGGATTCAAATACAGTCCGTGTGCCTTCTAAGATGTCATTGCTTTCTTTACTTACTAAGAGATAAAACTGTTCCGGAGACAAGTCATAACTTTACCCAATGCGTTGATTTTAGAAAAATAAAGTTCTAGCAATTATTTGGAAAGTTGAAATTAAGCATTATTATACTGTTTGCCTTTGTATTATTTTTGTAGTAATAGTGAAGCAGAATCCACAGGTTCCTTATAACCTGGGCAACTACTTCTCTTTTTTGCTTACCCATGATAGTGCCTTTACATATAGCACCTTATCAATACATATGCTGAGTACTGCCATGCCTCTTCAGTTTTCTAATCCTTCCCTTCATGCATGCATGCATTCAAGGAGTAATTATTGAGTATTTGTTATAACAAAGTACATTTCTGTCTCCACCTATCATAAGACATTTGATTATGTCACCTTTGTTTAAATAGAAATATACCAACTTCCCATATTTTAATAGTCAGCATTTATATATACATATGCATATACACACACATTCTTCTAAACTAGAAGAGTTCTTTTAATAAGCCCCTATTAAAATTAAAGCTTTATAAATTAGAGTTTTACTTCTAGATTACTAAAATGAACTTGCATGAGATTAGGACAACAATGCAGTAAAAATTCAAGTTTTAAGTAATACCTCTTTTTTGTAACTTCATATCAATATACTGGAATCAATTTGAATGTAATTTCTAGCAATAAATTTGTTCAAGCCCTACATATGACTATGTTAACCCAAAGCAAAATAATAACAATATTTTCTGTTCTTTGATGCAGATACAAAATTTATCAGTGCTAAAGGACAAATATATTTGAATAAATATATTCATTTTCAGCATCAATTTTCCATTTCCCCTACTGTTAGATTTTTAATTTGTATTTTTATGTCAATCATATAAAAGATGGGGTTTCTGTTGCTCTTTTTTTATTAAGGGTCTGCAGTGGTGGAGCACACATTTCACATTCAGTGCAATGTATTCAGAAAGAGAATTTACATATTTAAAATTAACATAAATTTTGCTTCTATTTATGCATCCTATCTGGTCATACTCAAGGCAGGTAATGGGCTGTTTGACTGTGTTGCAAACTGGAATAACTCAAGTTATTTATACATCTCAATGGCAAATCTAGCACTTTGATATTTTTACACTTTTCTCTTTATGTATTTTTTTCTCTTAGCAGTGTATCTCAACTAGGCACATTGAGACAGAAGGTTAAATGTTTGGTTTAATGACTTTAAACTATAGGGAAAGGGTCTTCAATAATTTTCGGTGAGGGATGCAGTATTTACTGCTACATTCTGTAGAAGCCTCTCTGTTTTCTTCATCCAGAGTAGAACTAACCATCTTCATTTCTACAGCAATTGTTAATGAGCCTTTATGGCTACCCCACAATTTCTCTGGTTTCTTTCTTCTTCTTCTCCTGTTAAGTACAATCCCATTTGGATCTCTTGGCTAAGCAATCCCAAAGGTCAGGAGAAGTCTGGCCCATATCCACTTTCAGAGGCCCCATTTATATTAAAGAAAAAAACAAAAAAACGAAACAATAAAGCAGAGTTACAAAAATGGCAGCATATCTAAAATACTTGTATTTTAAAAAAATTAATGATTTGTCTCGGGCACACACACAGAGATACAATAAAACTCAATTACGCTATTCCAAGATAATTGCAGGATTTATAAAATTTAATTAATTAGTACATTTAAGGTGGTGGGTTCGGCAAAATGACACAGAACTAAAGTTCTGTAATGGAGATGGCGCTTTATACGTACCCTGTTAGTAGATAATGTTACAAGTGTAAACTTGAGGCCTTTCGTGGATATGAGGCCTGAACTAAATGGCCCTTTTGTCCTAGCTGCGTCAGGTACCAAAACCAATCTGAAGTTCACCAGAGCGACAGCGAAGTACCCTGTGCTGGGTATATCGAATTTTTCTATTTCTTAGTCCTGATTTCCTATTTGTATACAAGATATCTTGTTTTCATTATAATCCTCCTTAAATTCTTTGTCAAGAGAGCATGATTTTATCACGTAAGTCTGAAACAGCATTTAAAATGATAAAGAATAAAATAGCTTAGCAGTATTAAAAATACAGACTGAATTTTACCTCCTAGTTACACACAGATTTGCTTAGTGACAAGATTACCTCAATCCTCTTCTAACTGCAAAAGACATTGCCATTATTATTACTACTATTAATATTATTATAGTTAAATTCATTGAATGCTTACTATGTGCCAGGCACTGCAATAAGGCTTTGATATGCAGCATCTCACTTGATTTTTACATCATTTGTGTAAATAGGTAATACTATTTTTACCTCATTTTATAGACATAATATCAGTTACATACTTAGCGAGTCTGAAACCTAAAAAACGTTAATAATTGTAGTCACAGCCTTATGGAGAATAAGAATTGCATGCCCTGGACTGAATCACTACTGCTATCTAAGGCAGACTTGGCCCCCTCAATCTCAATTAAAATATAGACAATCAACTATTTGACTATTAAAAACGTAAGTGTTGAATCTAAAAATCTATGCATATAGCTAGTGGGAACCTGCTGTATAGCACAGGGAGCTCAGCTCAGTGCTCTGTGGTGATCTAGGTGAGTGGGATGGCGTGGCGGCGGGAGGTGGGGGGGTGGTGAGTGGGAGGGAGGTCCAAGAGGGAGAGGATATATGTATACCCATAACCGAATCACTTTGTTGTACGGCAGAAATCAACACAACACTGTAAAGCAACTATACCCCAGTAAAAAAACAAATCTATGCATAAAAAGCAAATATGATAAATGAAAAGAAAATTTGGCATAAACATTAAGAACATTACTTGAGAAATAGTTTGGTTTTGACTATTACAGCCCACTCTTCAACCCAACCTTTTTCATGTGTTGCCTCTTCAGTATGGACATATCATCCTAGGTTAGACAGCAAGGGAAACAAAATTGTGGCCATCCTTCAGGCTGTTTCATTGTTTTCTGCAAAGTGTTGAGGGAGGAGATCACAGGTGGTTGAGTAGGTGGACAAACCTTACATCTGTCATGTCATGAAGTCTATAAAGTATGTGATGGGCCAAGTACTATGGAGTAGTAGGCTTCCTTTTTAAAGCTGTTCTTTTGTGCTGACTCCCCAAAAGCCATATGGGCTGGCAGGATCATAGATGGAAGGGACTTATGTTACCTTTCCAAACAGGCAAAATATCTACAAAAGAAGGAGCTCTGGGTCAACTGGTGGACTTTAAGATTACCAAAAATAACCCCAAACTGATTGTGATATACCACTGGGAGAACTCAAGAAAAGACTTCAACTTTCACGTCATAGCATTAGAGCATAGCCATGCCAGTGCCCATTAGATGTAAGAATCTTGATATGTAAATCTAGACTTGGATTAATCAAAATCACCACAGTTGTTGAGAAGTAATATTTTGCATAAGTATCCATTTTCAACACATGGATACTTTCAAGAACTGCTGCTTTTGTAAATACACTGTAGTGGTATAAATACCCTTAATTGGAAATACTAGTTTATTCCAAGAGCTTATCTATCTCAAGATTGGGCTCCTCACCACCATTGTTATTTACCTTAGTTCATATTACTAGTAAGCATTCTTTTTTAAATTTTACATTAAGTGTATTAAATAGTTTAATCTACCCTGGGGCTATATTAAACCAGTTATTTCGGAATTCTTGATGAAATGGCCCTCAACTGGGAGCCAGAAAATCTGGTCCTAGGCTTGGCTCTGACACGACGTGGTCATGTGATCCTGGGCAAGTCTCCGAGCCTTGTTTATCCCTTTGTAAATGAGAAGATAGGAGTAGGTGAAAACTAAAGAAGAGGAGAGAACATATCTTTGTTTCAGCTCTAACTGTACACAATGTAAGAAAGTACCACTCTCTCCTAGACACGTATCTCAAAAAAACCTGATGCCTATTTCATTAACATTACTGACCAGCATATCTCTAAAGTGGTAAGGCTGTCTAGTAAAGTAGGGACCTCTGGCCCAATCCATTTGGGAGACACATTGAGGAAACTGTGAAAAAGATGCCATCCATCACAGCCCAGTTTTAATGTGAAAGTTCAGTGCTTAAAATACAAAACAAGCTCTCTGTTCTTTATGGGTTCATAATCATCTCAATGATTTCTGAGTAAACTTCAAATTGACCATCTACCTTACAAGAATTGAAGCACTGAACATAAAATCTACTCAACAATGATGTGGCATTGTGTAAAACTAAAAATATGTGTTTTTCCTCTCAGTAAAGAGTCCATTTGTTTTTCCATGTGTAAGAATGGAATACTGCAGTGTCTCAAACTGATGAATTTGAAGTAAATACAAAGGCCTACTTAGCAGGCGTGCATCCACAAGATAAGGAATGAATGATTCTAGAAAAATGGCATTGCTCCCATTAATATTTGGAGACATGTTCACTGCTCCGCATGCCACAGATGCTTAATGTCTTCCTTTCTCACTGAAGGGAAAACTGAATTGCATTTATTAATGAAGTGGCCAGCAGCAAACCAGAGCTTTCCAAAACACAATGCAGAAATTGCTGTTTGAAGGTAAGCAATTTGTAATTCAAACTTAACCTCACAGCTAAACATTTGGCTTATTATATGTTAAGAACTTTCATAAACATGCTGTTATTCCATTTTGTTTTTAATTTGTAGATTTAATTTACTTTCTGCATCTTCAGAAAGATCCTCCTCTTTCTCACTCAGGTTCCATTAAATATTACTTGGGATATATGTCTCAAAGTTGAAAATATTTGTTAAAACAAAGAATATTTTTTTTTTAGTAAAGGGATTTCTCAAACCTTTATTTGATATAAAATTATTGTTAGTATATGGCATTTGGCAAAGACATATTTTGACTCAAAACTGTTAAAACATCATCAAACGGAAATGGCCCAATATGTGATCATCTTAGAATTTAAATGTATAGGTCCATCAGGTTTTCTGGAGGAGAAACCTTCAACAAGGATTTTTGTTTGTTTGTTTGTGTTTTTTCCAAGAGAGAGCAAAATGTTCCCTGCAAGGGAAATCACCTTAAAAGACTGAGAGGGAGAAGACCAAACCTGGTCAGGGAATAAGTCCACAAAAAAGAGGAGAAGTGATCTGGGTGATAGCATTGTGTTTCACCTGTTCTCTGGCCTGAACTTTTCTGCTGGAAACTTTTGTCAAAAGCCAGGCAAAGAAAACAGGAAAAAAAAAAAAAAAAAAAAAGAGGTGAGTCTAAAGATATTAAAAGTCCAAGAAAGCCTGGCTTTGTGGTCTCTAGAGCAGAAAGGGACACAAATGGAGAAAGGATAAGATTCTCATTTAAGAGAGTCAAATCTCACAACACCAAAACGTGGGCAAGAGCATCAACCTTAGAAACCCACAGGAGAATGAAAGGATGACTTGACAGGGAGCCATGCTAGTCTGCATCCAGAGGGAAGCTGCAGGAACATTCCTGAGCACGCTGGACTCATGAAGGTTGCTTTCCTGAGCACATGTATGGTTAGTAAGGCCTAGGAAAGGAGTATATAGATATTTTTAACATCTACTTGAAAATCAGTTTATAATCCCTATGATACATGACCCTAAATTCTCCAATGGTCATTTTCCTGAACGTTCTCCTAATTCTTGGAAACTCTGTGACCCAACTAAATCCTTTTCTACAATATTTAAATGCCACGTTACGACCTAAGTGCAACTACCCAATTCATCCATGATATAGGTCTTTCTTCCGACGTGAAAAATTTCACCAAGACACCAGTTTTAGCCCAGGGCCACTGCTTAATTAAAGGCCACACTAAGATCTCCTGGGATAGCAAATAGCTAGTGGTATGCCATTGCTCAAATTTATTATTGGACAACTGAGTGTGGCTAAATGAGTCCCATGAAGTGAATGACCCCAAGGTTCTCTCAAGCTTCAAAGTAATTATAGTAATCTAATCAACATATACTTTCAAAGTGGATGAAAACATGTAACAATCAAGATGGTTCATTTTATCACCTTCTAATTACCTGGTATATTCACTCTTACCAGAAATGATTTTTACTCAATTGTACATATAACACATAACCACCCAAGACTATGCTTGCTCTTATCTAGTAATTAAACATCTCTTTATCTTCTAATTCCATCTTTATCCAATCTTTGGTACAAAATAATACCTTACATTTATGGAGCACCAACCTTGGATCCAGAACAATGCCAGTGCACTGTTCTTCCTCACAGAAATCTAGCAAGATCTGTTTATATGTTTATATAAGTTTAAATATGAGGAAACTGAGCACAGAGGGTCAAATAACCTATCCAAGTTCATGTAGCTATTAAGGCACTGAACCTGTATTCAAACTGATGTCTGGCTCAAAAACCTGTATTCTTCTTATATTATCACACTGTTTCTTAGTTTAAGTTGTCCTTCCACAAAGAGAAAGTGTAATATAGATCTCTAAAAGAGATTTAGTCCTGGTCTGGGTGGGCTACTACCCTCCTCTTGTTTTCTGAAAACATTTATTCATACCTTACCGCTGCCACATCACGTTTTGTTTCCTCTCTGTCTTGTGTCCTGCTTCCCCATCCTATGCCCTTCCTCTGCTGTCTCCTTGAAACATTATCACAGGCACTTAAATACTTGCTGGCCAGCTGGTTGTAGGAATGTTTCCAAACTATGCAAATTAGTTCTATCAACTCGTTTCCTCTTTATCTTGCTTCTTAAAATTGAGAACTTTGGTTAGAAGAATCCAGAGGCAAACAGATGCCAGAGATCTCACAATTTTTTTTTTTTTAACTTGTGTAGCCAAGGACAGATATGATTCTTTCAGGCTTAAAGCAAAGAAAGCCTTCAGTACATCTTTCACAATGTATAGGAAACCTAATTAAGCAGGAAAAGGTTGAGCTACCTCACGTGTACATAATGTATCATTTTCAAAATTCCTTCAGAAAATCATTTCATGTGATCATAACAATGATTATGGGAGATAGGCAAAAACAGGGTTCAACTGAGGTTAAGAGATTTTCTCAAGGTCACACAGCAAGTAATTATTATGCAATTAATTAATATTAAAATCATTTTATCCCATCCCAGTTGAGTAAATATTTAACTGCAAACATTCAGATACCTACACTGAAAATAATTTTTAAAAATACTTCAGTAGTTACTGAGCATTTAAAATGTATAATGCCAGAACTTTAAAGGGATAGAAAGCAGCATACATTATGAACTTTGCCATTAAAACAGGTTTTCTTAAGCCCTGGGGGGCGGGGGGGGGGGGGGGGGCGGGCATTGATGGACTTTTAGAACTTCATGAAGTTCAGGAAATTATATACAAAGTTTTGTAAATTTTACATTTTGCTGAGGAATAGTTTGATAGTTCTTATCTATTTTCAAAGTTGTCTTTGACCAAGAGAATTTTAAGAACCACAGATTTAGAGCTAAAAATGTAGTTAAAACACAGAATAATTGAACCTCTAAGGTGAGTGCATTGTCATATAACTTCAATTATTCACTTAGAGATGGACAATATAATGGCAAAATTAATTTTTTTCTAAAGATCTCATATATTTTCAAAATCACATAATCTCAAAATAGCATACTGAACATTTTTTTGGAATAAATGCTCCTCAGACTGTTTCAAGCCTTTCATTAATTTTCAGAGTTATGAAACAGTTGACTTTTTGACAATTTTTTTTGGTGTTCTTGTTGCTTTTATGAAGGAGGAGATTTTTTCAGAAGTCCTTACTTGAGTATTCCAGAAGTGTGCCCCCAACTGTGTATTGGTGTGATCTGATTTGGAGATCCACATAGAAGCCCTATGCTTGGGTGATTTGTTGAAAATGATAGTGATCTCAATTTCAGTGGCAAACAATCAAGGAGGGCCAACATTACCACTGCCTGAGACTTTAATGCTGGTGGGGGAAAGTAACAAACCAGCCAAAAAAATTAACAGGGCTATCTAGGGGAATGAGATAGCCATAGCAGGCTTTAATAAGCTCCCAAATAAGCTTTGATAAGCTTCCCAGGGGAAGAGGTTGGAAAAGTTGCATGAAAGTTCAAGAGAGACTGGAAAAGGTCCCAGTTACATATTCATCCCTAGTTGAATCTGAGACCTACACCAGCAAAAAGTGAAAGCTGAGTAAGACTTGTAAACTGTCTGAACTTTGAATGCATTCCCCACCCCAAACATAGAACTCCTCAGCAACAGCTGGAAAGCCCCTGGCTCAAAAGGTCTAAGTACAACCTCTAGTCAACCACTGGCTGACCTTTAAGCTGTGCTAGGAAGGAAGAAACAGCTAAGAAGCCGCCAGTCAAGGATAAAAAGAACTAGCAGAGACATCAGGGGCCACAGAATCCATGGGAGACCTCTTCTACGGAATTTGTCCAATTAAGTCATTAAGTAATCCAACAAAAGACAGCAGCAGCGGTAGCAGCAACTACCATCCCTGAGTAAGAGATCAGAATCCATAGTTGCTACAATATATCATCCAAAACATCCACCTTTCAAACAAAAATTACAACATGCAAATCAACAAGGAAGTGTCATCTATACATGAGAAATAAAGCAGTCTATAGAAACTGATTCATTGCAAAGGAATAGAACTCCTGCACAAGCATTACCGTGAGTTAGCCAGGACTGAACATGCTGCAACAGAGTCTTAGTTGTTCCTGCAATAAGGAAAATGTCAGTCTCAGAGTGACTTGGGTGCCCTATTTTCTAAAGTAGTCTAACTCTTCCACTTGGGCACTGGTTCGAGTACTTTAAATACCAGAAACACCCATTCTTCTGTATTTAACCCACTGGCTATCATTTCAGTCACCCAGTCATAGCAGCTGTCT
The DNA here is from genome assembly GCF_963924675.1 of Phocoena phocoena. NCBI lineage: Eukaryota > Metazoa > Chordata > Mammalia > Artiodactyla > Phocoenidae > Phocoena > Phocoena phocoena. The sequence goes on along the minus strand of NC_089224.1, from coordinate 41,269,230 downwards.
GTACCACTTGCAACTCTTGCTGTGATCATCTCCACAGAGGATGGACATAAAAATGAGATATGGAGGGACACCACTGTGAATGGGCACTAGAGTTTTGGCCTTCCCAGTGCTTCACATCGTAACTGATTAGGTGGAAAGGCACAGAAGAGTATTTGGGCAGGAAGGGGAATGCCTTGTTACCTCAAGGAGTCCATACTTCGGTGCGTCTGGCAGATTTCTCCTGGTCCTGGCGCCTGAATTTCCTTTTCCCCTACAGCTGGCAATGGAAAAAGTTACGGCCCCATGTAGTGTCTTTTTAAAATAAAGTTAAGGAAGCAAGAAAATGGCTTCTGAAGAAAAGGGCAGTAAATAAGGGGGATAAAACTTCAGTGATTTTAGTACGTTCCCATTACTCCTGCTATAAATTTTAGCACTGAGACTGTGTGGTTTTAAAGAGACCCCACCAGCAGTTTATTATTTTGCTTTTGCATTTCCAGTTTATAAAGTCAAGTTGAGCATCTTAAGATTTGAATTCTATATGGTTGTGATTGTTTTAAGCAACTTTCCTATGAAGGCAAAACACAGGAACAGCATGGCTATATCCACCCACATAGATGCCTAGAGTGAGCACACTTTCCCCTAGACTTCTATGAGATGTGGAAGCACAGTCCTTCCATAACAGCATCTTAGGCTGTTAAAACCCACAAGAGAACTGCTCTCTGGAGATACAAGGACTGTGAAAAACAAGGGAGTAAAGGCAGGAGAAGATGACTGCATAGCAACAGGACCAGAAAAGAGGTGAGAAGGGAATTTGTATGTCTCAAGAGGAGCCACAATGCAAAGATGGGCGAAAAACTTCAATAAGGAGAGCACTGGGAAATGTAAGCTGAATCTGCTCATATGGGAAATTGGTTAGGGTCAAGCTTCTCCCACTACTGTTCAGGAAGCAGAACTGTGTCTTACTGCCAATCTATTAGACAATCTAATGAACACAGCTTTCTGCTCCGTATCATAAAGAAGCCAGATCAAATGCCACCCTCCAAGTTAGACCAAATCCAGCTTAGTCTGAAGCCTACCGGTTCCCCAGGTAGGTTTTTTGACTTGTACTAGAAATATAATCTTTCATTCCCAGTTCTAATCCTGGAGAGCATCTGGACATTGTTTGTTTGCTCTTAAAGAACATTTTTCAGAAGGACATAGTGGATCTAGTGCTGTATTTTGAATTTAAAAATTTTAGAAGTTGCAAATCAAGTAAGGAAAGAGAAATCAAAATATCAATAGGTTTTTACATTTTCTATTAACTGTAAAATCCAACTAATCAAAATAACACACTCCCAGCCTGGAATGCACTTCACATAATTAGCTCCTTCTCATCCTTTAGGACTCAAATATTAAGGCCACCAATTTAGAGCATCTGGCTTGGGCTATACTCTCTAAAACCTCTTTATTTTCTTTGTTGTTTATCTGCCCCATTTAAATGGAAACTCAGTGAGAACAAGCACCGTGTTTATCACAGACCCTAATATGTAGATGACGTGTCATAAATATTTGAATGAATATTTCTAGATCAGAAAATGGATTACGCGACTCTTCTACATGGGTCATATTTCTTGTAGTAACTCTGAGTTTCAACAAACAATATTAAAAAATTTGCATTTTTATTATCTTTTAATAAGTAAAACACATTAATTCCTGTTTCATAAATTGAACTGATTTTTTAAGCACCTATAATTTAACAGTTGTTTTAAGATTTTAGAACACCAAAGGTGAATATCACGGTCCCTGTCTGGAAGGATCCACAGTAATGAACATTCTGCCTGTTATATAGAATTGCACTCAACATCACTGGCCCTTTTATTACTCTGCACCACTGCACATGCTGATCCCATTTTCTGGAAAGCCATGGTAGCTTTAATAGCTTGAAATACCTTCCTCATTCTCCCAAACATACTGAAGGGTGATGATACACGCTATGTCGCAAATACACACACAGGGGAAACAGCAGAGGCTTTTACAATGGTCATCTAGAACCACAGTCTGTTACAGTAAAGGGAAAACAGACTGAAAATATTGACAAGTTTTCTAAAGTAGCATGTCTTTGAATTGTTGATGCAAGCAAAAACACAGGAAGCCTTGAAGATATTAGGCAAACCGATGTTTAGATTACCAAGCTTAGAAATTAGAAGACAGTTGGCGGTTGAGGGTTTGAAATGGTTAGAAATTTCTCTTATCCTGTGTGCTTAACTGAAAGCAACTTATCATTTCAGAAGCACAGAATATCAGACAAGAGTTTCTGCCTTAAAAAGTACATAAAGGTTTAGATCCTAAACTCCTTCTATTTTCTTAGTGAGAACAGAGATGAGGATAATGTTACCCCATGCTTTAACAACTTAAAACAGTCCTGTGTGGGCTTTCTCCATAGAGCTTAATTCAATCCTCCTTTTTATAAAAAGAGATAAAAGAAAAATAACAGAACTGATTTTAGTTATAGAATAAAGGCAAAAGTCACTGACAGAGGCAAAAATTTATGGATTACACTTTAGTAGAAAATAGCAAGGACAGAAATTTTTTTTTAATCAAATATCCTTAAAAGCTTTGTATATTACCAAAATGGCATATAACAGTGAAAATCATAAACGTAATCCACCACATTTCAGGGAACCATGTGATATACTGTCCACAATTTAATTGCATTTATAATGAACTGTAATGCATTCTGGAAACAGAGCAAGAGTCCGAACTCTATTCTTCTGTCAACCACTAATTCGTTGGCAGAAAAACTTTCTACAGCTCACTTATCAGCTCTAGAATGGGGATGATTTTCTACCTTCTTCATGGCCTATTTGGAGGATTACAGTTACCTATGAGTGCTTTGAAAATGTGTAAAAGGATTATGCATGCGTTTCTAACCAGCCTAAACAGTCACCTTCAAATACCTAAGAATTACTACTGTTTCATCCATTTTTTCTCTAAAAAGTAAATACAGATACTATTGCCAAAGATATTTTAAAAAATAAACGTTAATAACATTTTCAAGAATGGGGAAACATGACATTAGCACATAAACAATTGGTTACTGGTAGTGAAGTGGACTGAATGATTTGGGTAAACTTCCCCTCGATAGATCCTCATTACAGGTAAGTCCTCCTCTATTCAGCCCGTGGGTCAGAATGCATCTTCTAAAATGGCAATTATGGATCGTGTTGCTCATGGGCTAACCTATCAGGTCAGATCCCAATCTCCATGTCAAAGTCCCTCATCAGGCGGTCAGGACTCCTGCCTCCCTCCCCCACTTCCTTCAGCTGCTAGATGTTCAGTCATCAGGGCCCTCTAAGGATCTGAACTCCATCCACTCTGAGGGCAGGTACTGTCTCATTCCTCTCTCTCCTTCATCCTCTTTCTTCCATCATTTAAGTAGCAGCAAAGCCATTCGCTCGGTTGCCCATCTTAGGGGAAATTCTTTTCCACTTCCTATTTCTCTCTCTGTAATAGAATGACTTGTTCAAATGATATTTGTCTCCTGCTGTCCTGTAAATTCCTTGAGGGCAAATGCATGTCACTTTCCTTTTTCATGTTTCTATAATATGTTGCCCAGTATTGTCAATATAGCAGTGGTGCATGAAACTTCATTAACAAATAAACACCAGAATTTCTCTCTCTTCTGCAGAGCCCTGACTGCTTAGAATGAAAACAGTGAAGCCTGAGTCTATCCTGTTTAGACACGGCATTTTTATTGCTCCCCAACTTAATGCCCGTGATAATTGCTTCCACTCTGCACCACCCACCTCAAATTCACTCTCCATACAACAGCCAGACTGATCTTCTTAGAGCATAAATTAGAACATGGCCTTTCCCAGATTCAATGACTCCAATGGTCTTGCACCAGCACTTAGAATTAAATTCAAACTCCCTTTCCTGGCCTTGGTGATATAATTTCTAACAAGAAGAATGTTCCTGCACGTCTCCAACCTCACCTGCTCCCTATTCCCTTTTACTCACGGCACCTCAGCCACAGTGATCCTGGAACACGCAGCTAATTGTCAGATTAGGCCTTTTAACTGACCATCCTCTCAGCATGAAACGCTCTGCTTCCGAATCTTCACATGGCTAGCGTAGCTCCACGGACACTGCCTCTGAAAGCCTCCTATCCGCCTGAGAGCCAGAGGAACTGCCCAAGATACTCTCCATCACGTCTCCTATTTTATGTTCTCAACAGGTCTTAAAATTATCTGATACATTCTGAGTTATGTGTTTATTGTCTGTTTTCTCACAGTATGTAAATCCTGTGAGATAAGAGACCTCATCTCTTTTATTTCCCGCAATAACCCTAGTTCCTAAAACACTGCCTGGTGCATAGTAGGCACTCAGTACATGGTTATTGTATAAGTAATTGAATGAAGCTGGGTTTTGCCTCCACACTCCAATTACTTTTTAAAAATTTTACAGTTTTATTCTGAAACATCTCTTTTTATATTCTAAGGGCAATTCCAAAGCAATACAGAGAAATCATGGCTTAATCGTCTTTAAATCCATCAGTCTAGCATGTGTCAGACAGATGGGTTGTGCTCGGTATTTCTGGAATTCTACATAAATGAAAAACACACTCTTTTTTTTTTTCTTTTTCTTTTTTTTTTTTCTGTACGCGGGCCTCTTACTGTTGTGGCCTCTCCCGTTGCAGAGCACAGGCTCCTGACGCGCAAGCTCAGCGGCCATGGCTCACGGGCCCAGCCACTCCGCGGCATGTGGGATCTTCCCAGACCAGGGCACGAACCCGTGTTCCCTGCATCGGCAGGCAGACTCTCAACCACTGCGCCACCAGGGAAGCCCCATGTAATCATTTTTCTTATATGGCTCGGAGTTATATGTTTATACTTACTCAAATGCAAATTCCACCTTAAGTGTATGTTTTACTACTAAAGTTCATTTTTCAATGTGTTCTGTTTTGTTAAAAAGAGATGCATCCTCAGTTTAATTTTATAAAGGGGAAGTTGGATTCCCAGGTTAACTGATAAGAATCTATTTAGCCTATTAGCTTCTGAACTGTGAAAGAACCTTTTGACATTCTTATCAACTGTGACTTCAGCATTGATTTATAAAGAAAATATAGGTGCTGATTGATTTGGGTGACCTATTCTTCCCTTCCTCTTTGGGCTTATTTTTGAGTATGATCAAAAAAATTTTTTTAATAGCTACCTATTCTTTTTGAATGAAACCAAATTTGGGGATTATTGCATAGGCATGCACACACACTTTTTCTCCATTGTTCTTGCTTTGTTTTGATTGTGATTTTGCAATCCTGTTTACTATTGTTATGAATAAATCTTGTAACTTATCTATTTTTCCTTAACCATGACAAAACAGATGACTTGGTCACTTTGTCCCAGAGTCTTATCACTTTCACATTACTAAGTAGTTCTCTCTCATGGTCAAAATGAATTCCAGACTCTCCATTCCTGAAATGGTTTCCTCTATTTTCTGAATGATAAGATTGTCAAGGAGGCAAATTATTTTTTTATTTACATTTAGAAATTTGAGACTTCTAGCAGTGTCCAAATAGGTGAGCATCTCCGTTCAAAAACCTTCCTTTGCCTCTCTTTCTTCTGGAATCTGATTTATGAAAGCCTCAAACTTACCCCAGCCTGCCTAGGCCAGTTAAGGCAGCATGTCAGCTCTAGAAAGGTTCACTTGGTTCTTGACCAAATGAGGTCAAGTAAGGCAACACTGAAAGGATGCAGCGCATTATCAGAAAGCATCAGGACACGTAGCAAGATGATTAAAGGGAAAAGCTTAGAAGCTGAGCAACTTGTTTCCAACTCTAACCCCACCACGTATAAAATGATTACATCTAAGCAGCCAACTTCTTAACAGAAGAGAATCTCCAGCAATCTATAAAAACATACTTGTTTTATTTCACAAATACCAACTATAACAACTTTGTATATTGTAATCCTTAGTAGTGCACAAAAATTATGTCTGTGAAACACCACTATTTTGAAGGTAGAAAAAATCAAAAAGACATGATTTTTATTTTTAATTTTTTGCATGATCCAAAATTTTTTTGCCTCTTTTTTAAATTGAGGTATAATTGATTTACAATATTGCATTAGTTTCGGGTGTACAACAAAGTACTTCAGTTATACATACATAAATATCTATTTTATTCAGATTCTTTTCCCTTACAGGTTATTCTAAAATATTGAGAATAGTTCCCTGTGCTATACAGTAGGTCCTTGTTGGTATTCTATTTTATATATAGCCGTGGGTATATGTTAATCCCAAGCTCTTAAGTTATCCATTCCCCCACCCTTTGGTAACCTTAAGTTTGTTTTCTATGTCTGTGGGTCTATTTCTGTCTTGTATATAAGTTCATTTCTATCTTTTTTTTTAAGATTCCATATATAAGCAATATCATATGATAGCTGTCTTTGTCTGGCTTACTTCACTTAGTATGATAATCTCTAGGTCCATCCATGTTGCTGCAAATGGCATTACTTCATTCTTTTATATGGCTGAGTAATATACCATTGTATATATGTACCACAACTTCTTTATCCATTCCTCTGTTGATGGACATTTAGGTTGCTTCCATGTCTTGACTATTGTAAATAGCGCTGCTGTGAACACTGGGGTAGGTGTATCTTTCTGAATTACGGACAGAAGATGTAAATAGACATTTCTCCAAAGAAGACACACAGATGGCCAAAAGGCACCTGAAAAGCTGCTCAACATCACTAATTAGGAGAGTGCTTGCTTTTTAGAATTCTATTATAGACTATTAGAGAATCCTGGCAGGCCCCCCAGAGAACCCTGGACCCTACCTCGAGACATACTTTCCTTTAAAGAGTAATAAAGAAGACTGGCTAATAGCATTGGCTCTGAAGACAGATAAACTTCTATTTAAATCCATGCTCTAGATAAATAGTCTGCATGCATTTAGGCAAGGTATTTGAACTCTCCAAACCTATTTATTTACTCATAAAGTAGGGAAAATAGAACCTACTTCCTAGATTTATTGTGAGAAATAAATAAGATGACATCTGTGTTTAGCACATGACTATTCTGAAGTATTAGTTACTAATTCCAATTTACACACACACACACACACACACAGTTCAACAGCAATTCCTACCTCTTAAAGAGGTCTATAATCCACCCAATGACCACCTTTCTGCCTCTCTACCTGGATCTCCTTTCCTCATTCTGCATCAGCATTACCTCTCTCACACTGTAGAGTATCCAAGAACAGAGACTGCATCTGGAAAGTTGTCTTATACAACATCTAAAACAACTTGACACAAACTTTTGGATGGTGTTATTGCAGTGGAAGATAGCTGTAAAAACACCTCATATAATCTAAATCCTATGTTTCTTCTGGATCCAACATCTTTTGAAGTTGATAAAATCCAATGCGTTCACATCACAAAGTTATTTAGCAGAATACGTTTCACAATCATTATTTCCTGGGATTGGAAAACACGTAGAAAACTGACAACTTGTTCAATAATACAATTATTTTCTCTAAAAGCAAATTCATCTTTCTCCAGTCTGCTTGATGCTTTGTTATCAAGCCCAGATATGTTGTCTGTTAAAAAGCTCTATTCAATCTTTCGTATTCACATTCTATTTCTTCTAGACTTCACATTCAAGATAGACGTTCAAAAAAGCACACCTATAGCTAACACCCTCTGCTTAATATTCCTAAGACCCTATCACTTCATGCTAAGCCTGACTATACAAATGGGAAGGATATTGCTAAAGCTGCAAAAGAACATGAACAGATGTCCTCAAAGGACGGGACGTTTTAAGACTATGAATTATGAAGAAGATTAGCCTTGAGTCAACATTCCTGTCTTAGAAATGATAAGATTAATAAGCAAGATCACACTGATTCAATGATGGGCATTTTCAAATCTTTTAAAGCAGAAAACAGATTGAGTCCAATGAGTTTGTTGAGCTCCTATAGAGAGAAAATTAATTCAAGTCAATGATTAATGTTGACAAGGGACCAGAACCTGGGCAATCAAAACTATTTTTTCTACAGGAAAGATTACTAGATTCTGACACCAAAGTCACAAAAAGACTTCCTTGAAGTAGTTTACGGGTAAAAGATGATATGTAAGGATTTCAGAATTTTAGAAGACAAATTTGAAGTGGACTGATATGAAACTAATGATTAACATGTGTAGATCCAGGCACCAAGTCCATCTGTATTCATTATTGCTTCATGAGCACCTAGCACTGTTCTCAGCCTCTGAGAGCTGAAATAGTGAACAAGACAGACATTCTCACAAAATGACCAGGAAGCAAGAATCATGAGTCCATCATGATAAGCGAAGACACTGAACTTCAGAGATTACAAGTGTCCACAATCACACAGTAAGTGAAAAAACAGACTTCTAACTCTGAATTGAGATCTCTTTCCTTTGCATAACACTTGTCCAAATAACAAGTTGCCCTGAAATATAAAGCAACAGCTTCCATCCCCATTTTCCTCACTGGTTAAGGGTACAGATTCTGAAGTCAGATGACCTGTGTTCAAATCCTACTACCACCTGGTAACCTTAAAGGATCTACATAACCTGTAAGTATCTCACTTGCTTCATGTGTAAGACGGGTGTGAGACAGATGCTGTGAGGATTAAATGTGATAATACTCATTAAGTATCCAAAACAGTACCTGGCATGCTACACACATTTGAAAAACACCAATTATTGTTGTTGTTACATGTACACTTAAATTTATTTTGTGAACTGAAAGCTGTTTTGCAAGTAAACAGCTCATAAGTGTCAGTGTTCTAAAAAATACAAACACAAGTATAATAAAATACTACTAGTTTGGATTGAGAATAATGATCATTTCTAGGTAAAAGGTTTGAATTCATAACCATTTGAGTTTTTTCAGCAATAAGGACCACAGACCCAGATTTTTAAAACAAGATTTGGACATTTACTGTAGACCGCACATGGGAAGAAGAAATGGGGGAAGTACACACAGGGCATCCATGCTGCACCTCTGGGGGTTCCAGTTGTGCTGTAGTCTATAGGAACCGTGCTCTAAGGAGGCATGCAGCCAACAGGCTGGCAAAGCCATACCTAAGGACTCCCAGAGCACAGCGGAGTAACTCAACTCCCAGGTGTTTTGGTAACTGTCATAAAGGGTCTGACTCCACTTTTGATGTTTGGCTGTTGACAGCTTTCAAGCCCCACTCCTTCCTTTGCCCTCTTGGCACCATCAGGAAGTTCAAGCAACACGCACCAATCCCCACTGCCCAACCCCCCCCAAAACCCCTGGCTAGTCTCCATTTCTTGCTCTCTCAAGCCATTTTTGGACTTATTTGGGAAACTTGCTCTGCCCTCCTCAGAAAGCTTCAGTATGTGAGTAATAAATCTTTTGTATCTTCTTGTTCTATGTATAGTGTCATCAGTTTTGCCATCGGGACCCAATTTTGGAGTGGGGAGGAAGGCTCATCCAACTTCAGAATGGTGCCGCGACAGTAACTTCAGGTCCTAACTATCCTTTTGTTTATCCTTTGCAAAACTAGCTCAGTGGCTCAAGTACGTACAGCTGGTCTTCCACATCCACAGATTCTCCATCTGTGGATTCAACCAACCAGGTACAGAAAATATTGGGAGGATAAAAATCCCAAAAAGTTCCAAAAATTGAAACTTGAATTTGCTGCATGCCAGCAACTATTTACAAATAGCATTTATATTGTATTTATAACTATGTATATAGAATTTACATTGTATTAGGTATTATACTTAATCTAGAGATGATTTAAAGTGCATGGGAGAGCGTGCATAGGTTATACACAAATACTACGCCATTCTATACAGTGGACTTGAGCATCCACAGATTTTGGTATCTGCAGGGGAATGCTGGAACCAAACCCCTGTGGGTACTGAGAGATGACTGTAATTTAGGGAAATCCTTAAAAAGAACTATCTTTTAGAGGTAAGAGTCTCTTTATCCAAGAGCTTTTTTTTTTAAGTTTTCCAAGAACTGCTTTTTATTTTTCTGTGGTCATTTGTTCTTATGGACATAAGACATTTTATCCTTGGGTTGGGGACTTTGGAGAGAGATGTCTTTGGGCACAGTGAGAGTTGAAGACAAACAGGTTTTTGGGGATACAGAGGAATACTGGACAGGGAAATTCTGAGAGAGGTAAAAATATGTTCAAATTTGCCCAGGACAAACTCAGGTTATGTCTGTTTGCACAGCATTATTATGAACAGGATCCCCTTTTCATTCTCAAAAGTGCTGTGACTGGATAATAGATATGTAATCCTACCTTTGATCGAAGATATTCTGAGACACAGGGTAGAACCATGGGTCCAGCTACAGAGGAGGAGTGAGTGAGGTCCTCATCAGGGACACCATGATGAGAACTCTGAAAAAAGACTGTTGATAAAAACATCTGTTCCCTGTTCTCAAGAAACTTAGAATACAGGAAGTTTAACTATCGTACATGGTATCTGACAACCGCTGTTATCGACGGTAATACAGCAGTGAACAAAATCCACATGAGCTCAAGTCCTGTCTTTTTTTGATAGGTTATGTATACAGGTGGGTGATCTGGAGTTGACCAACATTCCAATTTCTACTCCTTTGCTTTCTAACTATATGGCCTAAACAATTTAATAACTTCCATAAATTTTAGCTATGAAACAAAGATACCAATTCCTGCCTTCCAGAACTGTTGTAAGGATTGAGTAAGCTAATGTAGGTAAAGGTCAATATATAACACCTTGCACAAAAAGGCTATATGTAAACAATAGCTGCTGCATACTACTCTAATGACATTATTATTAGCAACATTATCCAGGTTACCAAGTTCTTTCAACTATTTTATGCCTACTTTAATAAGGAGAGTAAGAACAATTTCAACAAAAACAACTTGGGCTTCCCTGGTGGTGCAGTGGTTGAGAGTCCGCCTGCTGATGCAGGGGACACGGGTTCGTGCCCTGGTCTGGGAGGATCCCACATGCCACGGAGCGGCTGGGCCCGTGGGCCATGGCCGCTGAGCCTGCGCATCCGGAGCCTGTGCTCCGCAATGGGAGAGGCCACAACAGTGAGAGGCCCACGTACAGAAAACAAAAACAAAAACAACCTATATTAAAAATATTTTTTTAAGACTGCTTGTTGGGACTACAAATTGATACTGTCCTTCTGAAAGGTAGTTTGTGAAACCATAAAAATTTTTCTGCCTATTTTTTGAATCAGCATTTGCACTTATAGAAATTTATTCTTTAGGGAAAATCATTCCTGCACGTAGTCAATAGGGTGCAGTAACTGAAACACGGACTTCAGAGTCTGGAGCACAAGGGTTAAATCCACACTTACTAGCTGTGCTACCCTGATCAAATGATAGAAAATCTCTAAGCCTCAGTCATTTCCTTTTTAAAATGAGGACAAATATATTATCTACTTCATGGGATTATTGGGAGGATAAAATTATTGGAATAAAGAATAGTGTATGGACTTTAATAAGTGCTCAGCGTTATTTTTATTACATATAATCATTCATCTAAAATTATTACATTATAAATCAACTATACTTCATTTAAAAAAAGAATGTATATATGTGTATAACTGAGTCACTCTGCTGTACAGCAGAGATGGGCACAACATTGTAAATCAACTATACTTCAATAAAAAAATTTTTAAAGAATTAATTATAATAAACAATTAGAGACCAGTTCACATATCTTATAATAAACTGATTCAATAAATTTTATACAATTATGTAGATTCTTTAAATGTATAAAATATTTTATGTAACAATATCGCATTTCAAAATAATATGAAGTATATCATTTTCCTTATTTTTAAATAAAAGGACTTGAGTTTAAACATTTAAGAGTGGCTTTTCCTCTTTGATAGGATTATACATGATTATTTATTCTTGCTTTCTCTATATTTAAAAATTTGTAAGTTATATGATTTATTTTATAGTCAGGAAAAGTTTAAAGTTATAAATGAAGGAAACCAAAAAAAAGAAGTATTTGCTTGCCTACAATCTTTTGATTTTTTTAAATTGCTTCATAGAGCATTTTAGTGTGGATAGTGCAAAAGTTACCTTAATTCCAAGTCAAATCTTTAAAATAATTCATAATTTCTCAATTAGTTCAAACCAAATTCATTATACTTATGAAGACTCTCTCTGAATTCTACTTAGCAGCCTATCAGTGATTCCACAAGTAAAGAAACAGGTGCAATATTAATGAGACCAAGGTAGGAAACCTCCCATGCAGAAATAAAAGTGTTTTGACATCATGAAGTGGATTGGCTTTGTAAAATTACACAGCCATGTAGATTTCAATTCTATTTAAGACATAGGAATACTGTCTTGTCTACTATGTGCAACAATATGATAGAATTGGAGAGAATAAAGCAGTACACTTTTGTTATTTCTGAGATAGAAAAGAGCAAAAAATAAAGAGCAGAACTCATCCCCAAATCTTAGCCAGACTTACTACATATAACAGGTTATTTTTTACCCCTGGAAATGCACACCAGATAAGGGCAGTTTAAACACAAATACAGAACTCAGCAAACAAAGAAAATATGCACTTAATGGAAATAAAGCATATTCTATTCAGAACAGGTCCTTATAATCTTCTGCTGTAAAGAGTCACACATTAAGAATTTGAATTCACTCTCACCCACTGTCATAATAAGGCAGAGAAGAAAGCACTAGCTAAAAGCATCCTCCAGAGAAATGGGTCATAGATAAGTAAGTAACTCAACTAATTTGGGACAAGCTTTTACACAGATCCAAGTACTAGACCATGAGTTTGTTGCTATTTATTATACAATCCTTCTAAGGAAACCATTTAAATATTTAGAAAATAATAATTATGAAAGAAAACCAAACCCAGCTGATAAACATCATCGTGCCCAAGCGGCAAAAATTTTGATATATTCATTCATTCATCCTTATTGTCATTTTCCCCATTATTTAATCTCTTTTCACTGTTTATCAGCAGTTGATGATATAACAGAATTTGCATGAAATTCCAGTTCTGTCCTCTAAATAAAGGGGAAAAATTCCACTCCTCTCTCTCTTCCAAAACTTCTACAACTTCTTACAATGTGGCCCAGACACTTCCCCTCCCCATGACAAAGTAAGCTGGGTAAGGGTCACATTAGAGCTGAGACTGCCCTGAAGCATACTCAGTCTAAAAGAGCATGACATCAAATAGGTACTGCACTCATGAGTTCCATGTGAGAGTAATAGAGTAGGGAAGGAACTCAAAGGCCTGAACTCAGAAGCCACCCTCTGGTACAGAATTCTATCAACTCATATGGTTTCTTCCTTTAATAAAAACACCAAATCTGATCGACGATTTTGTAAGTCCAACCATAGTGTTCTCAGTTTCTAAAATCACACTTGTCTCTTTTATGCACTTCACAATCAATAAGGTCAAGGAATTGTGGTTATGAAGATGGGGGAAATCTTTTAGATCACGTAGTCCAAAATTACATAGCCCAACAGCTTCATTTTGAAGATGATAAAACTTAGAGGATAAAAAAACCAAAAAACAAAAAGCACTTGTCTACATCTACAGAGTAAGTTGAAGGAGACCAAATAAAAGATTTCTTATAGTGTTTTAACATGCAACACTATGTCTCTTGTATCAACAATCGGATCCAAAGTTCTTTGAGTTCAGGCTAGTAAAAAAATAAAAATAAAAAGCTTATTCAGACCACCTAGGCAAGTAGGAGAGTATTATTCAAAAATCAGGTACTCAGGTTGAGCAAAAGAACTAATGGCTTTCTCCAATAGTTAAATAGTGCCTTGTCTACGTATTGTATGATATACCCCCAATAAACATAATTAATACAAATAAGTAAAGCAAGCAATTCTAACACAAGTCTTCACAGAAGCAAAGGATTACTAAAACTATCAAATGTCATTTTTATCCTCAAGTCAGGAAGATAGTGGAAATGGTCTACATAGTAGGAATTTTCATGGGCCCTTCCTCTCCATAAACACATAGATGAAGTTCTCTAAATATATAGAATTCCACCTTGGGTGTGCTCGTGTACACGTGCGCACACATGCACGCGCACACACACACACGCGCACACACACACGCGCGCGCACACACACACACACACAGTTTTACCATCATAAGAGATAAAAAGATTCAGATTCAGTTTGAGGAAACCAAGTAGTTCTTGACTAAAAAGAAAATTACCTAGTATTACTACCACATGACTCAAACAGAAACTGTGTTCTGGTCAAGGTCCCCTCTACACACACAGGATATTCCATATAATGGAGCTTTCTAGGAGCTACCTGGAGCATCCACTGTGGTCAGGACATAATAAATCAGGATCACCAATTCCGTAATATTTTCACTTTTGATTAGAGTTTGTTGATTTCTATTTGAGTGTTCAATGTCTTTCAAATAAAAACAAAGAATAAAAGATTTTGGTAAACTCTGCTTGGTGGATCTGGAATGGATGGATGCCCCCCAGTAAGAAAAATTTATTGGAGTTGTCTAGTTGGAATCACGATCATCGGAAAGCTAAAAGAGATCTAAACCAGAATGGAAATGGAAAAAAAAAATCATCACTGATATTCATGTGGAGGAATACAGTTGATTCTGTAATAATCATTGCCTCTAAGGGGCTCCATACTCAGGATTGAATCAATAAACTTCAAGTCCCTGTTGATTCTAACTTTTGCCAATAAGTAAAGCATATAAAAAGTAAAGATGAATGGCATACAAAATTTACTTATGATTACCATCAAAACTAAATTCCTAATATCTCAATGAGGATATTCTAAAGTTTGGTTTAGAAACAATTACTTGTCCTCAAAACAAACAAAAAATCCAAATATCCCTGTATAACATGAATTAATGTTTCTGTAGTTTGTCCTCATTGAAATCATCAAGTCTCTCTCCTAAAACTCACTCTTCTTCCAATCAACTCATTAACCCAAACCAGAAATCAGAAAGTTATCCTAGGTATTAATTTCTCATTCACACCATCCTTCACTATGCCTGATCACTAATGTTCACCAGATCTATGCATATACAAACTACAGACTGCTTTCCAATCATGCCTCCAGTTTATATTACTGACTTTATTGTTCTAATCCAGGTCCTCAATTTCTCTTTCCAAGATGGACTGCAGTATTTCAAGTGTCATCACTGAGGCACATTCCCATGAAGTCTTGCCCTCTCCTACAAGGCTTTCCTGATTGATTTACTCCTTTTGTAAAATCTTCTAGCATCTTACAATCCTTTGCCTACAGGATAGATTCAAAACTCCTTAGAGTAATCTATAAATTCCTCCATTCTTTGGCCACTGCCTAAATCACTAGTCTCATCCCTTGTCATACTCTGACCTATCCCTTAAGATTGAGAATCTGTGTGAAGCTTTCTCTGCCTTCTCTTTCCCATCCTCCAGAATTAGACATGATCGTCCTGTCCTTTAGGAATCCGTAGTTCTAGAGAGACACCTATTTACAAGTCTTCTTCAAGCCTGTCACAGTACATTGCAAATGACTGATTATATGTAGTCTCTAAAACAGGAGTGACAAACAAGTTTTATTTCTGTCGTATGCTAATTTTAATCAATGGTTAGAGATTGCCTGCAATCGCTGTTGAGAAAGAATTTTTGAAGAGCTGACTTGACCTCCTTTCAAGCTCTATCTACTATTGGAACAAGTAGGGAGAAGAATGGTATTTGGACCAGCTATTTGTCATCCTTGCCCTAGGCTGCGAGTCCTGGAAGGTAATGAAATGTGATTTTTTCATTCTCAGTGTCTGGCGCAGTGGCTGACTCAAAATTCATTGAAAACACAAACCTCAAGAACCACTCATCCTAATCTGTAACTCCACACACAGGAATCCATACTCATTCTTTTCTGGTCCTTTAAAGAAAAATACATAAGTACTTGAGTATAATTTGTGTGACTTGACTAATAAGGGGAGATATTCACGTGTCGTTATGGACAGAATGACAAGGGACCTAGTAAGAGTGACATCAGAGGCACCACAAACACAACTTTTCCTAGTAGCTTTGTAAAATTTTTTGGACAATTATTTGACCCTTCCCAAGCTCAATTTCCTCATCAGGAACATAGGGATAATGAAATCTGCTTTGCAAGGTTGCCACAGGGATTAGAAATAAAAAGCATCGTTACATAGTGGGCCCTCCGTAAATGATAACTATTAGTATGTGCTATTTTGGTTCACAGCAAATTTCCATGGGAAGAAATACATTTTTTCAAACCCAAAGGAGGTAATTTTAGTCCCTTTTAAGAGGCATTTTTCTGCTCAGTTATGTAGGTTGTTTTGCTAGTAACATACAATCGGTGAGTATCAACTCCATTTATTACATCTTTATGTTGCCCCTGCACTAGCCCTGAGTTCATGTTGCACAGCGGCCTCAAGGATGTATATTATGATTACTTTTAAGAATCAATGAATAATTGATAACCATTAAACACTTTGCCTTTGTGTAATATATTTCATCTATGGATTTTGAAGGGTTAAGGTTTTTAGCTCTTCTCTTCTGTATTTCGAATTCTAGCTTATATTTACCAAACTCTAGCTTATATTTACCAACTCCTAGCTTACATTTATAACTCCAAATTATAAAAAACAAAAAAGAATAAGACTTCTCCGGAATCAAAGGATTCTTTGAATCTTCTTTGAATTCTTATGTCAGGAAGAATGACCTTTTCACAGTGTTTCCACAGGTTGTAGCTGAACAACATATGGCTATATATGTATATACATCAAGGAGTTTAGGGGATAAAATGCTCACAAGTACAGGCTGGAGTCAAGAACGGACAATGCACAGAAGCACACAGTTGAATCTAGGCAATGCTGTCCAGTCAGTAACTGTTACTTACTAGGCTCCAAATTACAGTTCTCATTTAATTTGACCCTATTGAGTGGGTGTTACTGTCCTTCAATAAGAAAGTAAAAGGTTTAAAAGATTAAGTCACAAGGGATACAGCATATTATGGAAGAAAATATGGTTCCAGGATTTAAATGCTAGTACTGTAGTTAACAATAAAAACCACCACCACTACCAACTGCTTTCTTACACATGCTGTATACTCTACTAATCCACAGCCTCTTGAATGGCAGAGCTGAGACTGAAACCTAGATTACTCTGGTTTCAAAGCTGATGTTCTCCGTAACACTTAATTTCCTCTGAAAGTAGATGAGTTTTAACATCTCAAGCCCCTCTTTGTTCAGAGCCTACCCTTCTTATCCAAAGATCTCCCGTCTTCCCCAGACAGTGCCTTAGCCACTCTAGGGTTTTCTGCCACTGCAGTGCCACTTGCATTCATCCTTTCCTTAGGGATAGGGAATGACCCACATGCCACGTTAGAGAAAATGCAAGCAAACCTTTTGAGGGTGTTCTGCAGTCTATGCAAATTAGTACAATGATGCCAGACAATCTAACAGAGACAGACGCTTACAATTAATGAAGCCATAGATCCAAAATTTGTATCATAATGGACAATTAACTCAAAATCATTGTCATCGTGAATCCCTTCAGAACAGGGAGATGAATCATAGTTTTACAAAAGCGTTGCCCTATCTAGTTAATGAGTGTCTGCGATATTGTTAAAATTTTCATTAGGGTTATCATTAAGCACTTACAAAGCAATTTGTTAGTAGTTTCCTAACCCATCCCCACTTCACCATCAAAACAAATTCTATGGCAGTTCTGATTCTGTTGTTCCCCATTCTAAATATTAAGAGAATGTTGGCCCAGAGATGATTTGAACTAGCACACCAAATATCTCTTCCCTCTTAAAAAAGCAGTCTCCTAATAGAGATGATAAACAGGGACAAGTGACATCAAAATATTGTCACACGGATGGGCAAGTTATGGGAAGAGCTTTTCTGCCCTGTTAAAGATGACCTCAAGAGCAAGAACGAAATGCCAGAGACTGAGAAATTATGTACTTATGAGGTAACCAGTAGTAAATTAAGTAAGTTAAGTAGTAAGTTAAGTAACTGCTTCTAATAGAAGCAGCCCCTTTGTGATTCAGCAGTCTGAGAATCAGTGAGCCTTGTGTGGAAATGTTCCATAAACAAGACCACTTATCTGAGCAGTAAATGTAAAAACTATAATGCAATTTCCCTAAAATAGTGACCACTTTTACCAGCTTCCAGTTCTTTCCATGGTTCTACTGAAAAAGCTGGACCCCCTTTTTACCAAAAATTGGGAGAGTTTTAATTCTTCTCTTTCACTTTGGAAGAAAACCAATTTTAAAAGTATACTTGCAGAGGAATATTTAAAAATCTACAGAAGAATCACATACTACAGGTTCCCTTAGATACATGGAGGGTGTTTAGGGCTCTAACAACAACAACAGCAACAACAAAAGTTTTCCTATTTTATAGGTCCTCACGGTCTCAGTGGGAGGGAAAAAGTTTCGTTACTTGATGTAAAGATTTCATACCTGTTGGTATTAATACTTCCCCTAAACAAACCCCTCCATAAAATTCACATGCAGAGATGTTCTCTTAGGATAAAAATCATAGAGCATCATTTAAAGCAAGCAAAGATTATGTGACAGACGCACAGAAGTGAGCGTGACACTGTCAGTCAGCCATTCCTAAAGCCAAGTATCTTTTCTTCCGTTACAGAAAAAGATGTAATTCAGTGTGTGTTTGGTGTTGGAGAGGAAGTGAGAGAACTAAATCATGAAATGAAACGGAATCCACTTCTAAGTTCATGGAATACTCACTGCCCCTAAAATCAAAGTCAAGCAGAGATTGTGTTTTGCTGTCTCCAATGGCCATAGTATGGAATGTGATTGGCACACCCAAAAGGCGCTACCATAACATCTACCTTACTAAGCCATGCCAGAATGTCTTTGCATGCCGATTACTAAGATACATTTCATGAAAGTTTATCTGTATCATTGAAAGTATATATTAGGTGAACTCTACTACAAAATTACGGTTTCTCAAGTGGTTATGAAACGCTTCCACACATCATCATCACGGATCTGGTTCACATATAGCCAAGGATTTCAGAATAGTGCAATTAGGGCAAGACCCACAAAAATCAGTATTCCTAATACACCAGTCACCTTAAGAAAGGACAAGGGCCTCATAAACCTCAGCTTCTATTCGTGGGGCTCAGGGAAAAAGCATAAATGGAGACCAATATTAACGCATGTCTAAATATTTAAAACATGAGTTAAAATTAAATATTTATTATAACTATTCATTATTCTAGTAGTCAGTATACAGCACTGATAAAGAATGGAAATATCACGTTACATCTAGACAAGTGTGGTCCAATAGAACTTACTGCCATGATGGAAATGCTCCCTATCTGTGTCATCCAGTACACTAGCCTCTAGCCAAGGGTGGTGAATGAGCACTTGAATGCAGCTAGTACAACTGAGGAACTAAATTTTAATGTTATTTAATTTTAATAGCCACCTGTGGCCATTGGCTACCATATCAGACAGCGAGGTCTAGACTTACAAAAATGTTCTTCAGCCACCATATGCAATGGTTGCCAATACTGTGCTAATTCACGAGAAACATGCACTGGAGTAAGAAACAAGAATATGGACATTTATATGGGAAAGTTACTTCATTATGCAAGATCTTTCATGTTCATGCTAACAGAGGAAAAGCTGACACTTATACTGATTCGTCTTTTATCTATTAAAGTGCTTCCATCGCTTCAATCTTCGCAGCAAGTTCCATCTGCACCATCAGCAGCAGACCAACCCACATTCACTGTATTTACTCAGTTACCTTTTATTTCAAAGACATAGGACAAAAGATGGGGAGAAGATCTACCCTGGCTGGCCAGTGCTAAACATGAGATCAAATGCTTGGCACTGTAGGCTTCTCTACGCCAACTGACCGAGTTACTTGTGTATCCCTCAATATATGTGTGTTTGTGTGCGTGTGTGTGTTTGTGTGTGTGTGAGAGAGAGACAGAGAGAGAGACAAACATAAAGGACCCTTCTAAAGTGTGGAGCCTTGGGTGAGAACACTTTTGCCTAAGAAGTACGGCAGTGGCCTCACATAAAAAGCAATTAGTGTAAAGCAATTATACTCCAATAAAGATGTTAAAAAAAAAAGCAATTAGAAATTTTAGTTTAACAGTTATATGTTGTATAAAGTTAGCTTAAGATGACATTTTTACTTAGCACCAAATGGAAAGATGTATCTTACAGACAAGTGGCAATATTACCTAAGTAAAAATCAGCAAAAGCAGCAGGAAATTACTTATTTCCACTTCCCTTTACCGCACAAATAATGGCATATCCATTATTATGGCTGGTGCTCTCATTATAAATCATTTCCTGTATGTGTCTGTGTGTGAGCAAAACTTTAAAAGCAAATAACAAAGTATAAAGAGATGACCAGTAAAAGGAGAAGCATATGGAAAGAAAACGGAATAAACCATCAGTCAAAAAATTTAGGAGGCCAAGAAAACACAGAATCAAAACATCCCCCTAAATCATGGTTATAACCTTTCACTAGACTCCAGTCGAAGGCTGGACTGTGCTGCAGTTAGGTGAGCACTGACGTAAATATCAGTGTTTAGAGGTGGTTTCCTTTGCTACTTTTGCTAGACGTGACTAAAATCAAATGTCCCCATTCTGTCCTTTTGTAATTCTCATGTCCAGAATTCTCATAGGGTAAGGCAGATTAAAACAGATCTGATCTACTGTTGGCAGGCCCTAAAATTAATCGTCTCAACCCAGCCCAGAATGTTCCTGATCTCTATCCAGAGAGGAAGTGCCAAGGGAGAGGAGTCATCACTGTCTTTTGATGAGGGAAGCTGCCAATGCAATCTTCAGTAAGGGAGTCACGTATATAGAAGAAATTTCCATCAAGATCATGCTGACTTGTGTTTCCAAAGGGTGCTGTCCCCAAGTTCGGTCCCCCCCCAGGACTCCTCGTTAGTCACAGGCCAAGTAAAAATTCCCTCAAGCAAGTAAAAATTCCCTAATGGGACTTGCAAGGCTCTTCATTATATGGTCCCTGCTTATCTCTACAAGTTCACCTCTCTTCCAGACATACCATTTATTACTTCATTTATTCAGATACACAATTCTCCCTCTCCTCGTTCCACTCTCATTTCAATGCCTTTTGCCTGTGATGTTCCTTTGGCCTGGTATCATCTCCCTCCACTTCCAACGTCTGTCTCCCTTCTCTCAGATCTCCACTTATCTTCCTCCAGATTGTATACAGTTTCTCCCGTGTGCTCTCATAGCACCTAAAATTTTACCCACTGAAGCAGCTATCACTCTGTAAGGTAATTAATTTCATGCTTGTTTGCCTGTGTCATCCATGTTCTATCATAGCAGCTACCATGTACCAGACAGCCTATTAACTTATCTTCCCTCATCTTACAAGGCAGGCACCCATTATACAGATAAGAAAACCTGACCACAGAAAAGTTAAGAACCTTGCCTAAGGTCATGTAACTCTTGAATGGCAGAACTAGAATTTAAACCCAGTAATTTGGATTCAGAGCCTATGACCCTCATCACTATGCTCTGCCACTTCAGTAAATACTTCAAGAGTAAATACATAAAGGAAGGGGAAAAATCCCTAAATGAATGATGTTTTGGCATATTTCTGACATATATCATGTCCCTTTCAGTACTCCAAGGCATAAGCCTTACTCCTTTTCTGATTAAATTTCAAGAATTACAAATGACATAATAGTTTAACTGGGGGTCATTCAATGAGATTTGAATCCTGTGTAAATAAGAGTTAACATAGGAACCCCGAGATTGCTGTCCTTAGAATGGCCTGCTTATAAACTTGGCCCTTAACCGGCACTGGGAACTTGATTGGCAAACAGTTCCCTCCTCGGATATAAAACTTTCTTTAAACACTAAGAGCAGCTCACTGTGCCCAAGTTGTGGAAACAATGTGGTTTACGCTGAACACTCACTCTCCTTCTGGAATTTTGATACATGTCAGTCAGAGCACCTTTGTAACTAGTCCCCAAAAAACACTGGGTGCTGAGTCTTTAATGAGCTTTCCTGGTAGACAACACTTCACACACTGTCACAACTCATTGCTGGAGGAATTGAATGCACATACAGTGCCTCCACTGGGAGAGGACTCTTGGAAGCTTCTGCCGGGTTTTCTCCAGACTCTGCCCATGCGCCATTACCCTTCAATCCTTCACTTATCTTGCTTTGTATCCTTTCATCGTGATAAATCTTAGCCACACGTGCAACTATATGCTGAGTCCCATGTGTCTTTTTAGTAAATCACCCAACATAGAAGTGGTCTTGGGGATCTCCAACACAAATCCCTTTGTGAGGGGGTCATGAAGCAGGAGAAAAAAACAATGACAAAGCAAAGTATATTTGCTGCAAAAGCATAACAATTTCACTGGGTTTAATCGAAACAATTCTCCCACTGGAATAAATAGAAGTACTGATTTTAGACATAAATATCTCTGTATTTCAATCTCCTCTTTGTCAATATTGGTATGTGACCTTGTGCAAACCACTAAACACCTCAGAGCTTTGTTTCCTTATCTGTAATACGGGAAGAACAATGCTTATTTCTCAGATTTCTTGGAAGTTTAGTTGGAACAACATAAGTAAATGAGCCTAGGTCTGCACCTAGCATGAAGAATCACTCAATAAACATGCAGTGATCGATTCCAGGACCCCGAAATGTTTCTTTTCAACAAAGTATACCTACTAAAGGGCACAATAATTCATTTCATCTGTTAAGGTAAGATATACTCCTAAGCTTAACCAACCACACTAAGCCCCTGACACACACACACACAATGACTTGATTTAAAAACAAATATATAAAAAGAACAAGTAAATGCAGCATTTTTCCTGCCAGTCCATATAATTATATAAGGCAAATAACAATCAACAAACCTGGCAGCTTTTGTTCAGGTGCCAGCTACTTGGCTCTCACAAAATGAGACTTTAGCATTTTATTAATCATAAGACAGCACTAAATTTACTTCCCACCTGACAGTTTTAAACATGCAGTCAAATGGTGAGTTAATTAAGTGACAGTGTCCACGTTACTCAGGAAGATGAAATAATAAATGGCTTCTGTAGCAGATTAAATGCCAGAATAAAATTGAGGTGTTGTGATAAAACACTGGTGAGGTCACTGGCTCCTCTCTGCTGCCCTAGAATCTGGACTGCAGTCCCAGAGATTGCGAACACCTGCAGATCCAGCCATTATTGATGAGGTTTTTCAAGGTGTGGCATATTCAAGTTGAAAGGTCAAAGTTGACAATTTCCAATCAGGCTGGACACCCTGAATTTTGATGATTGGAAATCATCAAAATTGGAAATGAAAAATCTACAATACGTGCCTCATCTGAAAAATGAGAAGAGTTTGGATGAGATGGGTCATTTTTCAGATTAATATAAGGTTTTGGGAGGGGGGGTTACCTTAGATCCTTCAGCAAATAAAGTGGAAGCTGAGCAGTGAGACTCTACTCTGTCCACACCCCACACATCCCACCAGCTGCTCCAGTCAGATCTCATTTAAACAACTCATTGCTCAGAAGAGGAAGGAGAAAGAGAGAGAGAGAGAGATCGGATGAGATGATCTTCTATTTGCGTCTGTCCAATTTTAAATTTCGATGAGTTAAAAGACTGGAGCCTCCCCTTTCCACTTTGCCCTGTTAATTTTTAGTACTTACAGACCCAAAGTCTTTCTCAAGGAGAAAGTGATCCATTCTTAATATAATAGTAATAAGCAGAGGAAGAAAAGAAAACTGATTAAGACAAAAAGGAGAGATGGGAACATATGGCTTCTGCCATTATTCTAGTAGTTATGGTACATAATATTTCATTTGATTTATTCTTTT
Source organism: Phocoena phocoena (assembly GCF_963924675.1). Taxonomy (NCBI): domain Eukaryota; kingdom Metazoa; phylum Chordata; class Mammalia; order Artiodactyla; family Phocoenidae; genus Phocoena; species Phocoena phocoena. Next base: position 41,245,407 of record NC_089224.1, on the reverse strand, counting down.
CAACAACCCACAACTCCTCCCTAATTTACTCTTTACAAAAACTTTGCACAGTGTTTTTACTTTGATTCCATAAGTGAGTAAACTGTGAGATGAGAAAACTGAAGAAATATGCCAAAGGTCACATAGCAAGTAAGTTGTAAAACAGCAATTTGAATTTTAGGATGCTGTGACTTGACAACCTGATTTCCTTCAAGCAGAGAGGAGGGAAGAGGAGGAGAATGGGGAGAAACCTTCGAGCAGCCTTCCTTTACCTGGAAGTGCCCATGTCTACAAAGGATATGACGTATGTGTGCACATGAATTCATAGAAAAAAACACCACCATGGGCCTAAAATGGAGTTGCTTATGCTAAGCCCCACATAGCCAAATTGAGATTTATTTACAGTTTTGGGGCCCCCAGAAATGGGATCTTAAACCAGTCAGTTAGGAATCGCCTGGCCAGCATTAGTTAGGTAATCTGCCAGAGGGACCCCTGCTACCCCCTAAAGCAATCTTGTAATAACCAGCCTGACTTTCCTAGTGTAACTCCCTTGTTCTCGCTCCTTTCTGCCTATAAAGGCCTTTCATTTTGTACAGCTCCGTGGTACTCCTTTCTATCTGCTAGACTGGATGCTGCCCAATTTGAACCAATGTTTGCTCAAATTAACTCTTAAATTTACTTTTACATACTTTCTGAATTAAAAAATACGAGTTGTCAGGACTTCCCTGGTGGTACAGTGGTTAAGAATCCACCTGCCAATGCAGGGGACATGGGTTCAAGCCCTGGTGCAGTAAGATCCCACATGCCGCGGAGCAACTAAGCCCGTGCACCTCAGCTAGTGAGCCGGTGCTCTAGAGCCCACGAGCCACAGCTACTGAGCCCACGTGCCACAACTACTGAAGCCCATGCACCTAGAACCTGTGTTCTGCAACAAAAGAAGCCACTGCAATAAGAAGCCCAAGCACCGCAACGAAGAGTAGCCCCCGCTCGCCGCAACTAGAGAAAGCCCGCATAAATCAAAGACCCAATGCAGGCAAAAATAAATCAATAAATTTATTAAAAAATGAGTTGTCAAGTGTCATATATTGATGATTTATAAACTTCCATCCTTGTCCTCTCACCCACTTCTTTTCTAGGATGTGCACACTTCCTGTAATACCAGGTGTTAAAAGATAAACTGAAGCGTATTAAAAATTTTAAGTGGATATTCCTGACTTTAAAAAAATCTCAACATTTCTCCATTAAAATGCAAAGCAAGGGCTAAATGTCTGCCTGAAAATTAAATGATAATCAAACTAAAAATCACCTTAAGTTTAAGCTCCAACTTAATTTAGATCAACATTCAGCAGAGCAAATATGGAGCTGATAAACAACTACATGTCAATCTAAGAAAATAAATGTCATCACACAAAACTCAATTGAATTCAACGTAAAAGGGCAAACGAATATAATTAGATATCCACAGCCCTCAGAGGTCCTTTTTATCCTTAATAACTAAACAAAATGAATTGGTCTCCCCATTCCAGGTACTATGGTATGGTCTATACTCTCTTGGAGTATCTGTGGATTTGGGGTGAGAGTGGGGTTCTTTGTTCTCATTACTTCTCTTTATGAATTTCTGCACTCAGTGATTTCTCAGCACTTTCCCATTGTCCCCGCTCCTGTGCCTGTTTTCCTCTTTCTGACCCATGGTAACTTACACTTGTCTATTGTCCCTCTTTGCATCCATCAAAGCATCACCCCTCTAAGGCAGATGTACACACTGAACTTGAATTGAAGGTTTCAAAGACATCATAGGGTGACTGGTCCAGAGCACAGAATAGTAACCAACTTGAAAGTCAACATCAGATAACACTCTCCGAATATTCCTTGGCTGGAGTCAACACAGGACTATGGCTTAAGAGACATACTTTTTACTAAGTCCCAGTCTCTTACCATGTTGTAGACCCAATCTTTAAAGACATAGCTCCTTCTCCTTTACATTTCTGTTTGTTTGTTTGTGTTTATTCTTTGGCTACATTGGGTCTTTGTTGCTGCGCGCAGGCTTTCTCTAGTTGCGGCGAGCAGGGGCTACTCTCCGTTGCGGTGCGCAGGCTTCTCATTGCGGTGGCTTCTCTTATAGTGGAGCACAGGCTCTAGGTGTGTGGGCTTCAGTAGTTGTGGCACGCAGGCTCAGTAGCTGTGGCACATGGGCTTAGTTGCTCCGTGGCATGTGGGATCTTCCCAGACCAGGATTCAAATCCATGTCCCCTGAATTGGCAGGCGGATTCTTAACCACTGCACCACCAGGGAAGTCCCTCCTCTACATTTCAAGGCCTCACAAGCCTCTGTCTCCTCTTCACAGGAATGGATTCAAAATGATGCTACTTTATTACACATGACAATTTAGCTTTCAAACTTTTTCCTACATTAGCTCCCAGATGTACCTTTACATACAACCCACACACACACACACCCAGAAAATAAACTTTACGGTGTTTTAATAAAATGCTTGCCTAGGACACACGTCTACTCTTACTACAACTACGATCAAAAAAGAGCCTTGAAATTCATTGTTCTTTACCTTGGGCCAAACAACATTCTCATTCAGAGTTCCCTATATTACCAACCAGGACTCCTATTTTAAAAAATGGTCAATTTCTATTTTCTGGGAAGAGCTGCTCACAGGGTTAGTCTAGAAAGCCTTCCAGAGCCTGAGAAATTTTTTTCTGACAGCAGACTACATAAGAGTGACGACAAGAGTTGTTAAGTCTTTCTTACTTATCATATATGTGAGGGAATAAAAGGTGTGAAGAGATGGAAATACAGAAAATCGGGTAAGGGAAAAACCATTAAAAAAAAAACCCGAAAACAAACAAAAAACCCTATGTAAAAGCCCAACACTTGGAGAAGTTTAGTGATATGAGATCCAATTATTGCAAGATTCCGAATAAATACGCAGAATCATGATGGAAGAGACTGCATTCAGATGCTGCACCAGTAAAAGGCCATTTGGGTGGCTGATTTCTGGAGAGGTAAAGGGGAGCAAGCAGGGGTCATTTGCAAGGACTTTTGCTTCCTCCAGGGTCCTTTTTGGCTAATCTGTCATCTATGGTTCAGTAGAAGAGGAGTTATTTTCACTTTCTCCCTTTTGCCTCGTGGCTCTTGGCACTGTAGGATGGTGTTTAGCTCAGACAACAGCTGGCTACTGTCAGTTTTGTGTAGGGTTATGAAATACAGCACTTCGGTGTTTATTCCAGAGGCTTTCTGAAAACACTTGTGTTTGGCTTCCACCTCTGACTGCCTGGACCTCTGTGTTTACTCATTATGAAAGGAAAAGGCAAGAGGCTCTCTATGCCAATAGGAATACCCTTCAAGAGGCAGACTGCTGTGCTTAGGGGAAAGAAATTCAAATCATGGAGAGGCTAATGCAATCTGCACCCACTCTGTCTGATGGGCTGGCGTCTGATGAGGACGTCTGAGGTCATACTGATTTCTTTCTGAAGCTTAAGTCCTCCTGGTCTGTGCTCACTTGCTCACTAGCTTCCTGCTCAAGAATTTTCAGTGGTTCTGCCACTGGCCTCCTCTTTCGCTGCTTCTTTCTTCCAAGTGGTCGCGATACTACTCCTTTAAGAAGCAGTCCTTCAGGACATATCTTCCCTTTCCTCTAGTATACCATTGCTTCTCTAACCACACAGGAACCGTCAAGGATAGAAAAAGCTTAACATTTTTCCCAGGCTAGGGACTATGCCGTGATCCTCTCTTGTGACGCTGGTCAGTGGCAGTCGCAGCTCCCAGCCAGCCACACGATCATGAGGGTAAACAACTGATACCTTTACAAACATTCTGTACCCAGATGACCATTCTGTTTTTCATTTTCAATACAGCACTCAGTCAACTACATGAGATATTCAACACTTCATTACAAAATAGGCTTTGTGTGAGATGATTTTGCCCAACTGTAGGCTAATGTAAGTGCTCTGATGAGCACATTTAAGGTGGGCTAGGCTAAGCTCTGATATTCAATAGGTTAGGTGTATTAAATGCATTTTCCGTTTTGGATATTGTCAGCTTACAAAACTCGAGGAAGACCTGTATATGAACAGAGCACCTCTCGGTCCATGTGCTGAACAGCAATTTCCTCATATTAAATTTTTCTTTTGCCTATATGGCCTTTTCATCCAGGCATACCAGAAAAGAGGCCATGAAAAAAACATATTTCTTAAGGGCAAAGAAAAACTAAAAAAATACATTAAGAGAATGATTGACTACCCTCCATGTGTAGGGTAGGTTTAACACGTTGAGTCAAGGTTTTCTATGATTCCAAATTGCGATAGCACAAGTACTCAAGAAGTCCCAGAACCAGCCCTTTAGCAGAGGGTTAATAAAGACGAGAAACTGGGGAATTTACAATGCACCCAGCCTTTGACATCAAAGAGCCCCAAGTTAAATTCCTAGCTCTGCCATTTGCTGGCCAAGTGATTTAAGGAGGTCACCTGACCTCTCTCTCTCTTTCCCAATAAAACAACATTCATAATGTCCACCTCTTAAAGATGTCATGAAAATCAAATACCGTATGCTAACACATATATATGGAATTTAAAAAAAAAAAACGTCATGAAGAACCTAGGGGTAAGACAGGAATAAAGACACAGACCTACTAGAGAATGGACTTGAGGATACAGGGAGGCGGAAGGGTAAGCTGTGACAAAGCGAGAGAGTGGCATGGACATATATACACTACCAAACATAAGGTAGATAGCTAGTGGGAAGCAGCCACATAGCACAGGGAGATCAGCTCAGTGCTTTGGGATCGCCTGGAGGGGTGGGATACGGAGGGTGGGAGGGAGGGAGACGCAAGAGGGAAGAGATGCGGGGACATATGTATATATATAACTGATTCATTTTGTTGTAAAGCAGAAACTAACACACCATTGTATAGCAATTATATTCCAATAAAGATGTTAAAAAAATAAAATAAAATAAAAAATAAATGGGATAAATTGTACAAGGTTTGTAATTCCGGCCACAAAACATTCAATAAATATCCATTTCCTAACATTCATCAACTGCAATTTCATGAGGATTCCCGGCCAAGAAGGTAGTTTCACAACTCATCTTATGTGGACAAACTGAGCATCTTTTAAGTGACTAATACTTAAGCTTACATACAAATTTTATTTCACAAGTTATTCCAAGCTGCTTGTCTGTCAAGGAAATATTCAAAATGCACAGAAATGTACAAAAGGAATCCCAGCATTGATGGAGCCTGTCACGGACTCTTTTCTTATCTCAAGGCTGGAAGTTCAGCTAAAGGAATCAAGAGGGGCTGTGGGCAATGGGCAAATATGTGTAATATGTTGGGCATGGTACCGAGGACTCTATGCATTTTGCCTTTCTTTTCTCCGTTTCCTCCTTGGGTGTCAGGAACACGTGAGAGGAAAAAGGTTGTTTTTTTTTTTTTTTTAACAATTTTCACCAAAAAAAAAAAAAAAAAAAGGGCATCTGCAGTCAAAACTACAGAAGAAGCAGAATTGAAAGAAATTGTTTCCTGGTGTCCTTTCTGTTCTTTGCAGAGGACAGTTTTCCACACCTTGGGACTCAAGGAAAGCTCTGCTGTTTGGCAAATACACACTGCCCTCTGTTGGAAAAGTGGTGCACTTCCGCTCTGCTAACAAGAACGACCTAAGGATTAACTGTGGTGCAAATGTAGGTTTCCTGTCTAAAATTTACAGGGACCCACCCCTCCTCATCAGAACAAAAGAAAAGAAATAAATAACAAGAGTCTTACACAAAGTCTATCCCACATGCAATCCTTTGGGGAGAACTTTTTTCTTTTTAAGGGAACAAAAACAAGTAGTACATTTTGTTAAAACCAAAAAAGTTTTCGTTTAAAACGTTTTCGTTTGTAGTTTTAACGCTTACTGTCATTGCCAAAAGCAGCTGAAGCAGCTCACGGACTTCACTGCCTGTAAGACTGAAAAGCGTCACTTCCTTCTTGCAAAGGCGCTGAAAATATCCTGCTCAGCTGTTGGCTTTTAAAGACTAAAATACCTCTGATTAAAGAGAAGAAGCAAAGAACAGTATATTTGCCACAATGTTGTCTAGTTCTGCCACTCTAGTGCCTTAAATATTACAATTTTAAAATCACAGTAAGCACTTAATTCCTATTACTACTTTCAAGCAAGACTACATAGACCCAGAAAGTTTTAGTTTCAGCCCCAGCCTGTTATCGACGCCAGGGGCAAGTGGAAACACATGTTTTCAAATACACAGAAACAAATGGAAAAACATTTAACCAACTAGTAAAGAGACAATATTAATGCACAGGTTAATGAGTGAAGGCATTTGGTACACAACACAAGACATAAACAAAATAGAATACACACAGATATTATTCCAATACTCAAAGAAGTGGTTGTAGAATCTTCAAGGGAAACACAAAAGAATATTCCTAGAGAATGGATTTCAGCTGTGTTAAAATCCTTAGCGAGCAATCTGACTGCAGTCATAGACTCAATTTTAAAATAAACTCACAGCATGCTTTTTATTATATTGTATCTGTAGTGTGGATGTCTTCTCAGTTTGTTCAACTGCTTTGACTCCAAGAAGAGCAAGCCAGACTTCCAAATTAGAGAACAGCCTTTGACGACGTGATGCATTCCTAGCCACTGACTTATAGTACCTTTCAGTCATTCCAAACGAAATAAGGCCACACGCGTCTTAGTTAACAACCAGAATTTAGAATTTACATTAAACATTATATATATAATCTGATAATTCACCTTATGACCGAATCCAAACAACTTCAAAATTTTTCAGTACTATTTTCAAAGACCACAGTAGAAACTCAATGATTATCATTTCAAAATTATGTTCCCAGAATTCAGTACTATTTGCAAAGACCACAGCAGAGACTCAATGGTATCTAGAGGGAAGAGGATAAATGGAGAACATTCTGGCTTCAGCCTCATCTGGTTGTCAGTCAGCCAATGTCAATTTTTTCAGAATTCTTAGCCTGTGAACTTAACTCCAGAAGTCTCTCCTTTAGAGATTCATTTTGGCACTATTCCACTTATAATATTGAGGAAGGGGGTCTATATGTATGCATCCTATCACTTCTCAAAGAGAGACGCTTTAGCTAGAAAAATGGAGAAACCTACAATTGTAGCAGTCTTACTCACCAGGTCTTGTCTTGTTTTCCTCTCCCATGGAGCTTAGTAAAATCCCTCAGTTTCCGTCCTCCACAGTTTCAAGTTGAACGTAGGTTCTTCCTCATGATACAGCACCCTCACTCCCGTGTGAGCGGGCCTTTGCAGCGCCTCTTCCGCAGTGGCCCCCTCTGCCTCAGAAATAGGCCGTGCGAGGAAGAGTCCTCGCGTTCTAAGTAAGAGCCAACCCAGAGCGAACTTGATACCACGTAGAGGGCGGGGCCTCTTGCCAGGTGAAACCACTTCAATCTAACTGCAGTCTCTCCGTTTTTACCTTTGGCCCCAAATCCAGAATGGAATTTGGAGCAGCCCATCAAGGCCCTGCCTCCCTAGGCCCTTCCACTGACTATTTAAATCCCAAAACACCTTAGTGTTCAGAGGTCCCTCCAGAAGCCAGGTGCCTTATGGTCTCAAAGCAGCAAATACTGTTCCATTCACTCATGGCTAGAAGGCTGGGAGGCTCTCTTCTCCTCTAATAACATTTTGCCACAGCCCCAGCTGTAGCTCCAGCCTGAAATCCTTTCTTACTGAGGCTCAGAGGCCCATGCCTCTGCTTGTTTGCCTGCACGTGGTGATCAGAAATGCAAATTAAAAAAAAAGAAAAGAAAAAGACATGCATATTTTGACTGGATCCTTGCCTTCACTGCGTGTATTCACTAAGACCTCCATGGCCCACCATCCCCCAATGAGGCTCTCTGGCTCGGCCCAGTCTGTTCTCATAGCACTCATGTGGGCCCCTATACACTTTTACCACCGCCAAATACTTGACTGGTTTAAAGCCTCTTGCCCAGGCCACAGCAGTTAAAAGCAAACAGCACAACTATAAAACTCCCCCTGGCCAAATATAAGCCTCTGCAAACTGCCAGGGTCACAACAGCCTGCCTCACCAAAAGCCTTTCCAGAGTGTGTTTTGCTTCCCCTAATTTCAAGTCTTTTATTTTTAGTTTTTACTATTCTAGTCCATGCACCAAATGCTAGTGTCTCCAAGGGGTCTCCGATAAATAGCACACGTCTTCCTTGCTCAGATTCTGAACAAACTGGGAAATAAAACCGAGGAATGATGAAAGGGGGGGGAGCAAAATAGCTATGACCTTTATTATTGATAAAGGCCAAGATGGAAAATATAGCTTAGCATGAGCACCTGATAGCTTTCCTACTACTGAATCCCAGTTTAGAGAGGTTTATCCATCTGGGTACAGAAGTGCTGGTTTCCCCTGCCTCCAAGCATAATCAATGTTTTCTTCCCACATTTATGAATCATATAAGTTGAATCATTTCTCTAGAGGCAAAGTGAGTAAAGGGGAGGAGAAAGGTTAGAACCTGTTTAGAGAAAATCCATTCTCATGAAAATTAGAGAAGTGGGAGAAGGAAGTACCTTGTAATGCCTACGACAATGTGGTAAAACTGTCGGGACTGGTATGACTCTCCCTCCTGATGATGAAGTGTCTCAGGGAAGGGTCCCTGTCTTATTGATTCTTGGATCTTCAGTGTTCAGCACCATGTCTGGCATTCAAATATTTATTTATGCCTCATCTTTAAAAAGATTTAAGGAAAATTTAAGTTTTGAAAAGCAAGTCATAGAGACAATTGAAATTAAAGGAAAATGGGAATAAGAAAATAAGATAGACCTACAGCAAATATAGTGTATAAAAAAATGGATGACCTCCAAAGTGTAATTATTCTGAGCTTCTGACACCTGACTCAAAAAGAAAACACCTGCCCTCTTGCTACTCCGTGTGATCAACTGGTATCACCTGGAAGCCTGCCGGTCCAACTTTATCGGATATCTATAAAAAGAGAATAGCTGAAAATATAGAGAAAACAGCACTACCTCGGTGTGTATGTGCAAATATATGACATAAAATAAGAATGACAGGTGGACAAGAGCAAAAGTGAGGGAGGAATATGGGGAAGACAGAGAGAGGTGGAAAGAGAGGAAGAGAGGTAAACAGGGCTCAAATCATGCAGGCTTCTGTATCACGCTAAGGAGTTTGGGCTCCATCCAGAGGACAACAGAGAGCCATTAAAAGTTTTGTTTGTGGTTGCTGCAGTTGATTTTAAGCAAGAAAGAGTACAGTCAACCGCTTCAGAAATTCCTCTCCTATAAATTAATGGAATTGGATTTGGTGTTCTCTGTGTAGAACCATGTCTTTTATTTCTAAATCAGGACGCTTTTTTTTAAAATTGGAGTATAATTGCTTTACAATGTTGTATTAGTTTCTGCTGTACAACAAAGTGAATCAGCTATATGGATACATATATCTCCATATCCCCCACTCTTGGACCTCCCTCCCACCCATGCCCCCCACCACACCCATCTAGGTCATCACAGAGCACTGAGCCGAGCTCCCTGTGCTATACGGCAGCTTCCCACTAGCTACCTATTTTACACATGGTAGTGTATATATGTCAATGTTACTCTCTCAGTTCATCCTACCCTCCCCTTCCCCCGCTGTGTCTTCATGTCCATTCTTTACGTCTACATCTCTTTTCCTGCCCTGCAAATAGGTTCATCAGTACCATTTTCCTAGATTCCATATATATGTGTTAATATACGTAAATCAGGACATTTTTAAAGGTGAAAGAGAGCACTGTTAAGATTATTCCATGACAACAAGCAACAGCCTGGACTGTCCTTAGGAAACCAGGATTTAGTGGACCTTACAAATCCCCCAGTCCTACCATGGTCTGACCCCTTTTCTGTTCATCAGCACTAACACTATATCACACTGCCCAGGGGTCCACATTCTACCTAGCACAGCGAAGCAGTGAGAGTTAGTCTAAAGTGTTATTCAAACAATTTTCTTTCATTTCATAATTCGTTGGATGCATATTATAAGCCCATAAAATTCAACAGCCCACAAAAATAGCTTCATTTTGCAAAACTCTCTTTTTACCACAACCGTTCAATATTAACCCCCCTTCACTTTCATTCCATACAAGTGTAAGAGTGATTTTTAAAGCAAATTTAATGCATGGATTTGTTTTAAGAAATTTTGGAAACATGAAGATACCTGGGAATAACAAAATATAAGAATGGGAAATTATTTCTCCATGACTGTTACTTGTAGGTTGAGGTTACTTTGTCTTGATTCATCATAAAAGACTTTTCCTCACTTTCTGTCCACTTAGGCAAGAGGCTTAGACCAGTAGTATGAACCTCTACGATCAGACATGAGGGGGACTTTTTAAAATTAATATTGGTGATTTCAAAAGTGAATTTCAAGTCCTGATTGAATTTTATTACGTGTAAATAATAAACACGTTATAGGACTTTCTACAAATAGTTTTTCAATTTGTTGTGGAAAAATTCTCCCAAAGTAATGTTCCATATGTAGCAACAGCTAAAATGTAAGATAGGAACTGTATAAAGTGTATGAATAATGCATATAAAATACAAAGTATGAAAGTATAATATAAATGGTATATTTATAGAGAGATGTAAAAAATAACAATGGTGAGAATCCAGATAATTTTGATTTTCCACTCTTAATTTCAGTTTATTAAACAATTATCTGTATCAGTAGAGAGTTCATTTTCTTTGGAGAAGCTGGTACTTCTCAAAGTTTAATGTGCTTATAAATCAACTTGTGATCCTGTTAAAATGCAGAATCTGATTTACTAGTCTGGAGTGGGACCTGAGACTCTGAATTTCTTTAAAAAACCCAGGTTTTTGGCGATGTTGCCAAACTGGCAATGTTACCAACGTTGCCAATTCAAGGACCCCACTTTAGGGTCTCAAGGGCACAGGACTCTTGCCCTCCAACGTGGCTGCACCTTAAAATCATTTGGAGAGTTTTTAAAAACACACATGCATGAGTCCCACTGCCAGAGGTTCCAATTTAATTAGTCTGGGCTGGGTGTCAGGATTTTTAAAACCCCTCAGGTGATACTAATGTACCTCCAATTTTGAGAAGCACTGCTGCAGGTCTGCGTTCCAAAAGGTCTAATCCTATTTTTATATATGTAGCATCTGTTGTGTAGGCGGTACTCACATAATTTTGATGTTCTTTGTGATGGTGAGACATCAGCCTTTGTAGTACGGACCTAAAGATGTGTATGTTTCTCCCACAGTGATAGCTTTTGAGTTCTCCAGAAATAGGAAAGCATCGTCATCACTCACAGCTGCAGGTTGAAAATGGCTCCTTTGGAGTAAAATCTCAGTGAGTCACTGGATGTTGATTGGAAGCTGAACTCACACTACGTGAAACGACCGAGTTGTCAAAGAAGACATGTGCATCACAGACAGGAAAAGTCCTTTCTGTATTTCTTATTTAATATTCAACTTTTACTCATCTTGGAGTCAGGAGTCAGCAAATGTTATTTCTTTTTCTTGCTGTGCTTCTGGCCTTGGGCAAGCCACTTAATCTCTTCATGGATCACAAAGGAAATAAAAGGTTGCCATCAGATGCTCCTCACATCTCTTTTAATTTTCAAGATTTAAATTTCTCTCCTTTTCTTCCTCCCCTTCTCCTAATTCTCATTATCCTTATCCATTTCCTCAACATTGTCATCCTCTCAAAATCCCTCCTGTAGAACAATGGTTCTCGAACTTCAGTATATATCAAAACAATCAGCAGGGCTTACTGAAACCCAGATTCTGAGCCCCATCCCCTGCGTGTCTGGTACAGTAGGTCTGGTGTCGGGCCTGAGAATTTATATCTCTAACAAGTTCCCAGGTGGTGATGATGATGATGGTGATCCAGCCCACACTTGGCAAACTTAATGCTCAGAGGATTCACGTAAGCAAAATTAGAATACTATACTATGATGGCGTGCAAAAGAAATGGGCACTTAACTCCAAAAGTACATTGCCTAGGGAATATTAAGGAGTTTTTACATGTGCCTTTTTAGAAAACTCCGCCTGACCTACCTTGTAGATCAATGCACCTGGAGGAAAGGATCGTTGCTTGCCATTCCTGGCATGCAATTTCGTACCAACTCTAAGAAGAGATTATAGGATTGCTCCCTTACTCCAAATAAAAACAGGCTCAAAAGAAGCACCATTTCCCTCAATTTGATGAACTCATTGCAAAACAGGCTTGAGCCGAGGAAACCATAAGCAATCAAACTAACATATAAACAAAATCAATCCAGCAGCACTACAGATTACCTTTAAAAACACTTCTCACACTATTTAGTCATAAATACTTCCAGGAAATGAGAAATGATATCTAAGTTCTGACACATTTCTCCTTGATGTGTATCATTCAGACCATCTAGACACCAGTTACCTGACTCTAAAGCTTTCCTGGTGAGAACATTAAGATGAAATTTTTTCTCTCTAAATTTTACCTTTTCTCATGTAGAGGAAAAAATGGGGGAAACTATATATTATTAGATATTGGCAAATGCATTACCTTAATTTCCTTCACAGCACCCATCATTGAGAGGAAATTTGAAGTACCAATAAGTCCACCATTCCCGTGTACAACCATTCCTTTGTGTTGACCTGCGGAACAGAATATAGTCACAAAGAATGCACATAGATGCATACATAAAATTTATACAAACAAGTAGGTTAAGTACATGAGATGAAAATGCACACATACATGTCTGCATGTTTGCATACATATTGTCCTTCTAAGACACTCTTTGAGGGTTGAAAATAAGATAACCAAGGGTCTTGCTTCTATTTGCTCTAGCAGAGTGTGTCTTTTGCATATCTGAAGGCTTCCCCGGGAACAGACAGGACATATAAGGTTCCATTGGCCATGCTGAGTCAGCATCCATCTGACAATTGCTGCTTGATTTGTGCAGAAACTCCTTCTGTGCCATGCTTGGTATTCTCCAAACCTACTTAAGATCAATGTTATTAATATTCCTCATTAGGCCACTGTAATCGACACTGTTTTCTTTCACAGAAAATGATTTTAAAAGAGCATGAAATCCTCAAAATGGTTCAGATGAAAGAAAAATGAGGTAGTGTGGAAACGGCTTGGGTCTTTTTAATATTTTTTTTTTAAGGAGGATATTAAAATGTTCACCCTGAAGCTTTATCAAATGTTCTGGAGATCCTTTGTACCTCTGTTCAGTAGTTATAAATTCGAGGACTCCATGCTGCTTCCACCATGGGCATTTTGTCAGCAACTTTATATGAAGAAGAGGGATTTTTGAGTTTCGTTGTCATGGTAACCCTATATTCAGGTTGAAAAGCTTTATTGAATGTTTTGGGTATGTCTCCATCGCAGCCTTCATTTAATAGATTTTGATGTTCAAATGTTTAAATATACTACTTCATCTCTGCTAGCGTTGCTTGGCCATATATATATATTATATATATATATATATATATATACACACACACATGTATATTGTTTAAATGCTTAGGAACCATAGGAAAGAAAATATGCTAAATCTGATTTTCCTTTCTTTTCCTCTATCCTTGTTGGTACCTAAGATTTTTCACTTGTGAAAAGCAAAGGAAGATGTACAGATAGGGCCTCAGATATAGGAAACATAGATGTCCTCTTATTTGGATCTCAAAACAGGACCACAGTGTATTTCTGAAAAGGCCATAATTTTTCCTACATTATTTCTTTATTCAAAAGGATGGAGCTGCTACAAGGGCAAGGGGCAATAGGGATCAGAGGGGATAGACAAGTGATTTGGGAAAAATTACAGGGTATCCAAAAGGTGATCCTACCTGTTTGTCCTTTTGACAAAGGCTCTTTGCTGTTGCTCCCCATTTCCCCATTTCTGAAAACATTTTTCTAGGAAATTCATGTGTCCTATCAAGGGTGAATGAGAGTCTCAAGGTAAAAAGGACTGTGTTGTTAAATATATTAGGATGACACTAGATTAGATAAAGGATTCAATATGCTTCTGTGCATTGTGATGTCTTTAAAAGATCAAATAGTGCTGCTCAAATATTTTGACCAGGGAACTTGGGGGGTGGGTCACCTACAGAACACACTCTAGGGAATGCTGCTTTCTAACATATTTCTAACCGGTTTCTTCTGTTCCATATGTGAACAGAATAGAAAAGATTCCTGAGACAGTCAGCAAAGTGATACTTAACTCACGTTTTGCTGTACTGCATGACTGCAGAACACACTTGAAGAGATAGGTCTCTCAAAACAAGCTCAGAGCTCGGGTGAGGAAAAGTACAGACCCCTTGACAACAGGCTCTCCATCTACTAGCTAATCACCTCTACACAGGTACCTTCAAGAAACTGGGCGCAGCAAGTCCACAAGGGGAACTCTGGGAAGGACAGGAGATTTGGGGAGGATCGTACCCTGAAATTCTTTCCTGAGGATTATTCTTTGGAAACAAACTCATTAACTAGAGGGCAGGACATCGCTGTGACTGAACTTTGAAGGCATCCCTCCTATGAATGATGCTGTTTTCCCCACTCATATATTTTAATCTGTGATTTAAACCTTTTATTATCCAGTACAGTAACTATAGTAGCCTAGAGAATAATTTTCAATCAAATATCATTTTCTTTGAGATTTCTGGAGAAAAAAAATCACTTAGGTGCTCAGGCAGATGCTTACATGATTCCTGGAGACAACAGTTTTGTTCCAGTGCAAAATCATTAGGAATTATTGCCTGCATCATTTCAACATACGGTGCTTTGGCCTTCGCATCTTGTATTAAAAGACCCTAATAACAAGTTTATTATGATGATAATGAGTATTATTTAATACGTATCACATCCAACCCTACATTAGATTCTCTCTGCCCAGCAAGGTTATTTTGTAAATCCAATCCCAAGTAAAAACCGTAAACAGGGGTGTTGATGATTCATATCAGAGAAAACAACTGATTTCATTTACATCATCATCTGTTGGCCATCGGGACTTATTATTCCTGATTTCACCTTCCAGCTCCCAACTACCTTCCTCACTGTTGCGTGACATACCTCAAGGAATGAGTGGGAGAGTTGCTGAAGGAAGAAGCAGAAAGGATGCTGTCAGTCTGACCGCGTCTACTTCATCCTACAACACTGTGGTTTTGTTGAGGGAAAAGGGTTCTTTTCATTACAGAACCCATTCCGTAGCTGAATGGTTCGTTGCTGGGTGCTTCAGTGTCTGAAATCTGTCTGAATAAATTCTTAGACTCTTAAAGGGCAGTTATTCCAAAGCTCATTAGTCCACTCTGAAGAGTACGTGCACTCATGCCATACGGCTTTCTTCAGTCTCTTTGCTCCACTGACTTATCACAGCGAGTTAAGCAAGGCGACTGTAGGGGTTGTTGATCCTGCCCAAGCCAGATCCCTTTTCTCAGGCTGCAAACTCATCCCCCAACTGCTGTGAGTGTTGGCTGCTAACGGCTCACAGCTTGCCCTTTCTCTGGAGAATTTCTCTTAGCCTTAATTGGGCCACCACATGCAAGGGATAACCATCCTGGTTTTCTGGGACTGCCCCAGTTGTACCACTGAAAGCTCTGCCTCCCAGAAAATCTCTCAGCCCCCAGCATACTGGAATCGTTGGTCTTTCCCAGTTCCACATCCCCTTGTGACTAACTCATACAGGGAGTCCCCGTGAGGGTGACTTTGAGGCACAGTCAACACTGTGGTGCAATTCCTGCTACTGAGCTCCAGGTGGAATCAAGCTGAAGCTAGACTCCAGCTTAGATGGCCTCATTCCTTAGCTCCCTCCCCTTTCCTCCCCTGCATCCCTCATTCTCTTTTTCCTTAGAGCACGCCTTCCATAAATCATGGGCACCCAAACCCTTGTCTCAGGCTCACGAACCCTACCCGCCAAAGACAGAAAGTCTTTCAGTACTAGGAAATGAGCTCTAGGAGGTCAGCAAAATATAGTGGGAAGTGTGTGGGTTTTGTGGTAAAACTCACCCAAGTTAACATTCTACCTTTTTTGTTCGCAAGATATGTGACCTTAGGCAAGTTACTAAAACTCTTCTTCGGTTCCTCAACTGTTAAATGGTGATAATTAAATCCTTCTTGCAAGATTTTGTGATTATTTAAAAATGGGTAAATTTTGGGCATATAGTGAGTACAAAGTAAATAGTACCTTTTGTGAAAATCTTCAGCAGTTATCTAAAGTGAGTGCTTAGTTGAGTAAGCACTTCATAAATATTACTTGCATTAACTTACCCATCCTCGATAGACATTCTATTGTGATGATCAATCTGAAAAGCACTTACTGAAAAAAATCCAAGTCTTAATTTCAGATATGGATGTGAATTAAAAATGTCACCAAACTACAGAATGATTCTGATCTAATCAAGATTCTCTTAACTCTGAAATTTGCTTTTAGGAGTTACTCTTAGATTTTTAATATACATGATGTATATATCTTGAATATAATCATTATTTTTATTTTAGAGTTATCATATACTTGGGGGCTATTGGGAAGGTCAATTTTGAAGATATATATTAAAATAATTATTACTATGTTACTATAATAGTTTTTGTGTGTGTGTGTGGTAAGAATACAACATGAGATCTACCCTCAACAAATTTCTAAGTGCACAATACAATATTGTTAACTATGACACCACAAAGTTGTCCAGCAGATCTCTAGAACTTATTCATCGATATAACCAGAAATTTACACGAGTTGAACAACAATCACCCATTTCCCACTCCCCCTGGCAACTGCCATTCTACTCTCTGTTTCTATGAGTTTAGCTATTTTAGATCCTTCATATAAATGGAACCATGCTGTATTTGTCCTTCTGTGACTGACTTATTTCACTTAGCATAAGGTCCTCCAGGTTCATCCAGGTTGTCACATATGGTAAGATCTCCTTTTCTTTTTTTAAGACTAAATAATATTCCATTGTGTGTATATACCACATTTTCTTTATCCATTAATCTGTGGATGGACATTTAGGTTGCTTTCACATCTTGGCGCTTATGAATAATGCTGCAACAAACATGGTAGTCTTAATATCTCTTCAAAATCCTGATTTCAGTTCTTTTGGATGAATACCCAGACATGAGATTGTTGGATTGTACGGTAGTTACATTTTAAATTTTTTTGTTTAAAAACGCATTTTTTTTGTACTTTAATTTCAGAACAAAATAAACAAAAATACACCACAGTACACAATACCTAAACCCTATATCAAATGTGGGAAGGAATAGGACTTGAGGCCCTTGTATCCTGCCTTAGACAGAAAGATGGAGAAATAAAGCCACTAGACATCAGCAGAGGCAACCAGGTGGGCCAGGACCACACAGGTGTGCTGCTGGGGGAGACATGAGAACACTATATAGAGGAAACAAAGCGTGCAAGTAGAAACTCCTAATCTACTTCTTCCATGTGAGAGGCACTCTCATCATCCTCAAGGGAGGGGCAGGCAGGGATCTCATCTGAACAGCAGCACATGAATTCTACCACAGTTTTTTACAGATGTATGTCAAGAACCATAGCTAGAATAGAGGTTCTGAAAAAGGACTGGTGTTTGTAACTCTCACTTATTAAGTTCTTTCTGTGGTTCTGTGGCAGGTGTATTACTCATGTAACTCTTTTAATTATCATAACCTTAAAGTAGTGAGACTACCAATGTCACAAAAAAAGGAAATTGAGACTCATTAGTTAATGCTAGACCATAAAGCAAAGGGAGAAAGACTGTAAGAAGTAATAGGGAGGAGGAAAATAAAATTGTAACGAGACTTTCTAGAAATTTCTCTTTGAGTAAGGATCCTGAAAATTAAGTCATCTAAAAATTAATTTAACTTGTGTATGACTGCTTTGCATTTAGAAATATGCTCTTTCGGGGCTTCCCTGGTGGCGCAGTGGTTGAGAGTCCGCCTGCCGATGCAGGGGATGCGGGTTCGTGCCCCGGTCCGGGAGGATCCCACGTGCCATGGAGTGGCTGGGCCCGTGAGCCATGGCTGCTGAGCCTGCGCGTCCGGAGCCTGTGTTCCGCAAGGGGAGAGGCCACAACAGTGAGAGGCCCGCGTACCGCAAAAAAAAAAAAAAAAAAAAAAATTCTCTTTCCTTTTACCACTGACTTCCTGGAATCCAATAATCATGATTAATGCTGAGAATCATTTCAGGATTGTTCACACATTTATCTGTCACGCCTGATCCTTGCTCCTCCCCCATACCCAGGAAAACTCTCTTCTAAGCCACATAAGTTTCCTCCTCTTTATATAAAACACCTGTCCATCCATCAACACTCTTTACTGGGGACAGAGCAGAGTACTTGACACTCTAGCAGATTTTACAGCTACTCAAATATGATGAATTCAAATAACAATTTCGACCAGAAACCATGGACTCAAATACCAAGTCTATTCAAAAATAGAGGAAGAAGTAAAGAGTGTTCAACTCTTCTCTGTAGAGTTTCTTCATAGAGCCTCATTTATGAACTTATAATTGACTAGTGGGCATCATGCTTTAATTATAATTTTGAAAAGACCTTAGCAGTAGACCAGCTCTGACAGCCTGTGACTTGGTGTGGGCTTAAGAGAATAGGTATTTATACAGGCTGTGTCAATCACCCAGTGCATGCCATTTCAACTGCCTGTCCCAATCAGGGCCAGCATCCAAAAGTATAGCAATTAGAATGAAGGGATAAAAAGCACTGGGGACGTTATGATGGAAGTCAATGGCTGAGGAACCCACGGAGGCAGCACAAAGTATCACCTTCATGCAGACACTATTTTAATATTGATAAGGCAAACTACAGTCCTTTAAATGGGGCCACATGACTTGTTGAAATGGAGGAGAAAATACTAATTGAACAAAATCAAGGGGCTCACATATTTCCCAAGGAACTTAGGGATTCTACTCTAGATTTCACTATCATACATGACAGTAACCCCTAAACGCAGAATTTAACTGCTTAGTATGATATATGTGCCACTATTTGATCTTATAACATAATAACCACTGGACGCTGAGGATGGAAAATCACAACCCATTAGTATATTCAGGAAAGTCATCAACTAGATTCAGGGCTGTCCTTTTTTGGTCAGAATTTAGTGAAGAGAAGAGTGAAGAACCGGGTCATAGATGGAAAAAAAGCATTATATCTAGTCAGAAGGTATAAATTCACATACTGATTCAATTTATTTTAGCTATAAAATCTTAACAAGATTCCAAACCTCAGTTCTTTAATCATAAAGTGTGACAATAACACAGAGCCATTGTGCAAATTACTTGATGCCAGCATGGGTAAACTATAAAAAGAGAAGTAATACAGAGAAATATTAAAAACTATTCACTATCTATTGCTATGTAACAAATTGTTCTAATATCTAGCAGCTGGAAACAACAAACATGTATTATCTCACACTTTCTAGGGATCAGGAATCTGGGAGTGGCCTAATTGGATGGCTCTGGCTCTGGGACCCTCAAGGAGACTGCAATCAAGGTATTAACTGGGGTCATCGCAAGGCTCAACTAGGGCAGGGTCTATTTCCAAGCTCACTCGAGTGGAAGTTGGCAGAAGATCCACTTCCACCCTCACTCATGTGGCTATCTGCAGGCCTCAGAAGACTTGTTTCCACGTTCATTTGCATGGGCCTCCCTACAGGGCTGCGTCACTACATGGCAATTAGCTTCTCCCAGATTGAGGTACCCAAGAGAAAGCAAGAAAGAATACCCAAGGGAAAACCACAACCTTTCTTATAATCTAATTTCAGAAGGGACATCCCTTCTGAATGCACTTTGGCTGCATTCCTTTGTTAGAAGCAAGTCATTCAGTCTAGCCCGCACTCAAGACAGGTTACACGAAAGTGTGAATGCCAGGAAGTGGACCACTGGGGCCATCTTAGAGGCTGTTAACCATAAAAACTATTCAGCAACTATAGAGATTCGGCTGTGCCTACCAGTCAATTCAGCCAAGGAGTAGATGAAAGCAAAACAACCATAGCTTTTTAGGTTCTTTCCATGATTTTTACTCTACTTCGGATGCACAATTCATTCGTGGTTTTGTCTATATGTACTCACTCTGTTAAGCAACAAGAGTTTTTAAAGCTCACATATGGTTTTTCTCTCTCCAGTCTTTGGAATGTAGGCAGCTGTCCATTTATAAACTACTTCCCAAAGTCTAAGGGTTAATTATCCATTTCACAGAGTATCCATGAGTAACCTTGTCAATCTGCTCCTGTACCTTAAACTATTCTTCATTTCCTCCTTCCCTAGGCTAACTAATTTTACCTAATATTTGCATTCAAAAAGTAAATGGCGGGCTTCCCTGGTGGCGCAGTGGTTGAGAGTCCGCCTGCCGATGCAGGGGACACGGGTTTGTGCCCCGGTCCGGGAAGATCCCACATGCCGCGGAGCGGCTGGGCCCCTGAGCCATGGACGCTGAGCCTGCGCGTCTGGAGCCTGTGCTCCGCAACGGGAGAGGCCACAACAGTGAGAGGCCCGCGTACCGCAAAAAAAAAAAAAAAATAAAATAAAATAAAAAAGTAAATGGAAAAGTAAGTAGTTTAAATTCTGAGGCTGTCCCTCCATCAGTTTATCCAAAGAAGCTCTCTTCACTATCCAATCTTTGATTGGCAACCAGGAAAAATGTACACTCACCTTTTCAGGGAAGGGGCTAATCACTTAGGCCTGTGCCCACTGTGTCTCCTTCCAAAATGTCTGGATGAAAAGTTGAGTTTAAATCATAGTGTACTATGAGTTGAGAAAGTTAAAAATAATCATCTAATTCAACCTAATTTTACAAGGAGGAAAACTGAGGCACCAAGAATAAAACCATGTGGAAATGTTAGAAATGAAAAATATGACACGGATGAAAAAAATCCACTCAATAGACTTCAGAGAAGACTAGGAAGGGTCAGTAAACACTAATTCATTTCAACAAAAATTATACAAACTAAAAAACAAAGTGACAGAGTGGGAAAATAAACACCACGTCTGAGAGCAGGAAGACAATATCTAATGGTCTAAACATAGGTCTAGTTATTATAGTCCCCAAAGAAGAAGAGAAAGAGAATAAAGCAGAAGAAATATTTGAAGAGATAATGGCTCAGTTCCAAAATTACCAAAAAAAAAAAAAAAAAAATCAAAACCACAGACTGAAAATGTCATGAACCCCAAGGAAGATAAAGAGGCTAAAGCTAAAATCACACATAATAGTTGGCTGACTTCTCATCACAACAATTGAAGCCAAAAGACAATGAAAGAACAAACTTATAGCGCAGAAAGAAAAAAACTGACCAAATGTTTCTTGGCAAAAATATCTTTCAAAGTGAAGGCAAAAAATAAAGAATATTTTTTCAGAGAGATAAAAATGGAGATAATACATCTCTAGCAGACCTACAGGACAAAAAGCGGTAAGAGAATTTATTCAGGATGTGGGGAAAAGATACCAGATGAAAGCCCAAATCTGCAGGAAAAATAGTCACCTCATACACCTCATACATGTATGCTTTGATTGGCTTACATTCTTAAACATATCGTTTTGATGTAACATTTTTCAAATGCAACCCAGATGGAAGACGTATAAACAGCTTTTCGGGCAAATATGCACTATTTGTCTTCACACTTTACAACCAATATATAATTTGTGAATCTCAGCACTTTATGTTCTCCATCACAGTGTATTTCACACATCAACTGGATTCTCTATAAAGCTGGTAATCCCCCATGTGCTTCCTCTGCTTCTTCCACTGATTCCTGGTCAGCTCCATGAACACTGCTCCAGCATTCTTCCACGGTACCGTGAAAGCATCAGGAAGGGTCAGAGAGTGCAAAGAAGATTCATACCACCAAGCCATGAAAAGACTGATATCTCCACAAAAGGGCACACGCCTGACCTGGGAAAATAGAAATTTCATAGGAATACAATTGTCCTTCTCAGTATAGAAATCCTTAAAGAGATTGCCCTTGGAGTTGCTGGTTGGTGGTTTCAACAATAGGGTAAAAAAATTGAACTCATGTTTTACTATTTGTTTTTGATTTTTTCCTTTTCAGTATATATCTGTTGCCTTAATAATGTCTTTGACATCCAAATTTTCCAGTGGGCTTTCACATTCTGCTTATTCTCTAGGTTAAAAAGGTTAGTAAAATATTATCAGGCCTATGGAAATTTATTTGTGGAAAATGTCTAGAATTTAGATGGATGAATTCTATAATACGTTGTTTATATTAAAACAAATTTTCAGCAGGATTCTGAAATTTCAATTTGGTATCATAGTTCAGTAAACACATTTTTAATTCCCCTTAAAAAAAAATCTCTGAGTGGTCTGTCATACCCAGAATTTCTTAAGGCAATCTTCTCAGAGGAGTCCAACTTACCCAGTCTGAGCAAAAAAATTTATTGTATTCACCAAAGTCCTAGTGCAGATAGCTAAATATGTGACAGGTTTTTTTAAATTGAGGAATTATACAAAAAAACTATTATTTTGAATAACTAAAATCATACGTTGTAATGGGAAGTATATACTTTACTGGAGAGTTAACGTACGTATAACATATGTATCTATGGTAGATTGTGTTAAAATTCTCCAACTCTCTGATTAATCCTTAAGGATGAGATATGCATGTTGTTTGCCACGTGTTGCTATGTTCCACAGTAGGTGGAGGATACTTTTCTACCTTTTTTTTAATCATTGTAAATTTTAAAGTTTTTATTTATTTATTTATTTCAGCTGCATTGGGTCTTCATGGCTGTGCGCGGGCTTCCTCTAGTTGCGGCAAGCGGGGGCTGCTCTTCGTTGCAGTGAGTGGCCTTCTCATTACGGTGGCTTCTCTTGTTGCCGAACATGGGCTCTAGACATGCGGGCTTCAGTAGTTGTGGCATGCGGGCTCAGCAGTTGTGGCTCGCGGGCTCTAGAGAGCAGGCTCAGTAGTTGTGGTGCACAGGCTTAGATGCTCCACGGCATGTGGGATCTTCCTGGACCAGGGATCGAACCCATGTCCCTTGCATTGGCAGGTGGATTCTTAACCACTGCACCGCCAGGGAAGCCCTCTACCTTATTTTTTAGGCCTGGTCCTTCCTGCAACTTTCTTTGGGTTGGAAAATGGGCAGACGTTATGCATGCCATATCCAAACAGAAACTTCATATGAGCTTGTTTTGTGTGTGTGTGTGTGTGTGTGTGTGTGTGTGTGTGTGTGGTCTCTTGCATTCCTGCCCTAGGCTGTGAGAACAATAACAATACAGTACAGACAGAAACTACTCTGCAGACTTGTCAACAAAAAAATATTTACTGTTTTAAGCCACCAAAATTTAGAGGCTATGTGTTACCACAACCAAGTTACTTAATATATACTGTGTGTGTGTGTGTGTGTGTGTGTGTGTACATGCATACTTTCTCAGGATATTGTGTGTGTGTGTGTGTGTACATGCATACTTTCTCAGGATATTGTGTGTGTGTGTGTGTACATGCATACTTTCTCAGGATATTGTGTGTGTGTGTGTGTACATGCATACTTTCTCAGGATATTGTGTGTGTGTGTGTGTGTGTGTGTGTGTGTACATGCATACTTTCTCAGGTAGATTCCATTAACACTGAGAGAATGCTCATTCTCTCCATATGAAACGAATTCACATTTAAATACCAGGAAGCAAATCCTTGATAGCACTTTCTGTAACTGAAACTATTCTTAATCGTAAATAATTCAGGAAGTCCCCTATGCTTCTAATAAACTTTGTAAAATTCCAGACTTTATTGCTCAGGGTATCTCTCTACCTGTGTGTTTCTCTAACTTTCCATTCGTTTTCTGTTCTGAATGTTCTATGAAGTATTTCACTCTTATGAGAGAGATTTTATACCACCCTGGATTTTGTTGGGAGAAATCACTTTCTTGGTTAAGTCTGATATAAAAAGTACCCCTCTCCCAACCTTTATGCAAGTCATTTCAGTCAAATGTATTTTCTGTTTAATACTATTAAATAATGCCCCCTAGACAGAGGAAACCAGGAATGTATCGGTTAATTATTTCACTCACTAAATTGTACAGTCATGGATACAGTTCTTGTTGATAAATTCTTAGCATTCTATTAGTGTTCTTGGTGTTTGGGCTACCATTTGTCCATTACATTGAACACCCAAAGGTCCAAATGAGTTCAAAAATTTCTAAAAAAGTTTTTATGAGCACTGTAGCCTTATACTTGTGCTCCAAATTAAACATCTCCAAGTTTAATTATCATCAGATTTAAATGAAATGATTCTTTAAAGCACGCAGTTGGCTCAAAAATCACTTCTTCCAGTTACAGCCTGTCTTAATGAAAGAGTATGGATCAAGTCTATACCCTAAATGCAACTATCATTAAATATCTATACATTGTTTTTTGAGTCTGTTAAATGAGACCAACTATGTAACATACCCAGACCAATAATTTTACATACTCAGTTCCTAATAACATTTCCTTTCACCCACACAATTTCTTAAAAATTCAGCATATTACCTTAACGTTCAAATATATCACTAAAGAGATGCCCTCTGGGGCTTCCCTGGTGGCGCAGTGGTTGGGAGTCCACCTGCCGATGCAGGGGACACGGGTTCGTGCCCCGGTCCGGGAGGATCCCACATACCGCGGAGCGGCTGGGCCCGTGAGCCATGGCTGCTGGGCCTGCGCATCCGGATCCTGTGCTCCACAACGGGAGAGGCCACAGCAGTGAGAGGCCCGCGTACCGCCAAAAAAAAAAAAAAAAAGGGAGATGCCCTCTGTTACCCCTACTGTATATTAATTAACTTCAAAACAAGTCAATACACACCATCTATAAGCACAGTAATATTTAGGCAGGCTATATAGCCACGCAAACCTCCCTTTAGGCTGGAAGCTCTGTTGGTTGGTTGCTTTACAATTTTTCCATGAAATATGTTTTGAGAACCATCTACAACAGCAATATGTATTTCTCACTTCAGTGCATTCTAGTATGGAAAATCTTACATTTCTGAGTATTCGTAAATAAACATAGGTTCTGCTTTTGTCTTGTCACATGAAAGCTTCTTGCAAACATAGCTCACAAACTTCTTATTAGAACTGTTCATTCTTGTTTTAGAAATAAATTATTTGACTTCTTTGTGTTTAATATCACTTGAGTTATGTAGCAGAATTTTCACCCAGGCACTGTGTCACTTAGTATCCCCAGACATCAAATTTTGAGCCAGATAGTTTCATATTTCAACTTCTATCTGGAAAACGAAGTGGAAAAATATTCAACATATCAAGTGGGAATATCATTGTCTTCATTTCTGAATTAATTTCTATCCCTCTGATTTAGACGCAGAGATACTTGCTCCATTTCACCCAGTGACATGTGACGCCCTGTTGCTTCATGGTTCCCTATATAGAGGCTTCTACACCACAGAGCCATACTCAGACCAATAATCAGTTTGCCTGAATTGATGGGAACTATACACAACCAAATATCAGATCCATGTTAGTGCAAGTGTTTATAAGTATATGAATCAGGTGAGTCTTCTGTATTATCTAGCTTTTATTTTGTCTTATATTTCTCTCCACTCCTTTGAGGCAAAGAATATTTAGAAGCCTTTTCAAAAAGGCTGGATGTATTAAAGAATGAGAATTTCATTCAATGTTGTCGTAAACATTTTTTTAAGAAAAGAAAAACAGTAAGGTTTCAGCGTTGGAAGATGTTTACCTAGCAGAAAGACTACTTGACAAATCATGTAGTCAATCAGCCTAACTGTGAATCACTGAGTGTGTGCACTGGTACCTCAAGTATCTGGCAGGGTGGTTTCCTTTTTTTTTTTTTTTTTTTTTTTTAAATTTATTTATTTTATTTATTTATTTTTGGCTGCGTTGGGTCTTTGTTGCTGTGCGCGGGCTTTCTCTAGTTGTGGCGAGCAGGGGCTACTCTTCATTGCGGTGCATGGGCTTCTCAATGCGGCAGCTTCTCTTGTTGTGGAGCACGGGCTCTAGGCACGCGGGCTTCAGTAGTTGTGGCACGTGGGCTCAGTAGTTGTGGCTCACGGGCTCTAGAGCACAGGCTCAGTAGTTGTGGCACACGGGCTTAGTTGCTCCGTGGCATGTGGGATCTTCCCAGACCAGGGCTCGAACCCATATCCTCTACATTGGTAGGCGGATTCTTAACCACTGCGCCACCAGGGAAGCCCTGGTTTCCTTTTTAAAATTCATGACATCATACTCTGGTGCTTTGAGTTTGGCTCAACATGAGAAATCTCCTCCTTTGGATGAATTAATTGGAATATTGGCTCTGTGGGAAAAATAATCCCTCCAAATCTCTTTATGAGGAAATTAGTATCTTGGATATAATTTTCAATTCCCTAAAGGAAACAGCATCTCTTGATAAAGGAACTAAAATGCTTCCCCAAATTTGTTAAAACTACTTCAATATTCTGCTTTGTTATGTCAAGTGCAACTGCGAAAAGCATTTTCATTGTCATAGATAATCTATGAACCAATGCACACAAGAGAATGAGTGTTGAGATAGTAAATAAGGAAGTTCATACTTTTTAAATATATATTTCATTCATTTGGAAAAAAGCTTTATTTTTGAAAAATCGAAAAAACAATAAAAGAACCTTTCAGTCTTATTAATATGTGAAGGTACTGTAGAATATTATAATGTTGGGGAATTTCCCACATCATATATATTTGTTCATTATCAGCAATTATAATATTATATCACATATCATAAAGCGCTTTCTTTGTTCTGTCCATTTGATCTACATATACCTCTATTCACAAGGTGCAGGTTAACAATGTCACTTCCATAAGTAGAGCAACTCAACTTATATTCTCTACCTTTTCACCATCTTTGCCTCAAATTTGTCCCAAGGTTGGGGGTACAGGGGAGGAAACGCTTACAATCTGTGCTCACTGTATACTAAACCTATAAACTATCCCATTCTTTATTACAAAGAAACAAGTACTTTCTTCTTTCAGAGGAATTATAGTTTCTTCAAATGAAAAGTAAACACTTCAAAATGTTGAATAAAAATGTCCTTCAAGAATCCTAGCTGGTTAAATTTAGACTGCTAAACAAAGTCCAATCTAAGAATATTCTTTGGCTCTATGCCCACAGCATTTTTATTTGATTGTAAATTGGACATATTTTCATTCGCTTTCGAATTTCGCTACTCAGTGGTTTTTTCCCCCCTTAAGAGGTTCAGCAGGCTCTGATTAGCATACAAGCATCAGTGTTAACTCCCCACCTTTTGAGGACAGTTGTATCATTTCTAGTCAATGATGCAGCACCATCCCTGCCCTTTCTACCTAGAACATTTTCTAAGAATAACTGTGACTAGAAAGGTTAACATTTCTTTTTTTAATAAATCAATCTTATTGACGTTATGGTTTGCACACAGAAAAAATGTGTCCAAAATCAACTCTTGAGTGAATTTTGACAAAATATAACCACAGTCAAAATACAGAACATTTCTATTTTCATTTCATATGTTTTGTTAAATTTATCTCTGAGTATTTTATGTTTTGATGCTATTGTAGATGGTGCTGTTTTTCTAACTGTTCATCACCAGTATACAGAAATCCAACTAATTGTTTTATATGACTGTATCTTGTGATCTTTGTAAATTCACTTATTCTAGCAGCTTTTTGGTTAATTTCTTAGGACTATCTACATAAAGAATTATATCATCTGTGAATAGGGACAGTTTATTTCTTCTTTCCAATCATTATGCTTTTTTATCTTTCTTCCATCATTCCACTGGCTAAGACTTCCATTACAACGTATAATGAACTGTAAGAATTCTTATTCTCAGTATTAGGGAAAGAACACTAAATGTTTTACCATTAAGTATGATGCCAGTTGTAGATTTCCATGAATGTCATTTATTTGATTAAGGAAGTTCCCTTTTATTTCCTGGGTGGTGAATGTTTAATTTTATCAAATGCTTTTCCTACACCTATTATGATGATCCCATAGTTTTTCACTGTTTTAAAAAACATTTAATAAGGTTACTTGCATTGATTATCATTATACATCATATCAAAGTCTTGCTGGGAAAAATATCACTTACTCATGATGTTCTCTCCTTCTTATATATTACATGATTCATCCTAGTAATATTCTGCTAAGGAGTTTTGCACCTATATCATAGCTGGGGCTACAGCAACATTCTCGCAATTATGAAGTAAAGTACAAGAGGTTTTCAGAGATACTCATTCTGACATCATTAAGCTTTGAAACCAAGGCCAACAACTGTCTATCTCTGGACTGTTTTGTGAAATAAATAAATAAATAAACCCGTTTGTATAAGCCAGAACAGTTGGGATTCCTTTCACCTGGAGTTAAAAGCATCCCTAACTGATTCAAATGTCATGTGGGGAATGGTGTATTTTAGTACTCAAGAACGTAGGGGCATTTCACGTCAACATTTTTTTTTTTTGCATTATTTATTTATTGTTTGTTTTTTAAATTATATTGGCTTCAGGTATATAACATGGTGATTTGATATTTGTGTATGTTATGAACAAACAATTATTATAGTAATAGTGCTACACTGTCTTATTTAATTTCAGAATAAATTTACCTCATAAAATGGGCACTACTATTCTTTTTTTTTTTTTTTTTTTTTTGCGGTACACGGGCCTCTCACTGTTGTGGCCTCTCCCGTTGCGGAGCACAGGCTCCGGACGCACAGGCTCAGCGGCCATGGCTCACGGGCCCAGCCGCTCCGCGGCATGTGGGATCTTCCCGGACCGGGGCACGAACCCGTGTCCCCTGCATCGGCAGGCGGACGCTCAACCACTGCGCCACCAGGGAAGCCCGGCACTACTATTCTTATTTTACAGAAAGTGAAACTGAAACTCAGAGAAGTTAAGCAATTTGTACAAGGTCACCCAGATTGTAAACCCTAACACTAGATTTTGAACCTAGCTTTTTTTAATTGAAGTATAGTTGATTTACAGTGTTGTGTAAATTTCTGCTGTACAGCAAAGTGATTCAGCTATACATAGATATACCTTCTTTTTTTAATATTCTTTTCCATTATGGTTTATCATAGGATACTGGAT
This sequence comes from Phocoena phocoena, assembly GCF_963924675.1. Taxonomy (NCBI): domain Eukaryota; kingdom Metazoa; phylum Chordata; class Mammalia; order Artiodactyla; family Phocoenidae; genus Phocoena; species Phocoena phocoena. Next base: position 41,216,390 of record NC_089224.1, on the reverse strand, counting down.
ATAGTTTTCTGTGCTATACAATAGGGCCTTATTATTTGTCCATTCTATATATAATAGCTTACATCCACTAACTTCAACCTCCCCTCCTTCCCTCCCCAAAACCTCTCCCCCTTGGCAACCACAAGTCTGTTCTCTATGTCCATGAGTCTGTTTCTGTTTCATAGATAGGTTCATCTAAGTCATATTTTAGATTCCACATATAAGTGATATCATATGGTATTTGTCTTTCTGACTTACCCACTTAGTATGATAATCTCTAGGTCCATCCATGTTGCTGCAAATGGCATTATTTTTTTCTTTTTTATGGCTGAGTAGTATTCATTGAACCTACTTTTATCTAACTAGAAAGTCCATGCTCTTAACCGTGGCCTCCCTAACATTAAAATATATTTCTTGAACTTTCTGCTAAACAGCTTGGAATTCACACTTGGTAGTCTCCATGGTCCACGTATTTGGACTTAGTACTCCGGGAAGGTGTGAAATTTTGACCAGTGGAAGACCTGGTATTGAACAGTGAGGGCATAAGAACACAGCCTGGTAATTCTAAAGAGGAGTATTCAATAATAGCCAAGGAAGTAAAGTCAAGATCTCGTTGATTTTATGCCTCATTTATAAACATATGGCAAAGGGAAGCATATGAAAACTGGAAAATAAAAACTATGGTGCTGTATCTTGAGCCTTCTGGAAGGGCATCTCTAACAAATAATAATTGCAAAGCTTCTATCAAGTTTCCGATAATATTCTTGCTCAGAAGCAAGTATAACAACTATTGGCTTTTTGCTATACAATGTTTTCAAAACTTTAAAGTTTTGAACTGTGCTATTGAATGCCAAGAGGAAAATAAAACAACAAAAAAACAGCTCTCAAAAATAACTAGCGCTGTAGTTTTTCAGGGCAGAATTTTGTCAAGTTGAAATGCCCAGACTTAGTGTCATTACATAAATACCAATACTAGAAATAAGAATAAAGTTGAAAAAGGTTTAAAGGACCAAACCAAGTTTGACTGAAATATTAGAAATACGATAAAAAAGTAATACATGCAGTCTTGGGAAAAGTGTTTAACAGGAAGAAATAAACTTTCACTTGGACCTCCATTTTTTCCAAAATCTAAATGTACTTATTGACATTTTTGAAGATGCAGTCATGTAGCAAACCTGTTTAAACTGATAAAACAGAGCCTAGGGGTTTGTACACAGTCAGAAAGAGAGACAAGTGCTTCTTCCAATTAACTGGTGGAGCCTGCTTCAATACTGATTAGGTCTCCCATACAGTGAGAAGTAAAGGAAACCAAAAAAGGCCTGGTGACCAAATACTAGAAAATGAAAATGAAGCGAAGCAGGAAATTTACAGAGATTGTTTTGTAACTTATAGAACTACTGTTCAGTAACATTTTAAAAGAATATGTTGTCTCTAGCCAGTATTCCACCCTTTAAAATAAAAACGAAAGAGTTTTAACTGTTACTTTATTTTGTGTAACAACACTTTACATTTTAGAAAGTACCTTCAGAGACATTATCCCATTTGACCTTCATAACCATCAATGAGGTAAGAGTATGATTACCACTGGGCAGATGAGAAAACGAAAGTCGGGGAAGAAAATAAAGGTATAAAATTACTTGTTCTTATGTGAGACAATAACCACAAAAACAAGTCTACCATTTATTGACTATCTGCTAGATGGCAAGAATTATAGTAAGCACTTTAAATAATACCTCATTTAATCCTAATCCGAACTCTGCGAGATACATATTATTGGTCCCACGTTACGTGTGAGGAATACTGAGAATGAAACAGTTTAAATAACTTGTCCAAAATCACATAATTCATAAGTTACAGGCTCAGAATTCAAATACATGTCTGTCTAAATGTAAATCCTGTGCATTAAAAAAGAAAAAAAAATGGGTCTATCATATTATTCTTGGCTAAATTAATGACTTCCTTACCTCACTATGTTAAAATTATGTATCTATACATTTTACAAATACTTATTTACATATATTACACACAGACTCATATAATACACGTACGATGATACTTGTATACATCTTTATTTTTAAACTGTTTTGTTTAATGCCTAGATGGGGTTAAAAATAAATAGATGAAGTGAGTCCCTTTTATCACCCAAGGCCATTTGTCATTTGTTTTACAAACTTATGCAAATAAGCTTGTATTTGCAAAGATATGCTTAAATTGTACAAGCTCCGAACTTCACACTAGGGAACTGGGCTAAACATGTTCAATTATGTTCTAAAAAGTTTGATTGATAATAACTATTTGTTGAAGAAAAAGAAGTCTAAAAAGAAGTAGTAGAACTTGCTTTTGACCATTTCTGCATCACTAATAATGTCAATGTAGCTTTTCAACTTGTTTCAACACTTATGGAATGTCTATGTCATACTAAACATTGTGCTACAAAGATTAATAAGACATAACCTTTGTCCTTGAAGAGTGAGGGTCAAGTATAAGCAATATGCATAAATGGACAATTCCAAAGTCAATGAGATAAATACAAAGATAGAGATGTCTAGGTGCTTCATAGCTTAGAGGAAAGTGACAAAACAGGTAATAAAATCTAGAATGCCTTGCCGGAGATGATGCTTGAAGCAAACGTTTAAAGGACAAGTAGAAATGAGCCAGCAAAGAAGGAAGACCAAAGCATTGTAAAAAGGGCACAACCTGGAAAGCTTTCACATCCTTCATTCCATAACGCTAAGCCTGTACACGCATTGAAGAGAGGAAACAAACCAACATCCCTTAGAAAGTCAATTTAGTTTGGAAAACAAATTGGACTTCTAATGGGCTTATTCTTTCCCTTACATTCACCTTGCCCTGAGCCTACTCTCCTTCTATGCTATTGACTCTGTCTTGAATGCTCATGCCCTCAATACACGCTTACTAGGTTATCACTCAATTTTTTTTCCTGAATTGTATTGAGGAAAGAAAGTTATTTGCTGGTAAAAGGGAAAAAATACTGCATAGGTTTACTAGAAAATGTAAATATTAGACATTCTTTTCAATTCTCTGAGGCTTTCTGGTAGGCATTTTGATAACAAAAACCTAGCTCCAGGGTGTCATCATGGATGAACCAAATTTTAATACTTCACTTTGTTGACATTTTAACTCCTCCAAATCATAGGTAAATGAAGATTTGCTCATCTCTGCCTAGCAAATTGGCATAAACATGTATTAAACACCAGAGAGGGAAGTTCTCTGAATTACTTAGTCTCCAACTGAGAGTACCTCACACCTAAAATCCATCATTCTCATATAGCAACAGTACCTGTGCTCTTGGCTGTCTTTCAAAAATCTCCCGATAATCTCTTTTATTTGAAATAAATGTTCTATCTCTCAAAATCTCTGTGTACCAAATATGGTCAGAAAGTTGAAGCAATTTTTGCTAAATCTAAGCAATGACTCTCTTCATCTATCTTTTACCACTTCTCTCTGCCGAATTAGGAAACCCAGAACTTGGCCAGCCTTGGCTTTGAGGAAGAAGAGACTTCCTACTTAGAGTGACCCTGTATTTCTAATTTGGCAGGACAGTCCTGACTGCATATATACTACCCAATTGCACCTGTAAGTAAATTAATACATGATGATTCATCCTTCTTGATTTGGGATTCTGAAACTTCAGATTCCCATAATGAGGAAGAACACAGATTCTAGAGCAGGGCTACCTGGGTTCTGAGCTGAGCTCCACCAATTACTATGTGATCTTAGGCAAATTATCCTCCCTTAGCTGAAAAATGGGGATAGTAAGAGTATCTTTATGATAAGGTTGTTATGAAGTATACATGAGAAAATGTAGGTGCTTAGAACTGTGGCAGACACATAGTAAGCACAATGTGAACATTTTATAGTGTTATTGTTATACATGGAAAACAAAAGCCAAGTAAAAACAACACAACAATAGCAGTAACAACGCCAACAACGGCTGTTTGCAGCTTTGACTAGAGTAAACTAATGAGATTTGTCTTCAAGATGGGATGTGAGGTGAGGGTGCTACAAACAATCCCATTATCCAAGAGGACAGAGAGTTAATCACAAGCCAAAAACAAAAATCTAGTAAAGAAAAGAATTCCAGACCCACAATGACTCCCTGTATCTTGCCAAATGCATCAAGTGTCATCTATTGGGCAATTCAGACACTTCCTAAGCAAGAAAAGTAACTTTAGTAAATATGTCCTTATCAGTCAATTAGTCCTCCTCCTTATTTCTTACCTTTAATCCTACCATTTTCTTGACTTTTTTAATTACTTCTTTTCAAGACTTCTGTGTCCTTAACTATCCCACTAAATTATACCCTCAGTTTTGCTACCCTTTTTTTCTCCACTCTAATATTTGTTTAAACCATGTATATGTTCAACATAATTGGTCATCTGGTTTTATATTCTAGCACAGCTCTATTGTGTTAGGTGAGCAAATCCTTGAGTTTCTATACTTCCTAAGATTGAGTGTATCATAGGTGTTCAAAGATCTATTCCATTAATGAAATAACAACACATTCACTGATGTTTCCATTTCAGTGAGAACCCCAAAGCAGCTTCCATATCAAACAACACTTACAGGAAATAATATTCCCTGACTCAAAAATTAAAACAGTTAAAGTCTCCAAATTTAAAGTTTCTTATGAAATCAGAGTCAAGAAAGCAATCTGAGTTGACTCTCTTGATACATCTTGACCTAAAACTAAGGATGGATGGGGAAATGCAATAATGCAATTTCATTATCTGGCAGCATTTTGAATAAAAATATTGAAATGAAATATTGGGACCGATTTTGTTGATTAAGTCATTTCAAAGGCAAATTAATTTGATAATTTAAATCCCAACTGTGTGGTATGCCCTGCATGTGACTCAAATATCATTTCCAATTGAATTATTTTTTCTATTTTATGCTAACTCATCTTTGAATGGAGGCAAATAAGAGGGAAAAATGTGAAACTTTACAATGTTGAGGGTAAGAAAGAGAGTGCTTTGATCTGCATTTTCTATTTATGGATCACCCTCTGTACAGGTTTGGCATTCATTCTGAAAATTCCTAACTTTTAACAGCAAAATACATCTAGAAATGCATACCTGATAAGTGGCATTATGCCACATAAACTTTTTCAGCATAAATATATTATTAATAATTTTACAATTTCAGCTAAACTTCTGATTCTTATCTGCTTTCCTGGTGTGTTTTTCCTACTTAATTATCTGTTTCTGAGATTTTTGTGTGTCTGCCTTTCCTTGTGTTCCCTCGAGGCCTCATAATTAGAGTGTGCAATACCTCCACACCAAACAGGAAACCAAGAAAATCTTGTTTGGTTTCAGGTTTCTGTAAAACTCTGAAACTTGGAACTGGGTTTATCAAAAGTTTTCTTAAGGTAGACAAACCTTTCAGCAAGTTTTGTGCAAATCTGGGTTGAATTCAAAGTCAGCCTGAGCCAATTAACTTTTTGGCAGGGAAAACTGTAACATATGATGGCTGCGTTTGTGCTAGATGGCTTTATGTAAAGATGGGTGACTTTGGATGGGTCTGGCTTTGAATGTGTTGCTTCCTTCCATCTCTAAGCACAAAATGTGAGTCAGGGCTTTCAGAATTCTTTCCCCTCAGATTCCTTGCAGGCAAATTTGTCTGCTGCCATTTTATTTTCCAGGAAGAACATTTCTCCATTCGATGCTGAACATTTTCCCCAGTTTGTGTTAACACTGAAATTTACTTTTGTTTTAAAAAAGTAAGTGACATATACAAGGACAGGTCACAAAAAGGAATAAGCCCCAAACAACATGTGCCATGAGGGCAGGGATTTCTGTTTTATTTATAGCTCCTAAAGCAGTGCGTAAAAAGCACCCTCTTTCCTACCCTCACTGAATATATGTGGAATAAATACAAATTTATTCCTCCAAAGAAACACCACAGCAGCGGAGTGAAGATGAAAAGACATTCCCCAGTATTTCCTCAAACTCATAAAGTTTTTTGTTACTTATTTATACTTCTTCCCTCAAATACTCAGTTTACCAAATAATCACAAGATTACCCAAAGAAGTCTATGCCTTAGCCTTGTATGCTTTTGCTTAAATATAATAATAGTGGTACTTGTGGGCACATAACAGCAGAAGCAGTCCTTGGAGTAATTATGTGATTCTCATTATGGAAAATAATTACAAACACTTATAAAACATTCTTCTTTTGTCTCTTTCACAATACCAAAAGGGACTAAGAAACTCATATGTTATATAAGAGGAATTTAAGTTCAGAGAAAAGACATGGTTACCCAAATCATACAACTGATGGGGGCAAAACAGGTATGTGGCTGTCACTTGGTTTTAGGTAAAATGTTATTTTCATTGTACCATGAGTGAAATTTTTCTTTTCCTCATTTCCTTTCCTGCATACAAAATGTACCACAAAATATGTGGCTTTATTTCAACCCAAAATTGGAACTGGAAGAACCAAGAACTTAGATTCACCGTATCTTACCAGGGATCCCATGCATGTACTTTGAAATGTCCAGAGCTTAACAATAACTCTTGAAATCAACCCAAGAAAGGATACTGGGTATTCACTGTGGGGGCAGTGAGCTATCATACTTGGTCCCTTTTCCTACCAGCCTCTGTTCTGACATAGTGTCCCTACTCCATATTTAACTCATTTTGCTTTGTAAGCCTTTCACCCAAGTGTCAAGTATGTCAACACAGTGCCACTCTATTTACCAGAGAGCTAATGCTACTCAACAATGAATGGTACACTTCTATTTCGGCACCCACTTTAGGCCTCAAAAACAGAACATGAGAGAAAAATAAAGCTAGCCACTAGAACACCAGGAAAAAAATCAGAGAAGTCAATTTTGTGAAACCGTGAAATTAACAGAAAGAATTCTCCAAAGCACCCAGTATTTCCTTTTTATATTCTAAAGAGTCAGACGGTACTGGACCTCACCTACCACCTCAGTTTACCAGCATCCCTACATATACTCACCCAAATATTCACCATGATTTTATAAAGCAAATACTTAGACAATGTATTTCTCAGTCTTTGAAGCTAAATATTTATTCATCAAAGTTTTAATAATCATCAAATATGTACTTACACAATATTGATATTATCCTAGGTGCTGGGGATACAACCGAGAACAAGGATGACTTAGGCTATCTGCTGTGGAACTTAGATTTCAATTTTTTCTACACCATCCTCTGTCTCCTCTCCTTCTGGGACTCTAATTTTTTGTATATTAAAACCACTTAGGGACTTCCCTAGTGGCACAGTGGTTGGGAATCTGCCTGCCAATGCAGGGGACACGGGTTCGAACCCCAGTCCTGGAGGATCCCACATGCCGCAGAGCAACTAAGCCCGTGCGCCACAGCTACTGAGCCTGCGCTCTAGAGCCCATGAGCCACAACTACTGAGCCTGCGTGCTTAGAGCCCGTGTTCCACAACAACAGAAGCCACCACAATGAGAAGCCCGTGCACCTCAACGAAGAATAGCCCCCGCTCGCCGCAACTAGAGAAAGCCCACGCACAGCAACAAAGACCCAACACAGCCAAAAATAAATAAAATTTTTTTAAAAACACTTAATATTGCTCACATATCTATAAGGCTCTTTTCGTTTTACCTCAATTCTTTTTCTCTCTGTTCTTCACACTGCTAATTTCTATGAATTCGTCTTCAGATATAGTCTTTTTCCTGTCACCTTCAACGTGCAGTTCCTGTATATTTCAGTTATTGTATATTTAGTCTCTTTTTATTTAGTTTCTATTTCTCTGCTGAGATTCTCCATCATTTTATTCATTATGCATATATCTTCCTTTATGTCCTTAAAAATGTTGATAATAGCTGCTTTAAAGTCCTTTTCAGCTAATTTCAACATCTGGGTCACTGCAAGATAAATTTATACATGTTGCTTTTTTTCTTGAATATGGGTCACATTTTTCTGCTTCTTCATATTAACTGTTTTCATATACTGGATATTATGGATAACAAGTTGTAGAAACTAGATATTGCTATGTTACTGCGATGAGAGACTTTTTTCTTCTAAAACCAGATAACTTGGCTGGATTCAAACTCCAAATTTCTCCCCTTGCAGAGACCATTTGTCTGATACTTCTGCGTGGTTCTTTCAACTTCCAAATTAGATACTGCTTTTCTGCTGGGCCCCATAGGATTTTCCCCAAGCATGACAGCCAGTTTGGCCGGTTTAGCACCCGGCTAAGGATTTGAGTGAATTTTATATGTAGGTTTTAGGACTGAACCACTTCCTTCCAGGATTTCTCCCTAATCTTGTGGCTATTTTTCTAGTCCCAAACTGTTCTCTGATGCCTCAAGCCAGTAAGACAGCGGCTTTCTGCTTTCAGAGCCTTGGGTAGACTTGGGTATGCACTCAAGCAAAGAGCTTCAAAACAGCAAATCTCACCTGTTACACTTCATCTTTCAAGGGTAACAACCCCTGCAATTTTTACCTGCTTTTGGTCATTATCTGCTGTCTTCAAGCTGTTTGGTAGATTAGATAGACAGACAGATAGATAATTAGATAGATATAGACATAGACATGCATTATTATGGATTTTATAATTCTTATCTGTGAGAGAGATTTTCTAACCAAATTACACCACCATTATGTAAAGCAGTAATCAACAGATATTCCACCAAAACACTGTCATCTTTTTGAAATCAAGAAATGAGTCTTATTCAACTTGGTATTTCCAGGGCCAAAGATGTTTCCTGCCATAAAGCAGCTGATCAATGAGGGTTTGTTGGATTGAATATTTCATTTTTACTTCTAGGTTCATAGTTATTTGTTCAAACGTGTAACAAGCCATTTATAAATAATTACACACGCATTGTTTGAGGTTTTCAAGAGGAAATAAGAAAAATAACACTGTGTTTGAGTCTCAGGAGAGCTCAGAAGAGTCGACAGAATTTGGGTCTCAGAAGGTAGTGAATAACTTGGGAGGTACACATTTTGCAGCAGGAAATTTTCTAAGGCACATCTTTCCAAGCAAAGGAGAAAAAAAGAAAAAGCTCTCTTGTATTAAGATTCTGTTATCTGTCAGAGGTAAAGATGTACCAAAATCAGATGAGCCTTGACCTTCAAACAGCACCCTCGTTCTGCCTATAACATGATACAATAAACCTGGGGCTGAACAAGCCTTTGAAGAAAATTCCAGCTATACCCTCAGTGTACTAAATCAATAGACTCTCCTTGAAGGCCAGGTCTATCTATGCTAAAATGAAAATGTCGGTGTTAACCCAAGTCACAGTTACTGGAAGTTGGAAAGAAACACACACACACACACACACACACACTCAACAACCCAGGTCATTTCCTCTCAATAGCGGGAGGGTATTTGATGCTCATGAGTAATAGCATAACTCCTTGCCATAATATGCAAGAACAATCCAGTATTCTTGTTGGACAGGGGTTACTTGTCAATACCTTCCGCAAGATGATACACGGAAGAATAAAATACTGGGCATTGGGCCTTCAAGGCAGCGTTTTTGTTTTAGATAGACTGCTAACAAAAAAATCAGTTTTATCATCAGAAAAGGCCTTCATTCTATTTCTGTGGAGAAAAGTAGCCTCCCACCTGCTGTTAAACATACTTAATTGAAGAGATCCGCATTGTACTGCTTATACTGTGGCATATCACTTGAACTTTTGACTAAGTGTCATTCTTCTAACATTATTACAGACTCCTAGCTCATCATGAGAACAGGGGTGCTAATCAAAAGGAATTACTCAGTAATTATATTTTTATTTAGAATTTTAAACGTAAGCTTTGCTATTTTTGGAAGCACCCCAATCATCATTTTTTTCTCATGTATTTATCTGAAGAGGTTCAATTAACTCTTCGTCATCTGGGCAAACCTAGATTTGTTGTTCCTCTTGTAGCACTGTGTGCTGGATAGAAATGTTATCGAACACACTGTTCAAAGCTGTAATTGTCAAGTGTACACATACATGCACACATATCCTATTGGTTCTGTTTCTCTAGAGAATGCGGAAGAATAGAGGAAAATACATTATTTATTTATTTGTTTGTTTGTTTATTATAAGGAATTGGTTCACGTGACTACGGAGGCTGACAAGTCCCATGATCTGCAGTTAGCAAGGCATTCTGGAGACCCAGGAGAGCTGACAGTGTCAGTGTAGTCCAAGTCCAACGGCCTGAGAAATAGGAGGGCCAAAGGTACAGAGCTAGTCCAAAGGTCAGTAGGCTTAAGACCCAGGAAGAGCCAATGCTTCACTTCCAATCCAAAATGGGAAAAAAGTGATGTCTCACTTTGAAGACAGTCAGGCAGGAGGAATTCCCTTTTCCTCACAGGAGGGTCAACCTTTTTCTTCTTTCTTTCCAGGCCTTCAACTGATTTGATGCAGCCTACCCACATTTGAAAGGGCAATTTGCTTCACTAGGTCTACTGGTTCACATGTTAATGTCACCCAGAAACACCCTCACAGCAGACAGAACCCAGAATAATATTTGATCAAATGTCTGGGCACCTTGTGGCCCAGTCAAGTTGACACATAAAATCAACTATCACATCAAATGAGAGTGAAGTGGCTAAATTATTTCAACAATTTCTTTCCATTGTACGTTGTCTTAAAAAGAACATGAGATTCAGTTCTAACTCTGATAACCAGATAAGGAAATTATTTTAATGATTCATGATAATATGTTTTGTTCAAGTATAAAAATTAAGCATTGGTTTATGTCTGATGGACACAATTTATGCTTCGTTTCCAAGATGATATCATGCTGCTCCTTTTTGACATATATCATTCTGATTTGCCAGTGAGCCAAAATAAAAACAGTCTTCAAAAGGCTGTAGGGAAACATACTTTGGAGACACACAAGTGATATTAATGAACATTATCCCGAAAATGCTGTAATAGCTCTGAACAGAGGTATTTTCAAGCAAACCTTTAATTTTTTAAACATGTCATTTTTATTGTTGTACCTCAACTGAGAAGCAATAATCATGGTCAAACTGGTTAGTTAAAAACAACTCCAAACACCAATCAGAACACCAGGGTTTTAGTTCCAGTTTGAACATTTAACTAGCTATATAAGCATGGGTATGGCATGTCATTTCTCTGATCCTCAGTTTCTGGAACAATGAAATGGTAAAAATGGAAAGTCTAAAAATTGCTTGATAGCTCCTTGAATTGTAGGCCTCCCTCAATTCAACCAACATCCACTGATTGCTCATGAACCAAATGCTGAAACCCTGTGCTAGGCACACGAGGGATACGAAGATTAATAATTCAGAGTTTCTTTACCTCAAGGGGCTCACCAACTAGAGGGAAAAAGAAAAATGAATCTACAACTGCCTTTAATGCGAGAAGGACTGTGGTAAATATTTTAACCAAGTTTCAAAGCAAAAGCCATAAAATGACAGAAGCCAGAATAATTAATTTCAGCCCAGGTAATGGAAGACTGGCATTTTATGTGAGCAGGAATTCAATATATTACATGCAACCCACTACACTAAACTTTATTTTTGCTTCAGTGCTTAGAATGAAATGAAACGTTATATAACTTAAGCACAGTATTGAGCTGATCTTGATGGAAATGGAGTATGTTTTAGACAGAACGCTACACAGCACCAACATGCATTCCCTTCTGCTGTTCACACAGCCAGTCTACATTTCTCAGCTTTCTCCTTTAGTAGGAATGGCTGGAAAACTACGTTCCAGACAATGGAATACAGGCAAAAGGGAAATACCTCCTTTCCAGGCCCAGTCCCCAGACACCTTGTAAACAATACTACTCACACTTTTCTCTCATCTGTTATTCAGATTCAAGGAAGCCAGTGGTGACTCTGGGGTCATAAGGAAGTGTGTAGCCACTCAAAGAAGGATTTGGTATCCGGAGTGATTGTGTGAACAAGAGTCCTTTTCTTGGCAACACACATTGGACCATGATATGAGCATGAAGTAAACCTTAAATCACTGCAATTTTTGGACTCTTTAAACGTTTCGCCTACTTAGGCTAACAGAGAAATCAGCACATTGACATGTAGTAATTTTATAACGAAACAGATTATGTGGTGTTTAGCTATGGGGTGGTTGTAGGATTGAAATTCATTTCAGAGGCAAGAAACATAGCAGCCCATATTATGGAGTGACAAAACACTAACAGGAACTTAAGACCAGGAAAATTGAGAGAATGGAAGGGAGAAACAGAGAGACTCATAATCATAGTTAGAGATTTTAACACTCTTCTCTCAGTGAGTTCTTTCAGTAACTGAAAAAACAAACAGACAAAAATCAGAATAATATAAAGTATTTAAACATGTTTAACCAATCGGATGTAACTGAGAATTATAAAACATTACATCCAAGAAACTGAAGAATATATACTGTTTTCAAGCAAACAAGAATGTTCACTGAGACCATATTTGTAGCCATAGAACAAATCACCCCAAAATTTCCAAAGAATTAAAATCATCCAGAATATACTGTCCAATCACACTAATTCGATTATAAGCCAAAAACAATAAAATGCCTAAAAATCCCCAAGTTTTTAGAAATTAAGCAATACCCATAGGTGAAAGAAGAATGTATAAAGGAAATTAGAAAATATTTCAATCTGAATCATAATGAAAACACAATGTATCAAAACTTGGGGAATACAGCTAGAGCTATTAGAGGAAAGTTTATGCCTTTAAATGCTTATATTAGAAATGAGAAAAGTTGAAGATTAATTATCTAAATTTATATCTCAAGCAGAGAAAGAAGTGCAATGATGACACAAAGAAAAAAAGAAAGAGGGGGTAATAAAGATATAACAGGATCATACAAGTTGGTCCTCTGAAAATGATTAATAAATCTGATAAACCCTAAGAAAGAATAATCAAGGGGAAGGTGGAGAAAACACAAATTATCAATATGAAGAATAAATTAGCACTGACCCTACAGTCACTAAAAGGAAAATAAGAGGATAATATGACCAACTTTATGACACCTGTATGGAAGAATTTAGATAAAATGGAAATATGTCCTTGAAAAATTAACCAAAACTGACACAAGAATAAATAAAAAATCTAACAGTCACTATATTTGCTTTTAAAAAACAAAGACTTGGTAAGAAACCACTCACAAGAGAGTCTCCATGTCCAGGTGGCTTTACTGGTGAGTGCTATCAAGTATTTTAAGAATTACTAGTCTTATAAAAAAATTCGCAGGCAATACTAAAGGAAGAAAAATTTCCCAATTCATTTTATGAGACCAGTATAACCTCGATACCAAAACCTAACAAAAATATTAAAAGAACAGAAATGTACAGACCACTAACCCACAAGAGTACAAACATAATAACTGTCACCAAAATATTAGGAATTTGGATCCAGCGCTATAGAAAAAGATAAAACATTATCGCCAAGTGTATTAATCAGGGTTCTCCAGATAAACAGGACGAATAGTAAAACAGTGTGTGTGTATGTAAATATATATTTAAGATTTATTGAACATCTGTTAAAAGAAACTGTTCTTAAAAATACACTGGTTTCGGGCTTCCCTGGTGGCGCAGTGGTTGAGAGTCCGACTGCCGATGTAGGGGACGTGGGTTCGTGCCCCGGTGCGGGAAGATCCCACATACTGCGGAGCAGCTGGGCCCGTGAGCCATGGCCGCTGAGCCTGCGCGTCCAGAGCCTGTGCTCCGCAACGGGAGAGGCCACAACAGTGAGAGGCCCGCGTACCGCAAAAAAAAAAAAAAAAAAAAAATACACTGGTTTCATGTTCTTGGATTGGAAGAATCAACATTGTGAAAATGACTCTACTACCCAAAGCAATCTACAGATTCAATGCAATCCCTATCAAACTACCAATGGCATTTTTCACAGACCTAGAGCAAAAATTTTACAGTTTGTATGGAACACAAAAGACCCTGAATAGCCAAAGCAATCTTGAAAGAGAAAAACGGAGCTGGAGCTATCAGGATCCCTGACTTCAGACTGTACTAAAAAGCTACAGTAATCAAGACAGTATGGTACTGGCACAAAAACAGAAATATAGATCAATGGAACAGGATAGAAAGCCCAGAGGTAAACCCATGCACATATGGTCACCTTATCTTTCATAAAGGAGGCAAGAATATACAATGGAGAAAAGACAGCCTCTTCAATAAGTGGTGCTGGGAAAACTGGACAGCTACATGCAAAAGAATGAAATTAGAACACTCCCTAACACCATACACAAAAATAAATTCAAAATGGATTAAAGACCTAAATATAAGGCCCAATACTATAAAACTCTTAGAGGAAAACATAAGCAGAGCAATCCTTGACATAAATCACAGCAAGATACTTTGTGACCCACCTCCTAGAGAAATGGAAATAAAAACAAAAATAAACAAATGGGACCTAATGAAATTTAAAAGCTTTTGCACAGCAAAGGAAACCATAAACAAGATGAAAAGACAACCCTCAGAATGGGAGAAAATATTTGCAACTGAAGCAAATGACAAAGGATTAACCTCCAAAATTTACAAGCAGCTCATGCAGCTCAATATCAAAAAAGCAAACAACCCAATCCAAAAATAAGCAGAAGATATAAACAGACATTTCTCCAAAGAAGATATACAGATTGCCAACAAACACGTGAAAGGATGCTCAACATCACTAATCATTAGAGAAATGCAAATCAAAACTACTATGAGGTATCACCTCACCAGTCAGAAGGGCCATCATCAAAAAATCTACAAACAATAAATGCTGGAGAGGGTGTGGAGAAAAGGGAACCCTCTTGCACTGTTAGTGGGAATGTAAATTGATACAGCCACTATGGAGAACTAGAGGTTCTCCTTAAAAAACTAAATATAGGGCTTCCCTGGTGGCGCAGTGGTTGAGAGTCCGCCTGCCGATGCAGGGGACACGGGTTCGTGCCCTGGTCCAGGAAGATCCCACATGCCACAGAGCAGCTAGGCCCGTGAGCCATGGCCACTGAGCCTGCGAGCCCGCAGCCTGTGCTCTGCAACGGGAGAGGCCACAACAGTGAGAGGCCCGTGTACCGCAAAACAAAACAAAAAAAAACTAAAAATAGTATGGAGTTTCCTTAAAGAACTAAAAATAGAACTACCATATTAGCAATCCCACTACCAGGCATATACCCTGAGGAAACCATAATTCAAAAAGAGTCATGTACCACAATATTCACTGCAGCTGTATTTACAATAGCCAGGACATGGAAGCAACCTAAGTGTCCATCATCGGATGAATGGATAAAGAAGATGTGGCACATATATACAATGGAATATTACTCAGCCATAAAAAGAAACGAAATTGAGTTATTTGTAGTGAGGTGGATGGACCTAGAGTCTGTCATACAGAGTGAAATAAGTCAGAAAGAGAAAAACAAATACCATATGCTAACACATATATATGGAATCTAAAAAAAAGAAAAAAAAAAAAACAGTTCTGAAGAACCTAGGGGCAGGACAGGAATAAAGATGCAGACATAGAGAATGGACTTGAGGACACAGTGGAGGGGAAGGGTAAGCTGGGATGAAGTGAGAGAGTGGCATGGACATATATACACTACCAAATGTAAAATAGATAGCTAGTGGGAACCAGCCACATAGCACAAGATCAGCTTGGTGCTTTGTGACCATCTAGAGAAGTGGCATAGGGAGGCTGGGAGGGAGACGCAAGAGGGAAGAGATATGGGGATATATGTATATGTGTAGCTGATTCACTCTGTTATACAGCAGAAACTAACACACAACTGTAAAGTAATTATGCTCCAACAAAGATGTTAAAAAAACACTAATATTAAAAAAAAAATAATAATATAAATAAATAAATAATGATTCTACAAAAGAGCCTAGTCCACAAAAAAAAAAAAAAATACACTGGTTTCAGGAAGAGTTTATAATGAAAATTATAATATACAGAACTGATCAAAATCACTAAATATCTCTCTTGCAGAAAGTAGATAAAGTTATAATAAAAGGGAGCTACATAGCATTAAATGCATACATTAGGAAGGAAGGAAAGTGGAAAATTAATAATCTAAGCATCCTACTCAGATAGGTAGAAGAAGTCAACAGGATCCATACAAGTAAAACACTGGAAATTTATATACCAGCAACAACCAAGTACAAAGTACAATATTTAAAGATGTTATTCCGAATAGCAAGAAAAAGTAAGACATACAATCGAGATATCTGAAAGTACAAATTTATTGAAGGACAAAAGGAAAAGGGAATTGCCTTATCATATAACAAGTAAGACATATTATTTAAAAATATGTACGGTATATTGAAATTTAAGCACCCAGTGTGCCCTTTTTCAGACTGCTATTTAGTTGAGTGAGCTGAGCAATGAAAATTTAAGCTCAAATATTTTATTCCCCCTCCGAAAGTCACTACTGAGTCCCAAAATGAACAAAGTAGCTCTCTATGTTCAAACAGCATCTTTGCCTACTCTCATCTCTACACTTGTGCCTCTTTTGAATAACTGAGTTTATGTGTTCACCTTCTCCATTTGACCATGAGTTCTCCACGGGAGAAAATGTGTCATATTCAGCAGCATATAAGCTCGATGTCTACCGCGGTGCCTCCATTATGGAAAGTACTCAGTAAGTGTTAATTTGTTGAGGATGTTACAACTTGCAGATGTTATAAATTCTGATGAAAAGAAAAATGGTGTAGGAGTTAGAGAAGCTGTGTTCTAGTCCCAAATCCACCATTAAATACCTGGGTGATTTAAAGGTATCTATACTTCTCTGAGCCTCAGCATCTTTATTCATAATGTGGAGGTGAAGAGTTCTTGACTTACCAACTTCACATGTTCAGCCTACCTAGCCTCTCAGCCAAAAGCCAACATCAGCTACTGGACATGTGATCAAATGGGCTTTCAGGTGATTTCAGCCCCAGTCTTCAAATATTCCATCTGAGGCTAGAACACTGTGGAACAGAGATATCCCCATGGAGCGCTATCTGAAATCCCAACCCTCAGGAAGCGAGAGAGATAATAAATATTTTTTTAAGCTACCCAGTTTTGGGGTCATTACACAATAGATCACTAATACAACTTGATTACCGCAAATACTTCTAAACACATCACAAGATACAACCGCTTCTGCTTCCTTTCCTATCAGCACGTGTGACATCTTTAGCAGGACCCACAAGGCAGAGGTGACAGGTTTCAGTAGAGAAGATACCCAAGATAGGAATTGTAATTTCTAAAGAATGCTTGCAATCGGAGTTTCTGACTTGGGTGGGAATGGGGCAGAGAAGGACGAGCTAATGAGAAACTAACTTAGAAAATACCAAGCTGATAATGTATCTTCAAGCCAGCCTTCCCATGGCAACTTTTTGTTCGAACACAGGCATGAAATATTTAGAACTGCTCGAACTCCACTAGGAAGGCTTTTATCCCTGCAAAAGAGTTTGTAGCCAGAAGCTGCCTGCTGGCACTGCATTCAGGAACGCACCATTTGTTCAATGCCAGAGTTTACTCTTTGAATGACTGACACACTCCAACCCATCTCCAAAGGCTCCTTTGCCTTTATGACTGACACCTCCCAGGAAAGAGGGGCTGTAATTGCCTCTTATTTAGGAACTGGAGGCTGTTGGAGGGTTTTTGCTTTGGAGTGCCAGAGACCTTCCACTCCACAAGCATCATAGACTCCGTGGAAGGAACGTTTCAACTCAGCAGGAGACAAAAAGCAAGAGAAATAAAGAAATTTGGGGGGCTGATGTGTTTCTGTCCAGTCTCCCAGTGCTGTCGTTTCATTTTGCCCATTTACAGGGACTTGTTTAAAATCTGTCACAATAGATTTTATGACACTTTTATTTAAAAGAAATCCCTGGTATGTTCTTTTCCCCCCTACATCCCCCTCAGAGAATATCAAGAATGGAAAACCAGCAATGACACATTCTGCCCAAGCATAAGCTCTGCTGCTGAAAGAAACCAATGTACTCCTCATTTCCAAGGAAGGGAGGTAAAGGCACGTGGAGTGTGTGACATAGTCTGAAATGATCTGAGTCAAAGAGGTTGTCAACATAGGTGGCTTCCTCAGATGAGCCAAAAATGTCCCTAAGTGGAAGGGAAATTGGAGATTCTGTTTGATGAGAGTATGGATTTTCACAGAGCAAAATTTTACATGTAAATTGGATTCACCTTGTCCTGACAAGGATGGACAGTATTATAGATCAATGATTCCCAAACTTTCTATAAGAAATTTTTATTATTATTACTTTATGATTAGTAAGAGATATATATTGTAAGACTATGAGTTGTATAATTTCATTAAAAACACCACTTTGGGCTTTCCCGGTGGCACAGTGGTTGAGAGTCCGCCTGCCGATGCAGGGGACACGGGTTCATGCCCCGGTCCGGGAAGATCCCACATGCCGCGGAGCGGCTGGGCCCGTGAGCTATGCCGCTGGGCCTGCGTGTCCGGAGCCTGTGCTCCGCAGCGGGAGAGGCCACAACAGTGAGAGGCCCGCATAATGCAAAAAACAAACAAACAAAAACAAACAAACAAAAAAAAATCACACCACTTTGATATTTTTGTAGACCAGTGTCGTATTACCATGGGATAAATATATGGTGTACATTAGGCATTTTGAAATATTGAGGACAGACTGTAGATACCTATTACTACTTCCTTATTCTGTGAAAAATCCAGGTAAAGAGCAATCAATCTAGGAGAGTCCTAGGAGATGTTAGAAGAAGCAAGATGTCAGGGTCCACCTTGGACCTACTGAATAGAGTCTACATTTCAACTAGATGCCCTGGTGATGTTTGAGGGAGGTTTCTCAACAGCAGTACAATTGGCATTTTTGCCAGATATTTTTTTGTGTTGGGAGGGAGAGGGCTATCCTGTGCATTATAGGGTGTTTAGAAGCATCCCTGGCCTCTACCCACTATATACCAGTAGCTCCCCTCTAATCCCACCCCACTGCCATCCCCCATCTCTCTACACCCACCCTTGCCACCATCTTGACAACAAAAAGTTATCTCCAGACATTGCCAAATATCACCTGCAGGGGTTATAAGTCAACCTCAGTTGAGAGCCACTGATCTATATGAAACAATTTTGTCCTCAGTTATATGTTGCCCATGTAGTTTTAGACTGGTAATCTTATGTCTTCAGTACTGGGTTATAAATGCCACATTTCTTTTCTCTACATCTTTTGTGCTGACTACCATAGTGGTTGCCTGTAGCAGTAGCCACCCTTATACTGTTCTCTTCTCCCCTATTCCATGCACTCTTGATCTTTGAGATCATCCCCCAGCTAAACTACCTGCATAAAAGCTTTTGTTTGAAGCTTTGCTTTCAAGAAAACCCAAGCTCAGTTACTCCTGTAAAATCTAAAAGAATTTAGGTACTATATTTAATAAATATGTGTCAACTGACATATATAAAGCAAATATCATTCACTCTAAAGAATTTGAGTTCATTGAGGGCAGTGGTAGCATCTTTTGCATATCTGTCTCTCCATTAACCATGAAAATAACTACCATGTGAGTTGCTCAATAAATAATTATCAACTAAATTAATATAAAATGTTTTAACTTCTATCTCCTTCTGCTTAAATAATACCTTTGCTGCATTGCTGCCATTGCTACTTCAATTTTGTAAGCCAGTAGTTTGGAAAGAAAAATGTTTGAAGTCCTTTCTTTGAAATAAGATAGTTAATTACTTCCTTGCCATTAGATGTGAAACAGCAAGCAAAAGCATGAGAAAATTCTAAGTTGGGCACATGAGGGAAATTTTGTCTGGGTTTTCCCAAGCCATAATTCTCATCACCTTTTCCTTTCAAGAGGAGAGACTGAAGGAGGACTTACTTCTGAATTAATTTTCCAGGTATGACAATATAGCTGTTCCCTAATATTTCTGGAATTCATTTTGAGATTTTTCTTGCTGTGCTTGTCTGCCATGATCACAATTATCCTTCTGTTTTAATTATCAGAACTCTTATAACGGAAAGAAACAAAACCCCCAATATTCTGGTTTTACAGTATTCACATGGTTAATATCAAGAAAGGGACCCCAAGGAAAGGGAGTAGAGTGCAGTGCCATTCGTTTAAATTTTAAAAAGATGCATTGTACCTAAAATGTATAGAAATCATACAATAACTATAAGCCTGTGACCATAAGTTATTGAGCAACAGAATTCTGATAAATATTTTCTTACATTTTGCTTATTATAGCTCCTCAATAAGGAATTTCAGTTAACTCATAGGGATAAACATTGAAAAAGGAGTTTTAAATGATATTTTTATTGTTGGTTAACATTGCTCTTTGGGAGTACTGTTATGTTACTTTACGAATTTTGTTTGAGGAGAGGGGTCCTAGGAGAGGTATTTATCATAAGTTACCTATGTTCTAGCTACCAGTGTAATGTTGGTACAAGATGTTGAGGCAGCTGACAAACATTGATTCTATTTAAAAGGATGGCTTCAGCCATTTCCCTCACTGCACTTTATCCACAGAAGCATTCTGTCACAGCAGTGAAGGTTCCCCTACCTTAGCAAGTAACTGATTACAGTGATTTGTAAAAACTGACTTTAAGCTCCAGCTCAGTGGGGCTGTATCTCAGGAAAGGTTCTCGGGAGATGTAAGGTTAAACTGATGGATCACTTGAACTACAGTGTGATGGTGTTCAATACCGTTATTAATATCCCAAGGACAGCGAAGGAGCCTGGAAAGTAAGAAGGCAAAATGGGCGAATTGAAGATCCGGTCCAGATCAACAAGCAGCATGGGGCCTCAGAAAGAACGCAACTGTGGGTAGTTGGGCAAAAAGGTCCCCCACAAAAAGCAGGTTCAGAGAACTCTCAATAAAAGGAGTTGTTTTTATATGCAGTCCATCATGTGTGTCCATAATCTGGTTATAGGTTAGTAGGGATGCTTCACCAGTCCCTAGTTAAAATTCAGAAAAAATTAGACCCACGTATGGAGTTTTTAATAGAGATGAGTTTATTCATTTCAAAGGACTGTTGTATATTATGTTACAATTATATCTTTCTTATTTTTTTGGTTGGTTATATTAGGGTAAGTATATTCTAATATTCTCTCCTTTCTACTATAACTAACCTGAAATTTCTGTGCTTAAGATGATAAAAGTTTATTCTGCAGTCTCATCACAGTTTATGGCCATTCAGGGAAAGAGAAAAAGAGTTTATGATTATGTGCCAGCCCTCAAATTTCTTTTTAAATTTGACTAACGCATGAAATCTCAAAGTGTGGGAAACATACTTCTTAAAAACTGTTGCACATATCAAGTTTTTCAAGCTGCAATGTTAATTCTATTCTTAAATTCAAATGAATCCTACACCTTCACGTAATACCTTCCAGCTCTTTCCTGCTTTTTTCGTTCCAGCCTAGTTCTTGAACTTTCCCTATAGACAAAAGAAGTCCATAGGTCAAGGAACAGGAAAGGCTAAAAAATTGTGACAAGGAGCCAATCCATTGCTTTGCACATTTCTACCCTACTCTATTATTTGTACATGTTAATGAACTTTCCTGGATCAGAAGATAAGCACCCTGGTGGAGAATTCAATGAAGATGTGAACTCATTAAGTAACAGAGGACTGAAGAGCATATAAAAAGGCAAGAATAATGAGAAAGCAGTGGGAAGAAGAAGAACGTATGAGAATGGTACTGCTTGAATCAATAGATTCTCAGCTTAAGTACTTGCTCCTTTCAGCTCTAACTAGCACATGCAAAATACATGCAGGTTAAATGGAAACGTCTTTCCACAGTGTGCCTATTTTCTTCTTATGGAACTGGCGGCCTAAGTTAAAGCCTGTTGTAGTAAGGATGCCTGACTCAGTGTTCTAGCACCAAAGTGTGAAAGTGAATGCACCTGTGCACTAGCAGCCAGCATCTCTCTCCTTCCTCCTGCCATTTTCTTTTCTGTAAATCAACTCTCTTCCTTAATAGAAGAAAATACCATATGTGTGTGTGTGTGTGTGTGTGTGTGTGTGTGTGTGTGTGTGGTATTATCACTGGGTGCTGAATTTTTGTATGCTTATGACAAGACACTAACATTATTGGACCACCAAATATAGACCAAACAGTGCTTGAGGGAACTTGGAAAGGTATCATCTGCTTTTTAAACGTAAGAAAGTCTTAGACATGTTATTTCGATTGAAACTATGGGCCTAACACAGCAAGGACTTAATTAAATCAGGAAATTTACAAAATTGCTGCACTTGGATCACTTAGCTAAAAGAGGCCTTGGTAATATCACATGTCGTATTGAGCACTGGAAGTGATGTGCCCACCTGAGGCACCAGATTTTTACTATTATCATTTGAGCATGCTCTCTCATTCGCTCTCACTCTCTTTCTCATTTGGAGGTCCGTTCAATCCAAATAATGACCTATACTAACACAGAGAAGGCTTTATTAACTCTAACATTCACAAGGACATCAAAAAGAATGAGAATGCATGAAATAATACTCTGGAGAGAGAACAATGTACATGGTTACCGTTGTTAGTTTCAGAACAGTAATATGTGACAAATTATAAATTGAATATAATACAGCCTTTACATTGACTTCTGTGTTAGTTACGAACTACTTCAGCTGCTGGAATGGAAAGACCAAAATGATACTGGCTTAAAGAAGACAGAAGTTTATTTCTCTCTCACTAAAATGTAGGTAGCTGGACTTCTCTCTTGCTGCTCCGCCATCCTCAGCACCTGGCTCCATCTCGTGGTCCAGCATGGCTGCTCCAGCTCCCGTTATCACATACCCATTCCGGTCTGGGAGGGGAAGTCAAACCCCTTCCTTTTCAAACACAACAGGAAACTAGCACATATCGCTTCCAATAATAACCCATTGGCCAGACCTTAGTCACATGGTCACATAAACCTTCCAAGAAGGCTGGGAAATGCAGTCTTTAATCAGATGACTCTATGCCCAGCTAATATCCTATTACTAAGGGAGAATGGCTGTTCTGCTCCAACGGAAAAAAATGAAGATCCTTAGCAGGTATTGCTAAGGGAATTGGTTTCTGGTTTGATCGAATCATAGTTCTGTTGTGCCACTGGTTTAAAAGCTGGGCATTAAAATGCCACTTCCTAATATTTCTTCATTTGATGGTTGCATAAAATACCCTTTTGTCAGCAAATACCCAAAATTCAGTCTTTAAATTGCTATCTGTGTCCTTATGGAGGGTTATATGGGAATGTCCTCTATATGTTTCTGCTGTGTTTTCTGTTCTCAGTACTCTGAGAACTTCCGTTGCCTTTTAGGAACAGGAAATGCTAGTAGCGTTTCAAAGAAATGCAGTACACATACTGGATCTGACCTGAGAAGACTCACCTCTTGCGTAAAAGTCACAAGGGTTTTAATACTACTATCAACCAGTCCCTCTGAATGCAGTTTTCAAACATCCCAACTCTCTGGTGTGCAGTAAAAGTACTATTTATAAATTATATCACAAGCTATAGAGATGTAGTAATTAGAGAAAGAATGCAGGACTGGGATAAAACGATCAGAGCTCTAATTTGACTCTGCCATTAATAATCTGTGTTGCCTGTAACAAGTCACTTAACTTCCCTGCAAACCAATTCTCTCTTTTATTAAACAAAAATATATTAGATGTTCTTCCTGCCTTGTAGACTTATCATGAACCTAAATACGTTTTACTCACTGAGTTAGTTGAGAGAATAATTTTTCCCAAGAAGGAAAACAGTTCGCCATTTCTGTTATTTGCAACAAAAGCAGTAGGGTGTGGGCACTCCATAATCACTCATGACAACAGGTCAGAAAATAGGTGAAATTAGAATATGGTCAGAAGAACATGCATTCTGTGTTTTGGACTTTATTTTTAGAGCAGCTTTAGGTTCACAGCCAAATTGAGTGGATAATACAGAAAGTCACCATGTACCACTCGCCCACACCTCCTCCACCTCCAGCCCCGAGATGCCTAACCTCCCCCACCATCAACATTTCACAACAGAGTGGTATGTTTATTACAAGTAATAAGCCTACACTGACACACCATTATCACTGACAGTCCACAGTTTACACTACGGTTCATTCTTGGTGTTGTACAGTCTGTGTGTTTAGACAAATGCATAATGACATGTATCTACCATTAAAGTATCAGTAGTTTCGCTGCCCTAAAAATCCTCTGTGCTCAGCCTATTCATCTCTCCCTCCCCCATAACTCCTGGCAACCACTGATCTTCTTACCGTCTCCATAGTTTTGCCTCTTCAGAAATGTCTTGTAGCTGGAATTATATAATATGTAGCCTTTTCATTGGCTTCTTTCACTAAAGCAACATGCATTGTTCCCTCTATATCTCTTCCCTCCTGGGTAGCTCATTTCTTTTTAGCACTGAATAACATTCCATTGAATGAATATAACACAGTTTATTCAGTTCATTTACCCACTGAAGGACATTTGGTTGATTCCAAGTTTTGGCCATTATGAGTAAAGCTGCTCTAAACATCTGTGTGCAGGTTTTTTTTTCTTTTTTTGTGGACATGTTTTCAACTCATTTGAGCAAATACCAAGGAGTGAGATCACTGGATCATATAGTAAGAATATGTTTAGTTTTGTAAGAAACCGTCCAACTGTCTTCCAAAGTGGCTGCACCATTCTGTATTCCCACCAGCAATGGATGAGCGTTCTTGCTGTTCCACATGTTCACCAACAGATGGTGTTGTCAGGGTTTTGGATTTTGCCATTCAAATAGATGTGTAGTGGTATCTTATTGCTGCTTTAATTTGCAGTTTCCTGAGGCATATGGTGTTGAGCAGCTTCTCCAATGCTTATTTATCACCTGTACATCTCTTTTGCTGAGGTGTCTGCTTAGATCCTTTGCCCATTTTTTAATCAGGTGATTTCTTTTCTTATTGTTGAGTTTTAAGTGTTCTTGTGCATTTTAGATAACAGCTCTTTACCAGTTATGATTTTGCAAGTATTTGCTCCCAGTCTGTGGCTCTCTTATTAATTTCTTGACAGTATCTTTCATATAACAGAAGTTTTTAATTATAATGAAGTCCAAATTATTATTTCTTCCATGGATTGTGCCTTTGATGTTCTATCCAAAAAGTCATCAATAAACCCAAAGTCATCTAGATTTTCTCCAATGTTATTTTCTAGGAGTTTAATATATTATTGCATTTTACATTTAGGTCTACGATCCATTTTGAGTTAATTTTTGTGAAGGGTGTAAACTCTGTCGAGATTCATTTTTTTTGCATGTGGATGTAACTCAGGCAAAGGCAAACGGAAAAGATGCATAGGACAAGTTATGGGGATGGAACGTGGTATGGAGCTTCCAGGACCTCTTTAACGTATACCACCTTCTCAGCACCTCAGTGTGCTCAATCCAGAAGTTCATTCTACATTTTTTTTACTCTTTTTAAATTGTCCGTCTTTCCTCACCTAATCCCAATAGAATGTAAGCTTCAAGAGGACAAGGATTTTTGCCTGTTTTATTCACAGTTGTATGCCCAGTGCCTGTCACATATTTCAAAAATCAACAAAAACTAGTTTAATTAGTTTTAAACCTATAAAAACAGCAATAGGAGATAACAGACAGGTCTGGCTCAGAGCATCAACGCAACACTTAGAACTATTTCTTAGACCATGGTCAGGGCCAGCTATCCCTAGAGAAAGAGAAAGAAGTTAAAATATTGGCATAAGAATGTAAAATAAGGATGAGAAAAAGAAAGCATAAAGAAGAAAAGAGGAAAACTTACTATAAACCAGAAGCATTATATATATGATGTGTTTTATTATTCTCAGCAACACTATGAAGTGAATATTCTTATTTTTGTCATGGAACAACTTTGGCGAAACATGTTAGGTAACTGTCCGATATCCTACAGTTACTAGGATTTCAATTCTAGTGGTAACTATTTAACTCCAGGCTTGATTTATTCTGAAAGCCAAAGAAGTTGAAAAGAGAGAGAAAGGAGACAGGATGAGCTCCTTTCATAGAAAGTGAGGTTATGGGAAGTCCTTAAAGGAAAAATGAAGGGAGGAGGGAAGAGGTTATGCCATTAAAGTAGATGAAGGCAAAGTAAAGGGCTTCAACAAACATAGCATAGGAGGCAATTAAGCAAAACCACAAGAAACAGAAATAAAGGACTAGGGGTAGAAGAGGCGGAAAAAGATTTATAAATGAGGAAAGACCAAAAGGGGGAAATTTAACCTCAATATGCATGAGTTAAACATCCCTGAAATAAGCACATACGACAGTAACTTCAGGACATGGAAGACCAAAGTAATTCCTTGGGAATTAAAGATAAGTATTTTAGAAAAAGGAGAGAAAACTGATCTATTACTATTATTATGTATTCTTGGAAACAGAGGTAGGATGTAAACAAGTGACATGTAGATTGTTTCCTGAAAAAGTCTATAAAATGTGCTTATACAAATGGGAGGGCTCATTCTCCACGACATAAAGCCTTCGGGTATTAGGTTAGTGTGGCGATGACCTTCTCCAGCAGTGGGCACCACTTCTGCATCCCTGAGCTTCTCACGGTTTTGTTTCTGACAGTGACTTACTGTCTGACTTTGGAGTAAGACAGACCTAGTTTTAATCCTAATCCATCATTTCTTTAATTTGTGTGTTTTCAGGCAAGTCTCAGAGTCCTCAACCTGGGTTCTCCCACAATTAAATGAGATAGTGTATGTCGTTTTGTCATGTGCTCAATAAACAATAGCTATTACTATTAACAGCCTCATGTTGGAACTACAACAACTTAATTTTTCAAATGAAGAACCTGAGCGGAGAGATAGCTGAGTTTGAGGTTTGTTGATTTGTGAAATGAAAGGATCCCAGAAGACATAGACCTATAAATCACATGAGCCTGGTCATTCAGAATATCCAAATGTCCCTCCCAAAAAGTGGAATAGGTACTGAATAGGTCTGAATGTTCCTTAAAAAATGAAAGTGAACACTGAATTTAAATGGGAACCTGAACTCTCCTTGCCCCACCCCACACTATATCAGGCCTATTCTAAAAATAGCCTGAGCACACTGATTGCAAATCAGAACTTCTATTAGAAAATTCCAGCTTCTCCCAGAAGCTCTGCTTAACTGCATTAAGGGTTGCAAATATATTTTCCTACTAACTCTATAATCTAGCAGTTCACTGACATTTACAGTCTGAACTTTCCCATTTCCTCTTGGTCTTCGGGGGAGTAGACAGGTATAGAAACATGCTGTTTGGTTTAAAATTTTGGCAGTAAGGTGATATACACTGATCTTTCTCCCCTCCTTGGATTTTTTCCACTTAGTTTATTCACAGCCCTGTGGGAGCTCCGCGATTAAAAGGACCAAATCCTCTCTTCCTTGTCACCCACTTTAAGAAGTCCCTTGTGCTGAGGTGCTTAGGATGGAACGTTAACTCTTTCAGGTCTCCAGGGGATACTCTGGAGAACTAAGATGTTAAATACAATGAGGAAAAAAAAGGTTGTAAAACTTTCTGCTTACTTTGAAAGGCAATGTTTTCTTGTAAATATCTCTTTTAGAAGAAGAAAACTTTTTTTTATTACCACCCCCATAATCTCATCATGTGTTTCTAACTAGAACACAGTCTTCAGAATTTAGGGGATTTAAAATTTTATCTTATCAAAAAACCCTACAGACAACTTCCAGATTTATCTTATTAACATGGAACTACTGTCATATATCTGCTCTCTGTCCATGTAAATTCCTCCAAAGACCTTTCAAAGTTTGATCCCAATTTATCTTCGGGCGCTCAACTCCCATTAACACTCTACACAAGTCCTATATCATTGTCTTGAATGAGCTGGAAGTGGTAGGGACATAGGGTGCAAGAAGAGAACATCACTCTTTTCCCACCACTCCACCGTTAAATATTCAGCCAACAGTTCTTTCTCTACTCTTGTTGAAAAATCTCAGGCAGGTCTCATAGCTCACTTAGTCATTTGTGGATAATAAAGGATTCTCTAGCTTCCTTCAATCTCAAGAACAGGTGTATTTTATAATTAAAAGTGTCATCCACAGTGATAAAAACTTCCATCCAGCCCCTCCATTCAACCTAAAGTTTCTCTTCCCTCTCCAGGCCATGTGGGCTTCAGGCTCAGAACCTATAGCGAGGGAAGGGCAGTGTGGACAATTCTGTCCTCTCTATCTTCTCCCATTGCTAAGTACCCATGGCTTCTTACTATCCTGGGGCTGAGAGAGTAGGTAAAGTGTTCACAGAAGAGAACTCAGCTCAGTCTTACATGGGTGGTGTTGATCAGGCTCCCTCTGAAGGTGATGAAGGCGCAGGGACTGGTTCTTTCCCTCGCAGGAGCTCTACAGGCATTTGAGGAGAACCCATGACAGAAGGCCTTCTCTTGCTGGCTATCTAAGACCCCAACCCTCAGACTCTGGGATTCAGG
Organism: Phocoena phocoena; assembly: GCF_963924675.1. Taxonomy (NCBI): domain Eukaryota; kingdom Metazoa; phylum Chordata; class Mammalia; order Artiodactyla; family Phocoenidae; genus Phocoena; species Phocoena phocoena. The sequence continues at coordinate 41,188,063 of NC_089224.1, read as the reverse complement.
CAGTCCATTCCATCCAGAATCTCTATCATAGTCCTTTGCTCCATCAGACAAACAATTCTCTTAGGCAAGGTCCTTTCTAAAATAACCACTGGCCATCTCACCTACCTACTTAGCCCATGGATATCTCACCCATATTACTCATTCACAGGCAGCACAAGTCCAGTTGGCACCCAAAGCGGCCTCTTTATTTTTGCTCTGCTCCCTCAAGCTGAAACCACGGGAGACATACATCAGGGCAATCATATGGCCTCCCTGAAGCACCTCTAACTTACCTGGATCTGAAAAAGATCATTTCCCCTTTTCTCTCTGATAGAGTAGGTGTGAGAAATGCAGAGCTCAAAGACAATTACAAGGGAGAAAACTCTTCCTCGCTCAACTATTTTTTTTCTCCAAGTCTCTGATCACACTCTTTGAGGACTGGTTCCTGACAGAATAGCTTTCCTAATTTCTTAGCACCTCCTGTATATGTCCATGGCAACTCCACTTAGAATGTTGGTGACTTGGTCCCTATTGAAATGGTCTAGGCTTTTGAGTCTCAACAAAAGAGATCAAAGAGTCCCATTTGAATATCCTGCTGTACTAGGCCACCTGGAGGTTGCTCAGCACATTCTTTATTTTCCTTTCTTCTTTCTTTGATTATTTTCTCATCAACTTAAACTCTTTCCCAAAGATATATCTCAAAAGGGCTTTTCAGACCGCATTCTCTCTCTACTAACAAATTGAGGAGAGCTCTTTTTCAGAAACTCCTACACCGTTTCTGTGGTATTCATACTCTCCCTCAGAGTCCAGTGTTTTCTCGGAATCTAACGATTTATGAAGTTGTTTTATCTTCTTATGAATCATAAGCTTCTTGAAGAAAAAAAACTGTTTCTTCACATTTATCTTTGTAAATCCTGCAGTTCACTAAGCCAGGTACTCGAAACCTTTTTTTTTTAGTTTCTAAAAAGTTCAACTACTGTAAGACCTAGCATTAGATCCCACAATTTCACTCCTAGAGAAATGAAGACATATGTGTGCACAAAAAGTCACACGTGAGTATTCAGAGCAACATTATTCTTAAGAGCCAAAAACTGGAAACAACCCAAATGCTCATCAGCTTGTGAATGAATAGACAGCCGAAGTGTGGCATATCCATGCAATAAAATGCTATTCAACAATAAAAAGAAACAAAGCACTGATATATGTTCTGATATGTACAACACAGACGAACCTCACAAACGTTATGCTGAGTAAAGGAACCCAGACCCACAAAAGATGACACACTGTATGATCCCATTTATATTAAATGTTCAGAAAAGCCAAACCTATAGAGATATAAAGTAGACTAGCGGCTGCGTGGGCTGGGGTGGGAATGGGGATTAACTGTAAATGGGCATGAGGGATCTTACAGGAGTGCTAAAAAAATGTTACATAACTCAGTAAATTTACTAAAAATCATTGAATTGTGCACTTAAACTGAGTGAATTTTATGATATGTAAATTATGCCTCAATAAAAGTTTTAAAAAACCTGCTTGCTCAGTGGAATTTGGGTTTTTTCTTTGATGTCAGCTTCTTGTAGGTGTTAATACTGCTGAAGCCTTGAACAGTTCAAAATAGGAGAGAACAGGCCCTCTGGGCCTATGCCTTGTTCACAGAGTCATAAACAAACATATTGCTTCCATAACAAAAGCCAGGATTCTTGAAATTTCACGCGAGGTCAGACCAAAGTTAGATTGAGTACAGCTGTAAAGCAGCAATGGTTTTTCCGGCAGTGAAAAGAGCCGATGGGCTCCCCAAGTGCCACCTTAATAATAAAAAGTGACTTGGGTACTGAGCATTACAATTTCCTCATAACCTGAAAAATCTCATCTTCGTGGGATTTTAAATCCTAAGTTGGATCATTGTAGATGAGCAATATAGAAATCAATCAGCTTCATGAGTATAAAATGACAAACGTGGGATCAATGTTTCCCTCTAGGTATTTAAAATAAAATCATTCTTTAAGAATGGTCTATACTTTAGCCACTGGTAACTATATATGTTTCATGTGAAAGAACAGATACAATTCATTCATTACTAGAGATGAGATTTGGAAGTTCCACCTAAGACTTGACATTTTTAAAATATACATAATACTTCTAATTATTTTAACTTAAATTTTAAAACAACTTCGTCTATTTCCATTGTTAGGCTATCATCTAGAGGAATCCATCTAAATGAGCATGAGGAAATTGTGATTTGGTCTTCAAGGAATTTTCTCTAAGCATCTATTCGTGAGCTCAGATTACAAGGGTAGTGGTTGTACTTCAAAATTCCCGGCACTTAAATCATTTGTATAATAGTAACAAACATACCATAAGAACTGTTAATATTCAAAAGCATATATGCAAACGAATAACTGACTAGTTTATTGTAACAACTGCAAATACTGTCCATTGAGTAGTAATGAAATATTGATACTTAACACAATGATAAAATGTATCAAAATCCTCAAACATCTACAACCTTTTCACTTTATGACCAGTTATACAAAGATCACAGTGACTGGTAGGCTTAGGTTTAGAGGGTTTTGCACCTCTAGAAGGCATTAGGATTTAAACTCAGACTCGGGCAATAGCAGAAAAGAGGAAGGCATATCAAGAATATCTAACAGGAAGTAATCTTCCTATTTAGCTATGCTAAGGACAAGGCAACAACAGCCAACAACCAATCCACCCAGACATCAACTCACTTCATCTGCGAACTATTTATCCTCAACTGTGTACCTGGTACTGTACGAAGCATGGTGACAGAACAGCCACTGTCTTCATGAGGCTTATCCTGTAGTGAAGGGAACACAATGATAAATAAAAATAATCACAAATGAAAGCCTATAAAGAAAACAAGCCATTTACTAAGCATAATGGGGGTAAGCGGTGGTAGTCATGGTGGTGGGCACTGATTTTACATGGTACACCCAGGGCCACCATTGGAATAGTGGCAATTGGGGTGTGTCTGGGCAGGGGGGGGATGGGAAGAGTTCTCCAGGCAGAGAAGGCCTGAGGCAGCAAGTAGCTTGGCATGTTCAAAGAACTTAAACTAAAACTCCGCTAGAGAAAATAGTGAGGGGAGGGGTGAAACAACTTAGATTGAAGAGACAGAGGTAGAACTTGAAAAGTTTATGAAGAATTTAGATTGTATTCTAAGTCAAGGATCATATGTCTTTATGTCTCTAACGTCATCACATCCATGAGACCTTCCCTGATGGCCCTACAGTATCCCCTGTTATATTGATTTATTTTGAACCATAGCATTTAATACCCTTTGGTACATTCTATATTTCTTTTTATATCTTCTATTTTTCTTCTCCTCCCTCTATGAGTTTTATGATTCTAACTGGTTTTGTTGTTGTTTTGTGTTGTTTTTTACTGCTCTGTCTTCAGCACCTGGAACAGTGTCTGACATAAAGTGGATTCTCAGGCATTATTTGCTGAATAAATGAATGCATATTAAAGATACTTTGAGATATCCAAGTCTCCAACCAAATAATCAGGTCAAATTGCAACTATATTTTCTATAGTAGCTGGGCATTCTTATTATTGAAGTACATTATGTGTACTTTTGCGAGTATTTCGTGTTTGAGTATTTTATCTTTAACTCAGTATTCCAATTAGATAAATTGTACTGGACATTTAAATTTCAAGCATATATCCAATTTTTATTGAATGAAACAATTATGTAATAAGTCATCAATTACTAAAATATTGGCTCACAAAATTAGTAATAATAAACTGATTTTCTATCAACAACTTTTTAGCCAAATGCATATCATTTTGAAAAACTGGAGGGATTTCTTGACAAGGAAGATAAGTATATTCTGTTTAGTACCAAATATGACTTCTATGATTACAAAGCAATGATCTTTTTAGATCTACATAACACAACTGGGGGTACCTCACATGGCCACTTTGCTACATTTTGGCTCTTCAGCATTCAGCATTAAAGAGTTCCTTACACTTTTTTAAACATGTAAATTTATATACACAGAGACACTTAGGGACACACCCCTGAATCTGGTATTGATTCTGTTTGGCAGGATAACAGAGGAAAGAAAAGTTCAAATTATTAGCACAGGCCTATAAAACACTTTTGGTATTTGGCTGTCCTTAAATATTCAGTTTAGGTAACCCACTATCCCTGCGTGGAATATCATCCTTTATTGATTATTTGGAAGAGTAGTCTGGAGAATAGATAAATGATTTCCCATATTGGCCTCAGCTTGCCTCAATAAATCATCAATCCAAAAACACAAGTGAGAAGAAGCAGTCCATTTAAAACAGACTGACTTGCTCCAGATTTGGGACATTCATTTTACAGGTGGAGAAACTGCAGAGGTGTTAGGGATCTGGCCAATAGATTCTGAAGCCAATCAAAAGCAGAAATGAGTGAAAACACAGCCCAGTAAAGTCTTTCCACACCCCAGTATTTCTCAATCATATTCTCCAAGTCTGTGAGTTTTCCATTATTAAAAATTTTCTCTTGAGAGTCTGAAGTTTTATTATATTAATGTGTTTAAAAATTATGCATTGGTAATAACCAAAAAAAAGTTTTGTCTTCATAACTGGTAAAATAACGCAACATCAGGGCAATTGACAGACGTAAAGCAATCAAAGAACCCTTCTCAGGATCCACGAAATTTCAACTTTGGGCAACATTACAGGATATCATTCTATTCTCTCCATATACTCACAAGTTGACCAGTATGTGTCTTTAATTATTCCATGCCGTGTGTCTTGTCCCATTGACCCCAGCTCACATTTCCCATGCATAGAGCCTTTCCTACTGCCTCTTTTTTTCTTTAACAGATACACTGAGCAGGCTCTTGGCATATAAGCTCACAAAAGGACATCCTGAAGGGAACTAAAGCCCAGTGGCAGATCTGTAAAATCTTTACCACTCAACTCACTAAGAATTATATTCTTCCTACCATGTGCAAAGTACTTCCACAGGTACAGAAAAGCTTATGACAATAAAAGTTAACAAGGTCTCAGACAGGAATGAAGGCACCTATAGCCTAGAAGGGGAAACAGACAAAAAGAACTCTAATATGACACTGGCTGCAATATGTGTTGTAACTGGAATTGCAGCTCAGATGTTATAAATTGGATCTAGTTAATATCTAAAAATGTTTAGTGTGGATTTCTTCTCCCTATTTGTAATCTCTTTTTAAGACTGGTAAGTGATATCAGATACCTATAATAGAGAAGATTTCAAATATTTACATCTTAATCTTCTACATTAAGACATTATTTTCCTGAGGAAACTTACACAAGCCTCTTAGATAGCCTCAGCCACCAGAAGGCAGACAGCAGAAGCAAGAAGAACTACAATCCTGCCTGTGGAACAAAAACCACATTCACAGAAAGACAGACAAGATGAAAAGGCAGAGGGCTATGCAATAGATGAAGGAACAAGATAAAACCCCAGAAAAACAACTAAATGAAATGGAGATGGGCAACCTTCCAGAAAAAGAATTCAGAATAATGATAGTGAAGATGATCCAGGACTCAGAAAAAGAATAGAGGCAAAGATGGAGAAGATGCAAGAAATGTTTAACAAAGACATAGAAGAATTAAAGAACAAACAAACAAAGATGAACAATACAATAACTGAAATGAAAAATACACTAGAAGGAATCAAGAGCAGAATGACTGAGGCAGAAGAACAGCCAAGTGACCTGGAAGACAGAATGGTGGAATTCACTGCTGTGGAACAGAATAAAGAAAAAAGAATGAAAAGAAATGAAGACAGCCTAGGAGACCTCTGGGACAACATTAAACACAACAACATTCGCATTATAGGGGTCTCAGAAGGAGAAGAGAGACAGAAAGGACCCGAGAAAATATTTGAAGAGATTAGAGTGGAAAACTTCCCTAACATGGGAAAGGAAATAGCCACCCAAGTCCAGGAAGCGCAGCGAGTCCCATACAGGAGAAACCCAAGGAGAAACACACCGAGACACATAGTAATCAAATTGGCAAAAATTAAAGAAAAGAAAAATTATTGAAAGCACCAAGGGAAAAATGACAAATAACATACAAGGGAACTCCCATAAGGTTAACAGCTAATTTCTCAACAGAAACTCTACAAGCCAGAAGGGAGTGGAATGATATACTTAAAGTGATGAAAGGGAAGAACCTACAACCAAGATTACTCTACCCAGCAAGGATCCCATTCAGATTCGACAGAGAAATCAAAAGCTTTACAGACAAGCAAAAGTTAAGAGAATTCACCACCACCAAACCAGCTCTACAACAAATGCTAAAGGAACTTCTCTAAGTGGGAAACAGAAGAGGAGAAAAGGACCTACAAAAACAATCCCAGAACAATTAAGAAAATGGTCATAGTAACATACATATCGATAATTACCTTAACAGTGAATGGATTAAATGTTCTAACCAAAAGACACAGGCTTGCTGAATGGACACAAAAACAAGACCTATATATATGCTGTCTACAAGAGACCCACTTCAGACCTAGGGACACATACAGACTGAAAGTGAGGGGACGGAAAAAGATATTCCATGCAAATGGAAAGCAAAAGAAAGCTGGAGTAGCAATATTCATATCAGATAAAATAGACTTTAAAATAAAGAATGTTACAAGAGACAAGGAAGAACACTACATAATGATAAAGGAATCAATCCAAGAAGAAGATATAACAATTATAAACATATATGCACCCAACATAGGAGCACCACAATACCTAAGGCAACTGCTAACAGCTATAAAAGAAGAAATCAACAGTAACACAATAATAGTGGGGGATTTTAACACCTCACTTACACCAATGGACAGATCATCCAAAATGAAAATAAATAAGGAAACAGAAACTTTATATGACACAACAGACCAGATAGATTTAATTCATATTTATAGGACGTTCCATCCAAAACCAGCAGATTACACTTTCTTCTCAAGTGTGCACAGAACATTCTCCAGGACAGATTAGATTTTGCATCACAAATCAAGCCTCAGTAAATTTAAGAAAACTGAAATCATATCAAGCATCTTTTCTGAACACGCTATGAGATTAGACATGAATTACAGGGAAAGAAATGTAAAAACAACAAACACATGGAGGCTAAACAATACATTATTAAATAACCAAGAGATAACTGAAGAAATCAAAGAGGAAATCAAAAAATATCTAGAGAAAAATGAAAATGAAAACACGACCATCCGAAACCTATGGGATGCAGCAAAAGCAGTTCGAAGAGGGAAGTTTATAGCTGTACAAGCCTACCTAAAGAAACAAGAAAAGCCTCAAGTAAACAATCTAACCTTAAACTTAAAGGAACTAGAGACAGAAGAACAAAGAAAACCCAAAGTTAGTAGAAGGAGAGAAATCACAAAAATCAGAGCAGAAATAAATGAAATAGTAACAAAGAAAACAATAGCAAAGATCAATAAAACTAAAAGCTGGCTCTTTGAGAAGATAAACAAAATTGATAAACCATTAGCCAGACGCATCAAGAAAAAGAGGGAGAGGAATCAAATCAATAAAATTAGAAATTAAAAAAGAGAAGTTACAACAGACACCGCAGAAATACAAAGCATCCTAAGAGACTACTACAAGCAAATCTATGCCAATAAAATGGACAAGCTGGAAGAAATATAGACATATTCTTAGAAAGGTATAACCTTCCAAGACTGAACCAGGAAGATATAGAAAATATGAACAGATCAATCACAAGTAATGAAATTGAAACTGTGATTAATAATCTTCCAACAAACAAAAGTCAAGGACCCGACAGCTTCACAGGTGAATTCTATCAAACATTTAAAAAGAGCTAAAACCCATCTTTCTCAAACTCTTTCAAAAAACTGCAGAGGAAGGAACACTCCCAAACTCATTCTATGAGGCCACTATCACCCTGATACCAAAATCAAACAAAGATACTACAAAAAAAAAAATTACAGACCAATATCACTGATGAATATAGATGCAAAAATCCTCAACAAAATACTAGCAAACAGAATCCAACAACACATTGAAAGGATCATACACTATTATCAAGTGGGATTTATCCCAGAGATGCAAGGATTCTTCAATATATGCAAATCAATCAATATGATACACCATATTAACAAATTGAAGAATAAAAACCATATGATCATCTCAATAGATGCAGAAAAAGATTTTGACAAAATTCAACACGCATTTATGATAAAAACTCTCCAGAAGGTGGGCATAGAGGGAAACTACCTCAACATCATCAAGGCCACGTACGACAAACCCACAGCAAACATCATTCTCAATGGTGAAAAACTGAAAGCATTTCCTCTAAGATCAGGAATGAGACAAGGATGTCCACTCTTACCACTATTATTCAACATAGTTTTGGAAGTCCTAGCCATGGCAGTCAGAGAAGAAAAAGAAATAAAATGAATCCAAATTGGAAAAAAAGAATTAAAACTGTCACTGTTTGCAGATGACATGATACTATACATAGAGGATCCTAAAAATGCCACCAGAAAACTACTAGAGCTAATCAATGAATTTGGTAACGTTGCAGGATACAAAATTAATGCACAGAAATCTCTTGCATTCCTATACACTAAGGATGAAAAATATGAAAGAGAAATTAAGGAAACACTCCTATTTACCACTGCAACAAAAGGAATAAAATACCTAGGAATAAACCTACCTAGGGAGACAAAATACCTGTATGCAGAAAACTGTCAGACACTGATGAAAGAAATTAAAGATGATACCAACAGATGGAGAGATATACCATGTTCCTGGATCGGAAGAATCAATATTGTGAAAATGACTCTACTACCCAAAGCAATCTACAGATTCAATGCAATCCCTATCAAATTACCAATGGCATTTTTTACAGAACTAGAACAAAAAATCTTAAAATTTGTATGGGACACAAAAGACCCCGAATAGCCAAAGCAGTCTTGAGGGAATAAAACAGAGTGGAGGAATCAGACTCCCTGACTTCAGACTATACTACAAAGCTACAGTCATCAAGACAATATGGTACTGGCAAAAAACAGAAGCACAGATCAATGGAACAAGATAGAAAGCGCAGAGATAAACCCACGCACTTACGGTCAACTAATCTATGACAAAGGAGGCAAGGATATACAATGGAGAAAAGACAGTCTTTTCAATAAGTGGTGCTGGGAAAACTGCACAGCTACATGTGAAAGAATGAAATTAGAACACTCCCTAACACCATACACAAAAATAAACTCAAAATGGATTAAAGACCTAAATGTAAGGCCAGATACTATAGAACTCGTAGAGGAAAACATAGGAAGAATGCTCTTTGACATAAATCACAGCAAGATCTTTTTTGATCCACCTCCTAGAGTAATGGAAATAAAAACAAAAATAAACAAATGGGACCTAATGAAACTTAAAAGCTTTCGCACAGCAAAGGAAACCATAAACAAGACAAAAAGACAACCCTCAGAAAGGGAGAAAATATTTGCAAATGAATCAATGGACAAAGGATTAATCTCCAAAATATATAAACAGCTCATGCAGCTCAATATTAAAGAAACAAACAACCCAATCCAAAACTGGGCAGAAGACCTAAATAGACATTTCTCCAAAGACATACAGATGGCCAAGAAGCACATGAAAAGCTGCTCAACATCACTAATTATTAGAGAAATGCAAATCAAAACTACAATGAAGTATCACCTCACACCAGTTAGAATGGACATAATCAGAAAAATCTACAAACAACAAATGCTGGAGAGGGTGTGGAGAAAAGGGAACCCTCTTGCACTGTTGGTGGGAATGTAAATTGATACAGTCACTATGGAGAACAGTATGGAGGTTCCTTAAAAACTAAAAACAGAATTATCATATGATCCAGCAATCCCACTACTGGGCATATACCCAGAGAAAACCATAATTCAAAAAGACACATGCACCCCAATGTTCACTGCAGCACTATTTACAATAGCCAGGTCATGGAAGCAACCTAAGTGCCCGTCAACAGACGAATGGATGAAGAAATTGTGGTACATATATATAATGGAATATTACTCAGCCATAAAAAGGAACGAAATTGAGTGATTTGTTGAGACGTAGATGGATCTAGAGAGTGTCATACAGAGTGAAGTAAGTCAGAAAGAGGAAAACAAATATCGTATATTAACGCATGTATGCGGAACCTAGAAAAATAGTACAGATGAACTGGTTTGCAGGGCAGAAGTTGAGACACAGATGTAGAGAACAAACGTATGGACACCAAGGGGGGAAAGCCGTGGGGGGGTGTGCATGGTGGTGTGCTGAATTGGGCAATTGGGATTGACATGTATACACTGATGTGTATAAAATTGATGACTAATAAGAACCTGCTGTATGAAAAAATAAATAAAATAAAATTCAAAAAAAAATGAGGGTGAAATAAAATTTTAGAGATACAAAAGCTGAAAGGACTCATCACCTGCAGATCCATACTATAGGAAATGTTAAAGGACATTCTTCAGGCAGAAGAAAGATGATACTAGATGGAAATCTGCATCTACACAGAGGGTTGAGGATCATTGGAATTGTTAACTAAATGGATAAAAATACAATAATTTTTTCTTATTAATCAGTTTTAAAGGAAAATTGACTGTTTAAACAAAAATAACAACAATTGATTATGAAGTTTTAAACATATATAAAAGTAAAATGTCTGGCAATAATAACATAAAAGGCTCTGAGGGGAGAAATGGAAGTATACTACAGTATTGTGAAATTTATGTGAGGATACCATTTGGAGGTAGACTGTGATAAGTTGAAGTTGTATACTGTAAACCCTGAAAAAAACATTTTAACAAACAAATAACCACAACTAATAAGCCAACAAAGGAGACAGAATGGGCTAATAATAAATATGGACTGAAGTTTTAATCCAAAAGAAGGTACAAGAAGAGGGAAAGGAAATAAAAGAACAGATGGGAAAAACTGAAAAAAAAAAATAACAAGATGATACACTCAATCCCAACCATATGTTAACAGTCACATTGACTGTAAATGGTTAAGACACTCTCAATTAAAAAGCAGAGATTGGGGGCTTCCCTGGTGGCGCAGTGGTTGAGAGTCCGCCTGCCGATGCAGGGGACACGGGTTCGTGCCCCGGTCCGGAAAGATCCCACATGCCGCGGAGCGGCTGGGCCCATGAGCCATGGTCGCTGAGCCTGTGCGTCCAGAGCCTGTGCTCCGCAACGGGAGAGGCCACAACAGTGAGAGGCCCGTGTACCGCAAAAAAAAAAAAAGAAAAAAAGAAAAAAAGAAAAACAGAGATTGGGGCATTCCTTGGTGGTCCATTGGTTAGGACTCCACACTCTCACTGCCAAGGGCCCAGGTTCAATACCTGGTCAAGGAGCTTAAAAAAAAAAAAAAAAAAGAAGTTATTTCCCCAAAGGTAATCATGTCTGAAACATGTTAGGTAGACTATGAAACAGCATTTGGGATTATAACTCCAAACCTGGAAGTTGATTTTAACTTTAAGGATAATCAATGAATGGATAGCTTTAATAAGTTCTAGGTTTCAGGGATTAACAGAAAGGAGGTACTAGGGATGGAACACAAGTTGATTACATTTCAGAGGAGGATGTGCTTGGCTATCAGTTTAGTTTGTGCAAAACGCTGGAGAATTCGTGGTATCGCTTCCTGATTTCCTGGAAATATCTGTTATTCAGAAGACCCACAGGGCTCTCTTCCCTCTGGAATGTTGCAGGACACAGCCCGTACTGAGCCTGCCATTCTTCTGACAAGATCATTGCTGCTTTGTAACGAGGCAGTGTGCTTACACAGGGAAGGGAATGGAGTGTCAGGGCAAGACTGCAGAAATGATGTGCATAGAACAACATGAGTTCTCAGCTAAAGATCACTTCTTGTTGTTCTTACCGAAGACTCACCAAGACTGAAACAAAGCTTGAGTAATAACACAGTGGGAATCAAGAGTTCACCCTTAATGCATTCTGTTAAGAAAATATAAATTCAGAACTTGTTAACCATACTCATTTTAGGTAATTGACAAGAAGGAGTAGCTTAGCCAGTGAGGTTCATAATTGGAAAAACAATCAGTTAAAAATTCGGCCCCCTCTTTGTTTTTATACTGTGGTTTTCACATTTGTATAAGACATTCATCATTAAACCTTTACATTTAATGAATACCATTATATAGATAAAATTAATTTCGTACATCAAGGATGCAATAATGAAGAGCTACATTTCAAACACGACTTTGAATTTACCTAAGGTAAATCCATTATTTTATCCTCCAATTACTACATAATTGACCTTTTAGCCATGGTATAATTGATATCCACATAAAAGACTTTCCATTAACCAATTTGGGAAATAAAGGTACTGTAATACTTCTATACAAGATTTGACTTTTCTTACTTAAAGGCCTTTTCAGCTGCAAAAACGCCTTTGCTTTCAAAGCACCTCTGTTTCATGAACTGTGACAAAGCCAAAGGTTTTTATGTGAACATTCTCTTGGTTAACTTTTGCCTGACACTGGCTTCAATGATTATCCTGCTGAAAAATTACATCAAATGTTTGCATTTGAGAAGTCACTTTTCCCCCACAGATTCTAGGGGAGACTGGGAGGAATTTGCAGCTGGGAATTGAAGGATAGAGTAGGACTCACTGAGAATACTCAGGATATTATCAGTAGAAATAGGAAATTGCTTTTGAACATTATTACAGACTTCCTGCAGATTCTTGAATCATCAGGAACACAAACTAAGTGGGGGGGCTGTCAGTTGTGATTATGATTCTGGTTATCACTGCCAGTTAGAAATAAGTACTTTCGCATTTCTTTTTATACAATTGAGAATAGAGTTTATTTTTAAATTTTGGAAAAGGTGTCTTACAATCAACCCACACAGTCTAGTCTTGATGAATCTTAATCAAGTTCTTCTCTCAAGACAGTGTGGGCTTTCCAAGTCTTTTGGTGACTACTGCAAGAGTCACTGTCCTAAAGGAAGGCAGGAATGGGGGCGAATAAAGGATCTGTACACTGCAGTGGTGGCATCTGACTTTAAAATGAGGGCACTTCTTAAGAGTGACCACAACCAGAATGCAGAGGCTGGTGAGCCCTGAACCTACATTACAAAGCAAGGGGAGATATCTTCCTGCCCTGGCATGGCGTGGGTGTCATCAGGAGAAATATGCAAGGCTGTTTTCTAAGTTCTCACTGAAAAGATAGATACCTGGCTCTCCTGTTCTAAGCAAGAGCTCAAAATGAAAAGGAAAACAACGTCAGCTCTCATATTAAATTTGAGTTATGGTGCTATAGAGAAGCTGATATTTCCAGGAAGAGTTATAACAGCAGCAAAAAGGGCCATTTGCTTCCAACTTTGAAAGAGTGACATCCCACCAGGGTCTCGGTACAGCCCACCTAGCTGCAGCTCTCAGCTTTTTGCACAGAATAGCAGCTTCTTGCCATTCTGTGTCACTTCACAAAAAAAGTACAGTCTCGAAGAGGTTTCTTGGTGTAACATTAGCAGTTAATCAGATAATTGCTGAACCGCTTGCCAATAGCCTGCAGCCATTCGCTGTTCTGAATAATAAGTGGATTATTAATTTCTTCATCCTGGCCCTGAGCCCCTGCCGCTGCTCCCTTTGCTGCCTCTTACACCCCCGCTGTGTCAGCAGACCTGCTCACAAGCTTGTGCTTTCTATCCTTCACATAAACCAAGATGCAAATTGTTACTTGTAGACCCCACAGGTAAATCCTTCTAGCATTTAGAATGCAGAGATTGTGGGCTCTCTCTTTTTTTCTTTAGAAAGTCTAATTTCAATTGTTCCCAGGTTATCCGAACCAGACCACAATGGAAGAGCGCAGCTCATGCTGTTCATTTCTACAAAAATCATGTTTGTTTGGCACAAAACAGACAGCCTGATGCTTGTAGAGTCTTTTGCTGCAGGAAGTTGGATTTCTTATTCTACCCATGAGCACCTTAATCGAACACCTATTAATTATAGGCATCGCCATAGATACTTCAGAAGAAGCAAAGTAAGATACAGGTCCTGTGTACCACTGGTAATCCTGTCCTATAGATGGAAGAGATCCCTACATAATAACTACAATATAAGTGACAATGGGAAATGCAAAAGAGAAGTAAGAAACTGTGCTACAAGAAACTCTGAGGGGGCTTCCCTGGTGGCACAGCGGTTAAGAATCCACCTGCCAATGCAGGGGACACGGGTTCGAGCACTGGTCTGGGAAGATCCCACATGCCGCGGAGCAACTAAGCCCGTGCACCACACCACTGAGCCTGCACTCTAGAGCCCGCGAGCCACAACTATTGAGCCCATGTACCACAACTACTGAAACCCACACGCCTAGAGCCCATGCTCCACAACAAGAGAAGCCACCGCAATGAGAAGCCCATGCACCACAATGAAGAGTAGCCCCTGCTCTCCGCAACTAGAGAAAGCCTGTGCACAGCAACAAAGACCCAGCACAGGCAAAAATAAATAAAATAAAATAAATTTTTAAAAGAACAAGAAACTCTGAGAAGGGAGAACTGAACATCTTGCTGAGACACTCAGCAAAAGCATCATGCAGGAGAGGGTTGTATTTGCAGCCAGCAGAGAAGTAGCCTGGGATGGAAAGATGAGAAAGATACTCTAGGAAGACGGGAGAACTGGTATAAACCAAAACCTTCCCAGGTTCACTCGTTCATTGGGTTCATTGTATGTACCAGGCACTGTGCTGATCTCTGGAGTTACAAAGACAAGTAAGTCACAGTCACAGCCTCATGCAGGAGACAGACAAATTAATTACTATAAGACCATGTGATATAGGGCAAAAAAACAGGTTCAAGGCAGGGAACATTTTTGACTGGGAAAGAAGAGATGATGGGAAAGAAGAGACGATAAGCATGGAAAGATAGGTTAGTGCCAGAGTAAAGAGCCACAAATCCTAGGGTAATGAACTAAGGACTCAGGAGCTAAATGTGGAACTGGGGATTAAAAAAAGGCAGGGTAGAGTCATGAAATATTTCACAGGGAGAATCGGTGGGAAGGGAGGGTGAAGGAAAAGAAACCAAAAGTACTCTAAGTTATCTTTGAAGTTTCTTCAACATAGCTTCCACAAAATTAAGCCCTAAAGTAAGCTCTTTAAAAATACTAGAATTAGATTAAGGTTGTCCAAATTTAGCAAAAGGGGATCAGGAAGACATGGGCTAATTCTTATATGAAAAATGATACCAGGAATCAAGCAATTAACTTGCAGACGTGTACAGCTAGAAACTAGCCTAGAAATCACTTAAACTACCTTCCTCATATTCCAGCTGAGGGTATAAACTCAAGAGAGGGTAAATGGCTTTTTCAGAGTCATACATTTAAGAACGCTGACACTAGATCTAGAAAGGTTTTTTCTGAGTTCTGATTCAAGGTGTACTGAAGCCATGGTTCCACTGTGCAATGTCGGTCTACACAACACTGGCAACCAACACTTCCGCACCCAAAATGCTGCTCTGGCTTCCCTGGCTGTCATCCTAACAAGCTGGCGTCCATCCCTCTGGTCTCCTCGTCTCCGGCCTTAACCCACTTCACAAGGCTGCTGGAATGATCTTTTTGCACATTTATCTGATCATGCATTCCCCTTGGAAAGCCCTTGAGTAGGGCCTTAGTTTACACCGACTCAGGAACAAATGGCCTGGTCGACTCCTTTGCGCTCACGATCACGTCCCCTCCCAGCACTTTCCTTCACTGCACCAACACCTCCCGCCTTCACGCTCCTGAGCCAGCCAGAGAGTGTAACGAACATCCCAGGACGTGACTTTATGCCGTTGCTGACACTGTTCCCTCTGCTTGGGCTGTCTTTCACAAATAAGAAACAAACGGATGCAGTCAAGTGTTAGAGGTGCCCTGAGAAAGAGCTGTACGGAATATGGCAGGATACAAAAGAGGGAGTCATTTCTTCCATTTGTCACGGTCAGGAAATGTCCATATAAAGTGTTTCCTTTGAGCAGAGTCTTAATGATGAGTAAGTGTTTGACAGACAGATAAAACGGGATTTAGGGTTTATAGCTGCTTTTGCACTACAAACGGCAGTGTAGTTGTGACAGAGACTCTAGCCTGCAAAACCACAAACATTTACCATCTGCCCCATTACAGAAAATCTCTGCCAATTTCTTTCTACGCTATGAGCCCTCTGAGGTCAGAGACAAATTCTTTTCTACAGTTTTGTTCTTAGAAGTTAGCATTTAATACATACTCAGCAAATGTTAGTTGAATAAATGAATAAGAAAAGGTAAATATGTTACATATTTTCTAGGAAAGAAGGTGAGGAGGTAAATGAAAAAATTTAGGGAAAGCCTCTTCAAAAGTGTTCCTATAAAAATTTTTTTATATCAGCTTGGTCAGTTTTTGATTAATATGAAACCATCTCAAATATCCACAATAGTTCCTTCTGCCCCTGGCTCTGTATAGCTGAGGTTCTGCTTCTCAGGGTTAACATTTCATTTTTATGGAAGGACTCAAGTGCAATGGTTCAATGAAAGTGAGGAAGAAAGTTCCCAAATATGGCAAACTTTTTGTATCCATTTTGACAGCCAGCAGTGAGTAAGAAGAGTCGAAATCTCTCTAGGATCAAGGACCCAGGGGAAGCCACCCACATCCTGGGTGACACACTCTGCCTACATACCTGTTCATTTGTCACAATGTCCCTAATGCAGTGGTCAGCACTATATAGCCTGGAGCACGAATTTGTCAAAAGAAAATTGGTTCCTAAATGTAAAATTCAATACATCAAACTCTACCAGGCAGACCAGAGAGAGACAGAAAGTAGGTTTAATATTGCATTTGGCCATCAGAGCTCCTATCCATCCACCATTATTTACCCAAAGGCCTGCAGGGCAGCAGAAGTGACGAACAAAACTTTATTCCCCTGATGAATTTTTCAGGGCCACTCTTAACACTGGAGCTTTCAAGATGAGAAATGATTATATTTGACTGGTCCTCAAAGAATCTCATCACAGAACAGGCCACATCTAGGGGTAAGACAGAGCTGGAAGGGACTTTCAACCTAGACTTCAGCCATTCAGTCACCAAAATGTATTGGAACAGAGGTTTGAGCTAGGCATTCCCAGGTATAAAAGAAAATACAGGGCATGGTTCCTTGTTCTTCGGTAACCCACAGGGGAAATGCAGTAAGAGAAATAGCGGGAAATTATTCAGCCTAAGAATGAGTACAAATGGAAATTGAGTGGAAGGACCCTTGTTATCAGAGCTCGGTGGGGGGGGGCAGTTATTAAGAAAATTCTCCTCGAAGGAGCCAGAGTTTAAAGGGTCTGAAAATGGCATGAGTTGGCAGAGAAGGATGCTAGAAGGCAGCTACAAATTGATGAACCTGGTCTGAAATCCACGGCAGGGAGTAATGAGAAATGAAAGCGGTGAGAGGCGGGCAGGCAGTTAACTCCCGCAGGCCTTGAAGCATGTGCTGAGAAGCACGGGTTTCATAATAAGAACGTCTTATGGTTAGAGCAGTGTTGCTCTGCAAATTGTTTTCACATGCGTTATTTCCTCCCAGTAACCTTGTTTCTCTAGATTGAAATCCTCCATTACCCATTCATCCTCTCTGCTTCACCTTGTCTTCAACATATCACCCAGCTAACCTTTAAATATATGCTGAAATGAAACTTCTTCTGGGGAAGGTTTCCTTGACTCCCAGACTAGATCTGATCTCCATTTTCCCCTCAAATTGTTCTCAGAATACCCTGTGAAATTCCTAATGAAGGCAACCCAGAGACCATATAGTTGCTCCGTTCCCCAAAATTTCAAGGGCTCAGGCCCCCTGCAGTCTTTCACTCCACAATCCCGAGGAAGTTTTCCTCATTCTCACGATCCAAGATGCAGTTCTGACCAACACCCACATTACAATCAGCAGAAACAGAGGAAGGGACAAAAACAAGGGACAAAGTATACCCATCCGGTGCTTCTAGGGAAGGTTGCTGGAAAGTGCCCCATGGTATTTTCACATTTATCCTATTGATCAGAACTTAGTTACGTGGCCTCCTTCACTGAAAAAAAAAAGGTTGGTAAATGCCTTCTTCATTAAAAATAATATATGGATACAATGGAATATTAACCAGCCATAAAAAAAGACTGAAATAATGCCATTTGTAGCAACATGCATAGACCTAGGGATTATCATACTAAGTGAAGTAAGTCAGACAAAGACAAAAATCATATGATATCACTTATATGTGGAATCTAAAAAAAAGTTTTAATGATATAAATGAACTTATATACAAAACAGAAATCGACCCACAGACATAGAAAGAAAACTTACGGTTACCAAAGGGGAAAGAAGGGAGAAATGGATAAATTGGGGGTTCGGGATTAACATATACACACTACTATATATAAAATAGATAACCAACAAGGACCTTCTGTATAGCACAGGGAACTATACTCAATATTTTGTAATAACCTATAAGGGAAAAGAATCTAGAAAAATAGATATATACATATGTACCACTAAATCACTTTACTGTACACCTGAAATGAACACAATATTATAAATTAACTATACTTCAATTAAAAAAAAGAGTAGCATATGGACAGCTACAAAATTCTATTACTGTGGAATATAAGGAAAACAAACATTAGGGGACAACTAGCAGTCTCTTACACAAGTCCAACACTTGACAGTGAAATTCACTGTTTTAAGTCTATATTCCTAGATGATTTGATTGGTCTGTTAGCTTCACTGGATAATACACACTGTCAGAGCAAGAGCTGAGTCTAGTTTGCTCACCAAGTTATCCTCAACACCTGGCGCAATGCCTGGTGCTACATACAAGATAGCGGCCAAAAAAAAGGTTGTTGAATGAATGTTGATGACGGTAGGTTTAAATATGTCAATTTCACAGAAAAAGAATACTGAAAACCTGTTCTTCAGGTTGTGTGAGAAGTACTGGATATAAAAAGATGAATAAAATAAGGTCATTTTGTGGTGGGGAAAGAAAAGCTTTCGCTTTTAACTTAGTGTTAGCTTTCAGACACCACACTACCTCTCCAAATTATACATGATTGATCAGGCTTAAAGTATGACCCTCCCAACAATTTCTGTATCTGAATAAGAGAATTTACCATATGACAAAGGAATGCGATTCTGAGGTTGGGAAATAGTGGTGAGTGCAGATTAGGGAGATGAGACCAACCCCTAGAATCCTTCAAGTCTCACAAATAAAATCACAGGTTTAAGTCGTCCCATCAAAGACATCAAATCCGACTTCTCCCAAAGTTGAGTGAACAGGAGAATCACCTGCGGAAGTTTTTAAATCGCCCCTCACCCTCCGGGCCCTAAGGCCTAGTGAATCATTATCTTCAAACACGATGCTGAGTAAGATTTTTCCAAAGATGCCCAAGTTACTGTTGTTCATAGTTAAACTTCAAAATGCAAAAATAATCCACCACATCTCTCCCACTCCAATTCCATACTTAAATTCACAATTAAACCAGTTTTAACATTTCATGGCTTGCTTCATGGAAAGAAAACGGAATGGAGAGGCTACCCACTACTTCCTCCTTCTGCAGAATCCTGAGGGAAATTCAGCGTATCAACAGGGCACTGTGGCTAACCTGGATGGATACAGGCCTTGGTGCTTACACACCCGAGTTCAGCCTAGTTTTTCAGTTAATGGACATGAATCCTTGGAAAAACTTTATAAATTTTTCAAGCTTCAGTTTTCCCATTTTCTCATCTGTAAAACGAGAATCATCAAAGTACAAACTCAACAGGTTTTTTGTTTGGGTGTTTTTTTTTTTTTTTTTTTTGGTAATAAAATGAAATATGTAAGCACTTAGAACAAATAGTAGATATTATTTCCTCCAGCTTTCTTAGGGCAACTATACCTACCGTCAATTGTTTTTATCAGAGTTAACAGAAATATTCTAAAAGATTTGTAAAACCTTCATAAGGAACCTATATAAACAATTTGAAAAATACAAGGAATTTTTATTATCATGCAAATGAGGAAATACACGTTTGACTTGTTTGGACCCATTTATTTTACCTTTATATTAATGTCAAATATCTGACATCTATGCATATTTGTGGACTTTTCACTAAATTATAAAAAACTTTTTTCTTCACTAATTTGCCTATGGAAAAGTGGTGACTTTTAAAAGTTAGACAATGCAATTATGTCTTGTCAAGATGTTATAAGACCACATTGGCAAACTCTACGAATTAGGAGTCCTTCTATGTTTGTGTGAGTCTAAATTCAACCAGATCTAGGACCGACTATCCCCTCTTAATTTTCTCAGTTTCCTGCTATCAGCCAAAGATGGGCCAGTACTAGTGACCACTTATTTAAAAAAAAAAATCCTCAAGTACCTTAGAACATGATTGCAAGTGGACAGATTATATACCCTGCAAGCTGAGGGAGTATCTATTATTCTTGGGGAATACAGACAAAGAAAAATTTGAGATGTTATTGGGCACCTAATGAAATAAAAGAACAGAGCTTCAAGATTGCACCTATCAGAAGGGAGAAAACAGCAGAGGGTATCTTTCACAACTCCTGAAAGGACTGAGGGAGGATAGTACAGGAAGATTAAATAGGATCTTGCACAGTGATATCCCTACAGATCTTAGGTTTTTTATTTTTCCAGACCTACGAATTGTCAGAATTTTGAGTAAATCATAAAAGCAATTGTCATGGAGAATATTCGCAGCTGCTCCAACAATTATTTTAAGGTGAGGGAAGCTGGCAGGCAGAGGGAGTCAGGGAAATGAATCAGGATGGAGGATATAAAACACGTGAAAGAGGAAGGGCTGTGACTTTTGAGGCAGCTCGGCCTCTGTGTTTACATTTATATAGAAAACTATTTATGGGATTGTTGTAATGTGTGTTTTAACCATTTTAATGTGTGACTGTGCTGCTACTGAGAACACTGGGAAGAAAATGATAGACCAGTTTCCAAGACAGACTCCAGGTTTAACTCCCTCAGAATTTTTCCAATGGCTCATAGGTGAAATTTTTGTACAGGGGATGTCTAAATAATTAACAATCTCTAAGCCTTAAAAGAAAAAAATCAGAATTTAAAAATAATGACAGTGAAAGCAATTGAAAGGGATGCACAGAGACTCTTTACTGAGTTCTTCACATCACTGTTCCTAGACTATCATCATAGACCGAGGAAAGTTAAATAAATCTCCCCACTGTTGGGATGGACATCATTTGTGTTATAAACATTTGG
Organism: Phocoena phocoena; assembly: GCF_963924675.1. Classification (NCBI taxonomy): domain Eukaryota; kingdom Metazoa; phylum Chordata; class Mammalia; order Artiodactyla; family Phocoenidae; genus Phocoena; species Phocoena phocoena. Next base: position 41,166,848 of record NC_089224.1, on the reverse strand, counting down.
CAAAGCAGAAGTTAGTCATTTCATCATGACATTAATTCACCTATCCAGATGGGATTACACACTGTGGGATGCCGTTAGCAGCTAACCTCTCTCTAAATATTACAAGCAAGATGTTTCCCTGTCTCTTGATGTTTACTAACCTTTCGTGGCTTTCATTTCTAACGTAAATTCCTATTAAAATTGGTAGCTGAGTTTGGGCTTATTTTAGGTCAGGAATGGAGTTGCCTTTAAAAATAAAAAACATTCTTCAAGGACATTTATAATATAGTTGGCTTTACAACAAGGGAAATAATATGATTAATGGCTAACACTACAACCTGATCAGCATTTTAATGTGTGAATCAGAGCAAGGCCAAAATAGTACATAGTTCAACAGCAGTATTTCTTAACTACTTCTATATTCATCTAACATGTATCTCCGGAAAGCCCACCTTAGATCAGTCACTGGCAGAGATACTGAATGAGAAAGCCCATCACTTTCATCATGTCACTTAGTCTATTAGGGGAAACAGAGATTAAACAATTACAAGAGGAGCCTGGGTTTGTTTTAACACAAGAGCAACTTTTAGTGAGATATAGCTGCCATTCAATAAACTGTACATAATTAAAGTATATCATTTGACAAGTTTTGACATATGTATACATTAATGAAAACATCAGCACACCTGAAAGAGTGAATATGTCCATAACCCCTTAAGGTTTTCTCATGTGATACCCCTTTGTAATCTTTCCCTCCCAACCCTCCCCACACGCCTCCTTCCCTGGCAACCACTGATCTGGTCTCTGTCACACAGGTAAGTTTGCATTGTCTAGAGTTTTATATAAATGAGGTCACACAGTATATATTCTTATTTATGTAGTCTCTTTCGCTCAGCATAATTATTTTAAGAATCATCCATGTTGTTGCGTGTACATACTGTTTGTTCCTTTTATTGATGAGTAGTACTCCATTTTATGAACATATCACAATTTGTTCTTCCATTCATCTATGATAGAGATTTGGGTTGCTTCCAGTTGTGGCTATTAAAAATAAAGCTTCAATGAAAAAGCCTGGATTTTCATTATACCTGGGCTGTAAGTGGATGTGCGATGGTTATACTATGGAATAAGCCTTGCACTCCAGATAAGAGATTTGAGGGTTTTGTTCTTTAACATTTTCCTTGTTGTTGGTAGTTACAGGAATAAGCTGATCTAAAAATAGATAGAGGGTTTAATAGATACTTTAGGAAGCCCTTCCAGAAGTCCACATTCAGAGAAAGCATGTACATGCTACACAGGCCTTGTTATCAAGCTTCTGTTACTTGGGGAGAATGAATGTTTGTCCATGTATATTTACTTCTTTCTTGAGTACAAGGCATCCATTAGCTTTGTCTAGGATGATGTTACCAGAAACCAGGGACTGTGGCTCATACGTGGCTACATCCTCAGCCTCCATTACAGTATCTGTCACATATAGGTTCACTCTGTAAATATTAGTGGAAGAAAGGAAAAGAGGGTGGGAAGGAAGAAGGAATCAAGGGAAGGAGGGAAAGGGTAAATAAATAATGGACAAATTGATAAAAGCTGATATATACGAAATGAACATATTCATCTAAAGATTAATTTTGGTTGGAAGCATTGATAAAATGAGACAGATGCTACAAATACTTGCATAACACTGAAAAATTCTGAGGATGATTTCTATGCTTTGGAAATAGGAGAAAAACACCACGGGCAAAATGGCCTCTTTGGTGGAATGACACTTTGTTCACACTTCTGTTAGTACTTTTCTCTCTTCACTTTGTAGTAAATAAAACACCTTAATAGAATCTCACTATGCAGTGAGCTTGGAAATGTCAAGTTCTGATGTATCCTCAGTTAGTAGAACCGTGCCTGTTGATATTCAACAGCAGTCCACGTTAAGCTAATTATTACAGATAACCAAGGATTCAATCTTCAATACTCCAGAGGAAGCCACTTAAAAGTCACTGATCTTCCTCTCTTTCCTCAAACAAGCAATACCCTGTGACAGGACTTCTCCCTGTACTTCTCGAATTCCCTATATTTGTTCATAATGTTCTCTCTATCTGGAATGCCCTCCCAAACCTCCATACACATCTGCATTAGAAATCACACCCAACTTTCAAAACCCACTGAAAAGCTACTTCCTGAAGGAATCTCTAATCTGATTGATTGATAAAAGATCTCTTTCTCTGTACCCACACTACTTTATTTTCTTTCTCCTTCTCTGGTGCTTATATACTATTATTAGTTGTGATTTGTTTTATCTCTTTTATTAGACTGTCATATTCTTAACAGAAGGGATCTGTTTTACTCATCTCTACTTTCGGTAGTGGCTTTCAAAATGACTTGTAAATAGTAGAGGCTTAATAAATACTTGCTGGATGAATAAACAGGTCAGTGAATAAAAGATTGGAAACTTTCTAATATTTACAATACATGAACGGTTACAAGGAATACACTTCCCATAGATCTCACTCATTGTTTCTACTATAATGTGAGAAAGCCCCATATTTGTTAAGGGTAAATCCCATTAAAATAAAAATGTCATTTTAATACAAGTCTGTAAATCACTAAATCTTTGATTGTAATTAATTTATTCATGTAATTAACCAATTCCTTAGGAGGATCCTTAAAGAATAAACATGGGAAGGGATTCAAGGCAGAAGAAGCCTAGTACATCTATAAAGACAAACAATGGGAATCTCCGGCAAAAAATATACATTTTAAGTCCTGGAATTAGAATTTTATGGGACAGCCAGAAAAAGAGTATGAAAGCAAAAAGGTAAAAAGAATAATGCTAAAAGTAGCACAGCCAAGGTTATAATTATGTCTAGCTTTAGCCTGACATAGCAAAAATCTGGACTCAATTTTATAATCTGGCATATTTGGTGCAGAGGGGTAAATATGTCCTTATCTTCTTATTTTGAAACAGGGATACAAATTTCTGCTTTTGAATATGATGAAGTAATTTGCCACAGACAAATGCTCCAATGAGGACAACTAGAAAAGGCAGGTAAAGAACAAGAATTATGGTATTAAACCATGAAATGTGAAAACAAGAAAGAATAGGGGAAATAACATTCCTAAGGCCAAAATTTCTGAGAGCGGAAAGGTAAATCCTAAGGATTTAAACCTTCAGAGGTGAGCTGAATATGTGAAGATGCTTTTTTCTTGGGACCATTTACCAATTCTAGGCATAATCTAGGGGTTTGGAATTCAGATTTTGCCCTGGCCACGGCCACTGAAGAAGGACCAAGAAACCAGTAGAGATTTGGTGACTGCACAGGTCTAGAGTGGCAAAATTGGAGACTTCAGGTGTCTCAAACACACTTCCAGTCTCCCCCTTAAGACGTTTGTCAAATTATGAAACTACACGTAACTTGAGACTAAAGAACTAAGCTGAAAATCCCTGAGAAGGAAAACAGAAATTTCTGTTTCAACATAGCTCAGTATCTGATTAGATTAAGGTGATGACTGGCTCCCTCCCTACTCCCCTGCCTAGCAAAAGAAAAGACAAATCACCCCTGGTGAGAAAGAGTATCATCTGGAGCCTCTGCAGATTTTAAAGTACCCGATATGCAATAAAAAATTACCGGGCATGTGAAGAGACAGGAACATACAATCAATAACAAAAAGGAAATAAAAACAAACAGCAGAAGCCAACCCACAGATAATCCTGGTAGAGAAGGTAACAGGAAAGGACTTCAGAATGGTTATGATTAATTTGTTCAAGAAATAGTCAAAAAGATAAGTAGAATAAATTAAAGGACAAAGAATTTCAATGGACTTCCCTGGTGATGCAGCAGTTATGAATCCACCTGCCAATGCAGGGGACACGGGTTCAAGTCCTGGTCAGGGAATCTCCCACATGCCACGGAATAAGCCTGTGTACCACAACTACTGAGCCTGCGCTCTAGAGCCTGCGAGCCACAACTACTGAGTCCACGAGCCACAACTACTGAAGCCCATGTGCCTAGAGCCCGTGCTCCGCAACAAGAGAAGCCACCGCTTGCCGTAACTAGAGAAAGCCCACGTGCAGCAACGAAGACCCAATGCAGCCATAAATAAATAAATAATTTATTTATTTAAAAAAAGAATTTCAAACGAGAAGTAATTTTTTAAAATACTCAAATGGACACTCAAGAACTGAAAAATACAATAACTGAAATTAAGAATTCAAGGAATGTGTCTAATAGCATACTGAGAGAAACAGAAGACAAGAAGTATGAACTGAAAGGTTAATAGAAAATGTGTAAGTGAAGCTTAGACATAAAAGAAAGAAAAATTCAGAAAATATAAACGATATCACTGGAATCCTAGAAGGAGATGAGAGAGAGAACATAGGAATAAAGTGATATATGAACAAATAATGGCCCAGATTTTTCCAAAATTGATAAAAAGACTCCAACCCACAGATTCAAGAAATTCAGTAGAGCTTAAGCAGAATTTTAAAAAATGCCATCTAGGCACATCACAGTCAAACTACTAAAACCCAAAACAAACAGAAAATCTTTAAGAAAGCCAGACCTTTGTTACCTTGAAAGGAGCAACAGTAAGTCTGGCAACTTACTTCTCAAAGGAAATGGTATAATCCAAAAGACAGCAAAATCAACATCTCTACAATGCAAAAAGGGAAATTACTGGCAATATAGAATTTTATGCCTAGCAAAATAACTTTTCAAAATTTATATTGAAACAAATACATTATCAAAGAAAAAAGAAACAGAGAATTCATCACTGGTAGATCTGACATACAAGAAGTACTAAAAGGAGTTTTTCAGCTAGAAGAAAAATGATCACAAATGGAAACATGGAAATGAAAGGAATTAAGAGAATGAAAAATTTTAATATGTATATAAATATAAATTAATATTCAACATATAATAGTACCAATGTTTACATTTAAAAGGTAGGTTGAATTAAAATACATTTAAAAAGTAGAAGGATAAATGGAGCTAGAGGGTGGTAAGTTTCCAGTACTATCAGGGCATTGGGAAGAAATAATATGCATTGAACCATAACAAGTCATAAATACTTTCAGTAATCTCTAGGGTAACCACTTTAAAATGATACTGGTAATTACATTAAACAAAAAAGATCATATACTTAAAATAAAACTAAGATTGTCATATTGGATTTAAAAAACAGTCTCCATAATAGAGACACACTTAAATATTAGTACATAGAAAGGCTGAGAGTAAAAGTATAGGAAAACATGGGCCATGGAAATATTAACCAAAATAAAGCTAAAATAACAACACCAATGTTAGACAAAGTATATCTGAAGGCAAGAAACATTACTGGAGATTTTTAAAGTATTTTTTAAAAAGGATAAGTGGGTCAATCACAAGAAAAATAGCATAGTCCTAAATACGCATGCACCCAATAACAGTTGTAAATATATTTTCTAAATTGTCAAAGTATAAAGAATAAACAAATAAATAAATCCACATCATATTAGCAGACCTTAAAACATTTCTCTCAACAGGTGTTGAGAAGTAAACAAAACATGCAAAAGACAGGTGAACAGATAAATTGGGTACAACTATTCCATGGAGTAATACTCAGCAATAAAAAGAATGATTGATATACAAAACTCTGAATGAACAGAATTATTATTATACTGACTGACAGAAGGTAGATGAAAATGAGCATACACTGTATGATTCCATTTCTATCAAATTCTAGAAAATTCAAATAATCTGTAGTGAAAGAATGTAGATCAGTGGTTGCCTGGGAACAAGAGGAGGGAAGGGAGAAGCAGGAAAAAGAGCTATGGTGATGGTTATGTGAATGTATAAATATATCAAAACTTATGAAATTGTACACTTTAAATATGTACACTTCACATTGTCATATGTCAATTATACCTCAATAAAGCTGTTTAAAAAGTCACACGATTAACACATGCACCCAAATGGTACATATAAGCAGAGAGAAGACTTTGCACACAACAGTAGAATTCACATCCCACTCAAGTTCCCATGGAATATTTTCCAAAATTAACCACATAGCAGCCTTAAAGAAAGCCTCAACAATGTTCAAATGCTTGAAATTACTGAGAATATATTCTCTGATCACAGTGAAATTAGCTAGACTAACAAAAAGATGACTAGAAAACCCTAGTTCCCTGAAACTTAGCCAATACTTCTCTATATAATGGGTGAAAGAATAAATAAAAATGGATATTAGAAAGTAGTTTGAGTTGAATAGCAATGAAGATTGGACAGATCAATATTTAGGGGAATGCAGCTAAAGAGTGCTTAGAGGAAAATGTATGGCTTTAAAATCTGTATAGTAGAAAAGAAGAGAACCTGAAACATAACCTAAGAAAATATCACACCTAAAGAAAGTACAAAAAAGAAGATTAAGGGAAAAAATAAATGAACAGGAAATATCAGTACAATAATCAACAACATCAAGAGATAATATTTTAAAGATTTTTTAAGAATTGATAAACCTTTAACAAGACTGATTGAAAAGAGAAAAAAATCAAACTTCTTTTCTGATCGCAAATAAGGGAAAACAAACAAAATCCGAAAAAATAAAATTCCGTGAAAGTCAAGCTTTAGTATTGCACAAATACATGTGAGTTTCATATTTTTAATTAAATTTATCTCTAATGCAGTGAACTTTACATTTACATTATAGTTTTCTTAAAACGTATGGCAGCAATTCTCTTTTCAGATGCCTCTTTACGTCTTTGGATTTTTTCTCAATTGAGCCATTTAAAAATATGTATGAATGCCTAAAATTAAATAATTTCTAAATATGGCTATATGATGCATGTAATATATAGATAAGAACTCTTTATTATGAAATTTATAGTTATTTAAATTATGTTAATTTAATGTTATTATCCAATAATCTTTCTTTTAAAACTTTGACAACATTATCATAGAACAACAATAACAACGAAGGCAAGGACTTGTGATTGATGTTACATAGAAGCCTTGGTCAAGGTAATAAATACATTGCCCTGAATTTTTGGAAAAAATTAAAAATAAAAAGTTATTTAGGGGTCAGCTGATTTTTATGGCTTTAATTTTCATACTACCATAGACTAGACAGTAGTCTCTTGAAGTCATATCTACATATACCTCACATCAAAAAGTTCTTAAAACCTACATTTTCTTTGGACTGGTCCCTAGTTAAGATTTTCATTTTAGTAGAATGTCCAATTAGACATGCAAACTCTGATAGATATGGGAACAGGGAAACAGAGGCTAGGCTACACAAGAGAGGCCAGAACAGCTCCAATAAATGACCATTCAATGAAAACTGAAAGCTTTCTGTTTATTGCAACAATTTTAAGTAAATCCTTAGTCTCTCAGGTCAGTGGTCTGAAGACGACAGAAAGAAAATTTAAGTCAAATTCTCACTGAGAAAATATTTTACATACAGGGCTTATATGATATTAAAGAGCACTCAGTGCACTTAAACCCATTTTATATAAGCACGGATGCAAGAAGGGAAGCAATTCCAGAGGAAAACACAATAACAACCATAAGCATAGCATTAAATTCTACCACTGGTTTATATGGTAGAAATTCATACCAGCTGCTGTTACCTGACTGATTTTTCATATTCACTATCCAGTGATGACATTCACATCATTGTGTATGTATGCATATATATATATATTTGTAATTATTTTGATGAAAATTTTTGCATGACTTTCATGATCCTCTACTTACCTCCCTTTTTCTCTCCAAAATTATACAAATCAATGTTAATTTTAATGGCACAACGTTCACTATTTTAGACGGTGCTTTTATCAGTGATAATGTGATCTTCTGAGGGATGTGTGGTGGAAAAGGGCAGAAAACCCTCATGAAAACAGCTCCTTAGAATTTTAATTAGTAAATGCATTTCTATTTTTATAATATTATCCTCACATATTTTAGTTAAAACCTATTACTACTTAAAAATAGTTCACAGCTCTGTTTTTCTTTCTTTCATTGAACTCCTTATGAAAATAACAACCTCTATATTTATAGAATTTTTCAGTTAGGAAATTCAAACTATTTAACAACTATTATATCATGATTATGGCAGAGCAATAAAAATTTGATTATTTAACTTGTGGACTCACAGAATCACAAGATAATTTATCAATCACTCAACTTAGGATTTAAAAACTTCCATAGAATCCTTTTCAAGTGCTGAAATGGTTTTGACAAAAGAACCCTAAATAGTGGAATTCGCACTAGAAAGGTAGTACATCATAATATACTAATAATGCATTTTCCTATTATAATCTTTTTTATGGTTTTCACACATATGCCTTTCTTATTGGCTACCCTTGATACAAAATGAATCTATTCCATCTTTCTCATTTTAGCCCTTAAAATATTTAAGCATAGCTATCATTGTCTCCTGGTTGTCTCTCCATTATCAGGTTTTCCCCATAATTACTCATCTGACATAGCTTGAGTTTTCTCTCCATTCTGGTCAACCATCTCCATTGGTCTCCATCTGCTCAGCCATCTCCATTGGTCTCCACCCTAGCAGGACTCATGGCCCTTCCTTTCGGTTCCAGGGCAGCAGGAGAATGCTGGAGTTGTAATCACATCCTTGACTGACATTGAAGAGTTTGGGGAAATCCCCTAACATTTTAAATTTATTGCCGTGAAGTCCAATCTCCTCTCTGTAATTACATCACTATGTTTTGCTTTGTTTTGTTTTGTTTTTGCGGTACGCAGGCCTCTCACTGCCGTGGCATCAACCGTTGCAGAGCACAGGCTCCGGACGCGCAGGTTCAGCGGCCATGGCTCACGGGCCCAGCCGCTCCGCGGCATGTGGGATCTTCCCGGACCGGGGCACGAACCCGTGTCCCCTGCATCGGCAGGCGGACTCTTAACCACTGCGCCACCAGGGAAGCCCCACACTATGTTTTTAAATATAAGTACAGGATTCTAGATTTACCCCAGTTATTTATTTGATACGGATATACTTATTACTCAAGAACACCCAACTCATGAGAGGAAAAATTTGAAAACTGCTACATTCGCCCTCCATTACATATGGTGATCACACCATCCTCTTTTTCACAGACAAAATGAAGTGGAAAAAGAGGAGAAAACATCTAACTACTGAATATAGATCTTCCACTACAGGAAAAAACGGAGGGAGGGAATGTGTTATTCATATTCTTTCTCTTCTTCCTTAATTTGCCGAACAAATAACAATTCTCTGCTTCGTTTTACCTGTATAGACACAGGTTGAACAAGAATTCTAATTTAAGGCAATGAAACTGTCAATAGAATTGTTTCTTGATCAACCGCCATTCATTCGGTCGTTGTAGAGCAATGGACCAGGCACTGTATTACATCTTGCTTTGCTTTAGCTGAGAGCACACAACCCAAGTTTTCCATCATTTATATCGAATGCAGTAATTGCTTTTGCTTTTTATTCTTTTCTGTCACATCTTATTTTTCAACTTTACTAATAAAATATGAAGAAAGCCATAGAATGCTACAAATGCGATCGTTTAGTTATACCATTTTATTAATAGCACTTGACTTTGGCTGTTATACTATTAACATATAATTAAAAAGCTGCAATACTGCATTAGCAGAGTAAATGCATTCCAGTGAATAATAATAAACCGTTCACAATTTACTAAGAGCTCAATTTAGCCCAAATTATATTGTTAACAATATGCCTGGTTTACTCACATGAAATTTAAAAAATCATTCTCGAGCATTAACATAAAACACCTTATGCTGTTTATGTACACTATAACTGATAGATGGAATAGGCAATAGAAATTGCCAAAATTAACATTTAAGCCAGTCTCTTCAGAACAGCTATCAGCGTATCAGGCCTTATAAAATGTATGCTCCTCTCTCTTCTTTTACCTGTATGTCTCCATTTGTACTTGGGTTGTATTTACAGTGATGAAGTAAAATCTGTCATGTTGACCCTAAGCATATATAGTGTTTCACAGGCTCAATGGTGCATCCATAACATTAACAGAGTTTTATTGTATTATTATGAATAACTGTCTTCAAATGGGAAAGAGCTCTAACAAACCTTCTGCTCTTTACAGAAATCTCTCTACAGCATTCCCAGATAATAATCATAAGAAATAACTAACATTATCTGTGTTGTTACTATATATCACTTTACATCTATGAACATCCATGAGGATTTATGAGGTAGGTACTGAGAGTCAGAGAGTAACTTCCCCACAATCTCCCAGCTACTGTCAGACAGAGCCAGGAGGAGCATCCAGACTCTCTAGTGGCAGATTTCCTGTGCTTATCCATTGTACTTGACAGCCTTTCGGTCTCTGAGGTAGGCACGGCCTTTCAGTAACTGCTTAAGCAATTCTGAAGAAGGGACCCTCACTTTCCCTCTAGGCCACACGTAGTATTTTGGACATCTCCAGTTTAAGAAGTCCTTCCTTATATTGAATCTGTATAACTGATACTTATACCTCTTTGTCCTGGCTCAATTCCTTGGAGGAGCACAGAATACCTAAGCGAAATGCCTCTTTCCGTGACAAGACATTGAAGTATGTGAAAAAGGCAATCATATTTCCTTTAAACCTCCTTTTTTTCTAAACAAAATACTTCCTAGTTCCTTCAACTATTTTTCATATGACATAATCTGTAGAAAATATTCCGATTGCTCTCCCCTCACTACAACTGTTTGTCAACAACCATTTAAGTGGAGGCATCAGTTACGAGCTGACCTTGAGAGACTTTCCTGTAACTCTACTCTTCCTCGTCCTAAACGGTAGACCAGAGGACTTAGCACGTCTGATTGAATGTTGATTCTTCTGACTTTTCGAAAGCAAACCAGCAGGTCTGTGACATGCATACTATAATGAGGATATGATACGTATTTTATAGGCTGCTTCAATTAAATGAGATAATGAAGATACAATGTGTGGCTCAAATTACAGTACATGCACTTTAGTAGTAAGCTACTTCCCTAATGAGTCAGCCTAGCTAGCTGCTTGGTCTTCCAACATCAGTGACTGTCATTTTAGATCTGGGAACCCGGGAAGTTCAGGCCAACTCCTGCATGGATGGCAATAGTCAACGGTAGTATGGAACATACCAGGCCCCAAGGCATTTTACTGTCTCATCTTGACCTTGAAATCAAGAAAGTTCTCTAGATTATGGAATCACTGTTCTCAAGCTCATGCTTGAATAATTTATTGCTTTATCTTTATATAAATGAGAGACTATGTATTTAGCTTTAGCGAATTGTATCTTTCAGTATAGTTTAGCTGTAACCTCTGAAACCTTGCTTGGTTATCCAGGAATTAGCTCTCCCTCTCGGAGCAGTGTTATCCTCAGGTTTCATAAGCATGCAACCTTTATCATTTTCAGGGCTTGATAGAAAGGGAAGGAGTGGGACCAATCTCACGGTACTGGCTATGCCCCTAAAGCAGCAGCTGGGCCCAGGGAAGTCAGTCCAGCGAGGAACAGCATCGTAAGGGAAATGAGAAAGAGCAACAGTGCCAGTATAGGATCTCGAGGTCTATAGGAGATCCGACACCCCATTAGGCCACTATAGAGTCTATCACCCTAGCCTATTCTCTGTCTTTGGCATCTGTAAAGAAATCAGATTTCAAAAATCAGTAACCCCAGAAGAATATACAAGTCTCATCAAGATGACCTTACTGAAAGGTTAATTATGCTCCCAAATAATGGATCTAATAATGGCCCCAGTTATTAAATGTTTATTATGGTCCAGTCCCTTTTATGTGAGTGACTTCTTTTAATCCTCCCAAAAGTCCTCTAAGGCAGATATTATTACTACTATATTATTATTTTACAGAAGAGGAAACTAAGCTACTTGCCCAGGACCCCATAGATGGAAAGAGCATTCTCAGGGCCCATAACCAACAATCTGTCTCCAGAGTCTACACTCTAGGACATCCAGCAGACTGTTGGTCCATCTTTTAATACAGGAGACAATTTCTAGCCTCCATATTTTTCTAACAATAATTACAACCATAGTTTTATTCTGATTTATTTTTGCCATCTTACATTTCTAGAACATTTTCTTCAACTCTGTGACCTGGGAAGCCCATTACCATCTTGAGTCTCTGAATATTTCTTCTCTGTCAAGTTTAATACCTTACATTTTTCTTTATTGAATCCAACCTTGTTCATTCATCAATGGGCTAAGTATATAACGTGTTCTCAGCATTGTACTAAGAGCTTGGGTGGAATTTCTAAATAGGAAAGCTGTTTTGATTTGTTAACAAAGATCCTAATTATACATTCAATGGAGAGGATAACATATCTAAACAAAGTTGTCTTCAATGAATTATGAAATTATACATTTGGTCTCTACGTAAAAGAGAAGAGCCTAACTCAAAAATATATACACATATTCGTATGTTTAAAGTCACTCTTTCTGCATATAGAAATAAAATGGATGAAGAAAACCTCGGGTTTCCTGCGAGGAAACTATCCTGTAATTGTCTTTGGAACTCTCTCTTATAATTCAAAGAGCATTGCAAAGTTTCACACAGGGAAAGAGCAAATCTAAATAAGTGAATTCTCCAATACTTTTGTAGATTTGGTGGCACAGCTCCATCCGAATCCCCTCAACCATCAAACAAATAAATAAAAACAAGATTATATAGGAAACTTTGCCTAGCAAACACTTTCAGGAAGAACTGTCTCACCCAGACCACCCACCCTTGCCACTAGTCATGGCTGGTTCCACTATACTTCAGGGACTTTACTATTGAATCAAATATTCCCTAATCACCGAAACTTCTATCCTTCAGCCTCAAAGGCATGAGGTTATTGGCAGCCAGAGAATCATCCAGAGCCTCACGTTGCTGCCTAATGCTCCCCAGGCTCTTGTGATGCAGCTGCAAGAGAGAGAGCCGAATGCCAAACCCAGAGCCCAGATTGCCTTGCCTGCACTCTGCCAGCATCAGAGCAGCCCTGGATCCCCATGGGTGCTCCTGGAGAAATTCCCCAGAAATGGAAAAAACAACAACAACAACAACTGCTATCCCTGCCCATTTTCCCCAGGGATGCATTAATTTCAAGGTTTACAGAGATGTATGCATAGAGAGAAGGGGAGGTCAAAAGTCAAAAAAGGGAGCTGGCATCGGCCAACTTTTAGCTTCTTCCCCTAATGGTTGTAGCAGAGCAATGAACCGTACCTCTCCGTGACCAACTGTGTAAAGCACAGTTTGAACTTACCCTCTTTCTAGGCTGAAGGGGTGGTGTCCCTGCTCAGTGTTGAGATGGTTCCTCCAGAGTATGGGTTTGTTTGGGGTCCTCTGTTCGTCCTCTACCCGTGAGTTAGCTGGAGGTCCAGCTCAGATTCTGAAGACATTGAAGTGTCCTTCTTGAAGTGTAAACATAATTTCTTGTCAACCCACCACCAGTTTTCCAGTGCATAGGACTGAGTTGTGGCTGGTTTCTACATCTGCTCAGAAAAAAAAAAAAGAAGAAGAAAAAGAGGTGAGCAACTACTGCCCCACTTCATCAGTGAACTTCTTGTTCATCATATTTTAGCCAAGATGACTTTCTACATGGAAGAGCAATCAAATAATCACAAATGTTTATATGAGTATTTACTAAGTGCCAGACTTATAACTAAATACTTTCCATTCATTGTCTTGGTCAATCCTATAACCACCCAGTGAGGTAAGTGCTACCATGAGTCTCACATTTCCGATAAAGAAACTGAGACTCAGAGATGATAAGGATTTCTTTAAGGTCACACAGTACTTAAGTGAACAGACCAGAATGTGAGCTAGACCTCAGTAACGGCAGAGTGATATAACTTGAAACAAAAATGCCCTCAGGGCTTCCCTGGTGGCGCAGTGGTTGAAAGTCCACCTGCCAATGCAGGGGACGCGGGTTCGTGCCCCGGTCCGGGAAGATCCCACGTGCCGCGGAGCGGCTGGGCCCGTGAGCCATGGCTGCTGAGCCTGCGTGTCCGGAGCCTGTGCTCTGCAACGGGAGAGGCCCCAACAGTGAGAGGCCCGCCTACCGCAAAAAAAAAAAAAAAAAAAAAAAAAAATGCCCTCAGTTTCCTACTTAATGGGGTAAATGCTTAGGCAATTTAAATACAAATTGAATAGGCTTTCAAATGAAAACTTTTAACATATTTTTGACTTATACATAGCATAGAAGGAAACTACATAGGGTACAAAAAGGATTTGTAGGACTACATTTTAGGAAGTATTTTTCCTTTGGCAATTTCTCAAACCTAACTTGCTCCAATGATATATTACACCCTGTTTATTATCTACAAAGAGCATAAATAGTCAGAGAAATGTTTTTGACCCCTACCAAAAGCAAATATGACCTCGTTTCCAAAACAGAAACCTTTGTCTGGACTTTGAATACTGATTTGGAAACAAGTTTTTAAAAGAATTAGCTCAAAGCAGCAGGTTTGTAGCTCATATGACATGAGATGATCAATGACCACATTAGCTGCTAATCTAAGGCATAAAACATGCATGAGCATTAGCATGGAAATCTAACACGTTCCCACGTTCCCACCCCAGGTGGCACTGGATTTCTAATCTGTTGTTCCATCTAATAGGAATAAACTTAAATGGTTTACTTAGAACTTCATTTACAAAGTTGATAATTAGGGTGATTTACTCAAAAGTCAGGGGAGGGGGAGGAGGAAGGGGGTCAGCTGAGTGGGGGGTGAAATGGGAAAAAGGAAAAAAGAAGTAATCTTGAAAAAGCGAAACAACATCTTAGGATAATTTTGCCTCAAAAGACATCTCCCACTCTGATGGTAGGGAATCAGGGTTAAAAAAAAGCATGACCTCAAGAAGCTGAGTCTTGGTTGGGGACCAACAAATAAATCCTGTTATTTGTTACAGGATATTAGGCAAGTTGTTTAATCTCTCAGACAAAGGTTTCTACATCTCTAAAATGGGAATGATAACACCTGCTTGGCATGGAATAAAAAAGATAACAAAAGCAAAGTGGTGAATACAATACCTGACACAGGGGAAGTACTCAATTTCTATTGATTCCACCCATGAATGGATTCACTAGAAAGTGCTAAGATACAAACGTGGTCCCCTCCTCCTGCTTCTGCAATGCCAGGGTCTGACCTAGTCACAGATTTTGACATGGCACTTTTACCTGCACCCGGTGCTGGGATAATAATTGGCTGAGTTTCATTTGATACTATGCAGAATATTGGGCAAATGAGCTTCAGCTAATTAAACAGCTATCCTGTCTGTCACCCACCTCTCAGGTGACCCATGTTTCTCTATGTATCATTTACGTGATCCAGCTCCAGGCTTACCCTTAACTTTTTAAGGGCCCAGGGCAAGAGTCCAAATGGAAACCCACATACCTAATTATATAAAACTTATAAAACAGTTAACAAAATTTAAATAAAATAGTTTCTATCCTCTTACCTCAACAAATGTACCTTAATAATGACCTAGAAGGTTAGATTCAAATTCATAACTCTTGGACCCCGTGGGGTTCTGTGCCAGGACGCGGAGCTTGGGAAGAGCCAGCTCTTCCTCCTTTACTCCCCACCCTGGTTCTGTCCTCCAATGGGTGGCAACTTGCATGCATGTGGGCACTCCAATCCTCACATCCAAACTCCGTCTCTATCCCCACCCTCACAAACAGCCACCCCAAGACCACATTTCAAGCCCACTCGTGGGCCCACCAACACCTTGGTTGTGCCTCCCCCAAGAGAAAACTCCTCGGAAACAGACTCATGTGGGCCTTGGAAGCAGGCTCAGGACTACTTAGGCTGGAAGTTCCAGTGTCCCAAATATCCAAAGGTTTGTCCAGAAGTGGAGGAGGCAAGCTCCAGTGGCCGTGAAGACATGAGGTGGTTCTGAGGACACACGGCACTGTAGAGAAAGAGAGGCAGAGCCAGAGGAGAGCTGAAGAAGAGGCAGCTGAGGCACAGAGCCCTGTGCAAGGGTCCCTTTCCCCTAGCTCAGTAAAACCTGCTTGTTCAGTAGAGTGAACTTATCTCTTCCTCATCCCAGTTGCCGGCCTGAGGGGCAGGTGTTAATATCTTCCCTGCAGGGGAGCTGGATACTACCCTTAAAGTAGCTACAGAGCAGAGGGTCCTTCTGCAAAGGGCAGTGTGGCCATTACTATTAACCCTTGTAATTTCACTTTCTACCTTAAATCAGTCTTGCTAATTAGCAGGTTCCACCTTCTAACAATTAGCTGGACTGGTAAATAATCAAGAGACAGGACAAGCTAATTAACCTTCAGTTTCCTTCACAGGAATCTATGGAGAATATTTTTCATACATAATGTACTTTAGGGCTTGTGTTTTCACAGAAAGAATTGTTCGAAGGTGTTTTCATGCCCACCCTTATGATATAGAAACGCGGTCTGCCTCACATGTCTAATCATCCTTGGCACCCTTAGTATCACTGAAAGGTTCTCCGGGCCGTGGAGAGAATTTCTGCAAGCTGTATGAAGGCCACAATGCTCACTTTTAGAGGGCTGTAAATAGAGCGTACAAGCTACTAACTGCAGTCTGTTACAGACTCATGTTGCTGCCCTAACAGAAAAGAAAGGGAGCTCACCATACCTGCCCAAACCAGACTAAGGCTCTGCAGAAAGACTGGACATTCAGGGACAGGTAGCAGCACCTTTGGTTATGACCACATTACTCCATGAATTGGTCCTTGCCTGGTTTCCCCATTCCCACTCACCCATCACTTCTTACCTGCCTCTCAAGGGCTTTCCACCACCAAGGTTCTCAAATCACATTGTAATCACCTGGAGAGCTTTAAAAGTCAGCTCCAGAGATTCTATTTAATTGGTGCAGCCTGGGCAAGGGGAGTTTCAAGAGCTCTCCAGGTGACTCTAATGTGTAGCCGGGTTTCAGTGTCAGCACTCCACCACGGCAGCCCAATCTGCTGGCTCCTTCCCGAACGCATCCAGAACTCTCACCCTCCTGTACCCTTTCCTTTAGCTTCAGTGTCCCTCTCCTACCTGGAAAACTTCTCATCCTATGAGTCTCAGTCAGAGGAAGCTCTGTCCCGAACACTCAGGTCCCCGCATTTGGAGATCCCAGATCACCTCCCATACCCCTTTAACAGAGCTAACAGAGGCCATGTAATTTATGATCCCAAACAACACACTGTTGAATGTAAAAGAAAACACTACTAATAACTATGCTTGGTGACAGGTGTCAACTGGGACTAACCCAGGCCAACTGGAACATCAGATCCCCCTATTAATAGCCCCTATGATATCAATCAGTAATTGCGTATCTGCCTGCCTGTCTCCTACTCTTGCTGTGAAAGCCATTAAAGCAGGGATAGCACTTCCTCATCTCTCTAACCTCAGTACCCAACCCAGATTAGATGTTGAATCGATGCTTCCTTAAGAAGCCCTCTATTTTATAATGATTAAATGCATGGACTCTGTTACCAAAGAACATGCGTTCAATTTCCAGCTCTGCCACTTATTAGCTGTGTGACTGGACTATTGTGCTTTAATGACTCTGAAATGGAGTTAATAATAGAATGAATGCATTTAATAGGATTGTTTAAAGGTTTAAATGAGTTGATATATGCAAAGCACCCAGAGAACAGTATTTAAACATAGGAAGCACTGTATAAGTGTTTTTTTATTATTTGTAAAAAGAACGGATAAACCAACTGAATAAGCTCCAAGTGCCTCTTTTCTTTGGAACTCCTCCAAATGATCACGCCCACAGCGAACGTTCATGATAACAGCTATCCTTCACTGATGAATCACCACGTTCCAGGTGCCATTACGTGCTTTGCATACATTATCCCATTTACCCTTCATCACAGCCCCTATCAGGAAACTATATTATTACACCAAGTTTACAGATAAGGAAAGTGAGGCCCCCAAATGAAGAGGATATCCACAGTCACTGGGTTTTATCTTTCTATAAGAAATCCATTCGCACTGTGAGTTTCCTGTGATTCCTTTGAGAAATAAAAGGGCTTTTCTGAAGTCCCTGTAATCACATAACATACCCAGTTTTTGAAGAGATGGAGAGTGAAAAGGCAATTGCCCTGTAATATGTACTTTGGAAGGAGCTCTTGTTTGCTGCTTTTTGAAGTGTTTTAACAATTCACGAACTAACATTATCAAGAAGATAATAGGTACAAAGCAGTATTGGGGGGACTCTGAGGACACCCCAAATTGAAAATCTTCCTCTTACCTCCAAGGAGTTCAAAATCTAGTTGAGAACACAGAGAAAACATTCAATAACACTACAGGATTTAAATAGCAGTAACACAAGGGAGATTCCCAGAGCAACATGATTAATTTCCCAGGAAGTGGTAGTTTGTACCTGCCATAGGAGGTCAGGGAAGTAAGGACTTCTGAAGAGACTGAGCGTTGTATCTTTAAACATCGCTTCAACAAACTTTCACCGACACCCATCACCTGTCACTCTGCAGCACACTGGAACTGTGGAGATTAGAAAAACAAGAGTGGTGCGCTCAAGGAGCTAAAAGCCCAGGAAGGGAATCAGACATGTGGACAGATAACTCAAGTGGCATGAGAATAGTTATGGCAGAGAAGCTATCCTCTGATTTACTGTGGAGCCTAGAGAAGGGCATTCACCCAAACTAGTCTGGGCAAAGTTGGCAGGAGCAAGATGGTGGAAGGCATTCCAGAAAAGAGATTGCCCAAGCTGGTTCTTAAAGAATAAATAAGAGTTACCAAGGGGGGAAAAAAAAAAAGGAAGAAAAGGCTCCAAGAGCAGGGCAAATGCATGGGAAAGGGGTGGAGGAGTACGTGTTAAATAAAAAGATATAAAGGGCTTCCCTGGTGGCGCAGTGGTTGAGAGTCCGCCTGCCGATGCAGGGGACGCGGGTTCGTGCTCCGGTCCAGGAGGATCCCACATGCCGTGAAACGGCTGGGCCCGCGAGCTATGGCTGCTGAACCTGCGCGTCCGGAGCCTGTGCTCTGCAGCGGGAGAGGCCACAACAGTGAGAGGCCCGGGTACCGCAAAATAAATAAAAATATAAAGGTATTGTATATTTATCAATGAGCTTCTTGAAGAACGGCATACAGCGTGTTATACTCTACTTGAATGTGCCTGGAAACGAAAAAAATACTCAGAATGTTTGCGCTGTGAAAAATATATGTGCCCCGGCACACATGGGCGTGCACACACGAACCGAAAAACATTTGCCAAAGCACAACCTAATCTTAGTTCATATTCATAAGTGGTCTCAAAATCAAACGTTGTTTTTGTTTGTTAATTTGTTAAAAAGTTGTTAGCGCAGTCTTCCTAGTCTCCGCCTGTGAAAGGAGCAAGCTGACACAGCCCCTGGGGAAATATGAAGGGCCTAAAGGGAAAATAAAACAATACCTCTTTTAGACCCGGAACTAAGCTTATAGAGCACACTTGCCAGAAGGGAGATTCGGACAACATTTATTTGTCTAGTTTCATTAAAAAGTACACACAGCCTATTACTAGAGAGGAAAATATACCCCTAAAGAAGTCATAAACTTTGACAGGAAATATCATGAAAATACTGATTATACTGCATATGCATGTATATATACCGTATACATATGTAAAGATATATAATATACACTTGAACCTTCCCATTATCTATGAACGGGTCAATGAAATAATGGATCAGGAGGCAGTGGGGCAGAGTGATTAGCTAGGCTGCCTGGCCTTCAGGCTTTGCTCAGTGTACCAGCTGTATGAGCATTTTTCCTACGATCGCAAGCAACTTCACCTCTCCAAGCCTCAGTGACTTCTTCATCTATAAAAGCAAAATAATAATAGAACCCAACACATGTGATTAAATGATGACCCTCTTATGAGGATTAAAGGATGTAATTCATACAAAAGTGCTTAGCACAGTGGCTGGCATATCGTAAGTACTCGAGCGGCCTCAGAACTGTTAAACTTATACCAGAAAGTATTCCAAAACATAGAAAGTAGGAGACATTTTGAAAGCATTAAAGTGATTAGATGGGGCTGACTAGTCTTTTGGAGGCCAGCTATAAATTCACTCACATAAGAAACTTCTTTTGTAAAGGACCATCCAGTGCTTAAAACGGAGGATCATTTGTCATATTGCCCTCCATATATTCCTGTCACTTTGACTTGCCTCATTTATATAAATGAGCCTTAAAAAGGATACCCTGAATCTAATCACTCCTGGAGTCTGAAAAACCATCACAAAGGAAATGGTTACCTCTATAAATTGTTTATAAAATGTAGGATCCCAGCTGACAGACTTGCTGAGAAGTAAGACAATGATACAGTCACAGGCTTGGGTAAAACGCCCATAGTCAAGAATAAGTTGAACAGTATGGAATTAATCTAAACAACGCAACTAAGTTGCAATTTCTTTTTTAATACTTCCAGCTTTTCCCCTGGACTTATCCATCACCCTGCTCACCCTCTCTCCCATCCTCCTCTCTCCCGTCATTTATACCTTACTCCCAGGGAATCATTTTAAGAGGGAAACTTCACCAAGATTCTGTATTGCTTGTAATGCTTAATGCATACACAAGTAGAAAAGGACATATCTAAAACCTGAGTATAAAAGCAGTCATTCCAGAGCTTGTAATATTTGGAGCTAGACTGTAAATGGTGGAAATTTCAAAGAGGAAGAAACCCCCTCGTGATCAGACTCAAGAAATCATTTAAACCACCCAAAACTTTGATGTGAAACCTTTGTGTTTTGCACATTACAAATGTAAAATATGGATCTTTCAATCAGGAGAAGCACAGGAATTGGGTACTATAGTCAAAGGAACTCACATTTCCATATCTAACTTTTTTCCTGTCCTGGAAAGAGAGAATTACTCTTCTGTTGTGCAAATCCACCTACTCAGAGGCATATGATTAAGATGGTAAGAAGCTCAGGTCATCAAGCACAGAGAGCGCCAAAAACAACAACAACAACAACAAAACCTAAAACCTAAGGGGGATTATCACTCTTTTAAGCTGTGATTAAGTTTAAAAATAAAACCATCAATGGCTTTTGTTCTACAGTTGAAACCAGAAGTCTACTTTCCCCCCCACTGTCTTCACTTTTGCCTTCAAATAAGATCTTGCAGATCTAAGTCTCTTTTGTGGCTTAGGTTTATTAAACCTTGATGTGATTCCTCCAGGGTTGAAGATCCTGTGCTAAACTGCTTACCCAGGGTTTACAGATTGAAATGGTTCTCAGGGGAATGTTTTTCTGCCCAGTTAGTTCTGTTACTCCTGGCTCTGAAGTCAGAGATTATTGAGATAAAACTGATTAGAAAAACCAAGCCTCTTTAACTTCCAATACCAAATAGGTCAGAAAAGCAGGAATCAGAGAGCTTGGAGTGCTCCTACTTTTATATCATTAAAAGACTTCCTCTGGTAAGAGAAAGCTGTGTGTACTCAATACCAGTTTTCAGAAAGCAAGGTCTCAAAGCATATTTTCTTTCTTTCCACACTCAAAGCACAAATTCTTGATCAAATTCTGGGTTAAACTGGTCTGTGCCACATCATTTATTGACTCAACGGCAAAGTGACTTCTTATGGACTTCACGTGGCATATCATGGCAGCAATACAATTTAGCAAGAGAGTTAAAAAATAAAGACACTGTCTAACATGATTAAAGAAATAAAGAAATAAAACCCCCATGCTCTTTTCTGAGCCTCAAGTTTTATAATGCCTGAAAACTCTGAATACCAATTCAGCCTTAGATTTCTTTCCTAGGTCAGTGATGTAATCCAAAAATTTCTTCCCATTTTTTCCTAGTCATAGAAAACATAAAATTTTATATATGAAACTCCCAATTTCAAGTGGGCCATTGTCTTAAAGTTCTATGTTAACTGATTAAAGCTCAGAAGATATTTCCCATGGAAACTGTAGCTGCTGACTTCTGAGACGAGTCCACATATGATTACACCCATATTGTATACCCTGTATCTAACCTCTGTAACAGATGGCTGAATCCCCAGCGTTTAAACACCTTTACTGACAGCACTCACGGCTCCTAAGGCACTCCATTTCTTTTGCAGGACATCTCCCTTGGTACATTAGCTAAAATCTATTCGCATTCAGCTACAATCTTCCTCTACCTACCACCTGGCAGATCCTCCCATCGTGACTCAGGGAGCCATCCTGCTACTTTTGCCTCCACTTCTCCACTGTAAACATGCCCAATTCCTTGAATTATTTCTCCTAATGTGGATTCCAGCTCCCATGCCCCCAGATATGCTCCATTTCATTTTTAACGTCATTAAATGAATGAATTTAATGTGATGTGCACAGCTGGAGAGAATGACTGTGTGTGGCCAGCACAGTAGGGCACTGATTACCATGGCATGCACAGTGCAGTTTTATTTTGTTTTACTGAATACTAAGTCATTGAAGGACACAAACAGCTGTTGATAGAACTTTTTTGGGTTAAAGCAGAGCCTCACTGTTTACGATGTGTGGCAGAATGCCTAGTGAGGCAAACTGTTGTTTTTAAAACCAGAGAGGTGAGAACTGAAAATGCCAGCCACTTCTATATCTAGAAATAGAGCCAGCAAATGACCTCCAAATAAATCCTTATTTTCTGGAAGAATCATTTGGATGGCATTCATTGCAAAATGGTAAGGCAAGTTGTGCCCATCACTATGGAGAAAAGTATAAAAGGATCCTTGTCTCCATAGCTTGGCCAAGTCTGTTTCTCCCAACATCCCCTGGAGTTCCAAGCTCTGGTGCAGAGCAGGGAAAGAACAAGTTGCATAAAGAACTGGGGGAAGAGCACTTTCTGAGAAGAAAAGGACCCAATGGTAGAAAAAAGCAACCAAGCTCCTGAAATAACAGAACCATGGAGCCACAGAGCAATATGCCTCCTCCTTGCAGTCAAAGGAGGAAAAGAGAACTAGAAGTTTCCATTAGTTGGGACCCAGTTCCCCCCACCCCACCCCCACCCCGGGACACACTTGGGCTCTAAAGAGGACACTGTGGATAAACCCAACTGACGGTTTAGAAGCCCCAGTCAAGTTTCCATGGAAATCCCTTGGCTGAGAACCAAGAGACCCCAAACCAGCAGAATAGGATCATCGTCTCTTTAAGAATGACTAGCATCACTAGCTGGATCAGAAGATTTAGCCATTGCAACATCACTGACACAACCGGCAGAAACAATTCTTCCTCAAAGGGACTTAAGCCTTTACTAGCATAGACTTAAGAGCTCAGGGTGAAGGCAGGCAAATCTAGGTTTCTTAACCTGGCTCTGCTATTTCCCAGCTCTGTGACCATAAACTTTTTTTAGCTGTCTTGTTCTTCCACCTGTATGGTGAAACAGTAACATCATCTATCGCCTAAGGTTGCTATGGAAGTTTGGAGAAAATAATACGTTCATAGATTTAACATATTCTACAGAATCTGATAGAAATATATGTTTTAGCTCTTGTATATCTTTTGTACACTTTTATTGTGCTATATAGTACATATAGAGAAAGTACACATAAATGCACAGCTAAATAAATTATTTTAAGCTCTTCTAGGACAGAATCATGTCTGATTCATCTATGGATTATTCCCAATCCCTGCATCTTATTCATAGGATCTAAGTGAATGAATAACTCTAAATGTATCTTGCTTGCACAAACTGGATACTTCTGAAATAGAACCTCTAAATTATCCTAAACTATGTAATGGGTCATCTTGGCAGAAATAAGAAGTAGGCTACAATCCCAAATATCAATTGTGATTTGCATTAACAAGTTCCTCTAGAACTTGTATGATAAGCAATTGCGTACCTGCAGAAATAAACATGAGTATTAGGATATAACAAATGAAAGCTTGGATACCCCCAGGTTGCAGTTTCAATATTGATCTGCATATTTCATTCAGTATTAGCACATGTGACTCAAATTGTGTAGCCATCTCTCTCATTAAAATTCATACACTCCCTCTGGAATTCATGGCAGCCATCTGGCCAAATATTTGCTTCTTAGATTTGAAACTCAATTGCATTGAAGTCATTGAATCTCTCAATCAATTACAAAGGATCTGAGCTCTTAGGGTTTACATTGATTGGCCACCATTTTCCTAATGGAGTCATAGCCTCTGTAATTACCTATTTGACAGGAGAGGTGCCTGCTTTCTGAAGGCTATATATCCTAGCTCTTCATTTACCTAAAATGTTAGTTGGCAGCCCTCATAAGAGCATCAGCTACATACAAAATGTGATTGGAGCTAATGTAAGTGTAACAGAATGACGTTCTCATCTCATCTCCACTTATTGCCTATGGTGGCCACATATTATCCTTTCGCATGGATTGCACTTTTGAAGTAACTTCAATGTACGTTTTTATGTTATAATTCATTAACAGCCAAAATTTATGCATTTGCAAACACCTTCCTATGTATAGTCATACTCAAAAAGTGTTGTTTAGTTCAAAAAGCTAACATCTCTTTTTCCAAATACAGAAGAGCTTCTGACTGTCAGAACATGAAGCATATTTGACTATGGCTCTTTAATGAGCACAAGGAAAACAATTAAGAACCCCTTCCTAAATATACTGCAAGAAGTAGAAAGAAAACAGCTGTTCAATTCAGACACAATTCAGATTTTAATGTCAATTAAACCACAGATTACCTGCATGGCCTAAGTTAAATCTTTTCATCCTTCTGAGCCGGTCTTTTCATTTATAACATTGAGATATTAGTATCACTTTATTTTAATAATTATAATATTGTTATAATAGTTTTGAAGGGTTAAAATAACAAAAATAGAGCTCGTAGTACCTAGGAAATTAGACACTTGTATTAGTCAGGTTTTGCTTAAAAAAGGAAGCTATAACTATCTTGAAATCTCAGTGGTTTGCGAGAGCAAACATTTGCTTCTTGTTCACGAATCTTCATGTTGTCTGTGGCTCTGCTGAATGGGTTTGAGCCTACCTGCCCAGTTCAACTGCACTTGGCTCCCATGTGTAGTTTGGGTTCAGATTTGCTCCATAAATCTCTCTATCTGAGATTCAGGATGAAAGAAGAATGCACGTCTCGGGTATGCTCTTCTCACTGTGGACAGCAGAAGTATGAGAAAGCTGGAGGAAATTTGCTCAGACCTCACACACTATCACTTCTGCACACTTTTAATTGGCCACAGTGAGTCACATGGGCAACCCCCAAAGTCAGTGTGGCAGGCAAGTGTGTTCCGTCCACAGGGAATCCATCCCCAGGACAAGAAAAAAGGAACAACTCTGAATGAACGCTCACTACCACACAATTCAATTCATAGTAGTCATTGTAATTAGCTATTGTATTGATAGCACATTGTGATGCTTCTATCTCTGAAAAACATCTGAGATCTGATGGAGGAAGTAATTGAGAGGATGTGACTGCTGGATGACCAATGAACTGGACACAGGCAATCTGAAGCTCCTCTCCTCCTCCCCTTGAAGAGGGGAAAAGAAGAGTTACTTGAAGAGTTCTGGGAAATTCAGTAAGGATGAAAACTAATATTATCAAGTTAAGTATTAGAAATTTAAAAAATAATTATTTTTGAAATTATTGTAATATACCTAAAAGTATTATAAAACTGCTAAGATTTCTGAGATAGTAAGAAATATATAAATGCATGAACGTAAAATAATTACACAAAAAAATTATACTTGGTGTGCTGGTACAGCCAGAAATTAAACAAAAAATTTTTAGAAGGTGTTTCATTCAGAATAACAAAAGTAAAAAAAGAAAAGAAAAGAAAAGAAATAATTAAAGAGGTATGAATAACCCAGTTTAAGAAAAAGGCAAAATAAATGAAGTTTAAGACAAAGACAGAGAGAGAGAAGTAGAGAGAAAAATGTAGATAAGTGTACTTATTCCAGAAAAGGAGAACTAAATGTTGCAATCATGTCTAATCTAGTTAGTTTATAGAGTTAATGGAACTCAGTTAATATCTGATAAAGACTTTTGTCTGTGTGTGTGTGAAACTTAGCCAAATGATTCTGAAATTTATTTTGAAAAATAAACAAGGAAAATAGCATGTAATACACTAAAATAACATCAACAGTGCGTAGGGGGAAAGGAAGGGCTACCTTAGCAGGTAATAGAATGTGTTATACAGAAACAACAAATAAAACTCCATGTCACTACTATTGAAATGGATATATTCTACAGTGGATTAGAGAAGAGAAAGATTAGAATTAGCCCAAATATATATAAGAACATTCTATATTACAATTACACTTTTGAAAATAAGTAGAAAATGATTATTTTAAATATGAACTGAACTTTTGGGTTAGCAATATGAAAAAGAACAAAGTCATCCGTATTTTTCTCTGAAAAGTAAAGTATCTCATACGGAGTAAAAATTTAAATATAAAAAAGTCAAATCATGGTAAAATTAGCACAATACAATGTGCTTTATCAGATCTCAGAAGAGATGATCGTTTTCTCTGCATTACAACAGAAGAAATTGTGAAAGGAATAACTAGAAAGCAACCTGTCCCCCACTCGAAAAATGAAATTATATGCAAGAAGATGTCCTGGAAACATTAACTATGGAATTAAAACAATGAAAATAAAATATATGTGTGAGAACAGGGTATTGTTAAGTAAATTATTTTATTTTAATATTTTACAAGAGTATGCAACTATTTATAAATGGTGATCATTAAAGCTAGGTAAATTTATTGGGAATGTTTATGATATAATGTTAAATGAAAATATGATAAAATTGTACAACCTTTGAAAATCATGTACACTTAATTTAGTACAAGAAGTGATACCTTAAATCATCTGATTAATAACATGTATGGGTTTGCCTATAGTAAACAGACAAATGGTTAAATCTTACTGAGTCCTAATGTCACATTAATAAAATGGGTTACTTCCTATCATTGTGAAGATTCCATGAGATAGCATAATTAAAGAGATTTGGCTCACACTCGTTGTAATTAGGGAAACTACAGTATTTACCTTTCAAAAAGTTCCTGAAAATTGTGAAACTACTATTTTATACTACCTCAAAAAGTTGTAAGTGATATGACATTCAACTATCACCTAAGGAAATGAATGCTAGGTGATCATAAATCCTTCACTCTGTACCTTGCCTTCTAGTCACAGTGCTTCAAATTTCCTAGCAATCAACCCAAAAATATTAAAGCAGTTAAAATATTCAGAAATTTAGCAGTTATAAAAGTCCCTAAGTTGGGGCAAAGGGTCAAAAACTTACCCCTTCTATGTGAGGGTCTGATTTTTGGTTCACTTCCTTGTTGTTTCCTTGGAAATGAACAAAGATCATATGTGTTAACTATGTTATTGGGCAACATCGATTAGGACCAAAAAAATGCGAGATAAATTGAATCTAACCTGAGAGAACAATACATCCCTGATGTGATGCCAAACTTTGGGCTTCTCTGAATGTGGTGACTCTGTGGGGAATCTAGAAGCCATGCCCATGGAGATGTCACAAGAGATCCTGGCTCCTCTCAGGCATAAGGATTTTAAGCCAAGGCAGCAGTTCAATGTGGATTTCACTTCCTTGTAAGGGAGTTGACCACGGGTAGCTGTGTAGACTGCTGTACAGACTGCTGCAAGGACTCCAGCTGTGGTTTTATCCTACATCCTCTGATTAGACTAATGTCAAGGGTAGCTTACGAAAGTCTGGTGAGTCTGAATGTCTAGTTAAGAGCCTTGATCATGATGACAGAGTAGGAAGATCCTGAGCTCTCCTCCCACAGACACACCAAAACTACAACTACATATAGAACAACTATCTCTATAAAAACCTGAAGACTAGCAGAAAATATTTTCTAGAACCAAGGATATAAAGAAAAGGCCACACTGAGATGGGTAAGAGGGGCAGAGTCACAGTCTAATCAGAACCACCCCCTCCAAGTTGCAGTGACCCACAAGCAGGAGCGCTACCACAACCACCAAGGTCCCTCCTGAGGAGCAAGAGGTCCAAGGCCCACATGTGGCTCCCCAGCCCAGGACACCTGTACTGGGAACATGAGCCCCCATAATGTCTGTCTCTGAAAACCAGAGGGACTTATGTTCAAGAGGGCCAGAGGGCTGTGGGAAACCAGATTCCAGTCTTGAAAGTCTCATGTGTAAACTCACTCACTCCAAGTCCCAGTACAAGGCAGAAGTTTGACACCTAGGCCTTACACGAAGGAGATTCACTGGCTAATTTCCCCCAGAGGGGAAGGGATCTGGTGGAACTTTCTACAGGGACAGTAGCACTGGTGGGTACCATTTTTTAAAACTTTCCTTCCACCTAGCTGGCCCAGGGCTGGCAGGTGCCATTTCTGTCACTCTCCATCACCCTGGCTAACACTGTGCACCCCACCCAAGCATTTCCCTGCGGACCAGCCTCCAGCCAAGCCGCCTGCCCCAGGTGACACCTGCAAAGTGTCTCTCACTCTGGGGGACCAGACTGGCACGCCAGCATGCCCACAGCAGTCTTGGCCAAGTCTCACAGCCAGTCATGCTGGGAATCACCCCTGTACATCAGCACACCTGCAGTAGCCATGGCCAGGCCTTGCCGGTATCTGGGCCAGAAGCCAAGCCAACCAGCTTGCACACAGCAATCACAGCCAAACCACAACAAGATGACACATTGCAGCCCACACAGGAATATCGCTGGAGATCCTGGCTCTGGAGACCAAGGAGGAGTGTATCACCGGGCCCAGAGGACAACTTCTACACAAACTTACTCTTTCAAAACTGGGAGATGTGGCTGATAAACCTAATACATAGAGTTAGGTAAAATGAAGAGACAAATACCTTCCAAATGAAAGAACAAGACAAAACCTAAGGAAAAGAACTAAACAAAATGGAGATCAGCAATTCACCAGATAAAGAGTTCAAAGTTGTAGTTACAAAGATACTAACCAAACTTGGGGGAAGAATGGATGAACTCAATGAGAACTCCAACAAAGAGACAGAAAATATAAAAAGAACCAAGCAGAACTGGAAAATACAATAACTGAAATAAGAAAAATACACTAGAGGTAATCAACAGCAAAGTAGAGGATGCAGAAAAATGGATCAGCAATCTTGAAGGCAGGGCAGTGGAAATCACAGAATTGGAATAGTAAAAAGAAAAAATAATTTTTAAAAATGAGGATAGTTTAAGGGACCTCTGGAACAACACTGTTTCCTAACATTCACATTATAGGGAGCCCAGAAGGAGAAGAGAGAAAGAAAGGGACAGAAAAGGTATTTGAAGAAGTAATGACTGAAAACTTTCGTAACTTGGTGAAGGAAACAGATATACAAGTCCGGGAATCACAGAGAGTCCCCAAAAGATGAAGATACTAAGACACATGATAATAAAAATGTCAAAAGTTAAAGAGAGAATCTTAAAAATAATAAGAGAAAAACATCTAATTATATACAAGAAAATATCCATAAGACTTCCAGCCAATTTTTCAGCAGAAACTTTATAGGCCAGAAGGAACTGACAAAATATATTCAAAGTACTGAAAGGAAAAAACATACAACGAAGAATACTCTACCCATCAAGGTTATCATTCAGAATTGAAAAAGAGATATAGAGTGTTCCCAGACAGGCAAAAGCTAAAGGAGTTCATTAGCACTAAACCATCCTGAAGAGAAATGTTAAAGGGATTTCTTTAAATGGAAAGGAAAGGCAATAACTAGAAACAAGAAAATGATAAAGAAAGAATCTCACTGGCAAAGGCAAACAAATAGTAAAGGTAGTGGATCAACCACCTATAAAGCTAGTATGAAGTTTAAAAGACAAAAGTAGTAATGTTATCTATATTGAAAATAACTAGTTAAGCAATACACAAAATATGTAAAATATGGCATTAGAAACATAAACATGGTAGCCTGGAGGAGTAAAATATAGTGCTTTTAGAATGCACCCAAACTTGAGCAACCACCAACTTAAAACAGACTGCTATATACATGTGTCATAATATATGAACCACATGTCAACCACAAACCAAAAGCCTGTAACAGATACACAAAAATAAGTAAACAAATAAAGAGAAAGGAACACAAATACAACACTAAAGAAAGTCATCAAACCATGAGAGAAGAGAACGAAAAGAAAAAAGAACAGAGAACCGTAAAAGTAAACAGAAAACAATTAACAAAATGGCAATAAGTACATACCTATCAATAATAACCTTAAATGTAAATGGAGTAAATGCTCCAATCAAAAGACATAGAGTGGCTGAATGGATACAAAAACAAGACGAATATATATGCTGCCTACAAGAGGCTCACTTCAGATCTAAAGACACACACGGACTGAAAAGGAAGGGATGGGAAAATATATTCCATGCAAATGAAAAGGAAAAGAAATCGGGGATAGCAATACTTGTATCAGACAAAATAGACCCTGAAGGCTGTTACAAGAGACAAAGAAAAGCATTACTTAACAATAAAGGAATAAATCTATCAAGAGCATATAACACTTGTAATTATCTATGCACCCAACATAGGAGCACATAAATACATAAAGAGAATATTAACAAACATAAAGGGAGATATTGACAGAAATACAATAACAGCAGGGGACTTTAATAACCCACTTACATCAATGGATAGATCATCTAGACAGAAAATCAATAAGGAACTATTGACCTTAAACAACATATTAGATAAGGTAAACAAATATACATAAAACATTCTACCCCTAAACAGCAGAATACACATTCCTTTCAAGTACACATGGAACATTCTCCAGTACAGATCACATACTAGGCCACAAAATAAGTCTCAATAAGTTTAAGAAGACTGAAATCATACCAAGCATCGTTTCTCACCAGAGTGGCATAAAAGTAGAAATCAATTACATGAAGAAAAAAAACACAGACAAGTGGAGGTTAACAACAGATGACTAAACAACCAATGGGTCAACAAAGAAATCAAAGAGGAAATAAAAAAAATACCTTGAGACAAATGAAAATGGAAACACAAGCTCCAAAATCTATGGGATGCAGCAAAAGCAGTTTTAAGAAAGAAGTTTGTAACAATACAGTCCTACCTTAGGAAACAACGAAAATCTCAAAAAATGTAACCTTACATCTAAAGGAACCAGAGAAAGAATAAACAAAGCCCAAAGTTAACACAACAAAGGAATTAATAAAGATCAGAGTATAAATAAATGAAATAGAAACTAAAAGAACAATAGAAAAGGTAAATGAAAATAAGAGCTGGTTCTTTGAAACAATAAACAAAATTGATATCCAGACTCAACTGAGAAAAAAAGAGACAGCTTAAATATGTAAAATCAGAAATGAAAGATAAGTTACAACCAATACCACAGAATACAAGGGATCGTAAGAAATTACTATGAACAATTAGATGCCAACATATTTGAGAACCTAGAAGAAATGAATAAATATCTAGAAACATGCAATATTCCAAGACAGAATCAGGAAGAAATAGAAAATCTGAACATACTGATGCTTAGCAATAAAACTGAATTAATAATAAAAAAAACTCCAAACAAACAAAAGTATAGGATCAGATGGCTTCACAGGTGAATTCTACCAAACATTTAAAGAAGAGTTAATACGTATCCTTCTCAAACTATTACAAAAATTGAAGAGGAAGAAATGCTTCCAAACTCAATCTATAAGGTCAGCATCACCAGATAAAGACTACAAAAAAAAAAGAAAGAAAATTACAAGCCAATATCCCTGATAAACACTGACACAAAAATCCTCAACAAAATATTTGTAAACTGAATTCAACAATACATTAAAAGGATATTACACAATGATCAAGTTGGATTTATTCCAGGGATACAAGGATGGTTCAATATCCACAATTCAATCAACATGATACGTGACATTAACAAAACAGAGGACAAAAATTATATGATTATCTTGAGATGCAGAAAAAGCATACAACCAATTCAATATCCATTTATGATAAAAAGAACTTTCTACAAAATGGGTATAGAGGGAACATACCTCAGCATAATAAAGGGCATATATGAAAAATCTACAGGTAACATCATACTCAATGGTGAAAAGCTGAAAGTTTTTCCTCTAAGATGAAGAACAAGACAAGGATGCCCAATACTGTCACTTTTATTCAACTTAGTGTTCGAAGTCCTAGCCACACCAATCAGACAAGAAAAGGAGATAAAAGGCATCTAGATTGGAAAAAGAGAAGTAAAACTATCACTATTTGCAGATGACATGATACTATATGTAGAATACCCTGAAGATTCCACCAAAAACCAAAAGTTTAAACAATAACTAACAAATGTATTCAGTAAAGTTGCAGGATATAAAATCAATATACAGAAATCTACTGCATTTCTATACACTAATAACAAATTATCAGAAAAAGAAGTTGAGAAAACAGTCCCATTTGCAATTTCATCGAAAACAATAAAATAACTAGGAATAGATTTAACCAAAGAGGTGAAAGATCTGTACTCAGAAAAATATAAGATAATGCTGAAAGAAATCAAAGAGAGCATGAATAAATGGAAAGATATACCTTGCTCATGAATTGGAAGATTTAATATTGTTCAAATGTCCATACTACCGAAAGAAAAAGCATACAGATTCACTGCAATTCCTATCAAAATACCAATGGCATTTTTCACAGAACTGGAAAAAATGATCTTAAAATTTGTATAGAACCACAAAAGACCCCAAAAGGCCAAAGCAATCTTAAAAAAGATGAACAAAGCTAGAGGTATCTTGCTCCTTGATTTCAGACTATGTGACAAATTTATAGTGATCAAAACAGTATGATTTTGGCACAAAACAGACACACAGATTAACTGAACAGAATAGAGAGTCCAGAAATAAACCCATGCTTATATGGTCAATTAATTTACAGTGAAGAAGCCAAGAACATACAGTTGGGAAAGGACAGTCTCTTCAACAAATGGTATTGGGAAAACTGGACAGCTACATGCCAAAGAACGAAACGGAACTTCTTTCTTGCATCATATACGAAAATAAACTCAAAATGGATTAAAGAATTAAATGTAAGACCTGAGACCGTAGAACTCCTGGAAGAAAATTTAGGCACGACACTCTTTGACATCAGTCTTAGCAATACTTTTTGTTTCTGTCTCTGCAGGCAAAGGCAACAAAAGCAAAAATAAGCAAATGAGACAACATCAATTTTGCAGTGAAGGAAACAAGCAACAAAACAAAAAGGCAACCTACTGAATGGGAGAAGATATTTGCAAATCATATATCCATTAAGGTGTTACTATTGAAAACATACAAAGAATTCACACAACTCAACATCAAAAAACAAACAACCCAATTAAAAAATGGGCAGAGGACTCAAATGGACATTTTTCCAAGGGAGACATACGTATGGAAAACAGACACATGAAAAGGTGCTCAACACCACTAATAACCAGGGAAATGCAAATTAAAACCACCATGAGCTATTACCTCACACTGTCAGAATGGCTATTATCAAAAAGACAGGAAATAACAAGTATTGGTGAGGATGTGGAAACAAGGGAGCGCTTGTGAACTGTTGGTGTGGCCACCATGAAAACCAGTATGAAGACTCCTCAAAAAATGAAAATTGAACCACCATACAACCCAGCAACGTCACTGCTGGGTACTTATCCAAAGAAAACAAAAACACTAATTTGAAAAGATAGCTGCAACCCTATGCTCATCACAGCATTATTTATAATAGTCAAGATATGGACGCAACCTAAGTGTCCATTGATAAATGAATGAATAAAGAAGATGTGGTGTATATATGCAATGGAATATTACTCAGCCATTAAAAAGAACGAAATCTTGCCATTTATGACAACATGGATGGACCTGGAGGTATTATGCTAAGTCAAATAAATCAGAAAAAGACAAACACCGTATGATTTCACGTATATGTGGGATCTAAAAATTAAAACAAACAAATGAATATAACAAAACAGAAACTGACTCACAGGTATAGAGAACAAGCCGGTGGTCGCCAGAGGAGTAAAAGGTGGGGAGTTGGGCAAAGGGAATTAAGAGGTACAAACTCTAATTATAAAATAAATAAGTCACAGGTATATAACATACAGCACAGGAAGTATAATCAACAATACCGCAAGAACTTTGTATGATGACAGATGGTTTCTAAACTTACCATGTTGATTATAATATTCATAATGTATATGAATGTTGAAAGACTGTGTTGTACACCTGAAACTAATGCAATATTGTATGTCAACTATACTTCAATTAAAAAATAAAATAAAAATGAACGTTTAGTTAAATCTAAGACAATTCCTGATGGGTGTTGCAGTAAAAAAAAGAATCACATCTATCCTTGGAATTGAGACAGAATGTTTTCTACAAGTTTTTTTTTAAGTGTCCAGTGTTATTTTATAGATAACTATGTGTTTTGAATCATATAAGAAACAGATAGCAAAAATAATTCATAGAGCTGGGGCATTTGGGGCAAGATTAAGAAACTTCTTGGGGGAAAATTCATGTGGAAAATTTCCAGGTACAGGTTATTGACAACTCTGATAGGCTTCTGAGACACTCAGTATATTCCACTTCCAAAACCCTGAGGACATCACGTAGGACTACATAGCTGGGGCCCATTACATGGCTATAGTACTCCGGGAAAGCATCGTGACAGCACAAATAGCTGTTCATGGTGACTTTTTTGTGACAGCCTTAGATAGACTGTGTTTGGGCTTTATCCATTTTTGTATAAAAGGCCAGCATATGTGAGTCCAGTTTCTCTCAAGAGTAAGCAGGACTAAGACTCAGCGGGTGGTTGAACTAAAAAACCCACTAGCTACTATTTATCAAATACTTCCTAGTGTGGTATCCTTTGGCACATAAATAATTTATACGTCATTATCATGACAATAATTTCTACTCTTGTATAGTTCTGTCAGCGTCTCAGCTACCCCTGGAGGAGAGAGAATTTGACCTGGGACTTTAAAGAAGGATACGGTTTCAATAGTTTAATTTGCAAAGGAACAGGGAGATCCAGGACAAGTTTGAGCAAACAGAAATAACCTAAAGCAGCAGTCTCCGACCTTTTAGGCACCAGGGACTGGTTTCTTGGAAGACAATTTTTCCACCGATGGGGAGGGGGGAGGGGGTGATTCGGGCGGTAATGAGAGCGATGGGGAGCAATGGGGAGCTGCAGATGAAGCTTTGTTCCCTCTCCCGCAGCTCACCTCCTTCTGTGTGGCCCAGTTCCTAACAGGCCGGGGATTGGTACTGGTCCAGGGCCAGGGGTTGGGGATCCCTGGCCCAAAGGGACTACTGTGTAGTGTGGGGAGGAAAATGGGAGATGAGGCTAAAATGAAAGTTGAGCAAAAGGATTTTAGTAAGCCATGGAGAGTTATCAAAAGTTTTTCAGCAAAGCGATAACAAAAAAAAAAACAGAATTTATTACCTACTCTTAAAGCAATGTGAATGAATGGGGGAAAAGAGGGAGGAAAATCAATGCAGCCTGTTTTTCAATAGCTGTAGAGGATATTTCACTGGGTTTATATTAAGCATGTTGTATACTTCAAATATTTTGTTAAGATTATCAATCAGGTTTTCCTAATCCTTTTCTTGATTCCAACTGAGACCTATGAGATTTAGAATCAAATTGCCTGAGTTTGAAACCTGTCTTCACCATTTACAGGCTGTATAACCTCAAGCAAGTTATTTAAGCTCCCTGGGCCTTGGTGAGCACTTCTAGATGCCAGAGGCAGTAAGAATACCTACCTTATCAGGTTATAAAGACGCAGTGAGTTAACACTTATAAAGGCCAGCACAGTGTCTGGCATCTAGGAAGTATCTGATAAATAGTAGCCAGTGTTAAATGACAGATAGATGCCAATCAAATGCAGTTTTAATCATTTTGGCCCAGTTTATTACCATCTCTGCATCTTTGGAGCATATTAACTATCTCTTCCATATTTGTGTCTGGTTGGGTTTTATGTGGCATGACTCTTAGAGATCTCCTCCCACGTTAGTACCAATTCACTAACAAAAACAAATTGGGCACAGTTTTTCCACCAGACATAAGTTCCATTTGTCTATACCATATTACTCCATATTATCCACAAAAATATCACAACATTCTCTGTCAAATGCTTTGCAAATTAAAATGATTATGAATATGCAGTAGACTGCTGTATTATTTAAGACATCAGAAAATAAATTTTCTGTGGTGTGACTTGTTCTAATGAACCCTCGGTGATGTCTGGAGATCAGTGTTTTCTCTTTTTAAGTCTTCCCAAATCTCTTAATACTCTGAGAATTTTAATAGAAAACAGTTAAAATCCATCACTCTGTATTTCTACTATCCATATTCCTCAGAGCACAGCTACATTTATATTCTATACAATACTCTTACTCAGAAATCTGTGGTGATTTTTTTCTATACTAAATATAGAGGCAACTGTAGAAACCTTGAAGGGATTAGACTTAACTCATCATTAAAATAGGTGTGCTAAGAGGGTTAATTCCAGCAGGCCTGGAATTGGTCTGATCTGTTTTTCTGAAACACATGCATGGCACTGACATCTGGTCAAGGCATGAAATGCAGTTTTTAATAGTGTGGTTTTGGAACAAGTTTTGGGGCCCATCTGTACCAGCCCATCAGCATTGTTTATTAATTAGAGCAAGACTGATGGTTTGCATGCAGTTTCGGTGAGACCCAGAGGACTCTGCCATTGGGTCTGGTCATATAGCAATAATGTACCTACGTACCCAACAGGAGTATAAGCCACACTTGAGACGCCATCTTGGGCTTTCTGGTTCTGAGCCTTTCCACGCACACATAATTTGTTCCTGATCTGAGAAGGAAGGCACATCTGATATGGCCCTGCAGAGGAAGGAGAATAGAAGCCGACTTCTGGCTTCATCAAACCCTTTGCTATGAAGCAGTCCCTGGCTCCAATGAATATCCTTACTGCTATTCTAACACAATATGCTGTTGCTATTGTGTGTCCTTTTCTGAAAATAAACTGTAGGTTCAGAAGTATTATCATTTGGGGTCTTATGAGTCCACCATCTGCACAATAGGCAAAATAAAGGACACCATCATTTTTTAGTTACACAATTTTACATGCTTATATTTATATTCCTGAAGTAATCCCATTTCTATTACTTTTATACATGAGCTCATCAGTTATGAAATATACCTATTAGAATCAAGCATAATACAAGAAAAAAATATCAGATAAAATAATATTGATGCAGCCCTGATGTGGACTGCAGCCCACTGCAATGGTGAATTTGGAAGCAAGTGATCTCACTTATATGAAAATTGTTACATTGAGAATAATCAGGATCAGTGGTCTAAGGGGAAATCCTTACAGGGAGAATGGTCCATGGTAATAGAAGAGGGTGACAAAAGATAAACACACAATTCTCCAACATAAGAGCGTGGTATACACAGAATTTGGCTCAAGTTCTGGAGCTACTACCATCCATACTTCTTATATGGCCTCAGGCCAAATAGTTCTGAGAATCTGATATAATCTGAGGAGAAGTGTTTATATTTTGCTCAACTTCAGTTAGCAATTTCAATTCCAGTATTAGGAATTATGAATCTTATTTTCTTTACTTCCATGGCACATATTACAAGTTGTAATTATCTTGATTACTTGTTTCACTTATTTACTATTGTTTTTTTCCACTAAAATGGAAGCTCTTTGACAGCAGAGAACTTCTGTATCATACTTCCTAATGTATCCCTAGTGCCTAAAGTTTAACACATCATAGACGAAAAAACAACGTTTAAAATTTTTCATTTACTAGATGTTAACTATACTCTAGGCTTTGTTATAAGTGTTTTGCATATATTAATTCATTAAATACATGCCACATCATATAATATAGCTACAGTCTAAAATATTAGATGAGGAAAGCAAGGCACAGAGGGGTTAAGTAAATTGCTCAAGGCCACACAGCTAATAAATGGCAGAGCCACTTGAGCTCAGATAGCCTGACTCCAGAATCCAGGCTCTTGGAAACTCCTCAAAAGTGAACAGCTATGGGCTTCCCTGGTGGCGCAGTGGTTGAGAGTCCGCCTGCCGATGCAGGGGACCCAGGTTCGTTCCCCAGTCTGGGAAGATCCCACATACCGTGGAGCGGCTGGGCCCATGAGCCATGGCCGCTGGGCCTGCACGTCCGGAGCCTGTGCTCCTCAACGGGAGAGGCCACAACAGTGAGAGGCCCGCGTACCGCAAAAAAAAAAAAAAAAGTGAACAGCTAAATATTCAGATCATCTTAGAAAATCACTTATTAATCATTGCTAAATAGTTCAGTGTTTAAATGAAGATTTTATTTTTCACCTTTCATCTAAGCTTTTTTCTTAAATTATTAGGAATATAAATATAAAGGCCTAAATTCTATCAAGGCAAGCAACTCCTTTCTAAAGGAAATCAGATCAAGGATCCCTTGTATCTTCAGAAGCATCGTAGTAGTTCCAATGTCACCTCTGAGAAGAATTTATTTGTGTCACACAAACAGAAGCAGGTGGCCCGATGCAGGTGTTGTCATGTTTGTGGAGCTTTAATGAGGATGTGAGTGTTTGTTGGGAAAGAGAATAGCAAAAATGAGATGCTTCTTTCCCTCCATCTCCAGCTTATCTGAGGGTAAAAAGGGACACATCACAGCACTATGTAGGATGGAAGCAAACAACAAACTGTTTCTTCTAAGTTAAAAATTTCCATAATTGTGAGAGCCCCAACTGGTAGAGGCAAGCAGAGACTGGCAATGGGAAATATAAGAGGTAAAGTACTAATCCTAGAGAGGCCCAGAATGCCCCAGGAAGACTTGGATTTGTTTCTACTGTATTGGAAAGGCTTATTTTTCTCAGAGAGAATGGCATGTCTCTGTAATTTATTTTTCCAGTTCAATTAGATTTTAAATTTGAAATATAACTATTAAAAAAAAAAAACACTACCAATCATCCCTAACTACCCTACAGTATAGGTCATACCAGACCTATAACTGATTTTCTGCTTCTCAAATTCTTACACCAAAAGGCAAATTTATATGGAGTTGAGGAAAGGACTAAGCATATTCATATCACAAATAAGATTCTCTAGGAACAAAGTAAAGTGGGTTCCACTCACTTTTTGGTGACTTTATAGATTTTTTTTATTTTTGTAATACGAATGAAACTATTTACCATCAATGTCTTGGGAAAGAAAAGGAGAGGAAACTCTAAATAACTATGCCTCTGTGAGTTTCTCCTTGTACTGGTCCAAAATAAAAATGAAAAATAAAATATTTAATATGAAAATTAATGACATATTTAGGGCCCCAAATTAGATATATAGTACAGTGAACAAGAAATGGAATAGAAACTCATAATGATCAGCAGGGATGGAGCCACGAGCCTGCTGAGCTCCAGGTCTGCAAGCAGACAAAAGTAACTATACATTTAATCCTTGCATTGCTGCACAGTAACAGGGAAAAACACACTTCTCTTTATATGAAATAGAGATAGAATCACTAATTGAACTGAGGGCTAGAGCAAGCTTCCCTCCTGAAGAAGAAGGCTGACTAAAAGTTCCAAGTGCTTTTAGAACTAAATGTGGTTGAAAACCACTGTGTTAAAACACACACACACACACACACATACATGAACAGATACAAAGAATAACAGATACAAAGAATACAAAGAGCCAAGTTGCTTTCTGGTCCAGGGGCTGCATCTTCCTTAAGATTAAAATTGAAACACAATAGGAGCCTGAGCCATTAATATGAGACTGAGAGACTGGAAAACTAGGTGGATGCAAGTATCTGCCTGCTAGATAAGGGACGAAAAAAGTTTAAAAAATACTCAGAACATGTAGAAAGATAGCCACAAACTTAACAATAAATGAGATAAATTTAGCCCCAATAAAATGGAAGTAATGGAAAACTCTCAGAAAAACCTTGACATAAAACAGGCTTAATGTCTTCAAATAAAGAATATGATCTATAAAAATTATTAAAATTGTAAGCTAAAAACAGGCAGATGTTAATGAAGAACAGAGAGAGATGAAAAGTAGACCATTAGAAGTCCTACTATAAATATGGATATTTTTAAAACGTAATAAGGGAAATAAAATCTAGATACTATACATGAAGCAGTATAATATCACTTCAAGGTAGACTGAAAAGTTTAGTATGTATATTTTGAACCCAAAAGCAAACACTTAAATAATTAAGAATTATAACAAATGAGCCAAAAAGATAGGTAAAATGAAACTATAAATAATATTCAATTAATCCAAAGAAGGCAGTGAAAGAGAAAAAGGGAACCAAAAAATAGGTGAGACAAAGAGAAAACAAATAGCCAGCTGGTAGACTTACAAATTGACATTAAATGTAAATGGTCTACTGATGGACATTTAGGTTGCCTAAATGTCCAATGACAGAGGAATGGATAAAAAAGATGTGGTACATACATACAATGCAATATTACTCAGCCATAAAAAAAGAACAAAATAATGCCATTTGCAGCAACATGGATGGACCTAGAGATTGTCATACCGGTTGAAGTAACACAGACAGAGAAAAACAAATATCATATGATATCGCTTATATATGAAATCTAAAAAAAATGGTACAAATGAACTTACATACAAAACAGAAATACAGTCTGTTTACAGATGTACAGATGCAGAGAACAAACTTATGGTTACCAGGGGGGAAAAGAGGGGAGGGATAAACTGGGAGATTGGGATTGACATATACATATTGCTATATATTAATATAAAATACATAACAAATAAGGACCTACTGTATAGCACAGGGAACTCTGCTCAGTACTCTGTAATGATCTATATTGGAAAAGAATCTAAAAAAGAGTGTATATATATATATTTATAACTGATTCATTTTGCTGTTCACCTGAAACTAAACACTGTAAATCAACTACACTCCAATAACAATTTTTTTTTTAATGTAAATGGTCTAAACACCTCAAGTAAGACAGAGACTGTCAGACTGAATAGAAAAACAAGACCAAGATTGGTGGCAACAGTAAGAATGCAAACAATAAGAATCTCAGAATAATTATACTCTGTGAAAGAAGCCATTCAAACTAGACTATATAATGTATAATAACATTTATATAAAATTCTGAAAAATACAAGCTAACCTATAGTGACAGTACATCAGTAGTTGTCAGGGTAGAAGGCAGGGAAATCCAGGAGGGGATGATTCCAGAGGGGCACAGGGAAATTCTGGGAAATGATATATGTCCACTTTCTTGACTGAGGTAAGGATTTCAGAGATCTCTGCAAATTGTATATTTTAAATATATGCAATTTACTTTTTATACATTTTGCCTCTTAAAACTGCTAATCAATGAATGAATGAATGAACTGGCAGAGCAATATTACTGTTAGGTGAAACAAAATTGAAAGCAAAATGCACTAGTAGCAATCTAGAGGGATATGACATAAAACTGGAGACAGAAATTCACAAAATAAATAAAACAACTATAGACTGGTAAGCATCTAACAACATTTTCTAAAATACATAAAGAATAAGCTGAATGAATTACTAGAAGAAATTGTTACTTCCACAAGTATACTGGGGTATTTAAAAATACACACCAGGAACTAATAGATCAATTATTAAGCTTAATCTAACAAATATATTTAGAGACTATTTCTGAAAATAGATTATATAATATATCACACAAAAAATTTTCAACTAAAATAAATACATTAAGAGTTTTTAACTATAAATGCTAGTAAATAAGAAAACAACAAAAGATACTTTTAGAAAAGATAAAATAAACTTTTAGGTCATTAAAATGTACTTTAATTCATGAGTTAAATATGAAAGTACAAGAAAATTTTTCAAATATTTTGAAATTAATTTTAAAAAGGAAGTCCACATTTCAAGATTCTACAATGCAGCCAAATAAATTCTTGAAGAAAATATATAGCTATAATTTTCCTTTTTTTTTAATATTGACAATAAATCCATTTAGCATTCAAATCAACTACCAGGGGAAAAAAAGTAAAATGTACAATTTAGTAAATTTAGAAGAAAAGAAATAATAAAGATAAAAGCAAAAATTCAAGAAAATAAACACAAATTTTTTTGTTGTTTTTTGTTTTCTTTTCCTGCCAAGGCCTACAAAATGTGCAAACCTCTGGAAAGGTTTATCAAAGATAAACGAAAAATGTAAAAATATATATTAGGACTTAAAATGTTAGAAGCATACTTATAGTTAAAAGATATTAATAATACTACTACAAAACATTAGATCAAAAAATAAATTTAAAAGTTGATAATTTATGATTAAAATATAGATTATTTAAATATCTTAAAACCTGATTTTTAAAAAACACAAAGAAAGAATGAAGTGAAAGTCTGTAATATCTCTTAACACAGTAGGCCCAAAATAAGTTTTTTAGAAATAGGTCATCTTTATTCAAAAATAGAAAAATAAGAAATACATCATGAATTATAGCACAAAGAAGCAAAAGTAAATAGGCATCTCAGGAGGTGCAGAAAAAAAAATTCTGACATCAAATTCGTGTATTATTTAAAAATACATAACTAGGAGTAGGGGAAGATGGCAGAAGAGTAAGACGCGGAGATCACCTTCCTCCCCACAGATACATCAGAAATACATCTACACGTGGAACAACTCCTACAGAACACCTACTGAACGCTGGCAGAAGACCTCAGACCTCCCCAAAGGCAAGAAACACCCCACGTACCTGGGTAGGGCAAAAGAAAAAAGAATAAACAGAGACAAAAGAATAGGGACAGGACCTGCACCAGTGGGACGGAGCTGTGAAGGAGGAAAGATTTCCACACACTAGGAAGGCCCTTCGCGGGCGGAGACTGCGGGTGGCGGAGTTGGGGGAGCTTCGAGGCCACGGAGGAGACCGCAGGAACAGGGGTGCGGAGGGCAAAGCAGTGAGATTCCCGCACAGAGGATGGGTGCTGACCAGCACTCACCAGCGCGAGAGGCTTGTCTGCTCACCCACCGGGGCGGGCGGGGCTCGGAGATGAGGCTCAGGCTTCGGTGGGAGCGCCGGGAGAGGACTGGAGTTGGTGGCATTAACACAGCCTGCAGGGGGTAGTGCACCACGGCTAGCCGGGAGGGAGTCCGGGAAAACGTCTGGACCTGCGGAAGAGGAAAGAGACTTCTTCTTCCCTCTCTGTTTCCTGGTGCACGAGGAGAAGCGATTACAAGCGATGCTTAAAGGAGCTCCAGAGACGGGCGCGAGCCGCGGCTAAAAGCGCGGACCCCAGAGACGGGCATGAGATGCTAAGGCTGCTGCTGCCGCCACCAGGAAGCCTGTGTGCGAGCACAGGTCACTCTCCACACCTCCCATCCAGGGAGCCTGTGCAGCCCGGCACTGCCAGGGTCCCGGGATACAGGGACAATGTCCCCAGGAGAACGCACAGCGAGCCTCAGGCTAGTGCAACGTCACGCCGGCCTCTGCCGCCACAGGCTCGCCCTGCCTCCGTACGCCTCCCTCTGCCCGGCCTGAGTGAGCTGGAGCCCCCGAATCAGCGGATCCTTTAACCCTGTCCTGTCTGAGGGAAGAACAGATGCCATCCCGCGACCTACACGCAGACGCGGGGCCAAATCCAAAGCTGAGTCCCGGGAGCTGTGCAAACAAAGAAGACAAAAGGGAAATCTCTCCCAGCAGCCTCAGAAGCAGCGGATTAAATATCCACAATCAACCTGATGTACCCTGCATCTGTAGAATACCTGAATAGACAACAAACCATCCCAAATTGAGAAGGTGGTCTTTGAGAGCAAGATTTATTATTTTTTCCCCTTTTCCTCTTTTTGTGAGTGTGTATGTGTATGCTTCTGTGTGAGATTTTGTCTGTATAGCTTTGCTTTCACCATTTATCCTAGGGTTCTATCCATCCATTGTTTTTTTTTTTTTTTCTTACTTTAAAAAAACTTTTTTTCTTAATAGTTATTTTTTTATTTTAATAACTTTATTTTATTCTGCCTTACTTTATTTTCTTTTATCCTCTTTCCTTCTTTCTTTCATTCTACTTTTTCTCCCTTTTATTCTAAGCTGTGTGGATGAAACGCTCTTGGTGCTACAGCCAGCAGTCAGCACTGTGCCTCTGAGGTGGGAGAGCCAACTTCAGGACACTGGTCCACAAGAGACCTCCCAGCTCCACGTAATGTCAAACGGTGAAACTCTCCCAAAGATCTCCATCTCAACACCAAGACCCAGCTTCACTCAACGACCAGAAAGCTACAGTGCTGGACACCCTATGCCAAACAACTAGCAAGACAGGAACACAACAACACCCATTAGCAGAGAGGCTGCCTAAAATCATAATAAGGCCACAGACACCCCAAAACACACCACCAGATGTGGACCTGCCCACCAGAAAGACAAGATCCAGCCTCATCCACCAGAACACAGGCACTAGTCCCCTCCATCAGGAAGCCTACGCAACCCACTGAACCAACCTTAGCCACTGGGGACAAACACCAAACACAACGGGAACTACGAACCTGCAGCCTGAAAAACAGAGACCCCAAACACAATAAGATAAGCAAAATGAGAAGAAAGAAAAACACACAGCAGATGAAGGAGCAACATAAAAACCCACCAGACCTAACAAATGAAGAGGAAATAGGCAGTCTACCTGAAAAAGAATTCAGAATAATCATAGTAAAGATGATCCAAAATCGTGGAAATAGAAGAGAGAA
This sequence comes from Phocoena phocoena, assembly GCF_963924675.1. NCBI lineage: Eukaryota > Metazoa > Chordata > Mammalia > Artiodactyla > Phocoenidae > Phocoena > Phocoena phocoena. The sequence goes on along the minus strand of NC_089224.1, from coordinate 41,122,297 downwards.
AATGCAGGAAACATTGAACAAGGACCAAGAAGAACTAAAGATGAAACAAACAACGATAAACAACACAATAAATGAAATGAAAAATACTCTAGATGGGATCAATAGCAGAATAACTGAGGCAAAAGAACGGATAAGTGACCTGGAAGATAAAATAGTGGAACTAACTACTGCAGAGCAGAATAAAGAAAAAAGGATGAAAAGAACTGAGGACAGTCTCAGAGACCTCTGGGACAACATTAAATGCACCAACATTCAAATTATAGAGGTTCCAGAAGAAGAAGAGAAATAGAAAAGGACTGAGAAAATATTTGAAGAGATTATAGTTGAAAACTTCCCTAATATGGGAAAGGAAATAGTTAATCAAGTCCAGGAAGCACAGAGAATCCCATACAGGATAAATCCAAGGAGAAACACGCCAAGACACATATTAATCAAACTGTCAAAAATTAAATACAAAGAAAACATATTAAAAGCAGCAAGGGGAAAACAACAAATAACACACAAGGGAATCCCCATAAGGTTAACAGCTGATCTTTCAGCAGAAACTGTGCAAGACACAAGGGACTGGCAGGAAATATTTAAAGTGATGAAGGAGAAAAACCTACGACCAAGATTACTCTACCCAGCAAGGATCTCATTCAGATTTGATGGAGAAATTAAAACCTTTACAGACAGGCAAAAGCTGAGAGAGTTCAGCACCACCAAACCAGCTTTACAACAAACGGTAAAGGAACTTCTCTAGGCAAGAAACACAAGAGAAGGAAAAGACCTATAATAAGAAACCCAAAACAGTTAAGAAAATGGGAATAGAAACATACATATTGATAATTACCTTATATGTAAATGGACTAAATGCTCCCACCAAAAGACACAGACTGGTTGAATGGATACAAAAACAAGACCCATATATATACTGTCTACAAGAGACCCACTTCAGACCTCGAGACACATACAGACTGAAAGTGAGGGGATGGACAAAGATATTCCATGCAAATGGAAATCAAAAGAAACCCGGAGTAGCAATTCTCATATCAGACAAAATAGATTTTAAAATAAAGACTATTACAAGAGACAAAGAAGGACACTACATAATGATCAAGGGATTGATCCAGGAAGAAGATACAACAATTGTAAATATTTATGCGCCCAACATAGGAGCACCTCAATACATAAGGCAAATACTAACAGCCATAAAAGGGGAAATCGACAGTAACACATTCATAGTAGGGGACTTTAACACCCCACTTTCACCAATGGACAGATCATTCAGAATGAAAATAAATAAGGAAACACAAGCTTTAAATGATACATTAAACAAGATGGACTTAATTGATATTTATGGGACATTCCATCCAAAAACAACAGAATACACATTTTTCTCAAGTGCTCATGGAACATTCTCCAGGACAGATCATATCTTGGGTCACAAATGAAGCCTTGGTAAATTTAAGAAAACTGAAATTCTTTCAAGTATCTTTTCCGACCACAATGCTATAAGACTAGATGTCAATTATAGGACAAGATCTGTAAAAAATACAAACACATGGAGGCTAAACAATACACTACTTAATAACCAAGTGATCACTGAAGAAATCAAAGAAGAAATCAAAAAATACCTAGGAACAAATAACAATGGAGACACGATGATTCAAAACCTATGGGATACAGCAAAAGCAGTTCTAAGAGGGAAGTTTATAGCAATACAATCCTACCTTAAGAAACAGGAAACATCTCGAATAAACAACCTAACCTTGCACCTAAAGCAATTAGAGAAAGAAGAACAAAAATCCCCAAAGATAGCAGAAGGAAAGAAATCATAAAGATCAGATCAGAAATAAATGAAAAAGAAATGAAGGAAATGATAGCAAAGATGAATAAAACTAAAAGCTAGTTCTTTGAGAAGATAAACCAAATAGATAAACCATTAGCCAGACTCATCAAGAAAAAAAGGGAGAAGACTCAAATCAATAGAATTAGAAATGAAAAAGGAGAAGTTACAACTGACACTGCAGAAATACAAAAGATCATGAGAGATTCCTACAAGCAACTCTATGCCAATAAAGTGGACGACCTGGAAGAAATGGACAAATTCTTAGAAATGCACAACCTGCCAAGACTGAATCAGGAAGAAATAGAAAATATGAACAGACCAATCACAAGCACTGAAATTGAAACTGTGATTAAAACTCTTCCAACAAACAAAAGCCCAGGACCAGATGGCTTCACAGGTGAATTCTATCAAACATTTAGAGGAGAGAGAACACCTATCCTTCTCAAACTCTTCCAAAATATAGCAGAGGGAGGAACACTCCCAAACTCATTCTACGAGGCCACCATCACCCTGATACCAAAACCAGATAAGGATGTCACAAAGAAAGAAAACTACAGGTCAATATCACTGATGAACACAGATGCAAGAATCCTCAACAAAATACTAGCAAACAGAATCCAACAGCACATTAAAAGGATCATACACCATGATCAAGTGGGGTTTATTCCAGGAACTCAAGGATTCTTCAATATATGCAAATCAATCAACATGACACACCATATTAACAGACTGAAGGAGAAAAAACATATGGTCATCTCAATAGATGCAGAGAAAGCTTTTGACAAAATTCAACATTCATTTATGATAAAAAAAAACTCTCCAGAAAGTAGGCACAGAGGGAACTTTCCTCAACACAATAAAGGCCACATATGACAAACCCACAGCCAACATCGTCCTCAATGGTGAAAAACTGAAAGCATTTCCACTAAGATCAGGAACAAGACAAGGTTGCCCACCCTCACTACTCTTATTCAACATAGTTTTGGAAGTTTTAGCCACAGCAATCAGGGAAGAAAAGGAAATAAAAGGAATCCACATTGGAAAAGAAGAAGTAAAGCTGTCACTGTTTGCAGATGACATGATACTATACATAGAGAATCCTAAATATGCTACCGGAAAACTACTAGAGCTAATCAATGAATTTGGTAAAGTAGCAGGATACAAAATTAATGCACAGAAATCTCTGGCATTCCTATACACTAATGATGAAAAATGTGAAAGTGAAATCAAGAAAACACTCCCATTTAACACTGCAGGAAAAAGAATAAAATATCTAGGAACAAACCTACCTAAGGAGACAAAAGATCTGTATGCAGAAAATTATAAAACACTGATGAAAGAAATTAAAGATGATACAAATAGATGGAGAGATATACCATGTTCTTGGATTGGAAGAATCATTGTGAAAATGACTCTACTACCCAAAGCAATCTACAGTTTCAGTGCAATCCGTATCAAACTACCACTGGCATTTTTCACAAAACTAGAACAAAAAATTTCACAATTTGTATGGAAACACAAAAGACCCCGAATAGCCAAAGCAATCTTGAGAATGAAAAACGGAGCTGGAGGAATCAGGCTCCCTGACTTCAGACTGTACTACATAGCTACAGTAATCAAGACAGTATGGTACTGGCACAAAAACAGAAATATAGATCAATGGAACAGGATAGAAAGCCCAGAGATAAACCCACGCACATATGGTCACCTTATCTTTGATAAAGGAGGCAGGAATGTACAGTGGAGAAAGGACGGCTTCTTCAGTAAGTGGTGCTGGGAAAACTGGACGGGTACATGTAAAAGTATGAGATTAGATCGCTCCCTAACACCGTACACAAAAATAAGCTCAAAATGGATTAAAGACCTAAATGTATGGCTTCCCTGGTGGCATAGTGGTTGAGACTCTGCCTGCCGATGCAGCAGACATGGGTTCGTGCCCCAGTCCAGGAAGATCCCACATGCCGCGGAGCGGCTGGACCCGTGAGCCGTGGCCGCTGAGCCTGCGCGTCCGGAGCCTGCGCTGCGCAACGGGAGAGGCCACAACAGTGAGAGGCCCGCGTACCGCAAAAAAAAAAAAGACCTAAATGTAAGGCCAGAAACTATCAAACTCTTAGAGGAAAACATAGGCAGAACACTCTATGACATAAATCACAGCAAGATCATTTTTGACCCACATCCTAGAGAAATGGAAATAAAACCAAAAATAAACAAATCGGACCTAATGAAACTTCAAAGCTTTTGCACAGCAAAGGAAACCATAAACAAGACCAAAAGACAACCCTCAGAATGGGAGAAAATATTTGCAAATGAAGCAACTGACAAAGGATTAATCTCCAAAATTTACAAGCAGCTCATGCAGCTCAATAACATAAAAACAAACAACCCAATCCAAAAATGGGCAGAAGACCTAAATAGACATTTCTCCAAAGAAGGTATACAGACTGCTAACAAACACATGAAAGAATGCTCAACATCATTAATCATTAGAGAAATGCAAATCAAAACTACAATGAGATATCATCTCACACCAGTCAGAATGGCCATCATCAAAAAATCTAGAAACAATAAATGCTGGAGAGGGTGTGGAGAAAAGGGAACACTCTTGCACTGCTGGTGGGAATGTGAATTGGTACAACCACTATGGAGAACAGTATGGAGGTTCCTTAAAAAACTACAAATAGAACTACCATATGACCCAGCAATCCCACTACTGGGCATATACCCTGAGAAAACCATAATTCAGAAAGAGTCATGTACCAAAATGTTCATTGCAGCTCTATTTACAATAGCCCGGAGATGGAAACAACCTAAGTGTCCATCATCGGATGAATGGATAAAGAAGATGTGGCACATATATACAATGGAATATTACTCAGCCATAAAAAGAAACGAAAGTGAGCTATTTGTAATGAGGTGGATGGACCTAGCATCTGTCATACAGAGTGAAGTAAGTCAGAAAGAGAAAGACAAATACCGTATACTAACACATATATATAGAAGTTAAGAAACAGAAAATGTCATGAAGAACCTAGGGGTAAGACGTGAATAAAGACACAGACCTACTAGAGAATGGACTTGAGGATATGGGGAGGGGGTAGGGTAAGCTGTGACAAATGAGAGAGTGGCATGGACATATATACACTACCAAACGTAAAATAGCTAGCTAGTGGGAATCAGCCGCATAGCACAGGGATATCAGCTAGGTGTTTGTGACCACCTAGAGGGGTGGGATAGGGAGGGTGGGAGGGAGGGAGATGCAAGAGGGAAGAGATATGGGAACATATGTATATGTATAGCTGATTCACTTTGTTATAAAGCAGAAACTAACACACCATTGTAAAGCAATTATACTCCAATAAAGATGAAAAAAAATACATAACTAAATTTCTTAGTAAATTAGTCTTGGAATGAACTGTTCTTAAATTTACAAAGGGTCGCAGTCAAAGAGAGCAAAAAGTAACCACATGTTACACGATAAAATGTACAACTTCTCCCATGAACAGGAAGTTAAGGCAAGGATACCTGTTTTCCCCAGCAGTATCAACATTGTATTAGAGTTTCTAGACAATAAAAAAGGCCCCCACAAAAAAAAAAAAAAAAAAAAAAAGACATAAAGATTGAGAGGGAAAATAGAAAAACACTGTCATTATTTGTAGATGGAAAAATACATATCCATTAAAAATTCCAAGAAAATTTATAGGAAAAAAATAGAAAATAGTTCTATAAAATTGCTAAATTTAACATCAATACAGAAATATCAGTAGTGTTGAATATCCCCAATTACCAAATTTTAAAAATCAGTATAAACATTTTAAAATAAAATTAAAATAACTCTCCAAAATTCAAAGAAAAAGAGATTCTTTTTTAAAAATAGGAGAAAAATAAATACAAGTACAGAGCCAGGATCATAAACCTATGACTAATAGAGGTGACAGAAAGAGAAAGCAAAGAAAAGGGAAGGAAGCAAGTTACCAAAAATGAAAATGGAAAGTTTCCCAAAACTAAAGAGAAAGAGTTTCCAAATAGAATAGCACCATTGATTGTCCAGGATAATGACCATATGAAAACACACAGTCTTCATATTATTGAAACTGGACATTATGAGAAATTTTATAAGCTTCTGGGGCAGAGGCGTGAGGGATAGCAGGCAGAGGCTGGATTTCACATTTAAAGGATCAAGAATCATAAAAAAGAAAAAATGAATCAAGAATCAGAATATCAGAGTTCTTAGACTTTTTAACAACAAACAACCAATAATAAACAAAATGAAAGCTTAAAGACAGTATATAGATACCTTACACATTTTCCAAGGTAAAAATGTTTCTGATCTTGACTTTTGTACCCGGCAAGCTATCAATCAAGTCTAAGGTTAGCTACTGGAGGGCGTGCTCAAACACAGTACAATAGTCAATCAAAAATCAGTGTAAATATTCCAAGTAGAAAGGGCTTTCATAAAGGGAATTTGAAGATTACACAGCCAATGGTGATGCTAGCGAAGTGGGTTTCAGAGAAAGAGCTGAATTCCTTCCCAGTTGCCTGCAGCTCCCCTCCCCGTGCCAGGGCTATTCTCAAGAGCTTGCAGTTCGTCTAGGTCTGCATGTAACTGCCACTAGAGAATAACGCCTTTTCCTCTGCCTTCCAAAAATCTCGTGCAAGTACTTGTCTTTGGGAGGCTCTAACTCAAAATTCTATGAGAAAAAGAATTATGGAAAAAGGAGTTTCAAACTCCTTCCATGCAATGAAGAGAATATTAAAAAAAAAAAAAAAAAAAGGATGACGGTGACGCTACGTGTACAACAGACAATCTTTCACAGGAACAGCAAGATGTGGGACCCAGAAACAGGCCAACCAGAGAGAAAGGAAAGAGATTCCCAGGATGATAGTGAAGAGAAATCTGGGAGGATGGCAAAATACCAGGTCCTGTACAGGTCAAAGCAAGAGGGCCAAAGAATCCAGGAATGATATTACCAAGAGAAAAAGAAGTGGGAACCTAATGATGAAGCTGTGAGCCATACTGACACAATCCTAATCATGAAAACTAAAAATCAGTATTCAATTATGTATGATCAAAATTGTTAATAATTCAACTGTCCAAAAAAAGGGATATTGATAAATTTTGTCATATTCAAAGAATGAAATGCTATCCAGAAATCAGCGGATTAACTAGAGATATGTGTATTGACATCTGCTGTTTGTGGTTACATACATATTAGTTAAAAAGTAAATAATACGCTAATCCCAAACTCCCAATCCTTCTCTCCCCACCCTACCCGCCTTGGCAACCACAAGTCCATTCTCTATGTCTGTGAGTCTGTTTCTGTTTCATGGATGAATCACTTTGCTCTACAGCAGAAAATCATACAACACTGTAAATCAAATATACTTCAATAAATTTTTTTAAAAAGTAAATGATATGGATTGTATATTCACAAAATTTATGATGGTGGTTGAATAGAAGGAAACAAGGAAGGAAAGAGGAAAGGTAATAATGATTTATAATGGGAATATAGGGGAATTTAATCTATCTGCGGTTACATATTATTTTTTAATGATCTGAAACCAGTATTACTAACAATGTGCTCATCTTGGGTAGTGAGTACATGGCATTTGATGCAGTGTCCTTGGATCTTCTGTGTTATTTTCTCAATCCAAAAAAGATTTCAAAAAGCAATTTGCCTATCCAGATCCTGGATAGCCACAGAAGCCATGTCTTTAGTGGAGAATTCAAGAGGAATGTGGTCTATAATTTTGTGATTAAGCAATCTGGATCAGTTTTTCCATTTCAGAACCTTCTGAACTGAAGTCTCATAGTGATAAGTGCAGTAAGCATCACTACTGGCTATTAATAGATCAGCCTCCTATAGGGCATATCCTCCCATTAAGAACGCTTTGCTCTGCTACCATCAGACCAAGATACTGACAATAATAACAAACCTTTCTACACATTTGCCAAGAACTTGCAAGGTCAACTTTTATTGGGTGTTTAATGGGCCAGTAAGTGTTAGTTGCCTCCACATATATTGTCTCGCATGACCCCTCAGAGCCCTAACTGCACAATATGAGAGAAGAAATGCAAAGTTTGAAATAGGCAAACCTGAGCCTGAAACTTTGCTCCATCCTTTACACTCTATGTGACCTTGAAGCTACAAAATATCTCTGAGCCAGTTTTCTCACATGTAAAATGTAAGGGTTAAAGGTCAAATAAGATGACATCTATAAAGAGCCGAACATGGACCTGAGGAAGCCCTCAGTGAATGTTACCTCCCTCATTTCACAGAAGAAAGGACCAAAATTCTGAGGGGTTCAGGGATGTGACTCTGATCACACAAAAATGATAGAATCAAGGAGGCGTGGCAGTAAAGAGCATGGACTCTGGAGCCAGGCTGGCAGGGTTCAAATCCCAGCTCAGCCACTTACCAACTATGTAACCTTAGGCAAGTTGTTTAATCTCTCTGTGCCTTAGTTTCTATGTATGTAAAATAAGAACAGTAAGGGCAACTATTTCATAGGGTTGTTATGAAGATTAAGTAAACAAGTACTTCAAACAGAACCTGGCACATAATAAATACTATGTAATTTAATTAATAATCAGTAACAAATAAGTCAATAACCCAATATATGGAAATTCATACTCCATGGAAGGAAGTGTAGAGCAGTTTCGTACACTGAACTATAGCTGCCTCCACCAGCAGGGGTGGTAATGTGTGGATACAATGTTTTGAAGGGTGGTTTGCCTCTGTTTTTGTCAAGTTTTAGGGGGAAGAGTGGTGCCTAAAAGAAAGAGAAGTAAAGATAAAGGTGAAGTTTGTCATTAACATCATTAATTCTTACCCATGGGTTATGCACTTTTCATCTCTTGTATTTTTTTTCCAAGTTGCAGCTAAGGCAATCAGCAAGTTTATGAGAGCTAAATCTTGAGATTCAACTACAGTAATAGGCTCACATGCTTGCAGTGAAATATGGACAAGTCTCTGCTCTTCTGTGACATGTCCATTTCTTCCTTTGACCAGCAGCCATGAGGGACTAGCTGGCACCACTTCCCCAGTTTCCTCTTCCTGAAGGGCATGCATAACTCACTTAACTGCTTCACACTACTGCTATTTAGAACCAGTCTGTTTCTTTCCATTGTAACAGTATGGAAATAAATAAGCAATTTTCATACATTAGGAAACATAAGCATGCCAGAGCCTAATTTATACTTATGTGATTAACAAACCAGAGCACTCAGATGAAGTAAACTGTACCATACGAACACTATTGCATTAGAGCAGTCGTTTGGGTATGAGATATCACCCACAGTTGTCTCACTGCTGGGCTCAGTAAACAGCCCCAACATGGAAACGCATGGAACTTCCTCAGGGCAAAAACTCTCCTTCGGGATGAAAAATGAAGGCTAAGAAATGGAGAGCCAAATTTCTTGCTTTCGTAAGTGGTATTGGCTTTGGGTGAGCTATGAGCAGGCTGCAGGACTCTGCGCAAATATATTTTCTGTGCCTTGTTTATTAATGGACAGAAAAGCTAGCCTGAGAATGAAATTGATTTTATTCACTTAGGATTTTATACTCCATTGCACAACCACAACCCAGCAAATTCTTCATTAAGAGAGATAATTACTTTAATGAAGATTAAATATAATTTAAAATTCACATTTATCTTTATCTACCTAACACAGGTCAGAATTAGCCTAAAATGGTTAGAGAAGTGGGAAGGAATGGATTTCTCCAAAAAGTCTCCATCTGTTTATGCGGAGATAGGTCTGATCTGACCGTCATCCTGCCTTTCTTTCTCTTTCTCCTCTTCCTCTCCTTTTGTCCATTAGTGTCTTCCACATCAAGCCCAAATAAGACCTTCTGCTTCTGAATAACTGTCATTTGGGGATGTTCGGCAGAGACAGCAGGATAGCAGCAATTTATACCCGGGACGCTCAATGATCTTTGAAAAGCTGTATCTATGTTGGGCCTATGGGGGAAAAACATTAAGATCAAAGAAACTGTGACAGGTTGGTTTTAGAAATATCCTCCTTCCTTGAGACAGGGAGTGTCTACTCCACCTGTCAAAAGTAGGAAGCCACGGATAATATTCAACTGATTGGCGTTACTCATCGTTTCACGTGGTGTTAGAATTATTCCTCATGAATGGCATTTGAGCGCTGCTGTGGAAAGAGCTCAGGAGACAGAAAAACAAGAGCTTAACTTCTAGCTTCTCCTCTTAGCAAAGATATGACCTTAAAAACATTTCTTAACATCTCGGAGTCTGGGCTCCTTACGTGCAAAATGGAACTAATAATGCCCATCTTAAGTTCAGAACTTTAGAGTACCTGACATTGAGTAGGTACTCATAAATGCAATCTACTTCCATGCTGAATCATGAGTTGTCATCTGAAAGCTCCAGAACACTATAGCAATGGCCCAATTATCCATAGGCGACAGCAACACTTGATTCTGCAGAAGTGACCAGTGAGTTTTGCCCCAGGCTCTTGAAGGAGGGGGAAAGGGAAGCACGGCCTCCCCAAACCCTCTAGCACAGATAGGCACAGGCCTGAGTGTTCCAACATTCAATTTCCAGGGAGGAAAACTAAGTCTGGCTTAGTAGGAAGGTATAACAGACTCCCAGAAGCAATATTTCAAATAATAGCTCTCATTTACTAAATATCAATGGGATGTGACACATTATATACAGTATCTTATTAGCATGACTGTATAATTTATCATCTAAATCAGGATACTTTCAGAGTGAAAGGGAATGCCATGCATAATTACATCAAGACAACAGGTATAATCCTGGATGGTCTTGGGCAAACTGAATCTATGGTTCCCCCATGTTTAATCAGTGCAATCACTCTACGAGATATAAAATACTCCCTATTCTACAGGAGGAGAGGATGATTCCGAGGGATTAAACGTGACAAGTCCAAGGACATACAAACTAGCAAGTGGCAGACTCAGGGTTGAACCTCAGTCTATAAGATGCAAGAGGTTCTTCCCTCCTTGAAAGCCCTTAGTCGTGAGACCAGCTGCCAAACAACAGCATTAATTTTGTTTTGAAAGCCTGCCTTTATTGAGTGAATAACATATTTCAAGCTCTGGGTCATGACTTCCAAATGCTATCAAGAAAGAGGGCAAAAAAAATGGGTGAAATGAAAGCAAAATTAGGCCAGTAAAGGCAGTCACATCCTAATGAGAATCTGGCTCTTTATGAAGGCTCAGTGCAGCCTGAATACCAAAGGTCTGAGTTAATGCTTATTCAAGCATGGAGAATGACAGTCAATAGGGCCAGACATCAATAAGGCTCCTTCCCATGTGCTGGTCTATATTCTCATGCACCCAATGAACTCCTAGATCTAGGTCAATTCACTGCTGATTTTTTTTTTTTTTTTTTTTTTTTGCGGTATGCGGGCCTCTCACTGTTGTGGCCTCTCCCGTTGCGGAGCACAGGCTCCGGACGTGCAGGCTCAGCGGCCATGGCTCACGGGCCCAGCCGCTCCGCGGCATGTGGGATCTTCCCGGACCGGGGCACGAACCCGCGTCCCCTGCATCGGCAGGCGGACTCTCAACCACTGCGCCACCAGGAAAGCGCTCACTGCTGATTTTTAATGATCTGCAATCTCAAATAAATTTGCTTCACTTCTGTAACATGCCAGGATCTATTCTTTCCCCCAGAGCTTAATAGGTATAAAAATGCTGAGAGACGATCAACATTCAGTCCTCTCCATGATGTTTCAATAGGTGAAATACATGGGGGTCATATAATCTCATCCTTTACCCCTTTAGCCAAACAGCGAATCACTATTTGAGTTTTACTGGTCTCTTTACACAACAGGAGCAGGGCCAGTCTGGCCTCTATCAAAAGTGAGGCACACCAGCAGAGACAAGAGAATTTATATTCTGGCAGAGAACAAACAGCTCAAATTAGTCATAGATTCCAAGCATTCTCAGTCACCACTCCCTAATGAAAAACCACCTTCAGAGACCAAGTGTGACCCTGACCAGATAGTTCAGTGATCCTGTAAAAGATCCCACTTGAGACATAAACCAAAATTCAACCCTGCTTTTCTGACAGTGTGTGGTCTTACTATTTAAATCACCCAAACACTCTGACCTTCAGATTCCTCCACTAGAAAATGTTGCTTCTCAAACTTTATCTGTAGAGCCTGTTAAAACACATTCCCGGGGCCCGAGCTTGGAGATTCTGTTTTATTAGGTGTGGTGCGCAGCCACAGGATTCGCATTGCTAGTTTCCAAGTCATGATAATGATGATGCTGTCCATGGACCACACTTTGAATAGTACTAAATTGTCTCCATAATGCCAACTTCACCATTTGTGTAAAGATCTGAAGAGATGTAGGGATCCTTAGCAGAGCGGCTGACTCATAATGCCTCTCAATCAACATGTATTCTTTGAAGAGAGGCAGAACAAAAGTCCAAGAATATTAGTAGGAAGAAAACACGGGGACATTTAACCATTTCTAATATACCAGGTACAAGATTTAATTACATTCCCATCCCCCTTGTTATAATACATTCTCTGTGGCAATTAAAATGGGGTCCCAGTCTCAAGTTGTGAATGGACCCAAAGGCTTCCCAGTTCTCCTGGTTTTGTGTCTTTAATCACAAAACACAATTTTTTTGCTCACAAGTTCCTTGCAGCCTCTTTAGGCTCAGCTGCATCACCATGGCATCCAAACTCCATTTAAAATCATCTTGACTACTACTTAAAAAACAAAACATAAATCTTCCCCTTAGAATAGTTTTCAGGAAATAGATGAATTGATACTTACTTTGCTGAAACCAGGAATCCCCTCTTATACTAACTGTCAATCCTCTGATCAGCTAGAGTCCTTCAGTTTGTCCTTGTCTAAGGTAGCTCAGTGATCGGGGAACTCGCTCCCCCCCACTTTCATTCCAGTTTTCCCTCTTCACAACGTTATTTAATCTCTCGGTTGCAGCTTCTTAGGATTAGCTACAGCATCTATTAATAGTTTTACTTTTGTTTACAGTTCCAAGGGGAGAAAAATGGCTCATTCCTTTTCTCCAATCTAGAAGATACGTCTTACGTCAGCAGGAGGAAGATGCACAGGCCCCATGAATAACCTGTTTCCACAATCATTCCACCGTAAAGATGTTAATGTGTTTCTATGCCAAATGGACCCATTTACTAGGCAGAAGAAGTTGGATATAAACTCTTTCATTGCTTTCAGCACACTGATTATCTTCCTGTGTCACCTACTGTATAATGCAAAAATGTTAACAAAAGCACTAACCGAAGACATTACTGGGAATTAAAAAACAAAGAACCATCAGTTGACACTAAATATGCCTTTCATGTTTCCAAATGAAATGCATTTGCGCACTCAAGAAATAGGATAGAAACGTGCAAGGCCTGCCATTGTCAGATGCAAACATCTTCATTAGATTTTGATCCAGCTGCTGCAAGATATATAAAAAGAGCTATCAAATCTGGCAACTCAGTATTGGTTATTTTAGGAAAATTCAAAAAAACCATCCCTAAACCTGCACTGATTTTTTTCAGACAACTTCCCTGGCAGGACAGTTGGTTTGGAAAGAGTAGCATTAAAAACCTCTGCCAAGCCTGCCCCTCGAAATGGTACCACAAAGGACGCATTGCCTGTGGCTGTTAAAGACAGGCCACAATTGCAGAGTCAACCTGTGTTCCTGGACACTGGAGCTGCAAATCTCTGCCTCTCACCCCCCAAATCTCCTATTCCGACCTAACAGCATCTCCTTAAAAGCATATGGGTTAACGTGGCCGAACCCGGGTCTTTACAGACCAAAATGAAAAGATTAATATGCGATGTCTCATAACATCCTTTCTCTGTTGTAAGAACTCTTCCTATGCATATTGGCAGTCAGCTCATTTCTAGCATGTTATTTGCCACAGACACTGGCTGTTTTAAAAGGAGAAAAAGTGTAGTCAAAGGAGCAAGCAGGGAAGGGAAGAAGAAAGAAAAAAGAGGAGGGAGGAAAGGAAAAGAGAAGGGGAAAGAGAAAGAGTCAAGGTTCCAAGGATGGTGTATAGAGGAGGTTATAGAAAGCAAACCAGAAATGTCAAAATTACCTACAATTCTTCCTTTGAATTCTGTTGAAACAGAAGAGATCCTACAAAATCCTGAAGAGCATACATATTAATCACAGCCCCTAGCATCTTGACTTGGGGACCTCTTCAGTCAGGCTCAAGTCTCTGGAGGCTTCTGATGGATACCAAAGAACTCACAGAAAACAGTCAGAGATGTCACTGTCATCCACAAACAGCTCTCTCCCTGCGAGGTCTTTACAACTCTCTACTTATGACAAAGAGAAACGCAAATTATGACCACTATTATTCAACGTCAGTCAACAAGGAGGGCAGAACACATGGACCACTAGCTAAATCTGCTTTAAAGATTTTTGGCTCTGCCTTAACTTGTGCACTATATTATCTATTTTACAGTCAAAAGTAAATTGAAATGCTCAAAATATTGATGTAACATCACATCCATTATTTGAATTAGGTACAAGGGCTCATTGGGAGGATCAATTCATTATATTGTTATTAAAACTATTACCCAAAGCTAAATGCTCTTGAGACCCACAATGTATTTCTCCTTGCATAGAACACCCCACTCCTTCAAAACTCCACCTTTTCTGCACTCACTTCCGCAGCACATATACTAAAATCAGAACGGTACAGAAAAGATTAACATGGCCCCCGCACAAGGACGACATGAAAATTCGTGAATCACTCCCTATCTTTTAAATTTAAAAAAATAATAAACTTTATTAATTTTCAAAAAAGCATTTTTGAAGAGTGACCTCCTTTTCTGCAGTGCTCTAGCTGGCTATCAGCTTCCATCTTGCCAACTGTTTTAGTCAATGGAGTCAGATTGATAAGAGAAGCACAAGTTGGGGCCCACGCTTCCTCCACCCAGAGTGGGACTTGGAGTTGGGAACCTACTGCAGCCGGATGATCTTTCTAAAATGTGAATCTGTTCACGAGGCGCCTCTGTGTAACACCATTCAGCGATTTCCTATTGTCCTTCAGATAAAATCACATTCCTGCTGTGTGACTACAGGCTAGTTATTAAACCTCTCTCTGGCTCAATTTCCTCTTCTATAAAAATGGTGATAATAATCGTGAAGAAAATGTATGTGAAGCCCTTAGAACAAAGTTAATCAATGCTCAATATTATTATTATTGATGGTATCTAACCAGCCCTGTTTCTTCTCTGTTCCCCTGGACTCTCTTAAAGCCACATTCAGCGATGAGTTCCGGAACTCTCCCATGATCTTTCTAGCCCTTATGCCTTGGCCTGTGTAGTTTTTTTTTTTTTTTTTTTTCCTGTTGCTAACACCCTCTGCCTCCTCTTGGCCCTTAGCCAGTTTCACTCCTATTAATTTATAAACTGTCAGCTTAAACGCATATTATCAAGGTTTGCTTCCCCCAATATATGCATGAATTGCATACTTCCTCTACTGTAATATACATGATACATTACTATAACATCTTGCTTCACTGAAATGTTCATAAAGGACCCAAGATTAGATGTGCCTTGCTCACCACTGTATTTCTCAGTAGCAAGCAAAGTACTCAGGGCAGACCGGATTATAACGCAACAGAAAAAGAAATCCTAGCAAATTACAAAGACAAAAGACTAGTCCTTTTTTGTGTGTGTGGTGAAGCAAAGTGCAGTGTTTATTGTAAGGTACCATACAAGGAATCTGGGACAGCTAGAGCTCAAAAAGCCCAAACTCTCAGATGGATCTGGGCAAAGCCTTTTTTTTTTTTAAGATTAATCCTTGATCACACTACAATAATCACAGGACAGCTCCACAGTGTTTTCACGCCAAGTCCCATGTCACCCCAGACCCTATGACATTGCTTATCTCAGGGTAGAGAGAAAGGGAACCCAGTAATTGTTCACTTCCTCTCTTAAAACTTCCATTCAGAAGTGGCACATCTAACTCCTCCTCACATTTATTGGCCAAGGCAAGTCACATGGAAAAGCCTGATGTCAATCAGGTGAGAAATCCTTATGCAGAAAGGATGCTACAGAGAGGGAAACTACAATATTTAGTGATCTGTAATAGATACAACAGAAGTGTTGTATAAGTGTTAATTTCATAAAATATTTCTTTGCTGCAAGTTGACAAACACAAACCCCACACCAATTAAAATCTGAGCAGAAACTTCTCTGCTATTCAAAGAGATATCCATTTTGGAAATTTTTGACATTCCTCACAAAGTCATGATTTCTGCCACAGGCACCAGTTGCATGTCTGTGTGGTCACAGTTTACAAACCATACCAGTATGGATACCACTGTGAGTAAAGAATAACAATTAGGTTCAACAACAACAACAAAAATCTTCATGGTTTGATTACTTACCCCATGCAATATGAATATGGACACGTGAGGTTATAGCCAGTCTAATAGAAATATATGGCAAAAAGGGAACCTTCAAAATCATTTTCTCTGGGCTTCCCTGGTGGCGCAGTGGTTGAGAGTCCGCCTGCCGATGCAGGGGACACGGGTTCGTGCCCCGGTGTGGGAGGATCCCACGTGCCGCAGAGCGGCTGGGCCCGTGAGCCATGGCCGCTGAGCCTGCGCGTCCGGAGCCTGTTGCTCCGCAGCGGGAGAGGCCACAACGGTGAGAGGCCCGCGTACCGCAAAAAAAAAAAAAAAAAAAAAAAAATCATTTTCTCTGATCTCTCGGAGGAGACCCAAAAAAGCCGAGTGACTTGCCAAGTGCAAACATCTAAATAGTAACAGAGTTGGGACTAAAATGTTAATCACCAATTTTAAAGCAAGTGCTCTTTCAATTATAGTGTAACCTTACCATTAGGAATGTCACGTAATGTGAATGACTGGAAGAGATCACCCTTTAACAGGTGAGGAAACTGAAACCCAGGGAGGTAAAGGGACTTTCTCAAAGCTATCCACAGTGTGGTTCCATTTTGCTTGGCCACATAAGACCTTAGGGAAACACAAGTTGTTTCAGCATCTGGGATAGTACCTGCTCTTCACTGAGGGCTCAAAGAAATATATGTTGAAGTGAATTGATCTGAACTGAACTAAATGAATTGAATTGAGCTGAAATGACACAAAATGTAGAGATGCATTTTTTTTTCCCATTACATAGCTTTTGCTTCCATTTCCTCTGGAGTTTAAGACTTGTCAGTCCATCAAGTTACACACCAACAACTGTGACTTTGTTAGTTTCTCCTTTATAATATCCTTGTTCACTGTTCCTTCTACATTTTTAACTGCCATCCTCTTTTGAGCAGAAACAAATAAATATCTAGAAATCTTGTCATCTCAAGACATTTACAAAACAACATAGGATCTGGAAAGCAAAAACACCAGTGACAAGGGCCCTTGAAAGATCATTAGACAAAGAACTTTATTCCCTCTGAGCTAAGAGGTCACCTAAAAAAGTGATATAACCCAGATGCTCCTAAGCCACAGGAACAAATGCCATTAAGTGGCTGTCTCCTGACAAACGAGTGATATGTACGAAGAATAAGAATTAAATTTAGAGAGAGAATACAGATTCTGGCTGGGCTCCAGGGATGAGGGATATTAAATAAGAAAGAAACAATAGTGCTGTCAAGTCTGATTGTTTAAAACATAAAACTCTTTCCATATGGCTTGAGATGAATAGAGTTGCACAGTATTGGGATGCTCTGTAGAGTCACACCAAAAAAGAACAGTATATATACCGTTTGGGTCGAAAATCTTGACTCTGCTTTCTTTTTCTTCTTCTTATGACCCACCCAGGCACATAGATATTTGAAAATAACAATAGGAAAAGCATATTATGAAGCCTCTTTACTATATCACAGATTTGATTATAGTGTAAAAAATTGATGGGCTTTGTAGTGAGAGAGAATTTGGTTCCAACCCTGAAAATACTCCTTCTTACTGGTTGACATAAGCCTCAACTTTCTCACCTGTACGTAGAGGCTATATTTTTATGGCATATGGATGTGCTAAGGATTAAGTGGGATAATAGATATAAAGTGACTGTCATTTAGTAGGCATTTATTACAATGTACTTTCTTTAGTTTTTCCTTTAAACACATGAAGATGCAATCATCCACATAGCAGCTCCATATAAATCTGCGATGAGATGAGATAAATTTTTTCTCACAGACAACAAATTAAGAGATGCCTGCATTTTATGCCTTCAATTAATTAACATAGATTTACTGAGAACTACTAATAGGCAAAACTCTGTGGTAGTACTATAAAGGTTACCAAGTCTTACTGCACAGGATCTATAAAATTAAAGCATTTGTTGAAGCCCTTTTTCATCAGTTATGATAATATGTAATCAAGATTATCTGGCCTCTTAAGTATTTGTTTTTCTTTATGGGATGTATGTGTTCAGTATAAAAAAATAATAAAAAACAAACCACTCAGACTCAAGCTAGAATCTATGGGGTTTATTTCATACCCCACTGAAACATACCAGATTGTTTAGAAATTATTTGTTTCCAACCAATTTTGTGTTACAGGTATATACCTATAACTTTGTCTGTATCCATATATCTTCTTGTAATTATGGCAGAAAGAGCACTATGCTGTGGGTTTAAGCCCTGCATATCCATATTCTAGTGGGAATAAGAATTGCCATTGTGTTTCTTTCTGGAATCTCGATTCCCTCATTGTAAAATCAGATTTCCTAAATGGATGATTTCTGAAGTCACTCCCATATACAAAAGTTAAAATATAGATACTTATGACTCTTTACTAATATGTGTGTGTGCATTTATGAAGCATATGTTTGTTTCCCAAAACACAACTCTATAGAAATTTCATGGAGATAGATACCATGATATGAATGCAGTTTCACATTATACCAAGTTTCAATGAATAGAAGGTTCTCAGAAGACTTTCAAAGTGCTGTTTCCTTCAGTACCTCCTGGAACAGTCCAGAGATGGAGTCGAGGGTAATACCAGAGCTCTTCTCCATTGCCCTCTTGGGGCTACTACACAACAGAGGAATGATCATAGGCCAGATGGACACACAGTTTGGGGAGGTTTAATTGATCTCATGAGGCCTTACCTATGGTTCCAGTTAAAACCCTTGAGCCCCATCTCATGAGTAACAGGCACAGGAAAAATAAAAAACACTTTGGTAGGATCAGGGGAGGTACAGTGTGCATTTCCCCCACACACTCGGCCCCGGGAAGGCTGCTGGGCTCCCAGGCCAGGTCCCCCACCCTCTGAGGCCCCCTCCAGCTGTGGCAGTCCTAGGGGCATAGGAGGGAGGCAGGGGGAGAAGAGGAGAGGCAGAAAGGGATGGGCCCTCTGGGATCAGAGGATCGGGGGGAGCACATCTAGCGTTTCCCCTGCCCACTTGGGCCCAGTGAGCCTGTGGGGACCTGGACCTGGTCCTCCAACCCCCAAGGCCAGAGGCACACCTGGGCCCCTTCTGCTGTGTTGAGTCTAAAACCCACCCCCACGCCCCCCAGGGCCTTTTCCAGCCCTGTGGGTCCTAGGCATAGGCCCCACCCACCACCCAAACCCTGTCCCTGCCTAAGCCCCACTCCCCACAGCCAAGGCCTTTTCCGGCTTTCTTTCTTCCTCCTCTTTTTTACTATTGTGGTTCTGTTTTACCTCCGATTGTTGTTTCATCAATATTTTTACTTTTTTACTCTTTCTAACACATCTGCTAGTTTTCTGATCTAATTTTATTTTTTACTCTTATTTATTGTTCTGCTCCTTTATTTCTTTTTTTTTTTTTTTTTTTTTTTTTGCCATCCCCTGTGGCTTGCATGATCTTGGTTCGACAGAGCTCCTGCAGTTGGAGCTCTGAATCTGAACCACTGGACTAACAGAGAACCTCAGACCCCAGGGAATATTCATCGGAGTGAGGTCTCACAGGAGTCCTCATCTTGGCACCAAGATCCAACTCTACCCAACAGTCTACAAACTCCAGTGCTGGACGCCTCAGGCCAAACAACCAGTAAGACAGGAACACAATCACACCCATCAAAAAAAAAAAAAATGAGATGACAAAAATATATATCACAGATGAAGGAGCAAGGTAAAAACCTACAAGACCAAATAAATGAAGAGGAAATAGGCAACTAACTTGAAAACAAATTCAGAGTAATGATAGTAAAGATGATCCAGAATCTTGGAAATAGAACGGAGGCATGGATTGAGAAAATAAAAGAAACATTTAAAAAAGATCTAGAAGAACTAAAGAACAAACAAACAGAGATGAACAACACAATAACTGGAATGAAAAATACACTAGAAGGAACCAATAACAGAATGACTGAGGGAGAAAATGAATAAGTGAACTGGAAGACAGAATGGTGGAAATAAGTGCTGAGGAGCAGAATAAAGATAGAAGAATGAAAAGAATTGAAGACAATCTCAGAGACCTCTGGGACAACACTAAATGCACCAACATTCGAATTATAGGAGTCCCAGAAAAAGAAGAGAAAAAGAAAGGGTCTGAAAAAATATTTGAAGAGGTTATAGTGGAAAATTCCCTAACAAGGGAAAGGAAATAAGTGACCTGAGTCCAGGAAGTGCAGAGAGTCCCATACAAGATAAACCCTAGGAGAAAAACATCAAGACACATATTAATCAAACAAACAAAAATTGAATTCAAAGAAAAAATATTAAAAGCACCAAGGGAAAAGCAAAAAATAAAATACAAAGGAATCCCCATAATGTTACCAGCTGATTTTTCAGTGGAAACTCTGCAGGCCAGAAGGGAGTGGCAGGATATACTGAAAGTGATGAAAGAGAAAAACCTACAACCAAGATCACCCTACCAATCAAGGATCTCATTCAGATTCGACGGAGAAATCAAAATCTTTTCAGACAAGCAAAAACTAAGAGAATTCAACACCACCAAACCAGCCTTACAACAAATGCTAAAGGAAATTCTCTAAGCGGGAAACACAAGAGAAGAAAAAGACACACAAAAACAAACTCAAAACAATAAAGAAAATGGTAATAGGAACATACATATCGATAATAACCTTGAATGTAAATGGATTAAATTTACAGCCAAAAGACACAGGCTCACTGAATGTACACAAAAACAAGACCCATATATATGCTGCCTGCAAGAGAGCCACTTCAGACCTAGGGACACATACAGACTGAAAGTGAAGGGATGGAAAAAGATATTCCATGCAAATGGAAATCAAAAGAAAGCTGGAGTAGCAATACTCATATCAAATAAAATAGACTTTAAAATAAAGACTATTACAAGAGATAAGGAAGGACACTACATAGTGATGAAGGGATCAATCCAAGAAGAAGACATAACAATTATAAATATTTATGCACCCAACATAGGAGCACCTCAATACATAGGCAAATGCTAAGAGTCATGAAAGGGGAAATCAACAGTAACACAATAATAGTAGGGTACTTTAACACCCCATGTACACCATTGGACAGATCATCCAAACAGAAAATAAATAAGGAAACACAAGCTTTAAATGACACAAACACAAGCTTTAAATGACACAACTTTATTCTGCTCCTCATCCATGACACAACAGACCAGATAGTTTTGATATTTATAGAACATTCCACCCAAAAGTGGCAGAATACACTTTTTTCTCAAGTGCACATGGAATGTTTTCCAGGATAGATCACATCTTGGGTCCCAAATCAAGCCTCAGAAAATTTAAGAAAATTGAAATTGTATCAAGCATCTTTTCTAACCACAGTGCTATGAGACTGGATATCAATTACAGGAAAAAAAATTGTAAAAAAACACAAATACATGGTGGCCAAACAGTATGCTGCTAAATAGCAAAAATATCACTGAAGAAATCAAAGGAGAAACAAAAAAATACATAGAAACAAATGACAAACGAAAACACAACGACTCAAAACCTATCAGACACAGCAAAAGCAGTTCTAACAGGGAAATTTATAGCAATTCAATCCCACCTCAAGAAACAAGAAATAATCTCAACTAAACAATCTAACCTCACACCTAAAACAACTAGAGAAAGAAGAACAGAGAAAATCCAGTCAGTAAACAGAAAGAAATCATAAAGATCAGAGCAGAAATAAATGAAATAGAAACGAAGAGAACAATAGCAAAGATCAATAAAATTAAAAGTTGGTTCTTTGAGAAGATAAACAAAATTGATTAACCTTTAGCCTCATCAAGAGAAAAAGGGAGAGGATGCAAATCAATAAAATTAGAAATGAAAAAAGAGAAATCACAACTGACACTGCAGAAATACAAAAGATTATAAGAGACTACTTCAAACAACTATATGCCAATAAAATGCACAACCACGAAGAAATGGACAAATTCCTGGAAAGGTACAATTTTCCAAGACTGAACCAGGAAAAATTTAAAAATATAAACATACCTATCACAAGTATTGAAATTGAAACTGTGATTAAGGATCTTCCAACAAACAAAAGCCCAGGACTAGATGGCTTCACAGGTGAATTCTATCAAACATTTAGGGAAAAGCTAACTTCCTTCCTTCTCAAACTCTTCCAAAAAATTGCAGAGGAAGGAACATTCCCATATTCATTCTATGAAACCACCGTTACCCTGATACCAAAACCAGAAAAAGATTTCAGAAGAAAAGAAAATTATAGACTAGTATCACTGATGAACATAGATGCAAAAATCCTCAACAAAATACTAGCAAACAGAATTGCTAGCAAAATACTAGCAAACATTAAAAGGATCATATCACATGATCAAGTGGGATTTATCCCAGGAGAGCAAGGATTCTTTAATATATGCAAGTCAAGGAATAAAAACAATATGATCATCCCAATAGATGCAGAAAAAGCTTTTGACAAAATTCAACACGCATTTATGATAAAAAAAATCTCCAGAAAATGGGCATAGAGGGAAACTACCTCAACATAATAAAGACCATATATGACAAACCTACAGCAACCATCATACTTAATGGTGAAAAACTGAAAGCATTTCCACTAAGATCAGGAACAAGACAAGGATGTCCACTCTGACCACTGTTATTCAACATAGTTTTGGAAGTCCTAGCCACAGCAATCAGAGAAGAAAAAGAAATAAAAGGAATACAAATTGGAAAAGAAGAAGTAAAGCTGTTACTGTTTGCAGATGACATGATACTATACATAGAAAATCCTAAAGATGCCACCAGAAAACTACTAGAACTAATCAATGAATTTGGTAAGGTTGCAGGATACAAAATTAATGCACAGAAATCTCTGGCATTCCTATACACTAACAATGAAAAATCAGAAAGAGAAATTAGGACACAATCCCATTTATCACTGCAACAAAAATAATAAAATACCTAGGAATAAACCTACCTAAGGAGGCAAAAGACTTAAAGTCAGAAAACTATAAAAAACTGATAAAAGAAATCAAAGGTGACATAAACGGATGGAGAAATATACCATGTTCTTGGATTGGAAGAATCAATATTGTGAAAATGACTATACTACCGAAAGCAATCTACAGGTTCAGTGCAATCCCTATCAAACTACCAATGGCATTCTTCACAGAATTAGAAGAAACAATTTTACAATTTGTATGAAAATGGAAAAGACCCTGAAAAGCCAAAGCAATCTTGAGAAAGAAAAACGGAGCTGGGGGAATCAGGCTCCTCAACTTCAAACTATACCACAAAACTACAGTAATCAAGACAGTATGGTACTGGCACAAAAACAGAAATATAGATCAATGGAACAGGACAGAAAGCCCGGAGATAAATCCATGCACCTATTGTCAACTAATCTATGACAAAGGAGGCAAGAATACACAATGGAGAAAAGACAGCCTCTTCAATAAGTGGTGCTGGGAAAACTGGACAGCTACATGTAAAAGAATGAAATTAGAACACTACCTAACACCATACACAAAAATAAACTCCAAATGGATTAAAGACCTAAATGTAAGACCAGACACTATAAAACTCTTAGAGTAAAATGTAGGAAGTACACCGTTTGATGTAAACCACAGCAAGACCTTTTCTTAGAGTAATGAAAATAAAATTAAAAATAAACATGCAACCTAATGAAACTTAAAAGCTTTTGCACAGCAAAGGAAACCATAAACAAGGTGAAAAGACACCCTCAGAATGAGAGAAAATATTTGCAAATGAAGCAATGGACAAAGGATTAATCTCCAAAATATACAAACAGCTCATGGAGCTCAAAAACAAAAAAACAAACAACCCAGTTAAAAAGTGGGTGGGGGGCTTCCCTGGTGGCGCAGTGGTTGAGAGTCCGCCTGCCGATGCAGGGGACCCGGGTTCATGCCCCGGTCTGGGAAGATCCCACATGGCGCGGAGAGGCTGGGCCCGTGAGCCATGGCCGCTGAGCCTGCGCATCCGGAGCCTGTGCTCCACAACGGGAGAGGCCACAACAGTGAGAGGCCCGCGTACCGCAAAAAAAAAAAAAAAAAGGGGTGGAAGACCCAAATAGACAGTTCACCAAAGAAGACATACAGATGGCCAAGCAGCACATGAAAAGATGCTCAACATCACTAAACATTAGAGAAATGCAAATCAAAACTACAATGCGGTATAACCTCACACTGGTCAGAATGGCCATCATCAGAAAATCTACAAACAATAAATGCTGGGGAGGGTGTGGAGAAAAGGGAATGCTCTTGCACTGTTGGTGGGAATGTAAATTGATACATCCACTACGGAGAACAGTATGGTGATTCCTTAAAAAACTAAAAATAGAACTACCTTATTGACCCAGTAGTTCCACTACTGGGCATATACCTTGAGAAAACCATAATTCAAAGAGTCATGTATCACAATGTTCACTGCAGCACTGTTTACAATAGCCAGGACATGGAAGCAACCTCAGTGTTCATCGACAGACAAACAGATAAAGAAGATGTGGGGTATATATATACAATGGAATATTACTCAGCCATAAAAAGGAATGAAATTGGGTCATTTGTAGAGATGTGGATGTACCTAGAGTCTGTCATACAGACCTAGAGTCTGTGATACAGAGTGAAGTAAGCCAGAAAGAAAAGAACAAATACTGTATATTATAACATATATATATGGAATCTAGAAAAATCGTACAGATGAACCTATTTGTAGGGCAGGAATAGAGATATAGACGTAGAGAATGTATATGTAGACACAGGGCGGGAAGGGGAGGGTGGGATGAACTGAGAGAGTAGCACTGACATATATACACTACCATGTGTAAAAAAGAGAGCTAGTGGGAACCTGTTGTATAGCACAGGGAGCACAGCTCAGTGCTCTGTGATGACCTAGAAGGGTGGGAGGGAGGTCCAAGACGGAGGAAATATAGGTATACATATAGCTGATTCACTTCATTGTACAGCATAAACTAACACAACACTACAAAGCAATTTTACTCAAATTAAAAGAAAATTTAAAAAATAAAATTATCCAATGAGGAAACTATATAAAAAAAAGATTTTATGAAGAGGCACTGCCCAATGTTACAATATTTTTGACTGTCATCTCCCAATTCCTCCCTGAACTCATCACTAAAGTAACCTAAATTCCATTGAAAACAACTAGAAACAGTAACACCAGAACCAGGAGAGGGAGGTTTGTGAAATTTGCATTCTCAGGGGTCTGATCTTCTTTATGACTTTCTACCACTGCAAAATCATTCAGAAGCCCTACATATTTCACATTTCTAACTATTCCAAATTCCTGATGTGTGTATTTTATTTTCTTATGTATTATTTTTAAGAACCAATATCCATATATCAAAAATCTTTTTTCACATAGATTTTATAATAAAATTTTTTTAAAAATACTTGATTTTCCTGTCCCATAACCATTGCAGTCTAATGCAGAAATTTTCCTTGATAGAAGGAAAAATACAGAATAAAAAGAAACGTATTTTCCATCATAAAAATTTTAACTTGGAGAAGAAAACGGGCAATTACATAAACAAGTCAATTCAGCCTCAGGGAATGTGTAACTCACATAGATTTCTGGTTGAAACCCAGTTGGAAAGGGAGAAGAAACAGATATTAAACGTTTCTGCATAATTCATCCCAATTCTGTATGAATATTAAGCCTCTATGTGATTAATATTAGGTTCTTGTTTTATTAACATTCATTGACCTCTTTAATGAATGATCCACCCAACACCAACTGACTCAGAATATCTAAAAATGGGGATAGCTTCATGTTTATTTAAAAATAGAATTTAAAAGTTACAGAGGTGATTCTGATGCAGGCGGCACTCCAAAAAAAGCCCTGTGTATATCACTGGTGCACTAGTCCTCTCTTAGGTGGAACACTTTCCTTGGGTATTTTCAGACCGTTTTTCTCTAGCTCATTTAGTGATATTGTTTCACACATTTGTAATGCACTTAGGTTCTTTTGTCATAGACTGCAATCCACCCTATGATCCTCTGACCTCCTAAATGATTTTCTCAAATTTAAGAAATATATACATTAAGGCTCATTCTCTGTGCTGTAAATTTCTATGGGCTTTTGACAAATGTACAGTCCATCATTACAGGGTCATACAGAATGGTTCTGGCTGGACTTAGAATATTGTGCTCTTGTGTCATGCAATTGCTTTAGTGGATGCAATGTCCTCCCCATGCCTGCTTTGCTCAATCTAATTGTCATTAGACCTAGAGCAAATATCAAGTATTAACTTTGAAGTTGACTGTAACTGAATACTTGTACGGGCCTTTCTCTGGGTATATAACACTCCAACTTGTCCTTTAGCATGTGCTGTAATGGGATGCTGCCCTCCAGGAAAAACATCAAATGAAGCACCTGTGCTTGAGACTTGAGGAAGAATTAAAACCATGTTCACATTTATGGTACCTAATAAATAGCAAACACAATAAAAATGTTAAAAAGATAGCAACAAGGGCTTCATTTGAAAGATATTTTTTCCTTCAGCATAATATATATTTCTATGCTATTGTTGCTTATTCTTGAGAAAATTTACAGATAAAAGATTTAAAAATATGTTCAAGAGAAATTTAGGTTCATATACTTGTAAGCAGTACACTTGCTTTGATGACAAAAATTATCATCATCCCTCTGTTGCTGTGTTTCCCTCAATACAGGTCACTAACAATAAATTAGTTGACCTTAAGGTTAGGGTTCCCAGATTCATTATATCAGCAGAATTAGAAGATTACAAAAGTCCCTGGAAAGGAGACCTCACATTTCCTTACAAGTACAGATACCTTACAAATTAGTCTAGGAGCTCATAAACTTGAACTTGGGAAAGAGAATAGGCAGAAATCAATACTGAATATTTAAAGGTAACAATGTTTGGGGGAAAAACTTAGTCTCACAGCAAATTCCTGAATCCGAACAGAGAAGAATATATATCTCTGAGGAAAACACTTTATCCATCACTCAGGAATCACCAGTATATGAGGTTTTTAAAATGCCGAGTTTCTTTTCTTTGAATTAGGAAAACGTCTATTTTACTAAACCATGCTCACCCAGAAGTAAATTTTTCCAAATCTACATTTTCCTGTGAAGGTTAATCTCTGCCACTCAACCATGCACCTTGCAAAGTTAAGCCCAAGACAGAGCATTCTTTGAAGAGAAGATAAAGGCTTGGAAATATCAAGAGAGATTATTCAACTGAGAGGAGAAAATCAGTAAATCTTTTATAATGTGAATTTTGCTTTGACGAATTCTTAAAAGAGCCATTTGTACCTCTTCATTTAGACCCTCCATTGATTAATGGAAATGAAAAACTAATTCTCTCCCTTCCCGCCTGCGCTGCTTTAGAGGCTCCGAAGAGAGTCAACAAAGGACAGTGGGGCCCTCTAGTTCTTTGTCCACAATAACTGAGCATCTTGGGTTGGAAGAAAAGGGAATGTTGATCTCCTGGGCTTGTTTAGCTTTGCTTTTTTAATTGCTAAATGCCAGCCTGGGAATTCTGCCTAAAATGGTAATAAGTTGCATTTATACTACACCTTTCATCCGGAAGGCACATGCTTCCCTCGGTTCTGAAACACAGCCATCCTGGAGCTGAAAAGCAGTAACTGTTTTAATGTTGAACGTTTATTCAGTGCCATGATTATACAAGGTGGAAGAAATTGTTTGAAACAGAACCAAAATATTGCAGTAACAAAGACTGTGGGCTGCGGGTTTTGAAAATACACTAGATGCAGTCTGTCTTGTGCTTCCCTTTGCAAACTGAGTATACACCACTTTTGAATCCTGGGATTCTGAAGATGCCCACTTTTGTGTTCCCTAGTTTGGGTTCAACATATTTTGCAAAAAAAATCAGGAGGAATGAATTGATGTTAAGTCATTTCTTTTAGGAAAATCTGATATTTAGAATGAACACCAAGAAAAATGATGGTGAAAAAGAATTCTCTCATTTTACCCCTCCTGAAGGCATTTCTATCTCTGAAAAGAGCAGGTAAAGAAAAACAGGATGGCAAAGACTCACTCAGGAACTCCTGAACATGTGTCTCATAGCTGATTCCTCTTCTGCTAGCCCAAGAGACAGGCATGACATCTGTCACTGGGACTAAAAAATTATTAGGTCAGAAACTTAGTCTGGCTCACTGCTATTATCCCCAGGAACAAGACAGTACCTGGAGATAATTGATCCTCAATAAATGCTTGTTAAATAAATGAAAGATTGGTCTTCTTGCTCTGAAAACATGCGGGCCAAGGCCTGCGAAGTTTTCAGCTACTGCTTGAGTAGAGATCTGTTTTTACCTGAACAGCAAGGGAAGGAAAAAAAAATAATGACAAGGGTCGTAAGAAAGTATGAAGGGCTGATTTGTGAGATGTTGAAAACAAGTGTTCATGTGCCCTCCAAACACCAGACCCCTCCCAGTTTACTGCTGTCAGTAATCATATTTCATTACAGTGCTCCACAGAAAAATAATTGAAGACTTATGAGTCATTTACATCTGTGCCTAAAATGAGGTTACGCTGTCCTTTCCTGCGAGCAGGTTTTGAAAAGGGAACAGACGAGGGAAAACAGTTTGTCAAATAATATCCAGTCCGGGGGCTTACGAGTCTGGATTCCAGGCCCTGCCAACATTGGCTGGATGTGTGAGATTTCCAAGCCCCTCATTCTTTCTTGGACTCAGCTTCCTCATCTGTAAAGTGAGAAGCATGGATCCAATTGACCTCGGTGATCTCAGTGAGAGTCCCTAGATCAGCCATTTTGCCTTTTACGGCCCTAGAATCTAACTCTGGAATCTAAATTAACATTATCTACTTCTTTTTCCCTTAAGTAGCTTTGGCATCGCACAGGTACACACATCTCAGTAAATGACCACCTACTCACTCTCTTGTTGCTTGAGCACCTTGGGAAATCCTACCTGGTCCAGAGAGATGACTAGACCAGACAAAATGTCCTAAGATAAAGACCAGCATTTTCATCTTGCCTATTTTATACTTGAGGCAACTGTGTCTCAGAGAGGTTAAGTGACTAGCATAAGTTGTCCAGCCAGCAAGAGAAAAAAAAAATGTTACTTAAACTCAGGCCTCTGGGATCCCAGTTGAGGTTTCCCACACCACTTCTCCCTATATCTTTACACCTGAGTAAGTTTTAAAACCATTTCTGGGGTTGATTAAAGTCTTCTTTTTTCTTTAAGTAAAACTTCCCAGTTTTACTGGGGACACTGAAAGTACTACAGGGAAGATATTTTCTGACTTTAATGAGCAAAGAAATCCCTCCTGAAGCTGGTTAAAACCTGTCTACACTACCTGCACCAGAATCATTACTGATGTAAGACGTTCAAAGTCTGGAATTATGCTGTTATCTCATAAAATACATAATTTGAGCCAATCCTGACAAATATTGGTATCCCTTTATTCAAGCATAGCTTTCAACTTCCAGAGAGCTAATAAATTGGATTCTAACAGTCTTCAGAGAATATGCGATAAGATAAAAACATCTTCCAAAAATGTACAGTATATCTTAGGATGAGTTGAAACATCAGCCACCACTGCAGATGCATTCACGGGATTTTTAGAGTAGCACACTTCATCATAAACGGCTCTGTGATTCAGTATAGCATTAATAATGGAAAGAACAACCTTTAAAATAAAGTAAATGCATTTGGAACAGTTACTGAGGTGATATCTGTCTCCAAAATCTCAGTTAATAACTTGCGAGTTGATATGATATATTCCTTAGCCTATCCTGTCGGGAAAGATTTATCTTTTGTGTTAAATTTCAAGCTGAAAAATTAAAATAAAACTTGATATCTCTGCGGTAAACTGCCTTCCTCCATTTCCTTCCTCTTTTTAATTTCTATTATTACCAACTTTAGAATTGTTTCTTTGACCCTATGCAATATTTCAATAAGTGGTTTAGATGCTAGATGACTGCTAAAACCAAGTTGTAAATAAACTATGCCTATGCACGTACACATATACATCTCAAGGTGTTAATCAACAAGGACATAAATCATGAATGCATTTTGCCTTCATACAAATGAAAGTTACAACCACGTGTCCAATGTATTTTAGTCCTATTACTTTTCTTTACAGCTGCTGTCTCAAACTGTTTCAGAGGCCATGAGTTCATTTGAATTTTCTTGCTTAGTACCCAGTAAGTCTCCCTTTATGCCTCCATGCTCCCAAGGCACTGCTCCATGCATATGTGTCATGTAAATAGAAATGCTGAAATATGGAAAAGAGAATCTCTTTTTTCATTTTCTCTTCCCCCTTCTCCTCCCATTTTTTTCATTTTCCCCTCTTTTCCCTTCCCTCTCCTTGCTCCCATCTCCACTCCCCTCTCTTCCACCTACCCCATCTCTCACCTTCCAGCTTCTCACTCCTTGAGTGCCTTCTTTCTTTTCTCCCCAACATACCTAAGTGAGCAGTCGGGAAGAGCTGAAGGGAAAAAAGGTGTTGAACATCTGTGACCCTCTCATCCAAAACTAAATTAACAGCCTGTAAAAGAATTCACAGTGATTCTAACAGAGCCCCCTGAAGGGAAAAAAATTATTGTCCTTTATTAATATAGTTGCCAACCAATAAAGTCTGAGTGTATCAAGATGAATCCCACATTGGCCAACAAAACCTATATACAAAACATGGTTGAATAAACTTGACCCTGCTTGCTTTCCACACACTGCTCATTAGCAGGAAAAGGCGAACAACAGAAGGATCCTTTGGGCACCGTGCTGAGGTAAGTTTATAAATGCCACAGTCATGTTTTAATACAATACCAAGATACGGCACTTACAAGGCTACATTTTCCAGATCTCATCAGAATGAAAATAGAAGCTTAAAATTCTAGAAGACTACTAAAAAGACAGACTTCAATACCATGCCATATTTTTAAAAAAGAAAAAGAAAGGCATTTTTCTAAAGGCTAATAAAGAAATTTTTTTTAAAATTGACAAATCAATAAAAATATATCCCATTTCCATTCTACTACTAATAATATTCAAATTATAAAACTAAAGTCTATCCTTTTCATGCTTTTTCCTTATATCCAGTGATATGCCTCACCTGTCTGTCAAACAGATGAGAAAAGAAATATCTAACAGCCCTCCAGGTCAGCTAATTATCTAAGAATTGGACATACCAGAACTGTCAAATCCCCATTGTTTTTTTTTTCTTCTTTTCTTCCCCAAGACATGTTGGATGGGTGGGGGAGGGCGGTGGGGGGGGGGGGACGGCGGGGGGCAGGGCTGGTGCGGGGAGGAGGGGGACTGGAATTCCCTCAAGAATTTCTCTCATAAATAGGACATTAAAAATATCTGAAAAGGGAAAAGTAAAGCAGTGTTTTGATGTGGAATCTTGCAGCAGCTTACAAACCACATTTGTGTGGTAAATAAAAGATGCAGTGGTTTATCTTCCATTCAAACCACTTCTTTTGAACAAAAATATACAAAGTCATTATCATCATCAACAACAAATACTTATGAAGTCCCCTATTATGAACACACCCATCTCATTCAGGATCAAATGAGTTATGGCACACAGGTGCTCTGAGACCTGACCCCACCTGCCTCACTCACATACTCCTTGCTCCACCACCAGCAATTTCCCAAACAGCCCCTGCCTCAGTGAATTTCCACAGTCAGCGCCCTTTGTTGAAAAAGCCTGTCTTCATTTCCCCACTTGCCTAAATCCTATTCAACCATCTAGATTCAGGTCACACCCCACTTCCTTTAAGGATTTTTTTCCTGATTTTAACATCTAAGTTACTAGCACTATTCTGATTATTAAGGGCATGCTTTGTCCCTAACTAAGAACTTATTATTGCATTTTCCAGCACAGTCCTTAGAAAATGGAAGATGCCACAAGATTCTCCTTCAAGGAGCTTCAATCACCTTGGGGATGGAAAACTCACCAAAGAAAACCACACAGGGCTATACTTAAGGGTACAAAGCAGAGTTCAGAGTAAGAAGAAACAGTAAGAAGAAACAGAATAAGTTTAGGAAACAGGAGCAGACAGCATGTTTAGTGAGAGCCATTTAATGTTCAAAGGGCACCTATAAGGTATCATCAAGAATGTGGTTCCGGGCTTCCCTGGTGGCGCAGTGGTAGAGAGTCCGCCTGCCGATGCAGGGGATACGGGTTCATGCCCCGGTCCGGGAAGATCCCACATGTCGCGGAGCGGCTGGGCCCGTGAGCCATGGCCGCTGAGCCTGCGTATCCAGAGCCTGTGCTCCGCCACGGGAGAGGCCACAACAGTGAGAGGCCCGCCTACTGCAAAAAAGAAAAAAAAAAAAAAGAATGTGGTTCCTTGACTCTTGCACTGTTGCTGGGAAAGTAAATTGATACAGCCACTATGGAGAACAGTATGGAGGTTCCTTAAAAAACTAAAATTAGAATTTCCATATGACTCAGCAATCCCACTACTGGGCATATACCCAGAGAAAACCATAAGTCAAAGACACATGCACCCCAATGTTCATTGCAGCAATGTTTACAATAGCCAGGACATGGAAACAACCTAAATGCCCATCGACAAATGAATGGATAAAGAAGATGTTACATACATACAATGGAATATTACTCAGCCATAAAAAGAAACGAAATTGGGTCATTTGTAGAGATGTGGATGGACCTAGAAACTGTCATACAGAGTGAAGTAAGTCAGAAAGAGAAAAACAAATATCGTATATTAATGCATATATGTGGAACCTAGAAAAATGGTACAGATGAACTAGTTTGCAAGGCAGAAATAGAGACACATGTAGAGAACGAACATATGGACACCAAGGGGGGAAAGTGGTGGTGGGTGGGGGATGAACTGGGAGACTGGATTGACATATATACACTAATATGTATAAAATAGATAACTAATAAGAACCTGCTGTATAAAAAAATTAAATTAAATTAAAAAATTAAAAATTAAGAGAAAAAGAATGTGGTTCCTTGAAGGTCACTGAGATTGGAAAGCCTTTTCCACAAATATGATAAACTCTACTACAGAAGAGCAAGTGAATACCTCTAAGTAAAAGTTAAGCTTTTTATTACTTTATGCCTTCACGTGACGTCTTTGGGGAAAATATTGAACTTAACTTGTCTGTTAAAAAAATACATAAATAACAACAAACATACAAACAAACAGCCTTACAATGAAGTTTACTGTTAAAAGTGCTTCTAAAACTAAGAGAACTCACTGTGGAATTGGAAAATACCACGATGCTTTAGAGATCAATTAATTAGTCCTCAGCACCTCATCAATCCTAGTTATTCAAGATTTAACCAGGAGTAATGGGAATAAACTAGGAAGAAAATTTATGCTGAATATCAGGAACATTTTCTTAACCATTAAATCAATTAGACAATAGAATTTAAAATTAGGTATTTAATGTGAAAGATGGAACCAGGAAAGAGAAAATACAATATCAAGAATAAATGAGAAATCGTAGTTTTAAAAGGTTCTCCATTATCATTAGCCCATCCTTCTGTGTTTGGAAAGAATGATACTTTGGATTCCTATTCAGATCACTGTATATTCTAAACATTTCAAAAGTTCAGAATATACTTACTAAAATAAAGAAGTTAAATTTATCCAAGGCCAGCAAATTCTGCTGTAGAAATCTTACTAAATCCCAGAAAAATTTGGACATCCTTTTTGAATATCTACTGAGAATATCAGAAAGTCAGCAACTATTCTTTGCATATTGTTCTGGAATATGATCTTCCAAAAACAGTCAAAAGACATCATGCAGGCTATCAGGATATTCCAATTCTGGGCTATATATAATGAAATCCAACAGAGCTTGGAAAGTAACGAAGAGGAGAAAACTTACTTCCAGCAACATGGCGGAAGAGACACGATGGCCAACCCTTCCAACTGAAAGTAATTAAAATACTGAATAAAATATGCTATTAAGAGTATGGTTCTAAAAATGCACCAATACGTTAGCAAGTTATGCTCTGAGGCCAAAAACTAGGCAAAATTAGGAAGTCAGGCAGAGAAGTAGAGCTCTGAGCACGTTTGCTGCAAGCAAACTTGAGCTTTAGTTTTACGCCAATGAAGGGCACAGAGGACAACGAAATCATGGTCCACCCAAGGTGGGCAGTCTAATAGAAGACTCCTCTGCATGAAGTTGCAATTCCAAAGGCATCTGACCTTAGTATAAAGGCAAACCAAAAATAAACCTAGTCAAGTGAATGCAAGGATAATTGTTTATCTCAAATTTGATACTGATTGAGAGGGAGATTTCCTTCAGAATTTATAAACGTAAACCAATCCTCATGAAGTTTTGCCTTAATTTACATTACCTGAGTGACATTAAGAAACTAAACAAGGGCTTCCCTGGTGGCGCAGTGGTTGAGAGTCCGTCTGCCAATGCAGGGAACACGGGTTCGTGCCCCGGTCCAGGAAGATCCCACATGCCGCAGAGCAGCTGGGCCCGTGAGCCATGGCCGCTGAGCCTGCGCGTCCGGAGCTTGTGCTCCGCAACGGGAGAGGCCACAACAGTGAGAGGCCCACGTACCGGAAAAAAAAAAAACTAAACAAAACTGAGCACTTAGTTTAAAGTAGTTCTGGGCTAAAAGTGCCCCCTGGCATCTGACAGAATCAAATGTAAATTTTCTCTGAAAAAGCATGCCCCATATATGTTCTCAAGAATTCCTACTAATTAAGTTCTAGGAAACTTAATGTTGCATAAAAAAACCAAGCAAACAAAATACAGACTTGGGCAAGACACCTTGAGTGGCATATAGAAGAACAACAGTCAGAAAATTCACACCAGAAAAATCTTCAGATAGTGGAGTTATCAGACATAAAATATGAAATTAATATATTTGATGTATTTTTAAAGTAAGAGATTAAAAACATGAAGAGAGAAAAAGGAAGCATATTAAAAACAAAGATATCCAGAAATGAAAAATATAATCATTCCCATTAATAAC